>NW_025814845.1:20724166-23640833 GCF_022079265.1 Lynx rufus | reverse complement strand
TCAAGGCATAGATAATAAGCCAGTAGGTTTGAATGGGAGTTTTGGGAGTGGGGGAGGTAGTGGATGAGATGCAACAGCTAATAAGAAATTCAGATCCTCTAGACACTTGATACTACTAAATGACCTTGGTTCTTACATGGAATAAAACAGAGCTACCAAGATTTTGTAGAGCAACATGGTTTTACTTGTATTTCAAAAGATTAGTCTGATTGTTGATTTCCACAGAATTGTCAATAATATCACATAGACTGTAAATATTCTTTCACTTCCCCCCCCCCATCCCCCGCCCAGGAGCACATAGGTGGCTTGGTTGGTTAAGTGTCTGACTCTTGATAGCGGCTCAAGTTGTGGTCTTGTGGTCATGGGATTGAGCCCCCCATCAGGCTCTGTGCTGAACATAAAACCTGCTTAGGATTCTCTCTCTTCCTCTGCCCCTCTTCAGCTTGCATGTGTGCACATGCTCTCTCTCTCCCTCACTCTCAAAATAAATAAACATTAAAAAATTATTTTCCCAAAATGATCATGAAAACTTACTTTCTATGATATTGAGGTCTAAATATTAGTCTTTATTCTAACTCCACAGAGTGGTGGTGTTGGAAATTTAGGTAGGAATTCAGAAAAAAAACCAAACATAATATTTGATTAAGTGTAAAATTATTCATTCAACCTACAAATGTTTTGTAACTTCCTATTAAAAGCCTGATACTTAAGATACAGTAGTGAACAAAGAATATGAAAATTATTGACCTTGATGTAGCTTACATGTTGGGATAATCCATCTGTCCAGTGAATACATGCAGCTTTTACTTAAAACCTGGGTGATGAAGAGAACTCTTTTTACTAAGCTTCTCCCTCCATAATATTTTGATTCTAGGTTTGTGAAACTACCATCCAAACCTGCGGGTATTGAGAAGGCAACATAAGGATGAGACTCTGCTCACAATTAAATCACATTAATAATAACTCATAGTATCCTGCATTTGACCACAGAGCAGGCTCAGTAGTCACATGATGACTCAGTGCACAGTAAAATTTCCGGTCCTTGCTGACTTGCTCCTGTGGAGTCTTCTGTTTAGCTTCCATTGCTTGTGTGTTTGACGGTGAGAAAAGGTCTTGTCATTTGAATTCTTTCATTGTCCTACTCTAGAAATCCAGGTAAAAGTGGGTCCGGAAGATGTGATTCCATATTTGAAAATTTTACCACGTAATCTGGAAAATAACGTAAAGTGCCATAGAAAATAAAGTATTTGCATAATTAGACAACCAATCTTTGAACGTCAATATCCTCATCTGCAAAACTGACATGCTACTAAAACTACCTCACTAAATTATTATGAGAATTTCAAGGATCAAGTCATGACAGTGCCTTGACTAACCTGAATTCACATTTTATTATTAATTTAAGCACTTATGGATATTATTTCACCCCCATTTTCAATTTGAAATTTTAAAAGGTTAAGTGGCTTATTTTTTTTTTTTTTTTTAAGTAAGCTACCGCCATGAACTGAATTCATCAATTTTATCAGCTTTTATGATGTACAGGACAAATTGCATAATCTTGAATCCTGGCCCAGTTCTTAGAACTTGTATCTACTTCAACATTCCAATGTGGATCTCAATTGCTTTCTCAAATTATCAAAACAAAACTTTAATCCATTTGTGGAATTATAATGTATACATGTGTATGTAATATATATAATATATATCCATTATATATACACACACACACAATTCACTCTGAAAACATTGTTTTAATCAATGAGCATAAGGTAGATTTAAAATATTGGCAGTGCAATATTATTGTATGGTAATTATATTAAAAACAATTTCATTTTCTAGAATTCTAGATGATGGCAGAGTTAGTATCACCCATATAAGGGTCCATCAGTATAAAGTACATCTGAAGGCAAAATAGGATATTACAGTGAACACTAAAAATGGTTTTAAAAAAGATAAAATTAAGTTAATAATTAACTTTTTTTTTTTTTCTAAAAAGTCCTCACTTGGCAGGTCCAAAAGGCAGATGGCTCATCAAGACTGACAGAAGCTTATTAAGTTTTGAAAATAGTGGTTCTCTCTATTGGCTTTGCAATGCCAGTACAGTTCAACCAGTAAGAGAAAGGTAGTTTGTATAAATTGTTGTAAAAGACAGGTGTTTTATGATTGATACAAAATTAACTGGTTTTCTTTCTATAAAAACAGTGCAAAGCTTATTTATAACATTTAATATAAGAGGGAATATTGCTGTTGCAAAGTGCAAGGCCCAATGCCAAAAGTGAATTCGGGCTCCTTCTTGGTTTACACCCACCCCGGAATTCCCTGGAAATACTTCTTTGAGGGAATAATGTATTACTTGCCGTGGGCCCATCTGAAATTGAGTAAGAAGCTCATTATTTGGTGGTTGGTTTTGAATATTGAAGATACCACATCCATTATTTAGAGATATGAATTGGCTCTAACTACCAAACCATTGGCATAGAGTTCATTCAATGTTTTCTTTATCAAAACTCACAACACAGTACAGTAGTAAACCCTAGCGTTTTGAATTGCACTGCATATAAAACACTTCCATCATTTCTTTGATTTAAGAAAAAAGTTGATAAGGGGCGCCTGGGTGGCTCAGTCGGTTAAGCGTCTGACTTCAGCTCAGGTCATGATCTCACACTGGTGAGTTCAAGCCCCGCGTCAGGCTCTGTGCTGACAGTTCAGAGTCTGGAGACTGCTTCAGATTCTGTGTCTCCATTGCTGCCCCTCCCCTGCTGATGCCTCTGTCTCACTCTCTTTCAAAAGTAAACAAACATTAAAAAAAATTTAAAAATTAAAAAAAATAAAAAGCTGATGATACGGTTTTCACTATAGAATCTCTCAATGAAACTCTAAGTGGAGATTGTATGCCTAGTAACATACCAAATGCACTTACAAAAGAAAACATCCACAGATACTTGAACTGAGAGTCATTCCTTTCTTCTTCTGACATTTTGCCCCGACTAATGCAACAGACATAATCAACACAGCATAAAGTGAATAAAAGAAACAGAGACTGCGGTTAGTAGATACAAGTGCTGAGATAGCTGAAAACAATAATTTTGGAAAGGTGTTGCATAACATCTTATCTATGGAAAACAGTTCTCAGGCTGTTGTGGCTAAGGATCTGTCACAAGAATTGCTTAAAAAAGAATGCACTGACTCATCAGCAATAGCTACGTGGTTATAAAGATAAGACCAAAGAAGTACAGGTACTGCAATATGGCAGCAGGAGTTATGGAAATTGGTGTGCTTCTAGACCCTAAGCATGTGTTCCCAGAGGCAGATTAGCTGGATAATTATAATACAGACCTTATGGAATTTGAGCTCTGGACACAAAAAATCAGTTGCACAAGTTAGTTGGACCTGAGAAGCCATTTAACACATAGGACTTGATCTATTTGAGATTACTCCCTTAACAGCTAGCAAAGTCTATGATGACACTTGAGTCCAAGGCTCATCTACTCTGTAGATAAGACTACATCCAGTGAGATTTTTAAAGGTTAGCATCTTGAATTACTGTCAGGTGCATTGCTTTGGATTTCTATTCGTGGCACCAGATGAGTTTAAGGGAGCATAATCCAAGAAAATTTGTGAATTAATTTTAAAATTTAAAACACACACACATACACACACACACACACACACACACACACACACACACATTTTAATGGTCTTGCTTTTGTTGTTCCTGAAAATGAAACTACAAGAAAGGGTTGAAAGCACATATTTTGTCTGTTTGTGTTTTCTTCAATTTGGACTTCCTACTTAGATCTCTAATCGTAGAATGCCTACGTAGATCCCATAGCATAGAAAGGATGGAATATCATATTATAAAATATTCCTTTGTGCTAGAGGGGTGATAGGTACTAAGGAGGGCCCCTGTAATGAGCACTGGGTGTTGTATGTAAGTTTCTACCCCAGAAACCAGTATTACACTGTAGGTTAACTAACTAATATTTAAATTAAAAAAAAAAGCAAAATAAGGGTACCTGGATGTCTCAGTTGGTTGAGTGACTTCAGCTCAGGTCATGGTCTCACAGTTTGTGAGTTTGAGCCCTGTGTCAAGCTCTGGACTGACAATTCAGAGCCTGGAGCATGCTTCAGATTCTGTGTTTCCTTCTCTGACCTTCCCCTGTTTCTGTCTCTCTCTCTCTCTCTCTCTCTCTCTCTCTCTCTCTCTGTCAACCTCTCTCTCTCTCTCTCTCTCTCTCTCTCTCTCTCTCAAAAATAAACATTAAAAAAAAGTGAAGGCAAAATAAAATAAAATATTCGTTTACTATCCCTTTGTATTCCCAGAGCAATAAATTAAATGGAGATTGTACTGGAGAGATAAAACAATTATTACATAAAATGAGTGGGCTTTGAATAAGACATAAAGGGCTAACCTGTGAATTAGAAAAAATATATTTAAAGGAAGACTTTATAGTGGTTTAAGCTTAAAATTATGTAGTATTACTTAAAGGTTTTAGAATGATAGAAAAATACATTGCTTATTACTTAATAATGTCTCACAAAGTAACATCAAATCACCTAATAATCCTTTCTACTAATAGTCATTCCTCTTTGTTTTACTTTACCTAACATGTGATGAATTGATATTTGTGGGAAACAAGGGGGAAACATGGAAGAAATTAAACATTTATATGGGATCAAAATAGAATAGCAAACTAAGTAAATATCCAATGAATATGTTTATACTAAATGTATTGTATTTCAATGCATGAACATTTATAAACTGAGGATTTTCAGGAATGACAGCCAATGTAGACAATCTAGATGGTATTACAGAAAATCGCATAAAACCCTTTGTGTTGGTTTAACAGCCAGGTGTAGCATTTAGAAACCAGACTGTGTAATTTCTATGAGCAGTTAAGCATAGAAAAACATAGCTGAAATAATGAACACTGCGTTTATTCAACTTTTTCTTTGTTTTTATCCTTTAATGCCCATGTTTTGTTCATAATGTCCTAAGCATTTGTGGTTGTTAGAGCCAAATAAATATGAAAAATTTCCTTGGGTGGAAAAATAGTATCTGTCCTAAACAACAACAACAACAATCTCAGGGCACCCTTCCTATGGTTGTTTGGTGCACTTCCTTCACTGCTCAATGCATTTTCATTAACAGCCACCACATACTTTATTCACAGCCATCTGTGGTCCTGTCTTTAAGAAATTTTGTCCTAAGAGTCTTTCCTCATGGCACTGCTGCCTATTAACATAAATCACAGAGACAGTCAACCCCTTGGAATGGAATCAGAAACTCACAAAGTTGACTGGCGTCAGGGCTCATGAAGAATGCAATTAATAAATTTATTATTTAGGAGGGCAACCGTTTGCTTTCCAAAAATCCATGCAAAATTGAAATGTTATCCAGAGTGTCTATCAAAGTAACTAAGCAAAAAGTATCTTTATCTTCAGGTTCATCCATCTGATAGTCATTATGTTTTCTGCTTTATCTCTGCTTCTGTCAGCTCTGCTACTGTCAGAATATTGGAACACTTAATTCATTCAGTCAGTCAACAAAGAGCCATTTAATACCAATTTTGGGTGTGCGTGTGATGAAAAGACAAATTCCTGCCACCATGGAGCATCTGATTTAGAGTTTAAAATTCATATTTATACAAATGTAACAACATATATAAAACTGAAAAGGAACTAGATAATAATGATGCTAAAGATAAATAAAATCTAAATGTTAAAGACAGTAAAATTGGAACGTCTGGGTGGCTCTGTCAGTTAAGCATCCGACTCTTGGTTTTGGCTCAGGTCACGACTTCATGGTTTGTGGGTTCGAGCCCTGCATCCCGCTCTGGGCTGGCATCATGGAGCCTGCTTGGGATTCTCTCTCTGCCTCTCTGTCTCTGCCTCTCCCTGCTTGCACTGTCTCTGTCTTTCTCAAAATAAATAAACTTAAAAAAATTTTTTAAAAACAATAAAATTGACATGTCTATTAGTAGAAATAAAATATGGTCATATATTAGCTAAAGCAATATTTAATAAAGGTTTTGGGGGGCAAGATGGCAAAATGGATGGTTCCTTATTGATTGTTAAAGGTAAATACACTGTCAAAATCAGATTCTCTAATATTGCAATGGTGGTACATAAATCATTTACAATTCTAGTTTAAAAGTTAAAAAATAAACTTATTAACAATAACTATAACTACAATAATTTGTATTGAATATACAATATAAAAATATCTTACATGTAATATCGATAACCTGATGTTATAGGAAGAGAAGTATAAACTTTCTGAACACTATTGAACTTAGGTTGTTACCAACTAATAATGAAATGTTATAACTAACACATTTAAGAAGGCTCATGGTAAATACAAAGGAAAAATATGTAGTTCATACACAAAATATTTTTATAAAAGAGTTAAACCATACCACCACAAAAAGGTAATCAAATCACAAATGAAGACAGCAAGACAGGAATAAGGAACAAAGTATCTACAAAACCATCAGAAAACAATTAACAGAGACACAAAACAGATGAACATAAGGAAAAAGAAAAAGAGAGAGGGAGGCAAACCATAAGAGACTCTTAACTGTAGAGGAAAACCTGAGTATTTCTCGAGGGGAGGGGGAGATTGGCTAAATACGCGATAGATATAAATGAGGGCACTTTTAATGAGCACTGGATGCTAAATGTAAGTCATGAATCACTAAATTCTACCCCTGTAACTAATATTATACTATATATTAACTAACTAAAATTTAAACAAAATCTTAAAATACATATAAAAAAAGAAAGGAAAGAGAAATCAATGACAGAAGGAAATATGGAAAATTCACAAATACATAGAAATACGCAACACATTTTTAAACAACTAATAAATCAAAAGAGAGAAAACAAAATGGAAATAAAAAAATATCTGGAGACAAACAAAAATTTAAAAAAATATACTAGAACGTGGAAGGGAGCAAAGCAGTTCTAAAAGGAAAGTTCAGGAGCACCTGGGTGACTCAATCAGTTTAAAGTCTGACTTCAGCTCAGGTCATGATCTCATGGTTCGTGAGTTCCTGCCCTCCATATGCCTTTGTGCTGATGGCCCAGAGCCTGAAGACTGTTT
The DNA here is from genome assembly GCF_022079265.1 of Lynx rufus. Lineage (NCBI taxonomy): Eukaryota > Metazoa > Chordata > Mammalia > Carnivora > Felidae > Lynx > Lynx rufus. The sequence goes on along the minus strand of NW_025814845.1, from coordinate 23,633,728 downwards.
CAGAGTCTGGGTCTCCTTCTCTCTCTGACCCTCCCCTGCTCATTCCCTCTTTCTCTATCTCTCAAAAATAAATAAGCATTAAAAAAAGGAATGTTGATAGCCATAAATGTATATATCAAAAAAGAAAGGAAGATTTCAAATAAACAAGGAATATTACCGCTCAAAAAACTAGAAAAAGTAGAAAAGGTAAACCCAAAATTAGCAAAAGGGAGGAAAAAATAAATAGAGCAGAAATAAATTAACTATAAATAAATATAAGAAAACAAAACTAGGAGTTGATAAGATAGAATTGATAAGACTTTAGCTAGACTAACTCAGAAAAAGAGAGGATTCAATTAAATCAGAAATGAAAGAGGAGATATTATAATAGATACCACAGACATACAAAGGATCAAAAGAAGCTATTATGAATACTTATATACCAGCAATCAAAACAACGTAGAAAAAAATGAACAAATCGCTAGGCACATGCAACCTATCAAGAGTGAATCATAAAGAGCATTAAAATATGAACAGATAAATAATGAGATTGAATCAGTAACAAAACTCTCCAACAAAGAATAGTCCATAACCAGATGGTTTCCACAGTTAATTCTACCAAACATTTAAGGAAGAATTAATACCAATCCTTCTTAAACCCTCCCCCCAAATTGAAGAAGATAGAACATTCCCAAGGTCATTTTACAAGGCCAGCAATATCTTGCTACCAAAACCAGATAAGAACACTATGAGGAAACAAATAAACAAAAAAGTACTGACTAATATCCCTGATAAATAAAAATGCAAAAATTGCAAACAAAATTCTACTAAACTGAATTCACCAGCACATTAACATATCATACACAACGATCAAGTGGGGTTTATTCCTGGGATTCAAGGATGATTGAACATATGCAAATCAATAAATGTGATACATTTCATTATTAAAATGACAGATAAAAATCATATCATCTCAATAAATGCAGAAAGGGCATTCGACAAAATTCAACATCCTTTTATGATAAAAAAAGAAAAAAAAACTCAACAAACTGAGTACAGAAGGAATCCACCTCAACATAATAAAAGCCATATATTGCAAGCCCATAGCTAACATCATACTCAATGGAAAAAGGCTGAAAGCTATCCCCTCTAAGATCAGAGACAAGAATGTCAACTTTCACCACTTTCATTTGACATAGAGCTGGAAGTCATAGAGAAATGAGGCAAGCAAAAGAAATAAAAGGCATCTAAATAAAAAGGAAGGAGTAAATGTTCTCTGTTTACAGACGCATGAGCTTACATGTAAAAAATCCTAAAGACTCCACTAGAAAATTGTTCAAATATGCAAATTTAGTAAAGTTGCAGAATACAAAATCAATATACCAAAGAACAAGCCTTTTAATACTCTAACAATGAATATGAAAAAGAAATAAAGAATACAATCGGGTTCACAATAGTATTAAAAATAACGAAATACTGGGGGGCTTGTGTGTCTAGGTCGGTTGGGCATCCGACTTTGGCTCAGGTTATGATCTCGTGGTTTGTGAGTTCGAGCCCCGCGTCTGGTTCTGTGCTGACAGCTCAGAGCCTGGAGCCTGCTTCAGATTCTGTGTCTCCCCCTCTTTCTGCCCCTTTTGTGCTCATGCTCTGTCTCTGTCTCTCAATAATAAATAAATGTTAAAATTTTTTTAAATAATAAAATACTTAAGAATAAACTTAACAAAGAAGGTAAAAGGTCTATACACTAAAAACTACTACATTGAAGAAGACATAAATAAATGGAAAGATATTCCATACTTATGAGTAGTAAGAGTTAACATTGTCAAAATGTTGATACTACCCAAAGCCATCTGTATATTCAATTCAATCCCTATCAAAATTCCAATGTAATTTTTTTACAGAAATAAATAACAAATCCTAAATTTCATATGGAACCATAAAAAAAAATAACAAAGCAGATTTGAAAAAGTTGAGGGATTACATTTCCTGATTTGAATCTATACTACAGAGCTCTCATACTCAAAACAAGATAGTACTGAAATAAACAAACCAATGGAACAGAATTAGGAGCCCAGAAATAAAACCTTTAAACAGTCAACTAATATTTGACAGGGGCCAAATATTTCCCTTTTAAAAGGGAAAAGATAATCTGTTCAATAAGAGAGGTTTAAAACTGAGTATTCATAAGACAGTACAAACTGGAACCCTGTCTTACACCACTCATAAAAATTACCTTATAATAAGTTAAAATCTTAAATGTCAGACCTGAATCTGTAAAATTCCTAGAGGAAAACAGGGATAAACATCTTTTATATTGGTCTTGCCAGTATTTTTTTTTTACATTAAACAAAAAGTATAAGCAACAAAGCAAAAATAAATAAATGGGATTATATCAAACAAATTTTTTTTGCATAGTGAAAAAAACAAAATGAAGAGAATGAAAAGACAATCCACAGAATGGGAGAAAACATTTGCAAATATTATATCTGTAAGAATTTAATAACCAACATATATAAAGAACTCATAATTCAGTAGCAAAACGAAACAATCTAATTTAAAAAAAAAAAGTAAAAAAAAAAGCAAAGGACCTGAATATTTTTCAAAGAAGATAATATAAATGGTTAACAGGTTCAAGGTTCAAAGACATTTTTTTCAAAGAAGATAATATAAATGGTTAACAGGTACATTAAAAGGTGCTCAACATCAATAATCAGAGCCAGGTAATTTTTATTTTTATTTTTTTTTACTTTTAAAAAAACACAGGAAAGTATCACTCACCACCTATTAGAATAGATGCTAACAAAAAGATGAAACAAAAAACAAAAAACAAAAAACAAAAAACAAAAAACAGGGGTGCCTGGGTGGCTCAGTAGGTTAAGCATTGGATTTTGGCTCAGATCATGAACTTGGTTTGTGAGTTTGAGCCCTGTTTCAGGCCCTGTGCTGACATCTGGAAACCTGGAGCCTGCTTTGGATTCTGTGTCTCAATCTCTCTCTGCCCCTTCCCTGCTCTCTCTCAAAATAAAATAAAATAAAATAAATGATTTAAAAAATATATTAGAAGGGCACCAGCGTGGCTCAGTCGGTTTAGTGACCAACTTTGGCTCAGGTCATGATCTCACAGTTCATGGGTTCCAGACCCGTGTTGGACTCTGTGCTGACAGCTCAGAGCCTGGATCTTACTTCAGATTCTGTGTTTCCCTCTCCCTCTGCTCCTTCCCCGCTTGCACTCTGTCTTTCTCTCTCAAAAATAAATAAATATTAAAAAACAATTTTTAAAGATAAAAAATAACAGAGTGCCTGGGTGGCTCAGTCAGTTAAGCATCCACTATTGATCTTAGCTCAGATCCTGATCTCGGGGTCATGTATTCAAGCCCTGCATTGGGCTCAGTGTTGGATGTAAAGCCTACTTACACACACACACACACACACACAAAGATGAAAACAGAAAAAAAAATAACAAATTTTGGTAAAGATTGGGAAATTAGGGAACCCATACACTGTGGTGGGAATATAAATTTGTATAGCCACTATGGAAAACAGTATGGAAGTTATTCAAATTATTAAAAGTAAAGTTACCATATAATCCAGTAATCCCACTTCAAGGTATATATCTGAAGGAAATGAAATCTCCATCTCAAAAAAATATCTGCACTCCTATGTTCATTATAGTATTATTAGCTGTAGCCAAGACATGGAAATAATGTCAGTGTTCATCGATGAATGAATGAATATAGTAAGTATGGTAAACATATACATTGGAATACTCTTCAGCCATGAGATATTAGGTCATTGTGCCATTTGCAGCAACGTAGATGGACCATGAGGGCATTATGCTAAGTGAAATAAGACAGAGAAAGACAAATACTGTATGATCTATTTTATATATGGAATCTCATAAAAAGTTAAACTAATAGAAACTGAGAGTACGTTAGTGATTGACAGGTGGTGGGGATGGGGTGGATTAAGATCGTCAAAGAGTACAAATCTGCAATTATGATATGAATGAATTCTGGGGAATTAATGTACAATGTGATGATCATAGCTGATAATAGAGGCATACCTTGTTTTGTTGTGTTTCACTTTATTGCACTTTGCAGATACTATATTTTTACAGATTGAAAGTTTGTGGCAATCTTGCATTGAATAAGTCTGCCACCTCCATTTTTCCAACAGAATTTGCTCATTTTGTATCTCTGAGTCACATGTTGGTAATTCTTGCAATAGTTCAAACTTTTCCAACAGAAATTTGTTCATTTTGTCGCTCTGTGTCACATGTTGGCAACTGTTGCAATAGTTCAAACTTTTTCATTATTATTATATTTGTTAGGTTGTCTGTGATCAGTAATTATGACTCATGAAAGCTCAGATAATAGCTATTTTATAATAACATACTTTTTTAGTTAACATGTACATTGTTTTTTAAAAACATAATGCTATTTCACACTACAGTATAGTATAAACATAGTTTTTATATGCACTGAAAATCAAAAAAAAAAATTACTTAGCTTATTGAGACAGTAACTTTTTTTGAGATGAGCTGGGACCAAACCCACGTTATCTCTGAAGTATATCTGTATTGTACTATATACTTGAAAGTTGCTAGAGTAGGTCTTAAAAAATTTCTTACCACACATGCACACACACAAAAAAATGGTAACTATATGAGATGAGGTGCTAGATGTATTAACTAACATTGTTGTGTTAATTATTTTTCAATATAGGATATCAAATAATCATACTGTACACAACTTACATAATGTTAAAACTTATGCAATGTTACATGTCAATTATTTCTTAAGTTTACAATGTAATATATTAACTACTACTCAATAAAGTCAGAAAAAAACATTTTGTAGAAATGATCTATTTTTCAACGTTTTTTTTTTTTTATTTATTTTTGGGACAGAGAGAGACAGAGCATGAACGGGGGAGGGGCAGAGAGAGAGGGAGACACAGAATCGGAAACAGGCTCCAGGCTCCGAGCCATCCGCCCAGAGCCTGACGCGGGGCTCGAACTCCCGGACCGCGAGATCGTGACCTGGCTGAAGTCGGACGCTTAACCGACTGCGCCACCCAGGCGCCCCGAAATGATCTATTTTTCAAAAAAGAAGGCAGAGCAGTAGAAACTGCAACTAATTCTGAAATAATAGAATATAAAATCCATTTTACTCATATATACTGTGACCAAAAATATTACTTAGTTGATAATGAAGCAATACTTATGAAGCATGGACTATGGACCATAAATAAGGATGAAAGAATTTAGTGTTAAGGTTTACATTTAAAAATCTTCTTTTAAAATACTAAATTGATTGTCTGTTTTTTTTAAAAGTGTATTAACTGCATGAATTTATTTCATACAACTCCATAATCTAATACGAAAGTGCCGTACAAATTTGGAACAAAACAGACTTGTTTAAGTGTCTTTGTGTTCAGCAGTAAAGGGTACCTCCCTAAAAAATAAATATAAGAAAATCAGGGTATTTATTAAAGCAATTATTATTCATAATGCAATCCATATTGAATTATGGAATGTACATTCTTAGGGGAGTAAAGTAAAAGGAAACATATTTTGGAAATGTACACCTGTGATTAGTCAACACAGTGTCCCATAATATAAATGAATATCATCATTTTGAGCAATGTAATTACTATTATTAGAATTATGAATTATAAATATAAAAATAGCTATCATTTTAGCATGGGATATGAAACTCTTATGCTCCATGGTTCATTAAACCCGCACAACAACTATGCGTTATAAGTATTATCATCACCATTTCATGGGTGAAAAAACTGAGGCTAACACATTTAGATAACTGGTTTATGACTACATGGCTAGTAAAGATGCATCACAATAATTTAGGCTATGATTTCAGAATTGTACCCTTTCCACTACACATTCTATTACTCTGTAAATACTTGGCATGTTTTCATTTAGTTCTTTAATTTTTACTCATGTGGTGATGGCTGAAAGCTTTATTTAAAAGAAGCTTAGAAAATTCATTCAACCAAAAGTTCCAAATAATTAAAAGTGTCGTGTATCTAAAGTAGATATAGATATCATCAGTTAATGGGTAGCTATATGTGTTCCACTCCAGTGAGATTATTTTTCTAAGTTTTAGGCTCTGAGTGTTAAAAAGGACTCTGTTAAAATGGAAATATTTAGACAAATGTGACCAAAAGTCTACGTCAATATACCTTAAGATGATATTAGGAAACTGAAGCAACAAATGGAGATTCGAGATATGATGTAACGGATGTTTAAAGTACTTGGAAGACTATAGAAAACTCTATGAAAGCTGAACTTAGCTTAGCTCTATAGCTTCTGGGTGCTATAAACATATAGCATCCAGAAGACCTACTTTTGATAACATCCTACCCCCTCTTCCTAGGTTAAAATTCTCTGCTATATAATATACCATTGTATAAATATCCCGCAATTTATTTGCTGTTATGAAAAAATTACTATAATTATCCATATGCATATCCTGGTGCAAAAATTCATTTCGTTTCAGGCTATATTTCTATGAATGGACCAAAGATTTATTCTCCCTTAATTTTTCTCAGTATTCCCCAATTTATCAAAAATGTTTTTAGTATATATGCTTCTGCAAGCAAAATATGGACAGTGTCATTCTCCCACATTCCTGCAAGATATTTTTACTGTTGGCCAAAACGGTCAATGTGAAAGGGCATCTCATAGTAGGTTTTAATTTATATTCCAGATTTATAATAAAGAAGTTTTCCACCTGTATTGTGACTGCAGAACCTTTACAATTTTTTTTTTATGTCTGGAATAATCACCCGTCCCTGAGATATGCAGCCTCATCGCTGATATTATTCAGAAATCTGTTGAAAATGGACTTCTTCAAAATGGCCTCCTTGGACCACTCAGTTTAAAAACCTCTTCTCAATCACTGTTCTTTTTACTCATATGAAGATTTTAAGAGACAAAACAGATGAAAATAAAGGAAGGGAAACAAAAACAATATAAAAACAGGGAGGGGGACAAAACAGAAGAGACTCATAAATATGGAGAACAAATTGGAGGGGGTGTGGGGGGAATGGGCTAAGTGGGTAAAGGGCACTAAGGAATCTACTCCTGAAATCATTGTTGCACTTTATGCAAACTAATTTGGATGTAAATTTTTAAAAAACAAATAAATAAAATTAAAAATAAATAAAATAAAAGATTAAATCCCCTAGTAAAAAAAATTAAAGGAAATATAAAATGATTAACTAAAATAAAAAAATAAAAACCTCTTCTCAATCACTCCTCTTTTAAATCCTGTCTTATTTATTTCAAAATATGCATCACAATTAAAGAAAAAGCGGTACAGCATTTTTAGCTGGCTTCCGTATTATCTCTCTTCCCCATTAAAAATTACTCCTCTGGGCTTGGCTTTTGTTTTTCTCGTCTTCCATTTTATTCTTACTATGTAGAATAGTGCTCAACTCAGACCAAGCATTCAATAAATGGCTGCTAAGTGATTGAATTGTTTGATTCTCTTGATTCTCAACTTCATGAGGACAAAGATTATTTCTATTCCAGGCCTTCTTTATGCTCAGTGCCTGTTATATTGGAGTCCACTTGTGTGACTAATGAGAAAAATCATAGAAACAAAGAGTTAACACTGCAGAAAAATCCTATAGGTTCAGTAATATGAAACTCTAAAATTTTCGCTGCTCAGGAATTGAACATTGACTGCATTTTCAATTTTTTTTTTATTTTTATTTTTTATAATATCAAGGATGCCTGGGTGGTTCAGTCGGTTGAGCATCTTACTCTTGGTTTTCAGCTCAGGTTATGTATGATCTCGCAGTTTGGTGAGTTCGAGCCCCGTGTCCTTCTCCATGCTGATGGTGCAGAGCCTGCTTGGGATTCTCTGTCTCTCCTCTCTCTCTGCCCCTCCCCAACTTGCTCTGTCTCTGACCCTCTCAAAATAAATAAATACATTAAAAAAAAATAAAAAGTAAGTAAAAAAAATAAAAATGATATCGAATTTAACTTAAATGGAAATATCTGAATGGTAAGGTAATAAAATATATATATAAAAGCTAGTTGTTCTTTAAAGTAAGAATTATATAGGCATCTCTGCAAGAAGCAAAATTTTCCCAGGCCAAGCCTCCAAAGGCATAGACGTCGAAGTAAGAGTGTGAATTGTACTTCAATGCTCTTTTCTTTATATTCAGGAAACAGCTTCATTCACACCTTTCCAGTTTTTCAACTCTTTTGACAAAACCTTTAGGGGAGTTATTGCTGATGACAACCATCCCAGCATAGCAGGATAAATTTTATAAAGAAAAATGATAGCATATTTTTCCCTAATTGATAAGGACATGGTATAACTAAACGGGATTCCTAGGAAGAATTCACAAGTACATGCAAAATATAAAAAACACTTATTTTAATAGTGGCTTCACAGTTTTTCAGATACGTCCATTTACTGAAATCGCTAAGAAATGAACAAAAGCAAACAAACAAACAGGGGTTAGAGAGGGGAAATATATAATCTAAAAATAGCCCTTGTTTGGGTACCTGGGTGACTCAGTCTGTTAGGCATCCAGCTCTTGATTTGGTTCGGGTCATAATCTCACAGTTTTGTGAGTTTGGGCCCCATGTTGGGTTCTGCATTGACATAACAGAACCTGCTTGAGATTCTCCAGCTCTCCCTCTCTCTCGGCCCCTCTCCAGCTCATGCTCTGTCTCCAAATAAACTTAAAAAAATAAATAAATAAAAATAGCAATTGTCCACAGAATACACATATCCCAAGTACAGTAAATATATGATTCTGCCACTACCAGTCAAATCATAAATGGGACCTTAATTGTAAATCCTTATCTTTGGATCAAGCAGGTCATTGAGGGCTGCAGATATGTTATAGAACTACTAGGCCTGTCTCTTTCTCCTCTGGGATGAGTCATTTATCACATTGCTTTTCCTGCATAGATTCCTGATCCATGTTTTGGTTCCTGTAAATGGCCACTGCCCTGTCATACTTCTTAAGGTCACACATATTGATGACTCTAATTCCTCCTCCATTCCTCAGCAACTATCCCCGTGTTAAAATGTGAAGATAGTTGACTCAGTTGTGCTGGGAACTTGTAGAAATAAGAAAATAAAATAGATGAGCTTGAAAAAAGTGTTTCATTATTTCTAAAGATGCATCCACCAAATCACACTGAAATTGTAAGGAGTTTTTCAGGGAGAGCTATAAAATGTGGCTTCTTGTGCAATCCACAGAGATTAGGCCTAATCTTCCCTCTCCTGCTTTGATAATCATTTCCTCCTTTCCCCCTCCTTTGGGACCAGAAGCAACCTTGGTGGTAAAGCAAGAAGATAAACTCAGATGTGTGTACCTTCTGGCAATCAAAATTATCACTTACCTGTGGCTTCTTAAATCTCCTCACATTACTTATCTTGACTTCTCTCTGAAATCAGGGTCCCTGGAATCTCAATCAGTTGACATTTTCCTTTCTTAATGCCCAGAATTACCTGACAGTCTGGGCACTCCCATAGGACTTCTTAAATTATTATGCTCATAATCCCAAATCTGCTTTTCCTCCTCAGCTCAGTACACTAAAATTTAATTCAAAATGAGGAGAGTTCTCAGTAATGCCACATTCAATAATCTGTTTTACAATTCCAAATACTTGGAACTACAGTGCAATAATAACATTCATTCCAATAGGTCACCCTAAATTTATTATCATCAAACAAGACTTCAAGAAAGATCACTCAAAATCATCCATGTATTTGCAATTTATGGAGATAAAACCTATATCAATGGGCTCCCTGTGCTGTGGGTGGTCAAATTGCTGATGAAAACTAACCAGATCTATTATTATAAGCTTATTCTCATGGCTTCTAGGGAACCCAGGTAAACCTTTGCTGGTATTAGGAAGGGATAAAGCAGGAAAGGGATAAATAGTGATGTAGATATTGGCTAGGCAAAAGTAGTAACTCTCATTACAAAGTGCATATTTTAAAGCAATATATTCTGCTGGGAATACTGTTTTATAAAATGCTGTATAATCATTTACTGAGAGCTTACAATATATATTATATTTAGTCCTTTGCATGTTATTTAATTCCCACAAAAATTCTCTGACTTAAAAATTGTCATTATTGCTATTTTAATGATGAGGATATTGAGACCTGAAATGGCTTAATAACTTCTAATAAAAAAGCTGTTGCTCTCATAAAAGATGATGTTGCAGGATTTTTTACCTCAATACCCAGGGTTGGTTGTGTCGCCGCTTTGAAGGATGAAGAGGTGGGCACCAAATAAAATAAGCAGCAGACAAAAGTTTATTAGAGAATAAGATTAGAAGATAAGAATAATAGGAAAGCTCTCTTAACAGAGAAGGGGGCATTTGAAAGTGAAAGTCCTAGGACTATAGGTAAGGGTCCTTGTGTTATAAGGTTCTGGTCAGCCCAGGTTTTCAGATAGTCCATTTACTGAAATTGCTAACAAATAAACAAAAGCAAACAAACAAAAAGGGGTTAGAGAGGGGAAATACAGAATCTAAAAATAGCCCATGTTGGGGTACCTGGGTGGCTCTGGTTCCTTCTCAGCTTCTATCCTTGTTCTTTCTCAGGTTCTACCCTTATTAGCTGCATAGCTCCAGATGCTGCCTTGTCCATTCTCGATTGGCTCATTTCCATTGTAAGAGGGGTGGCCTATGGCTAAACTTTGGTCTTTTGTCAAATTCCTGAGGGAAACCTGAGGGGGAGTTGATGGGGTCTGTTACATTCTTAAGAGGAACCTTAAGCCTGAGGGGGTTTGCTGTGGTCAGACACTCCCAGCATTGTTTTTCCCCACCCAGGCGCCTCAGGTCGGATCCTTTTCCTCTCTGCCTATTTTATTCTTTCCTATTACGATGAGAGCTTGAGCCAAGATGTTGGCATTGCCTACTGATCACTTAAATACAGTTACAAACAGTATTGTATTTAATTGTGTTATGGAACTAAGTTTAAACATCCTTTTAACCGAATGAGAAAAGAATATTATTGCCTTATCTTCCTGAAAGATGAATTTTAGATCATATTTTCTGATTACTTCCATGTCATGAAATGCTTTTCTGCTAGCAACCTACAAACCTTGTTGTTTGTTGGAGGAATTTACTTAGCTGAAAAAACACAAGAACCAAATAGAAGTAAACACTCCTGGACATTCTAGCAGTCTGAATTCTGTTAAAAATGTAAGGAGATAAGACAGACCAATCTTTATGGCGTGCTAAGAAGACAGGTCATAAATTTAAATATTATAAATACAATCTCACCTAATTTAGAAATATCAGTATCAAATTTCCAGTAACATCATCAAAAATCAAAACCCCAGGATTTTCTTTGAACATTTTTGAATTTTTTTTTCTCAATGACTCATGCTGTTTCATTATTCATAAGAAAGGTGATGATGTTATACCACTGGTTGGTTGCACTGATACATCATTTTCTTTTTACTTAGTACATTCTACCTTTGCAAAAAGTATTTTACAAGAATCTGAATTTGTGGCAAACATTTTAAAAACCCTAAACAGTAAGGATAGCATTTTAAGTAATCTCAATTATCTTCCTCGATGGTGATATATATCCTCCTATCTATGCCAGATATGGTGATTTGGAGAGAGAGATTTTTCTAAATTTCAGGTTTCTCATCTGCAAAATCCTGATCATGGCCTTACAATATAATGTGCTTACAATTTTGTGATGAAAATTTAATTGATGGGCAAAAGCAATGCAGTTACAGGAACGTGTAGGTGATGGGAAACATCTTATTTACTTTTACAGTATTAATCATATTAGAAATTAAGTATATGTGTCTATAGTATTTAAAATTTTGGGGCGCCTGGGTGGCGCAGTCGGTTAAGCGTCCGACTTCAGCCAGGTCACGATCTCGCGGTCCGTGAGTTCGAGCCCCGCGTCGGGCTCTGGGCTGATGGCTCGGAGCCTGGAGCCTGTTTCCGATTCTGTGTCTCCCTCTCTCTCTGCCCCTCCCCCGTTCATGCTGTGTCTCTCTCTGTCCCAAAAATAAATAAACGTTGAAAAAAAAAAATTTAAAATTTTAACGCATGATACCAGTGCTTTGCCATATTTTCTCAATTTCCTTTACCATTTTCACTGACATATCAAAAGTACTTTTTCTACCAGTACTAAAAGTAGCTGCCTACTAATCAGCTCTGGTGTCTTTTAGTCAGAAGGCTGCCCTTGTGAATTGTTGATGATATAGAGATAATAATAGCCTTGAAGATGTTAAAAACTTTAAAAAGTTTTTTTTTTTTAACTAATTAGGATTCGTAGACATCATCAACAGGAACCAACTCTGACAAATTAATCTGGGAAATATTCACAGAATTAACAACTCAGTCAGATATAGGGTGTTCATAGGCTCAAAGGCTATGCAGAACAAATAGGCTTGGAAAATTAGTAAGGACTATAAAAAAATAACATCAAATAATTGAGCAAAAGACAGCCTTAGGCGTCCTTTCAATGGCGTCCTGGGCACTGTCTAGCAGAAACTCGGGATTATATAAATCTTTTGGAGCTATACTATTTATTAGCTTACTATTGACAAAGTTATTTACAGCCTGTAGAAAAAGAAGCCAGAATGTAGAAAACTGATGGTGATTCAGAGGATTCTTGTTACCAATAATGCAAGTGAATCATTTTTTATTAGAAAATATAAATTCCATGTCTCAAATTATCATGTGAACATGATAGTTTTAACACTAGTTTTAACACTTGGTTCTCTTACTAGTTAATTTTTTAAATGTTTACTTATTTATTTTTGAGAGACAGTGAGTGGGGGAGGGGCAGAGAGAGAGGGAGAGACAGAGAATACCAAGCATGCTCTGAACCATCAACACAGAACCCAATGCTGGACTCAAACTCAAAACCCATGAGATCATGACCTGAGCCAAAATCAAGAGTCAGAAGCATAACTGACTGGGCCACCTAGGTGCCCTGCTTATTAATTAACTTTTGAATAAAAATTCTTGACATGATTATTTTATAGTTGTACGACAATCGTGTATTTAACTTCTTGGAGAACAAAATGTACCTTAACATAACCAAGGGAAGGTATTGCGATCATCACCAAGTTCATTCATAGAACAGCCTTGCTGGCATACAATTTTTGTTAGAATGATAGGATGCATGTAGAATATTAGGTATGTGTTTGGTATTCTGGGCCATGTTTTGCGCTATCTAGAAAGAGAACAATGAACTTGGACTGGAATTAGTAGATATGGAAGAAAATAAAATATCACAGAGAAGACTCTCTGTTTGTGGTCCACAGACTAAACTGGCTGAGACCCTCATCATTTGGATCCCTGGACCTTTACAAAAAACAATTAAATTTTTGTATCTCCAATTAACGTTGATTCCCCAGTAGTTTCCCAAATACCTTTTGCAAAGTATTGTTTCCAGAAAAAGGAATTTTGCACATTAAAAAAACCTGGTCTTACTGTTCCATTATAGCTCAATTTGTGGTTTTCCTTAAACCAACATAAGTAGAATATAATATAATAAAAAAAAAAAAGTGAAGTGCTGTTAGGATTTAAGGTCCTGTCTGCTAGACAAGATCTTTGGCTTTATTTGTTAGCACATGGAAATTAACAAAAAACAAAAAAACAAAAAACAAAAAATAGAAGAAAAAAAGAAACGAGAATCCTATTAATTTTTATGGAAATTAAAATCTGCTCCAACCCAATTAAATACTGACACACTAAGCAAAATACTTTCTTTTAATTTTTTTTAATGTTTATTTATTTTTGAGAGAGAGAGAGTATCAGAGCATAAGCCAGGGAGGGAGACACAGAATCCAAAGCAGGCTCCAGGCTTGAAGCTCTCAGCACAGAACCCAACGTGAGGACCAAACTCATGAACTGTGAGATCATGACCTAGGCCAAAGTCAGAGTCATAACCCACTGAGCTACCCAGGCGCCCTCTCCGCTAAGTAAATTCTTAAAGCACTCCAGTACCCCAAACTTTCTCCAACAGTAATACATCTGTGTGAACATGGTCAACCCAAGGAAAGACATAATCTCTAATATATACCTTACCCATAGCACTCAAGTGTAATAGAAAGAAAGGATCCCTCAGCAGTCTAAGGTAGGTCTGTCATGTTGTCTAGTTAAGGAACAAGAGTCTGTGATATACTTGTCCAGCACATTTTGAAATTTAATACAGGGGCACCTGGGTGGCTGAGTGGGTTAGGCATCCAACTTCAGCTCAGGTCATAATCTCACACTTTGTGAGTTCAAGCCCTGCGTTGGGGTCTGTGCTCCAGCTCAGAGCCTGGAGCCTGCTTCAGATTCTATGTTTCCATCTCTTTCTAACCCTCCCCTGCTCACATTCTGTCTCTATCTCAAAAAATAAATAAACATTAAAAAAATAAGAAATTTACTATAAATCAGCAATGATAGGTATTTCTTATGTTCTCCTTTCTAAATAAATATTGTATTTTTTTTCTGGTCCCTTCCACAGTTATATCTAAGTATATTAGTGGCAGGTGAATTGTCTTCTATCTTATAACTAGATATCATAAGGAAGTGTATTCTGTCTATATAGAAGGAACTAAAATCATTGTAATTTTATCTTGGTGCAGTAACTTGATACAGCATTGTGTAGGTTATGAATATGTTCTTCTAACGGGAAGAAGAGATTATAGAAATATTGACTATCCAAAGAGAGGCTGGCAGATTATCGATAGCTGCCAAAGTAATATCCATCACCTTGATGCTTTAATGTCAGAATGCATTGGGGGAATGGTAACAGGCAAGCTTAAAACAACATCCAATATTTAACTCTCTCCTTTCTGGTTAGATTGCAGCCATTTGATGAGTAACAATCATAAAATATATCATTCTCTTTTTTGCTATCTTTCTGCAAGAAATATGGCTTGACAGAACTCCAGCAGTTATTTTTGCAACAGTGACTAAAAGGCCATGAAAATCTCCAAGATGTTACCCTTGACTTTTTTGAGACTCTGAGCCAATACCAGAAAACAGTCTCTGCAGTCTTCCTGTTAAATGAGAAAATACAGTTAAATCACTGTGGTCAGTCTACATTACATGCAGCAAAATGTAAATCCTAGTTGAAATATGTCCTTGCTGCTGTGCTTGAGCAACCGAGTCCTGAGCTTCTCAGTCTTTCAGTATGAAAGCATATACCTCTGCTCTTCTGAAGAAGAGGAGGGAGGAGACTCTATTCTCTGTGTAAGTTAAGGAAGAGAAATTTGTGCATTTAACGACGCCATATAAAATTTATCAAGCAATCATCTTCTGACCCCTTCCACTCCAAATTACCTGATATATTATCCCTGCTCTCCTATTCCAAATTACTGCCTTTTACAGGATTCTGTATCACACCATGGTTTGTCTTATGTTTATTTCCTTCTTCCAGTTCAAGTTCTGTTTTTTTCTCGATCTAAAAAGTCAACAGCCATCAATCATATTTCGATTCCCATTTTCCTCAAATGCATTGATTCCTCTTACCTATTCTTTTCTCTCATACTCTTTGTCTTTGTCGATTTGTACTTTGAATTTTTCCCACCTTTTACTGCTATTATATAATCAGACCTAACAGCTTCTCAGAGAAAGTTTAAAATTCTGACCTAATCATAAGTGAACAAAAAGTCACTGATTCTTTAGCAAATATATTAGATATTCTGGTATATATTCAATTTCTTAACTGAGTCTCTCTCAAATGCATCTTGAGTTCTATTCTGGTTCCTACCTAAACCTAATTTCTACTTCTTACACTTGGTTAAATGACCAAATTATTTTATTTAGTTCAACATTTTTCTATTGCTTCTTCTCTGTCTCACTCTCCCATTCTCTCACTTTTTCTATATTGGATGATCTCCCAAATAAACTAAATCTACTCAAATCCTTGACCAACTCTTTGCTCTCAGGAGAAATGGAGCCAAAAGACTTATATTAATGACATTATATCAAGCTCTGAAGGACTCTTAGGTTCATTTTGGTCCATAGTCTCACAAACAAAGGGAATCTTTAATTATCAGAAGGCTATGAGTAAGCTCCAAATGGAGGAGGCAAAAGCAAAACATATAAATTTTTGTATTTTGATTTTTAATCATGGTTAACTTATTATTTTTTAAAATGTTCAGATCATAAAAGCATGGTTCTGTGTAAGGCAATGTTACAGTATTAAGAAATGAGTTGTAGAGCTCTTTTGGGAATAGTAAACCAAGTGTTCAAGTGCCATCTAGTTTATTGTTTAACCCAAAACTATAATGTATATTAGCTTAAAGAATCAGATTTTAGAGTTTGGACAGACTACCATAAACATGATCCATCTAAATTTGTGTGTGTTTATATTTGTTTTTGTTGTGAAAATCAAAGTGTGATTGCTGATTTAATATGGTGAAACTAATAATGCTCATGGAATCTATAATAAATTTTCAAATTGTATGGAGAGAATCTAGGAAACATATAATTAATTGATTTGCAAATCCTCAAAGAGCTAAAGGATCAGGTAGTGGCTTGTACTGAATCAACAGCAGCATAATACAGCATTTTATATGTGTGGCTAATGGATATTTTCACGAATGTTTGCTAGCTAGTCAGCCAGTACAGAGATATTAGGTAGGGTAATTACTCACAGTTGTGTTTAATAAAATGAGAGAAAATTATCAAATGACACTAATAATAATAATCTTATAGCAGGCTAAATAATTCAATGATAATTACAAGTATTAATCTAGCTTTCTTCCCTGATTATGAATCTTGTCTCCTTTATCATAATGGGAGTACCAGATTGTCTGCAATGAATTGTGAATACCCAGCAGTGACTTTGGCAGTGAAGGCCTCCCATCAATTTTGATAGGTTAAAATGATTCTGGTTGGTCTTGAGTAAATGTGTCAATTTTTTTTTCCTGTGGTTGTCATAAAAGAACGAAGCAATAGTAAATTCTTGCTGTTATTCCACAGAGCCAATAAAATCATACTGCCGACAAGAGGCAGTTGACACTATAAGTGTAGCTAACGGTCTTCAAATACTAGACCTGGAAATAAAATTCCAATATTTCACATAACCTTGCTTTTTGATAGAAAAGAAACAATTATATTGCTTACATTTAGTGCCCTGCTATTGTGTAGCTGTTCTGAACATGTCTATTGCAAAAATATGTATCTATATATTCTCTGTGCAACAGATTCCCTCAGAGGTAAATTTGGTTTGCAAACCACTTTCTTTTTTTTTGCAGGGCCAGTGTTGGTGGCTAGTGGCTAGGTTTATAATTTAAAATGACTGAAAGAAAGAAGAAAAATATTTTGTATTACAACATATTTACATCTGAGCCAAACATTTACCTACCATAATATTGACTACTGTATAATACTATACACAAAAAGCTGTACAGAAAGAAATTTAGAAATGCAGTCAAACTTCAGTATAAGTGTAGTTGGCCATTTTGAAAGTTACCACTGAATCTCTCTGGTGTGAAATGTGGGTTTGACAATATGGTTCAGTTAATTATATCAGGTCATCTGAATATTTATATCACCATTTTGATAGCATAGCACATCTTACAATCCAGACATTTCACAAGGAAACTATGATGCACATATTTCAAACGCATAGGCATACATGAAGCTATGACATCAAAAAAAGGTAAAGAATGTCTGTAGTGCCATAATAGACTCAACAACAAAAAATATCTAGAGCTTTGAGTGAGACTTATGGATATTATATAAGATTAGATCGACATGTGGTTTTGATATAAATAATCTATTCTTAAATTAGTATTATAATTGACGAATACAGTGTCCAAAATAGCAGATGGATTGTAGCTGCCTTTGTTCAGTAAGGAAAATGGGAAAATGTTTACTTTGATCAGATTTTGATCTAATTTCTGAAAATTCTACATTTGAGGGAAGCCTCCTGAAATAAGGATTCTCAACATTATGACCTCTTTGGCACAAGTTTTCGAGATGTTACAGAAATACATGTGCATGTGTTTCTCAACTTACTATCACAAATTATGTATGTTATGTATGGATAAACACATCAAAAGTTGAAAATATCTTAACTTGAAAATGCACTTAATAACACCTCACCTATCAAACATCAGAGCTTAACCTAGCCTACTTTAAACATACACAGCACAGTTATACTAGCCTGCATTTGAGCAATCTCACCTAACACAAAGCCAATTTTACAACAACGTGTTAAATACCTCGTGTAATTTAATGAATATGCTAATGAAAAAAATAAAAAGAATGTATACAGAATTGTTTTAAGTGGCTCACTGCCACCGCTCAGCATCACAAGACAGTATCATACTAGCTAGTTAGCACTAGCCAAGAAAAAAGATCCAAATTCAAAATTCAAGGTACAGTTTCCCGCTGACTGCATCACTTTCACACCATTGTCAAATAAATCATAGGTTGAACCATTGCAAATCAAGAATCATCTGTATTTGAAAGTTAAAACACAAATATGCACACACCCAGTCACCCATACACACACAAAACACGGGGATTCATGTAGGATAATCTATGAATATCTAATCAACATAGGAAAACATGTCAACAGTACAGGTGGATACCAATGGGACAATCGCTTTGCATCGATACTGTGAACAGTAACATACATGGCTTTAGTTCTCTGGGAGAATTCCAGAACTAGCTTATGGCAAGAAATTTAATGTTTGTTGGATAGATTACATGCTATTATTTTAAAATTAGTATTCATGTCTGTTTCCTAAAGATATGTTAATTTATTTTATTGACTTATTCCCAAACCAAATAATTTCCTCTGATTTAAGTGGCAGGTGAATAGAGTTCTTTTTAATTTAAATCAAATAGCTTTCTAGGGAAAATATACTGAGAGTGTTGAAAACTATACTGGTTATGAATCTTTTATTAAAATCACTATCATTCTCTTTTTCATAGTTTTTCCTAGACTCTTCACAGATTGGAAATAGTTTGTGCCCTTTATAATTTAAAGGGCTCCTTTTGAAAAACATTTTTATTTACTTATGTTTTGGGAGACAGAGAGAGAGAGGGTGGAGGAGGGACAGAGAGAGAGGGAGACAGAGAATCCCAAGCAGGATCCGTGCTATCAGCACAGAGCCAAGGCGGGGATCCAAGTCTCAAGTTGTGAGATGGTGACCTCAGTTGAAACCAAGAGTCTGACGTTGAACCAACTGAGCTACCCAGGTGCCCCTATCCAAGACTATTAACGCACAAATACACTTTGTCTTAAATACCATTCTAAAGTTCCAACCGATTTTTTTTTTCCACCACCACACCCTCCACTTGTTGAGTGGATTCTCTCCCTTGCTATCATGTATACACCACTGTCTTTTGGAAAAGTAACGGCCATCTTTTTTCCTTTACACTATGCCTCCTAGTGTATATGTATATATACATGTATATATATGTGTATACATATACATGTATATATGTATATATACATATATATGTATATGTATATATATGTATATGTATGTATACATATATATACATATACATATATACATATACATATATATACATACATATATGTATAAATATACTGTAAATGTATATTTATAATGTATAATGAATATTTAAACTAATGTCTATTATAAAGCTGTTGCAACTATTTTTAGAAACATTGAGTATATTGGATCAGTCTCTATTTTTTTTTTTTTAATTTTTTTTTCAACGTTTATTTATTTTTGGGACAGAGAGAGACAGAGCATGAACGGGGGAGGGGCAGAGAGAGAGGGAGACACAGAATCGGAAACAGGCTCCAGGCTCCGAGCCATCAGCCCAGAGCCTGACGCGGGTCTCGAACTCACGGACCGCGAGATCGTGACCTGGCCGAAGTCGGCCGCTTAACCAACTGAGCCACCCAGGTGCCCCTAAAGTTTATTTATTTTTGAGAGAAACAGAGAAAGAGAGAGGGAGAAAGAACCAGTGAGGGGAGGGGCAGAGAGAAAGGTGGACAGAGGATCTGAAGCAGGCTCTACACTGATAGCAGAGACCCTGATGCAGAGCTTTAACCCATGAATCGTGAGATCATGACCTGAGCCAAAGTCCCACGCTTAACCGACTGCGCCACCCAGGCGCCCCTTAAATTTATTAAAGACATTTTTGACTTGTTTGTTTCCAGTACTTTCTCATCATCAATGACTATAAAGTGGTCTGAATTAAAATATTACTGGCACTTTCCCTTAACCGATGAACATAATGAAGGAATTCTCTCTCTTTTTTAATGTTTATTTATTTTTGAGAGAACATGAGTGGGGGGGGCAGGGAGAGAGAGGGACAGAGGATCCAAAGCAGGCTCAGCAGTGAGCCTGATGTGGGGCTCCAACTCCTGAACCATGTGATTATGACTTCAGCCGAAGTGAGACAGTCAACTGAGGTACCCAGTGCCCCCGTAATGAAGCTACTCTATAGTTAGCTATCTGAAAAGTGTTCCATATTTTATTCCTATTAATATACAGTTTGAGGTCTAGGCAATTAACTTAATATTTTAGTGGTTGCTAAGTGGATAGCTCTATGTGCCAGCTCTATGTTAAGATAGAAATATTAAATCAACCATATTCCATTCTAATGTTTATTTATTTTTGAGACAGACAGAGACAGAATGCGAGTGGGATAGGGGCAGAGAGAGAAGGAGACACAGAATCCGAAGCAGGCTCCAGGCTCTGAGCTGTCAGCACAGTGCCCCATGCGGGGCTCGAACTCACGAGCTGTGAGATCATGACCTGAGCCGAAGTTGGACACTCAACCTACTGAGCCACCCAGATGCCCCAACCATATTCTATTCCAAACAAAAATAATTGAGCAATAGTAATAAGTTCTATTTATGGAATGTCAACTTATAAACTTTCCTACATTGAACAATGCCAAACACTAGAATAAGGGATCATCTAATACAAATAAGGGATAGCATTAAAGAATTCTGTGAGCCATTTTATCTTTATGAGTGGTGCTGTATTTTTGCTGAGTTGTGTTTTTCAATTACATAGTATCTGATAAGTGCAGAAGTAATAAGAGTCTTAAATGAGATAAATGGCATATAATAGGGTGCTTTTTAAAAGTACAGAAAAAAAGCACATATACCTAAAGCACATATCAACAAAAAGCACATATCAACACTACAACATGCGTAACTCTTGGAAACTTAATACTGAGGAAAGTAAAACAAGGAAAGTGCAAAAACCATAATGCATTGTTACAAAGTTCAAACAAATTCTGTTCAACCATAGATGATTAAAGATACCAATTATGTACCAACTATTACAAAAACCAAGCAATGAAATGGCAAACATAAAATGACTAAGACATACAAACCTGGGTAGGAACAACAAGTGCGATCATGTTCTACTTCATCAGGAGATGAATTAATAGATAAATAAAAGTAATTAGACTTTTTAAATGTTAGTAAAACTTCAGCCTGTTATTTCTTAGTAATAGGAAATATACAATTTTCTAACAAAATTTTTGTCTAGAAAACAATTTAAAAATTAACTTCTGGTTAATCATAAAATTTATATTTACTTTTCCATTGAAGAAAAAACCTATTTTTTGGTTTTATTTCCTTTCTAGTTCCTAATTTTATAATGTGGATAAGGAATGTTAGATTAAAAAGGGAATTGCTTTCCAGACAAAAGTCATTACCTAATTCACCCTTCAGATACAACAGATGGAACCCCTGAAGACATGTTCCATTGCCTTAAGGAGGAGTAGGAGTCCTGCTTATTTCTGGAACATAATTGTTGACTTCCCTAAATACTACAACACCATGGTCAACACTTTGAATATTTGCAATTACATTTTCACAGTCATGGAACTGGCTCCAAAAGGCAACACTGGTGTCTTAGAAGGTATTTTTAATAAAGCATAAAGTTGCCTGATGTTTTAAAAATATTAACAAGGCACAAAGCATGACTGAAGCATTACCCTTAGACATAATTATTGTCTCTATGTTCCCGGAATTCCAGACATGTCAAGTTATCTTTTGGTTTATATATATTATATAAGTATATATAATATATATCAATATTTATATATATTACATTGTGTGTGTATATATTATATATACATTATATTATATATACATTATATATAATGTACATATACATTATACATAATGTACGTATACATTATACATATACATTATATAATTATATATACATTATATATTATATGTATTATATTATATATATACACACACATATATATGGTATATTTTCCAATTATAAGAAAAATTGTCCTGCTATTTTATTTTTTAAATGTTTATTGTTTATTTGGAGAGAAAGAGTGAGTGAGTGGGGGAGAGACAGAGAGAAGGAGAGAAAGAATCCCAAGCAGGCTCTGCGGTCAGCACAGAGCGCAACATGAATCAAGAGTCGAATGCTTAACCAACTGAGCCACCCAGATGCCCCTAGTTCTGTTATTTTTAAATGTTATTTTTACAATTATCTTTTTTACTTGATTTCAATTTACATTTTTTTAATATTTTGCTTTTCAGTATACTTCTTGGAATATAAAACCTATGCCATTTTTTAAGAAGTTTAACACTCAAAAAATTGTCATTTTTCAAGGAGCCTGGGTGGCCAGTCAGTCAGTTGAGCATCTGACTTTTGATTTTGGCTCACATCATGATCCCAGATGGGTGGGACTGAGCCCTGTATCCAGCTCCATGTTGAGCATGAACCCTGCTTAAGATTCTCTCCCTCTCTCTCCTTCTGGCTCCTTCCCTTTCCCATGCTCACTCTCTCTCTGTCTCTAAAAAATAAATAAATAAATAAATAAATAAATAAATAAATAAATAATAAATTATAAATTAATTAATAAATAACTAACTGAATAAATAATGGTTATTTTCTCATTGTATTATCCCATCACACTGCTTTATTATTTTTTTAAAGTCTATTTATTTGGAAGAATGAGAGACAGAAAGAGAGGTGGGAGGGGCATAGGGAGAGAGAGAGAGAGAGGAGAGAAAATCTTAACCTGTCTCTATACCTCAGGCAAAACCAACATAGGGATGGATGCAGGGCTGGATCTCAGACTGTGAGATCAAGACCTGAGCCAAAAGAACCACTGAGGTGCCCCCATCCTGCTTTATTTGAACAACAACAACAGCAACAACAAAATGCAATAAGCATGATAACTGATGCTCTCCTTGAGGTGGTCCCTCTGATGGTTATATTATATACAAGCCATGGCAATAGCTTTGCAAAATTATTGATGTTAGCTGGTAAGTTTTTCATAACCAATTTTCCCTCCCTTATCCAGATTCCCAAACATGCAGACAGCTAGACATTTCAATAAGCCCTTCCCAGGGGATTTATCTTGAACCTCTTAGGCACCCGCTCAGATCTTTAAGGTTTTACTTTTCTTAGGCTGTTAAAATTGTTCGGCCATAGGCACCACTGTGACAACTGACACTCTATAGTCTTTCCCCTATTAAGTTCAAGATGTCACTTGTTTCCATGTAGAACTATAGATTTAATGCAATCCAGCAAGTTTTTTTGAATATTAACAAACTTACCTTAAAGTTTACATAGAGGAGAAGCAAACAAGACTCACAATATCCAGCACAATGTTGAAGGAGAAGAAGCAGTTTGGAGGAATGACTTCAAGGCTTACTATAAAGATACAGTAATTAAGATATTATAATACTGCAGAAAGAATAAATAGATTAAAAGAACAGAATAGAACCTCCATATGTGTGTGTGTGTGTATTCAACTGATTTTACTTATTTATTTTTTAAGAGTTATTTATTTTTGAGAGAGAGAGTCAGAGAGATGGCAAGAGAGAGATACAGAGCACAAGTGAGGGAGGGGCAGAGACAAAGGGAGACACAGAATCCAAAGCGAGCTCCAGGCTCTGAGCTGTCTGCACAAGAGCCCGATGCGGGGCTCGAACCCATGAACCATGAGATTATGACCTGAGCTGAAGTCAGTCACTTAACCGACTAAGCCACCCAGGCACCCCAATAATCAACAGATCTTTGACAAAAAGGCAGAAGCAGTACAAGGGAGCAATCAGTCTTTTCAACAAATGGTTCTGGAGTAACTGAGAAGCTGCTATATAAAAAATAATAAAATAAACAAAGTAAATACTAAAAATAAAATAATAAAATAAAATACAATAAAATACAATAAAATACAATAAAACAAAACCAAATAAAATAAAATAAAATAAAATAAAATAAAATAAAATAAAATAAAATAAATCCAGGCAGATATCTTAGGACCTTCACAAAATTTAACTTAAATGGTATTATGAACCTAAGCATAAAATGTGTAGAAGACAATCTAGGAGAAAACTTTACATAACCTTGGTTTGGCAATAACTTTTTAGATACAACACCACAGGCACTATCCATGAAGGAAAGAACTGATAAGCTAAATTTCATTGAAATTAAAAATGTCTGCTCTGTGAAACACAATGCCAAGAGAATGCCAAACCTCAGACTATGAGAAAACATTTGTAGCAGACATATCTGACAAAGGACTGTTATCTAAAATAACAATGACCCTTAATACTCAACAATAAGAAAACAACCTGATTCAAACTGGGCCACAGATTTCAGCAGACACCTCACTAGAGAAAATATACCAACGGAAAATAAGCATATGAAAAGAGGCTTCACATCATTTGTCCTCAGGAAAATGCAAACTAAAACAAAAAGGAGACATCACTACGTATCCAAAATCCAGAACACTGACAACAGGACACTAAGTGCTGGTGAGGGTGTGGTGCAACAGGAATGTTCTTCCATTTTTGTTGGGAATGCAAAATGGAAAACAATTTGACAGTTTCTTACAAAACTAAACAAATTCTTACCCGATGATCCAGCAATTGCACTCCTTGGCATTCATCCAAAGGTGAAAACTTATGTCCACACAGATGTTTATAGCAGTTTTATTCATAATTGATAAAAACTTGGGAGCAACCAACATGTCCTTCAGTAGGTGAAAGGTCAAATAAACTGTAATACATCTGAACAATGGAATATTATTTAGTGCTAAAGGAAATGAATTACCAAACCATGGAAGATATGGAGTCTAAAGTACATATTACTAAGTGAAAGAAACCAATCTGTAAAACCTATATATAGTATGACTCCATCCATATGATATTCTGGAAAAGGAAACAAAAATTATGAAAACAGCAAAAAAGATCTCCCCCCCCACACACACAACTGAATGAGGGTGAGAAGCAAGAGATAGATAGGCAGCACATGGATTTTTAATTCAGTGAAACCACTTTGTGTGATACTCTAATGGTGGATACATCTCATAATATGTTTGTCCAAACCCATAGAATATACAAAAACCTAGAGTGAAACATAATGCAAACTATGGTCTTTTAGTGATTATGATGTGCCAGTGTAGGTTCATCGATTGTAATAAATGTTCATTGTACTTGGGGGATGTTGATGTTTAGGGAGATAATGCATGTGTGAAGGTAGAGAGTATATGGGAAATCTTTCTCCTGATTTTGCTATTAGCTTAAAACTGCTCTTAAAAAAATAAAGTTCATTAAAACAAAGAAAGACGTGATTTCCTCATATGTTAATTCCCCTCTTTCCCTGACTCAAACCTCAGTTTGCTCACATTTTGCTTTCCTAGGATTATGCATCCCAATAAAATATTAGTACACTTGCTTTAGCCTCAGGCTTTGCTGCCTAAGAAGCCTGGGTTAAGACAAGAACAATGTTTAAGCAGAAAAATAAATGGAGAAACTCTTTACGTCCTTGGTTCAAGATCTAAAATCTCTGGAGGAATGGGGAGAAGTTCTAGTACGGATATTTGAGGACAGAATGTATAGAAAGAAAACAGAAAAGAAAAAAAAAAGATTGGAAAAAGCAAGGAGTCTATGGGACATTGCAGGCTCCAAATAAATTCTACAATAGCCAATCACGAGATTCATAGGTAAATAGAAAATTTTTAAATAGTATTTTAGAATTTGAGAGTAATTAATGTTGTGTCCTTATCCCCAGGCAGAATCTCCAGGGAAGCTCTAACATATGAAAGAAAAGATTTTTACTCAAAAATTTTGAGGATAAAGTTGTGTAAAAATCAAATATGGCTAGATGACCCTCGTCATTCAGAATCTTGGTATATGTGATCTATGAGGCAGATATTTGCTCTGAAAAATTCATATAAATATTTAATTTTAGGCTTGTACAATCTATCAATATTATTAGTATTATTTCAACAGTGAATGCTCAGCAGAAGACCTAATAAAATATTTTGGGTTCAATATTCTAAAGATTTCAACCACTATGATTATCTTACTAACCTGTGATAATTTTGATCTGATGGAAAATAAGTCTTAATATTTTGTAACTTGTTTCTTTTTCTTAAAGGCATATTTATTATTATTATTATTAATATATTAATATATTAATAATAGTATTATTATTAATTATTATTAGAGATAATTATTTATATAATTATAATAATTTATATTAGATTTTTATCTAATAAAATTATAATTATAATTATTTATATTAGAGATAGAACGAGAGCATGAACAGGAGGGGAGGGAGAGGGAGAGAGAGAGAAACTTAAACAGGCTTCATGCTCAGCGTGGAGCCCGATGGGGGGCTTGATTCCACGACTCGGGGATCATGACCTGAGCTGAAATCAATGTCAGATGCTTACCTAAGCCACCCAGGTGCCCTGATAACTTGTTTCTTATTGCAAAAAGGTTCAGTAAAATTTTAGAAAATATAAATTTACCAAAAAAACCCCATGTACTTTACAATTGCCAAATAACTTAAAATATTATCTTGTATTCAAAATTGATTTATTTTTTTTCTAAATTGATTTATACACCAGTAAAACCAAAAACTCTTACTTATGCTAGATTTTGTATCACATAATCAGTGCTAGGAAGTCATCTGGCAGTGGTTTGTCTTAAATAGAGTTAAGAGGGTTGCTATCACTATGCAAGACAGAAATATAGATAGTATAACAATTGAGTGTTACATAACTTTGTGCTTTATATAAAACTATTACTCCATAAAAAGGCTTTTATCAGTGACAGACTTGGAACTACAACAAAACTTTGAAACTAACATGATCTAACTTATTCCTAGAAAACAACAACACTTTACCTGAAATCACAAGACTATTTCTCCACTTGAATAAGAAAGGTAGCAACCCCAATAGATTTATTGAACACAAAAAGTTGAAATGTTATAATGATCCTAAGGATCCAATCATGACTCACAAAAAAAGATATAAATTACTAAAGTGTTTGTATAATTGTAACATACAAGTGCCCATTATATTGAATTAGTGTAGGCTTCTAAAAGAACTCTTTAACAGAACTCCACTCCTAAACTGTAGAAAATATGCTCCTTTTCCTCCCATATGCAAGTATTGGCCATTCATTTAGTTTTAAAATATCCATTTAATACAAGCCTTTTACTTATTTGAAGAGTCAGCAGGGCTCTATTTCTATTGTTTATATCTGAAGGGTAGACTTCTAGGGTAAGAGGTAGAACCTGTAAAGGAACCCAATAATAACAACAAAATACAATTAACAAAATATTTACTGAGCCTTTACAGTCTGCCTGTTACCTCTCAGAGAATACTCAAATTAACGAAACATAATACCTGACCACAAAGAGCTCATATTCTTTTGAAATGTAATAGCAAAATTAACAGATCATAAAATAATGAATGTATGGTTGATGGTGATAGGTGTCACAAAGAAATGTAAAAGAGGCAACAGTCAATAGGGAATGCCAGGATGAAGGTTAATTTTATTTTATATTGGGTGTTTGTGTTTCATTTATGAGATGTTATTTGTGTAAAAAACCACAGGAATTGAAGAAGGATGCCATGCGAATGCAAAGAAAAAGGATGCTTCATGCAGAAGAAATAAGTACATGGACCTTGTGTGAGAAGCTTATCTGTTACATTTGAGGAAAAGCTAGGGGCCAGTGAGGAGTTCATAGTGGTCGAGAGGGGAAGAGGGTATTGATGTATGAACTTCTACATAGAAATGCTTTCGGTTTTTATTTAGTATGAAAGGGAAAAGTTCCAAAAGATTTTGCACAGCAGAATAAAACCATCTGACTTGATTTTTAAGGTAAGTTGCTGTACCAAAACAGATTTGGGGGGAGAGAGGAGTGGAGAAAGTCTGGAAGGGGGTTAACCAATCAGGTCAATAATCCAGAACATAAGATGGTGTTTTTACCAAGCGGGGTGGTAATGAAAGTGGTGAGATATGGTTTTCGTTTTGTATACATGTTGATGGTTGGTGAATATAATTTTCTGATGAGTGGGATTGGGTATGTGCAAGACAGACTGGATCAACATTCATTTTATCTGCACATAGAGAAGGATGGAGTCTTCATCTTCTCATATGGAGAGGATTTGGGGTTGAGATGGTCGTTGTGATAAATAGGGTAGTGATTATTAGGCTTTAGGCAGACAGGGAAAGGGAACAGTAAGAGCAGTGCTTAAGAGGTAAGAGATTGTAATACATTTGAAATTGATTTCATCGGAGAACATTGTGTTGTATCTTCTGTTTATATGAGCAAATAAATGAACGAAACCTTCTGGCGTTCCAATAGGGGTAAAGAGGACGACTGTAAACCAGTGCGACAGCTTCCAGCAAAGAATGTGGCATCAGACATGTTTTATTGAAGCAACCAACTATAATGACGGTAGAACGTTGGGCTAACAGAGAACGTAAAAAAGAAAAGATTTTAAAAAGAGATGCACGACAACATAGAAAAGGTGGTCAATGGTATTGTAACGGTGTTGTATGGTAACAGATGGTGACTACACTTGTGGTGAGCATAGCATAATGTATGGAGACGTTTAAAACTGAAACTCATGTAACATTGAGTGTCAGTTATACTCAAAAAATTTAAACATTTTAAATTAATAAAATAAAAAGAGGATCAATAATTTGAAAAGTGAATATCTGAAAGAGTGAAGATGAGGCTGAGACATGCTCCTGAGCCTGAGGACAACAGCGTTTGGAAGATTCTTCCCCACTTTGGGAAAACTCAGGTGAATCAACATCATCGACAAGAACCAGTTTTAACTAGTGCAGAGATGTAATGATTTCTTTTTAAGTTTATTTATTTTGAGACAAAGAGAGAGAGAGAGAGAGAGAGGGAGAGAGAGAGAACAAGCATGGATAAAGCAGAGGGAAAGGAAGAGGGACAATCCCAAGCAGAATTTGATACGGGGTAACTGAAAAACTGAGATCATTATGTGAGCTGAAATCAAGAGTTGGAAGCTTAACCAACTGAGACTCCCAACTGCTCCAAGATGCAATGAATTTTTAATGAATAATTTTCTGACAGAATAATTGTTTTCTATGAAGCAGAGCACATAGAAAACAGAGGAAATACTTGAAACACTTCTTCCTTTATTTATCAGGATTAATACGGTAGTGTCTCAAAAAGTAAAAGAAAAGTATATATTAACACTCATCACACTAAAGCTTTGGTCATTATATCAAGATAATGAAAAGTGGATTTTAGAGCAAAATTCATTATCAGACATAAAGAAGATCAATTTAAAATTACAAAGGAGTAAAAGGGCCAACCCAACAGGAAAATATAGTAATTCTTAACTTTTATACACCTAATAACAGATTTGAGATACATGGAATAAAAAACATATACCTTAGAAGGAAATAGAAAAAAAAAACAATTATGTTAGAAAATGTTAACATTTTTATTTTAATATTATATAGAACAAATGGTCAGCAAATTAGTAAGGTATAGAAGAGCTAAACAAAATTATCAGCTAACCATAAAATGACTGATATTATAGAACACTCCCAACAATAGCACACTACATACATATTAATCTATGACTTTCTTTGAGAAGGTCAAAAGTCATAATGCTTTAGTCATACCTACCAGTATCAGTAATGGGAGGAGTAGCATATTTCTCTTAAAAGACATAGCTCTTGAAGCTCAGGGAAAAAGCCATAAAATTGGAGAAGGGACTTGCAAATCATATATCTGATTATTGATGTCTACTGAGGTTATTAAAAAAATGAATACTTTTAAAAACCTTACTAATAACAAAACAAAATACCCAACTTTATATGCGAGGAAAATAATCGAAGAGACATGTTACCAAAGGCACATGGAGAGCTTACAAGCACATGAAAAATTGCTCAACATTTAGACATTAAAGAAATACAAATTAAAATCATAACGAGATATGCTTACATCTATATTAGAATAGCTAAAATTACAAAGACTGATTATACCTAGTCTGAGCATGTTTGCGAAGCAACAGGAAATCTAAACCATCGATGGTATGATGCAGTCATTTTGGAAAATAGTTTAAATTTTTTTTAAATGTAAAACATGTTCCAGTTATATGCCATTTTACTCCCAGGCATTTACTGACGACAAACAAACCCTATGTTCATACAAGAACTTGTACATAAATTTCACAGCAGCTTTATTTCTAAGAATTGTAAGCAATGCAAATGCCCATCAACAGAACAATGACAAATTATGATATATCCATACGAGGGAGTACTACTCAGCATAAAAACCGATATTTAAAATTTGAAGATTCTCAAACAAATTATGCAGAAAAAAAGAAACCAGGCACTAAAGAGTATATACCCTGTAATCCCATTACTATAAAATACAAACTATTGTGTATTCACAGTAAGTCACTACATGTGTTCATCTGATTTTGGTGCCTTCTTCTGTGCTCCCATAACTTCCTACATGTGGATCTCATGGCATTTGTTACACCATATGGAAACACGATCTCTTTTGCTCATTCTATCTTACTAGAATAAGTATCCTTGAAGTTATGGACATTTGAACTCTTGGTTATTAGTAGAAATTCTATCACACAGGAAGTTTTCAGACATAAAAGCCAGAGTTTCACAATGACTTCTAAGCTTTTCCATGATCTAGCCACTCATTTAACCTCTGTGACCTATTTCCCTGCTACTCTTCACCCACTCACAGTGGCCTCTCTGCTATTCCTCAGATATGCCAGGCATGATCCAACCTTACGGTCTTGAAAACAGCCAATCCCTTTGTCTGGAGGGACCTTATTGCTGATAGTTCTTGGCAAACCCTCACCTTTTCATACCTTTGCTCAATTGTGACCTTCATTGTACCTACCCTGATCTTCCTATTTAAAATTTTAACTCCCCATCCCTGCCTAGAAATGTTGATTTTTCTCACCCTGCTCTAATTTGCTTCTTCTTCATTGTGCTCATTATTTTGACTACTATGCAGTTTTTTTTTTAAATTAAGATTTGCAGCTTTTGTCTCCCTTATTAAAATAAAATTTCTACAAAGCCAAAATTTTCATTCACCAGTGTCAGTCGAAAGTAATATCTGCCACACAGTAGTTTCAATAGACATTTGGTAAATTTCTGAATAAATTTATGTTGAGACGAGCACCTGGGTGGCTCAGTCAGTTGAGCGTCCGACTTCGGCTCAGGTCATGATCTTGCAGTCTGTGAATTTGAGCCCCACGTGGGGCTCTGTGCTGACAGCTCAGAGCCTGGAGCCTGTTTCAGATTCTGTGTCTCCCTCTCTCTTCCCCTTCCCCGCTCATGCACTGTCTCTCTCTGTCTCTCAGAAATGAATAAACGTTAAAAAAAATTATGTTGAGAGAATGCTTAATTTCATAAATCATTTTGACAAAATTTTCCTCCAAAAATAAATTATATAATAAATTATATAACAAATAATAATAGATTATAATAAAAATATAATAAATTATATAAGAAATAAATTATACCTTAAATTTACTTTCAAAGTATTTTGTGGCATTTAATGGACAATATATATGAACCTTAAAGAAACAATCATATAAGTAACCAATTTAAACCTACTTAAAAACTGCATAACACCACACTTCCAGATCTTCTCTGAAGACTCTAAAATAACCCCTCAAAGAAATAAAAAAAAAGATTTTTTGGTAAATAATTTAATAAAACACAAGTTTCATTCAGCTATGTAGATTATAATAAATGTTTTTTAAAGCATGAAATTATAACTCTGAAGTATCCTAAAATGAAACCACCTGCTAAGGGTGAGAAGATGAGAATAAACATCATTTTTCCAAATAAGGGGAATTTATTACCTGTTTGAATCAAAGCATATGGATTTGTTCATATTGGCAATAAAGGAATATGGAAACACAAACTATAGAAAGTCATATTTTAGATTTCTAAAGGACTTCAAAATGAAGGGTATACGTCTTTTAAATGCTACATAATGACAAGATGACACGTTGTGACAAATAGTATTTTAAAAGCTCTACTCATAATGGAACTGAAGGTGTCATATCCCTATAATTTTATATATGTCATTAATTTACTATATCTGGATACAACATATTACCAAACAGATGTTCATCAAAGACTAAATCATTTTTAATGGAACATAATAATTTGAACCTACATCTATTAATCATTTTCTGATCTAACATTTATAATCTAGCTAAACGTTTTATAAGTTGTCAACAAAATAAAAAAAAACAGGATAAAAAGTGGTGTTTAGAAAAGTAGATTTTTTTCAAAATTGCATTTAAATGAAAATATTTGCTGATATTTAAAAAACTTTATTTTTTTTTAATTTTTTTTTTTAATGTTTATTTATTTTTGAGACAGAGAGAGACAGAGCATGAACGGGGGAGGGTCAGAGAGAGGGAGACACAGAATCCGAAACAGGCTCCAGGCTCTGAGCCATCAGCCCAGAGCCCGACGCGGGGCTCGAACTCACGGACCGCGAGATCGTGACCTGAGCTGAAGTCGGACGCTTAACCGACTGCGCCACCCAGGCGCCCCTAAAAAACTTTAAATGCAATTTCAGAAGCTGAATATCTGACCAATACACACAATATAAAATTTTTGGAAAACTAAGAAAAATATGGCATGCATTTTTTTTTATCTTTGTTGAAGTTACTGATAAAGAGTAATTGGGTCATTTGCATTGGGATATATTGGCTAATCGACATGGATAACTGGTATAACAATATTGTTTTTATTATTACAGTTTTTGCCAAAAAATGGAACTAGCTTGAGCTGGATGCATCCTACAAAGTCAATTCTGGAGAAACTATGTAAGTGGCATATAGAACTGCTTCACATACTAACAAAAAACAAAAACAAAAACAAAAACAAAACAAAACAAAAAAAGAAATCATGATAAATTCTTGAAAAGACTCACAGTTGTCTTTGAACGATATATTTTCAGTTCTGTTTCTGCTTTGGGGACAGTTTTTAATTGACCCCTCACTGCAGAAATCAGCTGGAATGTTAAAAGGCTCTCAGGACTGTGCAAAACCTTGTAAGGGTGAACACTTGAAAATTCTTTAGAGAGACTGGCTCCCTAAGGCATTATTCCTCCATACCTTTTGCTCCAAACACTTAGGGCTGATGGGTGATAAATTATGAAAATGGCTTCATCCAAAAGATGCTTCTTCAAAAGGTTTAAGGATTTAAAATTGACCATAGGATTTGTCTTCTAGAGTAACATGAGGTGGAGGTGGTCAGTATTAGTTCTGAAGTACTGGTGATTGTGAATTCTTGGCCTCATTACTAAATTTCTCATTGACTGCTCTAGTCCTTCCATGGAGTGGTGATTGGGTGTCAGTCTGCCATTGGTGCACATTATTTGGTAAAGTAGTCAGGGCAGAGAGATGTGTGTACCCAGAAATATACACAGTCTTCATTGTATTTCTTTGGGGTACATTGCTGAGTTCTGTTCAATGGGATTTAGACAGGTTTTTTTTTTTATGATTTAAATGTTTATTTATTTATTTTGAGAGACAGAGGGTGGGGGAGGGGCAGAGAAAAGGGGAGAGGGACAATCCCAAGCAGGCTCTGTACTGTCAGCCCAAGACCAGTCTATTTTTTTTAAAAGATGGAGATATACTTCTTTAATTCACACAAATTCCATTTTGTTGTATATAACCTCAAACAAATTTCAACAAATCATAATTGAGTAATACTACATCCATTTAAAAATTACATGGAGGGGCGCCTGGGTGGCGCAGTCGGTTAAGCGTCCGACTTCAGCCAGGTCACGATCTCGCGGTCGGTGAGTTCGAGCCCCGCGTCAGGCTCTGGGCTGATGGCTCAGAGCCTGGAGCCTGTTTCCGATTCTGTGTCTCCCTCTCTCTCTGCCCCTCCCCCGTTCGTGCTCTGTCTCTCTCTGTCCCAAAAATAAATAAACGTTGAAAAAAAAATTACATGGAAAAGTAAAACCATCAAAAATAAAAATAAATAACTAAACATACACATACACACACACAAACACACACAAAACCCCTGTGTTGGCCAAGTACAATGGGTAGAACAATAGGTTAAACATCCTATAGTAAAGTGCTATCAAAATTTAGAGATATGATAAAAAGATTTGCATCAAAATGACCTGACATTCCAGAATCCATGAAAAAGCGATTTGGGATTTATTTAAAGATAAAGATTTGAGCAAATACTCCCTAAATTTAGGAAATTCAGAACATAAGGATTAACGGAAGATTTGCAGTGCTTATTATATTCAATCCTTCCTCCAAAATATGCCTTTGAAGACATAATTCTGTCTTCTCTACCTAAATTGAGTTGTCCTCCAAAATTTTTTTTAAATGTGTCTCTGTGACAAATGTTCCAAGACCTAACATGCTTCATTGGATTTTTATTGTGCTCTAAATTTAATCAATACTTTGGCTTGATGTATAATATCTAGTTGCAAATATCTTTTCCATCTATACATAAAAAAGCACACACAAAAACACACCTTACTGTCTTTTTTATATGCTATTACTACTGATAATTCTGCTGTCAGTATTATTCTTGAACATTTCAGGTGATCTGTTCTTTCTCCCGGGCATCATTTATGCTCTTCTCTGTCTGATGTTCTTAAAACTCACCATAATATATATGAGTGTTTTGTGTTTTTTTTTTTTTTTTTTGAGTTCTCATGTTTGGTATTTTTTCAATCAGATATCTTTCACCTTTCTTTCATTCTCCAAAATTTATATAGTATTTTCTTTAATTTTTGATTTTCTTTAATTGTTTTTCTCTTCTGTTGCATTTTGGCAGAGGTCATTAGTCTGGTTTTTCTTTCAACTTATTTATTCATTTTATAGCTATATTTATCTTACTATCCATTTATTACATTCTTTATTTGAACAATTTTAACTTAATTCATATTGACAGAATAATATCTGTCTTTTCTCTCTATAGTTTTGTTATTTTTATGACTATTCCAATAACACTACAATTAGCAAATAGAGTTGGCCATATCATTGTTTTTAGGTAAATGATTGTCCTTTTCATGTGCATGGTTATTTTGACCCGGAATTCATGTTCTCTTAGGATCATCAAGCAGCTTTAAAGTCAGCATATGCTAGGATTTTCTAAACAACAACAACAACAACAACACCACAATGAAACCTGGTAGTTTATTTACAGTAATGTTTCTTTCTCATTTAGTCAAAATTCATTACATACTGAGCAGCTTCCTTCTATCCTTTAGCTGTAGTTTTTGGAAAAACTTGACTTATGATATCAAGGTGATATGGTATATTAGGGTTTTTCAGAGAAACAGGAAGAGAAAAAAATAGAAGGTATTCCTAAGGGCCAACTCTGCAATAGATGGCTATTAAAACATCTGTCTAGGGGTGCCTAGGTGGCTCAGTTGGTTGAGAGTCAGATTCTTGGTTTTGGCTCAGGTCATAATCTTGCAGTTATGTGGGCTCAAGCCCTGTGTTGGGCTCTGGGCTAGCAACATGGAGCCTGCTCGGGACTTTCCCTCTCTCTCTCTCTCTCTCTCTGCCCCCCCCCCATTAGCACTGTCTCTGTCTCTCTTAAAATAAATAATAAACGCTTTTAAGAAAAAAATTGAAAAAGGGGAACCTGGGTGACTCAGTCAGTTGAGCATCCAACTTTGACCCCGGTCATGATCTCGTGTTCATGAGTTTGAGCCCCGTGTCAGGCTCTGTGCTAACAGCTCAGAATGAAAATAGTTGTCTTTTTCAGAATAAAACATAGTTTTACTAACTGAACAGAAAACCAAATGTCAAAGTTTAACACACTTTCTATAATGGTTTTAACACAAATTGAAATTTCAATCTGATTAAAGTTCATAGAGTTTTAAATAAAATGATAACACTTTAGAGCTTTGAAAATTAGTAAGTGACCCCAAAAATTGCTTAGAAAAGCTAAGGTAACTTCACATCCCTCTGAGATGGGTTTGCAAATGTCTCTTGGTTAAGTTATGGTGTAGCTTACCACAGTGTATCATCAAACTATATTATTTTTTTTCTGTATCCTCACAGCAATTTGGTCTTATCGTTATATTTTATTTTAGCCATTCTGATAAGTGTGTAATGATATCTCATTGTAGTTTTAATTGCATTTCCCCGATGGCCAATTATGTCGAACTATATTACTTTGATGTATAGTGTTCTGAACTTCTTCAGTTCCATACCACGCAGCCACTTAGCAAAAATAGAGCTGCAAGTGCACTCATAGACCAACTTTTATTTAGAAATAAGAAGAACATTACTACTCATCCCAACAAAGAATAGATTTATTATGGAGTGGGGACTTCATAAATTACTTGACACGTATTGTAAAGGGAAGTGGGACAGGCTGCTTCTAGCAGCTATCTATGTCATTTTAGTTTTAATTTTCAAGTACAATTTTTTGCAAGGTATATGCAGAATATATATTTAATGTAAATTGTGAATATTTTAAACAATCAAAATATACATCTATGTATGTAACTATGTAAATTAATCCATTTTAAGGTTGTAACACCCAAAATTAACATGAGTTTATTTTATTTATTTTATTTTTTTTAATGTTTATTTATTTCTGAGACAGAGAGAGACAGAGCATGAGTGAGGGAGGGGCAGAGAGAGAGGGAGACACAGAATCAGAAGCAGGCTCCAGGCTCTGAGCTATCAGCACAGAGCCCGATGCGGCGCTCGAACTCACAAACCATGAGATCATGACCTGAGCTGAAGTCGGTCTCTCAACTGACTGAGCCACCCAGGTGCCCCAACATGAGTTATTTTAAATCAGCTAGCCTTCTGTGCATTGCTAGGCAGAATAATGAAATATTGGTAAAAATAATAATAATAATAATCTCTGTACAAATTACCCTGGGTGCACTACATCAAGTTACCCACATAAGTGCTCATTTATCAATCAAGGTCTACAATTTGGATCAAATGGCGTGTGTATGTGTGTGTGTGCTTAATTAATGTATTTATTTTGAAAGAGAGACAGAGAGAGGGAGACAGGGAGGGGCAGGTAAGAGGGAGAGAGAAAATCCCAAGCAGTCTCTGTGCTATCAGCCCACAGCCTGATATGGGCCTCGATCCCACAAACTATGAGTTCATGACCTGAGCTGGAATCAAAAGTCAGATACCTAACCGACTGAGCCACCCAGGTGCACCAAATGGCATGGGATTTTTAAACTCTGAGACTCAAAATAGTTGTTTGTTTGTTTGTTTGTTTGTTTTTTCTCTCCATCCTGTCTTAATAAACTGCCTCTGTTCATCCTAACTGGGAGTGGAGTAAAATACATGACATTTCATCTCAACTGTAGCACTTCTAGAGATTTAACTGGCAACTCTGAACATATTTTAGAGCAGTGTCACAGAAAGAAAACCAGTGATGGTTCATGAAGTGTTTGTTATAATTCACAGGGAGATAGGGCGTTGATGCAAAAAAATGCCAATCACTTTGTCACTAAACACATTGTTTATTTCAACTAACTTTAAAATACATATATATATATATATATATATGTATACACACATGTACATACATATACACCAGGAGTTTCTCAAAGAAGGAAGCAGTGATTTACATTTTCTATCGAGCTCCTTGTCTAATCCTGGACCAATAGTACATAGTTCAAGAGAAACTACTTGGAGTAGCATTAATTTACGCATTTCCTGACAGTCGTTAATTTATTGAAATTCTGTCCAACTGTATTAATTTGATGTAGTAAAAGACAAACGTACAAGAAATCATCCTTAATTTATATAGATTTCCAAACTGCCTTTCTGAATAAGGCCCAGTGAAGTCTTTTCAAAAGGATACAAATAAACAGTGCCAGAAGCACTAATAGGTCAGCCGTAGGCATAAAGTGACTCAGAGCTCACCTTACTGTCTCTGAGGAAGTACATTGTAGGCACTGGATCTGCTACCCTGAGGCAGTGCTATCAAATTCCCTGGTTAGAAAGTTTTAAGACCAGTGTGTGTGGGTTCATTTCATTTACAGTTTGACAGAGAGTTTGTTGTTTGTATATTTTAATACTTGACTTTTAGGGTGTGATAACTATGCTTTAAAATTCACAATGGTTTTGGGGTGCCTAGGTGGTTCAGCCAGTTGAGCTTCCCTCACTTGATCTCAGCTAAGATCATAGTCTCAGGGTTCCAGCCCATCGTCTGGCTCTGTGCTGACAGAATGGAGCCTGTTGGAGATTCTGTATTTCCTTCTCTTTGCCCTTTCCTCACCCCTACCTCAAAATAAATAAATAAACTTAAAAAAAAAGTAAAATTCACAACAGTTTTGAATACTGTTGGATAATTGTGCTGAAATTGTATGCCCATTCATCCTGAGAAACAGAAATTATAGAATGTTGATGGTTTTCAGATCTGACATTTTTGAGTAGTTGAGGCTTCAGCATAAATACAATAGAAAAAATGACATTCAAGGTTATGATATTTTCTATAAATAAATTAGAATGCACAGGAGACTTGATATAAATTGGGATGACTAGACTTCCATAAGATCTTGTTTTCAATTCAAAATACATTTTAAATTGAAATACACACCTCTACGTTCAGAGATATCAACCTTCCACCAACACAGTGAATAAACTCTATTTGTTGAAATTTCAGGAACATTGACGTTCTCATCTACCTGATAGACAATGGCTGAAAATTTCGATGATGGATTCTTGCTGAAATAATGTTTTCCCAAAGGAAATTTGTATTTTGAATTTTATTGATTGTTACTGATGATGAAAGATATAACAATTATTATAAGAAGAGTTGGAAAAGCGTGACATCAGTAAAGACCTGTAGAAGGGGAGAAATGCTAATAAAAAAAGGCCCATATTTTTCAAGTTAACAGAATATAATAGAAATCAAATACATTTCTTGGCATTAACATTTTCTAACTTCATTCTGATAACTCTTTTCTACTTTCAAATTTAAAGGTTGAGGTATGTAGTAGATAGTATACAAAAACAATCCCAAGGAATTATTTTTTTAAACTCCTAATAAAAGGCAAATCCAAAGGGATTTCCCCTTTTCTAATTTATTAACAATTTATGAATTGACTTACCTATTTCTTCACAACACATCAGGCACTAATAATATTTTTTAATAGTCGTATCTGATACAGTAGTTGCCATCGTTCAGGCATCATGTGTGAGCAAATAAATAGGGGGACTGTAGTTTAAGCATCTACCTACATAAATATAGGACAAAGCAGACAATATAGCAATGATTAGAAATCATACATGGTCTGTGATGGACATAATGATAAAATGGAAGTGGCTATGGTGTTAATCCATGCAGAATCTTTATTAATGACATTGTAAAACATACATCGTAAAACATAATATGGCAAAGCACAATCCAATTTTAGAAATTCACAGGTAACAGTCGTTAATTATTTTATTTTTATTTGTGTAGAAAGGGTTAGTAAGCAGTCAACCACTATTCAGTTGCTTATTTTTTGAAAATTTTAACAAAACTAATAAACCTAGCAACCAGAAAATTGCACCTACCTGAAAAATACAGCTTTGCCAGCATCATAGAGGAGGATCAAAACAAAATAACAACAACAAAAAGTTTAACACTTCACAAGAGTTTTATTTTTATTTTCTACTTTGTTTTATTTAATGAAAATGTCATGGCCATACTCTAAGAGCAGCATGGACTAACATGAGAAATTATTTTGTTTCCTATTATAATAAATCAGTTTGGTAATTCCTTCAAACTTATATTACAAGCTTTTGTGTTCCCACAGTAAGTCCAACTTCATAAACAAGTGAGTCAGGAAGCATGAACTAATGATGATTCTAAATGTTATTCAGAGAGAACATTCTGTTCTTTGTATATTTCAAATATTCTGCACAAGGCAAAGTGAATTCAAGTGATCTTTTGGTAAAATAAGATTTGAAAGAAGTATCCATTTCCTGCAGTATTTATAAAACACCTTCTCCATGTAAGGCACCACCTTAGACTTTGTGGAAAACAGAAAGAGGACTAAGATGTGGTCCTTCAAGAATCATATATTGGATGAAGGTTTAAGAGATAAAACAGGGGCACTGGGGTGGCTCAGTGGGCTAAACGTATGACTTGATTTCAGCTCAGGTCATGATCTCATGGTCGTGAGACTATGCTGGGGTACTGGGCATGGGGCACGGAGCCTGCTTAAGATTCTCTCTCCCCCTCTCCTTCTCCTTGTGCCTCCCCCCCTTGTGCATGCTCTCTCTCTCTCTCAAAAAAAAAAAAAAAAACAAAAAACAAGATGAAGCAGCATCTCTTTGCTAAGAAAAAAATATTGTACCAACTAGCAGACTTTACTGAAACTGTAAACATATTGCTTTCATTTTCTATCCTATTATCCTACTGCATACAGGCTGCTATAACAAACATGCCACAGACTGAGTGGCTTATAAAAAAACAGAAATTTATATCTCACAGTTCTGGAGCTGAGAAGTCCAAGATCAAGTGATGGGCAGATATGGTGTCTGGTGAGAACCCACTTTCTCATAGATGGTTGTCTTCTCACAGTAATCTCACAGAGTGGACGAGGAAGGAGAACTCTGTGGGGTCTCTTCTATAGGGTTCTAATCCCACACGTAACCTAATCACTTCCAAAGCCCCTGACCCCCATTTTAATACCATCACCTCCAGAGTTAGATTTCACCATATGAATTTGTGGGAGACACAAACATTCACACCATAACATATATAAACAAAACAAGATGCAACGATAACAAGAATAACAACAAAAAAACAATAACAACAGTAAAAATTCTCCTTTTAACTACCTATTGTTTTCAACTATATAAATATTGCAATGTTTCTATATAATCTGAAATAATTCATTTAAATGATTCATTCATATCCCATGCATCTGAGCCCAAGATCATTCAGTCAAATTTTCTTACACAACTTATCCACCAACATATTTCTTCAGAATGTTTTCCTTACAGGACTTACCACAATTAATAGATAGATGATAGGTAGATAGGTAGATAGACAGACAGATAGATATGAAGATAGATGTATACATACACATACTTGCATATATATATATATATACACACACACACACACATATATATGCATATTTTTCCTGCTAATGATACCCATGCAAATAAAATGTAAACTCAAGGAAACCTGTCTTATTTGTTACTTCATCTCCAGTTTTTACTCAACACCCAAAAAACAAATAATCCAATTTAAAAACGGGCAGAAGACATGAGTATATATTTCTCGAGAAGATATACAGATGATCAACAGACACACGAAAAGATGCTCCCTGTCACTTACCATCAGGGAAATGAAAATCAAAACTACAATGAGATATCACCTCACACCTGTCAGATGGCTAAAATCAACAACAAAAGAAACAGCAGATGCTGGTGAGGATGTGGAGAAATAGGAACATTTGTGCACTGTTGGTAGGAATGCAAACTGGTGCGGCCACACTGGAAAACAGTAAGGAGCTTCCTCAAAAAGTTAAAAATAGGACTAACTATCTTAGGATCCAACAATTTCATCACTAGGTATTTACCCAAAGAATACAAGGACACTCATTCAAAGGGATACATGCACCCCTATGTTTATAGCAGCATTACTAACAATAGCCAAGGTATGGAAGTGGTGTATATATACACAATGGACTATTATTTCGCCGTAAAAAAAAGAATGAAATCTTGCCATTTGCAATGACATGGATGGAACTAGAGAGTATGATGCTAAATGTAATAAATCAGAGAAAGAGAAATACCATGTGACTTCATTCATATATGGAATTTAAGATACAAAACAAACAATCAAAGGGAAAAGAGAGAGAGAGAAAGTGAGACAAAGCAAGAAACAAACTCTTAATTATAGAAAACAAACTGATGATTACCAGAGGGGAGTTAGCAGGGTGGATGGATTAAATAGGTGATGGGAATTAAGGAGTCCACTTATGATGAGCACAGGGTGATGCATGGAACTCTTGAACTACTATACTGTACACCTGAAACGAGTATAACAGTGTATGTTACTTGGACTTAAAATAAAAACTTCTAAACAATATCCAGTTTTTATCCAAGATTCTGGCTCCTAAAAGGGACCCAGTCAGGAATTTTGAGTTTAATGAACATATAAATGAGTAAATGGATAGATACTGGATCAAATTATCCATCTTTTCTGGCATGATCTTATGCATGTTGCCTAGAATTTTCTTTATCCATTTAGCCTCTCCTTATTTTATTTTGAGTCATTAAACAAAAGTTTCCTGAATGATATGGACCTCAGCCTCCATTCAAATTGAGCAAGAGTGTTGGG
This sequence comes from Lynx rufus, assembly GCF_022079265.1. Taxonomy (NCBI): domain Eukaryota; kingdom Metazoa; phylum Chordata; class Mammalia; order Carnivora; family Felidae; genus Lynx; species Lynx rufus. The sequence continues at coordinate 23,591,171 of NW_025814845.1, read as the reverse complement.
AATGGAGTTAAATAGGGAATGGAGTCCACGAGAAAAAAAAAATAGATGAGACCATTGTCCATGAGAAAAAAAATAGATGAGACCATTGACTTTTTGTTTACTAGTGAATGCATAATTCATCTTCAGACGCACCTCTCTATGCTCATCGCTCCAGCTTTACTTGTGTTTGGTCACATGTTCAGAGCTTGATAACAGTATCAAATATTGTGAAGTGTTTGAGATGTTTTTCCCCTTACTTGCAAGCTGACAAATGAGTCTGCCATGATTTCATGGGTGCTGATAGAAGACACAGATTCCTGGTTCAGAAATAAGATAGTTTATTATTTACAGCAGTAGCATTAGCCAGAGTATTAACAGTATGTGTGTGTGTGTGTGTGTGTGGTAGGGTTATATATCAGCCCTGAGCCTCAACTCCCACATGAAGATGCAATGAGAGGCAGATAATATTTGCAAACACAACAGTTTACATTAACAAAGGAGGCATGCTTACACTTTGCACTGAAGGAAGATACTGTCTCTCTTCCAGGTCTGCTTAATATACAGACGTCCTTCAAAATATAGTCTAGAACAAATAATAAGTGCAGAAATACAAGACACCAATTGAAAAGTGTCTCCCAACAAGCACACTTTGAGACTCCTCATTTGAAAAAAAAATTAAAAATCTCTGGGATATTACGTGGATCAGGTGAGTTGAATGGTTGGTTAAGGATTATAAGGTACTAAATATTTTTAAGCAATTCTGGGATCCAGTAAAGTTCAGGTCGATTTTATAAGATCTGGGAAAGAAGCCATCAAAACCTGAGCCTAATTATCCAAGTTGTATGGTTGTGATTCTAGTCTCTACGGGGTTATCCCTGAAGGCAGTGTCTCTGACTGAGTGGGATTAGTTTCCTAAACAGCACACTCCCATTTACTCTAGGAGAGGAGCAATATGCAAAAGGCAAAATACCACGTGGAAGCCCCCTGGTCTTCAGTGGGCTATAGAATCAGCTCCTTTGGGATGGATTTGTTCCACGGTTGACTTCTCACTTGAAGTGAGGGGAAATTAGAATGCCTCCTAATAGATTTTAAATAGGAAATGTGGCAAGGGGAAGCTTACACAAGATGATAAAGTGGGAAATTTCACTTAAACAAGCAATAAGTTCACAATGCTTTTGTTCTTGTTAATACATTACAGACTCTTCACCTAATCATAATTTTATTTGGATATTATACAATGACTTCAGATATAGTAAATATATAAGAATTTACCTTTCTTACTGTAGGGAGTCAGATGGTAGCTAAATGAAGAGAATACTTCAGTTTAGAAGAGATAGCTTACCAGTTATTAACAGATTTGGAAATGGATTGAACATGACAACATTTGAACAGTGAGACAAAAAAAAAGTAGATCCAAGCTGTTTACCGCAGTCAAAGGTGTGGTTTTTTGACCTGGTAAAGAAACTGTCATCTTTTGGAAAAAGAAACTGGGGCTCTTGATATTTTACAACTAGTTTTCAAAATCAAGACAGAAAGGATAATCTGAGCTGTAGCCAGAATCTTATACAAGGCAGCAGGAGAATGATCCTGTCCCAGATAATAGGCTTTTCTAAATGGCCATGTTAGGGGAAAGGATAGATGAGGCGTTGTGGGCCTGTAACTAAAAAATCCGTACACTGACTTGAAGGTGTTCAAAACATTTTCAAAATAATGGGTATTATTTGTCTTCTTTTAGTGGAGACAAAAAAATATATCACTAATAGACTCCCTTTTAAGAGGAGTAAACTACAACAAAAACCTGGGTAAGGTATACTAAAATAATAGCAAAGATTGAGTCTTAGATGTTGTGAAAGAATGCATGCAAAGGATAGAAATTATGGTACAAAAGTAGGGAAAAGAAGCCAGATGGCAGAGTAAAATAACAGAGCTCAGGCAGTACATTTAGGAGAAATTCTTCATAGTTCAGAGATTGTAAGGTATGTAGCATGGGCAGGGAGAACAAGAGAGAGCAAGAGAAATCCTGAAAGCAGAGAGAGAAAACAGGCAGACCAGACAGAGGTTTATGACATTTTAACCTCTAATGTGAGAGTGTCCAAAGCAGAATAGAAAAGCAATAAAGGTCCTTAACAGACTTAATATGGATACAGAACTTACTGTTACACCAAACACTTTCCCCCAACACACACACACACATACACACATGTGCACACATGCTTACTATGATAATAATAATGTAATGAAGAAAACCACCTGCCAAATATTTTTTCTTTTTTTCTTTACTTTTTATTTATTCATTTTCTTTTTCTTTTAAATTTTTTTTTTGTTTTTATTTGAATTTCACTTACATACAGTGGAATAGTAGTTTCAGGTGCACACTATAGTGATCAGCACTTCCATAAAAGAGCTAATATCAACAAATAATTTTTTAAAGATTTTGTTTTTAAGTAATCTCTATACCCAACATGGGGCTCAAACTTACAACCCCGAGATCAAGAGTTGCATGCTCCGTCGACTAAGCCAGCCAGGCAACTCAATAAATGAAACTTTAAAAAAATCGCTCAGTTTGTTTAATGAGTTCTAAGAGACAGTAGACAGAGCTGAAGATAAAGCATGATGTCATGACAGGGGAAAATATGACTTACATGTTTAAAAGAATAAGTGTAATACAAGCTACAATACCTTGCTTATCACCAGCCTGGGACTTTCCCTACTGAGTTGGTGTATGAATCTTGTAGTTATAAATCCATAACGCATCCATCATTCATTTTGCCCCCTAATGTTGCCCTTTGGATGGACCCATGATCTGGGACAAGCCTTAGTTTCCTCTGCTTTGTAAGAGCTTTTGACTGCTGTCCAAATAGTGCCTCACTCTCCCACAACTGTCACTATGGAAATTGGGCCTTCCCAGAGAGACGAGTAGGGTAAGAGAGTAACAACTTATATAAATCTCTTTAAGTAATAAAGTACAAGAAGGTGATCTCTTTTTCTGCCAAATAACTAATTCTTCATCAATATGTAGAATCTAAGAATTTAAAGCCTTTATTTAACCATTCGCTTTAAAATAATACATTTTATTTTAAATAATAATTTAACATTAAATAATTTAATATTAAAATAATACATTTTATTTTAAATAATGATTTAAATAATGCAGTGTATTCACTGTAAATACATTGAATTCAGATATGTATACAAGTTAACCCAGGCACTCAACACATAGACACTTTTATAATATATATTCAGTACTCAAAATATAGTTGCAATGTATTTTTTATAACTTTAATCTGGAAAAGAAAACTTGGAAGAAAATGAGTCATTGCTTTTAAGTTTTGAAATTTATTCTGTGGATTAAAAAAAAATAAAAACCGTCATACAGTAACATTTCTTTTCAAATATCAACACTCAAGTTTCTGAGTTGCATTCCGTTAAAAGTGCAAGTAAAATGACCCCAGTTATTCATTTGGATTATCAGCTGAGAGGGTCACATGTGAAGTACAAAACTTTTTTTTTAATTGTTTAATTTTTAAATTTTTTTAATGTTTATTTTTGACAGAGAGACAGAGTGAGCAGGGGAGGAACAGAGAAAGAGGGAGACATAGACTTGGAAGCAGGCTCCAGGCTCTGAGTGGTCAGCATGGAGCCTGACATGGGGCTTGAACTCGTGAACTATGAGATCATGACCTGAGCCGAAGTTGGATGCTTCTGAGCCACCCTGGTGCCCCGAAAACATTTTTAATGTTTATTTATTTATTTTGAGAGAGAGAGAGAGAGAGAGAGAGAGAGAGAGACTGTGTGGCAGAGGAGTGGTCTGAGGGAGGGGAGAGCGAGAATCCCAAGTAGGCTCCACACTGTTAGCATGGAGTCCGATGTGGGGCTCATACCCATGAACTGTGACATCATAACCTGAGCCAAAATCAAGAGTCAGACGCTTAGCTGACTGAGCCACCCAGGTGCCTCTGAAGTAGAGGACTTTTTAGTTGTTGATGAATGTTTTGCTTGTGGAAGGAACTCCACATACAGCTGGACTTTTCTTTTTGGCTCGGTTTTGTGAGCAGCCACAGAATCCATGAATGAGATTAAACAGAAGGACGTTTATAGAAATTCTTAATGATCTGCTGAGGAAGGGCAGCAAGTACAAGAAAAGCCAAGACTAATTGCAAATTTCAAGTGGCTATAGCTTAATTACAGGAGCTTTTAAGTTCAAGTCATATATCTTTTTGTAAGCTTATCATATTTTATTAATTACCACAAACTGCTCTCTTGAACACGTGTGTTCTTTTCACATGTACTTTTCATATTCTTAGTACTTAAAATTACCCCTTAAAATTACTTCTTTTCATATTCTTAGTACTTAAAATTACCCCTGGATTGATAGGCAAAGGGATTTTACTAGTTGACTTAATGTATTTATTTATATAAATAGTTTTGTTTATATACACACACACACACACACACACACACACACACACACACACATATAGTCTGAATATGTGCATGTGTTCAATGAAAAGTCTTTTCCAATTAGCATCTTCATCTACCATATTGGTTACAAAAAGATACAGATTTTATAGTCTCATCCTATCTTTTATTCTCAAATTCATAACTCATTTGTGAACCAAATGAAGCTATATATATATATATATATATATATATATAATGTATATATATATACATATATATAATGTATATGAGTGTGACATGTCTTATGTATGCTCTCTGCTGCACTAATAACTTCTATATTATAGGTTTATATTTAATATATATATATATATATAATGTATATATATATACATATATATAATGTATATATATACATATATATGTATATATATATATATTAAATATAAACCTATAATATAGAAGTTATTAGTGCAGCAGAGAGCATACATAAGACATGTCACACTCAAGGCATTGTGAATTATTGGATTTGAATTTCTGTCCTAGGAGTCTTTTGTCCATTTCTGTGGCTTATATGCCACAATCTGGGGAAACAATACTTTTGCTAAGAGTCCCCAGTGGCTATGTGATATGGTAGCTTCAGAATAGGTAATTTGTAGACCAGCGATGTAATGTTATAGTTTGATATGTAAGGCATGACAAAATACAATGTTATTGCCATTTTTAATTTACTTGTTCAGGGAAGCATCTCTTCATTCAGTTATAATTTATTTTCTTTACACAGAAGAGACAGAACAACGTTATAGAGTACAAAATATAGTAGACATTCTACAAGTCTTGGTCATTTTGTTTTGGCAATATTTAGAACATAAAATTGGGTAAAGTTCAAGTACAAGTGATATTTTGTGGCAGTTGAGAAAAAGTTAATTAAAACTTTGCTTATCGCCATAGGTTTAGCCCTTTGAAAAGTCATGAAGAGTCAAAAATCAGTGAATATATGAAGGATACAATAAAAACAATCTCAAGTGTAGGAGACTCACTGTAGGTCTTAGTAGGTGAGATGCTAAAAGGAAAGTGCCAACAGGGTCTGTTCAGTTCCCTACTCATCAGATTAATAGACCTTCCCACATTGCTTCCTTCCCCACATTCACGTGTCTGATGGGGTTTACAAGAGTTACAGACCATTTGTGATAGGTCCCTGGCTGGAGAGAAGGTGCAGAATATAAGAGAGTTCAGCAATGCGTCCTTTCTGTGCTCCTACACTGGCCTTCCTGATACTAGTCCTTCTCCCACTACGGACAGATAAAATTCTTTTCTTTCTCCTCACCTGATGTCTTTCCTCACCTTCAATAGAAGAAAAACTTGTTTTACAATAATGAATGTATACTTTCCGTTCCACACCTAGGTCATAGCTTTTTTGGAACTTGAAGTTCTTCCATGCTGCTTAGGGTAGTCGAAAAATTGTAGGATGGTTAAAAAAAAAAAGAAAGAAAGAAAAAGAAAACTTACAGATTCGTACTTCATAATATAACTGCCATAACACGTAACAATAATTTATTTACTCTAATTAGAATATTATATATTATAGCCATTTAAATACTTGCTTCAAAGTGGTAAGAAACCATATTTCAATGACTTTGAATTAACTATTTTCTAACATCTATTGATATACAAAATCAGTTGACCAAATACAAAATGCTTGAATGGATTTTTTTTTCTAATTACACGTTGCAACATAAGCTCTTGAGAGTCAGAATTTGTTCAAATCCATCAAAATACACATGACTGAGTCAAGAATTCAACCTACATATAAAGAACTTCCATGGCATAATTGTTCCTATTTTGCTACTCTGCCTCTGAGAGCACTTTGTTTTTAATTTGGGAGGGCAAGGGAGTATTATTTAGTTTACTTGGCAAATTTATTTTTATTTTTTTCTCTTTTCACATAATGATAAACTTAGTTGACTCCATGTTAGCGGTATCACAAATACCATATTGAAAGCTAGTTGTCATTAGTTATTGCATTGCCATATGTGACACTAACTAATCATTGCAAGGATTATGTCGTAAGTGGTATTAGTATATTAACCTTTCATTTTGCCTGAACAGATTTATTTTTTCTTATCTCTCTTGTTCTTGGTTTTGTCTTTTTTGTTGTATTGATGTAAGAAGTTCCCTTATGTTCAATATGGATGCAGTCCTAATCATAACCTCACCTCTCAGCAAAGGGTGAGCTTAGAACATGTGCTGGGCCCACTAGAATTCTGTATCCACAAGAGAAACCAATAAGATTATCCCTCCAAATATCAAGACATTTCACTGAGGAGACTCAGTGAATAATATGTGTTACTTCTCATTGACAGGAAGGAGGAAAATTTTGCTTTAAACTGCTGACAGTTGCCTGACTACAGGAGGAAAGGTAGCAGTAGCATAAAACTAATATGCAGAGGGAAGCAGAGATTGATTGATACAGGCCTCTGAAATGACCACTGAGACACTTGATCCATTTGTGCCTGAAGTTCTTTCAAATTCTTAAGTTTTGTTATCCAAGTTGCATTGTATTATGTTATCACTGGAAACGGAAAGAAATTAGAAATTCTAGAAGTTCTAGAATTAGAAAAGTTTTATTAGATTTGAATTTATTATCTAGAAGTATGAATTTAAAGTGACAGCACATAGGGTCACCTACCTGTTGAGCTTCCGACTTTGGCTCAAGTCATGATCTGATGGTTCATGAGTTCTAGGCCCTTATTGGGCTTGCTGTTGTCAGCCGGGAGACTGCTTCCGATCCTCTGCCCCCTTCTCTCTGCCCCTCTCTCGCTTGCACTCTCTCTCTACCAAAAATAAAAATAAACCTTAAAGACAAATAAAGTGATAGTACATAAAATGTGATATGGAATGAGTAGAACTGGGGGGGGGGGCAAAGAAGTTTCCTCTTATTCTCAGTGAAAAATGAATAATCTTCATTGTATGATAATTAAGCAGATGATTGATTATATCAATAGATGCTGCTGTTTGAGATTCAAATTACACTTTTCAAACCTAAAATTTTAGAAGAGTAGAAAATATACAGATACTGGGGTGGGATGATTATTTATGGATTTCTCTTTTTTCAAATAAAAGAAGTACAAAAGTATTCAGTTCATGCTCAATTTCCTTTAGTTTTGTACTTGGGAAAAATAGAAAGGTACAGATACTGAATGCTTCTAGAGAATAAAATGCCTAATTCATGAGAAACAGTGACTTGCATGTGGAGAGAAAAGTCCCTTGACTATACATGTGGACAGAGAAATATCTGATTTTCATTGAGCAGGGACACACATGAAGTATAATATAATTTATCTAGGAACAAAATTCATATTATAATTTTTAAAAGGAGATCATAAAATAAAATAATAAAAATGACTAAAATTACAGGAAGTTAATATTAAATTAAATTAAATTAAATTAAATTAAATTAAATTAAATTTTAAAAATAATGTCTGACATTATCAAGATGCTTACCTAGTCCAGAAAATGTCTTTTGAATCTGCTGTCACATCCCTGCTGATTAGGCGTATTTCACAGGGTATCAGTCACAGAATTATTATTATAATAGAATGGGTAGAAGGTGGGAGATAACGAGAGGTTGGTGGTAAAACTACATGTATAGTTACAGTTCCTGCTTTAGGTTCTTTGTTTACTCTTGACTCCTTAATATATATTTTTTCTTTTTACAAAAGCCAGCTACAGAAAATTTTTGTTTCAAACCCGTTTTATCCTAGACTAAATTATTGGTTAGCAAGAAAACGACCCTAGTAGAGTATGAAAGTAATCCATTCTGGACTTGATTAAACAACCCTTTCCTTAATATTATACATTAGTTCCTTCACTAATTCCTTTAAGTGTTTAATTTGGGTTCACATTTTGTGAACTCTTATCCTTTTTACTAACAATTAAAAATTTACTTTAGAAAAGTATGTTAAAGTCAACCAATTATAATGAAGAAAACAAAAATATACTGTAATCCAACCCACCGAGACAATCAGGCCATTAATGGCCTTTTGATCATTCTTCCATATATGGATCCTACTTTTATTTCCAAATTAGGATATACTGAGATGATGTAGTATCCCTTCAGGGTAGCATATTTCTGGCTATAAACAATGGCAACACCTAATACAAAGACTTATGTAAGAAGAGTTTATGAATGACATCACAAAGACAATCTCTTTTCATCTTAGCATTCCCTCCCCATGTTAGAACAAGATTTTGTTGTTGTTGTTGCTGTTGTGAATAATAACTGATACATTAAAGATGGCTACTTGCCCCTGAAGGCATCATTTCTATGTTCTAGAGAAAAGAAAGACAGAAAAACTACAAGGTCAAGAAGCATCCCAAACAATGATCTTTTTTTGTGAAGCTTTATTTTCATCTCTTTCTATATCTGGGTTTCCCTTCAAAATCAGCACTTGCATACACAACCTGAATAATTATTCTGGGATATGATGACATGGAAGAGGAGGGAATGAGAAGAGTTAAGTGATTCGCAAGGAGAAACACATTTAAGAGTTCAGATTGAGCTGATTATCACTGTGGGCAACTGGGCATTAATCCTCCTGAACAGAATATACCTCAGAATTTTTTTTTTCTCTGAAACTGGGAGAATCTGTTTACCTACTTACTCCTGTATCCTATCCATAGTACTTAAAATTCATCCCAGAAGTAATTAATGCCCCTGACTTCACTATTACTGGATGTGTCAGGGGAGCTGAGTGGGCTTGGTCAGCTCCCCAGTGGGAGCTGAGCTGATTCAGCCAACAAAATTATTAGTCTTTCCCAAATTAAATTTAATGGGATTCTACTGATCACTTATGAATTTATTTTGCATTCATATTTCAATAATTTTTCAAAAGCTTGGACAATATTCACTGAATTTTTGAATGGTAACTTGTATTATATCTATTATTATAAATCACTTTTCTGCTACATCTATTTGGTGATGGTTATCCATTTCTTCTTCAAGTTTGTCAGATATGTGGTCTCAACTGCCAAATAAATTATTTGAATTATTTATTTATTTATTTATTTAAATTTTTTTTAACGTTTATTTATTTTTGAGACAGAGAGAGACAGAGCATGAACGGGGGAGGGGCAGAGAGAGAGGGAGACACAGAATCTGAAACAGGCTCCAGGCTCTGAGCAGCCAGCACAGAGCCCGATGCGGGGCTTGAACTCACGAACCGCGAGATCGTGACCTGAGCCGAAGTCGGACGCTTAACCAACTGAGCCACTCAGGCGCCCCTGAAATATTTATTTTTAACACTAAATTTCTAACTATGAAAAACATTGATACTTACATTATGGCATATCAATCACTTTTTAACTTATTTTTTAAAAAGTGAATGCATCTTAGCAAATATATATGTATATTTTTTTACGTTTACATAGATTCTTCATAACTTTCTCTAAGTTCATTGGCTTATGGTTTATAATTTTTAAATAATTTTTCTGCTGTTGATTAATGTTTTTCCTCCATTACCTTTTTAACTTGCCATTATAAGGGAAAAAAAAAACTACTAAAAATCTATGTACCTATCCAACTTCCTCAGCTCACTCATTACTTTCAGGATCTAATTGAATTTTCTTGGGTGTTCCAGGTAGACAAGCTTTTCCTCAGGAGCTAATTATTGTTTCTGTTTCTTGCTTCTTGCATTTACGAGCTTGAGGGATTATTTTGAACAATCGTAATGAAACCAGGCATCATATTCTTATTCTCATTTTTATGAATAATGACTCTAGTGCATCATGTTCTGCAAGATACTAATAGATATGTGTAAAAGATTTCATTGACCAAAATAGTGGTGGAAAATGTAAGCTGAACATACTTGAACTGGGCCTGGCAACTAATGAGTCATATAAAGTTGACTATTTTTTTTTTACTTTTATCTCCATAATTTTTTTAATTTCCTACAGCACATCTCCAAGGAGTATTTTGAAATATTTAATATACACATACAGAGGAATCATCATGGAATCTAAATATAATAATCCCTTGTCAGTTTTAGATACTTAAGTATTGTTCATTCCTATGTCACTTGTCTATTTTTTCCACACAGTACTGAAATGAAAGGGAATCTTTAATTATAATATAAACTAATTAATCAAGGTTATAAATATTTTTACCCAATGGATTTAAATTTGATATTTAAAAGAAATACTTTCTCATCTGTAATTGATATCCTATGTCACAAAGAGAGTTTTCTATATTGTTACTATTATTTTATCTTACACTTAGGCTTTTTTTTCTAGGATCATTTCGATAATTTTTAGGTTTTTTTTTAATGTTTATTTATTTTTGTGTGAGGAGGAGGGGCGAGGGGCAGAGAAAGAGGGAGATACAGAATCCGAAGCAGGCTCCAGGCTCTGAGCTGTCAGCACAGAGCCTGATGCCGGGCTCGAACTCATGAACCTTGAGATAGTGACCTGGGCCCAAGTCGGATATTTAACTGACTGAGCCACCCAGGCACTCCACATTTTAATCATTTTTAATCTCCTGTGTCTATAATTTCATTTTTATACATTTCATTTAGTATTTTATTTATCTTCATCTTCTCTCAGTATTTCTTATCCAGTGCTCACTGGTCCAGTCTATTACTCTATTTAAAAAAAATGTGCTTGGGGCGCCTGGGTGGCTCAGTCGGTTAAGCGTCCGACTTCGGCTCAGGTCATGATCTTGCAGTCTGTGAGTTTGAGCCCTGCGTGGGGCTCTGTGCTGACAGCTCAGAGTCTGGAACCTGCTTAGGATTCTGTGTCACCCTCTCTCTCTGCCCCTCCCCCGTGCATGCTCTGTCTCTCTCTCTGTCAAAAATGAATAAACATTAAAAAAATTTTTAAAAAGTGTGTTTGTTTCTATAATCTTTGGATTTATTGTTGATGTTGTCTTTACATATTGCCTTTATAGTCTTTCTTTCTTGATGCTTTAGTGTTTTTGTTGTTATGGTTTTTGTTTTTTTGTTTTGTTTTGTTTTGTTTTCTTTTGAACTAATGAATTTAAACCTTTAGATTTCTTTTTTTACAATGGCTTTAGCTTTAATTATTGTCACATATTTTGACAGTTGATATTATCATAGTGTTATGATTTTAAATATTTCTGAATTAGCTGCATGATTTCTTTATAGGTATAAAGTTAACTTCCAATTATGTGGAGTTAATAGTTTGGTCGTTATTTTCTAATTTTATTATCTTCTCCTTGGAAAATGTACTCTAATATTTAACTCCAAGAGTTTATTGGTGTTTCTGGCCTAAATAATGGCCCTTTTGTGAAAATGTTCGGCGTACGCTTCTATATACTGAAGATTGTTACTTTTGGGGTCAGGATGTCTGTATTTATTAATGGATCAGGCATACTAGATTCTCTAAATTTTGATGTCTCTTAATTTTGTATAAAAGACAAATATTAGTTAATGAAAGAGGTTTTTTAAATTTTTTACATACTATGAATACATATAAACTTATAAACAGCTACAGCTATCTTTTTTCTATAATTAGACAATACGTCAGCCTATTTTATACAAAGTCATATATCTAAAAACAATCATATTGTCTATAACTTTATTTATTTATTATTATGTATATGTTTTATCTCTTTTATCTCTTTTCCTCCTTTGTGTCTGGTCTTTTTTCTTTCTTTCTTTTTCTGTTTTTATTTTTCAAGACTGAATTTTATGAAGATATTTGGTTACCCTCTTTTTTTCATAGCTCTTGGAGTATGTTATGGATTGTTAAAATAATATTAGTACTTAAGTAATTCTTATACAAATTATTCCCTATGTGGATTTCTTAAGGCAAATCATCTGTGGTTTGTATTACTGAAAATATTTTTACTATGCCTTCATCTTTCAATGACATGTTAGCAGGATCTAAAAATTTGCATTGGTAATCATTTTCTTTTGAGATAATAAAGCTATTACTTCATTTTCCCCCATCTGATGCTGTTCAAAAATTTTCTCTCAGTCTGATTCTTATTTCTTTGTAAGTGAATTCTTTTTTCTCTCTAGAAGCTCTTATACTTTTTTTTTTTTTGTCTTTGATGTGCTTTAGTTTGGTATAAATAAATTTCACTATAGGGACACCTGGGTGGCTAAGTCAGTTGAGAATCCCATTCTCAGTTTTGGCTTAAGTCACAATCTCAGAGTTTGTGGGTTTGAGCCCTGACAGCATGCAGCCTACTTGAGATTCTCTCTCTCTCTCTCTCTCTCTCTCTTTCTCTCTCTGCTACTCCCATGTGCATACTCTCTCTCTGTCAAAATAAATAAAGAAACTTTTTTTAACTATAGTTATGGAGGCATTCATTCTTGTCTTCTATGCAACTTTTCACTCCAATGTCCAGACAATTTATTTTACTTTTGAGAAACAGACACACATGCATTTTCAAATGTCTCTTCCTTTTTTTCTTTTTAATTTTGTTTTTTAATCAGTAGCTTTAATATTAACCAGATATTGGCATTTGTATTTTTCCTACATATGTTTTAAACATCTTTTATACTGATATTTTTAAAGCTTTGCTAATGTCCAGATAAATATGTCCTTAAGTTATTCTTTACCTATATCTACCTCATTACTTATCCTATCCTCTGTAGTCTTAGTTCAACTAGATTACATATATTTAGTCTCTTAGTACCACTAATTCTTATTCTTGTTTTTATTTCAATATCTTCCCTTATCTCCTGGAGTATTTACTGGGTGTATTTTAAACCCTGGTATGTCTCATCTATACTCACTTTATTATATATAAGCTGTCAACCTTAGTCATATTTTGAGGTAGCTATATCTTTTTGGGTTTCAGAGCATCCCACACATAACACCAAATAATTCTTGGACATCACCATGATGTCCGAGAATTCAACTCAATTCTGCGACCTCTACCTGGACATAGAATCAGATTTCATAGGTTAAGGGATCAGTCCTCCAAGACTGTCCCCACCCCCCACCCCCCACTTCAGACGCTAGTCCAATTGCTGGTCCTAGGCTATTACCTGTGATTATTTTTTTTATTACTTTTTCTTTCTTTCTTTCTTTAATGTTTATTTTTTGAGAAACAGAGAGGAAGCAGGGGAGGGGCAGAGAAAGCGAGGGAGACACAGAATTGGAAGTAGGCTCCAGGCTCTGAGCTGCCAGCACAGAGCCCTACGCGGGCTTGAACCCACAGGCCCCGAGATCATGACTTGAGCTGAAGTTGGCCGCCCAACCGACTGAGCCACCCAGGCACCCCCTATTACCTGTGCTTATAACTGACCAACTACAGATTGGACGTTCCAGTGGCCTACTCCTCTTATGTTCTTTTAATTTGCTATTGGGCCTTACAGAACTTAGAGAAATACTTAACTTACATTTGTCAGTTTATTAAAGAATATAATAGAGGATTTGCATCAACAGCCAGATGAAAAGGTACATAGAGGCAAGATATGGAGAATGGGCACAGAGCTTCTATGCCTTCTCCAAGACTGCTACTCCCCTCGGGTTTTCACATGTTCACTAACCTAGAAGCTCTTTGAACCAAGTCCTTTTGGGTTTTCTATGCAAGCTTCATCCCATAGTCATGATAGACTAAAAAATCATTGTCATTGGCTGATTCAACCTACAATGCCTCTTCCCTCTCCAGATGTGTCTGGAGAGGGGAAAGGGTGGTAGGATAAAAAGTTCTAACACTCTAATCAAGTGGTTGGTCTTTCAGGTAAACAGCCCTTGCCCTAGAGTAGGATCAAAAGCCACATCGTTAACATAAGAAAATACATCTCTGTCACCCTTATCATAGGAAATTCCAAGTGCCTTAGGAGCTGTGAGTCAGGAACCACGGATGAAAACCAAACATTCAGATGACCAAAATATATTTCTTTATATCACAATATCACACTATATGTTTAAGTATTTAGGAGGTTGATGTTCTAAGCTAATATTTTCCTAAAGGTATAAACTACTTTATCGTAATCTGTGTTTGGAAGTGATTTACAGCCAGATCTCAGTCCTTATTAGTTCAATGAGGTCAGAGAAGAGCAGCAGGAGACAGCCCTAGGGCCAGAAGCTCCAAGTTACTGGTTTGCTTGTTTGTTTGTTCGCTTTTAATCAGGCAAATTCTCTCTTAAGGGTTTTACTTTAAAGCTTGGGAAATGTGAAACTAGGAAAAACAAATAGTCAAATCTGGAGACTCACAGGGGTAAAATTAGAGTAGTGAAGGCCATTACTGTAACTGAACTAATAAGAGATCACATTTTGGTGAATCATAGATAGAAACAGGTGGAACTGTCATACAAAAGAATCCTTATTTGTAGCATATTAGGAGATCATGGAGAATAGTGTCCAAAGCCTCCACTCTGAGCAAGGGTGAGCTTTTTATTTAGGGCTTAAGATGAGTATTCAGAATGGGGAGTTTTGTTATCCCCTTCAAGGTGGGCGTAAGGTTGTGCAGGCATACTTGGAAAACATGCCCATGTATGCATTGTATGTTATATGAATGAAGCTTGTGCTCTACCTGTGGCAGAGACTTTTACATTCAAATGAAGCAAAGGTAACTGTGGGACAAGGGGAAGGGATGATGGGCAGGCTTCCAGAGCTAATATAAACCGGATGGGGTCTTGGGCTCATTTTCTTGAATCACGAATGCAGAGCCTCGCTTACTATTGAAACAGCACTAGGAGTTTTACTATTGGTTTAGTATCTCTGATAGGTTAGGCTATTTCCTGGCCTGGTAGTGACTTAGTTTTTGCATTCAACATCCTTAACTACTGAGGGGTTTGTATTTTTTGTAAGAACCTCCCAGGAAGTTCTGCAAGAAGTGTGCTCCTGCAAGTACACTGGTGGGGGTGTCGATCATGGAAAATGGCTGGGGGTCTAGAATGACTTCTCTTATGTCATGAAAGTGTCTGTCTTTATTTTTCTGGGGCCCCCTAACTCTTCCTGCTTATATTACCAGCAGGCGTCTGAGATATTCCTGATTGTTCTCTTGAACCTAAGGGAAGAGAAATGTAAAAAGTGAAAGATAAAACTTTAAAAATCTGCCCTGCAACTCATCATTTCACTGCTACCAACTCATTCTCTCTCCTTCCCTCTTTCTCTCCCTCCTTCATGCCCTCCCTTCCCTTGCACACGTGTAAATCAACTTAAGACAATTTTTAATTTTCTCTATTCCATTTTAATATACTTGAATTATGATCATTTTCTCAGTAAATACAAGAAAAGAACCATATCTAGGATTCCATCATTCTGTGTGCTTAAAGTATTAGAGGAATTTAGTTCCAATAATAGTCATCTCACAAAATTTATTTTATTTACATAATACTGTATATCAGAGGCTTACAGTTGCCTTATTCTCCAATTGCTATTATTTGACAATTCATGCTTTTTCAGTAAATATTCTACATGTGATTGAGTGGACAGTTAGTTAGAGGTGAGCTGGAAGCAAGGAGAGTGATAAATAGCTTACACATTGGAAGGCTGAGGGCACAACATCCTGACTTTGTGGCTTTTGACATCCTGACCTATGGCTTCAAAGATCCTGGGGCTAACAGACCAAGAGCCACAGGTGCAGAGCATGTGCATGTGCTCTCTGCTTGCACCTCTAACTCAGGGTAACCCCTAGACTTATAATTATGCCTTTGCATTGCGGTTATAGGCCCCCCACTCCCATGGGGGAAGGCGGCCATGATGGTTCCAGTATAAACCATGTAAGATCAAAAACTCCTCTTCCCAATCTGTGGAAGAAGTCCCCCAAGGGATTAGAAGCAGCCTCCATTAGAGACATCCAGACTGTACATCAAAGCTCCTCCCAGACCAGAAAGACCCAAGAAACATCCAATCCCCAAACAAACTAGGGGCCAGTTCCACTTTGCAGAACTTGCCTTCTCTCCTTTAGAGTGTACTGTTGCTTTATAAGCCTGCCTTCTGCTTTCACTGGGGGCACAGACCTCTAATTCGTCATGAGCCAAGACACAATGTTTTCGGGACTGACACATACATCCCGTCTTGAAACAGCTAAGTTATTTAAATTTCCAAATAGAAATCCAGTAGACCCTAGAACAATGTGCGGGTTAAGGGAGCCAACACCCCACACTGTTGGAAATCTGCCGAAAGCTTTTGACTCCCACCAGATCTTAACTACTCATAGCCTACTGCTGATCAGAAGCTTTACCAATTACATAACTAGTGAACTAACACATATTTTGTACATGTGTTATATACTATATTCTTATAACTAAGCTGGAAAAAATGTTTTTAATAAATCCTAAGAGCAAATACAGGTGGAGTACTGTACTGTATTTATATAAAAAAAGAAAAATCAGCCCATAAGTGGACTCTTCTGGTTCATATCCATGTTGTTCAAGAGTCTTCACCCAACCAGTGTACAAAATGATGTCCTCATTCTGGGATTTTTAATTCCTATTTGTCAATGTTTAAGGATTGCAACTTACCAGTACCAAAGCTTTAACTGTAATAAACAAACAAAAAACAAAACCGGCATACGTTTTCTGTCCTAAGGGTCAAAATTTTTAAGAAGTGAACTGCATGGGACATTACATGTAAGTATTGATGAAAACGTTATTAAAGCCAAAAGATCAAATTTGGACGCTGTTAGAAGTCACAACACCATCATTTTTTTTTTATTTTATTTTTCAACGTTTATTTATTTTTGGGACAGAGAGAGACAGAGCATGAACGGGGGAGGGGCAGAGAGAGAGGGAGACACAGACTCGGAAGCAGGCTCCAGGCTCTGAGCCATCAGCCCAGAGCCTGACGCGGGGTTCGAACTCACGGACCGCGAGATCGTGACCTGGCTGAAGTCGGACACTTAACCGACTGCGCCACCCAGGCGCCGCATAACACCATCATTTTAATTTTTTTCAAGGGAAGTTCTGTCAGTGACTAAACTGATTTATTATTAAATACATGTATGCTTTTAATAAAACAGGAAAATAACAGGGTGCTTGGGTGGCTCAGTAAGTTAAGGCTCCGACTCTGGCTCTGGTCATGAGCTCACTGTTCGTGGGTTCGAGGCCTGTCTCAGGCTCCGCACAATGTGGAGCCTGCTTGGGATTCTCTTTCTTTCCCAGTCTCTCTGCCCCTCCCCCACTTGCATGTGCTGTCTCTCTCAAAAATAAATAAACTTTAAATAAAAAACAGGAAAACGTTTTTTATAAGTTGGAAAAAACATGCAACTTCTGCCAGTGATTAATACACAATTTGTTTAATTTATGCTAAAATCAGCAAAAAAGTGATATATATTAAGATTAAATAACAAGCATGAGAACACGGAATGAATTCATAAGCACATTACAGAAACAGATCATTTGCATGTCATAAAATTATCCTATCAACTTTAGGTTCCCTTTTTATTAATTCATATGGATTAGCTTTATTCTTCAAGTGTTATTCTTTCCTAGGCTCTTTCAGGAAAAAAAAATTAATAAAATGTTATCACCTGAAAATAAATATGGTGCAATTGATCTGGATGCTGAATCAATTTGAATTTGTTTCAAGTCCAGAGTCCGTGAATAATAAGCTAAATCTCTAAAAAAAATATTTTTTTAAAGAAAATGCGCTCTCAGTATAGATTTTCTTCAACATCAAAGAGAATAAAAATACATATATCTTAGTAAAATAAGAGTTGCTAGAAAGCTATATTATATCAAAATTTAGTACATGCTTTACATAAACATCCTTTAACTTAGATGTCATAATAAACTAAGTCAGAATGCTAAAAGTCTGTGTTTAAGCATCAAATATAATAAATTCATGTCTGGTAAAGAATGAATAATGAATAAATTAACTAACAAAGCATCTCTCTTCTCGCACATTTGACTATTGATCCCTTTTGTGAAGTGTTATTTAGGTAGCCTCTTTGAATTTTAAAATATTAATTTTGTTCCAAATGTATAATATACTGAGAAAATGTATTTCAAATTGCATTTGGAAGATTAAAGTACAATTGAATTACTTGTGTGGTTGATTTTTTAAATAATTTTAGATCATTTTGCTGAGGACAACAAAACCTATTATTAGTTTCATATTGTCTCTGTAGCAAGTTGACACAAACCTAAAGGCTTGAAACAACACAAAGTTATTAGTTTACAATTCTGCAGATCAGAAGGCACAATGGGTCTCATGGAGCTAAACTTCTTTCTGAAACCTCTAAGGGAGAATCCATTTTCTTGTCTTTAACAGCTCTAGAAAGCACCCCTTGGCCTGTGGCCTCCTTCCTGCAACTTAAAGCCAGCAAATGTCAGTGGGGTCTTATGATGACAGCTGGAAAACAAACAAACAAACAAACAAACAGACAGACAATGAAGCGAGTCAATATTTAAACATTTTCCAGTGCATGTAAAAGATTTATTTACACTGTAACCTAGCCTGTTAAGTGTGACATAGCATTATAGTTTACTTATTTATTTTGGGAGAAAGAGAAAGTGCAAGTGTGGGGGTTGGTCAGAGACAGAGGGAAGACAGAATCCCCACCAGGCTCTGCACTGTCAGCACAGTGCCCAATGCGGGGCTCAAACTCATGATTTGCGAGATCATTACCTTAGCTGAAGTCAGAGGCTTAACCAGCTGAGCCCCCCCAGGTGCCCCAAAATAGCATTATATCTAAAAAAAAATCTGTCGATACCTTAATTACAAATACTTTATTGGTAAAAAATGCTGTCATCTGAGCTTTCAGCGAGTCACAATCTTTTTGTTGGTGGAGAGTCTTGCTTCAATGTTGATAACTGCTGACTGATGAGGGTGGTGGTTGCTGAAGGTGGGGTTGGCTGGAGCTATTTCTTAAAATAAGAAAAGAATGAAGCTTGACTCATTGATTGACGCTTCCTTTATAAACATTTTTTCTGTAGTATGTGATGCTGTTTGAGTATTTGATCCACAATTAGAACTTTCAAAACTGACTTAATTTTCTTAAACCTTGCCACTGCTTTATCAATGAAGTTTATGTAATATTCTAAATGCTTTGCTGGTATTTCAACAGTCTTCATATCTTCACCAGAAGTAACTTTCACCTCAGGAAACCACTTTCCTTACTCATCCAGAAGAAAGGACTCCCCATTCATTCAAGTTTTATCGTGAGAATGAAGCAATTCAGTCCCATCTTCAGGCCCCACTTCTAATTTTAGTTCTTGCTGTTTCCAACACATCCATGGTCACTTCCTCCCCTGAAGTCTTGAATCCCTCAAAGTCATCATGAGGGTTGGAATCCACTTTTTCCAAGTTCCTGTTATTAATCCTTTTGTTCATCTCTATCAGAGTTCTTAGGTGACCAGGTACATTGTCAATGAACAGTCATGTTTTGAAAAGAATCTTTTTTTTTTTTTTTTTCTTTTCTGAGCAGTAGGTCCCGATAATTGGCTTAAAATATTCAACAAACCATGTCATAAACAGCTGTGCTCTCATTCAGGCTTTGTTGTTCCATTGAGAGAGCATGAGCGGAGTAGATTTAGCATAGTTTTTTGGAATCGTAAATGAGCACTGGCTTCAATTTAAAGTCACTGGCTGCATTAGCCCCTAAAAAAAGGATCAGCCTGTGTTTTGAAGCTTTGTAGCTAAGCATTCACTTTTTTTCTCTAGGTATTGAAATCCCAGATGACATTTTCTTCCAATAGATGGCTGTTTCATCTACCCCGAATATCTGTTGTTTAGTGTAGATATCTTCATGAAGTATTTTAGCAAGATCTTCTGGATAAGTTGCTGCAACTTCTCCACCAACACTTGTTGCTTCCCCTTGCATTTTGATGTTATGGAAATGCCTTCTCTCCTGACGCCAAATAAACTGACCTCTTAGCTTCAGACTTTTCTTCTTCAGCTTCTCATCTCTCTTAACCTTCATAGACTCGAAGAGAGTCAGGGCCTTGCTCTGGATTGGGCTTTGGTTTGGGAGTGTTGTGGCTAGTTTGATCTTCTGTCCAAACCACTAAAACGTCTTCATGTCAGCAATAGGCATGTTTCACTTCTCATTTACATGCTCACTGGAGTAGTATTTTAATTTCTTTAAGAACTTCTCCTTTGCATTCACAATATGATTAACTATTTGGCACAAGAGACCTAGCTTTTGACCTGTTTTGGCTTTTAACATGCCTTTCTCACTGAGCTTAATTGTTTCTAGCTTTTGATCTAAATGAGGGATGCTTGACTCTGCCTTCACTTTAACACTTAGAGTCCGTTGTGGAATTGTTAATTGGACTAATTTCTTTTTTTTTTTTTTTTTAATTTTTTTTTTTAACGTTTATTTATTTTTGAGACAGAGAGAGACAGAGCATGAACAGGGGAGGGGCAGAGAGAGAGGGAGACACAGAATCGGAAACAGGCTCCAGGCTCTGAGCTGTCAGCACAGAGCCCGACGCGGGGCTCGAACTCACGGACCGTGAGATCATGACCTGAGCCGAAGTCAGACACTTAACCGACCGAGCCACCCAGGCGCCCCTAATTGGACTAATTTCAATATTGTTGTGTCTCAGGGACTAGGGAGACCTGAGGAGAGGGAAGGAGCTAGGGGAATGGCTGGTGTGTGGAACAGTCAGAAATGCATAACGTTTGTCAATTAAGTTTACCGTCGTATATGGGCATAGTTTGCGTCTTCCCCAAAAACACTTACAATTGAAACATCAAAAATTACCAGTCGCGTATCATCATGACAAATATAATAATAATGAAAAAAAGTTTGAAATACTGTGAGAATTAACAAAATGTGACACAGAGACTTGAAGTGAGACAATGCTGTTGGAAAAAATGGCGCCCATAGTGTTGCTTCGTGCGGGGTTGCCACAAATCTTCAATTTGTAAAACAAAACAAAACAATGTAGGATACAATGGGGGGATGCCTGCATATAGTCCTCTGGGACTGTGAGCATAAACCCGGCCAGCCACCAGAGCCAGGTGACCTGGAGTCTGCAGTCACAGAAATTTGGGCTCCAAATGAGTGTAGAAGCTTCTTTTCTGGGTTATACTGGCAAGTGGCATGAGGCAGAGGAACAGTGCCAAGATGGCACTCCAGCTTAAGTTCTTTGAGATCAGCTCTGTAGGCCACTAAATGTGTGCCAGATGTGAAGCTTGCCCCTCATGTGGAAGCTCTAAGGAAAGCAAAAGAATCTCCTTCACCAAAAGACTTGGCAGTATTCCACAGTCTACCATGTGTGCAGTCACTTGGGGGTAGCCTGTTGAGAACGGTCCCTCTGATAGTGCCCACCTTCTGAGGTCTCTAGAAAGATTACAGTCTGTCCCTAGGTTCTTGTTTAACCAGAAGCCTGCCCTTCAGGCCACAGTCATTAGGAATAACTAACAGACCTCCTTCACAGAAAAACTGAGCTCCTAGTTCTGTTGTTCCGGGCGTGGTAGTTGTTTAAGAACGCTTCCTCTGTTGGTTGTAGTCCTGCGGGACCCAGGAACAGAAGCCCCACTGGCTACCAGACCCAGGTGATGTAGAGGTGTCTCCTGGCAGCAGTCACAAAAATCAGGGCACCAGACAGGGGTCTGAGCTCCTTTCTGGGTGATATCAATTATTACAATCTCATGTGACGAGGAACATAAGCTCCCCTGGTCTTCAGAGCCCGGTGCTTAAGAGGATCAAAACTTGAGGCACCTTTTCCATAGAATACAACATTTTCATGGTTTTCAGGAAAAGGGATATGAACAGTTCAGAATGGGAGGGCAGCGTGTTAATTGTCTACCTCAATTATCATTATAAAAGTATAATCCCATGATTACATCTGTCATTCATTTAAAAATTGTTATTGATCTTTGACTATGGGCAAGGCATGAAAATATGTGCTGAAGACACATTAATACATGGCTCTTAATCTCCAAATATATGGCACATAGTGAGAGAATGAGGGGAGTTAGTATATTAGTAAAATTCTATGGGATAAAAAGTGTGTGACGAGGGGTGGCTGGGTGGCTCAGTCGGTTGAGCTTCTGACCTTTGATTTCCCACGTCATGGGATTGAGCCCTCTGTCAGGCATGGGATTCTCTCTCTCCCTTTCTCTCTGCCCATCGCCTGCTCCAGCTCTCTCTCTCTCTCTCTCTCTCTCTCAAAATACTGAAAACATATATCTATACAGAAATAAAATTTAAAAAATAAATAAAAAGTGTGTGATGAATAGTAAACAAGATGCTAGAAGCAGAACAGTACTGAAGAGGCTCTCCTTGTTCACGAAGGGTAAAATGAGCATTTTGCACATGGCATTTTTTAATGTTTATTTATTTTTGAAAGAGAGAGAGAGACAGAGTATGAGCAGGAAAGGAGCAGAGAGAGAGGAAGACGCAGAATCCGAAGCAGGCTCCAGGCTCTGAGCTGTCAGCACAGAGCCTGATGTAGAGCTTGAACTCACGAGCTGTGAGATCATGAGCTGAGCTGAAGTTTGCCACCCAGGCACCCTGCGCATGGAATTTTTTATTTTTACTTATTTTTATTTTTTTTTAATTTTTCAATGTTTATTTCTGAGACAGAGAGAGACAGAGCATGAGTGGGGGAGGGGCAGAGAGAGAGGGAGACACAGAATCCGAAGCAGGTTCCAGGCTCTGAGCTGTCAGCACAGAGCCCAACGCGGGGCTTGATCTCACAAACCGTGAGATCATGACCTGAGCCGAAGTTGGTCCCTCAACCAACTGAGCCACCCGGGTGCCCCATGGAATTTTTTAAACTGAGCCCCTAAATATAAGTAAAAGACATCCCATTCATACACACACAGATGGATGTGAGTGTGTGTGTGTGTGTGTGTGTGTGTGCATACTTGCAGTGTAGATGCAGCTAAATGAAACAATTTGTCCAATGATCCTGAAGTGGAATGGCATGAACAGGAAATTCTAGAAAATAAAATATACAATGTTTCTATAGTAGCGTGTGAGAAACAGATGATAGTATTGTCAGTGGTAAACATGAGAATTAAGTAAAAAAATCAAATGAGGAGGAACCTTTATGTATAAAGAGATTGAGATCATTTTCAACTCTGAAAGTTTTTTATAGAAAATTCATTTAATCAGGCCTATATGTAAGAGGATTTTTCCCATAGTTATTGGGAAATTAAATGGAGGTTGGGGTGGAATTATGAATGATTAATGACAATTTCAGAAATTGTTGCAGTAACTGAGAGAAGAGAGTGAAATTCTCCAGGTAGGTAGAGGGAAACTTATTTTGTGAAACAGGTAGGTCATGATCTATGACATCTGCCTTCTACAAGTATCTATCACCAATGTTTTGCTAGCCTGGACAGAGGATTCATCTCTTCACGATAGGATGCTAAGTCCACGAGAAAGTAGTTTCACTTGAGGTAGCAGTGTTGTGCAAAGTTCTATTTCACAGCAGGTTAAACATTCTTGACTGTCAAACAAATGTGTATTGTAATAGTCACAAGTGTCCTTTCAATGCACACATGCAATAAGGATGGTTTTTAATGTCCACAGCCCAGAAAATTCTAGAAACCAAAGTTATTTTTTTTAATTTCCCATAACTATGTATGTGAACACTGCATCCATCACCTGAGCTAACATTTAAGCATCTCCCGGCCTCCATCTGTCTTCCACAGCAAAACTCTATGCTAAATTATTTAAGACTTATTGTATGGAGAGCTCTCTCCCCACTTTCCACTCTAAGAACTCGGCACTTTGAAAGAGACAGGAAGGTTATCTTTATTGCTGTGGATATGAAGAGCGTATTTTGTAACTTTAAATACAGGAATTTAACTCTGTTTTCTGTCTATTTGGTGTAATTTCTAAACCAAAGCCTGCCTTCCGTGGACTAAGGGGAGGTTCATCTGGTAACATGGGAAGAGTATAAACTCAGTTAATAGCTTGAAATTTTATTAAGCAGCAAGTGGCATTAACAACAGAAATGAAGGATTTTTGCTAGATTTTGGTTGAAGTCGCAATGAAATAAATACAACAGGAGAATGGCTAAGCCACTCTTAAGCTCCCAAGAAATGAAATCGAGTAGTGAGCTCCAAACTCAGTAAAGTGAAGGAGAGGGGGTCAGCTAGAAGAGCAATCAGATTGCACTTAAGGAAGAAGATGGAATGGGCATTCTGTGAAGAAATTATTTTTTATTTGATTCTTGAAAAAGAGAGTTTGTAAGGCACAGTGAAGTCGGTCAGTAGAAAAACGTTCAAGAAAGAAGAAAGAAGACAAAAGATGAATGGTAAGCATAGAATAATGTATACACTTGTCAAATCACTATGTTGTGCATCTGAAATTAATTTAACATTGTGTGCCAACTATGCTCAATGAAAAATAATAATAATAAACCAATTTCCCCACTTGGAAAAAAGAATGAATGTTTGAGATGGGAAACATGATTACTGAATTGAATCTCCTACAGCATTGCTGGCTAATAGAAATGAGCAATATTATGAATTGACTGTTCTTGAATAGTAGAGAATCCAGAAAACATTTTATTTTTTCCAGTTAGCAACTGAGGTCTTCACATAGGTTGTCGAATAGAGCTTTGGTAGGAAATTTTTAACTATATCTGAGGATTGTGACAGTAAAGATGTCATATTTATTATGTGTTAATAGGTTTATATCCATTAGGTTGCAATTTTATTGAGTACAGGTTTTTTTTTATCTCAGAATCACTAACACCTTGTCTAGTGCTTACCAAATTACAGGTTCTAAGTAAACTTTTATTGAATAAAGTCAATGAATAAATATTTATTATTCTGTTTTTTCATTCAACAAATATTAGTAATCACTTCCCAGGCATTGTTCTATGCCTAAAGATAAAGTATTAACAAATACCATTATATCCTCTCTGTTACCTATTATCATATGAGTATAAAAGAAGAATTTTTCGACATTTATATTAATGTGTCATGACTAGTGTATTGTGATTAGATAGAAGTTGAGAATGTGCCAGCATTTTTACTGGATTTTTTAGTTTGATAAATTCATTTCTCCAAAATAAATACATAAATATATAAACATACAGAGATAAATATTACATCTGTATTTGTACAATATATATATGTGTGTGGGTGCAAATATGTATCTGTCACATTTAGAAGAGTACCACTGCTATGCATTGGTATGATTTAAGTGGAAACAATATGTTCATATTCTTTTAGCTTTGTATAAAGCAATAAAATACTGAAATGTTAGAATTTGGCTAATTTGTCTGGCTGTCTATATATGGGGAGAAACAGGGAGATGTCAGAAAGATGTCACCTAATGATTACTAAGAATCCTTGATTTTAAAAAGAGTATATTAAATGAAATGGTATTTCCAAATATTTAGATATTCTAGATTATTAAAAGGTGACCAGAATATCCCTATATTTTCAGCAATTTATACTGTGCACTTATTGTTTCAGGTATTATTTTCTGTGCTATTGAAACTAAAAAAAAAAAAAAAAAAAAGACAACAACTAAGTAATAGCCCTGTGTCAAACAATCTTTTTCCATTGGGAAAGATACATATATATATATATATGTGTGTGTGTGTGTGTGTGTATGTATATACATACATGCATGTATGTATATACATATACATACATGCATGTATGTATATACATATACATACATGCATGTATGTATATACATATACATACATATGTATATGTATATACATATACATACATGCATGTATGTATATACATATACATACATGCATGTATGTATATACATATACATATATATGTATATACATATACATACATATGTATATGTATATACATACGTATATATATGTATATACATACATATATATATGATTCTCGCTAAGGATGCGTTGGTAAGGTTTACAACCATTCTTCAAGTCAACCTCCTTTTTATTTCCATACAAATTGATATTGTTTCTGTTCTTTGAAAAGGTTTAATACAGTAAGATTTTGCATAGCAGTCAGTATACTTTGCATGATGAGACATTGACAATTGGCAAGTAGATTGATCAAATGGAGGAGGCCGGAACTTAGAGATTTCTAATTGATTGCAGGAACATAGACTCCCCTGTTTAATGACATGACACTGGTAAAGTTTTAGGGCTATAAATTTGGAACCAATTGGAAGAAAATCTTCCCATGGTGTGGGACCACTGGCAAAATACTCTGCGTCAGGAAATCAGCCAGAAAAATACTGTAGCAGCACCTTAAAATGGACTATATAATTTTATGGCCAGTGTAACATGTGTAGCTATGAAAGTTAAAATAATGAAGGGTAAAATAAAAAGAGGTAATTAAATACCACACTTCAGTGCATTAACCATTTATCCACAGGGGCAAGGGGAGGCCTCCTTTTCTTTAATTGGTTCTTGTAAACAATTCATGTTTTAGTTTCTATGCTTTCATAAGATGTCCTTTATTTTGTTATTGCAAAAACTTCATTTGTGGCTTTGTGCTAAAAATAGTTTGCCGATGTATTTGGAAAGACATGGTGTCTAGTCTAACACTTAGCATAATGTAGGCCCTCAGGGAGCTGTGGCCTTCATTTATATTTCAGGTTACAGAAACTTGAGGGTATGGAATGTTCTAAAATCTCATTTATAATCACTTTTCTCTGGGTTTTGCCTCCACCTCGTATTATAAATCTTTTGAATATTTTCAAAATCTCATTCAAAATCTCAAACAATTTTCTTTTTCTGCAAGCAACAAGTGATATAATCCTGATATAAATTGTGACCAGTCTTAGGAAACGTTCAAAGTATAATTAAACATTATAATTTAAGGGAAGTTTTACTTAGGTTTTTTTAAGCCTCCAGTTATATAAAAAAATAAAAGGTGAAAGTGTTCCATTATTATGAAATATTGTAAAAGTGGTGTGACCTTAGGTAGTGAAGTTGACTCAAATACTTGGCGTTCTATCAACCTCTATTTATTTTATGTAACATTGTAGTGTAAGACAACCTTACAAATTATGTAGTGCACCTGTTCATCCAATGCATGAATGCAAAATAAAATAAGTTAAAAATAGATAATATGTGACAGTTAAATAAATAATAGACTATACGGAATACACTGTGTCTCTTCCATGTTACTTAATTGGCTTCAACAATGATCTTACATCCTCTCTTATGATGGACTGTTGCACTGTTTCCAAAACACTTATTAATAGTAATTTTTATTGAGCATTAACTATAGGTGAGAGGCTGTATTTGATAGTATCTGCTTCAATTAATTTAGTTGCCATAATATATTTGCATTATCAATATAATCGCCTCATTTTATAGGTAAATGAGTTTAAGCAAAAAAATTAAGTATCCTGTCCCAGGTCATCAAGCTTCATGTTAGAGCAGGGATTCACTCTTAGATTGGATTCAATCCTATCAGCCCTAACACTTACTGGCTGTACAAAATTGGGCAAGAATTTATTTCACTCTGCCTCTATCATATCATCTAAAATAAGTAATAATTAAAATATATGTCTCAAAGAACGAAGGGAAAGATAAGACAAAAAAGAACAAAATGGGGAAAAATATCAGCAGGTATCTATCAGAGTGTGGAAGTTTGGAAATCTGTCCTGTTGAATTTGCTATGTAATAAAATATTGCCACAATATCTCCATGGGCTACAGACAAAGGCTTTCCCTTGCAAATTAACATATGAAGGTATGAAAGAGAAAGAGAGGCAGTTGACATATATTAATTATTAATCAACATGACAATGAGATACTGGGATAGATCAAACAATAATCAGTTGATGGTTGCATATTAACAAGATTTTTGATTAGTGATCTCTAAAGAAGAGACTATTTCACCCCTTGGGGTGAAGAAAAAAGTTTTGGAAATTCTATTCACATTTGCATTTATAGTTATACTTAGCTTAAAACTTAGAATAGTACATAAGGTTTACCTAAATTTATTATCTGCTTTTTGAAAGGAGCTTATAATAAATCAAACAATTTTAGATTAGAATAAAAGTACATGTTAAGAATACAAGCATCTCAAGGGTAGAAATATTAGATTAGTTGTATATTAAGTAGCCCTTATGGAAATAAAACTATGGGTAACAATTTACAAGATTAATTTTTGTCTCTTTCTTCCCTGATTTGTGATAAAGGAATAATATGTTTTTCAGACAGAATAAAATCAAAAGAAATGATAAAAATAAAATGATTCTTAAGACTCAAAGTCTGTACTTATATCATTACTAGTGATGTACCATCTAGGGGTACCTAGAATTCTACATCAGCTTAGGGCTTAAAACAAATGACTTATATTGTGACTTGAGGGATGGAGTGAAAAAGAAAATAAAAATTCTTAAAACAATACATTCTTTGCTACCTGTGAACTATAGCAAACTAGGGGAACTGTCATCAGCAATATGCTCTAGAGATAACCTTTAATCATTTCTCGGGATCACATGAACTTTGAAAATGTCAAAGAACAAGTACTATAGCCTTTTCAGAATGGAATTTGGGTGCCTGTAGTCATCCCAGGAAGAGTTTTTTAAGAAATCATTGCTGTGTTTTCCAACAAATGCTGTTAGGATATGAAACTGGATTTTCCTTTTGGATAGCAATGCAATTGAAAGACTTTCCTAGCCAATGTATTAAGCTTTCTATCCATCCCGTGGAATTTAGGGAAGTATAGTATTGTATATAAAATAACTAGGAATTTTAATTATATTGAGAAAGCAGTGCTACAGTGAAAACTAATTTTAAATTAATTCTGTTATCACTTGATTGATACAAGGGGAAAATATTTTTTTCTGAATATATCTTTATATAAAATATGTGACTATTTCCATACCGTATTGCCATACTACATACCACATTTTCATTTCTTTTTCAAATATTTATAACCAAATACAAATAAAACATGAAATGAATCTTTGATAATACTTTGTTTTGCTTGATTGAACTACTGCCTTAAAGCCCAAATAAATGAAACATTATTATGATTATCATTAGTGCAAACTGTTTTGTCTCTGGATGACAACATCGAGAAAAAAATACAGTGTATTATCACTGCAGCAATTCTGCCTTAGCAGAGTTATGTCTAGAATAGATAGTGTCTATCTATTCTAGAAGTGTTTAGTTACCACATAAAACACTTTAGGCTGTCAAATTATGTATAGCAAAAGCCTTAACATTAGGGTTGGCCATACCTCACTTACATCATTTTTTAAGATGTAATTCAAAAGTAAAAGTATACTATAATGCAAATTACTTTATGATGATTATAAGACAACAGTTGACACATTGGCAGTTGGTTTGAGCTAATAATTTCAGAAATATAAAATAATGGAGGATTCTATAATGAAGTTCATCATTCCTGGTACCTTCACATGAATGTTGCTATGTTTAAATGCTTGTGACTCCCCAAATTCATATGTTGATATGCAAATGACCCATGTGATGGTATTAGGAAGTGGGGCTTTGAGGGAATGCTTAAGTTATGAGGGTAGAGCCCTCATAAATTTGTATGAGTGCTTTTATAAAGAGACCCCACAGAGCCCTCTTGCCCCTTCCATCAACAGAGGACACAGTGAAAAGTTGGCAGTCTACAGCCCTTCACCAGAACCCAGGCATATTGGCACCCTGATCTTGGACTCTAGCCTCTAGAACTGTGAGAAATAAATTTCTGTCACTTATAAGCTATCTATTCTATGGCATTCTGTGAAGGTAGCCCAAAAGGACTCAGACAACTGTGTTCCTGCCTTGGAAGACCATCTAAGACAGAATATAGTGACTAAATTATTTTAGGCACCTGGCTTTCTCCAGGTAGACAAGTTCTTCTCCATAGTTTTTACTTCCTTATTTAACCTGTATTTACTATGCATGCTTGCAAACAAAAAGCGTTTTGCAAATAAAAAAGATCTTCCACATGCATATAAGGTAACAGTGGGACACACACGCACACAAAATGACTAATACAGTGACAATGTAACTGCTAATAGAAATAACAGAAGCTGCTCTTTAGGGAAGGAAACCATTATGACCTCAAGCAAACTTTCTGGTAAGAATTTTTGAGGTCCATGATTTCCAATGTCACATTTTCCTACACAGTTTTTTTTTTTCCAATGTCACATTTTTGAGTGCCAATTTTTGTTTTCAAATTACGTGATTGCAGATGAGTTTGGAAGAGGATCTCGTGGAGCGAGAGGCCAGTGTCCATCTGAGAGAGGGCAGACTGCCAATTGATAAGGGACAGCTAGCACCCAAGATCTTTTTTTCCATTTTGTGCAAGTATGACAGGCCACATTCCCCTATCAATATCTAAAGGACATGGGGATAAAAGTCGGTCTTTTCTAGAGGAAATCACTCTACAAGCTGTATCAGAACTGGAACCTTGGAGATTCTGCTTGAGGCAAAAAGCTCTAGAAAGAAATATCTCTGTAAACTCTGTTTTCCAGAGTTTTGTTATACACACACCAAAGATGACGCCACAGAGAACATAAGCTAGCAGATCCTACTTGTGAAAAGGAAAGGTGTTTTGTGGGATAGTTTACACAGTGAAAACATATTAAGAAGTGAAAAAACCTGATACAGACACCACCCACATTAGAATTCACACAGTACAGATATGTCTCAAATCCTATACGTCCTGTTCCTGAACAAATTCACTGTCTACCAAGAGCTAACCGCTATACTCATTCCCATGCCCTTTATTTTATTTTATTTTATTTTATTTTATTTTATTATTTTGTTTTATTTTTAATTTTTTTAAAATGTTTTATTTATTTTTGAGACAGAGAGAAACAAAGCATGAGCAGGGGAGGGGCAGAGAAAGAGGGAGACACAGAATTTGAAGCAGGCTCCAGGCCTGTCAGCACAGAGCCCGATGCGGGGCTCGAACTCAACCTCTAGATCATGACCTGAACCGAAGCTGGACGCTTAACCGACTGAGCCACCCAGGCGCCCCTCCCATGCCTTTTAATGTGCATCTTTATATCTTACTACATTGTTCATCCCTAATGCATTTGCTTTGTTAACATATCTTTGATTAATATATATGGCTTGCATTTTTCTAATCTAAATTCATGGCATCTTTAACATTGTTTTCTTCACTCCAAATCTGTTATATTTTTCATACGGATATATACAGCTCTTATTTGTTTCTTTCATTTGACCTCAGTCTACCACTATTTTGCATGAGTATTCTAAAGTGTATGTACCTATTCCACTAGTGTGAGTTTAGTGCCCCTTCCCTCATTTTTTCAAAATCTTGTGTCTTTCTGTTACAAGCTGTAATGTTTCTCTTAGATTACATAATTATATTACCTATTACCAGTTTATAGAAAATGCACATCTTTACCTTTAATGGATATTTTAGGAATATGCTCTATCAGCACTCCAGTGGATACTGTCAGGAGGGTTTTAGATTTGACGGGTATTCCATTATATCTTGTGGGCATAAATGAAAGTATCATTTCTGGAAACAGACATATAAATCTATAACTAAACCGGAGATAAGTAAACTTCCACAATATGCTGCCTTCAAATGCATTTGCCTTTTGAAATAAATGTTCACCAACATTCACAAACCATAGTTTCTGATTAAAATCGAGTAATATTTACTTTTATCACCAGTGTACTTGCTGATCCCCTAATATTATTAATCTGGTCAAATCTAAAACATACTAGTAATGATTACATTTGTATTCATTGGTTTCATTTATGTGTCTTTGAATATTAAGTTATCTAAATTTTCAAAAGCCTCTTAATCAGGTATAGACAGAAATCTTAAACTTTTAAATTGCTAGCGGCTAGGGAAACATTTTTCAGTATAGAGTCTCACTATTTTCTACACTTTTTTGATTGCATTTACATGTAAAATATTTCCTCTAGCCTCGCCCCATTGGACATAATTAATTAAATACATCCAATTTTGGAAAATTAGTATGTCTTTTAAAAATATTGAGATTATGCTGTTAGACATGTAACTTGCAAATTTTCTTCCATTTGAAAAATGATATTAAAATTATATGGAAAATGTAGCACTAAGCACTTTTCTTCTGTACATGTCATGACAAATATTAGCATTGTGTACCTTCAGCATAAATGGGGTTGACAAACTGTCAGAACTCATAAATGCATAGAGGTAAAGAAATTGAAATTTAGTTCCATCCTTCCTTAAGAAAAA
This sequence comes from Lynx rufus, assembly GCF_022079265.1. NCBI lineage: Eukaryota > Metazoa > Chordata > Mammalia > Carnivora > Felidae > Lynx > Lynx rufus. Next base: position 23,558,769 of record NW_025814845.1, on the reverse strand, counting down.
TTTTCCCCTTAAATTATTAATAGGCACAGATAGAAGTGAAATATTAACAGTAATGATTACAAAAAAATATTGAATCATGGTAATTAGATAATCAGATACTTTTATTTATTTTTGTGTTTATTTTTTTGATTGTAAGACTACTACTAGTTTGATAGCCTCATGCTTTTATTATTTACTCAATTATCATAGGCAATTATACACTAATCAAATAATTACAAATAACAATGACACCTGCCTTTCATTTATGTCAATATATCTGTGCTAATATTTCTACAGAGAAAGGAACAGTCAGATCTTCCTAACTTCCACTCAAACTCTTCTGAGAAATTAAAAATCTTGACTTCTTAAAAAAATTTTCTCATGATGAATTTAAAATGTCTTTTCTTTGTATCTCAACATTAGAGAATATATTTTAAGTTCTTAAAATGTTATTGGGTAAATTTCAAACTCAAATTAAAAAAATGTTTATTTATTTATTTTATTTTTTAAAACTTTTTTGATGTTTATTTTTGAGAAAGACAGAGACAGAGTACAAGTGGGAGAGGGACAAAGAAAGTAGGAGGGACAGAGAAAGAGAGAGAGAGAGAGAAAGAGAGAGAACCCAAAACAGGCTCCAGGCTCTGAGCTGCCAGGGCAGAGCCCAAAGTGGGGCTCAAACCCATGAAAGGTAAGATCATACCTGAACTGAAGTCGGACACTTAACTGACAGAACCACCCAGGCACCCCTGTTTATTTATTTATTTTGAGAGAGAGAGAGAGAGAGAGAGAATGAGCAGGGAGAGCAGAGAGAGAGTTCCAAGCAAGCTCCACATTGTCAGCACAGAGCCTGATGTGGGGCTCGAACACACAAACTGTGAGATCATGACCTGAGCTGAAATCAAGAGCCAGATGCTTAAGTAACTGAGCCACCCATGCACCTCTCAAACTCAATTTTATAGCATGTAAATATTACCCAGTGGTAGACAGAGACACATTCCCCTGAAATGTCTACAAATAATGGTCTCCAAAGTGGTTTAGATGTTTCTAATCTGTGGATGTGTTCGTTCATATGACAAAAAGAAATGACTTAAGGTTGTAGGTAAAATTAATGGTGCTCATCAGCTGACCTTAAAATGGGGGAGATTAACCTATACTACTTGAATTAGACCAGTGTTATCACAGTGATCCTCAAAAGTGGAAGAGGTAGGGGGGACCTGGCTGACTCAGTCAATAGAGCTTGTGACTCTTGATCTCTCTTTAGGCTGTGAGTTAGAGACCCATATTGGGTATAGAGATAACTTTAAAATCCAAAAAAAAGAAAAAAACAAAAAACAAAAACAAAACAAAACAAACAAACAAAAAACAAAGTAGCAGAGGTAGAATCAGAGATTGTCACATAAGCAGGACTTGGCTAAACATTGTTGGCTTTGAAATACAGGAAGAAGATGAGCCATGAGCCAAGGAACGTGGGCAGCCTCAAGAAACTGGAAAAATAATTTTCCCCTATACCTTCCAAAGGAATGTGTACCTGTCCACACCTCAATTAGTCCAGTTAGAGGCTTTATGAACTTCTGATCTCCAGAACTTAAAATAAAGCATTTTTGTAAGCCACTAATTTTGTAAGTTTTTGGTTTTCTGTTTGTTTGTTTTGCTTTGTTGTTGTTGTTGTTGTTGTTGTTTTGGGGGGTTTACAGCAGCATGTTGGAAACTTACATATGTCCTAAAGGACATTTAGGTTTTTCATGCATTGCATTGATGGTATTTCAATGAATAGAATATCAATTTACAAATATTCACATTTTAGAACATGTATTTAAGTCCCAATGTTTATCCCATTTTCCGTCAAAATTCACATAGTATTTTACTCAGAAACTTGGATTACCAAACAACCACAAGTATTAGATGGGCAACACATTAATTTTGGGTAAATTTGTCTCTTAGCACTTTGTTGTTAACACTTCTTTTCGGGGGATAGAAATCATTTGAAGCTCTGATATTTTCCAATTCTTTTTCTTTGTGTGTATTACTTTGATATAACTTCCTTAAATTACCTCCAGCCATTTAGCTATAAACATGTCTATATGCTCATCTTATTTCAGATTGTCAAGCTCATGTTTTATTTTCTCAAGGATCAGTTTGTGGGTATTAATCAGCTAGTTCAGGTCAAGACAATAACAAAAGCAAATCCTTTGTTTTATGAACAGACAAGGATACTGTTTCTTAACTCCATTGTATGAATTTAGTGCTTAGAAATTCCATAACATCTATATATCTACGTGTTTCAAACTCAGCCATCACTTATTCCTGTATGAATGGTGCATTCCTAGAGAAAGAAGTGTTTGCTACTCATTTTGATATGAAGATCCTGGCACACTCAGGACAGCCTGTTTCAGGGTCTCAGTGCTCCTTCTATGATACTGTACTCTCAGAGTGCTGATAGCTGTGTCTCTAAGACTGGAAATTGTAAGCAAAAGAATCTTCCCAGGGAAAAATAAGTAATAAGTCATCTTCCAGAAAAAAATGCAATCATGGGAAAATGTAAGTTTAAAGAAAGCAAATAAAAATCTAGAATAAATGTAAATGGACTGCTTCTTTACATAAAGAAAGTGGAAGGGCGCCTGGGTGGCTCAGTCGGTTAAGCATCCAACTTTGGCTCAGGTCATGATCTCGTGGTTTGTGAGTTGGAGCCCCGCGTCAGGCTCTGGACTGACAGCCCAGAGCCTGGAGCCTGCTTCGGATTCTGTGTCTCCCCCTCTCTCTGCCCCTCCTACACTCATGCTCTGTCTCTTTCTGTCTCTCAATAATGAATAAACATTAATTTTTTTAATTTAAAAAAAGTAAAAAAATAAAGAAAATAGAGTGTTGATGAGTTCCACGGCTCCAAAAAAGTAGTTTACCTTCTGAATCAGGAACATTTCATCAGATTTATTGGAAACATGCAATCACACACTCAATCACACACTCAATCACACACACACACACACACACACACACACACACACACATTGAAGATGGTAGGCAAGAAAGAGTGAACTTAGCAGACCTGGGTTGCTAAAACCTTATATTCCAAAAAGTCTGTCTTCAGAACTGGCCTTTGGCCAGCTCCTGGGAAATAACCTCAGAGCTCTTACTATACTTTCTTTGAAAAAACTGTTTGTATGTCTGTAGCCTTGGGTCATGCTCTGCTAATTTGACCAGATAGTTTATCTTTACAAATGTGATTTATGGTGAATGCCAGTGTTTGGTTTGGGGCAAAGGTGGCTGGAGTCTGAGAATCTGAAGTCAATCACATAGCAATATTTCACATATATCATCATGCATTATTGCTGGGAGAATTAGGTGCTTATGTGTATGACTCCACAGGTTGGTGTCACCTGAAAGCTTGTACTGTTTCATCTGGAATTTAACCCCATGCACTTTTTTACTATGCTGATTTTAAACTATATCCTTTGGGGTGATAAACCATAACCATGGGTATAATAGCTTTGTTAAGCCTGGTAAGTCCTTCTAGCAAATTATGGAGACTGAGGTAGGTCTTGGGGACCCAACCACAGATGAAGAAAAGAATAATAGAGTATAATAGCATCTATTGTTCTTTTCCTTACAAATGAAATGTAGCTTGCTTAATGAAATTCTTAGGCTCCAATTACTATTTCTATGATAACTTTAACACCATTAGGTGAATTTAAAGTAAATTTAACAAAAAAATTTAGAGCAGTGATTTTTTTTCTTGGTTCCGTATACTACGTAAAAAACAAAGATAATCACCTTCACTCAAAAATAAAGCTTTAAGGAAGTTAGGGCACCAGTGATTTTCTGCCCCATATAGTAAAAATTTGATACTGATTTTTTTATGTTCCCCACAGGAGCACATCTTTAATTGTAAATGGAAACTGGGGTCTGATATACATAATTTCAACTTATAGTAAACTTTATAAAAGTATTTTTTACAGATGTGACAGATATGTGACATGTATTGATGCTTCAGAGTGATTGAATTTCTTTCCAGTGCTCATTCATATTTGGAGAGGCTCTAAAACTCTGTTTATCAGATGTCCTTATGGCTAGTCTTTGGGTGTACTTTAGGATTGGCTCATCAGATAAACTTACATGAAGTAGATCCAGAACCAAATTAAGGGAAGAGGGGTGTGGAACCAGAGATATCCCTTGTACGGACCCAGATCAGGACAGAAGGAATGTGACTATGTCATCTCTGCTGTGTTTCTAAGTTGTTGGTTTGTTTCTCCAATGGAGCCTGTGATCATGGCAGAGACAGATGAATTTGGAAGGTGAAATCATTCCTAAGAGTGTGGCCAGAATCTTTTGTAATATACTTCCAATAATTTTGTATCTTCCTAATACTCGGTAATAAATCCCTTTGCTTTCAACTTGTTAGAAAAATTTCAATTGCCTGAAAGCAAACCTTAAATTCAAAGGATTCAATATTTGGAGGAAAGAATGCACCTTTAATTTATGCTGCCTCACAGCTTTACTTGAAAAACTTTCAAAAAAAAAACATCAATATTTCACAGAATTTTCATGCCAGTGTTTTCTTCTTCAATAGAAACACAACCAATTGCCGTGCCAATTTACCTAATGAATTCCCAACCTACCAGAAGGAGTTCTACTCACATAAAAGGCACAGTCAAAACCTATGCACAGCTTTGTTCTTAAAGGCTCTTTATGTTTAGTTTAACAATGCAGGAAGCTCAAGATAAAATGGGATTATTAACTGGATAGAGATAGTTCTCTGTTAAAACCATAAAACAGTTATGCCAACATGAGAGCCACTTTTATGTACCCACCTCAAACCATTTATTTCCTCACCCCTGTCAGAATCTCTAGAGAGCATCACCATCGATACATAACAGATCCATCCCATTTTCTGTAGCCGACAACAAAGAAACAGCCAAGAACACATGCTGAATCATAGGCCAGCAAAACTCTTGCTATTCATACTCCTCCCTGCCTTAGGCCTTTGCTAACCTAGAATTCTCAGTGAAAGACAGCAATAACTCATAATTTTGCTTCAGGTAACTCTGAGGATTTAAGAGTTTGTAAAGCATCGAAGGAGTCAGATTGTTTAACAGTGAGTCTCCCAAAAAACTCCTATTTGCAAAGAAATTTGCATTTCTATCCCTGTGACCTGTAAATAAAACTGAAGACTCACTAGAATGAAAGCATGTTGTTTTGGGGAAATTGTTTTACAAAATAGGCACAGGAGAGGCCTGAAGGGCCCCTGCCATCTTTAACATATGTTTTATAATCTTGTTGAAAAAGGACGAACGTGTTTATTTATGTTCTGGCATTGGCTTAAGCAAGAATTATTGTTAAAATTCTCTTCAGAAAATAATCAACGTAAGACTTGAAACTTTAATTTTCGATATATATTTAATTTTGTTGATGCACGATAAAAACACACGTTAAGGAAACAAAGTTACCGGATAGTAAAAAAATGGGAACTGTACACAAAATAATAAAAAATGAGATAGCAAATAGAATTGTAATCTTTGAACAACCCAAGTAATATATGTAAGTTGGAAAAAAGTATTAACGATGAAATATTTTGAAATAGCGTTTGTGCATTTGAGCTTGTGTCTCTAAATAGCAGAAAATGTAAGAGAAATGGTATGGATGCATCATCCCAACTCTTCTTTTTTAAAAATGTTTTTTAATGTTTATTTATTTTTGAGACAGAGGGAGACAGAGCACAAGTGGGGGAGGGGCAGAGAGAGAGAGAGGGAGACACAGAATCTGAAACAGGCTCCAGGCTCTGAGCTGTCAGCAGAGAGCCCGATGAGGGGCTCAAACCCATGAACTATGAGATAATGACCTGAGCCTAAGTCCGGACGCTCAAACCGACTGAGCCACCCAGGCGCCCCATCATCCCAACTCTTCTTAATCACGGTACCAGACTATAAAGTCTCTCTCCCTCATGTAAGTCCCATTTTAAGTTGAGCAGAAAAATCATTCAGGTACATATCCTTTGGATTTCCCCCCAGAATATAAGGAATGAGGTATTTGATTTAAGGAAAGAACTAAGGGAAAGAGTTGATCAAGAGTTGATCCAGAAAGCAATACAAGTCAAAGAAGAGATCATAAAATCGAACATTATACTAACATTAAGCCCGTGTTTAAAACAACAAAGGCATTTGTGTTTGTCTTATGTTATATGCTGGGCAAAGTATATAGGTCAATAAAGCATTGCCTTGATTTTCACGTTCAGAGGGGGAGAGGTGGGGACAAGAGAGCTGAATTTTTTCCTTTTCTAGAAGGTGACACAGCTCAGTTCAGGAGCCATCAGGTCATGATCCCCTGGATGACTTCATTAAGGCATCTGGGATCCCTGCCTCCATTTCCTGCTGTGATCTCTACAAAATCAAAACAAACAAACAAAAAACAACAACATTTCTTTGTTGCTATTAGTATTCTTTTATTTTATATTACTTTATTATTTTTGTTTGCTTTTGAAAATTTATTTATTTATTTATTTATTTCTGAGAGAAAGAGAGCACAAATGGGGGAGAGGCAGAGAGAGAAGCAGAGAGAAAGAATTGCAAGTAGGCTTTGCACGGCCAACACAGAGCCAGATGCAGGGCTTGAACTCATGAACTGTGAGATCATGACCTGAGCAGAAGTGAGACACTCAGCCCACTGGGCCATCCAGGTGCCCCAGAGACAGACAGAGACAGAGCATGAGCAGGGGAGGAGCAGAGAGACAGAGGGAGACACAGAATCCAAAGCAGGCTCCAGGCTCTGAGCTGTCAGCTCAGAGCCCGACACAGCATTCAGACTCACTAACCAGAAATCATGAACTGAAGTCGAACGCCCAACCGACTGAGCCACCCAGTCTTCCTCACTCTCTTTTTATAATAAACAACTGATTGTATCAATTATAGCTTATTAAAAACTGTGTATGGAACCCATGATTCTGGAGAATGGATGCCATTACTTAACTTTGTTACACAAATGACATTATTACTGATCCCAGGCTCATTCTGGATTGTTTGAAATGTGTGTTGAAGTAGCATTTTTTTCATGGAAAACCATATTTATTTGAAAGTATGATTGATAGACAAACTGTGGTTATTCCTCTTTGAGTATTTACAGAGTTTATTTTTTAAAATTCAAAGACGTGCTCCTGTCACATTGAGGAAAGGAAATCATAGTGTTGGAAGTTAATGATAATTTTAAAGTTTTCAAGTAAGTATCAGAATTTTGAGAAAATCATATCTCCCATCAACATGTTTACATATTAAATTTTTTTTTAAATGTTTATTTTTTTCTGAGAGAGACAGAGCCAAGTGGGAGAAGGACAGATAGAGAGGGAGACACAGAATCTGAAGCAGGCTCTGGGGTCTGAACTGGTAGCACAAAGCCCAATACAGGGCTTGAACTCATGAACTGTGAGATCAAGACCTGTGCCAATGATGGATTCTTAACCGACTGAGCCACCCAAACTCCCAAAAATATTTATATTTTAACTCCTTAAGGATTTCAATATAATTTTGTATATTATTCTATAAGATGTGTCTCTGTTTGCAAGATCAGCATGCTTAAGTGAGGCAATACTTTCCAAATAACCAATTCAGGGTGTTAAAAAGTTACTAGAGACAAATCAGGGGCGCCTGGGTGGCTCAGTCGGTTGAGCATCCCACTTCGCCTCAGGTCATGATCTCACAGCTCTGAGTTCCAGCACCGCCGTGGCCTCTGTGCTGACAACTCAGAGCCTGGAGCCTGTTTCTGCTTCTGTGTCTCCCTCTCTCTCTGCCCCTAACCCACTCATATTCTGTCTCTGTCTCTCTCAAAAATAAATAAACATAAACAAAATAAAAAAAATTACCAGAGATAAATCATCAAACAAAAGTCCAAGAAAGACCAATGAATTGTATTTTATTAAGATTATTTTTTTAGAGAAATTTTAGGTTCATGCATAATTTCCCCCATTAACAACATCCGCCACCAGAGTGGTACATTTGTTATAATTAATGAACCTACCGTGACCTATCAGAATCACCCGAAGTCCATATTTGTCTGTTCACTCTTGGTTTTGTGCATTCTATGTGTTCATATGAAGGTAGCATGACACGTATCCTACATTATGGCATCATACACAGTATTTTCACTGCTCTGAAAAATCCTGTGTTCCACTGATTTATTCCTCTCCTCCCCTATCTCTAGCAACCACTTATCTTTTTACTATATCCATATTTTGCCATTTCTAGAATGTCATATAATTGGAACCTTAACAGTTTGTGGACTTTTTATACTGACTTCTTTAAATTAGTAATAGACACACTTTCTCCATGTCTTTTCATGGCTTGATAACTCATTTCCTTTTCATGATGAGTAATATCCTGTTGTCTGGATGTATCACACTTTACTCACCTATTGAAGGATCTTGATTGTTTCCAAGCTTTGGCAAATATGAATGAGTAAAGCTACTATAAACATCTGTGTGCAGGTTTTTGTGTGGACATAAGGTTTTAACTTCCATAGGTAAATACCAAGGAGTACAGTTGCTGGATTGTATGATAAAAAAATACGTTTTGTTTTACATCAGGTATTTTATGAGTATCAACAAACTGATTCTAAAGTTTATACGGAAAGGCAAAAGACTCAGAATAGCCAACATAATATTGAAGAGGAAGAACAACGTTGAAGGACTTACACTACCTGACATTAAGACTTACTACACAGTTACAGTAACCAACACAGTGTGGTATTGGTGAAAGACAGACAAATAGATCAATAAAAAACAATAAGGAGCCCCAGAAATATAGTTAAATCATCTCTGACAAAAGGTAAAAAGGAATACAATGGAGCAACAATATGGCACCAGAACACATGCGCATACACATGTAAAAATATGACCTAGAACTTACACTGTTCACAAAATTAACTCAAAAGGGATGACAAACCTAAATATATAACACAAAACTATAAACTCCTAGACGTTAACATAGGGGAAATCCTCAATGACTTTGGGTATGATGATGGCTTTTTAGATATAGCACCAAAGATACAATTCGTGTAAAATATAACTGATAGCCAGACTTCCTTAAAATACACACACACACACACACACACACACACGCACACGCACATGCACACGCACACACACACCAAAAACAAACACAAACAAACAACGTTTTTGTTCTGGAAAAGACAATTGCAAGAGAGTTAGAAGACAAGCTATAGACTGAGAGAAATTACTTGATCTGATAAAGGAATTTAGTTATAAGAACACTTAAAACTCTACAATCAGAAAACAAAAAAATCTAATAAAAAATGGACCCAAGACCTTAGAGGACATCTCACCAAAGAAGATGACAAATAAGCATATAAGAAAATGTTCCATATCATACATAATTAGGGAAATCCAAATTCAGGTAACAATGAGATACCACTACTCACCTATGGAGGAGCCAGAATCTAGAACTCTGACAACACCACATGCTGGTGAGGATATGGATCAACAGCAACTCTCAGTCACTGCAAAATCATACAGTCACTTTGGAAGATTGTTGGGTGATACCTTATAAAATGGAACATGCTCTTACTATACAATCCAGCAATTGTTCTTGGTACTAATCCAAAAGAATTTAAAATTTATGTCCACACAAAAGTCTGCACACAGATGTTTCCAGAAGCTTGATTAATAATTTTAAAAACTTGAAAGCAACCAAGATGTCCTTCAGTAGGTGAAAGGATAAATAAACTGGTCCATCCAGACAATGGAATACTCAGTGATAAAAGGAAATAAGCCATTAAGCCGTGAAAAGACATGGAAGAAACTTAAATGCACATTACTAACTTAAAGAAGCCAAAATGAAAAGCCTACAACTTCAACGATTCCAACTATATGTATATGACATCTTGAAAAGACAAGAGTATGAATATTGTAAGAAGATCAGTGATTTCCGGGGTTGGGATGGGGGGGTGAAGAGATGAATAGGGTAGTAAAAATACTCTGTATGACAATATAATGATGGACATATGTATTGTATGTCTTTCAAACATTTCCATAGAATGTACAATGCTAAGAGTGAACCCTAAGGTAAACTATGGACTTTCAGTTATTAAGATGTGCTAATAGTGCTTTATATTTGTTAAAAAATAATTTTGACAATAGGGAAAGTTATATATATGTGGAGGAAAGAAGTATATGGGAGATCTCTGTACCTGTCTCAGTTTTTCTGTAAACCTAAAACATCTTTAAAATATAAAGTCTTTTTAAAAATACTTTACATTCCAGTGAAATGGTAGATAATGTTCCACCTTCAAAGACATTAAAAGATACAGAAGTGGCATTCTCTATTTTATATCTATTTAATTTGTTGGTTAGTCCTTATAAAAATTAGGTGGACTATACAAGGTATCAATGACTTACTGATAAAATACCCAAGTAGTAGCCCCCCCCCCCACCTGCTGTACCTAATATGATAACCTCACTAGGAAAGTTTAGTGCTAATTTGTGTATGTAATAAGCAGCTATTAATCTTATGAATGTATTACTTCCCATGTGCATCATGAAAGTGAATCAGAAGCCAATTTCATTCACATAAACCATATTAATTCACAGTAATTCCACAAGCTTTCATAATAATGCCATGTTAATATTAATGGCATTATTATTGGCATGTTAATGTTAATGGCATTCACAATTATGTCGTATTAATATTCTTGCTCTCTGTCATAATATATTTCAAAGGTTACTGGGCCATCTGGACATTACACACATTATATTGGTCCACTATAATAATGAAATCATGTTAATCAAATGCGATGACTGACAAGTGGAAAATACTTTGGAAACCTTAATAAGATAAATTTGTTCAAGCAAGTGGGAGAAAAGCCCTACAAAGGTTCAGAATCCAGCTACATGGATAACATTCCAAGATCTAGCAATTTGAGTCATGATGGGATTTGTACATGGTAAAATATAAATAATTGCATCTTGCCTTTTACCATTAAGAAAGGTAGGACTCTTCCTGTCTGAGAAGCAACATGTCTATGTCATGCTTCAGAATGCAGCTCAATCATGTGATATGGAAGGATGACATGGAAAGTGCCCAGAGCGAGAAACTTTCAAAAGCAGATCAAGGCTACAGTATAGGCAGCCCTACCACTTGATCCATATAAGTGAGCATTCAATTATTAGTATCTAAATTTTAAAAAGAACACGATGTAGAGTTTCTGAGAAGCCCCAGTAGAACATTTACATCACAGATCCCTAATGTCCTGGAATAAGACCATAATTAACCATGTATCCAGGACCACTTGTTATGAACTGGTAATGTCATATCCACCTGATTGTAAGATTGGGAAGGCCCACAAGCAATATATGATTAATATTGCATTGTACTTACAGGAAGTGACTTGAGCAGGTCCAGAAGTCACAAAGAATCATAATGAATGAACTCCATGGCTCCTACCATAGCTATACTGATATCTTTCCTTCAATTCACACCTGTCGCCTAATGGAAGCTCCTTATGAGAAACAGCAAAGGAGGGAGAAAATCATGTTTCATTCACAGATGCATTTGACCAGTATAGGGAAGCACACTAAATATAAACTGCTGCTGCATTACAGATACACTCAATAGTGGCCCTAAAACACAAAGGTAAGAGAAGTTCTTCCTGCTGGTTGTCATTTTTGGATGCTGTACTGGATCATCCACATTTTACGGAGAGAGAACTGGCTTGAGCTAAGGGTATACATGAGTTTATGGGCTTGCAAAATGGCTTTGTTGGTTAGTTAATAGCCTAAAAGGAGATTTGAAGATTAAGGAAAGGAAAGATCATGCAAATAGACATTTAAGATTATGTATAAATGAATAAAAAAATCTCTGCATTGAACATTAATGCCCACTAAAGATCATTTATCGCACAAAAGGCACTAAACAATCAAGTACAAGATAACTTAGCCAGTGTCAACCAGCTTTTGTCCTTTATCACCCCATTACTTGTGAGATGCATTGTTTAACCGAATATCCATTGTGACAGAGGTGGAGACTATCTGTGGCCCCAACAACATGGGCTGCTATTTACTAAAGCTGACCTAGCTATTGCTCCTGATTAGTATTTGATTCATTAGCAACAGAGGTGGATATTGAGCTCTTGATTTCTTGCAAAGACCAATCAGATACTTGGAGACAAACTAATTATATCAGACTCCTTTCACCCTTTCAGTAGGGACAGGACAGTGACTCATTTTGACCAGATAAGCACACAATCTCATGGGTATGAGTTTTCCTTCCTTTCCTACAGTGCCTTGTACTTTGATACTGATCAAAACTTCATAGAGTCTCTGATTGACTGATGTGGGATTCCTCATAATATATATTGGAACCAGGGGCACACAGTATGAAAAAGAAAGTTTAACAATCGACACGAACATATAACTCACTGGATGTGTGTGTGTTTGTGTGCGTGTGTGTGTGTGTGTGTGTCTGTCTATACTGATATGTATATATGGCCAGAGAGACAAACCTAGAGATAATAGACACACACACACACATACACACACACACACACACACACACACACACACACACACACAGATTGAGAGAGATCAAGGGAGGGAGAACGAGAGCGAAGGTAGGCCAGCTGCTAGAGACTCAGAATTGACTTTTGAGTCCAAAGCCAGTCTACTGGCACAATTCCTTCCTGCTTGAGAGAAGTGAATCTTTATTATACTAAGGCTTTCAAATGACTCTCACCCACATTCTGGAGGATAATTTACTTTAGTAAAAATCCATTGATTTAAATGTTAAAATCATCTCTCTCTTAAAAATAAATAAAATTTTAAATGTTAATCTTATCTAAAAATAATCTTCACAGAAACATCCAGAATAATGTTTAATCAAATAATTGAGCATTCACAGCTAAGTTGAACATCAAATTAACCATCATGGGGAACAAGGAAGAATGTGTGTGGCACTCAGATGACTTATCTTGTACATCTCTATCATGTCATATATTGGCATGGTACTAACACACCATCATAATTTGTGATTATTTAGCTCCCCTTCTTAACTTAGGGTAAAAAAATTCTTTATGAAAAAAAACAATTCTTAAAATGTACAAATATAGTAAAACCTTGGTTTTTGAGCATAATTAATTCCAGAAACATGCTTTTAATCCAAAGCGCTTGTAATTTAAAGCAAATTTCTACATAAGAAATAATGGAGGGGTGCCTGGGTGGCTCAGTCGGTTGAGTATCTGACTTCAGCTCAGGTCACCATCTCGCAGTTTGTGGGTTTAGCCCCATGTCGGGCTCTATGCTGACAGCTCAGAGCCTGGAGCCTGGTTTGGATTCTGTGTCTCTTTCTCTCTCTGTTCCTCCCCTGCTCACACTCTGTCTCTCTTTCTCTCTCTCTCAAAAATAAATAAAGATTGTTAAAAATTTTTAAAAAATAAAGTAACAATGCTTTAAAAAAAGATAATGGAAACTCAGGTGATTTGTTCCACAATCCAAAATATATTCATAAAATTATTACAGTAATGTAATATCATTCAAAATAATAAAGAAGATACAAAATATAAATAAATCAACAAATTAACCTCCACTTACCCTTGAAAACCTTCGTGGCTAGTGTGAGGGAGACAAAAGAGAGGAGGGTTACTGTGTAGGATGATGCTCTCTATCAATAATGGAATCACGGCTATCTATTGGCTCAATGGAATCTTTTTCTGCACGGGGACCATTATATAGGCTCTCATGGACATTGACTATAGTACAGTATTAATCAACTCTTGTCATATACGGTATCTGATATAACTGGCAATAAGGCAGCAGAGGAAAAGGTCTCTATCTGCAGGCAGCCTGACCTAGAATGAAGCAAAGCATTCCTAAACTTATTCTTGTTAAATTTTTTTTTTTCAACGTTTATTTATTTTTGGGACAGAGAGAGACAGAGCATGAACGGGGGAGGGGCAGAGAGAGAGGGAGACACAGAGTCGGAAACAGGCTCCAGGCTCTGAGCCATCAGCCCAGAGCCCGACGCGGGGCTCGAACTCACGGACCGCGAGATCGTGACCTGGCTGAAGTCGGACGCTTAACCAACTGCGCCACCCAGGCGCCCCATCCTAAACTTATTCTTGTATGGAAAAGCAAAGGACTGTCCCCAGGTGCTTTAAAGTGACAAAAAATACAATAGTGCCAGTTGTGGGCACCTTCCAATGTCCTGAAAAATCACTGATTTCTTCCAAACGCTGCAGCCTGAGACTGAGCAACCGAGCATGGGAAACCATCACCCACAATCCCGCAGCAAGAGAGAGAGAGAAGAACCATGGGTTCAATCGTGATCATGTGAAGTTCCGCGTCACATACTACTCCTGTAGCAAAGCATCACTCGTTTATCAAGTTAAAATTTATTAGAAATATTTGCTCATCTTGCGGAACACTGTCAGAACAAGGTTGTGCAGTGTCACTGTTGTACTCACAATCCAATGTTTTACTGTGGTCACAAGACTCATTCAAGGTATAAAACTAAGAAATCAGAAAACTTTATTTGTTGCTTACTTCTTTGACACCTAGGATAAGTAAGAGTTCTCATTATTTTTTTTTTTAATTTTTTTTTTCAACGTTTATTTTTGGGACAGAGAGAGACAGAGCATGAACGGGGGAGGGGCAGAGAGAGAGGGAGACACAGAATCGGAAACAGGCTGCAGGCTCTGAGCCATCAGCCCAGAGCCCGACGCGGGGTTCGAACTCCCAGACCGGGAGATCGTGACCTGGCTGAAGTCGGACGCTTAACCGACTGAGCCACCCAGGCGCCCCAACATTATTTTTTTTAAGTTTATTTATTTACTTTTGAGAGAGAGACAGACAGAGGGCAGTAGGGGCAGAGGGAGAGTTGGAGGAGAGAATCCCAAGCAGGCTCCGCACTGTCAACACAGAGCCCGATGTGGGGCTCGAACTCACAAACCATGAGATCATGACCTGAGCCAGAACCAAGAGTGGGACACTCAACCAGCTGAGCCACCCAGGCACCCCAAGTTATCAGTATTTGAACAATTTGCTAGTCAGTCAGATGGCAATTTTATACGTTGTAAATTTTCTGAAACAAAGTTTAAGATATGCACTATAATTGTACTCAGGATCAAGAGTAGTAACGGACTGCATAATGGCTTACAGACAGCTTGACGTCTGATGATAACATTGCATCATAAATAAACATTTAAAGAGTATAAATAAGCCCAGAAAGAAGGATTTTAGATTTTGTAGTGGTAAATGATGGTGTTATAAAAATGTAGGAAGGGTTGGAGGTTTAACTTTCAAAAAATCCAAATAAATTATGCAAAATACTACAGCATAAATGACTTACATTGTTGTTGTTCCTTGTCACTTCTAAGATGCATTGGGTAACAAAGGTTATAGGTATCTTTGGACCTTCAGGCTGATATTTTGAATCCTCGCTTCAGTATTTCAGTTTATTGTGGGTTCCTAATTTTTTGACATGTAGTTCATCAAATAAACTTGATGCTCACCTCTATAACCCATTTAACTAATAATTTAAGCATGTAGAAAAAAAGTATAGTAAGGATAAAGAAACCCAGCCTATCTAAAAACACCACTGTGCTTACTCATTTTCTTCAAATGAATAGTTATTACACAAACATGACTCCACATATTGGAAACACAGCATTACGATTAAAGAGGCCAAAGTAATAATTGAGCCAGAAGACAATACATACCAATCCTGATTTTATTGTATTATTCGTTCAAACTTTCCAGGGAAAAGAGGAAATTCTCAGTGTTTACCTCTCAGGTGACTCAGGCACTCAGATATAATATTTTTCTGCCTTTAACACAGCTACATACTCTGCTTATGCTGCCGAGATGCCTGGCTGTAAAAGAGATCATAAATATTTCAACTTTTCTGCCACGTTTTCCCTGATGGTGGACTGATTTCATTTCTTAAAATATTATTCAATTTGCAATAAAAAATTACTTCATATTTCATTATAAGGAGTTAGAGATAAAAGAAAGAATTTCCTCTGATGTTATGACCACCAACTGTAATGAGATGATTGAAATATATATATATATATGATATTATCATGTATACATCTTATATATGCATATATGTATAATTATGCATATATATAAGCAGGCAGTTGTAAATATTCATTGATGGTAATGTTCTTGAAGTATTTTTAATGTTTAGAGTTTTCACTGGAAATGTTTAATCATGTGTAAACATAGTCTATATTTTGTTGTAGGTTCAAAAGAACTCAGAAAACATGAATATAACTTCAAATTGCAAGGATAGAACTAGGTGTCAATCTTAGATGTACCAAAAGACTACCAGCAATTTTCAAAATTTGTTTATTGACTCAGTATTTATTATATGGGAGGCATGATTCTAAATGCTAAAGACAGGACAGAGATACTTGCTTTCATGCAGCTTATAGTTTACTGGGAAGGTTGCAACAATAATATAAAATATGCATTACGTTAAAATGTGATGAATGCTATGGAGGAAAATAAAGCAGAGAAAGGAGATGCGACAGCCCCCCTCCATGTATGACATGAAACTGTAAATAATTTACTAAAAAATAAATAAAAAAATAAAGAAACTGTAAATAATTTACTGGGACTCATCACTGAGATGGAGATATATGATCAAAGCCTTGAAGGAAGGAAGGGCAAAAACCCCTGAAAACTACTGCCCAAGGGAAAGCAAGGGAGACCGTAAGACATGGTGTAGTAGAAGAAATATTCAGAGTGAAAAAAAATATCAGATGGAGAAAGCCTTTTAGGTTATTAAAATATTGTCAGCTCTACAATGGCATTCAAAATTTGGAACAGAGGAGTGATATGTTAATGTGATTATCCTGGCTATACTGACAACAGACAGAAGGGGAGAAGGCTGGCAGCAGAGAAGATAGTTAGGAGGTCAGGGGAATAATAATATTACCTTGGCTCACTATGTTTGGGGTACATGGCGGTAGGAAATCATTGAGGGAAATTGGATGCATTTTCAAAGTTGAGACGAGAGGATCTGTCAAAGAATTTGATATAGGATGCGAGGGAAAAAATCAAAAACAATTCAAAGATGTTTTCTTTATCAGTGGAGAATATGATGTTCTCATTTCCAGTTCTATAGGATGATTAGCTTCAGAGTTTAGCATGGGAAATGTGATGGCAAGTAAGATATGAAGGAAGGTTTTTGTTTTTTTTTTCTCCTTTAGGGTAAGAGAAATTAGAGTATGTTTTAGGTTGATGGTAAAACCTAAAAACCAGTAAAAAAAGCAAAACAAACAAGCAAAACAAAAACAAGAACAAAAACAAAAACAAACACCAAACAACAACAAAGGATCAGGGAAAATTGCCTGAGAAATATCCCTGAAGAAAGTATAGATGAGATATGGTATATAAGTGGCAGTTTGGAGCTTGAAGATGACCACAAAAACAGAGCAGAAAGGTGTGTTTTTATCCCAACATCTCCTTCAGGAGCACTTTTCTTGAAACGCCAAGCATATCAGATTGAAATACCTCCCAGGGCTTTTCTTGTTTTGAGGTGTAACTTACATACATTGAAATGAACAGGTGTTAAATATAAGGACTATAGGTTTTGACAAATGCATATATCCATGTAAAGCACACTGTATTAACATATAGACACAGCTCTCTGTCTCAGTTCCCATTCAATAATTTCCCAGTTCTTACCAAGTCAGAGAAGCAACTTCTCGTCTTTCTTTCACAGTGTAACAGCTTTGTCAGTTTTAAACTTCATATAAATAGAATCATGAAGTGTGAACTCCTCTGCCCATATCTTCTTTTATACAGCTTAATGCCTTGGGATTTATACATGTTAGCACAAATCAGTAATTTGTTCCTTTTATTCCTGAGTAGTAGTCCATTTTATGTTTATGCACAATTTGTTTATCTGTACCTAGTCATGGATATTTGAGTTTTTGTTGTGGTGATGGGGTTTTTTTGTTTTTTGTTTTTTGTTTGTTTGTTTGTTTTGGTGATTATGAGTGAATTTCCTAGGAACACTCTTGTAAAAGTCTTTGTATTGGCATACAATTTCATTTTTTTTTTTCAACGTTTATTTATTTTTGGGACAGAGAGAGACAGAGCATGAACGGGGGAGGGGCAGAGAGAGAGGGAGACACAGAATCGGAAACAGTCTCCAGGCTCCGAGCCATCAGCCCAGAGCCTGACGCGGGGCTCGAACTCACGGAGCGCGAGATCGTGACCTGGCTGAAGTCGGACGCTTAACCGACTGCGCCACCCAGGCGCCCCTACAATTTCATTTTTTATTGATAAATACTTAGCAGTAGAAATGTTTAGTTATAAAGATGTTGTATTTGTAATTTTGTAAGAAATTACCATATTGTTTTCTCAAATGATTGTGTTTTTACAATCCCCCTGGCAATGTAAGAGAGTTCTGGTTTTACACCAACATTCAGTTGAATGTGTCATGCTCTCTCATTATCGATTTAATTGCACTTCCCTGAGAACGTTGAACACTTTGCATGTGCTTATTTACCTGTTTGCCATTTTCTTCTATAATGTGTTTCTTGAAGTCTTTTTAAAATTGTGTTATTGTCATTGTTGTTTATTCCTTAGTTGTCTTTTTAACACTGAAATTTTGTTTTATGTGTAAAACATATTCTGGGACTCAAATGTATGTACTGTAAACATTTCTCCCAGTCTGTCACTTGCCTATTTATTTTTTAATGTGTCTTTCAAAAATCAGATGATTTAATTTTGATAAAGTCTGATCTTGCTCCTCTTAAAATATTCTTCTTCCCCGTGACTGATAATGGAGGCAGGGATGCATCAGAGTTTTGTATGGGAGGTGCAGGGGCTGGGGAGCCTCTTGCTATCAAATCACAGTCAGAGCAATCTGTCAGATAAATTTGAGGTGTTTACATCTGTTTGGGAGAAGCACAATGGAGCATTTTCTTTGTGGAAGTCTCCAGTGGCAGTTCTAAAAAAACCAAAGATCATCAAAGCCCCTCTCTCCTCCACAGTAACTTGGGTCAATGATATCCCATCCATAGGTGCTGTTTGTTTCTCTCAACCTCAGAGATTCTGTTCCTTTTGCTTAGACTGTTCTTAATCTCCTCTTCAGTGAAACCAATTTTTTTCTCATCTTTGTTTTTTAATAAAAAAAAAATGAGTATAGTTGATGCACAATGTTATATTAGTTTCAGGTGCACAACATAGTAGAACACTCTACATCTCTGTACTTAACACTGTCATCACCACAAATGTAGCTACCAAATTCCACCATGTGACACTATTATAATATCATTGGCTATATTCTTTTTGCTGTAGCATTCATCCCCATGACTTATTCATTCCATAACTGGAGGCCTGTATCTCCCACTCCCGTTCATTTATTTTGCCCATCTCCCTATTCCCTTCCTTCTGGCAACCATCAGTTTGTTCTTTGTAATTGTATGTCCGATTTTGCTTTGTTCTTATTAATTAATTAATTTATTTATTTTATTGACTTTTTTTTTTTTAGATTCCACACATGAGTGAAATCATACGGTATTTGTCTTTCTCTGTCTGACTTATTTCACTCAGCATACTATTCTGTAGGTCCATTCATGTTGTCACAAATGACAAGCAACCTGATGACCATTAGATGACTGGATAAAGAAGATGTGGTACACACACACACACACACACACACACACACACGAATATTAGCTACTCAGAAAAGAGAGCCAATGAAACCAGCCTTGAACTCAAGCATCATTTACTCAAAAAAATTTTTTTTGTCATTCTACAATCCCCAACAACTTTTTCCCAAAACCTCAACCGCTTCCATTTCGTCCTTTTTTATTTATTTGCTTGTTTGTTTGTTTAAAAATAATATCTCTATTCATTCTATTCTGTGTTTCAGAATCATGTTAGATTTGTTTTCCATTTTGCTCCCAAACTTCGTTCCTAAACTGTACTACCAAAGTTGCATTCCATTTTCATTATTATTAAAAAATGGTTTTGGGGGTGCCTGAGTGGCTTAGTCAGTTAAGCATCTGGCTCTTGATTTAGGCTCAGGTCATGATCTCATGGTTTGTGAGATTGAGCCTTGCATTGGGCTTTGTGCTGACAGTGTGGAGCCTGCTTGAAATTCTCTCTCTCCCTCTCTCTATGCCCCTCCCCCCTTGTTCTCTCAAAATTAATAAATAAATATTTTTAAAAAGTTTTTTCAAAAATCTTCTCAAACTCCATTTGTGTAAATGCATTTTAGAGTTACTTCCTTTTAACTGAAAATACGGTATAAGAAGACGTATGATTTCAACAATAAAAAATCCAGAAACGTAAAAATGTGTAACAGAACAGGTTAATAATTTATTTCCGAATATTAGCAAAACAAATAAAAATCAGGGAAAATCATTTATTTTGAAGATGTATTTATGAATTTTTCATCATACATTAAAACATGCATATTAAAAACTTGTTACATGTCTTATCATAGATGTAGTTTTTCTAAATGGTTAACTTTATAATGATGTTATTCTAAATGAAACACAAGCACACTCTCCTACTCACACACATATCATTTTGCATATTTTCCCCAGACCTTTCTCTGATACTATCAAGCAGTGTCCACTGAGTTAATTCAAACTAGATATGAGGTTACTAAAAAGAGTCAGAATATTTAGCAAATAATATGAGAAACATATTCTATTATCCCAAAGTTACATGCCCTATGAAAGCAGAAGATAAAGAGTGAACAAAATTGTCATAAATGAGGAATCTATAGAAAAAGAGAATGTGTTACTTCTATATAAAAAGTTAGCAAAGTCCAGTCTGTCCTATAAAGAGCTTGGAAGTTGTCAGTCCAACCCTCACAACAAGAAAAAAAGCTGAACAAAGTGAAAATCAACACTCTTCTTAGATCCCTCAGGGAATTGTGGTCCCAGGACAGATTACTCCCATGAAAACTGGAGAGACAGATTGGAACAAACAGAAAATCAAAGCTTATTAGAGGAAAAGCCCAGAAGCAGAAGCCTGTAGCTGGATTCAGTATCAGCAGGGACACTATATTCATTTATTTATTTATTTATTTATTTATTTATTTATTTATTTATAATTTTTAATTTTTTAAATGTTTATTTATTTTTGAGAGACAGAGAGAGACAGAGCACGAGCAGGGGAGGGGCAGAGACAGAGGGAGACACAGAATCCGAACCAGGCTCCAGGCTCTGTGCTATCAGCATAGAGCCGGCCATGGGGCTCAAACTCATGACCGTGAGATTGTGACCTGAACCGAAGTCAGAACTTAGCCAAAGGAGCTACCCAGGCGCGCCAGGGCCACTTTATTTTTATCTATTTATCTATCTATCTATTTATTTTTATTATTTTTTTAATATATGAAATTTATTGTCAAATTGGTTTCCATATAACACCCAGTGCTCATCCCAAAAGATGCCCTCTTCAATGCCCATCACCTACCCTACCTCCCTCCCACCCCCATCAACCCTCAGTTTGATCTCAGTTTTTAAGAGTCTCTTATGCTTTGGCTCTCTCCCACTCTCTTTTTTTTTCCTTCCCTTCCCCCATGGGTTTCTGTTAAGTTTCTCAGGATCCACATAAGAGTGAAAACATATGGTATCTGTCTTTCTCTGTATGGCTTATTTCACTTAGCATCACACTCTCCAGTTCCATCTACGTTGCTACAAAAGGCTATATTTCATTCTTTCTCATTGCCACGTAGTATTCCATTGTGTATATAAAGCAAAATTTCCTTATCCATTCATCAGTTGATGGACATTTAGGCTCTTTCCACAATTTGGCTATTGTTGAGAGTGCTGCTATAAACATTGGGATACAAGTGCCTCTGTGCATCAGTACTCCTATATCCCTTGGGTAAATTCCTAGCAGTGCTACTGCTGGGTCATAGGGTAGGTCTATTTTTAATTTTTTGAGGAACCTCCACACTGTTTTCCAGAGTGGCTGCACCAGTTTGCATTCCCACCAACAGTGCAAGAGGGTTCCCGTTTCTCCACATCCTCTCCAGCATCTATAGTCTCCTGATTTGTTCATTTTGGCCACTCTGACTGGCGTGAGGTGATATCTGAGTGTGGTTTTGATTTGTATTTCCCTGACAAGGAGCGACGTTGAGCATCTTCTCATGTGCCTGTTGGCCATCTGGATGTCTTCTTTAGAGAAGTGTCTATTCATGTTATCTGCTCATTTCTTCACTGGGTTATTTGTTTTTTGGGTGTGGAGTTTGGTGAGCTCTTTATAGATTTTGGATGGTAGCCCTTTGTCTGATATGTCTTTTCCCATTCAGTTGGTTGCCTTTTAGTTTTGTTGATCGTTTCCTTTGCTGTGCAGAAGCTTTTTATCTTCATGAGGTCCCAATAGTTCATTTTTGCTTTTAATTCCCTTGCCTTTCGGGATGTGTCGAGTAAGACATTGCTGCGGCTGAGGTCAGAGAGGTCTTTTCCTGCTTTCTCCTCTAGTGTTTGATGGTTTCCTGTCTCACATTCATTTCCTTTATCCATTTTGAGTTTATTTTTGTGCACGGTGTAAGAAAGTGGTCTAGTTTCATTCTTCTGCATGTTGCTGTCCAGTTCTCCCAGCACCATTTGTTAAAGAGCCTGTCTTTTTTCCATTGGATATTCTTTCCTGCTTTGTAAAAAATTAGTTGGCCATACTTTTGTGAGTCTAGTTCTGGGGTTTCTATTCTATTCCATTGGTCGAGGTGTCTGTTTTTGTGCCAATACCATGCTGTGTTGATGATTACAGCTTTGTAGTAGAGGCTAAAGTCTAGGATTGTGATGCCTCCTGCTTTGGTCTTCTTCTTCAAAATTACTTTGGCTATTCAGCGCCTTTTGTGGTTCCATATGAATTTTAGGATTGCTTGTTCTAGCTCTGAGAAGAATGCTGGTGCAATTTTGATTGGGATTGCATTGAATGTGTATTGCAAATTACTGGAGTCTCAGTGTAGTCTAGCTTGTGACTTAAAAACTGCAAGGTGGAGGCGCCTGGGTGGCTCAGTCGGTTAAGCGTCCAACTTCGGCTCAGGTCATGATTTAACGGTCCGTGAGTTCAAGCCCCGCGTCGGGCTCTGTGCTGACAGCTCAAAGCCTGGAGCCTGTTTCAGATTCTGTGTCTCCCTCTCTCTCTGTCTCTGTCTCTGTCTCTGTCTCTGCTCTGTCTCTCCCTGTCTCAAAAATAAATAAACGTTAAAAAAAATTTAAAAAATAAAATAAAATAAAAACTGCAAGGTGTCCAGTCATAGGAAGGCCCCCACACTTTCATGAGTTTACCAACAGGAGGGCTGCTAGATTCTCACACTGAAGACTTGAAAAACTCTTCTCTTCTTTCCAGCAGAGAGTAAGTAAAAGTAGCCATTTTGAAATAGTATAAAGCTTTCTGTTCTCTTTAACAAGGCCTGAAAAAAAACTATTTTACAAAAGTCTAACCAACTGGGATTTTAACAAGGTCTAACCAACCTGTGGAAGAGAAAAATCCAACTCTAGTCATTGATGGGGAGAAAGAGAAATAGATACCCAACTCAGGCTCAATAAAAGACTGAGATGTGATCATAAAACTATGGATCATTTCCCATCTCCTAACACCTACCACTGTATCAGTAGGGATCCCATATAACAACAGTGACTAGAGACAAAAGATTGCAAGCTTCAGACCCAATTTAGGAGTCTCTAGGAAAATCCAAAGAAAACAAGTTAGATAAAAATTAAAATATTAGAGGAAATATTAGACTCGGACACCTACTGGTAAAAGCAAACAGTAAAAACAGGTAAGTATAAAATCTCACATGAAAGGCCCATCTACCTCAATTCTTTTCCTGGTTACATCTTCTCCGGCTTTCAACAAAAAAGTAACAAGTCATGTTAAAAGGCAAAAAAACAGTCTGAAGAAACAAAGCAAGGATCAGAACCAGATTCAGCTACAGCAAGAATTTTTGGAATTATCAAATAGGAGTGTAATATGATTAACATGCTGAAGACTCTAATGAAAAAGTGGGCTCCAAGTAAGAACAGATGCATAATGTAAACAGGGAGATTAAAACTAAGAAAGAATCTAAAGGACATACTAGAAATAAAATAGTCTGCAACAGAAATGAAGAATGCCTTTGTTAGGCTCATCAGTAGGCTAGTAACAGCCAAAGAAATAATCAGTGAGCTTGAAGATACACCAAAAGAGATTTACAAAATTAAATGCAAAAACAAAAGAAAAAAAAAAAGAAACAAACTTAATATCCAAGAACCTTGGCACTATTACAAAAGATGTAACCTATCTGATAAAGGACTTATATCCAAAATATACAAAGAATTCTTAAAACTCAACACTAACAAAACAAATAAAAAGAGGTGCAAAATACATGAACAAACATATTATCCAAGAAGATATAGAGGTGGAAAATAAGCAAATTGAAAAGATGTTCAACATCATACGTGATTAGGAAATTGCAAATTAAAATAGCAATGTCATACTACTACACGTCTCTTAGCCTGGTGAAAATTCTTAACCAAACCTGAAAATATCAATTGCTGGTAAATTTGCAGAGCAATAGGAATGATCATTCATTTCTGGTGGGAATGCAAATTGATAGCCACTTTGGAAGACACGTTAGCAGTTTCTTATAAAGCTAAGTATAGACTAACCATACAATTCAGCAATCACACTCCTGCTATTTACCCAAATGAGTTGAAAATGTATGTTCTCACAAAAACCTGTTTATAATTTTTTACAAAAACTTTATTGATGATTGCCAAATGTAAGCAACCAAGATATCTTTCAACAGGTAAATGGATGAACTGAAAATTGTGGTGCATTCATACAAAGCAATATTATTCAGCAACAATAAGAAGAGAGCTACTAAGCCACAAAAGACAGTGGAAGCTAAACGTTTCTTGATAAGAGAAAGAAGTCAATCTGTATGGTTTTAATTTTAGGACTTTCTGGAAAAGGCAAAACTACAGACAATGAAAAGAGCAGCAGTTGCTAGGAATTGGGAGGAGGGAGAAAAGGATTAATAAGTATCACATAGGAAGTTGGTAGGGCTGTGAACGTTTTCTGTATAATACCGTAATGGCGGATTCGTGACGTTATTCATTTGGCAAAACTCGTAGAATTGTTCAATATAAAGTGAAGTTAATATAACTATGGGTTTTAGTTAATGATACTGCTTCAGTATTGCTTTGTCAATTGTCACAAGTGTACTGCATCAATGCAATATGTTAATAAGGACAACATGAGGGAGAATATGGAAAATATTCACTCTATCTATCTATCTATCATCTATTATCTATCTATCGTCTATCATCTTTTATTATAGAGAGGTGGGGATGAACAGAGAAAGAGAGAGAGAGAATCCCAAGCAGGCTCTGTGCTGTTAACACAGAGCCCCACATGGAACTCTAGCTCACAAACCAAACCTTGAGAATATGACCTCAGCCAAAATTAAGAGTTAGACACTTAACCAACTGAGCCACTCAGGCACCCTAATTTATTTATTTTTGTAGACTGAAAGTTCTAAGAAATAAAGACTATTAGTTAACAACAACAACAAAGCACTGTAAAGAAAGGTGACTTTACAAAGAGCTGTAGAATGTTCAGTTTTTACTTTAAGGGCATAATAAAATTAATAGAAATTAGTTTGGAATTAGTAAGGCACAGGAACTGGATCTATTATCATGATTCTCATTCCCCTCAAATTGATACAATTTCTTGGATAAACTCTAAGTTTTTCACCCAACTAGAAAAGCCCTCTTCACACAAAATTTCAGTCAAAATATAATTTAAAAAAAAAGAGAAAAAAAATTTCCAATTTTAATTTCTGTTCTTTTTTTTTAATGTTTGTTTATTTTTGAGAGAAAGAGAGATACAGCGCAAGTGGGGGAGGGGCAGAGAGAGAAAGACAGAATCTGAAGCAGCTTCCAGGCTCTGAGCTGTGAGCACAGAGCCCAATGTGGGGCTCCAACTCTAGAACTGTGAGATCATGACCTGTACTGAAGTCAAAGGTTTAACCTACTGAGCCACCCTGGCACCCCTTTAACTTCTGTTCTTCACCAATGACAACAATTACGGTGTATTGAAATTTTCATGTGTTATCTTTCCCTTTCAGTACCTGAATAATGCCCCGTGATAAAAATAGCAGCTGGAAATAAGAGGTGATGATAGACAATTTCAATTGTTTTTAATATAAGCCCATATCATATGCATTTTAAGTTAATAAAATTAAGTTAAATTTAGTTAACATTAATTTTCAGTTACTTTTCATTAGTAACTTTTAAGTTAATTTTACTTAAGATCTCCAATCAAATGTTGAAAGAAATGTTGCTGGCAGATGTTCATTTCTTGTTCTCACCTGAAAAAGATTTAAAGATTTTTATAAATAAGTATAATATTTTCTCTAGTTATGTTGTAGATCCAGTTTGTAGATGAAATTTCTAAGCATTCACAAAATTGTATTTTCTTTTATAATTGGGAATGGAGCTGTTGGACATTGACATTTCATTTGAAGTTAGCAGGGACTGATTTGGGCTCAGACAGTTACAAGAATAAATGATATGCTCCACTCTGTGGTTTAACATATAACAACTGCACAGTCTTTTTTTCTTTCTTCTTTTTTTCCCTATCTCTAGCAGCTGAAAGTAAAGGCTATGGAGTATATTTGAGAAATATAGCAAAAGAGACCTGGGTTTTGAATTACTACTTTGAGAAGAGTCTCCCCAAAGAGTCCCTTAACATAGAGCCTATATATTGAACTATTGTTTAAGCAATAAAAAATGTATTTTGTAATTGCTTAAGTTGGGGGGTCATTTGATAAAGCAGTAATAGCTTACTCTTACTACTACATTTTTACCAGTGTAAAAAAAGTCCCCTTTTCCTACTGACTTGCTAATTGATCTTACCAAGAATGAATGTTGAATTTCATCAAATCTTTAATCTGCATCTGTTGAGATTATCGTATTAAATTTCTCTTTTACTTTTTACTTGGGTGGACTGCATACATTGATTTTCCAAAGTTAAGATGATATTAAGTATTTGATGTACACTTAATTTGATTATTATAATATACACATGATATACATATCATAATTGTCTTTGAATTGCTTTCTTGCTTCTTGGTTAGTTAATAGTAAATTCATTATTTTTTTCTAATTCCATGCTCATGGGGTAACTGCTGTGTAATTTTCATTTCTTGTCCTGTTCTGGTAATACAATATGTTAAATTTTATTATTTATTTATTTATTTATTTATTTATTTATTTATTTATTTATATTTTGAGAGAGAGAGAGAATCCCAAGCAGACTCTGCACCATCAGCTCACAGCCCCCTGTGGGGCCCCCTGTGCAGCTCAAACTCAGGAAACCATGAGATCATGATCTGAACAAAAACCAAGAGCTAGAGGCTTAACCGACTGAGCCACCTAGGCACCCCTGCAACACTTAATTTTCTAATCTAGTTTTTCAGAAATAAAACAACTTGTATTAAGTTATATAAAAGTAGAAGTTTGGGCCTGGTGAAATACGAAAAAAAGAGCTTATGTTTAAAAGACGGTTTAAAATATTGATCTTTAAGCTAACTAGAATAGGTACAAAGCTCTGATTTTCAATTTACTAATTGTCTGACTTTGCTATAGTTTTGCTGACTTAGACTCTAAATATGGAAAATGGTGACATAACTACCCATAGCATAAAGCTGTGAGGAGAGTTAAAAGGGACAATATTTGCAAAAAGCTTTGCCCACTGCCTGGTATAAGGAGGGCTTTTGTCAATGGTATTTAGTAATATTCATAAAAATCACCTAAATATAGTATTACTGTTGTTGAAGTTATTTTATTCGTCCAAGATCGTCCATCATTGAGGGAGAAATTTTGAACAATGTGCTTTAGAACAAGACTATAAATATTATTATATTAAAAAGCATTTTCATTACTGAAAGTCATAAATTTCAGAGAAATAGAGTATAATCGTCAATTTTCTGGAAGCAAAGTTGCTAACTGCAGTGAAAATTTAAGCATTTGGAAATGTAAGCTACAAGTTAACCAGCTTTGCCCTAGCAAGATATATCAAGTTGATTAACCTTGTTTGCATTGACCCAGTGCCCTTGTGTTTCTTTTGTCCTCCCTCTTCCATCAAACTGACAAACTCATGCATGCTTAATATATTTTTCTGGGATTTATATATAATTATTATTTTAAGTATCGAGTAAATTATATTAGAATTAGAACTTTTAAAAAGGTGTAACTCTTGACAAATTCATGGAAAAATAATGATAAGCTGTGGGGAAAACACATCAGATAAAGAGAGTAGTCTTCTCAGCATTTCCTAAAATATTACTGTGTAAGAGGCTGCTGGCTCCAAGAACAAATGATATGAGACAGCAGGGAGTAGGGGGCCTGCTCTCACAACTGAGAGATCACGACCTGAGCAGACATCAAGCGTCTGCAGCTTAACCAACTGAGCCACCCTGGTGCCCCAACAACTTTTTTTTTTCAGTAGCATCTTTTTTTTTTAATTTTTTTAATGTTTATTTTTGAGAGACAGAGAGACATAGCATGAGTGGGAGAGGGCAGAGAGAGAGAGAGAGAGGGAGACAGAATCAGAAGCAGGCTCCAGGCCCTGAGCCGTCAACACAGAGCCGGACGTGGGGCTCGAACCCACGAACCGTGAGATCATGAGCTGAGCTGAAGTCAGACGCTCAACCGACTGAGCCACCCAGGTGCCCCTCAGTAACATCTTTGAATATGAAACTTGCAATTTAAGACTCTAAAGGGAATATATTAACTGTTTAGTATCCAGACAATGTAAATAGGAAAGAATTAAGATAGACTCATTTTATGGTTGAAGTGGGTTAATAAATAGCTATACAGTTAAGCAAATAATTTGGACACTAATGCAAAAGAAATAAAAATTTAAAAAAAGATAAAAAGTTGTCTTTGACAATTTTTCTCTTACATGCATTCAACTTGCCAATGGATCTATAATTATTATCTGTGTGAAGTCAGGTGTCTTTTATGAGAAATCCAAAGTAATACAAAAATTTCCTACCTTTCGTATTTTGCTTTTTTGTTGACCCTTCGTTTAAGTATGAAGTGTGGCTACCTTGCCTTACTCATCAAGTGTTTACTTCATTTTTAATAATCATATTTCAATAATGCTTACATGGCAGAGACTTTTATTATGTTTCTTTCCTAACTACAACTGTGTCTTTTTGCATTTATCAGAACATGCTGAAATTATTAAAAATGATGATGCTTATTCAGCCTGTGTCTTCAATCATGTGTGAAGACTGTCAGAGGGGAATGAACAAATTACTTAATTAAACTTGTTTTATGTAAACCACTTTTATAAATGACTCTTAATTCCTGAAAATAATAAAAGTTGTATGTATTTGCAAAAATATTGCATACTAAATTAACTTATAATGGCCTTGTCAGATCCTAGAACATTGGAAATATTTTACAAAGGTTTAATGGGCATGAGCTCATGACAGGTCACTAATGGAGTCTACTTAATGTAAGTCTTAGGAAGTTTTTTTTTTCTTTTTTTTTTTTTTTACGTTTCATATAGATTAACCCCAAAATAGATACTTTTCCCTATGATTAATCATGTATAGTGAATGCAACTAAATTAAATTGATAAAAGCAGGTTATACTTCCTCTCACTTAACATTATCTACAATAAATATAAATCGGTATGTCCCGGAATCTAGTACTTTTATTTTGTGAGGAAAAAATTATAAAAAGGCCCTCTTCATTCTCAACCTCCCATTCCTACCCCCGGCTTAAAAAACTAGTTATTTTTAGAGACAGAAGTAAGACAATTGAGCAATTAGATGTTGATGGGAAATCAGAATTTAAAGGTATGCTATTGGATATACAACTTTACAGAGAATATTGAATTATTTATTAAACATCAGTGTCTTATTTGGCAAGATTCAATATATAAGCAATACAGCAAATAGTATACAAAGAACAAGTTGCTATTTGGAGGAATATTTTAGCTCTGTTTTTTAATCATTAACTTGATATTTATATACTAGTTAGATTCACTCTTAAGTTTGAGGTAGTATACCTATGATTCATATGTCATAAATCTCCTTTTTTTATTTTAGAAAGATATCACTTTATCATGCTATTCTGTCATATTAAGTCAAGGTACGTTTCACAGTCTTCTCAAAATAATGCTTCCAGAAAATTTTGCCAATGCATTAGGATTGGAATATGAAATATAATTTATCTAAGACAGCTTAAAATAAATCACCTATCTCAAGGGGGAAAACAAAGGTTTTTACTAACTACTTTACCTAATAAACTACAATTAACACTTTTTAATGGAGATTGTGTATCTCTGAACATTATTACTATGTATCCTGTAACAGGTAGCCTGTAATTGTCAGGAGGTAGAGTAGACTAGACAGGAAAAGCCTTTAAATCATTGATTAACTAATTTCTTTATCTCTTCCCACCATGGAAAATTGTGTTGCCCCTAAAATTACTCATGGTATGTGAATCTTTAATTTACTTCATACAGTATAGATCACTCTAAGTTTTTAAAGGCAGAATTGGTAGACAGTATTTGAGTGTTAAATGAAATTAAATTTATTAGATAAAAATTCAGGTGCTGCTTTACACAAACTAAAGTAAATAAAGGTATTTACTGATGAGAAGTAATTAATTGTGTCCTCTATGATTGCTCAGGAGTGATTATGAAAATAATAAATTAAATTATTGTTACGCCCTTGGAAAAACAATTCACAATAGAATCCTTTGCTATTACTCATTTCAGTATAAATACATTGCTAGCAGAGAGTTTCCCTCTTTTTATACAACTCGCACTTGGCCACTTATCTAATCTAAAATTATGTGTATTGTAGACATACATTTACTGAACATTCCATAAGGTAGAAATAGAAAACAATGTTCATACCATAAGATTGTAAAATGGTATATAATCTCTCACTGTCCTCACATTTCTGGTTGTAATAAAGTTTCAGAATATCACCTTTTACTGTATAGTATCAGTAAATTTAAAAGGATTTTTACTTTTTAAAATGATCATTATATAAGTGTTATAAAATTACTTTACGGTTCTGCAGATTGAAGGTGCCTATAAGATCATCTAGAAGTCCAATCAAAGGTCAAGGTAGAATTGAGCTGCTTTTCTTTGGAAATCATAATATACTTCCTTTGGGCAAGTATTTCTTTTCAAACTTTGTCTCTTTCACTTTTAAATTTTATTACTCTGCTCTTTTAAGATTCATCTTCATGTAACACAGTAGTAGAAGTCTAGAGATTAAAAAAAAAAGCAGCAGTGTAAGAACAAAACTTTGGCTAGAAAATCTCTCAAACACTCTTGAAATGGCAGCAAGTGTTCTGAATCTGAGGCAAAAGCAGTAAAGCAAATAAGGCTCTCACTAGTTTCAACACGTTTTCTGTAACTAAGAGTCTAGCTTTACATGCTCAGGCAACGCTTTCAATGCCTGCTCTTAAATCTTTGCACATAAATTAGATTAATACATTATCATAATCTAAAAAAAATAATGTTTATTTTTGAGAGAGACAGAGAGAGAGCTTGAGCAGGAGAGGGACAGAGATAGAGGGAGACACAGAATTGGAAACAGGCTCCAGGCTCTGAGCTGTCAGCACAGAGCCCAATGTGGGGCTGGAACTCATGGACCACGAGATCTTGACCTAAGCTGGACACCCAACCAACTGAGCCACCCAGGCTCTCCTACATTATCATAATGTAAATATTCCCAGAGTCACCAGTGGAAAGGCAACTGTTTATGTCTCAGAAAAATAGGAGATTTAGAAATGGAAGAAAAATGGATGATTTTTTTCCAAAGTTTGGATTACAAAAGCTCAGCTTAAATTTTATACTCCATTTTTATTTTCTTTAAGTTTTTATTTTAATTCCAGTTATCTTGATTTCTGGTGTATAACTGTATTTTATATTCTCTTAAATCCAATATGTTTTCATCCCATCCCCCTCACTTACAGAATGAATAGGGGGAAAAGAAGCATGATTTTATGCGAGAAAGCTCAGGTGTATTCAGGGCACCTGAAGTTTGAAATCCAGCTCCTTTTTGTTTATTTATTTTTATTTTAAAAATGTTTGTTTATTTATTTTGAGAGAGACAAAAAGAGAAAGAGGGATAGTGGGTGCGTGTGTGAGCGAAGGAGGGGCAGGAAGAGAGGGAGAGAGAGAGAGATTACCAACAGGTGCAGAGCCCAATACGGGGCTCAATCCCATGAAGTGTGAGATCATAACCTGAGCCAAAATCAAGAGTCAGATGCTCAACCAGTTGACCCATCCAGGTGCCCCTCCAGCTCTTTTTTATTACCCTTCTTTTTGTTTTCTGTAATGGAATCTCTATCCCTCATCAGCTCTATGAGATATGGAAAGAGATAAGAAATGCTTTCCAAAGTTTAGGTTTTTATGTTAACTTCTCATTTAAGGTAACTTTTTCATCTGCTTAAGTCAGCTTCAAGTAAACTGTCTTTGAAATGAGTTTTATATTATTAAGAGTATTGTTTCTTCCTATAACCATAGCTATATTGAGTAGAAAGAAAACCAGTTTTATACAGAAATTTGTCCCTCTCAACACAAAAATGGGTATATCATTGTGTATTTTTATTGCATCACTTGTATGAGCTTCACTCCAGTGACTCAAGTTACAACTGTGAATGTGAAATGTAAAATATGAATTATAGAATGTGAAACTCAGTGAAATGTAAAACTCAGCCTCTAAAGTCACATATTTATGACAAAAAACACATGAAGGGTGTAGAATGTAGTGAAAAAGCTTATGGTTTGTGTCATTTACTAATGTTCCAATTCCTTCAAAATATTAGAACATTTTGCTCAGCAGTTTATAACAAAGTACAAGATATCATCCTCTCAAGAACTTTGAGCATATTAATTGCAAATAATAGCATTTCATCCTTCTAATGACTAGTTACTTTTATAGCATCTGCAAATCTGGGTTTACACTACAAATTTTCATCCTAGACTTGACACCGCTTTATCTAATACATTTGGCAAATAACTTTAGTATTCTTTTCCCCTTTCTCTGGTTATAAAGTATGAATATTAAACTTTGCCTTGAGTGTTGTGAGAACTAATTATTTAATGTTTATAAAGTTCCTTCCAGCTAAGTAGGAAAGGCACAGAAGCATTTCTTATGCTCACAACGGATATTCTCATAAAAGCAAATCACAGAGGAATTGTTATTATTAACTATAATCCAAATATAAAAGTCAGAATTAGAAATGGGGTCAAAGATAAAGATGATACAATATAATACACAGTGTATATTTTAATTGTTTGCTGGAAGAATGAG
This sequence comes from Lynx rufus, assembly GCF_022079265.1. Classification (NCBI taxonomy): domain Eukaryota; kingdom Metazoa; phylum Chordata; class Mammalia; order Carnivora; family Felidae; genus Lynx; species Lynx rufus. Next base: position 23,525,473 of record NW_025814845.1, on the reverse strand, counting down.
TTTCCATGTTTTATATATATTTTTTTCTTTAGCTATGCTAAATATCACAAAGCTAAGGTCTAGGTCAAGACGGTCTCACATGGAAAAGATGAGCACTTAATTCTGTGAACCCAAAATCATTTAATGACAATAAAATTAAATCAATAGGGTCACATAATAAAACCTCATAATGGACACTTGTACAAGTTAGAATATCTAAAGAGAAGGCAGTAGGGAGAACGCTTATCTGAATCAGGCTTTAACTCAATTCTGGAAATCATCATCAGAGGGTAAATTTATAGCCATTGATAGTTCATTTGCAGTCTAAGAGCTGGTGCTAATCAATGGCAATATATTTGTTAATTTGTTTCTTTGTTTTTGTTGATTTGTTTTAGTACGTGGAAAAAAGAAGAAGGATAAAGACAATGAGGTTCATTTTAAATAAAACAAATTACTTTCTTTTCTAATATTACATTCTTCTCACTTTTTTGGTTAAAATTCCCTCTTGTTTTTTTTCCAGCTTTACTGAAATGTAATTGACATATAAAATTGTGTAAGTTCAAGGTATATAAAGATATGGGTTGACATATATATATATATATATATATGTTGACATATATATAGTCAATATGTATATAGTCAATATGTATATAGTCAATATGTATATAGTATATATACTATATGGATGACATATATATAGTCATATGTACATAGTATATTATACTATATATATATATGTATATAGTAAATGATTAGCACAATAAGGACAGTTAACAAATCCATGAGCTTATTTTTGTGATGAAAACATTTATCCTTTCTTAGCAACTTTCAAATATATAATACAGTATTGCTAACGATAGTCACCATGCTCTACATTAGATCCCCATCACTTATTTGTCTTATAACTGGAAGTTTGCACCCTTTGACCAACCTTTCCCTGTTGTTTTCATCATGCAATAGTAAGAAAATAAATAGCAATTTCTGCTTGTATGTTGTAATGTCCTTTCCAAAATTTTAAAAGATAAAGTGACAACTTATGAGGGTCTTTTTCATTGTTCATGTTTTTGATATCCAAACGTCTGAATAATAATAACCTTGTATTTGGGTATATGTGTTCAAGGATTGTATTTCATAATTCTTGTATTGCAGGTAGACAACTCAGTACCATTGTGGTTAGAGAACATTAACATTTTATTAATAAAAATGAAAATACCTGAGTGTTGGCTCTACATATGTTGCATCACATGTGTAAGTGAAGTGTGTAGAAAGAAAGGACAGCATAATTCAATTATCATGCCACTAATTCAAATATTTTTGGAGACCATGTCTTAGAAGTCTAAAATTTAACTTTGTGAGATTACTTTTGAACATCTTATACCACTCAAATAGAGTAACACTCTGATGTTCTTTCTTATTGCTGCATCTCATAGAGAAAAATGACTTATTAAAAACAAAATTAAATGCAATTTGTATTTCAATGGTTTTCCAATCCCAAAATACACTTGAAAAAATTTTAGGCAATGTATTCAATTGGCATATGCAGTTTGCCTATGCCAGAGATTTCTTGGGTGAGTGGATAAAAGTGTTAACCTTTCTCCTTCAACCTTTTAATTGGTGAAGTAGGGTCATATTATCACTTTGAACTTTTGGAGTCATAACTTTAAGAATAATCAGTAACAGGAAGCCTCTAGTGCTAATGCCATTGCTATTTCAAAAATGACTGATGGAAAGGGCTGCCTCTAAAATACTAAGCTGTCTAGTTCTGGTCTATGACAAATAGCACCAACACGATTAAATCTCGAATAAGGAAATAAAATTCTTTCCCAAAGCTTAAGTTCTGTGCTAAGTAAAACACTGAGAGCCATTCAGCATTTTGTGTTCCTTAACGACTAAAATTTATTCAGGCAAAATTGATAAAAAGTGGAATAATGGCTATTTTAAAAATCAGACTCAATTTAAAAGGCTTTTGTTCAAATATCCAGCTCTGAGCAACAAATATTCCCGACTTGGTGAGTTTGTAGAATATCTTGCTTTATGCTTGGCCACTGGAACACAGAAATGCTTATGTTGGTAATAAAACTAAAGAAGATTAATTAAGCTGTATAAAGTAATGTAAATATTGTATTGTCCAAGAAAATCAAATTTTGTTTTCTTTTCCCCAACTACATGGTCTCCAAAAATGCTTAAAGTTACAGACACTTTATATAAATTAAAATTTTAGTAAGCTCTGATTAACTAATGGACCAGCTCTTTTATTTTTATATGAAGTTATCTATTTGAAGGCCAGTCCATTTGTCTCATATTTCTTTTATGAAGTCCAACAAAAACAGAAGTAGATGTATTTTTAAATTTTTAGATACTAATGCCAGAAAAATAATTAACACCACCTGAAATCCCCTGGATATAGTGTTCTGCTTCATTGAGTAAACTCTTATCACTATGTAAGAGATTTTATTTGATAAAGCTTGTATTTAAATTTTAAATTAAATATTTTGCCATTTTTATTGGATTGTTTTTGTTGTTGAGTTGAAAGTTTAATATACATCCTATATACAATGTGCTTATTCAATATATGCTTTAAAAATATTTTCTTTCAGTCAATGTTAGCTTTTTCATTCTTCTAACAGTGTCTTTCAAACTATCTTAATTTTTCATTTGTCTTTGAAAAACAGATTGTGCCTTTGGTGTCATAGCTAAGAAATTTTCTTATAATCCAAGATCACAAAGATTTTCTTCTTTGTATTTTCTAGAAGCTTTACATCTTTAGGTTTTACATTCAGGTTAGGGCTTGGACTCATCTGGAGTTAATTTTGTACATAGTGTGAAGCATGGATTCAAGTTCATATTTTTGCAATAATTATCCAAATATTGGAACATTATTTATTGAAAAGACTCGGGGCGCCTGGGTGGCTCAGTCGGTTGAGCGTCCGACTTCGGCTCAGGTCATCATCTCGTGGTCTGTGAGTTCGAGCCCCGCGTCGGGCTCTGGGCTGATGATGGCTCAGAGCCTGGAGCCTGCTTCCGATTCTGTGTCTCCCTCTCTCTCTGCCCCTCCCCTGTTCATGCTCTGTCTCTCTCTGTCTCAAAAATAAATAAACGTTAAAAAAAAATAAAAAAAAAAGACTATCCTTGCCCGTTGAATTGCTGTTTCACCTTTGACAAAATACAATGTCAAAGGTTTACAAGAAGTCTGAAATAGACTTTTGTGAGTCTGTTTCTGAACACTCTATTCCACTGATTTGTTGTTGATCTTTACATCAGTATCACACTATTTTGATTACTGTAGCTTTATAATATGTTTAAAATTTAGGTTGTGTTAGTCCTTTTTAGTCTGTTCTATTTCAAAGCCGGTTGGTTATTTTAGAGATTTTAGTTTCTGTGTGTTGTCTAATTCTAAATTTTAGAATCAGCTTTTCAAATTCTATAAAAAATGCCTTTTATGATTTGACTGGGAAATCTACCCAAAGATAAATCTGGAGAGAATTGACATCTTAACAATATTTAGGCTTTCAATCTATGAAAAAGCTTTTTCCCCCACTTAATTTTAATTTCTCTCTTCAATGTTTTATAGTTTTCAGTGTGCAGCTCATGCACGTTCATAAACATGTTTTGCCAGGTTTATCACTAAGTATTTTATAGTTTTGATGCTATTGCAAGTTGTATTTTTAAATACAATTTTAAGAATTGAATTATTATAAAAAATAGGAAAATAGGTTTGATTTCATTTATTTTCTGGAAGATAATGCCCGAATGTGGTTTACAGGATATTAGAGCAAGTGATAAAACAATTTTACACACAGACATTGTGAGAGGGGAAAGATATTTTTTTTTTCCTCTACATCCTGAGTTCTGAGCTGAGTCTCCTTGTACTATAAGACAGATTAACAAGAGGAAACCAAACAGAAGTTTATTAGCATGTATACCTCATGTATGCATGAGACATATGCAGAGAAAATGATTAAGTCCCCGAGGTGGCTTAGAATTCAGGATTCAATAGCACTTTATTTATTTTTTAAAATTATTTTTATTTATTTATTTATTTTGAGAGAGAGACAAAGAGAGTGAGCAGGGGAGGGTCAGTGAGAGAGAGAAAGAATCCCAAGCAGGCTTTGCACTGTCACTGCAGAGCCCGATGTGGGGCTTGAATTCATGAATCGTGAGATCATGGCCTGAGCCAAAACCAAGAGTTGGATGCTTAACCAACTGAGCCACCCAGGTGCCCCTAAATACCATTTTAATAAGGAAAGGGGAGGGAGTGCATAGGTTTCTTGGGGTATATGATAGTTGTGACAAGGCTTGTGTGCATGTGGTGTCACTAATAATCTGTCCTGTGATAAGAATTGATGAAACTCCAGGGCATTAAAGGACAATGAGCTCCTTCTAGAGCATCTGTCTTAAGGCAGATAAGGGGAGTTCAGAGAAAATCTGTCCCTGTATTTGCTGTTTTTAAACTGCCTATAGCTCAAAATAAACAGTATATCAAAGTGGCGTATTCGGCTACCCCTCAACTTCAGTGTGTCAAGATTTACCGGGAACTGGAAAGTGGTCAGGCATGTGAATATTCAGTTACAATGGGGAGAAAATTCCTCTGCTCTGAGGCTGGCCAGGCAGCCATGAGTTATCACACTTGGCAAAACCAACCTGGTCAATAGTAGCTTTACTACTTACTGAAAGATAAGTATGCCAGGAATAGGAATGGGAAAACAAGGAAGATATGACTGTGGTCAAATGTAAAATGAAAACAAAAGTACTGACTAGAGGGCCACATGGGTGGCTCAGTCAGCTGTCTTACTCTTGATATCGGCTAAGGTCCTAATCTCATGATTCATGAAATCGAGCCCTGTGTCGGGCTCTGAACTGACAGTGTAGTGTACTTGGGATTCTCTCTCTCTGAAAATAAAAAAATAAATAAATAAAATAAAAATAAATAAATAAATAAAAAACATTTTTAAAAGTATTGAGTAGAAGTAATGAAGCAAAACATGGATGCATGTGGGCAGTGTCTGAAAGACAAGTTGTGGAAAAATGAAAGTATTTCACTCAGAATGTGGACATATATGATGTGATTATTTTCCTTGAATTTTAAGTAATGCATTTTATTAGTTTTATAATAATGACAAAAACAATGATAATATTGTAAATGTTGTTTGTTTTACTAAATATCTTTACCTACTAGGAGAGTCTGTTTATGAGGAAAGATTCTGAATATGTCAGGAACTAGCAAATGTCACTTGTGAAACAGTAATTCTTCTGAAAATTGGATTATTTTACATAACTCTTCTTTAATTGGATATGTATCATGTATTCAAAATCAAAATAGAAGATCCATGCCTACCTAGAGAGAGAAAAAAAAAAGTTTAACAGTTGGTATTAATATCAAAATGATACACTTAAGCATATTGAACATCCTTGAATTCTTTTCCCTAAAAAATGACTTCCCATTCCCAAATTTATTTAGTACAGTGGATACTTGGGTAAATTTTAGTAACTTTACATTCTATTTCTGATCTTGATTTTCACTTTTAACTTCATTTATTCAAAATAACGTTTGAATGTCGAAATTTTTTTAAACCCAAACAGATAAAAAAAATCCTAAAGTCACGGCCTTGGTATAAATGTTTTACAATTTTAAACAATAATTCTGCCATAAAGTTAGTGATATTACAAAAAATTTTATGAGGAAAATAACAATTTTATTATACATTATTGTCACTAAGATGAAAAGTAACATGAATTTAACAATGAAAGTATGAATATCAAATGATATCTAAAGCTTATGTAATTTTTAATGTCATTCTCTACACATATTTGGCTTTGTTTTTCTTGACATGTTTCAGTATTAGTATGAGATAAATTGGTGAGAAAGGGAAAGAGCATTTTAATGTAAAAAGTACAAATTATACTTAAAGCATACTATCATGTACAAAATTTTCAATATTCTTTTTGTCAAGATGGGCAGCAAGCTGATCAATGATAAGAGATAAATGTGAAAATATTCAGAATTTTTATATTCAGCCCAGAGTAAAGGGAAAGTTGATTTTTTGTGTCTATTGTATTTTCAAGCGTGCTACAAATAGAATAGGAAAAAAAAAAGGAAAAGGAAAGAAAGAAAAAAAGAAAAAAGAAGAAGAATTTTAAGAAATACAGTAAAATACAGAATTTTTTTTCTTATTGCTAGAATGCTTGGAAGTTATAACCAAAGAGCTCTTGACCTCATGGGCACCTCTATCTTTTATGCGAGCAAAAATATCTCAAGTACCATAGTGCTTCTTTTCCACCCTTGGTTTCATTAATTTAGATATATAGTAAATGTTCTTTTTCAGTGTTCTTGTTTGGTCAAGTCAAAAGAGACGGTAATAGCTGTGGGATCACAGGGAAAATGATGAAGGATTGGTGAAAGTCAGCTACACTGGTGTCGGTATTGGCCTGTCAGTGGAGATAAATCAGGATACAGTAGCCTTTTTCCTTTAATTTTTTCAAAAAAAAAATGTATCCTTGAAGCAACTATTTTCTCCTCTTTACTATTGATCTAATTCATTGTTTAATATACAATCACAGCTCAGGAAATTCTAGAAACTAAGTGTACATTTCAAATGTCTTTAGTTAAATGTACTTAGCATGTATTTCAGTAAGAAAATCAGAATTCTTGCCCTCTTCCCCATCCCTGCATTTGGAAATGCAGGAAATGCATTATTTAGTAAGTATATCCTTTTATGCAAAAACATTAGATAGATCCCGGATCATGATTAACTTATTAGTTTTATGCAAGAAAAGAGCAAGCAAAATAAACCTCTAAATTTTACTTTTGGTTTACCTGGCTAAATAACAAAAAGGACCTTTTAATTTCCTTTGACCTTCTCTGTAATTCCATTATCATTCTGTTTACTTTGTGTTCTTAGACCTAATCCAAGAAGGAGATATAAAACAAACAAATGTTAAGTTGCTAGCCTCTTACCAAAGTATATTAAATCTCTCAAAATTAAAGCCAGGTTGTGTTCCAATTAATCAACTAGAAAGGACATTTGGATTTTTGTTTTTCAAAAGAAAGCACTTTGAGAAAATATACATCACAAAACAGTTTAAGTGATTCATTCCTTAAAGAAGTATGGTTTCAAGTACTCTGTCATTGATTTACAGTTTTGTTTACTTTTAACTTTGCCTCAGCTTTATTGAGGGATAATTATGATTAAAATTGCATATATTTAAGGTGTACAATTAGATAATTTGATATACATACATAGTGTGAAACATTCACCACTATAAAGCTAATTAACATGTCCATCACCTCACATAGTTACTATTTTCTTTTTTTTTTTTGGGGGGGGGGGTCTGTGTATATGGTGATAATACTTACGATCTATTATCTCAGCCAATTTCAAGTATACAGTAAGCTATTGTTAATTATAGTCATATAGTTGTATATTAGATCTCCAAAACATATTTTTCTTCCATAACCAAAAATTTGTGGTTTTCACTTACTTTTAACGTATCAAGAATTTTTCATTGTTTCTGAGGCCAGGGAAGTAAGATAGCTATATGAAATGGGAATTTTAATACTGAAATCAGGCTTCATGGGCCTGTTATGTGCTAAGGATTTAACATACAGTGGTCTTTATTAAAAGGCAAACTACATGAAAAGTGAGAAGAAATTAATAGTTAATCATCCTGATAAAAATTCAGACTTTAGCTTTATTTTACTTGAAAAATGGAGTTCTGAAGATTCAATGAAATCATTTCCCATGTTTTACTTTAATATTTGAAAGTTTCAAGTGTATAATAGTAGTAATTTTTTGACAGAAAGAAGGAAGCGTACTTTTTCTGGGAGCCGTTTTTAAAAGGTGCAAACCAATTTCTCAGAACAGTAAAGAATCTGACTAATAGTGAAGGGTTCTGTCCCGGTGGAATTGTGCTAATTAGTAATTACTTTGCCAATCTTATGCCATCGTAACTCCAAAACACTGAAGCAGATTGAATAAAAAAAAAATGAATTGAATAAAAATGTACTCACCACTCATTTTAACTCTATTGGATTTGGAGAATTGATTTATGGCAATTCTAAGCAATTGCCCAATTTAAGGGAAATTATTTCAGATCATGCTCACTGTAATTTTAAAGTTACTGTCTTTCCTAGAGGTTACTATATCATTGATAACTGAAATTTTTCTCAGAGCTGTTCCATTGCAAATAAACAATTTGAGCTTCACTTTATTATTTATAATTCAATGATGTCAGGAACAATGAAGGAGATATTCATCTACTTGGCAGATTTCATAGAAACATGCATTTATGAAATACTGATTTTATATCTGCACTGCATAATGGCAATATGTACTCAAGAATAACCTGTCTGGAAGACTATTGTATTATAATCTCAGTCCTCTGGGGAGTTATTTAATCAAAATAGCTCTGCTTAAGTGCACTACAAGAGGAGACATGAAAAAAATGTCAGAGGATCAAGGAGAGACAAAGGACTAGAAATTGTAATACTAAAAGTCATTTAGTGCCTTGAGGAATGGCATTTTTTTTTCCTACGCTTGAGGTGGAGAAAGCTTAGATGAGAGAGAAATACCAGAGCTACAACTGAGATCTCAGTGAATGGTAAAATAAATTCTCCTACCCATGAACAACTAAACACCTAGATAAAACGTGTTAAATCAAAATGGAAATGTAAGTCACATTGTGCTCCTTAATAATCAGTGTTAAACACTAATTAGTACCGTATGATTATAAGCTACCATATTGGATCTTACCCCTCTATCTTCTTAACGCTTCTTTGTACAGCATAACTTCAAGTAGGCTTTCCAGTAAATCTATGAGCTAAATTGCAGCAATGCTCAAGACTTACAACAATGAGTTAAACAACATAACGTCCTTGCATAATAAATCAAGTATTAAGATATACACTCTTATCTTACTGTGAAAATCTATGTTAATTACTCTATTAATAAGTAACATGTGTTTAACCAACATGCCTAATTATTTTAAACTTTGATTATTGAGTTTAAAACAATATAGGAGGCGTAGGATGTTACACATTTCTTTCTTTTATTTATTTTTGCATGCAAATTCATCATCACCTCTTTCTAATGTAAATGGATCCTGTCAAAATTTCCTCCTAACTATCATTTCAAGGTTCTCCTCTTGCAATTTTCTCTTGTAATCCAGTACCAATGTTTTTTTCCTCCCTTGTTAAAGCCAACACCTTGGCATTACACAATTATTTCCATTATCATATTAAACTTCTGAAGCATTCCATTTTACAGCACATGCCCACACATGATCATCTTTGTAAAATTTGTAATCTACCTCAAAGTAATGAAAGATGACACTTTGCTAAGCTTTTCTGTCTCCAGAACAAACTATTATTATTGAACGACATAGTCCTACTTATTATACCTCAGGCAACTGTTAGTAGTAGGTGGGATATAAAACATAAACTCTGAATAAAATTTAACCCTGTACTTCTGGAGGATCTTTTTTGCCTGGACTTCAAAACACTGCTTGCTTCAGTATGTCCCATATGGTCTCCCTTCATTGCTCTGCTTTCAAGAGCTGCTTACCTTACATGCCAATCAGCGTGCAGTCACTGCTTCACCAACATGTGATTCAAAACTTACCTCTGTGTGATTGTCCTACAACCACGGATGCCCATTTTTTATGACAAAATCCACTTAGCATTGATCTAACTCCTTTTAGATACGCTTTCATGTTTCACTGTCTTAAGAAAGACTCACCATTTAATTCAAAATGATTTCAAATGGTAGTGATAATATTAATAATGGATAGCATTTTCAAGCATTCACTAATTTCCAGACTGAGCTCCATGACTAATTTCCAATTGCTAAGTGCTCTGTATGAATTATCTTATTCAATGCAGGAACACTAAGAGGTGAGGATACGTCTCTTCATTTTTGACAGATCGCATAGAACTGGGATCTAAATCATGTCTTAGAACACGAGAGCTGTCAGCCTCCAGTAATAAATCAGAGTTCAGCTCAAAGGTTACTCTCTCAGAGAGGCGTTTCCTAACCACCATATACAAATACCATCCCTGCATGATCACAGCCTCTTTTCTTTTGGCACATGGTAGCTACAATTTACCTAACTGCGGCCAATGAAATATGACCGAATTTTCCATTTATCATTGCTGAGTGAAAGAGTTTAAGAACTAAGGTGTGGTTTGCTCAACACTTATTTCCTTGCTACGTTGACAGCAGCGTGTATGATGGTGGAGGACCCATCAGCTCTGACGTGAGAAGACATAAATCAGAACCCCTAGCAAATGCAACAAATACAATTTTATTGGAACTACTACGGTGTTGGGGATTCTTTTTAAAAAAAATAGGGTAGGGGCACCTGGCAGGCTCAGTGAGTTAAGCCGCTGACTATGGATTTTGGCTCAGGTCCTGATCTCATGGTTTGTGACATCAAGCCCTGCCCTGGGCTCTGTGCTGACAGCGTGAAGCCGGCTTGGGATTCTCTCCCTCTCCCTCTTTTTGCCCCCCACGCCCTGCTCACACACACTCTCTCTAAATAAAATAAATAAACATTAAAAAAAACAAACAAACGAGGGCTTGTTGTACTACATTAATTCATGTATTCATTCATTCAACAAACGTTTTCGAGTACCTGCTTTGTACTAGGAATTGTTTCAAGCACTAAGAACATTACGGTGGATAAAACGAAAACCCACATTTTTTTTGAAGCTCATATTCAGGAAGCGAGAGCTAATAAAGAAAAACAAACAAATAAACCATCAGAAATATTTAAAAAGTTGTCTGTCAATGGCGATAAAGTGCTGTAGGACAAAAGCATGAAATTATAATACAGGGTGATGTAGGTTAAACTGGGTGGTCAAGGAGTGAGGGTCTGATCCAATGATATTTGACCACAGAATTGAAAGATAAAAGACAGCCTGGGGCACAGTTATATTGAAAAACAGCATTTTGGGAAAAAGTAATAATCTTATATCCTTATGGATCAGTAAGTGGACTTAATATTGTGGGGGCAGAGGTACAAGGGGAAGGGCAAAGTGCAATGAAGGGAGAACCATAGGGGCAGAGGAAGGGCTTACTAATGAACAATTCATGGTTGTTGAAGAAATGAAAGAACAACTCCATAGTAACAAAATTCAAGTGTTCCACCTCTTTCTCCCACAGACCAAAAGAAAAACTCACAGCGAGGCTCATCACGTCCATATCAAACAAATACAGATGCTATGAACATACATTTGCATAGTCTTGGTAGTTACAGTCTCAGTGGCTCAAGATCTTAGTGAAACAAACTAGCAATATGTCTAAACATGTTTTTATTTAGTAATAACCACTGATAATAAAGCACTACTCAGTATTTAAATGTAAAATGTTTTATTTATAGGAATATATATATTACATATACTATATTATATATGTATTCCAAATAGCTTCTGGAAAGTGTTTTTATAAAAATTGTCCCAGAAGAATGAGATTGCTGGTAATCATTTTGTACCAATAATCCATGACTGTTCTGAAAAGTATCCAGTTGTGCTTTGAGGTATTTCCTTTTGTGAATCTTAACTCGACTTCTTTGTTTCAGTTATCTAACATCAGGTAGCAAATCATCCAAAAGCTTAGTTCGTTATTTGTTCACAATATGTGAATCAACAATTTGGGTTGAAGTCACCTGAGAGTTTCTTCTGCTTGTTTATGTAAGAGTTCCTGGATGGAATGGCTCCTGATTTTTCACATGCCCTTCTGTCCTCTAGATGCTAGGCTAGCCCTTTTTATATTACAGAAGCTTTCAGAAGTGGCTAATGAGAGACCGTTCTTCATGAATCCCTCACATTAAAAAAAAATTAACATTTATTCATTTTTGAAAGACAGAGAGAGAGCACAAATGGGGGAGGACCAGAGAGAGAGGGAGACACAGAATCTGAAGCAGGCTCCAGGGGCCGCGCTGTCAGCACAGAACCTGATGCGGGGCTCAAACTCACCAACCACGACATGACCTGAGCTGAAGTCCGATGCTTAACCGACTGAACCACCCAGGAGCCCGGAATCCCTCACATTTTTATGTTTGGTCTTTATGGCCAATTTGTATAAGGAAATGGAGCAAGATAGTTACTTTGCAATCAGAGAAGACTTTCTTACTTTCCAGAGTAATAAATACCACATCTTCTTTGGAACACAGTTTGGGCAAGTTTTTTAGCACTGCATTATGAAATTCGGGGTTTCCTAAACTTGGGTTTCCAAAACTGGTTGCAAAATAGCCACGTGCTCAGAATTCACCAACGAAATTCATGTTGCCTACTCCACCAGAAGTTATAAACTGGCTAAAACCATTTGGTCTGGTTGTCTTCTCACTGACTGCATCCGTGCAAGTGTTGTAAGTCACCTAGCAGATCCTTGCCACTTAGGGACTACTTGATTGGAAAGCTTTCCAAACAGCAGACTTGAATGTAAAACAGTGTCACATTTGCTGCATTCTATTGGTCAAGCCATGTCCCAGGGTCATACCAGATTCAAACAATGAGGAGCTAGACTCTATGTCTTGATGCATCAAAAAGGTATTTTCATAATTTCCTCTCTTTGAATCTGTGCTACAAAATCATAATTACTTAGATTTATATTTTATTCTACTAATTCTCTCTTCAGCTCTGTCTATAAACTCTGCTATGAACAAATTCGCTGAGGTTTTTATAGTTTTTACTGGAGTGTAGAAAACATACAAAAATGTGAATAAATCATAAATATATACAGTTTGATGAATTTTTACAACCTACCAACACCTTTACCACTAGACCCTTGATCAAGAAAAAACATTACCAGCATTCTCAAAACCCCTGTTACACCCCCACCTAGTCACTATGTACCCCCAAAGGATAAAGAATGGTTTTGCTTGTTTATGAACTTTGTTATCAATGGAAACATAGGTATGTATTCTTTTGTGCCTGTCTGACTTTGCTCCACATTACCTTTGTGAGAATCATCTGAGTTGTGATTCAACCTACATTCTCTAGATACAATGCCACTATATTCAAAAACACTATCTAAATGTTAAAATTTTTAAAAATGGATTTTTGAAATTTAAAACATACTAATATATAATGTATATCAAATAAGAAAGAACCCACACTTGAAATTAGAAATATGTATAATTAAATATTTTAAAATTATTACTCCTCAAAACTTATGAGATGGTGCTAAATTGTTATTATATGAGAATCTAAGTGTGCTTATATATAAGAAAAAAAATAATAGCCAATTAAGTAGGTAAGCATCTAATTTGGTAGTTAGCAAACTATTAATAAAAAAATCCAATAAAATATAGAAAGGAAATAATAATAATTAGAGTAGAAATAAACTAGACACACAGATATATAATTGTGAAGATTGTCAGAAACAATTTTTTTTCTTCAAAGATTAGTAGAATCTAATCTTTAGATTCTAAAGTAGATTAGTAGATTAGATTTGAGAATCTCTAGCAAAAATAGTGGAAAACAATTGATTGCACAAAATGTCCCATATTCTACATCCTTCCCTGTAACTATTCCCTTGAAAACATAACATTATAGTTTTGAAAAACTTGGATTTTCTTTTCTGAATCTTTAAAGCTGGACTGGCTTTGTGATTTGCTATGGTCAATAGAGTATTGAAGAAGTGACAATATTCTATTTCCAAACGAGACTTCCAGAGATCTTACGTGCTTTTTCTCACTTCTCTGACTTCACTTTGAGAACAAGTAAATGAGAGCTAGTCTGCTAAAGAATGGAGAACAAGCTGGGGAAGAGCTGAGATATCTTCGTTGAAAGTACAAACAAGTTAGTCTGACCAAGAAAACAAGCAAAAACACCTAATGGTTTGTTTCTTTTTATTTTTTTTTTAACGTTTATTTATTTTGAGACAGAGAGAGGCAGAGCGTGAATAGGGGAGGGGCAGAGAGAGAGGGAGACACAGTATCTGAAACAGGCTCCAGGCTCTGAGCTGTTAGCACAGAGCCAGACACGGGGCTCGAACTCACAGACCCGAGATCATGACCTGAGCTGAAGTCGGACGCTCAACCGACTGAGCCACCCAGGCGCCCCCCTAATGGTTTCATTAGATGAATGACTGCTACTTGAGGTGTACACATGGGTATCTCTAGTCCCTCTGACACCAAATGATTCTCCTGCCAACCCATACCTGTGTGAGCTTCACAGAATAAGTTTAAAAGAGCTTATTGCTTTAAGTATACAGGTTTGTGGCTGTTGGTTACACAACATTATTGTATCAATAAATAACCATATACAGTCCATTATAATAGCATATTAGAGATTTTCAAAGAATGCATTAGTGGCAAAAAATCTCTTCTTGATTGTAATAATTATGTTGATGTCAATACAACCAGAAGAATTTCAGAAATAAGTTAATTCATGAAAATGTTTATTTTTAAAACAAGTAAGATGAACAGATGTTCAACTTAACTTAGGTTAAGTTTAAAAAATTGTGATATATGTAGTTAACAATTAATATATAGAGAGATTTTCTATTGTAGTTTAAAATCAAAAGTACTGAGTACTAGTAATGAGACTTTTAGAATTCATTGCTGGGGTACATAATTGTTATATATGTGAAATATTTAACATCTCAAATAGCTAAGAGAAGTTTAAGAAACAGTGCCTTTGTGATCCCAGTAGTCAAAACGTATAAAAAACCAAACCAAACAAACAAACAAAAACAAAAAACAAACCCAAATGGTGTTTTCATAGCCCTCTGTAAACATGTCGTTAGCTTGCAGACCCAAATAACTTCAAGGTCTCGAAGAAACTAAATCTTAGATGCCAAAAAATGGACAGTTAGAAATATGACTATATTTGGGGCGCCTGGGTGGCTCAGTCAGTTAGTCGTTCCACTTCATGATCTCTCGGCTGATGAGTTTGAGCCCCACATTGGGCTCTCTGCTCTCAGCACAGATCTTCTGTTGGATCTTCTGTCTCCCTCTCTTCTGTCTCCCTCTCTCTCTGCCCCTTCCTGGCTTGCTCACTGTGTTTCAAAAATTAATAAACAGTAACCAAAAAGGAAATATGACTGTATTTACCATTAAAATCTAAATTTAACATATGGCATGAAAATAAATGCATGGCTGCATTTATGGATAAAACTTAAAAATAATTTTACAAAAGTGACCAACCTATTAAGCAGAGTGTTTATAGGTTTTAAAATATAAACAAACAGGGGTGCCTGGATAGCTCAGTCGGTTGTGTCCGACTCGGCTCGGGTCATGATCTCGCAGTTTGTGAGTTTGAGCCCCACATCGGCCTCTGTGCCTACAGCTCAGAGCCTGGAGCCTGCTTCAGATTCTGTGTCTCCCTCTCTCTCTGCTCCACCCCCACAACCTGCTCACACGCTGTCTCTCTCTCTCAAAAAATAAAGATTAAAAATTAAAAAAAAATAAAATAAAATATAAACAAGCAAAAAAAATAGGGATAGTCTCATTCACAAATCTAGATCAGGTCTTCTAGCATCAGGACAAAGCTCTTCTTCACTGAACTTGATAAATGCTAGTAAGAACTTGTTTGCCGATCTCCATTTTTTCCCCCTCTGTCTAACACAGGTGACAACTGCTATTTTTTCAGGTGAGCAGGAACAAAACTGAAAATAATAAAGATCTGCTGTTGTTTGGCTTATAATATTCCAGGCACTACTTTCTTCAAAGTATGTTATTCCTGGGATCAAAAGGGAAGGTAGGATACATTTCTGCAAGGATCAAGTATGTACATGTGTGTACTGTGCCTCACTGTACCTGCTTTCCTTCATTTGCAAAATAAGCATCTGTGAAAAAACGTATGCGAATGAGTTGGCACAATATCTTGCAAACAGTAAATGATGACCAAAAGTTAACTATTATAAATCATTCCTCAAGGAGAATCATTTCTGGGGACTTAGATCCCATTCATTGTATCCTGCTTTTTAATAACCTTTTGTCTTAATTTTTTTTAAAATTCTTTTTAAAATGTTGTCTTAGAGAATGACAGAGAGAGAGAGAGAGAGAGAGAGAGAGACAGTGCGAGCAGGGGAGGGGCAGAGGGAGAGAGAGAAAACCCCAAGCAAGCTCCATGCTGAGTGTGGAGCCTGAAGTAGGGCTCTATCCCAACCCCTGGGATCACAACCCAAGCAGATCTTTAAAGTTTATCCACCCCACCATGCTCTGGATGAGCAGCACAACCATAATTTGTCTTAAAACTGATCTAAGACGCTACGCTTCCATGTCTTCCTCGCCCACTCCAGGCCCACATTATCTTCAATTCATCTGAACACTCATAGAAGCTTCTCCATCCCACCAGCATGACATACCTCATTTGCTATTTGTGCAACGGTCTCTATAAATTTGTTTGGTCTGTTGTTCAAAATATATGATGAGAGGTTGGGGAGAAAATATGGCCTCAGCACTTTATTAGCACTAGTTTATAAAAGGAGAAAATAGGGGCGCCTGGGTGGCTCAGTCAGCTAAGCGGCTGACTTCAGCTCAGGTCATGATCTCACAGCTTGTGAGTTCAAGCCCTGCATCAGGCTCTGTGCTGACAGCTCGGAGCCTGGAGCCCACTTCGGATTCTGTGTCTCCCTCTCTCTCTCTACCCCTCCCCCGCTCACACTCTGTCTCTCTCTCTCTCTCTCTCTCTCAAAAAATAAACATTAAAAAAACATTTTTTTTAAAAAGGAGAAAATAAGGGCAAGAAATCATTTTAATCCATTTCAAGTAAGAAACTAATGGTGTTCTAAATACACTAATGACAAATAAGTGGGAGCTAGGAGGCAATAATGGTCTCTATCGCCAAGGGGAAGATATCTTCTTGGAAAATAAAATGGGTACATAATAAAACACCACTAGGTGTCACTGGGGAAGGAGAAGAAACAAAGAAGTTTAAGGAAAAGTCAAGCTGAAGCCCTACCATAAGTGCATTATTTATGGAAGGATGCATCACAGCTTTTGCAGAAAAGATAACATGACATCAACAGTTCCCAAGAAGAGAAAAGTGGAGAGGGAAGGAATCTGGCTTCAATCATTCTGCAAGCAGCTGTTGAGACGAATCAAGCCAGAAGAACTCCAGCTGCTGGTTCTGTGATCAGTGCCAAAGGTTTCACCCTCTAAACATATATCATAACTCCAGTAGAACACCCGCATTTAAAATATGTAATGATGAGAAGCCGAAGTCAGAGTTCACAGAACAAAAATGATATTCTAGTCCTTTGAAAGACATTCACGTTAAAGTTGGTATTTAGTTCTGAAATGCATTGTGATTTTGTGATTTGGGGTGCATTACTTAAAACTTGCTGTTCCCTGCAAGTTGAATCTTTCATACACTGAGAAAAGGAACACAGGACCTGCCTATTTACAGGCTGTCTGTGAGTATAAGAGCAGGTATTCTATACAGTATAAATTACTCTTCTAGAATTAGTATCATTATCAATTTTATTCACTTTTATACATATTTAGGAGGGAAGAATTAACTAATTTACATGTTATTTTAAAAGAAGGATTTATTTTTGGCAAACAATTCAGGCTTAAATCGTAAAAATTGTAAAAATCATGATCTTAGAACTCCCTTAGCTGGAGCCATTTGGAATTCATCTCCCACCATAGTTTCTCTCTTACCTTCTAGAAGCCCTTGTTTCCTTAGCTATTATTAAAAAGAAAAAAAAAATGGGAGTAGGGATGGAGTTAGTTTGCCAGCTGGACAAAATGGATTTTTACAAATTATATCAGGACATTGTTGTACTAAGGAGGCCTTATGGCCCAGAATATAAATTCTCTTTTCAAATAATTTAATGATACTTTCCTTGGGAAAGTTTTTGAATCCAAAGTTCAAAAGTCATCTTCTCCTTTATCCCAACCTGGGAATAAGCCAGGTATAATTACTCTGAAGTTACTTTTGTGTGTGTGTGTGTGTGTGTGTGTGTGTGTTTATGTTTATTTGTTTATTTTGAAAGAGAACATGAGTAGGGGAGGGACAGAGAGAGAGAGAGAGAGAATCCCAAGCAGGTTCTGCACCGTCAGTGTAGACCCAGGCATGGGGCTTGGTCTCATGAATCATGATGACCTGAGCCAAAATCGAGAGTCAAACACTTAACTGACTGAGCCATCCGGGCATCCCGCTTTTATGGTTTTTATCATAAATGACCTCTGCTTCAATTCGCTGTGCATCCTAGGCTTTAGCCTTGGAAGCTTTGAGATGCAAGTTTTGCCTATTACGTATATCAGCACAGTAACAGGGCACCCGGATGGCTCAGTCGGTTAAGCATCCAACTTCGACTCAGGTCATGATCTCATGGTTTGTGGGTTTGAGCCCCACGTAGGGCTCCGTGCTGACAGCTCAGAGCCTGGAGCGGCTTCGGATTCTGTGTCTCTCTATTCCTCTGCCCCTCACCCGCTCACACTCTGTCTTTCTCTGCCTCTCAAAAATGAATAAATGCTAAAAAAAATAATAAAAGTAAAAATAAATAAATATCAACAGAGTAAGACGATGTTCCCAGGTTCTAATATGTGCCATAACACTTGCTGGGTAGGATGACCTGATGACCTCATGCCCTCATTTGGCAGTGGAAGAAATAGAGTTTTCATGAATTACTCAGCAACAAAAGTACTTTAGAAACATATACTTATGCATAAATTATCATTTGTCTCCATCAAGGACTACTTTAAAGATTCCTTTGAAATGACTCCCAGAGTTAGGTTTCTAAGAAGCAAACAAAAAGATGCAAATTTGTGACTTTCCTTCACAAATACATAATGAATCTTCTTGGATTAAAGAATCGAACTTCAATTTATCCACCAAGCCATATCTACAGCATTGATTCATTGATTGACTGATCCATTCATTCATTTATTCATGTATTTATTCGTTTATCATATATTTATTAAGAAGCAGGAGGCGCTGAGATAGCTGATAGAAATAAATGATTTGAAACACTCCCTGCCTTTAGGGCACTTAAACTTGGGTGGATGAGGGACACCTGGGTGGTTCAGTCAGTTAAATATCCAACTTGGGTTCGGGTCATGATCCCCTGATTTTCGAGTTTGAGCCCCTCCTCGGGCTCTCCACTGTCAGCCCAGAGCCTGCTTCAGATCCTCTCTCCCTTCTCTCTCTGGGACTCCCCTGATTACTCTCTCTCTCTCTCTCTCTCTCTCTCTCAAAATAAATAAACATTAAAAAATGTTCTTAAAAGATCAGTAGATGAGGGGCACCTGCTTGGCTCAGTTGGTTAGGCGTCTGACTTCGACTCAGGTCATGATCTTGCCATTCCCAAGTTCAAGACCCACATGGGGCTCCTTGCTGGCAGCTTGGAGCCTGGAGCCTGTTTCAGATTCTGTGTCTCCCTCACTGTCTCTGCCCCCTCCCTGGCTCATGCTCTGTCTCAAAAATTAACATTTTTTTTTCAAAAATGTGCAGATGAGAAATACCTTTTGCAGATTATCACAACTATGTCATCACACAAGTGATAACTGATTTTCCAGCTTTCTCCTACACGCACTCTCAGTGTCAGCCACACATCACTCTTCTCACACAGTCTTCCGTCTTTCTTATCCTTGCCCATTTGTGTAGCATGGCCTTGCATCTGGTGTGCTATTTTCCTGTCTTGAATATCTTAATTTCTTTCTTTCTCTCGAAAATTCCTTGTCATTCATCCCACTCAATTATTACCTTTCTGGAAGCCTCTCTACCAAAGCCGATTGTTTCTTCTGAGACCCGAAGGCACTATATATTTTGAGTATTGTGTTATTTTGGAGTCATGCCTTAATAAATGTGTTCTGTTCACTGCTTAAGAGCAAAGTTCTAACGTGCATGGGTTTGAGCCTTGTCTGTGCTAGTTTCTCACTGTGCCCTTGAACAAATAATTTAATTTCTTTGATAATCATTTTCTTTATTGTTAAAATGTGGTTACAATAGCATTTACTTCTCCATGTTGGAACAAGTGAATGAGTTAGTACCTGTAAAATATTTCAAAAGAGCTTAGAAAATATTAAATGCTTCATCAATATCAGCTTTTGATATTATTATCAGGCCTAATTTCCTGGCTTACAGAAGTTTTCAGTAAATGTATATTGAAAATGTGAAAATATGACTCTGTCTACTGAACTTTAAATAGATAAAACAACAACAACAACAATAACAACAACAACAACAACAACTAAAAACTTAAATTAAATCTAGAACCACGTAGGAAAATATAAAAAAGTATCCAAGGAGACTCCACATTATTTTAATGAGCAGGCTTTAGAATTCTAACCATATTCAATGATGAAAAATGCTGCAGATAATCATTTTTTTATATTATATTCATTTTCTTAACTTGAGTTGGGTAGTTTTAATAAGGTAACCTTTTATGGTTTGGTTCAAATTATTTTTCCTTCACCATTTGGTTAGGAGCCTAATGAAGCAGCACAAGAGTGTTGGAGCTTTTCTGTTCCTCGAGGGACAATGCATTTAATCATCTGAACACTTCGAACTGAACTGTGGTACAAATAAACCATTATGTAGTATAGCTTTTAACAATACCTAAAATTTTACCTAAAGAAAAAGAAAACAACATGCAAAATGAATTTTAGAAAAGCGTGCATATTTTGCTATAAAATTATACCATCCTACTCAAATATTACTGCACGTGCACCAAGATTAAATACGTAAATAAAGAAAAGGAAAGGAAACAAATGATGTTGCCATTCCAAACATGTGTATTTCTGCTCTGGTGGTCAAATAAAACAAAACAACACCAAAAGAAAGCAAAACAAAACACTTTGATGACAGCAGTTATACATCTACATCAGTGCCACCAGTGTCTCATTCTGGAGGGCAGTTGGCACCCTAGAAAAGAAATGATTGCTGATTGCAAAGTAACTGGTCATATACAATGCTTCTGGCCCCTAAGGAATGATTTGCACTTAATGATATTGGTAACCTCTTTCCCTATTTGGTTGAAAATTACCACTTCGACTTTGGACATTTCCAGCATCTAATATCAGGTTTCCAAGTCACATATTTATGGATTACATTGTTCAGATTATGTATTATTACAGTATGGATCTGAAAGAGATAGAATACTGCTGAGGCTAAAATATTCATTTTTGCATCATTATATTTAAAAAAAAAACAATGAAAAAACCCAAAAATGAACAATTTAAAGAATTTTGGTAAAAGGAAGATAGCTGATGTTTGAATGAATCCAATCATTTATGACGTTGAGAAGCAATTTCAAGTAAGTGGATAGAATAATGTATGGTGATAACTTCATCAACATCTTCAGAAAAGAAATTGATTAATTGAGGGCTAAAGTAAAACATTAATTAACAATGAGACAAAGAAACTTTTAAGATTACTTTTATAGAAAATGATTAAATATAACACAGGATATACCAGTCAATATTAAGAATCCTTTCATATTGCTTCAGGAAAATCATAAGCAGAGTAACATACTTGATAGTTACTTAACACTATTTGTTTTTTTTCAAGAATTAACAATCATTGGCATCAGGGTCTTCGCAAAGGAACTACCATGACTCATTCTCTGATACCTAAAGCTGATGGCTCTCCACATCTTAGACTGGCATCACACACTGAGAAACTAACTTCCACCTACCAGTTGACGTCGGAGGAAAAATCATACCATTTAGTACAATGTGGACAACATCCATCTTTTGTTCAGGGTTCACTTGGCTGATGCAATTCTAGTCGACATTATCATCACACATGACCCCTGCCTTAGCACTGGCATAGTTGTCTTAGCAGTGGCTTTTCCTTGCCCCAGCAAAAGTATGCAGGATGAAACCTATCTTAGTCAGTTTGGACCACCATAACAAAATGTTATATTCACTGAGTGGCTTAAACACCAGAAATTTTTTTAACTCATACACACAGTTCTAGAGTCTGGAAGTCCGAGATCAGAGTGCCATCATGGAAGCCTCATTATCATGACCCCCTCTCAACCTAAATACTGTGCTACCTCCAAATACTATCATAATTGGGTTTAAAGCTTCTACCTAATTTGAGTGTTTCACATTCAGTCCATAACATAATCCTAAGCATTCAGGTTTGCTGTTTTCCTTTCTCACTCATTAGTGTCTCTATAAAAACATCACACCATTACATTTCCATATATGGAAATTATTGAACATTAACTGTGTATGAGTTAATACCAAAGAGATCATTAGAGGTTTAGAAAATCAAAGATCTTACCCAGTCAACTTTACCAACAATATCATGAATAAAACAAACTGTGAATGCTGATAAAAACAGAGGGAGGCATAAGACCATAAATGCAGCTCCCAGGCCCTTTCTTGTCACATTAGGGCATTCTCTGGGCCCCGATCACCATAAAAAATATCTAAGCTACAGTTCTGATCACATCAGTTGTACAAAAGGGAATTGTTTGGGTCATGAATTATCTTCATTTATATTCTGATAGGTATATTGCTTAGATGGCATTTTCCACATAAAGCCATAGGTAAATCCAATAAGTAAAACTTGAGACCCTTAATCAGTGTGTGAGTCAAGTTGAAAAATGTAACCTGATCATGCATTTTTAAGTGTTTTCTACTTCCCAATGTATCAGAAGTTTTTGCTTTCCAACATCAGTGTTTCTAGCAAATTTATTTTTACCCATAAATTTATAGATTTGTTGTTTGTTTAGAGTAAGTCAGGGGCTGGCAATTTTTTTTTCTAGAAAGAGCCAGACAGTAAATATTTTAGACTTTGTGGGTCACATATAGCCTCTGTTAATCTTTATATTCTATTTTTACAACATTTAAAAAAAGGTAGAAACATTCTGAGCTCACAGGTCACAGTTTGCTGGCCCCTACGTAGGCAATTGTAGACAGATCACATATATCCTGCTAAAAGCATATCTTAGATAAGGACTCTTCTGCCAGAAAATACCATTGGTTCATTGGCCCACTATATTGTGTGTGTGTGTGTGTGTGTGTGTGTGTGTGTGTGTGTGTATATATATATATATATTATATATATATATATATAAATATATAATATATATATAATATATTATAAATATAAATATATATAAATATATATATAAATATATATATATATATATATATTTGTTTATTTTCTGCATATTATGATGTTTTGCCATCTTAAAAAAATTTCCTGGCTGGGGAAAGACTGTCCCCTCTGGGTTAGTCTTTTCTTAGAGATAGTAAGGAACTCAGATGGAGAATACCTTTGATTTGCAAACTAACCAATTGAGATTCATACCTCCTCCATCTGGTTTATATACCAGGAGGCAATATCCTTCTGCCTTAATCATCTCAGGGCCAGATACCAGGCACCTAGGGAGGGGTGCCACCCCCATAGCTGACAGCCAGCTACAATTATTCAAACTACCCAACCCCAAACTTTTTACCCTGCCTTGCTTCGCCTTTCCTGTAGAAATATTCATAAAAATCCAGGTGTTTGTGCTCCCCTCACTCCTGCTTTTGCTTCCTGACTAAAACCTGATGTGTTCCTCTGTTGACTTTGTGTGGTGAGCCATGCCGCTGTTTCTATGGGAACCAGAAGTGGTACTAAACTTTTCTATCAATAGGAGCACCTGGGTGGCTCAGTCAGTTGAGTGTCAGACCCTTGATTTCCACTCGGGTCACGATCTCATGGTTCGTGGGATCACTCCTGACAGCATGGAGCCTGCTAAGGATTCTCTGCCACCCCCTCTCTCTCTGCCCCTCACTCTGCTCATGCTCTCTGAAAATAAATAAACACTTTTCTTGCAGTAGCATCGAGCTATGTGCATGGTCACTCAGTCATCTTTATAAATCAAGACCTGGGTACAGCACACTAGGAGGTCTGACTTCAGCATGTTTACATGGAGATTTGATGGGGTTACCAGCCATCTTTCTTTATAAGGAATGTCACCCAGTAAAGGGAGGGAATGGTGTGAAGTCTGTTGCTAAACATTTCATTTCCAACGTAGTGTTCTACACTTCATATATTTTCACATGCATAGTACTAATAAGAAGTTTAAAAATGAAATTATAAATACTATACTTGTATTGCTTTGTTAGTAATTTTAGCTTGTTTCTTTTCCTTTTAAGTCTAATGTCATATTTATTTCAGACTTATTTTTATTCTATAAATTCTCTACATTTAGAGCTTGTGGATCAAGTGGGGATTCTCACTGCACAAAGAGACCAAATGTTTTCACAATGGTGTACATCTAGCCTCTTGGTAGTTTCTGTACCAAAGCAAACCTGACTGACTCACAAACTGCATGATTTACCGATGTACAATGTAGTATAGAACTTAAGAAGATTGACTCTGGAAACAGATGGGTCTTGTCTTTAATCCTGTTTCTGTAATTAAAAATATTTAAAGGGAGCGTGGGTGGCTCCGTCAGTTAAGTGTTTGACTGTTGGTTTAGGCTCAGGTCATGATCTCAGGTCATGGGTTCAAGTCCCCCATCGGGCTGTCAGCTGCCAGTGTGGAGCCTATCCCTTTCCCCCTCTCTGCCCCTCTCACTTTTTCACTGTCTTTCTCAAAATAGATAAACTTTAAAACAATTTTAGAGATTTTGATCTAATACTTCATTGTTTTAAGCCTTATTTCCTTCATACATCAAATAGAAATACAACTTTCTCTCGAGTCATGATTAAATAAGATAATCCATGTAATACACTTAACACAGTGCCTGAAACCTGAGGAACAATAAGATAAGGTTGCTGTTACTCCAGCCCTAGTCCTTGTCCACTGCCCAGGAGCCTGTGTCTCTCATCTAAAAGTAGGGGTCTTACAGTGGACGAGGGCCTTTCTCTATTTTATTTAATCTTACCTTAGCAGGGTTTCTGTCAAAACATTTAGGTTAGAGAGCAAACCTACTTCTGCTACATTGGGAGGTACAAAACACTTAAAAATGCATGATCATGTTACAGTTTTCAGCTTGACTCTACTACAAAGGCTGATCAGGGGTTTCAAGTTTTACTTACTGAGTTCACCTTTGTATCCAACCCTGGTTGAAGTTAACACCATCCTTTTGCTGCATTGGCCACTGATGAAACAAAGTCCACTCTGGCATTCTTCCCAGGTGTATCTGCTACAGTTCAAGGTCAAAACTGCACTCCTTAAAGCCATCTGACACTCTTAATAAGGGTTGTTTCTCTTTGCCTGGGTCTCTTACTTAGAAACTCCCTTAAACTGCCCTCTTACTGGCCCAAAGCCCAGTCCAGTTCAAAAGAGGTTTCTCTCCTTTCATACCTCTCTTCTTTAGTTTAATTTTTTTTTGTACAGAAAAATTTCTTCTAAGTAGCTGCTTACAAATTTCAAGTCATTGTGGATGACTTTAAGAGAGCAGCTACCTCTCAACTTTTCAACTCTCATTTATGATTGAGATCTTTGAATCTATTTTCATTTACACATGCATATTCCAGAAGATAATAGGACTGTTAAGGCATTTTTAGCTACAGATTTTAGCTAATTTTGATATCATATGTGTATGTTATAGGTGTATGTTAATGTAGTTTCATGCCATAGTTTCAAAGTGTCAAAACACGTATAAGACCTTTGGTAACATATGTGGTGTAGAAGATGGTTTGCTTAGCATTGGGGTGTGGGGATAGTGCATATATAAATATAATCACCCAATGTTCTTTCCTATTAGCATTGATTTCAGTTTCCTCTCAGGTACTGGATTACAAAGAAATCCCCTTCTCTTTTCACTCCACACATACGATAGATTCTATATTGTAGGACAAGATCAAAAGGGGAATAATGCCCAATGCACTTAAAGTTAACAATTCCATCTCACCTAGTGCCTGTAGTCCCCCAAAATTTCACAGACCCCAACCTTAGCAATAATAGAACATTGTTGATGTAGATCTTTTATGCCACTGTTGGCTGTTTGCTAAATTGTGCCAACTCATTCTTAACTCTGATGTTGTAATATTGTGAACCATCTCTCCTTTGCTGTATCATGACATACAAAGTTAATTTCTTGTCTTCTTATTGGGCCTCTGTGAGTTGCACAGTATCTAGTGGGTGCCATGCCATTGGAATGTTCCAAACTCCCAACTGTAATGATCCTCCGCTGTCTATTTTTCCCTTTCAACTAGGGTGTTAGAAACACATATCAGTGAGTTTTCTAATCTGGAAGGAAAATATTATTATATTCTTTAAATGAAGTTCTAAGGGTCTCAGTTCTGTCCTAAATTTGGGAAGTAAGGAAAGGAATGGTGTTTCAAGGTATTTTCTCTCTCACACTTGAGGAGATAATAACAAGAAAAATTATAAACCTTCTTCTTATGACACTGTATCAACCAGTTTATCTCTTTCTCATTTATCATATATATATGTGTGTGTGTGTGTGTGTGTGTGTGTGTATAGTAAAAGAGATGAAAGCAATCATAATATTTTTTCTCCTGTCTTCCTTTCTAGAGCAGCCAGTGAGGCCAAAGTACAGTCACTCATGTTGTCTTCACAAGGTTCTAGGGTAGTTTTAACTTTGACCGAATTTGGCTATTCGGTCCCATGAACCACACAATGAAGTATTATGGTTGAAATAATACTTGAAATACTCTGGCATTGTCTATAACAACGAGTCCCCTTTTGATACAGAATTATTCTACTTGTACTCATACTCATGAGTGTTAGAAACCTGCCAAACCATCTAAAAACTGTATGAAATAAATGACTTCATAATGTGCCTTTAACTCTGAGACAGAATGTTTGGTGTCTGTTTATTATAGTCTGGCATACCTTCTATGCCTACTAAGAACGATATGAAACAAATGAGCCAAGCAGACAATAAGATGTTGGCTTTGTCCTACAATAAAGCAAGGAGGAAACCACACACACCGTTAATCACTGCTAAGATTATATGAATGAAATAAAAAACTATGTCTAAATACTCTAAGTGGAAAATAGACAATCAGTTGCAGATAAGAAGTCTTTACAATCCTTATACAGAATAAGTATGATTATTTTCATTTATTTAAACATTTATTGAGCACCCACTATGTGCCAGGCACTGTGCTAAGAACTGCGGATAAAGTAACAAGTGGCAAAAGTCATCTTAATATTCAAATTGCAGCAATGTAGGTTTCAAACAAAATATTAAATATCAGCTTAATGTTTCACCCTTTAAAATAAGAGATGACAGAGATAAGGAATGACTGTTCATATCTATGTTTTGAATTCTCTCCTTGAATGACTGAAGCATATTAATACTGGGATCTCTTTTATGTACCATGAGTATAACTAAGTAGAAGTGTTTCATGGATGTTTAATACTATGCAACTACTTAAAATCAAAAGAGTTTGTGTTGGGCTATTTATATTTCTAATCAAATCTCTAGCTTTGATCCTGCTGAGTCTAATTTTATTTGGAATCCCTAAAAAGACTCCTTAGAATAGTTTATCTGTGTCATGTAGTCATGAGTTCCTACTACATTATAAGTCATTTAAAATTTTAGATTCACATTCTAATGGAAAACTTTCAGCATAAAAGCCACAGCACTCAAATTATTGCTGTGAATACCAAATTATTCATATTACCATATTCATATCAATAGATTATCTTATTTTTCTACCAACTCCATTTCAATTAATCTCTCATCAGGGCAATCAGACTGTTTTGTCATTCTAGAATTAGGAAATTTGCCAATGTGTTCTCCATTTCTACTACATTTTCATCATCCTACATTTAACCTTCTTTTGAAATGCTATATCTACAGCAGAACAGATTCAGGAACAGTTGAAGAAATCAAGCAGTGTTGATATGAAATACTCTGTCTAATTCAAGGAAAGAAGTTTTGATGAACCAAATGTTCCTTTACAATCTTCTAATAAGGGTTTTGAATCAATTCTGCCTATCTCTTACAAGCAATTAGATAGTTTCACACATTGCTTTCTTTAAAGCAGAGTTTTCTAACCATGGCACTACTACATTGTGGATCAGACACATGCTTAGGATCATTCCTGGCTTCCAGTAGGTGACAGTAGTTCCTGACCAGATATATCATTCAAAATTGTCTCCAGACATTGCTTAATGTCCTCTAGGGAACAAAATCACCCCTGGTTGTATTTCAAAGAACTATAATAACATGTAATATAAACAAAAGAAAAGAAAGGAAGGAAAGGAAAGGAAAAGAAAGGAAAGGAAAAGAAAGGAAAGGATAAAAGGAAAGGAAAGGAAAGGAAAAGAAAGGAAAGGAAAAGAAAGGAAAGGATGAAAGGAAAGGAAAGGAAAGGAAAGGAAAGGAAAGGAAAGGAAGGGAAAGCATCTTTTGAATGAATATCCATTTCATGGTAGCCATGGAGAAAGATACTGAGATGCATAAAATTTGGACTGAAGATTTTTTTATCTTAGTAGACAAGATTCCCTCCCAAATTGAGTATGTTAATAGTAATTTTCAAGTTACTTACAGTTATATTTTATTGAAAATTTCTATTCACCAATTCATACAAATTCTGTTTTCTAACATGCTTATTTTATTTTTAAAATTTTTTTTAAATTAATTAAGAAACCCAGAAATTTCTTCATGGTATTGTAGGTTAAGTCTATGTAATTATCTCTAGTTTGATTTTCAATTTTTCATTCATAAAAAATAATGTTCACTACAGGCTTAAATCTTCTGGTACAATATCTGTCTTTCAGACATGGGGCTCTTATCCCCATGGGACATTACATTCTACTTAGAATATGAGAACATGATAACTTAGAGTCCATGGGGACTTAAGTTTCTGACTCTTGGTTCCAGGGACTTTTTACATGTGTTCAGCATATGTTCCAAATATTTCTAAAATCAACATGCATTGTATTATTGCCCACTATTAGAATTAAGGAGGCATGCTCAAAGATACCGAAGTTTCTAATAGTATTTCATATCTTCCAATTCCATTAATCTTTGCAAGATTGGTACGTCTAAATATATCTAAATATTACTGATGCAAGATTTTTTAGGTCACATAATATCACATTGGATATTTTTTTTTCTATGTTATTTTATGACACCATAATCTCTTTGGTTTTTCAGTATATTTTATAGACAAATGCCTATATATAATTATATACTATATATAATTATATATTAACTATATATATGTCATATATATTAATTATAATTATATACCATATATAGTTATATTTATTAATATATACCATATTAATAGTTATTTAATAAAGTTTCCTGCATATAATAAACTGATACAAGCACAGTTTTTCAGATAATCTTCCAGGAGAATACTATTTTTTAAATTTTATAAGTTAAATTATAAATGTATATAATTTATAGTTATAATTATATTATTAATTAATACTATAAATTAAAGTTACTTGTCCTCACTTTTCTTACATAATTTTCTTTCTCTGAAGGTTGGTTTTAATTTGTGAATATGTAGAATTCTGACTAGTTATCAGGGTTACTTTAAAGGAGCAATTGCTTACCAGGAAGAAAAAATTATGGTGATATTTAGAAAATCAAATAAAATGTTTTAAAAAATGACAGTACAATAATTTACAAGCATATTTTTAAATTAGGCCATTTCCATCTTGATTTTGTCCTCACTACCAATCATTGGAACAGCATAAAAATACCCTATTTTTGTGAAGATGCCTGCATTGAACTCAAGGAGTGATAGACACTTAAACTGTTCTCATGAAAATGTCTTCAGGCTGTGACTTGATTAGCTTATGATCTTTTAGTTGCCATGTGCCAAATGAAAATTAAAGATATAAATGTATTTTGTATTAATCTAGACTTGATATGGGACTCAAGTGGCATATCTATATCTTGTTATTGTAGACTTTCCCTGTGCTAATACAGACTGAGAAGATAACCTGAAATCCAACATATTGCGTGGATGACCTATTGATTTATCTGGTACTGGGCATTATAGTTCATTGTCACATCATCAAAATCATGAATTTCAAAGCCAAATTTTCCTTTGGAGGACATCTACTTGATCTAACCCCCTTGTTATATTGCCTAAGTCAAAGCAAGTATTTCATTAGTTTTCTATCACTGTTAAAAACTGTCACAAAGTTAGTAACTTTAGAAAACACATATTTATTGTCTCACAGTTTCTGTGGATCTGGAGTCTGGACATGGATTAGCTGGGTCATTTGATAAGGGTCGTATAAGACCAACCCCAGTGTCAGCTGCGGCTGCAGTTCTGTCTGTGTCTCAGGGTCTTCTTCCAAGTTCACAGCATGGTTGACAACATTCATTTCCTTGTAGTTACAGAACTGAGGCCCTCAGCTTATAGAAGTCATCCACATTTCCCTGCCTTGGGGTCCCTCTACTTTATGGCACTTTGCTTTCTCAAGGCCTCCAGACAGTTAAATTGGAGTCTTGTATAATGTAACATAATCATGGAAGATTCATCCTATCACCTTTGTCAGATTCGGCAGGTTAAGAAGCAAGTCACAGAGCCACTCATACTCAAGTGAAGCAGATTATGCAAGGGCACCGCCCATTGGGTATAACCTCAGGTCAGGACTTCGGTAGTCCTCCCTCAGATCCCCAGTGATTCACATCCTTCTTACATGCAAAATATATACCCTCCTTTCCAAGTTTCCCCACATTTTCATACCATGTCATCATCTATTTATTGTGCAGGATCTCATCATATCCATCAGGTACATGTACAGATAAGTCTTCTGAATGTAATCCACTAAGTACGTCTCCTATAGCAAAAGTCCCTCCACCTATGATCTGTGAAACTAAAGAGATAAGATGACTGCCCCCCACAAAGCCTATATGAAATGATAGAATAGCTTTAGGATGAAAACATTCCATATTCCAGGTAAAAGAAGAACAAATAGGGAGTAAAAAAGAGTCACTCTTCATCAATGTTTGGAAATCTACTCTGGCAAAGGTTGGGAATTTCTTAAGTTGCAAGGCCTCAGAGCAGTTCTTAGCGGTTCTAGATTCCACCTTATGAGATCTTGCTCCTACCTTTTTATTCATTCTTTATTTTTCATGGAAAATAACATGGGCTTGCTGCTAAATAATTTTATGCACTTTCCTCCTGTCAGTAGAATTAGGAATTCTTTTTAATTTGCATCTTTCTGTCCTTTTTAGTCTAAACTGGCAGTGTTTCTGCTGCAACAATTTTCACGAGTATATTTCCGATCTTACATGGATAGTGTAGCATTTACTCCATTAGATAAATGCTACTTTCATATATCCTTTCTTCAATATAATATATATATATTTTTTTACTTGGCTTTATATTGAGATGGTTCAGGAACATTACCCTCAAGTATTCTAGAGACTGAAAGTTTGATTGATAGGCTCAAGGAGGTATACCCTTTGTCTATTAAAAAGGCCTTTGTGTATCTAAAAATTCTGACGTTGAACTTGTGATCTTATGAAGTTTCTGCAAGAGGTGGTATAGCCACTCTTTTGGCCTTATATCTAGAGCATTGGATCTTGACAAGGAATCTCTTAATTTTAGCATATTTTGCCATCTGGAGAAGCTGATTTTTCAAAATCATTAAGTCCTTGTCCCCTTTGGTTTATCAAGTCTTTTCTCAATTTAGCTCTCTCCTGTACCATTTTACTATTTCCTCCTTGAAAAAATAATTATCTTCTATAGGTTCAGAATTAAGATTGCTGAAAAACAAACCCCAAATCACATTCAGCAAGTGGCTTAGTTACAATGCAAATTGAATATTTAACCTTACAGGGTATCTGTTGCTAAACTGAGGACATTTATTAGAAAGAAATGTGATTCTAAAAACTGGAATGGGGACAAATTAAAAGATCCCAATGAAACTGGCAATATTAAACCTCAAACTCTGATGATTCTTTGCAAATAGAATTAGCTGTTCTACCTCTGAATAATCAATTCTGCTTTCCCTGAGTAAATTGTAATGGTATCTCAAGAGGTTGTTGCCTCACAAGATACTGTTGATTCTATTCAGGACTCACACCAACACCTTTCTTTCCTTCTAGAGCTATAACTAGACACAAGTCCCAAGAGGTCCCGGAAGGTGAGGGATAGCATGTTACCCAGGAAGAAAGTGTTTTACCATGACTATGAGGAATACATTTGTAATGGGAACCCCAGAATCCTTGAAGAGATCTGTGATCATTCTTATCCAAAGGCAAGAAATTCCAGCGGGAATTCCTGCCACTGAATAGGTAAACCTGAATACAGTTGGAATAATTGGATAATAAACAGCAGAACCATACCAGAATCAGAATGGTCTGACTCACAGAGTCCCATGGTGTTGGCTGGTTGATCACAGTCTTCCTAGAAATGAAATAGATGGAAATTCTTTTAAATTCTTGCTTGATCTGTATAAGCAGAAAAGTTGTGGGACAAGTGAATAAAGTCTAACTTGAATCAGAAAAACAGAGTCATGGCCCTTCAGTCAATTCCCAGACTTGAGCCAATTTGCAGAATCCCGTTGGATAAAGGGGAGGCCACTTCTTCTTAAGGAAAGGTCTCAGTACACTGCCAAAAAGTTACACTGTTAATATTTCTCTCACCAGGGTGAGTGTGCGTTAGAGAAAGAAAATAATCAGACTTCAACAATTACTGGGCACTGGCTCTGACTTGACACTAATTCCAGAAGATCCAAAATGGCATGTGGTCTATTAGTCAGAGCAAGAGCTCATGGAGGTTATCCTTTCAAAGCAGCTGGATTCGCAATGGAAACGTAACCTGCTTTTCTCACTAGTGAAGCAGAGAGAAAGTTATGGAAAGCCTACTGAAGTGTTTCCAATTGAATGAGTGACCTGGGAAAAGATTCTTATGTTCTTGCTCACTCAAGCTGGCATACTTGCTTAGATCAACTAACCCTGGACATATATTTGAATTTGACCGTAAGCTTAGTATAAGAATAAACATTCAAGAAAATATGATACTGCATGTTTTATTGTGTGTATTGTCATTTAACACATCTGCTCCACCAAAGAGTGAATTCAGAACCAGGCTAATTTCAGTTTTGTTTTTTTTTTAATCAAAGTACCTATATCTCATCTCTGGAGAACCAGCTTTAAAAACTGAATTTAGAATAGAAAGCAGAGAAACAAAAGCTATGTTCCCTATAGATACAAGAGGAAATAGTATGTTTTCTCTAACAATATTTCTGTAATCTTGAATGACGTTGCTAAAAGTAGTTGCATACTTATTTCTTTCTCCCATTTCATTGTGCTCATTTCTTCACTCTTTCTTCTTCAAGCATGTGATTTCCTACTCAAGGAATTTACTGTAGGGAGAATTGCTATAGCTCCCTGGTGAGCCCTTGAGAGCACCCTGGTCCAATGCTTCTGACTGAGAATGTCAGTGTTGTTTCCAGTGACTTTCTTAGGTATTTGCAGATTTCTGAAGCTCTTCAGGGAAAGGTGTTAAGAATATCTTTGAAACACAGAATAGGACTCTAGGTAGTTTCAGAATGCCAAGGAAATAAATGTTGGAGGTATGGACCTAATATAAGGAGGGGTACTATTACACGCTCCAGGTTCTTAGTTAAATTGGTTCTTAGTTGAAAACCTGGAGGGGTACATTAGAAGAATATTAATAAAACAAAATTAGATGGAGTCGTTCAAAAACTGCAAGCCAAAATCCAGGTAGCTCATTATATTGAAATTATCTTGTCACTATTTTTTTCTGGTTGAATTCTAAAAAAAACAGAACATGATTCCAAAGCTGTATAATTTTTCTGAAAAATCTGTTATATCTGATCAAAACTTACAAAGCACTCAAAGAAACAAGATCTATATATTAAATACAAAAAATAAAAATCTATCCACACGTAGTCACAGATAAATCGGATTTTGGAAGTATCAGACACAGAGTTTAAGTTAACAATGTCTGTGATTAATAGGCTCAAGAAAATACATGATTAGATAGACAATTTTATCAGAGAACTAGAAATGTAAAAAGAATTAAAAAGAAATTCTAGAACCGAAACAGTACCAAAGACTACAATGAACATATGTGTCATTAAAAATTCAAAATCTTGCCATTTGCTGTAACAAAGGACACTATTATTGAAAAGAATTGTAAAGCATCTCAAAAGAGGAGAATTGGGAAAAATACATCAGGGGTTTTGGATTTGGGGGTTTTATAGTCTTAGCTAAGATTAGTCAAACTTTATAAACACAGTAAGTTACTGGACAAATCAGTGGTTACATTAAAATATAATATGTAAACTCATACTGAGTTACTGTTAATTCAAGTTTGTTTGTAGCCTATTCTTATGTTTCTGAAAAAACTGATATAAAAGGAATTTGAACTCAGACTCTGATGTATATCATGGTTTTGTTTGGTATAGTTTTGAGATTTTGGGGGGAGTAGTTTTGAGAATCTAAGTACAGTTCCTTTTGCAACTTGTGATTTCTGATTTCATTCTGATTTGATTGGGTCAAAATAAATCTTTAACAAATTCTAAAGAAAAGAAGCTAAAGAAAAGCAAGGAAAATACTTGTAATAAATAATAATGATAAAGTCCTTATGACTTCCAGGTTTATGGCTTGACTACCAGGAATGATCATTTAATTAATTAAAATAGAAAATCCAGGAAGGGGTCAAGGTTAAGATTAGAGAGACAAAGACAATCATTAATTTTCAATATGTAAATTTTTATGTTGTTAGGGCACATCCAGGTGTTAATTTGGGTAAGAAGCTCACTCTTTATGTATAATATCTGGTATTAGGAAGGTATAAAAAATAAAACTTATTCATGTACACGTTGCTTGTTTTTAGCCAACTAGAGGTTTTCTGTATTTAGTTTTTCAAAAAGCATATTTTTCACATGTTATATAGTTGTTTTAAGTAGTTCCATGTAATTTGAACCTTTTTTACAACAAATCTATTCTCAACTGGCTTTATATCAGTTGCTTTCTAATAAAGCATGCAATAGCAAAGTTTACATAAACGAAGCAAAAACAAACAAATCTAGATATGACAAATTCTTACAGTCTTCTTAGATGTTTTAAGTAATTCCTAAATTTTGTTTACTTGATTATAAAGTGTCCTATGGGGTTTTGATAATGAAGTAAATCTGTTAAGACTAAGGATGAAATGCCGAGTTATTAAATTAGCCTCTAAATTAAATTTTGAGTATATCTTAGCTTGACTTTGGCACCACATAAGTTTGTTAGGCTCAGAAGTACATTGACGTACATTTAAGATGGCATAATATTTCCTTGGGAATAGTAAAAGAAAAACATGTAACAAGAAGACAGGACTCTACATTTTTTAGTTTAGAACTTGGAAAGCAGTATCTGCTTATGGAGTTTGACTTGTCATGTATGTAAAATAAGCAGCATATGTAAAAATTTTACAAGCGATCATCTTGCACAGTAAAAATCTCTTTGCAATTCATGTTTAATTCTATTCAGCTAAGGGTATGGACAGCTTCCTTGTCATGATTGCGTCATCTATTCCCTTCCATTTAATCTTTTCTGTTTTGACTTTTATTCTTTTTATTTTCCCTTTTGACTGTCTGCTTATTTTCCTGTATTATTTATTGCACCTTTTTCTTCTATCCCATTCTAATCTCATTTCAAGAAATAGTCAACTATGAATTACTCAGAGTCCACCAACTAAAACCATGTGTAGAAGTCATGATCGAAAGATGTAGATAAAGTGTTTGCTTTTAACAAACATATGAACTACTTGTGAATAAAGATCATGGGCTCCTTAGCTTTCTCCACTTGCTCACAAAGCAGAGTGCAAACAAGTGCAAAAATACAAGGTGAAAACCATACTCCTGAATGCCAGAGGCATCTCGAGGAGTGTGTGAAAAGTTAGAAACATCTGGTTAAAAAAAAATCTTGGAGGAATTTGAAAGGGAGCTGGATGTTAAGGAAAGAGACAGAAGAATATCAAGTGGGCAAAAATCACACACACAATGGTGTCTAGCACTGTTTCACAAATGCCATCTGTTTGTTGAATTAGTTGCAGGTGGCAATGAGCAAGTGATATGCAGGCAAAATCACTCAAGTGAGTCTGGCTGGAGCAGGGAGTCTACAGAAAAAAAATAAATTTTAATTTTTTAGAGTTGAGAAAATTTGGAGAAAATTCTAAAATATTAGAAGGATCTATGTGGATTTTGTATTATTAAAGAATCCGATTTTAAATATAACAAAATTTGTATTTGAAGTAGATGTTTCAAAAAGCAAATATTATTGTTGGTAATCTATATCTAAAGTGCTGTAATTCTGATGGAAAAGTGCTGTGAAACTAGACAGCAGCATCTTGATTTTATACTTGTCTTAGGCAACTATTTGTGTAAATAGTAGGTGGGCCTACAGGAGCAAAAGGGATTAAATTTGAAAATAATTCCAGGGGTACCTGGCTGGTTCAGTCAGTAGAGCATACAACTCTTGATCTTGGGGCTGTAACTTTGAGCCCCATGTTGGGTGTAGAGATTACTACAAATATAAACAAATATAAACTACAAAAATAAACTCAAAAATTCAATTAAATACTGTTATTATCAAGAATAGGCACAAACTTATGTTTAAGACAAAGCAGGACAGGGGCTCCTGGGTGGCGCAGTTGGTTGAGCATTGGACTTCCACCCAGGTCATGATCTCATGGTTCATGGATTTGAGCCCTGCGTTGGGCTCTGTACTGACTGCTCAGAGCCTGGAGCCTGCTTTGGATTCTGTGTCTGTCTCTCTCTCTCTCTGCCCCTCCCCAACTTATACTCTGTCTCTGTCTCTTTCTCTCTCTCACTCAAAAATAAGTAAACATTAAAAATTTTAAACAAAGCAAGACGGAAAACAGTGGATGCAACCCCATGTATTTGGTATTAATTAAAAAATTACAGTACTGTTTAAGATTAATGCCAATTTCCTGGCATTTCTGTAATGTACAGTGTTACAATAATTACAGAAGTACTACATAAGCTGCTATGAAAAAGTAAACTTAGGCTCATACTCTCTAGGTTCTAGAAACACTAGCGTTTGGACATGGGATGAGTTATTCGTCATCTCTGTGCCTCACTGTTTAAAATCTGTTAAATGACGACACTAGTAGATGTCTCCTCGAGTTTTTTTATGAAAATTAAGTAAGCTGCTATCTAGAATTTGGAATAATTTGCCACGTCGTAAGCTACCAACAAATGTTAGCTATTATTGCTATTGATACCATTGTCAAATAATTCATCAAAATACAACGTAAATCATAAAATTTACTCTTCACCCACAGAAAATCACCTCATTCTCCTTTTTGAGACTGGAGAAGTAAAGGTTTGGTTTATTTCCTTTCTTTTATTATAAATTTGCTCCCACACTTTGTGTTTATGCATGGTTAGCCTTTCAGTGTAATTGAAGTCATACTGTATGTGTACTGATTTCTTACCTCCTGGAGTGCCTGCACATTCCATGTCAAAATAAAGCTTAAAATAGCTTAACATTTTTACATAGTAGTTCATAATGTCCATGTACCATAATTTATTTAATCGATTTCCTGTTAGTATTTAGGATGTTTTCATTTCTTTCTGTCATGAGCAATGTTGCAGAGATTCTAAGATAGTAAAAACTTTTGACAAGCAGTGCAGAAACAAACCAATCAGAATAGTTGTTAGATGAAACCGTTGCAGTATGTTTGTTGCAAACAAACAAAAAATAACATCTTAAAAAATAGGTAAATATAAATTCTGATAAGTATTTCTGAGGGAAAATCCAAGATGAAATTCGTTGTTTAAAAAACGGTAGCCTTTAAAAATATTTTTAATGTTTGTTTATTTGCCTTGAGAGAAAGAGACAGTGTGAGTAGGGGAAGAGCAGAGAGAGAGAATCCCAAGCTGGGTCTGCACCATCAGCACAGAGTCTAATGCAGGGCTTGAACTCATGAACCACAAGATTTAGAGGGAGATGAGAGCTAAGCCAGTGCAGAATTAAGAAAGTGACTGTTTAGCTTTGAGTCTTGCAATGACTAGCTGTTGGTTCAATTTTGCAGGTGTGAATTAGCAAGTTATATGTTGTAAAAATCAAACAAGTTAACTTTGTTGGAGAAGGGATCTTACGAAGAGAAAAATAGAAATAAGGTGCTGAGATTAAAATTCAAAGTTATGAGAGTGTACTTTGATCAGAGCACTAGCAGTTCGTGTTGCTACTAGCAAATGAATGTAGGGCAGAATATGAAATGGGGTTTGGTAGGAAATGAAGCGTAAGGCCAAGGCATTGAGTGTCTTCATTGTAGTTTTAAATCTTATTTTGTACAAGATTATGGTGAATTGTTGCAAAGATGACCAGAAAAAATTCTTCCCATCTCTGTTTGCATGACTCTTTGAACTGTGATTTTGTCATGAATCCTATTAAAAGGTGACATTTATTTTACCTGTCCTTGAATCTAGGCTAGCCTTCTGATTTGTTCTGATCAATAAACATGAGTTGATTTAGTGTCATTGCCAATTCTAAACCTCAAGAAGCTTTGAAGCTTTTGTTTTTCCTCTCTTGCTGTCCTGAGATTGCCATATAAAAAGACCCCATCTATCTAATGGGAGCTAAATGGCTTCTGAACAGGGAACAGCCATTAGTCAGAATCAGCTGGGAGTGAGACCGCCTTAGATCATTCAGTTCTCCTGAAGCAACCAGAGAAGTGTAGCTAGACGCATGACTAGGAGACACCACAAAAGAACAATCCAGAGGGCCGAGCCCAAATGAACCCACAGATCTGTGAAGAAATAGTATGGTTCTTATTTTAAAGGACAGATTTGAGAGATAATAAATAGATGGGACAGATCTTTAATGATTGATGGGGTACTGTTGTGAGACAGGGTGCGTAATGGAGTAATAATGGGAGATAGTTCACAGTTGGGAATCTTGGGCAATCACTGAGGTAGAGTACATAACAGTAGTCATTGTTGTAGAGGGACTGTTGAGAACAATAGTGAGTTCCTGATGACTTTCTTTTAGACTTTGTTCCACTATGAAACAAGAAGCGATATTGTTTTCCATGGTGTATTCACAATGGTAATGAAAAGTTAGCTACAATGATCTGGATCAGGAAGAAGAAATATGGCTTTTAGAAACAGCTACAAGTGGGTTATTGTTACTCCCAAAGGAGAGCATAGCATGAGTAGCAGAAAAGGCTCAAAAAACACCGAATGTAAATCTACAGGCTTACAGCAGGAGTTGAAGATACCAGAGATATGTGAGAATGTAGGTTTCTAACAGTTCTGCTGCTGTTTTCAAGCTTTGTGGTTAATATCGTACTATCTGATCAATATTTAAACACACTGACTCTTCTGTAGTTTAAGATGAATGTGATACAAAATGCTTTACCCAAAATACTTTCATAAACCAACATTGGTTTGCCACATATTTATCGAGTGCCTACTATACTTTTACAACTTTTTTTGGCTCTCTGGATACCATGCTGCATAAAATAAGAGGTTTTGGTCTCATAGGTTTCAGTAAATAAATAAACGCAAAAATAATATTGGCAAGGACAAGCACTGCACAGGAAAATAAAGCAGGAGAGGCAGGCATAAAACAATGGGAAAGAGGTGCTGTTTCATATCAATCATGTAAAAGACACCTTTGAACAAGTGACACCTGAATAGACAGAGATCTGAATAAATATGTAGAAAGAACATACACCATTTATTGGTGAGAGAACTCTCCAGGCAGAGGAAAGAACACATGAAAGTTTTTTAAAATGGAAATATGCTTGGCATGCTTGAGAAGCAGGAAGAAAGCCATTGTGTTTCAATCACCTTGTTGAAAGAGCGTAGTTGGTGGAAAATGTAAAGCTTTATGGATGACAAAAAAAAAATTGGATTTAAGTAAAACTCTGAGGGGAAGCCATTGGAGAGGTGGAGGCAGGACAATAACAGTATTTGATTCATATTTTTAAAGGATTACCCAGCCTACCATATGGAAAATAGTTTTGACTAGGTGACCGTGTAAGTAAGGAGAGAAGTTCTGTGACTATTATAAAGGGAAAAGATGGGTTAAGTCATCGGTCTCAGAATATACTTTAAAAAATGCATTAATTTTCTATCACTGCTTTAAAATGTTACCACAAACTTAGTGACTTAAAACAACACAAATCTATAGCTTCACAGTTCTGTAGGTTATAAGTTTGACATGGGTCTCATTGGGGTACAAGTCAGCAGAGGTGTGTTCTTTAATGGAAGCTCTAAAATTTACTTACACACTCAAGCCAGCTGTTTGCAGAATTCAATTCTATGTGGTTGTAGAACTGATGTCCCCATTTTCTTGCTGTCTGCCAGGCATTGTTCTTTGCTTCCAGAGGTCCCTTGCATTCTTTTGTATTCAGATACCTTTGTCTTCAAAGCCAGAAAAGAGGAGTTGAGTTCTTCTCATGCCTTTGGGTTATGCTTTTTCTTTTGCAACATCTCTTTCCAGATACTGTGCCTTCCCCTTCTGATTTTAAGGGTCCACATGTGTATATTGGGCCATGAATAATCCAAGATAGTCTTTTCATTTTAAACTCAGCTTATTAGCAATTTTAATTCTATCTGCAAAATCCCTTTTGGTATAAAAAGTAACATATTTACACATTCACAGTAGTTGCACCAATGGGTGACGAGCATGGAACCAAAATGCCCTGCTTATCACATTTTGTTTGACAGGTATTAGCTGATATGTCACCTATAAAAATAACAATTTCCAATGTTTTGACCTAATCTTACTATACAACAATATTCAAACTACAGTTAGAGTTACTCTCTCTTCCATATATATATATATATATATATATGCCAAAGCTTCAACTTTATTAGTAATATGAACTAAAAGAATAGTAGCAAAGAATAGTAGTTTGTAAAATTGTAAAATGTAAATGTATGCATGTATGTAAAATTGCTTTATAAACCCATTTAATTGTCACAACAAGCCTATGACTTTGGCACTATATCTCTCTTGCATAAATATTTTTGTTTCTGTGGAGAAAATAACCAAAAGTTTCATTAAAAAATATTTTTCCAAATAGTATATATAATACGCTCTCAATTCTTCCCAGCCAACACAAAGTACGCTTCCTGCTCACCTACACCTGCCCACCCATACTTACCTCCTAGATAGAATTACATATTTATTAACAGTTTGCTCCTCCTTCCATAGTGTAGCTTTATTACCATGAAACAGCTGCTCAGTCAGATTCTATATTTCTCCGCCTTTGAAAACGGTGGGTCAGAGGCTGAGTTATTACTTACGCAAGATGATGTGGAAGGAAACATTTCTAGGCTAAGGCACTTAAGGGGGGTGGGTGTGTTATGCCCAGAATTTGTGATCCCCAAATACGCCGGGGAGCCGAGTCCGATGTAAAAGCAAAAGAGCCTTTTTTTGAGCTAGCTCGAGCTCAATCCCCTACCTGCACCGACACAGTGGTGAGATACCGGGGAGAGAGAGCGAGTTTCAAAAGGACAAAGGTTTTATTGGGGCCTAGGGGCAGTTGGTGTGGTAATAATGGCTGTGGCCTCAGCCGATTGGCTGGGGAAGGGTCCGAGTCCTGTTAGGGAGGTGTGCTCACCTGCCTACTCAAGGGGAGGAGGCGTGGTCAAGGTGAAGGACACAGAACAAGATAGAGTTGGCCGGCATAGGTCCGCCCTTTCAGGTGTGCGCTTTCACCTCACTCTCTTTCCCTCTTCTCCCCAGATTGCTTATGATGACAGTGCTGGAGGACGTCATGACATGGAAAGAGTCTGTTTCCCCCAATCATCTCGTGGAGGAAAAGCAACTCTGGGTAGGATCCTCAAAAAGACATAAACTTCTATTGTGCTTTCTTCATTGTAGTAGCTAGGGTTACACTACCTAATGTAGAAATTGGTACCATAAAACCTTTGTTTGCGAGCATAATTCTTTCTGGAAGCATGCTTGTAATCCAAAGCACCTGTGTATCAAAGTGAATTTCAAGAGCCATTGGCTCAGTTGTGATCATGTGATGTTTGGCATCATGTACTACTTGTATCACAAGACATCGCTTGTTTATCAAGTTGAAATTTATTAGAAATATTTGCTTGGCTCGTGGATCACTGGCAGAACAAGTTACTTGCAATCCAAGGTTTTACTGTAATTTGAAGGAGAGTCCATCCCCCACCCCCACCCCCAAAAAAAACCCTAAAGTGGCAATGGCTGAGTAGTTGGGAGGCAGGCAGTAAGGAAATAGCTAACCCTGGCTGGGATGATATAGACCTGTGGCCTCCATTATCTTGGAAGCAGAACCAGTATCTATTATTGAATCTGCATCTCTCAGGTAGCGGCTGGAAAGCCAACATGTTAGTGTGTGTTGTTTGCTCTTCACTCCTTAAACAGTGTTATTACATGGAACAGATCAACTCTGATGGCAACTATCCACTTTATTAGAAACGATTGAAAGGAAATAGAATGCAGCAGAATTTTAAGGTCTCAGGTTTTCCGAACATGAGGGCTTCCTT
The DNA here is from genome assembly GCF_022079265.1 of Lynx rufus. Taxonomy (NCBI): domain Eukaryota; kingdom Metazoa; phylum Chordata; class Mammalia; order Carnivora; family Felidae; genus Lynx; species Lynx rufus. The sequence goes on along the minus strand of NW_025814845.1, from coordinate 23,483,169 downwards.
GTAGATAACAGCAGGAAATAAAACTTAAATAGTTTTAATCCATAAGACCCAATAAAATGTATCAATTAAGGGGGGGAGCCTGGGTGGCTCAATCGGTTAAGCATCTGACTCTGGGTTTTGGTTTAGGTCATGTTCCCATAGTTTGTGAGATCCAGCCTCGTGTCAGGCTATGTGCTGACAGCACAGGGCCTTCTTGGAATTCTCTCTCCCTCTCTCTCTGCCATTCTCCTGCTCTCTCTCTCTCTCTCTCTCTCTCAGAATAAATAAATAAATATTTAAAAAAATGTATCAGTTAAGGAAAGAGATCCAGCATTGAGGCAAAAGTCATGTTAGGGTGTAATCTTTCCACAAAACTATACTGCTTAATATGCCTATAATTTAAGAAAGAGGATCATGAAGGAAAGAAGCAAAATAAGTAAATTAAAAAGGCAGACATGATATCATGTCTGGGAAAGAGTGATAGGTACTATTGACACAAGAAATGACTTTACTTCTGTTATTTCATTATTATTTTTGAACATGGTATTTTTTATGATTTATGTAGGTGATAAAATAGCTTTTCATATTGAATACTTCTAAAATAACAGTACAAATGCTATGCATATTTAATAACCATATGTCATGATAAAAACATAATAAAATAACCTCTATTTTGTTTAAAGTCAATCCCTAATCAACTAAAATGATTTAGTTTTTAGTGCTTCTTGACTGAAAAACTCTGACATCTTACTTTAATATTTTGATGGAATTTCTAAGAATTAGAGTATCTGTGGTGTCATATTATTACCATCTAGGACAGGAACACCAAGTTCAGCAGCCTGACCTCTCTTAAAACTGATTGTCTTTTATTGTACTCTATTAAACACCTAGGACAAGTCAGCCAAAAGTTACTCGTGTAATACTGAATGATTGGAAAATATGTTCCTAAAAGTCTAACACCAATTCACTGAAAATTGTCTGCACAGTTTTATAACCCCTGGTATAAACACAGTATGTAATTTGAGGTGATTTTGAACTATGCAATGGACTTCTAATGTATAAGAAAAGTGTGTATCATAAAAAGAACTGTCCCCTCCTCCAAATTTTCATTACTTGTCCCCAAACTCAGATTCACGGTTAAAATTAATGTCAAACAGAAACTGTCACTGTAGAAATGACTCTCAGTAATGTAATCAGCGGAAAATGATGAAAACATAATCACAAAATATATAGCCAGAAGAAAAAGATGTGACAAAGCTGACAAGCAAATGGAATCCAACATAACTCTTCCGTGCGAGCGGCGTACTTCCAGACAGATAAAAACCAAGGAGCGGCAATGTTACCACCTCCCTCGAGCAGTATCATTGTCTTGTGGGTAACAAGCATGACAGACATTGACTGTGTTCATAGATATGTGAGGCTGTGGGGTCTGCTATGTATTTTGAAAGGACACAGAGGTATAACTGACAGCATAAGAGCACTTTATTACTTCAAGTGTAGGGCAAAGGTAGACAAGCTTGAGAATATATTTGCCCGACGACTTTCAAGGATAAAAGTGAGTAAAATCAAACGAGACAAACATCATGATTATTTACTGGAAAATAAATTATTTAAAATTCTCTCTTTTCATGTGTTCATGCACAAGCTCCCATGATCATGAATGAGCATTATCTGAAATGCACAGACAATACTAGGCGATTAAAAATAATTTGCTCTTGGTACGTAAGGACGATATGTAACCGCACTAACCAAGACCTAGTAGAACATAAGTTCCATAAGTGTACCATTTTCTCTAATAAATGTGCAGTTTTATTTTGCTGCTACAAGGCAGTTACAAAAACAGAGGTAGAGATGATCAGAAAATATGTTTTAGGGGCGCCTGGGTGGCGCAGTCGGTTAAGTGTCCGACTTCAGCCAGGTCACGATCTCGCGGTCTGTGAGTTCGAGCCCCGCGTCAGGCTCTGGGCTGATGGCTCGGAGCCTGGAGCCTGTTTCTGATTCTGTGTCTCCCTCTCTCTCTGCCCCTCCCCTGTTCATGCTCTGTCTCTCTCTGTCCCAAAAATAAATAAAAAAACGTTGAAAAAAAAATTAAAAAAAAAAAAAGAAAATATGTTTTAAAAAGTAGACCACTATAAAGATTCTTTGAATTTTACTCTTATGTTTCACTACAAATAAAATTCAAGGACAGTGTTCAAGGGCTTTGTAAAAACTTTACAATTAGATCTAATTACAACAATTTATTAGTGAATTCATATAGCTATTTCAAACATCCTAAACTTTTTATTCCAAAATAAAACTTTAGGTAATACCTTGTATGTATGCATGTGTATGTACATGTGTGTGTAATTGTGAATATGATTGTAGTCATCACAGCCCTACACATATCATTATTTTTAAATCTATTGACATATTCAAAATTAATTCAACAGTTGAGCCATTTCTTCATATTAAGACCTAAGCTAACTGATAAGAATACACATGTGAGTGTTTGTTACATTAATTAAAAATGGAGAGCAGTTAGATGTCTGAACGTTGGTGTCAGGAAGTTCTTGGCTCAAAATCAGGCTGGTCTTGAACTCATTTTGGCTTTTTTGGACAAGCTGGTAATCATTTTGAATAGTAGAGTTGTCCTCTATGAAATATCTGTAATGATGCTTCGCAGACACATTGTGAAGATGAAATCAAACAACTTAGGTAAAATCTTTAGCATGTTTTCTGTTATACAGTTTACACTTCATAAAATATGTTTTATATATAGGTATGAAAGATTAAGATTCTTCTATCATGGTGGGTAAGATTTTGGCTTCCATGACCTTCACCACTTGATGTTCTGCATGTGAGTATGTTCTCTTGCCCAGCGAAACAGATGTTGTAGATGGAGTTAAGGTTGCCACCGTAGTTCTGGCTTATAAGACCATGAAATAATACATTTATGTTTTTTTAAATGACTACATTTGTAGTAATTTGTTACAACAGTAATAGCAAAAGAAAGCATGCACCTTATACACAGATAATGCATACACATATATATATAATCCCATAAATATGTTGTGTTTTTGTTTTTTGTTTAATTCAAGTACATAACAAATGGTATCCCAGAGGACTAAAACAGCTAATTCCTCTTCAGTTATTTTTCTCAGGGAGTATATTGCATATTAGAATGTGATTTAATTTAAATATTTCAGGCTACCTACAGTTTCATTGTTCCTTAGGGGTAACTGATTTCACATCTTTTGATGCTCATTTTGTTTCAGAGATAGTATCGTTGCATTATTCATGTTTGTCTGCATCTATCTACCCTATGAGAATTTCAATAGCTCTGTATGTGTGTGTGTGTGTGTGTGTGTGTGTGTGTGCGCGCGCGTGTGTGTTTCAATACTTTTCTCTGTTTAACTCTAGAGAAACAAAATGACTGAAACTATTTTATAGACCTTTCTATTTACAGTGACTACCAACTAAATTTGTGAAATGGGAAACCAAGTTCAATTTTAAGTGTGCTCCTAGTAATATTGAGAACGCTCACTGATACCGTGTTACCCACAGAAAAGTTGTACGGTAATGGTCAGTGAGAGATGACACTTTTCAAATAAGGCATCATGACTGACCTACCGAAAAATTTAGAGAACAGTTATAGCAATGGAGCATGTTTAGCAGAGGATATGTATAAGAAGAGTTTCATAAAGACTGCCAATAAATAGGGGCGCCTGGGTGGCGCAGTCGGTTAAGCGTCCGACTTTAGCCAGGTCACGATCTCGGGGTCCGTGAGTTCGAGCCCCGCGTCAGGCTCTGGGCTGATGGCTCGGAGCCTGGAGCCTGTTTCCGATTCTGTGTCTCCCTCTCTCTCTGCCCCTCCCCCGTTCATGCTCTGTCTCTCTCTGTCCCAAACATAAATAAACGTTGAAAAAAAAAAAAAGACTGCCAATAAATAAATACAAATAAAAGTTTAAATTACAGGGCACCTCGGTGGCTCAGTCAGTTAAGCATCTGACTTCAGCTCAGGTCACGTTCTCACGGTTCGTGGGTTTGAGCCCTGCATTGGGCTCTGTGCTGACAGCTCAGAGCCTGGAGCCTGCTTCGGATTCTGTCTCCCTGTCTCTCTGCCCCTCCCCCACTGGTACACGCTCGCTCTCTCTCAAAAATTAACATTAATTTTTTTTAAAAAGTTTAAATTATAGTTTATTCCAAAATAAGTGATTTGATTAACCAAATAATACATTTTAAAATATTATTATATTTTTTTTATTCAGTAATTAATTTATTTGCTTTTTTTAAGTTCAAACATTTATTTAGAGAGAGACAGATGGTGTGAGCAGGGGAGGGGCAGAGAGAGAAGGAAAGCTGCCAACTGCAGAGACTGATGTGGGGTTCAAAACCATGAACTGTGAGATCATGACCTAAGCTGAAATCAAGAGTCGGACACATAACTGATCGTGCCACCCGGGTGCCCCTATTTATTTGTTTTTGAAAGTATATATGAGGAAATGACCTTAGGAATAGTGATGAATTTTATTGAGCAGTTATTATGTAATTTAACAAATACTATGAATGATTATGTTATTTAAGTATATAGTATTTCTATGAGACATGTTTTTTTCTATTTTCCAGATAAGACTTGTGCAAGAAGGATGTTCAGAATTCAAAGTGAAACAGCTACTAATTGATAAATTCAAGTTCTGAAAATCTGAGTTCAGAGATCATAAGGTTAACTAAGAAGTACTGTACTATGTAAGAATTTTGGAATAGAGAGAGCCACTTAGTTCAGTTATCATACTTCTGACATAATTCTATAACATTTCATACAGTACAAAAATATTCCGTGTTTCAAGATGAATAGGATATATATAAGCACAAATAGTTTCTAATAAACATTTATACACTTGAAACAATAAGAGCATACTTCCAAAAGAGTATTATGACCAAGAAAAATTAAAAAAAATTTTTTTAATGTTTTATTTATTTTTGAGACAGAGAGAGACAGAGCATGAACAGGGGAGGGTCAGAGAGAGAAGGAGACACAGAATCTGAAGCAGGCTCCAGGCTCTGAGCTGTTAGCACAGAGCCCGCTGCGGGGCTTGAACTCATGGACCGTGAGATCATGACCTGAGCCAAAGTCGGACCCTCAACCGACTGAGCCACCCAGGAGCCCATGACCAAGAAAATTTTTAATAAATAATGTTGTATGAACAAAGACTGAATACAAACTATATATTCAATATATTTAAATATAGAATCACGTGTATATATATGAAAATAGATGTGTGGAAAAAATAAATGAAAAACAAGGAAATATAACAATTGTTGGTAGTGTTTGTCTTGGGATGTGGATAATTAGTGATTTTTTTCTTTATATATTGTTGTGTTTCCCATTTTTTTTTGCATTGAATATAGAGGTTCTTAAGATATTTTTTAAAGTCCTGCTTACAAATAAATACAAAACAGTTGGTGATGTCAACCTCCATTTAATGAATGATATTTGTGCCAGTAAGTAATGCTTTACTAAGCATTTACCCAAGCTCATTGAATTTGCAAAATTTAATTTCAATTTTTTATGATAGCATCCTCTTTCCCACAGGGGTAAGGTTTGAGGAAAAAGAAACATACAGGGGGACACAGAGGTAAGAATCTTAAATAAATCAATAGTGTAACAACGTAAGTCATATAAAAAATAATATCAGTATAATAAAATGAATATATATGTAACATATATCTATTATATAATGTAATCAATATTTATGAAAACAATTTAATACTTTATTTAAAATAGTGTTCCTAGTCAGTTTTAACTTCTTCTGGTGACCATGATTTTCAGCATTGTTCACAAATAATGTTTCCCAGAGAGATTCTCTGATTTTAAACTTGTGCTGATTTGCTGTCCAAAGTCTAGGTTTCTGCACTCCCACTACCTATTTCCTATACAGACAATCAGGTATAAGTTTTTTCTTTCTTATTATTTTTTTAATGTTTATACATTTTTGGAAAGAAGAGAGAGAGAGAGAGAGAGCATGAGTGGGAGAGGGTCAGAGAGAGAGGGAGACATAGAAACCCAAGCAGGCTCCAGACTCAGCTGTTAGCACAGAGCTCAACACAGGGCTGGAACTCAAGAGCCACGAGACCATGACCTGAGCCAAAGTCAGATGCTCAACCAACTGAGCCACCCAGGTGCCCCTTTTCTTTCTTATTTTTAACTTATCTTCTTCCTCCTCCTCCTCCTCTTCTTCAACCTCCTTTCTGTTTTTTAATTTGTGTATTTGATATGGAGTAGAGATAAGATGAATACAGAGAAATTTTGGATACAATATGACAAAACTAAAATTGACATCTTAGAGAAAGTTGGACTACAGCACTGTAGATGATGTCATATAAATATTTCATTGGCTTGTGAAAGTTCTGAGATTAGATCCCATATATGTTTGTTGGGCTGACGATCATGTCAGTTTTTTTTCTTAAATGATCGAGAAATAACTGTCTCATGAACCTAGGCTCCAGCCCCTCCCCATTGCCTTTGCCTTTCAGTTGACTAAATATACATCAACTACTGAATTCTGGCATCACGAATATACCACCATGTCAAACTCTTGATAGGGCAGAGCTAAGTGTATTGCTTACTGTGGTGAAGGAGAGCACACTACCCATGCTAATGTATGTAATCTCAGAAAAGTGAGAAGTTATTGTACTTTTAACAGGTATCATATAATTTGGGGACTAATCTAAGGATCTCTTTACAGTGTTGAAGTGAGGAAGTATAATTGCTTAGCGTACTTAAAGGATTAATTTCCGAGGATGCATTGATCTTGTAATAGTGCACTAATGATTATTTATATACATAAATGTGCGTAATGTGCGTGCCTGTGTACAGATAAAATAGCACACCCACGTATTTATCTAAAAGAGTAGGAAGCATGAAGATATATGCTTACAGTTAAATGCTGTCTGGAAAATACACACCCTAAGTACAAAATGCTGTGTCCCTCTCGGTCTGTTATTTTGCTTGTTCTTAACATTTCTCCTTTGCCACTACGGTGATAGAGTATGCTCATACTCAGAACCAGAGCTTTTCACTTTTTGCTGTTCAGAGGCTATTTAATTTTAATTGCTCCCCAAGCATAGGCCAATTCATGGTGGCAAGAGCTGAGCAAGAATCCTTCACAGATGCTTTGAAGTCTGAAGAGCTGCTATTCACATTGCCTCAGGCTTCCATTCCCACATTTGTGTGAAAATGTAAGCAGTGGAACACCTCTTTCATACATGCCCAATGTGACTATAACTGAAAATACCTTGTGCAGATTTAAGGTTTTTCTAGCTATCTATATAAAGTTTAAAATGAGGATATTAAGCAGATGTTGTTTTGCGGTACGCATTTAAAATGGCCTTAAAAAGAGGTTATGAAAGAATATCAGTGCTTAACATAATTAAGCTAAGCACAATATACACATTGAATATTTTATGTGTATGTGTGTATGTGTGAGAGAGATTTGGGGGCGAGTTTAAAGAATTGTAAATCATTTCCCACGTTGGAGAATAAACTCTTTAACCGTACCTTGTAACTTTGTGCATTTAATATATGCAAAATTACACTGAATAGCACTGATCTTTGTAAAAGGAATAATAATTTCTTACAGCATTCAATTTCATGTTTTTTTCTAAAGCAAAAAAAAAAATAAAATCATGAATACATTTGCCCAGGTGTTTAAATACAAAACAATATGCATACCACTTACACCCTGTATTTGTGGAAGATAGAAGCTGAAAATAGGTAAATCTCACCTAGGGCAAACTGGAATTATAAATGATAATAACAGTAATAATGGTTATTATTATTTTAAAAAACAATTTTAAAATAATTCAACAGAGGAAATTTAGATCAGGAAACATATGAGAGGGAAATCATTTGAGAGATGTCCTTATTGGTTGTTTCAAAATAAGTGATCATTTTCAGATGAGAGAGGAACATTTGAAATTTGAAAATAAATTTTAATACAGGTTGACATGAAACTTACCACAGTCATTAGAGACATCAAATTCTCAATTCTTTCTTTGCATTTCCATCTAAAAGATAAATTGGAAAGAATAAAGTTAAAATGTATATAAATTAGTGAATTAAGGTTATCAGCTCTGAAATTAGGTGTTAGTTATATTTAGAAACTTACAGATTCAAAAGTGTTTGTTTGAACCTTGTGTTATCACTTTCCAAGAGCCAGAGTTACTCTTGTTTGGCAGGAGAAAATTAGAGATTTTTTTTTTTGGTTAGTTTTTCCCTGGGTAGAATTTTCCAGGTTATAGTTGAAGTCTTTGATTTAGAGAAATCTAGGGCATGTTTTCTTTCTTCCAGATTATATTTCAGTTGGATATTCCATTAAGTTGCTACTTTTAACATTTAAGGAATTGACAGAGAAGCCACTTATATGATGCACCCTTATACTGCTTTGAATTTTTCTTCCTTGTCCCTCACCTTTGCTTCGTGTGACATCACTGAAAGTAAACCATCTCTATTCAGGTCCTCCACTTATTCTGCTTTTGGAGAAAAAATGATCGAAAAGAGGGGAATTTTTCTCTCCAAATCTTGACTTGCTATGTTTAGCTGCTGAAGACATTTTTTTTTTGTTTTGTGTTCATTTTTTAAAAAATTAATGTTTTTGAGAGAAAGAGAGAGACAGAGTGCGAGTGGGGAAAGGACAAAGAGAGAGGCAGACACAGAATCTGAAGCAGGCTCCAAACTCTGAGCTGTCAGCACAGAGCCTGATGCGGGGTTTGAACTCACAAACCGCAGCTGAAGTCAGATGATCAACTGACTGAGCCACCCAGGTTCCCCTTGTTTCAGTTTCAATATTTTGCTGTAAATAAATGCAGCATAGCTAGAAATAAAATAATCATTTGTATCATTCTACATGGCTGCTCTCTGAGAATACAGAAGGCATTTCTTCCCTCACATTTTTTTTTCTTTTCTGTTGATAGTCTCTGGCACGATTGATCTCCTCTGCCACCAAATTGAAGAGAGAGATTTGGTAGGTAATGCCATACCTACCTCATTACGTCTTCTTTATTTTTGGTTGAACCCGTTAAAAGCAGCAATGGATCCAACATAGATATGGAAGGAAAAATAAAATGGCTACATAATGTGTAAGAGAAAAAGCCCAATTAGAAAGAGCGAGAAAATATCTCTGCATACAAAATTAGAAGAGCCTGTTTCTTGCTTTTCTTTCTGAGAAGTGGACAGGCTTATAAGGAAATGGAAACAAGGAAACAAAAAAACTATATATCCAAAGAAAGCTATAATGTGATAGAAAGTTCTTTATATTGTAAAATAGTTAATTTGACTGAGATACAAAATACTGTGCTTCCTCCTTCCTCCTGAAATAACCTCTTTTTGACCCATAGAGACCATGCAGGAGAAGGAGTGGTATTCCATGACTGCATCACTAGAGAGAGAGAGAGAGAGAGAGAGAGAGAGAGAGAGAGAATAAAAGAATAATAAAAAACATACTGCTGAACAGAGAATTAAAAGAGGATAGTAGCACCAAGTCATATGCAGAGGTAACTGTGAAGATGGACATTGCGCAGCACCCAACTCACGAAGCTCCAAGTTATGGAAATAGAATAATGCCCATGCTGTGGAATAGTGTTCAAATCAGTTTTATCAAGATTTTATTTGGGAGCTGACATCTGAAGTTTTGTCCAAGATTATTTGCATTCTATCATTGTTCCCAACTGCATTTCAGATTAAACCCACACCCTGTGCTGAGTCAGATTTGGATTCTTACCTGAGTTGCCAAATGGATAAGGAATGATTCAAAGATGCGCAACGTTTTTGTCCTTTGTAGAGTCTGCTTTTGGGGATATTGCCACAAAGTTAGGATGGTGTGGAAAATGTTCAAAGATCAAGCACTGGCCTTTAAGGGGATATGTTGAGATTGGATTATTCAAAGAAACAAAGGAGTCAACAACAATATGCAGCATTCTGTGATATGCATTTCACCCCAATAAATATTCTTATAAAGTATCAAGTGAGAAAGAAATCTGGATATGTAAGAGCAATGAATCAATAGAATAGGAATGAGCTACTGAGAACAATAATATGTTCTTGATAGTCACAGAAGAATATCTACATAAATAATGAGGCATTGTATGAAATATATGAGAAGATTAATTGCAAAATTTAATAGCATTCTGCTCAAAAATAACAACAACTTGACATGGAATATGGAAATGTAAATGGGAGAATGAATGCAAAAAAATTAGTTATGATGCTTTTGCAAAACAAATTAGGAATAGTGTTTTTTACTGGCTTTAAAATGTACAAGATTATGGAGTTATAATAAATCAAGCATTACATTCAAGTCAATGTAATGCTTTTGGAAAACGACCAGTATTATCTTGTGAAGCTGAAAATATGTGTACCCTGAAAATTCCATTCCTAGGTATATTATTTACAAAACTCTTAAAAATGTGCAAGAAGATACATGCATATCATTGATTGAAATGATAAACAAAAACAAGAATAAAACAAACACAAGACAATTGTTCATAAACTGGATAGTGGGTTAAAAATTGGGGACTGGTTTTACAGTGGAGTTTTATACACTCTGGAGAAAAAAGTAAATACAACAACATCCGTGAATCTTAGAAACATAAACCTGAGTGAAAAACAGACTTTATGAAATACTACGTATTTTTTTTTATTTTTAACAATATATTTAGAATTATATATACAGATGACAACTCAGTTAAAAAAAGTTGCAAAAGAATAAATAACAAAAATTCAAAGCATAAAGGAAGTAGAGTGAGATGTGAGAAAAGGACATGGAAAGATTTGACTTTTGATTATTTTTGTTTGTTTTGTTCATTTTATATTGTCATTTAAAACCGATTCCTGTGTTACATATATGCATAAAATATTACAATGTAAAAAAAGAAAAACAAATCCAAATAAATAATAAAGCTGAATTGCCTTAAAGGAAACAGAGCATGTGCAAATTAAAAATATCCAAGTCCTGGGAGCCTGGGTGGCTCAGTTGGTTAAGCGACCGACCTCGGCTTGGGTCATGATCTCGCAGTTTGTGAGTTCGAGCCCCGCCACAGGCTCTGTGCGGACAGCTCAGAGCCTGGAGCCTACTTCAGATTCTGTTTCCCTCTCTCTCTACCCCTCTCCTGTTCATGCTCTGTTAAAAAAATAATAAGTAAACATTAAAAAAAATTAAAAAATATATCAAAGTCCTATTAGATCAATTAAAAATAATGATGGACAAAGCTGATGAGTGCACTGGGTGCTAAGAGCCTGAGTGATGGCATTCTTTAAGAAGCCAAGGCAAAAGGCAAAGAAATGTGACACGTGAGAGATAGGTTATGAAAAAGAGAACAGATTAACTTTTATCATAACTATCTAAAAGCAAATTCAGAATGAGAGGAAGTAAAAATGATAGGAAGGAATCCATTGTTATAATAAATTATAATGGTAACAATAATAAATCTTCAGATGTACCAATGGCTAGGGGGATGAAATTTCAGACACTAAATGTAAAAAGTAAAATAATAAAATACATAATAAATAAAAATTAAAAGTCAAAATATTTTTCAAAATGACAGAAAATTCATCTGAAATGTATGGATAATTAGGTAGGCACCAGCTTTTTTTTTTTTTTTTTTTTAAATTTAAGTGACCAGATGATAAAAGATAATAATCAGCATTCTCCAGGACATTTATTTTCAAGAGAATTCTAGGTCAAGCAAACAAAGTATTCAAGGTCAAAGGCAAAATATATTTTCATCCAGGCAAGGATCTAGATATTTACCATGTACCCAGAAAGAATTATCCACAACTGTTCTGTAACAAAAATTAAAAAAATGATTCAAGAAAGAGAGGAATGTAAAATATTTTAAATGATGCTTTACATCACAAAATACTTTTATCTAATTTATAATATTTACATTTTATCATATGGCATAAATATTAATATATATTTTTGTTAGTTTCCCTCAAAATATAATATTAAATGTAATACTATTCATCACCGATATTCACTCTTAATAAGCTACTTATCAAAAGAAATGTTTCTAGCCTGATAAATAGTATATATGGAAAAAATTCTAGTTGAGAAAAATGAATAGAGATCCCTCTGCTAAATTCAACAGGAAAATTAAAATCTTAGCCAAGGAAAAGGAAAAAAAAAACTATACATATCATATACAAATTTGGTGCAATTGCAAATTGGGACCAATTCCTTGATTTATTTTTCTGCTTCATTCTTGGTGTATAGAAATACAATAGATTTATGCATGTTGATTTTATATCCTTTAAGTTTGCTGAATTCATTTATTAATTTTAGCCATTTTTTTTGGTAGAGTCTTTCAGGTTTTCTAGAGTCTCATGTCATCTGAAAATAGTTAGAGTTCTTTCTTGTCCATTTGTATGCCCTTTATTTGTGTCTGTTGCCTGATTGCTGAGGCTAAGATTTCCAGTACTGTGTAAAATAGTAATGGTGAGAGTGAACATCCTTGTCGTGTTCCTGACCATAGGGGAACAACTCTCATTTTTTTGTTTTTGTTTTTGTTTTTGTTTTTGTTTTTGTTTTTCCCATTAAGGATGAGATTAGCTGTGGGTCTTTTGTATATGGCCGTTATGATGCTGAGGTATATTCCATCTATCCTAACTTTGTTGAGGGTTTTATAAAGAATAAATGCTGTATTTTGTCAAATGCTTTTTCTGCATCTACTGACAGGATTATATGGTTCTTAACCATTTCTTCTATTAATGTGGTGTATCATGTTGACTTATTTGTGAATATTGAACCAGCCCCACAGTCCAGGAATAATTTCCACTTTATTCTGGTGAATAATTCTTTTAATGTTGAATTCAGTTTGGTATCCTGTTGAGAGTTTTTGCATCAATGTTCATCAGGGATATGGGCCTATAATTCTTTTTAGTGGGGTCTTTGTCTGGTTTTGGAATCAAGGTAATGCTGGCTTCATGGAGGGGTTTGGAAGTTTTCCTTCCATATCTATTTTTGGAACAGTTTGAGAAGAATGAATGTTAACTCTTTAAATGCCTGGTAGAATTCCTCTGGGAAGCTATCTGGCCCAGAACTCTTACTTTATGGGATATTTCTGGTTACTGATTCAATTTCTTTGCTGGTTATGGGTTCAAATTTTCTATTCCTTCCTATTTCAGTTTTGGTAGTTCATAGGTTTCTAAGAATTTGTCCATTTCTTCTAGATTGCCCAATTTGTTGGCATATAATTTTTCATAGTAGTCTTTTATAATTGTATTTCTGCGGCTGTTGGTTGTGATCTCTCCTCTTTCATTCATGATTGCTTCTTTTTGGGTCATTTCTTTTTTCTTTTACTGAGTCTGGCTAGGAACATCAAGGTGGCTCAGTTGATTAAGTGTCCAAATCTTGGTTTCAGCTCAGGTCATGAACTCATGGTTTGATGGGTTCAAGCCCTGCAAGGGGCTCTGTGCTAGCCGAGCAGAGCCTGCTTGGGATTTTCTCTCTCCCTTCCTGCCCCTTCCCACTTGTTTTCTCTCTGTCTCAAAATAAACAAACCAAAAAAAAAATTAAAAAGAAAAAGAAATATAATAAGTCTGGTTGGGGGGTTATCAGTTTTGTTTATTGTTTCAAAGAACCAGCTCTTGGTTTCATTGATCTGTTCTAATGTTTTTGTTTTGTTTCATTTTTATATTATTTCTGCTCTAATCTTCATTATTTGCTTTCTTCTGTTGGCTTTAACCTTTATTTGCTGTTCCTTTTCTAGCTCCTACTGTAGGCATAAAGTTAGATTGTGCATTTGGTACCTTTCGTGCTTCTTGAGATAGGCCTGAATTGCCATATGCTTTCCTCTTAGGATTGTCTTTGCTGCATCCCAAAGAATTTGGACTGTCCTGTTTTCATTTCCATTTGCTTCCATGTACTTTTTAAATTTCTTTTTTTCAAACGTTTATTTATTTTTGAAGGAAAAAGAGACAGAGCATGAGTGGGGGAGGGGCAGAGAGAATGGGAGACACAGAATCTGAAGCAGGCTCCAGGCTCTGAGCTAGGAGCCCAGAGCTGGATGCAGGGTTCGAACTCATCAACTGTGAGATCATGACCTGAGCCAAAGTCAGACACTTAACCGACTGAGCCACCCGGGCCCCCTTAAGTTTCTTCTTTAATCTCCTTGGTAACCCATTCATTCATTATAGGATGTTCTTTACCTCAAAGTATTCATGGTATTTCCAATTTTTTCTTGTGATTGATTTCAAGATTTTAGTTCTGTGGTCTGACAATATGCAAGGTATGATCTTGATCTTTTTGTACTTGTTGAGGGCTGATTTGTGACACAATCTGTGATCTACTGTGGATAATGTTCCATGTGCACTCAAGAAGAATGTGTATTCTGATGCTTTGGGGTGAAATGTTCTGAATGTATCCGTTAAGTTCTTTCTGTTCAGTGTGTCATTTAAAGCCATTGCTTTCTTGTTGATTTCTCCTTAGATAATCTGTCCATTGTTATAAATGGGGTGTTAAAGTCCCCTACTATTATTGTATTACTATCAATGAGTTTCTTTATGTTTCAATTAATCGATTTATAGATTTGTGTACTTCCATGTTGGGGCATAAATATTTACAATTGTTAGATCTTCTGGATGGATAGACTCCTTAGTTACGATGTAATGCTCTTCTTCACCTCTTGTTAAAGTCTTTGTTTGAAAATCTACTTTGTCTGATATAAGTATGGCTACTCCAGCTTTCTTCTGAGTCCATCAGCGTGATAGGTTGTTCTTCCTCCCCTCACTTTCAATCTGCAAGTGTCTTTAGGTCTAAAGCGTGTCTTTGTAGGCAGCATATAAATAGATCTTCTTTTTATAACCCATTTTGATACCCTATGTCCTTTGATTGGAGCATTTAGTCCATTTACTTTCAGGTGATTATTGAAAGATATGAATTTTAATGCCATTGTGTTGCCTGTAGATTTGGTGTTTCTAGTGATTTTCTCTGGTCCTTTCTAGTCTTTGTTGCCATAGTCGTCTTCTTCTTCTTCTTCTTTTTTCCATCTCAAACAGTCCCCCTTAAAATTTCTTGCATGGCTGGCCTAGAGGTCACAAATCCTTTGTTTTTTTTTTTGTTGTTGTTGTTTAAGAAATTCTTTATCTCTCATTCTGTTCTGAGTGACAGCCTTGCTGGGTAAGGATGCTTGGCTGCATATTTTCCCCATTCATCACATTGAATATTTCCTGCCACTACTTTCTGGCCCTCCAAGTTTCAGGGGACAGGTCTGTTGCTAACCTATGAATACACCCTTGTAGGTTAAGGACTTTTATCACCAGTGGCTTTTAGAATTCTCTTTATTTTTGCAAGTTTCACTGTGATTTGTAATTATGTAATGGTGTTGACCTTTTTTATTGATTTTAAGGGAATCCTCTCTGCCTCTTGGGACCGAATGCTTGTTTCACTCCCAAGATTAAAGAAGTTCTCAGGTATAAGTTCTTCAAATAAACTTTATCCTCCTTTTTCCTACTCTTCTTCTTCTGGGACTCCTATGATACGAATATTGTTTCGCTTAATGAAATTACCAAGCTCCCCAGGTCTCCCTTCATGATCTAATAGTTTTCTTTTCCTCTTATTATCAGCTTCATTATTTTTCATAATTTTATCTTTTATATCACCTATTCTTCCCCTGCTTCTTCAATCCTCATTTTGACTATATCCAGTCAGTTTTGCATTTCAGTTATAGCTTTTTTTTTTTTTTAATTTCAAACTGACTAGTTTTTAGGTCTTTTTTCTCTACATTAAGGGTTTCTCTGGTGTCTTCCATACTTTCTTCAAGCCCACCTAGTAGTCTTATGACTGTTGTTCTAAATTCTTGTTCAGATATATTGCTTATATTTGCGTTGAGTAAGTCCCTTGTGATTTCTCCCTGACCTTTCTTTTGAGGAGCATTCTTCCACCTTTTCATTGGTTAAGTTTCTGTCTTTTTGCATGTTTTAAAAGATTTTTATGTTTCCTCCACCCGAGAATAATGCTTAAAAACGGTCATATGCCATCCAGGGCCTTGCACTTCAGGAAGTGTTGCTGGTGTATGCTATGTGCACTCTGCTGTTGCATTTTGGCTGCTCCTTTCCCACTGGTGAGTCCTCTGTAGAGCTCCTCCTTGCTTGCAGTGGTGGAGTGTTTGGAACTTCAACTAGGTGCGCTTTGATTTGTTTGTTAAAATAAGCATTACACCTGCTACACTGTCTTCCTCCAACTGTGGAGAACCTTCCGCTAGCCCTCAGATAGATTTCCTGGGTGTCCCAAATGATGTGATCTTAACGCAGCTGTGTTTGAGGGATACAGGAAAGCCCAGGTACCCCCTATTTCTCTGCCATCATAATGCCTCCCAATAACTTTTTGATTAGGGGAAATAATGGCAGGTTAACTGGCATGCTATACTATAATTACCAATAACAAAAAATGATGATTATGGTTATAAGGACAAATCAATTATCAAATACAAGAAATTTGAAACGTAACAACAGATGTAAATATAGGGTTATATATTTCATGTATGCTATAAATGCAACCTACACACATATAGTGCCGTTGGATGTAAGTAAGCTGCAATTTTATTGAAGTGGGAAAAGGTTGAGGTTTTAATACATGGATTAAAGATAATTGGTTTGGAGCACCTGGGTGGCTCAGTCTATTGAGTGTCCAACTTCAACCCAGGTCATGATCTCGCAATTCTTGAGTCTGAACCCTGCTCGGGTTCCGCGCCGGCATTGGGAAACCTGCTTGGACTTCTCTCTCACTCCCTTGCTCTCTCTACCTCTCCTCCACTTGTGCTCGCTCTCTATCAAAATAAATAAAAACTTCAAAAAATAGAGATAATTGGCTATTGGGGAAAAATCAAACTAGTTCCTAGTGTACATCAAGGATAAAAATAGTCTTCAAATTTAAAATAAAAAAAACTAAAAGGTAAATTTTAAGAGAAAATAGAAGAGATTTCTGTAATCTTAGGATGACAGAACTCATTTAGAGTAGTGCTGTACAATGAACCTTTCTGCAGTTATGGAAATGTACTACATGAATATCCCTTGAGAACTCTCTCACCCTCACACCACATCTTCAGTCTCCGTCCGTCTACATATATATCCTCTGCTTTCAGCACTATTTCTACGGTTCCGTGTCCTGTCCTGCCAATGGCATCTGTTTTGCTCTGGATCCCATCTATTTTTGTCTTTTCAACATATGCCCTTTGATTATTCTCTTTCATGCATCTTTGATTTCTTCTCCTCCATGCCATAATTTCCATCGCTATATAAATATGTACTATTATCTCCAATTAAGATAAAAATATCTTCTGGCCTCACTTTACCCTTAGCTATATCCCCATTTTTTTTTTCCTTTTCTTTCCCAGCTAAAATCATTTGAATAGTTGTTCATATTCAGCATCCTCAATTTCCCACCTCATATTCTATTTATGATTTAAGTCTTCTACTGTCAGCACATCATTTAAATTGTCAAAACAGTGGATCTTAACTTCATCATTTATGTACTTGCTACTCTTAACTTCTTAACTCCATATTCTCCCATTTTTTTTTTCCTCTCTCATCAGCCTCCCTTCGTATCCAGCTTTGGTCCTTCCTCATTTGCTCAACTTGTGAGTATCAGTATTTAGCCTTAACTCAGTCTTGAACTTTTTACCTATCTCTATTTATACATTTATGTAGGTGATTCTATCCAATTGCCTAACATTATATGCTACTTATATGTTCTGTTTTTCCCAGACTATATCCCAGCTTTTCCAGAAAAATAGAAACTCATCAATTCAAAGACTTATTTGATTTTGCAGTTTGGATCCCAGTTCAGAAGCAAGAAGGCAAGTTTGTCATAGCAGAAATACATTTTTCTCTAAATCTGAGTTTTCCATATTCATAAATGGCACCACATGTGAGCACTCAAGTCAGAAATCTTGGAGTTATGGTTCAATCATCTAATTTCCTCAGGCTACAATTGATCTATTGATGACCCTTCTTAACTCTACTGTTAAAGTAGATCCCCTTCCAAAGAGATGCTGTTTCTTTCTTCCTTCAATATGACCTTGGTCTGAGACACCATCTGTTCTCACCCAGACTATTGCCGTTGTTTTCAGTGCTATGGATTGAATTTTGTCTTGTCCTCTCCTACCCCCTTCTCAGCCCCAGTCATATATATTCAAGCTCTAACCCTCTATGTGATGATATTTAGTTACAGGCCTTTGGGAGATAATTTGGTTTAGATGAGGTCATGAGGGTGGAGCCCTCCTACTTGGATTCGTGCCCTTAGAGATAACAGTCCGCTTGCTCACTCCTCACTCAGCCTTGTGAAAAAACAGCTAGAAGGGCACCATCTGCAAACAAGATAGAGACCTCTCACCAGAACCTGACTATGCTGACACCTTGATCTTGGGCTTCCTAGCCCCTAACACCGTGAGAAACAAACTTCTGTTGTTTAAGCCATCCAGTCTCTGTTATTTTGTTATGGCAGCCCAAACTAACTAACTGGCTTCCCTCGTTCCACTTTTGATTTCCTACTACCTTTTCTTTGCTTAGAAGCCGTCGTGATAATTTAAACACCTAAATATTTGTTCTCTATAAAACCTTCCAATGGCTTTCCTAACCTTAGAATAAAATCCCAACACCTTGGGGGGCCTGGGTGGCTCAGTCAGTTAAGCCTCTGACTTCAGCTCAGGTCATGATCTCACAGCTCATGCATTACAGCCCCGCATCGGGCTCTGTGTTGATAGCTCAGAGCCTGGAGCCTGTTTCAGATTCTGTGTCTTTCTGTCTCTCTGCCTCTGCCCAGCTCACACTCTGTCTCTCTTTCTCTCACAAAAATAAATAAAAAACATTAAAAAAAAAGAAGAAGAAAATCCCAACTTGTTATCCTGATCTCGTTCATATTTGCCTGTCTGATTTCATGTTATATAATTCTCCTACTCGTCTATTATGTTCCAGCCATACTAGCCTTCTCATCATGTGTTTAACATGAATACTGTCTCAATATTGGGAATTCCAGATAGAAAACATTCTTCCTTTATTCTTTGCTTCATTGGTTCCTTCTTATCATTCATCTTAGTAGCCCACCAGTTTAAATTAGCCATTATCCACTCTAAATTGGAATACCTTATTTTAATATCTTCTTTTTGCGTATACGTTCTTATTTGTTTAGCTTATACATTGTTCTTTGCTCCCTAAAATAATGTAAATTCCACTCCAGGTTATATCAACAATCTTTTTCAGTGCTTTCTAGAGTAAGAAATAAATATTCATTAAAACAAATTTTGTATAGAAACTGAATAGGATGTTAATAGCCACTGTTGCAATACTCTCTGCTAATATTTTTTCAGACTGAAACTAGCATTATCTAACAATATTTAAGATGAAAATGTCCTTGAACTACTAATTCTATTTTTTTCAATCTGTCTGCTTGCCTGAATCTAACCTTCAATTTTAGCCTCATAATGAATATATTATTAGTTATTATTATTTTATTTTAATTTATTTTATTTTATTTTATTATTTTTAGTATTTGTGTGTTTTTTCATTGTGAAGCCACACTTGCTTTTATTTCATGAGAGCTTCTAGACGGCCCACAGAAGCAGGAGCTTCAAGATAGATAAGTTCAGCTTGGCTCCCCTGGCCCCCATGTCCTCTGGCATAGCTGTGTCCCAGGAGAAAGTCAGGAGGGCTGAAGGCACCAGTTCACACTTGAAGGCCAGGTTCTCGTCCTGCAACAACTTCTGCCCTCCTGAGGCCAACAGCTGGAAAGGCACCCAGTCACTCTGCAAAGCCCTCGGAGGAACCTGTGCAGTAGTGACTCCACTCCATTCCCAGGCATAAGAGGTCCCAGCCTTTGGGGAAGTGGCTACACAGCTGGTGTATATTCATATTTTTATTCATCTTCCTTCTCCCTCCTGGTTTCGGACAGCAGCATGCTGCAGCCCCCCTGGCTGAGACCTGGGCCTCTGCTCCTGCTTGATCAACTCTCTTGTAAGGCGGAAGGAGTTCCCAGGTAGATGGAACCGGCAGGTCAGGAACAAGGGCCAAAGACCTGGCGCTGTAGGTCCAGCTGGCCTGACTCTGGCTTAGTGCTCAGCAGCTCTTCCTTGTCCTTCTCCAGATTGTGGGAGAAGACTGGGCCACGGAGACTTGGTTCAGACAATAGAACTCTGGGGGAGGGGGGTGGGGAATCATCCCAACTGGGAACTGGAAGCATTGTCTCCTGGAAACCAATGGCCTCAAAGTACTCCTGGGTCCCTTTTAGGTAGTTAACACACTGCTGACCAACTTTATTCTGCAGCTTGATCTTTTTGTACCTCTGCTCCTCAGGATGTAGGTAGACATTGCCCAATTGCTTACCAATCATGTCCATGCCCAGCATCACCCAGTCAAATGTGTAGATCGTCATGATGCAGACAGACACTGGGTTGGTGGAAAAGTGTGTGAGAATGGCCTCCTTGATGGGGGCACCATGCTGGACCTTCCTCTGGGTGGCCGCTGTGAGTAGGCAGGGGAAGTAGATATCAGGCACCACCAGATGGGTCGAACCTTACTCTTTGGGCTCAGTCACTTGGAGCTTCTGGACTGCCACTGACAGTTGCTTCAGCTCTCAGTTCGTTTCCCGCTGGGGTTCCAATTGGCATCCTGAGAGCTTTGGGCCTTAAGCCGTCGGCTGCTTCTGCTAGAGTAGGCCAGGAAAGTTTCCACAGCCCTCTGATCCTAACTGATAGGCCTTTGGCAGGTGACCAAATCAAAAATGTACACTAATAATACATTCATTGTAGCATATGTAATCACACACAAAAAATGGGAACCTAAAAATTCAGCAAAAATAGAATGACTAACCATAAAATCCATGCATCATATTGCATAAAATTTCAAGCATATGACATTGCTGATCTTAAGACATACTATCGTTTATATAACACCAAGGGGAAAAGAGATCTGAGGCGATTGCAATTACGTGACGGTATTTATTATGGGCTATAAGTAAATGTGAAATCCCTACATCTTAGAAACAATTAAATATAGTTTACCAGGGAGTGGTTTAAAATAACGAAATGTTTCATATATATTGCAATAGTTCTAAAATAGTGGGAGGTATGTGTTTGGGCACGTGCATATACACACACATATAGGAGGTGATGTGGTAGCAAAAGTTTGAGAACCGGCTTTTCCCCTATAATGACTTTCTCCCAAGCTCATATGCATCGTGTTTATCAATTTCATAGTGGAAATATTCTTATGGCTCAGATCAGGACACCCATTTGATGACAATGCGGATTTGGGAAAAGATGCTTTTGTAAGCCAGTCTGAGCCAACTCCAGAATACTATATACCTATAAATAGAGTTCAGGGCCTCTCATTCTAACTTACTGTGTATCTATGTATCTATTTATCTCTCTGCGTGCATATAACTGTGTGCATTTATGTATGCAAGCGTGTCCATATATGCATGTGTAGTTTTTATAAAAGGTTTGTATGTAGTTATGGAAGTTGGTGTAAATTTAGAGTTGTTGCCTTGACAGATCTCTGTTTACTAGGCAAAACACACTAGCCAATGTCCCCTTTTCATCCATAAAATATATTGACCGTGGATGCCCAAGGCAGGCAGAAAATTACTAATTAGTAGGTTATTCTCAATTATGGTCATGAACTTCTCCTCCTACCAAAAGAGTTGCGTGCTTAACAACATTATGTTGTATTGTTCCCATGTCTGTTTAGACTGGTGGCACATTTTCTTATACTTGCTTCATTTATTTAACAATCACAAACACCTATAAAATATAAGTGAAAAAGAAAGAGCACTGTTGTTTTGTGAAAACAAAATTAAGTAATTTTATATAATCTAATAATGTCAAATTAAAAAGAAATCATTGATGTGGTTTTGAGAGGAGGACAAAATGTTATAAAATATTCAGCCATATATATCTTAAAAGTCTAAGAATGTTCTGCATTCAAATTATTTTTTAAGTATTATTGAGTACTCATTCCCTTTAAATCAAAATCGGAAGTCAAAGAAGGTGTGCTTTATGCCAGAAAATAATAATGTTAAGAGCACATTAGTAACCTGAAAGAAAAGACTTTGAATGCAGGTGGTGACTCTATAAGTGTCCACTTTGCCTGGCTGAATTCAGTTTCCCAGGATTTTCTTTCCTGTATATTCTGGTTAAGGTAGTCCACAAGAAACATTTTTGGGCTAGGTTTAGAGGGTTGCAGAAAAGCAGCAAAGATATTGCTTTTTTATGCCCAGGTCAGGTCAGGGTCATCGGGCACATTCTTAGCTGACTCCCAATCATTGTCAGTTATTTGATGACTTACCTTGTTGGCACATACCTCAGCCTGTGACAATTCTACCTTCTCCAGTCCTCCTTCAGACTCTGATTCCTGGGTCAAGTGTGTGTTTAGCTCTGAGAAGAATGTCAGTTTCTCCTATAGAACACCCACATCAAGTAAGTGAGAACTGATAGGGGGTCCAGTCCCTACGTGGGTACCACCGATGCTCATGGGGTTCCAGTAGCTTTTGTTCTCTCTCACTTCACATTCATCTTCCCTTTCCAACAACCTGTCCTGCAGAAGTCAAGCCCCAGCATTAGACATGAAGGTGATAAGAATACTTTTTCCAAATTTGATATAACTTAATATGTGTTGAGTTAAACTAAATTCATTTACCTGTGATTTTCTTAGCTATTTTTTTTTCTATTTAACTAAAACCACTGGTAATTATGGTGTCAGATAACAGGGTTGCATGTAACTCTATATACTCAATAATAGTCACAGCAAATTGAGAAAAATTACTATTACTAAACTGAAGAATATACAAGGCAACACGTTTATAATACAAATTCAGCAGCATACATCTTACCTCCAGTAAAAGAAAAAAATCATATCCTATAACCTAACAAACACATTTCCACTATTTAGCTTAAAAAATAGTATTGCACCTAAAAATGTGTAAATTATGTTACTTATTACTTTCAGATAAAAAAAGAGAAACATCTCTATTTTTGATAAAATAGGAAATAGTTAAGTAAATGAGGTTAAACCTGTATGATGAAAAACATAAATTATTAATAGAAGTATCTCAGCTGTACAAAAATACCAATGTAGGAAAATATCAATGATTTAATTTAATATTTTATTTTATTTATTTTTTTAAATTTTTTAAACGTTTATTTATTTTTGAGACAGAAAGAGACAGAGCATGAATGGGGGAGGGTCACAGAGAGAGGGAGACACAGAATCTGAAACAGGCTCCAGGCTCTGAGCTGTCAGCACAGAGCCCGATGCGGGGCTCGAACTCATGGACTGCGAGATCATGACCTGAGCCAAAGTCAGATGCTTAACTGACCAAGCCACCCAGGCACCCCTTTAATATTTTATTTTATTATTAATTTTTTTTAGTGTTTATTTATTTCTGAGACAGAGAGAGACAGAGCATGAGTGGGGGAGGGGCAGAGAGAGAGGAAGACACAGAATCCAAATCAGGCTCCAGGCTACGAGCTGTCATTACAGAGCCCAACACGGGGCTTGAACTCACGAGCTGTGAGATCATGACCTGAGCCAAAGTTGGTCGCTCAACTGACAGAGCCACCCAGGCACCCCTAATTGAATATTTTAAATATCACTGTTATAATTGATAATTTAATGCAGTATATTAAACAGAATATGTAACAATAATATGTATATTTGTGCATTTTAGGGTTCAAGTTTGTGAGTGAATGAAAGGCTAAAAAAATATTTCATAATATCAAGAGAATTTCATTTCTGAATGCAGACATGATAAGTGATGTTGTGGCATTTAAATTCTTCATTTTCCGAATTCTATCTCTCTATTGTTTTCATCATGATAAAACACATTTAACTACATTTCAAAAAATGCATATTATTATTAGAAAAGTACAACATAGAGATACTTATATTTTTATAATAAAAATAATTTATGACACATTTTTTTTTATTATTATTTCTCTCAGGCCCGGAGAATATTGTGAAATGTGGATCTTTTAGCATCTCAGCAGACTCAAATGTTTTTATACTTAGAACTATTGTCCTAGGAGTATATGAAACATGTTATTAATCTACATATTTTCTATATCTAACCTACATATTTTCTGAACTCTGGGATTGGTCATCCTCCGTAACATTTTGATACATGTCTCTAATCTATAATCACCCCTGCAGTAATCAATAAAGTCTGTGGCTCATCTTATATCACTGAAGTGTACTTTCTCTTTATCATGCACTGTAATGGCTAGACCATGTACCTCATACTTTGAACACTCGAACTTCAAAATCACAGTTTCCAATCACATTATTTGCTTTTCTTAAGCCCCAGATCCAAGTACATCAGGTGTTAGACCCCAACATTTCCTTCTAATCTGCTGAGGCCTTTTGGTATTGTTATGCATTTTTTTATTTGCAGTAGGTCCCATCATTTATCACTGCAATATTTGCTTGGCAATATCCAGAAATATCTTGTCCCTATTCTTCTTGAGTCTTCCATTTTGCAGAAGCCATGGTCAAGTAAAGCATTCTTTTTTTTCCATGAAACTGCATGTAAGCCATTCATCCCAATGACCTCCATTCTATCTATCCTTCAATATCAATATATCAGCCCTGACTTATGTTGTGCCTTCAGAACTTCCCACCATTTTTGGTCTTGTCTCTGGTTTGACCATTTTCTAATTCCCTACAGATTTCTTTTATTCAAATTCAACTTAATCATTTTAAACAGAAGACCTCTATGTCTATTTTCTCAAGAACACAGAGATCGTCGTCGGAGCATATGCTCAAACTCTATTCCCAAATTTATAATTAATTCTTCTTGATCTCAGGAAAGAAATATCACATCTCATAACCAAGACTAATCCAAACATCCATACTCTTGTTTTTTTCCTACCAATCCCTATCTACACCAATATGCTGTTAATGTCCATCTCTCCCTCTCTACAAGTAATTTTTCTATTACACCAAAATGTAACCAGTGAAAACAACACACTTTGGTTCTCTCACAGTTTTTGTGGGTCAGGATTCCAGTGCCTCTTGCTCGAGATTCTCACAAAAGGTTGCAGTCCAATTTCAGGAAGGCCCCAGTTGTGTCAGGCTAGACTGAGGGCACAGGTGCTTCCCAGATCCTCTGCCTTCCGAGCTCTCGTTCTGCTCTTAGTCATTTTCCCTTTCTTAAAAAAGGACACATCTGCAGTTTGGTAGTGTTCACAGCCGCTTTCTGACTAGAGATGTTTGGGGGAGCTAAGTGACGCTTTTCCAGTTCAATCTGGTAATGTTTCTGCATATATAAGTGTTAAAAGGACTTTGTGGGTCTTTCATACATCTCTTGGGGGCTCGTCCCATTAGATAAAAGACACAACAGCAAATGTCTTAGATGGAAGTCTATCTCTACTTTCAGCTCCTGTTGAGAAGGCTGAGGGCAACCCCTCACACTTCATAGAGACCCTGTTGTTTGATTAAGAGGGCCTGGCTAGCACACTCTTAATCTTTTTAAAGCGCCTTTTATGTGACTGAACAGACCTCGGAGGCACCACCTTTGATCTTTCTGAGGTCTTAATAAAAGATTTCACAGTCACACCTTCAGCTTCACATTCATACCATATTTTCTGGTAGTGCCCTGGATTTCATCTGTGCTGAAGTCTTTTCTTAATGTTAGCACTTGATTTTTGTTCAAAACCATCAATCCCGCCTTCCTTCGCTTAGTTCTTTTCTCAAATTATTTCTCTCCTCTAACACTTTACTCTAAATAGCAAGAATAAACCAGCTAGCACTTTCTACGCTGTTTTGAAATCTTCTTGGGTACACAATCTAGGTCATTAGTCATATGTTCTGCTTTCTGCATAACTGCAGATGACAGTGTTTATTAAATTTCTCCTAATAAGGATTGCCTTTCCTTCACCTTTCAGGAGTCTTTTCCTCACTCATCCACAGGCTCCTCAAAGTCTGACATTCTATGAGGTGTATTCAGTGCACTTTTAATCCTTTAATCACTCTCCTGGATGTCCACTATCTGGTTGCAAATGCCTCTTTTACATAAACATTCGGGCAGCCTCCCAATTCTACGTACCAAAATCTATATTATCTATTATCTATTATAACTATTATCCTTTAATAATTATCTATCGCTGCATAAAAATTACCCCTAATCTTACAGGCTTAAAAAAAAATCAATGAGGGCACCTGGGTGATTCAGTCGGGTAAGTGTCTGATTCTTGATTTCTGCTCAGGTCATGACCAAGGGTTGTGGGATGAAGCCACACATTGAGCCCTGATGTGAGCATGGAGCCTGCATGGGATTCTCTCTCTCCCTCTGCCCCTTTCTCCTGCTCATGTTCTCTCTCTCTTGCTCTAAAATGAAAATTAAAAATAAATAAATAATAAAAAACAACAACAACAGCAACAACAACAACAACAAAACCAATCATTTGTTACTTGATAATTTCTTTTAGTCAGGAATTTGGGTGCAGCCTAATTGGGTGGTTTTGTGTCTGGTCTCTCAAGAGTCTACAGTTAGGTTATTGATTGGGGCTGCAGGTGTCTCAAGGGTTCTTTGGGCTGGTTTCCAAAGCTCAATCATTTGACTAGTAGCTTACAAATGGCAGCTGGGCTGCCACGAAGTAAACGAGCAAGAGGCGGGAGACGTTGCCTAAAATGGAAACCAAAGTCTTTTGGTAATGTAATCTCACAATTGACATCTCATGGTTTCAGCAAAATTTTTAAAGCCAAGCAATAAAATCAACTCACACTCAAGAGGAGAGTACTATACTAGGGTTGGGATCTTTGGGGGCCATTTTACAGATTTTCTACCACAACTAACCACCATTTTATCTCTCTCCTTTAAGACACAAAAAATGTTTCTTTATTCTCTTCCTCACCTACTAGTCACTCAACCTGTTGTGATCTGTCATTATTTCATTCAAAGTGCTTGCTCTGTGGACCAATATTTCTCTGATTCCTATATACGGTAGGTCTTTTTTAGATTGTTCCTTAGTGAGAATATTAATCTTCCTAAGATTCTCTTTCCCTCCCCTTGGAATGAATTATACAACATTATTGTAATCTCAATTTCCTTATAGAGACTCTTTCTTCTTAGCTTCTTTCGTTGCCCCTTCATCTAACTTCTCTTTGAATGTAAAAGTTCTCAATCTATTTCCTTTTCTGTACATTTTCTTCAGAAAATTTTAATTCTTTTCATGGCTATCTCTTCTGATGTTTCTCAAATTTGTATTCCCATTCTATACTGTCTACTGATATTCATAACTTATATTTCTGACTTCAACCCTGGGGTAATTTAAGCAGCTCACATTTAACATGTTCTAAATCACATATGTCTTTTTGGACTACCAAGGTATTGTGTTAAATATAGATTTTGATTCAGCAGGTCTTTAGGGAGTCTGCAATCTGGCCCCTCACACCAGTTCCCAGGTGGTGCCAAAGCTATTGGTCCCTTAGAACTCTCACTGAGAAACGAGATTCCAAATTGTACTTATTTCTTATCCTCAGAAACATTTTCCCCTTTGGGAGTACTTGATCACTTAGTGAACGCATCATTTTTGTTTTTATATATTCAAACTAATATCTGGGAGATTACACTAGAGTTTTGTTTTTTGTTTTTTGTTCTTTTTTTTTAATCTAATGCCTTCTCTAAGCTGTCACAAAGTCACGTACATCTAATTTCTACAAATGAATTAAATCTGGTTTATCATCTCCTTTCACAGCCATTAATTCAGTATTTCCTACACAGAAACAAAATCTGGATTATTACAGAAAACTCATACCTAATCTATCTGCTGTCTTCAAACACAACTTTCATCTAGCTGAAAGAATAACACAGCCATGCAATGTAAGCTTATTAGGTGACTATTCTTTGTCTTCCAGATAAATTTCAAAGTCAAGCTTTCAATAGAATGCATTTCATAATCTACACCTTGCCTATTGGTCACTTGTTCCAAAAATTTACTTGCCATAATCAGTCTTCATTTTCAGAATTTTTCTACCCAATGGTACACTTAAATGACTACCAATTCCACAAGGTCAAGGGCTCCGATCATTTTAGCCCTTTAATCACATTTTCATTTTTCTCATGCATGCACAATAAATATACATTTCATAAATACCCATGGAATTAAACATTTAGGATAGAGTTTGTATTTTTACAACTTAAAATAAAATATTAAAACTTCAGTTTGTATTAATTATTGACGTATCTTATCTATCTATACATATATTTTCTTCTTAATGCCTTTGCTTTGATTCTATCCAAGTGTCTTTATTTTTTCTTTACTTTAGGGATATATTATGTTATGGTGTATAATTGTTTGGCCACCTGCTGCAACAGTGTCTCACATTATAAAGATATTTGGTCATTAGTCCATACAGTTATTTCACGCATGAGAATTATCATTTTTAATTTGGCAGCAATGAACTAACACCCCAGCATGTGTTCAAAACTACCACCTCCAAAGAGCAATAAAGAGAGTTGACTAAGTTGATTAAGACAATAAAACTATCAGAACTGCTTCAGGGCTAACAAAAATGCTTACATCAACTCATACTGCTTATAATTGCTAGTATTTTTTTTTTTCTATTTTTCTTAATGACAATAATACAAGCTACTAATTCAGGTTGTAAATTAAAATGTACATAACGTGATAATGTAGTTAATAAATTTAAGAAATCACCCATTGAAACGTTAATTATCTAGATATTTCAATGTAAAGTGCACCATGATAAGATACTAAGCTAAATATATTCAAGTAACAGGCATTCAGTCTTCATATTCAGAATACCACAACTAGTAGGAATGAAAATGTAAATGAACTGAAAATGTAATTGGCGAAAACAATATACAAGTTGCGAAAGTACATTTTGTCTCTTTGCTTTAAGAACTGTTATCTGAAACTACACTGTCTTTTGATAACATTTCAGAGTACAGTCAAGTAGGAAATTTGCACTTATGCAGTGAATATAGACTATATAAACAGCTAAACCACTCAATTCAAGGGGGGAAGCTGGTATTTTTTCATTAAAATTGTGCTTTAAAGTTAATGCAGTTTTAACTGACTTTTGTTTATGCTTTATGTTTTTAGAAATTTCTTCTCTTGATTTATTTTTTTAGTTTTTGATAATACTAAAGGGATCTGGGCTGCTCAGTCGATTAAGCGTCTGGCTTTGACTCAAGTCATGATCTCACCATTCATGAGTTCGAGCCCTGCATCAGGCTCTGTGCTGACAGCTCAGAGCCTGGAGCCTGTTTCAGATTCCGTGTCGCCCTCTATCTCTGCCCCTTCGCCGCTTGTACTCCGTCTCTTTCTCTCTCAAAAATAAATAAAACATTAAAAAAAAAAAAAAGAATGTTAGTACAGCAGGGGTGCCTGGGTGGTTCAGTAGGTTAAGAGTCCAACTTCAGCTCAGGTCATGATTTCACGATTTATTAGTTTGAGGCTTGCATTGGGCTCTATGCTGACAGCTCAGAGCCTGGAGCTGCTTAAGTTTCTGTGTCCCCCCTCCTTCTGCCCTTTTTTCGCTCGTGCTCTTTCTCTCTCAGAAGTAAATAAACGTTAAAATTAAAAAAAAAAGAATTAATACAGCACACACAGAATTTAGAAGCTTACAAAATAACTATCTATAAAAATTGGATACAATAAGTTGCTCTATATATAACCAAAATATCTCAAGAACTGATTTTTTTTTGATCCTTTGTAAACTGAAATAAATTCATAATCAACATAATAGCAACAACACCGAAATTAAAAGAAGCTACCAGGATATAGTTTATGAAAGTTTTCAGTAAAAAAACAAAGCACAATAATTTTTTTTGGATAGAAATATGACACATTTTTCAAAAGAACCAATATTACATTAATTCGTTTTGCTTTGTTCCTCTTTTTATATTTATGTACTTTTCTCTATTTCTCAGCACAGTTCTCAAGACTGACTCTGAATTAGACTCACCCAGAAGAGTTGTTCTCCTTATTTTAGCTCTACTGAGGTGTAATTGACAAACAGGAATTATATACATTTTAGGTGTACAGTCTGATGTTTCTATATGATCACCACAATCCAGTTAAATAACATACCCATTGCCTCAAATACCTTTTTAGTATTATTTTTTTTCTCTTGTGGTGAGGACACTTGAGATCTATCCTCTTAAAAATTTCAGGTTGACAATGCAGAACTGTTACTCTAGTCATCATGAGGCACATTGGATCTCCAGAACTTACTCTTCTCGCATAACTGAAACTTTCCATCCTTTGACCTAGTCTATTCAGACCAATGGAATTGGAATCTGAAGGTGAAACCTGGACATCAATTGTTTCAGAAGCTTACCAGATGAGAGGAAATGTTCTGTATAGTCTCTTCGACTTCTCAATATCCTCTTATCCCTATATTAACAAATTACGTATAAACTCATTTTTATATAAAATAATGTGAAATCAATTGTTTAAAGGTGACTTTTTTAATATTTCATTTGTTTTCCTTTCGTTCAAAATTTCTTTGGATGTTTATTTTAAAAATGAATGACAAATTACATCTGTTTCATTATTCAGCTTTAATACTTATGATTTGTACATTTTTTTTGTTTTGGTTTCAACGGTGTGGAATGAACACTCCAAGATAATTGTATTAATTATAAGACCAGCGATTGATTAAATCTGATATTCTGACTTTCGCATTAAAAGTTTTCACGTGTTCCTTGCATTGTGAGAAGCCTTTGAAGTATCTGAGCCTCTGGATAATATACCTGTCAACTCACAGAAATTTCTGCTTAACAGGGGGAGCAGCAGCTTCTGTGCACCCAGGTGAGTTTAAGTGAAAATTTAGTTTCTTTTATTTATTTGAAGTGTTAGTTTCTCCTGGGTTACTGGGAGCGAATCCAGCTGAGCCTGGGTGAATTCAAAGGCCACATTCAACAGAGGCCACAGTTTCTGCTGGAATTACAACAAAAAAGATAAAATAGAGCAATGTAAAACTTTCATTTTGAGAACAGGGATGTTGTAAAGTATTTCTACTTTGTGCTTTTCACCATGGTTTGGAAGCAGGTGCACATTGTTTGGTACATTCCTGGTGCTGATTCCTCTTATTTTTAATTCGACATATTGCAAAACTTAATAAATCCAAGAATGCTTTAAATATAAATTGATCTATTGTGAAAGTTTCTATAACACAAATAATACAGTTGGTCTATTTTTGCCTAGATATATTCCATAATTGGGATAAAAGGGTATTTTTTAAAGCTACTAATTGGAAAGAGACGTAAACACAGCTGAAGTATAAAATGTATGACTTTAAAAGAGAATAAGACAATGAATTCATACATCCAAATAGACAGTGAATACTATTTTGTAATAATTTCTGGTCCCTAATGAGGTAAATAGAAAGTAGTTATTGTCCTAAGAGTTTTTATAGAAAAGATGAATAAATATCACGCAAATAAATAGTATAACATGTTAACTAGAGAGTATAATGTTTATTGCTATTTGGAATATATTTCTTCTTAAGCTGAAATATATATGTAGGCATGACTAGGTTTTGGTAAGTTTCTGAGTACATACTTGTAATTATTCTGTGTACATACTAAGGACTGGCAAAAAGGCAAAGAATGTGACAGCCATCTTGATAACTTTTTTTTTTCCATGTGTAGTAATTGATACTTTTTTTTTTTTTCAGCACTGACCTTTGTTATGGAGTGGATGTAGGTAGACTACAAATATAAGTGCAGGAACTATAGGGAAATCGTAAAACCCATTAAAATACATGAAGTTGTACCATTAATTGCTGATTTTGTGGCAGAAATTTACGTTTTATTCAAGTAAAACACCTCACATTTCATTTATAATCTGAGAAATTTAGACAGATGGTGTTTAGTGTCTTATCTAATCAGGCTGATATTATTATCCCATCCCTCATGCCTAGAAAAAAAATAAAAATAAAAATAAAGCATATATTGTTTTTTTTTCAACGAATAAATATCAAACATGTTATTTGGCTCCATAATTTCTTCTCGTTTTCAACAACTTAATATGATTCGTGTGATTACTATAAGAAGCTGGAACCTCAGTGCTTTTCACCTTATGATTACAGCCAACTTATGATTGAGTGGAAGATGGGGTGTATAGCTTTCCTTGAAAGACACAATGGCTTGTTCATTGAGTGGGTATTTGGGTCACACAATACAGGAAGGGGGGGTCTTTATAAGTTTTGGTTGTATGCATGTGACTGAAGAAATCCAATTTTATTCAGCCACTGGAATGTGACACACATTCCAGATGGATGAACCTGGAGAGCAGAGTATCTATTTTCCCCAACACCTTTTATATATGTATTTTTTATTACTGTAGCAATTCAATCTCTCAAATACAAAATTATTTTTTTTTCTGGTTATGGATTCATTGCTAAAACCTTCCAGGTTGACAGTGGGAGAAAAATAATTAAGTTGGAAAATTGCACACTTGGAGGATAGGAAATACTAAAAATTTGTGGTCTAGATTGTCTCATCACATATTTGAATAGCTGTTTGACATTTAAAAATCCCTGCCTGCAAAAATGTTGAGATAAACGTCCCCGGTGTATATAAATATCAACCTCCTAGTTTTCCGACAGTTTACTCTATTGATGTTGCCTCTATTGTTGAGATTGTACTGTGGAATCTTTCTTAACAACCCCCGCTCATCATCATTGGAAGCCTGTGCACATATTGTCAAGCTTTGTTAAGTTATAAGCAAGACCTAGTTTAGTGTCGCATTGAGAATCACAAAATTATGTTTTGAAGAGAATACATTGTTTACAATTTTTTCAAGACTGAAAATTTTTTATGAAATTATTAGAGTTTAGCTTTTCTAATTAATTTAGGAACAATAGGACTTTTAAAAATTAGGTATGCATTCATTCATTCATTCATTTCATAAATATTTTTTGAAAAAGTGTTGTATACCAAGCACTTTTCTAAGTGCTAAAGATAAATAATATTAGTGCTATAGGTATTTTAAATACATTGTTAGTCTAAAGGAATATGTTATCACAAATGATCCATAGACCCTTTATTTCAGAATCTTCTGATGGGATAATTTAAAAATAATTCCTGGGTCCCGTCTAAGATCAAATGAATCATATTGTTTGCCCATGATTCCTAAGAATATGCATTTTAGGGGTGCCTGGGTGGCTCAGTCGGTTAAGCGTCCGGCTTCGGCTCAGGTCATGATCTCATGGTCTCTGGGTTTGAGCCCCGTGTCGGGCTCTGTGCTGACAGCTCAGAGCCTGGAGCCTGCTTCGGATTCTGTGTCTCCCTCCCTCTCTGCCTCTCCCCTGCTCGTACTCTGTCTCTCTCTGTCTCAAAAATAAATAAAAACATTAAAAAATTTTTAAAGAATATGCATTTTAGCAAAGTCTCTAGGCACTTTATGCCATAAGAAGAACATCTTTTTGTTTTGGCTCTAAGTTTATGTGGTTTTGAAAAGTAGGAGCATATTAGCCTGGGGCCAGATTCTATATTAAAAGAAATTTGAGCTCTGGAACAATATAAGAAATAGAATGTATGGTCAGCTCCTGGCTGTGTTTAAATTTTGTTTAAATATCTGTCCCAGGTTCCACAAACAAAACACCAGCTCTAGCATCTGATGATATTTTATTCCTTGTGTATTACTTCTTGTAAAAGGGTTCTGGATTTCATTCAGGTTTCTTCTACAATTATTAATGGATGTGAAGTCTACACAGGAATATCTATACTGCTAATAACTAGGCCTAGATCGATCAATTATAGTTCATTACAATATCTTAGATTTAGTACTGGTTAAGTATTTCATCAGATTTTCTTTTCATAATTCTTAACAATTAAAAAAAGCTCATCAATTGATGCCTACTAAATATTTCAATGAAATTGATATTAATTCAAACAAGATACTCTTTCATAGTCTCAGAGGAAGCTGAAAGTTTTATGAGTTCTAACATTTCTCAATAAGATAAAATGGCATTTTAAAGAACAGGACGCAAGTATTCATAGTAAACTGTCCTTACCGTATAGTTAGATAAAGTTAACAATGTGCTCAGTGAGTACTCAACAGACAATTAACATTTTCTAAGTAATTGACCAGCTTGAAGGAAGCCATTTCATTTTTAATTAAAACTGTGGCTCATGAGAAAAGTATAGCCAGGGAATACAGTGTGTGCATGTGCGTGTGTGTGTTTGCGTGTGTGTGTGTGATATGCTTCTTGAACGTAGCAGATACTTTGACAAATGCAATGTGTTTTACTTGGTCTTAAGAACCAATAAATGATATTAGAAGTGTGACATTTTGAGGCACATTTCTTTACATGTAGGAAGTTCATAATCAAGACAGAAATACATACATTTATTTCTATTAAAAAGTAAATGTGTTTTAAACCCGTGGAATAATTTCAGTTATCAAAGGTGATTTATTAGAGACTACATTCATACAGCATGAAAGGAGAAGGAAACAACTTATAAGGACAATCTAAGTACCATTTAAAGAGCTCAGGATACCCTTTGTAATCAATTACCGATGCCTTCGGAGACTTCATGGTTACAGAAATGTTGACTCTTGAATTTCAACGGCTAAGCGGCATGCTAACACAAAGATAGCCTTTGTTTTGTTCTATAATATAACTCATCAACTTCCCACATCCATGGCTGACTTGGTAGATAGCTAATTATTTACTCATTTCAAATTCTTTAATTATTCTCCTCTTCTTATTCATCTTTAAGCCTTTGGATACCCTTCAATGTATAAATAATTGGTTAAACCGTTGAAACACTGTTCTTTTCCTAATGAATCATCCTTTGTATCAGTTAATTTAATTTTTTGTAATGTTTATTTATTTCTGAGACAGAGAGAGACAGACCATGAGTGGGGACGGCCAGAGAGAGAGGAAGACACAGAATCTGAAACAGGCTCCAGGCTCTGAGCTGTCAGCACAGAGCCTGACGCGGGGCTCCAACTCACAAACCGCGAGATCATGACCTAAGCCAAAGTCGGACGCTCAATCGACTGAGTCACCCAGGCGACCCTGTATCACTTAATTTAGTCCAAAAAAGAGTTTCTTGACGAAACTTCTTTTCCACCTGGAGAAAAGTTAAAGAATATAAGGAAAAAGATTGTAAAGAAAATTGTATTAAGAAGTACTTGAATATTTGTTGGCTTTTACACTTAAGAGTTATTGTGTATAATTGTTTTTTTTTTATTTAACAATTCCCATGCTTCTAAGTCACACAAACTGAACTTTTTAAAGTACCATGCTTTAAGAAAGTTATGTGTAGAAAACCTAATTCCTCAACACAATGGGATGAATGCAAAGAACAACATAACCTTTCTCAATCCATTCTTCAAAGCAAAAGGTTTTATGAGCCTGACATAGACAAATAATTATAGTAATAATTATAGTTAATAATACAATGCATTATTAAGAGTATCCAACTCTTATTTAGCTCTTAGCATGGCTCAAAGAGTAATTTTCATGATTTGATTATATAAACTTATTTATTTTTCAAAACAAATCTAGATGGGTACTATTCTCATCTCCATTTTAGAGAAGAGGAGAGTAGGGCACAAAGGGGTGAAATTTCTTACACAGAGTCACACATCTAGTAATTGGCAAAGCTAGAATTAAAATACAAGCAGTCTGGCTCCTGAATAAGATTTAAAATGTTGAATCAATCACAATTTGTCAGAAAATAACCCTGGGGTGGGGGAAATAAATAAATAAAATGGAACAAAATAAAATAATTTGGATCTTGCTGAATGTCAAAGACTTTGAATTCCTTTTGAATTATAAACAAAAATCACATAGTGATCTATCATTAGAAATTATGTTATGATCTGTCAGCTGGCAAGTTGATTAGGTTCTCCTTTAATTTTGGCAAAAACAAAGAGTTGCAACCATCTGAATTATGAAAGCATTTATTACCCAGTTGCTAATCTCATTCACTTCAGAAATCCAATACTGATATTTAGAAGAACGCTCTACTGGTTTTATATCACAAGGTAGTTTTTCACTTACAAACAATGGTCCACCGTAAGATTAGGGATTGTGGCAGAAAGGCAATTGAGGAAGAGGAATTGGGAAAAGCAGCAGCTAACGGTGTGTGTGTGTTCTTGGGCAGATCAGATTTAAGAAAGAACATTCAGGGAAGCTAAGGATCAGGACATTTGTTTCGTTAAAGCTATTTATATGTCTGTATTTACACTTTGGAAAGCCTTGGTAAAAACCTGGGGAGATGGGGGTAAGTACAAACCAGTAGTCTAGTATGAAAACTGTTTAAAAGAAGTTCCATTTTCATATGGTTTCTCCAAATATACATAAGAGAAGTCTCTAATCCTGGTAACCAGGAGAGATCCAAGTGTGAATTAATTTTTGGTGGAATTTCCCCCCCCACCCCCCACCCTATGCGCCATCTATGTGTTTCCTTGGCTTATAGCACTTAAAACATTGTGACAGCATAAATATTGAACCCTCTCCTCTTTCTTGCTAACTAGATCAAAGTCATCACTGCACTTAAATTTTCTTAAGTGTTTGTGTTCACAAGATCACCTCCTCCCTTTTTAAAGCTCCTTTTTCAAATTCAATACACAGAATAAAAATGTGCTTACTCTGACACTAGCTTATCAGCTCTGGAGCTAGTCAGGCTTTGTTTTTACTCTGTCTTCACTGCTTGCTAGCTGTGAGATCATGTCATTCTTCTGCCTAGGTTTACTCACTTGAATAATGGAATAAAGAGAAGTATCTACATTTTAGAGTTGATGTGAGGATACTGTAAGTTATCGTGTGTAATACAATTAGAATAGTGCCAGGCACATAGTATGTTAAGTTAAATATTTACTATCATTTGACTGTATGTTGTATACGTTACATACATTAACGTTATATTCATCACATACAATGGATTTCCTTCTTCAACTTAAATATTCTATTATGGGTACCATTTATTGAGTACATTTTAACTTTTCGACTCATTTGGCTGTATTTTTCCTGAACCATCTTATTTCAACCTCTGAAAAACATTTAGATGTTATAAAAATTGACTTTTTACAAAAAAGCTTTGAAAAATCAAGTCCTTTGGCTAAGTTTAATTAAGATTCAGGTCTGTCTGTCTACATGTCTGTCTACTTATATACCAATTCCATATGAAAGAATGATATTGAAAACAAAACCAAGAGAAAGCTGACTCTCTGTGTATGGACTCACTTAATGCATTTATACAGGATAAGAGATGTGCCGCCCAGACTGCCCTTCAGGATTGAAGCTCTCTTTTCTACAGTGACTGAAATGTCACTGCTTAAGTCTCACAGCTGAGTCCCCCTCCAGGGATATCCCCTGGAGCTGCTTTTCTTAAGGTTGAGGACATCCCGGGGGCAGTGCTGATTTAATACTTGGTCAACACGGTGATATGTAAGTCCAACTCCTCTTGTTCCAATTCAGGCCATGTCAGAAGGGCCCTGAGTTCCCATGGCCCTGAGTTCCCATGTTTTCTGCTGGAGCCCCTGTTGGAACCAAACTGCAGTTTAACAGCTGCCCAATCTTGCTTCCATCTTCCTTTCCAGTTATGAGTCCTTCAACTTTCCTCCATAAACCACCCACATTGAAATTTTTGTCTTAGGATCTGTTTTCTAAACAGCCCAAGCTCTGGAACACTCCCTGCCTTTCTGGGAATTATGAATTAAATCCCTGCTCCAAAATAAAAGACAACGCATGTTGTAGATATTTTCATCCAACTAATCAGTACACTAGAATTAAAATCTATCATTTATCTTGAATTTTGCTTTGAAAAACTTTAACTTCAGAAAAAATATTTATCGGTAATACCCTAATTACTTTTAAAGATTTCAATTTCAGATATGTTTGAATAATTCTAATTTCAATAATCATTAGTCACTATGTGACAGTTTAAAAAACAACAACAACATATTTTTCTGTAGAAGATAGGCTAAATAATACCTAGCCATAGATTTGGAAAAATGAAAACCACATAAGTGTGTCCCATACTAATTTCTTCCTCTGCCTCCAAGGCCCATTCTACATGTCTGGAAAAGAGACAGGCACAATGTACTGTGTAAAAGCAAATGTACTTAGGCATAATTCTGGCAAAGGAAGTGGCGATTTCTGTTGCAACTGAAAAGACTATAGAACAATTAGCATTTTTCTAGGGCCGCCTGAGTGGCTCAGTTAAACATCCGATTCTTGACTGGCTCAGGTCATGATCTCCTGGTTTGTGAGATCGAGCCCTGCTCCAGCTCTACACTGTTAGCACAGAGCTTGATTGGGATTCTCTCTCCCCTTCTCTCTGTACCCCTACCCAACTTGCGTGAGCCCTCTCTCTCTCTCTCATTCTCCCTCTCTCAGAATAAATAAATAAACATATAAAAATAAAATTTCACTAATATTTTAAAAAGTAGTGTTTTCTCTTCACTTGATTTAGAATTCTGGAAATCGTCTGATCTGAAGTCTGCATTTCATATATGAGGAAAATTAAGCCCAGTTCAAATGACAATTTGTAACAGAAAAAATATATAAATTCCTGAAAAGTCAACATTCTAAGTACTTTTGTCACCTCTGAAGATACAAATTTAAGAATGTAAGCAATATAGAAAAACAAATCAAAAATCAAGGTACCGGGGCGCCTGGGTGGCGCAGTCGGTTAAGCGTCCGACTTCAGCCAGGTCACGATCTCGCAGTCCGTGAGTTCGAGCCCCGCGTCAGGCTCTGGGCTGATGGCTCAGAGCCTGGAGCCTGTTTCCGATTCTGTGTCTCCCTCTCTCTCTGCCCCTCCCCCGTTCATGCTCTGTCTCTCTCTGTCGCAAAAATAAATAAACGTTGAAAAAAAAAATTAAAAAAAAAAAATCAAGGTACCACTACCCACCTACTAGAATTCCCAAAATCCAGAACTCTGACAATATTAAATGCAGATGAAGATGTAGAGTAACAGGAACTCACTCATTGTTCCTTGGGATAAATAGGTGGAGAACAATCATGCTCAGTATGATACCATAATAATGAATTTTGTTTTCATACATTTGCCCCAAATTATGGAATGTACCTGATGAAGAATGAACCATAATATAGAATATGGATTTGAGGTGATTATGATGTATCAGTGTAGGGCATCAATTTTTTTTTTAAATTTTTATTTATTTTTCAGAGACAGGGAGAGACAGAGCATAAGCAGGGGGAGGGGCAGAGAGAGAGGGAGACACAGAATGCGAATCAGGCTCCAGGCTCTGAGCCATCAGTACAGAGCCCAACACGAGCCTCGAACTCATAAACGGTGAGATCATGACCTGAGCCAAAGTCGGACACTTAACTGACTGAGCCACCCAGGCTCCCCTGTAGGCTCATCAATTTTTAAGAAATATACCATTCTGGTGGGAATGTATTTGATAATGGAGGAAGATATGTGTGTATAGAGAGGGGAAATATATAGGAAATCTCTGTACCTTCCTTTTTAATTTTGCTGTGAACATAAAGCTGCTCTTTAAAGAACTCTTAAAAAAAAGATATCAAGTGCCCAAAATTTATAAGAAATTCCTATAAATCAATGAAAAGATCAAAAAAGTAAAAATATTTAATCTCTCTTAACCATCAGGAAAAAAAAATATTGAAACAATTACAAGATGCTATCAGGTTAGCATATAATGTATTTAAATTTTATTCAGTTGACTTTGAGAAGGAAACATTTATTCTTTGCTCCTTTTATGTCTGGTATGATTCTAGATGCTTTATCTTCGTTGCCTCTCTTCTTGAAATCTTAGAACAAACTAAGAAATGAATTTTATTATCTTCATCATACAGATGAGCAATTTGAAACTCAGAACAGTTAAGAAATATGCCAAAGAAAGCACAGGTAAATATTCTGACCAGGATTCAAAAATTATGTTTAACTTCAATGTCTATAATTTTTCTGTTAGGATATATGTATTTATACATGTTGGATGAATGGAAAATTACAGTTTAGTGAAAGACAAAACCTTGTGTCCCTATCTTGTTAATTCACAAGGAGAGAGAATATGCTCTAACCATCTTTTTTTTTTTTTAATATTTATTCTTGAGAGAGAGAGAGAGAGAGAGAGAGAGAGACCACAAGGGTCGGGGGGAGCATCAGAGAGAAGGAGACACAAAATCTGAAGTAGGCTCCAGGCTCTGAGCTGTCAGCACAGACCCTGATGCGGGGGCTCTAAACCATTAGATCATGACCTGAGCCAAAATCAGACGCTCAACCGACTGAGTCACCCAGGTGCCCCGCTCTAACCATTTTTATACCCTAATACCTACTAGCACCAAGAGCACTGTTAAAAATTGCATAATTCAGCCCTGAAAGACTAGTGTCTTATTTTTATATTTAAAACTTGTAAGATATTTGATAACATATTTGAAATTTTGGAAAGATATACCTGGTTTATCAGGAGTGGTTTTAACTGCTAAAATGTTTGGCTTATAGAACCAAACATTGTATCTTATATACACAGAAAATAGAATACAGCTCTCCAAACTAATAGTTAGGAAAGTATATGACAACTATATTCATGTAAATGGCAGATTCCTTTCAATATATTTTGACGTGTTGCTATTTTTACCCCAAATAGTTATGAGTCAGAACAAATTAAGGTTCTAGGGGAAGCCCTTATGCAAAATGAAAACACAGATTGTTCTTTCAATCAAGCCTCCAACTTGGCCTTAGGGGAAAAGTGCTGTAGAGAAAGCAGAGATATGGTAAGGAACATTTTTTGTTGTATTCTGTTAGAAACCAAATTAGCAAAATACCCAGAAAGCATTATAATGAACAGTCTCCATGCAAGAAACCAATTTTGCATATTGAAAAAAAATAAATTTCTGTGCTACGTGTTCCAAAATTTGAAAGAAAAATGTGAAGAAAATAAAGTATTAGCTATTGAAAGAAATACTGGTTATATGGCAAGTCTTTGAAGCAATACTTAGGTCAAAGGATATAGTCAATTGTCAAAGACACGAAAGATGTTTATATAGAATAATAATTATAACAAGCATAAGAACCAAATTTACTGTCACATTCACGTTCAGTCACAGTGCCTTCTTATATGTGTGCCTAGCCCTCATTAGTGACGATAAGCTTTATTTTGATAATAAATTGATTTATTCAGGTTTCTTCAAGGAACTAAATGTTAAACTCAGAGTAAGTAATTTGAGAAGAGTTTAGTAAGCGAATTTTTGTTTTAACGTGGGCAGGATTTAAGAAAATCCACAGTTTATATGGTTCAGTACACCAGTGCTTGTGGAAGAGGAGAGATATTACCAGATCTAGGTGGGAAAAGAGAAAAAAAACAAAAAACAGAGAACAAAACAACAAAAGAGAGCTTTTGGAGAGGGACACATGAAGTCTGTGGTAACCTACAAAGGATGAAGGATTGTATGATTATCCTTGAAAATATCAACAGATTATGCCTGGGAAAACTCGGAGGCAATTCACAATGTGTATCTGAGGCTATGTTGCCATGTTTTTACTTAAAAGGACCCAGGTCAAGGGTCCTTGGTCAAGGTACTCCAATTCTGTGAATTGATTTATACCTAGGAACTGAGTACGAGACTACGAATCCTCACTACAGTGAGTTAAATTTTCGTCCACTTGATGTAAATATACTTTTGCTGTATACTCCAGTATATTAGTACTAATATAGTACATATACTATAGTACATATACTAATAATGAGTACATATACTAATATACTCCAACGTATTAGTAGCTGATGATCTATTCATTGTCTAGTGATATTGTGGTTAGTTAGCCAACATCATATATACTTGTAGGCACAAACAATGACCACCATTTCCTGTTTATGACTTATTGTGGTAATTCCTTTTACCTTGTTTCTGAAGGTTAATACATATCACCTGTTTTTATTACTTTATTATCTCCCTAGTCCTAGTGAGATCAATTTCTATAAAGCATTCTCACAGTGACCCCTGGCCCACAGAAGACAGCCACCACTGAACATTTCAAGGATGCTTACTGCTCTCTGATCAAAGCATTTCTTAATATCTTCTAGGTAGTAGCCTCTGATTCCTTTTTGTTGGTATGGAAAGAGAGAGCCTTAACAGATTACACATAATATTTTCTTCTCTTCATGCTTTGAATTCTTTTCCTACAGCATGCCTAGGAAATTCTGGGATTTCCACCTCATTGACTCTAAGCCATTTAAGAGTCTAGACTTCATTTAGTACATATGCCACACCAAAGCTAGTACATAAAATATTGAATTTTAGGTTTGTGAAACAATGTCAATAAATTCAACCCGATACAGCATTATGTTTTATCCTTCTTGACTCAAT
This sequence comes from Lynx rufus, assembly GCF_022079265.1. Lineage (NCBI taxonomy): Eukaryota > Metazoa > Chordata > Mammalia > Carnivora > Felidae > Lynx > Lynx rufus. The sequence goes on along the minus strand of NW_025814845.1, from coordinate 23,440,874 downwards.
ATCCAGGAATCCATTTTTATACACACTACTTCAAGCCTGACTGATAGAAATTGTTAAGCATTTACAAATTACTGGTCCATGGCCTCTAAAAACAAGTCTTGTAATTTTAATTGAATGACACAGATAATCTGTGTTCCCAGACAAGGAAACTATGGTGCATCCCTGAAATATATGAGCAATCCAATCCCAGAATCCCATTGTGAAGGCTTATTTCCTGGGGCTACTTCTAGGTATTGATTGTTATATCCATCAATATCTTAGCAGGAAATACTGAGACTTTGTAGTACTAGATGAGTGTAATAAAGAAAATATTACAAAGTGATGGGGAACTCTATGGAAATTAAAAAAAATCATTACTGTTGGACTAATGTAGTAGCTTTCAGATTGAAAAGATGACTATCCTCAATCTGAAGTTCTGTGTACACCTACTACACTTCCCATTGAGAATAGAAAATATTCTCTCTCAGAGTGCCTGGGTAGCTCAGTTGGTTAAGCTTCCAACTCTTGATTTGGGCTCAGGTCATGATCTCATGGTTTGTGAGTTGGAACCCCGCATTGGGCTCTCTGCTGACAGTGTTGAGCAGGAGTGTGCTTGGATTCTATCTTCCTCTCTCTCTGACCCTCCCCTGCTCATGCTCTCTCTCTCTCTCTCAAAATAAATGAATAAATTTAAAAGAGAAGAATGTATTGTCTCTCTTCTTGATTTTATATTGCCCTATAACTTGCTTTAGTCAACAGAATGTTATCAAAGTGATGCTGTGTCATCATAAGGCTAGCTCTGAAAAGTCTGGCAGGTTCTGCTTTCACCCTTTTGGAGCACTAAACACCATGTAAGAAAGGTTTTGGTTTTTCCTACTACCCTAGGTCAAAATTCAGCTGAATTTTGCTGCACATTCTACCCTAACCAACATCACACCGAGTGAAGATAAATTGTCCAAAATCTCTGACAAGGTTGAAGGATCATGACAAAATAAGTGAATTTTGTTGTGTTAAGTTACAAAGTCTTAGGTCTGCTTGTTATTCGTAGATAGATGATGGAAACAGCTGGTATGAGTTGGGTGCTGTACAACCCTCAGATATGAAGGATATGCATCATGGATGCCCCACTCAGCTGAGCACAAATTCTAGCTTCTCTTTGAAATCTCATGCAGTAGGCATCTATGGAGCCTCTAAACCCCCAAATCACTTACTGTGACCATCCTTATATCTTTCATATCCAATAATTTACATTGTAACACTCTTTTAACCAGCCTTTTCTCCCCAGTGATGTAATCAATTTCTGGTGTGGGAGATTACTTTTTGTTGGACTCTTGATATTGCTATATACTATGGAAAATGTCTCCCTGAAATGAAGTAGGCATAAAGATAGAGAAGAACTAACACAAGGATGTTCATCAATGAGTAGTCAAAATATTAAGTTAAACATCACTCTAAATTTTATCAAGAGTAGTAATTAAATGAAGCACATTTATGCAGTCAGTGATTATTAACAAATAAAGGGTAACTTCTACAGTCATGAAAACTAACATTTTTTTTCTTTTTATTCTGTAATCAGTGCAAGCTACTTTCCCAAGGAATAATATGCTTCTTTATGTATATCACTATCCAAGACACTATTGTAAGACATTTACACAAAATTCATAGATTTTAATGGCACACTATTGGCCATCAGTACTATGCATCACATTTTAATGAAATACAGTTCTCTTAACTGTTTTTTTTTTTTGATCCTTAGCACAACAGCACCTTCAACATGATGCATAAATACCTACCTTTGTAGAACACAGTTAATAATTACTAAAATTTGCATAATACATACCATGCACCAGGTACTTTTCTAAGAGCTTATGCACATTAATACATATAAGTTAAAATATTTTTAATATTTGTATTTATTTTTACATAATAAAAATGTCTCTCTTACAAGAGAGACACAGAGTGTGAGCAGGAGAGGGGCAGAGAAAGAGGGAGACACAGAATCTAAAGCAAGCCCCAGAGCCTGTAGCACAGAGCCCAACACGGGGCTCAAACTCACAAAGCAGGAGATCATGACCTGAACTGAAGATGGACACCTAACTGATTGAGCCTCCAGGTGCCCCACTAATTTAATCTCCATTGCAATCCTATGAGTAATATTATTATCTACATTTTACTAATAAGATCACTAAGGAACAGAGAGATTTTGTACATTTCTATATATGTTAATTGACTACAGAGCCAATAGGAGAGAATAACTTTTTTCCACAGGTTCCAATGGCTGTGTGGTGACACTTAGAATTATGAGGTATATATCTCTCTGTTTTCTTTTGAATGTTATCCGTGAGTTACTACACAACAAGCTACTAAGGAAGCTCAGAAATATTCTTCCCTTCTCTACTTTTTGGTTTTCTACATCATTTCTTCCATTCCACTTGGAGCATACTACCTACTTACACAGTTTAGAAAAACATAGCTGAAGCCTCAAATTTTTCCACAAACATGTTAGCCAATTTGCAGTTGATATATACAATCTTGTTTGTAACTCTGACAAGAAGATTAAACCAGTTAATACTTCTTTGATGTGATTTAGATAAGTTGAACTCAAGATGATCATGATCAATAAACACAACTTTCCAGTAAGATTCAAACAAGAAAAGGAACAATATATTGAATTATTTGGGAACTAATTTTCCTATTTATTTAATTAGCCATTAAATAAAAATTCAATGCAAAATATCACGGTGATATAAAAAATTAAATGTCTCATTTATCTTCCTAAAGTAAATTGAGTCATATAGAAACTGGTCTTAGCTTTCTAATATGAATATGTTCATGAAATCCTGGGACAAGGTACAGCTTTATATTACCTGTAAATGCTGGTCAGTATCATTTGTTACTTTCACGCAAACACAGATAGACAATATTCTAATTCCAGCAAGTTAAAAATGTTGTTTCATATAAAACAACCTTGGGTGCATTAATACTTTATAATAATGTGTTTTTTTTTTTTTTTTGGAGTGGGAGGGGAGGAGAGAAAGGACTTTTCTGTTTTATGTTTCTATACTGTTTAAACTTTTATCATGAAACTGTATTACTAAAATAGTGACAGATAAGTTTATTTCTTATTTAAAATAATAAGGGTTGAATTGGCATATCTTAATACCATTTCCTCTTGGGGAAAAGTAACTTTCCTTTTTTTTATCAAAGTATAATTGACATGCAATATTATATTAGTTTCAGGTATACAATATGGTGATTCAACAGTTATATACGTTAGAAAATGTTCATCACTGTAAGTACCAGGCAGGTAATTACCACTCAGTAGAGTTAGCATAGTCCTTTCAATTGTGTGGAGAAGGTAAGACTAATTATGATAGGTTGAAATGATTTCCATTTGGAGGCAAGATTATCAATGAATAATAACAAAAATTTTCGTTCTTGAAAAATGTAAAGGACTTTTTATTATTGTGTCCAAAATTGTTATATATGTATATAGAAATAATTTTTGTGAGCTTTTGAATGGTACCTTTTCCCAAATCTCTCTGACACTTCCAGTGTGGGTTTATCAAAAACTGCCTATACATCTAGTTCAAATGCAGAATTTCAAGCCAGTTTTATCATTAAATAAATAGGCAGTCCAATCCAGCACCAAATAGGTGTTCTTTGAATTCTGTTCTCTTGTCTAAACTACACAGCCACCTGGTCTTCTAATTTCCTTATGACTAAACTCCTCACTGTGTATTTTAATCCTGGTATCAATAAATCTTATCCAAATACTCATTAAAAAGATTTCTATTCATGGCTAGGTTCACATTCTGGAAAACAAAATACTACTTGTATAATTACAAAAATCAGTATAAAGTCCCTACATGAATTCCTACCTATGTTCTTATGTTTTACACAAATGAACATATAAAACAGTTCTCTACACTCAAATACAGTACTTTAGTCAGAATATAGTTAAGCAATGGAGCTAGACAATGGAATGCATGACCAAGAACCTGACCAGTAGATCTAACATATATAAAGAAAATAAAGGTTCCATATGGATTAGTTTGGCAAGAAAAAACGTAGGAAGGTAGCCAGATGGATTGAATATAAATCATGGATATCTATCCTCCTTATGGGTTCTGTACTCTGTACTAGTCAATTATATTGTTTGAAATTTGTTTTTTTTTATTTTTTTTTTTTATGTTAGAGAGAGGGAGAGGGCAAGTGAGCAGGGGAGAGGGGTTGAAGGAGAGAGAAAGAGTGTTAACCAGGTTCCATGCTCAGTGAAGAGCCAATGTGGGCCTCAAACTCACCAACTGTGAGATGATGACCTGAGCCAAAATCAAGAGTCAGATGCTTAACCACCTGAGCCATCCAGGTCCCCTGCCCCCAATGAGATGTAATATTCATCTTTAACCAGATATACATTAAAGCTTATGTAGAATTGGCATTCAATAAATTATTATAATTTAATTATTATCTTAAAGATTAATAATAACATAATTGTATAATAAAATATGATCTTATAAATTAATGAATTTCAATAATAATACAATTCTAATAACACATGGCTCTCCAATTCATATCTATTCAGCAACACATGGGGGTTAAGGAACCCCCCATCTATTCATTAATTCCTTTTATAGATAGTTACTAAATATCTACAATGTGATAGGTACCATTTTAATTACTGAACTAGTCAATATAAATGGTCTTTAATATCATGGAAATTTCACTCTAGTGAAGGTAATTAGAAATAAATATAAATAAAATAAATATGAGTAAATAGACAAAAAAATATTAGGAAGCAGTAAGAGTTACTGAGTGACTACTCAAGTTGAGTGGGTAGATAAATATTTTCATTCTGTTAATATTTATAAAACAATTATTGAACATTCTACTTCCATTTATTGACTTCCATCAAAGGGAAGAGGAATAGTGGCTAGGAATTCCAGATCTATAGTTGACTTCTTACAGTTGTTGCATTCTTTTCCACAGAGTCCTGTGATTTGGATAAGTTGTTCAAAATATTATTAAAACTTTTATATTCTCATCATTAAAATTATGATAAAAATATGTATATTGTAGTCTATATGATGATTATGTGAAATGATGTGCATAATCTGTTTCCAGCAACCACCATATACCAATAATTTTATTTTAACTAGTATGTTTTAAGAAGGTGAGAAAGGAGCTCCTGGGTGGCTCAGTCAGTTAAGCATCTGACTTCAGCTCAGGTCATGATCTCATGATTTGTAAGGTTAAGCCTTGTGTGGGGCTCTGTGCTGAGAGCTCAGAGCCTGGAGCCTGCTTCAGATTCTATATCTCGCTTGCTCTCTGCCCCTATCCCACTCACACTCTGCCCACCCCCCAAAAAAATAAAATAAAATAAAATAAAAAAGACGTAATTTTTTTTTAAGTCCATGTATTATGTGCTCTGGAGAAAAAGTTTTCTTGTGCCTTGAGTCAATAAGAGAATCAAAATCTAGATGGAAGCCTATTGAGTATTTTCTGGAATCAAATGAGTTATCCAGAGAATGGAGACATAGTGTGTCCATCAAGTGGAAGGAAATAAAATGCTATGAACTTTTTTTCATCATAACCTTTTTTAGGGTTAATTAAAATAAACTATCCATCATTCTACCCCTAGAACTAGTCCACAAGTAATGGAAACATTTCTACCCCATTAAATGTGTGCTTATTTATAGCTTCAAAATTTGAAACCAATTTTTAATGTAGGTGAGGACATTTTTATATACTTATTAAGTCAATCTTAAAGGTCAGATACTATCCTTATGCTCTTCTGATTTAGGTATCCTAGTATCTCACTTTCTGTATGTGTGTGTGCCTTATAGCATAGTTTCAAAATATTGGGTTCTTAGTGTATAACTTGATTGTTGAATGAATAACTTATCTGAGAGTCTGAGTGTCCTTTGAATAAATCTTTGCTGTGAAATTGAATACCAATAATGGCTCTTCCACAAATCAGTTATTCTCTGTCTTCTTGCATGAAATTCTTCATCTTATACTTGGGTTAGATCATTTGGCTACTTATGCACTCATTTTTATATGGTGAGTGCCTACCATGTTCTGACGGTAGGCCATGTCTTTCCTATCTAGATTGACATTTGATGCTCAAACCTATTAACCTTATTATTAGAATAACTTTCCCAGGACTTGTTTTTTTTTTTAAGAAACTCAATAATAATCTTTTTGAATTGGGGAAACACATACAAACCACACACAATCAAGTCTCACGATCATAAAACATATTATTTGATTTATGGCACAATAATCATCTTTGGACTCACATTTTCATATGAAGGGAATATTTAAATCTATGTTTCACATTCTCTAAGTGCTGTTCTGGTACTTTTTAATTTCAGCCACTGAGTTGATAGGGCTCAGAGGAAAACAAAATGGATTTATCCATCACTGAACACAATTAATTGTACATTGGCCTCTTTAGGAATGGAGTTAGATAAAATGACTTAATCACAATTTTTCAGGGGAAAATTATAAATAATTAACCACTCTCACTATGACCCGATAAAAGAAAGTGAAATTCAGCACATCCAAGCAAATGACAATCAGATAAGAAAATTACTCACAAGGAATATTCCATTACTATAAATGATTCTGCCCATATTGCAATACCTAAGGGTTTAGGCTACTACTTTTTAATATAGAACTATACATAATAAGACTGAAAGTCAAGTTTAGCTACATAATTGCATAAATACCTAAATATGTTGCAACTGACTCTATTATGTATTATTATGTCTACTTTTCATACTTGCACATTTGAGAAAACTCAAAAATGATTGTGAAATCCTGCATTATGATTAAATCACTGAAACTGAAGCAGTTTTAACATCTAACCCACCCCCCCCCCCCGAATATGTGTTGGACATAGGCATGGAGAATTACTTGTGCAAGGATTTGTCAAGTACAGGTAATTTTTTGGTACAGTTACCTCAACCTGAAGGTTCAGAGATCCCCATTCTGTGTAGATGCACATTTATTGTTGGTACACAGGAATGATATAATATCTTGTCTGATAAGGCATTTATTTCAAATACCAAGCCTGCTCATTTCAACTATATTTAAAACTTTGATGAATGTCTTATGAAGTGAAACACCCAACCGAAACAAATGAACATACTGTATTTGTTTGTTTGTTAGGGTTGCTATAGCAAAATACCATAGACTCCGGGCTTAAGCTACACAAATTTATTTTTTTAACAGTTCTGGAAGCTGAAAGTTCAAGATGTCAACAGGGTTAGTTTCCTCTGAGGTTTCTCTGTCTTGCTGATGGCTGCCCTCATGCTGCCTCTTTCTTTGGTGTGCCCCTGATGTCTCCTCTTATCAGGACATCAGTCATATGGGATTAGGGTCCCCCCCTAAAGGCCTCGTTTAATTTAATCACCGCTTTAAAGACCATCTGGGGGACAGGACTTCAACATACGAATTTTAGGGGGATACAACTCAGCCCATAACACAAACAAAGCAACACAAAACAAGACAAAACAAAACACATGTTTGCTCCTCAAATAATTCCCTAAATTTATTCTGTGATTTCTTCAATCTCATCTGGGGAAACTATGCTTCCCAGAATCCCTTGTAACTAGGTTTCTAGGTATTAGATCTACACACATGCTACCAGTTAGACACAGTCATGTGAAATCTTAAAGGGAGAACTGTGGTGATGGCCCGCTTCCTGCTTGCCTTGATTATTTTCTTCTTGTAAGAAAGCTAATATATATGGTGGGTCTTCTTGGGATGTTTATTCTTTAGTATTTACTTTATGTATTCCTGGGTGTTAAGAGCTGAAATATCCCTTCTTCAATCTACTGACAGTATAGTACCAATGACTTCTTGTTTCTGATCTAACTCTAGAACTGGCTTCAAATGGAGAAGCACTCATAATACATTAACTTGATTATGTTCTGGAAATTATTCTAAGATATCGATCTAAAACTTGTTATCTCAGAGGCACCAAATTCCATATTTATTTTGGCCTACTTTTATTCCTTCATTGCTATTTAGATCATAAATTATTCTGCGTATATAATTTTAATACCCAAACCACAAGATCGTAGCTATAACAATTTTTCTCAAATAAATGATTCATCTAGTGCTTTAAAAACTTTCATCCTGGAAACAAATGGACACTGTTGGAATGGGATTCACCTGGCCTCCATCAAATAAAGTGCCAACATCTTTTTTTTTTTATTTTTTATGAAATTTATTGTCGGGGCGCCTGGGTGGCTCAGTGGGTTAAGCGACTGACTTCGGCTCAGGTCATGACCTCGCAGTTTGTGAGTTCAAGTCCCGCGTGGGGCTCTGTGCTGACAGCTCAGAGCCTGGAGCTTACTTCAGATTCTATGTCTCCCCCTCTCTCTACCCCTCTGCTGCTCACGCTCTGTGTCTCTCAGTGTCTCAATAATAAGTAAATGTTAAAAAAAAAAAGAAACTTAAAAAAAAAGAAATTTATTGTCAAATTGGTTTCCATACAACACCAAGTTCTCATCCCAACAGGTGCCCTCCTCAATGTCCATCACCCCCTTTCGCTTCCCTCCCACCCCTCATCAACCTTAGTTTATTCTCAGTTTTTAAGAGTCTCTTATGCTTTGGCTCCCTCCCTCTCTAACTTGTTTTTTTTTTTTTTCTTCCCTTCCCGTCCCCCATGGTCTTCTGTTAAGTTTATGAGGATCCACATAAGAGTGAAAACAAATGGTATCTGTCTTTCTCTGTATGACTTATTTCACTTAGCAGAACACTCTCCAGTTCCATCCACGTTGCTATGAAAGGTCATATTTCCTTCTTTCTCATTGCCACGTAGTATTCCATTGTGTATATAAACCACAATTTCTTTATCCATTTGTCAGTTGATGGACACTTAGGCTCTTTCCACAATTTGGCTATTGTTGAAAGTGCTGCTATAAACATTGGGGTAAAGTGCCAACATCTTGCAAGATTCCAAAATGACTGTGGGATGAAACTTCTTCTTTGTAAGAAGAATTTGGAACAATAAAGAATTTCTTTCACAATGTGTTGACAACTCAGATAATACAACAATGGAGTCAGAAAGAAAAGAAGAGAGAGAGCAGTTGCTCTATCTGAGTCCTCATCTACTTTTTGGGGAAGAGGGAGGAATGTGCTATAGTCTGAGCTCAAACCTACTGAAAGAGGTTTCACAAAGAACACCTAGAAAATTTTAAAGGATTTCCCTTTAGATGACAGACACAGAGAACGGGAATCGTACTTGCATCTGTATAAAATAGACTATGGATAAGATAAAGAGAGTGGGAAACGGTACCTAAGTGCAATAATAACTGTGATGGGAGAGTGGTGGGTGTTGGGAGCAGAGCATTATCTCAGAGTTTGAGTAGCTAGCGCTGAAGAAACAGTCATGAACCATCACTCGGAATAGAGATGTTTCTTCTACCCAAGTCAAGACAATTGCAGTAGAGAAAAGTCAGGCAGAGAGTCAAGGGAAGACAGAAGATTGCAAAAGCTTGAGAAGAAAGGGTAATATTTAAGGAACTGTTAGATTCCAACACGACAAAGAAAGAAAAGTAGCTTTGTGAATTTCCTATTTAAGTAAGAACTGTCCTTCCCCATTCTCTCTGCTTGTAAGTGTGTGGGAAGTGGAGTTTTCTTACAACACGAAACCAGACATCCTATTTTCTGAATCCATATTGCTGTGCTTGTTTCTGAAAAGTGTCTTTAAGACAGCATATTCCTTAAGAGCAAACAGTAAAGCCTTGGGTCTGGCAAAAGTTGTCATGCAGGAAGAAGAGAAGGTAACTCCCTGAATAACATGAACAGAAAGAGACCAGAGAGTAGATAAAAATATGTTGGTATTTTTATTACTTTATGAATCATACATATGGACACGTTAAAAAGTACATAATACACAAAACCATAACATAGATAATTCATTTCCCAACAGCTATTGTTCTATTGTTCTGCTGCATGTTTGTAGGCAAACTTATTTAAGAAGTTATTTGCTTGTAGTTTTTTTTTTAATTGTCTTTAATGTTTATTTATTTTTGAGAGACAGAAGGAAAGAGAGAGGGAGAGAGAGACATGGAGTGTGACCAGGGGAGGGGCAGAGAGAGAAGAGAGGGCGACACAGAATCCAAAGCAGGCTCCAGGCTCTGAGCTGTCAGCACAGGGCCTGATGCCAGGCTTGAACTCATGAGCTGTGAAATCATGACTTGAACCATAGCTGGATGCTTAACTGACTGAGCCACCCACGCACCCCATTTGCTTGTAGTTTTCTAATACTTTAGTTAACTCCTAAACATATAATGTTTCTTTCTTTCCCACAAATCCCATTTAGTGTTATTTCTAAAATTACCAAGAGACTCAATGTTCCTAAATATGGACACACTTGCTGTTCTCTCATTCTTGGTAACTTTTCTTAGTTTTCTTCATTTCAGAGGCCATTCCCTGATCGTCTCTACTATTCAAATTTTAAAGATTGACGCTTCTGTAGAGAAACTTCTGGGGCTGTCTTCTCATGTTTTTGTTTGTTCTCATGCTTTCTATTGGAATGCATCTCCCTCTTGGTTTACATACTATCTGTTATTGATAAATCGTATCTTACCCTCTGAATGCCAGTGCTGCCTGTTTACCTCTACAAGGGTGTTATCTCATAAGTATCTCAAATATAACATATTCTTATCTGACTTCTTGATATAAATTATTGAATCCTATTTGTCTCCTTTTTCCATTTCATTAAATCACATCATTATCAAGACAAACCTGGATATCTACCTAAATTTACATCTGTCCCTAAAAATAAAAATTCTATCCTATGGCAAGTCCTATTAAATCTGCCTTTAAAATATATCTTGATTTCACCTTATATTCTCTATCTCAACTGTTACTACAAATATCTTTCACTCTGACAATGATAGTCATTTCCCAACATAAAGCCCTATTCCCTGCATATGTTTGCTATAATTACTTCTCAATAAAGAAGCCTAGAATTGTTTGGAAATATAAATCAGAACAAATTATTCCCCAAGTAGAAACTGGGGAAAAGACTTTCAGGATGGTGTTATGAGGTGCTTAGGTAAACATTTACTAAGTTTGTCCAACGTAGTGAAACATAGCCATTCAAGATAACTTGAATGAGCAGATACTGCCTATCAAAATCCTAACTACTTTGGGGCAAAATTGACAAGCTTTGTCTACAATTCATTTGGAAATGAAAAGAACCCTGAATAACCAAAACAATCTTGAAAAAGGAAGAAAAAAGTTGAGTACACGCTTCTTGATTTCAAGACTTATAAAAAACTGTGGTAATCAAGACAATAAATTACTGGCATATGGACAGACATATATTAATAGAATAGGATTGATATTCCAGAAATAAACCCTTAATTTTATGGTCAATTGATTTTTAACAAGGATGCCCAAACAAATAAATGGAGAAAGAATAGTCTTTTCAACAAATAATGCTAAGAAAACTGGATATTCACAAGAAAATGAAGTTGAACCTCTTTATCATACCATGCACAAAATTAACTTATACACCTCAATACAGAAGCTAAAAAGAAAAAAAAAATAGGAGTAAACTTTCATGATAATGGGTTAGGCATGGTTTCGTACATAAAACATTAAAATACAAGTAACAAAAATAGATAAATTAGTTTTTTTAATTAAAAATTTTAAATGTTTGTGCTTCAAAAAACAGCACCAAAAAAGTAAAAACAGCTCACAGAGTGGGAAAATTACATGTGATTATCATATGTTTATATATCCAGATTATATAAAGAATTCATACAATTCAATAATATAAGTTACAAATTTTCAAAAATCGCCGAAGGACTTTAACAAACATTTTTTTTCTAAAGCAGCTACATAAATGTTCAATAAACACATACAAAATGGGATAAATACAAAGCTCAACGTTATTAGTCACTAGAAAATTGAAAATCAAAACTGTAATGAGATAATACATCTTTTTCACTAAGATGGCTATCATCAAAAAGACATATGATGAGAATTACTGATAAGGAGGCAGTGTTACTCATAATAGCTCAAAATGAGCCAAACCCAAATGTCCATCAACTGATGACGAGATACCAATATGTGGAAAAGCCATACAATGGAACATTATTCAGCAATGAAAAGGAATGAAGTACATAATATATGCTACAACATGGGAATCTTGTTAAACATAATGCTAAGTGAAATCAGCCAGTTGTAAAAGGCCACATATGGTATGACTGTATTTAAATAAAGTGTTCACGATAGGAAACTTTAAAGATACAAAAAGCAGAACAGTGAACTCCTGGTGGTTTGTTTAAGAATCAGAAGAATATTTTGGGGAAGAGTGACTGCCAGCAGTAGGGACAGGGCTATTTCTGAGGGGAGGGCATGGGGTAATGAATATGTTTGAAAATAAAATTATTTTGATACTTTCACAACTCATGAAGAACATTTAAAAAACATCAAATTTTATTCTTTAAATAAGCAGATTTTGTATATTGCATCACGATTAAGCTGCTTTTAAAAGTAAATATAAAAAAAAATTAATTGCTTACCAATACATTAAAAGAAAATCAAATTCTCGCCACCTTCTAAAATCGATACAGCATCCTTTAGGATCTGTGCCAGCTCACTTCTCCTTTCCCATCTCTAGTTACCTCTCCATCACTCATTTACTCTAGGCACATTAGTCTCTATTCGTCTCTGAATATCTGACAACATTCATGCATATTTTTGCTATCTTAATATCAGTACACAGTCAATGTTCTCTGTCTTCCAATATCTTGACTCATTTGATCACTGTTTCTTTGGCATTGTTCAAGTCCCAACATGGATTTGTCACCTCAGCCAGGTTTGCTCTCCCCATGGCATCATGATCAGTTCCTTCTGACTTTACGTATCACAATATTGTCTTCATTATAGTTCAAGGGATTGTCTAATTCTAATTTTTTAATCTGTTTATTGTCAGTTTCCTTCCACTAGAATATGGATTTTATGCGCATGATGACCATGTGACCTTCATTCATCTCTGCAGCCTGTGCCTAGCCTTACACCTGACATGCACTAGGCTTAATTATTAAATGTGAAATATATAAAAAGAAAACATTTAATTGCTTTTGGTGTGCCTACCTAGCAGCTAAAATCTAATAGTGAAAAAAAATGCTAGGCTAAATGTCAGAATGAATAGTAATTTGGCTGTCAGCCGATAAATAACTTTGAAAGATAAATAACTTACAAAGAGGTTTTTTAAGTCCCATATCCTCATTTTTCTTCACTCCAGAATAATGACCTGATTCCTGGCCCACCTACAATACAAGATAGACAATAATTTCAAACAAGATAAGAAAACAAGTCAGGCTTTTATAAATCATAAAATGATGCTCAAATAAGAATGATATTGCAACAATATGCTGAGGCACTACAAAGCAATCTTAATAATTCCTCCCTTGCTATCAATGGATTTCTTTCCTTTATCAGGAATTTCTTAGTCATAGATAACAATCTGGATCTTTTCTGTATTACTCTACTTCAAAACTAAGGTTAGTATTTGCCATGCCATTGATTTCCTTTTAAGAACACTATTAACTTTCCGATATATTATTATCTCTCTCCACCTATCTATTCACCATCAGAATTGAGTTAAGTCTTTTGGAAAATTCACGAGTATAGAACAATTTGACTTTAACAATTATTTTGACCATTCCGTTTTCTTTCACAATTTTTATAAAGACTTCTGTTTTTCTTTAAACCTGCAATTTGAAATGTCAGAATGACAATGACAATGTTATACCTTTTGTCACTATAGTTTTACAAAGGGTGGTTTACAGACCACTTTGAAATACATCAGGATATATGATTGTAACAATAACTTTCATTCTCACTTTAGAGATGATAACATTGACGATCAAGAATTTTAATATTTTTGCTTGGGTTGACAATATAAGTAGAGTGTATAGGATTTAAACCATCAATTTATTAGCTTATAAATTCCTATTAAAGAATTAATACAGATCCCATTTTTCCTACCTTCATACCTTTGCCTTCTGTCCTTTTGTTTTGTTTTGTTTTTCTCTTGTCTCCCTTCTCTCCCTCTCCCCTATTTTTCTTTCTTGTCCCACTCCCCTGAAACTTAACTGGCATTACTTTACAGACAACTCACAGGTTGTACAAAGATAGTTCTCAAAATAACTGTTCTGACAGCTGCCAAAATAAAATTGTACCTAGGATTCTGAACCGGAGACATGAAAAACAAATAATCTCCCAAAGTACCAACCACAACTTTTGTAGCAGTTAAAAATAAAGAAAATAGTAACCTGAGAAAGACCCTAAGTCACAGCTTTCCTTTCCCTATAAAACACCCTATAAAACAGGATAAAACTGCCTAATAAAACTGTATAAAACCCCAATCTTTCTTAGTTCTGTGAGTTACCTTGTTTAACATGTTCTGTGATGTGCATCAGCTGATTAAAACCTCCAACCGCTATTTGAGTAATTTTTGCTGTCTTTTTTTTTTTTAACCTTGACACTGCTTAAGAGCAGAAAACATATTTTATTTATTTTTGCGTATCACTCATAACTTTCTCAGACCTAATCAAACTCTTTTGTTCATAGTAGACTGTCAATAAGATGAGATAGATTCATAATCATTTTGTAGTTTAGCGAACCAAGTCATAATTACATACCTTGTGCATTTTCTGAACATCATCAAAAACCAGATAGAATGGATAACTTTACATGCTAAGTATATTGTCCATATTTCTCTAGCTAATATATATTAATATTCATTTACCATATGTGTAGTCTTTTGTGACATTCTGTCACTATCATCTCTCTCTTAATTCAAACAGATAAAACCTTGACCTGAATTTACGCTTGAAAATCAATTACTTCTAAGAGTATCACTGAACTCTTCTGAGGTGGGAGATGTATGAAAGTCTCAACTTCCTCATGAAAGTGTTTGTTATTATGGTCAGATTACATAATTTATGTAAGAATCTCCAATTATCTTGTCAAACTCTGGCTTATCATATAGGTCACAAAGAATGTGGTTCATAATCATTTTTAAAAGCTCCATAAATAGATTTGGGAAGTTGAGGCCAATAGATTATGAGAAAGATTATATGCAAAGAGAAAGAAAGTACCTAAAACAAGTGAATATTCATGAATTTAACTAATGCTAGTTTTTGTGTGGTAAAGTTTAAGACTATGAGAGAAGACTGAAAGTTTAACCTTGCAAATGTGCTAGTATATATGATTTATGAACCAGCACAAAATGCAGGAATGAAGAATAAGGTACATTCATTTTGGTCCATAATAAAATGGAAGCAATTTGATGATTTAGTATAAATATTCCTAAACAAAATAGAACAGCTTTATATTAGAAGTTTTAACCAAAGCAGTGACAAGAAATAATACTCCAAAGAGATCATATTTCAGATGGTTAGATTAGAAAATTAAAATATTTTAATAATGTGTTTATAGTTTCAGGTTTTTATTTCAATTTAAGTAAGTTAACATACAGTGTAATTTAAGATTCAGTAGATATTAGTGATTCATTACTTAATACAACACTCAGTGGTCATCACAAGTGCCCTCCTTAATACCCACCACCCATTTAGCTTTTTTTCTGAATGAAATCCCACTAGTTAATCTTTGCTTTTGTTTCCCTTGCCTCAGCAGTTGTACCTCGTTAGAAGTTGCTACAGCCAATCAAGTTGCAGGATTAAAAAATCAACGTACAGAAAACTGTTGCATTTCTATACATTAATAATGAAACAGCAGAAAAAGAAATCAAGGGATCAGTCCCATTTAAAATTGCACCAGAAACCATAAGATACCTAAGAATAAACATAGTCAAAGAAGTAAGAGATCTGAACTCTGAAAACTATAGAACTCTTCTGAAAGAAATTGAACATGACCCAAAGAAATGGGAAAACATGCCATGCTCATGGAGTGGAGGAACAAATATCGTTAAAATGTCTATATTACTCAAAACAATCTACACATATAATGCAATACCTATCAAAATACCATCAGCATTTTTCACAGAGCTAGAACAATCCTAAAATTTGTATGGAACCACTAAAAACCCTGAAGAGCCAAAGCAATCTTGAAAAGAAATGCAAGGCTGGAGGCATCAAATTATATTACAAAGCTACAGTGATCAAGATAGTATGGTACTGGCACAAAAAGAGACACATAGATCAACGGAAAAGAATAGAAAACCCAGTAATGGACCCACAAATGTATGGCCAACTAATATTTGACAAAGCAGGAAAGAATATCCAGTGGAACAAAGGAAGTCTCTTTAGCAAATAGTGCTGGGAAAACTGGACACAGCATGCGGAAGAATGAAATTAGACCACTTTCTTACACCATACACAAAAATAAATTCAAAATGGACAAAAGACATAAATGTGAGACAGGAAACCATTAAAATCCTAAAGAAGAACAGAGGCAGTAATTTCTTTGACATTGGCCATAGCAACTTCTTATTAGATATGTCTCCAGAAGCAAGGAAAACAAAAGCAAAAATGAAATAATTGGGACTTCATCAGGATAAAAACATCGGCACAGCAAAGGAAACAATCAACAAAACTAAAAGGCAACCTTCATCATGGAAGAAGATATTTTCAAATGACATATCTGATAAAGCGTTAGTATCTAAAACCTCTAAAGAATGTACCAAACTCAACATTCAAAAACAAATAATCCAGTTAAGAAATGGGTAAAATATATGAATAATTATAATGGATATTTGCAACTTACTCAAACTCCTTTAAATTGAGCAAACTATCTCCTATCTACAGGCAGATTTTCCTATGCAGTTAAATTAGGTAGTTTACTTTTTTTATTCGGAGTATACAAAAAAGAGATATTTGAATGAAAAAATTTATTTTCAACATAAAATTGTTCCCTGAAGCAAAATCTTTACAAACAAGTCATGAAAGTTTATAAATCTTGTTAAAAGGTACACAAGAAATGTGAAAACTTATGTTTATATATATTTATGGAGTTCAAGTAAATAACTAAAAAATTTAAACACACAACTCAGATTCCTAACCAAAATGGATAAAGTAAGCATTATTTGAAACATGCTAGCATGTCTAAAGTCTACTTAAAACAAACATCAGTATAAAAATTATAATTTCGGGGCACCTGGGTGGCCCTGTCAGTTAAGTGTCCAACTCTTGATATCGGCTCAGGTCCTAATCTCACGGCTCCTGAGACGGAGCCTCATGACGGGCTCTGCGCTGATAATGTGGAGCCTGTTTAGATTCTCTCCCTGCCTCTCTTTTTACCCCTCTCCCACTTGCATTCACATTCTTTTTCTCTCTCTTCTTCTTCTCTCTCTTTCTCAAAATAAATAAATAAATAAACATTTAAAATTGTAATTTTTATGTACTACAACAAAATTATGTATTATGCTCCATCTGGTAGCTCTGTCAGACTAAACAAGCAAAGATTATAAACACGAATAATAAATACTGTATACTTAATCTGAAACATATTTTTAAAATTAGCATTAATAGCACCTCTCATTAATTTATATAAATTAACTAAACTGGATCAAACCACAGCGCTAGTAAGTTCAAAGTGAGGAGTCCAGCACTGGTCTGTAAACTACAAGGTCTGAGTGCTGGCATGAGGAAGGAGTTTGGTTTCCATTTCAAAGGAGGAAGAAATCTAAATATTGGGGGATATATATATATATATATACACACACACACATACACATATATATATATATATATCCTATATATATATATATATATATATATATATATATATCTCCAGCTAATTTGATCTGGTCAAAGCTCTCTCCTTGGCTTGCACACAGTTACTCTCTTGCTGTGTGCTCACATGGCCTTTCCTTGGCACATTTGTACATGTGGAAAAAGAGATTTCTCCCTCTCCTCTTACAAGGCCACAATCCTGTTCGATTAGGACTCCTTCCTGTAATCTTATTTGATTTTACTTACCTCCTAAAGCTCTATCTCCATCTAGAGTCACACTAGAGGTTAAAGACTCAACATATAAATTTTGGAAGGACATCAGTCTGCCTATAGCAAAGCATATATAGTAGCCCTCACTCGCCACTTGCCTTATTTGTGGTTTAACTTTCCACAGTTTCAGTTACCTATGGTCAACTGTGGTCTAGAAGCTGGTGATTCTCCTTCTGACCTAGCATCCAAAGGTCAATAGAAGTGTAATGTTATGTCATAAGGCCTGTATCATTCACCTGACTCCTCATCATGTAGACATTTTATCATCTTATATCATCACAAGAAGAAAAAGGGTAAGTACAGAACAATGTGATATTTTGAGAAAGACCACCTCACATAACCTTTATTACAGGATATAGTTATAATTATTCTATTTTGGTATTGTTGTTAATCTCACACTATGCCTAATTTATAAGTCAAACTTTATCGTATGTGTGTATTAAAAAAAAAAAAGCATAGTATATGTAGGGTTCAAGCATCCACTGGGGATCTTAGAATGTATTGCCTGCCGACAATGGGGGGGGCTATTCTACTGGCTTTTGTTACTGTCATATAATCTCTAAAAGTGTTTTGTCAGAGAACTGAGAGAAATTCCTGGAAAACATATGTATTATCTCACAATAATAATTTTAGAAGATCTTAACATTCTTCCTACCAGGAAATCAAACAAGACAAAGTTTGTTATTTTTTAGATAAAATTGACCTTTCAGTGCAAAATGAATTGGCACTCAATGGTCTCTTATGGAAAGCACAGTTAATAAGAGGGAAAATGAAGTGATTAAGGAACACTTCAGAATTAGGACTTGGACCATAATTGTCCACAAGTCAAGAACAAAACTATGAATAATGAATATCATGTAAGAGAGGTTAGAGATAATGCTAGAGGAAAGTGTTGTCTGATTTAATTAACAATACCAAGATAAAGAGTTTTCAGTGGGAGAAAGTTTTGAATTTCTCATCATATATATATATATATTTAATATTTATTAAATTAAATTAATGTATTTAATAAATATAATAATATATTAATATAATATATAATATATAATACAATATTGATAAATATAATAATAATATTAAATTAAATATATATATTTAATTCATTAAATAATAGCTTTCTTGGCCAATATATAAATTTGGCATTGTTTCATGAACCATGATTCTTGCAGGTTAGTTACTGTTTTTGATTCAAGATAATACATCATCGAAATTTGACCATTGATTAAGAGTTCTATTGGAATTTCAGCTCTCTTGTCATTTTTAATTAAACTCGTGAGACTTTACACTTTAATTTACAACATGTGCAGCATTTATGTCTCCACGCATTCTCATACCATTCTTAGTTTCCCTAAGTGAATAAAATAGTAATCAATTAATTGATTTTTAAAATATTTTATAAACTAGAATTTCTAATTAAAAACCTAATGTAGCATGGGCCACAAAAGCTGATTTTCTCCCAATTTTCTATGCATATAAGACCTTCTACAGAAACAATTTCTGACTAACTACATTTGAAAGTGTATTCATGTTCCCTCCTGTATAAGGTAGACTTCTCCATTTTGAGATATAATTGTAGATGTTTTGTTCTAGAGTCCATCAGGAATACTCACACAGTTCTAGAGTGAACTTTCAGCTTTTATAGCCAAAATATATTTACACAGGAAACATGTATCTATTATTTAGTTTATATGGAAGTTCAATCCCATTTGGGACATTGACATTAAATTAATTAAACTACTCAGCTAAAAACTGGAACTGAGGAAAGAGAAATCACTTTTCTAAAATAGTTTCAACCTAGTTTAATTGGAATAAAATGCTTCGAACAGGTATTTTTCTTTTTTTTTTTTTTTTTTTTTAATTTTTTTTGTCAACGTTTATTTATTTTTGGGACAGAGAGAGACAGAGCATGAACGGGGGAGGGGCAGAGAGAGAGGGAGACACAGAATCGGAAACAGGCTCCAGGCTCTGAGCCATCAGCCCAGAGCCTGACGTGGGGCTCGAACTCACGGACCGCGAGATCGTGACCTGGCTGAAGTCGGACGCTTAACCGACTGCGCCACCCAGGCGCCCGAACAGGTATTTTTCTAATAACAATTCAACCTGAAAGAGAAACGTTTATACATTACTAGACCGTCAACTTCATTATTTTGCGTTTTCAAAAGCACTCAGGCCATCTGTAGCAATTCAATAAGAAGAGTACATATAATTAAGGCCAGCCTGTTTAATGCAAGTGGGAAAACAAATATTTTTAAAGTCAATTAATTGAATACAGCAGGTAGAAGTGCGGTTGATGCTATTTGCTAAGGCACAGCTGTCTTATACTCCTTTATTTTATAATAATATACATAGCATAGTGCTGACGGTATGAGTATAAAAATCATACTGTTTAAAAGGCACTTATCTTCACATTAAAACATTTATTAACAATTGCCCCTCACTAAAAGGTAGCCATCGGCAACATTTAAATTTTGAAATTCACCCACATTAGAATTTTTCTGGCCCATGGACAAAAACGAAAACATATACTTTCTCCAGTTTTCTAATTGGACAGTTCTGAATGGCATTAATTTATGGTTTTGGAAGCTAATCACCTCTGGCCTGGAATTAGGAGTGGAAAATATTAACTGTAATATGAATGTTAAGAAAAAAAATCAAGGTATTTAAAATAATGCTGAGATAAGTTTCTCCTCTGAAGAACTCCCACACTGGGCTTTATTTATAACCGATCTGCTGCAAAAGTTATTCACTCAAAAGTTAGTTTTAGGCACTGACTCTGTAAGACAGTAATATGCAAACTAATGCCCAAGCGTTAGCAATAACTAAATTGTTATATTAGTAATAATGTATTATTTTTTAAATAATCAATGTGGAGCTAATAAGTAAAATACAGTAGCTTGTCTTTTGCTATGTAGTATAACAATATTATTATGTAGTATTAATTGCTCCAAAGGGGTATTTTCCAGGAAAACTTTCCCCATTAAATTCAAGCATCTTACCAATTTCAAGAAAATGCTATCAAATCCAATATTCAGATACACAAGAATAACTAGCAAGAAAGACCCAAGAAAGGTATTTTCCTAATTATTTTATTCCCTGACTTTTGCTTTATGCTTGAATTTCTATCACCTGTTCTCTGAGCTAGCTGGAATTTAGATAAGGCTCTATTAGCCACAGGCAAACAATCAATTAAGAACATTCACCTCTATACTTACCTTTATTTGTTTAGGTAGTAATAATTGTGCATTTTAACTGAAAAGAGTGGGTATTTGGTAAATGGTGTTTTTTTTTTAATAAGTGAAACTAATCATGCACAAAGTACAAATATGAAAATTATCAAAATCTGATTTTAACAGTGCCCCATGCCTCAAAACAATTTCAGATCATTTGGTATAGTTTGTGATTTCTTTTTTGTATTACATTTTCTTAAGACTATTTTTTAGTGGTAGGATTGGAAACTTAGAATGCTAGGATTTCCATATTATTGGACAAATAAACTAAATTATTACAGATATTTAGCCAGCTGGAATTCATTGCTTACTATCGCTCTTTTTTTGTGTGTGTGTATCAAACACAAAGTGTCTTTTGCTTTGTTAACTTGAATATTTTACTCTCTGATGGTTTATACACTCAGAAAATTATTGTTTATTCAGTCTTATTTTCTAAACATGTACATAGCGGTAGATAATTGGAATTACTAATGATTCAGAGAACATAGTAATTGGACTCTACTAAGTTAGAAGATGTGAAGTCGGAAGGAAGTCTAAAATTTGTTTTCCCAGCAGTTTCAATACTCTATTTCCTGTGCAAATCTGGAAACATCACTTGAGCGTTGTACTCAAGTTTACACTGAATATCTCTATGTACTAAAATTCAATATATCTACACTATGTAAGTTTTGTTACACAGTTTTGCTACATTATAAATTGCACTAAAAATATAATTATTGGGACATGTTTTAAGCAAACTAGAAACAGCAAATCTCTTAAAGTCTCTTAGCTGTATAAATGAAAATAAAGAAAATATTGCCAGTATCAGAAAAAAAATATTTTCCATAATTTTTCACTGACAACCTCACATAGGACCTATTGAGTCTGTATACAGATGCAGCATACAGCAGTCTAGAAACTCCAAATTTCCATTCAAAGTGATTTGAAATGCCATTCCATAATAACATGTAATAACACATGTGCCAAAATTCCTCTCAATCTGTTTCGACAGATGTTGTAAAAGAGCCATTTCTAGTTTGATAGCCACCAAAATATGTGTGTGGAGAGGGGGAAGGGGCTCAAATAATTTTATGATCATGACCCGAAAAAAAAAGAAAAAAATATATAACGGAGACAGTATCGATTTGGCACTGTATTACTCTCGAATATTCATTGAGCTTACAATAGCTGCCAGTGTTGTGGTTAATACAAATCAATCGATATTCTAAACATAACAGTTCCATTGGCTGGGAATTATATTTTTGTTGAGCATCTATGTGTTTATATTTTATTACCCCTCAAACCAAATTATGTGATACTATCTTGGAAACTCCACTTTTATATATTTTTAAATGTTTTGCAATACCTCTACTTATCCTTGGAACAGAGGACTTTTCTGAGAATATCATCAAAAACTTTTACATGCCAAACAGCGTCTCTCAAGAAAGAGTCTTTTATGGCACTGTGATATTTAAAAGTAAAAAGAAAAAGAAAAAGAAAATTTTAGAAGACAAAGTCAATGTTGGGATATGCTTGTGCATAACAAGCAACCTAGTTCTAAAAGTCAAATCATTCAGTCCGTGCTAATAAGAAAAACCCTTCTGATGAACTATTTAATTGGGTTTAACAAGGCTGTTTACAGCTAATCCTAAATGCGGTGATAGGAAACTGAAGGCCTATACTCAATGTTAGTTTTGCTCCCTTTAGATCTTGCTTGTAATTACAGTTTGGTCTTTAATTATTCTGCTTCTCATTTTCAATTTATGATTAAGACCAACAGCATGCCCTGGAGACGTTAACTGCTGACGTGGATAGGAGTAAAATGGATGACAGCAATTCCTTTAGCCAATTGGCCCAGGTGGCCAAAATGGATTCTTTTTGTTGTGGTTGCTTTTGTTTTGTTTTTAAAGGGGTCATTCCGGAATAAAAAAAATAGTTTATTATTCAAGGAAACCAGTATATATCTTTCCAAATAAAGGTCAGGGCAATAGTTTATAACATTTTTAATATATTTTATTGTGAAGTTAGTGATGCATAAGGCCATGGGCCCTGGGCCCACAATGCAGTTCAGTTCCAACTCTATAACACACTGACTTTAGGGCTTTGGGAAAGGTCCTGAAGCTGTCCATAGTTAAGTCACTACACATTTAAGAGTGATAGAGCACCGAGCACAAGAGTTGTGTTGTTGATTAACTCAGCACGTGCAAATCATTCTGAATACTACTGGAATATTGTAAGCCCTCACATTTATGCACGATATTACCATTGTTATTGATTAAAATACTCTCAGTGATAATGAGAAGATCTTGCTAATTCCAAATTGGAGATGTTTCCGGTTGACTTTAACACCGTTCTCCAAATAGGTAAAACACAGAATTATACAACCAATTACTTTAAGAACAAAACTGAGATGTTGATGAAGAATGTAAAATAATGCTTGCAGCTTTTAACTATTTTTATTCATGTAACAGATATCATGTTCACTCAAATAACCACTTACAGTTCATGGTATGCCTTACAAACTACCTTCACACTCAAAACTAGAAACGTCTTTCTCAACTCTGCTTCAAAGAAACATCAGTTAATTGTGACAAGATAAATGGGAAAAAAACCAACAAAAGTATGAAAATGTAATTAGACTCTAAGAGTAGCACATATGCTTGACTCTATTGATATGAATAATGAAATAGGTTTAGGAGATTAACAGAACAGTATAAAGCAGTGAGGATAAAGCTAGAATCCAGTGAGCAGATGATGTTATTTTAATATCAATCAGGGCAAGCAGAAATAGGCAGGACATGGCATAGGGACATTTATTGAGTCATTTGACTTATCATGTGATCTCAATGAATAAAATGTTGAGTATTAGTTACTCCATGTAACAGACTCCTGTCAGCCCATTTGATATCCTAAATCATGTCCATCGTGGAATTTGCAAGATTTTTCTGGTCCCCTTTAACTGTTCAGATCAGTTTGATATATAAATCATGGATCCTTTGAAGCCCTGATTAAAAGATCTAGTCATTCTATTTTTTCTGATGTCCTAATACCCAGTTGGAAGCAACCATTTCCTTATCTAAATTCTTGTAACACTATGTCCATGAATCTCTCAATGCCTTTTATTAGCATCCTCTAGAGAAGGACGTATCGCTGTTTGCAACCAGAATGCCATTGGTCCCCATAACCTTTGAGAGGAACGAGGCATGGTGAACTAAGTTAACTCAGGTCTCATTGGCATGCCATCCCATCCCGAACGCTACCGAGCCTCAAATTTCCCCCAGAAACGCCTGAAAGTATCTTGGATCCCTCAGTCCTGAGTCACTGTGGTGCCAAAGAAGCACTGTTGTCTGTGGAAAACAGGTGGTACTAAGTGTTGTCTTTTTGTCACATGTTTTTATCACTAACAACAGAAAGGACAGTCAATAAAGTCATATATTTCCCTATTGTATTACAAAATTTAGTATAAACTGTTGCTTCTGGGTTTTTTTTAGATGTTTATTTGTTTTTGAGAGTGCACAAGTGGATGAGGTGCACAGAGAGAGGGGGACAGAGGATCCAAAGTGGACTCTGCATTGACAGCAGCGAGCACGATGTGGGGCTTGAACCATGAGATCATGACCTGAGTTGAAGTCAGACACTCAAACCACTGAGCCACCCAGGGGCCGCAATTTTTACACCTGCCCCCTTTTATAGATGGAGGAACTGAGCCTCAGAAAGGTGAAGCAGCTTGCCTCAGGTCACATCCTTTTACAGTGACAGTGACAGAATTTGAACCCAGGTAGTCTGACTCTTGAGCCTGGGGTCTTTACTACTGGAAGGGAAGAAGGAAGGAAGGAAGGAAGGAAGGAAGGAAGGAAGGAAGGAAGGAAGGAAGGAACAGAGGGAGGGAGGGAGGAAAGAAGGAAGGAAGGAAGGCAGGCAGGAAGGAAGGGAGGAAAGGAGAAACTGAACTGGGAGCAGATTGAACATCAGCCTCTATACTAAGAAAATTTTCTCCCTCTGCTAAGTTTGTTACTAGGCCCATGTGCATGGTTAATTTTTATTCCATTAGATATCAACCAAGGTACTCAGAAACTGAGAATAGAGATATCACTAATGATAGTCCATCTTTTGTCCACACCTCCAAAAATGTATGGCTCGTTTGATTTCAAACAAGAACCCATTCAGTCAGGGGTTGGCAAAAAAATTTACATGAATGATGAAATAGTAAATATTTTACAATTTGCAGTCCATACAGTCTCTGTGGAAATTACTCAACTGTGCGGTTGTAGCACAGATAATATGTAAAAACAGGGCTTGGCATAGCATGAGAGTGAGTTACGTGTGAGGTAGCTGGGATACAAATTAAGAAGATGCTTATTTTTAGGGTTGTTTGAATACAAGACCCTGCAGGTGAGTATCTATTTAAATTCTATGCCTTGGAGCCCTTACTTGCCTCATCCTAGTCCCTTTCCTGAGTATAAGAAATAGTATAACTGCATTCCAATAGACCTTCATTCACAGGAAAGAAGTACCCAAGACTAGAGGCTTCTTTCTCTCTTGGAGGATATTGGAGAAGGAGGGGGAGACAGTTTAGTATTTGGACTTCAGGAAAAAAAGAAGTGGGAAAAGGAGGACAGACTGTGGATTTCAAAGAGAAGTGGATTGGAGGAAATCATGGCAACAAATTTGAGTAAAGTCAATAAGCACAGAGTTCGGGATTATAATAAAGATTCCAGGCAGCCAGAGTTGAGTTGCTTTCCACAATATTATTCTTCCTACTTGGAGTCGGGGTCCAAACCCGAATCCCCTTACTCTTGGTCTACCTCGAGACCGACACATTGCCACACGTTTGTCAGATTTAGGAGCAGTCTGACAAAGAATTTGTGAAATACTTTCTCCCATGGCAATGAGAACAGAAGATGAATAAAAGATGAATAAAACACCTCGAGGCATTTGTCACTTAAAAGGTGATCACATGTCATTGCTGGTGTCTATCACTAGAAGCTATGAGAGATAGTGATATACAAGGACAATGGAGGTAGAAAAGAGCTTCTCAGCTGCTGCCACATAAAGGGAGACAAAACAACAGGAAACAAATGGTATATAACGTAAAGTGTTGGACATGAATTATATGTATTAGTTGTATGTTATCACCTTTTAGGAATTTCCAGAACTAATTAAGGGGATGGATTATCACAAAACGTATTTTCTTTTTTTTTTTTTTTAATTTTTTTTTCAACGTTTATTTATTTTTGGGACAGAGAGAGACAGAGCATGAACAGGGGAGGGGCAGAGAGAGAGGGAGACACAGAATCGGAAACAGGCTCCAGGCTCCGAGCCATCAGCCCAGAGCCTGACGCGGGGCTCGAACTCCCGGACCGCGAGATCGTGACCTGGCTGAAGTCGGACGTTTAACCGACTGCGCCACCCAGCGCCCCAGAAAACGTATTTTCTATGAGCATCCAATATCAAGAACCAAGAACCATTGTTTTCATAGTGATGATCAAAATATTCATGTAAAACCATTTTTGTATATTTATGGTTAAGTGTCAGATAATTTTAAATGATATGAAATAAAGGAAAAACTTCCTCTGAAGCCCCATACAGTACAACGTAAAAAATGACAAATTATAATATATTAAATTTTATTTTTAATATGCTTTGCTAACCCCCCCCCCCTTCCTTTCTCCATCCAAGAGTGGGGATCAATGCATACTCGGGGCTGATGCATTCTTTTTAGTCACTTGACTGTTAAGGACATCAGGAAAATATTTTAAAAAATGAGTGCTATGAAAAATTTTGGAGTCTCACACACTGAGTTCTGCTCTAACTACAATAGCCCAAGATGAAGGTTATAATAAGGTAAAAGTTTCCAAAAAGAAGAATCCTCAGTAAATCTTTATAGTTTGAATAAGCATAAAAATTAAATCTCATTTGCTAGAGTTAACGAATAAGCTGTTAGAGTTAGGTCACTGGGAACTACTTTGCATTCTAAATAGTACAGCAAATTCTGAAGGAAAATAAGCAGAAGAGAACATCTATACTGTAACTGGGATGTACCTTATTATACTAATCAGCTCTAATAAGGAAACATATAATTCTTCTTTTCAGCACATCTGCTCAATGATTCTCATAGCCATGCTAAACTTGGATATTGGATTCACTAGATTCTAGAGAGAAAGACAGAGTTTGCCAGTGTGATTTGGCACTTACAGAATAGATTAATATATTTGACATTAAATATACAAGACAGGAAAATAGTCTTGCGCATTGTGTAATTGTTTTAATTTTCCTGAAACACCTGTGTTAGAGTCCGGATTACCTGGGGTCTCTCATCTAGAACTTGAATTAGATCCAGTAGGCAACCTCAACTGAGCCATGTGAGCAACCTGACCAATGCCTGTCTGCTGAGCCCTAATGATAATATACTGAATTTGGAGAATATCTCTCATTGCATTGTGTCTAAAATAGGAAAAAGGATGATCAAAAAGTCATTTCACAAAAATAAAAGTGCAGAGGTAAGATGGATTTTGGTGTCTCCTAAAAATGTGTTTTCATTTTCTTTCTCCTTCAGAGCTGACTTTTTCACCCTCGGAAAACACATGCCTTCTTTTTCAAATTACATTTTGCATCGTCTGCCATTTCAGCAGCTGATTAAGTTCCATGTCACTCCTTGGCTGGCTGAGAGAGGGTCAAAAACTGGTTCATCACATGCCCAGCACACACTGTGCTTTCGTCTTTTTTATTTACAATGGCTTGTATATTACGAAGATACTCAAGTGACCCTACACAGAATAAGATGACCATTTCTCTTATTAAATCAAAGAGAAAGTCTTGGTTGCATAGCTAAGGGATTTTGGAAAGTTTATTACAAATTTATATTCCTGTTCTTTCTAATAGGCTTAAAATAACCAGTCTCTTTCATAGTTCTCCTTTTTGCCCTTACTTCTTTACTCACTTAACTGGTATAAATGTATAGTGTTGGCAAACTTAAATTGGGTCATATCCCATAGGAACTCAAGTTCAGAACCTTTTTTTTTCTTTTATATCATCTATGTTTTATGATGGGCATAAGAGAATTGATAAATGTGCCCCATCCTGGGATGGGAGGTTAGCACAATACAATCGCTTTTTTTTTCTTTTATCGCCTTATGTATTAGAATTGCAGCAAAAAGTAGGATACATACCATATTTACCTGAAAAATCTGACCACTTTTAAAATCTAGTAATACAGTTAAAAGACAGTTATAAGGTTTTTCAAGTGCAAAATAAAAACAAATTCTAGCAGTGGTCTCATTAAATAGCATTGCCCCAAGGCATGGACTCTTTAACTCTACTGAACTGTCATTTCTGTGACAAAGTCAGTTGACTGATTACACAACAGAGTTGTAGAACCCCAGCCCTGGGGTCTGTGAGCCAATCTAAATAGGCATCACAGATCCAGGAGGGATTTTTCAGCTGGTGAAAAGGAGGGAAGTAGATTAATTACAGATCTATAATTGATTCTCTATCCATCATGATCTTAGATCTCAACAGGCTTGTCCCATTCTAGTTTGTTTTACTTTGAAAAAAAAATCAGAATTTGTTTTTTTTTTTTTTTTTTTGCCTTTTTTTCCCCAGAAATCCTTTAGGATCAAAGAGTGAAAATACTTTGTGGAAGTGAAGATTCAGTGAGTCAAAATGTTTTGTGGAAATGAGATATGCAAGAGAATATGCATATGAATAAATAGGGGCAGAACCTTGTGAAGAGATTCTTATGACTTCTTAAGTGATTGACTATTATCTGAGCACAGAAATTAATACATTTTAGCTTTTGTTCAATGGAATATTCAATTCCAAGTTTACCTGAGGTTGATTTATGCATGTATTTATTGAGCAACTATTTGCCAAGAACTAGGGATTTAAATAGGAATTAAAGCAACTTATTACTCTTTCTGGTGCAGGAACCTTATGCCCATGAGCAAATAAAATATTAATCAAATGAATAAAATAAAAACTATGATGCATTCTATTAAAGAAAGTTACCTGTTACATGAGACTAACAGAGTTTTGTCTAATTGATGAATAAGGTAATATCTGTTAGAGAAAAGGACATTTGAGTTGAAATATAAAGCTCACATTAACATTTCAAAAGATGCATGGCATATAGAGAAAAAGCACTCAGTAGGCAGAGGAAACAGCATGTAGTAAGAGAGGACAAGGCACACTGAAGAAAATGAAAGAAGGCTAGTGTCAATGTTAAACAAGAAGTGTAAGTATTTCAAGACAAGGGTTGAGAAGTAAGTAGGAAACACACCTGCACATTTCCTGAGCCACATTTACAACTTCCTTTTCATACCAAAAGCAATAAAAAGACACTGAGTGTTGTAAATATGGATGAGTATAGAGCAGGAGATGGGGATTGATTCAAACAGCATTGTATTGCGATGATTACCCTAGCTACACAAATAACAACTTAATTTTGTTCAGGAGGGTGTTAGGAGATTAATTCTATAGCCAAGACAGAAATATATATATATTATATATATATATATATATATGTGTGTGTGTATGTATATATGTATATATATGTGCATATTAGGTAGTTTTAATTAGGTAGTTTCGAAAGCTTATTTGGTGTATGAAAAAGACAGAACTTGATGATAGATTACAAGTAGCCGTGACAGAAAAACATGGTTGCTAGGCTTGGAGTTTGTGAAAATGGTTGCACATCCGTGCCATCCATTGCTATTGGAGATTCTGGGAAAATAAAGTATAAGACTGTTGGGCTGTGGCAAGAGATAGAGAAATGAGAAATGACAACAAGAAGATAAAGGCTCCTTAGGAAAACATGATGTTAATAAAGTAATGCTATATAGCCTTCCCTAAAATTCTTTAACATATATCCCATATGAGACCTGTTATTGTCTGTCCCTTTAATACAAAAATAAATAATGGCTGGGATGCCTGAATGACTCAGTTAGTTGGACTCTTGACATCTGCTCAGGTCATGATCTCATGGTCACGAGATCAAGCTCCGTGTGGAAGTCTGAGCTGAGCATGGAGTCTGCTTGGGATTCTCTCGGTGCCTCTCTCCAACTTGTGCTCTCTCTCTCTCTCAAAATAAATAAACATTTTAAACAATCAAAAATAAATAAGGGCGAAAGCAATTATACAGTCAGATTCGGAATCTAGAAATGGTAATCCTAGATTTAAAATTGTAATGATATGTAGCTGTGTCGATTTTGAGGGTAGATGCTAAACGTCTATGAATAAAATAGCTGGGTCCCACTGATGCTACCTTATATATTTGTATAGAGTGATCTCAGCTCCAGACATTTAATATATATGACTTCCAAATGTGGAAATCTGACAATGATTTTGCCAAATAGTTTAGAGTAAACCAACAGAATGCTTCAGAACCGTTAAGGTCTTAAAATACTCCATTTATTTACCAGTCCTCTTTTTTTTTTTCCCCCTTGGTTGTTTCCTAAGCATGAGCATCACCAACTTTCATCTAAAATACTGTAATTGTTTTCTAGCCAGTCTCCACTATCTATTAGTACTTCTCTCAAACCCTTTCTCTTTGGACCTACAGGTTACTTTTTTGAAAACACAAATCTCTTCCCTGTTTAAAACCCTTGAAGGCCTCTCTTTGCTCTTAAGATAATGATTCAAATCCTTCTCTGGGCAATTTTTCTATGGTCCTGATGTAATTATTAATAGTAATTACTTTCACTTACAACAATGCAGCTTATTATATATATATGTATATATATATACACACACATATATATATGCATATGTATATATATACACACACGCACACATACACACACATCTACATACATACATACACATATATATACATATATATCATATATATATAATTTATATATATTTTATTACCATTTTTATCTCTTACCCTTCCCACCCTTGCTGCATCCACACATCAGATTTTACATTTCCTGAATGCTTTTTTTTTTGTTTTCTGAATGCTTGAATATGCTTTATCTTCTGTATTCTGTCTTCTGATGGCTGCTTCTGATGGCTTATATTTGTGAAATTTAAAACTACTTAGCTTTTAAATATTAAATCAATAATGATATTTTAAATAAAGCAAAATAAAACAAACTTCTTTGACCTGCCAAATACTCCCCATATAAAATAAAAATCTGGCCCTGGACTAAATCAGATACTTCTGACATGAGTTCCCT
This sequence comes from Lynx rufus, assembly GCF_022079265.1. Lineage (NCBI taxonomy): Eukaryota > Metazoa > Chordata > Mammalia > Carnivora > Felidae > Lynx > Lynx rufus. The sequence goes on along the minus strand of NW_025814845.1, from coordinate 23,409,503 downwards.
AGTTCTCAGTATGAAACTTATGTTTAAATACTAAATCACATAAATTGTCTTTTAATGAGTTTTTCTCTGGCTGGCAGAATATAAACTTCATGAGATCAGAACTAGGTCTGTCTTATTGAATATCTATCTTCTTTAATAGAATACTAACTCCTTGAGGATGGGGATTATAATCTTTCTTTTTCACTACAGTTTCTTCAACACCGTGATACTTCTCCTGACAGATGGAAGGCTCTCTGAATATTTGCTGAAAGAAAAAATGAAGATAGATTCCAGGAGAGAATGAGACACTCAGTGTCTCAAATTGGAAAATGTGAGTTTCATTCTGAGTCCGGAAAATTGGTAATCCTATTTTCCATTTAGGAAAAGAAAATCATGGAATTATTTACCAGGCAGTTCTCTGAGTATGACACACCATGGTGTAAACTGGGCAAGCTTTGCTGATGCAATTTGCAAGAGAAAGCTCAATAGAGCCTGAGTTGAGGTCCAAGAAAATGGTTCTGAGGAATCCTTAAGGTAAACAGCAGTTGAAGAATGAGATACCATTCAGATAAGGGAAGCTGCAGCCGATAAGGGAAATTCTACCAACAGACATCATTGTCTGCAAGAAATTGATAAAAGACATTATTGAATGGAGGTGAAGTTCCCTGTAACTTGTAGTGCATTAGAGAACAATCAGAACCAGAGAGGGGCATGTTCTTGCTCAAAGATATATGCCTACCCTGTTTCTCCAAGCTTAGCCAAAGCTGATATTTAATTTGTTTTCCATTGGCATAAACTGATAACTTACTTTCTGCACACTTGTTTCTATGTGTTTGAATCCGGAAGGTAATTTTCCACCCAGGAATCAGTGTAATTGAAAAAAATAGCATCTCTTGATGTGGGCTCTAAAGCAACATAGAACACATATGGAAGGAGCATTATACCCCTTTAAAATGAGCTGTTAAATACTTAAAAGTGTTTATATTTCAGAAATAGATAACCTAACTATAAAGCAGTTTTGATTTTATGTAACAAACCATTTGGAATAGCTCTTTAAAGTAAACATCATGGTACTTAACATTGCTCATACACAATTTGAGTCGCTTTAAAAAAATGTATTCTCAACATCATCTGTAATTCAGATTTATCTTCACCTAAGTAGACTAGAAGTATAAGCCAACTCATAAGGTAGCCAAATTAAATGTTTGTGGTTAGAAGACCAATGAGCTTATGAAGCTACACACACACATACACAAACACATACACACATGCCATGCGCACACACGTGCACACACACAATGAGGTAAATAAAATAGTCTTTAGTAGCTTCTTTCACTTACATTATTTAAAAATGTACAATTCTGAAAGATATAAAATACGATTTCATTTGAAATGTAGAAACCCCCTATTGCTTAGACAAATGCTGTATTATATGAAAGACTCATGATTATTGAAAGACATGCATATGTTTTAACCTTCCAGGGATAAAATGGACATTAAAAAATAAAAAAAGAAACGACCAAAATGCGTTGTAATTCTTATCGTTGATAAAACTCAGACCTTCAGGGGAAGACTTTTCAATCATGAACATTCATTATTCACCAATATTTAGCTTTTGACCAGTTCTTCCTTCTCTAAATATTTGAGAACTTTATCCACTTTGGTGACTTCAACTTCTATATGTACATTATATATTATATAGAGAGATATATAGAGAGTACTCAAATATATCTCTCTTCCCTGATCATTATTTCCAAACACCAGCTAATGATTCCCACTGGGATTCTCTGCTGTCATCCCAATGACAGCATATTTTAGTAACCATCTTCCTCTCATTCTGACTTTTCTATTTCTATTAAGATAATAGTCATTAAGATCAAACTATTACTTTTTTTAAGTTCTTTTTTTTCACCAATTTTACACCTGCACCTGATAAACCTATAACATTAGATCTCCTCTGTATCAATCACCCTTTGAAGCAAGGCAAATTACAAATAAGTAAAAAAGCAAATAAAGTTACCAATAAATAAAAACAAAATTCATTGTTATATCTTAGTGAAGAGGAATAGAAGCTTTTTTTATAAATATATTTTCTTGACTAATCCTTCAGAGGGACCCAAATCCATCACTCTCCTCCGTGTCGCAATGCTTCAGCCTCATTTAGAGCATCGCACCCCAACCACTCACGTAAAATCCTCCTCTCCTTTTTAAACCACATTCTATACCACCACCGATATGTTCATCTTACTAAAACTAAGAAACAAACAAAAAAAAAAAAACAAAGAATCCAGAACAAAGCAATCAAGCAAAAGAAACAAAAAAGAAAACAATGCAACTTTAAACAACAGCGGCAATAAAAATAAAAAAGTTTATTTTGGCCTCTATAAAGTGGCCAGCTAGTTAGCATCTTGCTGATTCTAAACCCAAATTGTACCATTTTTAGACTTTACACTGTAGTCGCACTTGGAGTTCTGTAGCTGTGTTATTAGGCCTTCATACCTACTGTTCATTCTGCCAGGAGCCTTGTCCTCTATCACTCTCAACCACTAACATGCTAAGTCATACTCATCCTTCAGTTCATGAGGTGGAGCTTGATTTCTCTTCATGTCCCCTAGAAATAGTTACTGAATCATTCAGTACCAGTCCATACTTCAGCACACTGAGTTTCTAATTGTTTTCTTTTTTGCTCTTATACACTCCAGTTAAAGTAATTGAAGGTGCTGATTAATGTGTTTATCTAACTATTGTATTACACATACATGCTAAATTCATGCTTCAAACTATCTTCAGTGACAGAGATTATCCAGCTTGATGCCCTATCAACTGATTTTCCGCTGAAGCTTTTTACTCGATTTGAACCCTTCTATCTGTCCTTCATGAAATATATGGACTACTGAAAAAGATTTGCCATTTATTGTTACTCCTTTAGACCTTACAAATCATGTCAATACTGGGACTCAGAGCCATATTAACTTTTGCTAGAATTGTTCTGTTAATCTCAAGAGTAGGCTGATCTGTAATGTTATTCAGATAGTAGTTCCAATATCAAATTAGACGTCTGTTATATTTTCAGGCAGATGTGTGGAATGTTTTTTTTCAACTGCAAACACTTTGAAGCAAAACACTAGGACATATTAATAGGTGTATCTTTGTGGTGTCTTTGTATTGCAAGCAAATAAGCTTAAGTTGATTTTATTTAGTATAGATAAATAGATATTTCTTAATTTTCAACCTTCTAAATTTAAGTTTTTGAAAGTTAATGTTTATGAGTTGATCCTCAAAGCAACCAACAATGAGAACAGACTTCAAAAAGTAAACGAGGAAGAAGGAGGAGGAGGCAGAGGTGGACGGATAAGGCAACATGAGCATGAAAGAGGTAAAGAAAACTAAAACTAGATGAGAAAAAAGAAAATCTATGATTTTGGAAGGCATAGTAGAATCAGAGCCTCTAGAATGAGTGAGATACCCCTGCTTCTTCCAAATCCAACCAATTTCGTGCTGTTACATGGGAATCTAAAACAAGAAAACAAAAATGAGCTTTTGATCATTAGTTTTTGGATTATGTGGAATAGAATCCAATTTTAATAAAGGAGAATGGCCAGGACCATATGATGAAGTTATTGCAGATGAATAGTAACAAAAGGAATGGGAAGATTTGTTCTGTAATAAGAGTTGTTTTAAACATTGGAAGGGAATGAATTAAATGTATACTAAGGGCCTCCAAGAGATTTAACTAAAGGGAAAGTGGAACAGTTAGAGGAAGACAGTTTTGGTTTTATATAAATAAAACAGAAAAGTTTTCAATAGAAAAGTTGTTTAAAATAATATGTATTGCCATTAATGCAAAATAAATTGGCTCATTAACATATATATTTATTTACCAATGCACATTTATGGAGTATCAACTGATAGACAGGCATGATAGAAAAAAATTATGAGAAAAAGAGAGTAATTCTGACCCTCCAGAAGCTTATAGTTTAGTGGAGGATATGACCACATAAAAAAGATTTTCAAAATTTAGAATTAAATATGCATGCAGGAAAGTTTGCACAGTCACTTTGTAGCCAGATGGCCCGATGTCAATTTCCAGCTTAACCACCTGTTTGCCTTTGGGGAAGTTACAAAATTCCTATGAGATTTTATGTCTCATCTGTATCACTGGCATAACAAAGTTCATTATAAACTAAAGTGATGAAAGTTTAATACGTTTTGCACAGAGACACGTATATAAAAGCAAAAAATAGTACGTATTTTTCTAGAAGAGGGAACCATTGAAGTGAATCTTGAAGGATGAAGAGAATTTAACAGAAGGTGAAAAGAACATTTTAGACAGAAGTAGTATCATGGGCAGAGTCATGGAGGAGTGAGGGCTCATAATTGCATTGCGAAATAGAACACATTAACTTCTCAGAAAAATGTAGAAAAGAGCACCCATACATGTAACTTAGATGTAGCATTTTATAATAACATGCATACATAAAATAAAGTTTTTAAATATTTTGTGATATCACAACTCAGGCAAGTTAAATGGGAATGTATATGAGTTTTCTCTTAAAATATGTTTAACGTGCTGCTTAACTCAAAAGATCTATGATATGTTCAATTTGAAAATCAACATTTGTAAAAGGATATTAGGTAAACCATGAGATGCTTGGTGTCTGTCAGACATGAAATTGTTTTTTTTTTTAAATTTTTTTTTTCAACGTTTATTTATTTTTTTGGGACAGAGAGAGACACACAGCATGAACGGGGGAGGGGCAGAGAGAGAGGGAGACACAGAATCGGAAACAGGCTCCAGGCTCCGAGCCATCAGCCCAGAGCCCGACGCGGGGCTCGAACTCACGGACCGCGAGATCGTGACCTGGCTGAAGTCGGACGCTTAACCGACTGCGCCACCCAGGCGTCCCTGTCAGACATGAAATTGTACTTGGCATGAATACTGTGTGTATTGATATATACTCACTAAATAATTACATTTTAGGATTAGGACAATCATTATAACCTCAATGATGCAAGTTTAAAACAAACCAATTCAAGGGTTTACCCATAGAGTGGACGGCAAATTTATAGCATCTATTAAACTATGTTAATGATCATTACACTGATAACCACTATTTACCAGGAGATTATGATGTAATTATCTTATTTAATGGTATACAATTATATATGTGTAAACATGTGTATGGGCGTGAATGACAATCATAGTCACATAAAAATAACCTGGTATATATTTAACTTCAAAATTGGCATTGATGGGCACCTGGATGGCTCAGTTGGCTAAGCCTCCAACTCTTGATTTTGGCTCAAGTCAAGATCTCCTGGTTGGTGGGATCAAACCCCACATGGGGCTCTGCACTGACAGCCGGAGTCTGCCTGGGATTCTCTTTCTCCTTCTGTCTCTGCCCCTCCCTCGTTCATGCACACATGTGCATTCTCTCTCTCTCTGTCTCTCTCTCTCTCAAAATAAACCAAACATTAAAAAACATTGGCATTGAATATAAGCTTTATGAATTCAGGTCCTTTTTACTTTGTTTGCTGCTTTTTTTCTCACTGTTTAAAACAGATTCTGGACTTTTCCAAGTGCCAAGAAAAATTTGCTGAATGAACAACTTGATTATGTAAAGAGGATCCATCTCTTAATAAACCATGATTCTGATCCACGATGACAATTACCATGTTCTGATCAATGCGAAATTAATACACAAACCATGTCCTATGTTCAGCTTACCTTCTTGCTACATTTGGGAAATTAGCAGAAGATAAACTTTTCTACATTTAATTTATAGGCATTCCATAAATATCAATTTTAGGTGCTAGACAGAAATTATTTTGAACCGACAGGATCCAATATTTTTTTTTTTGATATTTGAATATGGCATTTTCTCTTGTAAATTAAGTAAATTTGAGAAAGAATGGATGAACTGAATATTGCAGGTCAAATGAAGTTCTGTGACTAAATTACAAAACAATAAATATGTGTAGAGTTCTGTGTTGTACAATATTGTAGCCCCATGTAAGAAATGGACTGTTGATTTAGTGGCAATTTTCAAACTTAAGTGGTATTCCTTTGATAAATATCTAAGCTACACAGATTTTATTTTACACTGCTATCTCCTGACCCTTGCAGAACTTCTGATTGCAATCATTACACCGTAGAATTACAGACTCAGTGAACATGTATTTCCAGCTATGGCCTGAATATTTTTATTTTCTTCTTGTGTTTATTAGCAGAATGAAATGTTGATAAGAAGAATATAGTCTGAGGAAATTCCTGTGAGTTGTTAGAAGTGTTCCAGATACATGGGAAAATAGAAAGATATAAAATATTGGGACAATAGATTGCTCTTAAATCATTTTAGACTTGCACACCAAATTTAATGCAAAAATATGTTTTCAGATATTAAATAACTTTCCTGTCTTGAATATTTCTAATGTCATGAGGAATAAAATAAAAAGCTCAAAAACTGGAATGATTTTTTATTGATATATTAACTTTTATTTTAGAGAAAGGAAAAGCCCAGACCTGAACTGGGATCTGAGAAACTGAGTAATTGCTAATTTGTGTCAGCGTGGGCTTTTGCCTAGATCATGTAAACAGCATCCTTAGGAAAGGCAAAATTAAGAACCAACAGATAATAGTACAGAGAGTTAAATGTGATGGTTTGTGAGTGGGAACAGCCAATGTTCAGTAGATTGAATCTTAAATAATGTCTCTATAAATGAGGACAATAAAAAAGAGTGAGCAGATTCAGAAGGGTAAGCAGGAAATGGAACCAAGAAAGAGTTGGGTAGATAAGGGAATGCAGTGGGAGAACTTTTTTTTTTTTTCCAAAGTGCTCATGACTTATTGGTGTTCTACCAAAAGATACTCTAGTTCTATAAAATGCTTAAAATGCAAGAGGACGTTGTCAGTGGCACCAAATAAAATCAAACATTATTTGTCTTCCATTAAGACACCATAAACATTAGCTTCTGTGGCCTCTGTTAGGTTGACTGGCTTGCATATTAAGTCAAAAGCAACATTGGGTTTGGATGTGAAATGGAGATTAATTCTCTTTTGCTAATGATTTAAATGTCAAGTAGTGTGAATACAGGATGAAAGTGGCCATTTCTACTGTTTGGATAAAGATAAAGATATTTTAAGATTTCATTCCTATAAAATAGGGAAATGTTAGTCAAAGGGTAGAAAGATTCATTGATGCCAGACAAAAAAGGGATAGAGATCTAATTCCTATAACTGAGATTTTGATTGACCATGTGACAGGATTGATTTTTTTTTCACGGCATCTGGCCCACATTGTGGGAATATATTATGTGTATAATAAATAGACATAATTAGTAATGGAAAAATAACCAACCTAATAAATTTCTCTGATGTTGTAGAGGAAACAAAATCAGCCAATCAAATGACCAACTACCTAAATACACAAACAAATTACCTTTGTCCTTTTGAAGGAGGAAACAATGGCTGTCATACAAACCTGAATGAATGCCACTCTGACTTCCAGAGGCTGAAATAAATCAGCAGAGTCTCAGCATCCCTGTGTTTAACAGCCACTGTTTTAGTACCTTGTAAGGTCCATGGCACATGAGTTACAGAATGGATCACTGAATCAGTAAAGACCCTAATCTTCAGAGAGCAGTCATGTCGAACTAACATTTTTCTCTATTTTATATTTAGTTACTCTAATGTATAATAAAAGCTTTATTTGGTAGTATAGCAAAATAATAAAATGTGATGTAAAAAGATCTAAAATTTAAAATCTGTTTCCAGACTATACAAATTAGGGATAAACTAGAAAGTGAAATGATCCTATGGAAACTAGGAAAATATACTTCATGAACCTGTCTCAATGAGGGTTCAAGCCAATGCAAACTATGTTTAATAGCTTTGTATTTTACTCCTGATTGATTTTTGGTATTAGATTTATATAATCATTAAGACTCTAGAAACTGTTTAATTACTCAGTTATGATGTTTTGTAACTCTTCCAGCTGTTACCAAATTTCTCTACTTCCCATTATTGAAAAGTTATTGAAAAACTCCTTGAAAGACTTGTCTACCTTTGTGGCTTCCAGTTCTCACATCCTATCCTTTCTTGAATCTACAGCAGTCAGGTTTTTGTGCTCACATTTCCATATTAACTATTCTGAAAGATATCAATTCTGAGTCTTCTGTGATTTCGGCATTTTTGATAGTCAAGAGCTCCTTCTCCTGAAGCACTGTTCTCTTGGCTTACAAGAGCCCACACTGAAAATTTTCAGGCTTCTTTGATTTTTCTTCTTTCTTACCTCTGTATATTAAGATGCTCAATGGTTCAAACTATGAACCACTTCAACACTTGTTTATTTATATCCAGATTGGTCTTCTTTGTCCATGGATCTAGAGGCCCAATCACTTTCTTAACCCAGAACTTTGAAATAGAAGGAAATAATAAACAATCATTGGAAATTTGAGAAATCATTGACTCTTCAGAGAAATTACTAATTGTCCACAATTGTGTTACTGATACTAATAATTTGTCAGAGTTCTCTGTAATAAAGTTCAGTAAGTTGTGGCTACATACTGAACAGATATCATTTGCTTCTAGTGTATTTCTACACCTGATTCTTTATCCTTCTCTAGGCTGCTATTTGTTTTCTTAGAATTCACCTGTCACTTAGAACAAGGAAACCTGGTTGTTATACATGGTCTTTAGAAATGTTGGGGCTGGGGGCGCCTGGGTGGCTCAGTCGGTGAAGCGTCCAACTTCAGCTCGGGTCACGATCTCGCACTCCGTGAGTTCCAGCCCCACGTCGGGCTCTGGGCTGATGGCCCAGAGCCTGGAGCCTACCTCCCATTCTGTGTCTCCCTCTCTCTCTGCCCCTCCCCCATTCATGCTCTGTCTCTGTCTCAAAAATAAATATACGTTAAAAAAATTAAAAAAAAAGAAATGTTGGGGCTGCAACAATTAGAGAACATGATGCTGATTTCATTTCCTTTTGATATATACTGAGAAGCAGAATTGCTGGATCATCTGTTAGTTCCATTTTTAATTTTTTGAGGAATCACCATATTCTTTTCCATAAATGTACCGATTTACATTCCCACCATGAGTGCACAAGAGTTCCCTTTTCTCCACATCCTCACCAACACTTGTTATATTTTGTCTTTTTGTGGGAATATACTATGGTAAATTTTGGTAATAGCTATTCTATCACTGTGGTTGAGACTGACTGATGAATAGTAATGCTGAGCACATTTTCATGTATTGATGGCCATTTATATGTTGTCTTTTGAGAAATGTCTATTTGTAGCATTATTCACAATTACCAAGCCATGAAAATAACCCAAGTGTCTATCAATAACCTAACAGATAAAGAAATATATATATATATATGCCCACTATACATATTCATATATGCATTCATATCACATAGTTTTTAGCTTATTTTTAGCCTTAAAAAATTCTGCCATTTGATAAAATATAGATGGATGTGGAAGACATTATGCTAAATGAAATAAGCCACACACAAAAAGACACATACTGAGCGATTTCATTTATATGTTGATTCCGAAAAGTCACACTCTTAAAAGCAGACAGTGAAATGGTGACTGCCAGGGGGTTGGGTGTGGGAAAAGTAGGGAAATGTTAGTCAAAGGGTAGAAAGATTCAGTTAGTTATGCCAGACAAAAAAGGGCTAGAGATCTAATGTATAGCATGGTGACAATAGTGAACCATATTGTATTCTATATTTGAAATTTTCTAAGATAGATATTAAATTTTCTCAACACACACACACACACACACACACACACACTGTGTAGAGCTGATGGACAAGTTATTTAATTTGACCATGGAGATCTTTATTACAATGCATGAAAATCAAACTGTAAACTTTAAAAGTATCTCAATACATTTGTAAAAAATAAAGTATGATTCAAGGAAATATTCATTTATATTCTTTTATATAATAACTACTTCAAGTTTGTGTCTCAAAAATATTCCATGTTTATCAAATAAGTAGGCTAGTGCATATCTCAAATAATTAAACCTACCATTTATTGTTTGTTCAAGTCTGTTAAAGGCTTTTCATGCGATACCTCAACTGAAGGTTATAGTATTTTACTATTATCCTCTATTTTGAATTTTTTGAATTTGAATTTTTATTTTTGATAGAGAAAGAGACAGAGTGCGAGTGGGGCAGGGGCAGAGAGTTAGGCAGACAGAATCAGAAGCAGACTCCAGGGTCCAAGCTGTCGGCACAGAGCTTGAACACGGGGCTTGAAATGACGAACCACGAGAGCATGACCTGGGCTGAAGACAGACACTTAACTGACTGAGCCAGCCAGGCACCCCAATTATCTCTATTTAGAAGGGGAGAAGAATGAAATTGAGAATGGAAAAATAATATTATGAGGTTGGTAATCTGGAGCATGTACTAGGTTTTTACTATAGAATGTGAATGCAGTTGATATAGAAAACAAAAGAAGCTGTGCAATGATGCCAAAAAATGTCCCCATGGTAACAGAGCTTTTTTGCTCTCCAACTTTTTACAAATCACAAGATATAAAATATCATAAAGCAGGGAGAGGACTAGATCACATTTTGCCTTAGAAATTTTTAGTAGGGCTTATTTTTTCTGAAGTCTAGACATCAAGATCCCATGTAAGGCTTCTGAAGCTAAATGTGTCCAGGCTCTAGTTCAAACCTATGAAGTGTGGATTGCCATTTGAGTTGATATAACTTCTTTCTATGGTTGAACAAAATAAAATAATTCTCAAAATAACTATCTGGTCCATGTTCCTACTTTTATATTAGGATTATAACTATATAATTATATATATTATTATTGTCCCTATTTATTAAAAGATTAAATGACTTGTGAAGTTATACAACTAAAAGAAAGAAAATACTGATATTGACGCAGGACGTAAATGTGCAAAGTGCTTTCCTACTCTGTAAGGAAGATATTATTTTCATTTCAATTATAATTATAGGAGCAGAGGTTCAAGGGCATTGAGAAAGTTGCCTAAGTTTACAGACTGTGTAAGTTGTAAAGTCTTAATTAAATTACAGTTCTTTCTAACCCAAACTGACACACCCTTCATTCACCTCCAGGAAGCAAATTCTGGTAAACTCCACCCACGCAACAAACTCAAACCCTCTACTAAACAGCCTAACCATCTGAAAAAGTATCTGAATTAAATCCTCAAATCGTGGCATATAGAAATTTGAAAATACCATAGGAAGTTTTTTTTTCTCATTTAAAAAATTGAAGCAGACTCGGAAGTAGGCTTGTTGAGTATGAATAAAACAGCTTATTATTTCTTAAGATTAGTTTCCTCCTAAAATTCTTGTCACCGTTGAAACTGAATGGCCTCACAAAATGCTGACGTTAAACGAAGCGGGGCAGTTTTCAAAGAGATTTTTCTATCATTTAAAGTGTAAAATTTGTTTTCAATCCATAGTGTTTAGTTATAAGGAAATAAGTGTTCAGTACTTGATTCTAAGGGTAGGGGCAAGTGAAAATATAACCTCAGTAAAATTCTGAATATGATAAATTGAACCTTTCACTGTATTTTCTTTTGTTAACCTCCAAGTTATTGTTTCTGTGTTCATTTTCTTTTCCTTTTCCTTTTATTTTTTTAAAAAAATTTTTAATGTTTTTATTTATTTTTGAGACAGAGAGACAGAGCATGAGCAGGGGAGGGGCAGAGAGGGGGGGGGGACACAGAATCTGAAGCGGGCTCCAGGCTCTGAGCTGTCAGCACAGAGCCCGACGAGGGGCTCAAACTCACAGAGTGTCAGATCATGACCTGAGCTGAAGTCAGATGCTCAACCGACTGAGCCACTCAGGTGCCCCATCCTTTTCCTTTTAAACACTTTGGTTTAAGTAGTTGAAGATAGGATTCTGGGAAGATGGCGGCGTAGGAGGACGCTGGGCTCACCGCGCGTCCTGCTGATCACTTAGATTCCACCTACACCTGCCTAAATAACCCAGAAAACCGCCAGAGGATTAGCAGAACAGAGTCACCGGACCCAAGTGCAGACGAGAGGCCCACGGAAGAGGGTAGGAAGGGCGGCGAGGCGGTGCGCGCTCCACGGACTGGCGGGAGGGAGCCGGGGCGGAGGGGCGGCTCGCCGGCCAAGCAGAGCCCCCGAGTCCGGCTTGCAAAAGCGGAAGGGCCTGACGGACTGTGTTCCGACAGCAAGCGCGACTTAGCGTCTGGGAGGTCATAAGTTAACAGCTCTGCTTGGAAAGCGGGAAGGCTGGAGGACAAAGGGAGGGTGAGCTGCGGAGCCCCCGGACGACAGAGCTCAGTTTGGCGGGGAACAAAGGCGCTCGCCAGCGCCATCTCCCCCGCCCATCCCCCAGCCAAAATCCCAAAGGGAACCGGTTCCTGCCAGGGAACTTGCTCGCTCCGCGCGAACACCCAACTCTGTGCTTCTGCTGAGCCAAACCTCCGGCAGCGATCTGACTCCCTCCGGCTGCCACAGGGCCCCTCCTGAAGTGGATCACCTAAGGAGAAGCGAGCTAAGCCTGCCCCCCCTGCCGCCGTGCACCTTGCCTTCCCACCCCAGCTAATACGCCAGATCCCCAGCATCACAAGCCTGGCAGTGTGCAAGTAGCCCAGACGGGCCACGCCACCCCACAGTGAATCCCGCCCCTAGGAGAGGGGAAGAGAAGGCACACACCAGTCTGACTGTGGCCCCAGCGGTGGGCTGGGGGCAGACATCAGGTCGGACTGCGGCCCCGCCCACCAACTCCAGTTATACACCACAGCACAGGGGAAGTGCCCTGCAGGCCCTCACCACACCAGGGACTATCCAAAATGACCAAGCGGAAGAATTCCCCTCAGAAGAATCTCCAGGAAATAACAACAGCTAATGAGCTGATCAAAAAGGATTTAAATAATATAACAGAAAGTGAATTTAGAATAATAGTCATAAAATTAATCGCTGGGCTGGAAAACAGCATACAGGACAGCAGAGAATCTCTTGCTACAGACATCAGGGGACTAAGGAACAGTCACGAGGAGCTGAAAAACGCTTTAAAGGAAATGGAAAACAAAATGCAAACCACCACGGCTCGGATGGAAGAGGCAGAGGAGAGAATAGGTGAACTAGAAGATAAAGTTATGGAAAAAGAGGAAGCTGAGAAAAAGAGAGATAAAAAAATCCAGGAGTATGAGGGGAAAATTAGAGAACTAAGTGATACACTAAAAAGAAATAATATACGCATAATTGGTATCCCAGAGGAGGAAGAGAGAGGGAAAGGTGCTGAAGGGGTACTTGAAGAAATCATAGCTGAGAACTTCCCTGAACTGGGGAAGGAAAAAGGCATTGAAATCCAAGAGGCACAGAGAACTCCCTTCAGACGTAACTTGAATCGATCTTCTGCACGACATATCATAGTGAAACTGGCAAAATACAAGGATAAAGAGAAAATTCTGAAAGCAGCAAGGGGTAAACGTGCCCTCACATATAAAGGGAGACCTATAAGACTCGTGACTGATCTCTCTTTTGAAACTTGGCAGGCCAGAAAGAATTGGCACGAGATTTTCAGGGTGCTAGACAGCAAAAATATGCAGCCGAGAATCCTTTATCCAGCAAGTCTGTCATTTAGAATAGAAGGAGAGATAAAGGTCTTCCCAAACAAACAAAAACTGAAGGAATTTGTCACCACTAAACCAGCCCTACAAGAGATCCTAAGGGGGACCCTGTGAGACAAAGTACCAGAGACATCACTACCAGCATAAAACATACAGACATCACAATGACTCTAAACCCGTATCTTTCTATAATAACACTGAATGTAAATGGATTAAATGCGCCAACCAAAAGACATAGGGTATCAGAATGGATAAAAAAACAAGACCCATCTATTTGCTGTCTACAAGAGACTCATTTTAGACCTGAGGACACCTTTAGATTCAGAGTGAGGGGATGGAGAACTATTTATCATGCTACTGGAAGCCAGAAGAAAGCTGGAGTAGCCATACTTATATCAGACAAACTAGACTTTAAATTAAAGGCTGTAACAAGAGATGAAGAAGGACATTATATAATAGTTACAGGGTCTATCCATCAGGAAGAGCTAACAATTATAAATGTCTATGCGCCGAATACCGGAGCCCCCAAATATATAAAACAATTACTCATAAACAGAAGCAACCTTATTGATAAGAATGTGGTAATTGCTGGGGACTTTAACACCCCACTTACAGAAATGGATAGATCATCTAGACACACGGTCAATAAAGAAACAAGGGCCCTGAATGAGACACTGGATCAGATGGACTTGACAGATATATTTAGAACTCTGCATCCCAAAGCAACAGAATATACTTTCTTCTCGAGTGCACATGGAACATTCTCCAAGATAGATCATATACTGGGTCACAAAACAGCCCTTCATAAGTTTACAAGAATTGAAATTATACCATGCATACTTTCAGACCACAATGCTATGAAGCTTGAAATCAACCACAGGAAAAAGTCTGGAAAACCTCCAAAAGCATGGAGGTTAAAGAACACCCTACTAACGAATGAGTGGGTCAACCAGGCAATTAGAGAAGAACTCAAAAAATATATGGAAACAAACGAAAATGAAAATACAACAATCCAAACGCTTTGGGACGCAGCGAAGGCAGTCCTGAGAGGAAAATACATTGCAATCCAGGCCTATCTCAAGAAACAAGAAAAATCCCAAATACAAAATCTAACAGCACACCTAAAGGAAATAGAAGCAGAACAGCAAAGGCAGCCTAAACCCAGCAGAAGAAGAGAAATAATAAAGATCAGAGCAGAAATAAACAATATAGAATCTAAAAAAACTGTAGAGCAGATCAACGAAACCAAGAGTTGGTTTTTTGAAAAAATAAACAAAATTGACAAACCTCTAGCCAGGCTTCTCAAAAAGAAAAGGGAGATGACCCAAATAGATAAAATCATGAATGAAAATGGAATGATTACAACCAATCCCTCAGAGATACAAACAATTATCAGGGAATACTATGAAAAATTATATGCCAACAAATTGGACAACCTGGAAGAAATGGACAAATTCCTGAACACCCACACTCTTCCAAAACTCAATCAGGAGGAAATAGAAAGCTTGAACAGACCCATAACCAGCGAAGAAATTGAATCGGTTATCAAAAATCTCCCAACAAATAAGAGTCCAGGACCAGATGGCTTCCCAGGGGAGTTCTACCAGACGTTTAAAGCAGAGATAATACCTATCCTTCTCAAGCTATTCCAAGAAATAGAAAGGGAAGGAAAACTTCCAGACTCATTCTATGAAGCCAGTATTACTTTGATTCCTAAACCAGACAGAGACCCAGTAAAAAAAGAGAACTACAGGCCAATATCCCTGATGAATATGGATGCCAAAATTCTCAATAAGATACTAGCAAATCAAATTCAACAGCATATAAAAAGAATTATTCACCATGATCAAGTGGGATTCATTCCTGGGATGCAGGGCTGGTTCAACATTCGCAAATCAATCATCGTGATACATCACATTAACAAAAAAAAAGAGAAGAACCATATGATCCTGTCAATCGATGCAGAAAAGGCCTTTGACAAAATCCAGCACCCTTTCTTAATAAAAACCCTTGAGAAAGTCGGGATAGAAGGAACATACTTAAAGATCATAAAAGCCATTTATGAAAAGCCCACAGCTAACATCATCCTCAACGGGGAAAAACTGAGAGCTTTCTCCCTGAGATCAGGAACACGACAGGGATGCCCACTCTCACCGTTGTTGTTTAACATAGTGCTGGAAGTTCTAGCATCAGCAGTCAGACAACAAAAGGAAATCAAAGGCATCAAAATTGGCAAAGATGAAGTCAAGCTTTCGCTTTTTGCAGATGACATGATATTATACATGGAAAATCCGATAGACTCCACCAAAAGTCTGCTAGAACTGATACATGAATTCAGCAAAGTTGCAGGATACAAAATCAATGTACAGAAATCAGTTGCATTCTTATACACTAACAATGAAGCAACAGAAAGACAAATAAAGAAACTGATCCCATTCACAATTGCACCAAGAAGCATAAAATACCTAGGAATAAATCTAACCAAAGATGTAAAGGATCTGTATGCTGAAAACTATAGAAAGCTTATGAAGGCAATTGAAGAAGATTTAAAGAAATGGAAAGACATTCCCTGCTCATGGATTGGAAAAATAAATATTGTCAAAATGTCAATACTACCCAAAGCTATCTACACATTCAATGCAATCCCAATCAAAATTGCACCAGCATTCTTCTCGAAACTAGAACAAGCAATCCTAAAATTCATATGGAACCACAAAAGGCCCCGAATAGCCAAAGGAATTTTGAAGAAGAAGACCAAAGCAGGAGGCATCACAATCCCAGACTTCAGCCTCTACTACAAAGCTGTCATCATCAAGACAGCATGGTATTGGCACAAAAACAGACACACAGACCAATGGAATAGAATAGAAACCCCAGAACTAGACCCACAAACATATGGCCAACTCATCTTTGACAAAGCAGGAAAGAACATCCAATGGAAAAAAGACAGCCTCTTTAACAAATGGTGCTGGGAGAACTGGACAGCAACATGCAGAAGGTTGAAACTAGACCACTTTCTCACACCATTTACAAAAATAAACTCAAAATGGATAAAGGACCTAAATGTGAGACAGGAAACCATCAGAACCTTAGAGGAGAAAGCAGGAAAAGACCTCTCTGACCTCAGCCGTAGCAATCTCTTACTCGACACATCCCCAAAGGCAAGGGAATTAAAAGCAAAAGTGAATTACTGGGACCTTATGAAGATAAAAAGCTTCTGCACAGCAAAGGAAACAACCAACAAAACTAAAAGGCAACCAATGGAATGGGAAAAGATATTTGCAAATGACATATCGGACAAAGGGCTAGTATCTAAAATCTATAAAGAGCTCACCAAACTCCACACCCGAAAAACAAATAACCCAGTGAAGAAATGGGCAGAAAACATGAATAGACACTTCTCTAAAGAAGACATCCAGATGGCCAACAGGCACATGAGAAGATGCTCAGCGTCGCTCCTTATCAGGGAAATACAAATCAAAACCACACTCAGATATCACCTCACGCCAGTCAGAGTGGCCAAAATGAACAAATCAGGAGACTATAGATGCTGGAGAGGATGTGGAGAAACGGGAACCCTCTTGCACTGTTGGTGGGAATGCAAATTGGTGCAGCCGCTCTGGAAAGCAGTGTGGAGGTTCCTCAGAAAATTAAAAATAGACCTACCCTATGACCCAGCAATAGCACTGCTAGGAATCTACCCAAGGGATACAGGAGTACTGATGCATAGGGGCACTTGTACCCCAATGTTCATAGCAGCACTCTCAACAATAGCCAAATTATGGAAAGAGCCTAAATGTCCATCAACTGATGAATGGATAAAGAAATTGTGGTTTATATACACAATGGAATACTACGTGGCAATGAGAAAGAATGAAATATGGCCTTTTGTAGCAACGTGGATGGAACTGGAGAGTGTGATGCTAAGTGAAATAAGCCATACAGAGCAAGACAGATACCATATGGTTTCACTCTTATGTGGATCCTGAGAAACTTAACAGGAACCCATGGGGGAGGGGAAGGAAAAAAAAAAAAAAAAAGGACGTTAGAGTGGGAGAGAGCCAAAGCATAAGAGACTGTTAAAAACTGAGAACAAACTGAGGGTTGATGGGGGGTGGGAGGGAGGGGCGGGTGGGTGATGGGTATTGAGGAGGGCACCTTTTGGGATGAGCACTGGGTGTTGTATGGAAACCAATTTGTCAATAAACTTCATATAAAAAAAATAAAAATAAAAAATAAAAAAAAAATAACATGCTTGATACAGTATCTAACATAAAGTAAATGCTCAATAAATATTAGATATTATTATTTTATTAGCCCTCATAGAAGCATATATTAGTTGTGCAGAAAGCCACTCCCTTAATTTTATGATTAATAGCATAACATTAGTGTAATAACAGTGGTACCATAAGAAAATAGAAGAGAACATAACAGGAAAAAATGAAACTTGGATTAAACCAAAGGTATTCTGAAGCTCTTTAAATTTTCCTTAACATTTATTTATTTTTTGAGAGATAGATAGAGAGAGAGAGAGAGCAAGTGGGGTAGGAGCAGAGAGAAAGAGAGAGACACAGACTGAAGCAGGCTCCAGGCTCTGAACTGTCAGCACAGAGCCTGACATGGGGCTCAAACTCGTGAACTGCGAGATCATAAACTAAGCTGAAGTAGGACATTTCACTGACTGAAATACCCAGGCACCCGATTCTGAAGCTCTTCATGTTACCAGTATTGTAGGCCATTATAAACTAAAATCACTTCTGGTTGTGGGTCAGGCCTCCTGGATCTTGATATCAATATTAACAAAGTAATTGATTTCCTGCTATTTTGTTCAGTAATCCACACACTGACAATAAAAACTGTAGAATGGCATTGTCTTAGAGTACATTCATTATGCTTTTTTGCAAAGGAGGAAGGAAGAAAGGAATGAAGGAGGGAAAGAGAAAATGAAGGAAGGAAGGAAAGAAGGAAAATAAAATTTTCTACTCCAAAGTGTATCTTTTGGAACTCTTGTTTTCCTAACTGAACTTGCTAGATGTTTGCCTTAATTTGTTTGTTTTATAGTCTTCTAAGGAAGATTTGGATTAGTACTATTAAACTTCTACTCTATACGTACCCTTTCTTTACCTCAATTCACCCAGAACTCTTGACAGAAATATGAACTATTGAAATTTTAGAATTTTTAATATGGGATAATTTTGATGATGTGTGTTAGAGTTTTTGCTCCATCAAAAAAGGCAACAAATTAAAGTGTTAATTTGCATATTTCAAAAGGTAATGGTAATAGTCAAGGTAAATATTTAAAACTCAGTTGCTAACCTACTATTTTAAATAAAAGTGCTTAGTTAGAATTGCTCACAAATAACTTCAGTCTCTTTTTATGATTTAACTTTGTAAAGGAGAAGTTAGCTATAGTTCTCTTATGTCAACCTCCACAGTTTGAGAAAATCTGAAATATAGGCAAGGATTGCAAGTAAAGTAAATCTATATAGTATTTATTTATAGATACCTAGAAGGTACAAACATATCAGATAATTACTCTTGTAGATACCTTCAAAATAGAAAAAAGTTGTTGCTTAAATATTTCCCAAAAAGTAATACAGGAAAGTCTGTTAATTGGAAATTTAAGCTGATATTCAAAGAACTGAGACTGTTTTGTACTTTTTTACCTTTTGTTACTGGCAGGATTCTTTATCCCATGAATCTTCCTGTCTCCAAATGACGCATGTCTCATGGTCTGTCTGTTGCTATCACTTCCCTTCTTCCTATTTAGCACAGTTTCAAATACAAATTCATGCTGTCCTTGAAGAATTTCTTCTACTTGTCTTGCTTACAAAAAAGTCATTATGGAGCACTTTGGAATAATCCCAGATATTCAGATATAATGAGAGAGAACAGGTGCACAGAGAATGAGAAGAATTCATTATGAACATTATTAGATTTTTTTTTCATAGCATGAGTCTAATTCATTAGATCTATCAAAATAAAGCCTAGTATCATACTAAAGGACTTATCTTTACATTTTCAAAAAGGTGAAAAAAGGAGTCCAGATGAATGAGCCAAGCAAGGCACTAGAAGTATAATACCTATGAAGAATTACCTCTGTATTGATTAATTGGTCTTGTGTTTTTGGAATGTGACTAATATCCCTGTCTCCATTTCTTTTAATGTGCTCAGTAGAAATAAGGAATTCAAACAAATGCGGTAAATTAAAATGAGCTAAGAAGACGCAAACCCAAATTACCAGCTTCAATTAAATTAGTATGGTTAACAAAAATGATCAAGTTTTCTATGTGGAAGTGTGTTTCTCTAAATTATGCATATATAGGTAAACTGAAAAAATTATATGTTTGTTTTATAATCCCAATTACTACATTATGTGTTGTGTGAATATGTATACCATAAAAATACAAAATTTTCTTTGCGAATATGTATCAGAGACAATACAACGGTATTTGGGCATTTGTGACTCAGTTGTATATTTATTGTATGAAGCAACCTAAAACTATAAAACTATTTCATGTATAAAAAGTTAGATGTGTAGGGGCTCCTGGGTGTCTCAGTCAGTTGATCAACCAACTCTTCATCTTGGCTCAGGTCATGATCTCACAGTTCATGTGTTTGAGCCCCGCATCAAAACTCCAAGCTGACAGTGTGAAGCCTGCTCGGGATTCTCTCTCTCTCCTTTCTCTGCTTCTCTCCCACTTTCTCTCTCATTCTCTCTCAATAAATAAGTAAACAACAAAAAATGTCAAGTTACTGAAATTACCAAGGAAATATTCAGTCAATATTATCATCTCCCCTAATGGTACAAATATAATTTTATATTAAATTTGTTTTTGACTCTCTAAAGATGACTTTTAGTAAAAAATATCCTTTATTGGAACAATTAATCCTAAAAAATTTATATTGAAAAAACTTAAATATTTAGATGTCTGTTAGACTTTAGGATATGATTTTCAGAATTCTTTGAATATATGAACTTTTACACATTAATGTTCTGACTATTCATTATAATTTTGTTATAATATTTTTGTTCTCTTATCCATGAGGTATAAAAAAATGCAAAAAAATATTTTTTACTTTAACATAGCATTTCATGTTTGCTTAGGAAAAACTCACAGAAAATAAGTCAAAATGCTTCTAGATATATACACAGAAGCATACTGGCAAAAATCAGGTGTCTGGAGATCTATTGATTGCTTCATGTCCTGAATCTGACACCTATTACTTGTGTAATCTTGAACCTCTTGCATAAATTCTCTGTGCCTCATTTTTTTTTCTCCTAAACAATGTGATATTGATAGTACTTTCCTCATGGGATTGTTGTAAGAATGAAATTATGTGATCCATTAGTGTTAAACCAGGGCTTGGAGCATGGTAATTATTCAATAAATATTAGTTATTATACTATTAGCCACAATATTCAGAATACTCCCATTCTTATATTATTTGCCCATTTAATGACTTTTTAAAAAATAACTTATTGTCAGATTGGCTTACATACAACACCCAGTGTTCATCACAGCAAATGCCCTCCTCAATGCCCATCACCTATTTCCCATCTCCCTGCACCCGCCTCCCATCCACTCTCAGTTTATTCTCTGTATTTAAGAGTCTCTTGTGGTTTGCCCCCACCCCCGTTTGTATTTTTTTTTCCTCAGTTCCCACATATGACTTTTAAATAAATTGAAGTATCTTCTATTTTTACACATAAGAAAAAGTAAATGATTTGCTCAAAAAAAAAGAAAAAAAAATATATATATATATATATGTATAAATTCCTGTAACTGAGCCCAGGAGTACAGATTGGAGTATTTCAGAAATTTTCTTGTTTTTATATTTTTAAAATGTTTATTCATTAAAAAAATAATATTTATTTACTTTTGAGAGAGAGAGACTGAGAGAGAGAGAGAGAGAGAGGACACGAGCGAGGAAGGAGCAGAAAGAGAGGAAGACAGACTCCAAAGTAGGCTCCAGGCTCTGATCTGTCAGCACAGAGCCCCATGCGGGCCTCAAACCCACGAACCACAAGAACATGATCTGAGCCGAAGTTGGAGGCTCGACTGACTGAGCCACTCACGTGCACCAATGTTTATTCATTTTTGAGAGAGAGAAAGAGAGAGCGTGAGCAGGGGAAGGGTAAAGAGAGAGGGAGACACAGGATCTGAAGTAGGCTCCAGGCTCCAAGCTGTCAGCACAGAGCCCGATGCGGGGCTCAAACCCACAAACCTTGAGATCACACGTGAGCCAAAGTCAGATGCTTCACTGACTGAGTCCCCCAGGTGCCCCTAAGAAATTGTCTAATTACCATTACTTCGTTCATCCATCCATTTATCTGTTTACTTATTTGTTCAAAAATATGTTTGATCAAGTAACACTTTGTGCTCGGCACTTGGATAAGCCCTGAGAATGCATAAAATAAAATGGACATCATGTCTGCTTGGAATCAAGAAAGAGGAGGGAAGAAGGCAAGCCTTAAAACTATCATGTAAATGGGGAAGTAAAAGAGAAAAGAAACAATCAATAGGATTGTGTAACCAAGGCTAAAGGATGAGAAAAACAGTCCTAGGAATAAAAATTAAACTGAACTTGATTGAGTGTACCATTGTCAGCAAGATTATTAGCAATCGTACTCCGATCAAAGTAAAGTTTTTTGATTCCTCCCACTTGCCAGTTTCCATGCAAGTAAGAGGTTGGGCCATGATTTAAACTATGTTTCAATTTTCTGCCTCTCAGCAAAGTCCCAAGCGGAAGAAACATGTGGTAGATAAGAGAGGGATTTGGTTAAGGGGTTCCCACTGATCTAGGTTAAGAAGGTTGAGTTATCACCTCAGGAATATGCAAGGGCAAAGTAGAATTTAAAATAGAAGAATGACAGTCAGATTTTGCGGTTTCAGAAGATCACACAGATTAGAAAGGAGCTACACAACAGAGAATTGGAGGTGAGATATGATCAGATACCGCCTACGAAGACTGAGATAAGACTATGCCAATGGTGGTAGAGCTGGTGAATATTAATATTCAAAAAAGAAATATAGGAACAATAATGTTCTGTGAATGACTAACTGCGAGGAGGGAGGGAGAAAATAGAGCTTGATCTAAACTCATGTAAGAGGAGGAGGATGCTTGGGGTACCCGGGTGGCTCAGTTGGTTAAGCATCTGATTTCGGCTCAGGTCATGACCTCACGGTTTGTGAGTTCTAGCCCCACATCAGGCTCTGTGCTGACAGCTCAGGGCCTGGAGCCCCCTTCGGATCCTGTGTCTCCTTTGCTCTTTTCGCCTCCCCCACTCACACACTCTCTCTCTCTTTCTCAGAAATAAATAAACATTAAAAATTTAAAAAAGAAAAAGAGGAGGATGATGCTTAAGAACAATGCAGGAGAGATAATGACTTTTATATATGTTGAATTACATGTATATTTTAAGCTATGGAGGTGGAAGGTTTGCTATTTTCATGTGTCTCTATGAGGTTAATCTTGATGAAGATGTTGATGGTGATGATATCAACATTTATTTGGGATGAACTGTTTGCCACACTTAGTGTTTTACATGCAGCAGAGCATTTGAATATCCTGTCGAATATACTAAATATGGTTTTTAAAACTTTATGGAGGAGACATTTCATGCTAAAGTTATTAGAATAAACTATAGATGGATATGTTGATAGCAAAGGACAGTTCTGTGCTAAAGATAAGAGTGCGAGAGCTGAAACGAGTAGGTTAAGCTTGTGATGTGATAAAGAAAACAAAAACAGAGATTCTATCAGGAGCCAATAACCACACTAATATTTGTGTGAAGGATATAGAATGAAGACCCTGAAGAGAAGACTGAGAAACTACTGGGGCCAAGCAAAAAGCGTTTTAAGAGCAGGTGAAGAATCAATATGTTCAATGTGTGTAAGTATTAAAGTTTAAAAAAGGATTCATGGAATAAAGCAATAAACAGGCTTTGCTTGTTTGTTTCTTCGTTTGTTTTTTAACGTTTATTTATTTATTCAGAGAGAGAGAGAGAGAGAGAGAGAGAGCACGAGAGCAGGGGAGGGGCAGAGAAGAGGAGAGAGAGGGAGACAGACAAATCCAAGCAGGCTCTGCACCTTTGGCTCTTAACCTCACGCGAGGCTCAAACTCACCAACCTCGAGATGATAACCTGAGCTGACGGTCAGATGCTTAATTGACTGAGCCACCCAGTGCCCCAAACAAGTTATTTTCTAAGGCCTTATGGGATGAATATAAGATTGCAGGTCAAAGAGGAATGGGGGGGGGGGAGTCAGTTTAGACAATAATTCAAAAAGTTGAACTTTGAAGGGAATTTTTTCAAAGTTAAATCAGACACAAATCAGCATCAGGAAAGGAAACAGCATATGGAGTCGGAAGAGTTTGGTTCTAGGTCAGAGAAAACTCAGCATCCTCAAATGCTCCTGAGAAGACACTGAGGAGAGTGAGAAGATACGAAGGTTACTAATTTATAAAGCCAGATATCAGAATTGTATGGGTGGTGGCTGGTATCCATTAAAGCAGTGGTCCTCAATGGAGATTTTGCTCCCATATCTGGAAACTCTCCTGTTGTCACCACTGGAGGCGTTGTGCTGCTGACATGTAGTGGGCAGAGGCCAGACATGTTGCTAAGCAACATTGAATGAGGGGGCAGCCACCCATATCAAAATGCGTTAGAAGCACATGGGAAGGAAATGACCTTATGAAAAAGGAGGGGTCACTCTCCCAGGAGAGCGAAGGTGAGATACGTGTGGTTGGAAGATGAGGGACCTCCTGAAATCGTCTACTGAAATAAATGGCAAAGGGCTGTAGAGTAGAGAGAGCCACAAATAGGTTTTAAATAAAATAGAGAAGTAGTTGGTTAAGGAACTATACAAAGATTAGCAAAGTGGTACTGAACGCCAGTTCAGGTTGTTAACTGTGTATATACCGGTAACAATCCTACAGTTTACACATATTTCAAAACTACCTAAGAATCCTATTGCAGGATTTAAGAAAGTCGGTGGATAGGGTTCCATTTGAAGATTTTCTAGGGCATGAAGTGCAAGGCAAGAGGATGAGTGTAGAATAATCATATTACAAAGTAAGCCACGTAGATGGCGAATTAAGATGAGGAACTAGATGAGAGATGGAAAGAAAGTCAAGTCAACAGACTAGACATTATTGAACTGGTACATTGGGATTAATTGGTGACTCAAAGTTTATTAGCTTCTTGATAACTTCTCCTTAAACTGTTTACTTCCAAGTGAATTTTTGTTAGATGATTTATCAATAATTTCACTCTTTGTACATTTATATCATTATCCTAATGATGCATGAAAAACTATCTTAATGATGCAACTTATATTTTATATAAATTATATGTAATATAATTTAACAATAACACAGAAATTCAATCAAGTTTGGTAAATATAGGCTTTAACATACTTATCTAAGAAAATTACCCAAATGCATTTTAAATACTCATATTTCACAATTGACATTTGTAAAAAAAAATCATAAAAAAGGGAAAAGCAAAATGAATTTTCAGGAACAGGGACAGTTTTCTTTTCTTGCTTAAAAAAAAAAATTACAATGTAAGTGAGAAAGAAAATTTGAATAAAATCTATCTAGGATTTCCAGGCAGGAGGAGGGTGTTGAGATGTGGTAAGTGTTAACCATATTCAAGTGTTCTGTTACATTGTGCATCAATATTCTTTTTACCTGTGGGTTGAATATCATTTACACTTTCATTCCAGGAACATTTGTTGAGCACCTGCTAGAACCTTGAGACAGTGAATGTGAAACAGAGACAAGTACCAGCCTGAATGGGCAAGATACTCTAGCCTGTATACTATATATATATATATATATATATATATATATAGTGAACAGATATGTGATTGGATATATTTATATAATATGATATCAGATATGATGAACATGATGAAGCAAGCTAAGGAGATAGAATGTAACGGAGTGGGAACCCTCGTTTTTGAATGGTGGTTTAAGATTACTTTGTGATGATTTCCCATCTGAGAAGGAATCTGATTCCTGTGTATTAAAGATGGGACTTCACAAACTGTAGGTTCACATGATAGTCTTTTATAGCTTGTACCTATAAAACTGCAATTCTTTAATATTATAAAAGTAATACAACTTCACTAATAGTAGTAAACTGGAGACAGGGCAGTTCTCATTTAATTGTTATTTGATTTTGAAATTTAGATTACTGTCAGCTAATGGGAGAAATTTAAAATAAATTTATTTAAATAGGTATTTTCTTTTTTTTTTTTTTTAATTTTTTTTTTCAACGTTTATTTATTTTTGGGACAGAGAGAGAGACAGAGCATGAACGGGGGAGGGGCAGAGAGAGAGGGAGACACAGAATGGGAAACAGGCTCCAGGCTCTGAGCCATCAGCCCAGAGCCCGACGCGGGGCTCGAACTCACGGACCGCGAGATCGTGACCTGGCTGAAGTCGGACGCTTAACCGACTGCGCCACCCAGGCGCCCCTTAAATAGGTATTTTCAATATGACTGGACAGCATAAGCTTGATAAAATACTCATTTTTCTAATCGTGAACAATTTCTTTCTCGTAATAATAGAAATCAAGAAGCGTTTGCATGTGTGCGCGCGGCTGGGCGCTTTATTGATTTTTCTCTTTAGCTCTTAAAATTTTCCTTTGGAAATTCTAAAAGTCATACTTAATTTTAAACCCTCGTAAATGTGTCTGAATAGTGATACCCATTAAAGAAAGAATGATAATCTGATGACGGTGCTAGCAGGTGGTGTCATAATGAATTCTCCTTACAGAAGAGTACATTCTTAACTATCATTTGTCTAAGAGTTCCATTTTATTATGAGGTGTGAGAGCTATCCTCTCTGGAAAAAAAATGACTATTAAATAATTCTTAATCTCCAGAAATGGCATCTGTATTTGAGATTACTAAATAAGGTAAAAAAAAATGAGAATAAATAAGTAAACTTTAAAAGTTTATCGCACATATTTTCAAAAATATTGTTCCGCATATAATCAAAACATCCTCCCCTTTTCAATTAAGCTTGTGAGCAAAATGTCTGAATGCACATTGCTCTATAACAACATAAAATGAGAAAGACTAGGAGAATGCAGAGGAAATTGTATGATAGAATACTACAGAAGAGCTATCACTGACTGAGTGGAATTAACTATGTATTGGAGATATCATACCAAAATAGTGGGGTTATTCATTCATGAAAAAAAAAAAGAAAAAGGGATAAAATGCTTACTGTATGTAAGGTATTGTGATAGTTACTGCGTATACACTGAGATATGATTCCCGTCTTTGTAAGCTTACCTATTTGTAAAAGCAAATAAAAGGTATAAAGATAATTTAAACAGATACATGAACAAAACAATTTCCATTTATGTTTAAAATGTCATGATAGCCACATTCAGAAGATTAAACTAATGGAGAAGGGACTGTAGGGAGACAAGGGATGGGAGTCCAGTGGATTCCTGCAAGTTGGTTATAAGGTATGCAGTACAAGTTAGAAATGGGAATGTCCTGGACTTCTGTAGTGTCCTAGAAATAGAAGGAAGTACGGGCACCTGGGTGGCTCAGCTGGTTAAGCCTCTCTTGATTTTGGCTCAGCTCACCATTTCATGGTTTGTGAGTTTGAGACCCACGTGGGGCTCTGTACTGAGACTGCTTGGGATTCTCTCTCTCCCTCTCTCTCCGCCTCTCCCCTGCACTAACTCTCTCTCCCCTCACCCCCCTCTTATGTGCGTGCATGCACTCTTTCTTTCTCAAAATAAATAAATACTTAAAAAAAAAAGAAATGGAAGGAAGTACATGGATTGGAGAGAGATTTTTGAGGACTTGTTCATGGAGTTAATGGAATTTCAGAGATAACAAGGGATTGGGAGATGAATTCTAGGTTTCAGGTTTCAGCATGAACACCTGGTAGATAGTCATGATTTTGATTAAAATAAGGTAGATAGAAAGAACCAGGTAAATATCAAGGGTAGGGGTTGAGGGCATGTTTAGTTTTAGTTTTGAAATATGTGTATCCAGAATAAGAGAGAAGGGACTCGAGGATATGGAGTAAGCAGCTATCTATGGAGAAGGAGTTCTGCAGGTACATGGACTGGAGACTGGAAAGCCTTTTTACTGATTTGTGACACGTGTCTAGCCATTTTCCTCCAGGGTCATTGGTATAATCTCTCAAGGGCAAAATGCTCATTCTAAGGACCTACCAAACCCAAGTCAACAAATCTCTTAAGGGTACTAATAAGAGCGTGTGAATGAGCGACAGCAAAAGCTGTACTGGGAAAGATGTTTTCAAAGAGTTGGCTCTTGGAAAATCTTTTGAAAATATTGAGATCTGAGCTCCTGGTGATTTGAATAGTAAAATTTTAATTTAAGACCTGTCACGTTTGTATTGGTACTCTCCAACAAGTTTAGGGTTCAATAGATTACTCAGGATGCACTTTTGTGAATATAATTACCCTTTCAAATCAAGATAACACAAATAGTTTAAAGGGGTTTATTTCTTGATATTATTTCTGCTCTTATTTCACATTCATTTCAAGTTTTAACTTGTATGGACTACCCATAAAACATCTGGCTTTTAAATACACAGATAAGTACAGCTCATCCCTATTCTTGCAAAACCTGTACAACAAAAACTCAGTCATTCTAGACTCCTGCTGGCTATACCAAAGATTGAATGTCCACTTCAAATGTCCTTATACTTTTATCCATTAAGTTATATTCTGTTATCTCAACGTTCTCTCCCAGGTAGCCCTTCTTGTCTGCGTGTGCAAAGGGAAGAATCATATAACTTTCAAAACACCAATTTCCTTCATCTTTTTAAATCATCTATTTCAACAGAATAGGAATTTATAAAATAGGTCCTGCTTTCACAAAGCATGATCTCAAAACACTGGTAGGTATGCCCTTAAAAGTAAAGAAACTCCCCAAATCAAAACTAAATAGTAAAATAGAACGATACTATGGAAATCATCTTTCTTCTTCCATATAGTTTTTACACAGCCAAACAAATGATTAGGACCATGATTCAAATCCCTCTGAGAATTTACAGCTACTATTTTCACTATTGACATTAAAGTGGAAAAAAAAATAAAATGAAACTATTCCTAGTATATTATTGTATAAAACCACGGTCCGTACAATATCTCATATGTATATTATGTGCTCTTTACATTTTATGCTTTCCAGTTTGACTGTGAGATTGTGGATTTCTTAGGTAATGAAACAGATTCAGATTTTAAATTTTGCTAAGCCCCTGAAAAATCTATTCACTTCACAGTTCAGAATACCTCAAGGCAAACTTGAGTGCTGGGAATATTACAAATGATGTTATTTTAATTTGCTTCACTGACAGCATGCCTACTAAGTGGGGAGATTAGAGAAACATACTGTTAAACAAGAAAAAATAATATGAATTAGTGAATATTTTGTTTCTCATTGTAAGACTGCCTTAGATTGTAAGGTACTTAAATATTTTTTTCTACGTTTCATTTGTGGCATTTAGCATATTTTAGGGATTTGAGCAACATTAGTTATAATGTTATCATTAGTTATAATGAGAACTTCCTTCCAGTTAACAAATGCTTGAGGTGAACTAACTCCAACAATTGGATAGATGATATGACACTGTAGTACTTAAAGATTATAGAGAAAAGTTGACTCCATATGATTTATCATATTTCTTATTTTTGAAAATGTATCCTATTTTAAACAAAAACGATCAGTTTAATTTTGAAATATTATATGCCTCAAGTTAAAAATCTAGGTCATTGCATTTACTAGGACATATTTGCAGATATGTGTATAATTTTTGTTATTTATGACCAATTATTTGGAAAAGACACAAAGATTGTGTTGAAGACACATATTGGTGATACATATTTCATTTATCAGATAATTGCCAATTGTTAATTTGTGCTATTAAGAACTGCTCTCAGGCCTACAGGTTAAGGTATTATTCCTCTCAATTGAAATGTTTCCAAACTTATTCTATTATCAT
The DNA here is from genome assembly GCF_022079265.1 of Lynx rufus. Taxonomy (NCBI): domain Eukaryota; kingdom Metazoa; phylum Chordata; class Mammalia; order Carnivora; family Felidae; genus Lynx; species Lynx rufus. The sequence continues at coordinate 23,379,916 of NW_025814845.1, read as the reverse complement.
GATAGGAATGATGATCCATCAAATTTCTAGTTATACTATTTTTTTTTTTGCAAAGGAGTATCCTTTTTACCCCCAACATTCTTCCCAAAGCCTGTTCATTTCAATTCTGAATGTATCAAAGTTGATTTTTTTTAAGGCCTACTTGGCAGCTGGTGCTGTTACTCTGTGAAATATCTCACCCATTGTCTAGGTCTCAGTGGAGGATATGTGGGAGGTCCCAGTGTTTCTTTCCAGCTGTTACTTAGTCTGGGATAATGTTTTTGGTTTCATACAACCCCCAGCATGCAGTCTGCTCCTGACAGCCTCAATAAAATCCCATTTAAGCAAAAATGAGTTAAAAGTCAGTGTAAACAAAGTTTAGAAAGAAACAATTAAGAACTCTTTCTGAACTGGCTTATGACTTGGAAAGTTTCATCTTGAGGAAACCTGTCACCTTGCAGGATAAAACACCCCAGGCAGATTTACAGTAGCCTGAGCCTACCTTTTGCTTCTCTGAGCAAACTCTTAAAAGAGTTAGAAGAGCTTCTGCGGAAATATCTGGAGCTTAAGAGCTGGCAGCATCTGTTCAGTATGATAACAGTAGCAGCCTTCTTGGCGGCAGTCTAAACCCTAAAATCCCCAGATATACCCCAGACCTAGCACTGGAGAAAAATGATTGCATTAAACCATCGTTTTTCAAACTTTCTGAAAGGAAATCACACCTGAAAGAGAGTTGCAACTCCCTCCTTCCTTCTCTCTGTCTCCCTCTCTCTTATCCATAGACACACACACACACACACACACACACACACACACACACAGGTACCCACACAGTAGACGGGAAAAATAAGATGCTAGCCAACAGTCAAGGGAAGCGTGAAGGTGCAGAGTGTGGTTTAGAAAACTGACTTAAGGGAACGCCATGGCTGCTCACTGAATTAATCAGTGATAATGAATCCAATCAACACTGGGTCCGCAATATACTGGTAAATATAGATTGCCAAGAAATCTTATTTTTCAAAAGCCTTTGCCTACTCCTAGATCAGTGTGCTTTACACAGTCTCTGCCCAATGTGTGTATGTTGTATCATTCCTCACCTGTGCTACTGCTTATCTAGTCAGATGGCTTGAGCTTGAACTTCAACTCTTGCCCCTTATGTGCTGCTCCGATGGCTGTCCCCTCACCTGCAAGTGGTGATGATTACGCCATCTCTACAGTTACCATAAGGATTAATGAGTTAATATACATAAAGATATTAAAGTAGTGTAAAACACATAATAAAGACACATGAGTACTTGCTAGTATTATCCTTCTGTTTTTCGAATAATTTCTACTGTTTGTTGAAATCAGTCATATACTTAGATGAAAACATAAGCAAATGAGCTACAAGCTAGTAAAGGACATTCACACTTTAAAGTTTCCCTCTGAAATGATACTTTTGTTCAAATAAATGGGACTCTTCGAATTGGAACATGCTGACTTCTTCCTACTTCAAAGCATTAATGTTTTCTGGATGTGTCAGGTTTATAAGCATTGGCATGAAACAGGCTTTATTTCTTCTACTTTTATTACAGCATCCATTAGTGATATATTAGTGACTATTTAGAAAAAAAAAAGAAAACAGTGTAAATTAGAATAGCTTAACATTTATCAAGGGCTAAATACCAGTTTGTCATTGATTTCAACAAGAAGGAAGGGTCATATAGCCATAAGTGGTTAAAAAATACTTCAGGGCCCACACAGAGAATTTAAAAAAAAAAATCATTGTTCCTGGCTTTGAACAACCTTAACAGATTTTCAAGATTTTTTTTATTGTCTTTGATCCATTAAACTATTTAGAAACTATAGGATTACCAAAGGGGAAAAAAAAGGCCAAGTTCTTAGAAAATTCTCATATTTGAGTGATGTAAGCAGTATTTTGGTAATTCCTAGTCAACCGTATTTATTGAATTCCTTTCTTATACCAAAACATTTTTTATTTTTTTTAATGTTTATTCATTTTTGAGAGTGAGAGAAAGAGCATGCAGAGAGAGAGAGGAAGACACACAATCCAATTTTTTGTATATTTTTTATCAGTAAGCGGCTGACTTCAGCTCAGGTCATGATCTCACGATTTCTGGGTTTGAGCCCTGTATCAGGCTCTGTGCTGACAACTCAGAGCCTAGAGTCTGCTTTGGATTCTGTGTCTCCATCTCTCTCTGCCCCTCCCCTGCTAGTGCTCTGTCTCTCTCTATATCTCAAAAGTAAATAAACGTTAAATTTTTTGAAAACAGGAGCTGATTTACCAATCTTCCTTCTCTCTACAGTATATAGAATGTGTAATATGTAAAACTAGGGCAATATAAATAATAAAATTTATATAGAATTTTATTTGAATTAAATTAGGTTTTTTATAAGAAGTATATAGTTTTGAGTCAAACATTTTGAAAGTAGCCTTATATAAAAACATTGTGCATGAAATATAGAGCATCCTAAGCAAATCTGCCAATTTATCTAGGCATTTATATGCATTTATCTATATTTCTAATCTTTCTATTAAATGCTTTACAATGCCCCATCACTACATCACTATAATATTTTAGGGTTATTTGTGATAATGCTTTGTTTTTATTATCCTATAAATTCTCAGGTGAAAAACATGAGTTCCAATAGTATATTTTTCCTTTCAGAAAATAATGGTTACCAGTATTATGAGACATCATCTGAGAACACAAATATGAAAAAGCAAGTAATTGTCATGATTTTTTCCTATCCTCCTAAAATACTGAGGATAAGAGAATTGGAAAAAATAATAATTAAATATAATTTTTTAATAAATGCCTTTTCAATAAAGATAGTTTAATACAGTAGGTAGTTAACAAAATACAATGTTCATATGTCTGTTTTTATACTTTATAGCTCATAATAACTTGATTTATAATTATTTTATGGAAAAGAAAGCCTAGGTTGATGAACATTTAAGCAAATGCTTAGTTTGTAAAGCAGTTGATATTTGTACCCTCAAATCTCTCTCCCGGGCCTTATATACCTCTAGCTACCCTTTGCGATTTATTTATTCAACTTGGGATGAGTGGAAAAACAAGTGTTTTTCTTATAAAAATGAATGATGATTTCTATAGTTTTCCAAGTGTGTTTTTCACATGTGTTGTAGATAATGTATCAGAAATATCTTTAAAACTTTATTGGTTCGGGGAAGTTGTGTAATACCAAATTTATCCTGGCACCTGTAATGAATTTTTGATGTACCAAATGTTCTTTTGAAGACTCATCTTATGTTTTGCATGCAGCATTTCCATTTTTCCTCTGCGAGTTTGAAGGAAAGGAAGTGAAATCACTAAACAGCTTTTCAGAGGTTAAATTTGCTCACTTATAAAAATAAGCCTAATTACTGCTTAAACACAAAATGTACAGAGTTAACAAGAAACTTCATATGAGTACGCCAATTTGTGAAATACAAAACATTGAAAGTTTTATTGGGAAGATTATATAATTAGGGATGTGTACTCTGAATAATCACTCTGTATAAAAATTAGAATTATTCAAGTATGTAAGATTTTACCCATGTTCTAAATAGCCATCGAGCACACAATTATCTTTAGATTAGTAAATAAAGTTTTACATTAACTGTGACAAAAGATAAGAATAAAGCATGAGGGTGGCAATCTTAAAAGTCGATTGAAAAAAATATCTCTACCTGCTGTTTTTCTTGTTAAGGTCTTCTGATAAAAGTTGGCAAAGTAAATTAACCTCATACATATTATATGTGCATGTAATAAGCATATATAATGTAGATAATACCATGAGCTATTAAGCTTTCATTTTTCCACTCCTGCAGCAGATAAATCAGATCCCTCTAAAGCCATTGAAGCGTTATATTCAGCTTAGCTCATGATCCCATGGTTCATGAGATGGAGCCCTGCATCAGGATCTGAGCAGTCTGCTTAGGATTCTCTGTCTCCCTCTCTCTTTCTACCCCTCCCAGGACCAAGCGCTCTCTCTCTCTCTCTCTCTCTCTCTCCCTCAAAAATAAATAAATAAATATTCAAAAAAAAAAAAAAAAAAAGGAAAACACTTTATAGATAGGCGGCTCCAGAACACAGAAAGAGAAGGGAATAAAGAGGTCAGACATGAATGTTCTAGTTCACTGTACTTCCCTGTACACACACACACACACACACACACACACACACACACAGGAACACAGGATTGGGAACTTATAAAAGAAAAAGGAAGTGAAAAAAGTTCAAGGTAGACCCAATTCCATTTTGGTGCTCTTGAAAAAGAGCCATAGACCATCCCTTTCTAAAACCAGCATGAAGTGATTAGGGTAGAAGCAACACAACCGTTGCTCACCATCCCCCTTCAGCTATTACACTGTATAGTTAAGTCTAGAAACTGCAAATGTGTTGTGGGAGACAGAGAAAGTGCTCATCTGAGAGTCATTGTCTGGCAGCCTCCTTCAGGTTGGCTTCTTTTTTGCTCCTGCTGCTTTCCGCCTTTGAGCAGAGCAGCCGGGAGAGGGGCATGAAGGAAGGGGTCAGGAAGGAGTGAGCCCAGAGTGGAAGGTTGTCATGCTCTTTTCATCGTCTAGATTCCAATGTTCTGAAAGTCACAGTTAAACTTGGAATAACCCTAAAGGAAAGCATTTGACAATATTTATTGTAATATAATTTGATATAAAAATACTTAATTTTCTCTGGATAACCAAACCTCCCAGATGTCAACCCTGAGGAAGGCTACCAGGTAGAGAAAAGCTACTCTACACAGCATTCAAGGAGCCCAAGGCTTTACCCAGGACTTTCTGGGCTCTGTACCCCAGGAGGCCTTTAAAGTATCTTCTCTACCCCTTCACGCCACCCCCAAGTCCTGGGAGAAACGCAGGCAGCACTGAGATGGTAGAAACCCACATACGCTTGACAGGATGGCTGGGAGGGGTGTTGAGGCCCAGTTCACTTTCAAAAATTGTAACTTTAGCAAAATTGCGACGTTGGTGTTTAGAAATTTAAAAAGAAAAAAAAAACATTAAAAAAAACAAAAACAAAAAAACTTGACTTGGGAAGGAGCCAACAGGATTACCAGTAACCTGAACAACTTAAGCAAAGGACCAGTTGGAGAATGAAGGTGGGAATCAGAAGAGTGTGCAGTGCCATGCAGAGCCAAGGATTCACTGAGCCAACAAATCTACTTGGCTTTAATGAAGAATTATGTCTTCACCCTTCAAGAGTGAACTGAGGCAGAGCAATCCATAGTCAGTTAGATTGGAGGCATCTCCCAGAGAGAAGGCTTACAATACATAGCCACTCTCACCCTTGATGACAGAAAGATGGTCTATCTCTCCATGCCTGCAAACATAAAGGCTCACTTCTCCTTGGGCATGACATCTCATATGTACTTCTACACATCACTCATCTGTCTGTGTTCATGTAATACTACAGTAGTGAGCTATCTGGACTAATGAGGAAGATTTATTCTAGAAGGTGATTCAGGAGTCCTGTTGTCTTGTGGCTCTTCTTTCCCCTGAGCACTAGGGTGCTTCTATCATCTATATATTTGAAACTAGGTCCAAACCATTTTTAGCTCAAAGGAAGAGAAAATGAGGATTTTGAGATCAAACAATGTCCTTTAAAGACAGTGATTCAGAGAGTGATACCCATCAGTTTATGCACGACAAACTGGGAAACCCAGACGTCAAGGAGGCTATGAAATCTTGTCTTACCCTTAGTTTTCATGTCCCCACTACAACTCTATTACATGGAAGAAGAAAAAAATGAGGAGATTTGCTCATCTGCAGCACATTTTTCAAAAAGACATTGAGTTTGAAGGAAATTAACTTGGACCTCCCCCCCACGAATCCTACAATCCTTCACTGTCTAGCAAGATGGGGATAATACAGTAGATAGGCTTATCTACACAAAATTAAAAAAAAAGATAAATTTTATTTTCTGATTTAATTGGGATAATGAAAATATGTGGGTCTATTATGTATATATTCTGTTGACTTACACGTTTTATTATAACTGGGAATCTTGGTGCATAATACTTCTTTTGTGAATCTAATACCACCTCCAAATCATAGTCTGAGATTCCTGAGTGATTATGGTTCTGTAAGTTTCTCCAGCATCATCTCAGTCACTCTCCACATAGCTCACTGTGGTCCCAGGCTCATTGAACTCCCCCTCTAGTTCCAGAACATGCTAATCTCTTTTCTTCCTCAGAAGTTCTGCATTCTTTCCCTCCTCTAGCTTTATCATACTGCCAGTTCCTGACCTACCTGGTTCTTTCTTCTCCTTTAGATATTTCCATAGCTTCTCCAGAAAGAGTTGCATCTTCCATGACCATTTTGTCTAAATCCTTCCCTTCCCTATTACCCAGTTATATCAACTTAGGTTTTCATTTCCTTGACGAGAATTTTCACAATGTGTAATCATCTTGTTTATTGATTTATTCAATAATGCACTGTTTTTATTCCATACACAAATGTAAGTCCCATAGTGTGTAAAGATCTTCTTTCCATGTCTGTCACCCCACTATCCCTTCTGCCTATTGAAGTAAGTGGCACAAATTGGGACTTAAAAATGTTTGTTGACTGGGATGCCTGGGTAGCTCAGGTGCTTAAGCATCTGACCAGTTCAGGTCATGATCTCGCGGTCTGTGGGTTCGAGCCCCACATCAGGCTCTGTGCTGACAGCTCAGAGCCTGGAGCCTGCTTCAGATACTGTGTCTTTCTCTCTGCTCCTTCTCCATTCACACTCTGTCTCTGTCTCTGTCTCTGTCTCTCTCTCTCTCAAAAATAAATAAACATTAAAAAAATGTTTGTTGACTGAGTGAAAATCAGGAAAAACTCTTTGAGAAAGAAATATATAGATGTGCATATACATGTGCATGTGTATGTGTACTCTGAGCTAAATCTTGCTATTCCTCAAAGGATGGGCTAAGAGAACCTTGTTTACAGGAATCTCAGACAAGTTTTTCATAACACGTACTGATAATATATGGCTACAAAACACAATGTTGTTACCCTCAAGGCATTATGAAATCCAGCCAAGAAATGGTTGTTGATAACTAAACCAACACGGTTTCACATTCTGCTCCATACTAAGAATAGAACATATGCCTCTGTAGCCCCTGCTTTATGCAAATTTGTGTTGCTTTATATTAGTTTTTTTTATTTTATTTTTATGTTTGGGTAAAGGGGTTTTAAGAAGAAAATTTCCATAAAGATGGGGCTTAAGTTACTCTAACATCAGTAATTACTCTTTAGAACACGTGATCAACAGCACGATGGAGTAGAATTTTATCATACTGTTGTATGGAATAGTATAGTATAGGTTGTTCTAATGACCCCTAGAGTCAGATTTTGTGCACGTTTAATGATCTCGGGCAAGTGATGAAAACTCTTCAAACTTCCATTTCCTCATCTACAATAATGGAGATAATATCCACCCCAATATCTTAACACCACTGTGAAGAACAAAGATGTATTTGTAGATATTACATAGCAGAGGGACTGCCCCAGAGAAAGGACTCAATGGATCTTAGCGTGTTACTCATGCCTGCCTAGGTATTCTCTGCTAAACTTTGCCACTATTAATGTTGCCTTGCTTAAACCTACCAAAAGCTATGCAAGTTGGAAATTATGCTCTCTATCCTACAGATGAGAAAATTGTAGCTGAGAAATATACATTCCCTACTGTCACACAGGTTGGGGGCAGCAAAGCCAATTTATTTTCAATTTACTTGCATTATCTTGTTCTTAGTTAATAACCTACCTTCAGAGTCCTTTCATTTCAGATAACCTGGCAACCAGCACCAGAAAATAAATCTTTAAATTATTGTTTCTCTTTTTTGAAACTGTTGGTGTGTCGATAGTCAAGGAAGAGATGATGAAGATAAGAGAAAGTAAGAAAGCAAAGGAAGAAAATAGGAAAGAAGCCAGAAAAGAACATCTAAATTGCTAATGATAGTATATGCTTTAACAAAATTAGACAAGTAAGTCATCTCTCTCTCTCTCTCTCTCTTCTCCTGTCTTTATTTTTCCATAAAAAGGCCCCAGTAATATAATCTAATTATTCGACAAATATTTTTAATATAGGAAGAACTCAGGGAATTATGTGAAAGAATATGTGCCTTATTATATTTATTCTCTTTTAAAAGTTTAAATTGGTTTTTAATTCCAAAGTTGGGAGGCGGGGGGCAAATATTTGACTATTCCATTTTCACTTCAGAAAATGTATTCTGGAGCACAATTTAAAAAGTTATATGCTGACCTTTCTATGTATCTCTCTATAGCAGCTTTTCTCTCTTTCTATCTCACTCAACGGCAAAAGTAGTTGGTAGGAGAGGGTGTGAAGTTTCGAGGGCATCGAAGGAGGAACAAATTCCAATTATTGTGCTGCTCTGACATACTTTCAATTATGAATCAGTCTGTAAGTTCATATTGTTATTTAAAACCTACTATTTCAGAAAAGCAATCAACATATTTTAGAAATCGTGAACCCAAGATACACTAGGTTTGAAACAAATGGAAATTTGATCAATGAAAGAAAAAAAAAAGTTGAGATTTTCCTCTGTATTAGTACTCTCTCCTTTGGCAATACAACAGCGTTCTGTTTTGCTTCTATATCATCCTTTAAGATTTAATAGTAACCATCTTTCTTGGTCTCTGATCTCTCACATTAGTATGGAGATGAATTACTCATGTCTTGTCCTGAAATCTTGGTAGTCTAGGCTCTTTGACATTATTGTACTGTACACATTTCCTTCTTCCAACTTTGGCTGCTTCTGCTTTGTCTGCCTCTCACCTCCAAAAGGGCATCTGCAGCAAAAGGCATCTTGAATTATCAAAGATAAATAATTTATTTTTCAAATAGTTCTCTGTGGGCGCAGAGCAGTCTGCCTCTCACATTCATTTGACAGGCTTAAGGCTGTGTGACTCTTTCAACACTCCCCACAGAGCAGCCCTGAGCACCAGCAGACCCTTCAGGCCCTTCCCAGCAGCACGGGGGCAAAGGGATCCGAAAGAAAACTACTCACATCCTGTTAGGTTTCTTTATGTCATGAGAACATGGTCCTTGCCTACATTAGTTGACCTTTGTTTTGAATAATTTTTCTAAGTTCTTTACCGTGTTTTTGTCTTTTCTTGTACTCTCAAAATTAAATGAAGATTGTTGACTCCTGTTTATCATATATACTGTAAATCAAAGCTCTTAAGGAATTGGTGGATGTGTTTTAAAAAAATAATAATTGGGGAGCCTGGGTGGCTCAGTTGGTTAAGCCTCTGGCTTCAGCTCAGGTCACGATCTCTCAGCTCATGTGTTGGAGCCCCGCGTCAGGCTCTGTGCTGACAGCTCAGAGCCTGGAGCCTGTTTCAGATTCTGTGTCTCCCTCTCTCTTCCCTTCCCCTACTCATTCTCTCCCTCTCTCTCTCTCAAAAATAAATAAAAAAACATTAAAATTTTTAAATAAAAAAATAAAAAAAGTAAATAAATGCAAGTAATGCAACAGAGAAATATATATTTTTGAAAACTGAAGATCCTAAGAAAACAACAATGATGCTACAAAATCCAATCTCTGTTCTATTCCTGTTGTCTGCATGTGACCTAGCTACAGAAAAATAATTCTGGGTATCATTTGTGTAAATGAGAAAGGAGCCATGGGAAAGATTTACTTCAGTGTGTTGCCATAGAACACAGGCATAACCATCTACAAAGAAACTTCAGCAGTTAAGATTCCCCATACAACAATAAGTTGCAATGTGATTGTACAACTCACCAAAGATGTCCAAACAACAGCACTAATAGCTGCTCTAGGCAATCAACTGGAGAGAGGAATAGTCATTTATGTTTGTGTTTTTGCAGGATGCATCCTTAAGGCTACACTCATGAAAACTTTTCTATCGTACTCTGCCTATCAGAAATATGGTAGAACATGTGTCAATGAGAAGCCAAGAGTTTGCTGTGATGTTGGAGGTACTGGGGTTGGATATCCCTGATTAGCTTGCTTCCTCGGGCTAGTTATCTAATCTTCCTAAGTCTTAATTTTCACATTTATAACTTAAAAAATGGATTTACCTTATGAAATTGGCATATTCTAGTGAAATTAAATAATGTCTCCACGTAGAAAATGCTAAATAATTTATAACTATTATTATGAAGTGAGTTTCAAATTCTGAACCATTTTTCTTGTTTTCTTGAATCTTATTTGTGGGAAATGTATTGAATTCTCTTTTTTAATTTGGATATATCAGATTTATCAATTAAGATTAGGTTAAATTGAGAGAAAGAAAAAAAATAAATTCAACTATGAGTGGCTGGGAATAATAGTTGTTGTTTTTTTTTTTAATTGAAGTATTTTTTTCTCTCATTCATAGAAATTAGGTACAGAAGAAGAAACTCTAGGGCTAATATCACGGCTTACTCTCCCAGCTTAAAGATGTAACTTCAATAATAGTAATAGTGAATATGCTTTTAGTGCTTCCTAAGCAACAGGCACATAGCAAACAGTTCTATTTGTATCTCATTTAATACCAGTGACAATCATAACATCATCCCAATATTACACATGAAGTAATGGAGGCACAGAGATAATACATATATTGTCCAAGATTTCACAATTCCAAAGTTTGTTGTGGCTAAAGCCACTACATCTGCCTTCAAACAAACAAGAAAGAGGAAGGAAACAAAGAAAGGCATGGTTTTCAGGAAATTTCTTGGGTATTACACATGCAGGTCCACCTTTATCTTATTGACCTCAACTTAGTAACAAATATCTACTTGCAAAGGATGCTGGGAAAGGAAGTCTTTATTTTTAGAGACAACCTACTTAAATACTTGGAAGTGCATCTGTGAGAGAAGAGTGGATACTGAGGGACTGACCACAGGCTGTTTCTCTTACAAGGATGCCTGCAATTCTGTTGGATTTTGAACTCATGGTTTAGACCTTTGGCTTTAGAACAAAGACACACTTTATTCAAATCTATTGTTTTGTTTTGTTTCTCCCGGAAGTATATTTTTTTTATTTTTACATTTATTTATTTTTGAGAGACAGAGTGAGACAAAGTGAGAGTGGGGGAGAGGCAGAGAGTGAGGGAGACACAGAACCCCAGGCAGGCTCCAGGCTCTGAGCTGTCAGCACAGAGCAGGAAGCGGGGCTCGAACCCACAAACCGTGAGATCATGACCTGAGCCGAAGTCGGATGCCTAACCGACTGAGCCACCCAGGCGTCCCTCTCCTGGAAATATCTTATTGCTAACAACTGATCTTAGATCTAGATCTTAGATCACGCACCCCCAGAAAGTGAAACCATTGTGTATTCCATGCCAGACAGGTTAACCCTCAAATCAAGTCTCCTTCAAAACCTTTGCTACAGATGATCTCATATACATTTTTTAAAATTTTGTATGATAAAATTTGTCTTTTACAGACAAGTTCAGAAATTCGGAATTCATGATCATTCATTAATTATGTATACTTACAGCATATACTGTTTTCCAGGTACTTTTTTAGCACAGGCTTGAAGAGATAAGTGAGTCTCTATTTTCACAGGGTTATACTCAGGTGAGGGGAAATAAATGAGACGCTAAGATAATTTAAATTCCTATATTATTTACTGGATGATTGACATATAAGCTACATTTTGTAATTTTGGGTAAATTTTTTGAAGTCATGTGATAGGTAAGTATAACCATAGAATTACAAACATAATCCTTTGTTCTCACTAGTGGCATAAGTGATACTGATTACAGATAACATCAAGAACTGGGAAGGGTCTAGAGTTTTACCCAACTTGCAAACCCATAAGTCAGCCTGCTGTGATTTCATAAATGCTGGTTGAAGACATAAGGCTCGGTTCCATAGTGTAATGGTGAGCAGTTTGGACTCTGAAGACCTAAGGCTCCTGTGTCGGAGACGAAGACCACTACCGTTCAGAGCACAACACACACAACATGAGGTGTATCTTCACATCAATCTTCCTTGTTTTCCAAGTCCCGTGTGGGTGATGTAGACTGGCCCAGGTCATTGCTGCGTGTATAGCTGATCTGCGTCACATTGAGTAACCCTGAGCTTAGCAAGCCCCAATTCTTTAACAAGGGCCTGCTAGCAAAGCTGGTTGGCCCTTTCCTTGAAAGAGGACATTATGTTTGTTATACCAGTTAGGAAACAGATTTTCCTTCTGCTCTGAAGAGAAACACTATCTTTTTCTTGAATGGCAATTTGCTATACAAACATCCATTAAAGGATAATCCAGAGCAGGAGCTGATCCAAAACGTTAAGAGACATCATGGAGCATTGTGTCCCAACAAATACATAGGACTACGAAGTTAATCATTGAGTTGGGTTTCCACAAAGTGAGAAGTGCAGGTATTTAAATAACCCAAACAAAAGGCCACTACTTCAGTCCAGATGCATAAAGTGGAGAAGATATTTTATGCTAGATTATAAGAGCTGGTGAGGATTAAGAGCAAAATAAGGAAATTATTAAGTGCATTTGAGAAATCAGACTATTCTGGGAAATGCAGAAAGCCAGCTAAACAAGGAAAATCCAAATTGTGGGAAGATTTTATGATAGACTTGCTGGAAGGAAATAATTACCATGAATCGTGGTGAGAGGCACAGGGACAGGGAACATCCATTGATCGGATAAGAAGGACAAAACGAAGGAATACATCCAATGCATTTCCAGTAGTTTGAGCCTGACTAACCATGAGAAGTATGACACCACATGGAGAAACAAATAAGTCAGGAAAAGAAGTTGTTTTACAGCTGGGAGAATCAGGCCGATTTGAATTATGTTTAATTTGATCTAGTCTGAAAATATCTCTAAATAGAAAATATCCAATAGGATGTGGGGGAATTGAGATTAGAAGACGCGTTGAAATCAAGTCTTTGATGGATGTGAAACTGGAAGACTCACTTGTGAGCTTGTAAGCAAAATACAACCTCAGAACCTTCTCAGTTCCTGACAATCTTGTCCATCGTGGACTGGAAGGCGTACAGATTGCCTCAGTAATGCTAAGAGCAAGAATATTCGGTACAAATTGAGGTCGCTTTCTGACATAATTTTTTTTTATTCTAAATGTTAATAAGTTACCATATTTCAGAGACCTGAACTTTAGTTTCAACCTGAAAAAAAAAAAGAAAAGAAAAAAGAAAAAGAAAATTACGCTTGAAGCAATCTGGCAAGTATGGAGCTCAGTTTCTTGTGGCCCAAGAGCATGTAAATACACTGGATTCAGCTAATTAGTAAACTAAATCTTCCCTGTCTAAAAAGTCCCTGAATATTTCTTCATTGCTTTATATACTCTGTGGAGTTATATCAGAATTTGAGGACGATTTAACAGTAATTTGAGTTAGCTGAATGGCACAGAATACTCTTCAGCTTTTCCCTCTGGTAGTTGATTTATTCATTCCTTCACTCACACATTTAATTATACAACAAATTCTTTTTTTTAACTTTATTTATTTATTTTCAGACAGACAGAGAATTGTGAGTGGGAGAGGGGCAGAGAGAGAGGGAGACAGAGAATCCCAAACAGGCTCTGCACCATCAGTGTGGAGCCCTAGTGAGGCTCGAACTCACAAAACCATGAGATCATGACCTGAGCTAAAGCAAGAGTTGGACGCTTAACTGACTGAGCCATCCAGATACCCCAAAGGAACTCTTTTTTATCAAGAAGTTTGTTGCCATCCATTTTTCTACGTACTGTATATTAAACAGCAATAAATCAACACATTTCATATCTCATTTCTTAAAAAAAAAAAAAAAATCCCTACATCAAACCCTAGGTCTAGCGACTGAAATAGTCTGGTTGTACCTAAAAACCTGTCATCATGTCAACCTGAGTTAAGACTCTTATCCACAAGCATCATAACCAAATGTAGTTGATTTGAGTAGAGAAGACATGTTTTAAAAGGAAGACAAGAACTGCCATCACTCTGGGAATGCTGCAAAGTCAAGGTCACAACATGATCAGCAATAAGGGAGCACATGTGGCCAGAACAAAAGCCAAATGTGAAGGATATGTTTCCAGTCTGTATCTTGAGTCCTACACACCCCAGTCAGAAGCCAGGCACATAATACCAATCGCCAGGCTCTATGGATATGTGTGACTATCCTGATACAAATAATCTCTTGTGCTCTAGCCTTTTACTTAGACACCCATGACAGCGTCCTCCAGTCACACATCCTGCTCATTTGTTCTCATTCATCCTTTCGTTGATTGACTCTCCTCCAATACTCCACCATTGGGATCACTCAAAAAATTAGCAGAAATAGTTAACTAACCATGAACAAATCAAATGATTAGACATTTTATCTTAAAGTCCTAAATTAAAAATATTTTAAGTGGCAGTTGATGTTTGCAAATATTTTGGAGTGTCCAACAAACTCTTGGGCAGTGATATGAATTTTGGGCATGCAAATACACTCTCTTTGTCTTCAGGATGGTCACGGTCTAGGTGAAGAAGTCATAAGAAAGCTAAGTATCCATTATATGAACTATAACAGAATAAGTATTCTCATGGAGCTTTGTGTAAAGACTTATAAAAATATAGATGATAGACTAATAATTCTGCTTGCAAGTAGTCAAGAGAAGCTGCAAAAAGAAGGAGAGAGAGAGAGAGAGAGATGCACACAGTTATTAAAATACCATTTAGGCATGAATATAATTTCTCTGCTTGTTCAGGAGGGGTAGATCTCCCACTGTACTTTCGGTCAAATAGGCACATTCAATTTTCTGTACTTCCCAGGGTTGAGGTAGTAAACTCTACCTCGATGAACATAATTTGGCTAGACTCAAACAGCATCCCCCAATCTACAGTCATATAGCATTTTGGTCCCATCCTCCCAAAGCCCTGGGCTACACAATAAATTTCCTTAATATTACAGTTGTTGGATGATAAGGGGAAAATAACATGTAACCAGAAAATAGAATTTTAAAAGCTGTTTTTAATGTACCAAGGAAACGTATTCTGGAAATGAATTCTTTATCTTTGAGATTTAATCTGCCAGGGGTACATTCTTGGGATGAGAGGAAGACAAGGCAAAGGTAGACATAAATGGAAAAGTATTCAAAAGTTTACATTTTAAGCTTTCCATTTGATATTTTAAGGTGTTGTAGATATTTTTGTGAGCTCTCTCTGTGTGAGCTGAATATATCAGCCTGCTTGCCTGTGGGATGCAGCAAACAGCTCAGCAGTGCCCTCAGCAAGTATCATGCATTTCTACATCACTCAGAATTTGGTGCCACCATTCCAAAAAGGTCACTAAACTTTGGCATTTACATTAATAGGAGACATTTTACTTTTTTTTTTTTTTTTCTAATTTCACCAAGTGGGATTCCTGAATAATGGCTTTATCAGCTTGTAAACAGACTCCTACAGGGACCAGGCCACCTGCTTCAAACTGTCTCACTTTTCCAGGGAGCCTTCTCTCTCTAAGAGGGTAGTGGCGTTGTTCTTCTTTCAGGGATATGAAGTAGATGGCTGTTATGGAATATTTTATGTCATTCTTTCCTTTCCCTCAAAGAGAAATCCTGGTTTCGCTTTTGTTGAAAATAATAACTTTGGATTACAGAATTATCTCTGAGATAAGACCTTTAAAAATATAAATATATAAGAAAAGTTCAATATTTTAAGAAATAGTACTTTTCTAGAAACATTTTACTCACCAATAAATTACATGATACATACCATTAGAATAAATCCAGGAATGGATATATGGATACGTGAATGGATGGAGATTAGGTTGGGGTAAGTACAGACTGGGACTCAGGATACATCAGATTTCTACATTGTAAAGATTGGTAAATCCCTAAGGCAAGGGGAATTTTCCAGAAATATTAGGCACAGAGGATGCATCAAAATTGGAAGCAAGCCAAAATATAGATAAAGACATATATTTAAAACACTTATCTACAGAAAATGAATTAAAAGACAAAAAAAGAGCAGGTCTCCTGATTTGACAGATACATGTTGAAGGATTTATAGTGTACTCTGTGAGTGTGCACGAGCATGTGTGCTTGTGTTTAGCAATAAATAGTATCAAAGCATTTTGACTGCAGACATTAGTCCCAAAAGGCTATGACCAGATCCCTGCAATTTCCAGCTAATACTCCATTAAAATCTTCAACAAATACTTTGTTCCCTTGATTTTCCTAAAATGAATTTTACAAAAACACCATCATGATGTTAAGGATTATCTCGCAATGCAGATGAGTGTGTACACTGATCGTTGGTTGTTTGATTAGATTTTTTAGCCTGATTTCCCTTGCCATAGAGAGAAGATGCCGAACAAGCCCAGGAGTGAAAATTGATTGTACAAATTAAGGATTCATAGAAGATGTGAAACAAGTATCTGATCTACATTGTGTGGACTACCTTTGTTGGATATCGTGTTACTTATCTATTGCATTAAAAATATGACCCTCAAAACTTAGCAGATAAATATAACATGCCAATTATTGTCTCATGGTTTTTGTGGGTCAGAAATTGAGGAGAAACTTCACTGGGTGACAGTGAATCAAGGTGTACCACGAGATTACAGTCAAGACGTGTCACCAGAAGCTTCAACTGAAGGATAATCCACTTGCAAGTTCACTCCATATAGTTGCGGCAGTTCTCACTGTCTATTGGCAGGAAACCTAAGTTCCTCACCATACAAACTTTTCTTAGCTGACCTGGGTCCCTTCGTTACATGGTAGGTAGCCCCTACCACGAGGTGAGTGATGAGTGATGGCATGTAAATATAGATGTTGATACAGATACAGATGTGGACGAGAGGATTAAATTCAAGAAAAAGGCTTCTTTCCTTTGTAACTTAATTTCAAAAGTTGACATACCATCACTTCTCCTATATTTTGTTGGTTCTCTAAACTAACCTGGGTACAATATGGGAAGGGACTACAAAAGGATGTATTGGAGGAGGCATGTGTAATTAGAGATCATTGTATGGTGATCAAAAATAATGTTTTTTAATCTGGCATCTGAAAATTTGTAGTTGTTTGTTAATTGTTAAGACAACAATAATGAAAGAATATAAGCAAAGACATAGAAGACATAATAAGTCTTGGCCTTTCAAGTACAATAAAATTCTAATAAGTCTCATTTTCAGAAATAAGTTGAGGCCCAGAGTCTTACTTGGTGTGAAAAAATAAGCAGTGTTAATCAATATGTACCTTCCCTGTGATATTTCACTGCATAACCAACTACCCCAAAATAAGTGTCTGAAGCAACACTTGTTATTTTTCACAATTTTCTGGTGAGGCTACACAATGATTGTGGTTTGAACCAATTTTGCTCATTTCCTTGGGCAACGGTGGCTCAGATGAACCTTAATGGTATAGAATAGCCTCACTCAGAGGTCAGGTTGTAGGCTCATGTTGTCTGGGGTGACAAGGGTGACTTGGCCAGGTGTCTCTTTTTATCTAGACAGTTAGCCTACACTCATTGCCATGGGTATAGTCAAAACAAGAGATAAGAAGACTTACTTTTTCCCAAGATTCTTTTCCAATTTGTTCTGGCATTATATTTGCTACTGTCTGTTCTCAAAGTCAGTCTTATACACTCTGCCTCTTGATTCAAAGGGCTGCAAAGTCCTATTGCAAATGGGCATGAATATAGAGATGGGGAAAATTGGTTACTAATTTTGTTGTCAATGAACTTTCCAATTCTTGTCAACACCAATCTATGATTTCTAGAAACAATCTAAGAATGTGGATAATGTTGCCTCGGTGGGAGCACACTCCCACCCAGAAAAGGGAAGAATGAAACTAGGGTTTCCATGGAGTAATTTAATTTGAAAAGTCATGCTGAAGAGCAGGAGAGGGACTGGCAACAGAGACACAAAGATAAAAAGATAAAGCCAGTACGATGGTAAATTCCTTAATTGATTTACTGTGGGCAACTGAGGTTGGGTCCAATCCGGACCTTCCAAGGACATATGCACTGAGTCTCTGAGGCATTAAATCATGGAATAGAAGAGGGGAGCTTTTTCTACCAACAATCACACTCCCACTGGTCAAGGTGTCAAGGGCAGCCCCATGGCATGAGTGCCCTCACACTCTCAGGTGGTTCTAACATTAATATGTGGTAATATGTGGGTTTCCTCATGTGTAAACCTCAATATAGTTAAGAAATTCCCATGAAAGAAAACAAGATATGCACAGTGCAGCTTAGAGGCTGGTTACCACACCAGTGCCTAGGGGAAAATGTGGACCAAGTATTATGTGGAGCATAAAATATTTCTAAACAGCATTTGAGCATAGTTATCACATTTTGTGTAAAGGAACTATGCAAAACTTGTTATATGTGTTACCTCATCTAACCCCCACTACCACAGTCAGAGAAATTAAATAACTTCGCAAAGCCACAGAATTAGTGGAAGAACTGAGATTTGAAGGTGGGTTTTCTAATACCAAAGTCTGTGCTTTTTCAATGTACTTTACTTCCTAAAATTCTTGTATGTATATGTGTGGGGTGGGGTATGTTCCTTTTTTGTGGGGGATATAGATGGAGTGGAGGTTATCAGGCATGGATAGAGACTATGGGTTCTATCTCATTGCTTTATAATGCGATGTAGTGAATCTTTTATAATTTAGTCATTGAAAAAAGAAAACCAACAAACAGGTTTATTTAGAGACCTTCCATGATAGAAATTAGGGGGATATGCAGCCAGACACATACAAATTGATAGTAACTGGGTTGGGACTATTTTTTCTCATCAGAATGAAGTTGTCTGATAATTTTTTCTATCAGGCCACATAATTCCTGGTTCCTCAAGTAAGTGAATAGGCAGGCAGGGAAATAAGGAAATGAGAGATATTTTAAGATATTGTGGGGATACCACATTTGAATGGAAATTGTATTTCCATGATTGTACAGGTTCTAAAAAAGCTGGTTTACCCACCAGTGCTTCAGCCAGAACTCCCCATTAATGATCATTTCTTCACATCTTTCAGTGAAATGAAAACTGATGGACATAATGATGGCCCTAATATATTTTGAGACCATCAAAATGTCTTCTGGGTTATCATGGCATGAAATAACTCTCAGCATAGTTTTCTCATTGATTTTATTTTAAGGTTTGAATATTACTGGTTCATTTATCATACATATAACTTCATTAACCCTAAGATTAGATTAAAAAGAAAACTTGATTCTCTAGCTGCGCAATGAAATAGAGAATTACTACAGAAGCAGTTAAGTGTATATGTGTTGCTTTCATGAATGAACAAAAGAGGTCAAATAGAGAAACCTACTGAATTTTATTGCTGTCTCATAAAGAGTGTATATAGCACCCATAAAGAAAATGGTGGGAAAGTAAATTATTTACTGTGAGAACCTTGGCTGTGAAATCATTTATATATCACTAAGGGATTTGCATACAGTGGGGGAAGGAGAGCCTGAGAATCACATTTCTATGCCTTCCTTTACTTTTCCACCTGAGTATAAGCTTCTTATATTTTAGACACACGATGAAAACGTCTATCACGAATTTTCTCAGGGATAATTGCTGAATGGATTTCTGATATTTTTAAATTTTAATTATAGTTTTCTTTATTCTTTAAGCAATATAATGGACTTTCTAGCATTTTGAGTGTGCTTAAAACTGTATTACCAGGCACTTCAAGTGTATTTTATGTAAATTGAAACATTTATTAAATACCAACCATGGTGTGCCTTAGAAAATACACGTACATTAGAAGCAGAAGAGTCATGTCACCTGGAAATAGACTATGGGTGATGTGAGTTTTTCTTACCATTTAATGATACTCGATGAAGAGTTCTGCATTCTTGGAGAGTGTTCAGAGGAAAGAGAAAAATCATTTTGCAAACTAGATTGCTTCTTTTCTGAAAAGTAGAATGGCAATCTATGATTTATGCTTTTTAAAGCCACTAAATGTTAATATCTTGGCACAGTTGAGGAAGAACAACAAAGAAACATCTTTAGAAGTGTGAAATCCCATCTTTGTGGCATAGCACATTAGAGTTTACAAAATGAGTTCACCTACATCGTTTCAAACTCGAAGGAGATGCTGGTATTAGAAATAAACGTTGTAGGGGCGCCTGGGTGGCGCAGTCGGTTAAGCGTCCGACTTCAGCCAGGTCACGATCTCGCGGTCCGTGAGTTCGAGCCCCGCGTCGGGCTCTGGGCTGATGGCTCAGAGCCTGGAGCCTGTTTCCGATTCTGTGTCTCCCTCTCTCTCTGCCCCTCGCCCGTTCATGCTCTGTCTCTCTCTGTCCCAAAAATAAATAAACGTTAAAAAAAAAAAAAAAGAAAGAAATAAACGTTGTCATTCTCACTTTACAAATGGAAAAGTGGAGACTGGGGGAGCAGACATTTCCAAAGTCACAGAGAGAGGCAGGGCAAAACTGGAGCTGGAATTGATTTATTTTGTTTTGTACAGTATTTACTTAGGGGCAACCTCCCTCCATCCAGTCTGTTTCGAGTACACAGCGATGAGCCCTCTTCCTCTCTCTCTCTCTCTCTTTCTACTCCAACTTTTCTTCCCAAACCTGTAAATCCAGTGGTTATTATAATACAAAAATTAATGAAAATTATGGAAACATGAAATATATTTGAAATGAAGATGATTTTTGTTTTTATGAAATGAATTTGAATGTTTTTGGAGTACCTAATTAAGGGTTTCCAACGAATTTTTGTGTAGGATAACAGTAAAGGTTAGAATACATACTAATTTGAAAATTACTTTCAGGGGCGCCTGGGTGGCGCAGTCGGTTAAGCGTCCGACTTCAGCCAGGTCACGATCTCGCGGTCCGTGAGTTCGAGCCCCGCGTCAGGCTCTGGGCTGATGGCTCAGACCCTGGAGCCTGTTTCCGATTCTGTGTCTCCCTCTCTCTCTGCCCCTCCCCCGTTCATGCTCTGTCTCTCTCTGTCCCAAAATAAATAAAAAAAAAAAAAGTTGAAAAAAATTAAAAAAAAAAAAGAAGAAAATTACTTTCAGATTGTTTTATAATGTCTCACCCCGCTGAAATGATAAAAATGTATTAGGTTCCGAATTTTCAACAAATTTCTTAATACAAAAGTGTTACCAGGAGATTAAAATAAGGAGGAAGGGAGCCTTGGTTCTAATCCAAATATTGGCGAGTAAATACAGTATGTGTTTTATGTGAAACTAAAGTATTTAAAATACTGTAAAAGGCAATGTTAAGGCTTGATTTTTGTTTAAATCTTGATATTCTCATATCAACTTAAGCTTAGTTCTCTTCAAAATTACAATAAAGTAGGTCACCCACATTTATTCTTGCAGACATGTGCTATTTCCATGATTCTTGTGCATTCTACACATGCCTTGAACACAAGGAAAAACTCATGTACACCTGGAGAATGGATGTATGTTTATTGAACCCTAATTTCTTTAAACCTAGAATGGAAATTAATAATACAGATATAAGCTATTTATTTCTTAAAGAAAAAAGAAATCATACATTTATTTAGCATAAAATTCCTTTCTTTCAAATTTGGAAAATATTTTAAAATAAAGAACATTGCCTATCGAGGACAAGAACTCATAAATTATTCTTCTGTGACTCCTTGGGAACTAGAAATGTGCTAATACATATTGCGCACACATTATGTGCTTAGTGTCTACCAGACTGTAGACTTTTAATTTTAAATTCTGTTTATATTTGATTGATTTGTCCCCGTTCCATATATATACATGTATAGGGATATGTGATAAATGAGATGTGTGTGCATGTGTCTGATGCACACGTTTATATAATTTTACTAACCTACTGACAGAACTGCTCTGTATTTTCTTCCACATTGTAAAATAAGGCTAATAGGTTTTTGTGAATATTGAGAAGCTTAATATATGTAAAACGCTAACAAAGAGAAAATACTAAGTTCTAGCATTTTTAATTATCATCAAATAGTTTTAACCAAATGATGCGGAAAGCTGTATATTTAAATTTATTTCATTATCAACTGATTTTTATTAATCTCCCCTTCAATGTAGAAAAGGAATTTCTGAATTCTTAAAGTTGCTTTCTGAATTCTTAAAGTTGATATTTTTAATATTCTCGGTAAATAAACTCACAAAATAAATCACCAAAATGCTTGGAATCATAAATTCATTCTCGGACCATTTATTTTCACATGAAATACTGACAAGGAACTGTAATAGATGAACACATAAAAATTATTTTTGACAAATAAATTCAGATCGTTTGCCAAACAGAAATTGAGATCACTCTGGGAAATAATGACATGAGTTAGATGGAATATCTTCCATGAAACTATTAAGTTAGCTTTGTTCCGATTTTTTGTTCTTATTAAGAGACCATATGAACCAATTCAATACACACTAGGTTATCAAGCTCTCAATTTTTTTAGAAAGTTATTTAAGTTTACTTATTTTGAGAGAGAGAATGAGTAAGCATGAGTGGGGTACGGGGAGAGAGAGAGTGAGAGAGAATTTCAAGCTGACTCTGTGCTGTCAGCACGGAGCACGACGTGGGGCTTGAACCCACGAACTGTGAGATCAGGACCTGAGCCAAGATCAAGAGTCAGATGCTTAGCCAACCAAGCCATCCAAGTGCCCCCAAGCTCTCAGTTTTAATTTCTTCTTAATTTTCCTTTTTGATTAATGTGAAGATACTAATTTGTACACTAAACAGTAGAAATATTTTTGCAATTTGTGTTTTGCAATTAGTGTTTTTGTCTGCTGAGAAAACTAATTGAAAGTTTCTTATTTATACCCTTTACCCTCCTATATTTTCCTGTTTTTATAGATGCACCATGTAAATGAAAGGGAAGACACACATATCACACATTGAAGAAGTGTAAATACTAAGATAATTGTCAGATATTGTCAAAAAATAGGTTAGTCAGCACATTTCAATTTCATATATTAAGAGAGCTATGAGGAGATATTTGGTTTAAATGAGATATACTGATATAAATGCCAATTTTCCTTCTTTTTTTCATATACTTCTATCAAAATACAAGATACCATGCAATATTTTAGAAAGTTAATCCTTGGCTGAGCTTACTCTTTTAAGATAAAAGATACTGTGACCATTCAAAAACAAAGATGTTAACAAAGATATTAACTAGAGAAACTATAGACATTTCAAATTTGAAATTGTGATGGAAAAATATTTCAAATGTCTCTGCACGTGTCATGTGTTTGTAGACGTGATGGTCACAGAATTGTCGACAACTACCTTTTCATAAGATTGGACCATAACAAGAATTTCCACCAGCTTTTCTCTAGAGAGGTGACTAGTGGAGTTATCCACTTCCCAGTTAAATCACCAAACATTTGCTCCCATAGCTCACACCTTACTATTAAATCAGTTACAATTCATTTAATGCAAGTGATGTTTGGGATAGGATCAATGACATATTTAATTAGGGTGTCAAACGTTTCTTCAGTTCTTTCTTATTTTTCATAGTACATAGGTAAATGGATTTCAAGTAAATTTGATTTTAACTTGGTTCTAATTTATTTTTAGGACTTCTTATAATTGTTCGGGTTCTTGAAAAATCTATTGAACAATTTCCAGTGGTTGATTGGCTCCAGTGGAACAATGTTCCGGTGACTATGGATTTTTCTAGTGATGTTAATATTTATAGATCATTACATAAATTTTACAACGTGCTCTCCTCCTGTAATTTTGTAACTTTCTTTTCAAAATGACCATGTGATTTACAGAAACTGTGATACAAGAAAGTGAACAAACTGGTCCTCAACCACAGATGAAAAAGATCAGAATTAAAATACACATCCTTGCCTTCCAATGCTACATCCTGGGCCTTATTCCCATAGCATGGTTGCTTGGAGTCATTCTTTTGGCATGTATCTCTATATAGATAGACAGAGGTATACACATATAGATATATAAATATATATGCCAGCAATCGCCATTTCAAAATCATAAGAAGTAAGTGTTGATATCACAACTTTATGTGAAACTTTTGGAAAAGGAGTTTTAGCTCCACCATAGATATGGTCCATTCTCAAACTTTTATCTTACAACAACAAAGTACTACTCTGAATTTCATACAATTTGACCGTGTTGTGAAAAATCAAATATACTCATGCCAGGACATACGGAGAGCTATGGCAGGATCTGGACTTAAGTCTAATACATTTTGAAATCTACTAGTTTATCAAATACATTCTTGTAAAAGAATCATCACTCTTCATCTTTAAACCTGCAAGCTAAGGACGCCCCCTTAAAAAAATGTTTAGTTATATTTCTAAGTCAACCAACAATTTTTCCGGGAGTGAGTTAGTTACCGTACTTTACTTGGTTTGCTGAAGCTCCCTGCCCCGTATTAAATGTGATTTGTTGGTTTTTCTGGGACATCCGGCAAGACGATGGCTAGGGTCTTTCTTTAAACCACAAAATCTCTAGGTAAATATAAAAATACATTTTTTAGGGATTTTTTATGCTTCAAAAGTGGTATTTTTTAGGGTTTATGCTATTATGCAAAAGTTCTGTGTCCAAAATTTTCCTAAGCACAAAAGACTCGGGGAGCTTTGAAACCAGGAATGAATAATATCACTAGTAGAATTAATTCAGTTCACCAAATATATACAAGTATTCACCAAGTAAAGAAGTCTGCCTACACTTAACATAATTGCTCAGTTCCAACGTTTTACAAAAATGAAAGGGTTAAAGTATTCTTCTATTTCAAATAACAGAATGAGTGCTCACTAACTTAAGAGTAAAAAGAGAAAAGAATATCGTTCATTTTTGGTTTCTGTTTTTGCTTCAAAAGTGATGGTTTAAAGAGATCGTTTGCTTATTATTAACTTTTAAAGGATTGAGCAGGGAATTGAGTCCTAAATATGCAATAAATGCAAATTGATGAAAATCTCTTGGGTGGTCAGAGTCAATATTTGAGTGTGTATCTCTTGAGACAGGCCAAGAGTTTCTATCCCCAGAGCCTGAGTGACTAAACCATAGTCTAGTGTGTGACCATCACTGTTTCAGGACAAGACGAGTCTATTTGTCAAGGGTGGACTTGCACTGATAAAATTCATCAGACTAGGAAGAAAATTAAACAGAAAATTGATTCATTTATAATGAGAAATAGAGCCTCTAAGGAAGCACTCTTGGATACAACAAATTCATTCAATATGTGCAAGATGAATTTGCATAGTTCTCTTATGATTCATTATGTATTGATATGAAAATGTCAGTTTTAAGGACATTTTTCTCATTTCCATATTCTTTGGGAAATCTTCACTGAAGTCTCTCCCCTCATTTCCCATAATGTGATATCCTCTTTCTCCACCTCCCCAAAGGGGAAACAAAATAAAATATTGTTGACAAGTGTAAGCTCTATTGTGCCAATTTTTAAACCTGCATCTATTGTGAGAACATTCAGACAAATTTCCACCTAAAAATAATTTAATTCTGTGCTTGCATCTATCTTATTGCATTTTGCCTGACAGTTCATTATGTGTGGTTTTTGTTTCTTTTGGATTTTAGCTGCATTAACCCTTGTAGGTGCCTTTATTCCAGTGCACAGAATGGTTGCTGTACCTCTGTTATGTCCATTCACAGTCTGTGGCAATCGCTTCTCTTCTAGGGTTGATGTTTCTCACCTAGGGCCATGTCAGCTCCCCATACGTAAGTACACATGATCCCCCTTCTCACACACACTAAAAATCTCATAGAAAATTTATTACCTTTGTTGATGAAGCATGAGATTCTGTTTTATTTTAAATAATGCATGTACACAAAGAAGAGTCTAGTGTATTTTATTATTCTTATTCTAATGTTTCAACAGCCTTCAAATTTAACGAGTCTTTATTTTTGTTTTAATTTATTTAACGTTTATTTATTTTTGAGAAGAAGAGAGAGACAGAGAGAGAGAGTGAGCAGGGGAGGGACAGAGAGAGGGAGACAGAGGATCCGAAGGAGGCTCCTCACTGTGAGCATAGAGCTCCATGCAGGGCTCAAACTCAGGACAGTGAGATCATGACCTGAGTCAAAATCAAAAGCTGGCTGCTTAACTGAGCCACACAGGCGTCCCTAATGAATGTCTTTAATAAAATGTTTTGGTTTGATAGGCAACAACCATTTTAGCATAATCCTAAAATTTTGGCTTGTCCATTTATGGGCACTAAGAAATCCAACTATTTATTGTTTCTCATGAAAAAATCTTGGCTAAGACTGTTTCCGTGTTTCTTTTTTTTTAAGTTTATTTATTTATTTTTGAGAGAGAGAGAGAGAGAGAGAGAGAGAGAGAGAGAGAGAATCCCAAGCAGGATCTGCACTGTCAGCGTAGAGCCAGATGTGGGTCTTGAACTTATGAACCGTGAGATCATGACCTGAGTGGAACTTGGATGCTTAACTGACTGAGTCACCCAGTTGCCCCTCTTTTCATGTTTCTATATTAGTTGTCAACATCTGAGAAAAATGTTGAAGATTATCAATAACTTTTCTTTGTTGGCAGGGCACGGTTAGTAGTAGTCGGAAAAGAGAACTTGCAAACACTTTGTATTCTCTAATCCAAATTTTTTTTTTCATTTATACCTGGGGTGGAAATAGAGATTCTAACAATAGATTCAATAAAGTATCTAACACAGAAATTAATTTCCACTTTTAACTCAGTTGTTAACGATGAAATTTTAGAGTCTAAAATGCAGTTTCGTTCTTTTATAATATGCTAAATGTGTTCAGGATGATATAAGCACAGTATCAATATAATAACCTACACTAATCTCATGATCAATCCTGCTTCAGCTGATAGAGACATAGTTAATATTATCTCAATGAAAGTTTTTGTATAACTGATCAAAAAAAAAACATTAAAATTGCAGTTGTACATTCTATGAGTTCTCTAATGGAAACTTTAGCATTGCAATTAGGATGAAGTTATTCCAGTGACCTTGGAAGCTCTAACTACATAGTTCTCCATAAATACCCTTTCCTTGTGAGTTCACCCAAGGGAATTATATGCAAAATAATAACAAACTGTACTTTATTATGAGGTGAAATTACTGCTCCGATCACACCATAGAATCCTATTAATTTTGACTGGATCATGTGAAAGATACTTTTGGCTAACCTTAGACTAATTAGCCCAGTATCAGAGCAAGCTATTTTCCCAAGTCAGTGATGTACGATTTCCTGAGAACATTCTAATATTTTTCTCAGGGGAACTGTCAACAGGCATGCCGTTCCTTTCGCACTTCCTCAAGGACATAGGTATGTTCCTGTCTGAAGACCTTTGCATTGTTGCCCTTTCCTCTGTCCCCTAGCTTTCTGTTTGTCTTAATCTCGCACTTTCGTCGGGTCCTGATTAAAATTGCATCAACTTCGAGACCTTTCCTAGCCACTCAACTCAAATTCACCACTGTTGAATCCACCTACCTCTTTAAATTTCCTATTTCCCTTCTCTTACTTTTCTGATTGTTAGTTATAGGTGCAAATTCCTAAGACATCATATATTTCATTTATTTGTCTTATGTATTAATTCTTCTTCTAAGAGAATATCCCCTAGACAAAGACGGGGAGTCCAATGTATTATCTCCAGATAATGCAATATACAAAATGTTACTAGGTCTCACCTGGGAGTCACTGGCTTTCAACCAACCCTATGGACCTTGGTAGCTCAATCTTCATAGCCCACGACACATAATAGTTATTCAATAAATAATTTGTTATGGGTGGATAAATTGCTTTCATTTATTTTTTTGTCTTCTATTGGAATAGTAATGCATGCATCTTTATGAAAATCCTCCCTTTCCAAAAGTAATCATATATTTTTTCCCACAAATAACATGTCTTTGTAAATGTTTATGCATAAATACAAGTATTTATATATACAGAAGTATATATTATACACAAATGGGAGCATAGCATAATAAGGTGGCAATGTATCTTGGAAATTATGCTTTAATATATGGACATCTATAGTGTTTTTTTTTAACAACATTATATGTCATCATTTGTGTGGATGTATCGTGAATTGTTTAATCTCTCTAGGGCTTTTTTATGAATATTTGATATAGTGTTATTAATAATTAATGATTGACTCAGATTATTTTAAATAGAATAGCCTTCTGTATGGAGGTAGAAAACAGAGACAATTTTGGTTAGGATGATAAGAAGATACTAAATTGGCGACACCTGAGTCAAGATCTGAAGGAAGAAAGGGAACAAGACAGAAAGGAATCTAGAACACAGATTTCTAGCAGTGGAAATAACAAGCGCAAAGACCTGGAGACAGGAAGATATTTCTGATGTGTTTGGAAAAGGTTGACAAGAACGAGTTGGCTTTTGCAAGTTTTCCTGAGGAAAAAGTTGGAACAATCCTAGGAAATTGTAAGCTGTGCTTTCTGGAGAATGATACCTGGAAACAAAACAAAACAAAATGAAAAAGATTACTAGGCTTAGGAAAATGTTATTTAAAAAAAAAAATACTTGCACAGGGGCACCTGGGTGTTTCAGTCAGTTAAGTGTCTGACTTCTGCTCAGGTCATGATCTCATTGTTCATGAGTTTGAGCCCCCATCAGGGGGCCTTATACTGACAGTGCAGAGCCTGCCTGGGTTTCTCTCTTTCTCCCTCTCTCTACCACTACCCTACTTGCTCTCACTCTCTCTCTTTCTCTCTCAAAATAAATAAAAAAATAAAAGTGTGCACTGTGTTCTGCTTCTCTGCCTCAGGCTCATTACCTTAAAAACATATGTAATAGTTTGGGCTAACATGGTCTCTGGAGCCTTCTCCATAGCTGATATCGTATACATTAATAAACATATTTTTAAATATTGTAAATTTCTAAATTCTCATGAAAAGAAAGTGAAAAAACAAGCTCTCAAAATTTATCGTGGGAGTTGGTAGCAAAGAAGAGACTCAAACTTGAAAGTTTCTAAGAGAAGAATCTATGGATTATATCACAGCTATATTACAGGAGCATTTAAGTCTTTGATCATAATTAGGCGCATCCCTTTTTGCAAGAAGGAAGACATCAATCAGCCTTTCGCCTGGATGGACACTGTCATATTTCTGATTTCCAAGTACCTGAGGTTAACACATTGTCTCCTAATGAACACGGTTTTCCTACCTTTTTAGTTAACAGATGTCTGGTCACTGTGATGTACATAACATGTACCTAGAACAAGACAACTAAACCAGTATCTGCCCAGGAGTTTTCTATCAGGTGTCTAAGAAAGAAAGTGCTCTTTGTGAGGTAGATAAAGTGGTGAGATGTGACTATTGGGAGACTCTCATGACTACCATATACAGAGAGAGTCTGTCCAAAGAATGGAAAGAGACAAAGAGGCGTTGTTAGAATCATTAGGCCCAGCCAACCCTAAAGTCTACTATATGTACTTTTCCATTACAAGGGTCAGTAAAAAACTACTTCATTGCATCACTCCCTTCCTTCCTGCCTTCCTTTCATTCTCTCTCTTTATTTTGGCTTATTTGATGTTATTTTATTTTAAGTTTATTTATTTTCAGAGAGAGAGAGAGAGAGAGAGAGAGAGAGAGAGAGAGAGAGAGAGAGAAAGCATGAGCAGGGGAGGGGCAGAGAGAGAGAGAGAAAGAGAATCCCAAGAAGGCTCTGTGCTGTCAGCATAGAGTCTTTTGGCTTATTTTAAACTGGGTCTTTGTTACTTTGTTATTTTAGGAGAAAACTAAAGTCTCCTAAAAACTAATTTATTAATCTATCTAATATTTAATCTAGTTTCACACCTGTTTTATAGCCTGTGCCTAGAATACTATCTAGGAAATAAATACTGCTGAACAATAAATGAATTTGCTCAGGATACAATCAAGCCTTAGTCACTTGGATGTATTTCTTTCCCTGTAATATCATTTCATACATTTCTGTTTTGATCTTCACCTCAGAAGCCCATCTTACCCTTCTTATTACCAGGTCCTTGATAGATAAATCACTGTAACTGATTTGATAACATTAATTAAATAATTCTTATATACCTAAATTTAATATTTATTGCAAAGTTTGAAACACAAAGCTCTGTGTTTGGTACTGAAGACAAGAACTTTTAGATTTAACCTAAATGTTTGCCAATGCGTGAGAGATTTTTATGAAACTGTTAGAAAGTAGAATAACATAGATTGACAGCTCTAGCTAAAGAAGAAAAGGATGAAAGTTTGTTTGATGTTTAATAAATATTATTAAACAACCTCTAATTTTTTAAACAACCTCTAAGATGGCTAACGTGCTAATATCTCTAACACCTGATAGTACAACCATAGGACATGCATGGGATAAAGGCTCTGAAAGAGAAATGAAAGCAAGAACAGTTTGAAACAAAGAACTTTCTGGAAACAATATTTCCTGTGTCCACTGCATTCCATATGACCTGTCTGCAATTCATATTATAGGCATAGAGGTCACCAGTAAGAGGTTATAGGAGGTCTTTTTGCCTCGGTTCACCTAGGCATTTCTCATATTGCAATTATAATAATATTCCTAAAAAACACACGTTGACTTATTGCTCCCAGTCTTAAGCCTTTCAAAAACTGACCTCAGTACAAATTCCCACTCCTCTCCCCTGCCTCTTTAGACTCTCTCTCACCACCTATCCCCTGTCACTAAGCCATCTCAAATACTGTTGGGGCTATAAACACATGTTGTTTAGTTTGTAATATTTTTCATGCTACTCTCCTCCTGGTCAAAGACCTTTTTATCATTCAGGACTCTGTTTACCATTTTTCTCCCCATCTCATCCCCTGCAGATTTCTCGATGGCAAGAATTTAGAATAATGACCCTGCATCCCTGGTACCTAGCACTTGGAAAACATTCAGTTAGTTTTTGTTGAGTGGATAAATCAATGAATGAGTGAATGAATGACTACTGACAAAGATTAACTTGCATTTCATCTCAGACCTTGATGCATCTCTCTTGGCTATTTTTAGGTTCACCCCTAGTTAGAGAAAGAGTGCAAGATTCAGCGGTTTTCCGAGGTTTCATTTAGCTTTTGCCTTGAAAAGTAAATTATGCTTTTTTTTTTTTTTTTTTTTTTTTTGCCTTGCTAGATATCAAAATGGTTCTAATCACACCTGGAAAAAGCAGAATGATATCTATAACCTCAAAATAAAATTGTAAAAAAATTCTGCCTGTTTCCTCATCTGTGTTTTCAGCTCAGCAGCAGAAAATGCAAGCTTTTTGTCATCTCCACTTTCTGTCACTGAAGATAATAGCAATGCTTGGTTAATGGTTCAAGGAAAAGAAAATGAACCCACCGAGTTCTCTGTTTTATTTATTCTATTATGATATTTTATAGCATGCAATTTCACTTATGGCACTATTTATCATTAAGTACTATACTATAAGTGATGTGACAGAACTTGAAATAATGAGGAAATATAAACATAATATTTTATCTGTTTTAACCTCAAATTTGGACTGGAAAGAGTGCTAAGGCATCTGAAGGTGGAATTTTTAGGGGATACTGACAATTAACGTATTGAAAGAGTCTAGAGAAAATACTCATTCTCAGGTCATTTAAACAGGTAAACTAGTAGCCATTCGTCCCCTCTGATTAATCTTAGAGGCCATAAATATATTTGTTAAAATCACATGAGATATTATACTACTTCCTGCCAAAAATATCTTTCAAAATATTCCTGTGCCTGTAAGTATTTCGATATTAAGCGTATTTCCGCATATTTTAAGTAGTTTATATATGTGTTTATTTTTTTTTCCATTTGTTGTCATTCACATGAGCTAGTGGAATCATAACTCTTTTACAATTAGCAGCCTGTCTCTCCATTCACGATCATTCTCAAATTGTCTAGTTAATTTCTTTATGTTGAATTCACAGTGTAAAATATTATTTCTCCTGTTGGCCCCTCATTCTCTTTTGACAGCCAGCAAGCTCCACAAGCATCAATTAAGTGACTCTCACTTGTAAATCTCCTCAAATATATTAAGTGAAAATAAATTTATTGGCTCACACTTATGGGCTTAAGTTAGTGTAGCTGGATTCAGTGACTCAATTTTTTTTTTTTTTATATTTCTTTCTCCAAGGTCTTCTGCTCTTTGTTTGGGTTTCAGATGGTAGCTTCTCATAAAGCTAGGCTCCAGATTCAGACCCAGCAGGAAAAGATTCACTCTATTTCAACAATCCCAACAAAAATCTTACTGTATGTTCCTAATGCTTGCTGGATCACATGTCTCTCCCTGAAGCAAAGATGTTATCCAAAATAATCAAATATTCAGTAGTCAGACTTCAGTTATTAAGAAGACCGTGGAAGTAATGTATGAGTACTTCAAATGATGATGATGATAATAATAATAATAATGTTCGGGGCGCCTGGGTGGCGCAGTCGGTTAAGCGTCCGACTTCAGCCAGGTCACGATCTCGCGGTCCGTGAGTTCGAGCCCCGCATCGGGCTCTGGGCTGATGGCTCAGAGCCTGGAGCCTGTTTCCGACTCTGTGTCTCCCTCTCTCTCTGCCCCTCCCCCGTTCATGCTCTGTCTCTCTCTGTCCCAAAAATAAATAAAAACGTTGAAAAAAATAATAATAATAATAATAATGTTCAAAAGAGATAAAGTATAATACTTCAACGCAATTTTGTGCCAATGATTTGAATATACATATGTCAAGAAATATATTCTTAGAAATGTAGAATGATTTGTGTTTTTCTTACTAAGGCAGATATGTGCTAATCACACTGTCCCAAATTACCCTAAATATGCTATATAGTAGCTTTTTTCTTTTAATCACAAAGTTATTTTTTCACCGTTTACTAATACAAACAAGACAAAGTTTCTAAATAAATTATTGACAAAATAAATAAAACAAAACAAAAGTCTTGGAGACACTGATATATAGCAAATTGGGCAAGTTGCTATTATCTAAACCTGTATTTCATCCTGGTGACCTATGCAAAAATAACTGTATTGAAACCTACAAAAATGATGTTATTGATATTCATGCAAATTTCTAATTTATACTCTGCTAGAAAATATATTTTAAAAACAATACTAGATTAGCATTTGAGTTTTTAAACCTGACTTTAATAAGAAGGTGGATATGTTTCCAAATGTCTAATTAATGATGTATTTCTGAAACATAGCAACTACATTATTCCTCTGCCATGTTATATGCAGTTATAAAATATTATAAAAGGCTTATTTGAGGAAAATAATCTAGTATATTAATTAAGAAAATGTATGTCCATCCAACAAATTGCAAAAGTTTTGGTCATTCCAGTGTTTTCCATGTAAATTTTGTTTCTTACAACCCTATAATTGTAGCAAAATTTTAAATTTCCTTCCTATATTTTTTGTAATGGATTTTTTTTTAAATTTTTTTTAACGTTTATTTATTTTTGAGACAGAGAGAGACAGAGCATAAACGGGGGAGGGTCAGAAAGAGGGAGACACAGAATCTGAAACAGGCTCCAGGCTCTGAGCTGTCAGGACAGGGCCGGACGCGGGGCTCAGACTCACTGACTGTGAGATCATGACCTGAGCCGAAGTCGGACGCTCAACAGACTGAGCCACCCGGGCGCCCCTGTAATGGATTTTAAGGACAAGTGTCAGTTGGCATAGTTGATGTAGAATGCTCAGAATTAATAATAATGATCATTTTTATGCACTCAAAAAAACCCAGAAATTGTTGCAAAGTTTAAATGGTTCTATCATTAAAATATCCTTATTTACTTAAAGGATATGAAATGATATATCGGAATAACAAACAAAAAGGGATGGCAGGTTACAGAAAGGAATAAATGACGTGCTTCAGTAGAACTTTGACAATACGTGAAGTGTTGGTAAAAATGCCAACTTTACCCAAGGACGCTTTCATCTACTGAATGGCCAGACAGATATTTGAGCAAGATTTCACATGTTTGAAAAGTGTGGTAACCAACAAATAATGAGGTGATATAACAACAACGCACATGGTAGTTCACAGAACAATTCAGGGCTCTGGAAGTACAATGAATATTACCACAAGCATTGGAGAACATTAGCCTTTACAAGTGATCAACCGATAATTAGTAGTGAGCACTCAAATGAGCATTAGGTTTAAGATTAAAAGCAGATGACTTAATAATGAAGGCATAATAAAAAATATTCATTTATTTGACAAAGGTTGTGGTGTGTTGACAAGTTATTCACTCATTTCCAAAAGGAAATAATAATAATAAGAAGAAGAATGATCACTTTCAGTGTCAATTTAACTCATGGGTATTTTTCTTTTAACTTAAATGAGATGTAATAGAATGTTGTTATTGCCACAATTGTCAAAGTGGTAAAAAAAAATCTATCTATCTTTCTCTCACCTATGTGTGTGTGTATATATATATATATTATATATATATTATATTTTATATACAAAATATATTTTTTATATACTAATAGAAGTTTAAGAAAAGAGACCCTTTACAAGTTTTTTTTTAATTTATCAGTATATGCAAAATAATGGCAGATTTTCAAAATAAAAAGAATGCTTCATTTGTCAACCAAAAGAAAGGACAGCTGATGCAATCAGCAGCTGTTGGTTGATCATCTGGAAGAATAAAAAGATATATTTATAGGAGAAAAAAAGTAGCGTATTATTTATCCAACCCATCACGTTATCTCATACTCTTAGGATTGATGTCTATAACCTGCGGAGCAATTTCACATATGGTTATGATTCCAAATAAAATGGCATTTAAAAATTGATTTTATAAAGTTTAACTTATTGTTTTGCATGCATATTGAAGTGGTATGATCTTTTTAATATGGCTATGGTCATAATTATTAAGCCAGTTAAAGAAATGATACTTGATATATTTTAAGATGTACTATTTAAAAATACATCTACACTGACTATTATGCTAGTTTTTATCCAAATATAAACTTTAATCTATAGATGTGAGTACCACAAACGATTTGTTCATTATATCATTTTATATGCATTTACTATTCATGTATACATCCTTGCATATAGAATCTTCATTCACAATGGAAAAAATTAAACTAAACATAAACCAAAGATAGCCACAGCCATAAAGAAGGGATCAAAATTAATCTTTTGAGT
This sequence comes from Lynx rufus, assembly GCF_022079265.1. NCBI lineage: Eukaryota > Metazoa > Chordata > Mammalia > Carnivora > Felidae > Lynx > Lynx rufus. The sequence goes on along the minus strand of NW_025814845.1, from coordinate 23,344,938 downwards.
AAATATTTAAATATGCATACTTTTATTCATCATCAAATCATTTTTATTTTAATAATTTTCGGGGTGATCATGACAGTTTAAATTTTCATTCCTTATAAAATCTGTTCATTCAGATTAATGTCAAATTTCTGTATTAAAATAATCAAATTCCTGTTAAGAATCGACAGACAAGGCAGAAAATAAAACTGAACGTGTGTGGTAACATTTCCACAGAATTAAAATTGTACAATTTTTAATGTTTGTTCCGTGTTTAGAAAAACTCCTCTTATCAATATCGCAGGACTAAGAGAAGCTGAAGTTGGTTAGCTATTGTAAGAAGGTAACAAAAATGAGGTGTCCTAGTCAGTGATACAAAATATGCTGTAAGATTTTACTTTAGTTTGTTTTATTTTTATTTGTTTATTCATTCATTCATTCATTCATTCATTTTTTAGAGAGAGAGAGAAAGAGCACGAGCTGGTAAGGAACAGAGAGAGAGGGAGAGAGAATCTGAAGCAGGCTCCAGGCACTGAGCTGTCATCGCAGATCCTGATATGCAGCTCGAATCCATGAACCGTGAGATCATGACCTGAGCTGAAGTCTGATGCTTAACCAGCTGACCCACCCAGGTGCCCCTTTGATTTTAAATTCACATATGGAAATGTGCTTCTATCTATTGATATTTTATTTTTTTCAACTTTTTTTTTTTTTTTATTTATTTATATTTGGGACAGAGAGAGACAGAGCATGAACGGGGGGAGGGGCAGAGAGAGAGGGAGACACAGAATCGGAAATAGGCTCCAGGCTCTGAGCCATCAGCCCAGAGCCCGACGCGGGGCTCGAACTCACGGACCGCGAGATCGTGACCTGGCTGAAGTCGGACGCTTAACCGGCTGCGCCACCCAGGCGCCCCTCTATTGATATTTTAGTGGAAAACCAAGGAATTATCTCTTAGAACAGGCAAAAACTTGAACTAAAAACCACAGTGAGGAATGCCTTGTGATTTTATTTCATTTTCATTCCAGTTGTTTTCAGTGTCTTCCTAAAGGTTAACTCTAGAATATTTTAATAATTTGTCTTTTTCAAATCTTTCCAAGCATCCACTTCCCCCTTAAATTGTCATTAATTATGTAAATTTTTTCATTGCCACTGAAAGAATTTTATTAACATCCTACACTGATTTTACAGTCATTGTTTTTATAACATACTATGCTCCCATAATCATTGCTTTTAATTTTAATTATTTAATATCTAATTTAAAGCACATTTTTAACACTTCCACCTTCTACCCCCATAAATGAGGAACTGCTACTTTGTTTTGGAGGGGTTGGCTTACTTTTTATACATCCCTTTTTCCTTATTCATGTCTCCTATGAGCTTCATTTTATCATGGAGAAAAAATAGGCAACATATTTTGTCTCACTAATATATCATCAGTGTCTAGAAGACGACTTGACATATTAAATACTCAATAAATATTTATTTAATTAATTAAATAAGTAAAGCAACAGACTTCCAATTTTATCATAATCCTTATGGAATAGCATTATAGTTCCTTATGGACATATAGTTGCTTAATAAATATTCCACCGATTAAAATGATTCTTCTTACTCCCTAAGACATGAACACTTTAGACAGCGTATTATTATTTTCCCCCTCCTTTAGTTTTTTCAGCATTATTAGAATTATAATAGATGACATATTTTTTCTTTTATTATTTATTTTTGAGAAAGAAAGAGAGACAGAGTACAAGTGGGTTAGGGGCAGAGAGAGACGGAGACACAGAATCCAAAGCAGGCTCCAGGCTTTTGAGCTATCAGCACAGAGCCTCAAGCAGGGCTCAAACTCGTGATCTATGAGATCACGACCTGCACTGAAGTCTGGATGCTTAACCTACTGAGCTACCCAGGCACCTCATAATAGAGGACATTTTAATGGATGATAAAAACTAGGGTTTTGTGTGTGTGTGTGTGTGTGTGTGTGTGTATAACAAAAGGCTTATACCACCAACAGGATTATTGTAGTATTAGGATTGTGATAAATAATACAGTCAATAAATACACCAAATCTTTTTTCAGGTTTTATTGACATTAAACAGTTAGAATTTTTCTTTATATATTTGAATAATTAAATTCACAGCATTTTCCTTTGTGTTAATTAAGTAGTTACAGCATAAAGATTGTTGTAAACTGAATATATGCATAATAAATTCACAACAAATAAACACTTTTACTCCTTTAATTCATATCTGTTGGGATGCAAATGAAAGTAACACATTTAATAAAGTCTTGACTTCTTAGAAGTGCATTAGAATAGTGTTGGAGCTTATAATCACATTCTCTTCAAAATATTTCACAGGCACTGAAAACAAAGTCACCCTTATTTACCAATATTGGCCTATAAGCATGAAAGAAAACAATGTGATAAAGGTTAGGCTTTGAAGTAAATGGAAACATATGAGCAAAATAAAAATCTCATCGTGACAAAGCAGTGAGACAATAAAACTCATTAGTATGACCGCATTGTGATTTTTTTCTAACAACAGCAAAGACAGGGTAACAAAATAATAGTGATAATACAATTAGACAACTGAAAATTTCAGAATAATTAAAAGAAAAAGACTAGCATACTATTTAAGTACATGATAACATTTATAAACTTTTTACCATATCAGTATGATTTCTCAAAACAATATATTTTGGAACACATACTAAGTCATGCCCATTTTTTAAGTCTGAATACTAAATACAATCTATAAGTGACTATAAAAGTAAATACAATGGCAGATAAGTAACTTTAGTAACGATGCCAAAATTGGTTAGTGACATATTTTCTACATTCTTCTGGTATTATTGCACAAATATCTTTATACTTGTATATAGGTAACTAGATATGCATTATCTATTAATAGATATTTGTATTTTAATGAGATAACTCATTTTGTTATGAAAAATATCTCTAGAGATACAGTTCTATAAAATTACAAGAATTTGATTAATAAACTGACCTATATTCTACAAAGCCGTAAACAAACCACTGAAGGGTTTATCTGCAGGGTCCATATTCATCAGGGTCAAGTGGCAGGGATATTCCAGGTAATGTTGAGAATGATGCTAAGAAGTATATTTAAACTCAAAATAAAATAATTTATTTGATATCTGCATTGGCTTAATACCAAGGATCTAATAAAGAATTAGTGATTTTAGCAAAAATCTTATTTTTGTTTAAAGAAAGTCAAATATGAAAAATGAAAACTTTTCACGATCATCATATGTATATTTTTGCAGTATATACCACACAGTTAAAACACCTGCAGGGTCACTACATCTGTAACTTCTTATTCTTCTTATTTATATATATATATTTTAACTCAGCAAACTGTTCCGAAGACTATATATTCAAGCTTATACAAATAAATCTAAGTGACTTGACAAAAAAACAAACAAAAACACAGAAAAAACTCTAACAAATCTTATTACACTTACTTTATATGTGGATGAGGAAACTGATACTCAAGTGGTTAGACACGCAAGGTATCAATCAAAGCAAGGTTAGATTTCTGATGATAAATAATTGTACTTGACACTGTTTTTGTCTGTGATGATTGAGAATCATGTCACAATAGCCATCGTTTCAGAGTCTATCACATAACTGAAATTTAGAGAACTAAAACAAAAGTGAAATCAATGAAACAACATTTGTCTCTAGACACAGAGGGAGGAACTCTGATTTCCTAGAAAATAACACAAAGAATCAACATACCATGATGTTCCATGATATATTTCTATATTACTTATGAATAAAATCCATGGACATTTTGATAATATTTAATATACTATAATAAAATAAATAGTAATAATTTTTTAATGAAGCCTACGACATTGAATGACTCCACACATAAATGTTGCTATAGAGGATGCAGATAGAAACATATAACATTTTATTGTTTTTCTTATCTGTTTACTTTTGGGAGACAGAGAGACAGAGTAAGAGCTGGAGAGGACAAGAGAGAGAGGGAGATACAGACTCCAAAGTGGGATCCAGGCCCTGACCTGACAGCACAGAGCCCCATGCAGGGCTCAAACTCACGAACAGTGAGATCATGACCTGAGCCGAAGTCGGGCACTCAACCAACTGAGCCACCCAGGCACCCCTAAACATTTAGCATTTTAAAAAGGGAAATCAGAATAAGCAGTTTTTAAAATATATCTTTTGAGAAAGCATATTATCCAAAAGGCTTTTCTTACCTCCTTTTTGTAGTCAAATCAGTGTAATACAGAAATAAATGTATAAATTTAAGGCAAGACAGTGGGTCCATCAATGAGGAGGTGTTTCAAGAAATGCTGGACTTTTGGGGCGCCTGGGTGGCTCAGTTGGTTAAGCATCCAACTTCGGCTAAGGTCATGATCTCACAGTTCATGAATTCCAGCCCCGCGTCAGGCTCTGTGCTCACAGCTCAGAGCCTGGAGCCTGATTCTTATTCTGTGTCTCCCCCTGTCTCTGACCCTCCCCCGTTCATGTTCTGTCTCTCTCTCTCTGTCAAAAACAAATAAACATTAGAATTTAAAAAAAAAAAGAATTTTTTTTCTCCTCCACTCACGCTCTGTCTTTTTCTCTTTCTCTCTCTCAAAAATAAATAAACATTGAAAAAAATTTTTAAACAAAAAAAAGAAATGTTGGACTTTTGTTTTATACTACTGCTATGGTGAATATTTTCAGTAAGACTTTCAGTAATAAGAATTTTACAGGGGCGCCTGTGTGGCTGGGTCAGTTGAGCGTCCGACTTTGGCTGGGGTCATGATCTCGCTGTTTGTGAGTTCAAGCCCCGCGTAGGACTCTGTGCTGACAGCTCAGAGCCTGGAGCCTGTTTCAGATTCTGTGTCTCCCTCTCTGTCTGACCCTCCCCCATTCATGCTCTGTCTCTCTCTCTCTGTCAAAAATAAATAAACATTAAAAAAAATTAAAAAAAAGAATTTTATAACTGTTAGGTAAATTACATTAACAGACTAAAAATCGAAAGTTTGATTCAAAATTAATAAAAAAAATGAAAAAAAGGAACTAGTGACCTAATACAAAAGAAGCTACAGAAGAAAACAGAGGAAGATCATAAAAGTAAGTTGAAAATACACTGAACCAAAATAAATGTTAATGTACAAGATTAGAAGCCAGAGACTGTCAGATTGTGTAAAGAATAAAGAAAAAGAATCATCTAAGGGTTTTCTAGAAATAAATAATTTTACAAAAAAGAAAAAAAAGCTAAAAATACTAAGGCTAGAAAGACGTTTTACTGCTAACCAAAAAAACAAACAAACAGATGCTGGCAAAGATGTGATCAGCAGGAACTCTCACTCATTCTTGGTGAGAATGCAAAGATAGTACCATCACTTCTAGCCACTTGTGAAGATAACTTAGCTGTTTCTCACAAAGCTAAGCATAGTTTTACTATATAATCCAACAACTGTAGTCCTAGGAATTTACCAGAATAAGTTAAGAACTTATGCCCATGAAGAAGTAGGAGAAGGAGGAGGAGGAGGAGGAAGAAGAAGATGAGAAGGAGGAAGAAGAGGAAGGAGAAGGACCTGTAGGAGGAGGAGAAGGAGAAAGAGAAGAAGAAAGTGAAAGAGAAGGAACAAGAAGATGAGGAGGAAGTAGCAGCAGAAGGAGGAGGAAGAGAAGGAGAAGGAGGAAGGAGCAGGAGAGGGAAACGGGGAGGGAGAAGGAGAAAGAGAGAGAAAGGGAAGGGGAAGGAGGAGGAGAAGAAGGAAATCTTGCATATGAATGCTTATGGTAGGTTTTAATTATAGTCTCCAGAATTGAAGTGACAAAGATTTCCTTCAGTTGTTAATGAATAAGCAAACTGAAGCAATTCAACAATTAAACAAATGACCCATCAAGCTACAAATGGAGGAAGATTTCAGGCGTATTATTAAGTAAAAGAAGCAAGTATGAAAGGCTGCATACAGCAGGATCCCGAGTATATGATATTCTGGAAAAGACAAAACTATAAATGTAGGGGAAAGCTAGCGTTTGCCAAGATTTTGGGGGGCAAGGGGTGAGGGATGAACTCATATAACGTGGACAATTTTTAGGGCAGTACTACTATTTTGCAGAGTATCATAATAGTGAAAACATGACTTTATGCATTTGGCAAAACTCATAGAACTACACAATATCAGAAATGAACTTAATGTAAACTAAGGACTTTAGTTAATAATTACGTATCAATATTAGTTCAGTTATAACCAATGCACCAAACCAATGTAAGATGTGAACACATTGAGTATTAATTCAGTTAATACTGAGTGCAGTAGGGGAGAGGAAGTATCCGGGAACTTTCTCTACTTTCTGCTCGATTGTTTGGTAAACCCAATATACTCTAAAAAAAATAGTCTATTAATAAACACATAAGTAAATATATAACTAAATAAAGCAAAAATTTTAAATAGTCATAAAATTAGAACAATGATATTTCCTTGGATCAAAAAATCCACACTGGCAAAAACTTTCCATTGATTAGACTGCAGCAGCATTGCATTCAGGGAACATAAAACATTTCCTCATACTACAAAGAACCTGTTTATTTCATCATCTTCTCATAATTTTCCATCATCACTTCTATAATTCTCTGAGTAGCACTTTTTTTCTTAGCCAAACTGGCTGGCACTTTAAGTCATTTTTTTTTTTCCTTCTGCCTGTTAAATTTTATTCAGAGAACACTAGACAGTTTCCACCTTACAGTGGTTTGACTTACTATCTTTCAACTTTACGGGGGTGTGAAAGCAATACACATTCCATAGAGCACATACTTTGAGCTTTGAATTTTGATCTTTTCCTGGGCTGGCAATAGGCTGTGTGTTACTGCCTCATTTTCTGGGCGTGTTCGGCCACACTTCCAGCCAGTCACGTGATCACAAGGCTAATTAACCATTCCATACCCATTGCAACCGTCCTGTGTTTTCACTTCCAGTACAATATTCAGTAAATTACATGAGATATGCGATAGCTTACTGTAAAATAGATTCTGTGTTAGTTGATTTTGTTCCACTGTAGCTAATGTAAGTATTCTGAGCACACATAAGACAGGCTAGGCTGGGTGTATTAGATCCATTTTTGACTTACTACATTTTCAATTTACAGTGGGTTTATTGAGATATAACCCATCACGAGTCAAGGAAGATTTATAGTTAAGCACCCTCATTGTTTATGCTAAACTTAATTGAATCCTATTGACTCCTGGACAATTCTCATTTGAAGCTTCCACTGCTTTGTGTAACAGCCCTTTCTGGAGCAGAAGCTCCCTAAAAAGAGGCTGCTTTATTTGTATTGGCTGTTTATTAACAGTCTACAAGATATCAGTCATTTATTTCCTTTGTCTTGCTTTCTCTCATTTTACCTTTTCTAATGTGTTTTCTTATGTCCAAAGATGAAGAAAATGACAGTACAGGGCCTAGAAAAATCATACTGCTTTTTATTATTTATTTATTTATTTATTTTAGAGAAAAAGAAAACAGAAATGGGGAAGAGGGGCAGAAGGAGAGAAAGAGTCCTAAGCAGGCTCGACACTCAGTGCAGAGCCCAGCATGGGGCTTGATCCTGTGATCCTGGGATCAAATGTGAGCTGAAATCAAGGGTCCGATGCTCAACTGACTGAGCCACCCAGAGGCCCCTACATTGCTTTCTAATAAACTTTGGCATTTATGTTCTGCGTATAACCCTTAATTCTTGCAATGTATTAACTCCTTAATTTTACATTTCCTGAGAACCTGAGGCTTAGATATTTTAATATATACCTCTAACTCACAGAACTAGTAAAGGTGAAGCTGGTTTTTGAATTCTGCTCTTCCTGAACCTAAAGTTCAGATTATATCTTCTAAATTTCATTGTTACTATCTATGATGTTAATTATGTTCTTTTTTTAATTTTTTAAAATGTTTTGTATTTATTTTTGAGATGGAGAGAGAGAGAGGCAGAGAGAGAGAGAGTGAATGCAAGCAGGGGAGGGGCCAAGAGAGAGGGAGACACAGAATCCGAAGCAGGCTCCAGGCTTCCAGCTATCAGCACAGGGCCTGACACGGGGCTCGAACTGACTAAAGGTGAGATCACGACCTGAGCCGAAGTCAGATGCTTAACCGACTAAGACACCCAGGCGCCCCAAGTTCTTTCTGCCTCCAATATCCAACACTTACAATATGTTCAATAAACAATGGAAGAAATATCAGACATGACCCATCTACTAAAAGTTTATGACAAATCATCTACTGCTTTAAATATTTGTGGATCAGAATAAATAAGATACACAAGAAGTTTTAAAATCTCAAAAAACTTTACATAAACAGGACCAAAAAAATCAGATAAAGTGAAACATCGTGTGTTGGGACCAGAATTTCTCCCATTAAACAGGCTAGCCATAGAGACCCGGGGATCTTCTCAGAGACAATTTTGCAGTGTCCTATGATTCTGTTATGAATACAATTTATAAATATAAAAATAACAGAAAAATATACACACAGAATATTTATGCAGTATTTAGTTAAATGTTAGTCATTACGGGGGCGCCTGGGTGGCGCAGTCGGTTAAGCGTCCGACTTCAGCCAGGTCACGATCTTGCGGTCCGTGAGTTCGAGCCCCGCATCAGGCTCTGGGCTGATGGCTCAGAGCCTGGAGCCTGTTTCCGATTCTGTGTGTGTGTCTCTCTCTCTGCCCCTCCCCCGTTCATGCTCTGTCTCTCTCTGTCCCAAAAAATAAATAAACGTTGAAAAAAAAAATTAAAAAAAAAAATAAATAAATAAAAAATGTTAGTCATTACTAACTTTGAAGGTGACTAAAAAGTACGAGCTTGCAGTTATAAGATAAATAAGAATTGGGGATGTAATGTACAAGCATGGTGACTATACTTAGCCATACCATGTTGCATATGTGAAAATAGCTGAGAGTAGATCGTAAAAGTTCTCATCACAAGAAAAAAAAGTTGGAACTATATCTAAACTTCGTGTGGAAGATATTTTTCAGTCTATACATATGTCAAATCATTATGTTTTACACATAAAACTAAAGCAATGTCTTACGTCCATTGTATCTCAACAATAACAACAACAAAATAAAGATCTATGAATGGCTCATGGAACATAAGGGTGGCAAAAAACAAAAAAAATTATAAATGTCTTGGGGTGGCTCAGTCGGTGGAGCATCTGACTAAGGCTCAGGTCATGATCTCACAGTTCATGGGTTCAAGCACCACATCAGGCTCTGTGCTGACAGCTCAGAGCCTGGAGCCTGCTTCGGATTCTGTGCCTCCCTCTCTCTCTGCTCCTCTCCCGCTGATGCTCTCTCTCTCTTTCTCTCTCTCTCAAAAATGAATAAACGTTATTATTTCTTTTTTAATTTTTTTTTTCAACGTTTTTATTTATTTTTGGGACAGAGAGAGACAGAGCATGAATGGGGGAGGGGCAGAGAGAGAGACACACACACAGAATCGGAAACAGGCTCCAGGCTCCGAGCCATCAGCCCAGAGCCCGACGCGGGGCTCGAACTCACGGACCGCGAGATCGTGACCTGGCTGAAGTCGGACGCTTAACCGACTGCGCCACACAGGCGCCCCGATTATTTCTTTTTTAAAAAACCATGTTTAAAAAAAATGTTAGTCAAGGGGTGCCTAGGTGGATCACTCAGTTATGTGCCCAATTCTTGATCTCGACTCAGGTCACGATCTCATGGTTCATTAGTTCGAGCCCTGTGTTGGGATCTGCGGTGATGGTTCAGAGCCTGCTTGGAATATTCTCTCCCTCTCTCTCTGCCCCTACCCACTTGTGTTTTCTTCCTCTCCCTCAAACTATATAAATAAACTTAAAAAATAAAAGTGAAATAAAAATTCTTTATGAAAATATTAGTCATTACTGGATATTCAAAGTATCATGGAATATCCCTCAGACTCCTCACTGAGTGTAGAGCCTGCTTAGGATTCTCTCTTTCTCAAAAATGAGTAGTATCTAATAAGCTGAGAAAGAGGGAAGGAATTCTAGGAATAAGAAGCAAAATAAAAAAAAATCACAGAGACGATATGAAATATAACACAATAAGAGGAAGAAATTTAAACAAGTAAAAGTACCAACACAAAGATTCATTAGCAGAAACAGGAAAGGAAAATACATAAAATATCATAATATTCTGGCATGATTCAGGACAGCTTAGAAATCCCCTACTCCCTTCTCTCACTTCCTCCCAGAAGAGAATAAGAAAGGGGCTGCTTATATCCATGCTGGACAGAATAGCTATTTAATTTATACTCCATAGAAAGTAATTTCCAGTTTTCAGTCATTTTTAAAAGTCATTGGACAGAAAGCAAGTATATTTTAGTTTTACATAATTATACTTTCTGAATCCTGTTGTTTTCCTAAAGTGCCCTATATATTCTGGTACGATTTGGAGAATAAAAGCAGCGATCAAGAATAAAGGTAGGGTCTTCAGTGTATTATTTTCTTAACCTGTGAAGTTAATTTTCAACTGAAGTTTGCTAAAGGGATTCCACCCTTTTATTTCTTTTCCTTTTTTTTTTTTTATGTTTATTTATTTGTGAGACAGAGAGAGACAGAGCATGAGTGGGGGAGGGGCAGAGAGAGAGGGAGACACAGAATCCGAAACAGGCTCCAGGCTCTGAGCGGTCAGCACAGAGCCCCACGCAGGGCTCGAACTCACGAACCGAACGGTGAGATCATCACCTCAGCTGAAGTCGGTGGTTCAACCGACTGAGCTACCCAGGAGCCCCCACCCTTTTATTTCTTTAAAAAAATGATTTTAAATGTTTGAATTGTTTTTGAGAGAAAGACAGACAGAGCGTGAGTGGGGGAAGGGCAGAGAAGGAGGGAGACACAGAATCCGACGCAGGCTCCAGGCTCTGAGCTGTCAGCACAGAGCCCAACACGGGGCTCGAACCCACGAACCGTGAGATCATGACATGAGCTGAAGTCGGACGCTTAAATGACTGAGCCGCCCAGGCGCTCCACACTCTTTTATTTCTGTTAAAAATGTTCCAGTATTTCCCCTGCGTGAATCTTCTTACATATTTTGGAGGAGTTTCTCTCTCTCTCTTTTCTTTTAGTACCAATTAAGTTCTAACGAGGGGAACTTACTGTCATATCCTATTCCATCTGTTCTTAAATCAGACATTTTTCAAATAAATTAACCTTACAAAACCAAAAACACTGTCCTGTTAATTATTTATTAATTTTTTTATGTTTATTTAGTTATTTTAAGAGAGACAGAGACGGTGCGAGAAGGGGAAGGAGACAAGGAGAGGGGGAGATAGAATCCCAAGCAGGCTCCACACTGCCAGTGCAGAGTCCGATATGGGCCTTGAAGTCGCAAACCATGAGATCATGACCTGAGCTGAAATCAAGGGTCGGAGACTTAAATAATAAGCCACCCAGGTTCCCCATGATACTGTTTTGTTTTTCATTTTTAATGTTCATCTTTATTTTTGAGACAGAGAGAGACAGAGCAGGAGCGGGGGAGAGGCAAAGAGAAGGGGAGACACAGAATCCAAAGCAGGCCCCAGGCCCGGAGCCATCAGCACAGAGCCCAACTTGGGGCTGGAACCCATCAACTGCGAGATCATGACCTGAGCTGAAGTCGGATGCTCAACCGACTGAGCCACCCAGGCTCCCCTGTCTTGTTTTTAAAATAAATATAATATGGGGTGCCTGGGTGGCTCAGTGGGTTAAGCGTCTGACATCAGCTCAGGTCATGAGCTCACAGTCTGTGAGTTTGAGCCAGCCCCGCATCAGGATCTGTGCTGACAGCACAGAGCCTGGAGCCTGCTTCTGATTCTGTGTCTCCCTGTCTCTCTCTGCCTCTGCCCCCTCATGCTCTGTCTCTGTCTCTGAAAAATGAATAAACCTTAAAAATATTTAAAAATAAGATAAAATAATTAAAATAAATAAAATAAAATAAAATAAAATAAAATAAAATAAAATAAAATAAAAAATAAAATAAAATAAAATAAAATAAAATAAAATAATATAAAAATGATATTCTGGTTATTGAAAATCCAGATTAACTAAATTTGAATTGATTATGTTTATTATTTTTTCTTAAGTATATTATGGGGATACTAGTACTTAAAATAACTTCTTTAGGAAGCTTTCATTTAACACATGCAAACGAAGACCACTGTTTCAAATATTTTAACAGAATATTTTTAATATTTTAACAGAATATTCTACAAATTATTCAGCTGTGTATACTTAGAATAAGCTAAGCACATGGCAAAGCTGACTAGAACTCATGCTTTGCACTTTGCTATGGTTTCCAGCAAGTTCTTCATCCTTGCTATGGGCTAATTTGCAGGTCTACACAGTATGATAACATTCATTTACAAATGTCTCTATTAAGAAATCTATGGCATGGATGTCGCTCAGCTGCAGGTAAAAACGAAGCTCAGGGAATCATCGTCACATTTTTGTATGAATAAACCATAGCTAAGTTGATTGATTATAGAGGTCATTGGATAAGTTATGTGTTGATTATAAAATACTCTAAAACATATCACTGAAGGACTTTATTTTCCTGCTCTGTTAAAAATGTATCCATAAATGTTTCTTCAGAGAACGAAAGAAAACTAATTTTAGAAAGTTATAACAAGAGATTCAAATAGGTTTTTTTTCTGCCAAATCATATGAGAATTATACTTCTATATTCAGCTAAAATGACTGAGAGTCTTTTATGTAGATCAGTCTACTTTGATTTGGTTTTTTTATGTTTTCCATCTGATTTTGCACATTTCATCTTTAATATAACTTTGCTGAATTTATTACAAATATTTATACAGAACCTGAGTGCTTATTCTTTAAGTGACATGATTTCCTCATCCTTGCCCTTTGCTCCAAGTTTTATGATGAAATTCTACCCATGCTTGCACCAGCCAAACATCAACTCTTCTATAATACTGTACTTCTGTCTGCTGACATATCATTGTGCTTCATATGCTGATTTTTCACACAAATATTTCCACATTATGTCCTCTAGCATGCATCTGTTTATATGTCTTATAAGCTTTGTTGAGGACAGACTTAAGTGTTTTGTCTTTGGAGACACAACCCACTTTATAAAATATTCTGCACGCAGTAGGTGCATCAATTTATCTGTCAAATTAAAGTTGTCAACATGTGCAAATGCTTAGCTCTTCACTTTTGAACTATGCTATGTGAGAAACATAGAACAGAACAGGAATGTTCTCTTAGAATTATAAAAGATCACTTTAAAAGAATCACTTGATATAAAAGCTGGAACTGGTTTTCACAATGAATGAATTTAATTTAGAAATTACTAATAAAAATATTGAAACAAGCTCAATTTCTATTTGTTCACACTGATTTAACCTAAATTTTTTATGACTTCATTGAAACTAAAGATATTAATCAAAGGGAAATATTTTTGAAATACTGACTAAAGATTAAGAAGTTTCATTTTAAGTGTCACAACTGTAAATGGAAAATGATTACACATGATATTCCATATTTAGGGTAATGTGTGCCCATGTTTTATTTGTCAATATACAGATGAACAGAGAACAGTTTAGAAGATGCAATAAAGAAAAAAAAATGTTTAGGCTTCGAAATTAAATTCCAGGTTTCCTACATGAAAGCTTTGTAAATTTGAGCAAGTTACTAAAGCCTTCTGGTTTTTTGACACCTACTTAGGAAACTGACAAACATTACTTAAAGTTGTTTTAATATTTTTATTGAGATATAATTGACATATAGCATTGTGTAAACTGTGGGGATTTGATACATTTATATGTTACAATATGTATACATATTCATATAGCTTTAGCCAATACCACCATCATGTCATATAATTATTTTTTTTTTCATTTTGTAGTGAAAACATTTAAGCTCTAGTCTCTTAGAAACTCTGAAATACAGGCATACCTCATTTTATTGCACTTGGCTTGATTGTGCTTCATAGACATTGCTTTTTTTGTTTTTTTTTTTTTTTTACAAATTGAAGATTTGTGACGGCAGTGCATGAAGAAGCCTATCAGTGCCATTTCTCTAAAAGCATGGCTCAGTTCATAGCTCTGTCCCATTTCGACGATTCTAGCAGTGTTTCAAACTTCTTCATTATAATTATTTGTTACGGTGACCTGTGATCGGTGATCTTTGATGTTACTATCGTAACTGTTTTGAGGTGCCGTGAACCACTCTTACATAAGAGAACAAACTTAATTCAGTGATAATATTGTGCGTGTTCTGACTGTCCCACCAACCTTCCATTCTCCTGTCTCTCTCCCTCTCCTCAGACTTCTCGCGTCCCCAGTACAAAACAATATTAAAATTAGGTGAATTAATAACCCTACAATGGCCTTTAAGTGTTCGAGGGAAATGGAGTGTTGCACATCTCTTGCTTTAAGTCAAAAGGTAGAAATGATTAAGCTTAGCAAGGAAGTCATGTCAAAAGCTGAGATATCCTGAAAGCTGGGTCTTTTGCACCAAACAGTCACGTTGCGAATGCAAAACAAAAGTTCTTGAAGGAAATTAAAAGTGCCACCCCAGTGAACACATGAATAAGAAAGTGAGGCAGCTTTATTGCCTATATGGAGAACATTTGATTGGTTTGGACAGAATACCAAGCGAGCCACCACCTTCCCTTGAGCCAAAGCCCAATGTCTTAATTCCTTTCGATTCTATGAACTCTGAGAGAGGTGAGGAAGTTGCGGAAGAAAAGTTTGAACCCAGCAGAGGTTGGTTCACGAGATTTAAGGGAAAAAAGTCATCCCCACAACATAAAATGACAAGGCAAAACAGCAAGTGATGATGTCGAAGCTGCAGCAAGTTATCCAGAACACGTAGCCAAGATAATTCACGAAGGTGGCTTCACTAAACAATAGGTTTTCAGCGTAGATGAAACAAGTTTCTACTGCAAGAAGATGTCATCTAGGACTTTTATAGCTAAGGAAAGTCAGTGCTTGGTTTCAAAGTGTCAAAGGACAGGCTGACAGTCTTGTTAAAGGCTAATGGGGCTGGTGACTTTAAGTTGAAGGCAGTGCTCATTTACCATGCAGAAAATTCTAAGGCCCTTAAGAATGATGCTAAACCTACTCTGCCTGTGCTCTGTAAATGGAATCACAAAGCCTGGATGACAGCACATCTGTTTATAACATGGTTTACTGACTGTTGAGACCTAATGCTCAGGAATAAAAAAAAAAATCCCTTCAAAATTTCGCTGTTCCTTGGAAATGCACCTGGTCGCTCAAGAGCTCTGATGGTGATGTACAATGATATTAATGTTGTTTTCATGCCAGCTAACACATCATCCATTCTGCAGCCCACGGATCAAGGAGTCATTTCAACTTTTAAGTCTTATTATTTAAAAAAAAATACATATTGTAAAGCTATAGCTGCCATAGATAGTGATTTTTTTTTTTAATGAATCTAGGTAAATTCAGTTGAAAAGCTTCTGGAAATAATTCAGTGTTCTTGATGCCATTAAGAACATTCATGATTCAGGGGCCCATGGCTGGCTCATACAATTGAGTGTCTGACTCGATTTCGGCTCAGATCATAACCCCAGGGTCTTGGGATTGAGCCCTGTGTCGGGCTGCATGCTGAGCGTGAAACTGGCTTAAAACTCTCTCTCTCTCTCCTTCTCTCTCCCTCTAAAAAAAATAAAAAAGAATATCCATGATTCATGGATTTGGAGGAAGTTGGCCCCAACCTTCAACATGATTTTGAGGCATTCAAGACTTCGTTGGAAAAAGTAACTGCAGATGCTGTGAAAATAGAGCATCTAGAGAACTAGAATTAGAAGTGGAGCCTGAAGATGTGACTGAATTGCTGCAATCTTGTGATAAAACTTGAATGCATGAGGACCTGCTTCTTACGGATGAGCAAAGAAAGATTTTCTTGAGAGGAAATCTACTCCTGATGAAGATGTTGTGAAGATTGTTGAAATAACAACAAAGGATTTAAAATAATACATAAACTTAACTGATAAAGCAGCAGCAGGATTCGAGAGGATTGGCTCTCATTTTGAAAGGAGTTCTACTATAGGTAAAATACTACCAAGCAGCAAACCCTACTACAGAGAAATCCTTTGTGAAAGGAAGAGTCAATCATTGTGGTAGACCTCATTGTTATCTTACTTTAAGAAATAGCCACAGGCACCCCACCTTTGGAAGCCACCACCCTGAGGAGTCAGCAGGTATTAACATTAGGGCAATACCCTCCACCAGCAAAACTATTACACCTTGCTGAAAGTTCAGATGATGGTTACCATTTTGTAGCAATAAAATTGTAATTAAGGTATACACATTTTTTAGCCATAAGGCTATCACATACTTCATAGACCACAGTATAGTGTGAACAGAACTATTTTTAATTTTATGTAAAAAAAATTAATGTTTACTTATTTCGAGACAGAGAGAGACAGAGCATGAGCGGGGAAGGGGCAGAGAGAGAGGGAGACACAGAATCCAAGCCAGGCTGCAGGCTCCGAGCCATCAGCACAGAGCCCCATGTGGGGCTCAAACTCGTCAACCGCGAGATCATGACCTGAGCTGAAGTTGGACACTCAACAGGCTGAGCTACCCAGGTGTCCCTGAACATAACTTTTATACGCAGTGGGAAATGAAAAAAAAATCACTTGACTTGCTTTATTATGATGTTCACTTTCTTTTGGTGGTCTGGAACAAAATCTACAATATATCTGAGGAATGCTGTATATAATGCAGTATTATCAACTATAATCACAATGTTGTGCATTAGATTTTTATAACTTATTCATCCTCTAGTTGCAGGAGTATACCACTTGTCCAACATCTCTCCAAGTCCCCTATCCCCAGGCCCTTGGTAACCACTATTCTACTTTGTGTTTCAAAGAGTTGGGCTTTATTATATTTTACATATAAGTGATAACATACGGTATTTGTCTTTCTCTGTCTGACTTACCTCACTTAGCATAATTCCCTCCATTAGGTCCATCCATGTTGAAAATGGTAGGATTTTCTTCTTTTTCATGGCTGAATAATATTCCAATGCATATATAAATGTATACGTATACACACACACACTCATTTGTTGACAGACACTTAGGTTGTTTCTCCATCTTGGTTTTTGTGAGGAGTGTTGCAATGAACATGAGAGTAAAGATAGATATTTATATATATATAAAATTTAATATTGTGTTTTCATTTTCTTTGAATATATATTCAAAAAGTGGGGTTGCTGGATCATGTGGTAGTTCTATTTTTAATTTTTTGAGGAACCTCCATCCTGTATTCCATAGTGACAAAACTAAAGAACATTCCCACCAATAGTTCATGAGTGCTCTCTTTTCTCCACATCCTTGGTAACACTTGTTATCTCTTGTCTTCTTCACAAGTGTGGGATAATATCTCATTGTGCTTTTGATTTCCATTTCCATGATGATTAGTAATGTTGAGAAACCTCTCAGATACTTCTAGTCATTTGTATGTCTCCTTTGAGGGAAAAAAAATGTCTATCCAGTTCTTCTCATTTTTTATAATTGGATTGTTTGGGGTTTTTTATTGAGGTGTGTGAATTCTTTACAGACTTTGGATATTAACCCCTTATATATCAGATATATGGTTTTCAAATATTTTCTCCCACTCTTTAGGTTGACTTTCTATTTTGTTGATTATTTTCTTGCTGTGAAGAGGCTTTCTTAGTTTGATGTAGTTTTTCTTGTTGAATTTTGTTTTTGTTGCTTGAGATTTTGGTGTCATATTAAAAAGATTATTGCCAAGGCCAATGCCAAACAGCATTCTCCCTATGTATTCTTCTGGAAATTTTACAGCTTCTAGTCTCACCTTTAAATATTGAGTTAAAAAAATGCATACCTAACACAATCACGGTCACATATTAAACATTTGATTAACATTAGGACATATTCCCCTCTTCTTTCTCCTCCATTTCACATATCTGAAATGTCTGTATGTCTAATTATATTATGCCTAAAGAGCACAACTGTGGTTAATTTCCTTGAGAGAAGAAAAACATTTCAAATATATGTAATGCTTTGTATAAATAAAAACTTCTGGCTTGATTAAATGTCAACAGATAAAAATGTGTTTGCTTAACTGAGTTCCCTGGTAATAAATTCAGACTTGTAAAATTCAAGGACATTCTTTGTATAGCTGGAAAAAATATTTAGACTTAGAAAGGTCCAACAGCAATACAATAATTTGCTAATTGCTTTTCCTGTTATGGCCATTAGCTGGACATAATTCAGTTATATTTAAAATATGTATATATGCATTTCATATAGTTAATACTACTCATGGCTCATTGACTATCTCTTTGTCTGCTTTTATATTTTAAGCATTAAAAATAAAAAAGACATAAAAACATTTATTTAAGTTTAATTCCGCTATAATTTCATTTAATAAAGATAGCTTAAATCAACACATAAAAATCTCTATATTCAATGAATTTTCATTTGTTAATGAAGTTAAGATAAAATGAGAGTATGCTATGAGATCAGCGAGCCCCAGCGAGGGGTACACAAACTTTAAAAAGTGCAATTTTTAATAGATAACCACTTATCCTCACCAAAACCCACACAAAATGTACCACTGTCGGGGCGCCTGGGTGGCTCCGTCAGTTGAGCGTCCGACTTCGACTCAGGCCATGATCTCACGGTCTGTGAGTTCGAGCCCCGCATCGGTATTTATGCTGACAGCCTGGACCCTGCCTTGGATTCTGTCTCTCTCTCTCTCTCTCTCTCTCTCTCTCTCTGTCCCTTCCAAGCTCATGCTCTGTCTCAGAAATAAATAATAAAAAAAAAATGTACCACTGCCAATTATCCTGACCATCTTGTGCTACCACGAAGGCTCTCTCAGGATTTAGATTCATCACACATAAAACAGGTGCAGCTAAGTGTCTGAGCAAGAGAAAACCAAATATAGAAACATAGAGACAGTACTGCAGGATCACTGACAGAGGGACTAGCGTTTTTGCTCCCACTCTAGTTGGGTAATATTGAGATAGTTCAAAGGAAAAAAAAAAAGTTGCATTGGCAAGTCTAAATTATTCTCATTTTCTGGAGAAGATGGTTGGGGCAGGACTTGCATGAATAAATAATGTATATCCTTCTATATGACCACTCTTTAGAACTGAAAAAGATAATCACACCATTAGGACAAATTGCAAATGTTTGAGACCACCTTAAAATACAAAAGATGTGAATGAAATATTGTTGACATCATTTTTAGAACTAAAAAACAAAAAGGAAAATCAGTACTCCTGCCCCAATCTTAAAGGAAGCTATACATACCCTGACAAATTATTCTGTCATTGATTATGTAAGTAGTGGTCATATGGCAGACAAATGTAGCCAAGCAAAATAATATTTTTGACACAAGAAACCTTTATGCACATAGGAAAACAACTCTTAATTTTATTAGATATTTGCTATTTTGGAATCTGTCCACCACTTTCTTTTATTATGTGCCTAAGTCTTTTGTACATATACCTATTGAGTGGCTGTCTTAAAAAAAAAATCTGATTTGTAGTCCTTATTTTGCTTATATCTAATGCATACATCTTCTTCTACTCAGTGGTTTATCTTTACACTGTCTTAATTTTGTCTTCTGATAAACAGAACTTTCTAAATCTATTGGAGACCATTAATCAATCTTTTAATTTATGGTTAGTGCTCTATGTGCTTTAGGAAATCTTTTCTACCCCCAAGTTTATAGTTATTCTCTTATGTACTCTTCCAGAAGATTTATTGTTTTGCCTTCCAAATTTATATCTATAAACTCCAGTAATTGATTTTTAACTGTTTAACAGGAAATAAGAAAAAAAATGGCTTACTACATGATAGAATATTGGGCATAATGTTGAAAGCAAGTGTGATAAAGTATGTCCTTTATTTATTGACAATTCTGAGGAAAGTTTTCAATAATGGGCCATTAAGTAGAATGGCTACTGAAGATTTTGTAAATATTCTTTTTCATATTATTGAAGCTTTTTTTTTTTTTTTTTGAGAGAGAGAGAGAGTGAGTGAGCATGCATGAGTGAGGAAGGGGGAGTGAGGGAAGGAGAGAGAGAGAGCTTCAAGCAGGCTTCACTCTCAGCTCCAAGCCTGAGGAAGGGCACTGAATCTCATTACTGTTACATCATGACCTGAGCCAGAATCAAGAGTCTGCCGCTTAACCAACTGAGCCACCCAGGCAACCCAGAAGCTCTCTTTTATCTCTAGTTTTCTAAGAGCTGTTTATTTTGAATGGATGTTAGATTCAGACAGATATCAAAATGTTATATCTTCTGACAAAACATATGAACATCTGGGAAGGGGGTGGGGAGAGGATAGAAGGAAACAAACCACAAGAGACTCTTAACAGAGAACAAACTGAGGGTTGATGGAGGGAGGTGGGTGGGGGATGGGCTAGATGGGTGATGGGTATTAAGGAGGACACTTGTGATGAGCACTGGGTGTTGTATGTAAGTGATGAATCACTGAATTCTACTCCTAAAACCAAATATTGCCTTGTATGTTTACTAATTAAAATTTAAATTGAAAAAAAAAGAATAAAGGAAGACCTACCAACAAATAATATTCTGAAAGTTCATTCTTTATTCCTGGTAGTGTTTGACTTTAAATTCTGCTTTGTGCCAGGGCGGCTGGGTGGCTCAGTTGGTTAAGCCTCTGACTCTTGATTTTGGCTCAGGTCTTGATCTCACAGTTTGTGAGCTCAAGCCCAGCTTGGCGCTCTGAGCTGACAGAACAGAGCCTGCTTGGGGTTCTCTGTCCCCTCTCTCTCTCTCTGCCCCTTCCTTCCTCTCTCTCCTTCTTAAAATAAGTAAGTAAACTTAATAAAATAAAATATATCTTATCTGGTACACATATAACTATACCAGCCTTCCTTTAGTGTTTATATGATAAAATTGTTCCATTGGTTATAGCTCATCCTTACTGTATTTTTAATTCAGGTGTATCTCTCAGTGACACCACATTATCCCCCTTACCTCCCAATC
The DNA here is from genome assembly GCF_022079265.1 of Lynx rufus. Classification (NCBI taxonomy): domain Eukaryota; kingdom Metazoa; phylum Chordata; class Mammalia; order Carnivora; family Felidae; genus Lynx; species Lynx rufus. The sequence continues at coordinate 23,323,962 of NW_025814845.1, read as the reverse complement.
TGAAAATCTCATCATTCAACTGAAAAATCCAATTTTATTTATAGTACACGCTGAAAAATGTTCAGCTCTCTTTAAGTCCTCTGTTTCTCTGATTCTTTTGGATTAAATCACTTTATATTCCTAGTTTTTTCATTCCATTAGTTTTTACTCTATTAATTTTACTATATTAACATCCTACATATGTACTTTTTAAAATATGCTATTCTACCTGTGGATACCCTAGAACTTAGAAGATTCTAGATTAATTCAGGTGTATTTGTAATTATTATTTTACAGTCTTCATGATGAAGCAAAGCACATAGAACACTAAAACTCAATTTACTGTCTTCACTTTTATACTCTAGTTCTCTTGTGTTTAAATTGTGTTTAAGCTTTATGAGTTATTTGTTATTATTGCACATATTTATTCATATTTTCCCATATCCTGCACTGTGCTGCCCTTTATTTATTCCTATATTTCCACACTTTCATCGAAACTCATTATAAACATTCTACTTGAAAAACTACCCTTATGATTTTAGTGTTTGTTAAAACTAATTTCTTTCAAAATTTGTGTGAACAAATCTTTATTTTGCTTTCAGTTTTAACGGATTTTTTTGGGGGGGCTATGGAATTCTAATTCAATGGATATTTTTCAGAACTACATAAAGTTTACTTACTTTGTCTTTTCCATTAATTCTGTTTTCTGTTAAAGCTGTCAGCATTATAGCTGATTTGTCAAAAATAGTGTATTGTTTTGTCACCCAAGATTTATTTAAAAGTTCTCTCTTTGTCTTTGATTTTCAGCAATTTTACTATTAATATCCTGGGCATACTTTTCTTTTTATTTTTATGCTTTGGGTTCATAACATTGTTTTAATCTGTGACTTGATCTGTGTGATCAATTTTAATATTTTTGCACATTAGCTTTTAAAATATTGCTTCTAACTCTCTCTCTCACTCTTATTACCTCTTCATCACTCTTTATACAAAACACTCAAATTCCCATAAATTTCTTCACCATGTACCATATATTATATGCTAATGTTTGGATTTTTTTCATTATTTTCTCGATATGTTTCAATCATTTTTTTTCTGATTTATCATTCAGTTTACTAAGCATCTTTTCAGCTATGACTAATTTGTTATTAAGCCTATTTATTAGATTCTTAATATGCTAAGGTATTTGTTTTACAATAGTCATCATTTGATTCTTTATGTATACCTTTATTTATCTTGTGCTCAATTCCACATACATATTAAATATGCATGAAATCTCTAGTCACTTGTGGATTTGTCTTTATTTTCTGCTTTTGTCTCTTGGTGACCAATCATGGGTTTATTTTCCCCTGCAAGATTTGGTAAATTTTTAATAGACGCCACATTATGTACGAAAATGCTATGGAAAATTTGAGATCTAGATGGCATTGTTCCTCCAAAGAGGATTTCCTGTTGCTCTGGACAAATAAATAAATACAGTGTATGTAAAATACTTATGTATTTTATATTTATTTAATACATGATACATTTATATATTGAATATATAAAACATTTATATCCACAGTGTAAATTATATTATTCATTCTTCCATATTAGACCATCTAGGCTTATATATTTTTTTAAATGTATGTATTTATTTTGAGAGAGACAGAGACAGCATGCGTGGGGGAGGGGCAGAGAGAGAGAGAGAGAGACAGAGACAGAGACAGAGAGAGACAGAGAATCTCAGGCAGGCTCTGTGCTGTCAGTACAGAGCCCAACATGGGGCTGAAACCCATGAATCCATGAGATCATGACCGGAGACTAAACCAAGAGTCAGACGCTTAACCAACTAACTCACCCAGGTGACCCTAGACATACAAATTTTTTTTATTTCACATTATTATAAACTTACATGTTACAAAATTAGCACAAGGAGTTTTTGCGTACCCCTTTACCCACCTTTCCCCAATGATGGCCTCTTACAAAACCAATATCTGAACAAATATGTTATCGAAACCACAAAATCACTATTATTGCAGTGGTAATAACTAGACTACTATTCAGACCATACATACACATAACTCCTTCTTTTTAATGGGTGCATTTTATATTATTTTATGAGTCTACCATAGTTTAATTAACTATGTTAATTGTTATGATAGACAGTCATGTTACTTCCTGTTGTTTTGCTATTACAGTGTTAAGTTAAATTTATCTATATAGTACACACCTTTGTTAATTTATGTGAGATTATCTGGGAAATTCATTCACAGACAGGCATTGCTTACTCGGGCACCTGGGTGGATCAGTCATTCGAATGTCCAGCTCTCGATTTCAGCTCAGGTCATTATCACAACGTTGTAGGACTGAGCCTCACATCAGGCTCCTTGCTGAGCATGAAGCCTGCTTAAGATTCTCTCTCTCCCTCTCTCTCTCTGCTCCCCTACCCCGCTCATGCTCTCAAATAAAAAAAGAAAAGAAAAGAAAGGGATTGCTTAATATGCATGTTTATTTTGATAAATATGTCCAAATATTTTATTAAAATGCTATAGATTTACAACTCCAACTGTCAGATTCTCTGCAAAATATTGTAGTATCAAATCGCCCCAATTTAAGTAAAAATAGCAATTTGCTATTGTGTTACTTGTATTTTCTTGAGTAATTAATGTCAAATATTGTTTCATATGTATAGTGAGTATTAGTGTATTATATTTTATGAACCGTCTGCTTATATGCTTTTCCTACTTTTTCTACTGACTTATTAATCTTAAAGCATTTTGTGAATTCATGAAGTTAACAATTTGCCATATGAACTGAAAATATATTACCAGTTTATATTTCACTTTTTGCAATATCTTATCTACTTTCTATGAAGATTGTATTTTATGTAGTCAGATTTATTAATCTTGCTGTTGAATTCTAAATTCAAGTCTTTTTCCTGTCCAGTAGAGTTGTAAATTCATCTCCTTTTCTGCCCCACACTTATTTCAGTAAATTTATTCCTGGATATTTTATATTTTTCTAGAAAAAGTGGTAATTTTATCCTTTTCAGTTTTTACAAAGCTTTAAAAATTTTGGAAGTCAATTGATATTACATTAGAAGTCAATTGATATTTTTACTCAAATACGTACTGAATTTTCATATTTTATAATGTTTCTCATTGATTCTTTTTATCTTTTTTAGATATTCAATCTTATCATGTGAAAGTAATAATTTTGCCTTTTCCTGTATAATATTTGTATCATATTTATTTTTCCTATCAATATATCTTGACTAGTACTTTCAGTAAAATGTTAAATAATAAAGATCAGCATAGATATCCTTATACTGTCCTAGACTTTGAAGGAAAAAGCTTAGTAGTTCTCCATTTAGAATGCAGCTGACTTTTGAATATTTATATATCTATATCCATATAATATATCTATGTATATCCATGTACTAAATAAGAATCCATCTGTTCTTGTTTCATTAAATGAAAGTCAGCATTGATTTGTAATTAAACATCAGAAAACTTTTTATCATTTATGGAGTTCATTGATTTTTTTTTCTTTTCTGAGTTACTGATAAGGTGAATTATATACAGAATTCCCAGTAAAAATCCTTTGAATTATGAGACTTTATACATATAATCGTTGAATTCAAATCACCATATTTTAGTAAGGCTTTTGTGTTGTATTTATTAGTAAACTGAGTATATAGTATCAGGTTTTTGTGTTTTGATTGTGCTACTTTTTCCAAATTTGGTATTTATATAAAAGCTTGAATCCAAAGACTTACCAAAACTCTTTTGATGTTTTTGTCCTCTGGAATATTTTCTTTTTCTTTTCTTTTTTCTTTTTTCTTTTCTTTTCTTTCCCTTTCTTTCCTTTCTTTCTTTTTTTCTTTTTTTAATGTTTATTTATTTTTGAGACAGTAATAGAGGCAGAGAAAAAGGGGGGCAGAGGTTCCGAAGTGGGCTCCACGTTGACACCAGAGAGCCCAATGTTTGGCTCAAGCTCATAAACCATGAGATTATCACCTGAGCCAAAGTGAGATGCTTACCTGGCTGAGCCACCCAGATGCCCCTGGGATATTTTCGATAGGATCTGAATTATTTCTTCCTTGGAATTTGGGAAAATGTACCTAGAAAACCAGCAAGTTTTTCTGGTAATTTTCTGCTAGGTTGTTATATGTTTTTTCTCACAATCTGCCTAAGTTTTCTATATGTTCTTTATTTATTTGCTTTTATTGCATGGACAAATCCATGTTTCAAATGAGAGTGAGTAGAGGCTATTTCACTTTTCATGTATACCTTAAACTCTGGCATATCTCATGTATTTTCAGGGAGAAAATATTACATATTCTTTTATAAGATAAATAATTATTTAATAAGAGAAATTCTTTATAGAAGAATATAACATATTCTTTTATAAAATCTGTGATGCCCTGGGGCGCCTGGGTGGCGCAGTCGGTTAAGCGTCCGACTTCAGCCAGGTCACGATCTCGCGGTCCGTGAGTTCGAGCCCCACGTCGGGCTCTGGGCTGATGGCTCAGAGCCTGGAGCCTGTTTCCGATTCTGTGTCTCCCTCTCTCTCTGCCCCTCCCCCGTTCATGCTCTGTCTCTCTCTGTCCCAAAAATAAATAAACGTTGAAAAAAAAAAATTTAAAAAAAAATAAAATAAAATCTGTGATGCCCTTTGAATGTCTAATACACTTGGAAGACTTAATATGTTCAAAATGAAATTCTTGATATTTCTCAAACTAATTTACCTCAGCTAGCAAATAGTAATTCTAAATACCCAGGTTCTTAAGGTAGTAAAAATCCTTTGTTGTCACCTTTGACTGGTTCCTTCCTTCCATCAGCTAATCCTACTGGCTCAACCTTAAAAATATATCAAGAAACCAGCCCCTGAAAACTTTCTTTATATTTACACTATCTAAGGTACCATCATGCTTCTTCCAGAGAGCAGAATTCAACTTCTGACTGGTATCCTCCCTTTGGTCTTGGGGTCTCTGTTCTATGCCCAATACCATCTTTTAAAATGTGTGATCATGTCCCAACATTGCTCCAAACCCTGATGTGGCTATTCTTTTCCCCCCGCCCTTCTTTTTCATTTGCTCTTTTACTCTTTTTCCTTTCCTTCTAGAAAATGGAAATTAAAAAATCTTACGTATCACAAGTTTTAGCAGTTTCATTTCCCACCAAATTAAAGGAGGGGATACTGTGGGGGCCCTGACCATGGTGGTAGAGGCTAACTGGGAATCCTCTACACAAGGACAAACAGACTAACTGATGGGGAATATACTCTGAGGAGGGTATGGAGGCACAGGCTGGGGGGTAGGTTTGGAGAAAAAGAATTTGGGGTGGAGAGTGAGCAAGGCAGATAATTGGAACTCTGGCTGAGTGAGAAGGGTGTGCAAAGTGGGGTGGGGTAAGGAGGTCTGGTGCAAGCAGAGGTTGGGCTTATGTGTCAGAGCCTGAGTTAAGTAAAAAGGTGCTCTGTTTAGGGGAGGAGGGGTTATGACAAAAACAATCACCCAACCACATTTGAGGCATCCGCTAAAGTCACATCTGCAAGCATTTCAATAATTAAAGCAAGTCTCACGGCCAAAGTGCAAGTCCTTTGGAGGTGTCGATATATATTCTGTCTATATATACTCTGTCCACTTTATTGGAAATCCCCTAGCAAAAAATATATTTAATTCTATTATAGATTCAAATTGAATAATTTGGAATACTAAGGCATTCTTCCTCATCCACCCCTGCCATAAATTTTCCTCCATTAATAGTTTGTGATTTTTGTCAAGAACACATTATTTATCTTTGCAGAGGTATATGCGTTGTATAAAATTTAAAAAAGTAGGGGTGGAATCTAAATATCCCCCATTGTACATGGACTCTGTATGTTGTAATATATAGTTCACAATCTGGGGTTTGGGTTTGTTTTATACCTACTTTTATGAGAAATAAATTTGCCCCTGTTATTCAATGTTTTTGTTACTTTTGTAGGTTTTTGGAAAACATAATAAAAATCTCTTCACTATGTCACAGTTTACCTGAATTTTTATTTTTATTTAAAAAAAGTTCAAATGTGGGGCGCCTGGGTGGCGCAGTCGGTTAAGCGTCCGACTTCAGCCAGGTCAGGATCTCGCGGTCCGTGAGTTCGAGCCCCGCGTCGGGCTCTGGGCTGATGGCTCAGAGCCTGGAACCTGTTTCCGATTCTGTGTCTCCCTCTCTCTCTGCCCCTCCCCCGTTCATGCTCTGTCTCTCTCTGTCTCAAAAATAAATAAACGTTAAAAAAAAAAAATTAAAAAAAAAAAAGTTCAAATGTTTATTTATTTATATTGAAAGAGAGAGAGAGGGAGAAAGAGAGAGAGACAGAGAGAGAGCAGGGGAGGGGCAAAGAGAGAGGGAGAGGGAGAATCCCAACGAGGCTCCACATTGTCAGCATGGAGTCCAACATGCGGGACTTGATCTCGTAACTGTGATATCACAACCTGAGCCGAAATCGAGTCGGACACTTAAACGACTGAGACACCCAGGCGCCCCTGCCTACATTTTTATTTTTAAACATCAATTTATTACTAGTAAACAAAAGAGGAAAAAATACATCAAATCCTTATTTATGTTATCAGATCAAAATAGTTCAGTCTTTCAGACCATGTTACAACAAACTACTAACCTCTTTTACACCCTGTGTCAACAAAGTTGATTTATGCATCTCTTTGATATTGGGTGGGGGGGGGGGATTTTTGTTCTAATTAGCTCCAGAATCTATTGCATCTTCTTACTTCCTCTGGACTTCCTCTACTTAACATAGTTCTTTTAATTAGTCTATTTGTATTACTATTTTTTTTTTTAATTTTTTTTTTTTAATGTTTATTTATTTTGGGGACAGAGAGAGACACAGCATGAATGGGGGAGGGGCAGAGAGAGAGGGAGACACAGAATCGGAAGCAGGCTCCAGGCTCTGAGCCATCAGCCCAGAGCCTGACGCGGGGCTCGAACTCACGGACCGCGAGATCGTGACCTGGCTGAAGTCGGACGCTTAACCGACTGCGCCACCCAGGCGCCCCTGTATTACTATTTTAAACTGAGGTTTGAGTGACATGCTCACTGACAGAAAAGAAAGTAACGATGTTGTGGCAATTGTCTACGGAATTAATAATACCTTTCAGTGACTCTGTGGCTATATCCATAAAGTCTCAAACAAGGCCAGACCAACAATTGAGGTGGGCTATTGAGCATTTTACCAACTTTTTTAAAAATATTTTTTAATATGAAATTTATGGTCAAATGGGTTTCCATAAAACACCCAGTGCTCATCCCAACAGGTGCCCTCCTCAATACCCATCACCCACTAAAACATTGTTTCCTGGGGCGCCTGGGTGGCTCAGTCGGTTAAGTGTCCGACTTTGGCTCAGGTCATGATCTTGCGGTCTGTGAGTTCGAGCCCCGCGTCGGGCTCTGTGCTGGCAGCTCAGAGCCTGGAACCTGCTTCGGATTCTCTGTCTTCCTCTCTCTCTGACCCTCCCCCGTTCATGCTCTGTCTCTCTCTGTCTCAAAAATAAATAAACAGTTAAAAAAAAACCATATTGTTTCCTGTTTATTTATTTTTGAGAGAGAGGGAGAGTGCAAACTTGGGGGACGGGGGAAGGTGCAGAGAGAGGGAGACAGAGGATCCAAAGCAGGCTCTACCCTGACAGCAGAGAGCCCAGTGTGGGGCTTGAACTCACAAACCATGAGATCATGGCCTGAGCTGAAGTCAGAGACTTAACTGACTGAGCCACATGGGTACCCCAGCATTTTATCAGCTGTTTTAGGGGTTCTCAATTGGGTAGGGGCCGGTGTAGTGAAAGACTTCACCCATGGCAGAACAAAGGGGATAGAAGTTTATTGAATACACTGCAAGGAGGCTTCAGGCAGGACAGCAAAGGAGAAACTGTCTGCCACAAGGCCACAAGCGATTGTGAGAGGCCACAGTTATAGGGTGGAGTGAGGGAGTATGGAGATGTATGGTATTTTCTCTTTTTTTGGAGTTGTACCTCCTTGCGAGTAGCCCATTTGTTAGTTAGGGTCCATGGCTTTTGAGGAGGGTCACTTAATGAGCTTGTTTGCATGGAGCTGGGTGGTCCCTGTGGGCCTATCTGCCTTGTTCAAGTTTCCATTGCTCGAGCCTATCGCCTAAAAGCGGCCTCTGCATAATGCACATCGGTTCATAAGATTTATTTACTTGTGTTAGTGCCGCCAAAAGATAATAAACTTGGAATCAAGAAACTGAATTCGATTCTGGATACTGACCATGAAAGTAACTTACGACTTTGGGCAAGTCACTTAACCTGTGTTACTCCGTTTGTTTTTTCTTTTTTTTTTACACATCAAATGAGTGTTCTGGAGTCTATATAAAGTCCATCCCTAACACTCTGAATATTTTTTTTGCTTTTGCCAACTGAAAATAAAATCATTTAGCATGGTGAATAAAATGACAGCTATAGTCATGGTTATATTCATGATTTTATATTTAACGAGAAAAAAAAACAAAAAAAGCACGAAGTTTGGCGAAAATACCAAATGGAATGAAATAGCTGACTTCTTCAAAAATTATGAGCCTTACAATTGCACTAATGGGAACAGTGATCTTAATATAACGTTTTAGGATTGATTTGAAATATCCTCTAATAATCACATGGCAAAATTTGGACCGTTACTTGAAAATCTCACTAATGACTTTAGTCAATAAGGCCATTTCAGAAAAGCATAATGGAATGGACTGCGTGTGTGTGTCCCTTCCCAAATTCATATGTTAAAAACCTAATCTCCAATGTTTTGGTATTTAGAGGTGAAGCCTTTAGGAGGTAACTGGGTCATGAAGGTGGAACCCTCATCAGGAGACTAGTGCCTTTGTAAGAAGAGACACGAGAGCTTGCTTTCTCTCTCTCTCAAGCACGTGAGGACATACCAGAAAAAGTTGCTCTAGGAACCAAATCAGCCAGCGCCTTGGTCTTGGATGTCAAAGCCTCCAGAACAGTGAGAAATAAATGTCTGTTGTTTAAACCACCCATTCTGTGGTATCTTCTAATGGCAGCCCGTGCAGTTCTCCCAAACTTGAGTCTTCTTTTTAAAAGCTGGGGCCATAAGTTACTTTCAGTTCTTTGACTCTGTCTGGGATAAAAATCACTTGATAAGATAAAAAGAAAAAAAAAAATTATGATCCTGAAGATACTTTATGCATAGTCAATAGAAAAATGTATTTCATAAAACTTTTTAGAGCTATGCGGCCGAAAAATATACCTTTGAGTCCTTATATTCTCAAATATTTCACACACTGAAGACATTTGGAAATACTGAAATATTTAGCGGGTCTATTGAAACATAGGGCTCTAATCGTTAAGAAGTATCCATTTACTAATACTTTCTGCACAGAACACTAATTCATGGAAATGGTCGTGCCACATAGATCCAGACAACTCGAAGTGCGTTGTTATAGTGATAAGACAGATCTGAAGGACTTGTGTTAAACAAACTCTTGTACCAAAATATTTAGTGGACGTAGCGGCATATTAGCAAAATTGTTCCCAAGTAGCTGTGGGCCAGAGACATTTTAATAGTTCTTGAAAAAAATGAAAAGAAAAATGAAAATGTAAACATTTTATTATTTTAGGCAAAGCACACAGTCTAGAATGTGTCCAGAGTGAATACATAGGTTAAAAATTAATTAAAATTCATCATAATGCTGTAATAAAAACTATTATTTATGGAATGTGTTAGATTCTCCGATGAAACCGAACCAAAAAGATTATCTCTAATTTACATATCAATTTACCTAAATTTTAGCAAATCTTTTAACTTAAATTTTATTTTACTTAATTTTTTTACTAACATTTTTAAATGCATTACATATTTTAGATTAATGAAGCATTTTATAATTTTACAAAGCTATTTCCCAAACAATCCTAAAAGATAGGTCTTCTCTGTAGTTTTTTTTTTTTTTAATCTTTATTTATTTTTGAGAGAGAGACATAGTGTGAGCAGGGGAGGAGCAGAGAGAGAGGGAGACACAGAATCTGAAACAGGCTCCAGGCCCTGAGCTGTCAGCACAGAGCCCGACGCGGGGCTCAAACTCAAGAACCGTGAGATCATGACCTGAGCCGAAGTCGGATGCTCAATCGACTGAGCCACCGAGGCGCCCCATTCTCTACAGTTTTAATTGGAGAAACGTAGACTGAAAGCAAAGTACCCAAGGTCAAAAAGCAAAGATGGAGTATACAGACTCATACTAAGATCTTAGGACTCCCAGACATTCCCTTTCCAATTCACTTTGAGTGAGACAAAGTTTCATATTGCTTCTCCAGCATTTACCAGAAGAATTACCTTGAATGAGATCCAACATCTCTGACCTCAGCATCATCATATCATACTAAGGAGAATTAAATGTTTAGACTTTTGGTCTATAATAAACCATTACATGTTAAGTAATTCTATCATCATTGTTAATATCATTTAATAACAAGAAACAACTCCAGTGAAATGATATATGTTGAACAAATGACATTTTGGAAGAAATTTTAAAAAGCCCCTATTTTCTCATTTCCAATGTCTGCTACCCACCCCCCCCCCTTACACATGCACTGATTTAAAGCTACCAAAGTAGGGGTTCCTGGGTGGCTCCATCAGTTAAGCGTCAGACTCTTGATTTTGGCTCAGGTCATGGTTCCAGGGTTGTGGGATTGAGCCTCTTGTTGGGCTCTGCACTGAGTGTGCACTCTGCTTGGGGTTCTCTCTCTCCCTCTCTCTCTGCCCCTCCCCTGCTCCTGCTCACATATTTAATCTAAGCCTGTTTTTCCAAATGATTTTGTGCAAAATATTTAAACTCTTCATAATTCACTCCAGTTAACCTTACGATTTACAACTCTTGGACTCATTTACTCTGTACCCTCAGATAAAACTTGTCTGAAACTCCTAAATATGGCTGTAATGTGTCATAGGTAATGGTGATAGTAAAGTTTCTATAGTAATAAAAATTTTAAGCCTTGTTTTTTACAACTGTTCAAAAATTTACAACTGCTCACATTATATTTGAACTCTATTTGTATGGCTACTTTTGAAGACTTCCCAGATGTAAACTATGGTTATTTTGGTAGCTTATCAATTTATTGGTAGGGTGCCACCCTCAGAGAGCAGAAGTGCTCTAATAGCTTCCTTCAAATTTTCCCACTACATCCTATTTTCACTTTAGGCTGAATGTATTTGTCAACAGTAAATTCTTTGCTTAAAATTTTTAGCATTCCGTTTTCATTCCACTTAATTTGCAACTCTGTTTTATTGTAATTTGTCTTAGTGAGAGTGAAGATATATCCACTTATTCTTGTTGTAATTAATAATAGCTGAAGTATTAAGTGTTCCTATATAAAAAAATAAATCTTACTAATATTCTTAATTTTTCCTACTTTATTTATTGTTTTTTTTTTTTTTAATTTTTTTTTCAACGTTTATTTATTTTTGGGACAGAGAGAGACAGAGCATGAACGGGGGAGGCACAGAGAGAGAGGGAGACACAGAATCGGAAGCAGGCTCCAGGCTCTGAGCCATCAGCCCAGAGCCCGACGCGGGGCTCGAACTCACGGACCGCGAGATCGTGACCTGGCTGAAGTCAGACGCTTAACCGACTGCGCCACCCAGGCGCCCCTATTTATTGGTTTTTGATTTCAATCAACTTAGTTTCTTTGGGCAAAACAAAACCATAATATTGATTTCTAAAATTAAATAATTGTTGAATGTAATTTTCAAATAAAGCCATGCATTCAAGGAAACTACTACTAGTACAATTTCAAAAATAAAAATGTGGACTCATTCTGATTTTAGATGATTTTACAAAATGTGAATTTTTTTTATATTATCAAAATTTTACCCATCCTCAGAAATAATGGATCACATGATCAAGGAACTGTTCCTCAGCATTCACATTAACAGGACCTCCTTACGAAAATAAATCTCAGCTCCATAAGGCCTTGCTTGTCTGCTAGACCTGCCGTGACAAAATACAGACTTGATAGGCTGGAGGGCTTAAACAAAAAATGCATATTTGCTACCAGTCCTGGAGGCTAGAAGTATAAGATCAAAATGCTGAAAGGATTGGTTTCTCCTGAGGCCTCTCTTTTTGGCCTGCAGATTGGCCACCTTCTTGCTGTATCCTCACGTAGCCTTTCCCTGTGCATGCACACCCCTGGTGCCTTTTTCTCATCCTATAATGTCATCAGTCATGAATTAGGGCCCCTTACAAATTCATCAAACCTTAACTACCTCCTTAAAGTCCCTATCTCCAAATACAGTCTCATTGGGGTTAGGCTTGAAACAATGAATCTTGAGGAACACAATTGAGTCCGTGACAGGGACCCTCATCTATGCTTACAGATTTTAGTTATCTGAAATTCCATTCTTTCTTCTCTTAGGTGTAGGCATGATATCTTTCTGTTATCTAGTTAATATCTTTATACCTCATCAAAAGTGTTTATTAAATTACCTTTGAATAACTAGTGTGGATTCAAACTCTTGACTGAACTTGACATATACACCACCTTACTAAAATTGGTCTTCACCATGTGACTTGCCTTGGCCAGTATGATGGTGGTTCACCTTACAAAGGTGTAATTGTGCTTATCCCTTGAGCCTTCAACAATGACTATAAGAATCTATAGCTTACCTTATGTAGCTGCTGTCTCTTAAGATTGTTTTTTAAAATAAAGACTGTAGAGCCCTAGTCAGTGTGACTGAAAGCAGAGCTGGCCAGATGTGCCTACTATAGTTCTAGGAGAATAAGTCATTGTTACTAATAGGCAATGAGATTAGGAGTGGTGGTTAAACTAGATATAAGTTTGAAAATAGTTTGTTGTTAATAATGCTTTTCTACATGTTCTTCCGTAATGTTTCTCTTGGGTAGTTCTTTTCCACAATAACTAATATACTCATTCCAAAAATACAAACGAGCTTAAAGCAGTGCCTGAATTCAAAGTCAATAGATTCATCAAAGTGTCATTTATTATAATTAGTCATTCAATCATGAGTTAGCTATTATTATTATTATTATTATTATTAATCTCTATTATGTGTTAAACATGCAGAATATTAAGTTCTATCTGCAGCATCAAAACTAGTTGGGCCTAGAAATATGTGTTTGAACAAGCTTCATAGTTAATTTCAAATGATCCTTATAACTGATCTTCTTTCTGTGAAAAATTTCTGTTGCTCACATATCATTTTGATAAATTTTATTATTCATTTTCCTAGTGTCAAAAAGCATTTAATACTTAAGAATTGATGACAGTTTTCATGTTGATAGATATCTTTCACGTTATTATATACCTTCTCAGTCATTATTTTTTAGGCAGGAGTTATGTTATATTTATCATTTTTATATGTAGAGACTACCCCCCGTGGGTTTTCAGTAAATGTTTGCAGAAAGACACAGATGAAGAGAAGGAGGTAAATAATAAGTATAGGGAGATAGAATATTTAAAGTTGGCTTTAGGGTCCCTGACTTGGGAGAGTCTTAGAAGGTAGTAGTTTGAGAAGGATTAATCTTGCAAACTTGGTAAATTTGTCTAAAGCCACACCCACCTCATTAACATTGGCAACCTAGGCTCCGACAATCATTTCCACTCCCTACACTTAGAAAATAGGAAATCAACTACCCACGAGAATGGATTGGAACTCACGGACCTCAAAGACAGTATATCATTGAACATTATTTGATATTTCTTTTCAAGTAATCTTGTGTATCTTGTGTCTGCTCTAAGAATTTTGGATTATGGTTCTCCCTGAAATTTGAATTCATATATAGAGGCCATACATATATATGTGTGCATATATTTTTTTAAAGACGGAGCAACATTTACACCTCATTTTTCACTGAGCTCCCTAAAGACTGTTAAATCTTTCTATGCTTTTGCTCCTAGATTCATACCTGGATTAATAATATTATATCTCTCAACATTTACACAATGTCTTACGGTGTTCTGCCATCATAAGACAGCTGCGAAGCATTATTCAATGTGTAAAGATGTTATTAAGTCACATCTCAGTTGTATGAAGGCAGAAGGAGTTGTGCAAGCAGAGGGCTTGACCTAAGACTTTAGCATACAGCCTTCTTCCTTTTTGATAAATAGGCTTAAACCTAAAGAGATTAATTCAACCTATTCCACTGTGGCCTGCAGCCTTGAAAGTGTACAGAAGATGCCAAAGGCTTCACAATCAGATAAAAACATGCTCTTGTTATTTTCTATAGTGGAGCAATAGAGTGGCAATGCTATTTGTAAGGAAATCCCTGACCTACTTGAATGCTTACCTTTTTATCCCACTGAGAGCATTATTCAACCTAGAGGAATGGGCAGCAGAGGCCAGCAGGAAGTTATTTGATTTTACAGCTTTATATCATGTAACAGTCTTTGAAGGCTTAGAAAGTTAAGAAAGCTTCATTAGAATAGTATAATTAATCCCACAATGGAAATACTAAGAACAGAGAAAGGAAATCAGAGGATTTATAACACAAAAAGAAAACTATGACAAGTATGTGGGACGATGAAAGAATCTTTTGGCCAAGAAATGTGGTTAGGAACTTAATTGACTGGACTGCCTTCCCTCAGTGGGGATTAGGGGAAAAGCAGCTAAATGTATGAAGGAGATGTCTTAGTTTTATTCAGTTTGGCTGTTATAACAAACTACCATAGAATGGGGGGGGTGGTTTATAAACCACTGAAATGTGTTTCTCATGGTTCTGGAGGCTGGAGTCTCAGACCAGGGTGACGGCATGGTGGGTTCTGGTGAGGCCTCTCTTCAGAGCTACAGATGGCCAGCTTCTCCTTGTAACCTCCCACGGTGGAGAGCAGAGACAGGAAACAAACTCTTTTGTCACTCTTATAAGGGACACTAACCCCATTCATGCTGGCTCTATCTTTCTGACCTCCTTTAATCCTATTTTCAGAAGGCCCCTTCTCCTAATATCGCATTAGGAGTAGAATTTCAACGCAATGGAGTTTGGAGAGACACAAACATTCAGTCCATAACAGGGAACAATAAACACAGGATGGTGAATAAGGAATAAAAATTATTTAAATGGTCACAAAAGACAGCTTGAGTATTTTCAATTGAAATAATTGTTTTTATCTTATAAATACATACTAAATGATGTGTTCTGAACTTAAAATTACAATTTATCTGTGTTATAATTTCAGAATCAACAATCAGCTGTGGGCAATTTTATCTTCAATTTTCATCACAGAGCAATTCACTCCTTTTTAATTCTTGTCAACTTTAGAAACTTTCTTTTCTTCTTTTTTCTTCTTTCTCTCTTTTTTAAAATTGAGAGTTGTTTTGACAGATAATGAAACTTACAATGCAATTTTCTTATCGCGTGACAATAAAAGTTGCTGTTTCTTTCCACACTAATAAGCTGAAACGACAATTTCCTGTCTATATGTGTTTAATTGTATGTTAGAATTATACCTTAGAAGCCAATGTACTTTCGAACATAATTTTAAAACTTACAAAACAACGCCATCCTAATTTTTGTTAAAAATACATATTTATAATTATGTTTCTCCTGCCTCAGGGCAATTCCTTTATTTAGCCTCATCTATTATTGTGGCAATTACTAATTTTTCACCAGGTAAGACCTTATAAAGCTTCACTAAGCTCTGGCTGTTTCTACCTGTGAATGAGTTAATTGCTAATTTGATCTCTTATAAAGGAAATGAAGCATCCACACCCAATCAATCTTCTGAGGTAAGCATGGGATGAATGCCTTTTTTCAGAAATCAAGAGAGCATATCCTCCTCCAGTATTTCTGATGAAGGATGTAAGACTCTATAATAGAATTGGAATGCTTGGTTAATTACCATTGCTTTCATAAGTGAGTGCCCTCATATGTCTGCTTAGTAGGACAAAGCTCTTTCAATGAGTTTGCAGATAATGTTCAAGAGTTTGTGCATGTTTCCTAATAGAATTTTGCATTAATTGTAATCACCTTTTTTCTAGGTTATTGATATAATAATAATAATGGCAAGTATTTATTAAAGAATTACTTCACTCTGGATTTTGTATGCACATTCATCCTTTATATTTTTATTGCTCAATCAATAACCCTTTCTCAATCAAGAAGGAAAGCTAAGTTTTCTACAGGTGATACAGAATAATGTCACTCTGCAGACAAAGTCACACAGGACAGAGCTCAGAAATGACACCAAGCAGTCTATCTAAATCCAGAACTGGTTCCTTGAGCACTTCGAATCATTTATCATAATATCTGCCCCCTACTTTAACACTACAGTACTTGTTTCCTTAGTCCAAAGATTTGAAAATGTGCATCAGTCTTTTTTTAAACATAGTTTGAGGCAAGAAGTTCTAGCAATTTATTTCTCTTCTGCTTATACAAATCATTGTATTTTTAGTGGGTTGGTTACACGGAAAGAATGCATCTAAAAGATGGTTGAATTAGAGGAGTCTCTTACCACAAAAGAAAATATACTTCTTTTGCAAACAGATTTCTAAATTTCAGTTAAACAAAACTAAAGATCATCCTAGAAATATAAATAATCATAGACATTTAGTGAGAGCTAAGCACTTATTATGCATTTTTCATTAAAATTTAAAACTGACCTATAAAATATGATGTACACATTGGGGAAAAAATGTTGACCTTAATTTATTCTAACAGCATTTTCCCACTCTAAAGAGCTTTGTCTTTCCCAGGCATTTATGTTTCTAAATATTTAGAGGCTTCTCTGAAAAGAAGACAATAGGAAGCAATAAACAAGGCACACACTTTCTGTTTTATATTTTCCACAGTTTCTATAAAGATATTTTGCACATTTATAATAGGCTCAAAAATATTTGTTGCAGTAAATTAAAATTTTCCAAATAATGTATTAGTAAAATACTTACATGCATACTTTTCATCTTAATAACAATCTATAAGAACTTGTTCTAGGACATATGCAAGCATACTGGAGTAAAGAATGTGTTCCATAACCTCAAAGAACATTGAGTGTAATCAAAGGCAGTTTTTGAATTTTACACTAAAGGACAATACCCATAATCCAGGGATTTGACACATACATGAATAAAGCATCTACAAGACATAAACAAATTTGTCAACAAATCTGGTCTATTGCTTTTTGAATTTGAGAAGTATATGTTCTTCCCAATATATATTTTTTCTATTCTTATCTATCAATAGAATCTTTCATAATTCGCTTGAGCACATTCTCAGATTAAAAAGTGTGGTTCTCAAGTCATCTTTCATCTTGGTGGTGTAACATGATTAAAATTTTCCCAACAAGAAATCATTAAAAGTTTTCTGTTCATCTTGTGGGAGATACCTTCAAGGGAGTGAGGACGTGTTCTTTTCTGATTTTCTTCTGTCCTGATATAATTCAAAAGTGACAGTAAGAGCTTTATTTTCTGTTATGGGTAGAGTGATCAGATAATTTATTGTCCATACTAGAATAATAGATAGTGAAAAGAGGTATTTTTAAAAATTAAACCCAAACAATAGATGTAAATGAAAATGTCCTAGGAAAAGCAATCCATATTGTCACTCTAAATTTGGACTTTTGGAAAGAATCTTAGTAACAAGGATTTTAAAGGAACAAATCATTGAAAAGCCCTACATACCTGATACCATGAAGCTTCAATACAAGATTTAAATGACTTGGCATCTCTTATGTGAAAACATAATACAATTCAATCTTTTTAGAACTATAATGTGATGGTTTTTGTCACATATGACAGACTCTAATTTTAAACATAACAGCATTTGAAACAAGTAGTTTATGCTACTTAAGACAAATTCTAGAATGTTATTGTTTTTTCTCTAAAAGGGGGTCCGTGAAGATATAACTTATAGTTTGGAGGACTAGAAACTTTTTCAATCTTGGTAAAATATTTAGTTAAGTTTTTCCCCACTGTTTCAATAAGGATTAGCTAAATTATGCTACAAAACAAAAGCACCCAAATCTCAGTGCCTGAATACAATAAGTGTTTATCACTGTAGCAAAGTTCACACGTGGTTCTAAGCAGCCGTTATCCATATTCCACACCACGTAGATTTGGAAGTAATTCCATCTGAATGAAGGAAAGGAGAAATGGGTATTATTCATCAGCTCTTCTATCCATATGTGACTTAAGTTAAATTCACTTAATTTTCTTGAAATCATATGACGGTGTTTAATTTCTGGGGGTGGGATATGCAATGTTTAAATATAAGCTGGAGGGAATAAACTACAAATATTGCTAAACACTCATAAATTCTAATCAATCTGCTAGCCCAGGAAGGCAGACCAAATGCAAGCAAAGTTAGAGCACTAAAGCAAATGCTAGGAAAAATTCAGAATGTTGGAATTTGCTATTTTCTTTCTGCTTTTTAAAAGCAAATTCTTGAGAGAAAGAGGGAGAGAGAGAGAGAGAGAATTAGACTGGGATGTATCAGTGTACAGAAATTGAATGAACAAATTTAGATTTCCTAAAGAAGGTATTCTTACATCTTACAGTGCAGATTTATTCCCATAATTTGGAATTAGACAATGTTGTTTAAAAAAAAAAAAGAAAAAGTGTAAGAAAAGGAAATTTAAAAAAAAAGCCAAAATCCTGATGAAAGAAATTGAGTGCTTAAGAGGTATTGTCTTCACAGTCAAACTTGCATTGGGTTGGGGGGGAGCAGATATTTCTAAGACAGAGTATGGTAAGTAATAAACTTCAATTTTAATGCTTGTGACCATGATAAGGGAGGAACATTGACGGTGGTTATATTTATACATGGAGTTTATCAAAAGCTAACTAAAGAAAGACCCTTACAGCCTGAATCTGGTATTCTAAGGGGAGATAAAGACAAAAAACTATAAATAAATTACATAATATTTTAAAAAGTGACAAGTACTTTGGACAATGGCGCAAAATGTAATCAATGATAAGGGACATTCGGCGCCTTAATTTTTAAGCAGATTTAAAGATAAGTTATAAAAATTTGACATTTGACAGAAACTGAAAGCAGACAAGGGATTAGCTTACAGAACATAAGGGAGAAGAGTGTTTGGCAATTTGTAGCAGCAAAGGTGAAAGTAGACTTATTATTTTCAGTAAACATTAAAACAAGAAGGACAATGTGACAGGAGCTGTTAGTTGCTCATCAGATCTGACAGCAAATATTGAGGCATATCATATCGCAGATTGTTGGTCTTTGTAAGGACTTTGATTTTTCTCTAAGTGAAATAGGAAACCACGAGTAGGTTTTGAGCAGAGGGGGGATGTGACCTGATTTTTCTTTCAAAAAATTACTCTGACTCCATTCTTGAGATTAGGTTATGCTTGGTCAAGGAAAGTACCAGTTGAAGTACTTAGAGTATTTTCACAGTAATCAAGAAAAGGGATGATGAATTGGTAGCACTGAATGTAGTAAACTATCAGATCCTGAATATATTTTGAGGGTAAAGTCTCCTCTGACAACTTTCACATAAAAGAAAATGCAGAGTTCAATATAAATCTCATACTCCATATTTTTGACTGGAGTAACTCAAGTGTTGGCTTAACCATCCACTTAGTTGAGGAAGATCATAGAAAAATAAGAAAGGATCATAGAAGAAATAAGAAATATGGGGGCCGACGTAGTTAGGAAAGAAGAGATCAGATGTTCATATGATGTATTAAATTTCAAAATCTGTCAGATGTCTAGATGGATGTATTAATTAAGCTATGACATACCAGTATGGCTTTAAGGAAAGAGGACAGACTGAAGATAGGCAGTTAGTACATTAACAGATAGATAATATTTAAGCTCTTGAGACTGGATCAGATCATGAAAGTGTTACTATAAATGAAGAGGAAGTTACTATAAATGAAGGAAAGGGGGGGAAATAATTAGCTTGAGAGCACTACAATATTAGAGAGTAAGGGAGAGGAGAAGAAAACTGAAAGGGAGA
This sequence comes from Lynx rufus, assembly GCF_022079265.1. Lineage (NCBI taxonomy): Eukaryota > Metazoa > Chordata > Mammalia > Carnivora > Felidae > Lynx > Lynx rufus. Next base: position 23,304,053 of record NW_025814845.1, on the reverse strand, counting down.
CTGGAATGGAGTGACCAGTGCAATAGAAGGATAGTCATTAAAACTTTGATGTCCTGGATATGAAGTGAAAAAAGTATTGTCAAAGAAGAATGTCCGGATTAGCCAAACCACCAGGTCTAAGGGAACAGTCCTGAATGACTGTTTTCACTTCTAACACCAATTGTAAATTGGAGAGGGGGGGTGTCTTCAAAACACCCTCAGTTATGATAACTCATTAGAAAGATTCATAGAACTCACTGAAACCTATTACATACAGTCATGATTTATTATAGGAAAAGTATACATTAAAATCAGTCAGGGGAAGATGTGCATTGGGCAGAGTCCTGGCAGTTTACACGTGTGAAATCCCCATTGTCCGCAGAGCACCTTGCTTTCTGGACATTGATGTGTAACAACACACAAAGAGTGTTTCTAACCAGGGAATCTCATAGGGCTTCAGTGTCCAAGACTTTTTATTCTTGAATCACTGTAGGAATGATTGATTGTTTGTTTTTCCACATGGTTGAACTTAGTCTCCAGTCTCCCATTCCCTGGAGATTCAGCTGATATCATGGGCCCCTCACTAATCACATTGTTAGCATAAATTATCAGGTGTAGTCCCAGAGGCCCATTGAGAAAAATAAAGACGTTCTTATCACTCAGGAAATTCCAAGGGTTTAGAGGTTATCCTCTGGATGCAAGGGACAAAAGCCAGACATCTCTTTGGGCAAAGCCAAATTCTTTGCTACACATAGAATGAGCGATTATATCAAATGTTGCTGAAAGCTCACACTATTAAAGAGAAATAACAGTTTTATATGCTCATGATAATGATCCATTGGGAAGTAAATATTGACAATGTATATGGGGGAGGGGAGAATTTTTGGAACAAAGGTTTTGAGTATATATGATCAGACGAGATCTGACCCATAAGCAGAAAAATTGGCTATAGATAGAGATATGATGATTCACCCAAGTTAAGATGAAAGGCATAGAGATGACTGCAGATATTGAAAGATGAATAAAGTGTTAGAAGTCTATATAAACTATTTTCTGATCACTGCAATCTTTTTCACTGACTTATGAAGCGAAGTCATCAGATAAGAATGAAGATTGCAGAAGAGGACTTATAAATATGAAAAGAAAGGAGAAAATCTAGAAAAGACTCTTAGGATATAGGAGAAGTGATAGATTAGTAAGAGGTGTAGTATTTCCTTCCACAACAAGGGTTGAAGATACTCCTGATAAATTTAAATGCTTCTACTCACTTTTTTATTCTTTTTTTTTTCCCTCTAGGTTTTCCTGCAGCCAAATTCAGGTGCATAAGCAGGTGAGGAGTTGGTGGAGACTGGGATTTACTGACTGTGGTTTTGCCAATTATGTAAGTGTTTCATCATCTGACTCACTCTTTCTCCCCCTTCCCAGGCTTATCATTTAGATTTTAAACCCTTACTTTGCATCCAGGGAGGTTGACCACTGTAGATGGCACTACCAGGGCACTCTTTGCAGCCGACTTCAAATTGATGGTGTAGGGGCCAAGGGCAGGCCACCCAAAAATGTGACACTTTGACAGAGAGATTATTTTGAGCTGAATATAATTAAGGACCAAATGACACAGGATGAACTTCAGCCTTCTCCCTTATTGTCTAAACAGAATTCAGATAGAGGACTTGCTCCAGGAACACAGTTATTATCATAAAAAATTACACTATAATATGAACTAAATAGCAAAGTCTGTTTGTTAAATTTCCTCTCCATGTCCTATTTTCTCTGCATGACATAACAAACATTTTTACAATTTTTTTTTTTTACTAAACTTTTGTTCTTCCCATCCTCCTGTGGATTGTATTCCACTTGTTAAAGCCCAGACGCCCACCCCCTTCTTAGCTCAGGATGGTATAGAAGCCTCAATTGCCTGACTATCGGGAAGACTCCTGAGTCTTTGTGGGGGAGAAATTACCAATATAATTAAATTTTATTTTCTCCAATTAATGAGTTTATGTCCATTTAATTCTTAGTCCAGCTAAAAGAAACTTAAAGGTATAGAAAAATTATTCCTCCCCAACAACTAATGCAAGGCTCTGGTAGGAGATCATGGTGTGGAGGGAAAAAAGTTCAAGCTGTTCATTTTTATGCCCTGTCTGCTCTGGAAATTCCTTCTTGAGAGTAACAGAATTCAAATTTGAAAGGAACTTTTGAGACAAGAGCTTAATACTTCATTATTTTTAAACGAGAGAATTAAGAACCAAATTGGTTTGTTACTTAGATTTGTGTTTTTGTTTATGTTTTGTTTAACAAAGTTCTCAAACTAGGTAAATACAGAAACAGGACTAGAAGAGTGTTTTCTCCTTCCTCATTGAAAGATATGTATGTGTGTTGTATTTAAGGATGCTATGCTTCCTCATTAAAGAGGGATATATATATATATATATATATATATATATATATATTACATGAGTTATAATTGTAGAACAATCCAATATTCATAACAAGACACCATCAAGTAAAAAAAAAATAATGTTAATTCAGTTTATTTATGGCCCTTAATTTTTTTTCTTTATTTAAAAAAAAAGTTTAATATTTATTTCATTTTTGAGACAGAGAGAGATGGAGCATGAGCAGAGGAGGGGAGAGAGAGAGAGAGGGAGACACAGAATCCGAAGCAGGCTCCAGGCTCTGAGCTGTCGGCACAGAGCCCAACCCGGGGCTTGAACTCACAAGCTGTGAGATCATGACCTGAGCTGAAGTTGGACACCCAACCAACTGAGCCACCCAGGTGCCCCTGGCCCTTAATTTTAAACAGTAGATTCACTTTCCATATTTTCACTGTGTTCATGTTTTGTTTTTAGCTCTGTACAAATAAGTCAATACTTAGTCTCATGGTTGCTTAATTGTGCCTCAATCTTAGAGATTAAAAAAATCTAAAGGCACATATAAAGTCATAAGTTCATGAATCATTTCTGACATTTTGACCAACAAAAGACACTGCTTCAAAAATTCAATCTATACCTTTATTTTTTCATCTAAAATTTTCCTATGATTAAGAACTTAAGGAAAAAAAAAACTTCTTTTATGATATTTCCTACAACAAAAACATGTATATCAAGCAGGGTTATCATAGATACAGGTGCAAGTTTTTATTTAAAAATCTTTGAGACTAGTGGCACCTGGGTGGCTCAGTCAGTTAAGCATCCAACTTTGGCTCAGGTCAAGATCTCATGGTTCATCATGTTTAAGCCCTGCATGGGGTTCTTCTGCCAACAGTTTCGAGCCTGGAGCCTGCTTCGGATTCTGTGCCTCCTTCTCTTTCTGCCCCTCCCTTATTCATGCTCTGTCTCTGTCTCAAAAATAAATGAACATTGGGGTGCCTGGGTGGCTCAGTTGGTTGAACGTCCGACTTCAGCTCAAGTCATGATCTCGTACCTCATGAGTTTGAGCCCTGCATCGGGCTCTGTGCTGACAGCTCTGAGCTCGGAGCCTGGAGCCTGCTTCAGAATCTGTGTCTCCCTCTCTCTCTGCCTCTCCCCTATTCATGCTCTGTCTCTGTCTGTCTCAAAAATAAATAAGACATTAAATTTTTTTAAATAAATAAACATTGGGGGGCCTGGGTGGCTCAGTCGGTTAAGCGTCCGACTTCAGCTCAGGTCATGATCTCGCGGTACGCAAGTTCGAGCCCCGCGTCGGGCTCTGGGCTGATGGCTCAGAGCCTGGAGCCTGCTTCCGATTCTGTGTTTCCCTCTCTCTCTGCCCCTCCCCCGTTCATGCTGTGTCTCTCTCTGTCTCAAAAATAAATAAACCTTAAAAAAAATTTTAAATAAATAAACATTAAATAAATAAAAATAGGAAAAAAAAATCTTTGCGATTAGGCTACATTTACAGCTTACTTTCATTGAAAGCTTACTTTTCTTTCTCCTCAGGTTTCAGGTGACCAACTAGGTTGTTAGAGGAAGGGATTTTATGTATAGATTTTTTTATCTCAGAAAACAAGAGCATATTCAACCAGACAAAATAAATAAATATTGCCTGATGAAATCTAACTATTAACTACTCATTTAGTGGTCACATGATGTCTCACTAAAATAAAAATGATTGTATAAACTAGTTTATATATTACTGTATTGCTTCTATTCATTGCTGCTGAACTATGCAAAGGACTGAAATGAACGCATATTAGTGGAACACAACATGTAAATGAACCTAATTTGAAACTAAGGAGAAATAAAATTGTAGAAAGTTAATTGCTTTGTTTATTTAAGGTGATTGGAAGAGTACTTCTTGCTCAAAGGCACACCATAACTTGAAAATTTTATGTGTTTTTTAAAAAATCTGTACACCGAAGTTTTAATACGGGGAGTAAAATGATTTGGGTGTTTTTAAGTGCATTCTGGCTTGCTAACTAAACATCAGGAACTCACGATGTGCATATTTTCCTGGTGAATTACTCACAGCTCATGTTTTGGACTGCCACTTTTCAGGCACTATGTTGTCTATCTTCACATTTATTCAGAGTTGATAAGACCTAAGAGAAATGAAAGAGTAACTATCTCTAGAAAAATCTGAGTTAAATATGTATATTGTTATCGTTATTGTTATGGGCTAAATTGTGTCCCCTGGAAACTCATCTGCGTACCTCAAATTCATATGGTACCTTAATCCCCAAACCCCAGAATGTGACCCTATTTGGAGATAATGTCTTTAAAGAGGGGATTCAGTTAGAATGAGGCCATTAGGGTGGGGTCCTCACCCAACTGGACTGACTTGCTTATAAAAACAGGAGACTCCAGGGTGTGTTTGTGCACAGAGAAAGCCCATGTGAGGACACAGTAAGAAGATAGGCTTCTGCTTGCCAAGACAAGAGGCCTCAGATGAAAATAAACCTGGTGACATCATGATCTTGGCCTTCTAGCCTCCAGAACTATGAGGAAAAAAAAAAAAAGTAAACCACATAGTCTGTGGTATTTTGTTATGGCAACCTTAGCAAATTAATATATGTATTAATTATAGAATAATATACAGAATGAAGTATATAAACATGAAACAGACCAGATCCTGTACCTTTCGCCCAGCATTTTTCTCCATAAAATAAACTAACAGAGTCTATAAGTTAGTAAGCAGAAAATAGACTCTTACTCATATAGTTCAATAATTAAGATTTTCACACCAGGAGAGCCCAGTCTGGGACTCACAAATCCAGGTCCAATAACTGATATGAGCCAGAATAATCTTTGGAGAAATAAAAATATTAAAGATCTTGGAACACTTTTTTTTTTTAATAAATGTACTCAAACTGAATTACTGTACTACCACACTAATATTCCTTTGGCTTTTCATGTTGTGTGAATGTTTTTGTGGGCTTGGGTTTGAATGTGTGTGAAAACAAGCTGTGGTAGATTTCCTAATACTTTTAATAGGTTAAACAGAAAGACGATATCTCTGTTATCTCCCCATTATTTAATTTGTTCTTGTGTATTAGGGTTTCATTTGGATCCAGTTTTTTCATGTAACAGATTCTCAAGGGTAACAGTAACAAATTAAGGCTTTTTTATTTTCCTGCTCTTTAATCTGAAACTTGTAAATTTATCTTCAAATAATTCTAATATGATTCATTTTTTTTCCAGGCATGGAAATCAGGGAAATATTAATAAGAAAAGACCTCTTGTTGAGACATGTCTTTCTAGAACAAGGGGACCCCTTTGATAGGCAACTACGTGTGCATCTGATTGTTCTGAATCTTATCACAGGATAACCCTTGGCTATAGGATGTTAAGTCTTTTAGAAGACAGAGGTAAGGCGAAGACGGTTTTGGAGGGCTTTGGACAGCCCATGGGCAGGCTGGGTCAGCCAATCCATGAAGTCAATAGCCTGTAAGAAGTCAATAGTCTTATTGTGCCTGGTCTCCTCAGGACAGAGATTCTTGCTAATTAGACCTGTCGATTTGTTTGCCTGGGTTAAACTTTACTATCAAAAGTGACTCTCTGGATGAAGCTTTCTTTATATCCCAAAGTGGCTTTCTTCTAATTTTCCTTTCTTATAAGCCCTCCCTCCCCACCACTGAGGGTTGGTATTTTCTATCTTTAAATATAGACACGTGTTTAGTTAGGTTAAAGACAAATATCACATGAGTAAGAAGTCATTCTGCTTTGTTAACTGCAAGTTCCATTATTGCTACTGAGACTCTATGTGTTGAGGAAGATGATGTGTCATCAGACGGCCTATCGAAGTGTGAACACCACCTAAACACTGTGAAGTGTAGAAGGTTTTACTTACTTGCAACCTAACTTGCTAGCCTACGGTTTTAAGGATGATGCCGAATATATAAAACTTCTGAGTCAGAGACTGAGGACAGTCAGCTTTTTTCTTTTTTCTTTTTTTTCTTTTTTTTCCATCGGTTCTTCAATTTCCAGTTTCTACAGAGTGACACAAGCGGGCCAGGAGACGACTGCATATGTCATGGATTTGTTAAAGAAGAATGCTGAGCTTATGTGACTGGAATATTTTGTAACGGTCAGTAAGCAGACCTATCCTTTGTTCTAAAGGGAGTTGCTATATCTTTCAAGGCTATTTGCAATACAATATCTATGAAAAGATAACCCATATCAAAGGACAATTAGTGCCACGCTCCAAAAACTTTCAGAAATGTAGGAGATCTGGGGGCAAGTGTATGCCAATATCAGAGACGATGCCTTCTGAACTAGACATTTTAATGTGGTTACTGGAAAGTGACAATCAATGGAGAGGAAAAACTCCTATGATATCAGGGTCCAATAAATCAAATATATATTTCTCTTTTTAAGTCTTTTTTATTTATTTTGAGAGAGAGAGAGAGAGAGAGTGGGAGGGGCAGAGAGAGAGAGGAAGAGAGAGAGAGAGAGAATCTCAAGCAGGCTCTGCACTGTCAGTGCAGAGCCCAATGCAGGGCTCGAACTCATGAACTGTGAGATCAGGACCTGAGCCGAAATCAAGAATCAGTTGCTTAACTGACTGAGCCAGCCAGGTGCCCCTAAATACGTATTTCTTAATGTTTGTGATATATTGTTTACTCTTTTAAGAACAGAAGGAAAGTAATTCTTCAGGAAAAGAAAAAGAACTAACAAAATTTACAAAATGTCCAAAGACAATTATTTCTTTTCCATAATTGCTATTCTCAATTTAATGTACAATTACATTATCTTGTACATAGAGTAACTTGTAACTATTGTTTTATAGTTCAGTGAAATGACAAGCTAAATAAAATTCTACTAAATACTTAGATGCAATGCACATTACATGATACAATCTAACATTTACATACTGTACAGCTGGAAATAAAAATATTGAAACATAAAAATGTACTTTTATCTATAATTATAAAAGCAAAATAATAACACGTTACTTTGGTAACTATACCTCAATTAAATACCTTATTTGAAAAAAAAACACACTTTTTTAATTAACATAAAATGTTTAATTATGGTTCAGTTTTTAAAGCAGCAAGCTACTTGGGTACAAAAAACTACGCATAAGATGAATAGCGCTGGGTCTCCCCTATGTACTATTCATTCAGGATTGTACGATTGCCGCCAAGAACTGTGAAGGGTCTGGAATTTTTCCTGGCTTGTAAGATAACACGTCTGCTTGTTAAAGTTGCATAGATGTTGGCGAGAGACTAAAGAACCCTGACTCTGAGACAAAGGATTCTGTTAATCATGGTATCACACAACAGATAGTAGATAGTGTGAGCTTTGTGTTAGCATTGGTTCCTTTTGCCCTCTGTGGGGGGGGGGGGGGAAGGATTAACTCAGCAAGCGTATGTTCAAACTCTGTACATTCCTAAGAAAAACCTACTAACCCTAACCTCCATGATTAACCCTCTATTTAAACTCTGTACATCTAAGCTGAGATGAATCTTCCTAGTTGGCAACGCTTTTCCTCTATTGTTAAACACCATTCCTGGAGGTAGTAATATGTTCTCTGTGACTGCACGAGGAAGGGAGGGCCTGGTTTCCTCCAGTCTTTGTGCCTAGAAATTTAGGCCTGTTTGCCTCCAGATTCTGTCCCCTGTGCCTTTTCTCTTCACTGGTTCTACTGTGTATCCTTTGGCTATAGTAAACTATAACCATGAATATAACAACTTCTGGGTCCTGTGAGTCCTTCTAGCAAATCATCAAAGCAGAGGATAATCCTGACACACACCTCAAATCTCATGGCTGCGATACAGAGTGGCCCAGGTCATGTTGTGCACATTGTGAGTTTGTCACAGTTGAGGGACACTGAGTTTAAGAGACTATAATCTTTTAAGAGAGCTAAAACACTTCTGTCCAACCATTGCCCTGCAGCAATGTATTGTCTTTATTATCTTGTTCAGGAAACAAACCTGCCCTCTGTCCTTGAGGAATAGACTACTTCTTCTTCCAAGGCTGTTTGCTATTCATATGTCTTTTATAAAGAATAGTCTGGAAAAAAGTTGCTACAACCTGTGACAAACATACCTTAAGGTGATCCTAATCTTCTTCTCTTGAGCTGGGCAGAGTCAACGACTTTCTTCTAACTAATAGAATTTGGCAAAAGTAATGGGACATCACTCCCTTGATTTGGTTACAATATATACAACACACACACACACACACACACACACACACCCAATGTATATGTTTTACATTATATATTGTATGTTATTTATTAAATGATATTTAATATGGTCATATATATTATATATTACACATTACATATCATGTCATATGATATAGAATTACACTATACATTATAATGTGTGTTTTATGCTATATGCTACCTGACACATAACATATTACATATGTGACTCCATATTGATATCATGTGCTAGAGGAAAACTTTCCTGCTGGCCTTGAAGGTGCAAACTGCCATGTTATGGACTATCTGTGAAGAAGGCCATGTGGTGAGTAGCTACTGATGTCCTATAGGTCATGAGCAGAAACTCCAACCTATGGTCAGCAAGAAGCTGGGGCCCACATTCATACAGCTAGAGAAAAATGAAATCTGACAAGACCTTGAATGAGCAGGGAAGCAGACTTATCCTTAGCTGATCCTCCAGGAGAGGGGAGCATGACCAACGTTGAAAGCAGCTTTGTGAAACCCTGAGCAGAGGACTCCGTTAAACTGTGTCTAGACTTCTGACCCACAGGAAATTAGTGATAAGAAATGCATGCTCTCTTTGGGCTGGAAATCTGTTCGCAATGCATCATCCAGCAACAATAACTAATACAATTCTCTTGTATTAGACACCCATGTATTAGACCCATGTATTAGACCCTGTATTAGACACCCATGAACGATTCTCTACCAACTTTGCACAAAGGCAGTCCCTCAATACATCCCAAAATATATCGTATCAAAGTAACTTTCCCAATCAAATAATAAGCCATCAAATTCAACAAGACAATTGAAAAGAGGCTCCTAAGGGTATAGTTATTTCTCATTGTTTTTGTCCACACATATGTCATGACACCCGTTTTTATTTTGTAAGGGTAATGATAGTACATAATATAAAAATGAATGAGACATGGATAATGCCTTAAAGAGTTTTCAGTCAAGTAACTGGGGTGAAACACTGACTTGCAATTAATTCAGTTGTTGAATCCTTTGCTGGGAAACAATCTCAGCTTCTACATGCAGCTAGATGTACCCCCCCATATACAATTGTGTAATGTGTCCAATTCAAACTATTTTCAGCAAGTATGATGTACTTAGCACGCATAAAGAGAAGTAAAGCTTATTTTCTGTAGCATTGGAATTTCCACTGCTCTGCAACCCCATCCCCATAATAAAAGGATATGTTACAGGTGATATCACCCATGAGATACTTAGGATACAAGGGATAATCAATTGAATGCTTTCCTAGAATCCTGGGTTTTGCCAGTAACTATACAACTTTTGTTTTGCTCCAAGGCATATGCAAGCAGAAAGACAGTACTGAATTATTCAGGGAAGAAAGAGCAACTTTCGATGCTATTTGTGGACAGGGAAAGGGTACGGTGGAAGGTAACGTAGGGATGTAGTTGGTGGCCAGAGACCATCTCTTGAGTAAAGAACAGATTATTTATCTCTTCACGTATCTATTTAAATATCTATTGTATTATTGTGCTGTCATATGATATAAAAGGAAAGACTTCCCATGAATTGCTTAACATTTCAATAGGAGCTATAATTCCAAGTCTGATTTTATTTTTTTAAGATTATTTTTTAGCTGTCTAATCTCAACAAAAAAAGACTACTTTCTACAGGTTACTTTCATATGTACAGATTGGAAAAAAAAAACAGGGTTGCATGGGAGTTCACTTACATCTGAATTAATTTTAATGAACTTCAATTTACATGTCTAACTTTTAACAGGTAAAACATGAACTTCTTTGAAATCCTTTAGGATAATATGTAGACACGTTATTCATGTTTGTATGTGCTATATTTAATACTACACCTTTGTGTTTTGGCAGACATACACAAGTATTCTGATTTTTTTTTAAAATAAATACACAGACGAGAACTCTATAGCCAATCGCCAAATGTAAGTATTGTGGCCAGAGACTAAATGAAGGCTAGTTGTCCTTTATACACATTGACCTCCATGGGTTCCTTTTGTTTTTCCAAATCTTGATTGTAAATATTTAATACATTGAGTGATGTAGTTATCATGTTTTATTAAGAATAACTAATTTCACAAAGACTAAGTCCAAATCACAAGTCTGATGTTTTGCTAAAGAATAAAATGTTGTTTTGATTCATTTAAAGCAAGTATATTATCCCATGGCAGAAAGTAAAATGATTACTAGGATACTGATTGGTATCAGGACTAAAACATGTACGAGTTAACAAAAATGTATTTGAGAAATCAAATCACCTGTTAGTGATTTTACTGAATTAATTTTTAAATTTGGAAAATAATGTCAACATAAAATAGGATTTTTCAGACCCTGATCAGAAATGTAATACTTTCCTTTCTTTGCTTTTGCAACCAAAACAGAGTTGTACTTAAACTATTTAGTTGAGGACCGTGTTTGACCTCAGAGAAACAAGACATTATACATGCATTGTACATGCATTGTACATCCATTGTTATGTTCTCTCATGGGGATATGAAATCTAGATTCTTCATTATAGCATGATATAAAACAATAACAGACTTATTTTAATTGGGAATTTCTGAATAATGTCTTATTTAATTATAAGTGTATAAGGCATTAACAGTTTGAGGTTTTAAAAAATGGAGAATGACATATAAACACTGTATGCATGAATCATATCCTGTGTCATAAATTATGAAAAAATATATGTTATATAATAAATTAAACATTGGATTGTATGCTGTATTATAAATTATAAATACCTTTATATGAATATGAATTATATATGTATTTCTCTTTGCTAGTGCTGAATGCTGATCACAGATGATTATCACTTCTATCTGACATAAATCCATGTAACATATCTGAAACAAGCTTTCAAGTAATAAAGCACATCCATCCTGGTTTTTGGAAACAGAAGATGGTAAGGCAAAGAGTTTACATTATATAAATTATCTATAATAGAGTGGACACAGAAACTAGAAAAATAGAATTTGTAGAAACAAAATACAGAATGTTTACTAATTCTTGTATTAGTCACAACACTTTGTTGTAAGTCACCAAAACCCACTAAAACCATCTTTAGTAGAACATGGACTTTCATGGAAAGAAACTGGAATTTAGGTCCAATGGAAGCATGAGAACAACTCCAAGAACCTCCGGATAAAGAAGTTTGTATTAGAAAACCCACAGAGGGGCGCCTGGGTGGCTCAGTCGGTTGGGCAGCCGACTTTGGCTCAGGTCATGATATTGGCGGTCTGAGAGTTTGAGCCCCGCCTCGGTCTCTATGCTGACAGCTCGTAGTCTGCAGCCTGCTTCGGATTCTGTCTGTCTGTCTCTCTCTCTCTCTCTCTCTAGCCCTTCCCCATTTGCGCTCTTTCTCTATCTTTCAAAAATGAATAAATGTTAAAAAAAAGTTAAAAAAAAACCCACAGAAAATCGTAACACCAATTCCAGCCATTGCATGGATTTCATGTTGGGTTAAGTGATGGCGAAAATCAACAGCAGAAAAAGGAACAGTAATTTAGTAAACAGACAAAGGGACTGTTCCACTGGGTGTATCAAATTTCTGTTTGTGTGTGTTTTCCTTTGGGTGTGTAAACTAACTTTGCCATGTAAATAATAAACATTGCAGAATTTACTTTTTTCCTGTAGAGCTACATGGACAGTTTCATTTTTCTTTTGAGAGACAAAAATAGGAGGTAAGAATTTTATAGGCAGAGTAACTAAACTATTTTGAAAAAAATTCAGTAAGAACTAAAATATATTAACAAGGAAAATTTATGATAAAGATGGTTAAAATCCCTTTTGGTTTAGCTAATAATCTTTTAGAAGACATTCTATGCAATTGTTATAATTTCAAGGATCATGGGGCGCCTGGGTGGCGCAGTCGGTTAAGCGTCCGACTTCAGCCAGGTCACGATCTCGCGGTCCGCGAGTTCGAGCCCCGCGTCGGGCTCTGGGCTGATGGCTCAGAGCCTGGAGCCTGTTTCCGATTCTGTGTCTCCCTCTCTCTCTGCTCCTCCCCCGTTCATGCTCTGTCTCTCTCTGTCCCAAAAATAAATAAACGTTGAAAAAAAAAATTAAAAAAAAAATAATAATTTCAAGGATCATGGGAAAGTGATGCTAACTAGATAAATTCCCTAATTTTGCATTTGAAGAAATCAAACCTCACAGAAATACAGTGGTTTGACCCTGGTCATCCTCCTAGTTAATAAAAGAAAAATCAACATGGGATGTATTTGCTTAGTTTTTGTGAAAAATATAATAAACATATACAAATTATTATATAATTTATAGAGTTGTATTATAATTACTAAATAATATAAACATATTAGATTTAATATATAAATATGTTTCCCAGACCAAACACAAACGAATGTATATATACATATACATGTGCATACATACACATATATACACATATGTGCGTGTATATGTATATATACATTCATACCTTTATCTTTAGTGGACTTCTTTACATTTCAATTTTTCAATATTCAATATACGTATGTACAGGGTAAAAAATTGTCTTTGGTGGGGCGCCTGGGTGGCTCAGTCAGTTGAGCGGCCGACTTCGGCTCAGGTCACGATCTCGCGGTCTGTGAGTTCGAGCCCCGCGTCGGGCTCTATGCTGACAGCTCGGAGCCTGGAGCCTGTTTCCGATTCTGTGTCTCCCTCTCTCTGACCCTCCCCCGTTCATGCTCTGTCTCTCTCTGTCTCAAAAATAAATAAACGTTAAAAAAAATTTAAAAAAAAATTGTCTTTGGAATATTTAATTTGAAGAACATTTCAATATGTTTACCATTTTGTACCCCTTCCAAATTGGTGTCATTTTTCTCTGTCGATCTGTATTTATCTATCTATCATCTATCTATCTACCACCTATGTATCCATCTCCTATCTATCCATGTATTCTGCCTTCTTATTAGACAAATAAAAGATGAAATGCAATCATATAGAATATACATAAATATAAAAATTGGAAGAACTATTATCTTATATTATTCAATTACTTTTTGAAATATTGAAATACTGTAACTTGTTTTAAAATTTCTTTATATGTACCACATATGAATTTTTTGTTAGTATTTGAGTATCATACGCATGCCTTTAAAAATAAGTTGTAGGATTTTATTTTCTTTTACTTTTTTTGGCTATTGTATTAAAAAATTGTGGGGCTCCTGGGTGGCTCAGTTGGTTAAGTATCTGATTTCAGATCAGGTCATGATCTCACGGTTCGTGGGTTCGAGCCCCACATCGGGCTCCGTGCTGACAGCTCATAGCCTGCAGCCTGTTTCAGATTCTGTCTCTGGCTCTCTCTGCCCCTCCCCTGCTTCTGCCTTGTGTCTCTGTCTCTGAGATAAATAAACATCAAAAAAACTTTTTAAAAAATCAGCTTCAGCAATTCCCTAAGGTTAAATTCCCTTTGTTAAAATTTGATGTATCCTGATAGGTGAAATACTAGGTGAAATACAGAGTTAGGTTTCTAGGAGTCTTTGATCACAATATCCTGTCAATCAATACATAACCTTGTTTTTGTATGTTTGCAGACATTTTATTTAATATATTTTGTTGACTCATTAACATTGAATTCATGGCCAACAGGACCATACTTTGTATCTGAAAAAAGCCTATCGGGGCGCCTGGGTGGCGCAGTCGGTTAAGCGTCCGACTTCAGCCAGGTCATGATCTCGCGGTCCGTGAGTTCGAGCCCCGCGTCAGGCTCTGGGCTGATGGCTCAGAGCCTGGAGCCTGTTTCCGATTCTGTGTCTCCCTCTCTCTCTGCCCCTCCCCCGTTCATGCTGTGTCTCTCTCTGTCCCAAAAATAAATAAACGTTGAAAAAAAAAATTTTTTTTGAAAAAAGCCTATCTAACACACTCTGTAAGGCAAAACACAATCATCTTGCACTTTTGAAAACTTACACTTTTGGTACTACTCTTGGGTGCCATTTTAAACAGTGAAATCACCCCAAAAATCACAAAAAAAGCAATAAGTATTGCATAAGTAGACGATGAAAAAGACTGAAAGCTGAACAAAGGCATAGAGCATCATCTTTTTTGATGCCAACAGAGAACTTGTATATTGGGCAACTCAAATTTTTCCACAGTTTTGCATATGTTTGGAAATGATTGTGGAAAATGAGAATTGATTCTGGGTTAAAATAAATTTTAATGAATGAGTGAATCTACAAATATAGCATCCACAAATAATGAAAAACAACTGTATATGAATCACATATGTATAAATGTCTCTGTTACACACTATTCTCTATTACGCTTGTGAGTATAGAACTTATAAAGAGTTTATTGTCTTCATAATATGAAACTTGATGTAATGAACCATATTCATTAAGGATACGGCTGATCAAAGAGATTTTATATATATATATATATATATATATATACACACACACATGTATGTATACATACATATATATACATATATACACATATATATACATGTATATATATATATATATACACATACATATGCATATATATATATATATATATACATATACACACATATATATTTTACTTTAATAGATTTTACTCTCCTGGAAAGCAATAGGTGCTAGGTGTTATATGTCGTTTAAATTTGTTTAAGATTGATTATTTGAACAATATATTTCTTTTCTTTATATATAATTTATTGTCAAGTTGGTTTCCATACAACACCCAGTGCTCATCCCAACAGGTACTCTCTTCAACGCCCATCACCCACTTTCCCTTCCCCCCCACCCCCCATCACCCTCAGTTTGTTCTCAGTATTTGAGTCTCTTATGGTTTGCCTTCTTCCCTCTCTATAACTTTTTCCCCCTTCCCTTCCTCCCTGGTCTTCTGTTCAATTTCTCAGGATCCACATATGAGTGAAAAAATATGGTATCTGTCTTTCTCTGTCTGACTTATTTCACTTAGCGTAACACTCTCCAGTTCCATCCACATTGCTACAAATGGCCAGATTTCATTCTTTCTCATTGCCAAGTGGTATTCCATAGTATATATAAACCACAATTTCTTTATCCATTCATCAGTTGATGGACATTTACGTTCTTTCCATAATTTGGCTATTGTTGAAAGTGCTGCTGCTATAAACATTGGGGTACAAGTGCCCATATATATTAGCAATATATTTCTACCTTAATTTGAATTTGAGACTCTTTCCATGTGTTTGTTTGACTTCTGGATTTGATAGTTTCTACAAATTTATTAGTTTTCTTTGAGCATTTTTTCTTTTAAAAAATATTTGTTAATGTTTATTCATTTTTGAGGGAGTGAGAGAGAGACAGAGTACAAGCTGGGGAGAGGCAGAGAGAGAGAAGGAGATACAGAATCCAAAGCAGGCTCCAGACTCTGAGCTGTTAACACAGAAGGGCTTGAACCCAGGAGCTGGAGATCATGACCTGAGCTGAAGTCAGACCCTCTACTGACTGAGCCACCCAGGCAACCTGAGTATGTTTTTCTATTTGATCATTTTTCCCCAAACAACTTATAAGAACTCTTGGTATCATAATATCAATATTCATTTATCTGTAATCTGCCTAACTGAAAGTCTTTATATGCTCTTTTATTGATTTTGGTTTTGTATATTGTGTCATGCAATGGTTTTCATTTTTATATAGTGCAAATTTCTGTGCTTTATTTACTTTGAAGTATTAGTCTCTATTTCTCCAGGATTGTTTTGCATATATATATATATATATATATATATATATACACACCCATACACATACATTCTATACAGAAACTGGCAGAGCATCAAGAACTGGTCAAGAATTCAGAGAGCCCAGATTCAGTGGGAAAGAACATGGACTTCACTTCACAACAAGAAACGTAGCAGAGGCACCTGGGTGGCTCATTTGGTTAAGCATCCAACTCTTGATCTTGGCTTAGGTCATGATTTCACAGTTTGTGAGATTGAGCCCCACAATGGTCTCAGCTCTGACAGCATGGAGCCTGCTTGGGATTCTCTCTCCCTCTCTCTCTCTCTCTCTCTCTCTGTGCCCCACTCACACTCTTGTTGTCTCTCAAAATAAATAAACTTAAAACAAAAAAAAGAAAAGAAACATAGCAAAGAACTTGTGTATTTAAAGTACCAATGCCACAATTGAATATCAATTAACATTTCAACAGCTAAGTAGCTTTTGATTGAAGACACAACTTAATTTCCAAGATTTTAGTTTCTTAACCATAAAAAGTGTATAATTTACTCATCATGTTGAGTTTTGGCTGAAGTTAAGTGAAAATATTTCTGTAAAAATAGGCTACTATCTTTCCCATGGTAAATATTTATCATATCTGAGGTTTTCTTTCCTTTATCTTCACTCTGTCCTTACACACACATTATCCTACCTTGATTGTTTTATTTGCCTTTTCTGGACTTCTACAAGTATATCAAATAATGATTTTACTAATATAAATATTTTTATTTGTGTTCTTGTGCTAATGTACTATTACATTGTAAGCAGACATTGGCCTAGTGATGATTGCAACATGCAAATCTATGAAATATATGGCCAAAGATAATTTAAAACAAAATGAAAATATAATAATCTACACTGAGATTAAAAAGCAGTTACAATGCTTAAGGTGTTTCTCCACCTGCAGGAAACCTAGTTATGGGACAAGGCAATTTCTTTTAAGTAATGGAAAATTGAATTATCTATCATGGCCCCAGGAATGCAAATAGTAATGGCAATTAGACATTATCTAAGCTCAACTTATTAAAAACTATTTAATGGAGATAGCTCAAATAGGTCCACAACGGTTATAAACCACACAGAAGTATCCTAAATCAAACTAAAATGTGTGTCATATTTTTTCTTCTAAAATAGGCAATGTGCCTTTAAATATATTAATACTAGTTGACATGGGGATTGAAAAGTTCATGTAATACAATGACTTGAGATGAGAGCTGTTATATTCTCTGGTATAGTCTTCCTAACAAGCTTAGAGGAAATTAAATTTACAAGACAAGCTTTCCGTCTGTGAGTTTATCATTCTGCTATACAATTAAGATTGCAGATATCTTCTCTCTTCTTATTAAATCCTGTAAATGTGCCCAGAGGCTACTGCAAAGGGAATATCCACAAAATGAGATCAAGAAATACATAAATAAGAAATGTGAGTTTAGTATTCATTACTCATGATTTCCAAAGTGTGCATGAAGAATGAGCAGAACATTTACATTCATTCTGCTTTACTAATATTGACCTAGCAGAATGTTTGCAATACAACATTGTGATGTCAGGGACTATAGGCAAAATGGGAACTTCTAGATCATGGGCTCAAGACTGTCATTTGACAGATAAAAAACAAACAGATGAGTAAAAACAAGCAAGCAAACAAATTCTTGAGGCTTAAAGAGAAAAGAAAAAAATCTTCTGAAAATTCAAAGACCTAGTAAATGACAGAGCTGAAATGTGAATCGGAGTATATATAGAATTCTCTTTATGAATTCATTGCTAACTCTTGCTGTGAAATGTAATTTATTAAGATCCTTACAACATACATTCCAGTATTATAAACTACCTTTAATCCACTCTGATGACCCAGTTGATAATCTGACTCCCTGCAGTTTCATGGGAATCGAGGTTTCTGAACTACTAAATATAATATTAAATATAGTAAGTGTATATAAATCTATTTTACTCCCACAATTTGCAATGACAGAATTGCATTGTTTCAATAGCAATTTATCTTCTGATCCTGAAAAAAAAATTTGAATTCAGCATTCAAATACTTTAATGTAACATTCTACCAAAAAATATTGAAAAGCAAACAATAATCTCAGAATGCCCAGAGAGCTATGAGATGTAATCAGAAGCATGTTTTTCAGAAAAATTTTATTAAATTGATTTATATATTTTTATATTTTGTGATTAAATACATGGGATTATTAACAAGACAAATTTGAATTAAAGTGCCTTATAATTAAGGAGACTCTAACAAGACCCAAAACAGTTACTTACCCTAGTTAACTAACTCTTTATTTCATCATCTACATAGGTAATCATAGCTACCTGATGAGATTGTGTGTTTAGTGTTATGTCTGTATGTGTGTGGGGGAGAGAGGGTATGGGACAGACACAGACAAACAGAAAAAGAAAGAGAAAAAACAAAGATTAAAACTGATCGCTCAGTGACACGCACAAAGTTTTGAGCAGACAGCATGTTATAAGGATTTAGGGTTGGATGTGGGTTTGGTAAACTGAGGCTTGAACATTGTCTTCATCACGTGGGAGTGGGATACGACCTTAGGGAGAAAACAAATAATCCATTGAGTCTGTTTCCTCGCGTACATATCTCTTTTGGGTTTTACAAGTATTGAAAACAGCCTTCTCATTTAAGATGGAAGCCAAAAAGTTGATCAAAACCAGTATGATTCAGCAAATGTGAAGAATCTCACAACTGAAACTCTTAACACGCTTTATAGACATTTAAGTTCTGGTTTAATTATCACTTCCATAAGGAATTAAGCACTTATTCTATTGAAAGGTATAGAGTTCTTTCTCTGTGTTAATGAAAGAGATTTTCAACTTTCAGTGTTTGTGGGCCCTGCTCCTGGGGTCTCAGGGAAGCTATCTATTATTTAACGTTCACCAAGGTCAAAATGACTCAGCAAAGCCTTAAACATGGGCTCTATTTCCACCCCAAGCACACACTGTACATTTGCTGTGTCGAAAAAGTAAATAATTAATTAATTAATTAAATAACCCAGAAAGAGCATTCTGAGCATAAAGGTGAGCAAAATTTAAAAATCTCCCAGTTTCCATAAGATTAAAGCCATAATGGTCTTCCATATACTAAAACCATAAGATAAATTCTGTAACTTTTTGGGATGTCCTTTGTGTGATGATTTATAACTCTTTTTGTAAAAAGAGGCACATACATATAACTGCATATATATGTATATATCTATATCTATACCTATCTATCTATGTATATTATATATACATATATATAGATATATACATAGATATATATATATACATATAGATATATATATATATATATATATATCTTCCCCAGAGCACCCTCTTCTTTGTGAAGGTTATGTATCCTGGGAAAATGTCCTGACTTGGGATCAAATAAAACTTTTTCCTTTCTCTTTAAAAGAGAAAAAAAAAAGTTTTCTTCATTTTGCATCTACAGTGTTACTACTTATAATTAGGATATACGAATAAGTATATAAGAATAAGTATAGAATATAGTATAAACAAGTAGCCATGTTTAAAAATAGTATTTAAATTCACACTGATCTTATACAGGAAAATAAATACCCTGGTTAAAGTGCCATATTGGTACTAAATACCGCTCATTTCCACTATAGTTTATTTATAGAGAACATTATGATGTTTACGTTATTCAAACAAAATGTCCTGATTTTTTTTTGCTTTCACATAGCAGTTAATGCAGTTTGTAAAAAGAAACAAATGGGAACTTTGAAAACCTTGAGAAAATCTAAAACAATTTAAGAAATTATAGGACATTACTATAGGAGTATTCAGTCTCTATTTGGCCCCCTGAAATGATGAGCATAGCTCAGATGCGGGAAACACTTATTCATTCATTCAGCAAACATGAATCAATGCCTATTATGTTCTAGGCCACTTTCCAAATACAGGTTTCCACCACTCTGTGAAAGCAGGTTCCTCTGAAATCTTTTGTAAGCTGGAAATGGGGTAAAGTGGAGCACCAATTACCATTAATTTATATGGAAACATTTTTGAGCCTTCCCAGGCTCAAAAAAAAATATATATCTTAGGCTTTTCTGCTACCTTAGGACACATCTTGCTAACGGATGCACGAAATGAATCAAGATAAAGCACAGATGTGCAGAGACTCAATTCAAAGCTACGGTAGCTGGATGTTGTGAGATACTGAGTGTAGTTCCTGGGGAAGGAGCTTGGTGGGGTCACTCCCACTGCTTAGGGCATGCTGTCTCTAAAATAGGTTGCAGCAAAACAAATGCTGAATGTCATTTTTCAATTTTGCCTTTTTTTCCCCCCCTATAGAAGTGAAAATTCTCTTTGCATTTGCTTTGGTTAGTGAGGACAGGTACTGATGTAGGTCTTTTGGAAAAGTGACGTGGGCATAACTGGAACTTTCAAAAAGCAGGGGGTACCTGTACCAACAAATAAGAATGAAGAAGATACAGTGCCTCTGGTGGACGTTCTTACGGATTTGTGAAGGAAATCCATACGCAAGCAGATGGGATGGGGACAGGATTAAGGGGCAAATGCAAGATAAAATCTTCAGTTGCTTCTGAGTTTACTTTACCAACTTTGCTGAAGCGAGCAGGACAAAAGTCTGATTTTGCAATTGTGGTGACTTGGAGATGTTAGTCACTTGGTGGTAAGAGTTTTTCTGGGCAGAGCAATTGGGCAGAGAAGATAATTGTATTCAAGGAAAATTGAGGGCTAGAAGACTCTTCACAGTTTCTCAGCCTCTCATCTTTGCCTCTGAGCTCCCCTCTGCTGGTAATGAGAACAGGCTGAGTAGAGAGGTGACCTGACTGGAAAAGGACACGTCTCTTAATGTCAAGTGTTAAAGGGTCCTTCCCAGTGTCTTTCCCATAAATATTCCATATGCAGTGATGGTAATAATTATTCTATGTCTTGAGTTATTTTTTGCTTCAAATTAAATTACCAAACTAATAGGATGGTCAAGAAGATTAAATGAGATTAATTTTATCCGCTTTATGGTAATAATATATTTTCTCCTGTATTGTATTCAAATAAAGGGAATATTGGAATGATATAATTTTGTCCACTTTAAATATGAAATACTAAGACTAAGAGAAGTTCACCACCTCTGTGAAGTCTTAGACCTAGTTATGTCTCCAATATCATAAAAGAGTTGAAACCACATTTTTTATTCCGGTGCCTTTTGTCAGCAACCATGTTGGAAGGTGATTAAGAAAGTTTACATGTCATTTTGCCTTATGGTGGTTTATTCATCATTTCATCCAAGATTTATTGGGAACCAAAGTTTTCAGTATCAGGAGTCAACAGAAGAGAACAAAAGAAAAAGAAAAAAATCCTGAATTCTAGGAGCCTTCATTGTAATCGGGGGCAGGGAGTTCAGATGGCAGACAAGTCAAATAAAATGCTTAGGAAGTTAAGTAGAGATATTTATTGATCAGAAAAAAAAACAAATAATAAAGTAAAAACAGGGAACAGAGTGTGTTGGGGGTGAGTGTCAATTATATAAAGGGTGGTCAGGAAATGTTTTCTTTCTTTCTTTCTTTCTTTCTTTCTTTCTTTCTTTCTTTCTATTTATTTTTGAGAGAGAAAGAGAGACATAGTATGAGTGAGGGCAGGACAGAGAAGCAGAGAGAGAGGGACACACAAAATCCAAAGGAGGCTCCAGTCTCTGAGCTGTCAGCACAGAGCCTGACAGAGGTTCAAACCCACGCGCTGTGAGATCTTAAACTGAGCTGAGGTCAGATCTTTAACCGACTGAGCCACCCAGGCGACCCAAAAGTTGTCTGATAAGGGGACATTTGAGACCAGTGAGAAGTGAGGAGTGGACGGGAAACAGTGCACGAGGACACTACAATTGGATGTGCGCTGGTTTCAGGAGTAGCAGAGCAGAGAAGGACAGAACAGCGAGGGAGAGGGGACTGAGTGGCTCATTTGGTTGAGTGTCTGAATCTTGATTTCAGCTCAGGTCGTGACCTCATGGTGGGTTCTGAGCTGAGTGTGGATCCTGCTTGGGATTCTCTGTCTCTCCCTCTCCCCCTCTCACCACAACGCAGACATGTGCTCTCTCTCTAAAATAAAAATTGTTAAAAATTAAAAAAAAAGAAAAGTGAGGGAGAGGGAGAAAAGTAAGATGACGTTGGAAAGTTAACAAATGAGGGTGAGGGAACAGATATTTTTACACCTTGGGGGTTTTTAATTTTTACGGAGTGATTTTTTTTATTAACTTGTTTTATTTTTTATTTTTTTTAATTTACATCCAAATTAGTTAGCATATAGTGAAACAATGATTTCAGGAGTAGATTCTTTAGTGTCCCTTACCCATCCCCCCTCCCACAACCCTCCAGTAACCCTCTGTTTGCTCTCCATATTAAAGAGTCTCTTATGTTTTGTCCCCCTCTCTGTTCTTATATTATTTTTGTTTCCCTTCCCTTATGTTCGTCTGTTTTGTGTCTTAAAGTCCTCATATGAGTGAAGTTATGTCTTTATCTGACTGACTAATTTCACTTAGCATGATACCCTCCAGTTCCGTCCATGTAGTTGCAAATGGCAAGATTTCATTCTTTTTGATTGCTAAGTAATACTCCGTTGTATTATATATATACCACATCTTCTTTATCCATTCATCCATCGATGGACATTTGGGTTCTTTCCATACTTTGGCTATTGTCGATAGTGCTGCTATAAACACTAGGGTGCATGTGTCCCTTCGAAACAGCACACCTGTATCCCTTGGACAAATGCTTAGTAGTACAATTGCTGGGTCGTAGGGTAGTTCTATTTTTAGTTATTTGAGGAACGTCCATACTCTTTTCCACAGTGGCTACACCAACTTCTCATACTGAGTGAAATTTGAAAACAATGAAGGCTTGAATGAAACTCTAACATAATCTAAACAAATTTAACAGATCAGTGTAGCTGAATTATTGTGCATAGAGTCTACTTATTATACAATAAGGGGACAAGAGGAAGAAATAGAAAGCCAGTTTGGAGGCTAATCCCAGAAACAAGGCAAGGATGATGATAACATAAAGAAAGATAGTCAAATTCTGTGTATCATTGGAAGTTAAAGCAAAACAATGTTTTGGATTGATTAGATGGGGGGAGGGTTGGGAGTGAGGGGTAAAAAAAAGGAGGCAAAGATAGACGTTAGGGTTTTAAAATTTGTATTGGTAAGAATAAAGTTAAGAGGGAAGAGCAGGACTGAGGTCAAAGATCAGGAACTCAGTTTGAGGATTATTAAATGTGATATACCCTTTTTTAAATTTTTTTCAATGTTTATTTGTATTTTTAGAGACAGAGAGAGACAGAGCACAAGCCAGGGAGGGGCAGAGAGAGAGGGAGACACAGAATACAAAAAATGTGAGATACTCTTAAACATTTAAGTAGAAGTACTAAGTAAGCAGATATGTATATTCTTCTGAAAGGAAAATCAATAAAATAACACATAGCCTCAAATTGGAGTCACTTAGGCTAAACCCCACATCACCAAACCAGGATCTAATTTAATTACCATTTCTTCTCTTCCAGAAAAAGAATCTTAAACCAGTAAGTTAGGAATTGCCCGATTGGCACTAGTTAGGTTATCTGCCTGATAGATTTCTGCCATCTTCTAAAGGGAAGCAACCTGGCAAAAACCAAACTGTTTTTTTTCCCCTTAATATAACTTTCTTATTCCTGATCCCCTTTCATATGTTTTGCAGCTCCTGACAGCTCCTTTATATCTGCTACAATGAATACTGCTCAATTCAAATAGATTTTTGCTCAAATAAACTCTTCGAATTTATAATGTGCCTCAGTTTATCTTGTAACAGTTTAAAATGAAGGTTTAGACTTAGCTGATTTTCATCTATAGGAGGAGAAGATTATTTCTGTAGGTAATGGATTACAAATAGGTAGATCTCTGCCATCTTCTAAAGGGAAGCAACCTGGCAAAAATCAAACTGGTTTTTTTCCCCAGTAGGTAGGGAAAAGTAGGTAGACATTCTTTTCCAGTTATTTTGATTTCTTCGTTGGAAGCATAGTCACTAGGCAAAAGTAAAGAAAAAGAATGAGATATTGAATAATTGAAGAGGGTAGAAAAGTTACGAAGAGATGCTTAAGACATTGGGGAAATGAATGCACTAAGGATATGGTTATGAGGCAATAGTAACATCCTGTTTGAGATAAATGGACATGGATATAAAGTGAGATCAGTTGTGGGAGGGAATTTATATACACAGGTGGATTTAAATAGGGTTGGAGTTTGGCCATATGAATATAGCAAAATTTGAGAGAGGCCAAGCAGTTGATTTCATATAAAAGGAGTGATTGAAATGCACGACTATGGAATTTAAATATAATGTTAATCAATTTTGCAATAAGCATTGAGTGATTCCTTCTGATGTGTCCAGAGCTGTGTCCTGGAGGAGATATAGGAATATATAATCTTGGCAAGTACTCATATAAAACTTGTTCTGTGCTTAGAAAAACTCATTTCTAGGGACGTCTGGGTGGCTCAGTCAGTTAAGCGTCTGACATCGGCTCAGGTCATGATCTCACAGCTCCTGAATTTCAGCCCCGCGTGGGGCTCTGTACTGATTGCTCAGAGCCTGGAGCCTGTTTTAGATTCTGTGTCTCCCTCTCTCTCTGTGCCCCACCTCACTCCTGCTCTGTTTCTCTGTCTCTAAAAAAATAAAAAAATAAGAAAAACTGATTTCTACTAGTCAATTATATATATGTATATAATATATATATATAACATATATATAACATATATATTATATACATATATATATATACATAACATACATATATATATAACATACATAACATATATATATATATACATAACATACATATATATAACATATATATTATATACATAACATACATATATAACATATATATTATATACATATACATATATAAAATTATATATAATAAACATTATATATAATATACATATTATATATGTGTGTGTGTGTGTGTGTGTGTGTGTATATATATATTTTACAGGACCTTAGTATGGGAGTTTTCAGCTCTATAAGGCCTCCTGAAATTGTGGTAAACATAAATAAACCAGATGCAAGTAATACTTATTCATCCCCTCACTAAGTCACATTATAACAGATTTTTGAGTAAAGACTATAGGAGAAAATATAATTAAATAAAATTATTAAAATACTGGATGACCACAACAAATGAGTTAAATACAATTACATGAAATGCATCAGAGAATTGCAGTGAAAACTGTAGTGCACTAGACATTAGATTGTGCTTTGTAATACTGAGGGATTCTACATAGCTGCCTAACAGTTTCATTCAGGCATTCAACCCACAGTTACCAATTTTCCAATTTTTGCTAAGCAATTGTCTTACTTTTCTGGTACTTGTAACAAATAAATTACCACACACTTAGTCATTTAAAACAACACAAATTTATTTTGTAGGTCACAAGCCCAAGACCGTTTCACCAGCTGAAATCAAGGTGTCAGCAGGCCTGAATTTTTTTTTTTTTTAATTTTTCTGGAGGCGATAGGGAAGAATTTTTTTGTTGGTGGTGGTGGTTTTGTTTTTGTCTTTTTTAGCTTCTAAAAGCCACCTGAGTATCTTGGCTTGAGGCCCCTTTACAGCATCTTTAAAGTCAGTAACATAATATATTTCTGGCCTTTCTTCAGGAGTCACATCTCTGTCACTGACCACTGCCTGAAATGGTTGTCCACTTTTAAGGACACATGTGATTAGAATGGTCACACCTGGGTAATCTCCCATCTGAGTGCCATTAATCTTAATCCCATCTGCAAGGTTCCTTTACCCAGGTAAGGTAAACTATTTCCACATTCTTGGGATTAGGATGTGAACATCTGAGGGGCGGGCATTTTTTCTATCATAGCAAAAGCCATATTGTTCTGCCTCCATGGAAGTTACATTTGAGTGGGCAAGAATACTTCCGTGCAGAGCATTATCATTGATTTATGTGAGGTATAGTCGTGCCCCACAGCATTTGTATGTGAATCATACTGGGTTAGAATTCAAAACTGTGGTGAAAACCGTCCGTAGTGCTACATTCATGAGCAGAAGCAATAACTCAACAATGTCTCTTTGTGGAACACTGGCACACCAGGACACCAACAACCGGGGAAGGTGACAGGGTCATAATATTCAATTTCACCAGTTCATTTACTTATGGCATAATTGATGAAGGTTTTGCTGGGTTTTTGTTTGTTCGTTTTGTTTTGGGGAGAGAACTGAGAGTCCCCAAGTGGACGGAAGTGAAGAATTCTTAGGGCTTTGCGAACACCACCAGTCGCACGGAGTGTGAGGCTGAGGGAGCTGCGACCCGGAGATGGGTGCATTAAAGCAAAGGGAAATTTCGCGGTGTGTCAAGAAACAGGCTAAGCTTCATCAAGGCACCTAGCTCACGCGAATGCGGAATTCTAGGAAAGATCATGTTTCCTTAGGAAATCACTGCAATTTATTTGGAAAAGACCTCCTCTCCACAGGGGTTGACAGAAAAAGGTCAGATGATTATCTTATTCTCTAATTCTAACCCTTGTCAAGAGTCCTCCAAATACTCCAGTCCCTGAACTTGAGGAGTTTGCAATTTCTATGGAGACAATTTATATGAAATAAGTAACTGGAATAAATACTTTTTTTTTTTTATTACAGGCTATGATGACTTTAAGTTTGAGAGAAGTTAAGAGACGGGAAAGATCTAGACCAGAAATAATTAATCTATGTGTGTTCAAGTCTCTGTTTATTTGAACAATTTTTCTTTATGGTCTGTTGGGACAGAGGAGGGGATATAGAGCTTTATCTTATAGAAGAGATTCATTCTCATTATACTGAAGGGTTCTCTATCTTGTCTAAGCTTGGAAAGTTGTGTTTGTCTGCTACGGAACACCTCAGCACATTTGTAAAAGAGTTCTTTGGCAAGCACACTTGTCTTCATCAACAGAGTCGGCGACAGTTAAACACTTCGTCTCCAAGTTCTGTCATCTCCTTTTCTATTCTTCTTTTGCTCAGGAACTTTCACACAAGCTCAGTGTTTCAGGCTGACTCAAGCCAATTTGGTCTTGACAACTCTTAATAATGGTAACTGCCAAAGGGAACATTGCATGAGAGTTAGTCACTTTCCCAAAATCTCATCACTAACTAAATTCTGCTCCGTGTAAGAACATTTATTAAACAGATATTTACTAGGAAGAAGGATGCTATTGCTTGCCCAATAAAGATGATGAAATTCTATTCATTGTTTCAGAGTCTCCCACTATACTTTTCATGAAAAGGTTACATATGTTAGATATAATCACATTTTGGAAACAGGATTTAGTTAACAGAATGAGGCAACTAGAATCCAATTAATCCATAGCTAGACATAGAAAACATTTTGAAATGAATCATGCACCATTCTCAAATCTAGACCTGTAGGAATGCTATCTGCAATCGTGGAAAGTGTCTCTAAAAATACTGGCCGATCCACATTCTCTGTACGCCAATAATTTTACCAATGACAGCTTATTTCTGAAAGTTGTTATAATAATTGTCTTCTGATATCATAAATCAAAACTAATTTCTAATATTTACTATAAATTAATAAAGTTCAGAACAAAATTCCCCCAAACGTGCTACTTTGGCATAAGGATTATGTTGAGCTGAGTTGAAAAGACTCAGGAAGAACCCTCACCCATCCCCTCTCTTAACTGCTTCTAAGAATCTCGATAGAGGGTCTGGATCCTGGAATAGAGCTATCACCAGAAAGAACTACAATGATATTAGCCAAGTTTGTCTCTGCATGGCATGACAACCATTTATTCGCATTTGTTCACCAAACCTTTGGCCTTTTCATCTTCCTGTAATTATCCCCCCCCCTTTTTTTTTTTTTTGGAGCTCCTTCCCCCTACCACTTTTCCTTAGCTCAGGATGGTGTATATGCCTCAAATGCTTGATTGCCTTTGAAACACTCAAAACTTTGTGGAGCTACGTGCATATGAAATTAAATTTGGTTTTGCCTGTTTTCTTCCTAATGCCAATTTAATAATAGAATAGCTAAAATTACCTAGAAGGGTAGAGAAAAATTTTTTTCCTCCCCCATAATATACTGGTGACATATTTTCAAATAAATGTCAAACAACTTAGTATCCAGTTATTTGATATGTAATCATAAAAAAAGCAAAGAGTATGAAAATCCACATTACAGATGGATATCTAGTAAACAAAATCATAAATTTCATTCTCAAATCTAATTTAATTTAAATGAATTCAAAGTACTTACAGAGAATTTCCTTCTTTCTTTTCCTGAAAGAAAACAGAAGTCTCCCTCTTCCCTCATTTCCTTCCTTTCTCAAGATTTACTTAGTGCTTACTACTGTTTTTGATACCATATTTTAGGGATTTTAAGTGAAATAGCATTGTATTTTTTCTCAAGTACCTCAAATTGAGGATGTTGACACAAGGCATTTTGTTAACTATCCCAAACATATCATTAGAAATATAGGGGATTAGGAGAGAACCTAATTTTGCCTATGAATTTCAAGATACTCTTCACAAACTAGTTGACATTTGAAATAAATCTTGGAAAGTGAGTCAGCATGAAGGTCAGTCTATATAGTAGGGATTGTACGTTCAAAAGCATATAGATTGGTAAGAGTATTGTACACTTAGGAAACCACAAAATAGTGTAAAATGTTGATTGTATAATGTAAGAAAACCACAAGATATCAGAAAGGTAAGCCAGGGTCGGGTGACAGAAGACGCTAAAAGCCCAATGAAAGTTAACATTTATGTTGAAAATAATGAGAATCCATTGAATCCATTTGATCCATAATCAAATTTACATAGACAAAAGAGAGACGTTGCATTGAGCAGAGATCAAGGAAGGAAAGACAGTTGTGAAGGCTTTGCAATAATATCCTTCAATTTTCCTCTCAAGAGTTAGATGTAAACAAACATTTGAGAAAATTTAGCTATGATAGACATATGTATAGAAAGTGTAGACAAAAAAATGTAATTTTACTATTAATGTAATACAGATAAGAAATGATAACGTGATCCATTCCATAGTGGGAAAGACTGCTCAAAAACAGGAAGCACGGAGGGGACTAACTGTACCTACTAGGAAGTCCAAATGACAGAATAGGGTGATTCTAAGATTTCTGACTGGCATATCTGGGGAGACATGGTGGCATTCACCAAAATTGAAGACACGCAACTTTGCGATGCAAAATGACAACATAATTTTAGACATTTGAGATGCCTGTGTAGCTTCCAGAAAGATCACTCTGGTGATTAGTGGGTTTGGTTTTCACTCTGGAAAATGTCTGTGCAGTTCGACGTGATTCGCACTCCTAGTTTCCCCACAAAATTCTGGTTACTTTCTGTTTCTTTGCTGGTTTTCATTATTACCCCAATCTGCAAATATTGGATTGCTGATAGGCTCAGTTCTTGGTCCTTTTCCCCCTCTCAATGTGTGCTCACTCCCTTGGGAATTTCATCCTGTCTCATGCCTTTAAAAAACCTGTAGCCTGATGATTCTCAAATAAATCCCCAGTCTGTCCTTCATTTCTCTCTTTCAGATTTCTATCCTATTTGCCTCTTTGATATTTCATCTGGATATCCAAGAGGCTTTCTCAAACTTATCCACAACTGAGCTTTGCCTGCAATGTTCTCCTTCTTAGAAAACGATAAAATTCTATCACTGTGGGTGACTCAGACTCACAAGTGCAGTCTTCTTCACCTCTCTGTCTCTCACAGCCCATATTAGATCTGTCAGCCACCAACACTGACATCTTTGTCTCCTGACTAGTCTCCCAGCTTCCAGACTTGTTGCCCTTCAGTTGTCACCATGGGAGTCAAAAGACAATTCAGATAGTATTGCATTCATTCTTGAAACTTGATAATGGTTTCTCTTCTCCCTCAGGAGAAAAGGCACAAATCTTAACACTGACTTACAAGGTACTCTACAGTGCAATGAGCTTTATCTTTAATCAATGATATGGAGACTTTGATATTTTTTATCTTCCTATGAAGATTACGCTTTGAATTACAGACTAGGACACCTCCACATTCTGCTGCTTCCTACATAACTCCGTGAGACTCTTTAATAGCATGTAAAATCCAATATATCAAAATAATATTTTGATTCTTAGCCCATTTCTTCCATCTTTGCCTCTGCACTTTGCCTATTTTAGTATATAAAACTAGTATGCATCAATTGCTCTGGTCAGTAACCTATGAGTTGCATCCCATTTCTCTCTTTGCCTTGTTTCTGTCTTATTTTCCTAACCCGCCTACAAATCCTGCTCATGCTATGTAAAATTCTTCCTTCCCTGACATCCCCATAGTTGAAGACATCATCGCTTCTTATAATGATTATTCAAATGGCTTTCTAGCTAGGCTTTCCTTTCTTTACCTAACCCAGTCACTACAATTGAGCTCTCACAGATTTAATTGAGATAAGACCATTCCAAGTTTTAAAGTAATCAAAAATCCCTATTACATAAAGTAAACTCAGGACTCTTTACTATGATCTGTAAATTCCAGTATGACCATTCTCTGCCTTGTTTCAGTCTCATTTATTTCTTCTTTCTCATTTCACTCCAATATGTTAATTATGTATCACCAATAATAATAATAATTCAGACTGTTAAAATGCTTGTGTCTGTTTTACTATCAGTGATAGAAAAGAATGAGCCTATTGGGTTTTTTGTTGTTGTTGGTGGTTATTATTAATTCTTTAATGTTTATTTATAGTTGAGAGACAGAGTATGAGCAGGGGAGGGGCAGAGAGAGGGAGACACAGAATTTGAACCAGGTTCCAGGCTCTGAGCTGTTGGCACAGAGCCCGATGCGGGGCTCGAACCCATGAACCGCGAGATCATGACCTGAGCCAAAGTAGGCTGCTTAACCACCCAGGTGCTCCTAGACTATTGTTTTTAATAAAGGTGGGATAAACAATGATCTTTACTTACAGAAATGCTTTATTTGAAATACATGCAATGGTCTCTATTCATCGTGTTTCAAATACTGAATGATTCACCTCCTGAGAAGAAGGTGCTGCTTTCTACGTGATAACTCCTTGACATATAGAAGACGCTCAGATAAAATATACCAGCAAAGTTGTTTCTGTTTGTTTGTTTCATATTAAGGAGATAATTGTGCTCTTTAAGATATGAAAATTGAATTTATACAAAAATGAAACCCTCATTATGACATCATCTCCTTATAACTATTATTCGCTTTTTTTGCTGTTGATTATGATCATTACACCAATCATCTCATAAAAAAGGAAGAAGGAGTCTGAAGACCACTGACTATTAATGCATATGTTTAAACAGAAAAGTTATCAAACTCCTGATAAATCTATTATATTAAGAATTTGTAGGGGAGCCTGGGTGGCTCAGTTGGTTAAGCCTCCAACTTCAGGTCAGGTCATGATCTTGCGATGTGTGAGTTCCAGCCCCGCCTTGGGCTCTGTGCTGACAGCTCAGAGCCTAGAGCCTGCTTCAGATTCTGTGTCTCCCTCTCTCTCTGCCCCTCTCCCACTTGTGCTCTGTCTCTCTTTCTCTCTCAAAAATAAATAAACATTAAAACAACAACAACAACAACAACAACAACTTGTAGTGAATCTAAAACATCTCTTGGATGACAAACTCTCCACATTTGAGACTAAACTAATAGGCTAGAGGAGAACCTCAGCTCCCAGACTGGACAGAGCCATTGTTAGGAAGCAATATTTAATTAATTCTATTGCTGGGAATGTGCTTTTGGCATAGAAAACTTCACCTCAGTAAACAGAAAAACTTCAGATTATTTTTCTCAAGAAATACTACAAAAAACTTCTGAAATGCAAGAAAGAGCAGAATCATTCAAAGAACTTCAAGTTGAATGATATGGTAATGTAATATGTCTCACAAAAAAGAAATTTTCTAAACTAACATTATTTTACCTTAAAATATGTCATCATAATTAAGGGATAATTATCATACACTTCAGGGAATCGTAAAGTTCAATACATCTAAGGTCTTTCTCCCTCTTCCTTTGAATGTATCATTAAATAATGGAACATTCTAACAACACATTTTATTTCTGTACATTTTATGTCTTCATTGTTTCTATCTTTGAATTCTTTGGCTCTTAGAGTAGTTACTTTTTAAATTTTCTTTTTTAGTGAGGCATTGTCTACCACCTTTTTAAAAACCAGTGACAATTTTTGTGTTACTGAAAGTTTCAAATTGTTGGTTAGATTTAGTACCAACTTGTAACATTTTAATTGGAAGCTAAGCTTATTTTAAACTTGGGTGGGGATTTTGCCAACTATAGTGTTTCAAGGTCATTTAAAAATTGGTTCTACACTTCCTTTTTTTTTTCTTTCTTTCTTAAATACAATTAGATCTTTGGAAGAAATCTTGATATTCAGAAGTTCAGATTCACAAACAAAATGGAACTATTAAAGACTTTTTTATTAAAAGCATATTCATGAGAGGTTTGCTTTGAATTGTACTTTTCTCCCATGCATATAAAATGGGATTTGATTTTCAGAATTAATTTCTATTTTCATAAAAAATATTATATGAACTGAAGTAATCCTGCAGCATACTTTTATTCCAATTTAATATTTTCATTGCTTTATGAAAATATTCCAATTATTTCAGTGACTTCAGGACATAATGGCTGTAATTCTTGCTAACAGAAGGATGTCAGAGTATAGTAACATAATAATGTATATATAGTTCGGTGATTTTCAGATTTATCCATTTTCAAGGTTTATTCTTCATTTGATTTGGCTAAAATCAAAATTCCTCACTGGGCTTAGTCAAATACCTTATTGGGGCGCCTGGGTGGCTCAGTCGGTTAAGCATCCGACTTTGGTTCAGGTCATGATCTCATAGTGAGTTCGAGCCCCGCATCAGGGGCTGTGCTGACAGCTCAGAGCCTGGAGCCCGCTTCAGAGTCTGTGTGTGTCTCTCTCTCTGCCCCTCCCCCCGCTCATGCTCTGTCTCTCTCTGTCTCTCAAAAATAAATAAATGTTATTTTTTTTAATCAGATGACTTATTTTATTTTATATTTTATTACCAAAGGGGGGAAAAAAAGCTACAAACCCATTACTTAGTCTCAGTCATCATACTATGAAACTGAGTAGAGAACTTGATTTTAAGTGGAGTCAGGAAGCCCTGAAGGGGAAACTGCCATGCATGTATCATTCATTACAGCCTCCGGAAACAGCAGGGCAAAGACATACGACTCCCTGTCCAGCAACCGTGCATCACCTACCACTTGCACTAACCACCACAGCCTCAAACTCTTGATCTTCTCCATTCAGTTTTTGTTTAACGCGACTCTCCATAATTTCCTCAAAACCTAATAAAACCTGACCTTTCTTTTGTCTCTTTGGGGACGTGCCTATATTTTTGCCATAGTGTGCTTGTCCTGAAACACAATTTCTTTGTTATTCTCTATTAAACTCATTTTGCTAATAATAATAATAAAAACTGTCTATTTTTTAGGTTGGCAAAAGAAGGTAAGTAGGATTTCATGTTAAATGATTAATTTGATTATCTTTACGGACACTGTATTTCAACTTTGTTGAATTTTCCGCTGTTCTAACTATTGTCAAACTGTTCTAATCATTTACACTTCTTTGACTTTTCTTTCTGCCGCTTCCCCATTGTGATATCAAATACCCACATCCCACCGGCATTAATTTGAGGGGCAACATGGCCTGGGAGTGAAGCACATAGACTCTGGAATCTTCGATTTCTTCATGAAAGTGCTGACTCCATCATTCCACAGCTACGTGAGCATGAATGAGTTACTTAACTTGTGAAAAACATACTTTTTATTTGAAAATAAGCATCATAAAGATATCTGACTTCACACGATTTTTATTGTCAATATTTTCTCACAGAGCAGGAACATGACACATTTTAATGAGTATATTAAAGAGCTTTACAATTTGAGAACAAACATGAGAAATTATCTTGGGAAAAAGTCTTAATCTATTAGTCTCTTAAACTAATTATTCTCATTAGATGTGATTAAAAAAAAAAAAAGACTGACGTGATCACTTTTTGCTAAAATAGGTTTCATGGGACAGAACACATCTGATAAAGTCCTGCACTAGTGAACGGCTTAGTAAATCAAGGTTCATCTTGTTTTTTCCTGAAAAGTACTTCAGAATGAAAAAAATCTAACCTCCTGCATTAATGAACACCTAATTTCAAAGGTGGCAAAATGCTTTCCTGAAAATAATGCAACAGACTTCCATGGTTAATATAATGAGAAAAAAAATCTGATCTAGGATTTGATATTTCTTATTTCTGAAGCCTCTTTTTGACATCCCCTCTATAATCTCCATTATATTTATTATATATTGGAGATCAAATGCAGAATATTTAAAACTGTTAAGTTATATTTCTTGAGATGGATTTGAAAAATTATAAATTGATCAAAGAAAGTAAATTGTCAAAGGCAAAGCTTTGTACATCCATTACCATTTTGTGTTTGTTTGCTTGTCTGCCTAGTAAAATAGTGTCACTCGAAATAGAAACAATGCCTTGGAAAAACAAAACAAAACAACAACAACAAAACTCAACAGGAGTTGTTTATTTTGAATACGGACTGAATGATAGATATGACATAAAATAAATCACTGTCAAATGCTATCATTTTTTGGTAACCAGTGTGTGATAATCATCAACTGACCAAGATGACCTTACTGTTGCCCTCAGCTTGACTGAACTTCAAGCAGATTTCTTCCTAACACTGGACCCCTGACTTCCCTTTTCTTAGAGCACTTGCTTTAGACAACTTAAAACTGTAAAGTCTTTCTCTGCACCTTTGAGTTGTAAATCTTTTTAAAAGGCTCTGTCCAGTTTTACAATCCAGGAATGTCTTTCTCGAGGATGTGGGAACCATCCCTTTGAAATGTACTCATCCAGGAAGAAAGCGCCTCTTCTCCCAGTCTCTGGGGGAGGGTAAAGAACCTAATCTCTGCAAAAGCCAATTAGCAAACATGGATCACCTCATCGAATTGACCAATTTCCCCAGTAATGTCCTCCAGTACTCTTCCAGTAGCTCGCACAAGTGCTTAAAAACTTGTCTGCTTTCTGTTTCAACAGAGTCTAGTCTAATCTCTCTGTCCTATTATAATAGTCTTGACCTCTGTTGCAATAGTCTTAAATAGTCTTCTTGCCAGTTTAACTCTGTGTAGTACCATTTTTCATTGACACAACCTTAGGCCAAAACATGTTTCCTATTGAAGCATATCCCCAAACTGTATTTCTTAAGACTCATTTCACGTAATTAATAGTTGTTTGAGCACAGTTTCTATGTAGGTATACTTTTTATGGCTGAGTAAATCTTATGCTCATGATCTCTACCTTCATGTGTATAAAATTCTGCTCAAGACCTTTTAACATGATCAGTATGCCCTTTTAGAAACTTCAGGAATGATAAGAGAGTGAGACAAATTCCCTCAACAGTGTCAATAAACCAAGACTATAAATGGATGCTGTCATTGGGAATAATCTGCATTTGCTTTTGCTTTGCTCAAGCTTGTAGGTGATCAGCTCCGTTGTTGATTCCTTGATAGAACGTTGGAACTCACTTAAACAGTTTAAGAAAGAAAAGTAAGTACTCCCTGAGTTTAAGACTAATTCAAAGTGAAAATTAGCCTAAAGATCTGAAAATGTTTTCCTTAAATGACCAATTATTATGTTACTGAAAATGCTTGATTTATCTTTTTTAATTAAAAAAATTAAATATTTATTTATTTTTGAGAGGTAGAGATAGAGACAGAGAGCGAGTGGGAGAGGGGTAGAGAGAGAGAGAGAGAGAGAGGGAGACACAGCATCTGAAGCAGGCTGCAGGCTCTGAGCTGTCAGCACAGAGCCTGACACAGGGCTTGAACTTGGGAATGGTGAGATCATGACCTAGGCCATAGTCAGACGTCTAACTCACTGAGACACCCAGGCGCCCCACTGATTTATCTTTTTTAGAATTCAATTGAATATGTTTCAACTTTAAGCATCACGTTCCACTTTATCTGTATCATAATTGCTCTTTATATCTAATGCTTAAATGGAATTTTTGGTGATTATTAAGAACTACATACAAATGATGCTGTTTGCAAGTTTATTCTCATCTGTGTAGCAATGCATAGTGTTAAAATATGTGGAGTAGAATGACCACAATGATTTTATTTTATTTTATTTTACTTTATTTATTTTTAGCAGTTGGTTCAGATATGGTCTGGGCCAAGAAATTAATTCACTTACCATGAAGAAGAAATCTTCAGTCATTCTCAGAACTCAGCAGTCTATCATCAGACATTGTAAAATGCTCAAAAAGTGCAGGGAAAGCAGTTCTTCTGGATGTCTCCAGTACTTATGCAATCAGAGCTGACATAAGGAGACTCTTGCAGATCTAGAAACTAGGAATTCTTATCCCGATCGTCTCTCAACTTCAACAGATGAGCGCTACTCATCTGGAAAGTCAGTGGTGGTTATGTTGCTTTCCTTCCTCTCAAGTGGCTTGCCAATTTTCAGACCCTCATTTCCTACAATGTTTCCATATTCTTACTTAGAAATATATAGCATAACTTAAACCAAGACAACACTATAAAAGTTGAAATGTGGGAAAACATGCGTGATATTATCAAGCTATGTATTTCAAAACGACAAAGGTGACATGACCTTTCTTCATATTTTATTATATTGGAGAACTGCAGATTCCACACTTTTTTTTACATTTTTTAAATGTTTTTATTTATTTTTGAGACACAGAGAGATAGAGCATGAGCAAGGGAGGGGCAGAGAGAGAGGGAAACACAGAATCCAAAGTGGGCTCCAGGCTCTGAGCTGTCAGCACAGAGCCTGACGCGGGGCTCAAACTCATGGAGTGTGAGATCATGACCTGAGCTGAAGTTGGACGCCTAACCGACTGAACCAACCAGGGACCCCCTCCACACTTTGTAATGATAAAGTTACAATTTTAATCTTTTAGATGGCTTCTGGAAAAAAAAAGAAATTAGTATGAAGGAGGTAGGTGACAAATATGTAAATTTCATGGTGAAGATGTGGTCAACAAATGAATAACATATAGGCCTATAAGCACCTTTGCCTATAAGCACTTATAAGCGTATAAGCACCTTTGATAAGGTGATGCTGCATTGGAAAGAGCTGATGGCATGTGTTTGTGGAAGTCGGTGAAAGGAAACATACTATGCCACCCCAAAATATGGCTCCTGGGCATATTGATAATTGTGAGCTGATTATTTTTTTTAATTTTTTAAATGTTTTTATTTATTTTTGAGAGAGACAGAGACAGAATGCAAGTGGGTTAGGGTCAGAGGGAGAGGGAGGCACAGAATCCGAAGCAGGCTTCAGGCTCAGAGCTGTCAGCACCGAGGTCAGCGCAGGGCTCGAACCTAGGAGCGGAGAGATCATTATCTGAGCTGAAGTCCAACGCTTAACAGACTGAGCCACCCAGGCGCCCTTGAGCTGATTATTTTTAAGAGACAACAGACATGCCGGAAACTCAAACTGAATAGCAGTTGCCTTTTGTAAAGAGACATTTACAGTTAGAAGGGAAGTCTTCATTCATAAAGGTGTCTTCCTCTCTGTACCAGGAAGGGAAGGGTGACTCTAAATCTCTGGAAACTCTTAACAATGGAGAAGGCAATACAAAAGTCTGCACGGAAATCTTACTTTTGTTTGCTGTGTTTTTCCTGGTAACGTCCCATAATCCTCCTCCATCTGGCACCTGCCTCCAACCCACCCTCTTAGTTGGAGATGTTATTTAATATCTTGGTGGCTTGGACCATTTTAGGGAGTTACTCACTTTTGCTGGATCTCTCCCGTCTATATGCAAGGTATACATGTTACGACAGTTGATTTTGTTCTTCTCCTGTTAATTTGTCTTCTATTAACTGATGCATATCTAGGTTTCGGGCGGTTAAAATTCTCACTCAGCAGGCTCAAACGCATTCGATCAAAGCATTACATATTCTGTGATACGTCTGCATCTCCATGAGTACAGATGACAAAATTTAGTCTATTGTGAGTTTTTCCCCACAAAACAAGGATTTTTGCCACAACCAATTTGGGCTACGTGAAGAAAGGTAATTCACAATCATTTAGAATGGTATTGTATTTTGATCAATAAGTTTTTTTTTTTTATTGTTTTTACATTGCCGTATATACGTTAAATGTGTAGTAAATACCTTCCAACTGCTGGCATCCAAGTACCCTGAACCTAAGAAAGCATTATACTTTAAGATGGGAGGAAAGGACTAAGCTTCATTGTTATAATACTGGTTACATGAAAATGAGTAAAGATGATGATACTAAGCCTAAATGGAATGCAAAATATGATAAATCGATTATGAAATACAAGACATTCAAGATATATCTCAGATATTTCATTTAGAAGACTACTTTGGTCTTAAATTTGGGCTAAATTCTCCTTTTTTAATTTTACATCAGATCCTCTATGTATCAGAACTTTTCTATCTACCATATTAAATTGACTTCATTAGTTCTATGTCATCAGCTCTAGATCGTATACACTTCAAGGAGAAAATTAATCTCTCTTCATTTTTGACACCTCCAACCAGGATCTGACACAAATAATACACACAATAAATAATGATTCAACTATATATTTCTCCTCCCTAGTTACTTGGTTTTAGTCAAATTCTTATCAATTACTATGCTTCATTGTATGTTGTACTCCGGAGAGAGAAGAAACTGAAACAATCACAATGTAGATATGAACATAAACCTTATGAGAATAGATAAAAATGAAAAAGGCACCTCACAGTTAATGTCGAGGTCGTTTTAAACACATAAAAATCTAAAAGCGGGGCGCAAACAGATAATAAGGGAATGATGGAAGATTGGCCACTCTGAGCCAGCACAGTATTCGAGAATCCAAGGAGGGTATGGAGTGAAGGACACTAGTAAGGGGCTC
Source organism: Lynx rufus (assembly GCF_022079265.1). Classification (NCBI taxonomy): domain Eukaryota; kingdom Metazoa; phylum Chordata; class Mammalia; order Carnivora; family Felidae; genus Lynx; species Lynx rufus. The sequence continues at coordinate 23,264,836 of NW_025814845.1, read as the reverse complement.
ACGCATGAGCACTTTGTACAGATTACTTTTTAATTGCAAAAAGATGAAAGGGTAGCTTTGCGGTGGAAATGACTTCTGAAAGACTCCACCTAAATTGGGGGATCAAAATTAACATCACCGATATTAGGGCAAAATGAAATCATAAGCCAGTTGGTGAGATGAACGGGAAGGATAGCATGTTTTCTCCCACACTTTTTGCTAATATAAGGTAACACCAGACAGCCTCAAGTTTCGTGACGTCCTTCAAAATAACTGGCGTGTAATAGTCCAAATTGTCCAAGTCATAAAAGTCAGGGAGAGAGTCTAGATAGAGGGAGGTAAAGAAAGATTTTAAATAAACGCAACACGGGTTCTAGATAGTGTTTGTTTCCTACAAAGGACATTATCAAAGCAACTGATTAAACTTGAAATTAATCTGAAGTTCAGGTGGTAGTAATGTATCGGTGTTAACTTCTTGACATTGATGACTATACTGTGGTGTTTTAGTAGAATATCCTTTCTTGTAGGAAATTCACTTACTTATTTTAGGTATTAGGACATCATATCAGCAACTTACTCTCAAAAAGTTTAGGTAAAAAGAACTCCTCTATATTTTCATTTAACATTTCTTTAAGTGTGAGATTGTTTCAAATTAAACATTTTAAAAAGTAAAAAGGTAATAAAAATTTTTTGAATATTTATATGCCATATCCACAGCAGACCAATGGAAAAACATGTGCTTTAAGAGATATTAGAAATTTGCATTAAAAGAAAATAAATTTGCATTAGATCAAGTGTGAAAATCAGAAGCATACTCTTACCTTTGAGTGAACTGAAATTTCTCCTATGCACTATTATTTCATAAAAAAGTAATTGTAACATTTTCCAATCAGATGCAACACTACAGTGAACCTATTCTATGATGTGAAATATATCTTTTCTTTCTTGCTACCTCCAAAGAATAATATTATACAAAGCATATTAAGAAGATGTACACATGGAAGAATTTTCCAAGCAGGCTATTCGATAAATTGACACCATAGGGGTCTCTTTGAATATCAAAGAGGTGCAGTTGAGTATGTGTATGTGTGTTTATGCGTGTGTGTATCCACGCATGTATAGCTTTGAAAAGCTGGGGACCAGTGGTACCTGAATAGCCCTACTCTCATCTAAAATGAACTCATGAAGAAATGGCCGATTCTGCATCAGGAGTGGAGTAAAAAGTGTCACCATTAATATATATATTTTTTTAAGCCAGGAAAAAAGGAAGTGTTCCAACACTACTGAAGGTATGTCAAAATGATAGGGTTCCCCGTGCAAAGAGCACCATGGCCAAATTCTGTACAGTTTGAGCATTTTAAGTGCACAGTTAAATTGTTGGAAATTCCGTAAGCCAACTGGCCTCAACTGTTCAACACTATCAATATCTTCTAGATTAAACAAAACCTGAAGGTAATAACAAGAAAATGCAGCATGCGATTTTTGATAACATCTGGGTTGAATGAGAAATAACCATAACGGAAACGTAGGGGATAATCAAGAAATTTTAAAAATGAACTATATAAGCAAACAATATTATGATGTCAAAGCTAGTTAACTTCCTTATGTGTATAATGTTGTTATAGCCATGTAACAGATTGCCCAATTCTTAGGAGTTCAGTGATGAAAGGTTTCGAATATTTCAGTAAAAAAGAAAAGACTGAAAGGGGAAGGAAAAGGAAAGAGAGGGATATGAGAGACCACAGAGAGAGGAAGGGGTAAATCAATGTGGCGAGTGTTTTTTAACAATTGGTGAATCTTAGGTGAATGCTATATAGGAATTATTTACTCCATATATTTTCATTTTCTGTAGGATTGGTATTTTTCAGAATAAAATGTTAGAAATATACAAACATGTGGTTCACCTATTAATATCTACGCATGATATATTCATTGCTATTCATGATATTTTCACTTCGTCCACTTAAAAAATCTGAAAATCCAGACTCATATTTCCATTAAAATATATGTTTACTTCTTCTCTATCAGGGTTATTTATATATACTCATAATTTCTGTGAACAGGAAATGCTATTTGTCTAACACTGATCATTGTAGTGTCACGTACATTTATGATGCTATTTAGATAAATAAAGAAATGCTCAATTTGTTATACATTTTATTGCACTCCACTAAAATAAAATAAGCATTTAGGATTGATGTCTTGCATAAATATTGGAATCATATTTATTTATTATCTTTGTCATACGTTCATAATAAAATAATACATTTTTTCTATATTTCATGACATTTGCTTTTATAATCTGAAAAATCACTTCAATTAATCTATGAAATATTCACAACTGCTATATAGCTAGGGGAAAAAACCCTATATTTTAGAAGTATTTCACATTCTTAAAATTTTCCTGTTAGAAAAATTGATAGGATTAATTTCAGAAGTCTCTCTTTCTATAGAAATAAACATTTCATGCAGTTCTTCGACACTTTTCATGCAGCTTGGGCTTTAGAGAACATTCTTTCAGTATTTCATAAAAGGGAGTAGCAGGGAGAATTAATCTTCAGTTCTACATTGCAAATATGGCTACAATTCTTCCCTCCTTCCTGTGTCTTCATCGTTTGCATTTTGACAGCATTTTTTCCTTACTTAAAAGGCAAAGCCTATTTCCCTGCCAGTGGAATCAGGGCTGGCCTTGTAGTTGCTTTGGTGATAAAATATGGCACAAGGAATTGCACACCAGTTCAGAAGCCAGACCTCAAGAGGCTATGTACGCTTCTCCCAGAGCCACATCACTAGAGAAAAGCAGGTCTGGGAGAAAACAGCAATGTGTCCACAAAGTAACAGCGGCGTGGTCAAAAACTGACCTCCACAAGCTGTCACCACGTTTTTATTCAGTGCCATGTTTAGCTTCATTTTCCTCTTTTACTAGGGTCTTTTTATGTCTAAATGTTATGATTTTTGCTTTATATGCTGCGTCATAAATCGTAGGTACATTTTAAGAAAACCTAGTCGATGCTACTGATCTTAGCCTTTTCAACTTTTGATATTTCCTTCAAAGAATTTACATATTATACATAGAAAATGTATATGTAACATATATAAATGTGTACATATAATTTTATATAATTAATATGTGATAATAAATATATCAATAATATCATATAATATGGAAATGATGTATGTACTTTTTATTACATACAAAATATGTGCTGTATGTACATAAATGCACTCTTATATAGATGATAATATACAGATATAGATGATATAGATATATAGATATAGATATAGATGATAGAGCTACAGATACAGATGGAGATAGATAGATATAGATAGAATGAATCTGTATTTAATCAATTCAAATATATAAGCTCTGTAATAAGTTCAGGGCCACCAGGATGGGGTCATCAGTTAAAGCTTCATTTATCTCTCTTTGCAAAAGGACTCAAAACCTCTAAAGGAGTATTTTTCCCTCACAAGAGAGATCCTGATGACTAGGAAATATGCTTTCTTGGTTAACTAATATTGCAATATTATTTCTTGGCTCATTTTAGTGTTTTCCTTTTCAACTCCCCTGTTCATTTTAATTAAATGAGTTGGAAACAAAAAAGGTGCTGAGGAAGAAGTAAAAGGTAGCAATAATCTCACTTACAAGGTGGAATTCTGTGCCGCCTTGGTCCTGCAAAATGAGAAAATTCCGAAGCAGCCAAGAATCTTCATGAATTAATTCGGCCCTATTTGTGAAGCAAAACAGAAATTTGGCTCCATAAAGCTGTAAACATTTCAGCAAAGATAAATAAGTAAATAAATATTTACTTTAAAAAATCTACAGGAAGGCGGTGGAAAAAAAACAAGCTTTAAGACAGCTTTTTTTTTTTTTAATGTAGGAAAATAAGAATGAGGTACAGTTGTCAATGTTGTTAATTTGTATTTGCTGAAAAGTTATCAGAAGGCTGAATTCTCACGGGTTAGCATAATTAAATGGGGCTTGAACATGTGAACTTCTCAGAGCTGATGAACAGAAGCAAACCTAATCTTGTAAGAAACAAGAAACCATGGCTAGGTTTTCTGAGCTCCTTCAGTCCTTCTAGGTTTTAACCTTCAGTTTACTTGAAAGTGCTTTTGTTTCTTAACTGGTTTTTTTCTCTCTGTCTCTTAAATTTACTTATTTACTTTGAGAGAGTGAGAGCGCGTGAGCAGCAAGAGGCAGAGGGAGAGAGAATCCCAAGTAGGCTCCTCACTGTCGGTGCACGACACGGGGCTCGAACTGAGGAACCTTGAGATCTGACCTGAACCGAAATCAAGAGTGGGATGCTTAACGGGTTGTGCCACCCAGACACCTCCTACTTGAAACTGCTTTTGATTAGTGATGTTTGGAATTAATGAAAGCCTTTCAAGAAAGCTTATTTATGAACGCTTTTTACAAACTACTACTTTTATTGGGAAAATTTCTGCTTGACATTTTGTGTTTTGACTGGCATTTTCCTGTTGCCAGCTGTCATAAAAGGGACGGCAACACACGCCGTTAGCAGCATATGCCTTTTTGGGTGCTGAATAGCATTTTCATACAAAAAAATCAAATGATCCATAACATATTATGCTGTCATTTGAAAACAGCATCAGAAATGAAACATTTTTCATGCCTGTTAATATATTTTGTTCCCCAAGGCTCAATCTAGCATTTCCTCACTACTTTTGAAACTATAATGAGGTGAACATTTATCCTATTAATTGACACTATTAGGACTTTCAGAATATTTTTTTTTAAAGTGGAGGTTGTAAAAATGCATTTTAGAATTTTAGTATATTCTGTTTATTTTATTATTATCTCATTAGCTTTCTGTTGCTAAGGAATACTCTTTCAAATACTCATTACATATCAGTAATTACATGTATTTATCTATATGGAAAATGACATCTAAAGGCGATTTCATACTTTGAATTGGAGTTCACTTAATAGAATATATGCAAACCAATGCAAAATATGCAGCAATATGTTAAATTATATGGTTAAAATGCATTCTGAATTCTACTTAACTTGGTATGTGATATTTGCATCGAGTTGCAGTTTAGGATTTAAAAAAAATAAGTTGATTTATTTATTTTGAGAGAGACAGAGAGTGAACAGACGAGGGACAGAAAGAGACGGGTAGGGAGAGAGATTCCCAAGTAGGCTCTGGTGTTGACAGCACAGAGCCCAATGCAGGGCTCGAACTCACAAACCGTGAAATCAAGACCTGAGCTAAAAATCAAGAGTCCGATGCTTAACAGACAGAGCCACTCAGGCGGCCCAACAGTTTAGGATTTAAATTACAGAGATAGCACTCAAATCTTTATAAACAATAGTTTGAAATTAGCAAAACCCTTTTCCCGGTTACTCTAATCTGACCTTCAAACTTTTGACACTGTGTACTTAAAAATAACTCATTATAATTTATTTATCTATCTATCGATCGATCTATCTATTTATTTACTTATTTATATGTGCAACATGCAGTTTATTAAGGCTCCAGAGAATTGGCACTTGGTTCTGCGCAGGGACAATGGTATCAGTGAAACCCAAAGGAGCTGGGTGCTAACAGGTTGGAAGGATCTCCCGCATGTCGCTTACCCCAAAGATAACTTATTTTTAAGGTGTCTTTGTCTATTTTACTTAACTGAATCTCTAGGAAACAAATGTATTTGTTTTCTAAAGAACAGTCTTTATTTTGGCTTGTTAGACCAAAACACAGCTGAGCATATAATTACCTGGGTTTTATATTTCTGGATTTTGATGACTAGCAATATGTCCTAGGTTGTGTAAAATGTCTGGTTTGTTCATCTTATTAAAAAATAGAGGATTTGCTTTAGAAATTAATATCTTATTATCCCTCTGTTCTTCCCGGTACCTGTGTTAGTCTCTAGCACAAAAATACTTAATGTTCTTTGAAGGATTAGATATGTGAATGAGACAATGAACACATAAATATATTAGACAATGTTAGTTTTTCCGAAAAAAATTAAAAGCTCATTGATTACTGTGTGAAAATGGTCAATATAGAGATATCGTTCTGAAGAAATAATAACACTATGAAACTAACTATGGGCTCTGAGAACCACACAGAAGCTTGAGCATCAAACACCATTTTCAAAAAGGGAGTTCAAAACTCAGTCTCCAGCACTGGCAATGGAGGATGTTTTTGTGAATAATCCAAATAGATTTTGATGGGCCAACTGAGATTCCAACTCCCCAGTACCAACAGCAGAGAAAGGGAAAAGTTTAAGTGCACATTAGGACACCAGCAGTTTTCTAAGACAGTTCTTGAGGGTGACATTTAGCAAGGATAAAACAAGCTTTTTGTTTTTAATCTTGAGAACAAATGTGCTTCATATTGGTGGATCCCTTACTGAAAATAACTTCTAACGTGTGAACGTAGATAATTTGGAAATGTGATGTAATTAGCATCCGCCCAGATATTGCCAAGAGTTGCGGTTCTCATCCTCTTAAGAAGAGAGATATGCAAAGTGAGTTTGAACTAGAGGCTAAGAAATGTACCTTAAATGTCTTATGACAAGACTATTAGGGGGTTTAAGTACTTTGCTCTAGAGGCTTGTCAGTGACGAGATGGATCAGAAGAAATAAATTAAGCTTGGAAACTGTTAAGCTGAAGGGATCTTTGAGCAGCCATTTGGTTATAAATCAAAATCATTTATATTTCATGAGAAGAATTTTGTTTCCCTTGAAGCAAAACTGATTTATGCCAAAACATTCCACCCAAAGTACACTAATCTCAATGATTTTGTATCATTGCTAACTAAAGCTGTGGCATATAACCAAAGAGAAGAAGACCAGAGACGAGAGTATCTAGATAAAATGACAAAACTACTTCTGAATGAAATATATCAACAAGACAAAAACATTTTTGACATGAATACTCAAAATGATAGTTTAAAATTTGATGCATATGGGATCAGTTATTTGATATCTTAAAGTCATGCCAAATCACCCAACACCTGAAAGCAATTCGAAATAGATTATAAGTTAAACTTTTGTACTTAGTATTAATCAAGATATATTTTGAAATAGAAAATAATTTAAATTAAAAAGTTAAGTTAAAGAGTGACAAGGTGATAAAGGATATTTTATATAATAATTATTCATCAATAATTGCCTGTGTGTTCCTCATATGCATCATTGAATATAAAGAAACCACTCCTTCTCTTATCTTTAAGAAAGTACATTGGGGTTAAGGATAAAAAGGAACAAAAAATAAGTGTTGAATGAAGGTGATCCTCCCTCACTGTATTTGAAACAAAAGATGCATCTATAAATTTTATAGACACAGAGTTATTTCAAGTTATGAAATCCATCATTTTGTGTCTGGTGTACCTCATATGGTTTAAAAGGGAGGGTCATTTTTAGCTAAAAATATTTGTGGCTTAAGCAATGAAGAAACTACGAGCTTGAAGAAAATGTGGAAAATTTAGTGAAAAAAATGATACAGAAATTCCTAAGAACATTCGATTTCATCAGAAAAAGAAAAATAAATAACATCTGCCCATTTATTTATTTATTTATTTGTTTTAATTTTCAATGTTTTTTTTTTTTTTTAAACAGTAACAGCTTTGGTAAATTAACGTAAACATAGGGACAAGAGCAAGGGCAGGCCAATGATGAACACATTTTCCAAGGGGCTGGTATGACCAAAATGCCCAAACTAAGGGATAACAATTTTTTTAAAAGGAAATGTTTAAAATATTTAAAACCTTTTTTTCAGTCACTAGCCTGCCTTAATTTCTGATGATAGAAAAACATTCAAATTTAAGAAATATGTGACAGAGTCTAAGAAAAAAAAAAGGAGTGATGCCATTATCTACTTATGTCTTTTGCGGTATTTTTCTGTGAGAGATTGAGCATAAAAAAAGAAAAAGGATCATGGTCCAATCGTGAATGGAAACAGAACTCTGATTCAGCAAGCAGCCAGGGACCAGACTCTGCAGCTATGTGGCCAGCATGAACAGGACTTCGTCAGTAACTGCCAGCTTCCCTCAATTTTGTTTTCTCCTCCCTGACCTTTCTAGTTCAGTACCAACCAGAGAAAAGCATATATTGTCTCTAAACCAATTACATAGAACGCCTTGCGCTTCTTCTCAGCCTGCTTCCAGGTCTCCCTTGACAACAACCTCCATTTGAAGCCCACCGGAAAGGCTCCCCTTCTGTTTGCTGTAAAGGTTTTCCACTCCTCTGCCTCTTACCGGCTGCCAAATACAAGTGATGCTGGCTGGCCCCCTTGATGTCGCAAGCTCCAAATAAATGTCCTCCGCTTGTTCTTATTTGGGTGGACTTTGTTTATTTCTATACCTAAAAGGTTCAAGAAATTTTACTCATTTTTAGTTAACCACACATGCATAGTACAACTTCAACAATGGGATTATCGTCCACGTAACTTCATTTTGAACTCAACACTAGAGTCCTTCAATGATTAACACACTTTCATTTGTAACTGAAGCCCCAAATTAGATGCAATTAAAAACTTAGCCCATTCTGACTTTTTCTAACTCTATTTTCTGTCTTAAGGGGGTTTATGGTTGCACTTCTTCTATGATTACAGATTTTGTACAGAGGACTAGAGCGAGTCACTAGGGTAATTTGTGAGAGGAAGTGAGAATTCCACCTGGATTCAAATCATGTCTTAGCCACTACTTGGGTCTTCTGTAATATGCGTTTTTCTTCACCTTTCTGGGTCTCTGTTTTCACCTACAAGATAAAGGATACGGGCTTGTCTGATATTCACTCATTTTTTTTTATAACTCTAAAACTTGTATTCTAGCCAAATATCCATTTTCTTCTCTCTTTTTACTTTCAAGTTTTATTTCACTTTTACATAAAGCGTTACATACTTACTTAAAAGACAGAGTGTAACGAAATTTTCAAATTATCATTAACCATTAAATAGACTCCGCTTTCTCCTGACAATTAATCACTTCAATCACCATCCAGCCCTCACTGGAACCAGTGATGTAAAATACAGATGTCATCTAATATCTCACCTAAAACCTTTATGAGATCCCTACTCAAAACAGGATAAATTCATATCCATAATCCATATCTGCATTACATTACAGTAAATGATTGGTAATATATCTACCTTGCCTACCCAGCCAGAAGCTCCTTAAGTGTAGAGATCTCCCTGTGTCCATCTTTGCATTCGTAGGTCCTAGCATAAAGTGAGAAATTAAGTAAGTACTCAGAAATTATTTAAGGAATGATGGAATGAAGAATAAGCTCATCTCTCAGTTTTAAAAAGATTTGAAAATGCTGTGCAAGTAAGTAATGGCATTGAATTAGATTTCCCTTAATTAAGGGTTTGCTTAAATACAAGTTTACCACCTACATAGAGACCTTGCAAAGAATTCCTCAGAATTAACACATAGGCTGAAAACAACACCACACTGACATTTTGATCTTCAAAGGGTGCTAAATTTTGCCCATGGCCTTGTTATTTCACTCTATGACGTTAAGAATCTCTGAAATGCGCAATTGATACAAAGCTCATCTTTAGCATTTTGCAATGCCATTGTGAACATTCTCCCAAGAGTATATTTTGTTTGTTTCACTCAATGGATTTTAGCAAGACAAAATAGTACTTATGTTAAAAACAAGTTATACAATGAATTGTTTACTTAATTGTTAATAATATTGATATAATAGAACGTGCAGGTAAATAATACCTTAAGAGCAAGAGGAATTTTTAGTTTAAACTTCATAATATGTTGACATAATTTTCAGTGAGAAAATGTTTTTTTTCAGAAAAAAAAGAATGTTTTTCAAAAAATTCATGAAGTAACATAAAATAAATCACATGTGAACTCAAAGTACAGCAAATATAAAAACATAATAGTTTTAATATTTTGAAGCAAATGAAAAATACATTGGATCCAAAATTAAGTCCATATTATTAACATACACATAAGCACAAAAAAGTGAAACGCCCAGGATTAAGTATACACTTCAACATAGTTGATCACCCAACATATTTTATAACAATCGTGTAATTTTGATGTGTCTGCAATGTTTGATATGCTCTATTAATTGTCTGAAATAATGATTGTTATTTTTTCTATGACAATCAAAATAATTTTTAAATGTTGTGAGTTTATGATCTCCTAGGTAACACAGTTAAGCAGAAATTATGTGTAGGCAATTGATGGAGATTGAGTTTGGAGACTGAGGTTTGATGAAGATTTTACAAGAAAATGTATTTGAACATGAACGTCCCATTATCCACCAGTGACAGGATATCAAGTTGAAAGGAAAAAGCGAAAAAAATGAAGAGATGCATATTTAGAGGAAGAGAGAGATATGCTGTCACTTCCCTTCTAAAATCTGTTTACCTCTCTGCACCTCAATTTCCTCATTCATATGATGAGATTTAAAACTAAAATTACAAAAAATGTTTTTATTAAGCTAGTAAAAGTATCAAAATACATTATTCTCATGTTGCTTGCTATAATGTGTATAATAAACCTTACTTGTTTGATTTTATTATTGATACTCTTCGAATTCTGAAAATATGATAGACCTTGAAGGATATTGTGTTGTGATGTGTGTGTGTGTGTGTGTGTGTGTGTGATTTTCTCCCCGTGGGAACAGCTATTATTCCTCTTCTATTAAGAATATTTAGCCTAAATGAGCCTGGGTGACTCTGTCAGTTAAGCATCTGACTCTTGATTTCAGTTCAGGTCATGATCTGATTGTGAGATCCAACCCCCTCAGCATGGAGCCTGCTTAAGATCTTCTCCCTCTCCCTCTGAGTCTCCCCTGCGTGCATGTGCGCGCATGCCCCCCCCGTCAAAAACAAACGAAAAAACCCCAAATTCTGTATCTGGACTTATCCAATACACTTGCTTTTCATAATTAACACCTAATTCATTCTCTTTCATTTACTTTGGGATCATCTTCTGGAAATTTAGACTATATTGTATCTCAGATTTTTTTTAGCTTATGTCTTTTGCTATGGGTTAGTGAACAATACATATATCAGATATAGAAGAGAAAGTTTTTGAGATACACACCATATATACGAATATATATAAGATATAGAAACAGTATACTCTGTATAAACTCTTTTATTCACCAAATGACTGTAGTACTGATATGAAAACCTGGTTATTTTGACATGACCATAAATTGAGAAAAAGTTAGTTTTGTTTTTTTTTTTTTTGGTAGTTTTTAATCTTTGGCACACCATCATGAACAGGTGTCACTAAATGTACAGAGACATGTGGAGCCAGTGTGGCAAGTCTGTCAGCAAAGAGACTTCCTGCACTCTTCCAATTTCACAGATGTCATAAGGAAAATTCTGCAAGACGCCTTTCTTAGACTCAGTATTACCTGGCACCTCAGGCTGTTGCCACTGCTGCTAAGGGTCCTACCAATCCTTGAGTAGGCAGTATGCCATGGAAGCAGATGGGCACAGACACAAGGCACCGAGTTATAAAACCTAAAGATGAAATGGATGTTTCTAAGGATTGCCATCGTAGTTGAGCACAGTGACATGGTACGTATGAATTAAATATCTTCAACAGTGTCAAATGAAAGTTACCTGTAAAGAAAACCAAAACTAAGGAAACAATGAATTCTAAAACCACTTTATGCATTATGCAATCCGACTGCGACTAGTGGTATCCATCCTTCCTCCATGCTTCTAAGTGATTGTTTTGCTAAGGAATTCGTGATTGCTTGTTAAACAGTGCCTTCACCGTTCTTTCTCCATTTCTCCTCATACTTATCTTGTTGATTCACTCTTCCTCCATTTGACTTCAGAAAGCATAATACCAACAACATCACGTTTCCACACAAACAATATTGATTTTTTTTTGGTATGGTCTGTAAGATAAATCTAAACTTTTATTATGATTCCAGGCGAACAGGTAGAAACAGCTGCTACATTGTATGACTTAGCGAGCTCTTGACACATCCTGGTATCTTCAGCTATCCTACCCTGAGTGTCTCCTTCTTTATTTATTTTGTTGCTGTAGTTGTGTTCTTGATGTCTTATCCACTCTTTCAGTCCAACTTATGTGCCATTTTTCTTGGCGAAAATAACTCATCCTTTTTGTCTTTATTCTCTCTGTATTTTGGTAACAGTATCAACAATAATTTTTATTTCATTCTGTTTTGGATGATGTCTTTTTTAGTACCTTTCTTTCTCTGCAGTCCAAGCATAATTGTATGGCAGCAAGGAAATTATTTAGTTCAAATTTCCAGCCCTAGAATTATAAAGCAGCTTCTTGTATGTTTTCATTATTCTATGTATAAAAGATTTTTCCATGTGTAAAATTTAATAAGATTTTCAAATATGAAATTTCAGGATTTTAAGTATCTCTCTAAAGATTTTATAATCACATTTATCAAACTGAATTAGTGTTCAAATTTACTGAGGGCTAAAAGCCCACCAAATGCATCCAACAAGGCAATGAATTTTAGTTTGGACATTAAGTATTTGCTTGATTTTTAGCATAGAACTGAAAACATTCAAATTGCGAAAGATGAAGATATCTATGAAATATAAAGTAATAGAAAGTAACTTAACATTCCTTGGCAAACATAGCAATGCTATTGAAAGGAAATTAAAAACCAAAGAGTTTATCACATAAAACTAATTGATGAAGTGACTTAAAGGTTGTGCTACTCTTATACATTTGCCCCTGGAAATTTTCAAATATTGAACAACAAAAATTATTTTCTTTATTGACTTTATGCATGTTTTCTATATGTTATCTCATGAAATTGGATGATAAACAAAGAAGGAGATGATGCTTATCCATGTCACCATTGGGAACCAGCATCAATCACAGAGTCAGGATTAATGCTACAGATCATACACCATTGCTGCCTCTGAAAAATACCTGGCCTCCAAGCTATGATCTAATTTCAATATGTTCTCACAGAACACTTCATCCCTGGTGTTTTCACATTGCCTCCAATTCCCTTCTGTTGGTGAAAAACAACAACAACAACGACGACGACAATTACCAACACTTTTGTTTCCAGCCCCCAAACATATTGAAATAGCAATTCAACTCAAATCATTTGGGCTATGTTAAAAGTATCAGCCTTTGGGAGCACCTGGGTGGCTCAGCGGGTTAAGCAGCCAACTCTTGATTTCAGCTCAGGTCATGATCCCACAGTTTGTGAGTTCGAGCCCTGCATGGGACTCTGTGCTCACAGTGGGAGCTTGCTTGGGATTCTCTCTCTCCTCTCTCTCTGCCCCTCTCCCTCTCTAAATAAATAAATACATCAATACATAAACATTAAAACAATATTTAAAAAACCAAGCTATTCTTAATGTTATAATTTCCAATATAAGTTTCTTCAAAACTTGAATTCTAGAGTGCAGGTCTCCATTGGCCTAAAAATGACACATCAAAATATGTGTTGTCAGTTAAAAATAAGCAGAAGAAATAAGGTGACTGGTTGTATAAACAGCCGTCTGGTTAACTGAAATGGAATAGCCCCAACCAGTGAGCAGAGGTAACAAGGACCAGAAAACATGAAAGGTTAGGTTCTACAGAGTGAGCGAGATAGAAAGCAGAAGACAATAGCGGTAGATATGATTCCCACCAGAAGGCAACAGACACCTCATTTAAACACGGCCATCAAAGAACCGCGGTGAAAGTGTGCCTGACTCTTTCTCTCAAATGACAAGCGGTTCAAAAAATTATACACAGATTTTGAAAATGTGAGATGGGCAGAAAGGCAACATCCTCTAAACCAAAAACGACAGTGCCTTAAAATGGTGAAGAAACAAGTGAAACAATGAGTGGAAATAAGTACGGGTGCTGGCTTTCAAATGTTGACTGCTTACTAAATGGCAAGATACATACCAAGGATAGTAAACATACTCATTCACCAAACTCAAATCAGTCTGTGCAGGTTCTATCAGACACATGCCCCCAGGTCTCACTTTTACAAATGAAGGGACAGATTCAGACAATTTAAATGACGTGCTCAAAGAAATTTGTATTGCGGACACAATGTTGAACCCTTGAAAATGCAAGATGAAAAGAAGGAAAAATTAATCAGCCCCTCTACTTGCAAAAGAATGGATAATCTGTATCCCACACAATATTTATTTTGCTTCCTATATTATTTAATTGAGTTGACCAAAACATAGCAAATGATGGCCACGTAGTCACTATACTCAGAGAGTTTCATACACAGCTTATCTCTTGACAGTAACAGTGAACTACTATGGGTTGGTGTGATGTCTGCTCACCTCTAGAGAAAACTGCTAGCAGAAGGAGGGGTGGGGCAGTCAAAGAACACACAGGCTGGTATACATCAGGCAAAGTCAGTCACTTGCCCGGATGTGACTCACTTGGGTACGTTGTGGGGGTGGTTGTATAAACTTGCAGTTTAGAGGAATGTTCTTTCACTTGACCTACTCAATATTCAGTTTTTAAAAATGCTACGGATGGAGTCTCATGAAGATATAAGGCTTTTGTTTTTCAAAATTGTGTATAAAATGAAGTAGTTCGACTAACAAAGTTATTCCTTTTACTTATGTAAATATAGCATTAAGCCTATTAAATTTACTGATAATCTTTAGTATGGGCTTTCTGAAGAATATTAGAGGATTTCTGTTCTTTCTTAACTCTAAAGCTAAGTCCAAACACAAAGAATCAAAGTTAAAAAGAGGGCTGTTAGAATTCCTTTGAAGAATATAAAAAGACGCAATTTTTGCTACCATGGCAGTGAAGTGAAATCGGAGGTTAGCCACTGTGGGAGTAACAAGGTTTTAAGGTGAGACATTCAAAAAGCTCTTCTTTGAATCCACTTGTTGTGCTTTTGATCCTTTCTGAGAAATAGAAAAAAAGGGGAGAAATAGTGTGTTTCACTGAATATGGCATGAGTTCCAGAAATACCTGGAATTGCACCGCATTCAATCTATTGCATTAGAAGATATAAATAACGCGCAACTGATGGTTTCGCAGTAGTCGAATGGTAGTCAAGTGTAAAAGGTACTTGCTATTTTTTTTATTTGCACAATTTCTCAAGTGACATGAGCAGTGTAGCATCCGGTACATTAGATGTAACCAATGTTAGGAATTTCCTTAACAAGCGAAATAGTCAAAGTAAGATATATTCTAGCAGCAGTCCTCTGATTTGATGTGCTTTCTAGATAGCAGTCCGATGACAGTTATTATTTTTTCACTATTGCTATTGTGTTTTCTGTAGTTGCAACAACATCTCATATCGACGTTATCTGCCGTTAATACTGGAAATAAAAATTCGTAATCAATTTTATATTCAATTTTATGTTCAATTCATAAACCATGGAGATAAATTTACTTTACTTTTAGTACTCTTCAATTTTATATTCAATCTGTAAACAACGAAGATAAATTTCCTTTAGTTTTACCAAATCTTTGGTGTTGTAGTGTTTCTCTCTCTTATTCTCTCTAACATGCATTGGGGAAGTAATGTTTCAAAGGATAAATTGGGTTCACTATAAGCTTGAAAATCAAGAAAGTTACAAGCATCTAAATTGCCATCCAACTGAATAGGCTATTTAAAAAAAATAATCCATTTGAAAAGAGAACAGTTTCAGTCCTTGTTATAAGGAGTCATGAGCATTCAAGGAAGATTAGTCTCATCAGCTCTCACAGGAATCACCCTTCCACATGAATCCTTTCTCTTTTTCATATTCCAAAAAAATGTCCTTTTCCTTCCAAATGAAAAAGAAAAAATGTAATAACTTTAAAGATCTTGACAAACATTTTCTTAAACACTAACTGGCAGGCATGCTGATGATTCTTGCAAAGAGATTAAAATGAAAATTCCACTCGAGGAAAGAGGGGAAAAACAGAATTGCTCATGTCCTGGCAGAAAGACCCTCGCAGAAAGACCCTCTGTTGAGGTCAAGTTAGTGCCGGAAACACGCTTCAGGGACACCAGTAATTTGCAGCCAAACCCCTCAGTGAGGCCAAGGTTAGTCCTGAGCTGGGAAAGACAGCGTGAATTTCACCTTGCCAGCAAGTTGCAATCTGTATCCAAATTGATGTGACAGAGCTTGCCTACAAGACAGAATGTGTGTGTGTGTGTGTGTGTGTGTGTGTGTGTGTGTGAGGCTGTGTCAGCAATGAGTAGAAGAGTAAAAAAATTTGTCACTAAGTTGTCTTAGTTGTGTAATTTCTACCAGACATTCAGCTATTATGGAAATAAACAGGCCCTTAACAATTACCTTTTAAGATGGTTTCTGGTATGTGGGAGTGCAAGACATCTCTTTATGGCTACTGTTCTAGCACCCAGTTCTCAGCAGCTCTGAGCAGTTGCATGTAGCCGAGAGACTTGACCTTCCCTTTTCTGAAGAGTGCACCCAACATTATATCTCCTGTCCTGGAGCATTCCCCTGATGCTGCCACATGGAGCATCGGCAGGGATCTTCATACCCTAGCAGGTGCAACACGCGAGTACAGCCATGTTAACACCTGAGGAACCACCCTGGACCCATGTGGGAACAGAAATCAGTGAACAAGATCTTCCGTTTGTTGCCTCTGGGCAAAAATAGTTTTGAGATACATAATGCTTCTCTGTCTTTTCTGTGAGATTGAGCACTGGTCGCCTGAAGGTAGCCAACTTTATAATTCCTGTATACAGTGTTTTGGTGCTTTTGCCTTTTATTCGTACTACAGAAAATAGCTTTCCTAAAAAACCAGCCTACTATCCTTTCATTCAATCTCTGCTTTTGGGTGAATTCCAGTTATGTTAGTGGATGCAACTTATTAGAGAAGGTGGAGCATTTATATCTAGGTAATGCCTTTATTGATAAACTAACTGTCTTTCTGAAGGTTTGTCTATATTGGAAAAACTATGAGTAATAGTTTTTGTTTACTTGTTTATTTTTAATGATTAAACTACATTCAGCTGAACAAGTTTAAAACACATGTATGCCTTACATGTTTGTCTACAGAAGAAAGGCCAAGGACTTTAAGATGGCTTACAAACCTTTCAAGATCCCCAGGAAACACTTTCTGTCACTACCAACCACTGCTTCAGCACACACACACACACACACACACACACGCACTCATGAATGTGTGTAGCACTCATATACATACATACAAAGTCTATATTTTACCAAACAAAAAAAAAATATTCAATGTTCTCGCCATCTATCATGACTTATCATGTTTCTGGGCCTTTCTGAATTTTCTTTCTTCTACATAAAATCTCTTCGTCTATTTGCCCATCAGATGACCCACTGTTTCTTTTGAATATCTTTCACTTGGACCTTTTCATTTATATCAGTCAAATTTATGTGATTATCAATGGGTTTGTAAAAACATTTCCACATACCAACATTACAATGCACTATTTGTTTATTTATTGTTCTTTTTTTTAACTTTAGAGAGAAAAAGAAAGAGCATGAACGGAAGAGGGGCAGAGAGAGAGAAGAACAGAGAGAGAGAGGGAGAGAGAATCTTAAGCCGTCTCTGTGCCCAGCAAAAAACCCGATGCAAGGCTCTATCCCATGGCCCTGAGATCATGACCTGAGTAGAAACCAAGAGTCAGACACTTAACTGGCTGAGTGACCCAGGTTCCCCTATAAAGCACTATTTAAATAAGTACATATTTCAGTGTGTTTTATATTAAATTAAGGGCAAGATCTTTGTCCTATTTACAGTTTTATCTCCAGTACATCAGCATAGATGTTTTATAAATACTTGTGAATAAATGAGTAACCGAATTATGATAGTGTTTAGCCTTCCCTTAAATAGCCAACCTTTCGTTAAGGTATCTTATAGTGGTGACATTAGTTGAACTCTTCTTAAAGAAATCAAGAACCACAGTTCCATATTGTTGCCTGGTAAAAGAAATTTGTTTTATATCCTTCCATTTCAACACTTTTTGATGATTTCTCCCTTATCTTCCACTCACTGGACTCACATTAATTGTGTGTCCATTATACATCAGGCACTGAGGACAGCACTTGGGAACAAAGAGACAGTGATTTCTTTCTTAAACTGTATATTACACCTTTGTGGGGAAACCAGGGATTAACATCTGATTATGTAAATACAATTTATGTGGTTAAAATTGTGATGTGTAATATAAAGGCCATGAACAGATCGTGAGGAGAAAGTTCTGCTTAAGAGAGATGACAAACAACAACATAAAAAATGGGCTTTTGCACTACAAGAAGAGTGTGGGGAGACATTTAAAGCAGAGGGGACAACACATAAAAATCTGACATGGAGAAGGACTGATCATCTTCCAAGAACTAAAAGGAAAGTGGTATGGATAGACTCCATGAAGGAGAGGAGAGGTGGTTCAGGAGTGAATTCAGAGAGGAAAACAAACACAAGAGCAAAGTCACAAAAGGCATCTTCAAATTGGGTTTTATTGGGGTTGCAGGGAAAAGTGTAGAAGGTTTTACAGGACTGGAGTCATAAGATGTGATGAATAGTTTATAAACAATTAGGTTTCTTACTCTCTGGAGAATTGAGTGGAAAAGATTAAGAGTGGAACTGCGAAGCGAGTGGTTAGATAAAAGTGTCTGCGGCTTAGCAGAGAAATTGCATGTGCGATAGAAATTTATGAGTCAATATTTAAATTATATTTAAAGTCAAAGGACATAGATTAGGTCACCAAGGGAGAGAATGAGAGAGAAGTGAAAATAGACCCTGAGTGAATTCATCATCAACAACAACAACAAAAAGCTCAGTCTGTCAGAGGGAAAGTCTGGAATATTCAGTGTCCCAGAAACTGCCGGATAAAAGTGTTTCGAGATGTGGAGAAGCATCAACTATGTCATATGCTCCCATGAGATTTAGCAAGTTTATTACCAAAGTGCATTACCTGGACTTGGTAAAATAGAGCATTGCCAATCTTAGAAGAAAAATGCTCATACAGACTTGGAGTAGAGACATATATAAGAATGATAGGACTGAGTTGCAGTATCACTGAAAACATATGCATAGGTTTTGTTGTAAGTCTGTTGTGAATTTGCCTATGAAGAAGCAAATGATGAGTGTATGAGTAAAACTGTCGCGAGGACGTAAAAATCAGGCGGAAGAAGTCAGAGACACAACGACTATTTTGGATTTATTTATTTTGAAGTGAATCTTATTTATTTGGTTTATTTATTTATTTATTTATTATTTATTTATTACTTCATTTGTGCACGTTGACACACAATATTACATTCGTTTCGGGTGTACAACTTAGTGATTCGACAAGTTTACACATTACGCTTTGTTCACCACCCCGTAGCTACCATCTCCCCCAGTACATTGCAATCACGATATCATTGACTGTCTATTAAGGACACCTAGGTTGCTTCCATATCTTGGTTATTATAAATAATACTGCAATAAACATCAAGTTGCATATATCTTTTCTAATTAGTGTTTTCATTTTCTTTTTTGTAAATACCCAGTAGTTGAATTATTGGATCATATGGTATTTCTATGTTTAATTTTTTGAGAAATCTCCCTACTGTTTTCCATAGTGGCTGCACCAGTTTACATTCTTATCACCAGCGTACAGGGATTTCTTTTTCTCCATATCCTCACCAACACTGATTATTTCTCATCATTTTGATTTTGCCTATTCTCACTGATGTAAAGTGACATCTCATCATGGTTTTGATTTGCATTTCCCTTATAATTCGTGATGTTGAGCATCTTCTCATGTGTCTGTTGGCCATCTGGATATTTTCTTCGGAAAAATATCAGTTGGGTCATTTACCTATTTTTTAATCAGATTTTTTGGGTATTGAGTTCTATACCTTTTTTATAGTTTGGCTGTTAACCCTTTATTGGATATTTCATTTGCAAATACCTTCTTCCATTTAGTAGGTTGTCTTTTTGTTTTGTTGATTGTTCCCTTTGCTCTGCAAAAGCTTTTTTTTTTTTTTAATGTAGTCCAACAGTTTATTTCAAGATATATTACAGATTTGTAGTAATAAAAACAGTGTGGTATTGGCACAAAAATAGACATAGATCAATAGAGCAGAATAGAGACTCCAGAAATAAACCCACAATTAACATGGTCAATTAATCTCTGACAAAGGAAGCAATATTATGTAATAAGGGGGAAGGACAAACTCTTCAATAAATGGTGCTGGGAAAACTGGACAGCTGCATGTAAAAAAAAGTGAAACTGGACCACTTTCTAACATCATACATAAAATAAATTCCAAATGGATTAAAGATCTGAAAACAGGGGCGCCTGGGTGGCGCAGTCGGTTAAGCGTCCGACTTCAGCCAGGTCACGATCTCGCGGTCCGTGAGTTCGAGCCCCGCGTCAGGCTCTGGGCTGATGGCTCGGAGCCTGGAGCCTGTTTCCGATTCTGTGTCTCCCTCTCTCTCTGCCCCTCCCCCGTTCATGCTCTGTGTCTCTCTGTCCCAAAAATAAATAAACGTTAAAAAAAAAAAGTAAAAAAAAAAAAAAGATCTGAAAACATAAATATCCTAGCAGAGAACACAGGCAGTAATTTCACTGACATCAGCCATAACAACATTTTCCCGGATATGTCTCCTAAGGCAAAAGGAAACAAAAAGAACCACAGAGAAGACTATTTAAAACAGGCAATTGTGTAGCCTCAGGTCTAAAAGAGTGCACAGTAGCTGGTCTGCTGTTCTTGACAGTCTGAGCAACAATGGAACAAAGAGAAGGAAAACTGAGATCATATTCATTGGGGAGTTTTCACATAACCCACACCCATCCAGGTGGCAGTATCCAAATTAATAAGTTGAGTAAATTCAGATCTCATTCCTCATATTTTCTCCTTATAACGCATAGGGGATTAGAGAGGATTGCATCTCTGCAAGAGTACTATACCACAAGGTTAATTTGCAAATTAAATTTTGGTAAGTATCCCTCTCACAAATATTTAACTGTATCTGATCTTCAGTTTTTTGTGGTTTTTGTAATTAAAAAAATTATTTGTATTGTTTGTTACAATCCAAATGCCTTTTTTGCAAGTTATAGTTTGATTTATACTTGCTAAGTTCAATTTGCAGTCTAACTATATAAATTTAAAATATGAAACCATTTCAGGGGCGCCTGGGTGGCGCAGTCGGTTAAGCGTCCGACATCAGCCAGGTCACGATCTCGCGGTCCGTGAGTTCGAGCCCCGCGTCAGGCTCTGGGCTGATGGCTCGGAGCCTGGAGCCTGTTTCCGATTCTGTGTCTCCCTCTCTCTCTCTGCCCCTCCCCCATTCATGCTCTGTCTCTCTCTGTCCCAAAAATAAATAAAAAAAAAAAAACGTTGAAAAAAAAATTTAAAATATGAAACCATTTCAAACACTAGAACTCAAATCTCACACTAATTTATAACTTTTTAACTAATTTATAACTTTTATTTGAGAAGAATATTATTACTCTATGTGCAAGTTGCTTCTATTACTTTTCTTAAAAGGATCATTGATAATAAGATGTCCAGGTATAGTAAAGAGTGAATGATGTGCTAAATTTTTGAGAGAACATAGCTGACATGTAGTCTCTAAGAAAAAAACCACACTCTTGGGAGCGGTTTTTATTGGATAGTCTGGAGGAAATTTTACTGTTACCGCTATGTCTTCAGTAACACAAAATGTTTTCTAGGAACTTCTTTGGCCATAAATTCCCAAAACAAGAGGATTAATTCATTGACTTTGATTCAGAACCCAATGAACTGAAAAGAGAAAGACTCATTTTCATTTCAGTGCTCTAGAGAATAAAGCAGTTGGACATAAGAGTACAAGCATGTGAACTTATGTTGAAACAGTACTATTAAGAAGGAGACTTGCCAGGAGTTATATGACTTGGAATTCAGCATGTCTGGTCCTCAATATCATACTTAAATATACCTTATTAAATTAGTTATTGTCAATAAAAGTAAGAAGTGTATGGAAAATCACCAGTAAAATAACCTTAATTAATTGCTTCTCTATCCTTGTAAAAAGCAAAGTTTAATATCTGCAAAAGACTAAAAAAAAAAAAAAATCTGACCTGCAAACACTGTAGAGAAATTTGCATTTAAGTGAAGTCAAAATGATTTCCTCCATTTTGTAAAGGCAAGCACTCTTACTCAGATAATTTAAACATGTTATCTAATATTTAAACAATTAAAACAATAAAACATTACAACTGTAACCTTTTAAAATTCCTTAAAGTAAAAAAAAAATATCTATTCAGTTTACATCCACATTTATTGAGTAAAGTGATATTTTATTTTATTTATTTATTTTTTTATTTTTTTAAAGTGATATTTTAAAAAAAAGCAATTACTTTCAGAAGCTTGGGAGTGCTTGGGTGGCTTAGTTGATTGAGCGTCTGACTTAGGCTCAGGCCATGATCTTATGGTTCATGGGTTCAAGCCCCACGTGGGGCTCTTTGCTGACAGCTCAGAGCCTGGAGCCTGCTTCAGATTCTGTGTCTCCCTCTCTTTCTGCCCCTCCCCTGTTCACATTCTGTGTGTGTCTGTCTCTCAAACATAAATAAACTTAATTTTTTTTTAAAAGAAACCTGTTATTGTTTGAAAGAACTAGGACAAAATTATTACTTTTTTTTTTTTAAGTTTATTTTTGACAGGAAGAGAGAGAGAGAGGAAATCATCACAGAGCCCTATACGGGGCTCAAACTCAAGAACCAGGAAATCATGACCTGAGCCAAAGTCAGACGCTTAACTGACTGAGCCACCCAGGCACCACTAAAAGTATTACTTTTAACTGACATACATAAAATTCAGTTATAACATATTTTGTACAGGTAAGGAGTATTTTAAATATAGAGCTGGATACATTGAAAGCTGGATATGAAGGCAGACAAAAGTGAACAATCTAGAACAAGGAGCCTTTGGAACTACCACCTATTTCTCCAAGGAGCAAAATGTACAAATCAAAGAAACAATACTATTTTGTGCATTAGTCTGCTCAGGTTGCCATAACAGAATAAAACGGACTGGGGGATTTACTTTCATTTTTATTTTTTTTGTTTCAAGTTTTTATTTAAATCCCTGTTAGCTAACATATAGTGTGATATTTATCTCAGGAGTAGACTCTAGTGATCATCACTTAAATATAACACCACAGACAGGGATTTAAAGAACAGAAATATATTTGTTCACAATTCTGGAGGCTAGAAGTTCAAGATCAAGGAGATAGCATGGTTGGTGTCTGGGAAGACTTCTCTTCTTTGACTGGCAGATGGCCACCTTCTCCCTGTGTCTTCACATGGCTTTTCTTCTATGTGCTCTCACTCCTGATGTCTCCTCCTCTTCTTATAAGGACACTAGTCCTACTGAATTAGAGCCCCACCTTTATAACCCCATTTAACTTTACCTCCTAAAGGCACTAGCAGCAAATACAGACGCATTGGAAGTTAAACTTCAAACTATGATTTTTTGGGGGAGAGGCTGACGAGGTATAATACAATTTAGCATACAATATTTGGTAAATTTTTCTTTAATTTTTTTTAGACGTTTATTTATTTTTGAGAAAGAGAGAGACACAGCATGAACGGGGGAGGGTCAGAGAGAGAGGGAGACACAGAATCCGAAGCAGGCTCCAGGCTCTAAGCTGTCAGCACAGAGCCCGACGCGGGGCTCCAACTCAAGAACCAGGAAATCATGACCTGAGCCAAAGTCGGACGTTTAACTGACTGAGCCACCCAGGCACCCCAATTTTTCTTGATTTAGCATATTCCAGTGATGTTTTCAGTGCGCAATGGTAATATCAGCTGAATAAACTGTAAGCTGAACAAGTAAACCAAGTGTTATACTCACTTGCTACTTCCAAACTCTTAAATTTATTCCAACTTCAGTTATGTCATGTATTGGATCTTTGAAAACAAACCAGCTTATTACTCAACAGTGACTTTTGGCTAACAATGTTATACTTGTTCCTTTCATAGAGAGCAAATATTGGATGTACTTAAATCTGAAATTTAAAAAAAAAAATGAGGGAGGGTTTCATACTCTATTTTCCTTCTAACTCCATTTTTTAATCATTCTATTTCCACTTACATCCACTATTGTACGGAAAAATATAGGAAACAAATTTATTTAAACATGTCTTTTTTAAAATATTGATTTATTTTGAGAGAGAGAAAGCGCTAGTGGCCGGGTGTGTGTGTATGGAGGGGGGGTGGTTAGGCAGAGAGAGAGAGGGAGACAGAATCCCAAGCAGGCTCCATGCTGTAAGTGCAGAGCCTGATGTGGGGCTTGATCTCCTGAACCTTGAGATCATGACCTAAGCCTAGATCAAGAGTAGGATGCTTAACTGACTGAGCCACCCAGGTGCTCCTTTAAATATGTCTTTTGTATTACTTGTATCCCTAGGTTTCCCTTTCTAATCAAACACGTAGAAATACATCCAGTCCAGAGTCTCAAGGAATTACGAGATTTTTAAACAAGTTGTAGCTACAAATTCTTTATTTCTCTAAGCTCCTTAATTATGTAGTCCAAACTAGATGGCTGTGTAGATTATGCTTTTTTTTTCTTTATATGTAGGATATCTTATATTTGTAATTTTGATTTTTCAGTATTGTTGTTACAAAAACCCTTCGAAACAGACATAGACTTAGAAAAAGTAAACTGATTATGGTTATAAAGCTGCAAAATATATCAGCGGTATCATATAAGTGAACTTATATGAAGAAGAGTATTTTAATTGATAAGGAAGTAGTTTACCAAAACATTGCATCTATTTTTTCCAGAGGTAACAGAAGATGTATGATACTCAGACTTAATGAAATTTTATGTATAACTGAGAACATTTATTTATATATATATATATAATATATAGTATATTTGCATATATTTATATTATACATAATATATCTTATTATGTATGTGTGAATATATTGCATATAATTTATTGTAATAACTATTATATTTCATTGTTATTATTTAAATTATGCTAAATAGTAAAAAAAGTCACTATATGATTTCCCAAATAAAGTAAGCCCCCCAAGCAGAACCTTTTACAAACTTAATAAGTTTCTAGACTGCTAGATACTTATCTCTGAATTCTTGTTATTCTTCTACATTTTCTCCTCTGCCCTTGTTCTTGTTCTCTGATTTAGCAGCCACACTCAGAAGCTAGGGGGACTGGGGACCAAAATTGACATTTCTATCATCACAATCACAATTCTGGGTGATGCTAAGATTGATTTGGCCATTGTCCCTCCATCCACATCCAAATATCGTTGAAATAAATTATGTCTCTCCACCATTAGTAGCTTATTTTAGTTTAGTTTAGTTATTTTCTAATTTATTAATTTAAATGATATTTTTTATTAATTTTTAAAATTTTAGTTACAGTACAGTTAACATACAGTATTATAGTAGCTTTAAGTGTACAATATAGTGATTCAATAATTCTCTACATCGTTAGTGCTCATCACGGTATCTCCTTCATCCCCTTTACCTATTTCACCCACTCACCCACTTACCTCCCCTCTGATAAGCTTTATTTTAAATGAGTACCCTCACTTAAAGTATTTGTTTAACAAGAACAATTTTTTTTATTTGAAACATACTTTAGAATACATGGTTCTAAAAGATACATATAAAGCCTCCTATCCAAGAATAATAGAATATGCATATTCTTCAAGTACATACAGAAGAATCCCCTGGTTAAATCACATAAAAAGAGACATAACAAATATTACAGATTTAGAAAGATTGAAATCATAACAAGTATATTTTCCAACCATGATGGTACAAAACTACAGACCAACCAGTGGCACGATTAAAATATACACCAAGTGGGGCGTCTGGGTGACACGGTTGGCTAAGCGTCCAACTTCGGCTCAGGTCATGATTTCATGGTTCGTGAGTTTGAGCCCCTCGTTGGGCTCTGTGTTGACAGCTCAGAGCCTGGAGCCTGCTTTGGATTCTGTGTCTCCCTCTCTCTCTGCCCCTCCCCACTCATGTTCTGTCTCTCTCTAAAATAAATATACATTAAAAACATTTTAAAAAATATGCACCAAGTAACTTGGTAGCAGAGACAAGTGACCCGTACAGAGGAGCTAGTGGGATGGAGAGGAAACAGAAGGAGCAAAGGAGAGGGTGAGAACAATGGTCTATTGACAAGAAACCAAGCAGAATGTGCAGATATTTATATTATTGGAACAGAAAGAACAAAGCAGAGAGCCAGAAATGATGGCACAAGAGCAGACCAAAATGGCATTATTGATGGTTGTAAAAATAGGAAGAGTTTATAACTATGTAGTTATTGATTGAGCAAATAAGACTCATATGTTACTATATTATTAGATCCACATCAAATAGATTTCGGGAAAAGATTCAAATATGATTGAATGATGAACCACATTCTTTATGGAAATTCCCAAATTGCAAGCCATACAAAGTCAATTCCACCCTAGGTAAATAAAGGATGCTGCTTAGAATATTTTCACAGCCTCTTAATTTTTTAAGTACTTATTAATTTTTCTGGTAACATAAGAATATAGAATAATGTGAGAGTATAAGTATTTCTACAACTAAAAAGTCTTCCCTTTTTTCTTGCTTCTGTGTGTCTTTAAACAATGCCTCAATAACTTGCAGTATTTCAAATCTGTCCACCAGAACGCTTATGGTACATTTTAAGTTTTATATCCATAATGTAAAACTGATTCCTAAAATAAAAAATTCTATGCATTTGCACTTGGGCTTCTAGTTTGTTTGCCTTTTGTTCAGTTTTTAAAATATATGTATGCTTTCAGAATATAGGGTGCCTGCAAACAGTTGTTATATCTACATATAGCTGTGTATTTCCAGCTGTTTTATAAAGCTTGTCTTTATTTTTCAATATGCACGCGAATGAATTCTTTATTCCAGTGCAATTCACATACTTTCACAGAGCCACTACAAACTCTACAATGAAAAGAGTTCCTTGCTGTGAAGTAGAGACATAAAAATATGTTAACTGGGAGTTATTGTAAAGCTCTTTTTTTTTTTTCTGAGCCATATATTCTTGGTATAATTACCTTTGCTACATCAACCAGACAAACTTGGAGTTTCAGTCTTTATGAGAAAAATAAAATAAAACATTAATCCGTGTAAACTGGAAATGATAATAAAGCCAATTTCACTCTTATAAAAAATATACTACAATCTAATTTCCTCCTGTAGAAAGACATGATTGGTATGAAGGCACTGAAGATGAATATTATTAAACCAAAACCAGACATGGAAGATTTGAAAATCAGTTATTGTATTTAATTATTTAGAAATAGAATCAACATTAAAAAATGATCTTCTGCCAAAGATGAAAATGTTGAGTTAGAGCTGTTATTACTTTACCTCCAATAAAACATCTCCTAGAGCTGAAAATCACATGGAAAAGAGAAAATGCAAATGAGGAATCTGACAAAAGAATGATTCTATACCTTTTATTTATTTTTAAGTTATATTTTTAAAGTTTATTTATTTTGACAGAGAGAGAGAGAGAGAGAGAGAGCAGGGGAGGAGCAGAGAGAGAGGAGAGAGAATTCCAAGCACGCTCCACACTGTCAGCACAGAGCCCCATATGGGGCTTGAACTCGCAAACTGAGGTCATGACCTGAGCCAAAACCAAGAGTCGGACGCTTAACCGACTGAGCCACCCAGGACCTCTGGTTCTGTACCTTTTATAATATGACTATCAAAGGGAGTTTGAACAGGAAATGGGGACTTCCACTTTCAGCTGTTTGATGGACTTGATAATCAGAATCCGTATCACTTCACACTCTGGATATCAGGATCCTAGAATTCCCTGCCCAATAGCCGTAACGCTGCATTCGGTGCCTTTCATAAGGCAGAGTATACCATCAGCACTTGTGCTCCTAGGCTTGAGGCTTGTCCAAGGGGAGCCTGGACATTCTCCAGGTGGGGTGGTGCTTATGAAACTTACCACATATGTGCTGCACCGTTCCAGTGATGGTGTCAGTGACCTTGTTGGTACAGAATGCAACTGTGAGTTAGAAAAGTAGAGTGGACTGCAGGCCAGAGACCTACGCTTGTGCTCTTATCCCAGCCACTCAAATGGTAAGGATGCACCTGGTCTCAGGATTTATTCCAGTTTGTAAAGTAAGTATCTCCTTGAGGAATTCCTAATCAGAAGCCTATACACACTGATGCAAATTTGCACGATGTGAGCGGTCTGCAAAGCACCAAATTGAGCAATAATCTTTAAGTGGTCCTATGTTTAAACTGATTGGAAAGGACTATACAAAACAAATGTAATCTTTGGAAAAATGCAGCTCCCTCCACCTCCTGCTCCCCAATCAAGACATGAGCATCTTTTTCCCCCAAATCAGAGCAATTTTATGCCATAGTTCCTAAAAGTAAAATTAAACTTAATAAAATATTGTTCAAGTGTTCTACTCCGTATACACCATACTCCCTTTAGCCCTGTAAATCAGGTTTCAGCAAACTATGGACCTCAATCCAGTTGCCTGTTGTAGACCCTACAAACTAAAACTTTTGTGTGTGTGTTGCTTTTAAATGTTTGCAGATAATCAGAGGAAGAATACAATTTTGTGACTTGAAAATTATAAAAGTTTCATATTTTAGTTTCTACATATAAAGTTTTTTTTTTTTTTTTTTTTTTTTTTTTTTTAGCACATAGCTCTTCTCATTTGATAATGCAGTGCCTGTGGCTGCTTTGGTGCTGTACCATCAGAGTTCTGAGAACCAAAAATGTCTACCCCACTCCCAGCCTGGATGTGGAGAACACAAAGGACACCTTATCACCTACAGTAACATGTGTTGCTATTCCACAGTCTTTATTAGCATACTTTTGATATTCTAGGACCCCTATATCCAGGCAAATAGCTTGGTTATTCATTACAAGATCTGAAAGACCCATCAACTCTTTGGAAAAAAAATACATTTATTTATTTTTTGAGAGACATAGAAAACAGAGCACAAGTTGGGGAGAGGCAGAGAGAGAAGGAGACACAGAACCCGAAGCAGGCTCCAGGCTCCGAGCTGTCAACACAGAGCCTGACACGGGGCTTGAACTCACAAACCATGAGATCATGACCTGAGCCGAAGTCGGATGCTTAACCGACTGAGCCACTCAGGCACCCCTAGACCCATCAACTCTTTAATGGAAAGCATCAACAACAGTTTGGGCCCTAAAATTCTTTGAGTTATTCACTTCAACTCATCTCCCTATTGTGTTTACCAATCCTGGACTATTATGTCATCCTTACCCATTCATAATCTAATCAAAGCATCACAACGAAAGATCTACCGCAAACAAAATTTCCAATTCTCAACAAATATACCTCCCTCCATCTGAGATACTGCCAAAGCTTTACAGATGTGTTCTGTCTCCTAGTGGTAAGCAATAAACTCAGCTTTGCCTTATCAGCAGATTGTGTTGGTAATATTTAGGGAGACAGCTTTCAACAATTTAGTAGTTGCCATATAGACCATATGGCCCACGAAGTCTAAAAGATGTACTAGCTGTCCCTTTACAGAAGAAAGTTTGTCAACCTCTGTTTTACATGAATAACATTGGTCTTATTTTAAGCAAAATGCCCAATTGAATCTCTTTTCAAAGATGCATTATTATTTTGTTCTTGTTGTTTTGTTTTCTTTTGTATTGTTTTGTTTTTACTTCACACTCTAAGAGCCTCATTCCATGTGGATTCCAAAACAATTTCAGAGAAGGTGATGAAGGGTAGGGGGTACATCACGGATTATGGTCAGACATCCTCCAAATCTGACATTTTAGGAACTGAATACCCACCTGGCTTTTACGTGGTGTATGCACCCCTCAATTGTTCCTGTATGCAGAATTTTTACTAAATGACAAAGATCATATTTCTAGAAAAATCTAAGTGTATGATATCATCTCCACCAAAATTGGGTGCAACCTTAGCAAAGTTTGATGCAACACACATATCAAAACTAGTGGAATCGGTTACAGGACAAGGATGGAGTTTGCAAATAGTCAAATCCCTTGGTGTCTTACCCGCATCTCCTGTCAGAATATATGAAGCCCACCCCTAATGAGAACAAACAGGCTACTTACTCAGACATTCAGAGATGACTATAGCAAGGAAGTCAGCCACCATCACTTGCATTTGATAGAGACTCAAAGACTCACTGAGGAATGGAATGGAAAACTTTATGGTGAGCAAAAGGTGAGGCTTCAGGGATGTTCTGACTGGAAGTTGAACTATTTCCATTTCTTCAAAGCTTTGAAGATCAGGAGTGATCACAGATTATACCTGGGAGCTTGTTGTTGAGATATTCTTAGCTTCTCCACTCCTTAAAAAAAAAAAAAAGATACATTCTGTAAGTGATGAATCACCGGGTTTTATGCCTGAAACCAATACGAGTGCATGTTAACTAACTTGAATTTAAATAAATTAATTAAAAATAATTCAAATAAATTTAAAAAAAAAGAAAAGAAGAGGGACTGATCATCACAAAAAATACACATTCTTTATTTTTGTCTTCATACTTTATTTATATCATTAGGCTAGATTGGAGCTTCTCCATACAGGGATTAAGAGGGCAGGAACTAATCCATGCTTAGTTTTATTTTAAATTACTGTGGTCCTGATCTGTAAAATAAAATGTTATGCAGTATTTTATTTGGTATTCAAGAGATGGATCAAAAGTAACTGTTTGTGGATGGCTAACAGGATCATTATGTCCTGAATCATCTAAGAGAAAACTTAAAAACAAAAACAAAAAGAAACAAACAAAACCCCAACCAAACCAAACCAAACCAAACCAAACAAACAAACAAACAAAAAAACACCTCTCCAGTGTAGAAAAATGAGGCCTAAAAGCAGACAAAATTCTTTAACTGCTTCCCTTAAATCTACTTAAATTAGGATGCAAAATTACAGTATCTTGAGAGAGAAAAATTCACACTTCTCCTTTAGTGTTTAACTTTTTTGAGCCCTTTCCCCCAAATACCCCAAAAAGTTAAAAGTCAAACCGAAACACCCTTAGAGATGTTGCAGGCTCTGATCCTTCCACTAGATCATGTAGGGAAATTATAAAATTGAGAAACAAAGGAAACAAGAGCTCTCACCAGAGCACTGACACCACAGTATACTTGGGACCTGATTTTATATTCCCTTTCTTGTAGAATGCAAGGAAATTGTCTATCAGATTGCCTTAATGTGAAATTAAGCTCTCAAAACGACCCCTGCTTTCCTCAGAAACTTTTGAGAAGCATAGTGTAGATATAATGCCCATTGGGTGCTATTCACTTTTATTAAGTGAAAAAAACTCTTTCACGGGAAAAGTTCATTTACTGTTATTAACTCCTTAATGGCTAAATATTGTGTTGAAAACCAATTAGGGTAACTCCATTCTCTCAGATTAATTTATATAAAGAAGAACCATTTGGATAAAGAGAATGTTTAGCAAGAAGCATTAAAAAGATGCTAAATATAAATATATGGATGGGGTGCCTGGGTGGCTCAGTTGGTTAAGCGTCCAACTTGGGCTCAGGTCCTGATTTCACAGTTCATGAGTTCGAGCCCACATGGGGCTCTGTGCTGACAGTTCAGAGCCTGGAGTCTGTTTTGGATTCTATGTCTCCCTCTCCTCCGCTCCTCCTCTACTCACGCTCTGTCTCTCTCCACCTCAAAAATAAATAAATATTAAAAAAAATTAAATATATGGATGGACTAGAGGGTATTATGCTAAGTGAAATAAGTTAGACCAAGAAAAACAAATTCCATATGATTCCACTCACAAATGGGATCTCAGGAAATGAATAAAGAAACAAACAAAACCAGAATCAGACCTACAAAATTGATGATTGCCAGAGGGGAGGGGAGTGAGGGGTGAAGGGGATTGGCAAAACGTGTGAAGGCTAGAGGAAGATACAGGCCTCCAGGTCCAGAATGAGGAAGTCAGGGGCAAAAAAGGCACAGCATGAGGAACAGAGACAATGATATTGTAGGAACAATGTAATGGGACAGATGGCAACTATATTTGTAGTAAACATAGCATAAGGTGTGCACTTGTAAAACCACTAAGCTCTACACCTGAAATTAATATAACTTTGTGTATCAACTATACCCAAGTAAAAAAGAGAGGAGGGCACCTTGGTGGCTCAGTTGGTTAAGCATCCAACTCTTGATCTTGGCTCAGGTAATGATCTTAGGGTCTGTGAGTTCAAGTCTAGCATCAGGCTCTGCTTTGATGGGCTGGAGACTGCTTGGGATTCTGTCTCTCCTTCTCTGCGCGCCACCCCATTTGTGCTTTCTCTCTCTCTCTTTCTGTCAAAATGAATAAATAAACATAAAAAAAAGAAGAAAATCAGTTGGTAAAAACAAACAAATACATGTTATTATATGGATTGATAAGGAGCTCTATTTTAACTTGTACAGTTACATTCAGTTTTGCGTTTGATAGAGAAAAGTTTGATGTTAAAAATCAGAGTAATTAAAACATATTATAGTGTGTTAGATGAAAAATTATATCCAAACATTTCAGGTTCTTGAGTAATGTCTGCTTGGACACAAAAAGTCCTTCAAACAAACAAAATAAATATATGGCATAAGGACAGCGATAGATTTGTAGTTGAATATTTTGACTAGATGTGGTTTGTTGATATTTAGTTGAAACTTACAGGATGACATTTCATGCCTGAATATAAAAATGGAATTTATGCAAATTTGACTATGTGAAACAATTATTGTAGTTTTTGTATCAGTATTTTAGTTTAGTTAGAAAAATGAGATTTGGAGATAAGAAGTAGCTACTGGCCAACTAATGTAAGTTGGCCTGAGGTCAATTTGAGAAGCCAAATTACAACTACTGAAAAAATGCATACAACCGTCCATTGGAATATAAGGTTGGTATTTTTTACTTATGGCATATTTTATCCCATTAGAACGAATTTATTTCAAACAAAGTTAAAATATTATTACATTTAAATGGACATCTATAAGCCTTACTTTTCTCATTTGACATATTTAAAATTTGTTTAATGTTTATTCATTTTCTTTCTTTATTTTTTATTTTTTTTATTTTTTTGAGAAAGAGAGACAGAGTGTGAGCGGGGGAGGAGCAGAGAGAGAGAGAGAGAGAGAGAGATACAGAATCTGAAGCAGCCCCACACTCTCAGCTGTCAGCATAGAGCCCGACACAGGGCTCGAACTCACAGACTGCAAGATCATGACCTGAGCTGAAGTTGGGCACTTAACTAACTGAGCCACTCAGGAGCCTCTCATTTGACATATTTTAAAGGATTATGAATCTGTAAAGTTTATTAGTGGGGTTATTTGTCCACAGTAAATTTGCAATAAATACTAGCTACTATTATATCATAAACTATAGTAACCAAATTTTCTTTAAACCTGAACAACATGGTTTAAATTGCCTATATATTATTTCACATGACATTAAGTCTGATTTCAAAAGGAGTGAAAACTCATCATGGGGCATTTGATTTGTCCAAAGATACTCCAAGTACGTTTTAAGGAACAACCATTAAAATTGTACTCAGAAAGAAATACTGTTCACAATTTGGTGTTTATTTTCTACTTTTGGTAAAGTATTTTTATACAAAGACATGCATTTTCTTAACAATCTGGAATGATTCTTCTCCATATATCTTCAATGTTCTCATAGTAACTAGACTAAACATAGATTTTAATAGCTATAGAGTATTCTGTTATTATCAATTTTTATTTGCTCAGTAGTCAATTATTAGACATTTGGGATACCTATTTTTTCAATGTCATAAGTAATAATTCAGAATATCTTTTGTATATAAATGTCACACATTGATGACAATTTGTTTAGGATGAATTTCTAAGAAAGGAAGTACTGTGCCAAAAGAGATAAACAATTTATAAAGATTTGGGTATATGTTGTCGTATTTCATTTTTAATTTTGAATCATAGTATGAAGATTTTTTCCTGCACCCAAACCAGCACTGCGAATTAGCCCTGAGCATTTGATAGACAAATGACTTTCCAATTTAACATAATGAAACTCAAAGGTGTACTTTACATAGTTTATTACAGCAGTTAGCAAAAACTGAATCAAATATTCTTAGCCTCAAAAAAGTGTTTGATTCATAGTAATCATTCAATAAATATATGTTGAGTGAATTCCACAGCTTCAAAGACATAAAACATAAGTTTTTACAACTCCTAATAATTTTTAATCTCTTGAAAAGGAATTGCTGAATAACAGATTAATATAAATTAAACTCTACTGACATTAATCTTATTGGATTTCAAATTTACTATTATCAATATCAAGAATATGTGAAATAACTAGGAAAAGTTTTCATCTTGTGATATATTGGTATTTTTGTAAGAGGATTCATCAAAATGTTGTATTTATTTGACACGTCATTTTGATTTCCATCTTTATAACTGACAAAACGGAGTTTCAAGACTGTTCCTTGGGATTTAGGAATAAAACATACCTTAAAACGTTGTTTATACTTTCACTTCTACAAAATATAATGAGGACCTGACAGAGATTCTTTTAAGTGTTTAAGAAAATCTGTGTTTATATTCTGAAATCCAGTGAGTTTAACAGTTTAATTTGCATAATAACAAAATAGGAAACATACAACAGTTTTCCTTATTTAATATATTTTAGTGCTTCACCCACCAAGGAGAAAAACCCCAACTCAGTATGTTCTCACACAGGAAAAAAGACTTACACTACAGTGTAAGTAAAATATTTCAATATAGACTCAATCCCATCAATTTAATCACATACACTGAAAACTTTTTGAGTATATCATGTACAGGCTGTTCATATGCTCTCTGCAGTAACATTTACTACTTATTATTTTAAGATTACTTAGAGGTTCTTTCTCACAGAGCATATGGCAAAAGAAAGACAAAAGGAAAGAAAAACTTCCAAATTCATTCTATGAAGCCAGCATTACTCTGATGCCAAATAAGATGGTTATTTCATGCTAATCTTGTATCCAAAGTGTCCTCAAACTCTCTCATTCCTTCATTCTGTGTTTTCACTTAAAACCTTTTTAAAAAGCTTTTATAAAAAGATCTGCAGCCCCTCTAGGACATAGGCTGTGTTTTAGGAATATTCATAATATGCAAGCTGACTTTTAGATAATAAAATAATTAATATGACTCTTTCTCTAGAGAAGTAGAACTGAACGGCTCTGGACTCCAGGACAAGGGTAGGAATAAGGCACCAAGAAAGTGAGAAGTTAATATAAGTCGACATGAGAAACAAACCAAAAGCAAGAGATAACCCTTGTGAGCTACTACCCCAATTTTGTTCCAAGAGTACTTGAGCTGGATTTAAACCATCAATAATAATAATAACAGAGACATATAGAAACTAGTTGAAAGATCCCCCAGGGGCACCTGGTGGCTCAGTTGGTTAAACATCAGACTCTTGATTTCAGCTGAGGTCATGATTTCATGGTTTGTGGCATGGAGCCCCGCATCGGGCTCCATGCTGACAGTGCAGAGCCTGCATGGGATTGTCTCTTTCTCCCTCTCTCTCTGCCCCTTCCCTGTCTTGAGCTCTGCCACTCTCTCAAAATAAATAAATAAACACTTAATAAATTAAAAAAAAAAGACTTCTCAATGAATTAATTCTGTTAGATACCACGATAGAGTAGCAACCTACTCTGCAAGCTCTTCCTGTGCCATGGTGACCTGATCAGCTTTTTAGTGTCTTATCTGTTGGTATGATTAGTCAGTTAAATATCGTCAGAGATGTGAGGAATGCCAACAATGGGAAGTCAGAAATTGGAGTTTAAACATGAAAGAAGGGTAAAGGTAATAACACCCAGGGAGCGATGAGTCACTGAATTCTACACCTGAAACTAATTTTACCATATATGTTAACTAAATGGAATTTAAATAAAAACTTGAAATAAAAAAAATAATAAAATCCAAGGAAAAGGTGACAATAAATTGACAGAAGCCGAATTAACCTGTTGTGCTAAAGAAAAACATCCAGAAGAAATGTCTTCAATTGAAAACAAGATATTTATTTTCTTATGAATATAATTTATTTTCAAATTGGCTTACATACAACACCCAGTGCTCATCCCAATAAGTGCCCTCCTCAATGCCCATCACCCATTTTCCCTCTCCCCCACCCATCCGCCCTCTGTTCTCTGTATTTAATAGTCTCTTGTGGTTAGCCTCCATCCCTCTCTGTTTGTATCTATCATTTTTTTATTAAATTTTGTGATTTTTTTCTTTTACTTTTACAAAAGACAGAATATTGTAATTTACTGTGTAGTTCGTTTACTTATGTAATTATCAACTATACATTCTACTCTGAAAATAAACTTGAATAAAATGTGTGATGCACATTCTTTTTAAATTTATTGTATATTCATATGAGATTAATTTCACAAACAGGAGTTTATCATATATTTAATGAAGACTTTTATATTTAAATTGAAGAGAATTTTATTCCTCAAATAAAACTGAAGCCCAAATTCATCAACAAATGTAAAGAAATCCTTGAATGAAGAGAATGTATTCTAATTAGTTACTTAGAAACCCATACTCCAGGGGCGCCTGGGTGGCTCAGTCAGTTAAACGTCCGACTTCGGCCCAGGTCATGATCTCATGGTTCATGGGTTTGAGCCCTGCACCAGGCTCTGTGCTGACAGCTTGGAGCCTGGAGCCTGCTTTGGATACTGTGTCTCTCTCTCTGCCCCTCCCCAGCTCATGCTCGCACTCTGTCTCTGTTGAAAATTAATAAACTTAAAAAAATTAAAAAAGAATAAGATTAAAAGAAGCCCATATTCCATATTAGCAGGAAATACAATACCTGTTTTGAAATCTACAAATTTCAAATATTTAAAAATCCCATAGGCTTTTGTTGTCCAACTGAATGATGAGAATTTGATTCAGAGAATAACATTATTATGTATGTCATTGACCATTGACACATAGTCTCAGTCCCAAAGACAAGACCCCAATAGTTCTACAGATAATGCTCACCACTGCCAAGCCTTTATCTAAATTACCATATTTTCTTCAAGCAAAATATCCACCTTCTTCAATGATAAATTTGAACAAGGTTTTTTCTCCTAAGGGTTCTCAAGCTCAGAGCTTATGATGTTAGTTTTCAAATTACACGCAGTCCTAGAAGTGTCAACTAAATTGAAGAGCACTGAATAAAATTGGTTCTAATATCATCAAACAGAGCATCCCAGAGTCATTAATAAACCAAGACCGTCCTGGGATCAAATCTTGAATAAAAGGTCGGTTTATATTTTGAACCTTTCTAACACAGAAGCTTTCTCTATATTTCTTTTCCAATGTCAGTTAGGTTCCTCACATAATTGCTAACCTGACTTTGGGAAGCCCTACATTTCCTCATCCATGTTGCATTCTGTCTGTGATTAGAAGTGAGTTTTGGGGCTCCTGGGTGGCGCAGTCGGTTAAGCGTCCGACTTCAGCCAGGTCACGATCTCGCGGTCCGGGAGTTCGAGCCCCGCGTCAGGCTCTGGGCTGATGGCTCAGAGCCTGGAGCCTGTTTCAGATTCTGTGTCTCCCTCTCTCTCTGCCCCTCCCCCGTTCATGCTCTGTCTCTCTCTGTCCCAAAAATAAATAAACGTTGAAAAAAAAAATGAAAAAAAAAAAAAAGAAGTGAGTTTTAATGGGATGCCTGGGTGGCTCAGTCGGTTAAGCGTTTGAATTCAGCTCAGGTCGTATCTCCTGGTACGTGGGTTTGGGCCCCACATTGGACTCTGTGCTGACACCTCAGAGCCTGAAGCCTGCTTTGGATTCTGTGGCCCCCTCTCTTTCTGCTCCTGCCCCGCTCACCCTCTGGGTCTCATAATAATAATAATAATAATAATAATAAATAAACGTTAAAAATTAGAAAAAAGAAGCGAATTTTGGCACTTTTGGGGCTCTACAAAAGAGGAATACAAGCATTTAATCTATAATGGGGCATCCTTTTGATAGGCCATCTGACTAAAGTTTAGACTGAAATGTTAGTGCAAATTGAAGACATATAACAATATTTAAATCTAAAATAATAAACACAACTTCACAAAAGTTGGAATGATAGACTTTACCACTACAAAAGATGATATTTCTGATGAAATAGAAATGTCTCTATTTGTATGTCAATATCTCCAACAGACACCATTATCTGTTTATTCAGCTGAAGCAATCCTTGGCAGAATCCAATATTATTCATTTAGAATTGTGTTCAGCTGCAGAGGAAACAAAGACTCATATGAAAACTGTAGTTTCCTTACACAGCAGTTATGTCTATTATCTCTCACTACCATGTTACCATGTGGCTACAATTTCTATTCACAGACCAATTATTTTTCATTTCCTTGAAAATATGGATTTGGTCTGTCCTATACATAAGGCATCACTGTAGTAACTTTTTTCATAACCTACGTGTCCGTGTGTTAAATCCAGATTCTGATGAATCTCTTCGTGGCAGGATCCAAGCTTATGTCCACCACAAAGAGGGTATAAAAATGTCTTCAGATTCTATGCAGGCCACATTATCAGAAGTCCCCAGGAGAAAAGTTATTACCTACTTCCTTTACTCTCACATACATGTCACCAAGTTCCTTCTCAGAAATGCCCACTCTCTTGAACCACCACTTTCAAGGATGTCATATCTCCTCTAGATAAAACAGAAAAATTATACTATACCACATGAAGCCACCAGTAACTTTGAAATAATCAATCATAAATAAAATCATACATTAAACTTCAATAGTCTAGTCTGGTTTCTTAATATTGCACTGTCTTCTGCTTGAAGGAAAAGTTTCCACGTCACCTTCTTTTGTAATTATTTGCAGCTAATATCCTTTATCCCCTGATCAATCAAGAACACAATAAAATAGAAACAGTCAATGATTTTAGGCTGATTGAAATATATATTTACATAGTGTAAAGAAACATTTGTTTTTCATGCTTATTGTGCCTCTTCTCAAAAAATAGTTTAAAAAATGTCAGAAACCTATGTGTATACACCCATATATTATATTTTACAATGCTTCTTGATTTTAGCTTCTTGGATATATATCAGGCTATTTCTGCTCTTCTCAAGGTATGCATATGGGATCTCCCTATACTTTTCTCCTCATAATACAATTTAAAAAAATTAAAAAAAAATTGAGGGTGAGACATTTAATCATTGATAGACAGAAATTATTAGTTAAGTAACCTCTTCTGATTATTGTTTAAATTCTTTTCATGACTAATCAAAATGTTATGTTTTACTTCTTTTTTTTAA
Source organism: Lynx rufus (assembly GCF_022079265.1). Taxonomy (NCBI): domain Eukaryota; kingdom Metazoa; phylum Chordata; class Mammalia; order Carnivora; family Felidae; genus Lynx; species Lynx rufus. Next base: position 23,225,675 of record NW_025814845.1, on the reverse strand, counting down.
GTGTATTTCTATTGGGGGGGGTGGTTAAGTGGCAGAGAGAGAAAGAGTTAGATAGAATCCCAAGCAGGCTCCACACCGTCAGTTCAGAGCACGACGTTAGGTTCGATCTCACCAACTGTGAGATCATGGCATGAGCCAAGTTCAAGAGGTGGACGCTTAATTGAGGCACCCAGGCACCCCCTGTTTTACTTATTTTTAGTTTCAAAAATCTCATGTTTGTCTGGCCCATATATTCATTAAGGAAATAGTGCTTCCAGCCCCTCTCCCTCTCATCTTCAAACGGAGATTCTATTTTGGAATGCTCAACACTCCCTAGATCCACTTCCTACTAATGGCCTTCTTTCTGTGGAATTTCTTATCTTGTCAGACTAGTTGCTTTAAAGTTTGTACCATAGGGGCGCCTGGGTGGCTCAGTCGGTTAGGTAGCCGACTTCAGCTCAGGTCACGATCTCCCGGTCCGTGAGTTCGAGCCCCGCGTTGGGCTCTGGGCTGATGGCCCAGAACCTGGAGCCTGCTTCCGATTCTGTGTCTCCCTCTCTCTCTGCCCCTCCCCCGTTCATGCTCTGTCTCTCTCTCTGTCTCAAAAATAAATAAACGTTAAAAAAAAAATTAAAGTTTGTACCATAAAACAAGGAGTAAGGAGAGAATAAGTAAACAAGTAAACAAGTAACAAGTAAAAAGAGAAGGTTTTGAATAATGATGGTTAAGACAGGATAGGGGATTAGGGGATTTTGAAATGAGAGAGGCTTAGATGTATCTGTTCTCTAAGGAAAGAGGAAAAGAAAAGGAAAGTGGAATAAGGTATCTGCAGAGGGTCTCCTCATGGAGAAGAAAATATACACAAAAAAGTTAGATTATTTTGAAATTATTTGTTTTTCATATGTATATTTTATATGCAGAGACTAAACTTATGGGTCAATATTACATATCATGTAGTATAAAATCTGGGAACATTTCTCAGAGAGTTTATAAATGATTTTGAGTTTGGGACCATAGTTTTTTGCAAAATTAAGTCCACTAATTTTATCACATAGGAACGGGCAAGGCTTGCAGGTTTCAACAAGCTAGCCTGATTCCACTTCTAAGAAATGAAATTTCTAGAAGTTAATTAATCTAAAACATTCTGATTGTTTCTTTGAATTTCATGAGATTCAACAGGATGTCCCCTGAACTCTTTTCTCGGATCTGCTCTGAATGGGCTTTTTTCTTGAAAAGTAAACCCTCTTTATGACAAGAGAGCTACCTTCTATGCATTCCACTCTTTTGGGTCAATTTACAGTAGCAAAACTGATGATGCTGTCGAGCTCCTTGCTGTCAGGATAGCTCAGAACTGAAAGAAAATGATGAGATCTGCTTTCTTGTTTTGAGCCCAAAGGAGGTGAAATTTCATTATGTATTTTTGGTGGATGCTATTGGTGCCTTTGGACAATAGAGGCTACCACGCATGGAAATATTTAACCTCCTTCCCCCCCACCTCCGTTTCTGTCACAAATACTACACCACCTCTCTTCCCAAAACACATAACCAGAGAAATGAAGGGGCAGAGAAACTGGCCCCCTTGCCTCGAGGTGACAACAACTCTGAATTAGAATCTGTGCCCTTGAGCTTCCCCTGGGATCACACTAAACCTGAGATTTCTTTCTGGGGAAGATGTTCTAAGATAGTTTCATCAAAAAAAAATGCACATGAAGGTTTTGCAATGACAGATGTATTAAAAATAATTATTTCAAATTACATGATTTATTAATATTATTATTAATAATCATTATTAATTCACTTTTAAAATCCTTTTTTAATGTTTATTTATTTTTGAGAGAGAGAAACAGAGCACGAGCAGGGGAGGGGCAGAGAGAGGGAGACAAGGAATCTGAAGTAGGCTCCAGGCTCTAGCTGTCAGCACAGAGCCCGACGCGGGGCTCAAACTCATGAACTGTGAGATCACGACCTGAGCTGAAGTCAGACGCTTAACCGACTGAGTCACCCAGGCACCCCTTAATTCACTATTTAAATGATAAATGTAACATACGTGTGTGTATGTGTATGTGTTGGGAGAGTATTTCCTCATAGTTCTTCCTGCATTATCCTAATATTGTGCACAAGAAAAATGTTATGTTTCAATATTTTCTGTGATTAGAATGATTTTTTTCTGTAGCAGGCAAAACACAGATTGAAGATGAAATTCCGCGGTATACCAAAATCATTTCACACTGTCAAGATTGGAATCCAGATCTTTGAGAACCTGAGCCACTGCCATTTTGTTTAAAATTCAAATTTGGGAAATATTTTCTGAATGACAAGTTATGTGCCCAGTACATTAAAAAAAAAAAAGTGTTCATTAATTGTTTGTTGACTGAACAATAATCAATAGGTATGTAGATTGTCATGCTGTCAGACTATGATTAATGACAAGTGCCCAATTCACTCTTGTTTGTCATTTTTTCATGAATTCCTTCAGCAATGGGGCGCCTGGGGGGTCAGTCGGTTAAGCGGCTGACTTCCGCTCAGGTCATGACCCCGCGGTTAGTGAGTGCGAGTCCTGGTTCGGGCTCTGTGCTGAGAGCTCGGAGCCTGGAGCCTGCTTTGGATTCTGTGTCTCCCTCTCTCTCTGGCCCTCCCCTGCTCGCACTCTGTGTATCTCTCTAGAAAATAAACATTAAGAAAAATTAAAAAAAAAAAAAAAAAAAAAGAATTCCTTCAGCAATGTGGCCTACTCTAATCGCTTTCTTATCAGTTTAATTTACCCAACCACGAAACAAATTGCTCTTTCTTTGCCTTTATTCGCTTTTTTCTGAAGTAATTCCTTTCTGTAGGCATTCTGTAGGCCAATAGAAGCCAATAGTCTACTAAGTGCCACCATCTCTGCCAGTCACTAGGGACATACCGGTGAATATGACTGACTCTAAAACAGTCTCAAAAGTATCACCCATAGGATGGTCAGAATTATTTAGGATAGGGACATATATATGGAACATTCTCCTACTCTGTCTTTGGGTGTGAGAATCAAGAGAATGATTAGTTCTGCATTTTTGCAAACTTGAAGAATGTGTAACAGACCATCTCCCACAGAGTCAACCTCTCAAATGACCTTCCATCTCCAAGGCAACCGAATGGTTTTTCTAGACTTTAAAGAACTTTTCCAGCTTAGATGCATCACATCCTCACCAAACAACTTTAAGTATGAAATTAATCCCCATAATAGGCTTATGTACTCTGTTCCTCATATACCTTTTTTGCATTTGAATGTGTTCACTCAATAGTATTTGACTAATTGTTTATGAGATGTTCACTTAATCTTTTATGTATTCTTCTTTCACATATTGGCCGCGTAGTTGTTGTTGTTGTTGTTGTTTTTAAACCAAAGGAAGCAATTAGGCTCTTTTGTATTTCTACTTATTTACAGATAATGTGATCCTTTGATGTCTTTCAGAGGGTAATGCATGAGCAGTATTAAAATATTCTAAGACAGATGTCTGTGTCTGAAAAGGTTTACATTTACGTTCTAAAGGTGCTGATGGTTGAGCAGACATTGCATAGCTTATTCGTTCAATTAAAAATAAACATTACTAGGATTGTTTTGCTCTTAGATGTTTTTTTAATAGACTCTGTTCTGATAGTTCCTAAATTTTCTATTCTCTGTGTTATGACACTTAAAATAAGCATGAGGCATGAAGATTTAGCATATAAATATATGACTCCTAACCTCTTTCACTAAGTTTGGTAAAAAGTTCTTTTTTTTTTTCTTTCCTGAATTAAAATTACTGTCACATGTACTGTGACAATGGCTTAACATGTCATGCAAAATAAAATTCACGAACAGAATTAAAACTGTAAAGTAATAATCACTTTCTATAAGAGGAGCCCACATAGATTGGCCAGTTATGTTCTTCTTTAGCTGTTGTTATTAGAACCGCCAAAAGTAATTTTCAACAATCTATGAGTTGATTTTAATTCTGAGTACACCTGGGATCCTGATTATCAATTATATTTGCTATCATTTTAAACTAATGTAGGCACAGGGGATAAATTTTCAAATATTTAGAAAACATTCTAAATATTTGTGTAAATAAATACCAAAAAGTCAGATATATGCTTCTTTTATAGAGGGTTGGATATTAATTTAGATGGGTGCAGATAGGGATATAAATATGTAACACAGATTCCTCTGTCTTTTAGGAATTAAATGGAATTTGAACAAACCCAATTCTAAATGAAGACACACATATGCTTCCCATTATCTCAGAATTTGTTATTGGTAATGAGGCATATACATGGGATAGAGATTTGCTTAAATTTCTTCAATTTTTCTCTGACTCTGAGTTACTTCTATTGAAATTGTTCAGTTCATGGAATATTTTCTCCTGTTATGCGGTCATCCTCTTTTCCTGCAGTATTCACGTTAAACATCTCCCTTATGTCTTTATTCTCTCCATAACAAACAAAACGAGAATATAAAATGATAGGTGATATAGAGGATATAAAAAAGAAAAGATTGAAAAATCACCCCTTCAAATATGAATTTCATTACTGACGTCCTGTTTTTCAGTTACACTATCACCAGGCCTTTCTCACTGGTTACCGTAACTATGGGAATACAGATTTCTTTTTTTTATTGTGCCTCTTTGTCTTTCCATCCATATTTCTGTTTTCTATCCCCACATCCTTATTGAAGTCCTATGTGCAAGAGTATGTGTAGCTCACTCTTTCCCCTTGTGTTCGATGTTTATACTTCCACAAGAAAGAAGATCTGAATGCTGAATCAGAATTCTGATCAGAATGCTGTCTCAAAAATACTTGCTGCATTTCAAGACTCGCGTCCATGGTGAGTGCTGTAGGTACCCACGAGACCCAGGAATTCTACAAATAGCCAAGAAATCATTCTCTTTTATTTAGGTCCGAAGAAAAACTTTTGCAGAAATGCAGAATCAGAGTGCAGAATGCCTGGGTAGGTCATCTGAAGACAATCTCTGATATATGGTACTAAGCACACATCAAAGAAAAGTTAACGTGGGTCAAGACATAGTACAACCTCTGTAACTCCTGTAGGTGAACTATAGATAAACTCATTCTTTGTTCTCCCAGTAGTTTAGGAATGGGTGAATCCATCCCTCGTATTCAACTTCCTCTGTTTGAAATATGTAGATGGATCGATGTTTTCCTGATTGACACTAAGTAATTCAAATACATGCATGCTACTGTTACATCATGTTTTACATATATCCTCTGGATATTTATTTAGGGTAGCATTCCCATTTTTTACAATAGTGATAATTTTTAAAGATATGTTTATTTATTTATTTATTTATTTATTTATTTTTTACTAAGGTTAAGGTTGCACAACCTCTGTAATTAACAGCATGTAGAGTGTATTAAATGTACCTGACTTTATTGAGAGTTTCTTTGGGAGCTGGAAATTCGCAAGTATTCTCTGATATATTGTCAGAGGCCTTTGTGTGTATTATATGTGTGTGTGCATCTGCTGTGGATTCGCTCAATTAAGGTGTAAACTTCTCCTCTTTTTATTGCCCAAGTTAGGATATTTCCAAAATTCCTATCTACACCAAGAGAGCACATAAATGAGATAATAAATACCCTGTCTTATGCTAAGACTGCTGTGTTCTGTGTTAGTTTGGAATGCAGTTAGTAAGCTGCAATGTAGAAAACAAAACCAAAAACAACTAATTCAACCTTATTTTATGACATTTCTGTACTAGGGGTTTTAATGTACAATTGTTAATAGAAAAAAAAAAGTTGATATTTTGCTGCGAAAGGACAATACATGATTAAAAGAAGAAGGCTCCAGAAACATCACTTACAGAGTTGAAAGTATGAAGAATCATCTATTTTGTTTGTCCAAAGTATATTTAATAGCATAGTATTTTTGTTTCTTTGTTTGTTTTTTGCTGTGTTTATTATGGTGACAGACACTCGGTTTCAGAGAAACATAGGTGATTTACAATAATGGTGTAATTTCCTGGAATGCTTAAATGGATAACATTTAAACTTTCTTCCTTAGGAGATTTTTTTCAGGGCAAAATCACTTAATCTGACCTCTCCTTTGAATTTTTTAAAATATTTATTTATTTTGAGGGAGAGAGAGAGAGAGAGAGAGAGAGAGAAAGGTCACAAGCAGGGGAGGGGCAGAGAGAGAGGGAGAGACAGAATCCAAAACAGCACAGAGCCTGCTCAAACCCAGGAACCACGCGATCACGACCTGAGCCAAAGTCAGATGTTTAACCCACTGAACCACCCAGGCGCCACCACTCCTTTGATTTCTAAACTTTCTAGCCAGAGAGTATCTCTATCTTCATGCTTATAACATTTCAGTGATGAGGAACTCAGTAAATCCTAATATATTCTCATCTTTTTTTTTTCTGAGATATTATTTATCTCCTTGTTACTTCTATTCCTTTGAGCCAAATAAATTGACTATTTTTACCTGACGGCTCTCCAAATATTTAAAGAAAGTCAAATTAACCAGCAAAAAGGAAGAAATATGTGAGACAAAAAAATGTTAAGAATTTTCAAGTCTTTTGAAGGTAATCAATACCATGTACACAAATACATCTTAAAAACCTCACAAAGGTTTTTCAAGGATATACATACTCATTCGGGCTCTGTGTGATATGGATAAAAATTTGGGGAAAGCGACAAAATAAATTGAACTCATCTTATTAAAATTCACTGAACTAAGTAACTAATGCAATTGCCAACCACACAAACAAAAGTTCTCAAGTGATTCCTATATTCCCAATAGGGATATAAGGTAAGCACAACCTAATGACTTGATTAGGGGACAAAGTGGGCACATACATTAGACTAGTCACTGAAATTACCCTGGGAAAGATTATTTTCTCACGATACTAACTTTAGGTAACTGCATAGAACAGTGGTTTTAAAACGCGTGGTTCCTGAACCAACAGCATCAACATCACCTGGGAACTTGGAGGAATACAAATTCTCAAGCCTCTCAGTAATCACACCTAATCCAGAACTCACGTGGTGAGGTCCATGGGGTTTAGTAAGCCCCCCACGTGATTGTGAACCATGGGGTGATTGGAAACAATTGATATGAAATACAGTTTTCTCTAAGTCTTGGCTGTATTTGCACCTTTAAAAAAGGCCAGTGATGTGGGTCCCTGGATGGCTCAATCGGTTAAACACCCGACTTCTGCCCAGCTCAGGGGGATCTCACGGCAGGAAGCATGGGACTCTGCGCTGACAGCTCAGAGCCTGGAGCCTGCTTCTGTGTCTCCCTCTCTTTCTGCCCCTCCCCTGCTCTCTCTCTCTCTCTCTCTCTCTTTCAAAAATAAATAAACATTAAAAAAAAGACAAGGATGCTGCCAATATCAATCCAATTGATGTAAAGACATAATTGCTCCCCTACCCCCACCCTGTGTCAAAGTGGCCAATAATGTAAAAATGTAAATGTAATAATAATAATGTAAAAATATTAGCTCCCCTGAGGGGCAGCTGCACCCCAGCAGGCTCTAAGGCTAGCGTAGGTGATGGTGCGGTGGGGCCAAAGAAAAGACTCGAAGGCAATTGACATATAAATGTATTGAGGGAACTGAATAAATCCAAAAGCCGCCAACTGGACAAAGATTCTGCTGCTGAGATCTACATGCGGTAAGATTTTCTATCAGGACAATTTACCCTGGTAACTATCAGTGGTCCTCCCGCTCCTTACCTGGCCAGCGTTTCCAGGGGATCAACACCGGAAACCCGGACATTCTTTGTTATAAGGGAAACACTCCAGGTTGGCCATCCCCAGAACCCCTGACCTTAAACACTGAACAACATGTATTTTTGCACATTGTGTTTGATGGCAACCTAGAAAGAGGACTGGATCTCGACATTTTCAAGAGAGTGATTACCAGGAGCGTCCAGCGTGTGTTTTGCACAAACTAGCGTGTACCATACATCTGATCCCGACGGGTAATAAAAACACAGTCCTCCCTTCTTCCTAATGCTACACTCTCCCAGAGATGGGCCAGAATTAAGGGAAAGAGATTTCTTGTCCCATTCTTCCTGGAACGAACAATTTCTTGCAGAACAGTGTTGCAGTAGTGTGGAAAATACATAATCAATGGTTCAAAACACGAACCCTGTTTATGGGGCCTGCAGATAAACTTTTGAAAAACTATCGGTTATTTGTGCATTTCATGTTCACTTGTGTTGATTAAAACGCTCATTGATGTTTTTGTTTCCCTTTGCTACGGATTGACAACTCAGTAAATTTGTTGGTAATATTCTCTGTCACAAATTCTCTCTTAGTCTATGTTTGGTCTAGACTGGATACCTTTGAAGCGATTTTTTTTTCCCAATGACTATATCCCTTCATCTAATTGATTTTTATATTGCCTTTTAAAATTTCTGCTCATTTTGCTTTACAACTTATTATTCTTTTGTTGGTGGAACTATGCCTTCGCCTGCTTTGTTGAGTAACTTAAATATGTTTCTTCAAAGACTTTGAAAAGCCTCGTACATTTCATTTCGTTGTCAGGATTGTTGGCTATTTTCCTAAATAAGACAATGTTTCATGTTTTGAAATTACTTTCTGGGATCATTTCTGTTGCTATAGTTTAAGGGCCAACATCATTTAATCTGGCCGGTCCTTTGATGCTTGAGACCCTTTTTAGACAACCTAGCCCATATAAGAGTCCTGTATCCACTCTCCCACTCTTTGAATGATGGTTGATTCACTACATCCTGAGCAATACTTTCAAATCATTTACTTTTTGATCAATTATTTATTCCTTTTGTTTTATTTGTTTCTTTTTGTTCTCCTCTTCTACAATCATCCTTCCATGGCCAATAGTTCCACAGTCACCCCCGCACTCCTGTGCTCTTCTCTGCCATTTCAAATGGCATTTGACAGCTCCTGCCTATGGGGACATTGGAGAGAATACAGGCCCAATAAAAAAGCTAGTGGGCAGTTTGGTTCACTTCCTAAGTATGGCTAAGCATGGGTCCGCCAGCTTCACAAAGCCAACAGCTTGCTAAAATCTGCAGGAACTGGTAGTTGTTTTCTTTAGTTTTGTTTTGTTTCGTTTCTTTTTGTTTCGCTTCCCCATTAGACTTCTTTTTCACAATGGGAACACATACCCACACCCTATAAATATCTTTTCTGCTTTATTTTCACCTTTGAAGTTTTAATTCCTTTACCCTGCAGATGCTAAATTTTAAGCTCCCACTGTCTGTCTATCCCTTGACCTGAACCTGACAATACATCGGCTTCAGTCCTTCCTCCCGCTTTATAGTGTTATTTCACCTTCTGCTCGTAAATATGTTTCACCTTGTTCTTTGTATTGCTTTAGCTACTTAGTTTCGTTTCTTACTTTATCTTTATCTTACTTTATCATTGTTATGTATTTAAAACGGAAGGAGAGTATCAAGGAAAAGAAAGTTTAAGAACATCTTAGCCCGAAATCACTTACTATGAATTTGCAAACATGTCATGACTTTCTATGGAAAAACCACTAGGTGGACATGAAACCCCTAAGTTAATGGTTCTGTTCAGCAGCAAGCTGCAGGGGATGAGTTAGGAGCCAAACCGACACTTGAAATGTAGAGATATTCAGGCGTCAGGAGGACAAATGGCTGAAGTGCCACCTCAGATCATATGCTTTGTGCTCAAAAGACAGCCACAACACCAACAATCACAGTTAATGACAGAAGTCTAATATCTCAAAGCTACTTAAGAATATGCCATAGAAGTAAAAGAGGAACTAACAAGAAAGAAAACATCTCTATACATCAAGAGTGAAGCCATCAAGAAAATTCTGTGTTCTGTCTTTGGTCATGAAATGTGGGCACATGATATCAAATGCCTCTGACCTGTGAGGCATCTCAATCTATCAGTAGGGCCAAGATAACAGCAGTAGACTCTGCCTCGTGGCGTTATTAATCTATGTTGCTCCTGCCATCATTGCTTGTGTTCAGTGATCTTATCCCCTATTTGCCCTGGTTCAAGCAATGCCTTGCAATAAATATCCGTAAAACCACAGTGCTTTAAATACATTCTTTAGACCAGAAAAATTAAAACTGGCCCATACTGGGGGGCTTGCCATTCTTGATCTTGGCTTGAAAAACACTGCCAGGAACCAAGAAATGGACTCTTAACTATAGAGAACAGACTGATGGTTGCCAGAGAGGAGGAGGGTGGGAGATGGGTGAAATAGGTGCCGGGGATTAAGGAGGGCACTTGTTGTGATGAACAACAGGTGTTGTATGAAACAGTTTAATCACTATATTGTACACCTAAAGCTAATGTTACATTGTATGGGAACTAGCTGGAATTTAAATAACATCTTGGGGCGCCTGGGTGGTGCAGTCGGTTAAGTGTCCGACTTCAGCCAGGTCACGATCTCGCGGTTCGGGAGTTCGAGCCCCGCGTCAGGCTCTGGGCTGATGGCTCAGAGCCTGGAGCCTGTTTCCGATTCTGTGTCTCCCTCTCTCTCTGCCCCTCCCCCGTTCATGCTCTGTCTCTCTCTGTCCCAAAAATAAATAAACGTTGAAAAAAAAATTAAAAAAAAAATAAATAACATCTTAACAAATAAAAAAAAAAAAAGAAAATGAAGAAGACTGCCAGGAAGTTATAAACCATTACTAATAAAGGTATTAGGCAAAGTTCAGAGATAACATTTTAAGATTGATTCAGAGAAAGGTATTGAATACTTCCAGATCAAATGCTTTTGTAAACAACATATTTTAAACAACACTGCATTAAAATGGATTTCTTTGGACTTTAATTTCATGTTTCAGAAAATAACAAAGGCAATTTCCAGCATATTGATCCCAAGATTAAAATATTTGTAAAAGGAAATTTTTGAATCATACACTTACTTTGATTAACACATTTATCCTCTGTATATTACATGTCTGCATGTAGTAACTTTTAGAAATTTCTCCAACTGCATTCCAGTGTCCTCATCCATTCTGAATTATCTGAAGGGAGAGCAAAAACTGGAAAAGATTCAAATCGATTGTAAAATTTGTCACGAGTGATAATCTCCAATTCTTGCTTGTTTATAGGGATTAGCTTGTCAGCTTTGATCTCGTAGAGTGTTTTTGAGTGTGATTTCTTCACTTTCAGTATGTCGTGACTTTAAAAACTATAATCTTTATTTTCCCAGATTACAATGTTATTAATGAAATGGACATCCTTTCAAACTTGGAAGAATAATACAGTCCAGTGAGTGAAAGCAGATGACGGTGTGTCAGTCCTCTCTTGCTGAGTTATACAAGCAAGGTTTTGTCCAAGTTGCAAACTGATGTATGTTCAGGGACTAAGAAATTCATACCATAAAGAGAAATGAAGCCCTTAGCAAATTGGGGGTGCCATATCACCAGAAGGTGGAAAACAGGTGAGAATGTACAGATTCATTACTTTTAGATCCATTACTTGGTCCTCAGGTTGCTTAATTTATCCCCGATTCCATTTAAAACTTTTTTCTTTGAAAACAATTAACAAAAATAAAATATTTTGCCTTTCATTACTCTTATATTTACTCTCATTAAAAATTGGTGAGACTTAAGACATTACAGAGAATTGTGTACTATCTAATCTCACACTGTTATCTCATATAAATCTATGAATCTTATGTTATCACTTATCTCCAAAGGCTGCATATAGGAAGAACTGACCTCTTCCATTGAATAATAATAATAATAATAATAATAATGTTATCTCTTAATCTTCCCTGCAAATTAATTTATGACGGATGATATTTCCAAATTTTATTAAGATTTTAAATTAATTTAGATGTATGTATACATTTAGCATGACAAAGAGCAAATTATACTAATTTCTTCATTGCTGATAGTATGCTTTTAGTTTTTATGAGTCAGGGTATGCTTAAGAGGCAGCCAAAATTATTACTGTTTCCGTAAGAAGTTCATCAGTGTTTAAATGTAGTAGGTTAACTAATCTCATCCAAAAAAGATTGGCAGTAACAACTACTTGTGGATGTATGTTTACACCTACTGTCTCAGTCAAAAAGCGATGTTACTTGAAATCAAGTTTTCTCAAACGTGGACCTAAAGAGGTTTTCATATGGCCAAGAGAGGCAACTCATCTTTGCCATTTTTGCATTCAACGTGTCATCCTGTGGTCTCTAGTATTCGTGTCCCCAAGTTTTTCCATGTCCAGGCACCTATTCTAAAAGTAAAAGCAAGAATAATAAATTCAGACTTCTAGCAGATAAGAGGAAACTGTCTTCAGGATTTGTAAAAAATGCAAAAATGATAAGAGCTACTATTAGTGCCTGAATATTAGATATGCATTTTGTTAACCAAAATAGATTTTATGTAGCATTAAGTTTTATAACATACATGTCAGGAAGAATATTGATTTAGTTCGGAAACAACTTTTGGTGGATCTATTGATGATTTAGCTTATTAAAATAACTTGGAAGGCAAAAATATTTGCATTTAAGGGAGATATTTGGAATATCACAGTATTTATCAAAGCATCTATTCTCCTTTTTTAAAAGAAGTTTCATGATTTATTTTATGCATTCTCTAAACCCAACATGGGGCTCAAACTCAGGACCCTGAGGTCAAGAGTGGCACGCTCTTCTGACTGGTCCAGCCAGGCGTCCCGTCCCTATTCTCCTTGTAATAAACAAATATTTACTCATTACCTACTGCAATAAAGTGTGTACTTTTCAGGTATATCCTCATCCTCTGGGGTCCACAATTGACCATGCCTCTACATGCATGGTTCTTCTCTCAGGGCCTTTCTTGCATATTTCACTCCAACTCTGACCCTTTCCTTCTAGGGTGGTGGTATTTCTATTGGTATAAAACTCACCAAATTTTGTCTTTCTCTTGTACAATTCATGAGAGTCCAAGCGATCAGCTAAGAAGGTATTCTACAGATCTTTCCAAGATAACTGCATTTCTATTTCTGGCTTCTGCAAAAATGGTTGATTGGATCCATAAGTTACACACCTAATCTCTTTGCCAACAATTGCCTGGCCTCAATCTTCGTGTTCTCTCCAGAGCACATTTTGTTGTTTTTTTATGATAGGAATAGGCTGAGAATTTTCTAAATCACCAAGAGGCAGTTCTTATTTGCTTAACACTTTATTCTTCAATTTGTACCTTTCTTCTCATACTTTTTTCTATAAGCAATAAGGGGAAAACGGGTTGCTCCTTCCACACTTTGTATCAAAATTTCCTCCGTGAAATATCCAAGTTAATCACTTATAAGTTTTGCTTCCATTAGAAACTAGGACATTATTTGTCCACGTTCTCTGTCAAGGATCTCCTTTCCTCCAGTGTCCAATAGTATGTTTGTTATTGCCTTCTATGATCTGATCTCATCAGAGGGACCTAATCGATGTTCTTCTCTTGTATTATAACTGGCAGGGTTTGCTTTTTTTTTTTTTTTTTGGCGGGGGGGTGAAATGAACAGCTCAAATACTGTGAAAACAATCACAGTGAATGTACTCACCACTCAAATGTGATTGTGAGACTGCTGACGTGTTTTTAATATATAAAGCATTAATCATATCAGTGGGGGACTCACTGGGGGTGGGAAGGCCCTACGAACTGCTAATATGTCCTAGGTTAAAGTTAAAAAACATTGAAATCCAAAGATTACTCATGAGTAGAGTAACAATATTAAACATTCATAACTCATAGTTTTAAATAAGCATAAATCATTATATATGAAATAATGTTAAAAATTTCAAAATATCCAAAAAGAAGTAATTTTGTATTTCAAGCAAGGGATCTGTAGCAGCCATGGAAGTGTGCCACATACATCTTCTTTCAAGAGAGAACGTGTTGAGAGCCATGTGGTTACCTGACTGCCTTACACTATAGAGCTAAAGCCAAGGCTAATGCATGTATGAGATTTTCACTGACAAAGCATAGCAGGGGTACCAGACTCCAGGTTAATTCCACCCAAGTAGGTGGTGGGCTCTTCTAATGGGCAGTCTTTGCCTTGAAGTATTCCACTGACCTAGTTGAGAAATTCTCAGAAATGAACTGCAGTCTGAAGCTCCTTTACTGAACCCTCTTCTCTTCCAGGCTTTCCCTGCCCACTGCTGTACCCTTTGCCCTTTAATAGTTACAGTTGTTTCCTCCTCAAAATCCTTTGCACTCCTAATTCCTTCCCATGTCACCCAAACTGTCAGAATATTTATATCCCATTTATTACAGCTAACTTTACATATAGGTCAAGTTCCACATGCAATCATTTTTTCCCCCTTTTTCTACATTAGAAAAGCTAATGTCCAGAGGCTCCTGGGTGGCTCAGTTGGTTAAGCATCCAACTCTGGATTTTGGCTCAGGTCATGATCTCAAGGTTGCAGATGGAGCCCCCCTGGGGCTCCACACTGGTCGTGGAACCTGCTTGAGACTCTTTCTCTCTCTGCCCCTCCCCCGCTCACTCTCTCTCTTTCTAAAAAAAAAAAAAAAAAAAAGAAAAGAAAAAGAAAAAGAAAAAGAAAAATTTGTGCTCAGTTAGATGTTGACAGTAGTACTTGGCGGTATTGAATAGTTTCCTGTATTCAGGTTGAATATGGATCCAGAAATTTTGATGAGATTCACACTGAAGTGTTCTTTATATGGCCTGGTTGCTGCTAAATCAATACCAACAGCTTAATCAACAGTGAGATAGGTGAACATTTCAGCCGGGGAGAATCCATGAATGGATGCATCCTAATGCAATCGCTGGATGCATTTGACTTGTGGAGTGAGTTTTCCTGTCCTGCTGAAGAATTTGCACATCGTTGTTAATATGCCTCATAACGTGTCTTTGGTTTCTTGGTCTAAAAAATAAAGAAAATAAATTAGAAAAGGGTTGGACTCCAGAACCAAACTGTTTGTGGTAAGAAGTTCCTTATTAAGAACTTCCATCTTTGTAAGAAACCTGATTGCGAACATTAAAATTCATGATGACTTGATTCTGAAATTATGGATTCAGGTGATTTTAGAAGATAAACATATCGCTCATAAGCACTGCTTTAGGAAGCCATTTAAAATCATAAAAAAAAAGTGTCTCTGCTGGTGTTATCAGTGTCAAAGAAAATGATATCTCATCTTTTATGTCATAACTCAGGAGGACACCTTTACCCTTTTCAGACAACATACTTCAATACATGCATGTCCTTTAAAGATTTTTAAAAATATGTTTTAGATTTTTTCTAACTCTAAATTTTGTGTAAATATACACAATTTCACTGATCCTCTTCAACAAATTTAAAAACAGAAAGAGAAATAGACCAAATAACATCTGACCAGATTTTTTGTCAAGGGCTAGCATTCTCTTCTATGTATCTATTCCTATCTTATTCACAATTTATGACTTTTCTACATACTGAAATCACCTAAGATGTTTTGATATAGTTAAGTACATGAGGAAAAAAAATCTATATCAACCTTATAATAGCATAACAAATGTCCATTTCTTAGGTTATTAAAAATAGTTAAAATGTGCCCTTGTCATTTGTGTCTGCAATTAAACTTTGGTTAGTATTTTAATATATTTATAAAAATTTAAAAATTGGAGATTTGATTATTATTTTGTTCTATTATGTTTGCATTGTTTTCCCAGAGTTAAATTTTATTCTACGCATCTTTTTAATGATAAATTACAGTCTCAATATATGCCGGTACTTACCACCTAAGAATTCTACTGATTGTGAAGGTTTAAACATTTGCTAAGAGTAAGGTAATTTTGAGTGAGTTGTAGTATTCTGAAAGCAGTTTGGCTGTGGAAGTAACTTAAAAGTATGTGTGGTTTATTCTTTCCTTTTCTGTCTCTCTATCTACTTATAATCTTATTTGTGACTCAAAAAAATTAAAATACATGCTCCTTAATTTTAGTGGAGTTTCGAAGTATTACCCTATTTTCAGCAAGGACAGTATTTCTCAACAACTTCATAAATACTGCTTTTGGTCCCACAATATATCCTTCCTTAAATTTCTTCACATTTTAATGTATAAGCTCATAAATAATTTCATTCTGTGAGTATCTTACTTACCAAAGAGTTTAGATTGTTTATTACTATAGCAGTGAATAGAACATGTAAACTAAAAATGGTGTACAAAAGTAAGCTAAAATTATAATTACTGTGGTCAGCTGAGTCAATAAAAAATTATTGAGTACTTTCTGGTTAGCCCCAGGCTAGAAGTAGAAGATAAAGAAAGAAATGCTGCATATGCGCTGGTCTCACATTATTGATATGTTAAAAAAAAAGTTACAGGACAAAAGGCTAAGTGGAAAAGGAGAGATAAAATTAAAAAAAAAATGTTGCAGGAGAATAGGACAAAGAAAACTTACCTTCCTTCCTACATTGTTTCTTCCTCTTTTTTTTTTATATATGGTTATAATGCTCTATATTTCCTTATGAATATAATATCTTGTTGAATATTTAACCCTGGAATGGAGTCATTGACCAGGGCATGTTTTCCTTTACTGGACTATTAAAATAATCCTCATCACCATGGTCTACAACATTTCTTAGCATTTATAATAATGAAAAAGTCCTTGTCATGTTATTCTCATTCTCACAATGCTTATAAACCTATTTGAAGACATTCTTAGCAGAGCTTGAGAAGGGAATATCTTACCTGGGTTTTTGTCCAACTACTGATGTTATGAGGTTACATATTAGCGCAAACGTTTGCTTGCTAACTTAAGATAATTTGAATAATTCAAGATAATTTGAAGACAATGATCCCATCTCGAAGAATGCCTCAGTTTAATGTCACCTAAACAACAAACTCTAACAGCAGGGGATATATCTCCAGAATTTCGTTTATAGCCTATCAAATAACGGATGAATGGTTCCATTCATTAATGAATAAATTTTGAATATCAGAGCTGACCTTCTTCACATTATTTCTTAATTCCTGTCAATAAATTATTATCAAAATTTCTGATTTTTTTCAAAGTTAGTTTCATATGCATTTATAATACAAGAAAACAATAATATTTTGTTGAAACCAATTTTCTTGTTAGGAAAACCACTTGTCTTTACGTTTGTGAATATAGCTTTCTCAAGATTCAGTGGCTGACTCTAGTTGTCTGGAATGTGTGAAACTAATATGTGAATTTTCATGTTACATCACCTTGGATTTGTTGAAGCCTTCTAACTATCGCAAGCTGTACAAGGCCAAGGAAGAGAGAGAAAAATAGCAAAGATTCCCTTCTTTGGATGTACTGAAATACCAGAAATGGAATTTTAAAGGTAGAAGAGAGCTTAGATGTTATTTAGGGAAAGTAAAGCACCATACTATAACACAGAGATCTGTGTTAGATCTGAATTAATTCAGTTTTTCTGAGCTGGCCCAGGGCTGCACATGGATTTAATCCAGATCGCCTTGCCCAAATAATATCTATTCACATTCAATTAATCCACTTCCACTTTAGTCTCTCCAAATTGAAGTGCCCTGATAGTTTTCTTTGTTCTGCTTCAACAGTTTCTTACTATCCCCAATCATCTAGAAAATTAAAATTACTTTTTTTCTAGATCATCCTTGCTTTTATATGCTTTTTTTTCTTTACTAGAATTACAGAGATTATTTCGGATTTGAATGTGCTTTACAAAAAGCCACTTAACTACTGCCTTCCTTGATGGTTCATTGGAATTTAGATTTTCAGGTTTTTCTTTTATATATTTCTGTCAAGAGTAACTCTCTTTCAGAGTTTCATTTTGAGTCACAGGCAAGCAGTTGCCACAACGTAAATGGAAACTTTTTTATGAAGAAATACGTAATCAATGAAAAATAAGGTACACTACTAAATGAACAAAATACATCATTTCCTAAAATATAGAGATAGAAGCAGAGAAAATTTCTCAGAGAAATAGTAAAGAAGAACAAACGAATTCTATTTAACATATTTTGTTAGGCTACCAGAATATTGTTGGGCTTCCAAATGCATATGTATTTACTTTTAAATAATTAAAATGTAAAGAAGTGAACAAAATTTAAGGCAATTCCACCACAAAGAGAAAATAAGTGTTGTGTTTTTGGATATTTATGAATAATTCCTTTGTAGATATATGCTTACAAACAAAACTCAAATTGCAGTTTCAATTTAGTATCCAGAATTTTCACTGTGTGTTATATTTACTCTGCATTATATTCACATGGGATTAACAATGTTCCATAAATTTAATTATGACTTATGGCAGGTTCCATTCAATGATGTACCATTATCTTGGAGTATGCTGTTTTCCCCTGGCTTCATGTTTCTTTGCAGGAGGGGATCTTGTTTTGATACCTTTCCTCAGTGTTCATGAGTTTGAGAGAAAACCAGAGCTCTGTGTCTCAGCAACTTATGGGATATCTTTTGATATCTACCTGCCTACACATATTATGTGTTGTCTTCTCTTTTGCATGCAGTGAAAAGGCCAGTTCCTTTTCTACGAGGCTTGCAAAGACAGTGCCTGAGTGGTTGAACTTGCCTAATTCAAGTTTCCTGCAAATCTAAGGCCTATTGATTGTCCAATGATTTTATTTTTTAATGTTTATTTAATTTTGAGAGAGAGAAAGAGCGAGTGAACAGGAAAGGGGCAGAGAGAGAGGGAAACACAGAATCTGAAACAGGCTCCAAGCTCTGAGCTGTCAGCACAGAGTCTGACGCTGGGCTAGAACTCACAAACCGTGAGATCATGACCTGAGCCAAAGTTGGGCCACCAATTGACTAAGCCACCCAGGCGCCCCTGATGATTTTACTTCTAATAAGAGATCATTTTGATTTTCATTCGCCTGCCTTCTTTTCCATTTCTCTGTTGGTGCCAAATTCTGGTGCAGGAAAGAGTAAGTCATTTATTAAGCTTTTTAAAACATCTAACAACACAATGTGCTTATAAATTTATTTTGTGAAACATTTATTGTCTCTAATGTTCAATTACTCTAAATATGATAAAATTTTGCAAATAAATTACTGCCTATATGAGAAATTATTTTAAATGAGAATTCCAGGAAAGGTATATTATGTCAAGAAGCATGAGGATTCACAAGTTTCTTGATAAACAGTATAAAATTATTTTTTTAATTATAATTTAAACAGAATTTGAAGAGACAGCCCATTCATTATTCTTATCTATGTTGATCTCGGTATTTTTGAAAATATTGCTAAGTTGATCAAATATGTAATTATTTTTATCTGCATTTCATTGATTAGTGACATTGTAAAATATGAAGTGATTAATTAGTAATTTTCTTTTTCACGTCCTCAAAAATTCTTCAAAGAATGAAAAGTACTACATGATCTGTCTTCACTCCATTAACTTTCTCCTCTCATTTCCTGTTAGTTTCCAATGTACTTATTAGGACCAGAGTGGCTTGTTTTTTAATGTGTTCATAAAAATTTCTATATGTATGTAGATTTTTTCTTTCTCCTGCCCAGAATTTTGATAATAACTTATATAGAGTTTGTATACTGTTATTTTCACGTGTCGTCAGTCTTTATCATATGCTAGTACATTTGCTTTGGCAAATAAGATCTTTACAATGTACAGTGTTTCCATTCTCCTAGAATTTTTGTATGTGACATTAGTCCCAGTTATTTATGTTTGTATTTAGACAGAAATAAACATCTCTAATTTTCTTGTGAAAAATTTAAAACATCCTTATATATTGTTAATTTACTTTTAATAAGGTGGTTCGTCTAATCACTACCTCTCAGCAGTATAATTTATCAATGATTTTTAAAAATTAGCATACAATTATCATGATGGGCAATGAATAATGTATAGAATTGTTGAACGACTATATTGTACATCTGAAACTAATATAACACTGTATGCTAACTATAATGAAATTAAAATAAAAAACAATAAAAAATTAGCACATTTATTGTGAATAATATATTATTTATTCATTTTTTAATTGCTAGTATTATTTTTCTATTAGCAGTTTTTTGGGGAAGTACCTGCTTATTTCATTTCCCAGTTTTTAAATCATTATTAACAATCATTTGAAGTTTTAAAATACATAATTAACAATTTTGACTTCTTAATTGTTCAAATAATGTGTCACCTTTATTTCTTTGAATTTTTATTTGCACATTTAAAAAAGGTAACAATATATGTACATTTTGTTCCTAAAACTTTCTCTATGTTTTTCTTATTTACGAAATATTTTCTCAAACTGATGATAAGTTATAATTAGAATTTGATCCTGGTTGTTTTATGCTTTCAATTTTACATTAACCCTTCAAGTCGGCTGGTATATGTTTTGATCATATAATGATCAGTTTCTTTCCAAAATACATTAATCAACAATATATTGCCTGCTTGTATCAGAATCTTATTTAGCATATACTCAGTTCTTGTATTTAAGGCCTATTTTCTTATATTTTACCAATTGCTTACCATTGATTCAGTACTCTTCCGTTTTAGTTAAAGTTATTGTAATATTGATTATGCTTTTCTATTTTATAACACCTGCTCCATTGTAGTCTAAAATTCTCTCTATGGCATATGTCCACAGTATTTTGAAAATAGTGAAACCTTTCTGTTAACATATCCAATATATTTTCTAAGTATTAGAGCTAGATTTTTTAAAGTTTTTTAAATATTATACATATTATAATATGCATATAATCATCATTTATGTTTCATTATTTATACACTTTTGTCATCATACTGATTTTTACGTTTAATATTTTAAATTTTTTTAATGCTTATTTATTTTTAAGAGAGAGAGAGAGGGAGGGAGAGACAGAGTGTGAGTGGGGGGAGGGACAGAGAGAGAATGGGAGACGCAGAATCCAAAGCAGGCTCCAGGCTCTGAGCTGTCAGCACAGAGCCCGACGCAGTCTGGAACTCATGGACCTTGAGATCATGACCTGAGCTTAAGTAGGACGTTTGACTGACTGAGCCATCCAGGCGCTCCATGTTTAAATTTCTAACAAATGTAATAAATGTTAACTAAAAAATGATATCAGATAGCTTTAAAAACAAATCTAAGCCTTTACTTTTCTTCTTGATTAGGCATAAAAGGTACTCAGGAAATCACTGTTGAGACCCAGTTAATATTCATTATTGGGGAGGAAATTCACAAATAGACTTGCCCTACATTGTTGAGAAAATAGCAAAAGTGATCAACTGAAGAAACCATGATAAACCTCAGAAGAAGTATGAGGACATGATAAAATTCAAAATGAGTCACATTTAAGGATACGAATAAAAATCTTCTCATTACATAAATTACCTAATAAATGGGCATACAATATATATAACAATAATAGGCAGTCTTGAAAAAAATCTGTTAGATTAAAACAAAACTACCAAATGAAGCAAAAATTAAACTTGAAGGATTTGAAAATAAGCTGAAAATATGGATATCAAATTAAAACCTGCAGAATATATTGGCATTATTTAAAGGCACTACAAAGAGACAGCGATTTCTTAGTGTTCAAGTTTTTATGTAAAGAAATTCTAAAGAAAACCTTTTAAATCTAAAAGGAAGGTACATAAATTTAAACGATTAGAGAGAGAAAACAAGCACAAAACAGAAATCCAGGAGGTAGAATATATTTGCAGTTAAATAATTGAAGAAAATTTGATGACAACTTATTAAGACTATTAAGTAACAAGATAAATTGAAAACCACTGGATCACCCAAACCAACATAAACTAAAGTAAAAACAAAACAAAACCCAAAAACCTTTAAAAAGATCAACACCTGTATGTAACCAAATGAAAAAAAAAAAAAAAAAAACATTTTAGGGACGCCTGGGTGGCTCAGTCAGTTAAGCGTCTGACTTCAGCTCAGGTCATGATCTCATGGTTCATGGGTTTGAACCCCACGACAGGCTCTGTGCTGACAGCTTGGAGCCTGGACCCTGCTTCAGATTCTGTGTTTCCTCTCTCTGCTCCTCCCCTGCTTGTGCTCTGTCTCACTCTGTCTCTCAAAAATAAAAAAAAATAAATAAATGTAAAATAATACAAATTTTTAAAAAAAATTTAAATTACATTTCAAAATGTTCGCAATTATCCTTCAAAAAATTATATTAAAAAAATGAGGGGTTCCTAGGTGGCTCAGCCGGTTAAGCGTCCATCCTCGGTTCATGATCTCGCAGTTTGTGAGTTTGAGCCCCACATCGGTCTCCATGCTGACAGCTCAGAGCCTGGAGCCTGCTTCAGATTCTGTGTCTCCCTCTCTCTCTCTCAAAAATAAATAAACATTTAAAAAAATTCAAAAACAAAACAAAACAAAACACAGTTATATTGGGCACCCGGGTGGTTCAGTCAGTTAAGCATCGGACTTTGGCTCAGGTCACGATCTCGGGATCCTGGTCTGTGGGTTTGAACCCTGCATGGGGCTTTGTGCTGACCGCCCAGAGCCTGGAGTCGGCTTCAGATTCTGTGTCTCCTCCTCTCTCCCTGTCCCTCCCCCCCTCGCACTCCGTCTCTCTCTCAAAAACAAATAAACGTTAAAAAAAAAAAAAAATGAGAAAAGCACACATCTGTCTTCCAGTTCCACATGTAAGGAGTATGGAAGTCATCAATCCATCTTAACAACAAAGAAGAAGCTGAACAGACTGAAATACCAACAACTCTTATTGGATCCTTTAGAGAGGTGAGGAGACAAGGCAAAAACTGCCTGCAAGGCTGGAGAAGCAGAGGAACATAAATGTAAAGTCACAAGTAGGAGCTGCTGTGGGAACTAGTGCCAGAGATAGGGAAACCCGAACTGTAATTTACGAATTGCTGGATGCCTGTGTAATGACACCTGTGACAGTTAAAGACTCCCAGGAAATTAATTCATGGGAAAATGAAATACCATCGCAAACCTATTAGAATGAATAATAATAATAATAATAATAATAATAATAAATCTGACAATGCCAACTGCTAGCAAGAATGCAGACCAACAGGAACTCTCACGCATTTCTGGGAGGTATGACAAGTGATACAGTCCACTTGGGAAGAAAATTTGGTAGCTTTTTCCCAATCTAAACATAGCCTTACCATATAATTCACTAATAGTGCCTCTAGGTATTTACCAAACTGGTTTGAAAATCTATGTCGACACAAAAACCTGAACAGGAATGGAAGCAACCTAGATGTCATGTAATAGGTGAATGGATAAAATACCTATGTACATTTATACAATAGAATATTTTCAAAAACTGAAAACAAATGGGGCATTAAAATATGAAAGGACGTGGACAGACTTTAAACAAATTTTGGTGAGTGAAAGAAGCCAATCTGGTTCCAATTATAGGACATTTTGGAAGAGCCAAAGCTATAAATATAGTAATCAGATCAGTGTTTTGGTGTCAGGGGTGATGGGATATAGGTAAGTTGAACTATGTGAAGTGCGGGGGACTTTTTAAGTTGGTGGAACTGTTCTATGTGATACTATAATGGTGGATATACGACAATTTGAATTTGTCAAAATCCCAAGAATTTTATGGCAAAGAAGTGAACCTTAATGCCTGTTAATAAAAAAAAAAAAATCTTAGGATTTTGGGGGAATCCCGGAAGGGATTTAGATTGTGACAAGAGACTCTAATTGTATTACAAATATATGCAACAATTACTGAAGCAGATGGAGAGAAATGAAGCAAATATATACAATTTTAGAAATGTCTAGAATCCATAATACTATTGGAGAAAGGATGTATGTATAAGCACTGTATTCTGATTGGTAAACTTATTCCCCTTGGAAGTAGAGGTTAATCAGTCGAATACTGCCGTAAACGTGTGCTGAAATTGAAAAATTAACTAAGTGGAGAGTGGTTGATAATATCCAGGTTTGTTACTGTTGGAGTGGTTGATAACATCCAGGTTTACCGTTTTGCAAGGGAAGGAGACTACAAAGATCCATGTGGCAATGAATTAGAGATGAAGCTGTTAGTATGAACTCGTGTTTGGCTTCCTATAGGTACAGATGGTTACATTAGAAACATTTATATATATATGTGTATATCCATAGGTTGGTTTACACACACACATATATTGCCTTTCTCTGCCAATTGAAAATCCCTGAAGTGATGACACCTCAGTAGAAAGAAGGACACAAAGCACTCTGATCTTGGTTCCTCATACCATTCTTCAGTGAAATGAGTTGGAGTTCCTTGAACAAATGGATGATTCCAGGATTGGGTAATATGACATACAAGATGAACGTGGGTCATATTGTAGTGTCAGAGAGCAAGATGTGCAATGAGAGGAGAGAAGTGGGAAGGAAGAAAGAAAGGAAGAAAAAAATGAACACTGTATAAAGGTAGGTCGAGGGCACCCAAGAGCCAAAGTAAAAGAATTTGAATGGCTAAAATTGGAAAAATTTGAGCAACAAAATAGACAAAGTAGGATTCGTTTGTAAGCCAAAATATAAAATAAATATTCATGAGTCCATACTGATATAAAAGCATGACTGAAACAATAAAGGGGTAAGAATAGAAAAATGCTCCCATGCAGTATTCTACATAATTTATGCAAGTACTCTGCCCTCAGGGAGGGTGGCATAACTCCCTCTCCTTAACTGTGAGCTATGCATAGTGACTTCCTTCCAAAGAGTACAGTATGAAAAGGGTGAAAAAAATAATGGCTTTATAGCAGAGAAAGCGGACCAACACCACATCAGGCAAGGGATAAAGGTCAACATCCAGTGAGAGGAACCGTGTTGATAATATTTATTCTTTATACAAGAAGATTAAAATGGCAATTTACCATTGTGATCTTTCTCTCTGTAAACCAAAACCTTGTCCTAATTATGACAAAAATCACTGGAAAAATTCTGATTTTGTAGGGGCACCTTAAAAAAAGAAGAAAGAAAGAAAGAAAGAAAGAAAGAAAGAAAGAAAGAAAGAAAAAGACAGAGAAAGAAAGAGAGAGAGAAAGAAAGAAAACACCTCAGAAAACTAAAAACCAAACTGGCTAGTTTTATTCAAAAATGTCAAGGTCACTGAGTCACCTGGGTAACTCAGTTGGTTAACTCCCTAACTCTGGATTTTGGCTCAGGTCATGATCTTACACTAAGTGAGATCGAATCTTGCCTCAAGCTCTGTGCTGAGAATAAGGAGCCTGCTTGTGATTCTTTCTCTCTCTCTTTCTCTCTCTCTCTCTGACCCTCTGTGCTTGCACTCTTTCTTTCTCTCTCTCAAAATAAATGAACAAACTACGTGGCAATGAGAAAAAATGAAATATGGCCTTTTGTAGCAACGTGGATGGAACTGGAGAGTGTGATGCTAAGTGAAATAAGCCATACAGAGAAAGACAGATACCATATGGTTTCACTCTTATGTGGATCCTGAGAAACTTAACAGGAACCCATGGGGGAGGGGAAGGAAAAAAAAAAAAAAAAAGGACGTTAGAGTGGGAGAGAGCCAAAGCATAAGAGACTGTTAAAAACTGAGAACAAACTGAGGGTTGATGGGGGGTGTGAGGGAGGGGCGGGTGGGTGATGGGTATTGAGGAGGGCACCTTTTGGGATGAGCACTGGGTGTTGTATGGAAACCAATTTGTCAATAAACTTCATATAAAAAAAAAAATAAATGAACAAACAATAAAAAATGTCCAGGTCATCAAAAGGAAAAAAAATAAATGTTTAAGAAACTGTCAAGGCAAGTGGAGACTAAGAAGACACGACAGACATTTTCAAGGAGACATATAATGATACCATGAGGAGAAAAAAGTAGATGCGGTAAAATCTAAAAAATTTCAAAAAAGTGTGGACTCCTGTTAATAACAATCTATCAGTATTGTCTCATTGACTATAGTAAATGCATCATGCTAAAATAAGAGGGTAATAATAGGAGAAATTTGGGTGTGGTAGATAGGGGAACTCTCTATACAATCAAAGCTGGAGTCATCACAATTCTAGATTTGTGGTTCTCAAAATAGTTTGGTACCGGCATGAAAATAGACACATAGATCAATGGAATGGAATAGAAAATCCAGAAATGAGGGGCGCCTAGGTGGCTCAGTCAGTTGAGCAACCAACTCTTGATTTCACCTCAGGTCACGATCGCATATGAAGTTTATGGGATCAAACCCCATGTAGGGCTCCATGATGATGGAACAGATTCTGCTTGGCATTCACTCTCTCCTCTCTTTCTGCACCTCCATCTGCTTGCACTCTCACTCTCTAAATAAATAAATATTAAAAAGAAAACCCAGAAACGAACCCAAGATTATATGGTCAATTAACCTTCAACAAAGGAGGCAAGAACATGCAATGGGAAAAACTCTTCAACAAATGGTGTTGGGAAAACTGGACAGTGACATGCAAAAGAATGAAAGTGGACCGCTTTCTTATACCAAACGCACAAATAAATTCAAAGTGGGCGAAAGACCTAAATGTGAGACCTGGAACTAGCAAAATCCTAGAGGAGAATGTAAGCACTATCCTCCTTCACATCATGCATAGAAATTTCCTTCTAGATAGGTCTCCTGAGACAAGGGAAACAAAAGCAAAAATAAACTATTGGAACTCCTCATTTTGTTTTAATACATCCCAAACTTTTCTAAAGAATAAAGTCAATTAAAAGTAGCATACAATGGAAAAAAAATAAAACTTATAGATAAGTATGATATCAAAAGCTGAATTTTCCCAGCCAATTCCAAGTTTCTTCCTCCCTCTCTATCCCTGTTAGAGGAAAGGGTGACTCCTCTACTTCGACCTCTCTTACCTTTAAATTTTTTTTTTTAATCTTTTTTTTCAACGTTTATTTATTTTGGGGACAGAGAGAGACAGAGCATGAACAGGGGAGGGGCAGAGAGAGAGGGAGACACAGAATTGGAAACAGGCTCCAGGCTCCGAGCCATCAACCCAGAGCCTGACGCGGGGCTCGAACTCCCGGACCGCGAGATCGTGACCTGGCTGAAGTCGGACGCTTAACCGACTGCGCCACCCAGGCGCCCCACCTTTCAATTTTTTTAATGTGTATTTATTTTTGAGAGAGACACACAGTGCGAGTGGGGGATGGGAAAGAGAGAGGGAGACAGGGAATCTGAAGCAGGCTGCTGGCCCTGAGCTGTCAGCACATAGCCCCAGGCAGGGCTTAAATTCATGAGCCCTGAGCCTTGTCGGTCATTAACTGACTGAGCCACCCAGGTGCCCCAACCTCTTTTACCTTTTAGTCGTTCACAGGATTTCACTTTGCTGCCTTTGCATTCTCTGAAGTAGGAATGGAGAAGAAATGATAAAGACATAACAATGACAAATGTCTGACATCTAGAAACCACAAAAGAAGGAAGAACCTGGGCTGGAGTCTGGAAAGATTGTTTTTAGAGGAAAATTTTGACATCACATATATGGCCAGTATGGACGTGATGGGTATTACATTAGCCTACGATAGAGCAGTCAATTAATTTGGTGCCGGCTGAGATTTCCTTTAGGGAGCCAGTGCCCCCACCTACCAGCCTGTGTGGGTGTCATTGTCTGCAAACAGCTCACAGCTGGACGAGTCCACAGACATTACCCTGATTCACCTGGAGCTGCTTTGCCAAACTTGCCTTGGAACTATCCCACTCCTGCAAGAGGTCATCTCTTTCAGTGAGTCATGTGGACATATAAAAACGTCTGTGCCCCAAGTCAGAGCTTTTAGTTGATGCTCTTTATGCTTCTAAGCTCTCCTCGAGATCAGGATAAAGCTAGTCTTAGCTGATGCCCTGATCTCGCTCATTCTCATTCCTTATCCTATCCCAAGCTTCTTCTGAGCCTATCATTTTGGTAATCACTTACACAATAATCTCTGTTTTAGGGTCTAATTTTAGAGAATACACCTAAGAGAGATGCCTTAAACTTTGCACCTACCTTCCTTTCTTTCTTTGCACCAATCCCCTGTGGGGGTTGGTCAAAACTCTCTTCGCTTGTGTGTGGCTTCATCCAATGGCAATCCAATTTTTATAATGAAGCCACCTGGTCTCCTTAAACTAAGATTATTCATGGTCTTCAGTAGAAAGCAAGCTGAGGAGTACTCTGTTACTTTCAGCCTGAATGAAATTCAAAAAGGACCATTAACGGTGCTATCTTACTAGGAGAAGATTTAAATATATCGATTTAACTATACAAATCTATACTTACATATTTATATATACTACATATAGTCTCAACGTGAGATTAAATATATGCAGAATATAATGTATACCGATATAGGTAAATATATACCTATTAATATATTCAATAAACATATAATGCACATGTATTAATATAGTTACAAATTTTAAATACAATTATTATTTAATATAAAAGAATACATTTTACTTATTAGTAGACACCCACTAATAAATTCACGTAGTTTAATGTTAGCATTATGAAACTATAAATAGAAGGTTTCTACAAAACCTAGAGAAGATAATTTCCAGATTTGCAGTATTCACTTGGTTTCTTTAGAATGTTAATTTTTTTTAATAAAGAAAACACGGAGGCTTTTTATCTCAATAAGGAAAGGCAACAACATGCCAGAAATGCAATGTTGCCTCTAGTATGGTAATATATTCCTTTTGAAGACTGTTTTGCTGTGGACGGAGCATAGTTTAAATCCTGAGTACACAGGAGACAGCAGTTGGCATGTGTTCTCTTCAGTTTGACAGCTCAACTTAGGTTTTATACAGCTCAGCACATCTTTATTAGTACATCAAGCACTGTTATTGCTTAGAACAGAAGGATTCATGCTTCAGTATTCATGAGAGGGGGGCGTAGTAAAGGAGAAAGATTCTATAAAATGTAGACTGTTAAAAAGGCATACAATTTTGTGATTTCTTCTCTTCCCCACCACAGCAGCCAAATGGTAATTCCAAAATTTACTAGTTAAAATGATTATTTTAGTAGTAGTAGTGCAAAGGTACTCTGTAAGTACTGAATGTATACAAGACACAAGGTTAGGTTCGAGCTTTGCAAAGTTATATGATACATAGCATTTATCATTAAACATCTATGTTTTCTTTAAAAGTCCTCCTGGTTTACATCTTTATGGAGTGAATAGATTTTGTTTTCCTACTTATGTACAGGCTTTTATTTGACTTTTATGTTTTTATAAGAGATACTCTGCTGAATCTCTTGTTCTGTTATAAAATCATATTACTTTCTTTTCAACTGAGGATATAATGAATTTATAATCCAAACAATTTTCAGATACCTTAATCTTGGAACTTTTGCCACCTTTCTAATCTAATCCTGCAATACAACCAGGTAGAGATTGCATTCTCATGAAATAAAAAAAAATAATTATACGTTCAGTTTTGCCACAGAGGTATTTAAATTCATCAGCACATTGCCATAATCCATGAAAGCAGGATTTGGACTTCATAACAATCAATACAGGCTTAACTTTCCTACCAGGCAAGAGATCATGGTAATTGCCTCGTTACAGGAAGAGGCTCCGGAAAATTGAAGTGCCTTAGTCATCCATATGGCAAGTAGAGGCCTACGGAAAATGTTGGGTAAGTTCAAAGCCCAACCCAATTTATGACAAAAACTAGGGACTGGACAACCAGAGATAGTTTCCAAACTGGGAGCAATTTACTACCTTGCATAGGCATTGTCAATAAGTGAAAAGCTCAGAGGCTCCTAGGTGTCTTTGTTTTTGGGTAAAATCATATTCCTCAAATGGAAATCCTGTTGAATCCCATTTGCAAAGTTGCCAGAAGGACATCTAAACCTGAATGTGGCGGAAGTGAGCATTAAATGATTCACGCAAGAGGTGGCACAGGCGTCTGAATGTGACCTTGTGGTCTGGAAGTTCACATAGTTTTAGAAGTATCAGCATTTAGAACACAGGCAGAAAGGAGTTGGGAACAATAGTGCTACTTTTGAGGTTTGCCGTTTGAAAGACAAGTGATGGCTTGTTGTGGGGGTTGGTCAAAACTCTCTTCGCTTCCGAAAGGCATCAGCTAATTCTGAGCACAGACATATTCAATCGTATTTGACGGAGGTCTGAGAAACATGTAAATAATCCGGGAGCGGAGCATCAAAGCTCTCCAACAATGTGGAAATGGCATATTACATAGCATTCTAAAGAGTGAATTGTGGGAATAGTGCACTGCATAAATGAGAAGGCAGCATCACTACCTGTGAGGTCAACCACAGAGCTATCCAAGGTGTCCCCAATGCCATTGCTATGTGGTCTGAATTTGATGACTCTATCCCATTCAAGTCAAAACATTCTACGTGACTCACAGATAGAAGTGCCATATTGAAGACCAGTTTGTTCTTTGCAATCAGAGGTATTATGACCGCATGCTGTGAAACTAGATGGAAGAAGATAAGGGCAAGTCTATGCAGTGAGCAAGGATATAAAATCTTTATTTAATAAAGATAGGCATTTATTAGATGCCTAAGATAGATATTTAATAAAAATAGGCACTAATTTTAAGGGAATCACTTGGATTTTTATACACTCTTGGGCTCTAGTAAATGGATTTGCTATATTACCAGGCATATAAGCCTCAATGATTGGGCAAAAGTGCACCCCCTGTAGGTACTCATTTGTGAATTTTTTTCTGGACATTTACAGGAAGACAGAGTAAGTTATCGGGATGGGCAACGATCATATAAAAAGTAGGCCAAAAATAAATAGAATCCACTTTCAAGCTCAGACAAAGATTGGAATGCTAATACTGATGTCTGAGTCCAATTCCTTAGCAATTCCTGGATTCATAACATAAGTGGACATGCTATGCTTAGGCTGTGCACCTATCATCAAAGAGATGACTAATTCCTTTTGGACTAGACCAAATAACTAATGTAAAGGATAAACTCAGTGTCAAGAAGAAAGAATAATTTGAAAATAGAGGGAGTTAAAATTATCAAAGGATATAGATCCGTGCATAGACAGAATATGAATTAAGTCAGAACACTAATGGTAGCTACAAGTGTCTGTTAACTGAGATTTATAGCTAATATACTCTAGATGTTACTCATCCTGTAACAGAAGAAATCTTAGAGAATAGACTTAAGGCTTTGTAACAGCAAATTATTAATTCACCCCCTAACCCAAGATATATTTCTTCTGATCAAAATATGCATTCACTGCTACCTATGTACAGAAATGGGTAAGGAGACACTATTAAATGATTTTCTTTACCTTTGGCCATCTAAAGAACTAATAAAATGATTGTTACTCAAAGTAGGTGATTCAAAGGCATAGTTAAGCGAGTAACAAATTGAATGTAGAGGAAATGTGTCTGGGGGGCTACTACTCTGAAAAAGTTTCTAGAAAAGGAAGTGTGAATAAAGGAATGGGGGGGATGCAAATACACAACTAAATCTCTTTGCCACATAGAAGCCTTTATTTTTTCGTTTTGCCTTATTCAGAAGTATTGGGTGACATTTAAATTTGTGTGTACCCACGGAGTCTTATATTAATGTAAAAGGTGCAGTATCATTGGACTTTACGGTGTATAATCCTAAAGTCACTTGGAGATGGAGAATGATTTACCCCATGGAGCCAACTTTGGGCAAACTGTGAATGCAGCTCCATGATCAAGTATCAGGGAAAAGTCCAACTCCATGACCTCTGCTTCAGTAAAGGATTGAGTAAAATAATGAGGATGTTTGTTATTATTACTCGCTCTGTGGATAGATAGTGCGAAAGCTTAACCATAGCAGGTAATAGTGAGCGTCAAATGGATAAAATAAGGAAACAAGCAGATGTCATAACAGATGGCGGATGGTCATTAGTAGATACCAATCCCCAGGAAAACATGCCATCATGATAGTCCTATGTGACCAGGTCAGGGCAAGACAACTCTTACCTATTTTATTATCTGTCGTGTAGTGATGACTGCTTTTAGAAGAAATTTCTATATTGAGTTCTTTGTAGAAAGGAGATTGGACCCTTGTTGGCTTATAAACACCCCCTAAATCTTCCCTGTGTATAGCCTGAACAAAAGAAGTGAACCTGTGACAGCCAATGAGTCCTTATATAGGAAGCTGACTGTAACTCCCTGTTTGTGGGGCCCAAACCCACCCACGAGATTATGACCTGAGCTGATGTCAGACAATTAACCGACTGAACCATCCAGGTGCCCCAGAAGGAATAATTTTATTAACACATCTCTACTGTAGTATTTTTTGTGGTAAACAAATCATACTCTACAGATTTACGGGGGAGCATGACTAGTTGGAAAATGCCACATACACTATTCAACTATTTGAATATAAAAATGGAAATGAGGGGCGCCTGGGTGGCTCAGTAGGTTGAGCGTCAGACTTCAGCTCAGGTCACGATCTCACGATCCGTGAGTTGGAGCCCCGCGTCAGGCTCTGGGCTGATGGCTCAGAGCCTGGAGCCTGCTTCCGATTCTGCATCTCCCTCTCTCTCTGCCCCTTCCCCGTTCATGCTCTGTCTCTCTCTGTCTCAAAAATAAATAAATGTTAAAAAAAATTAATTAAAAAAAATGGAAATGTAAAGTAACCTGAATAAGGTCAATCACATTTTCACTCTTGGGGAATTATAGTCAAGAAGCACACCAAGAAGTTGGCAATGAAATACAATTTTTCTAATCACTTGGTTTAAAATTGTATCTTATTTCCAAACTCATTTTTGACCATCCTAGTCTGCTCTATTTTTTTTCATAATTCTTATTACATCCTAACATAGTATATAATTTACTTTTCATTGCTTATTGTTTACTGCCTGTCTTTCATCATTAGAATATAAGACACACAAAAATAGACACCTAGTCTTGCTTTATTTATTTATAATAAATCCATTTATTAGTGAAAAGTATGTAGTAGGTACACGAAAATGTTGAATGAATGAATGAATGTGTTCAAGGCAACTGTTATGTTACAGTCTGCAATCATTAGGTACCATGTGTGGAATGAAACTATGGGGATCCTAGATGAGGTTAAGAGTTTGTGTTTATATGAATTATAGAAGTAAAGAAGCAGAGAGAGAGATGGAGAGAGAGAAGAAAAGAGATAAGAGAACGGGGGCGGGGAGGGGAAAGAGGAACTGATAGGAATGAGGAAGAGAAAAGTAGAAAGAGGGAAAAATGAGGAGTAGAGTATTAACTCATCTTTAGAGCTCTTTTAGTTTTTATTCCTATGGTCCTTAATTGTTTATCTTCCCAAATTGCTAAGGAGTTCTCTAAGACACTCTTGTATCTAAATACAATAAATCACGTATTTCCCAAACATTTGAAAAGTGGATTTCCCGTTCTTGACACAAAAAGACCTAATGAGAAAGAATAAGTTCCCTGAAATTTACTACACAAGATTTTTCTCTAGTTCAATAATAATATGAAAAATAATAGTAGTAAAATTATTTTGATGGTAAACAAAGGTATTCTCACTTTTTACCTAAAATGAAAGCAATCCATTTACACTTCAATTTCCTTAAAGTGATGCTTTCATAGATACAAGCATTTTTCTCACCTCCAATAAAAACTAGAAAAATAAAACTGAGGATGTTAAGAGTTATTTAGTATACAGTAGTTATAATTAGAGTTAACTGTCTTTTCCATTTGACCTTGCAGAAACAATAAATGTTAATGAGGCACTCTTATTTTTGTGTGTGGAGTTGTTCACATGCAAAAAAAACAAACACACACACAAAAAAACATTAAAAATTCACCTGCTAACATCTGTGGTGCCCACAGACCTTGTGCAAAGAGTTGAATGCTTTACTCTCAATGATGCACAAAAATATCCCTATGTTGACAAAATATAAACTTGTCGCTCCAACACCTCAATTGTCAAAATAAAAGACAATGAAAAATCTAGATTAGATATAAAATTGTTGACAAATTTGACTGTTTAAATAAGGATTTTGTGAGAATAAGTAAAAGAATCAGATCATGTGGTGAAGGCCATTGAGTACTGGAGTTGAAGTTTATTCTGTTATTCAGCAAGCACTCAGTAACTTAACCTTGTAATGTTTTCTTCTTAACTTGGATTTAATATTAAGGAACTGATATTATAATGGTTTATCTAGGATAGATATTAGATCTATTAAAATAGAAACAAAACAAGTCAAGCAGACTACTAGAGTTAAGAAAAGTGGCATTGAAGTTTATGGTTCCATGGGGATAAAATAGAAAAAAAAAAGTACTTTATTAGAGAAAGTAAGATAAGTGAAATAACCTAAAATATTCATAATTTGAATGGCTTTTCTGCTATCCAAGTGTGATGGGAAGAATAATGGATTCACAAAGAGGTCTACATCCTAATTCCCTGAAGCTGTGATTGCTATGTTATATGGAAGAAGGGAATTAAGGTTGCAGATGAAATCAAGATTGCTAATCAATGGATTTTGTGATGAGATTATCTGGATTTATTCAGGTGGACTCAACGTAATTATAAAGAGCCTTTAAAATGAAAGAGAGAAGCAGAAGAGGAGGTCAGAAATAATGGATATAGTAAAAACTCAAACCGTAAATGCTGACTTTGAAGAAAGACGAGCAGAGCCTAAGTCCAGGAATCTGGGCACGTAAAGAAGCTGGAAGGGACACCAGCGTGGCTCAGTTGGCTAAGTGTCCGACTCTTGGGTCATATGTCAAGGTTCCTGAGATTGAACCCCAAGTTTGGGATTCTCTCTCTCTCTCCCTCTCTCTCTCTGCTCCTGCCCTGCTCCTGTTTCTCTCTCTCTCTCTCTCTCTCTCTCTCTCTCTCTCTCTCCCTCTCCCCACCCTCTCTCTCTCTCAAAATAAATAAATAAACTTTAAAAATAAAGAAAGAAAGAATCTGGAAAACAAGAGAATCAATTCTCCCAAAAAGCCTCCAGAAGGCACAGTTGTGTTGACACTTGCTTTTAGCCTAGTGAGACCCATTTTGGACATTTGACCTCCAGAAACTATGAAATAATTTATATTGATTTAATTCATACTTTTATGGTAATTTTTACATCACCCATAGAAAATTACTGTGCCAAGTCTCTTCCTTATGAATTCAACATTCAAAAGTAGAATTCCTTTCTAGATTGCCTTCTTCTGGGCACTCAGCCTTGGGTAACTTGTTTATCTTTCTTTCTTTCCCCTTACACACACTTTTTATTACCAATGCTGTTGATATTCCTTAATTAATTTGTATGATTTCAAAGTACATAAGGTAAATCATCTTAATTCATGTCAATATTACTTTATTCATTTCAAGGATTTTTTAATTAATGACTTATTAATTTATTTAATATTAGTAAATCATTCCAAACTCAATGTCTCAGGTATTTCATGCTTCTGAATCTGTCTTCAAGATATTGCTAGAGTACTTTCTCTTTGTTTTAATTTTATTCCTATTTGTGAAATGTAAATTAATTTTTATTAATTGCCCATTTTGCTTTAAATACTCAGCCCAGTACTCAAAGCCTCTGTGATAGGCAGCTCCTAGAAGGCCCTGAGATTCCTACTTCCTGATGCACATAATCTGTATAATTCCTTCCTATTGATTGTGAATCTGGCTTGTGGATATGATGACACATCACTAGCATAATTACATCAATTCATATGACTGAGAGGTTTTGTTGAAGCAAACAATGTCCTTAATCAGTCGATGTAGAGTTACTCAAAACGGCCATTTTCCTGGTGAGCCCTTAAAAAAATGTCAGAGAGAATCGAAGGGAATGAAATAATTTTACTGGCCTTGAAGGAGCAACTTTCCATGATATGTGGTGAGGGACACATGGCAGGAATTGTTAGAAGATTCTAGGAGCTCAGAATAACCCTGCTTGATGGCTAGAAACAAAGCATAACCCTCAGTCCCATAACCAAAAGGAATTAAATTCTGTCAATAACCATTGAGGATCAAAAAGGACCATGAACCTCATCTGAGATCACAGCGCTGGCTTACACCTGGATTTCACCATGATGAGACCTTGAACACAGAATACAATAAAAATGTACTGGACTCCCCATGCATGCAAACCGTGAGATGAAAAATATATGTTGTGTTAAGTTGCTAAATTGAAAGTGATTTGATGTGTGCCAAGGCAAACAATTGCACGCTCACAGTAATATCTGCCCAACATATTCATCTTACTTCATTTCCTTCTCTCCCTTTATACAACTACCCATTGCACAGGTCAAATAGGTACAATGAATGGAGATATGACAGGAATACTGCCCCTGTGTCCTTCAAGTCCTTGATGCTGGAACTAATCTGCAATCCTTTCAGTAATATGGTACTGCTTTTGGTTTAATATTTTCCTAAGTAAAGGCAGTTCTAGTGGCTTCTATTTGGCTTTTTCACCATTGCCCTCATTTCACAGGTCAGGGAATCAGTCCCGGGATTCTGCCAGTTGCTGAGTATGTCTATTCCAATTATACATTTTGGAACTGGAGAAATAACTAAAGAAGTGTGTTTGAGGAGCCTCAGGACCTACCACGAGATGAAGCTGAGCTAAAACTCTTCTAGGAACCTTGAGCCCTTCCTCTGACTGGTGGGCCACAGTGATATTTTGAGTCTCTTGCAGTAAGTTCCAGTTCAGAGCAAGTGTCCAGCAATCCCCAGAAAAGCTGATCACTCTTTTTTCCACAAAGCACAATCACTTGGTAGTAGGTCCCTTTGGAGAAATTTGAGAGAAAGAGTAACAGTAAAAATTTTTAGCAGTGTACTGGGGTACTTCCTTTAAGGGACCTGGTCCC
Source organism: Lynx rufus (assembly GCF_022079265.1). Lineage (NCBI taxonomy): Eukaryota > Metazoa > Chordata > Mammalia > Carnivora > Felidae > Lynx > Lynx rufus. The sequence goes on along the minus strand of NW_025814845.1, from coordinate 23,189,166 downwards.
CCCTTTGTTCAAGGGGTTCTGGGCTTGTGAACAGTCTCAAGTCTAGGAATTGATTGAGGGACTCTGATTCTCTGTTTTGGTAATTGAAGTTACAATTCAGTTTACTTGAACTGGAACTCTTACACTTATATTGATCAAGTAAGAATTTATTAGACTGCTCATCTATTTCTCTTCTAGGGTCACCATGATTTCCACAAGTCAGACTTTTCTGTTTACTGCTTGACTTTGCTGTTCATTACAGTAACCATGTACACCTTGTCTTTTGCAATTAAATGCTGCCACTTGACCCCTTGGCATCTATTCCCATTGAATTTAAGAATCTCAGTTCTGTGGCAGCAGTCTCTGATCTGTAGAAAAGAACAGCTACAGAGTTCTTCAAGGATGCTGGGACTAACTACCTTTACAAATATATCTCTCACAGGTTTTTTAAATTGTATGTACCTCTGGGTGGATGAACAGGTCTTAAATGATAAATCCATGTTAACATTCAAATCTTCCTAAACTTTTAATACCTTCTTCTGCAGGATATCAAGGTACTTAACACATTTCAAAATAATTTTGAATAGGCCCCTTTTTGGTCTACGTTTCAACAAGCCAACGAAACACACTGTTAGAGACATTTCAACCCTTCATGCTTCAACACTGGGTCCAAAATCACTTCGTAGTGGGTCCATATCAACAAATTTGGTTAGATTCAAATTAATGTTCTTTATGCCATTATCCTGTACTCTTTTTTTTTTTTTAATTTTTTTTCAACGTTTATTTATTTTTGGGACAGAGAGAGACAGAGCATGAACGGGGGAGGGGCAGAGAGAGAGGGAGACACAGAATCGGAAACAGGCTCCAGGCTCTGAGCCATCAGCCCAGAGCCCGACGCGGGGCTCGAACTCACGGACCGCGAGATCGTGACCTGGCTGAAGTCGGACGCTTAACCGACTGCGCCACCCAGGCGCCCCTATCCTGTACTCTTAACATCCATTTCAACACCTATCTTTAGAATTTATGTCTATATAAATTGGAATAGTCATGTAATTCTTTTGGAGTAAAGTACATCTCTTTATGGGTCACACTTTGTACCTCATCTTTCGACCCTACTGATACATGAGTTAGTTATAGGCCTGGAAGCAGAGAGGAGTAGGGTAGGTCCTGATAAAAGCCTTGACAGTGTCTTGCCAGCTAACTACCTAAAAGGAAGCCATTAGAACTTTCTTAGTCAACTTCTTCAGACAAGAACTTGGTAGAATGTATAGGTTTAGTGTTCCCAGCTGCACCAGGATCAGTTCATATGTCCAATTCCAATTTTCAGGATTCCATCCCTTTCCAATTAGCACATTCATTTAAAAAATGCCTACCCTATGAAGTGGGGAATTCAATTTCTGGCTATAATTCAACCACCCACAGGAAGAGGCTCTTGGTTTGGTTTTAGAAATTTCATCTTCGTGGCTACAGGAGATAAAAGTTTCATTCAGGGAAGACATAGAAACTTCTAGGTTTTTCACACAGGGAATTTAAAGCCCTGAGCTCATTCTGTTTCTGTACTTTGTACAGCACTATTAGGAGCAACCAGCAATCTCATTATAGTTATTAATTTGATAAAAAATATTTTATGATAACAAATATATGGTTATTCAGAACCTTGCCTCTTAGAAGTATTGGTGAGGAGTATCTAACAGTGATAATTTACATATCTCTACTGCCACCTCTTGTCATGGATCATCAGTGCCCTCTTTACCACTGGAAATAGAATAATTAGTATCTTTAATTAGAACTAGATTAGTGAGCCAATTTCACAAACCCCAGAACTAATTCAGAGAACTCATCCTTAAGATTATGTCCCTCTGAAACCACTCTCAGTAGCAAAATCTGTAACAGACAAAGTTCTCCAGACAGGCAAAAACCAATAGGACACACACACACACACACACACACACACACACACACACACATTTATATTTATGTATTTAAATGTATTTATTTTAAGGAATTGGCTCATGTATTTATGGGGCTGGCAAGTCCAAAATCTATATAGGAGGCTGGTAGACTGCAACCTCAGACAAGAGTTGATGGTTGCATTCCTGAGTTCAAAATCCATAATACAAGCCCCAACACAAAACCCATGAGACAGATCAGAAACTTAAGGAGGATTTCTGTTATAGTCTTGACACAGTATTCTTTCTTCTCTGGGAAACCTCAGTTTTTGCTCATAAGACCTTCATCTGATTGAATGACATCCACTTGCACTGTTGAGGGTAATCTATTTTATTCGATGTCAACTGATTGTAGACATTAATTACATCTACAAAATATCTTAACATTAACATCTAGACTAGTGTTTGACCAGGGTTTATGCCTTTGACACTATAAGCTACACAAGCTGACACTTGCAATTTAACCATTACATTCAGCAAAGACATTCTTAAATGCACTGGCTTTATTTTTCCTCTCAGTTCATAGAAGTGTAAAATACAATGACTGCTAATACAACCTGATGCCACTGACTTGATTCGTTCTCAGGTGTTAGCAAGTTAATCAGCATTATTTTTGTAGCAGAAGTGCAAGTGTTCACATAATGAAAAAGACAAACGATGCCTTAATATTTTTATAAAAATAGTTTGACTTCATGTATCTTTAAAATTGGTTGGATAAAGCCATAGATGTACACAGAAGTACTCTGAAAATCCCCGTTCCAGCAAATTATCATCAGCTTGTTTCTATACGTTTAATTATCAGCTTTTTTAGAGAGGTAAGATTGAAATGATTTGCATTCTCTCTTTACTTGAAGAACTGTATCACAGTTACTTACCTCCTTTTCACCAGGGTTACTAATTGGAAAAAACATTGAAAAGGCATCAAATCCAGTATTTAGCATGTATATCATCGTGCAATTTTTAAATCTCTTTTCTGCTTTGCTTTTATTTTATTAAATGAAGGATGATATTTTTCGAGTTCTATGGTTTCACTTAGAATTTTGGATGGACATTCCATCAGGCAAAAATGATGAATTGTCCAAAATGAAAGTGTACTCCAAGTAGAAACATTTGCATGTACTATTGTGCCAATATATTAAAATATTTTCAATGAAAAATAAATGACTTACATGTTATGCATCAAAGATTCTACATTTTATTTTAAAATTTATTAGATTCTGAATAATTATTTTAATATTAATAGAATTCTTAATAAGTAAATGAGTTTGTAGTTTATTCATAAAAATAATTCTTAAAGAAATAATAGGTAATAATATAAGTGAAATGCCTCCTAAAATAATCCTCATAATAAGGATTAAGATTGATTTTAGATTCAGGATAACAGGTCAACAACAATCAACTATTACTAAAATCACATTTCTAACTTATTTTTCTTTCAAAAAACTTTTTGTTCTTCTTAGCTGATTTAGAAAAATTCTTGCTGTAATGTAAAGAGAAGTTTTATTTAGACACCAAATTGTATAGAACATAAGGTTACTGCTTTTCTCATTTCCAGGGACTGTTTCCTCTTCTTTCAAGAGTATTCATTAAAACTTTAAGACTTCAAGATACTTTTGGCTTCATATACTTTTTTTTCCCCTTTTAGCCAATGCTGAAATTATTAACATGTGCCATGTAATGTACCATTTCTATAATAAGGCAAATTTTATAATACTTTTGAAATAAAATTTTATAATACTTTCAATGAAATCAAATCTTTCTTATAATCTCCTCACTATATTGATAGTTTGTGATTATTCATTAGTATTTTAATACATTTTAGAGCATCATTTTGGCTGAATAGATCTCATTATTATACATAATATTATTTTAATTATTTGGGTACAATAATTAAAAATCTAAATCTAAGATCAATTTATTTCAATATTTCACTTAATAGATGTCACAGCTGAAAATATAATTTATAAAGATATATTGATATGAACAAAAGTTCAGTATTTGGTATACTTATTAAACTAGGGTTCTTCTCAAATCAGGATGGCATAAATTCCAATTATGCAGGTATTGTCTTTGTTTTAATATTTGGTTACTTATTTTCCATAATTTCTGTCTTAGTATGTTTGGACTATAACAGAATACCACAGACTGAGTGGTTTATAAACCATAGGAATTTATTTCTGACAGCAATGGAGACTAGAAAGTTTAAAATCAGGGCAATAGCACATAGAGTTCTGATGACAATATAATATTTTTTGAGATGCTGATGACAATATAATATTTTTTGAGATGCTGATAAATGGAAGGCACGTAACTTTAGCAACAAAATCCCATAATAAAAGAATTACTTAAAACACCCATTTTTGAGGTCCCTGGGTGGCTTAATCTGTTAAGCATCTGACTTTTGATTTCAGCTCAGGTCCTGATCTTGCAGTTTGTGAGATCGAGCCCCACGTTAGGCTGTGCACTGACAGTGTGGAGCCTGCCTGAGAATCTCTCGCTCCCTCTTTCCCTGCTCCACTCATGCACTCTCTCTGTCTCTCTCAAAAATAATTAAATGAATTAAATAAAATTAAAACATCCATTTTCAATGAAATTTAAGTCACTGTTAAGTTTTGTTTTGTTTGAATAAATAGACTAAGTTCAGTTTTCAAAACTATGTTAGGTAGTCATAACATACATTATCTTTTCTCAGTACATAATCTCTACTTTGTTTTCTTCTTATATAATCACAGTTTGCTTTGAGAGTGGGTGTCATTCACTTGATATTAGAGAATTTGATTCTTATTCTGCAGTGGATAAACCATGATACTTCAGAAAGAGTTATGACAATGTCATTTATTTTTTTATTGGTCCTAAGTTAGATACGTGACCAATTTTGGATCTTATAATGAGATATGACAACAAGTGTTCTTTTACTTGCTTCTTTATGATTAAAAATAATAAATTTATAGATTAAATAGATGAAAGATAATCAAGTTAATAAAGGCTCCCTAAAGAAAGGAATTACTGTTTTTGCTTATTCTTTAGACCTTTAAACAGATGTGAAAGACTGCAACGCACAACATATATCTTGTGATTATGGTGCTTCAGCCAGGAAAAAGGACAATAATGTCCACCTTAATGATAATAGAAAAATAGAAAGTGCCCATGTCCCAGATGGCTTCATGGAGTAGCTAAAGTGTGCCAAAACATATTCCCACAACAAGCTCTATTTTATTTCTATCACTAAAAGTCTGATTTTATTGCCTTGGAATCAAAAGCATTTATAAGTAACGGAGAATGTACCACTAAGGGACACTTGTCTTCATAGGGTAGATCACTACATTTGGTATACTTGTCTTTTTTTTTTTTTTTTTTTTTTTAATAAGGACAACTGTAATGACTCATCTTCATCTTTGGCATCGTTTTTTATTTTGATTGTTTTTACATTTATTTATTTTTGAGAGACAGAGCACAAGTGGAGGAGGGGCAGAGAGAGAAGGAGACACAGAATCCAAAGCAAGCTCCAGGCTCTGAGCTCTCACCACAGAACCCCACGCGAGGCTGTAACTCACACTCCCTGAGATCATGACCTGAGCCGAAGTCTGACATTTAACCGACTGAGCCACCCAGGCGCCCCATCTTTGACATCTTTTCAAAATTGGATTACCAGGTAATTGTTAGTAAATCTTAGGTTAGTTTACAAAAAGAGTTTCGATCATTCCCCATTTAAAGAGAAATTACAATATAGTAATATGCTTGCCATCTATGATAGTATAGTCTGCTACTGACTTAATAGGACATGAGTAAATAGAAATATGTTACAATCTTCTTTAATAAAATAAGGATTAAAAGTTCTGTTCTCAGACTTCACCCAACCTCGGGCACATTATTTTTTGTTCAGGTAACTCATGTAATGTATGTAATTTATAACTATGATAGACCAAAATAAGGGTCCTTGTGTTAATATGTATATTAAACATGAATAAGGTTTATTTTTTTTTGTATTTCTATTTTAAAAAATAATGTAAAACTAAATTCAGATTGAAGATGGTGGATTGAACATTTATCTTTAAGATTGTCCTAAACCCCACCAAAATAAAATTAAGGAATGTTTTAAAGATAAATCTTCAAGAAAAAAAAAACGTAACAACAGAAAAAATAATAGCAACAGTATTTTGGAACATGCAAGGTACTACAAATTATTCCTGATTTAGCCATCTCAGGAAAATTAAATTCCTAGCCCAAAATGATGAAAACAGAAAGAATCTAATGTGTTCAACAATACCTGTATATAGCCCAGGAATTAATGGTATTTCGAATATATGAAAATAAAAGTGAAGAGAATTTCTGGGGATTAGGAGAAAAGCATTCACTGAAAATCTCGTTAATAAAAAGTGAAAATCCCAAATATGTGGTTATTGCGTCCCTCCAGCACAATGTAAGAAAACAGGAAGATCTATTCTCCAAAAGGCATAAAGAAAATAAAGATAGATGTCTTGATTAGAATAAAATTTCAAAGGCAGTTAAGAAACATGATATTATTTCTCTTAGGAATTTGATCAGCCCATGAAAAAGTTGCAATGATACAGACAACAGACATTTCCTAATGAAACCACCAACCTGATCCAATAAAATAAATAGGATAATTGGGACTGAAGATCCCAGAAGGGCATCTGTGCAATAGGTATACAGAGAAAACCAATTAGAAACCCAATTAGAGTAGATTGGATAGCATTTCTACAAGACAAGGAAATTCAGCGCCATCTTATGGATTTGAGTGTATTGAAAATGATTTAGAATAATTGGGGGCACAGGAGTGTGTGAGTGAATTAAGAATAATTGTACTCCTCCAATATCAATTCTTATCATTGTTCTAGAGTAATAAAATATGTGTATTTTAGCTCAGCATATGGTTCCATGAAATATATGCGTTTCCCACTCACACTAGTAGGTGATCAGGTTGTTGCAAAGATGCCTGTAAGTGCAACTATTGGACAATGCTGTTCAAAAGATAAACCCTTCTTTTTGTTTTGTTTTGTTTTGTTTTTGGTCAGCTGAAATAGCTGGTTGACTGGATATCTGGGAACATGAAATGATTCTGCAAATGTAGGCTTCAACAACAGAGGGATGTGATTGAAAGATCCAGGGTTCTGACATTTACCTTGGACTATCTACTTCTAGATATTTAAATGGGAGATAAGTTAACTTATGATTTAAACTACAGGGGGGCACCTGGGTGGCTCAGTCGGTTGAGCGGCCGACTTCGGCTCAGGTCACGATCTCACAGTCCGTGAGTTGGAGCCCCGCATCGGGCTCTGTGCTGACAGCTCGGAGCCTGGAGCCTGTTTCGGATTCTGTGTCTCCCTCTCTCTGACCCTCCCTCGTTCATGCTCTGTCTCTCTCTGTCTCAAAAATAAATCAGCATTAAAATTTTTTTAAATAAAAATAATAAACTACAGGTATGTTGTATGATCTCCAAGTGGAGACTATCATGCCAAAAATACAATTTTTACTGGAATGGTGTATTGCACATGGAAATATTTGCATTGGCTTAGTGCAGGAACCCAAGAACCCTCATAATGTAGGCTGGAAAGCTTGTGACTTGATATGTTCACACAATGCATTGAGAATTTTCCTACTTTCTAGCTTAAAACAATGTTCCAGGCTCGTCTTGCACTTTCCTCCAACCAGCTCTGGAATGAACTTTGTTATTGTGTTGTTGCTTTTTAGTCCAAGATTTTATTTAAATTCAAGTTAGTTGACATATAGGGTAGCATTGGTTTCAGGAGTAGAATTTAGTGATTCATTACTTACAATAACTCCCAGTTCTCATCTCAAAAAATGCCCTCTTTAATGCCCATCACCCATTTAGCCCATCTTCCTCACCCACCTCTTCTCCAGCCACCCTCAGTTTGTTCTCTATAGTTAAGGATATTTTGTGGTTTTTCCCCCCTCTAGTTTATATCTGATTTTATTTTCTCTTCTTTTCCCCTATATTCATCTGCTTTGTTTCTTAAATTCCACCTATGAGTGAAATCATATGGTATTTGTATTTCTCTGACTATTTCACTTAACATAATACATTCTAGGTTGAAACATGTTTTTGGAAATGGCAATAATTCATTCTTCTTGATGGCTAAGTAATACCCCATCCTATATATATACCACTTCTTTATCCATTCATCAGTTGATGGACATTCGGGCTCTTTCCATAATTTGGCCATTGATGATAGTGCTACCATAAACATCAGGGAGCATGCGCCTCTTCAAATCAGTATTTTTATACCCTTTGGATAAATACCTAGTAGTGTAATTGAAGGGGTGTATGGTAGCTCGATCTTTGACTTTCTGAAGAAACTCCACAGTTTTCCAGAGTGCCTGCATCAGTTTGCATTCCTACCAAAGTGTAACTAACATTATTCCCCTTTCTCTGCATCCTCACCCACACCTGTTGTTTCTTGAGTTGTTAATTTTAGCCATTCTGACTGGTGTGAGGTGATACCTCTTGTGGTTTTGATTTGTATTTCCCTATTGATGATTGTTATTGAGCACTTTTTCTGTGTCTATTAGCTATTGGTATGTCTTCTTTGGAGGAGTGTCTCTTCATGTCTTCTGCTCATTTCCTCCCTGGATTATTTGTTTTTTGGGTGTTGAATTTGATAAGTTCATTATAGATTTTGGATCTTTATCTGATATGTCATTTGCAAATATCTTCTCCCATTCCAGAATTTGCTCTTAATTTTGTTATTTCCTTTGTTATGCAGAAGCTTTTTATCTTGATGAATCCCCAATAGTTCATTTTTGTTTTTGTTTCCCTTGCCTCCAGAGACATGCCTAGTAAGAAGTGTCCAAGGTCAAAGAGGTTGCTACCTTTGCTATCCTCTAGGATTTTGATAGTTTACTGTCTCACATTTAGGTATTTCATCCATTTTGGATTTACTTTTGTGTATGGTGTGAAAAGTAGTCCAGTTTCATTCTTCTGCATGTTGCTGTCCAGTTTTCCCAACACCAGTTGTTGAAGAGACTTTCTTCCATTGGATAGTCTTTTCTGCTTTGTCAAAGATGACTGGACCACATAGTTGTGGGTCCATTTCTAGGTCCTCTATTTTGTTCCATTGATCTATGCATCTGTTTTTGTGCCAGCACCATACTGTCTTGATGATTAGAACTTTGTAATATACCTTGGAGTCCGGTATTGTGATGCCTACAACTTTGGCTTTCTTTTTGAACATTGCTTTAGCTATTCAGAGTCTTTTCTGGTTCCATAAAAATTTTAGGATTGTATGTTTTCGCTCTGTGAAGAATGCTGGTGTTATTTTGATAGGGATTTCATTGAATGTGTAGATTGCTTTTGGGTAGACGTTTTAATAATATTTGTTCTTCCAGTCCATGAGCATGGAATGTTTTTCCATTTCTTTGTGTCTTCTTCAATTTCTTTCATTAAGTGTTCTACAGTTTGCAGAGGACAAGTTCTTTAACCTCTTTGGCTAGGTTTGTTCCTAGGTATCTTACAGTTTTTGGTGCAATTGTAAATGGAATGGATTCCTTGATTTCTCTCTCTGCTGTCTTGGTGTATAGAAATGTAACAGATTTCTGTAAGTTGATTTTATATCCTGTGACTTTGATGAATTCATGTATCACTTCTAGTAATTTTTGTTAGAGTTTTTCAGATTTTCCATGTAGAGTGTCATGTCTTCTGCAAGTAGTGAAAGTTTGACTTCTTCCTTGCCGATTTGGAATCCTTTTATTTCTTTTTGGTGTCTGATTGCTAAGGCTAGGACTTCCAGTACTATGTTGAGCAACAGTGGTGAGAGTGGACATCCCTGTAGTGTTTCTGACCTTTAGGGGAAAGCTCTTTATTTTTCCCCATTGAGGATGATATTAGCTATGGGTCTTTCATATATGGCCCTTATGATGTTGAGGTATGTTCCTTCTATCCCTACTTTCTTGAGGATTTTTATCAAGAAAGGATATGTGTTTTGTCAAATACTTTTTCTGAATCTATTTAGAGGATCAGATGGTTCTCCTTTCTTATATTAATGTGATGTATCATGTTGATCAAATTGCAGATATTGAACTACTCTTGCATCCCAGGAATAAATCCCATTTGATCATGGTGAATAATTCTTTTAATGTACTGTTGGATTCAATTCGCTAGTATCTTGTTGAAAATTTTTGCATCAATGTTCATTGGGGATATTGGTTTTGAATTTTTCTTTTCAATGGGGTTTTTGTCTGGTTTTGGATTCAAGGCAATGCTGGCTTCATAGAATGAGTTTGGAAGTCTTGCCTCCATTTCTGTTTTTTGGAACAGTTTCAAAAGAATCAATATTAATTCTTATTTATTTATTTATTTATTTATTTAAAAAATTTAGACTTTTTAAATTTCTTTCTGAGAGAGAGAGAGACAGAGAGAGAGAGAGAGAACAAGCAGGTGAGGGACAGAGAGAGAGAGGAAGACACAAGAATCTGAAGCAGGCTCCAGGCTCAGAGCTGTCAGCTCAGAGCCCAACATGGAGCTAGAATTCACAAACGGTGAGATCATGAACTGAGCTGAAGTCAGATGCTTAACCAGCTGAGCCACCCACTATTAATGCCTCAGTATTAACTCTTATTTAAATGTTTGGTAGAGTTCCACTTGAAAGCCAGCCAGTCTTAGATTCATAGATCCGGTCTTAGCCATCATGTTTGTTGGGAGATTTCTGATTACTGACCCAATTTCTTTGCTGGTTATGGGTCTATTCAAAATTTCTATTTCTTCCCATTTCAGTTTTGGGAGTTTATATGTTTCTAAGAATTTATCCATTTCTTCAAGATTGCCAAATTTGTTGGTATATAATTAATTGCTCATAACATTGTGTTATAATTATTTGTATTTCTGTGATATTGGTTGTGATCACTCCCTTATCATTCATGATTTTATTTATGTGGGCCCTTTTTCTTTTCTTTTTGATAAGTCTGGACAGGTTTTTATCAAATTTGTTACTTCTTTCGAAGAAGTAACTTTGGTTGATGTGTTCTACTATTTTTTGAAATTTCTATATCATTTATTTCTGCTCTAATCATTATTTCCCTTCTTCTGCCTGTGTCAGGCTTTATTTGATGTCCTTTTCCCAGGTCCTATAGGTGTGAGTTAGTATTTGAGATTTCTTTTATCTCAAGGAGAGCCTGTCTTGCTATATACTTCCCTTTTATGACTACCTTTTCTGCACACCAAAGGTTTTGGGCTGTTGCGTTTTCATTTTCATTGGTTTCCATGTATTTTTTTTATATCTTCTTTAATTTCCTGGTTAACCTGTTTATTCTTTAATAGAATGTTCTTCAACCTTCATGTATTGGAGGGCCCTTGAAAATTTTTCTTGTGATTGATTTACTGGAAAATATGTATGGTATGATCTCATTTTTTTTTTTTTTGTACCAGTTGAGGACTGATTTGTGACCTAAGATGTGATCTATTCTAGAGAATGTTCCATGTGTTCTTGAAAAGAATGTGTTTTCTGCTGCTTTATGGTGAAATGCTCTGATTATATCTTTTAAGTCCATCTGATTCAGTGTGTCATTTAAAGCCATTGTTTTCTTGTTGATCTTTCTTCTTCTTAGATGATCTATCCATTGTTGTAAGTAGGGCATTAGAGTCCCCTACTGTTATTGTATTGTTATCAATGAGTTTCTTTAGCTTTGTTTTTGATTTATATATTTGGCTTCTCAAAGTTGGGGTCATAAATATTTACAAAATTTAGATCTTCTATTTCAATAAACCTTTTTATTATAACATGGTGTTCTTCATATTTTATTACAGTCTTTGGCTTAAAATCTTGTTTTTCTGCTATAAGTATGACTACTCCAGTTTTCTTTTGATGTCCATTAACATGATACATGGTTCTCTAACCACTCAATTTCAATCTGGAGGTGTCTTTATCTAAAATGAGTCTCTTGTAAGCAGCATGTCAACAGGTTTTGCTGTTTGTTTGTGTTTTTGTTTGTTTACATTCTGATATCCTATGTCTTCTTCTTGGAGCATTTAGTCCATTTACATTCAGAGTGATTATTGAAAAATAAGAATTAGGGCCATTGTGATAAATGTAGACTAGGTGTTTCTGGTGATGTTTTTTGGTCTTCTCTAGTCTTAGTTGCTTTGATCTTTTTTTTTTTTTCCTCCACTCAAATTTCCCCTTAACAATTTTTTGCAGAGCTGGTTTGGGGTTTAAAATTCCTCTAGTGTTTTCTTACCTTAGAACATTTTTATGTCTCCTTCTATCCTGAATGACAGCCTTGCTTTATAAAGTATTCTTGGCTGCATATTTTTCAGTTTAGCATGTTGAATATATTATGCTACTCCTTCCTGTTCTGTCAAGTTTCTCTTGACAGCCTGCTGCTAATCTTATGTGCCTGTCCTTATAGGTTAAGGACCTTTTGCTCCTAGGTGCTTTTAGAATTCTCTCTTTATCTTTCTATTTTGAAAGTTTCACTATGATATGTCTTGTTGTGGACCTGTTTTGATTTTTGAGGGTAGTACTCTGTGCCTCGACTTGAATGCCTGTTTCCTTCCCCAGATTAGGGAAGGTCTCAGCTTTAATTTGTTCAAATAAACCTCCTGTCCCTTTTTCATGCTCTGCTTCCTGGAATCGTATGCTACAGATATTTTTGCACTTTATAGAATCACTGATTTCCCTAAGTCTATATTCATGATCTAATAGTTTTCTTTCCCTCTCCTGTTCAGCTTCATTTTTCCCATAATTTTATTTTCTATGTCACCTATTTATTTCTCTCCTTTTTTCCATCCTCATTGTAATTACATCCAGTTGGTTTTGCATCTCAGCTGTAGCACTTTCCACATTTGGCCTGGCTAGTTTTTCAGTCACTTATCTTCAGCAAGCGTTTCTCTGGAATTTTCTATGTTTTTTCAAGCCCTGTTATTATTTTTATGACTGTTGTTCTAAATTATTATTCAGCTATATTACTTATATCTGTTTTCAGCAGATCCCTGTCCCTCGTTTCTTCTTGATCTTTCTTTGAGGGAGAATTCCTTCACCTTGTCATTTTGTCTAAGTTTGTCTTTTGCATGTTATGAAAGCTTGTTATGTTTCTTGCTACTGAGTGTAATGCTACATTAAGAAATAATTTTACACTGTCCAGGACCTGGCACTTCAGGGAGTGTTTCTGGTGTGTTTTATATGCACTCTGCTGTTGTTATTTGGCTAGTCTTTTCCCCAGGTCAGTCCTCTGCAGAGTTCCTCCTTGATTGCAGTGGGGAGTATTTGGACTTTAAGTAGGTGTGTTTTGATTTGTTTTTAAAATACGCCTGATTAAAAAAAAGGGGGGGTGCTGATCCAAAAAAAAGAGAAAATAAAAAGGAACAAATAAAAAAACAAACAACCAAACGGATGAACAAAAAAACTAAAAGCCTGATGCCAAACAAAATGAAGGCAAAAAGAAGAAAAGGAAAGAAAAAAGAGGCCTGATCCAAAAGAAAAGAAACAACAACAACAAAACCAAATGAACAAAAAACTATAAGCCTGAATTAAAACAGAAAGAAAGAAAGAAAGAAAGAAAGAAAGAAAGAAAGAAAGAAAAAGAAAGAAGAAAGTCTGTTCCTATTTCCACCAGAACCGAAGCGGACACTTTGGAGCCCTCTATGATAAGTAGATTTGGTCCATACCGGGGTCCTGTGTTGGTCGTCTGGGGGAGAGGTCTGTTGCACTGGCTCACAATCAGACCTACTTTTGAAAAATATCCCTTTAGAGCACAGGTGGGTGGGGTTGGTGTAAACTGCTCCAACCTCCACTGGGGTCTCTATGTTGTTCACTGAAGTCCAGTCTTGCTGGTGGGTGGGTGTGGGGGGAGGGGGAGAAGATGGCATCAGCCTGCTCTCTTGTCTGCAGGTAGGGGGAACTTGTGTGCACTGCAATTCAGGAAGCCCTCATAGACAAGTGAAAAATCTCCCTTCCTGTGCCCCAGGCTTCCATCAGGTCCCTGCTCTCAATCCTTCTGTGCCTGGGCCATCCACATGTCTAGCGCTTTAGCTCTTCTGTATTATACTTTGATGTGCAACTGAGATTCAAAACTCCAAATCTTAGAGAACCCAGCAAGGCGTAGACCCACTCCCCTCCTCCTGAGAAAAGCCTCCCAGCACTGCTCCTGGTCCAGTTCTGTCCAGGAAAAACAGTCACGTGGCTGCACCTGGAGCTTATAGTGACGCATAGCGAAAAGCTTTAACTACCTTATCTACGCTCAATGTGCACCCTTGTCCTCTGCTGTTGAATGGCTGCTCAAAGGTGCCAGCTCGGTCTTCTGACCATGGAGAGTCAATACATCCTCTTCCAAATGCACTTCAGGAAATGGAACTTTCTCTCCCAGTGTCACCCAGGGTATCCTCATACCATGCTGTCTACTGTCTGTCCCTGAACCTCCCCCCATCCCCAGAAGCATCCACACCCTCACAGATCTACTCTAGCAGATGGCACAGAGTTTCAAAAACTCAAAATTTCAGCTCCATGGTTTGGAAAAACTTGTGATTTTCATGTCCTCACTGTTTCCTCATCAAAGGTTTGGGGGGAGTGTTTTTTTTGTTTGTTTGTTTGTTTGTTTTTTCATGAACCTGATGTGCCATTCTCTCTATTCTCTCTTTGTCCTCTCTGTGAAAAGGACTCCCACCCCTCTTTGGCATCATGAATTTTCTTTCCCCCATATCCCCTCTCTGCACTGCATGCCTGTCATGGTTTCTCACTCAAATTATGCAGATTGTTCTCTTAATCCTCAGATCAATTTCGTAGATGTTCAAAATGATTTGATGTTGATCTAACTATCTTTAAGGGATGAGACAAACCAAGGGCCCTCTTACTACTCCCTTGTCTTAATGCCTCCATCCAGAATTAATGTTTTTAGCCAAGTATCCTTAATTCCATTTAATGGAAGATGTCATTTTGAAATCAGGACCAGGGCTCTCAAAATGCTCACCATTACGGGGTTTTAAGTGCCTCTACACTCTCCCAGTGGGCAAAACTAGAAAATATATCTTGGAATGTATTTATACACAAGTGTATTAAGTATGTATACATATTTATATACCTCTGCATTTTTCTCTATTTTCTACCCATAATGAAATAATATCTATAATTTAATTCAATATTTCCGGTTTTATTCTTTCTTTTTGTAATTTTTTTAATATTTATTTTTTGAGGGAGAGAAAGAGAGAGAGAGAGAGCAAGTGGGGGAGGGGCATAGGGAGAGGAAGAAAGAAAATCCAAGTAGGATCCACACTCAGCACAGAGCCTGACTCAGGACTTGATCTCAGGACCATGAGATCATGACCTGAACTGAAATCAAGTGTCAAATGCTTTATCAACCGAGCTACCCAGATGCCCCTCTCCTTGCGATGTTTTAAAATGTATTCTTTGGCAATGAGAAATGGCTTCAATTATCTTCAACACATTTATTTCTTTTGTTCAATTAATTTATATATTTGTTCAAAGAAAACAATATCCCATATCCACTGTCTTCAGTACCTATCCAATCCCTCTATATTTTTGGACACTGGGATCCAGAATATTCTAATTTGTATTTCAATGAGTTGTTTTGAATGCCTCTTTGGTTACTTACTCAACACTTACTAGAACTCTGGTATAGGCATTATATCTGGATCGCATTAGTTTTCATAATAATATTGCTAAGCACTTATGGCAGCCTAAAGAAAACTCTAAAAGTAATATGCAAAATTATTGTTTTGCTGTTATATTTATAAAATTTGATACATATAATCACATAATATAAATAATATATATCAATAATAAACCATATATTAAGATAAGCATAATTGCAGCTAATTAACTGAGAATTTTCTACATGCTCGACACTATGTTAAACACTTAAGTTTTGTTATTTCATTGAATTGTCATAAATATTTTTCAGTAGGAGCCATGTAGAGTTATTATGATCATAAGTCGTGTATCTAGAGAAGAATAGATTCAAATTTCAACTTCACCATTTTTCAGTTGTGGTGTTTTTATATCTTATCTATTGTGTTTCAATTCACACACACACTTACCTTGCAATTAAAAAAATTAAACGATCCAATGCTTAATAACATTCCAGCCACATATAAGCACTTCAGAAAAGTTGACCATCATTATTGTTTGCAAAAGATGAAATTGAAGATTAAGAAGGGTAACTACCTTGCCCTAAGTCACATTTCTAAGTATGAGATCAGGGAAGCTAAAGTTGGTCAAAATTAAAAATTGATATTTATCTCTTAAGTATATATTTCATAGCTGGGATAGAAATGTAAAAAGTATTTTAAAATTTCAATACTGGGGCGCCTGGGTGGCGCAGTCGGTTAAGCGTCCGACTTCAGCCAGGTCATGATCTCGTGGTCCGTGAGTTCGAGCCCCGCATCAGGCTCTGGGCTGATGGCTCGGAGCCTGGAGCCTGTTTCCGATTCTGTGTCTCCCTCTCTCTCTGCCCCTCCCCAGTTCATGCTCTGTCTCTCTCTGTCCCAAAAATAATAAATAAATAAACGTCGAAAAGAATAGGGTAGTGTGGAAATTATGGAGTATGTCTTTAAAAAAAAAAAAATTCAATACTGAAAATACCATAACTTTTGTAACCACTTTCTAGATTTTAGATGTTCACTACTTGTTGAGATCTCCTTGGACTATAATGATTGAAAGCCTTTATTTTATTAGTATTTTATCCCTTTCTTGAAAGCAAGTCCATATCTTTATATATTATTATATCCCCAGCATGTGTTTTAGTAGCTGTTATTCTCCATCTTTGTGTTAGACCAGCTCAATAATTTTTTTTGAGTGAATAAATGGATGCATATTTTTGTGCTTCTTTTAGAATGACCTTTTAGCTAATGAGGTACTTACTAATTATTTCCTAATGATAGTTAACTTTAAAATAAACTCTTAATTCCTTGACATCAGTTTCATTATTTTTAACAAATAAAGCCAACTTTAGGAAATAATTGAAAGAGAAATATAAAATTTACTGTTTGAGCAATGGGATAGAATACACATTACTTTAAACTGAAAAGCTTCGTGGTTAGATTCTAGAAACCCATCCTTTCCCTCCAGAAATTGTAAGAAATGGATATAAAAATGATTGTAAATAAGATTATTGCCATACAACATGGATGATAAAAATTCAGTGTAAAAATAGAAGGTTATCCCAAGAAAGAGGACATACAGAAATATGTTTAAGATGTATAGATTTGAATTTATAAATCAATACGACATGCCTTCTTAAAAATAAAATATTAATATTAAGGTATATCTTGGTGGAATTACTAAGCTTTCAGGATATGGGTAGCCTTTTTTTCTAAACTAACATCAATTCATTTCAAAACAAGTGCTAGTTCTATTTCTCTAAATTCATTCACCTTATTCTGCAGTAGACATAAAATGAAGTTTGCACTGTAAGATCTAAAAGCTACACTTAGAACTAATAGAATCTAACTTTTGCAATGTTATATTGTCAATATTTATTTCAGGTTTTAATAACCCTGTTATATAATGCAAGACTTAAAACAATGTTTAGAGATAAAATAAAACCAATACTATTTGCATAAATCTATTTGATATGTTCGATTATTTATTTCATGATAATTTTATGTAAATTCAATAGGGCTTTCCTTCATCTCTTATGCCCATAAAACAGATTGTTTTTAATCTAAATAGAAAGTTTTCTCTGGTACTAATAAGCATTTTTACATAGGCAGAAAAAAAAACAATATTACAGCAAATTTTAAGATTTCATGTGACCAGTTACAGTCATATAACACTGGAAATATCTGGATAAAAAGGTTATCTGTCCTACTATTTCTAGGGTCATAGTAACTAATGATCCAGCATAATAGTCCAGCCTGATCTTTTTATAAAATCTAATTTTGTGGCCATATTGTCACAATAATGATAAACATGTTTCCTTAAGGGTCACCTGGATGGCTCAGTTGAGCACACAACTCTTGTTTTCGGCTCAATTCATGAGACATAGGCCATGGGATCAAGCCTAGCATTGCTCAGCGAGAAGCCTGCTTAAGGTTCTGTCTGTCTCCCTTTTCCCCTCTCCCCCACCCACGCTTTCTCTCTCTAAAAAGGTGGGGGACGTCTACACAATTTATTAAGTTTCTTTTTAAGTGTTCTTATACTATCATGATGATTTTAACTGAATTATTTCAAAATAACCATGTACTGTAGTTTTGGGTTTTTTTTTTTTCCCTTATACCATTTGATAATAAAAGTACTGTATTCCTGTTTTCATATTACTTCGGACCCATTTAAAGTAAGGTTTATACTACAATTGATGGATAGTCTTGAAAATATTTATTAATTTTCAATTAGGTTTAAAATACCTCTTATCTAATTATAAAAAGTTCTAGTATCTTAATTCAAATTTTTATTATCTAAAGTAGGTATTTTTTAAAATATTAAACCATTTTCCCACTAGCTTACATAAGAATTATATTTTATTCCCCAAATAGTAGCTATTCTTTTCTGGTATTAATGTCTTACTTGCTCCCATTTTTCTACAGTTTGAGTAGTTGACAGTCCTAATTAACTAAGTAAATCTACAAGATCAGTTTTGAGTAATAATAGAATTGAAATAGAATATAAAATAAGAGAGCTAGGAAATTGAAGTATAAAATCTTTCAGAAAATAAAGATGGATTACACTTTGTAACGCATTCATCTTGTAGGTCAAATAAAGATATCTACAGACAAGTTGCCCGGGCATTCCAGCATGACTGAGAAGAATCACAGCATTGTTTCTGAAGGAGTAGTAATTTATAAAATTTAAATTGTGTATGATTGAGTATGTGGTTTAACAAAGACCCATGTCATACAAACATGTTTGGAATCCTGGTTTTATTAAAGTTTTCTTACCTGTAAAATAGAAAGACTATCACTTACCACTTAATGTAACAATTTGTTGGAGGATATCAAGCACCATTCTCGCTACTTAGTCAATAATGAATACAGATCAGTTTTTTTCCTTGCATTCTTTATAATGGTTTCAACATACTTAAAACTAACCCACACTCAGTGTCTCCATACTATGTCTCCCTGTCCATGCATTATTAACAAATGCATTTTTATTTGAAAAATTTTCATTTTAATATTATTCATATTTATCTCTTTTATTTTTAGCCTTTATTTGTTTTTAATATTTCAATGTGCAATCCGTGATAATTACAAATCTTTTTATATAAAATGTGGCAGAAGATAAGAGGAAAAGTATAAAGTCTTTCATTCATTTTTTTATTCATTCATCCATCCATCCATCAGTTTATGCAACAAAAATTAATTAACGTTTGTCAGTCACCACCTTATACACTGGAAATTAAAATGAAAAAGTTGAATCATCTTTGTTCCCATGAAGATTATAAAGTATTTTGATTTTACCCTGCATTAAAGGCTTAAGATAAATACAAGGATTCTTGAAATTTCAGGCAGAGAATGGAGGCAGAGGAGAACTACAGGAATAAAAGATTTTCTCGGTGTTTAAAATCCAATTGCATTGGAAATTGAATAGCAGATCCTTGTTTATAACTTTAATAACAATTCAGTATGGTTCCAAGGATATAACACTGAAGATGACAAAATTGCTGTCCATAAAGAATTTATTATCTGTAAGATGGGGAAAGAAATTAAACAAACAAAAATTTAAAATCTAGCATGATGTATGCTATTATTTATAAACTTATGGCCCGTTTGAGGAAGTACATAAAATAAAAATGATAAGAATTTAGTAAATTCTGGGGCACCTGGTGGCTCAGTTGGTTGAGTGACTGACTTTGGCCCCGGTCATGATCTCACGGCTTGTGAGTTCAAGCCCTGCATCGGGCTCTGTGCTCAGTTCACAGGCTGGAGCCTGCTTCAGATTCTGTGTCTCCCTCTCTCTGCTCCTCCCCCACTCATGCTCTGTCTCTCTGTCTCTCTCTGTCTCTGTCTCTCTCTCTCAAAGAATAAATAACCATTAAAATTTTTTTAAAAAGGAATTTAGTAAATTCTATTAAAGTGAAAGTTATATATTTTTAAAGTTATATTTCTCAAAGATTTTTTTTTATCTCAACTAACTTTCTCTATTGTTGTTGTCAAGTACTTTTTAAGGGTAATTACAAACAAGACTGCATTTCTATTGTATTTAGTGCTTCAGGGATGGTGGACTATATCCAGTCCACTAAACTGAAGAATGAACACATTTTTATTTTCCATAAACATTAAAAAAATTCCTTGGATCTTGAGACTATAATAACGTTTTCTGTCAAGCTTCAGTTTTGTTTATATGATGAAATGACTGATCTATTAGCTTTTCTCAAAAATTTTATAAGAAAATCTTAGCAATGCTCTACAATTACTTATGCATGGGAAGACAAAAGAAGCAAAGAGTTGGTAATCTAATGTTTGATTCAGGTGCCTGAATTCATGCTGCATATCTTTAAAGGCATACTTAAAATTTATATGTTCATATTAATAAAGAAAATATTTAGAATAAAGTAGCAAAATCCAAAATCATTCCTACATAACTAATTTTATGTCTCAGCTGTAAAAAATTGACTTGGTCAAATATTAAGATGAGCTTAAATGCATACATACCAATAAAGTTAAATGAAAATGGCAAAAGGAAAAAATCTATTCTTTAAAACTTTAGTTATTTGAGGGGCTCCTAGGTGACTCAGTCAATTGAGCATCTGACTTCCGCTCAGGTCATGATCTCACAGTTCGTGGGTTCGAGCCCCGCATAGGGCTCTGTGCTGACAGCTCAGAGCCTGGAGCCTGCTTCAGATTCTGTGTCTCCCTCGCTCTCTGCTCCTCCCCTCCTCGCTCTCTGCCTCTCTCCTTGAAAAATACATAAATAAATAAATAAATAAATAAATAAGTTTAGTTGTTTGAAACCAACACAGTAAAATTTATATAGGAACACACTTTAACTGGAATTTTTAAACATTAATTATGTTATTAGTTTTCTAGTTTTACTTAATACGATGCATATTTGTTTTTATATATACATTTTATATATAAATATGCCATATGTACATATATATATTTTGTCAAATATATAGATACATTTACAGAGATATATGTAAATATATGCGTGCGTGTTTCGTATCCTTACTCACTATTCAAATATCTCTTGTGACATTCCAGTGCATACTACATTAATTCCAGATTCTTGCTATCAAAGTCCTTCATAACTTTGTCACAACCTACTGTGCTGACCTGATTCTTCACTAGTATCTACGTGTGTCCTATCTTGTAGCCAGACTGGATTGCCACGGTTTGGGTGAAAGTTGTTCTGTCCTCTTGAATTGATCACTTTCTATTCCCACTACTAAAAATTCTTCAACAGAAACTACAGATGACAAATTTGGGTAACTGTGTTCATGAAGCCTTTCAGGACTTCCTCAAATTAGTTGATATCTCTCATTCATTTGAACTCTTTTTTTCATGTTTCTATTAAGGTAAAACAAGCATCTACATACTTACGGGCATAAAAAACAAACTTGCGGATTTTGTGGGTGAGGAATTATGACAAGTCACAGTGAATATGGCTTATCTCTGTTTCTCAGTGTCTGGGGCTTCAGGATGGAGACCTGAATGACTAAAAATGATTCAAAAGGTGGGGCTAGAATCATTTGGACATGATTTTATTTACTCGTCTACAGCCTGAGCTTAGAAAGCTCAAAGATCGGGCTCAATTGAGACTGTTGACCTAAGCATCTACATGAGAGCACTTCATGTGCCGGCGTCTTCCTCAAAGATGCTATCCTCAGGATAATCAGACGTTACCTTGCAACTCAGGGCTCCAAGAGTGATTGTGGTATCAAAGTGAAAGGTGAATAGTGTGTTTTGTCTTGTTTCAGAAGTTATGCATTATAGCTTGGCTAATAGTGTTATCTAAGGCCAGTTGAGATTCAAGGCGCAGACAATAACATCCTACTTCTAGATCAAAAGAGGGTCAGAGAACTTTAGGCCATTAAAAAAAAAATTATAGACCTCTCTATACCATTCTTAGAAACATAATTATAGTTTCTGAGATTTTCGTTTTACTTCTTTTTGTTGTTTACCCTGATTCCTGTGCCTGGAGTAAAACACTTTGAAATCCTAGCTATCTTACTGGCTCCCAAATCTTTGAGTGGCCATCACAGTAGTATGCAATGGAGGTAGCCAATTAATTTCTTGAGTAAAATTGCATTAAATTTCATCTTTGGGAATGGCCATTATTCTGTATTTGAAAAGACAGCGAATAAGTTTAGCTGATCATACTTATTTACACAGGAGTCTGAATACACTCCCACATACATACACACACAATGTACTTTATACTGTACAATGCATTTTTAACATAGTTTTTTTGTATTCGCTTACTTAACCAGTGATTGTCGAGTACCTATTATGAGGCAGGCATAGGACATGGCACCAAGTGTAATCACTTGGCAGGTGGCAATCAAGTGTAACTGATTTTCTGGCTCATGAACTCTGTAGTGTGGTGGTGGGGATGAATGTTCATTCAAGTCAAGCATGTTTATTGAATTATAGAATAGTTAAGGACCACAAAGAATACAGAGAGGGCCTCATAACAATTTGGTTAGAACTATTCATATTAATTTATTTTTAAAAGGAAAACATCTTATTTCATATAATCATATACATGAATATTTATTGTACAGCATAACTAAAGGTATTAAAATTTTATATACATATACAGACATTTATTACAAGAAAGAGAGCCCAAATGATTTGAAATTCTGAAATTATTTTATTTAACTAATTACATTAATTTAGGTCTTACAAAATTGTTTCCATAAGCTCTTTTCTACTTAGAATAAAAGAAAAATTTGATAACTGTATCGATGTTAAAATTATGTTTTAAAACTTAGTACGGATCCTGAAATCACCGTTAGTTTTTCCTGAGAAAATGAAATCATGTATAAACTCAGCACATCTAGTTATTTATTTTTGCCTTAAAATCATGGCCTTTTTAATTGCTGTTGTTATCTTCTACTATATAGTATAGTAGAAATTCTATATTTAACTATATACTGCTATAGTTAAATAGGTTATCATCCTAATCTCCTAATATATGCATTAAATAAATAATTCAATAATACACCAGGAACTTCTTTTTTTGGCTAGCACATTCTTGAATTTTTGGCAGATAGCTTTTTTGTGTGTCACCCTATTTAAGGTGCATCTCAGACAACATTACTGACACAAATGGGGGACAATTTTGTCATATACATTACATACACACAATCTCTCAATTATTTAAAGTAGTCTATGTCATTTTCGTCAGTAGAGAAATAAGCCTTAGTGCTAATATTTTTTGTCTAAACATAATTGAAAATTCACTTTTAATACCCTACTAGCCAGCCGATGTTAAAATACAAAAATGTGGGAAACCTATATAAACTGGCATATAATATCCATCAAAATATATTTTTACTAGATAGATCAAAGTCATTTTATGACTAAAAATAAATCGCAAATCAAAATTCTGATTATATATTCAATAAATTGAACCTAGACCTTGGAAATTTTTTTCTAATAATTGCTAAAATGATTCAGTGAGTTTGGGTTTTGATTTAATGTTACAGCACAGGAAGCAAGAGAGTGATGATAAATAGAATTGATAAAGAGAATAGCAGATGCCTCATTGTTTATCTGTACTGCTTTACTAAAGAGTACAGTTGCAAACATTCTTTGACAGTGCATTTGAAATGATATGGATGGAAATCCTATTTATGGATTCAACTGGCTGATGTTTGTTAACCTGAGAAAAAGATAATAAAGCCTGTGAGTATAAGACAGTCCAGATCTGAAGCTGAGATTCATGGAACAATTCTATTGTTCTTGAAACTGACCCAGTGATCGTTTATCTTTAGGTTACTTCAAAGAAAAGGTCTTATTTTATTTTTTTAAAGACAATTCGTGTGTGTCCAATGTGTAAGTTCACATTAAGAAAAAATATGGAACTTCATAAACTAAATGAAAAAAAAAAACAAGTGTTCTGAATTCAGGCAATTGTACTTTGTACTTCATATAAATGGAAAAGAAAATTGGTATGGAAAAGTTTTCTCACTTTAAGCCTAAAAAATTCCATAATATCTATTGCATTTGGAATATAAAATAATGTATCCTTTACCCATAATAAGCATAGGACACTTTTGAAGGCTTGAGTCTTTCAAAATTTTCAGTGGGAAAAGACTTAAAGAATGTCCTAATGACTGAGGACACCAGAAAGGTAAGTGTTAGACTTTCCTTGGGGAAGAGTCAGTGGCAAATTCTGCATGTGCAACACTTTCTCTATCATGGATGACTATAAACAATGAGTGCTTCCTGAAGAAGAATTAATAATTATACCTCACATTTGTCATACTGCATTATGTGACAAAGGAATACTTGTGAGTTTCTTGAATGGCAAGATCATGAATATAAAAGTGACTCCAATGTCACAGGGCAAGTCTGCAGAGCAGCCACAGGGCAAATTAGCTTCTCCAAGGCAGTGACCTTTAGCATAGGTTTGCTAAAAGTTGGGACACGGAGTTGAGAGCTACTTTCCGTTTCTGGTGCCTAGAATTAACTCAAAATATTTCTAATGTGAAAGATGTTCAAATCTCTGAGACTGAGGTACAAAAATAAGCGAAAAAAAAAACCAAAAAAACAAAAAACAAAAAAAAAAACCTATACTGTTTACCCAAAAAGAATATATTGAACAAAAGAATAGCTTACCATATTGCAATATTAAGAATTGTAGCATAAATCAATGCAATTATTAAATTTTTAGCTGACATTAAAAGTATCTGGTTTCAGACGGAGCAATAAAGCAACAATATCAAATGCACCGAATTGTTATATTAAAGCTTTAGTGTATAGATAACTTGAAATGTAATAATAATAAATATAGTTTATTACATTACATTTATTGTTATGTAAATAAATAATAAATTTACAGGATTTGAACATTCATATAATTTATCTCTATCAATACTTCACTACTGTTATCCTAGAAAAGGATTGCTGCGGGGGGTTGTTTTGTCTTTCATGGTTTCAAAATATAGCATGTACAAATATTCCACTTTATGTCATCATAACTATTGGGACATTGAAGTCTTTTGGTAGCAATCAGGGATGGGATTCAGGTTGTAAGCTAAAGACATGGTCATCGTGAACAACAAAGGTTAAGTGAATTTGGGGAAAAGGTACAGAAGGAATAACTCAGAACATACATTAAAAGTCACCAACAATCAGAAATAGCCAAATAAACAGGATATATGCATCTTGGGAGACTTTGTTAAGGAAATTCAAATCTGTTTGTTTCTTGCTAACTGGTGCTAACTTTGAGACATTTGTTACCCAAATGCCAGATTAGGAACCAAAACATCTGAAAGTGTCAACTAGCTTTTAAAGACCATTCTTTTTATGCAAATGATTTTATATATCTCTATCTCTATAATCTATCATCATTTGTATCTATGTCATCTATATCTATATCATCTATAAGTTTAAAATGAGTTTAGATTGTCCCTTTTAAGCACTCTATTGTACTAAATGCCTTTTCCTGTTGATTTATAAGTTGTCTACTCAAGGAATCTTTCAGGTTTGAAACATATATGAGATTGAAATTTGTACATTGCTTGGGTTAGTGAACATCTCAGAGATTCGGAAATAAACTTATTTTCAATCTTTTTAATATTACATACAGGCATTTATCAATTCATAGTATCTGTATCCTCAAACTTTTACCTCAGCTCAGTTTTAATGATATATTGTATGACTAGTTCTTTGTAATACAAGTGAAATAAATTGAAATTAGAGTGAATTATATTCATAAAGATATTTTATATTTTTTGTGACTATAACACAGGACAGCTAAATCATACATACAAAAAGGGTCACTAGGTTGGCTCGAGCTAGAATACATAATCACCCATCTCATGTTGATTGTTATTTCCTCTTTGACTTTACCATATATATCTGTATCGATTGAAATGCATAATGGTTAAACAGCCTTCACATAAAATAATCAAAATCAGTCCCACAAGTGGTGTTCAGATACATAGAGGCATAGGTCATGGTGAGTGAAGTGTTGGAGGGTGAGATAATAGGGTTAAAATTATGAAGATGGACTGAAAACCCTTGAATTACATTGTCTCAAAAGAACAAAGTTCTTCTCAATAGCCTCAAAAGTGAGATCTGGGAGGCAACAAATAGGAAAACTCATAGAAGAACTTAATTTTAGCAAACAGCGGGGCAAAGCATGTGGTTGAAAGTTGAAACAAAAGGATAATGGTGGTTGCTGCAGTGGTAACTTGATCTGCCAGCGCTGAGCAATGGTAGCGGTTTCGAGGGAAAACTTAAACTAATTTAAGAATGCATGGAAGACTGTCCTTTAGACACAAATTAGTTGCATGAAAAGGCCTAACTTCTTTCATTTGTACAAGGAAGCAAACTAGGCAAACACATCTTGGAACTAATAGGAGTGTGTCGCTATCTGCAATTTTGCTGATGCTTGGGGTATTTGGAACAATTATGTGTCAGGAGTTTCTGTGTGTTACTTGATTAGAAGAAAATGATAATATTTATAAAATCTCGATTGTTCTCAGAAAACCTGGCATCTTTCATGATCTTATTCTAGATAATTATTTCACTGAAACAGTGAAATCCTTAACTTCTTATTTCTTCAGAATTAAAGATTTCTTTCCAGTCTTCCTACAGAGACTTATGATCAGAAAATTCGGAGTTAACTAAGCCATTTTTAGCCATTATTATAACTACAATACATGTAGTGATGCCCAATAGTTCTGATTTAAATACAGACTGCCAACCATACCATTCCCAAGGTGCTCCTTTATCTTTGTTTTGAAAATGTGGTTTTACCTGTTTTTGCTGAAATTAAACAAGGCACAAATGTTCTTTCATCTTGATATCTCATTTGGTTAAGTTGCAAAAAAAAAATACTATATGTGGTGAGTAGAAGTCTTACTTCAAAACTCATCTTCAATCCTCATCACACTGCCACAGTGGAAATACATTTTTAATTTGAAATCAATTTTTTTTCTCTTAGTGTTACTTCTGGATGCATAGACTGTGTCATGGGATCAGCAAGGAAGGTAGTAAATCTTGTTTTCTAAGTCAAATATCCACAATGTAATATTTCTACTAAGATATCCATAATGGTCTCTAGTCATTGGCCATTGATCCACCCAAAATGCTGTAAAGATGCTCTCTATTCATATTTTTTTCTAGCTCTTACAGGATTGTAGGTACCTTGATTACTACCTTGCTCCAACTGGCTGTGTTTGAATCCTTTTGCCCCCTGAACAGTCTAACAAATAGGAAACACCATTTATAAGGATCAGCTTGCTTACACACATTATATAGACAATTCTTTATTAGAGTCTTGCCAGTTTTTATCTCCTGGTTCTATCCAGGAAGTCATGTAAACTGTGTTTTTCTCCAAAATTTTCCAATCCTATAAGAAGTGGTTGCAGACACCCTTTCCTTGGAATCCCATTCATTCTTGCTTTTCCCACTGAATTTCTTGGCCTTCTTAAGCCTAGAAGAGTCTTTTTGAGTCTTGGAAGGAAGCAAGGAAAAATGTATTGCTGCTACTAATTCTGTATCCTGATAAATATTTTTGTCTCTGCTATGGCTCTTTTATATTCCTTTAGGTGACTAGGGTTTAGGAAATTAAAATCCAGGAATGGGCTTCCGTTTTTTATGTGCTCTGTTTTATGGCATATTTTCCTTGAGGCAAACTAGCATGGAATGGCTTGGATGATTTAACAGAAAAAAGACAGCGGAGGTAATAGGAAATCATATTTCAAAAACAATCTTGAGTTACATGTAGTATATATGAATATTAAGAATGGAGAGAAAAAGAAAAGAGGAAAGTGGTTAATAATTCTTGGAATAATTGTAAAAACTAATAGCAGAGAATCCCTAAATAAAACTCAGAACCCTTGAAAAACTGACATGAAACAAAGATAGAAAGAATGTGCTGTGATAAACACTAAGGAGAGCAGAATCACAAAGAGTTTTGTTAAATTAACAAAGAACACTTAGTGACCAAACATTTTTGTTGTTGTTGGTTGCCTATTGTATGTGAGGCACTAGCATAGTGCCTGAGAATCAAAGCATCAGGAAGCCCTATTTCTTTCCCCAAGGAGTTCAAAGACCAATGATAAAGACATTGAAAAACATATAAAATATATAAGTATAAAATACTTATATATGTGTGTATAAGTATCATAAGTATAAAATACAAACTTGAAGGGATTCTCAGAGTGTTGATATACTAGCAATGGGGATGGTGATTGCCTGTGTGTGTTTGTGTGTGTGTGTGTGTGTGTGTGCGCGCGCACACTCATGTATTTGGTGGTTTCTGTGTGGAATGACACCTGCACCTGTGTTGAATTTTAGAAGGCACAAGAAGATAGGAAGATAGTAGGGAATGTGTAAATTTACAAGTCCATAGGCTATCTGTATATAAACAAAAATAAGACCATCTTAGAAAACAACTATGTTACTATGAAATTGTCTTTCTCCCATTCTCTCTCTCTCCCCCCCACACTCTCTCTCTCATGTGTGTGTACACATAAACACATATATAATAATTAATGTTAGCTGTAGAATGAAATTATTTTGTTTCTTTTTAAAAAAACTAACATAAGACATGAGTTGTCAGGGTTCTATGTTTGGATTTACTTTCTTATTGATACTTGGTGATTGCTGAAAATGTAAAAGAAGAGAAATAAACTAGAGTGCTTAAGGAAGGAGAGAATTCAGTCCCCTTCCTCCATTTATTTATTACACTTAGTATGTATTATGAGCTAACATACTTGGAAAGGTAGACAATTTATAGTTCTTGCCCTCAGAGTACTCAGGCTCACAGTGTAATGGTAGAATAGAGAGAGCTAAATTGAAAATTATGTAATATGAATTTATAGACCCATGAATAAAATACTGAGGAAATCTGAGGAGAAAATGGCTATCTCATTGGGACAGTTCTCAAAGTTTTCACTCAGGAGTTTATACTTGAGTTTATACTTTGTATACAAAGACAACAAGTGATCATTCAAAGGAGATGAGAGTGAAGACAATCCTGGCAGAAGAAAAGCACAAGATGTGGAATTTCTGATTCTAGCTAGAATGAAGTAACTAGTACTAAACCAGCCCTACCACGGTGGACAACTATATAAATAAATGGATGAACTACGTGAATCAACTTTCTACCGATATTAGTCGGTAGGCAGAACAAAATTGTTTTACAGGAGAGAAGGAATACTAGCAAGGTGAATCCCAATAAAAGTACTCTAACAGAGGAAACTGATTGTTGATATAGTAATTAAAACTTATTCCAAAACGTTTTTAAATGAAAAGTAGTTTCAATGTTTCCTTTTCTTTGTATTGTTACTGGGGAACCAAGAAGTTGAGTAGATGAATGTGTAACTATGTCTAATTTATTTCATACTTACTACCTGATAAGAACAGTGCTCAATGTATTATACACTCCTGGTCAAGGACTGAATTTAAGAGGGTGTAACAAAGTAGCTGGAGTTAAAACATTAACTTAGTGGAGCTAAGATGATAGGACTAATCTTACAGAGGAGAGGCTCAGTTGGTTAAGGGTCTGACCCTTGATTTCGGCTCAGGTCATGATCTCAGGGTCTGTGAGTTTGAGACCCGGATCGGGGTCTGCACTCTGACCAGCAGGTGCAGAGCTTGCATGGGATTTTCTGTCTCCCTCTCTCTACCCCTCCCCCTCTAAACAATAAATAAATAAAAAGAAAAAAAAAAAAAGAAGAAGAGTTGGAGGAAGTGTGAAGCCTAACATAACCCCAGGGATATTGAAACTATTTTTCAAGATGGCAGGAATTCATGAAACGCCAAGATATTTTATAATGAAACTATACTTTTTAAGATATGGAAAGCTTAATTCATATGTTCTTTTACAATATTTTTTTAAATATTTAGGATCATTATTCCTGGTAGATAAAGAAACAGCTAAAGACTTGCATGCATATTCAACAGAATACCTAAGTAACACTGCCTCTTAGAGGCAGAAAAGCCTGTGTTCACTGTGCTACGAGTAATATTTGTGATATAAACTACAGATAGGTTAGTTCATAAATTATGCTTTTATATTGACCCTGCCCTCCTAGAGCATCTGTTCTTTTCAGACAAAAAAAGCAAGGAAGCATGTTTACAGCACAGCATGTGAGGAAAGATTTAGTATTTTAGCTTCATCTTGCCCATTGGTAGACTTGAGTAATTTTTATATTACAAGGAAAAATGGATCCAGAGAGTCTGATATTAAATCCCGAGCAGGGCTCCAAAATGTCAGTTGGATCTTAAGCTAAGCCGTGTTCCTGTGTAAGCTCCAGAAGGGGATTGCTGTACCTGTGTATTGATTAGCCACCTGTGGGAGATCGCATTCTGCAGGAAAGATAAACACCTACTTGGGGTCCTATTCATTGAAAGAAGGCACTTATTTAAGTGAGGAAATCTAAAACTATTTTTCTTAATCTTGACATTGGCATTTTTTTCCTAAATTATTTTTTTTTATCCTGTATGATTAACCATAGGAAAATAGAATCTAGCTCACAGTTTTCCTCAATTTTATATCTCCTGGTCTCACTAAATGTGACTATAATGGCCACGAAGACATCTTAACTCCACAAATAATTGACCTCTTCCACTCTCATTACCTTCAACTCAGCTTTCGGTGAGCTGTAAGTCTCTGGGGCAATACTGCTGCGTGTGACAAGTACACACAGAAATTCCAATCTGTGACCATTACCTCACACTCTCTCAGCTTGCAATCTGATACTTTTAACTCTCACTAAATATTTCTCTGATTTTTTATTCCTTCATTTGTTGATTCAAGCTATGGAGATCATACCAGTACTATTTGATAGTAACTCCTTAAACACTCAAAGTTGGATGCTGAAAAAATATATACAGTTGGCCAAACTATGTACCTTTAAGGAGCATTGTGTAATGGATGCATTTCTCAATTAACCAGATTGTATGAATATTAAGAATGATAAAAAGGGGCTCCTGGGGGGCTCAATCGGTTGAGCGACCGACTCTTGGTTTCAGCTCAGGTCATGATCCCAGGGTCCTGGAATCCAGCCACACATTGGAATCTGTGCTGAGAATGGAGCCTGGTTAAGATTCTCTCTCTTTGGGGCACCTTAGTGGTTCAGTTCATTGAGCATCCAACTGGTGGTTTGAGCTCAGGTCATGAACTCCCAGTTGGTGGGTTCGAGCCCCACCATGTCTGCATCTGTGCTGGCAAGTACAGAGCCTACTTGGGATTCTCTCTCTCTCTCTCTCTCTCTCTCTCTCTCTCTTCCTCTCTCTCTCTCTCTCTCTCTCTCTCTCTCTCTCTCTTTCCCTCCCTGCACCCCTTCGTGCTTTCAGTGTCTCTCTCTCTCTCAAAATAAATAAAACTTAGTTTTTTTTTTCCTTAAAAAAAGTTTATCTCTCTCTCTCTCCTCTCTCTCTGTCTGCCCCTCTCTTCCACTCAAGTATGCTCTCTCTCTAAAATAAAAAAAAAATCTATTAAAAATGATAAAAGACTTTATTTGCTGGGTCCTGTGGGAACAAAAAAAGGAAGGAATAGCAACATCTGTCTAGAGGGTTAAGGATTATTTTAAGAGAACGTGGTCTCTGAACTGAGTCTGAGGTAGGTGGGAGGAGCCCAAGGACCCACGCTGTAAAGCGGCACAAAGACCCGAGATGCCCTGTGGGTTCAGGGATTATGTTGCATCGCGTCTGTAAGTATAAAAGATAAGGTTGGAAATATGCCCTGTGTTCAAATCATAAAGAACCCTGGGTCCCGCGCTAACGATTAGGAACCGTGCCACTTTGCAAGCTTTAGAATTTGGCTTCGGTTACCATTAATCAGAACTGGAGTCAAATTCAAGAAGGAGATCTAAATCTTTTTTCTCACTGCCCTTCCTCTAATCTCTTCCGACCTTCAAGTCCTATTTCAGAAGTGTGAACCACAATACCTGGCTGAATGATGGAATAAAGTTTCAAGTTAGACAACATAATTATGGTGTTGTTAAAACCCATTAATCATAGTCAGTCTACCTCCACCCTCTTGATTATTAAACAATAGAAATATTGAAAGATTGACCTCCCATTCAAATGAAAAGAAAAATGACAGCTTCTCCCAGGAAATCATGTACTGGCATTTATTGTCAGTTAGGGCCATGCGGAAAATAGATATTCCAAGGAAATGTTAATGTCAAAATTTCTATTTAAAACTATGAGCACCATTTATTGGAAAGCATATATTGGTGTATAAACATACACCAATTTATCTTTTGATCCCTCTCTTTATCTCTTTTGCTCACTTTCGTTTCTTACTGTCTTGGCATCCACCTCTCTCACAGAAAGAAACCACCTCACCATTCCTGTATGAATGGTTGTCCTTTATCAACTTAATTTTGGCTTCTGTCCACACAGATGGAGTTTCACGGATTTCATGAATTTGCAGAATGCGCTCCTGTGTCCCATTTGATATTTTTGTTTCATATTTTCCAATAAAATTTCCTCAGAGAGACAACCTGATAGGCTCCTCAGTTAATGAACTCTAATGTTTGCTTCTCCAACTTCTTGTGCAGTATCTGCTTTCTGTGTCTCACCATTATCGACAAGTTTCATTTCAGTGTTCACACGTGTCGTGTTCTCTTGCGACTGTCCCCAACTCCATCCCTACTTTACCTCACCTACTCGGTTCACCTCAGCTCTTAGCTGAGATAAGGTGTTTCAGGAGTTCCCCTGAAACCGGTTTCAAGCTTTTTCAATAGAGAAAATACTTTTTTATCACATGTTGAGAGCCCATTTCAATAACCCTATTTGCCTTACAGTATATCTTCTAAAGTGTAGTATTTGTGAAGTCGGGAGTGGGAATGTTAACTGAGGCACCCCAAGAAAGAACCTACTTTCTTTTGGCATCATATTCCATATTGCAGGATCTGCAATAGAAAATGTGTCTGACTTCATTCTCTTCTCGACAAGGGAGAATGATTTACCTACCTGGCAAGATCAGAAGGAAGTGGCCATGAGTGATTCTGGTTGCAGAAACGCTATGTTCTCTCCTGCTTGCAGTAAAAGGGACACGGCAGGTTCTGTGCCTACAGATGAAGGTCTGCAGTTGACCAATCCTGCTCACGACCAGGGGAATAACTATGTCTAACTTAGGCCCATTTGCCCATAGACCTAGCCATATTACCAAATCACTTTATCAGTTATGCAGGTGGTATTTCAATTTCCATTTTCCTGACTCTTTGTTTCTAATTTCATTCTAAGCTTTAGAGGAAGACATTAAAGTATTTTTTATAAGACCTCTGAGTCTCAAGAGGTAACAGCTAAACAGAATGGTAGTTATTTATTCTCTTTCGATCATTTCAGAAGTATATACATTGTTAAAGTTTTTATTTAAATTCCAATTAGTTAAGATACAGTAGTTTCAGGTTACAATTTTGTGATTCATCACTTACATACCACACTCAGTGCTCATCACAAGTGCCCTCCTTAATCCCCGTCACCTATTTAATACATCTCCCTACCCACCTCACTTCTGGTAACTTATCAATTTATTCTCTATAGTTAAGAGTCTGCTTCTTGTAATTTCCTCTCTCTTTTTTCCTCCAGGATTCTTTGTTTCTTAAATTTCATATAGCCTTTGTGTCTTTCTGACTGACTTATTTCACTTGGCATAATACTATCTAGCTCCACCCACATCATTGCAAATGGCAAGATTTAATACTTTTTTGTGGCTGAGTAATTTATGTATATATATGAATCTATATACACATAGGATAATAGGGTAGTTATATTTTTAACTTTCTGAAGAACTTCCATACTGTTTTCCAGAGTGGCTGCAACAATTACATTCCCACTAATAGTCTAAGAGTGTTTCCCTTTCTCTGTATCCTTTCCAACACCTGTTGTTTCTTGTGTTGTTGATTTAAGCCTTTCTGACTGGTGTGAGGTGATATCTCATTGTAGTTTTGATTTGTATTTCCCTGATGATGAGTGATGTTGAGCATCTTTTCATATATCTGTTGGCTGTCTGTATGTCTTCTTTGGAAAAATGTCTATTCATGTCTTTTGCTCATTTTTTAACTGGATTTTGATGTTGTTGTTGTTGTTGTTGTTGTTGTTGTTGTTTGGGTGTTGAGTTTTATAAGTTCTTTGTACATTTTGGATAGTAAACTTTATTAGATATTTATTTGCAAATATCTTCTCCCAATCTGTAGGTTGTCCTTTAGTTTTGTTGATTGTTTTCTTCACTGTGAAGAAGCCTTTTATTTTGGTGAAGTCCCAATAGTTTATTTTTGCTTTTGTTTCCCTTGCCTCAAGAAACATATCTAGTAATAAGTTGCAATGGCCAATGTCAAAGAGGTTCCAGCCTATGTTCTAGGATTTTAATGGTTTCTGGTCCATATTTATGTCTTTAATCCATTTTGAACTTATTTTTGTGTATGGTGTAAGAAAGTGGTCCAATTTCACTCTTTTGCATGTTTTTGTCCAGTTTTCCCAACACCATTTGTTGAAGAGACTGTCTTTTTTCCATTGGATATTTCCAAGCAGGAATATATTTTGAATATTTAATACATGTGTATTTGTGGGTAGGTATTCTTATATTTATAAAGATATTTTGTCTTTAAATTATATAGATAATTTAAACTTTTATACTATATAAACTCAATTTGTAACTGATTATATTACTGCCCAGACTCCTTTGGTGGTGCAGGGAAGGGAGTATATTATGAGAACAAGACAACTCAACAATGAAAATCTGTATATTTTGAAAAGGAAATAGTCACAGATAAACTGGTAAAATGAATGCTTCTATTTTCCCAATGATCCTTTTTACATGGCTTCACATAATAAAAATGTTTCCCTGTTTTATGAAAAATAAAATAGTTGTGAACTTTTTAAGCAAACTGAGAAGTGGTCTTCTTCTTGCTGGGTTAAAATGGACTTCTTTATTTGGAGGGAGAGTGGTGAACTACGTTCTTGTTCTTGTTGGGTCAGCCAGAGGAGTGACTGGCAGGCACAGCCAGAGCCTGAATGCAGGGATCTCCCTGAATGCAGGGATTGGTGCAGGAGTGAGTTTATGACCTACATAGAGTCAAGTTCCCTTTTCAGGTATTATAAGGCTGCTAGAGAAAATAAGAACCTATTACTGAGGTCACGGACCTTAAACATTATAAAAGCCTAGGGCTCTCTAGGTTCACTGCTAAGGAAGAATGCATATTTAGAAGAAATGGAAACAAGTAGGCAATTTACCCAAGGGATACAGGAGTGCTGATGCATAGGGGCACTTGTATTCCAATGTTTATAACAGCACTTTCAACAATAGCCAAATTATGGAAAGAGCCTAAATGTCCATCAACTGACAAATGGATAAAGAAGATGCGGTTTATATATACAATGGAATACTATGTGGCAATGAGAAAGAATGAAATCTGGCCATTTGTAGCAACATGGATGGAACTGGAGAGTGTTAGTTATGCTAAGTGAAATAAGTCAGGAAGAGAAAGACAGATACCATATGTTTTCACTGTTACGTGGATCCTGAGAAACTCAACTGAAGACCAGGAGGGAGGGGAAGGGGGAAAAATTACAGAGAGGGAAGGAGGCAAACCATAAGAGACTCTTAAATACTGAGAACAAACTGAGGGTTGATGTTGGGGGGGGGGAGGGAAAGAGGGTGATGGGCATTGAGGAGGGCTTCTGTTGGGATGAGCATTGGGTGTTGTATGGAAATGAATTGACAATAAGTTTCATATTAAAAAAAAGCCAAGGGGAAAAAAAGAAACAGAAGCCTAAAGACATTGTTTCACATCCTAAAATCCGCATTGCATAAGGCCACCTCTACTCCATTTATTCTATATTATGAGCAAATGCATTTATTTTTCCCCTTAAGCTGCTTAGAAAGGGCCTTCAGATACCTCTACAAAGAGTCCTGCCTCACACATAATAATAAACACATAACACATGACAGTAAAGATTATTAAAGTGTAAAAATCATGAAATTAAAAAAATTACGTAGGAAGAGTAGAAAGTGATAGAGGGGTTAATGAAATATTATATTTGCTTCAACTTTTTTTCCACTAAAATGCTATATATTTTTAGGATGCAACAAGGAATACTTGATGAATATTGGCATGATATAATGCATATATTAATCTTATTTTATTGACTTTTTTTCTTGAGATAACCCCAATACACAGTTGCAGAAAAAGATTCTAGTATTGCATTGAAGTTTTCCAGAAAAGACAACTTTGACATGAGTAACATGTCCCAAACTTGCAGTGAGGGAGTTGACAGACATATGACAAATGT
This sequence comes from Lynx rufus, assembly GCF_022079265.1. Taxonomy (NCBI): domain Eukaryota; kingdom Metazoa; phylum Chordata; class Mammalia; order Carnivora; family Felidae; genus Lynx; species Lynx rufus. The sequence continues at coordinate 23,152,878 of NW_025814845.1, read as the reverse complement.
GTGCCACACATGGTGTGAGGGAACAATTATGGATTTTGCAATCATATGAAGCCACTGCTACCTGTATAGATGAAATTGTGTCTATGTAATTATTACAAAATGTTTTAGTTATCCCAACAACTTTACCTGGCAGTGATTTTTACCCCTTTTTCAAAGATGAGATTCATAACAATAAAGCAACAAACTGAACAAACTGAGATTCATAACAATAAAATAGTTAACACCTCAGAACTAGAAGACTTGAGAGTAAATACTCCAATTCAGATTTGTCAGGCATAGTGCTCAAACTGGTTTTCAAGTCTTTGCTTTTTTTACGGTATACTTGTTTATTGACCAACACCCCAAGGGGAAAATGTGGCATTCGGATATTGCTAAAGATATAGAAAAGGAGAATCAAATGGAATGTGCTACGAAGAAGTCTTGATTGAAACAATCAACACTGCAGTTGACCAAAGAAAGAGGCATTATTGTTTTTCAAATCTAAAACAGTAATAGTGAGAGCTCCCGAAGAAAACTTTGTCTACTTAACAGTTTTATGCAAGTTTTCTGTCTTGCTGTGAACTGGACAGCACCATAAATAAATATTATCAGGACAATTTCAGAATAAAAAAAAAACACATATTTCATTTTAAAAGAAACTGTTAAGGTTATTTCTTTGTTTTCATCATTTTTATTCAGTCTCAACATTTATTCTTTTCATAAAAATACAACAAAGATATTTTTGTAAATTAAAAGCATTTAATAGATTTTGTCTTATTGTGTATTACTCTAAATTTCCATACAAAATTATCAAAAACTTTTCTCCCTTAATCTGTAACACAATGCAGTATGACAGATCATATTTTACCATCATATACCTAAATTTCTTAGGAGGTTCATCATAACTTCTATACCATAGGGACCGATGCATAGATTTATGAGTTGTTCAAATTTTACGTATCTTTAAAACGAAAATACTATGTTGCCTACATAACGCCAAAAAAATATTTTAGTCCTCAAACCATTCTATAAAATACTGTCCTCCCAAAAAATCAAGGGCAAAGAAAGATGAAATAATATATGTCAAGATATTTTTATTTATAAGGATGAATAATAGTTTAAAACTTCAAATCAGGCATGATAATATTAATGTAGCACTAAAATCCATTAATCAAAATCAACATGTTTTGTGGGTAAACAAAGAAACCATGGCATTAGTTGCTACTTCATTAGTTATCATGTAGAAATAAACATGCCTATAAGAATTAAGAATGAAAATTTGGAGCAGATTTCTGTGGTGCAACGTTTTACAGTGATGAATAGATAAACGCATTTAAAGGTTCTTCTATTTAAAACCCTAGTGTGGCTCTTATTGTTAATTGTATTAAGACATGGCTTTCTTGCTAACTTCTCAAAACCATTTTATGGGCATATTTTCTGAAGAGCAGAAACATGTTGCGATACAAAAACTCTTGGTTGAGAATTTATGGCCTTTAGAAATTGGTCTCAGTTGAGCCATAAATAATTATCACATTAGGTATATCTTGCACAATAATTTTCCTCTGTTTTTGTTTCCTAGGTGGTAAAATAAGTTACAAGAACATGTAGAGCAATATATCTTTATGGAATTTTCTGACCCTGAGATACGTGATCACTTTCCTGGAATAATCAAGGATGAATTGTAGATCTTCATAATAGTGGGATAATCATTTTTATGCCTTTATTAAAAGAATGCCATTGATTTTCATGTTTTCTATCATAAAATCACCCATTTGAAAAGAGATCCCAAGTATCTGTATGGAGGACCACCGATGAATGCTCTCTGCATGGTGATTATTGAACAAGGTTGTGCTTGGAGTGTGAGTTCCCTGGGAACATCTTTCCTTCTTGTTTTTCACTGTAGCCTTTGTTGAAAACTTTACAACTGTTTCTTTTACAGATGACTGAAGGATCCCACTAAAGTTAAAATAAAAGCATTTATCCCTATTGCACTCATTGGTTCAGATCAGCACCAGCTGGAATTTTCATGGTCTGTGGTTCTACAAACCAACATATTGAGGTCACTTTTGTTTTTTTGTTTGTTTGTTTGTTTTCTGTCAGTTGCAAATGATGGAAAATGTCAGATCATGATGAGCAACAACTCCAAAAAGTGTGATGGCCAACTAATTTAAGCTGACACGTGGGGCTCCTGTTCACTTTAATGGTTTTGTACATTCCCAGATATAACGTGTCTTCAGAAAAAGCCAAAGGTGCCATCTTTTAACCTTTATTTGTGAGAATACTTTACCTCAAGGCCTTAAGAGGTTTTTACAGATTTAACTGTTTGCAAAAATCTCAAAATTTACTTTATATTCTAGTGCTTTTACACTTGATTTTAACCAGAATTTTATTTTTTTTGAAAATATGAAATCCTCCACATTCTATTTTCAATGCCCACTTTTGGCTTCTAAATTGCAGCATAGATATAAAAGCTAGAGGGGTACCTGGATGGCTCAGTCGGTTAAGGATCCGACTTCACTCAGATCATGACCTCACAGTTCATGGGTTTGAGGCCTGCGTTGGGCTCAGTGCTGACAGCTCAGAGCCTGGACCCTGCTTCAGATTCTGTGTCTCCCTCTCTCTCTCTGCCCTTCCCCTGCTTATTCTCTCTCTCTCTTTCTCTCAAAGATAAGTAAACATTGAAAAACAAAAACAAACAAAAAAATAAATGAAAGTTAGGAATGAAATTTAGAGAATTACCTTAAATAGTTTACTAACACAAAAGAGACATACCAGAACTTGATCATAATTGCCTTTCACCTCTTAATAATTGGTATTTAATTTGATGAAAGTCCAATTTCAAAGTAATGTTGATGATAATGACCGATTTTCATTATAGTAAAATAAATTATGTGATGGGCTGAAAGTAAAGTCTGTTTCAGTATGTATTTAATCATTCACTGATAATATTTTGCCTTTTCTAATTTTTGAAATGGAGTTTTCCTTCATTGAATTCTATGCGGGAAATATCAGTAAAAATTAATATATCACCTTAAGAAAAATGTAGAGAGATATCATGGCAGCAGAACAACAACAGCAACACATACATAAAGAAAACCCCAAAATAGAGACTACTCATCATACAACTGAGAATGTAAGACAGTAGTATTTTCTTCTGCAAAATGGTATTGTTTTACATGTGTATAGAGACATTTTTTCAGAAGTTTAAATTATAAATAATAATCAAACGAACAACAGAAATAAAAAGCATACTCTGCATAGTTTACCCAACTCTCACAGGTTCAATGGACTATGATAAATGATGGTTGGGAGAAAAACCTGTTTTCCATGCCATGCTTATCCGAAACTTCAATAGCTCATTTAGCACTTTCATGGTGAAGGCAGTAAACCTTAAGTAGATGTAGAAAAATAAGGAGAGAGAGGAGATAAAGATAGAGAACAGAGAAATTTATATGGAGAAACGAGATTGACTAAGAGAGTAGGGTTCTATGCAAAATCTAATCCGTGTTTCCTGTTTTCATCAGTGTCCCTTGTTCCTTGCCTTTGTGTGTGTGTGTGTGTGTGTGTGTGTGTGTGTGTGTGTATGTTTCTAAGTACCACTATTTCTATTTTCTTTCTGGGCCTATTTCAGCAGATTCTTTTGCAAAATTAAATCTGTGTTTCTTGTCTTAGTGTCCCTTGTTGCTTGTTTGTGCGTGTGTGTGTGTGTGTGTGTGTTTCTAAATACCATCATTCCTATTTTCTTTCTAGGTCTATTTTCGAATACTCTTACTCCAGGTGTCCTCCATCAAAGACTGTCACATTTGAGCATGCTCTCAGTCAGGTTGTGTTTGGAAGCCAGATTCGACGAGCTTCTCCTTGTGGCCTTATAATTGCCTACAGGAGAGCAATCAAACATATCAGCTAGAACAATCGCCTGTATCAGTTGGAAACCTTTCTTTAAATGAGTACGCCAGTCTAACACATTTATTTGGACAGTTATTTCTGTGAGAAAGAAATCATGTGTCCATCCCAAGGTTTCTTGAAGAGCGGGATGCATGGTTTTACAACTACAATATGTGAAGTACTCAGAAGGTGTGCCTTGTTCTTTTTATGCTGCTAAGTGAAATGATGTGAAAATCAATATTTGGGGACCTCTTTGAAGAAAATCTTCAAATCCCAGCCTGTCAAATATTGTTTAGCATTTTTGGAGCCTTTCTTCCTTCATAATAAACTGAGAAAGAGAACTACTTTGTGCTTACTAAATATATTTTCTTCTTTTCTTAAAAAAAATCGAAATGCACAAATGACCACAAGTAACTCCAGGCCACTACTTTGACCCAATTCCCCCTTTGTAAATTCAACAACAATAGCAATTATAGTCCGTGAAACAAAAAGACCACATAACACAAACAGACTACATGATTAGTGTGAAATGTGGCTTTTGATTTTGATAAAAATCAGGATTTTCATGAAAACAGAACTGGCAGGGTACCTGGGTGGCTCAGTGATTAAGTGCCCTACTCCTGATTTCAGCTCAGGTCATGATTTCATGGTTGGTGAGATGGAACCCCACCCCTGTCGGCCTCTGCACTGACAGCGTGGAGCCTGCTTGAGATTCTCTCTCTCCCTCTCTTTTTGCCCTTCTCCTGCATTCTCTGTCTCTCTCTCTTTCTCTCTCTCTCTCTCTCTCAAAAATAAATAAATATTAAAAGAAAGAACTGGGAATTTAATAGCAGCACTAAGAACTCTTTTGATATTTAAACACATACACATAATAGGACAATGAAGAAACCTTATCATTTCAACCTTCTCTGTGATTTTGATATACCCTAAAAATACGTGCAGAAAAGGAAGAGTTTAAAGGATGAAATTACAACACTATATCCTTTGACATGAAATGCATCTCACCTAAGAAAGTATACTGCCTTCAAGTCATGAAACTACTAAGTAATATTCTTTGGACACTTCTCAAACTGTGTTTTAAACAATAAGCTGGGGGCACCTGGGTGGCTCTAAGTTAAATGTGTGACTCTTGGTTTCGGCTCAGGTCTTGATTTCAAGTTTCAAGAGTTCAAGCCCTGCATAAGGCTCTGTGCTAACAGCATAGAGCCTGCTTGGGATACTCTCTCTTCCTCTCCCTCTGCTCCTTGCTTTCTCTCTCCTTCAAAATAAATAAATAAACTTTAAAAAATAAAAACAAATAAATAATCAGCTGGGATTACCCTTATCAAACTAATCTCTTGGTTTCAAACACTTAGTTTTCCAAAATTGGCAGTCCATAAGAATACTGCCACTGTCTTATTCATCTACAAATCTTTACATATTTCTGAAGATATAAAAGATATTCATCAGTGCTTCTTTAACGAATCAAATAAAACTATAATCATACATGAACACACATGACCTCATACAAGATATAATTAATCTTGGGTGCTTCCCTAGATGCATATGTATAGCAACTCATCAGGAGATACACTAGGGAACAGGAGAAATTTTATATGCACCGTTGATAAACATTTTTAAAGAGAATCTAATATCTCCTCTTTGACTGAATTTGCCATTTGGTGCTGAACCGAGTGTATGCTTATTTGATGAATAGATTAAACTAAGCAGTCAGTAAGTTGTGAAGAGTATTGAGTACTCTTCCTGACTTTTTAAATATCAATGAGGCAGAAGAGAGGAGTGGCTGGATACACGTTCAGTGTTCTAGCTAAAGCGAAATTAAGCATTTATGTTGCATGAACAGTGCATACTTCTTCCTATTCAAGTAAGATAACTGTATTATAAACTCTATTTATTTTGCTAATGCAATTTGGAGAAATAAAAAGAAAATAAGGTGGAGAAATTTTTTTATTCTCACTTATTGCAAAAAAATGTCTCATGTAAAATCATTTGCAAAAGAATGGTCATTTAGGGGAATTGAACTAAGAGACTTATTTTAGCTATCTTTTTACGCACACAGAAATAAATATTTTTTCTAGCATATAGTGCATAGTAGATGTGAGATGAGTATTTATTAAATTGTGCTGAAATCACAATTTCTTCTCCTCATTTTGTCTTTATTTCCCTAAAGTTATAATAAGGTTCAGAAACATATGTAACTAGAATATCAATTTAATTTGGTTCAATGCTGCACACATTTAAAAAGAATTCCAACCCACGGTTCATTGGTTAGATAATTCCTATTCTTTTCTTGAAAATGTTAATATATAGCCTCAAAGGTGAAATGCTTGAAGATAAGAATAAGTATGTACCATGAGTCTGGACAATAGAATCTAAGTGGAACTCTACTGTGGGTATGCTAGGAAAGTTTTAGCCTCCCTAGTAAATTAAAGAGACAGATTCCTGCTTTCTTCATGCCTTGAACATACATTAATACCAGGATGTGTGGCAAACATATGACTGATATGACCAAGAGAATGCAGGGACGTTGAACCAATATAAGGAACTGCCTACTTCCCACTTGTTAATTAAGCAGGCTGTATATACATTGCTGTGATATTCTCAAGCACTAAGTCTATTTGTCACTATTTAGGTTATTGATCCATTTTCATATATGTTTAATAAGTTCAGATCTTAGTAAAAATGAGAAAATAAAGGGGTACCTGAGTGGCTCAGTCATTTGAGTGGCCAACTCTTGATTTTGGCCCAGGTCATGATCCTGTGGTTTGTGAGATCAAACCTTGTGTAGGGCTCTGTGCTGACAGTGTGGAGCCTGCTTGGGATTCTCTCTCTCCCTCTCTGCCCCTCTCCTTCTCACCCTCTCTCGGTCTCTCTCCCTCAAAATAAATAGGTAAATATTTTTTTTAAAATGGGAAAATGAAGAGTATGGTTAGGTTATTCATTTTTCCCCAGAAATATTATTTATTAAGTGCCTCTTTTCATTTCAAGCATATCCTTGGCCTGACATGGATGAGAAAAAAATGAGCACAATAAAACACTGTTATCCCCATAATGTACAAATATTTACAAATACAGGCATGTATTATTTAACAAGATAAAAACTTTAAATGCCAAAAAGTATAAAAATTATATATAATTTGCTCTAACAAAAGAACAATAAACCTAAAAATCAATCCAAATCAATGGCTTTAAAAATATAATAATTTGAAAATATTTTAACAATCACCTAAACATTATTTAAGTTGTAAATTCTGGACATTAATGAAAATTAAAATATTACATATTAAAATCGATGTTACATTGGCCAAAGGTCTACTCAAATAAAACTTATACTTTAAATATATTATTATAAAGCCAAAATCAGTAGAATTAATGTTGGAAATAATTAAATTAAAAGATAGTAAACCTCAACTTATTAAGTAGGATACTGGGAAAAAAATGAACCTAAGTGCATAAAATATATAAATTAGGAAAAAATCTGAAAATAAAAACCTTTTTTATCAGCTCTAAAAGAAGCTCGCCAAATTCCTCTTTCTTAAAAAACATATAGATGTATGCTTTCTTTTTAAGAAGAAAATTTAACAATCATCATAAAACTATAAGAAAATAATAATGTCATAATCTATATATATATATAAAACTTTATATATATAAACTTTATATATAAATATAAATATATATAACTATATTTATATAACTATAACTATATTTATATAACTATAGCTAAATTTATAGCTATAGTTATATAAATATAACTATATTTATATAACTATATTTATATAACTATATTTATATAACTATATTTATATAACTATATATATTTATAACTATAAATAACTATATAACTAACTATATTTATATAACTATATTTATATAACTATATTTATATAACTATAGCTATAAATATAGCTATAAATATAGCTATAGTTATATAAATATAGTTATAGTTATATAAATATATAGTTATATATAGTTATATATAATATATTATATATTATATTTATATAAATATATAAATATAAATATAGCTATATTTATATAAATATAACTATAGTTATATAAATATATATAGTTATATATAGTTATATTTATATATATAAAGTTTATATATACAAAGTTTCATATATATATAGGTTATGACATTTCACTATTTCACTATTTATATTTATATGAATATAGTTATATTTATATAAATTTAGTTACATTTATATAAATATAGTTATATTTTTATATACAGTTATATTTATATAAATATAGTTATATTTATATATATAAATAGTATATAATAGTAGTATATAATAGTATATAAAATATACTATATATATAAATAGTATATATATAGTATAGTATATATAGTATATATATATAGTATAGTATATATATAACTATATTTATATAAATATAACTATATTTATATAAATATAAATAGTTATATTTATATATATAATTATATATATTTACATAACTTTAGTCCATGTGTTAGACTTTCCTGAGTGTGGCCATCCAGAACTTCTTGGGTAATGAAGATAAGAAGATGAAAGGAAGGAAGGAAAGAAGAAGGATGGAAGGAAGGAAGGGTAGGAAGGAGTGAGGGAGGAAAGGAGGAGGGAAGGACGGGATGGAGGGAGGGAGAGAGGAAGAGAAGGAGAAAAGGAGGAAGAAAGGAAACAGAGAAGAGAGAAGAGAGGAGGAAAATGTATAAGCAAACAAAAACTTTTAGAAGCGGAAGGACTGATTTATTGGTTTCTTTGTTTTAATAATTGTTTTGACATGAAGTAACAGGACAGTTTCAGGTTTTATATGTCTTCTGAAAAAAATAATTGGTTAGCTCATTGTTTATTTAAAAATAACCAAGATTAGGCTTAGGCCAGAGCATGGGGCCACTCCTGTTCTGAATAGGTCTGAAACAGGAACTGTAGAACAATAAGTAAAAGCTGAGATATTGTGGTTTCATTTTGGTTGTAGTGCGTGTAAGATTTACAGTAAAACTGAACAGAAGAGATTTCTCAGGGCACCTGGCCAGCTCAGTCAGTAGAACATATGACTCGATCTCAGGGTTGTAAATTCAAGTCCCACACTGGATGTAGAGATTACTTAAAAAAAAGGAGAGAGAGAGATTTTTCATATGCCTCATACGTTCACACATGCATAGCCTCCCACATTATCAACATACCCCACCAGAGTGGGTATAACTGTAACAGTTGATGAACATACAATGGCGCATTACAATCATCCAAAGTTCATTGTTTATAATAAAGTTCACTCTTGGTCTTTTACATTCTATAGGTTTGGATAAATGCATAATGAGCTGTTGCTGTCATTACAGTATCATAGAAAATATTTTCATTGTTCGAAAAATCCTCTATGCTCAATCTATTCGTGTCCCCTCACCAAATAAAACCCAGGGCAACCACTGATTGTTTACTTTTTACTGTCTCCATAATTTTGTCTTTTATAGAAAGTCATGTAGTTGGAAACTTACAGTGTGCAGACTTTTCAGATTGCCTTTTTTTTCTTACTAATACGTGTTTAAAGTTCATCCATGTTATTTCATGGCTTGAAAAGCTCATTTCCATTTAGCTTTAAGTAATATCCATCTGAATATGAACAGTTTTTAAATATATTCACCTATTAAAGGCATCTTACTTACTTCCAAGTGTTAGCAATTATTCATAAAGCAACTATAAACATTCATGTGCAGGTTTTTGTGTGTACAGAAGTCTTCAATTTGGAGGCTGAACGCCACGGAGCACAAGGGCTACATCTTATGGTAAGAGTATGTTTGGTTTTGTGAGAAACAGCCATTAAAAAAACAAATAAACAAAAACAAAAACAAAACAAACAAACAAACAGAAACACTGTTTTCCAAAGTGGTTATAGCATTTTGTATTGCTACTAGGGATGCATGGGGATTCCTGTTCCACATTCTCACCAGCATTTGGTGTTGATGGTGTCTCAGATTTTGTCCATCCCACTAAGTGTATAGTGTATGAACAACATTGACGTTTTAATTTTCATTTCCCCTTATGGCATGAGGTTTTGGACACCTTTTTAAAAGCTTACCAGTCATCTAAATATCTTCTTTGGTGCAATATCTGTGGACAGCTTAGTCCCATTTTTGTTTTAAATCCACGTTGCTAGTTTTCTAATGCTGAGTTTTAAAAGTTTCCTGTGTATTTCAAATAACAGTCCTTTAACAGAAGTGTCTTTTGAAAATATTTTCACCCAGTCTGTGGTTTGTCTTCTCATTCTCATTCTCTTGTTATTGCCTCTCACAGAGTAGAGGTTTTTAATTTTACTTAATTTTAGTTTTTCAATTGTTTCATATATTATTATGCCTTTGGTGCCATATCTAAAAAGTCTTATATACAAGATCATCACTTAGGTTTTCCTCTATCTCCTAGGCATTGTATAGTTTTGTGTTTTACAAATAGGTCTGCAGTCAATTTTGAGTTAATTTGTGAAGGGCATACAACCTGGGTCTTTTATTCCTTTGCACACAGATATTCAGCTGCTCCAGCACCATTTGTTGGAAGACTATCTTTGCTTCATTATATTACCTTTATTCTTCTGTCAAAGATTGCTTGGATGTATTTATGTGGGCCTTTTTCTAGTCCCTCCATTCTGCTCCATTCATCAGTTTCCTGCTCTTTTACTGAAATCACACTGTCTTGATTAGTGTAGGTTCTAGTAAGTCTTGAAGTTGGGTTGCATCTGTGCCCCAAATGTGTTCTCCTTCAATATGGTGCTGGCTATTTATTCTGAGCCTTTTCAGTTTCAGCAAAACTTTTATTTATTTATTTATTTATTTATTTATTTATTTATTTTTAAGTTTTTAAAATGTTTATTTATTTTTGAGAGAGATAGACAGAGAGCAGGGTAGGAGCAGAGAGAGAGACACACACAGACTCTGAAGCAGACTCCAGGCTCTAAGCTGTCAGCACAGAGCCCGACGTGGGGCTGGAACTCGCAAGACGGGAGATCATGACCTGAGTCGAAGTCGGACACTTAACCGACTGAGCCACCCAGGCGCCCCTCAGCAAAAACTTTAGAATCAGTTTATCAATACCCACATAACTTGCTGGGATTTTGATTGGGAGTACATTTAACCTATAGATCAAGTTGGAAAAAACTGACATCTTGACAATATTGAATCTTCCAATGTATGAACAGGGACTCTCTATGTAATTAGTTCTTTTGTGGTTTTGTTTATCAGAGTTTTACAGTTTTTCTCACATAGATCTTGTACATATTTAATTAGGTTTATTCCTTGCTATTTCATTTTAGGGATAACAAATGTAAATGGTATTGTGTTTTTAATTTCAATTTTTACTTTGTTCATTGCTGGTATATAAAAAAGTAGTTGACTTATATATATTAACCTGGTATCCTGACACTTTGCTATAGTCACTTATTAGTTACAGGATTTTTTCTGTTGATTCCTTTGGATTTTCTACATAGACAATAATATCATATGTGGGCAAAACATTTTTTTATTCATTGTTCCAAATCTTATACCATATATTTCCTTTTTTATTGAAACACATTTGACATATAACATTGTGTAAATTCAAGGTGTAAAATATATCCATTTCATATATTTATATATTGTAATATTATTGCTACTACTGTGTCACATAATTACCAGGGGTTTTGTGTCCCTTTGTGTGTGTGTGTGTGTGTGTGTGTGTGTGTGCGCGCGCGCGTTGGGAAAAAATTAAAATCTGGTCTCTTAACAAGTTTGATTATTGTAATACAATATTGTGGTCTATATTCTATATTCTTTATTTATTAAATTAGCTAGAACTTCAAGTATGATGTTGAAAGGGAATAGTGAAAGGAAACATTTCTACCTTGTATCTGATCTTAATGGGAATGTTTCACGTAAACAGGAAGTATGACCTTAACTGTATGTTTTGTAGACATTCTTTATCGAGTTGAGGAAATATCCCTCTATTTTTATTTTACTGGGATTTTTTTAAAATCGTGAATGGATGTTGGATTTTGTATTCTCATTATGCATACGTTACATCTTTTATAATTGTCCCAAATTCTTAGAAATTTTGTTCCGTTTTCTTCAGTTTTTGCTTTCTACCTTTTTGTTTTTCAAATATCTATTTATATACCCTCAAGCTCAGATATTTGTTGTTCATCTATATCCAGTCTACTAATAAGCCTATCAAAGACCTTCTTCATTTCTGTTCATTTGTTACAGTGTCGTTGATGTTGTTTTGTTTTGTCGCTACCATTTCTTCTGGTTCTTTCGGAGTATTTCCATCTCTCTGCTTACATTGCTCCTCTGCTTTGGCATGCAGTCTACTTTATATATTACAGCCATTACCACACTAATCATAGTTGTTTTATCTTCCCCATATGATAATTCCAACATCCCTGCCTTGTCTATTTCTGATGGTTTGTCTCTAAAAAATGTATGCTTTTGCCTTTTGTTATGCCTTGTAATTCTTTCTTAATAGTTGGACATGATGTACTGGGTAAAAGGAATTGCTATAAATAGGCCTTAGTAATGTGGTGATGAGGTGTGTGTAGTGGGGAGGAAATGTTCTACAGCCCTGTAATTAAGTCTCACTCTTTTAGTGAGCTTATGCTTCAGAACTATGAAGTTGAAAAGTTTTTCTGTTTTTGTCTTTTCTTCTCTTGGAGACAGGATGACTAGACTGGGCTGGAGTTGTTTTTTTGTTTTTTTTTTTTTTTTCCTTTGCCCAAATAATTTAAGGTCTAAGAATATTCCAGCAGGTTAGACCTTGGTTAACTATATTCTCCCGAGGGCAGACCTTGTTAAAGAAAACAGAGTGCTCTGGTATATTCTTAAATGTCCCTTTTTCTGTTCCCCTGCCAGAAAATAAAGGGATTTTTCTCCAATATATACTGTGGGAACCTGCACAAGTTCCTGAAGATAAATTTCACAATACTGTGGGGGCCTCCCCATGAGTGGGTTCCCCTGGAGTTTTTAACTGTCAAACTCATCTGCACTGAGCTTCCAGTAACTTGTAAATTACAGCTCAGGTTTTCCCTCCCAGGAAGTGATTCCTGGGTTGGTTTTTGCTCTGCCCTGGTAAACTCTGACTCCCTATATTCACCTGGTTGTCTCTTTGATCTTGGGTTTGACAGTTTGCCTGGTGTCCTCCCTTCTCTTCAAGATCCAAGAAGAGTTGTTAATTTTCAGTCTGTTCATCTTTTTACTTTTTGTTCAGACAGAGTTGCAACTTCCCAACTTTAAAAATGCTGACATTCAAATATACTCATGTTGATCAATAACTTATTACATTTAATGACAAAACTGTGTTTTTCAGGAAAGTTTTGTTATGATCTTATCAAAGAAATGGATTGTCATTTACAGAGTTTAATGATGCCCTTTCTTTTTTTTTTTCTATTTTTTTAAGATTCTTGAATAACAACCTCTACCCATTAGGCTGCCTATAAAATGTAATGGTTAACTATTAATTTCGGGCACATTTTCTGGAAGAATTGTATCAAAATGAATGAAAACTAGGCACTACAATATAACAACGTGGAAAATTTTTGTTCTTTCTGGTTCTCACTTTAGTAGGAAAGCTTTGCCAATTGATGGTTGTATACTACAAAAGACTAAAGCAATATGGGTATTTCCCATCAAAGAGTTAAATTAATTCAGAGAGTACTGTCCAGAGGAAATACAAACCCTGAGCTCTAAACACTTTTCATTATTAAATACCCCCATGACATCACTGGTGCAAGTGGAGTTGTTAAACTATTGTCATATGTAATTTCTAGTTTATATAATAATGGAAATCCCACCCAGATTCTTCTTGTACTTTCAATTGATATTTTTAGACTTCCTGTTGTAAATTAGTATAAAGACCTTGTACTTTGTATTATGCTGTATACTGTTAACTTACAAAGTTTCCATTTCACAGTGAAGGATTTTGCTTTGCAAGATTGTCCAATGTTATGCCTCCATGAAATTAAATTGATTAAGCTCTCAGAAATCTCTGGAATATTAGCATGAATTCATTTGTAACCAATAGATTATAAATACATGCAGTATTCCTTTAATTTTTAAAATGTTATTTTTAAAAGAAATTTATATTAAAACATTGTTTCTGAAAGAAAGTCCCCATCACTTATTCTTATATTTTTTTGGTGTGGGGAGGAGCAGTATTTACCGTATTTTTTGCTTACATTAGAGACCTTTGAGAGACCTGAGTATTTATACAATGCCTGTCATGGGAATGCTGAACTTATTCATTATATCGATTACATCTCATTGTATACCCACTCACCCAAAATTTGTTGCCATGAAATGACAACGATGTTATAGTTTGCTATTCTGTGGCTTGGAAAATGGGTCCGGGCTCAGCATTTTGTTGAGCTGAGCTAAGTTTGATGATTTCTCCTGGGCTCATGCACGGAGCTGCAATAAACTCTAGATCACCTACAAGTCGAGCCTATGACCGTGCAACAAGCTATCCTATTCTTCACATGATTATCTCGGAATGCAAAGAGTTTGAACAGAGACATGCAAAGCTTTGGCACTTACCTTTAGAACTGATACAACAGAAATCCCACCACACAGCTATTGGCCAAAGCTGAATACAGGGCCTACTTAATTTCCAGGGGAGGATAAATAGACTCCAGGAGCAAACTACAAAGAATTGTAATCATGTTTGCAATTTACTACAATCACTTTCCTCTCTGGTTCAATGCACATGCTGGAGGTTTTGACCAGAGAAAAAGCTTATTTAAGAGAAGATATTTGAGAATTTCAATATTTTATTGTTTTTTGAAGAAGTTTATGAAAAACAGAAAAAGTTATGAAAAATTTCCTCATGATTTATGAAAACCATGGTGTATTGATGAGATTTGTTTTTTATATGTTGTGAAAGGGGTTTTGATTTTTCTAGGAGAGTCAATCCTAAGCTTACAAGGACTTTCAGTTTCCAGAACGGAAGGAGCAGAATCATCATAGCCCAGCATGTTGTGTCAGCAGATCCCAGCAGCTACACATAAGCTGAACAAAGACGTAGAGCAAACTCTGCTCTGCAGATGAATGGGGAATAGTGAGGAGCTTTCTGTGTGTGTGTGTGTGTGTGTGTGTGTGTATGTGTGTGTGTTGGGGGAAAGGGTGGATTGGACTTCTGTTAACTGCAGGCCACACATGCCTATTACTCATGCAGCAGAGGTGTCCTGGCCCACACCCAGCAAATTTGCTGAGCCCTATTTCAGCAATTCTGGATATGAGGTCTACTTATAATGTCATAGGGCCATATGCCTGTCTTTGAGAAGGGTTCTAGTGTTGCAGATGAAGTTCCACGCCCCTAAATTTGAGGGATGTTACATGGCAGTACAACATACCCATGTTACATGATTATTTAACATTTCAAATGTATTTTATATTGTCTTATTTGTATTGTAAACTTAATCATGTGGTTTCTTTATTTCCTTCTCAATGATTAACAGAGTCACTTGTTAAATGTGGCAATTTCAATAAACATACAGAATTTAAGAAAGGTGAATCAAGATAGGACCAAGCACAGATAGCTAAGCAGAATGTAGCTGATGCTGGTGGTCACTCTGGGGTCATCAGTGACAAAGGAAAGAAGGTATACAGAAGGGAATGGAAGGACCCTGGATTTTTGCCTTTTGGAGAATATCTATTTTATTAGGTTGTGTAATGCAATCAAACATAACACAATTCTTTTTTTCTTTTTGTTTTTCTTTTCTTTCTTTTCTTTTCTTTTCTTTTCTTTTACTTTTACTTTTTCAAGGACTTCAACAGATCCTTCAAGCTAACAATATTACATTTTGGCAAACTATAAAAGGAGCTCCATTATAAACTCTATTTTAGACCTGATTTGTGATAAAATCTATCAGAAAAGAAATATAAAGAGTAGAATTAACAAAGTAATGAAATACAGCAATCCAATTAAAATTAACATCACTTTCCCTCATCAACTGGGAAAATGAAACAGTCTAACAGTTAGCTTAACAGCATGAGACACCAAAGAAGCTGTAACATTGCTTTCTCTATCCATGAGCTAGGGTACTGGCACAGTGATAATAACAGTATTTTGCATTTAAATGTTGTCTTACTTTGCAAAAACTTTTTGTTAATGATAATCATTCTTAGAATTCTACTGAAATGAAGGTAGGTAAGAAGATTTTTATCCCTACTTAAAATGAAACTCAGAGTAGGTTAAGAGAGCTAATATGCTTATGAATTTTAATTCTTTGGGTCTAATAGTTCCTACAGTTGGTACCCATTACCTGTTAAATACTTTGGGAAACTGAAAAGTATCTGTAAATTTAACTTACTTTGGAAATAGATGATTGCCTGACCTATAATGTAAACTTATAATATTTAAATTCTAAAGGCTTGTAAGGAATACTTAAACCATCTCATGTTGTGAAGTATTTCTCCCTTCCTTCCTTCCTTTTTTCCTTTTTTCCTTCCTTCCTTCCTTCCTTCCTTCCTTCCTTCCTTCCTTTCCATCTTTCTTTCTTTCTTTCTTTCTTTCTGCACAGGAGAGTATGCACAGGAGAGGGGCAGAGATAGAGGGGGAGAGAGAATCCCAAGCAGTCTCCAAGCTTAGCACAGAGTGTGAGCTCATGATCATGAGAGTATGACTTGAGCCAAAATCAAGAGTCAGATGCTTCAGACTGAGCCACCCAGGCATCTCATGGAATTGTTTCTGAATTAATAATGGAAAATATTATTTGGTGACTTAAGAAAAAACAAAATAAAACCCCTGTAGTCTGTTGAGATTTCTAGGAAATACAATACAATTTTAACACTAAAGAATTCTTATTCCTTCACTAATGATTATGAATTGAAACTGGATCTGCCCATCTGTGACTTATGTCAGTTTGCATGGCTTACACTTAGAGTGAGGAATCCATGTTTTGGTTTTGCTTCATAAGTTGCCTAACTTTTCCCTCAATTTTCTGCTCTGAAAAGTTATGATCTGTTCTACCTTGTCTCACAGTTTTAAGACTAAAATATCTGAAAATATTTTTTTATTATTTATTTTTTAAAGTTTATTTATTTTGAGTGAGAGAGACTGAGCATGAGTGGGGGAGGGTCAGAGAGAGAGGGAGAGAGAGAATCCCAAGTAGGCTCCATGCTGTCAGCACAGAGCTTGACTTGAGGCTTGAACTCATGAACTGTGAGATCATGATCTGAGCCCACATCAAGAGTCAAACGCTTACCTGAGCCACCCAGGTGCCTGTGAACATATTTTTAAACATTTTAATAGTCCACAAATGTAAACAAACTTCAGTAACTTTAAATACCATACTTTTAACTATGAGATTGCTCTAAGACTTCCTCAAAACTCTTTTGGTTCATTGACTTCTCAAGAAACTTATTCTGGAGGCACCCAACCAAGAAATTCTTCAGCTCTATAGAGTTTCATCCCCAAAGTCACCTTCACAATCTTCCCATAAAAGTAATGTAATAAAAATTATTTTATATGTACTTTTTATTTATAAAATTTAAATGTTTAATTATTATCATTTAAATGTTGCCATTGATAACGTGAAAAACTTGAAGGCAAGGCTCTCTTGATATAGTGACAATATAAGTAAAAAGCAGGTCAAAATTAATAAGCAGTGAGATGAAAACAAATCACTGTACTGAGAGTTAGGGCACTTATAGTTTCCACTTCATGTAATGACCTTCAGCAACACACTTCACTTCCCTGGGGCTGGCTCCCTCTTCTCTATTATGAAAAGGTTACCCTAGATAATTTTAAGGTCTCCTCTAACTCTAAGTTCTATGAAGCTTTACATGGTTTTCTCACAATGCTTCATATTTTGTTGACATATCAGCAGGGAACTTCACACTTCATTGGAAATCCATTAAAACAATTACCATGTCATTAGTGAAGACTTTTAATTATGAGCTTAGTAACCTAAAGAATTCACTGTGATAGGCAAGATTAGCTCTGCGAGCATGAGCTACATTGAGATGCATTGAGTGGAGAGATGTCTTTCCTTTGGAGAATTTGAAGCTGTCATTCACAAAGCAGTCACTATTGTTGATTAAGCCTGTCAGCTGAAAAGTCAGGGAGTGGGGGAAAGATTGATAACCTTTCAGATAGTTTCATGACCAGAAATTCCCCCCAAATGAATGAAACTTTGCTTCATTTGACCTGATACAATGAGCATTGGGAGTGATAACACTATGAAGAGACATCGCAAAACTGACAAGGAGGAGGAAGAGTGTAGGTGTGAATTCATAGTTAAAATAAGGAGATCAGAGTTCTGACTATAACTGCCAAACTAGAACTTATGGCACAAGCCCTGATGAAAACTCACTGCATGTCTATCCTGTTTTCACATATTATGTGCTTCCATTATAATAACGATGTCCCTGGAGTGCTTGGGTAGCTCAGTCGGTTAAGTATCTGACTTCGGCTCAGGTCGTGATCTCAGGGTTCATGAGGTCTGTAGCCAGGTGTCAGCTCAGAGCCTGGAACCTGCTTCAGATTCTCTATCTCCATCTGTCTTTACTTGCCCCTCCCCCGCTTGTGTGTGCTCCCTCTCTCTTTCTTAAAAATAAACAAACATTAAAAAAAAAAAAAAAAACTGGGACGCCTGGGTGGCTCAGTTGGTTGAGCCTCCAACTTCAGCTCCGACTTCTCCTTGTCCATGAGTTCCGCTGCGTGTCGGGCTCTGTTCTGACAGCTCAGAGCCTGAAACATGTTTCGTATTCTGTGTCTCCCTCTCTCTGCCCCTCCTCTGCTCACACTCTGTCTCTCTGTCTCTGAAAAATGAATAAACCTAAATAAATAAATAAATAAATAAATAAATAATAGAGATGGCCCTCCACATGGCCCAAGCTATTGACCATGTAAGGAGTCTTTTGTCTTCTTTCTATACTGAAGTGGAATATCCTATAATGTTCCAACTCAAACCAAACATATAGGCTGGAAAAATGTTTGCATATGCTACCTCGCTGATTCAGGGCAGTACTGAATGTGACTGTGTTTTCTTTATACTCTCCTTGCCTTATATATTCAGATATCTTTTAACTTTCTCCTTTTCTGAAAATCCCTCTGCTATTCACAACTAGAAAATTAAGATTATCTAAGGTTGCATTCTTACTTCTTTTCTCATTCTTCTCGCAAATTTTCTGTTTTATTCAAAAATATATGATTTCAAGGCAATATAAAGTATTAATAGGAAAGAAACATTGATTTTGTGAGATGTAAAGGACGCATAGGCCAACGATTTTTAGTATGGGTGCAAGAGCTCAATTTTCTGAATTTTGGTTCCTATTTATTTGTTCTGGAAAATTTGTCACGCTGTCTACTCTTTCATAGCTTTGGTTTCCTCCTGTGTGAAATCAGAACTTCCTGTACAATTGGTTTAAAAAAATACCTTGCTTATAATTGTTGCTCAATAAATGTTAGCAAGACAATATTATAGTACAGAATCTAAATATATTATGGACTCTGAGAACTAGGAGCTAAGGACTGAGAAGATATCCAAATCTAAAGTCACTCCACTTCTTCATCTCTTTCTATCTCCTCTTAGTCTGTGTGATATAACCTTTTTTTTTTTTCAGTATCGTTCTTCATTTACCTCTCCCAGGAATACAAACTAGGATATAACCTATAATTGAAGAATGTAACCTAGCTTCACTAGAATAAATATTCCCTAAAATCTAGTCCTATGTGTCAGCGGACCCATCTGCCACAAATAAGTTCCACTAGTTCTTCCCTAGAACTTCAAGGAATACTATGGTTAGGAGGACCCTCTACAGAAGGAGTGTGTAGAAGTATAATCTTTTATAATTACACTGAGCAATGTTGGCTAGCTGTATATCTTATCTCACCTTCTCCTATCTGCCTACACCTGTCACTGATGTCCTTCAACTAACAGCAGAGTAATGTTTGTAAATGTATCTTACAACACTAAGGAAGTAGAATTCATGTAACCTGTTGTTCTAAGCGGGATAAGTTCTCTTTTTTCCTCACATGTGGTCTAATCATGTCCATTTATTGTTGTTTTGATTTTTCAATCTTCATATATCCCCAATGCTTCCATCAGAAGGTATTCTATGGTTCTGGGACTCTGATAAATATATGAAAATTCTGCAAATGTCAGGTTCATGTCAAAATTATGTGCAGGTAGAATGTCATTTTTGCTCCAACCTCTGGGCCTCTGGCTAACACATGCTTATAACTTATAAATTAGTTTTGTTTTTAATTTTTTTTCATGTTTATTTACTTTTGAAATAGAGACCACAAGTGAGTAGGAAAGGTAGAGAGAAAGAGAAACAGAATATCCAAAGCAGGCTCTGCACTGACAGAGAGCCCAATACGAGGCTCAAACCCACAAAATGGGAGATCATGATCTGAGCCAGTTGGATGCTTAACTGACTGAGTCATTTAGGCGCCCCTCTAAAGTAGTTTTTAAAAGCACAGAAATACTGGGGCACCAGGGTGGCTCAGTTGGTTGAGCGTCCGACTTTGGCTCAGGTCATGATCTCACGGGTTGTGAGTTCGAGCCCTGCATCGGGCTCTGTGCTGATGGCTCAGAACCTGGAGCCTGCTTCAGATTCTGTGTCTCCCCCTCTCTCTCTGCCCCTCTGCTGCTCACTCTCTGACCCCCTCTCTCTCTCTCTCTCTCTCTCAAAAATAAATAAATATTAAAATAAATAAATAAAGCAAAGAAATACATAGATTAAATAACACTATTAAGAACATAAGAATCAATAAATACATGATTTATTGTGCATTATTTATTGTGCATTATTCTTTCCAGCATGATTTATTGTGCATTATTCTTTCTAGCATTCATGTTTCAATGATCTGAGTTACACTGAAGAAATCACTATGATTATATCTATGTCATTACTGTAGCATTTGTCACTTTGACCTTATAAAATTGTTTATGTGTATATATGTTTAATCTGTCTCTTCTACCAGGTTCTCTACAACAATGCTTTTGTATTTAGGGAATCGTGACTTCATATGTGGTGTTTTGTGGCATGACCTTTGGTGTCAAGATTGCTTGAACTGAAAATTCAAATATAGATAATTTGAATTTCACCACTGAGTGATAATGACATAGAAAAAGTGTTTGGATTTACATAGGCATTGGCAAAATTATACAATGTTTTGCTTACCAGAAATTCAATTTCATTATAAGTTAATGAGTTTTCCTGGGTCTCAGATTTCTTACCTTATAATTGGGTTAATTTTACTTACAGGGCATAGATTGATGAAAATAAAATTAAAAAAAAAGTAATTTAACTGGAACATTTCCTGGTACACAGTAGGCACTTAAAGTCTTTTTGCTAACTCTATTAATTTTGAATCCCATCAAGTTTCTTGGTTTTTTTTTTTTTAATATATTGTTTCAGAACCTGACACAGGAAATAGGAAAATGTAAGTAAATACAGTGGTTTAAAAAAAAAAGTCTTCAGAATAATTTCTTTTTTCCTGAGTACCTATGGCCACAAATAAGGTGCTGCTCATTATAGCACACCACATGAATGACGACATCACTTTAGTGCTACAATTATTCTAACAAATGTTTTGACAAAATAAACATCTAAATGGACTGTGTTCTCTTTTACAACCCTGGCAGGCCACATAATGAATGAGAGATAGTATTGTTGCAAGGTAAAATGAGTGGGATGTTGAGTTAGAGATACATGAGTTCAAATCCCAGTTCCACCAATACTTAGTAGCATGACCTGAGATGAGTCACTTACCTCCTGGTGACATAGTTGAGTAATTTGTAAGTTGCATTAATAATAATGCTATCATAGGATAGTTGAATATAGGAAAGAGGTATTGGAGACAAAAGTCTTAGTAAAGTATTTGACATAGAGTAGAAAAAACTATAAATATTAGCTTATGTATTCATCATCACCAATATTGTTAACCCTTGACATAACATCTCAGTATGTCTCAAACTCCTTTTTGTTTATTCCTTATTCTAACATTTCATAGACTCTTCAATAAGACCTTCAAAGAGTGTTTGTAACTATATATGAGAAGACTATAAATGATACTTATCTCTTCTCTTCAGGGAGTTTGTGGAGAAAAGAAATTAACATATAATAATGCCCCCCTAATAATATAGATGTGAAAGATGTCCTTTCAATTAGCAATTTCAAGTCCATAAAAATTTCTCATTGTTTTTCAGTCAAAAACAATGAGCCCAAGCCTAGTAAATTGCCAAAATATTACATTACTGGCAAAATCCAAGTTAAATTAACATGTTTTTGTCCTAAAATATTTTTATATTTGAGACATAATATAATTCAGCAGAATTTCTAACACTATGCTCCATGATTTAAAGTTGGTTTAAAAATAGTAATGCATATAGAAAGCAATTGAGGCCTACACTTCATGACTCTTGAATTTATATCTCTGTTCTGCCAGAACAGCTATAACCTATGGTGTTCTCATCTATGTAAAAGCTATTAAATACATGCATTGTACTAGACATGCTAGGAATAACTTTTTTTTTGTTCAGGGTCCTCAAGTTTTTTTTTTTTATTTTATTTTTAATTTTTTAAAATTTACATACAAATTAGTTAGCGTGTAGTGAAACAATGATTTCAGGAATAGATTCCTTAGGCCCCTTACCCATTTAGTCCATCCCCCCCCCAACAACCCCTCCAACAACACTCAGTTTGTTCTCCATATTTATAAGTCTCTTCTGTTTTGTCCCCTTCCTTGTTTTTATATTATTTTTGTTTCCCTTCCCTTATGTTCAGATGTTGTATCTCTTAAAGTCCTCATATGAGTGAAGTCATATGATTTTTGCCTTTCTCTGACTGACTAATTTCACTTAGCATAACACCCTCCAGTTCCATCCATGTAGTTGCGAATGGCAAGATTTCATTCTTTTTGATTGCCAAGCAATACTCTATTGTGTGTGTGTATATATATATATATACAAATCTTCTTTATCCATTCATCTATCGGTGGACATTTGGGCTCTTTCCATACTTTGGTTATTGTTGATAGTGCTGCTATAAACATGGGGATGCATGTGTCCCTTCGAAACAGCACACCTAGATCCCGTGGATAAATGCGTAGTATTGCAATTGCTGAGTCGTAGGGTAGTTCTATTTTCAGTTTTTTGAGGAACCTCCATACTGTTTTCCAGAGTGGCTGCACCAGCTTGCATAGCCACCAACAATGCAAAAGAGATCTTCTTTCTCTGCATCCTCACCATCTGTTGTTGCCTAAGTTGTTAATGTTAGCCATTCTGACAGGTGTAAGGTGGTATCTCATTGTGCTTTTGATTTGTATTTCCCTAATGATGAGTGATGTTGAGCATTTCTTCATGTGTCGGTTGGCCATCTGGAGTCTTCTTTGGAGAAGTGTCTATTCATGTCTTTTGCCCATTTCTTCACTGGATTATTTGTTTTTTGGGTGTTGAGTTTGATAAATTCTTTCTAGATTTTGGATACTAACCTTTATGTGATATGTCATTTGCAAATATCTTCTCCCATTCTGTCAGTTGCCTTTTAGTTTTGCTGATTGTTTCCTTCACTGTGCAGAAGCTTTTTATTTTGATGAGGTCCCAGTAGTTCATTTTTGCTTTTGTTTCCCTTGTCTCCAGAGACATGTTGAGTAAGAAGTTGATGCGGGCAAGGTCAAAGAGGTTTTTGCCTGCTTTCTCCTCAAGGATTTTGATGGCTTCCTGTCTTACATTGAGGGCTTTCATCCATTTTGAGTTTATTTTTGTGTATGTTGTAAAAAAATGGTCCAAGTTCATTCTTCTGCATGTCGCTGTCCAGTTTTCCCAGCACCACTTGCTGAAGAGACTGTCTTTATTCCATTGGATATTCTTTCCTGCTTTGTCAAAGATTAGTTGGCCAAACATTTTTGGGTCCATTTCTGGGTTCTCTATTATGTTCCATTGATCTGAGTGTCTGTTCTTGTGCCATTACCATACTGTCTTGATGATTACAGCTTTGAAGTATAGCTTGAAGTCTGGGATTGTGATGCCTCCTGATTTGGTTTTCTTTTTCAAGATTGCTTCGGCTATTCAGGGTCTTTTCTGGTTCCATACAAATTTTAGTATTATTTGTTCTAGCTCTGTGAAGAATGCTGGTGTTACTTTGATAAGGATTGTATTGAATGTGTAGATTGCTTTGGGTAGTATCGACAGTTTAACAAATTTGTTCTTCCTATCCAGGAGCATGGAATCTTTTTCCATTTCTTTGTGTCTTCTTCAATTTCGTTTATCAGCTTTCTATAGTTTTCAGTGTATAGATTTTACACCTCTTTGGTTAGATTTATTCCTAGGTATTTTATGGTTTTTTGTGCAACTGTAAATGGGATCGATTTCTTGATTTCTGTCACTACATTGTTGTTGTATAGGAATGCAACTGATTTCTGTGAGTTCATTTTATATCCTGCAACTTTGCTGAATTCATGAATTAGTTCTAGCAGTTTTTTGGTGGAATCATTTGGGTTTTCCATATAGAGTATCATGTCATCTGTGAAGAGTGAAAGTTTGACCTCCTCCTGGCCTATTTGGATGCCTTTTATTTCTTTGTGTTGTCTGATTGCAGAGGCTAAGACTTCCAATACTATGTTGAATAACAGTGGCAAGAGTGGATATCCCTGTCTTGTTCCTGACCTTAGGGGGAAAGCTCTCTGTTTTTCCCCATTGAGGATGATATTAGCATTGGGTCATTCATATATGGCTTTTATAATCTCGAGGTATGATCCTTCTGTCCCTAATTTCTCGAGGGTTTTTTTTCAAAAAAGGATGATGTATTTTGTCAAATGCTTTCCCTACATCTATTGAGAGGATCATATGGTTCTTGTCTTTCCTTTTATTGATGTGATGAATCACATTGATTATTTTGTGGATATTGAACCAGCCCTTCATCCCAGGTATAAATCCCACTTGGTCGTGGTGAATAATTTAATGTATTGTGGGATCCGGTTGGCTAATATCTTGTTGAGGATTTTTGCATCCATGTTAACCAGGAAAATTGTCTATAGTTCTCCTTTTTAGTGGGGTCCCTGTCTGTTTTTGGAATCAAGGTAATGCTGGCTTCATAGAAAGAGTTTGGAAGTTTTCCTTCCATTTTGATTTTTTGGAACAGTTTCAAGAGAATAGGTGTCAACTCTTCCTTAAATGTTTGGTAGAATTCCCCTGGAAAGCCATCTGGCCCTGGACTCTTGCTTTTTGGCAGATTTTTGATTACTAATTTGATTTCCTTACTGGTTATGGGTCTGTTCAAATTTTCTATATCTTCCTGTTTCAGGTTTGGTAGTGTATATGTTTCTAGGAATTTGTCCATTTCTTCCAGATTGCCCATTTGATTGTCATATGATTGCTCATAATATTCTTTTAGTATTGTTTTTATTTCTGTTCTGTTGGTTGTGATCTCTCCTCTTTCATTCTTGATTTTGTTTATTTGGGTCCTTTCCTTTTTCTTCTTGATCAAACTGGCTAGTGGTTTATCAATTTTGTTAATTCTTTCAAAGAACCAGCTGCTGGTTTCATTGATCTGTTCTACTGTTTGTTTGTTTTTTTTTTTTTTTGGTTTTGATAGCATTAATTTCTGCTCTAATCTTTATTATTTCCTGTCTTCTGCTGGTTTGGGGTTTTATTTGCTGTTATTTTTCCAGCTCCTTAAGGTGTAAGGTTAGGTTGTGTACCTGAGATCTTTCTTCCTTCTTTAGGAAAGCCTGGATTGCTATATACTTTCCTTTTATGACCGCCTTTGCTGCCTCCCAGAAGTTTTGGGTTGTGGTGTTATCATTTTCATTGACTTCCATATACTTTTTAATTTCCTCTTTAACTGCTTGGTTAGCCCATTCATTCTTTAGTGGGATGTACTTCAGTCTCCAAGTATTTGTTACCTTTCCAAATTTTTTCTTGTGGTTGATTTCAAGTTTCATAGCGTTGTGCACTGGAGAATAATGTATATTCTGCTGCTTTAGGATGAAATGTTCTGAATATATCTGTTTAGTCAATCTGGTCCAGCGTGTTTTTCAAAACCATTGTTTCTGTGTTGATTTTTTGATTATATGAACCATCCATTGCTGTGAGTGCAGTGTTGAAGTCTCCTACTCTTAAGGTATCACTATCGATGAGTTTCTTTATGTTTGTGATTAATTGATTTATATTTTTGGGTGCTTTCACATTTGGCACATAAATGTTTACAATTGTTAGGTCTTCTTGTTCTATAGACCCCTTGATTATGCCATAATACCCTTCTGCATCCTTTGATACAGTCTTTAATTAAAGTCTAGATTGTCTGATATAAGTATGGCTACTCCAGCTTTCTTTTGTTGACCATTAGCATGATAGATGGTTCTCCATCCCCTTATTTTCAATCTGAAGGTGTCTTTAGGTCTAAAGTGGGTCTCTTATAAACAGCATATAGATGGGTCTTGTTTTCTTATCCATTCTGTTACCCTATGTCTTTTGGTTAGAGCATTGAGACCATTGACATTTAGAGTGAGGACTGAAAGATATGAATTTATTGCCATTATGATGCTTCTAGAGTTGGAGTTTCTGGTGGTGTTCTCTGGTCCTTTCTAATCTTTTGTTGCTTTTGGTATATATATATATATATATATATATATATATATATATATATATATATTCATCTTTTCTCCCCTCAGAAAGTCCCCCTTAAAATTTCTTGCAGGGCTGGTTTAGTGGTCACAAACTCCTTTAATTTTTGTTTGTCTGGGAAACTTAATCTCTCCTTCTATTTTGTCTTTTTTTTTTTTTTCGGTGATAGTATTTTTTTTTATGAAGTTTATTGACAAATTGGTTTCCATACAACACCCAGTGCTCATCCCAAAAGGTGCCCTCGTCAATACCCATCACCCACCCGCCCCTCCCTCCCACCCCCCATCAACCCTCAGTTTGTTCTCAGTTTTTAACAGTCTCTTATGCTTTGGCTCTCTCCCACTCTAACGTCCTTTTTTTTTTTTTTACCTTCCCCTCCCCCATGGGTTCCTGTTAAGTTTCTCAGGATCCACATAAGAGTGAAACCATATGGTATCTGTCTTTCTCTGTATGGCTTATTTCACTTAGCATCACACTCTCCAGTTCCATCCACGTTGCTACAAAAGGCCATATTTCATTTTTTCTCATTGCCACGTAGTATTCCATTGTGTATATAAACCACAATTTCTTTATCCATTCATCAGTTGATGGACATTTAGGCTCTTTCCATAATTTGGCTATTGTTGAGAGTGCTTCTATGAACATTGGGGTACAAGTGCCCCTATGCATCAGTACTCCTGTATCCCTTGGGTAGATTCCTAGCAGTGCTATTGCTGGGTCATAGGGTAGGTCTATTTTTAATTTTCTGAGGAACCTCCACACTGCTTTCCAGAGCGGCTGCACCAATTTGCATTCCCACCAACAGTGCAAGAGGGTTCCCGTTTCTCCACATCCTCTCCAGCATCTATAGTCTCCTGATTTGTTCATTTTGGCCACTCTGACTGGCGTGAGGTGATACCTGAGTGTGGTTTTGATTTGTATTTCCCTGATAAGGAGCGACGCTGAACATCTTTTCATGTGCCTGTTGGCCATCTGAATGTCTTCTTTACAGAAGTGTCTATTCATGTTTTCTGCCCATTTCTTCACTGGGTTATTTGTTTTTCGGGTGTGGAGTTTGGTGAGCTCTTTATAGATTTTAGATACTAGCCCTTTGTCCGATATGTCATTTGCAAATATCTTTTCCCATTCCGTTGGTTGCCTTTTAGTTTTGTTGGTTGTTTCCTTTGCTGTGCAGAAGCTTTTTATCTTCATAAGGTCCCAGTAATTCACTTTTGCTTTTAATTCCCTTGCCTTTGGGGATGTGTCGAGTAAGAGATTGCTACGGCTGAGGTCAGAGAGGTCTTTTCCTGCTTTCTCCTCTAAGGTTCTGATGGTTTCCTGTCTCACATTTAGGTCCTTTATCCATTTTGAGTTTATTTTTGTAAATGGTGTGAGAAAGTGGTCTAGTTTCAACCTTCTGCATGTTGCTGTCCAGTTCTCCCAGCACCATTTGTTAAAGAGGCTGTCTTTTTTCCATTGGATGTTCTTTCCTGCTTTGTCAAAGATG
Organism: Lynx rufus; assembly: GCF_022079265.1. Taxonomy (NCBI): domain Eukaryota; kingdom Metazoa; phylum Chordata; class Mammalia; order Carnivora; family Felidae; genus Lynx; species Lynx rufus. The sequence continues at coordinate 23,124,950 of NW_025814845.1, read as the reverse complement.
AGTTGGCCATATGTTTGTGGGTCTAGTTCTGGGGTTTCTATTCTATTCCATTGGTCTGTGTGTCTGTTTTTGTGCCAATACCATGCTGTCTTGATGATGACAGCTTTGTAGTAGAGGCTGAAGTCTGGGATTGTGATGCCTCCTGCTTTGGTCTTCTTCTTCAAAATTCCTTTGGCTATTCGGGGCCTTTTGTGGTTCCATATGAATTTTAGCATTGCTTGTTCTAGTTTCGAGAAGAATGCTGGTGCAATTTTGATTGGGATTGCATTGAATGTGTAGATAGCTTTGGGTAGTATTGACATTTTGACAATATTTATTCTTCCAATCCATGAGCAGGGAATGTCTTTCCATTTCTTTAAATCTTCTTCAATTACCTTCATAAGCTTTCTATAGTTTTCAGCATACAGATCCTTTACATCTTTGGTTAGATTTATTCCTAGGTATTTTATGCTTCTTGGTGCAATTGTGAATGGGATCAGTTTCTTTATTTGTCTTTCTGTTGCTTCATTGTTAGTGTATAAGAATGCAACTGATTTCTGTACATTGATATTGTATCCTGCAACTTTGCTGAATTCATGTATCAGTTCTAGCAGACTTTTGGTGGAGTCTATCGGATTTTCCATGTATAATATCATGTCATCTGCAAAAAGCGAAAGCTTGACTTCATCTTTGCCAATTTTGATGCCTTTGATTTCCTTTTGTTGTCTGATTGCTGATGCTAGAACTTCCAGCACTATGTTAAACAACAACGGTGAGAGTGGACATCCCTGTCGTGTTCCTGATCTCAGAGAAAAAGCTCTCAGTTTTTCCCCGTTGAGGATGATGTTAGCTGTGGGCTTTTCATAAATGGCTTTTATGATCTTTAAGTATGTTCCTTCAATCCCGACTTTCTCAAGGGTTTTTATTAAGAAAGGGTGCTGGATTTTGTCAAAGGCCTTTTCTGCATCGATTGACAGGATCATATGGTTCTTCTCTTTTTTTTTTGTTAATGTGATGTATCACGTTGATTGATTTGCGAATGTTGAACCAGCCCTGCATCCCAGGAATGAATCCCACTTGATCATGGTGAATAATTCTTTTTATATGCTGTTGAATTCGATTTGCTAGTATCTTATTGAGAATTTTGGCATCCATATTCATCAGGGATATTGGCCTGTAGTTCTCTTTTTTTACTGGGTCTCTGTCTGGTTTAGGAATCAAAGTAATGCTGGCTTCATAGAATGAGTCTGGAAGTTTTCCTTCCCTTTCTATTTCTTGGAATAGCTTGAGAAGGATAGGTATTATCTCTGCTTTAAACGTCTGGTAGAACTCCCCTGGGAAGCCATCTGGTCCTGGACTCTTATTTGTTGGGAGATTTTTGATAACCGATTCAATTTCTTTGCTTGTTATGGGTCTGTTCAAGCTTTCTCTTTCCTCCTGATTGAGTTTTGGAAGAGTGTGGGTGTTCAGGAATTTGTCCATTTCTTCCAGGTTGTCCAATTTGTTGGCATATAATTTTTCATAGTATTCCCTGATAATTGTTTGTATCTCTGAGGGATTGGTTGTAATAATTCCATTTTCATTCATGATTTTATCTATTTGGGTCATCTCCCTTTTCTTTTTGAGAAGCCTGGCTAGAGGTTTGTCAATTTTGTTTATTTTTTCAAAAAACCAACTCTTGGTTTCGTTGATCTGCTCTACAGTTTTTTTAGATTCTATATTGTTTATTTCTGCTCTGATCTTTATTATTTCTCTTCTTCTGCTGGGTTTAGGCTGCCTTTGCTGTTCTGCTTCTATTTCCTTTAGGTGTGCTGTTAGATTTTGTATTTGGGATTTTTCTTGTTTCTTGAGATAGGCCTGGATTGCAATGTATTTTCCTCTCAGGACTGCCTTCGCTGCGTCCCAAAGCGTTTGGATTGTTGTATTTTCATTTTCGTTTGTTTTCATATATTTTTTGATTTCTTCTCTAATTGCCTGGTTGACCCACTCATTCGTTAGGAGGGTGTTCTTTAACCTCCATGCTTTTGGAGGTTTTCCAGACTTTTTCCTGTGGTTGATTTCAAGCTTCATAGCATTGTGGTCTGAAAGTATGCATGGTATAATTTCAATTCTTGTAAACTTATGAAGGGCTGATTTGTGACCCAGTATATGATCTATCTTGGAGAATGTTCCATGTGCACTCGAGAAGAAAGTATATTCTGTTGCTTTGGGATGCAGAGTTCTAAATATATCTGTCAAGTCCATCTGATCCAGTGTCTCATTCAGGGCCCTTGTTTCTTTATTGACCGTGTGTCTAGATGATCTATCCATTTCTGTAAGTGGGGTGTTAAAGTCCCCAGCAATTACCACATTCTTATCAATAAGGTTGCTTATGTTTATGAGTAATTGTTTTATATATTTGGGGGCTCCGGTATTCGGCGCATAGACATTTATAATTGTTAGCTCTTCCTGATGGATAGACCCTGTAACTATTATATAATGTCCTTCTTCATCTCTTGTTACAGCCTTTAATTTAAAGTCTAGTTTGTCTGATATAAGTATGGCTACTCCAGCTTTCTTCTGGCTTCCAGTAGCATGATAAATAGTTCTCCATCCCCTCACTCTCAATCTAAAGGTGTCCTCAGGTCTAAAATGAGTCTCTTGTAGACAGCAAATAGATGGGTCTTGTTTTTTTATCCATTCTGATACCCTATGTCTTTTGGTTGGCGCATTTAATCCATTTACATTCAGTGTTATTATAGAAAGATACGGGTTTAGAGTCATTGTGATGTCTGTATGTTTTATGCTTGTAGTGATGTCTCTGGTACTTTGTCTCACAGGGTCCCCCTTAGGATCTCTTGTAGGGCTGGTTTAGTGGTGACAAATTCCTTCAGTTTTTGTTTGTTTGGGAAGACCTTTATCTCTCCTTCTATTCTAAATGACAGACTTGCTGGATAAAGGATTCTTGGCTGCATATTTTTGCTGTCTAGCACCCTGAAAATCTCGTGCCAATTCTTTCTGGCCTGCCAAGTTTCAAAAGAGAGATCAGTCACGAGTCTTATAGGTCTCCCTTTATATGTGAGGGCACGTTTACCCCTTGCTGCTTTCAGAATTTTCTCTTTATCCTTGTATTTTGCCAGTTTCACTATGATATGTCGTGCAGAAGATCGATTCAAGTTACGTCTGAAGGGAGTTCTCTGTGCCTCTTGGATTTCAATGCCTTTTTCCTTCCCCAGTTCAGGGAAGTTCTCAGCTATTATTTCTTCAAGTACCCCTTCAGCACCTTTCCCTCTCTCTTCCTCCTCTGGGATACCAATTATGCGTATATTATTTCTTTTTAGTGTATCACTTAGTTCTCTAATTTTCTCCTCATACTCCTGGATTTTTTTATCTCTCTTTTTCTCAGCTTCCTCTTTTTCCATAACTTTATCTTCTAGTTCACCTATTCTCTCCTCTGCCTCTTCCAACCGAGCCGTGGTGGTTTGCATTTTGTTTTCCATTTCCTTTAAAGCGTTTTTCAGCTCCTCGTGACTGTTCCTTAGTCCCCTGATGTCTGTAGCAAGAGATTCTCTGCTGTCTTGTATGCTGTTTTCCAGCCCAGCGATTAATTTTATGACTATTATTCTAAATTCACTTTCTGTTATATTATTTAAATCCTTTTTGATCAGCTCATTAGCTGTTGTTATTTCCTGGAGATTCTTCTGAGGGGAATTCTTCCGCTTGGTCATTTTGGATAGTCCCTGGTGTGGTGAGGACCTGCAGGGCACTTCCCCTGTGCTGTGGTGTATAACTGGAGTTGGTGGGCGGGGCCGCAGTCCGACCTGATGTCTGCCCCCAGCCCACCGCTGGGGCCACAGTCAGACTGGTGTGTGCCTTCTCTTCCCCTCTCCTAGGGGCGGGATTCACTGTGGGGTGGCGTGGCCCGTCTGGGCTACTTGCACACTGCCAGGCTTGTGATGCTGGGGATCTGGCGTATTAGCTGGGGTGGGAAGGCAAGGTGCACGGCGGCAGGGGGGGCAGGCTTAGCTCGCTTCTCCTTAGGTGATCCACTTCAGGAGGGGCCCTGTGGCAGCCAGAGGGAGTCAGATCGCTGCCGGAGGTTTGGCTCCGCAGAAGCACAGAGTTGGGTGTTCGCGCGGAACAAGCAATTTCCCTGGCCGGAGCCGGTTCCCTTTGGGATTTTGGCTGGGGGATGGGCGGGGGAGATGGCGCTGGCGAGCGCCTTTGTTCCCCGCCAAACTGAGCTCTGTCGTCCGGGGGCTCCGCAGCTCACCCTCCCTTTGTCCTCCAGCCTTCCCGCTTTCGGAGCAGAGCTGTTAACTTATGACCTCCCAGACGCTAAGTCACGCTTGCTGTCGGAACACAGTCCGTCAGGCCCCTCCGCTTTTGCAAGCCGGACTCGGGGGCTCTGCTTGGCCGGCGAGCCGCCCCTCCGCCCCGGCTCCCTCCCACCAGTCCGTGGAGCGCGCACCGCCTCGCCGCCCTTCCTACCCTCTTCCGTGGGCCTCTCGTCTGCACTTGGGTCCGGTGACTCTGTTCTGCTAATCCTCTGGCGGTTTTCTGGGTTATTTAGGCAGGTGTAGGTGGAATCTAAGTGATCAGCAGGACGCGCGGTGAGCCCAGTGTCCTCCTACGCCGCCATCTTCCCAGAATCCCACCTCTCCTTCTATTTTGAATGACAGCCTTGCTGGATAAAGAATTCTTGGCTGCATATTTTTCTGATTCAGCACACTGAATATATCCCGCCACTCCCTTCTGGCCTGCCAAGTTTCTGTGGATAGGTCTGCTGCAAACCTGATCTGTCTTCCCTTGTATGTTAGAGACTTTTCTTCCCTTGCTGCTTTCATGATTCTCTCCTTGCCTGAATATTTTGTGAATTTGACTATGATATGCCTTGTTGATGGTCGGTTTTTGTTGAATCTAAAGGGGGTCCTCTGCACTTCCTGGATTTTGATGTTTGTGTCTTTCCCCAGGTTAGGAAAGTTTTCCACTATGATTTGCTCACATAACCCTTTTACCCCTATTTCTCTCTCTTCCTCTTCTGGAACCCCTATGATTCTGATGTTGTTCCTTTTTAATGAGTCACTGATATCTCTAATTCTTAAATTGTGCTCTTTGCCTTAATCTCCCTCTTTTTTGCTGCTTCATTATTCTCTATAAGTTTGTCCTCTATATTGCTGATTCTCTGTTCTGCCTCATCCATCCTTGCCACCGCTTCATCCATCCGTGATTGCAGCCCAGTTATAGCATTTTTAATTTCATTCTGGCTATTTTTACTTCTTTTATCTCTGCAGAAAAGGATTCTAATCTATTTTCAACTCCAGCCAGTATTCTTATTATCGTGATTCTAAATCCTGGTTCATACATCTTGCTTGTATCTGTGTTGGTTAAATCCCTGGCTGTCGTTTCTTCGTGGTCTTTCTTTTGGGGTGAATTCCTTCATTTTGTCATTTTGAAGGTAGAAAAAGAATTAATGAGGTATAAAAATTGAAATTAAAAAATTAAAATTAAAAAATATTGAAATTAAAAATTAAACACACACACACACACACACACAAATCGAATAGATGATGCTGGATCCTAGGTGTATTTTGGTCTGGGTGTTGAAAGTGGTTTGACAGATTAGAGAAAAAAATAAAAGGGGGAGAGAAGGAAGTCATTTGAGAATTTGAAAAAAATGAATACACCGAAGTAGACTAAAATGAGATGATGGGGGTAAAATAGAATTTGAAAAAATATACACAAAAGTAAAGAATTTAGTAGAAAAAATTAAAGAAAATATTTTAATAAAAATTAAAAATAAATATTAATTTTTTTCATTTTTTGTATTTAAGAAAAAAGAAGTGAAATGAAAAAGAAAAAAAGATAAAAAAATAAAAGAAAAAAATCGTTTGAAAATTTGAAAAAGTGAATACACTGTAATAGACTAAAATAAAATGATGGAAGTAAAACAGAATTTGAAAACATTTACAAAACAGCAAAAAATATAGTAATAAAAATTTAAAAAAATATTTTAGTAGAAATGGAAGGTAAAAACGAAGTTTTTCTTTCTGCATTCAAGAAAAAGAAAAGAAACGAAAAAAGGAAACAAAGAAAAAGAAAGAAAGAAAAGGAAATTGTTTGAGAATTTGAAAAGGTGAGTACACTGAGGTAGACTAAAATAAAATGATGGAAGTAAAGTAGAATTTGAAAAAATTTACACAAAAGTAAAAAGTATAGTAATAAAAAATATATTTTTAATAAAAATTGAAAATAAAAATGAAATTTTTCTCTTTCTGTATTCAAGCAAAAGAATTGTAGAAGAGAAAAAAGAAAAAGAAAGAAAATCGAATAGGTGAATCTGCTAACAGATTGAAGTAGGACTGAAATTGCTTTGTTTTACCCTAGATGTTAGTCTATGTAGCGCTTTATAGTCCATAAACTAAGCCGGTGGTGACACTTGTGTTCTTGAAGAGTGAGGTTGGCCCAGTTGGGCGGGGCTCAGTGTAACCTACACCAGATGGCGCTACTAGCCTACTTGGTGGATTGTTGTGGGGCTTGTAGGTGCCTATGTGCATGAGCTTGAGCAGTGAAAATGGCGCCACCCAGCTACCCAGTCTGTTCTCCTGGATCAGCAATCCCGCACCCATCCTCCATCCTCAGCTCTTGTCCACTCCCTGCTTCTTCGATCTCCATGACCAGGCCCCAGGCAGCACCTCTCTCCCAAGCCTTGTCTCAGATGCGTCCATTTTCCCTGGCCCCTTACTTCTGAGGGACTGCGGCTTTGACCCATTCTGCCCCTCTGCAGGAGGGTCTCACTGAGCAATGGCCGAATATCTGCTGCACTGAAGTACGCCTGCTGGAACCTGTTGTTGTCAGCGCCCCGAGACTACGGCCAGATTCCAGCCTGTCCCTAAAAATGTTTGTGAGGCAGTGTAGCAGCAGCATCTCAGGGATTATGGAAAATCACAACATGCATCTGGCACCAGGCTTCACCCTTAATGACCTTGCCCCAGCACCAGCAAATGTGGCCGCCTTCTGGGGTCTGCTGGGACCAGGTGCCTTCAACAGTCTCTACCAAATGTTCTTCCAGCAGTGGAACTGCTTTTCCCTCTGTGGCCTGAGAACTTCCTGGACCCCACTCTGTTTCTGGGGATTCGCCCTTCCCACCAGAGCACCTCCAGGTATCAAGCTGCAGAGTTGCAGCCTTTGTGCTCCACTTGTTTACAGTCTTAATGGAATTTAAACCCTCTCCTTTCTCCTTTCTTCCTTTTTAGTTTAGTCCCTGCGGCTGTTTCCAATTTTCCACTTTCTCTCCAGCTGCTTTAGGGAAGGGGTGATTTTCCCATATTCTCCCCCCACCCCCCAGTTTCCATCCTCTCTCTGCCCAGAAAAGCTGTTCCCTACCTTTTGGGGCTTCTTGCTCCCCAAGTTCAGCTCTCCACGCTGCATACCTGCTGAATTCTGTGGTTCAGGTTGTGCAGATTGTTGTGTTAATCCTCCAATTAGTTTTCTTGGTGTGTAGGATGGTTCAGTGTTGGTCTGGCTGGATTTCATGGACGCGAGATACAAAAAGCTTCCATGCTGTTCTGCCGTCTTGGCTCTTCCCCTCCAGTGTCCTCAAGTTTACGTTGAATATGGTAATTTATAAAATACACATAAATAATAACATAGAAATCTAATAAAGGGAAAACTAAATAAGGCATAGTACAGGGGCGCCTGGGTGGCTCAGTTGGTTAAGCGTCTGACTTTGGCTCAGGTCATGATCTCGCGGTTTGTGGGTTCGAGCCCTGCATTGGGATCTGTGCTGACAGCTCAGAGCCTGGAGCCTGCTTCAGATTCTGTGTCTCCCTCTCTCTCTTTCCCACCTCTACTCTCACTTTGTCTCACTCTGTCTCTCAAAAATAAATAAATGTAAAAAAAATTAAAAAGAAAGAAGGCATAGTACATAAAGTATCATCAAATATAAATTTTATGATTAATTTTTATTTTTTACTTTTATATGAGATTATATGGTAAAAGTTATTATTTTATTTCAGGCATTGACTATGCAATTTCTCCTTTGACCTCTAAACGCATTTTTCATCTATAGAATTTAACATGTTTATGTGAATTACATGAGCTCTCCATGAGGCAAATATTGAGTTATCAGCTGGAGTAGTATAGGTGTTGAGTGTTTTGATTGCATGTAAGCATTTTTAAATGTTTGGCTTTAGCTTTTACCCTAAATTCCAAATTTACTGTTATTTTACCTTATTGTCAACACTGCCAGATGTACAGTGAGAGAAAGTATATCCTACCTCTTAAACATGACTAATCTGTCAACAATCACGAATCATATCTTGATATACTATTATAGTTTATTGTAATTTAAATTATTACTTAAAATTCCAGAAAAATATTTTAAGTTAATCTCTAGGTAAAAAAAATAATTTCCAAACTTATATATATATATATATATATATAGAGAGAGAGAGAGAGAGAGAGAGCTGTAATATACTGAGAGCCAAAAAGAAGCGAGTAACTAGGGGAAATAAAATGCCTCAAGAAGTTTAATCATAAGATTTTCCTTTGAAAACTGCGAACAGCAAAGATTTTTGTAATTGCACACACAACACTTTTTTCTGTTTATATCATTTGAAAATTCACTGCTTTTTTCTCTCTAAAATTATAAGCTGATATGACCAAAACATAATCCATTTTTATGACACATTGACTTACTAAATAAAATGAACTAAATATAAGAAAGTTGCTGCCTGAACAAACATTTCTAAAATCCCATAGATGAATTAAACGTATTCTGTGACTTTTAGGCTATTTAATAACACTCATTACTTAGAACACATTAATTTAGCTGATCTCCATATGTAAACTGTTAGTATAAATCTGTGGATGTATAAATGCTAAGCATTATTACTTTTTCACACATTGAGAAACTAAAGCAAAAAATGTTATTACATATACTTTAAGATGGCATTAATTTCACTGTGAAGTAATCACTTCTATGTTTTTTATTACCAATGCTGCTTATTTTTTATTTTTCCACCGCTATGTTCCTATCACACACACACACACACACACACACACACACACCACACTTGTGTATTTAGGTTATCTTTTTATTTGCATCTCCCTCTCTTATCTTTGTTTTTTCCCACATCTAGTCTATTTGTTGATGTCTACAGAAGCAGAAAGTTATCAGGAGTTTCATAATTTGAAAATCCATTCATATTCTTTCAAATACATTAAGAACTATTCTATCTTGATTTGTGAATTACAGTTCTTTCTACAACTCTATGGTTATAAAAAAGCCTACCATCCTTTTTTTTTTTTGACCTTTAAGGACATTTTAATAACTCATGACCTTTCAAGGGTATGTGGATTTTTTTTATTGAAGTATAATTAACATACAGTTTTATGTTAGTTTCAGATGTACAATATAATTCAAGAATTTATGCATTACTCAGGGTCCACCATGATAAATGTAGTCACCAACTATCACCAAACAATGCTATTACATTCTTATTGACTATATTCCCCATACTGTATTTTTCATCTCCATGTTTTCTTTATTTTATAAATGGAAGTTTATACTTTTTAATCCCCTTTATCTATTTCACCCATTTTCCTACCCACCACCCTTCTGGCAACTATAATTTTTTTCTCTGTATGCAAGAGTCTGTTTTATGGCTAAGTAATATTCCATTGTGTGTGTGTGTGTGTGTATGTATACCATTTATTCTTTATCCATTCACCTATGGATGGACACTTGGATTACTTCCATATCTTGACTATTGTAAATAGTGCTACAATAAACATAAGGGTGGATGTATTTTTTCAAATTAATGTTTTGGGTTTTTTTTTTTGTTTCTGTTTTTTTTTTTTTTTTTTTTTTTTTTTTTGTAAATACCCAGTAGTGGAATTACCAGATCATTTTTTCAGGAAGCTCTATACTGTTTTGTACAGTGGCTGCACCAGTTTGCATCCCCACTAAAAGTGCACAAGTATTCCTTTGTCTCCAAATTCTCACCAACACTTGTTATTTCTTGTCTATTTGATTTCAGCCATTTTGACAAGGCAGAGAGACTTTAGACTAAGATAATGTAATATGCATGTAAAGTACTATTCAACTTAAACCTCTGGTCCACTCCACTATTCATTACATAGTAGAACTCAATTATTGACAGTAGAGTTACTGTCGCAGACTTTAAGTCTGGAGTTCTCTCTTGTCCAGCAAGAGAATAAGGGTCCTGGCTCTGTGTTTATTAGATCAGAAGGCTTATAAATGTGATGGATATGCAGAAAGAGACAATGAAACAGTTAACATTAATTCATGTGTGTGATAGAAAGGGGATTTCAAAGATATGCAGTGTTAGGGGTCTGTGTCAATACAAAACAAAAACACAGGGGCCCAGCAGATGGCTGTTTATGGCAGGCACCATGTCTGTTCATCTTAACTTGCCTAAGGGATAAGACAGAGCATGCTACCTCAGGGTCAACAACGCACCTTTCTAATTAGCTCTGCTCTGGGCAAATTCACACTGATGCAGAGGTCTATTGACCTGTTTACCTCTTTACCTATTCTGGATGCTTCCTTCCTATAAAAGCAGCTTTCTGCTTTTGTCCTATGCTGGGGGCACTTTCACCCTGTTTACCTGTCCTGGATGTTTTCATCCTAAGCCTTGTTGAGTCATTGGTGCGAGCTCAGGGAATTCCTAAAGTAATTCCCCACAAGTTATCATTCATAATACTGGGCATGTTATATTGTATCTACCATGATAAGTTCCTGTTCCGTACCTTATTGGGGTACTGGGAGTCATAATGAAAAATCTCAACTGCCTACTACTCTCAAGAACTCACTATTCATTAGGGAGTCACCCTACATTAATGTGAACCTTCATAGCAAGGTGAGATGTGTGGGAAGTGTGAGAAGAATACAGCGGATTGAGAAATTTACTCTTCCTGAAACATTATGAGATTTTCAGCTGTAAGAAGAAGGATTTGAGTTGGAATTTAAAGGATGAAAGCATTCCTCCCAACAGAAGTAAGCATGAGTAAAACGAACAGTTTGAGCAAAGCAATAGAAGTAAAATACAGGGCATATACCGTAATAGCCAAAATAAAACATAGATTTCTTAAAGGAAAGCAACAAGTGATAAATCCAGAAGAGATTATAAAAGGAGTTTGCTAAATTTCAGTGATTTCAGGTTTCCTATGGATGACATCCTTTATATTGCAGAGGTTCAATACATATTGTTTATTTCGGTTGTTTGAAGTAATTTCATCCAGCTTGAACATTGTACCTCATAGTTTCATACTTCTCAAGAGTTTATTATGCAAAGAAGTTGGCTATATATTTTGAACTTTATTCCCTAGGTTCTTAGAATTTTTTCTATACCCAAACTTTGTGAAGCTCACTGCTTAAGAAGAGGCCTTAACTAGGTCACTGCCACATCTCCAGAGCTCATCGGTGCATCTTTTATGGCTTGCACACAACTTTCATCTGCATTTTGGAACTGCTCTCTTGCAGGCCACAATTGTTGGGTATTGCATATGTTGCTCTGCTCTGTGTTGCTGTGTAGTTCATTGTTCGCAGTACTTAATTTCGCTCCTTAGTTACCAGCTGAAATACTCTGAAAAATAATACCTATTGATGATTTACTATGGCTTAGGTATTATGCTGTATGTTTTATATTTGTCATCTCATTTAATTATAACAAATATTTCAGTTTTAAAAACAAATGATGAGAGAAGTAAGCACTTTACAGCAAATCACACAGCAATGATTGATTATGTTAGGACATGAACAAATTCTATCAGAATCATGGTATTTTCTCCTATGCTTTAATAATTTTACACTAAGAAATCTAAGGTAAAAATTCAAAATACACAGGGAGTGTCAAGATAAAGAGTGCAAAAGTTTCTCTCCACTAAATCTAACAGGATAGTTCATTATAGGAGAAGAGCTTAATTGGACTAATCACCAAGATCTAGTAATAATTCAAGGACAAACTAGAACAAATGAAAAAAAAAAAATCAGTGACTGGACAATAAAAATGAAGCTACTTAGGAATCCAATGATTCGTAAATGCATTTGAGCTGGCAAGATAATTTCTGTATCATGGAAGTTGTGTCACTAGGGTTAAACAGGAGTTAGTATGGGAAAAAGAAGAGGGCGGATGCATTTGATATACTGGTATAACAGCTTTCATTAAAAAATCATCTTGTGATACCTTAAACATACATTTGATTCAGTAACAAAGACATGGTTAAAAGATACGTAAAAGAAAGTGGTCTAGTAGTTCAAAAGAGGAAAAAACGTGGACATATAATAACGACTTAGCAAATAGATATTCAAAAGTAATAGGTGCACAAGGAAAATATGAGTTATATATGGTGCTACTCTGCATAAAATAATGGCAAGTAACCTTTTGTAATTGTGTTTTTGGTAATGATATTTCTATCTATATATAATTAACTTTATAATAAAAATATTCGTATGCCATTTATTATCAAATACTATGATATTGTTTTATAAATAAAAATAAATTATAATTACCATTTTGCTTTCAGTTTTTTATTTTAATTCCCAACTTTATGAGAATTAAGGAAACATTTATTATTTTGAAACACTCAATGGGGGGCACATGGGTGGCTCATTTGGTTAAGCGTTCGGCTTTGGCTCAGGTCATGATCTCTCAGTTCGTGAGTTCAAGCCCCGTGTCAGGCTCTGTGCTGACAGCTTGGAGCCTGGAGTCTGCTTTGCATTCTGTGTCTCTGTCTCTCTCTGCCCCTCCCACACTCTCACTCTGTCTCTTTCTCTCTCTCTCAAAAAATAAACATTAACTAAATTTAAAAAAAAAGAAAACTCAATGGAAGAATATTTGTGTGTGTGTGTGTATGTGTGTGTGTTTGAAAAAGAGAATGAATATACAGAGTTATTAACTTTAAAATCAGAAAACATATTTTAATAAAATTACATTTATTCTAATTCTGAGAAATATAATAATACTGAACTTTGACTTTTATTTGAAACATTCTTTGCCTCAGAAATCATATTTTGCTTAGTTCTAACTATTCACTCCCCCTTTTCAGACTCTCTCGAAAAGTTAATTCCAATGATATGCCTATGACCTCGACAAACAGATTTCCTGAACCAGATTTGAAGAAACCGTACTTTATTTAAGCTGGGACGACTCCGTATTGCTACAGTGAGATTTCAGATCATCACTTACTGTACTTAGAGTCAACTCAAATTTGGAATACAAAGCTTGTCATTTACTAATGGATTTATTTTTACCATCTTTATTTATTTTTTTTTAATTTTTTTTCAACGTTTATTTATTTTTGGGACAGAGAGAGACAGAGCATGAACGGGCGAGGGGCAGAGAGAGAGGGAGACACAGAATCAGAAACAGGCTCCAGGCTCTGAGCCATCAGCCCAGAGCCTGACGCGGGGCTCGAACTCACGGACCGCGAGATCGTGACCTGGCTGAAGTCGGACGCTTAACCGACTGCGCCACCCAGGCGCCCCATCCATCTTTAAAAGTAACAATTTAAAAGGGCATTTATAAAGTTCTACTTTTTCCCCAGAGGATTTTTATTTTGACTAACAGCATTGCTTCATTTCTTAGGGTAACTTTCTGGTCAAGAAAATAAAATTCAATCTCATGAAGTATACAATTAAGTTCTCTATGAACAATAACCAGAAAAAAAGATTAATGTCAAAATCAAGGAAATAAATAGGGTTCACAGAGGAATATCCTCTTATTCCTTCAGCCATGCACAACCTTGTCACATTGTCTTTGTTAAAGGATTTGCACCAGCCAGGAAACCAGAAGCCTCTCCTTGTTAGTTTTTTATTCATCACACAGCACTGGTATGTTTTTCTTCAGCTATTGCAGTTCCAGTTGGAAGGGTGAGTTTCATATCTGAACCAGAAGAAATGTATCTGGATATCCATGTAATGTACTCAGGACCCTGGATTCAAAAAGTTCCCCAAGTGATTCTCATATACAGCACCATTTGGGCACCTTTGATATATATTTCTTCTATGCCTCCACGCCTAACCAGAACCACTCTGTGTTTGTTGTCTCTGAAAATATGGCTTGGGTTTTACAATGGAGACAGCATAAAGTGTGCAGAAGATGGGTAGGGGCTGCTTTAAGGTGGACATAATGGGAATAGTCTTTTATGTTGCATCTTGCCCCATTCCCACTGTAAAAGTGAGATGAGAGAGAACAATGGGGCAAGAAAGGAGAGTTTCTTAAGTCCTGCCTTTTGAAAAAGATCGTCCCATATCAGATCCGATGAGACATAAATTCTCAATGAGCAGAGGCCACCTAACCCAGTGATGACAGTTTACATCACAGGTGTCACATTGTGAACACCTTGACATGAGGCACTGAGGAGAATGCAATATAATTTCTATGGTATTTATGCCAAAAAAGAAATAACTTCATCCATTTCAGGTGAAAGTATCAGACAAACACAAATTCAGGGACATTTAACGAAATATCTGACTACTGCTATCCACAGGTATCAAGATCATTAAAGACAAGACAAGACTGATGAACTGTGACCAATAGAAGGAAACTAAGGAGAGAAAACAACTAAATGCGATGTGGGACCCTATGTAAGATTATGGAACGAAAAAAGAATCATTAGTGGAAACATTATTGACATCTCAAAAAGACCTGTAGTTTAGTTAATTGTATGGAATCAATGTTAATTTCTTGATCTTGATCACTTTACTAAGGTTTTGTAAGGTGCTATTTTTGGGTGAACTTACAGAAAGGTGGTATACAAGAACTTTCTATATTGCTTTTGCAGCTTTCCTGTATCTAAAATAAATTCAGAATAGCCAGTTTAAACAATAAATAAATAAATAAATAAATAAATAAATTCTCTATGTTTAATGAATGAATCAATTGGCAAAGGGAAAAGAAAGTCTAAATCACACAAACTTCAACAGGTAAGCATAGTCTACTCATTATCTTCTGGCAATGAAATCTACATAGTAGCTTATTTTATCAAAAGGAAAATGGACATTGAAAGGGAACAAGAACAGTACATGTTCCTGGCATCCTGATGAGTTCAAGGTTTTCATCTACTATTTCTTGCTAGGTGATGAACTAGATTAATAGAAACAAAACATTTAGAATATCACCTGGCATGTGATAAGCATTATTTAGGTGGTAGGATTTTTTTTCAATCGTTAAAGAAAGAACAAATGTAGAAATGGGCCACTTTTTAAAAATACTATTTCATTACTGAAAACTATTTTCTTAGAGATTTTAAATGAAAAAGAAAATATTGGTAATTATTTTATACAATAAGAAGAAGCAATTTTCATTTGTTGTTTTGTAATCAATTCCAAATATATTTATGGAATGATTAAAATGTGTCACACAATGCTCTGGGCATTAAAGATATTAAGGTGGGCCAAAACAAACACAGTCAGTCCCTACTTTCATTGGGGTTGCGCTCTAATAAACGGACTTTAGAATATATCTGGTCTATTTTCTGGGAGAGAAACCATAGCTTTTATCGAATTGGAACACGTGATCTTGTTTCATAAAGTGATAAAATACAGGAGCACAATTAAAACTCATGGAATCAGACAAACTTGGGCTGAGATTCCAGGTTTTCTTTACTTAATAGTTCTGAAAACTAAACAAGTTTTTAAAATTAGATAAAGCAGTATTTTCTTATGTATAAAGTTGAAATAACATCTAAGCTATAAGAATACAGTCAGATTTAATTTAAGTAATATATGTAAAACAATCTATTATATTCCCTGCCCTGCGTTAACTTCTCACTAAACAGTATCCCATCAGAGAAATACAAATCAAAACCACAATGAGATACAACCTCACACCTTCAGAATGGCTAAAATTAACAACTCAGGAAACAACAGATGTTGACGAGGATGTGGAGAAAGGGGAACACTATTGGACTGTTGGTGGGAAGGCAAACTAGAGCAGCCACCCTGGAAACAGTGTGGAGGCTCCTCAAAAAATTAAAAATGGAAATATCCTATGACCCAACAATTTCAATACTATAAATTAATCCAAAGAATACAAAAATGTTGATTCGAAGGGGCACATGTACCCCAATGTTTATAGCAGTGCTATCAACAATAGACAAATTATGGAAAGAGCCCAAATGTCCATCAACTGATAATGGATTAAGAAGATGTGGGATATAAATACAATGGAATATCATTAACCTATCAAAAGGAATGGAATCTTGTTATTTGCACCAACGTGGGTGGAACTAGAGGGTATTATGCTAAACGAAATAAGTCAGAGAAAGACAGATATCACATGATTTCACTCATATGTGGAATTTGAGAAACTTAACAGATGATCATAGGGAAAGGGAAGGAAAAATAAGATAAAAATATAGAGGGAGGAAAACTATAAGAGACTCTTAAATACGGAGAACAAACTGAGGGTTGATGGAGGAGGAAAGATGGGGGGTGGGAAAGTGGGTGATGGACATTAAGGAGGACACATGTTGGGATGAGCTCTGGGTGTTATACATAGGTGATGAATCACTGGGTTCTACTCCTAAAGCCAAGACTACACTGTATGTTAACTAACTTGAGAAAGAAAAAAAAGAAAAGAAAAGAAAAGAAAAGAAAAGAAAAGGAAAGAAAAGAAAATTAAAGAAAAGAAAAAAAGTGGTAGTTAAAAACAACAAAATACATATGTCAAAGGAAACTATGAGAAATTATCATCATAAAAATATAAAATACAATAATAATACTAGAAATATTAACCAGGAAATGTATATAAAATACTCAGCACATCAAGCTCAATGCCTAAAAACCAAATTATTCAGTTAAAAAGTGGGCAGAAGACATGTATAGACATTTTTATATAGAAAGTATACAGATGGGTAACAGGTACCTGAAAAGATGTTCAACATCAATCATCCTCAGGGAAATACAAATCAAAACTGCAATGAGATCTCACCACACACCAGTCAGAATAGCTAAAATTAACAACACAGGAAGCAAGAGATATTGGTGAGGGTGCAGAGAAAGGGGAGCCCTCTTACACTGTTGGTGGGAAGGCAAACTAGAGCAACAGTTTGCACTGAAAAACAGTATAGAGGTTCCCCAAAAATATGAAAATAGAACCATCCTATGACCTAGCAATTACACTACTAGGAATTTACCCGAAAGATACAAAGATGCTAATCCAAATGGTACATGCATCCCGATATTTATAGTAGCATTATTAATAATAACAGAACCCAAATGTCAATCAACTGATAAATGGATAAAGAAGATGTGGTAAATATATACAATGGAATATCACTCACCTATCCAAAGGAATGAAATCTTGCCATTTGCAACAATATGGAGTGAGCTAGAATATATTACGCTAAGTGAAATGAGCCAGTCAGAGAAAGACAAATATATGATTTCACGCATATGCGGAATTTAGGAAATAAAACAGATGAACATAGGGGAAAGGAAAAAAAAAAAGTAAGAGAGAGAGAGAGAGAAGCAAACCATGAGAGACTCTTATCTATAGAAAACAATTTGAGGGTTGATGGAGGGGAGGTGGGTGGGGAGTGGGCTAAATGGTTGATGTGTATTAAGGAGATATTAATGACCTGTTGTGTTGAGCACTGGGTATTATATATAAGTGATGAATCACTAAATTCTACTCCTGGAACCAATATTACACTATATGTTAACTAGCCAGAATTTAAAATAAAAAAATTAAAAATAAAGAAAAAGTGGAATTGATGAGGTGATTTCCTTATTGTGGTACAATGTATAATTGTGAAGAATTCTCAAAATTATAAAACGAAAAATGGATTCAGACACTGAAATTATTTTCTTTAATTTATTTTTTATTTTTTAAATCTTTATTTATTTTTGAGAGAGAGAGACAGAGTGTGAGCAGGGGAGGAGCAGAACGGGAGACACAGAATCCGAAGCAGGCCCTAGGCCCGCTGTCAGCACAGAGTCTGACACGGGGCTTGAACTCACCAACCGTGAGATCATGACCTGAGCTGAAGTCGGAAGCTCAACCGACTGAGCCACCCAGGTGCCCCTCAGACACTAAAATTATAAGAGTGGATGCCAACCCAATGTTTATAGCAGTATTATCAAAGAAAGCCAAATTATTGAAAGAGCCCAAAAATCCACTGACTGATGAATGGAAAGAGAGGATGTGATATATGTATATACAATGGAATATTACCCATTACTCAAAATATATGACAAATACCATATAATTTCACTCGTGTGTGGAATTTAAGAAACAAAACTAATGAACATCAAGGGGGGAAAAAGAGAAGCAAACCTAGAAACAGACTCTTAACCATAGAGAACAAACTGAGGGTTACTGGAGGGAAGGTGGGTAGGAGATGAGTGAAATAGGTGGTGAGGATTAAGGAGGACACTTGTGATGAGTGCTGGGTGTTATATTTAACTGACGAATCACTCATTTCTACACCTGAAACTAATATTACACTATATGTTAATGAACTAGAATTTAAATAAAACTTGGAAACAACAAAAATAAAAGTGGGTGACAGATATTCAAGTGAGAGGCTTTAAATTCAGCCTGTGAAGAATTTTATGGGAAGCATCTGTATCAAAGAAAATAGACGAAATCATGATGTTTATAATAAAAGAAAATTATCTTTACCTAAAAATAATATTCTTCACTATGTGATGTAAAGATATTCAGTACAGAACTTATAGACAAGCCATACCTAAATGGCTTCATGGAGGTGAAAGAAAGAAAGAAAGAAAGAAAGAAAGAAAGAAAGAACGGGAAAAAGAAAAAGAAAAAAAAAAGAATAGATTCTATGTATCCTTGTATCTATGTACACATATATAAATCTTTCCATTAGAATTTTTAATATATGAATTTAAGGGGAATAAAGAAATAAACCTACCAATAGGAATATGGTAAATAAAATATGACATATTCATATGATGGGCTGCTCTGTAGCTATTTAAAATTATGTTTTTAAGAATACTTTTGTGACATGAGGAACACATATGATGCAATATTAAATGAAAAAGAAGTTAAAGATGCAGTTTGAAATACAGAGATTTTCTCAGGATGGTGATGTGAAGAGTTTATTCTTTTCCTCTCTCTGTATCTTTTTAAATATCCCCCAGGATTTCAAAAATGACTAAATATTGCTTTTGTAATCAGAAAATAATGAATATTTTAATACTATAAGCTTTTCAATAGTTTGTCTAGAAGAAACATATAAAAATGCATATTAGAAATCTACTTTATTCTGTTTGAGACCCCAGTTCCTTAGAGGTATTAAAACATTTAGACTATTTTACAACTTTCATACTTGTCCACAATTCTATTCTAATGAATAAATAAATAAAAGCTTTCCTCTGGATAATCATACATTCCTTAGTTCAAGCATATTTTTCCAAGTATTATAGTTGGTATGACACAAGGTTCAGGGGATAATAAAATATTGCTAAAGTATGTCAGCAATGGGGAAAAATAAATAAAGGACAGTGTTGAGAATGAAATCCCAACAGCTGATGCAGACTGAAATCAGTGAGCTGCTTCTTCTGTGAAGATATTTATTTGTGAGGAAAATAATAGATTTCATCCACTGAGTAGGAAAAACAAAACAAAACAAAATAAAAACATCTTTGAAAAATTCAGGGAAATGAACTGAATGATATTCTTTGCATGAATTAATCTAACTTACACTTTTGGTTTTGTTTTTTTCAGTATTATAACTTTTCTTTTCTCGAACTTTTTATTATGATAATTAAAAAACATATAGAAAAGATTAAAACACATTACAGGAAGCATCTTTTTACAAACCATGTAGATTATACCATTAATATTGTATTACACTTGATTTATTAACATCTACCTCACTGCATCCATTCTCCTATCCATCTACTAAACCATATATATATATATATATATATATATATATAGTAAAATAGTAAGTCACAGATCACTACAATATTGTTATGTAGTTTAGCATGCAAATTGTTAACTAGAGTTCAATATTTGTATACATTTTTTAAGTTTGGATTTTTAAATTTTAGTTTAGTTTATCTTATTTTATTTGGATTTTAAATTTACATAAAATACGATGTTTCAGTTATGGTTTTAATTTTCTTCTTTATTTCATTCTTGATTTTGAAATCATTTTATGCTTACATAAAATTACAAAACAATATAGTATAAAAATTAATGTAACCCTTTACCCAGCTCTCCCGATGATTAACATCTTACTTAACCACAGAACAATTATCAATACCAGCATAATAGCCTTGATTAAATAGCATAAATATTATATATACCTTATCAAATTGCACCAATTTCCACTTAATGTCTCTTTTTAATCTAGACTGCAATTCAGGATTGCACATTGCATTGAGTAATGTCTCCTTACTCTTCTTTAATTCTTATTTTCTTACATGACCTTAATAATCCTTGTGCATACCGGTCAGTTATTTTTCAGAATGTTCCTCAATTTGTTTTTGCCTGATGTTTCCTCATGTTAAATACACACTTTTTTTTTTTCCTGTAAGAACAGCACAAACTTGCCTTTGTCAGTGAAATGTATCAGCTGCCACAAGGTTTCCATGGAAAACCTTAACTCATGTTATCTTTACCAAGTGTGTTATCTTTTTGAAGGAGAATTTAGAAGAGAACAATATACTAATATATGTTTAATTTTTTTATGTTTATTTTTGAGAGGCAGAGAGAGATAGAGCACGAGAGGGGAGGAGGAGAGAGTGAGGGAGACACAGAATCTGAAGCAGGCTCCAGGCTCTGAGCTGTCAGCACAGAGTCCGACACGGGGCTCAAACTCATGAATGTGAGATCATGACCTGAGCTGAAGTCAGATGCTTAACCGACTGAGCCACCCAGGTGCCCCGTTATACTAATATATTTTTTTTATTCTTTGTTAAAGTTTATTTATTTTTGAAAGAAAGAAAGAGCACGAGCAGGGGAAGGTAGAGAGGGAGAGAGAAACAGAATCTGAAGTAGGTTCCAGGCTCTGAGTTGTCCACAGAGCCTGACACAGGGCTCAAACCCATGAACTATGAAATCATGATCTGAGCCGAAGTTGGATGGTCAACTGACTGAGCCACCCAGGCGTCCCAAGTGGTAGTAATATCTTAACTATACTCTGTGAAGTCATAATTGCCTATCTCCAAGCTTACATTTGACTTTTATTTACATATGATTCACAGTTTAATTTGCCATCATGTATACTCAGCATGAGCTTAACTTTGTAGTTCTGATCCTAGAGTCTTATTTCAGGAATCATAGTAACCATATTTTGTACTTGATGACTCTTAACTTTCCAGTATACTTACATTTTGTAAGCTTCTAAAGACAGTATATATTTTATACCTGTCTGAACCTTGAAAATGATTTGTATACAGTGAGTGCTAATTAAATGGTTCTGACTGCTGAATGGCTACCAAACAAGTTAAAGGTGGAAATAGTAGCTTTAGAATCCAGTGAAAATATTTTACGTTTCCAAAGAGCTCACAAAAACGTCTCTCTAGGCTTCCAAGGCAAGGAGCAAAGACTGTATGAGCCAGCGATTTGGAATTTTTTTTTTTCTTACATCATTTAGAAAACAAATAAACTTCTGTTCCAATTGTACTTTTATACTGCCGCTTACACTTTTTATACCACCGTTATTTCCTAAAGTGCATTATGAAAGAAGTTCTTAAACAGCTTTCATGGAAATAGGGAATAGAAATAAAATGAACCCAGTCAAATCAGCAAGATACAGTATTTTTGTTTCTTTATATCATCACACGTAACTTTAGTTCAACATCTGCTCAATGACATCTCAGGCTATATTTCGGGGATGTGTGACAATTTTTTTTTTTTACAAATTCTTTACTCACAACTCGGGATGTTCCCATTAATTGTGATTTGTAAAGGAAGCATTTAACTCAGGGCAGATGCTGAGCAGCATGAGTATGGAGCTATGGCAAGGTGCAAAATGACACATGAAATTCGCAAGTGGGCATGGATGGCCAGATGGTATTGGCATCTGAGAGATTTGTTACACCAACTTGGCAATAAAACATGTGTGATCCCTAATTTAACATACAAAACTGGCCCAGAAAAATGTTTATGTTAAACAAATTCCCTCTCTAAATATCAGGTGCAACACATTTTATTACAGAGTTTCATTTCTCAGTTGAGAAAACCAAATGTAGAAAATTGCATCCTTCCTTTCCATCCAAAGTCCTGTTCATGTAGGGCAAGTCATAACTACATAAGCAAATTGAAGTTAAATAGAAGTGTGATTCTCAAGATCTTGCAGGCCAGTGAAACCAGAGAGTACACAAACATGGGTATGAGTTTCCTTGATTTGTCTAAATCATTACCATGATCCTACACTAGACATTATTTAGACATCTTTGTTTTTTGCATATTATACTAGCTAAAAGGTTTAAAATTCCATATCAAGAAATGTCAGTTTGGTTTTAGATCAACAGAAGATTCCTTATGTTGTTCACTAAATCATTTCTTAGGAAAGCAAAGTATGTAACAATTCTCCAAATTGAATTAATATGCAAGAATCTCCTGGAATACCTTTTCTTCTTTTTGCTTCCTACTTAGCTACAGCTCTTTTATTAAGTAGCACTTAAAATGCTATTGCATACATGAATACTTCTCAATTTCCCCCAATATAGTTGGGTGTTCCCTTCCCAAGGTTTCCTGGCAACAAAATAATACCTCTGTTATACGGGGGCTTCCTCTCAATCTACCAAAAGGGCCCAGTAGAGGTAACTTGACACAGTCTTGACACAGTCACATGTAGCTGTTTTCTAAGTTGTACAACTATGGACAAGTTATTTTGTTATTTTTTTAATTTGGTAAAATAAGGATAATAATACCAACTCCACTAGAATTTTAATTTTAGATGTTATGCTAGATAATATATATGTACATAAAGATCTAGCAAAGTTAATGGAACATAATCCACAGCATTTATTATTATCGTTATGGATATACATCAACACCTCACTGTATTTTAAGCATTTTTTAGAGATTTGACTTAAAAAAATGTTTGTTGGTTTGATTAGAGAGCATGGGGGGAGGGGCAGGCAGAGAGAAGAGAGAGAATCCCAAGCAGGCTCCTCACTCCCAGCACAAAGCCCAATGCAGGGCTTGATTGCATGAATCATGAGATCGTGACCTGAGTCAAAATCAAAAGTCAGATGCTTAAAGGCCTGAGTCACCTAGGTGCCCCTAAACATTTTTTTTGGAATTATAAATACATCTTTATATCACTGAACACGATGTACCCTACTTAGAGCACACAATATGCACATACATATATTTGTGTGTATGTCTGTGTGTGAGAGAGAGTATGTGAGTGTGTGTGTGTGTGTGTGTGTGTGTGTGTGTTTAGATTGAATAAAAACAGTAAAAAAATAAAAAAAAAACAGAAAACAAATAATATGAGGCAACATTTGAAAGATACTCTTATAGTCCATGTGTGCTGAAGTTTCTTTTCAAACCAACATTTATCAAATTATAGAACTTAAGGGAAGGGTCATGGCCACAAAATATATCACCACATATCATGTATCTTACATTGATCTGGGGGGTTAGATGCAGAGACTAGAGGTAGGTTTATCTTTATACTTTTCTAGGGCAAATATATTAAGATGTAGATCAAGAATCAGGTAGCCATTGAAAAGACAATAAGTATGTGTAATTATCTGTATGGATTATACCTTGATCAATGTTTTAAGGTAGATTTTTCTTTCAATGACTTTTTGTAACGTCAAACAAGATTGTAGGGAATTACATTATACAACTGTTCTCCAACCGTAAAACTTTGAAAGGATGATTTTTGTAGTCCAGAAAGACTTTCATAGCCCACAACACCTCAGTTTTCTGTAATATGGAACACTATGGTGATTTTGCAGTGGTGGACAGGTTGACAAATCATCCACTATGACTGATTCTAGTTAGTACACACTGTAGATTTTTGTCAAACATCTCACTGAAAATGCAAATTTTTACTCTACGGCGAAGGTGGTTTGTCTCTACAATATCTGGATGTCCTGAAGTACTGGCTTGTTTTCAGTTTTTATCCCAAGGAAGCTCAACATTCAAAAACAGATTGCATGTGGCTTTATTCAGGTAAAATAGTTTGTGTGTAAAACTCAAATTTTAATGGCTGTATATGGAGAATATTTCAGGAAGAAGACGTGTTTTATTTTATTTTATTTTTGACGACACATATATCACAAAATGCTGGACTGTGCTCACGGCCCGTGAAAAAGCGTAGGCTACCCTGTGAAATGAGTGAATCGCAGCATAAAATAACGAGTGCAGACTATCACCATGAAATTTTAAAATTATGCAAAAGCTGGGGCACCTGGGTGGCTCAGCTGGTTGCTAATCCAACTTCTGTCCAGATCATGATCTCGGGATTCATGAGTCTGAGCCCCACATCGGGCTCTCTGCTTGTCGGGGCAGAGCGCCCTTCAGATCCTCTGTCTCCCCACTCTCTGCACCTTCCCAACTCGTGCTGTCTCTCTCTCAAAAATAAATAAACAGTTTAAATATGTGTGTAAAAGCTGCCAGATTTATTGATTGTTTCCACGGTTCTAGGCTGTGTCCTGAACACTTTACATGTATGTCTAATTTCGTTTGATCTTCAAAATAAACCTATGATGTAAGTATCATTATTGTCACCATCTTACAGATGAGAAACCCAAGTCACAGAGTGGCTAAGTAACTCACCAAATGCCATGCAGCTGGATCCAAGATTGAAACTCACTTTTTGTGTGTGTGTGTGTGTGTCAAGTGCTTTTTATTTTTTTACATTTTTTAGTTTATTTTTATTTATTTATTTATTTATTTATTTATTTATTTTTTATTTTATGTATTTATTTTTTTATATATATGAAATTTATTGACATATTGGTTTCCATACAACACCCAGTGCTCATCCCAAAAGGTGCCCTCCTCAATACCCATCACCCACCCTCCCCTCCCTCCCACCCCCCATCAACCCTCAGTTTGTTCTCAGTTTTTAACAGTCTCTTATGCTTTGGCTCTCTCCCACTCTAACGTCCTTTTTTTTTTTTTTTTTCCTTCCCCTCCCCCATGGGTTCCTGTTAAGTTTCTCAGGATCCACATAAGAGTGAAACCATATGGTATCTGTCTTTCTCTGTATGGCTTATTTCACTTAGCATCACACTCTCCAGTTCCATCCACGTTGCTACAAAAGGCCATATTTCATTTTTTCTCATTGCCACGTAGTATTCCATTGTGTATATAAACCACAATTTCTTTATCCATTCATCAGTTGATGGACATTTAGGCTCTTTCCATAATTTGGCTATTGTTGAGAGTGCTGCTATGAACATTGGGGTACAAGTGCCCCTATGCATCAGTACTCCTGTATCCCTTGGGTAAATTCCTAGCAGTGCTATTGCTGGGTCATAGGGTAGGTCTATTTTTAATTTTCTGAGGAACCTCCACACTGCTTTCCAGAGCGGCTGCACCAATTTGCATTCCCACCAACAGTGCAAGAGGGTTCCCGTTTCTCCACATCCTCTCCAGCATCTATAGTCTCCTGATTTGTTCATTTTGGCCACTCTGACTGGCGTGAGGTGATACCTGAGTGTGGTTTTGATTTGTATTTCCCTGATAAGGAGCGACGCTGAACATCTTTTCATGTGCATGAAACTCACTTTTGACTGCAAAGCCCACTTGTGTTGCCACTGCAATACAGGTTCTTAAAACTAAAATTAGGAAAGTATACCAAAATATTCACAGTTACCTTTCAGGTGATCTTCTCGGTTAAAATCTTTTAGCAAAATTTCTACATTTGGCATGAATTACCATCACCATAAAAATAAGCATTATTGTAATCACACCATTCATTCAATTTAAAAACTAGGTAGGCTGTCAAAATGGCCAATAAAATCTATCTTTATAAATTGCTTCTAACAAAGGAGATGGGAAACTATTGAGATTTAGAGACACATTAAATTAAAGTAGAATGCCTTATTCTCATAACAATACTGACTTGTGTTGTGATTCTAAATGATTAACGGTAACTCATGACTTTGCAAAAGTTATCCTGTTCTTTTGATTCTATATCTAAAACAAGGCTGATAATATCTGATCAAATAAATGAATCAAACAGAGATTGAGCAATATCCAGTGAATTCTTTCATGCTCCTAAGAACGTGCATCACACTGTCAATGCATATCACAATTTTATGTGTGTTCTCTGCCAGCTTAAATCTATTGCACATCTCCAGAAGACACTGGTCAGTTCACTCTAGACAGTAACTACTATTGTTATAACTGCTTTAAGCACTGAGAAGCTGCTTAAAACAACTTGACTTCTAGTGATAAATTCAGGGCAAGTTAAAAACTAACATTTCATGTATTTATTTATTAATGAATTGCTTTGGATTACCACCTGTGCAGGACATAATAGGTCTGGAACTACAGGAAGAAGGAGAGACTTGCTTTTTTTTACATAAAGTTGTTCTCAGCTGCAGAAATGGATATGTAGAATAAATATCATAATTTGATAATGTATTTGCTGGAATCATGGAAATACAGGCAAGGAAAGTATAAGAGAATGGTGTCTGAACTAAGTAGTGCTAAAATGCACCTATGGAAGCCAAGACAGGTTTCTCAGAGGAGATGGCACCTGACTTTAAATTTGAGGAAGGACTTTACTAGATAAAAGCTCAGAGAAAGAACTTCCAGGTAGAAATGGCTTACAAAAATAAATGCTTGAGACATGAGAAAACACAGTTTGTTCAAAGAAACACAATTATTGCTCAAGTGTAAAGAGTGATGGAGCAGATGAAGATGAGTTGGGATTAGTATTCACAAAGCAGATGAAGAATCATGTCAAATGCTCTGCATAGACATTTACAATGTATTTATTTTTCTAAAACTTTGTGAGGCAAATGAAGAATATTGATGGTGGCAGTGAAAAATAAGTTATATATGGCAGAAAGATAATTCTTGTGGTAAACTAGGGATAGAGGAGCAGGTGGGTCCAGACAAAAGGAAATTATTACTGTTGTCCAAAGAATATAGAGAATTAATTGGACTTAGCCAATGTCAATGGAGATGGGAAAGAGGGAGCAGGTGTATATGTGTGTGTGTGTATAATATTCTAATGCTATAATTACATGATTTAGAGATTAATGCAAAGTGAATGCAGTGTGAGTTGGGAAAATCTGGCAATTCCCCAATGTTTAATAAGTTTGATGAATAAAAATAACAAAATGATGATGAGTCCAAAGACTTTGAGTAAATAAGAAGGATGTTTATGTAAATAATAAATGAATAAAAGTGAGTAAATGTTGGAATAAAATAACGAAGTCAATGTTGGATCTATTAAACTTGAGCGGCTCTTAGTATATTCAAGTAGAGACTGTTGGTGGATATTTGGAGGTCCAGATCAAAAGATGAAAGTATCTTTATTAATTGAGAATTATTGGAATTAATTGGAATTATTGGACTTTATGCTTGCCTTGTCCCTGGAACACAGCTAGATAATCATCAAATCATTCTGAACACTCAGGAAATCGATCTGAAGACTGAGGGAACAAACTGCACAACTAGGGGGAGAAAAGAGGCCACATCATGGAATGTAGGAGGTGTAGAGATGTAGTATGAAGGAAAAAAAGAATCAATCCTTGGTGCAGTGGAGGGAAGGGAGACCTGATCACAGAGAAAGGTGGAAGAGAAAGTGAGAGAGGGATAAAGCAGCATACAGAGCACATTAAAAGAATTATTCACCATGATCAAGTGGGATTTATTTCTGGGCCACAAGGATGGCTCAATATCTGTAAATTAATATTTGTAAATTAATCAACATGATATACCACATTAATAAAAGAACCATATGATCCTCTATCATAAGAACTACATGATCCTCTCAATAGATGCAGAAAAACCATTTGACAAAATATAGCATCTATTCTTGATAAAAACCCTTAACAAAGTAGGGTTCGAGGGAACGTGTCTCAACATCATAAAGGCCATATACAAAAAAACCCTAATATTCTCAATAGGGAAAAACTGAGAGCTTTTCCTCTTTGGTCAGGAACAAGACAAGGATGTCCACTCTCATTACTGTTATTTAATATAGTACTGGAAGTTCTGACCCCAGCAATTAGATGACAAAAAGAAATAAAAGGCGCCCAAATCAGCAAGGAAAAGGTCAATTTTTCACTATCCACAGATGATGTGATACTCCATGTAAACAACCCAAAAGACTCCACCAAAAAATTGCTAGAAGTGATACATAAATTCAGTTAAGTCACAGGATACAAAATCAACATACAGTATTGTGTTGCATTTCTATACACCAATAATGAAGCTGCAGAAAAAGAAATCAAGGAATGTATTCCACTTACAGTTTCACCAAAAACCATAAGATACCTAGAAAAAACCTAATCAAAGAGGTAAAAGATCTGTATTCTGAAAACTATAAAACACTTATGAAACAAATTGAAGACACAAAGAAATGGAAAAATATTCCCTGCTCATGGACTGGAAGAACAAATACGGTTAAAATGTCTACACTATGCAAAGCAATCTACATATTTAATGCAATCCTTATCAAAATACCACCAACATTTTTCACAGAGATAGAAAAAAAAATCCTAAAGTTTGTGTGGAACCACAGAAGATCTTGAATAGCCTAAGCAATCTTGAAAAAAAAAAAAAAAAAAAAAAAAGCAAAGCTGGAGGCATCACCATTCCAGCCTTCAAACTAAATCACAAAGCTGTACTGATCAAGACAGTATGGTACTGGCACAAAAAAAGACACAGAGATCAATGGAACAGAATAGAAATCCCGGAAATATGGATGAACTCTGTGGTCAAGTAATCAACAAAGTAGGAAAGACTATCCAATGGCAAAAAGACAGTCTGTTCAACAAATGATGTTGACAGCAACATGCAAAAGAATGAAACTGGGCCATTTTCTTATTGTATACACAAAAATAATTTGAAAATTGGCAAAAGACCTAAATGTAGAACAGAAACCATCAAAACCCTAGAAGAGAACACAGGCCATAGCAACTTCTTGTTAGATATGAATCCTGAGGCAAGGGAAACAAAAGCAAAAATGAACTACTGGGAATTCATCAAGATAAAAGGCTTTTCTGCACAGTGAGGGAAACAATCAACAAAATTAAAAGGCAACCTCCAGAATGAGAGAAGATATTTGCAAACGGCCTATATGATAAAGGGTTAGCATCCAAAATGTATAAAGGACTTCTCAAACTCAACCCCCCAAGCAGAAAAAAAAATCCAGTTAAGAAATGGACAGAAGACATGAATAGACATTTTTCCAAAGAAGACATCCAGATGGCCAACAGACACATGAAAATATGCTCAACATCACTAATTATCAGGGAAATACAAATCAAAACTACAATGAGATACCACCTCACACCAGAGTGGCTAAAATGAACAAATCAGGAGACTATAGATGCTGTCGAGGATGTGGAGAAACGGGAACCCTCTTGCACTGCTGGTGGGAACGCAAACTGGTGCAGCCACTCTGGAAAACATTGTGGAGGTTTCTCAAAAAGTTAAAATAGATCTACTTTGTGACCCAGCAATAACACTGCTAGGAATCTACCCAAATGATACAGGAGTGCTGACGCATAGAGGCACATATACCCCAATGTTTATAGCAGCACTTTCAGTAATAGACAAATTATGGAAAGAGCCTAAATGTCCATCAACTGATGAATGGATAAAGAAGATGTGGTTTATATATACAATGGAATACTACTTGGCAATGAGAAAGAATGAAATCCGGCCATTTGCAGCAATGTGGATGGAACTGGAGGGTATTGTGCTAAGTGAAATAAGCCAGGCAGAGAAAGACAGATACCATCTGTTTTCACTTATAGGTGGATCTTGAGAAACTTAACAGAAGACCGTTGAAGAGGGGAAGGAAAAAAAAAAAAAAGAGAGGGAGGAAGGCAAACCATAAAAGACCCTTAAGGACTGAGAACGATCTAAGGGTAGATGGGGTGTGGGGGATAGGGGAAAGTGAGTGATGGACAGGGAGGAAGGCACTTGTTGGGATGAGCACTAGGTGTTGTATAGAAACCAATTTGACAATAAATTATGTTAAAAAAATAAAGTTCACTGAACACCAGAAATGGGCTGAAGTAATATATATATAGACATTTTCCCAAAGAATATATACACAGGGACATATGAAAAAATGCTCAACCTCATTCATCATTGGGGAAACACAAATCAAAACTACAAGGAGATATCACCTCACACCAGTAAGAATGGCTAACATCAACAGCACAAGAAACAACAAGTGGTGGTGAGGTTGTGGGAAAGAGAAAACCCTCTTACACTGTTGATAGGAATGAAAACTGGTGCAACCACTCTGGGAAAAGAGTATGGAATTTCCTCAAAAAGTTAAAAATACAGCTACCCTATGACCCAGCAATTGCACTACTAGGTATTTACCCAAACGATACAAAAATACTCACTTAAAGGGTACATGCACCCCAATGTTTATAATAGCATTATCAACAATAGCCAAATTATGGAAAGGGCCCAAATGTCCATCCTCTGAAGAATGGATGAAGAACATAATGGAATATTACTCAGCCATCAAAAAGAATGATATCTTGCCATTTACAACAATGTGGATGGAGCTACAGTATATTATGCTAAGTGAAATAAGCCAGTCAGAGAGAGACAAATATCATATGATTTAGCTAGTAAGTGTAATCTAAGGAACATAACAGATGAACATACAGGAAGGGCATAAAAAAAAGAGAGGGAGGCGAGCCATAAGAGACTCTTAACTCTAGAGAATAAACTGAGGGGAGGTTGATGGGGGTTGATGGGGTAGGTGGGTGATGGGTATTAAGGAGGGCACTTGTTATGATGAGCACTGGGTATTATATGTAGTTCATGAATCACTAAATTCTACTCCTGAAACCAATATTACTCTATATATTAACTAAAATTTAAACAAAAATTAAAAAAAAATAATTCTACAAAAGTGAGAGTATAAATGTTGGAGCCTAATCAAAATAATCCAGGAAGAATGTGTAAAATGAAAAGAACATGAGATGAAGATAAAAAGCTCAGAAATATCCACTTTTATGAATGAATGAAGGGAAACTAGCTAAAAACTGAGAGAGAGACTGAGACAGAGACAACTGAGAGGCAGAAAGAAGAGATATTAGTATCTCTGGGATCAAGAATAAAGGAAGTTTAAGAGAGGTGTTACATATGGAGGAGAGAAATGAGAGACATTGAAATAATTCCATTGGATTTATGATGCATGTCAGGAACATTCATGACTTTGTCGCATTGGAAACTAAATTTCAGTGGTTTCTGAAGTAAAAGTATCAGGTATAATGCTCTACACCTCTTTGCAGAAATTTGGATGGTATAAGGCTGAGAAGTAAGTTTGTAACTAGAAATAAAGGCCAAGAGAAGGGGTCTCTGTATAAAGTCATATATTCCACACTCATTTCTGACCAGCGAGACTGCGCTTAATGAAGTGAATATTGAAACAATGCAGTTATTTCATTTGGGGTCCGTATCCTAAGTTTCCAATCATTTAAATAATGTCCTTTAAGCTTTTTCTTTTCTTTTTCCTAACCAGGACCAAATCAATGCCATCTCTCTTGAATCTTTTTTTTTTGAATATAAAGGCTTTCACTATTTTTCATTTTTTTTTAAAAAATATAATTTATTGTCGAATCCGTTTCCATACAACACCCAGTGCTCATCCCAACAGGTGCCATCCTCAATGCCCATCACTCACTCCCCCTCTGCCCCTCACCCTCCCCATCAATCCTCAGTTTGTTCTCAGTATTTAAGAGTCTCTTTTGAATCTATTTAAATCTAGAATCCCTTACCAGCTTACCTGCTGGCTTGATTTTATTTCTTTGAGACCAATGCTATATTTTTAAATTCCAGGTCATTTTTTTTTTCCCAAAATGTCCCTCAATTTGACTTACTTGAGTGTTTCCTCATAATTAGTTTCAGTTTCTTCTTCTTTTTTTTTTTTTACAGCCATATCTTATAGGTGATGTTGTGCTATTCTCAAGTTATCATATCCTGAGCATGAGATGTCAATTTGTTTCATTATTGATGATGCTAAGTTTCATCACTTAATTAAAGTGATATCTGTGTGATTGTTATATCATAAAGACAGACAATTTCCCTTTGTCATGAATTATTAATCTGTGAGGCAATAATTTGAAGCTATGCAAATAGCCTGTTTAACAATCTCTGGCCCAGTCATGTAGCATCGATTCATGATTCGTTACTGAATAAAATTTTTACAATGTTTTTTGAAAATTGGTGATTTTTCAAATTCTATTATTCCTCCTATAATTGTTAGTTGATATTTCATGTGAGAGTAATTTGAGCAGGATTTAAGCTGACAAACAAACTTAGTATTGCTATTATTGTAGGAAAATACATATCCATTAAAAAACTGCCATAGCACCCAGTTGTAGTTCATAGATATTCCAAAATATATCCAACCTTATTTTACAAAAAGCATTGTTTCTGGGTTTAAAGCTTGTTTAGGGCATGCATTGCCTTGTCTAGCATTGCTTTAGTCAACAGTAGATTAAACTATACAAAAATTTTTAAAAGCAAATATGATTTTTGAAACACAGGAAATACTTTCCAGGGATGGCACAAGAACTAATTTATTTACTTTGGGGAAGTGTTTAAAATGAGATATGACACAATTGCTAAGAATTATTTCGATCACTTTTTGGCTCAAGAACAAAATTGGAAAGAAACAATGTTCTCCTACATCTCTAACCAAGCAAAATATTTTTTACATCTCTATGGTAACAGTTATAAGGACCAAGTGGAATCAAATAATCAAAATGTGATAACATCACTGGCCTAACAACATGTTGAAAAACACTCCTGTCGCCTATAACAACAAATGATTTTGTTATCATTCATTAGCTACCAAAGACTGCATGAGACTGCCTGGAGAACTCCCAGAAAGAACTTTAAAGTAAATTCATGAAATTAGACTAAATTAAACAACTTGAAAATGTAATTGGAGTCCTATGAAGAAGAATTAAACATAGTAACAGCAGAAAGAGTCTTCTGTTGCTGCTGTGCAGAATGACATCTGGAGAACATTTTTTCTTTTCCTCCATATGTTGGGATACAACTCCTCTTGAACAAGTTGACCTAAGCAAATATTTTCAGGAATAATTATAGTTTGTAAAAGTATAAGTGGAAAGATGTTCTCAAAGTTAGCAATATCTCATTTGCAAAGCCATAGTGCTAATGCTGTCTCTTACTTTTTCTCACCTGATTCTATTAGAATCTTACTTCCAATTCCAACTTTTCTTTCTTTCTCTATTTATACCACTTGCAGATTAATATTTTTAGAATTGCAACTCTGCTATTTGCCCCTTAAAAATCTAATTCCTAAGTGTTCTATCATCTGACCATATTTTACCTTTTGCTTCAACTAGTTTCAGTTAATTTCAGTACAATTCATTAAAACCATTATTGAACTATGTATTTTTGAGACAGTGTGTTAAATCTTGATGTCAGAGACCTCCTGTAAAAATTGTATATCTTTAAATGAGGACTACAATACATAATGAACTCATACATGTAATTAATTATATCATAAGCATTGCGTGGGATGGAACACTTATTTCCTTTGTGGAGATAAGAGTCAAATAGGAGGCCATTTACGAGTTGTGTGGTAAAAGGTTAAATGAGAAAGGAGGTAGGGACTAGGAATGCCCTTTCAGCTGAAGATATGGGGGGGGGGGTGGCGCAAACTGTGGGAGAGGGCTTAATAAAAAATAATTGTGTTACAGATTCGGTTAACTATGTTTTAGTTCCAGCTGCTATAACAAAGTCTTATAGCTGAATGACTTATAAATAACAGAACTGGAGAGCCCAAATGTCCATCGACTGATGAATGAATAAAAAAGTTGTGGTATAGGGGCGCCTGGGTGGCGCAGTCGGTTAAGCGTCCGACTTCAGCCAGGTCATGATCTCGCGGTCCGTGAGTTCGAGCCCGACAGGCTCTGGGCTGATGGCTCGGAGCCTGGAGCCTGTTTCCAATTCTGTGTCTCCCTCTGTCTCTGCCCCTCCCCCGTTCATGCTCTGTCTCTGTCTGTCCCAAAAATAAATAAACGTTGGAAAAAAAAAAAAGTTGTGGTATATATATATATGTGTGTGTGTGTGTGTGTGTGTATTATACACACACACACACATATATATATATATATATACATATGTAAATACAACACGCACACACAATATGGAATGAAACTCAGACATAAAAATAATGAAATCATGCCACTTGAATGACATGAAGCTAGAGTATATTATGCTAAACAAAATAAGTCAGAGAAAGACGAATACCATATGATTTCACTCATATGTTGAATTTAAGGAATAAAATAAATGAGCAAAGGGGAAAATAAGAGAGAGAGGCAAACCATTAGAGCCTCGTAACTGTAGAGGTCAAATTGAGGGATGCTGGAGGGGAGGTGGATTCGTGTATGGGTTAAGTGGATGATGGGTTTTGAGAAAGGTACTTGTGATGAGTACTGGGTTGTTGTATGTAAGTGACAAATCATTAAATTCTACTACTGAAACTAATATTATACTATATGTTTACCCACTGGAATTTAAATAAAAACACAAAACTAAAATAAATACATACATACACACATACATACATAACATACATAACAGAAACTTGATTCTCACAGTTCTAGAGGCTGGAAGTCCCAGATCAGGGGGCCAGCACGATCAAGTTCTGGTGTGGACCCTCTTTTGGATCACAGACTGGGGTCGCTTTTATAAGGGCACCAATCCCATTCCTGAGGAACTCACCCTCATGACCTAATTACTTTCCAAAGGCCCTTACTCCCAATATTATTACAGTGGGGATTAGAATTGCAACATATGAATTTTGGAGAATGTAAACATTTATTCTATAAATGTCTACAATAGGTAAATACCATTGTAAGGGTTTTCAAAGTTAGAGAACAAATCACATAAGATGTTAGAAAAGTAGGCAGCCTCCACAATTACGATAGGTTTTTCGAATAGGTCACACATTTCAATAATTCCCAGACCATGCCCAAGGCAGGCTGCTTATAACTATTCAAGTTTAGGAGTGTGTGTGTGTGTGTGTGTGTGTGCATGTGCATGTTACTGCATAAGTGTTGCTTGATGAGTTGTGTGTAGGACTTATTAAAGTTGAGAAATGTGAGTTTATCTAAAAGAAGTTGTGTTTGGTCTCTGGTTGTCTACCTAAATTATTTAAAACAAACTCCAATTTACTATTAGACAAAAATAATACATTTGAAAACTTGATTCTTGCCTTATTTTTCTGAATACAATAGTCTACAAGGCATTTAGAGGGTAGGGATAATGTCAGGTTCATCTGGGTCCTAGCATAACTTATACACAGTAGACTTAATTAGCGTTTTCAAAAGAACCACTGGGGAAAAATAAAGCTCATATAAGCGGGATTTTTTTTGTAATGACATGTGTTGCTTGTGATTTCTGGCATCCCTTAACCACCTTCAGTTGTCAACAACCTGCATTTATTCTCACAGAGATCGCTTCCCCTTATTGGATAAAATCCATTTTCACTGTAAATCTGGGTGCTATACTGCTGTAGAAAAAAATAATGTTTTCCCCAAAGATGCCCCTGTCCACAACCTCAGAACCCACAAATATGTCACCTTACATGACAAAAGACCTTGCAGATGTGAGTGAGTTAAGAATCTGGTGATCAGAAAATCATCCTGTATTATCTGAGCAGGCCAGTGTAATTACATAAAGCCTTATGAGAAAGAGGTAAGGGACGTAGAACCGGAGAAGGAGATATTATTATGGAAGCAGAGGTTGGGGAGACATGCTTTGGCAAGGAAGATAGGGTCCATGAGGCAAAGAATGTAGGTGGTCTCTAGAAGCTAGAAAGTCAAGGAAACAAATTCTCCCATGGAGTCTACAGAAGGATCACCACCCTGCTGAAACCCTGTAGGATTTATTTAGGACTTATCACCTTCAAAACTATAAGATGATAAATTTGTCTTGTTTTAAGCCGCTAAGTTTACGGCAATTTGTTAGAGCAGCAAGAGGAAACCAATGCAGTGCACTGTTAGTTAGTAGACCCACGACCCAAGGTAAAGCAAAAAGATGCTTGAAACTTGGACAATTGAGACGGTGGCTCAAGGCTGACAATAATTGAATCTGTGACCATATCCTGAAGAAAGCATGTTACTTCCAACAAATTACCAGCAGTTTCTTATTTCCTGTTATGTTAATTTTGGTTTCTCCAGAAGCAGACCTTGCCACAAAATTAGACCGCATGTAACAGGATGAAGAAGCACAGAACTTGGAATAGGGAAGGAGAAAAAGGCAGTAAAAGGCATTTAATCTGGTTCTCTGAATTAGGCATAGGAAGGAGTGGGTGCTAGAGAAGCATGTAAAATGCCTTAGACACTGGTGTGCCTGAAGGCTGGGACATTTATCCACAGCAATTATTCCCCAAAGGTTGAAGCTGCCCTGGAGGCATTAACTTCCCTGCCCACTAAGATTATACCTGCAGGCTGAGAAGATTCCCAAGGCTTCAGAGAAAGCCCTGAGGCACAAAAGTGAAGATACTCATGGAGAACTAGCTGGAGGCAGGACACTGTCAGCATGTACAGCTGTGACAGAAATCATAGATTAGCCCAGGGGATGTCATGTGGGCCATCAAAAGTATCTGAGCTCCTGCCCTTCACAAACCTGGTTCTTGAGCTCCTTGTCCTTTCTGTGAATTGCACCAAATTCTCTTGCTTGGCCATGTTTTAACATTTTGAAGCTTACAAACAAGAACCATAATCGATATATGACTCCCAAGTGATTCTTCTGTAGTTCAACTCATTATTTTTTTTCTAAATTATATTAGTGTTACTAAGTTTAGGGTCATTAAGCTAAAAATAGTGACCTTTTTTCCTTGCATAGTTAGCATGAGTCCTCAATGCATTTCCCTCCATTTATTTCACTCACTTACATAAAACTTACATACACGGAAGGTGTCAGAAACAACTTAAATTTGCTTTAAAATACATAAGAAATGGGGCCCCTGGGTGGCTCAGTCCGTTGAGCATCAGACTTCAGCTCAGGTCATGATCTCACGGTCTGTGAGTTCGAGCCTCACATCGGGCTCTGTGCTGACAGCTCGGAGCCTGGACCCTGCTTTGGATTCTGTGTCTCCCTTTCTCTCTGTCCCTCCCCTGCTCATGCTCTGTCTGTCTGTCTCGAAAATAAATAAAAACATTAAAAAATAAAATAAAATACAAAACAAATGAGGGTGACATCTTGTAAAATTCCTGCATGTCGCAAAATCAGTGTTAAAAAGAATCCCTCTGTACTTCCAAAGCCAGATTGCTGTAATATATAAAATTCAAAGGTAAGTTACAGCATACACCGTTTGTCACATAGACTCTTTGTTAAATTGTAAACTTTTATCAACACGGATGCAAAAAGAGCATTAAGTTGTCAACTGTAGGAACCACTTCATGAAGTTACAGAAATCTGATGTTTGGGAATCCGGCACAGTCATCTCCACACTCCTCCTCTCCCTAGCCTAGCCCGGAGCCGTCCTGCCACATCCCAGCAGAAACCAGGGCAGCTGAGGTGTCCTGGACCAGCTGTGCCGTGTGACGTCACAGATGGGAAGCTGGCAAATCTAGTGACCCTCTCCCATGTTGTGCCTGTCCCGGTACCACATACGTGCTGTGTACAACTTGTCTTCTGCTTTTTGCTGTTCACTGTTCAGGTCCCCCCACCTCAGAAAATCCTTTATCGTCGCATTTCATACTAATTAACTCTCCTTCTCCTCTCTTTGTCTCTTCCAAATCTTGCCTAATTACCTATGGAAAACATCCTTTCCTGGGATTGGGTGTCTACTTCTACTTCTAAGTCTCTCTTCTCCCACTCCTTCTATTACTTCTACTTTTACTACTCTCTTCTTCTCCTTCCTAGCTTCGTTACTCTTCCTCACCTTCAATTACCTGTTTCTTTACTCACCTTTTTTCTCTTGGTCCATTCTTTCATCTTTTCCTTTCTCCCTTCCTTCGCTGTTAATTTTTTCACTGAATAATTATCTCTACTGATACTCTTAAGTAATTATAAATTTCTTCCAGGAAAACCAAGCCATATATGTGGATGTTATTTAATGAACAAATACTTTCATAAGGCTCTAAAAATCTTTGAATTAAAAATACGTGTTTTTTTGTTTTTTTTTTTAATTTTTTTTTTCAACGTTTATTTTATTTTTGGGACAGAGAGAGACAGAGCATGAACGGGGGAGGGGCAGAGAGAGAGGGAGACACAGAATCGGAAACAGGCTCCAGGCTCCGAGCCATCAGCCCAGAGCCTGACGCGGGGCTCAAACTCCCGGACCGCGAGATCGTGACCTGGCTGAAGTCGGACGCTTAATCGACTGCGCCACCCAGGCGCCCCAAAAATACGTTTTTGAGGAGTTTGCTACTCAGTAACTGGAACGATTTAGGAATGGCATGCAATCCCTAATTTCCAAAACCAGTAATAGTTTTATAATTATAGTTATAAATTCATTTTATAATTCAAATGAACTTAAATACTTAATGGGATTATGTGAGGTCATACCCTGGATACTCATTACCTTGAAGTCTTTTCCTATGATTCCACTCTCAACATCAGCCACCGATTTCTATAGTCATATCTCAGGCTTCCGTATAAATAGTGACTGGAATCTTCCTAATTTCATATTAAGCATTAGGATCTTAAGCCAACAGCTCAAATATTTCTAGTTTAATACTTTCAGAATCCTAACTTCTAAATTTTGCCCCTCAGCACCTACAGTATAGGAATTACATATCATTTTCTCTCTTGTTCAGCTTCATGATGCCCTCCAGGCATTAGGGGTTTTAAAAAATCTGTGGTTTATTACTAACATCAGTAATTTTTATGTATGTTCAAATTCCTTGTGCCATTATCTTATCAT
Source organism: Lynx rufus (assembly GCF_022079265.1). Classification (NCBI taxonomy): domain Eukaryota; kingdom Metazoa; phylum Chordata; class Mammalia; order Carnivora; family Felidae; genus Lynx; species Lynx rufus. The sequence goes on along the minus strand of NW_025814845.1, from coordinate 23,085,941 downwards.
GTGTTTTACTTGGGAAAATAATTGATCTGGTTAAATTTAGGTCTTTGCCTTCTCTATGCTTCTAGAGACAGAGCTGAGCTTTGCTGGGGGAAAAAATCACCAATATGACAAATGGCACCATTTGACATTCATGATTTCAAATTACAAAGTCACCCTTAGTGTTGCAAAACAAGCCTACTGTGTGCCCCTACTCTGCTTATTCGCGCATTCCTCGAATAAGAATGGTGCTTTTCTTTTCTCCGTAACCTTATAACACAGTCTCAGAGGGTAACCTCAAACTCAGTAGTAGTATATTTTCTATTTTCCTGAGAATAAGGGGATCGTTCAGAAGAAACTTTCCACATGATTCCATCAATTCTATCTACCAAACTACCTTCACCTATATCTGTAAACTATCCATTTCTCCCATACCACAAAGGAATATAATCCATCTTCCCAAACCAAACTCTCCACTTGAGCATTGGGTGGCATAAGGAATGATTATCCATGGTCTTACTGAATGGCAGTAGGATAAGTCCATGCTCTGATTGACATCTGTTAAATTCCTATTTCAATAAAGGCATAGGGTCTCAATATTCGCAAGAGACACTGACCAGATCTGGTCCCTGGCTAGCAGAAGTTCTTATTTGCTACCTTGTATCCCCACTGGTTTTGTTGCCAACCTTCAAATTCACCACATGTTCCAAATTCCAAGCATTTTCTGTTCTCTTAGGTATATTTGTGCATTTACCATCTTTTCTCAAATGTCTCCTTACAAAGAAGCCCTTTTATGATTAACCGTAACACATGAAGTTCAAGCATCTTAACTCACTCTTTGCTTTACTTTCTGTAAACTATATCCATTTAACTTTGTAATTTTTTAATCGTTCCCCTCCCCCCTCTATTACCAGTACACCCAACATAATAGAATGTAAGCTGCGTGAGGGATAGTGTCAACCTCACACATTACTTGCCATATCCTCAATGCCTATAGGGAACCACATTAAGATTTTAATAAATGTTTGTGGAAAGACTGAATAAATGAGTGGATAAATGAATTGTCATAAAACCTAATTGAAGCTCCACAAAATGTGTTACTAGATTACTTATTTCAAATTACTCAAGGTGCTTAAATTAAATGCATATTTCTGTGCATAATCTTAATTAAATCTAAATCACTACAGTGCAGATTCAATGATTTGTATTTTTCTATTTTTTTAATAATTGTAAAAGATTTATAGCCAATTAAGTTTTAGGAAGCATTGGTCTACAGGATTTAAATCAAATCTCACAGTCTAATAAACTGCTCATCATGATCTAACCCTTGCTTACTTTTTTGGCAGCCTTATCTCCAGTGATCTGCCCTTACGTACCAAGTTTTCCAAGCAAACTGATCTGCTTGCTGGGTAGGAAATCCAAATGACTTTGTTATAGGTGATGGCTTCTATCCACCTCTTTTTACATACACAAATCTGTAATGTATACTTGACTCTTCCCCAATGATGTGTCACAGAAAAAGAAATAAATGAGGACGCCTTTATTTATCATGTGTGGTGTCATTTGAGAAACAGTATGAAATGAGCCATATAGGGACATTTGGGTGGGTTAAGCACTTGTATAAGGCTTGTGTGTGTGATTTATCCTACAAGTCAATTAAATTGTATATCAAGCCCTGAGGGCCGTATGTCACCAGTCACACTGTGATGTGCATGCATCAGTCAGATGGTTAACTATAAGTATTTATCTCTACTCTCATAATTTTAAAGAGGGAGGGAATTTACTGAAAGGATTTAGAGTAGTTTACAGCATCAACGGGAGTGGTGGAGAACCAGGCCTAAGAAATTGGGCAGATGTAGAACAGGCTAGGAAGGTAACCCACCCAGCACAAATCAGCCTGAGTAGAACCATCTGGTCAGAACCATCATTGCCACTGACAGATATCATATACCATGGCTTACAGTGTAGATGCTGCCAGGACTTGATGGCACCATTTTCCTTGATGGCACCATTTTCAAGGTATTCTTGGTAACTGAATATTGCTACCATTTCCACGGCTATTCTCATAGTGAATTGCCAGCATCCTTATTCTTGTTTTACTAGTTATTAAATAAACAGGCTGGGTAGATATGTCTTATTGGCTGCTTCAAGTCATGTGTTGTACCAAACATAAATATTTGGCTTGAGAGAACTATGTCATGAGAGATGAATTCTGCTATACAAGACTCATGCAGTGGGGAAAATTCCAAACACAGGAAGGGTACCATTTGGATGCTGGGCAATCATAAGATGACTGCCTTGAATACAAGTAAGAAAAGTAAGTTTCCAGGGACACATGGTGGGTCAGTCAGTTAAGCAACCTACTTTTAATTTCCGCTCATGATCTCGCGATTCATGAGATCAAACCCCATATCCGGCTTTGCAGCTCAGAGCCTTCTTGGGATTCTCTGTCTCCCTCTCTCACTGCCTCTTTCTCTTTCTTTAAATAAAAATTAATTAATTAATTAATACAGAAAAAAGAAAAGAAAATTTAAAAAGAAAAGAAAATTAAGTTTCCAATATAACTACATTGAAAAGTTCTGATTCTTTTCCAAGGACTGAGGTGTGACAGATATGCCAGGTATTTTCTATGAGAATTTTAAGACTTTATATGCTGAAATTTGAGTTTTATGAAGAAGGTAGTTCCCTAGTTTTGGTGAGACTCTCACATAAATAACGAAGTTTCTGCAATGCATCTAGTTGCCTGCCCCCGATGTGCATTTGCCCTTGCTGTCCTTCTATCTGCTATTATTCTTGGGGTATATCTGATACTTCTCATTCCTTCTTCTAATACTTCTTTAGCTTAGTTTTCTTTCCAAAACCATTCTTAATTTTGTTTAGTTTATTCATTTATTTTGAGAGAGAGAGAGAGCGAGAGCACAAGCACGAGTGGGGGAGGGGCAGAGAGAGGGAGAGAGAGAATCCCAAGTATGTTCTGCACTGTCAGAGCTTTGCATGGGGCTCCATCTCATGAACTGCAAGACCATAACCTGAGCCAAAATCCAGAGTTGTAGGCCGAACTGACTGAGCCACCCAGAAGCCCCCAAAGCCATTCTAAATGTTAAGAGGTAACAAACTGCATACTCTAGAGGTGTACCTCTCCCTAGGGTGGCCACAATGTGACAACAGTGATGTCCATTTCTTTGCATTTGTATCCTCAGAAATTCATGCTGAATATGAAATATAAGCTGCTGTTTACAGGCTTCCTGTGCAATTGAGTAGAATTTGAAAGGGAAACATATTTCTCTGGGTTGTTCTTGGTCTAGATTTAGTACTGACTGAGAAGAAAACACTGTTATTAGTACCTAGAGAGGGGAAACATCTTAAACTAAATAACTGACAAGTTAGTATTTTTAATGGAAGTAGGGTAGTATATTCCAAATTCCCCATTGCCTGATTGAATTGTATTACTGTGTGTGTGTGTGCGTGTGTGTGTGTTTAAACTGAATTAAAATATTAGAGAAAAAATATCAATGGAAATAATTCAATATAATTATTTGCCAGTGACTCTTTGCTTGGAATTATTTTTCTGTTGATCTATTGTGTGTTACACTAAGAAGAGAAAGTTTGCCACGAGACAGTACATCATGCTGGGTATTGATCTGCTGTGATGTACGGCTTCATCCACTCAGTGCTCATTTCGGAAGAGTGCATTTCTGCCATCATGGACACTTTTCTGTTAAACTCCTAAAGCTTCATGAATCTCCTAAAAATCTCTTCCTTCAATGAACATATATTATGATGCTACAGATGTGGCTTTTGATGGAATTTCCAGAAGCTGCATTTCAGAAATATAGCTAGTACTCAAACAATAAGCATGTAAAGATTTGAGAATAAAAGTAAATAATAATGAATTCTGCAGGCTACTTGTTCTTTCTAATGTACTCAGAACATTCTTGATCATCCCCTTGAAATTAGTGCAAGTATCTCTTAAAATGAAATTAGTTTACATCTTGACTATAATCGATGCATGTCCAAAGCTTGTCCACAATTTAACTCACATCTGTACACACATTTTCACTAAGTATAAATAATGCAGTACCCTAAACTGTGCTTTACAATCAGCAGGTGGTTATAAATATTGCGTTTTTTATGTTTTATATTAAATATTTTAAGTCACAACTCTGGCAGATTTCACAAGAGAACTATTTTCTCCTTCCATTTAAAATTAATAGCATCAACACATTAAGATTATGGATATATGAAAGAAAATGTTTCTAGAAAAGTTCATACACCACAAGTTAAAATATTGCCTATTCAGTGTCTTGATATGATACACTACATTTACTAATTTATTTTAGCACCATTTCTTTAATACAAACACTTTATATATTTATTATTATATCTTTATAATGTTATTAATACTGTATGTTATTATTTATTATAATTTTATATCTTTATCCTTTACTAAGAGCCTAATATATAAGTTCTTAGTACTAAAAGGATATAAACTATCATAGGGCAATTGAGAGTCTGTTTTGCCTATACACATACTGCCCTATTACCTCTGTCAACAAATAATTTTCCAAGTAAATTATTCCTTTGTTTGGTCTCAAGATTTTTTTTTCTCTGAAAGAGTGTAGAATATCTTTATTTTTCATGTTTACTTATTTTTGAGAGAGAAAGCATTAGTGGGAGAGGGACAGAGAGGGGGGAGACAGAACATCGAAGGGCTCTGCACCGAGGGCAGAGAGCCCCATGTGGGGTGTAAACTCAACAACCCTGAGATCATTACCTCAGACAAAGTCAGACGCTTAACTGACTGAGCCACCCAGGCACCCAAGAGTGTCGAAAATTTTATCATCAAATATTCCTCTGACTGTAGCATTAACGATTGCCATAACCCACAAATCCAGGACATGTAGGTTGGACAAATCAGCTTAATCTGTTTTTTTTTCCTTATATACAAAAAGGAAATTAAATTTAAAAAGTCTAGACCAAGGGTTCATCATTTAATTATTTCTTTCAAAAACTTATGTAAACGCTTCTTATATAAAGAAGATAAAGAAAGTTGGCTGTAATTTACTTTTCCAGTTTAGAGTTCCATATAGTGTGTTACAGTATATATGATAGTTCAAAGGAAAATATGCAGTGGGACATATAAATCAAGATATTAAACAAGTAACTTTATCATCTAGATATAAACCTAAGTTACCTATCTAAAAATCGGCTAGTGACCCATATATGGAATGTCGTGTATGCTACAAAAGCATGGTTAATAAAATTGACTGAGTTATTAAGGATAATTGAATCTGTTAGCATGAGTCCCTTAATGTAAACAAGTATATATATATCTATTTGAACATGGGAAATCTTAATAGCTAAGCCATATCCAGATTGTTTAAATGACGGATGATTTGGTTCCCTATTCTACATTAAATCAGTTTGTCATTCATGAAAAATTAGAAACATAAACTTGGATAGTTTAGAATTGAAAACAAACTTTTTATTTGTTTTTTTTTTAATTTATTTTTGAGAGAGAGAAAGAGAGAGAGGGGAAGGGCAGAGAGAGAGGGAGACAGAGAATCCCAAGCAGGCTCCACACGGTCAGCACAGAGCCCAAAGCTGATCCTGAACTCACTAACTGTGAGATCACGACCTTAGCAAAATCAAGAGTCTGACGCTTAACTGACAGAGCCGCCCAGGCGCCCCTAGTGGTGACTGCAAACTTTTTAATGGCATACACCTAAGTAAATTGTAAATTCATAATAAGTGCAAGGCTGATATCATAAAATAATTATTTAATATCAATTTTGTGAAGGTCTTTTCAAACACTTAAGAAAAGTATTGATTTTTAAGATTGAATGTATACCTAGTAAACTAATCTATTATAAAAGATTACCCTAAAAGTGAAACAAAAATGACAATTCGAAGGAAACATTTTTTTAGCATAATTGGAAAATAACATAAACCTCTTAGAGAAAAAGTAAAATTAAAAATATGTATGTACACACAGACACACCCACACATTCTCATACACTTGGGTATATAAGTCAGGAGACTAACATAATAACGTTATTAGACAAATTTAAACATAATTCGTATGCCTGAAAGTCAATGAGTACCACCAAAATCTGGAGTAAATTGTTTGCTTAGAAAATGACTGGTTAACAAAATCTACTGAGATTAATTATTGACTTGAAATATACTTGTTTGTTTGTACACACATAAATGCCTCTATGTGTGTTAGATAGATGATAGATAGATAGATGATAGATAAATAGATAGAGATAGAGACAGAGATATAGTGTGGCTGTACATATATGCAGAGACACATATATGTGCATATATATCCGTGTCTATCCAAGCATATACACGGATATACAAAAACACAAGCATGTTTGTGTGTGCCTTTATGTTCACACACTAACATTTCCTAAAAAGAACACACCTGATAAAAATGTTTAAAATGATTGTGGAGACAGCTGCACATCTCCGTGCATATACTAAAAATCATTCATTTGGTTTGATAAGTGAATTGTATGGGACATGAATTATATGCTGTTATTTTTGAAAAGAAAGAAAAAGAAAATTTCTATCTGTCACTTCTTGAAATTCCAGGAAAAAGAAATTGCAGTTAAGAGTGATAATTTGTTTTACCGTAAATGCTAAAGGCAAAAAAAAAAAAAAAAAAAAAAGACTAAAATGTGAGAGACTTTTATAATAAATGATTGGGATCTGGAAAGTAGGAGGGAAATCGAAAATTATTCAGTGGAGTTAAGGATGTTGAATCTGAGCTAGCAGTGAGGAAAGCCAAAAGTTAACTTATTTGTCCACAGAGCCTTCAGGAAATGGGAGAATTGGGATACACCCAAAATGTCAGGGACGCTTGTCTTAAATCTAAAGAAATGCTTTAAAGTTTAAGGCACGTTTGGAAACCCAGATCACCTCAATTTACCACAGTTGGGAAATCAGTTTCATTCCCGTCTTGGAAACAACTGGAAATTCATTCAAATGCAGGTTATCTGGACTAGCAGCCAAAATGGTGTGGCTCATGGGGCGCCTGGGTGGCTCAGTTGGTTAAGCGTCCGACTTCGGCTCAGGTCATGATCTGGCAGTTTGTGGGTTAGAGCCCCGCATTGGGCTCTGTGCTGACAGCTCAGAGCCTGGAGCCTGCTTCGGATTCTGTGTCTCCCCTCTCTCTGTGCCCCTCCCCCACTTGTGCTCTGTCTTTGTCTATCAAAAATAAATAAAATGTAAAAAAAAAAAAAAATTTAAAATGGTGTGGCTCAGGTGAACGTCTATAGTCTTCTACACCAAACTACTCATGCTCAGCTCTCAGAATAGAGATTTCACAAAAGCCGCTCATTAAGGTTATAGAGAATCTTAAATCAATACATTACATCCAAGAACGAAGAAAGATATATACATCAGAGTATTTTTGAAAAGACTTCATAGAATTCAAATTAAAGCACTGATGAAAAATAACACAAAAGTTAGAAGGTATAATGGAGCGAAGACAAACCAAAAATAGAGTACAAACTAATCAAAAATAGAAAAAAGAAGTACAACATTTTAAACAAAATACTATCTTAAAAAAGTTTAGAGGATTAGCTCTGGAGTTGCAACATCTGAATACTAAGAATATACCTAAAGAAAATCATACGCAATTTTAGAGCATTGCAAGCCCACAGAACCTCTTCAAACTCCAGAGAAAAGTCGAGAGGAGTCTCACAACGGCATCTGCGTTCTAATTAGTTACACTGGACAAGGATGGGCATCCTTTCGGTCTTTAACACTTCCATTCTGTCACCCATGTGGCTAGTAAGATCACACTCTTCAGGCAACTGGTGTTCTGTACATACTAAATACCATTTTCAGGATTCATCCTTTTAGAGTAGGCAGTGTTTGACAATGTTGGTCATTTTATTCTTAAAATTCTTTTTCTTTGAAGTTTATTTTTGTTATTTATTTTGAGAGAGATAGCATGTGTCAGTGGGGGGAGGGGCAGGGAAAGAGGGAGAGAGAGAATCACGAGCAGGTTCCGCACTGTTCGCCCAGAGCCTGACTCGGGGCTTGATCTCAGGAACTGTGAGATCTCGAGCAGAAATCAAGAGTCTGACCAACGCTTAACAGACTGAGCCACCTAGGCGCCCCTATTCTTAAAATTCTTCTCTCTCAAGTACTCTTCCTGAATACCTGTATCAGTTAGGACAGGCGAAGTCTTGCTGCAGGCACAACTCTAATACCTCACTGTGTCACAACAACTGAGGTCTTTCTCCTCTTGCTGTATGTCCCTCTGATTCAATTTTAGCTTTGTCTGATGGGAACCTCCCTCAGGAATCTGGGTTGAGAGACTATCCTTCACTTGGAACACGGTAAATGGAGGAACATATGTTGCTTCTTAAAGCTTCCTCCCCAAAACACGACATGCTGCTTCTCAAAAATCCAGAGGCTAAAAGAAGTCATGTCTGTCTCTGTTCAACAAGTCTGGGATGTATAATCCTCTTTCTTGGAGGGGAGCTGAATCTTTATGAACAATGGTAGAACTGCCAGATCCACATTTCTACTCCTTGGTAAAAAACTCAACCTCTATACAATTATTTTGTCTCAAACTTAGGATATCAAAAGTTAAACTTCTCAAGTTCATTTTTTTTTTTTCAACGTTTATTTATTTTTGGGACAGAGAGAGACAGAGCATGAACGGGGGAGGGGCAGAGAGAGAGGGAGACACAGAATCGGAAACAGGCTCCAGGCTCTGAGCCATCAGCCCAGAGCCTGACGCGGGGCTCGAACTCACGGACCGCGAGATCGTGACCTGGCTGAAGTCGGACGCTTAACCGACTGCGCCACCCAGGCGCCCCTCAAGTTCATTTTTTAAAACAAGTCTATTTTTGTCTTCATTATTTGTTAATGACACTTTTTTTTAAACCACCCCACACAGCCTTGAAATATTATTCTTCTGTTTTTTTTCAGTATGGGACCAATGTATGACTCCATGTTTTCCTTCTAAAATCACCATCGTTTCTTTATCATTACAATTATTAAAATGACCAGAACAATAACATTTTAAAAATGAAGGAAAATTCATGTTTTATTTTCTATGTGCAAAAAACATATGCAATGTTTAAACATTCTCCAAAATATCTAATATCATCATCATGTAAATTAAAACAGGTACTATCATAATCACTTTGCTACATAGGATGAACTAACTTGTTGCTCCCTTTATTTATGGTCTATCCACAATTTTGAATCCTTTTTCCATGATTCTCTTCTGGACACTTGAAAGCTGCTTTCATTTAAGATTCCAGTGAATCTTAAAAACCATTGTCATATTCTCTAAAATTATATTTTTCCTAATATTAAATCCTACTCAAAATCCTTCATTGGCTCTCCATATATACCTGTATTAAATATAATTTTATCTGTATCATATTTACCATCATCAAAAATATGGCTGTGACTTCCTTCTCATTCATATCTTACTGAACCTCAGTTTGTACACACTGGACTTCCTGCACTTTTCTAAACACATTTTCTGCATCCTGAACATTGCTTAAATTTTCCTCACTTGGAACACATTTTCTTTGTTGTTCCAAATGTCTCAGTCATTAGTTGTAATATGTACATATATATATACGTATATATATATATATATATATATATATATATATATATATATATATAATGAGTTATTCTATTTTATTATTTATAACTCTTCCCCATAATTTTACTGCCTTGATGACATGTTGCTTATATTTTAGAAAAAGTAACACATAATCAAAATATTATTCTTTCTTTAAGTTCTTTCATAATAATTGCCTTTGCAGACCTCTCAATTCACTATAACTATCTTAGGAAATAGATCATATTCTTTCTTGTTTTCTATTCCTTAAATATTTGTTTAATTTCCTATAAAAGATCTCAAGATCCTTGAGAAAAGAGGATGTCTTGCTTCTCTATAAAAGCCTCCTCTGTCTCATAACACAAGGTCTTAATATGAAGAAGTCTGCCATAAAAAGTTTTTGGAATTTTACTCTAATTGAATAAAATACAAGCAATTAATGTGTAGGAAATAGTGAGATAATTAATTTTGTAAGGACAAAACAAAGAAGAATGAATGCTTCTTCTTGAAATAGACTTTAACAGAAAGAGTAACTAGGCAGCAAAGGTAAAAATGATTCAATGTTATAGGTTGATATAACAAAGGGAATTAAAAGTTATAATTAGTCAAAAGATAAAATTATTTAAGTAAACACATAGACTATTGAACTGAAAGCTAAGGACAATCTTTTAAGACCACTTCAAATAAATGAGACACACAGCATGTCGGTATTTTTAATGTGAACTTTTCCCCATAATTGAGAAAGATTTGTTCATTTGAGGGAAATAAAAAAGAACAATAAGCAGAGTTGAAAGATTTTATAGAGCATCATGAAATAAATGTCAGAAACAGTGATTCACATACACTCCCCATATGCTAATTTACATATGAGTAGTATGTGTTGCATATATCAAATTTTGTGACATTTATTTCAGGAAGCATTGTAAAACTTTCAACTCTGGTTATAGCATTCACTTTGAATTTTATCTCAATGACGATGCCGTTGCCGAATGGAGAAATAGCACAGAAATTGCTGCATATATTTTCTGTTCCTATCGCATTATGATTACATGAAGTTGTATATTTCTACATAGTAATATTATCCCTTGTCAGTTGCATATCAAATATGATGACATTGAGACAAATGAAACATAAATATGTGTAATGTTTCTTGCTACTTCATCAAATCTCAAGGTACATCGCAACAAAAACTGAAATTAAAATATTGATGGGAGAAAGTTCCTTCTGGACTGTAGTATATTAAGTGGGGGTAAAACTGCATTTAAACCATATTTTCAACAGCTTATTTTAAAGTATTTAATAATTAAAAAATTATTTATCTCTATTTGTTGAAATGTGTCATTTCTAGTGAGCTTTATAAAATAAGACCATTAAAATTTCATTTATTCGCATTAAGTTTATTTTAAAAAAATGATTCCATGTTTTGAATTATAGGAATGAGCGAAAAATGCAAGGAGTTATATCGTTACTAATTAATTTTTTTTTTTAATTTTTTTTTTCACCGTTTATTTATTTTTGGGACAGAGAGAGACAGAGCATGAACGGGGGAGGGGCAGAGAGAGAGGGAGACACAGAATCGGAAACAGGCTCCAGGCTCCGAGCCATCAGCCCAGAGCCTGACGCGGGGCTCGAACTCACGGACCGCGAGATCGTGACCTGGCTGAAGTCGGACGCTTAACCGACTGCGCCACCCAGGCGCCCCAACTAATTAATTTTTATTAAGTGGCCCAAAATTTAATGTTAGGAATTAGGTCCTCCTCCAAATAAAAAGAATAGAAATTAATGATACATTTCTTATTAGTTAAGTTTCTATGTGACAATTCTCAGCGTAGTTGAAAAAAAAAAAGTAGTTTTCAGGTCATATGCCAAAGGAAAATCAGAGTTTATAACCCAAATCCTATAGCTGGATTAACTTCTGTTGTGGTGACATGACTAGAAATCTATAATTATCCAAATGCTTTATATTTATGCCTTCCAAGCTACTTGCTCATTTTTGCTTTCTTTGAGCATAATACAGTATCCTGATTCAAAAGAAAAGATATTTGGTGCTATTCAGGGATTAGCAGAGGTTTAAATGTTAATCTCTGCAACACTATTTCTTCTGAAGAATTCTCATTTAAATTCTTACAGGGGCCCTCAGAGTATATGCTGTGCTTAAAAAAGGGCATTTGTAGAAAAAAAATACTATCTTGGGAATGTAAAAGGCAACACATCACAATAATCTTTGAACATTACAACACTCTGCCTTTACAGTGTTCTGAATATAGCAGACTCAGTAAACACAGCTTAATGGATATATTTTACCTAAGCAAATATTTACCAGGAGGTAAAATATTATTTTATTCCCTCTTAATTATTTATATGTATAAAAATAGAATTTTAGTATTGGTAAAAGGAGAGATCAACTTTCTTAACATTAATATATGGGGTAAGGGATTTCAAGATTTAGTTTAAGCAGATTGAAAGCACTTTCTCTCTTTTTCTCCTCTCTCCTTCCTTCCCAGTAGACTATTTTTCCTCTGTCCCTCCCTTCTTTGTCTGGCTCCTTTCTTCCTTTCTCTTTTCCCCTCATTTTTCTTTCATTCTGTTTTGTTTTCATTCTTGGTTAATATAAACAAAGACATCAAACCTTAATTCAAGAAGAAACAGAGAATTCTGTTAAGAAGAATGCTTATTGTCCATGGATTTTTTTTTAATGACTACTTAATTTTCACTTACCTCTTTATGGTTCTCTGAAAATGTATTGTGATTTTCCGTTGTTCTGTGCACCTTAGTAAATGAAAATTCATAGAGAAAATGTGCTCAGCTTTTCCATGGTTCATATCGAAATCTAGTTTTTGCTCTATCCTGTGATTAATATATTCTCCAAACAGCATATGAAGCAAGAACTTGTTGGGGACATCTTTTGAGAGTCTTGGGATTCTTGGATAAGTTATATTGGAGCCTTGGAACTATTGCCTTTGTCTCTAATAATATGCCAAATGGTGTGCACCAACTGACTTCCAGATAACTCAAAGATCACAGCTAATGTATTTCTCTAAACTCTCAATTACTTTATCTTGGTTGGTTCATCAATTTCAGTTCAACCTACAAAAGTCATGTCATGTAATTTGTATATATACATATATATATAGATATAGATATATATGTATAGATATAGCTATATCTATATCTATATATGTATAGCTATATCTATGCATACATATATATATAAACTAAAGAAATTGTTATATATATATACATCTAACAATTTCTTTATATACATATATAAATATTTATTATATTTATATAAATTTAAATTGTATATAAATATTAAATTAAATTTTATATAAATATAAATATATATATAACAATTTCTTTAGTTTATAAACAAGAACACTAATTATGGTTAAGGTACATATTCAGGGTCACAAATCTGGTTAATGAAAAAAGTTAGGTTAATATACAATTTCCTGACACCTAATCCATTGCATTTTCTTCTCTAAATAAGACTAAAATTAAAATTTTTTAAAAATTAAAATATTTTTCCAGTTTTTACTTTAGTTGTAGAAATAAAAGATAGTCCATGAAAGATAGTAGCTCTCAGCTTTATACTGAAAACATTCTTTCATGGAAAAACATAGATGTGAATAACCCAAGCCATGGGGTCTTTGAGTGACTGCTCTTCTAACCCAGAGAGCACAGAAAGGCTCAGCAGACCCATGGACTGTCACATAAGGTAATTACGTCTTTGACCACGTGCAATGGTAATTCAAAGTTATGAAATTATGTTTAGGAGAAACTAGCATATTCCAATGTATTAATAGAAACATATGTGTATTCCTTAGCAATATAAATAATACCTTTGGCTTTCTTCTACTTTCTTCTCTGCACCTTAATCTTCAAAGATGAGCACAATATTATCTTTTATCAATACAAAATCTCCTTGCCCTAATATTGCCAAGGCTCACATTCCCTTTGGGTCTAACAAATGCCTTTTACATTAACAGGGGAGGAAGAGCTATACCTCTTAATGGACTCTACTTATATACGTGACCCATGAGAAATGACTTAATCAAATATTCTGAATAATAATGTGGCCAATGAGCAACATTGGCGGAAACATACAACATAGAAATGCACTTTATCTGCTAATAAAACTCAAATTTTATAAAATTAATAATTTGAGTTATCTTTGATCCCCTAACCCAAAATGGGATAATGACTATGTTACTAATAGCATCTAAATTACTAGCAAGACAGAAAGAGAGCAGGGTTAACCAAGGTTAACATACTAAACAATTCTTTGGTCTTTCTCAAGATTTAGGCTTTTGGACACCCTGTAAAATAGTAGTGAACAAGTTGAGACACTGGTACCAATCCCAAAAGGTAAGACAAAGTCCCTTTTGGAGTGATGACTGGTGGGGCGCTTGGTTGGCTCAGTTGGTGAAGTTTCCGACTCTTGATTTCATGGAGACCCACATTGGACTCTGTACTGAAAGCAGATTCTCTCTCTCCCCTTCTCTCTCTCTCTCTCTCTCTCTCTCTCTCTCTCCTCCCTCAAAATAAATAAACTTAAAAAAATAGAGTAATGCCTGGTGAACAAACAATGTTCCAAAGGTCAGTGTAACGATGAAATATGACTGTTGTCACCAGACAGCATAAAGACAACGAAGTTGACATTGATGAAGAGCGAAAGTTATATGTCACTGAAACCTTGACCAAAGCTTGTCTAAATAAAATACATGACCATCTTGAACTACTCTTTTTCTTATTGTAGTGTTTCTCATCCACATTCATAAATCAAACCTAATCAGAACACAAGAGAGTAATGATCTAAAATGCAGTGACAATAATGTGTCTGATTCTTCCAAATCAAGGTAAATTTGTTCTGAATTGCTGTGTGTTTAGGAGCTGTGGAGGAAAAAAAATTCTTCTGTTTCAAACACCTAATGGCCATGTCTTATAAAATTCCCACCGCAGTGCCTTGCACACAAAAGGTGCTCACTATGATAAATCTTTAGCACACAAAGAAATACTGGTGTTGAAACTGCTCTGACCCCACTTATATCACCAAATTTCTCTTCAGTTCTGTATTAGCAATCTGTTTCAGGATAAGCTATATATTATACTTTGCCAAATATTTAACTTTTCTTTATGAATTGGTTCTTTTCAACGTTTATTTATTTTTGAGACAGAGAGAGACAGAGCATGAATGGGGGAGGGGCAGAGAGAGAGGGAGACACAGAATCGGAAACAGGCTCCAGGCTCTGAGCCATCAGCCCAGAGCCCGACGCGGGGCTCGAACTCACGGACCTCGAGATCGTGACCTGGCTGAAGTCGAACGCTTAACCGACTGCGCCACCCAGGCGCCCCTTGAATTGGTTCTTTTCAAAGCACACAATTCTCTTTTATATTCTTCTTACCTAAACTGTACTTTTTTTTTTTTTTTTTCAAAATTCAGCTTACCTAAATTATCCACTAAACGTTCCCTGTATCGTCAAATCTGAGATTCAGGAACAGTGCTGTCTCTGCCAAGTTGTTATGGAACAGAGTCATCATATGAAATTCTGACCTTCACATGTGCCTCATTGTTTGTATTATTTGTGTCCTCTAACAATTTTTTTATCAGAGTAACAAGAAATATTGTATGTACACAGTGAGCTTTATTAGCAAATACTAACCATTCATTGAACATTCATGCTTTGGAATACTTTGTGCAAGGTAAACATGCAAGGGAAACAGACAAGATCACTGAGAGACAGCCAGGGGTGACCAAATAAGTAGATGTCCTAACTTGTTCGAGATCATGTCCTATTTGATATTCTGGTCACTGGGCGTCAATAAGTAGGTCTGCTATAAGAATGTTCATGTTGAGGGTTCTTAATTCAATTTTTAAAAACACATATAAGAGAGAAGGAGAAAATCGGTAATAGTGCTGAAAGTTATAAGCATCTGGCACCATTGCTGTAATTTATTTGACTTTTGATCACCTTTCCTTAGTGGTATCTTCTTTGCTATCTTTTTTTGTTTTCTCAGTTTTCTGGAATGTGAACTTTGAGAAGAAAACTGTGAAGCCATCTTGGCTTATCCACTTTCCCAGTATTTCCAAACTTGTGCAATAGAACACCTTTGATTTATAATCCAAGAATCCAAAACTGCACTAAATGGACAACTAAGTTTAAGAAATAATGAACACTCCATCCCTCTGTTGGAGATTCATAACCTCTGTGTAGACACCAAGGGTTCTGAGATGTATTTTTATTTTACAAAGACATGTACAGCCAGACATATGTTTGATCTAGGTACTATCTCAACCCTTTAGCAATATTAGCCCATTTAAACTTAGAGTGAACCTATGAGAGAGACTATAATTATCCCCATTGTGTATAAGAAAAGATGAGATATTAAATGATTTTTCAAAGTCACAATTCTAGGATAAGTGAACTGGAGTTGTAATCAACACCTCTGACTTCACAGTTGACACTCTCTTTTTTTAATTTTTTTTTTAAGTTTTTTATTTTTGAGACAGAGAGAGACAGAACATGAATGGGGGAGGGTCAGAGAGAGGGAGACACAGAATCTGAAGCAGGCTCCAGGCTCTGAGCTGTCAGCACAGAGCCTGACGCAGGGCTCGAACTCACAGACCGTGAGATCATGACCTGAGCTGAAGTCAGATGCTTAACTGGCTGAGCCACCCAGGCGCCCCTTTTATTTTAATTTTTTTTTTTTTTACAGTTGACACTCTTTCATGCTGTCCATACTTCTTCTTGTGTAAACCAAGCTGCAATTTCATGTAAACTCCTTCCACAAATTTATAGCCTGAATGGCCATTATCATCTGTAAATGAGCCTGTCCAACACTGGAAGCCAATTTTTCATGCACGTTAGATTTTTTTATAATGATCATTATTATACTATTTTTACCTGCAATTAGAGAAAAGACGTAGAGATGACAACAATGGCCTACAGATGAGATTTAGCATCACTGTAGGTTTGTGGGTTAAAAAAAAAAATCAATGCTCGACAGCATTGGTCCTATTCTATTATGGGGGCAACAATCAGCTAGGAAGACCCGGGTTGTGTTTTTTTCTGGTACCTTTATATCATATGCCTGGTCTGCCGCACTTATGTATGTGTACCTGCATGAACACACAAACACACACGAACACACAATCATTTAGAGTTTATTAAGTTTATGTTTTATTTTGAGAGACAGAGAGAGGGCACAGGCAGGGGAGGGGCAGAGAGTCAGATGGAGAGAGAGAGAATCCCAAGCAAATTTCACATTGTCACTGTGTTGATGCAGGGCTGGAACACACGAACCATGAGATGGTGACTTGAGCAGAAAATGAGAGTCAGGCACTTAACTGACTCAGCCTCCCAGGCACACCAACACACATGCATTTAATATTCAAGGTTTTCAATTTTTCAGTGAAAATTTATAAATCAGAATATGATGTATATCTATAGCTCTTTACCTATGTCTCTGTCTATATCTTTATCTATATCTGTATATTCCACGATCTTCATGCCAAATTTCACCTGGATGTTAATAGAATCTCTCTCTTTGCATCCATCATCTACCCTCTCTTTATAGACTTCCCTGACCAACTTAAAAAAAGGGTGAACTCTATCAGGCTCACGGAGTTTGTTTTATGTTCATTTTTGGAAATTTCATGTATACATTGTTTCTGCGTCCAGATTTAATGTTTGAGAAAGGCAAAAAGCATTACTTACCTTCTTGCTGTCACCCTCTTAGCAGCGAGTGCAATAGTGTGTTTAATTAAGTTAATTAAGTAAATGACTTTATTCCTTGAATGCATCTATCATAAACTACTTTGGGAAATGCTTAACTATATTGCAAGAAAGTACTCCCATTTTTCTTTTGGTTAATCAACGTATTCCATTGGTTAATCACTTTAAAACACTGAGTAGCTCCTTGTAATTGTATATGAAAATGAACCTGTTGTTATAAAGCAAAGACACCTCCAATGAACATGTTCTGGCATGCACATCCCAAATAGAAATATCAAAGCTTGAGACATTCGTTTTGTTGATTTTGATATAATTTATCCTTTATTCAAATTAGCCTGCTTACAATAAATTATTTTCACATGGGTTAAATCATGTTCTCTGATTTAACTTTCTTAAGACATGTAGATGTCATAACTATATAAAATGTCTTGAAAGTGAAATTCACCTGATCTCAATGATGTTTCTTTTTCTCATAAAATAACTTTCAAAAGACAGAGAGAGGGGGAGAGAGAGAGAGAGAGAGAGAGAGAGAGAGAGAGAGAAGTATGTGACTTAATATAGTGCAAGCCAACTTACTGTTGCCATGAATGACAGATGCCTGGTGCTGCGAGACTCTCTGGGAATTATAGCCATGTCAAGACTCTGGGTCGCAGAATATCAAATAAAATGGCCCTTCAAGGTGAATCACTCAGCAAGTCAGTGTGTAAGGTTTGGCATTCCAAGACTTTTGCTTAGGAAAACCTACTCTCATGTAATCGCCTGCCACCATCTGTGAGTATTTTGGAGAAATAGAAAATTCTCAAACTTAAGGGGAGCATGTAGAGATAAATAGCACTGTGCTACCCACAAAAACAGAGGCAAAACCAGTGTCTCTTGTTTGTAATCAACAAACATCCCCTTATTATCAGGCACTCAATAGACTTTTGCTATTTTTAAAGTCTAATACAATCAGAAGCAGAAAAAAGGAATTGCTTCTGAAACCGAACACATCAGTCTGAGGCATTTTTAAACCAATTTCTCTCCCCAGCTTTTAAGTGTCTGTCTAAAACAACATGGAAAAAAAATTGACACATTTATGTCATCAGCAAGGCTACGTTTCCTGACTTACTGATTTATCAAGCATGCGTGTGATGGGGAGGAGCGGTTTGGTTGCACCAGCAGCTCTGGCAAAATGATTCAAAATGAGTCAGATGACCAACACGTTTCTTACTAAGTCAATTAGCATAGGATTAATTGAAAAATGGTACATAGGGCAAGGCTGCTGCCTCTATTTACTTTCAGCTGGAGGCAGAGGTCTGTTTGGAGAAACACAGTCCCTCTCCCTTCCAAGTTGCTACTTGGGGTTACCAGTCACTGAAGTAATTGACCGTTTATTGCATCTGTTCAAAAATTCAGGATACAGGGTGTAATAAAACGAGCATTTGTGTAATTACATTAGCTCTAAGACTCTTTTATGTAGAGACAGCTGCCATCCATCACGTTGCCCTTTAATTCCTCAGTGTTTTGGTGATGCAGTATTCCAAAACAAATGTGGGGGGGTATTCCTTTTAAAAGTTGTATCTCGGCGTATTTGAAGTGGAAATGTGATAAAATAGATAGTTGTCACATTACAGAAACAGTGTAAGTAGGGGAAAAAATCGCAAAGATATCCTAGCAATAAATGAAAATGGCTATAAAGTGTTACTAGCGGCAAAACAAGAAAATAAGATCACTTTTCCCTACAACTCTTTTTAACAGATGAGAGCCCCTGTAGTCTGGTGAATGAAAGTCCACACATGTAGATATAATTATACTCTAATCTTCTCTACTGTGGTTAATTTCTCACTTAAACCATAAAGCATTGAAATGTGCCTTATTAAGAGACTTGCCCTTGAATCTTTGGGATCAAAGAGAAGAAGAGAAATTCCATCACTACAACTTGCTAGCTGTGTTACTTCTGGCTTGTTACTTAAACATTCTGAGTTTAAATTTCCACATGTGTTGCATGGATGAAATTACTTCTCATGTTATATGGTGAATATGTACACATGCTATTGATTGCAAAAAAAATGGGGAAATTATACATTGCATATATTTTATTTTATGTTATGAATTATTTTCGCACTTCCCTGTCAAGAATACGTAGAGTCAGGATTAGGTAGAGATAGGGATTGGGTATTTTCAGTGGATAAAGTGATTATTGCCCAAGTTTTGCAAGCAAATAAAGTTCATCTTTTTACTTCTCTCTTCACGTTTAAAACTTTATCCTTAGTGAAATAAGTCAAACAGAAAGACAAATATCATATGATTTCACCTAGATGTGGAATCGAAAAAAGAGCACAACAACAAGAAAATTGAACTTAACAGGTACAAAAAAAACAAAACAAAACACTGGTAGTTGGCAGTGTGTGGGGTGGGAGTGGAAAGTGTGGTGAAGAAAACTTAGAGAAGGTGATCAAAAGGTCTAAACTTCCAGTTACAAAATGAGCAAGATCTGGAGATGTAATATACAGCCCGGTAGTTATACTTAATATAACTTAATATAATTAATATAACATTTTGTATATTTGAAAGTAGCTAAAAGAGATCTCAACGTTTTTATCATAACAATAAAGATTTTAACTACATTTCGTGATGGATGGTAAGTAAACTTATTGTGGTGTTTGATCATTTCACCATTGATGCATATATCAAATTACTATGTTGTACACTTGAAAATAATATAATATTATATGTCACAATGACAGATCTCAATCGAAATAACAACAGCACCAAAAACAAACTCTTACTTATAGCCATTCTCCTGTCTCATCCAGCCACCCATCCATCCATCTATCCATTTATTTCACACACAAAAAATGTAAGTAACTTCCAGGTATTCGTTGGGTCTGTAGAAGCCAAGATGGAATTCAAATTGCAAGATATTTATTGAGGAAAATGCCTGTGAAAGACAAAAGAGGGGCAGGAGTAGGCAGGAAATGCTTTTGGGTTATAGGGCAGTGTGCAAAGAGAGGAGGAAGAAAGGGAGATTGTCAGGAAGATCCTTCTGTGAAGCTGCCCTGATAGAATTTTGACAAGCCCCAGGGGAACTTCAGCAAGAGGCTTTCCTACAGGGGAGTCACAGAGGGAAGGTATTACTAGATCCTAGCATCTCCATTGTGCTCAGCCATTGTCGGGAGGCTGCATGAGGGAAGCGTGGATGGCCTCAGCTCAAATACTTCGGTAGGTCTTGAAAGCCAACAGCCATATAGTGTCCACAAACTGAACTCCTTACAGCTGATCAGGAACTTCTTTCTTGAAGGGAAATTGAGCCGTATATATTCATGGCTACCACAGAGAGGCACTGGAGATAAAATAGATCTAAATCTATTGGGGCATAAGGCATATAATTTATTCACTGAGGAAGTAGAAGCAAGGGAGTAAATAACTGCGTTTGAGTAAGATGAATATTAGTACAAGAATAACGCTGAAAGGCATCCAAGTGTCTAATTGTGCCTAGGAAAATGGGAAATCCATGCTTCCCAGTCCAAACCACAGTGTAAACTTAACGAGAATGGAGGATGGTGAAGGAGTGTTATAAATTGACCAAATACAACAGGTGACACCAGGATCATGTATCGATTCCCAAACAAAAAGATTCAAAGGTCCACATTTAAGTGATCCCTGCTCCTTTATTCTTCTTCTAACTCTTGTTTTTCTCTTTAGCATAGGAACAGTATAGAATTCATGTTTTTTTCATTCATTGTACCTATAAAATATATTTCCCAACATGCGAAGACTTCTGAATATCTCTAGTAAAGCTAATGATAAATACTATATTTTACTCTGTTTACCTTTGGTTTCTCCAAATGCTTATAAAATTGCTCAATAGAAAAAAAAAACACTTCCTCTGAAGAAGTTTGAATAAGTTCTTGTGTATGTTTTTCAGTCTCAAACCATTTTTAAATACGTGCAAGTCCCCTTTATATCAAACCATGCACATTTATATACCATTCCTTACACAAGAATTGGAAGGTTCTTTTTCAACCCTTTGAGCATGGTATTATTTCAAATCTAATTTTGTAGTCTTCCTATGAAATAGACCATCATTTTTTATCTCATTCAAAATTCCATTTGAATATCTTACTCCTGGAGTCATCTTCCTAATGGTGGTCATTCTCTGAAGCTAAAGCTAAATAGAAATCCTTCTGGGCATAGATCAAATGTTCCTCCCCTATGAAGCATTTACTTGTCTTCTTTGATGAGGAAGTGTTTGCCTCTCTATCTCTACATTTTGTTTTTGCTGTCTTTTTTAAAGCGTGTTTGAATTCCTAATGTAATTATTTATATCAAGAAAAATAATAGCTTTTAAGTACACACAATGCTTCAGTTTATAAAAGCTTTTATATACAGCTCATTCTATATCTACAACAACCACACGAGGAGAGGGTTACCATACTAATTTTATTAGTTCTAACTCAAACGAATGGTCAATATGCTTAGATCCCCAAATGAGTAGCAAAATCAAGAATAAAGCTCTGTCTTTCAGTACCAAATTAAATCAACTTTCTATAATTTTTTGATGTAAGCCCTTTGAGGGCAAAACTGATGTTTATGTGTACCACATACACTTTCACAAAATCACAATTTATTTAAAAAGTTAAATGAGTAAAGGAATAATAGGATCCAACCTATCCTTAACATTTGAGTAGATCCCTCATAAATAGCAGACAGTTGGGATTTATTTCCTCTGACTGTACTCTACTTGACATTGCCCATTATTTGCTTCTGTTAGTGGTCCCCAGTAACTTGTGCACGTATGTTTTTTTTGCCTGCAAAGTTCTAATATGTTCACAAAAACAAAGAGTTATTTTTTGTTGTTTATTTGGTACTTTTGGCATCTATTTTGTTGTTTCACAACAGAAGAGTGAGAGCGTATGTATATTGTTGGCCTCCCTTGGGGAAATGACGACACGGTCCTTGAAAGCTGTAAAAGTATGTGTATGTTCCGGGGAAAATTTATATCCAGGACTATAACTTCTACTATAAACTTCTAATTAAAAAATGCAAATCCTTATAGCATCATAAAATATTAATAGTGAAATACTGAGTTATTTTTTGGCTTATTTATTTATTTTTGAGAGAGAGAGAGTATGAGGAGCGCAGAGTCAGAGAGAGAGGGAGAGAGAGAATCCCAAGCAGGGTCTGCATTGTCAGCACAGAGCCCAACCTGTGGCGTGAACTCACATATTGTGAGACCATGACCTGAGGTGACATCAAGAGTCGGACACTTAAGAAAAAAAAAAACAAAAGAGAGTCGGACACTTAACTAATTGAGCCACCCAGGCACCCTCTGAATTAATTTTTTTTAACGTTTATTTATTTTTGAGACAGAGAGAGACAGAGCATGAACGGGGGAGGGTCAGAGAGAGGGAGACACAGAATCTGAAACAGGCTCCAGGCTCTGAGCTGTCAGCACAGAGCCTGACGCGGGGCTCGAACTCACGGACTGCGACATCGTGACCTGAGCTGAAGTTGGAGGCTTAACTGAATGAGCCACCCAGGCACCCTCTGAATTAATTTTTAATAAAATACTCCTTTTACCTTAAACTGAGAAACACATTGTAAATTTTCATGACTATTTGTTGTTTGCCAATAATACTTACTTGAACTTGCCGATCCAGTTAATAAATTTAAGTACTTAACATTTTGAGTTTAAGTGCATAGGAAACCAGGCATAATTTTTTTTAAATATGTATACATATAACAAAAAGTCATTGCTTATAATTTATGCATATGAATTAATATATATTTATCTTAGAATCTTTTTTGTCATTTGAGTTAGGATGTTGACATCAAACCAAACATGTTTATTTTATGAGAGAGTTTGCAGAATAGTGTGAAACTTGATCTTTCTGCATGTGCATTCTTTATATTCTTTGTATAGGTCAAGAAAAGGAGTATAAAAATGAAAATGTGTACTTTAACATTTATCCCAATACATATGTGTTCTGACTATCTTTGAACAGTTTATCTTACAGGAAATTTCCAGATCTTTAAGTGGCACACACCTAGAGTGTCGTTCACTTCCTAAATAAAAGCCCTTTTTCCAAGTGGTTTAAAAGGTTTTAGATGGGGAGGTACCAGATGTCAGCAGACTCAATCTTTTTAATGCAACTATAATGGAGAACAGCTTAGTGATTACCGCTGTGGAATTTAACCTTCAGGTCACCAATTCAATCCCTTGGTGCTGCTGGCCTTTTGATAATAATAGGTCTCCTACTCTCGGACACACACAGCACATACAGGCACAGAGGGGACAAGCAGTCAAGGCAATGTATTAATAGAACATAAAAAATTATTGTCTTGAAATGAGTTACAAAGAAGAAGAGTAAATGTCATTTAACATTCCTTATACAAAAAGTTAACGGGTACAGTAATGCATGGTTTAATAGCTCAAAAATATTTTAAGTGCCATTACTTTGGAATAATACTCCAGATTTTAAGGTTCCTAATATCCTTCCACTAGGATTTGAGGGAGTTTGTTTCTCCTGATTCATTGCCAGTTCACCTTAATGGTCTCAATCTGCAGAAGAGTATAAAATGGAAAAACTCAGGTGCCTGGGTGGCTCAGTCAGTGAAGCCTCTGACTTTGGCTCGGGTCATGATCTCATAGTTTGTGAGTTCAGGCCTTGTGTCAGGCTCTGGGCTGACAGCTCAGAGCCTGCAGCTTGCTTCAGATTCTGTTTCCCTCTCTCTTTGCCCCTCCCCTGCTCTCTCTCTCTCTCTCAAAAATAAACAAACATTAAAAAATT
This sequence comes from Lynx rufus, assembly GCF_022079265.1. Classification (NCBI taxonomy): domain Eukaryota; kingdom Metazoa; phylum Chordata; class Mammalia; order Carnivora; family Felidae; genus Lynx; species Lynx rufus. Next base: position 23,061,849 of record NW_025814845.1, on the reverse strand, counting down.
TTTAGGGGCGCCTGGGTGGCTCAGCCAATTAAGCGTCCGACTTTGGCTCAGGTCATGATCTCCCGGTTTGTGAGTTCGAGTCCCATGTCAGGCTGTGTGCTGACATCTCAGAGCCTGGAGCCTGCTTCAGATTCTCTGTCTTGCTCTCTCTCTCTCTGCCCCTCCCCCGCTCGTGCTCTGTCTCTCTCTGTCTCAAAAATAAATAAAACATTAAAAAAATCAAAAACAAAATAAAACAAAATGACAAAATTAACCAAACCCTGGGGCGCTCCAGGAAACAATATAGAAGTTCAGTAGATGATGTTCTTCCCTTTAAGTTAGGATAAACTGTGATTATTTTAAAGCAATTTTTGATTGTAAATGGGTTGGGCTAAACCTCAGCAAGAAGCCAGACTACATATCCACAGGAAACTAATTTAGAAAGAATACAGTAGTTATTAAAGAGCTACCTCAGGTTGCAGAGTAAATTTTAAGTCTCTTAGTAATGATATTCAGCATGGAAGACGTAATCAGAAAGGCCTTTGCTTGTGGTTCCAAAAATATTATGTAACAGAACAAACAAGAGAAATATTTTAAAAAGTAAATTAAAAAAAATAGCAATAACCACCACGATTGCAATTTCTTGGCAACTTAATATGTGCTAACAGGGGCCCTGTTAAAGAAAATAATTTTATTTAAAATATATTTCAAATCGAGGACGCAGATATTCAAGTCCTCTTTTTTTCTTTTTTTTTTTTTTTTTTTTGGTAGGAAACAAGGTTTCCAGTGGTTGGATAACTCGCTAAAGGGCATGTAGCCAGTAAATAGAGTCCAAAATGAGGTTCTACTCCAGGTACATCTGACGCTGATACTCTTAATCACATTACTATGTTAAAGATATTAATTAAGAACTTACCAGGAAAAAAAGTGACACAGCTCATTCAGCATGTATATGATGTGAATGCTGCATATTTCAGAAATGCTGTTTGCATAAAGAAAGGAAAAGAATGGCTACACTTCTAGGTACAGTCCTCTTAATCTGCATGAATTGGCCAATAGGCATGAGCAGTATTTAGCCTTTAGTCTAACTTATCCTTAAATTTTCATAGCATTGCTTTTAGTTCAGTGACTATATTCATCACAATGCTGAAAGAAGACACTCTACCTTCTCCTTGATGATGCATAACTTTGGAATATTCTCTAGCTAATTTATGTATCTCTACCTTGTCTCTCTAGTTTTATTGCACAGATTCTATGATTTCTTCTTTTCTCTCTTTTTTCCTATATATGCTTGATATACAAACATATTAACAAAGTATTAAACAAGTATTAAAAGATATTCTTAAATTACCATCTTTAAAAGAGAAATAACAAATATTCTAAGACAATCATTTTGTGTTTTTTCTTTACTCAAATAACTAATCAACATCACTTGTGGTTACTGCCACTTTAAAACAAGCAGACTTTATTTTCTTTCACTTAAGCTCCCTATTCTCATCATCTTAGAATTATATTCACTTAATAATCGACCTAGGTTCTCAACAAACCATCAGCTAAAATTCCTAACGGTGAGCCATTTGAATTATTGAGCCCTTTGGAATTCTTAAAAGGATGGGAGTTGGGTTCATAAAACTGTATACCTCCAGTTCTGAATAGTGTTAAGCCTCATTTTTCACGTCAGCATTGACTCCCACAAGGCTGTATGCATGTGTGCTTGTGTGTATTTTAAAATATATAAATTGTATACAAATACACGTATGTGATTCACAGGTTGACTCTGATAGCACTGAAGTAAAGTGGTTGCTATAGCTAGTAATTCAGAGTGCAATATTCTGAGGTAGAATTCACTTCTTACTGAAATGAAAGAAAGAAAGAAAGAAAGAAAGAAAGAAAGAAAGAAAGAAAGAAAGAAAGAAAAAAGAAGAGGAAGGAAGGAAGGGAGGGAGGGAGAGAGGGAAGGAGAGAGGAAGGAAGGAAGGGTGAAGAAGGAAGGAAGAAAGGGAGGGAGATTAAAATAAAGTAACCTTGAATCTTGCTTAGGAAATTCAAAAACTGCCCCATTATATTTGAGAAAATCCAGTGAAGCTCACTGGGTCTTCAATAATACTGCTTTCAGTAAAATATTTTTCAAGATAAGGAAGAGAGACTATCTGTGTTAAATCTCAGGTTTTTTTTTTTTTTCATGTTTACTGCATGGTTCATTATATAACTGCATCTTTTGCCTCATCTAATAGAAAATGAACCTATATTTCAAATGTGAAATATGACTAACTACCAAACTTCACACAATTTTTACAAAAACAAATACAAAAATGATAAAGAGCCTTTAAGGCCCAGTGTTTTGATCATATACTAATTTGGGTCACACGTTGTTTTTGATGTTTTGCCAGCTAGAAAGTTATATTTCTTTTTAACAACATTCTTTCAATTCATGTTGAATGGCTCTCTGCTCTGATAAGCAAACTACAAATTTTATTCCACAGCACAAGGAGTATACCTCACATAAAAAGATAGAATACATGCCATATGTTATGTTCAACATTTCAAGCTTTTTATTGTCCATTCTCCTCTTCTTTTTGTATTTGAAAACCATTCATATGGTTTCACTCTTGTGTGGATCCTGAGAAACTTAACAGAAACCCATGGGGGAGGGGAAGGGAAAAAAAAAAAAAAGAGGTTAGAGCGGGAGAGAGCCAAAGCATAAGAGACTCTTAAAAACTGAGAACAAACTGAGGGTTGATGGGGGGTGGGAGGGAGGGGAGGGTGGGTAATGGGTATTGAGGAGGGCACCTTTTGGGATGAGCACTGGGTGTTGTATGGAAACCAATTTGACAATAAATTTCATATATTGAAAAAATAAAAACAAAAAAATAAAACCATTAATGTGGTAATTACTATTAAATTTGCTATGCCTGGAATGAATTTTGAAGTTATATTCTTGACAAAATTTTGATACCTTATGGGGGAAATATGAGCCTACTGTTTACATTTTATGGTCTGAAAAAAAATGACATATGACTGCTAATGATAATTGGCTAAAAATTCATTAGGGTAGTATGTGGAAACCATGAGATCCTGGACCTCTGCTGTATAACAACACATTGCAGGTTAAATTTCAGTATGACATGAGTCCATCTTTGAAATATGAGAAAGACTTTTGTAACTTGTCCCGTCATGTAAATATTCTCTTTGAATATGGTCCATTAGCATAGATCAGTGATGTCTAAAAACATCTTATCAGGATTTTTTTTAAAGAAAAATTAGATTAATCCTTGTTTACCATGGATGTAACAAGCATGTATTTGCACCTATTAAGTGCTAGGCTCTGTGGAGGCTTGGGAGATACTAAGACAGTGACATATGGTCTTTAACTCACCAATATTTTCCTCTGGTAAAAAGATGGATTATGTTTTTAAAGAGCTATGATAGAAGTGAGGTTAAAAATTTAGATATATAAGTAAGCTTTATAAAAATACTAATAATAGTTTACTCTGTGGGATAATAACATATACAACAGCCGAGCATACGCAGGTCATTAAATATCAATAATGTATGTCACACTGGAAATCAATTATTGGTAATTAATGGCTAAAAGAAGAGAGAGAGTAGCCCACAGACTAAATAAAGCATTGGGTGACATCATTTCCAAGAATCATACTGCATCTAATATTGGTTGATATTTAAAATGCTGATTGTATAATTGTATGGACAGCATTAGATTTGGTATGAGTAAAATCACTAATCACTAAAAGATGGAATTGTGGAGATATCCAATTATTTATTAAAAAACTTAAAATTAGGGGCGCCTGGATGGTTCAGTAGGTTGGACGTCAGACTTCAGCTCAGGTCATAATCTTACTGCTAGTGAGTTCAAGCCCCACATCGGGCTCTGGGCTGACAGCTCAAGGCCTGGAGCCTACTTTGGACTCTGTCTCCGTCTCTCTGCCCCTCCCCTGTTCTCTCTCTCTCTCTCAAATATAAAATAAAACATTTTTTTTAAAGTCTTAAAATTAACAAAGTTTACAAAATTTGGGGCATATCTGAATTATGTAACTGTTCCAGGCCTCTTCCTCAAATATCCTAAAACCAAAAGCTGAAAATATGTAAATAATGCCTCCTTATTGCTAGTATTGTCTAATTGTATTTTTATAAATACAAACTATGTTTCAATAGTAACTAATGTAAATGTATGATATAATTAGTTATTTTCCTTAGTTGAAGTTTTGTATATTTCTACCTTAAGCTCAAGTTAATGTGATTTTGAAAAAAGCCTAATGTAGAATTTCAACAATCACACATCAAATCTATATAGACCACTGCTTCCTGCTTCTGGAACACTTAGAGTCTATTAAGAGGTAACTGACATCCACAAGATATACTTTTGAAAATCTAATATTTCATCATTATCAAGTTTTCACCTTGCAATGTGAGAAAAGACCACATGGTTAAGGTAAAATGTCAGCTTTCATTTTGACTAAAGCATCTACCATGGAGTCTAGCTGAGGATAATGAGATGGAAAGGGACATAATTAGAATGTATTCAGAATGGAAGCATAATGATATATCTATTTTAAAAGAATACTATCTTTAGAACTTCAGCGTAGACATAAGTGATTTCTATATAATCACATTAAATATTTAGCAACATTTTGATGTAAAGCCAATAAAAATATCTCAAACCAAACTTCTATTTTATTATAAAAAATTAGACCAAGTAACAAATTTTACTCTGCAGCTGAGTAATTAAGGGAGAAAAGAGAGAGGAAAGGCATGGAAATGAGTTTGCAAATTCCCTGGTAGCATTATGTTTAAATCTATGTATGAAATATAAAACAAACTTCAGACTTCTCTAGTTACCTTAACTGGGAAGAAAAAAAGGAAAATAGAAACCACCTTAATGTACTAACATCTCCCTTAACCCTATCACAGGGACTGAAGGTCCAGAGTTAATATTTTCCTTCAATCGTCAATTTCTAGTGTTTCTTTAACATTGCACAAATTTATGAATTTATACTCTGTGTATATGTATGAAATATACCCTGCATATTGATACACATATACTCTGTGAAATGGAATGCCAGGACAATGAATAAATAAGAGTACCAGTAAAAAAGATATTAAGCTGTGACTTTTGAGCAGAACAACAATATTTATGTTGATAGGTTTTTAGCCATATGTATTTTCAATTACAGCGTGACGGACAAGTGTATCATTGTTTTGTTCTTCTTCCCCCCAAAAAGGCCATTCTACTTCGCGGTAAGGTCTAGGCTGCTCTTCAGCCTTGTTTTCCAAAGAAAAGGCTTCATATGACGGAATTTATCAATCTTCCTTCTAAATGTGCATGACATTTTCTGAGTGAAAATGTTTTGTCATGTGTAGCTACAGAATGAAGACCATAATATGATATTCATTACCTTGACACTATCTTTCTGAGGAAACCATGCTTTAGAATTTCAAGTCTTTGGTACAATCTGACTCTGACATTCAGCATTACATTCTCAAATTATTTAAAATCTATCCACTCTGCCTTATACAAAAAGTCTTCTTCCCGTCTCAACATTCATGTTAGTCTAGTAAGAATGGGATGGAATTAAGGGGAACACATAATGTGATCGTATGTATAGTAACATAGTATGTAATTATATATATTATATATATTTACAACTACCTTTTATTTTTTTAATTGTTTTTATGTTTATTTATTTTTGAGAGAGGGAGAGGGAGAGAGAGAGACAGAGCATGAGCAGGGGAGGGGGAGAAAAAGAGAGGGAGGCACAGAATCTGAAGCAGGCTGCAGGCTCCAAACTGTCAGCATAGAGCCCGACGTGGGGCTCAAACCCACAAACCGTGAGATCATGACCTGAACCGAAGTCAGGCACTTATATGACTGAGCCACCCAGGTAACCCTACAACTGCCTTTTAAATCAAAGTACAAGCTTTGATATATTGGAAAAACCTACTGAAGGGATTATCCAGGTACAAACATTATTAAAATTCAGAAGAATTGGTCTAGTGTCCTCTAATCTTTTGAAAACCTTGGCATTTAATATTTATCTTGGAATTCAGAGGATGTTATTACCTTAACAAAGAGAAGTCTTGTTTAATGTAGTAATGTATATCTTAGACGAAGAGAACAGAACCTACCATGGAGGCTAGAATAAATTAAGAAAATTACTATTTATAGTAGAACTGAGTCAATGGACCTCAAAAGCTAAATCAAACCAGGTAATTGAAATATTTTTTATTCAAAATGAAAAGGCTAAAGCACCAACCAAATAGAAGTAGAGTATGTCCCAAATCTGTATTGTGAAATAATAATTCCAAGTTATAAATATCAGTTGTGTCATTTAGGAAACAAAAAAGATTTTTCATGACCAAATAAGTCCTAGCAATGTTTCTTGACCAAATAAGTTTAGTCAATGCTGTATTAAATGAAATTTAACAGCTTTCTTTACTGCAAAACTTACCAGAATACTGTTACGTTGTGGAATCCAAGAACAGAACGTATCTATGATTTTTGTTTTCAGATTTCTATGATTTTTGTTTTCAGATTTACATCACCAAGTTTATACATCGAGGTTTGTGTAATCACCAATCCACAAAAGTCACTTTGAAATCCATGCTTATAATCAATATCATGTGCAAATATAGTTCCCATTATGCTAAATAAAAATATTTAAAAATGCAGTTATGTTAATAGTGCATGTAGGAGGCATCCATGATATAAAATTTTATCCATGATAAAAAATTAGGTTTTTCTCTCATATTGTATAAAATATTACACAAAACATTTCATGGTAAATGAAATATTTCTTATTACAACTTTCAAGAATGCTAATATTGCCATTTTTCTTTAATGTTTGATTGCTATTCACAAGAAAGGTGTTAATGTTGTCAATGTAGGCGGCATTTTTTATGACACATTGATGTTCTATAGACAGGGTAAAACATCCCGAAATAAATGTTGGATTATAACTATTCAGCTCTATACGTGTTATTTGATAACTTTAGATTCAATCTTCAACCTTTGTTATAAATGCAAGTCCATCGTTTACCCAATAACAATATTCTGAAAAGTCAAATCAATCAATGATGAAGATGATGATACAAATAATGCTACATTTTAAAAACATGACATTACAACAGCAAATGTTGACACATGTAGATGAAAACAGTATTGACAGGATGGAAAATTAAAAGATATTTTTAAACATACTTGACTTTGGCAGTAAGTTCTGTAATTCTAAATTCCTCTTAGAGACACAACACTCTTGAAAGTCCAGGTGCAAACAGTTACTAGATAGTTCTTATTTGCACCTAGAAATTATAACATTTCTCTACTGTCATTAACCTTTTCCTGCATAAGACATTGAATTAATCAAATTTTGTCCTTGAGGGACTTATTTTTACTTCAGTATCACTCTTTTATTTTATTGTTATTTCCCTACAGAGAGTAACACAAAGAAACGCATGCACACACACATGCACACACACACACCACACCACAACACAAATTATGTTGGCTTTACATTTCCTCTTAGCTAGGTAAAGTTTTAGCCCAAGTCAATCTCCCCACCCCAGCCCCCGACATACTGCTTCAAATATTTTTGGATCCATTTCTCGTCATGAAAATCTACCTCACTATATATCTTTTCTTGGGGACTTCCTTAAAATTAAGGTAGTGTTTACATTTCAGTACGGTATGCCAAATTCTAATCCAATAAAATTATAAAGTGAAAAAATCTGTGCATCTTCAAGGAGGAGATACACATCGTTGTCAAGGGGGTTATATTACTTAGCAGTTGCCTATTTTTTCCTAAAAATGAAGCTAAAACTGATCCCAAAGTCATTCAGATTGTAATTTCAATATTAGATTTATGCTTTTATTTGATATGCAACTCTCCTTAAAAACGACTTCTATTTTCTATGGTACATCTTTGTGTTAGGATATCTTTAGTTTTAAGTAACAGAAAACATAACTGCATTGATTTAAGCACTACAGAAGATTGATAGGTTCACTTTAAAATCTAAGCACAGCATAGGTTTTAGGTAATGGTCAACCAGTTTCTGATTTAGTTTATCAATAGTGCCCTCTCTATCCTCTGCCATCTGTTGGCTTAGTTGTTAGGCTGAATTCTCCCATATTGACCAAATGGTGATGCACTTCTTCATTCATGTTGGCAGAAAGAGGTGTTCTCCATCATAACCAGTAAAAGGTATCTTGAGAGGTATGTGGATAGCTCGGTTAAGCGTCCGACTCTTGATTTTGGCTTAGGTCACGATCTCATGGTTTGTGAGCTGAAACCCCCGCAGCAGGCTCCATGCTGACAGTGCAGAGCCTGCTTGGGATTCTCATTCTCTCTGTCCCTCCCCTGCTTATGTGCAGACTCTCTCTCTCAAAAAAAGTAAATAAACTTAAAATAAAAGCAACTTAAGATTTTCATTCATTGAATCACCCTTCGGGAACATCAACTTTCAGGTTTTGTCACACATGGGTAAGATTAAATCGAGATTACCTAAACCAATGATTGCAGACAGGGAAATGTGATTATTGTCATTGCTCCCTCCAAACCACAGGGCTACTACCCCACGCAGAATAGCTGTACCAAATAAAAACAAATGCCCTGTACAGGATTAGAAAAGTATAGGCTAATGATTCTGATTACGTGAAATTTGGTTTTCCTTAAAGATCGATTGCATATACTAAAAATTAGGTTGATGCTAAAATTTCTATTCCAAAATTGGCATTGAATCCCTTCATTCTTCAAATTTGAACTCCATGTGCTTATTTTAGGCTAGCAAGTTTTAGGGAGTCTGGGTTCTGGACATCATAATACGCTTCCTGCTAAAGTCACAAATATCTCCCTGTGGGTCATCTCCAAATTTTAGTTAATGACATAAAACATATATATTCTCCATGGAGTGTCTATGTTCGGGTATGCCTTCATGTACCATAAAAGAACACTTCTAGTGTGCTATTAGAAAGTCTTCTTTTCTGAATATTAAGGCTTTACAGATTAATACTCAATTGTGACTCTAGAAAATACATAAGTGAATGCAAAACATGTTGTTCTTTCATTACACGATAGTAACTGCAGGTATTCAAGTCTTAAGACATGTAAGCATTTTCTGATACTGATTCTTTTTAAATAAGCTCAACTTAATTTTAAATTAAGTAACAATAGGGAAGAAAAAATGAATAGTTATATGTATGTGTGTTACACATATGTGTGTATGTGTTTATAAATGGTAAGATTATTTTATTTCCCATTCATTAAATACAAAGAGACTCATCAAACACTCCCTTTACTCTCTGTTCTGACAAACCCTTATTCATCAATCAGAATTAACTCAGACATCACTTCTCCCTAATTCCTTTCCTGAACGACTCAACTAGAATCAATCATGCACTGCCCTAATGCATATGCACTTTATTTTCATTTCTGTTGTTAAGTTTGCTTCACTCTATCATAAATACTTGTTTTCACATATGTGACCCGCTAGACCAGACCTTGAAAACTCTCTGTACAGAGCCAGAGAGTAAATACTTTAGGCTTTCAGAGCCATACAGCTTAAGTTGCAACTACTTAGATATGTCACTGTAGCACAAAAGCAGTCATAGATGATAGGTAAGAGGGTGTGGCTATGTTCCAGAAATATTATATTTACACGAGTAGGTGGCAGGTTGGATTTGGCCACAACCTATAGTCCACAAGATGATGGAAAGGTAGAGGTAAAGCCTGGAGTTGCCAGTGTTTTGTATGTTTGTTTTGCACCTGTTAGCACAATGCCATACACACAAAGGTGAGCTGGTAATTGTATTTTTAATTTTAGTTTAGTTGAATCAAATCGAGTTCAAGTAATTCCAAAATTTAGAAGTCTGGGTCTTAAAAGCTGAGATGTGTGCTGCTCAATATGTAACCACTAGTGATGTGTTGTTGTTTAATCTCAAATTAATTAAAATCACATAAAATTTAAAATTCAGTTCCTTGGTAATATTAACCATATTCCAAGGACTCAATACATATATGATGCTAGTAGATACTATATTTAAACAGCACAGATATAGAACATAACCATCATTACAAAAAATTCTATTGGGAAGTCCTAGATGATATGGTACAAATATTAATACCAGGAGATATCCTCAAGAAGAATCTTCATGAAGTGCATAAAGTATGGTTTGATAGGGCTCAAATACACCACCTTGATGAAATTCTCAAAAATAGAAGTTACAATATGCTCAACGAGTGTGAATTTACTTAATAGCCTAGTGACTAAACACATTAATTCTATTATTTGAAGCAGAACTATTAAGCAAAACTTTGTGTGATATGAATTTGCATGTGTGTGGGTAACTAAAATTCAAGATTTATAGTGGATGTTACACAATTATAATATATAATGCTTCCTGTTATCAAGGAATTTTCAACATTATTGGCAAAGTATTGGAAGAAGATGGAAAATATCTCTGTGTTATTTCTTGAATGTGTGAACGTGTGTGTGTGTCATACATAATGTTGTTCAAAGAATAAAATGGGCTAAACACTGTTTTTTTTTTAACATTTTAGCCTTTAACCTATTATTCTTCACTTGTGTTATTTCCTCTCCAAACTGAACTTTTCATCATCTAATCATCTCTTGTTTGATTGCTTCAATAATCTTCCAATCTGTCTTCCTACAGGATTGCCACAAGTTATCTATCTTCTACATAGACATTTATGTGACAAATGTAAAAAGAAAGGAGGACAATGTCATGTTGTTGCTCTCAACCTTTCAGTGGCTCTTCCCTGACTACAAGGGCTGAGGCATTAATGGTTTTTGACCAGCATTCCTAAATATCTTTTGACTCTTATACTCTAAATTCTGAACTACTTGACTATCCCAATCATTGTATTTGTGACTTTAATAATGGTGTTCTATTTTCCTGTACATACTTCCTCTCTCCCTTCATCTTGCTTATCCTTACTCATCCTTTAGGATTCATTCACTTAATTTATAATATTGTTCAATCTGCCTATGTCTTTGAATTGACAACATACTTAAATAATAATAGTAAGTGATTTTGAGGGATAAGCATATACGACAATTGTCTCACTATTAGTAAAGAACCATAAGAGAAGACTCCCCATTAAAGGTGAAATCTAACTTGTAACCACAAGGATGGATAAAACTCAGTCAAGTAAAAAAGGGGCAAGAGAATCTTCCAGTCAATCAAGGGAATGGTATGTCCCAAGGAGAGGTCTGAAGGCCACAGGAGGAAAAAATATATATTAATATGTCCACAAGTAATTTAGTAGCCTTGGAACAAAAATTATGAGTGTTGGGAAATGCCTAATTATGAGATGACACAGAATAGTTCCTTACTCTTTAAAGGTCTTTAAATATCGTTCCAAGGAGTTTGCTTTTTACCTTGAGATCAAAGAGTATTGAATAGTATTAGGAGGAGACCTGGGAACAATTAGAAATATGCTTCTGGAATTAATCTAGAGAGAAAAAAAGCTAGCTAAAATATGTTGACAGATCAGATTGGAAAGATCAGAGATTATTAAAGAGGAGAAAGAAAAACAGATCCATGATTGGTTGGACACACTGGGAAAGTGGTAGAAGGGTAATGAGTGTATGGTAGACTTCATGGATGGGGTACTGCTTGAAAGTTGGTTTTATTTTATTCACTGAAAACACTAACCACTGAAGAAGAAATTTTGCATTTTTGTGGGGGGTGCCTAGGAAAGATGTGATAGTGAGTGAATCTCATATGTTGATAGGACTGTGGTCATCCAAGTGGAAGATAATAATGAAGTGTAAGTGATTCGATGCATGAACTTGAAATACAAGTGAGTTCAGGAATGGAGATATAAATTTTAGTGGCATTAGGTCATAGATGGGTTACTAAGACTTGGAGTGGTTGATAACTAATTTAAGGGCAAGGTATAAAAAAATGGCATCTTTAAGACAAGTTTAAAGGAGAATAATAAAAAAAGAACCACTATCAAAGTTTGGTTTCAGAGGAACCAAAGAATAAGAACATCTCAAAGAAGAAATTGGGAGAGGCAGAATTCTATGTTCACCCCTGAGATTCCTAATGAGTGGTTTCAGTGTCTCGTTTGAGCTCCTCTTTGAGGGTGGGCAGCACCTATGAGCATGATGAGATAGCTTCTCCCCACCCTGTTTAAATGACCTTACATGGCAAAGGGTATGCCATGCTCATGATTAGCATTTAAGATTTTTTTTTCCATACAGAAGGGAGGGAGATTCTCCTGCTAGGTGTGGAGAAGAAAGTTCCCATGTTGTAAAAAGAAAAAAAGGCCCCACAGCTGGGACATGACTGTTTTCTAGGAGTCAACAGTGACCTCCAGTCAATAGCCAGCAAGGACAACAAGGACCTCTGTCCTTCAGCCTGAATGACTTTGGAAGAAGCCTTGACCTCCAGATGAGAGAGCAGCTGGGGCAAAACCTTGATTTCAGTCCTGTAAGACCCTGAGCAGAGAAGTCAGGATGCCATGCCCAGACGCATGACCCACAGATCTGCGAGATAATAAATATATGTTGCTTTAAGATAAAAACTTACATAACTAATTTTTTTGGTAATTTGTTACATAGCAATATAAAACCAGCACAGAAATATTCCAAAGTACTGAAGAAGCATGGAACAAAAGGTTTAACTTGAATTCGCCAGCACGTTTGTTGATAATAGAGATGAAAAAAAAGTTTTAGGGGAAAGACGAATGGGACTCAGATTTTACCACATAAAAGAGGGAAAGGGAAAAAAGGGGAGCAGCTATTGACCAAATCCATTTCCGTGGTGATGATTAAAAACCTTGAATAGTATTTAAAGAGTGACCATTTTTCCTTTTATGTCTTGATATTGAACTTGATTGTTATTATTGTTAATATCATTATTGTTTGAAATAATGGAGAATATCCAGAGGAGAAAACTGAAGCTATAGAAGAGAAAGTGGATTATACAAAAGTGAGGCGTCTGTGTAGGCAAGAGGATAATATTAGGTGCTCATAAACTCAGGAAGCAAAACAGCTTTGACAATATCCAGAGAACATGAGAAACAGAGGACACCAAATCCATTTAAAATAGAAATGTGGGAAAGAAGACGAGTCTCATTTAGTGGATTCTCAATTCTCAGTAAAGAAGGGGGTAAGTTTTGTGTTTTGTTCTTGATTTTGTTTTTTGTTTCTTTGCTATTTTGTTTTTCTGCTTAAGGAGACATTGAAGTTCATGAGGTTGTGAGTTGAAATTCAAGCTTTAATTATTATTCATTATGGAACCTTGATTACTCTTTATCCTTCTCACCTTCAGTTTATTCTCAGTGAAATGAGAATAGTAAAACCTCTTCTGCAGAAAATTGAGAGGAGCAAACGAGGTGAGATTGGCAGAGGATTGAGTAGATTGCTTAGCACCTTGAGTACTCAAAAAGTTGTAGCCATTTTATTAGTGAGATTGAGCATGGTTTTGTGGCATAAAGAATTCGAGCGCAGTAGGAAATGTTTGAAATAACTTTGTGAAGAATAAGAAAGGCAATTGAGTGGAAAGACATGGAATGATTCCTAAAAAGTGTTTAGAGCTCAGGTGAAATAGGAGGCAAGGAATTTCTTCTGTTACCAGTATGTGAGGGTACCTGATCATTTGGGGCTGGATGTATATGGATGCCACAAGGAGGAGAGAATGCGGGAAAGCCAATTTTGGGTAAAATTTATGTGGACTAATTGTGATTGAGGAGCAATGGAGCAAAGAACTTGAAGGATAAGCAAGGGGGTGATAACAGTGTCCAGGAGTGGTAAGGACCAAACGAAACAAAGGATAAAGTAGAGGAGCCAAGGTACAGAAATTTCCCCTGATGCCAAGGATATACTGTCCTCGGAATAACATGAGAAAGGGAGAAAAATGGAAGATTGTCATCACAAATTTGATACTTGAATTTTAGAGGTAAAATAAATCTACCTACCCTTGAAATCACTGTTGCACTATATGCTAACTAACTTGGAAGTAAATTTAAAAAAAAATAGAGGTAAAATAGATAACTATTGATTAATAAAACAAATAAATTTTAAAAATCCTAAATGGTGTCCAAGATGATGACAAAAATTGAGGTAATGGGAAAGACCATAAGCCAGGTACCAAACAATTTTAAATAGAGAATGTGACTTGCCAGTTGGTAGAATACAGTGACAGGGAATGGGGAGGGGGTGTGTGTCACACAAATGTTGCCTTAACCTCGAAGGGATATTTATTATAAAACTATTTTTTTTTTACCTTTGCAGATATTTGAACTAAATTGGTATCAAAATACTCATTATTTCATGCCTAAGAGTTGCACACTTCAGGAAATTCTAGTTACTGGCCTTACTTTTGTTTACTATCAGTAGTATTTTAATTATGTTTTGTGACGTGTTTTTCAGTCAGAGCCACAATACCGCAGAAGTGCTGCTCATGCTGTAGATGAGTATCAATGTCATGAAGTGTGACTAAAAGAGAGGTACTTTCTGAGTGTTTACTGTATACAAGAAATAAAAAAAAATGTTAGTTTTCCTAGACTATTTGGAGTCTAAAGAGTACCGAGGTACAAAAGCCCCTGAGTTCCAGGTACAGGTAGGTAAACATCAGCTCCTCCTATTGCTCAGTTAAGAGAAAACAAAGCAACATGCAAAATATTTTTATTTAGTGCCACAAATCCAAACATCTTTGGAAACTTATTCCATAAACTTCTTCATGATGTACATTTTTCCCTCTTTCAAAAAATCAGGAGAAACTGGGGGGGGGTGGTGAAGGTGGAGCTTTTCTGCAGTTTACTTTCTTGACAATTATTTTTCAGAAATGCCAACGTCTGCACCTTTTTCTTCAACTTAAGATGGCGCCTGGCACCTCTTCCGGTGCTGGCAGTAAAAGTGCACAGTCTCACAGAAACATGCTTAGCAGGGATGGCTGGAGGCTTGTGACACACATTTGACACCTGTTTAGATGCCTTGTCACTTCACGGGGTTGCTTGTGGTTTCCACCTCATGTAAATTTTGAGTTTCAACTGCTGACTAACAGCATTCTTCAGCAGTGTACTTTTGTCTGACTTTGGAGCTCGATTGCCTTTTCTAACTCAGACACATCTTCCACAAGTTAAAAAAAAAAAAATGTTTGTGCCAGTTTTTGTAATTGGGCTCTTATGACAGAAGCCTTCCCACTATGTGGCCATATAATCAGTCAGCTACGTTCCCTACTGTGTCTTAGTTATAATTGAGAATAGCTTTTGATATTCAAGCTTAATCACTTTTACAAGTTCAAGGACTCCCTTAATAATCTTTAGTATGGCTTATTCCTGAGAAGCTATTTATTCTGCATGCCATTGCTGGAGTAATCCAGGCACTGTTCTCAATTTATAAAACTATTGCCTCTCTCAGGATTCATTAAAAAAATAATAAAAATAAAATAAAATTGTAAGGTGTTTTGCTTCTCTTTCTTTCCATTGTACTAATTGGAATGGCACAGTAACAAACTTGCAATAAAGATTCTGAATTGGGTGTCTTATAATAATAATGTTTTAAATATATTGGGAAATAGCCTGGCTTCTGATGTTTATATAATACAAAGTATAGCTTGAGGATTTTTTTTTGGGGGGAGCATATGATTTTCCAATTGTTTTACCATCACATTTGGAAGATTATCCTTTCTCCATTCAATTGCCTTTGCACTTTTGTCGAAAATCAATTGACCATATATGGGTGAATCTATTTTTGAATTCCTTGTTCCCTTTCATTTATTTGTCTGTCATTATGCCCCAATACAATAGTTTTATAATAAGTTTTAAAATTGGATAATGTAAGTCTCCCACTTTCGATCCTCTGTTTCAAAGCTGTGAGGTTATTCCAAATCATTCGCATTTCTGTAGAAATTTCAGAATCAGCTAGTGGATTTTTACAAAAAAAAAAAAAAAAGCCTTGTAGGATTTTGTTTGTAATAACATTTAATGTGCAAGTCTATTTGGAAATTATTTTCATAGCAAAAATAATATTCGAAACTTAAAACTCATGTTCATATATTGTGAACTAATTATTTTTAACATACTGTTAGGCTTAATTGGAACAGGTTTTATTGATTAAAATAAGCACTAATGCTTACTGGACATGTACTATACATTACACATTGCACTGTTGTATATATTATAATTAAATATTTAGTAACTGATGAACACCCAAATTGTTTCTAATATTTTGCTCTAATGTATAAGGTAGAGGTAAATACCTTTGTATATACATTTCTAGGCATAAATTGTAAGATTATGGTAAGATTATTTCTTAGAAATAAAATTGCTGAATCACAAGTATATTTATAATATGCATAGATACTCTAAATTACCATATAATTAATATTTCCCAGACAGATAAATTTTCCCATCTTTGTTAATCTTTCTCAACAGATATTTTAATTTTGTTTTATTTTTGACACTCTGACCAAAAAAATATTTTATTTCTGTTTTGTGATACAAATATTATCACTACAAGCTGAGAAATTTATTTTCCCTGCTAATAATTCTGTGCTTTTGTTTTTAATAGTTGTGTTAATTTCTCCTTTACTATCGTTATTCACTATGAATACAGGAGTTCTTTGAACTTTATACCAAGTCATTGCTGTATATGTCACATAGCTTTTCATAGCCTATTTCACCATTTTGACTTGATATTTATTTTATTTCATTGATGCTTTATATCAAATGATACTTTATATCTCTATGAAGGCAAATACTTGTGTTATTGTCTTGTTTTTTTTTTTTAATTTTTTGGCTTAGAACAGTATTCTTTATTCTGTAAGTAAAGCACAAACACACAATCACATACACACACATTACCCAGTATTTTCTATAATGTGTGTATTCACTATCACAATAATAAAACTCCATTACAAGTAACTTTAAATGTCAAGCAGTTTAAGTAACACACATTTCATTTTCATGCTCATGGGGCTAAGTCAACAGGAACCCTCTGGGCTAACCTGTGGTTCAGTGGTTTTGTTACAGGTTATATATTGGGTTCTAAAGTACTCCAAAGATTTTTTTTCATTCCAGGGTCAAACTCCCCCTACACACGTTTTTGCAATGGTAAATGGAGAGCAAGAATGCAAGTGAAATTGCACAACCACATGTAAAGCCTCTGTTCACAGTATGCCTAGTAATTTTCTTTGGCCAAATCAAGTCACATGCTCAAGTTGAAATGAATTGGAAGAGGTAATTGTATGTTGCCAGCACTAAAGCCAGGGCAAAGTCCGGTAGGAAAGGAAGGATTGGGGGTGTGTTATCCAGTGTGCCCCAAACTATTTCAAATTTTCATTTAAAGTTCATTTTCATTTTAAAAGGTCATAGTTGTTATCATAGTTTATCAATGGTATTTTGTCATATATAATTTAATTAATATATTAAAACAATGTATTAATTTAATAATTATTATATTAATATAATATGTTAAATTATTCCAACTAGATTCATTGAATACTCCACCTCTTATCCACTGTTTTGAAATGGTCCCTCTATCTTGTATTTAAAAATCATATATTCTCATTTTCTGATTTCTCACTAAGGTACTTTTCTATTTTTACCCAACACAATAGTATTATATATTTTTTTTTCAACATTTTCAGAATGGATAGAAGAAGATGGGCATTTATTTATTTTTTTTTTAAATTTTTTTTTTTAACGTTTATTTATTTTTGAGACAGAGAGAGACAGAGCATGAATGGGGGAGGGGCAGAGAGAGAGGGAGACACAGAATCGGAAGCAGGCTCCAGGCTCCGAGCCATCGGCCCAGAGCCCGACGCAGGGCTCGAACTCAGGGACCGCGAGATCGTGACCTGGCTGAAGTCGGACGCTCAACCGACTGAGCCACCCAGGCGCCCAATAGTATTATATTTGATGAACATTTAGACTGATGAAAAAGGTGCCCTTTCTCTATTCTTTTTTTTTTAAGTTTATTTATTTATTTTGAGAGAGAGAGTGTGTGCACAGTGGGGGAGAGGCAGAGAGACAGGGAGAGAGACAGAATCCCAAGCAGGCTCTGCACTGTCTGCTCAGAGCCCGACCCAGAGCTTGAACTCGTGAACTGTGGGATCCTGACCTGAGTCGAAACCAAGTCTGAAGCTTAACCGACTGAGCCACCCAGGTGCCCTGGGAATTACATTTAATTACAGATATATTTGGAGACAAATGATGTCTTTATAATATTGAATTTTCTTATAAGACAGTGGGATGATATAATTTACATCCTTTTATATTCTTTTAATAAAATGTTATATATTTCTGTCCCAGACTTGTCAGTTCATTACTAGATATTTTACAGTTTTTGTTCTATTGTGAATAGATCTTTTTCCTTCTATGACATTTTTAAGCTGTGGCTGGCATCTTCAAATTCTTTTTTTTTTTTTTTCCCATATCTATCACTTGTACCTGCCCCTACCATCAAATTTTTTTCTAACCATTTTCCAGTCAAATACTTTGGATTTTCTCAAATAGATAGACTATTTGGGAAAGATGCCTTCTTTTCTCTAAAAATATGTCTTCCTTTTAGAAGTACCTCTATCCTAGACATCCTCTGGCTTCCCATTCACTCATTTGCAGGGGAGAGGTAACTTAATATGTGTGATTAGTTTGAAGAGGGAAAAATGTGTACCTTGTATAAGCTGCTTTCTTCCAGGAGAAGAAAGAAAGAAAGGGCAAGAAAAAGAGAGAGAGAGAGAGAGAAAGGGAAAGAAAGAAAGAAAGAAAGAAAGAAAGAAAGAAAAGAAGAAAAGAAAAGAAAAGAAAAGAAAAGAAAAGAAAAGAAAAGAAAAGAAAAGAAGAAAGAGAGAAGAAGGAAGGAAGGAAGGAAGGAAGGAAGGAAGGAAGGAAGGAAGGAAAGGATACATTTCCCTTAATTGCATTTGGCCATTTGGTAAACTTTGAGTATAGGCCCCACTACAAGGAATCCCTGTGGTGGTCCAGCATGACTTTTCACAAAGTGCATAATTTTTATTTCTGAGTTTCTTTAAAAGAAAAAGCATTTGCTGCAATTTTAACTGCCATTTTCCAGTATCAGCTCTATTGGTAATGAAGGTGATATATTTCTTTCATCTGTTACACTTCTTTTTCGTTGTAATATTTTCAGCACTGAGGAGGGAAAGGATGAGTTATTAACTGAGTGCCCTTGATATCCAATGAAATAGAAATAATTTGTAATTAATCAATGATTATTTTTTCTTATATTATTTCTCATCTTATGGCACTGAATATGAAAGTGTGAGAAGTAGTTTATGCTAGAGATTCTTCTTATCTTATTCCTGGAACAATGCTGAGGTTACATCATAAAATACTATATTTGCTCTAAGTTGCTGGAAGATAGTACTTATCAATATTAGAATGTTTCCCTTTAAATATTGCTTCTAAAAGTGTGTTCATATTACTATGAACATAGGTTAATTTATCTCCTTTATTATGTTAAGGTAACAATTTTCTTTAATAAAATGAGATGTGAGCAATCATTTAGATAGCTTAAATTATGTGTGTACATATACCTGTGCATGTTTAAAAGCAAATCATTAATATGAGCACTCTGAATCAGACAAATTTATAAATACACATTTCCAAGTTTGGGCAACACTTTATTAACTAATTATCTTTTTGAATATTTTTAATTTTAATTTTAATTTTTGAGAGAGAGAGTGAGAGAGGGAGGGAGGGAGGGACAGAGAGAGAGAGGGAGACACGGAATATAAAGCAGGCTGCAGGCTCCGGGCTGCCAGCACAGAGCTCAACATGGGCTCCAACTCATTAACCACGAGATCATGACCTGAACCAAACTCTGATGCTTAACCAACTGAGCCACCCACGTGTCCCTAAGGTATAGTTTAAGGATATAGAGATAACAAAATAGTAATTTACAAAATTCTTTCCTAGTTCCATATCTCACTTCCATATTCCTCCTTATTTACATTTGTTCTTACAAAATAAATATTTTTCAAGGAAGATCAATTCTTTTTTTTATCATTTTTTAAAACTTTTTAATGTTTATTTATTGATTTTGAGAGAGAGACAGCGTGAGTGGAGGAGGGACAGAGAGAGACACACACAGAACTGAACAGGCTCTAGGCTCTGAGCTGTCAGCATAGAGCCCGATGCGGGGCTTGAACCGACAAACCACAAGACCATGACCTGAGTCGAAGTCATACACTCAGCCGACTGAGCCACCTAGGAGCTCCAACGAGTATTGTTTTGAATGAAAGTACTTTGCAATTCACACATAAATGTCACTGTAATTTTCTATTTTGTATTCATTCAATATCATTGTTTACATTATCAATTCCATGTTATAATGTATACATCTAATTTGTTGCTTCTATCTTGTGCAGGTTACTCCGTGAAATACATTTGATGTTGGACACCCAAGCTGTGAGACTTACCAAATATTAGTGCAACAAACATCTTTCTATCTGCCCTCGTATGGAGTGTGAGAAAATTGCTTCAAGATATAAATCCATGATTGCCGTTGCTGTACTCAAGTTTGCGTAAATATTGAATGTGAGTAGAAGGTACCAGGTTACTCAAAATTTCTTGATTCTACAGTCCTGCCAATAGGACCTGAACACTCCTATGCATGTACTCCTCTGTCAATACATGGTACTATCCAGTTTCTTAATATTTGCTACTCTGGTCATTTACTAGGTTTTTCACATAATAACCGCAAAACTTAGATTTAATACCTTTGATTTCAAAGCATTTTAATCATGTCAACATTTGTTTCTTCTTTTGAAGACTTTTACTTACATAAATTATAATGTTCTTATTTCTCTCATGTTTCTTTTATTATTTTTTTTCTTTCTTTGTTTATTTTGAGATAGAAAGTGTATGTGTGTGAGCAGGGGAGGGGCAGAGAGAGAGGGGGAGAAGAGAGAGAATCCCAAGCAGGCTTCGCACTGGCAGTGTGAACCTCCATGAGGGCCTCGAATTCACGAACCATCTGGTACATATGTCTATTGGGATTGATATCTCTTTTTACTGTCAATATATTATAAGCAGTAGAACCTTGAAAATTTCTAAAATTGTAATTGTCTCTGTCCTTTTTCCCTCTTCTCTTACTTTGGTATAGTGGTTTCTTTGCAAAACAGAAATCCTAAATTTTTTGTATAATTAATTCACCATTTGATGCTATATGACCTGGCTTTGGTAACTTGGTTAAGAAGTTTTTCCTACCATTAGTTACATGTATAAAATAAATAATGTAAAAATACAATGACAAGATATTATTTCATATTTTAACTGATTATAAACTTTGATGAAGTATTTGGTAAGAAATTTTTTTCCCTGAACACTTCCCTTTAATATCCGATATTTAATGTGTATCTCTCTGTCTTTCTTTAGAAGTT
Source organism: Lynx rufus (assembly GCF_022079265.1). Classification (NCBI taxonomy): domain Eukaryota; kingdom Metazoa; phylum Chordata; class Mammalia; order Carnivora; family Felidae; genus Lynx; species Lynx rufus. The sequence continues at coordinate 23,040,482 of NW_025814845.1, read as the reverse complement.
ATACACTACCAATTCCAGAAATAACTGAAAGAGTTTAATAATGTTTATAGCTAAGTACCTTAGAAATATGAGAAACATGAGTCATAAGGGTATTCTAAGGAAGGATAAGGCTCTATAGCCACTCATTCTGGTTCCCTGTTATTTCGCTGACTCCTCTCTTGCTCATTTCCTTCTTACACACTAGTTTCCAGTAACATTGTCCTCATTTTCTCAAACACAAGACTAGTTCCTCCCTCAGGGTCTGAGCCTTTGCATGGCTCTAGCTAGAATTTAGGTCACTTATTTTTCAAATGTCACCTTCTCTGGCATCCTTCCCTGTATTTGCTCCCAAAATACTTTCTCTTCTTCTTGCTTTATTTTTCTCCTCAAGACATCCCATTTTATGACTCTTCGGAATTATTTTAATTATATTATGTCACTGTCTGTCTGTCTGTCTCCCCAACTAGAAAATAAACTCCATGAAGGCAAAGATGTTTTACACTCTTTCCTTCTGTTTTCTTATCACATTGAACAGCAATTGAATGGGTGATCTCTTAAATACTTATTAGCTGAATGAATAAGTCAATCAATAAATCCAGGTTAGTAAAAGTTCAACTATCCCTTTTTTATTAATTTATTTTTAAATATTTCTTTCTTTATTTTTAAATATTTAAAATATTTTTAAATATTTATTTTTGGGACGCCTGGGTGGCTCAGTCGGTCAAACGTCTGACTTCGGCTCAGGTCATGAACTCACGGTTTGTGGGTTCGAGCCCCACGTCGGGCTCTGTGCTCACAGCTCGGAGCCTGGAGCCTGTTTCGGATTCTGTGTTTCCCTTTCTCTCTCTGCCCCTCCCCTGCTTGCACTCTGTCTCTCTGTCTCCCAAGAATAAATAAATATTTAAAAAATAATAATATTTATTTATTTTGAGAGAGAAAGAGAGACAGACAGACAGACAGACAGAATATGAAGCAGACTCCAGGCTCTGAGCTGTCAGCACAGAGTCCAATGAGGGGCTCAAACTCAGACCCCGAGATCATGACCTAACCTGAAGTCAGACACAACTGAATGAGCCACCCAGGTGCCCGTAATATTTTCTTAATGTTTATTTGTGTTTGTGAGAGAAAGAGACAGAGCACCAACAGGGGGGTGGGGGTGGGGGAAAGCAGAGACAGAGGGAGACACAGAATCCAAAGCAGGCTCCAGGCTCTGAGCTGTCAGCACAGAGCCCGACGAGGGCTTGAACTCACAAACCATGAGATCATGATGAAGTTTGACACTCAACCGACTGAGCCACCCAGACACCCCTCAATTTTTCATTTTTAATCTAGGAACTATCTGGTGTGATTGAAAGCTATTGGTACCCTTCCTTGGAGTATTCCACAAAGAAAAGAAAAGAAAAGAAAACAAATAACAAGTAGCAAAATCTTTTTTGGTCATCCTGACCAGCCCTTTTGTGATTAAACAATGATTCTAAAACGTTTCTAAATAAGGAAATTTGACCGTAAAAAATAAATGATCAAAGATTACTAATAATGGAAACAAATGCTTATTTCCCTAAGGCTTCTAAAAACATAGGAGATAAGAGACAGAGATCACAATGTATATTTAAATTTAGTAAGACTTACAAATTTGTGTTTAAAATCATTCTGTTTATCAAGTATCATATACCTACACAACATATACTTAAATTCACATCTGTGCATACCATGTAGTGTGTGAAATGAGGTAAATATATTCTAAGGAATCTTATTTTATAGTAGGGGATATAGATTATATACAAGAGAAATGATGAAAATAACACCAAGTAATATGAGATCTATTTTTCTGGACTAAAAGTAATATACAATGTACTAAGTGACAGATTTATAATTTTCTCCAAAAACTGGGACAAATTTAGCAAACATTTTTTTCTCCTAAGATTTCATTAATTTTATAAAATATGGCAATGCGTTTATTAGCATACTGTGAAACATTACCATAGATGATTATAATTAAACTACACTTATCAAAATAATGAATAAAGTGCATTTTGTGGTACAGCAGTGTTGATGTTTTCCATATTTATTCGTTCACCAACTAATCTGCCAAACTCAGTAATCTCTAGTGAGTTTCCTAGTTATTAGTGCAAATTACTGAGGGTCTACTCTGATAATAAATAATAATAGCAATTCTGGGAAACAAAGCATTAGCAGTTTAATGTCTCAACATATTTTAGTAGATATTATAAATTAAGAGCACAACAAAACATTTTTCATTCAATTAGGGTATGTTTCCAGAGGCTTATAATGCAATTTAAAGGGCTGCTCATAATGTATATATCAAAGCACCTGAATTTTAATCCTAACAAAATTGTTCAAGGTGTTCTAAAGAGGATTAGCCACATTAATATATCATCCAAAAGAGACTTACAACACAAAAACATCTCTAAATCTAAGATATCTAAAATCTCTTTTATTAGTTTATCCATTTCCTTAGACTCTGAAACTGAAAACTTCTATGCCTACATCCCAGGATGTGGGGGCCAAGAGTATCAACAAAATCTAGTCCATGTATTAATTAATTGATTGATTAATTTATTTAACAAATATCAGCTGAGCAACTACTGTGTATCTGGTATTCTTCTAGACACCAGAGATACAATATGAGCGAAACAGAACAAATTTTCTGCTTGTGCTATGTTTTCAGTTCAATTTGGAAAGAGACAGACAGATAAAATAAGATATGTAAGCAAAAGCACACAGTCTGCACAGTACTAGTTGGGTTTCTAAACGTACCCTCCTTCTTCCTGAGCATATGTCTACCTTGCTTTTCCAGACTTCCCTTGCAGTTAGGTGTAACTTTGTGGCACATTTTTTAAGAATGTATGCTGAGAAGAAGAAATTTCTCTTTCAGGTCTGATCAGAAAAATCTGGAAATGGGTATGCTTATCCCATTGACACACATCAAGGTGTCCTAGGGCTATATCTATAGGTAACCCTACACCCCTAGGGTTACCCAGTGACTACAAGTTTTCCCTTGGATGTGGACTTCCATCTTGAATTATTTTGAGAGTGAGACATGTATTTCTATCTTTCTTTAGGAAACTTAATTATTGTTGGGTCATTTTGTATCAGCATCACAGACCCTCCCTGACTGATTCGGTATGTCTGATGGTGTTAAAAATGAAAAGGGTAAACTATGTAAGACAATAGAATATGGTAGAACATTTGCTTCTCTGCCATGTTTGGCAGCTTCCTCATGATGCACTGTGGCTGCTCAGTCTCTAGCCTTCATGTTTGCATTCCAGCCAAAAAGGAAGAAGACACAAGGAAGAGACTGTCTTAATTCAAAAGTTTGTATTGAAGATTACATTGAAGAAAATTTTGAAGAATGCATGTGGGGTAAGTCTGCTTGCATACTTGTGACTCAAATATAATCACATGACCTCTCATGACTTGAGAAGAGATTGGGAAATGCACCTTTCATTCCAGGCTGGCATTTGCACAAAGAAAACTCAGGACCTTTATTAGCAGGGATCAATGGTAAATGTTGTGGGACGAGTAGAAGTCTTGACACAGAGAGTTAGGTATGACAATTTCTAGTGGTAGACACTCTTTCAAGTTGAATTGTGAAAATAATTTGAAATTATCTAAATAAACAAGAGTTGAAAGAAAGGGTGATTGAGGTAAAAGAGAGCTTGGTACATTTAGGAAACGCTCAACACATACTCAACAAAACTAAATAACAATAATAATCATAATGTAGGGGTCAGAAAAATGTGTTAGATATAGTGAAATAAATTTGAGAATTATCACAATGTACTTACCTTTGAATCCAGGGATATTGGTTAGTTTACAAGCTAGAATGTGTAGAGAAAAAATGGGGGAATATATTTACATGTGACCTGAAGAAGAGAAGTGAGTAAAAAAGAGGAATCTGAGGTGGGAAGAGAGAGAGAGAATACTTATTATAAGTGTTAGTATTAGTATTAATATACTTATTATATTAGTATTAGTATACCCAATATTAGAAGAATCATCAGAGACACCTATTACCAAGAAGGAAGAACTTGATCAAGAATCAGAAAACTGAGTTAAATTGCAATGGGAAAATGTCACGAATTTTGCCTTTGAAGCATCTACTGGTGAAAGAGAGCCAAATATGTCACCCCAAAATATGACCATGGGATTTCAGAACAGGCCACCCAAAAAATGCTGCTTTGGCATATTGATAATTTTAATTTGTAAGCACTTGAAAAATAGCAAATGGGCGAAGAGCTTTCTCCAATTTCCCCTTATCTCCCTAAAATAGACCTGACAAAGGGAGTTCATTTGTCATCATCCTCTTCTGAGGAGTTTGTCACTTGGGGAAACTTGACTCTTCTCACCAAAAAAGGACAAGATAGACTTTTTCAGAAACTATGATAACCTCTCATCTATTTTTCCAATGGCCCCTTCAACTTTCCTAAAAGTCATTTACTCTTGGGGCGCCTGGGTGGCGCAGTCGGTTAGGCGTCCGACTTCAGCCAGGTCATGATCTCGCGGTCCGTGAGTTCGAGCCCCGCGTCGGGCTCTGGGCGGATGGCTCAGAGCCTGGAGCCTGTTTCCGATTCTGTGTCTCCCTCTCTCTCTGCCCCTCCCCCGTTCATGCTCTGTCTCTCTCTGTCGCAAAAATAAATAAACGTTGAAAAAAAAAATTTAAAAAAAAAAATAAAAGTCATTTACTCTTTGCTAAGATGCCTGTATTCCCGCCCCACTTTCCCTATTTTAAAGGTATTTAATCCTGAATTCTAAGCCACCTGAGGATTATTCATTTTTTCTGGGTATTTCCCATGTTTACATGAGAGATACATATTAACACATTTATTTGTTTTTCTTTTGTAATTTGTCTCTTATTACAGGGTTCTCAACCAAGAACTCGAAAAAGTAGAAGGAAAATCATTTTTCCTCCTCCACATTGGGACATTGAAGAGTTTGCTTTCCACAGAATACTTATTTTTAAAAAAAGATTAAAAGGCACTAAACAGAGGATGTGTGTTGAACCTGAATGTGCGTATCTGTCCATAGCCTCTAGAATCAAACTGTGTTTGAAATCCTAGCACCAGTACCACCAGAAAATTATATTTTAGAACAAATTCTTACCTTCTTTGGGCCTCAGGCTCCAACCCATAGATTAGTTGTAATAGTATCAATTCCAAAGCTTTATAATGAGGGTTGGATTGAATGTTAAGTTCAATGATTTAAATTTCAGCAAGTGAAAGTGCTAAGGATAATCCTAGGTTCATAGGAAATAATAAATCTTATCTATTAGTTTATTGATGCACTATTTTTTTTGGGGGGGGGAGAGTGAGTGTGCATGTACATGTGTGCATGCAAGTGGGACATGGGCAGAGGGAGAGAGAGAGAATCTCAATCACATTCCAGGCCCAGCAGAGAGCCTGACTCAGGGCTGATCTCACAACAGTGAGAGTCAGAGGCTTAACTGACGGAGCCACCCAGGTGCCCCTGGATGCACATTTTCATTAGAAATCTTGACCATGAAAGAAGTAAAAGAAATAGAAAAGCAGTTCAGGAGGGCCATGAGTTCATGAGGTTCTGTGGTTTTTTTAGAGTGAAGCAAATGAGAATGTTTTTTTAAAAATTGTGCGACAAATGGACTTAATGAGAGAAAACAATAGTGATGATGATCATAATGACAGCTAACCTGGGCATAAGTCTTTAAAGGAGGAAGAGGTCTGCAGGTTTTGAAAAATATCTGGCAAACAGATACTGTGGATAGAAGGTGAAATAAAGTATCTAAAAAATTGTGAGAAAACCTTTCCCTTCTCTCTCTCTTTTGTTAAATGTTTATTTATTTTGAGAGAGAGGGAGTGGGAGCCGGGGGAGGGCCAGAGGAGAGGGGGGCAGAGGATCTGAAGTGGATTGTGCACTGATAGAAGGGAGCCCAATGTGGGGCTCAAACTCACAAACCAAGAGATCAAGACCTGTGCCGAAGTCAAGATGCTTCACCAACTGAGCCACCCAGGTGCCCTTCCTTCTCTCTTTTTACAGAAAGAAACATTCAAGTTCATGAAGAAAGAGAGAGAGAGATAAATACAGGAAGAGATAGAGGAGGAAAATAGAAGTTTAAAAGTAAGAAACTTGGGGCGCCTGGGTGGCGCAGTCGGTTAAGCGTCCGACTTCAGCCAGGTCACGATCTCGCGGTCCGTGAGTTCGAGCCCCGCGTCGGGCTCTGGGCTGATGGCTCAGAGCCTGGAGCCTGTTTCCGATTCTGTGTCTCCCTCTCTCTGCCCCTCCCCCGTTCATGCTCTGTCTCTCTCTGTCCCAAAAATAAATAAACGTTGAAAAAAAAAATTAAAAAAAAAAAAAAGTAAGAAACTTTACCAGACTTTATAATTTATTCCAACATCCTGTGACCTTCTTCCTCTTGGTTCCTTATATTACATTTTGGAGGCTCCTTTGATCTAGAGAATAATGAGGACAGTGGCTAACACTTGGTATGAGAAAGGTCTTCAGGTATTTTGAGAATGTACTATTCTACTTTATTATAATGATAGCTTTTTCCAATAACACAGGGGCCTTGACTGTCTAATTCCCCTTGTCTTGCTTTGGGTGACCTCCTGTTCAGACCAAGTCAGCGCATCTCACATTATTTACAATTATGACGGGGAAATTCTTGTCGTGTTCTGTGGGTATGTGTGTGGGGGGTTGTTTCTTAATTGCAGATGATGTATTGTTCTTTAAACGTTTGCAGTCAATTTTGAGAGAGGGCTTTAATGGCTTTTTAATTTTCTTAGACCCTTGGCTTTTTACACATAAGGAAATGTGATTCTAAAGAGCACTGTCATTTTTTTATTGCCTTTAGAAATATCTGTTTATCATTCTCCAAACTACATCCCTCTCTTCTTGATACTATATGTCAATAAAATGAACATGACTCAAAGCACGAATATACATGACTCAGGTTTTAGCACTAGATGATGAAAATATTAAGCTTCAAGATTTTAGAAGACCAGATGACAATGTTTTCTGCCAAGCAAGAATTATATATAAATAATAAATAAAATAAATATAGTTGATCTTTAAACAACACAGAGATTAGGGGCACCAACCCCTCACACAGCTGAATATCTGCATATAATTTTGACTCCCCAAAAACTTAACTACTGAGAGCCTACTGTCAACCAGAAGCCTTTCTCATAATATAACAGTCAATTAACACATATTTTGAGTGTTATCTATAGGTATATTATAATTGTATTTTTACAATAAAGTAAGCAGTGGAAAATGTTATTAAAATCATAAGAAAAAATAACAAATTTACAGTACTATAATGTATTTGTTAAAAAAATATGTATAGGGGACCCACACTATTCAAGTCCATATTATTGAAGGGTTGATCATATAGCTTTTAAGAAAAGATAATTTTTTAATGTTTAAAAAATGAGTAAAAATACCAAACCACAATGAAGAAAACCACACTAGTGTTCACAATGTAGGAATAAATTCATGAAAACGAATTAAAGACTGATAAAACACTAGAAATAGTGTTATGGAAGGTATTACATGACATATGAAAACCATGAATTAGCACACATATGAACATTTCTTTATTTACATTATTTTCTCATCCTCTTTTTTTTTAATAAGGTTATTTATTTTGTGCTAGAGAGAGAGAGAGCATGGGAGGGGCAGAAAGCGAAGGAGAGAGAGAGAATCCCAGGTAGATTCAACACTGTCAGCATGGAGACCTATGCGGGGCTCACACCCACAAACTGTGACCTGAACAGAAATCAAGAGTGGGACACTTAACCGACTGAGCCACGTAAGCACCTCTCATAGTCTTTCTTTTAATCACAATGTCAATTCTTTAGGTTAGGCCTGTGTTATTTCATGCCTGAATTGTTTAAACAACCTTCTTATTTAGTCGCTATGACTTTGAGCTCTTCTCATGCACTATGTCTTGAACATTATCACGAGGTTTATATTCCTAATGCAATTTTTATATTATGTGTTGGCTCACAAACTGCTTGATAGCTCCCTGAGTTAAATCTGAAACCACTCCCCCTATAAGGAGGGCAGGAAAAGATGGAAGAAAGAGGCAGACCATTCTAGATTGGTGGGTGGAAGTTTTAAAAAGCAAGGGCACTTACATTTGAGGCTTACTTTTGGTGGCCTCAAGATGAGTAGATAGATCTCCACACCTGCCCACCAGAATATTGTAGTTTACATGGAGGTCTTACTTGGGTTCATTGATATATGGCCATCCAGCTCCACATTACTACCCCAAGGTTGCATACTTGGGGTAGCTTCTGGGAATGGAAAGGCAAGTGGACCCCACATTCCAAGGACAGGGGAGGAAGTGAGAAGCCTCGGATTGCTGGTATCCAGCTTACAGGTCAACTGGCAGTCATGTCCTCTCAATGACCATCCCGACATTGTCATTACCCCAATAGTGTTTTTCAACAATTTGGTCCTTAGTTTAATCATCCATCTAACCTACTGTTTATGAGACAGAACTAAGTCCTGGTGTTTGATATTAAGAGTAAACAAAAAGCATACAATTTCCTTCAAGGAATTTACAAGTTAGCAGCTCTTTGCTCCTTCGGGAACAAGTCCAAATTATTTCACTCATATTTAAGCAAGTCCTCTTTACCTAAGTTTTGGCACCAGCATGTTTACCTTCATTGAGCCTCTGAAATCTAGAAATTCGTTTCCACAGTCTACTTCTAATTCATCCTGACACTTCTTTTGTCTCAAATTCCTCCTCTCTCCATTTACTGAAATATTGACCTTTAAGAACAAGCTCAAGTGCCACTTTTGCTTTCAAACTTCCCCTGATCAGAATATTCTGAATCACTTTAAAATAATAGCAACACCACTAAATAGCTCATGATTATAGGGGCTTACTGTGCATATAACACTGCACTAAGAGCTTTATATGGATTATCTTTTTAATACTTGGAAATACTCATTTATTCACTCAACAAATATTTATTGAGCACTTATTCTGTAAATTGATCTGTAGCTAGGATGATGTAGACATTATAGTGAATCAGACAAATAAGACCACGGTGCTTATTGAGGATTTCAGACTGGGACACAAACAAACAAATGTCAAGTGACATAATTCCACATAGTGATAAAACTCTAAGGACAATAACAAGCGCAAGCTGTAGGAATAATTGATGTAAGTGTTATGCTGTTTTTTGTCTAAATACCTAAGGGATGTGTGTGTGTGTGTGTAAATTATCTTATGTGAAAATAATTTGTGGTTTCAATTATACACATTGACCACTTCTCTGCTCCTAGATTTAAATTCCTTGAGCTGAGCATTCACATGCTCTAAGTTCATTCTTGTTCTTTCCTTCACATAGCCTAGACTGGTATCTTGTCCTAAATAAAGCTAACCAGAAAATTAATAAATAATTTTATTTTTTCTATTTATAAGTATAATACCAAGGCAGAATCCCATGAAGCTCATGGAAAACACATTTCCATTTTGTTTTATAGCACGTTTTCCTTACTTAAAAATGCATTGTAAATATTTCTTCATGCTCATCTGATGGTCATGACTCAGAAAAGTATCCTATGGTATGGAAAAATGAGATGCTTTTAACCAATTCCTGTTTGTCTTAGGTTCTGCAATTTGCACCAAAACATGAAATACCCTTAAGTGTTGAATGTCATGTAAATTTAGCCGACATGTGTGCTGAAATTTTAAAAGTTAAGTGGAGATTTCAAATAATTATATCATCGATTGATCAAGAGATAAATTATTGGAGTTCAATACACATAAACTTAAAACATATGTTGTTTTAAATTCACCTTTTGAATGTGCTTCCATGCAGCTAAATTTTATCTTAGCTTAAAAATTCGTATTTCCTTTCCATCTTCAGAAATAATGAATTATAGTTTAGCTTATCATAAAATTATAAAAATATCCTTGGTCCTTTGCTGCTTTCTGCTTATTAAGGTTTGCTTGGCAATAGCAAATGATAAGCAAACTTTCACTTATTAAACTAAGTACAAATATTAAATAATTTTCAAAGGAATTCATATTTCTCTCTCTCTTGCAATTCTTCTTTCTCTCCTTTAGTGAAGCTAGTTGTCATTTTTCTAAATATGAATTATGTAATGTTTGAATGGTTATCCCCACCATTTCTTTATAATGTTTAACAACATATTGATGCTGGAAATGCCATAGTTGTGTTTACAATTTCAATACCAATTACAGAGTTAAACTAAGACCCATGGCAATTCCATTGTAATGTTTAAAATAATATAGCTATTGGGTAGTGAGTTAAATGTTTTAATATTATTTTAATGATAATCATACAGGCGTATGGGGGAAATTTGTTGCAACACTAAAAAATGTCATGATTCTGTTTTAAATTGCGAGGTAGATTATCATTTTCCACTTATTGCTATTTAGTCTTAGTGATTCATTTTAAATGTTCAAGCTGGCTCGTCTAAAATCATTTAGAAATATATATATACATAAGAATTTCCTAAAACATGATATTTTGGTTTTTCTTCCCTAATAGATACAATGAATATGCAGTTATAATAGCTTTTGATCTCCTAGCTACTTAATATTAAAGTTGCCAGAGTAAATAAATCTCCATGTCTGCAGGATCTGGCAAGAGCTTTGAGTTCTCTGTGGTGATCATAGGGACACTCCAAAGTGCATTATTGGTTTTACTGTGGTGCTTCCGCTCTCTTTGACCTTGGAAATGATGGGGAAGAAGACAGTGAAAAAAAATCATTTTGTGAAAAAAAATCAGAGACAGAAAAAATGGTCTTATATCTCTGTCAAATGTTAAAGATACAGTTCAAATACATTTAGTGCATTCAAGATCTTCCATCTAAAGTTATTTCAGCACAGAAGAACTGTTAACTGATACTTACAACAAATAAGTAAATCATAAAAAAATCAGCCACAACAGGATGAACTACCATTTGTTGACAATTATGCTGAAGATTTTAAGGTCAGATATTAATTCTTATAACCTCTCAATACTGAAGGATCTATGATTTTCTATATTTTACAGAAGATCAAAGCTCAAGAAAGATTGCCTATTTTGCCAAGTGTCACACAGCTAAAAGGCAAATCCACACATAACACCTAATCCTGTACCTTTAAAAACTGAACACGCTTATTTGAAACTGCGTCGTGCCTTCCAATAGTTGCCTTACACTTTTTCCAGGTTGTGGGTGGTCTGGTTTAGATGCCCAGTTATATTGCTAGTATTTTCTCTAGTCATTTTGCTGGATATTCGACTTGAGTAGAACACTTTCTTTCTACTCTACCTATTGCTTCTTTAGGTTTTGCAGATCATAGCCCCGCTTGCCGTCGGCCAGAATGGCTCCCTCACCTGGGCACTACCTTGGCACACCTGAACCTTGATCTTACTTTTCCTCAGAACACCCTGTTGCTCCAGGGTGTTCTGAAGTTAATTGAATTCACTGAAGTTAATTATTTGCCTTTCAGTAGGAGAAGGTTCCTATTTTGATTACCAATACTTCCACACACTCCATATGGCTATCCTGTATCATCTTCTCCTTAAAGTATAAACACAAAGCAGGACAAGCTTCTATTCCTGAATTCTCTTTTACGTGTGCAACCTATTTGAAAATGTTTGTTTGGTGTTCTACTACCAAGTATTTATAATCAGTAAGATGCCTGCCATTGAGTTAGCAACTTTTCTCTCAAATTTCTGGATGTGTGAGGAATGTCATCTTTCTTTATATCCTCTCGTACAAAATCTTTTTCTTTTTTTGGTTCAATCTTTAAAGAAACCCCATTTTGAATAAAAGAATATTCATTCGACTCAACCACATGGTACATTTAAAAGACATATTCCATAACTCCAGGTTGTTAGAATGTAGGAGTGCTGACAATACTGACTCCATCTTTGGCCTTCAGTCTTGTTCATGTTCACTAATGACCTCTCTTGGGGTAACATGTTTCAGGTCCCTTGTAGATTAATACACATACCTTAAAAGTGCCCTCCAAGGCTGAGATGGAGGGAAGCTTGCTTTGACCTCCCATGAATCTGCTAGAGTTAATATAGTCTTTCCCCTTCCTTAAACACAGATGGTACCACAAAAGGTCTGTTAAATGTTAGCTGTCAATTAGGTGCATGTGAAACTCTGATCTCACTACAATGCCCTTCTGTGCATCCCTTCACTCTATGAAACTTGAGACTGAGGTCCAGACTTTGCAGAGAATAACTATGCAGCTAGATCATTCTCCAACTGATGCCCTCATCACTAAGTCACCCTGAATAAAAATCTGGAGTCGCTTGCTTTATATTTCAGTCTCAAAGTGCCTTCTCAGTTTGAAGGATACTTTGCTGTACTCCTTCCATCTTTTAAAATAAATGTTAAAGGGTAAGGTAGGGACACCTGTGTGGCTCAGTTGGTTGGGCATCTGACTCTTGATTTCAGCTCAGGTCATGGTCTCACGGTTCATGAGCTCGAGTCCCGCATCAGGCTTTGCGCTGATGGCAGATTCTCTCTCTTCCTCTCTCTCTGCCCTCCTCTCTCTCTCTCTCTCTCTCTCTCTCTCTCCCTCTCTCTCTCAAAATAAACAAAAATAAACTTTAAAAAAATGTAAGGTAGACACATTTCATGAATATAATAGGGAGGATATTAGACATATATCCTAGACATTATGGAAAAACCATAGGTAAAGGAGCCTAAAGCTTATGATATCATGGAAGTGGGACTGAAGCAATATCCAAGAAAGAAAAGGTGGTTAAGACCATGAATTCTGGCACAAAGGAGCTCTTTAACTTTGGATATTTATTTAATCTTTCTGTGCCCACGTTTACTTAGCTAACAATAGCTCCTACATTATAACATTGTTTTTAGGACAAATGCATTAATCAACATAAAGAGCTCAGAACAGTGTGAGTCATAATATGCCCTTGATAAATGTCTGTAATAATGAGGACTATTATGCAAGAAAGAAAAAGATCTATGCGGGAGAAACTTTACAGGAAAAGGAGAAATATAGAAAAGTTTATAATACACTCAGGAAAACAGAAATTTCTTTGGTTGGCAGGAATTTGAGGAACAATAAAGAATGGACAGAATGAAGCTAAAAAGATAAGCAGGGATCAAAGGTAGGGACTATTTACGGGGCATAATAATTTTATGATGTAAGTTACAAGGTGAAATTATTGAAAGATTTTATGCAGCAGAATGTTATGGCCAAATGTGCATCTTAGAAACACAAATCTAGTAAGAAGTATATAAAATGGATTTGAGAGAAAAAAAATAACAGTGACAGAGATTATTAGGTGACCTAGGAACTAGGTATTTTTAGGATTTAAAAAAGATAAAATTAGTTATGTATAATGTGTAAGTCCAGGGACCATTTTAAATATTAAGCCGAGGGCTTACTCCAGAGTTAACAGTCAATTTATGTTAGCTTAGAATTATTATTGTGATGTCTGATATGTTTAAACAAGAATTAGTAAATATTGGGATGCCTGGGTGACTCAGTCAGTTGAGCATCTGACTTCAGCTCAGGTTCATGATCTCACAGCTCGTGAGCTCAAGCCTCGCGTTAGGCTCTGTGATGACAGCTCGTAGCCTGCAGCCTGCTTCAAATTCTTTAGCTCCCTCTCTCTCTCTGCCCCAACCCACTCTCATTCCGTCTCTGTCTCTCTCAAAAATAAATAAACATCAAAAAAAAAAAAAGAATTAGTAAATGTTATGACTTAAATGACTCTGGTGTTGAATGACAAATTGACAACATGGAAGACTGAGTGTGGATCAAGAGAAGATGATTTCATTTTAGACACATTGTATATGAAATTTCGATGGGATCACTGCAGGCATATATGTACAGAAATCAGATGAAAACAGAGATTAAGAGTTCAAGTGAGAAGCTTGGGTATGTGCAATGGAAAATGGAGGAGTTGTATCCATGGCAACAAACAATATATGGGGTCCAGGAGAAGCATTAGGAATAAACGAGTTCACTTAGGGGGGCAGATAAGAATAAGTAGAGAATGAAGAAAAAATTGAGAATATAACCTCAGTGTACATGACTTTTTTCTTGTATAGATGAAGATCAGTCAGGGAGTGAACAATCAAGGATATATGAGGAAAACTAACAATTAGTGGTTTCATAGGGAGTCCTTAATCAATAACACTTAAGTGATTACGAATATGCCAGCTGATATATGTATTTCATAAGCATTCATTTTTTTAATAATTAAAAAAACAACAACTTTACTATAGGTCCTACGATTCAATCTTTTCTTTTCTTTCTTTCTTTTTTTTTTTTTTTACAGACAAGAAAACTCAATGCACAGATGGAAAATAAATACAGTGCCCCAGATGGGAGAGATTCAAGAAGGGCAATCATCACAGCCTGCAAATACTGTTTGACCAGTATTGACAATAGCCCCTTGGCTTTAACGATTAGAAGGTGTGGCCTTCCTGCCACAGAAAGATTGTGGCAGGGAAGTATGAGCTGAAGTCAAACTGCAATACAGTAGGAAGCAGTAAGTCAATTAATAAAGAAGAGAGCACAAACACTCTGTCTAAATTTCATCAGTTCTTTTTCTTCAAGCAAAGGTGAATGCATGTAGCCATTTTCAGTATAAACTGTTTGCTCTCTAATCATGTGAGGATGTGGATTGTAGTAGTTTAAAGCACCTATGATTGTCATTTCCTTCCTCTGAGGGAAAATTCAATTAGACTGATTAACAGTCATAAAGATGAATCATAGAAAATGATATTGGATATAATATACTCATTGAAATCTGCGATCATGGGGCAGTTGCTATATAAAATTATGTTTGCTATCATTTTAACTACTTGAATATTTTATCTTAGAAATCTTTTTTCAGGGGTGTGTTGTATTTTTAAAAAGTACAATTTCTCTTTTTTCCTTTCTTTCTTTTCAATCTCTGAAACAAAAGTAGATTTCCTGTTCTGTTTCCTTAAAACTTGGAAGGCTTTTTCTTTAATTGTTCCTCAGATTTCTTTCGGTGGAAATCAAGTGTCACCTCCTCAACAAAGACTTTGACCCTTCAACTTGAAATTGCATGATTCAAACTATGACTACACTTTCTTAAAGGATTTTTCTCCTTTTTTTAAAGTTTATTTATTTTTTAGATTGAGAGAGACAGAGCACGAGTGGGAGAAGGGCAGAGAGAGGACACACAGAGTCCAAAGCAGGCTCTAGGCTCAGAGCTGTTAGCACAGAGCCCTATGCAGGGCTCTAGACTGACAGGGAGATCATGACCTGAGCCAAAGTCTGACACTAACCCAGTAAGCCACCCAGACGCTATTTAAGGTATTTTTCTCATTTGATCTTGAATATTGTGTGTGTGTGTGTGTGTGTGTGTGTGTGTGTGTGTGTGAAAGCGAGACAGAGAGAAAAGGAGAGAGAATTAACAATTCTTTATTAGAAGGGTGTCTGGCTGGCTCTGTAGCTAGAGCATGCAACTCTTGATCTCAGGGTCATAAGTTCACGCCCCATGTTGGGCATGGAGCCTACTTAAAAAAATATATCACAGAGTCCTTATTAGATTATGGATACTAAACAAAAAATGATTAATTTATTCTCACAATGTCATACATAACAGGCTTACAACTATCTCAAAAATAAACAACATTTTAATGAATTTAAATACATTTGCTAAATATTATTTTCTGTCCACATTTATAGGGGGTAGTTCTAGTAAAATTCCCTATTGAACTGAAAAAAAAAGTTTGGATAGCTCCCTATTTTTTTTTTAATTTTTTTAAACGTTTATTTATCCTTGAGACAGAGAAAGACAGAGCATGAATGGGGGAGGGTCAGAGAGAGGGAGACACAGAATCCGAAACAGACTCCAGGCTCTGAGCTGTCAGCACAGAGCCCGACACGGGGCTTGAACTCACAGACCGCGAGATCATGACCCGAGCAGAAGTCGGACGCTCAACCGACTGAGCCACCCAGGCGCCCCTGAATATTTTTTAATAAAGCTTCTACTGTAAAAATTTAAAATATGGTCTACTGCTAGGATACTAACTAAATCTTAACTAGCAAGAAATAATGAACCAAATCCCAACAAGTGCCAAAATTATGGAGAGAGCATGTATTTTCTATATGCCATATAAGCAGTATCTTTAAGAACTGAATTTTGGCTTAGTAGGAACTTAGACATTGAAACTTTTGGAACATTTCCTATTAGTCTTCAGTAAGGTGTGTTATAATGGATCACAAGGGACCAGGGATCATAAGCTGATTTTCACCATGTGTAGTCCTTTTTCCCTTTGTCCTTCACTGAGTCTTATGCTTCCTTTTTTTCTACCTCTGAAGCACTCCTGAGGGGCTAGTTAAACCAAGATAGAACATTCACCTCCTGACTGCTTCAGTCCTTGAGAAGAAACTAACAGAGTCAAAGAAAAGAAAAAGAGGAGAAGAAAAGGATTAGAAAAGCCAAATTTGAACAGAAAAATCATAGGCAATTATCAATAAAGTTACCCATAAACTTTGACGTATATGGTTTCAAACCCAGGTGTGAAAATTAGACATCCATTAGAAGAGCTTATTAAACTAATCATGTGAATTTGTTTCACACTTATGTAAATTTTTAGTGAGTTAACATTAATGCTTCACAGTGCAATTATAAATTTGCTCTGCATTTCTTTACTCTTAGCAAAACCTCTCTGAATCAATCATGTCAACGTCTCGGTGTTAGAGATATATTTTCTGTAGTACAAAGAGGTGAGAGAAATTGCTAGTGGTCATATATAAAGGTAAATTGCATCTTATTTACCAATTGATCGTTGAAAGGATATTATTTGCATTAGAACTCATCCTGTCAAGGTAATATCCACACAAAGAGAAAGATGTGACACATTACAACAAAATGGTTCAAGAGAATTCTCCAAGATTCTTCCACCACTTTCCTGCTGTTGTCTGCACCAGGCAGGAGAGTCTTCTCTAGAGTGTCTTGTAGAGTCCTACCTTGCATTCAGCTTTAAATAGATAGAGGGCTTTATACATAGTTGTTATCCAACATTAGTAATTTTTTTGTTTCTGTCTTTCTCTATTAAGAGCTTTCCAAAAACTACCGAAAGAATGATTGGCCTGATATTTGGGAGAGAAACTATGTCCAGTATAGTTCCCATACTTTTACACATAAAACGTGAAGGACGTCCACAAGATTCTCATTTCAGATACTAGTCTCCCTCTCCCTCAGTATCGGGTGATAACTGGCATAGCTAAGGAAATGGTTCTGTTCTAGTTGATATTTTCCAAATACTGTGACCTGCGTTTTTCCCTTAGCCTATTGCGTCAGCACTCAAATTAGTCTGCTTTTGTTTTGTTTACACAGTTGCTCAAATAATAGTGTTTAATAAGAGAGCTTTTATCGATTCCTAAGAAATGCTTAATTCCCTCCAATATGCTATAGTCACGGCTGAGTCACCTGTGCTTTCTCTGTAATTGGAGGACTCAGTGTCTGAATTTGTGTTTTCTTTGGTGGTTCTATTTTTTTAAGCATCAGCGATTTTCTGTACAGCAGACAGAGACGTTGAAACCTCTTTGATGATGAGATGATTCTCCATTGAGGCAATTGAGGCTTATTGTTTAAGTTTTGATGTAGCTATTATAGGGAGACTTATACGATCACATGTTAGAGTCACTTTCTCCATAAAATTAAATGAGAAAATGTGAAAGTGAGCTCTTAGTTGGACAGGAGCAGAAATTCCATTTCCTCCACATTTTTTGTCTTCATATCCTCGACAAAAATATGGTGGACAGCTGACTTCAAAGTCCAATAATGCCAATAAATTTCCCGTCTGTAGCTCTGGGTGCTTGCTATAAGACAATGAAGAAAATAACCTAAAGGTTTCAATGTTAAGGGATGAATTTCTAGATTCTCAATTCCAGTCTATCACTTTTCCCATGTGTGTGCTTAGACAAATTATCTAATTTCTTTAAGTCTAGACAAAATCCATTTCAACAGAAAAAAAAAGAAAACACTTGTCAAGAAATAATGAAAAGAAAAGTTATATAGTTAAGAATATGTAGCTGATGCCTGGGTGGCTCAGTTGGATGTGTACCCAACTCTTGATTTTGGTTCAGGTCATGATCTCAGGGTCATGGATCGAGCCCCGTGTCAGGCTCCAAACTGAGCATGGAGTCTGCTTGAGATTCTCTCTCTCTCTCTCTCTCTCTCTCTCTCTCTCTCTCTCTCTCCTCCCCGCACTGCTCTTCCCCACTCACTGTCTATCTAAAATTTAAAAAATAAATAAATAATAAAATAAATAAAAAGATAAAATAAAAAAATAAATAAAAATAATTTGTAGAGAATTAAACTAAGACATTTTAAAAAGGTGTTAGAATCATATTTCTGTGATTTGATGAGAAAACTAAAGTTTGAGGTATTAAGAACCTGCTATGTGTTGAGAATAGATTATAAATGAAACAATCACTGTATAAATCACAAAATGAGCAAAAGCTCCCAAAGAAAGGATAAAACCTATATATAACAAATAAACATCCCACAAAATTCTCAACTGCAACATGGGCTGCTTAAAAATAACAAATCAATGCCTTTATATTTAGGATATAAAAGACAAAACTGAAAACCTTTACTTTTATATCCAACTCTCTAGTTTAAGTATGAATTATTAAATGTTCAATATTAAAGTTAAAATTGCAACCGTGTTTCAAATATAAAATTAAGACATTTAGGGGCGCCTGGGTGGCTCAGTCGTCTGAGCGACTGACTTCGGCTCAGGGCATGATCTCACGGTTTGCGAGTTTGAGCCCTGCATCTGGCTCTGTGTTGACAGTGCGGAGCCTGGAACCTACATCTGATTGTCTCCCTCTCTCTCTGCCCCTTCCCTACTCATGTTCTGTCTCTCTCTGTCTCAGAAATAAATAAACATTATTTTTTTCAAATATAAAATTAAGACATTTCAAAGATTTATCTAATTAAATAATTAACCAAGAAACCGGTAAGATGTAAAAATTGGTTCAGGATGAGTCCCAAAAGCACATACATATATATGCAATCAGGAATCTGAAATGAATTTGTTTTTTAAATGCAAAATTAGATTTTCATTTTGTATGAGGAGGTGATCAATTGCACCTCCAATAGACAAATTCGTTTGTATTTTTATGGAAAATAATAATCTGCATTGCTATTCATTTTCTATATCTTACAAAGTAATAACAATGAGAGGCAGAGATGCCATGCATTAATATAAGCCATCTGGGCTATAGTTTTCCAATGAAAATACATTTTTTGTTCTATGTCAGTCTTTCCTAAGGATTTAAATTAAATGACATCATTGGACATGGAAAAGATTCTATTTGCTATCTTTGCACATTTTTTTAATACAGAAATTGTAATGGTGCAATATAAAGAACTGAAGTAAAATTTAACAGGTAAATTTAATCTATGGTTAAGATACTATGTTGAAGAGATAAAGGGAAATGTTATGTATGTTGTCTACTGTCCAATGTTCTTCCACCTCCATTTCTACTAATAGCACCTCTGTTTGCCCTTAGGAAACATATATCTCAACTTTACACAGTGCTTTGTTCACGAAATTAATGCATTTAGGCATGAGTTAGTGTGTTAATTAGAGAAATGCAGCAAATATACATAGTAAATAAATACATTAAGGAAACTTAGAAAAATACAGCTAGCAGAGGTAAAAAAGAAGAAGAAAACTTAGTTGATTGAATATGAATCTCAGAGGAAAGAATACAAGCAAAGAAGTGCATGCAAAACATAAGTAAGTCCAAATATAATAGAAGCCAATATTTATATTATATTATATTATATTATATTATATTATATTATATTATATGCATATAATTAGATTATATTCTTTCCTTAAGGGAGTGTTTAGAGTCAACCAAATAATAATAATAATAATAATAATAATTAATAATAATATATGCTGTTACCAGAAACATTTAGATTATAGTGGCATAGAGAATTTTAGAAAGTGAGGGTAAGTTTATATAAATTATGTTTCAGTAATTTAATAGGTTATTATGCAGTTATAGAATATAATTTGTGGCAAACCCACCCTTCCAATGGCACAGGCTCAAAAAACTTGGAGACAACATTGATACACATAGCTAATTCATCAGAAAATACTAATAGTACTACCTGAAAATGCATATAGAATACAGCCATTTATCAACATTCTCGCACTATTTCCCTGAAACAAGTTACCATAATCTCTCATTTGAATTATTTCAACACCCTCTTAAATAGTTCCATAATGGTCAATGGTGATCTTTTCAAAAGAAACTCAGCTTACTGTATTCCTCAACTGAAATATTTCATTAGCCTTGTAAATCACTGTACAAATTTTGGCTTTCCTCTTGGATTGGACATGTGTGGATATATTGCAAGTTTCGTGGCATGAACAATTGAAAAGATGGATTTCCTACCTATTATATTCAACATAGCACATTGAAGTTGCTCAGTAAACAGTACCTGAATAAAAGAAAGAACAATGAGTGACTAGATCTTCTGACATGTTTTTCTCAGACTAGAGTGACCAGGCATGTTAAAGGTCAAAAGATATAGTAAATATAAATAATTCTAGCATTAAAGCTGATTCAATAGTATCCAAAATATATGGTATCCAAAATATACAAGGAGCTCATACAATGCAATAGTAGAAAAACAAATAATACAACAAAATCTGGGCAAAAGATTGGAATAGACATTTTTCCAAAGATGAAATTCAAATGGCCAACTCAAACATGAAAAGATGCTCAACATCACAAATCATCACTGTAATGAGATATCATCTCACACCTTGTATGGCTATTACCAAAAATACAAGAGATAAGTATGTTGGCAAGGATGAGGAGAAAAAGAAACCCTTGCATATTGTTAGTGAGAATGTAGATATACTCACTATGGAAAACAGTATGGATGTTCCTCAAAAAATTAAAAGTACAGTTACCATATGACTTTTAATCCCAGTTTTAGGAGTTTCTGTTTCTCTCTCCCTCCCTCTGCCCCTCTCACCTGCTCATGCATTCTGTCTCTGTCTATCTATCTATCGATCTATCTATGTATCTATCTATACAACTATATATATATATGTATATGTATATATATATAATTTTAAAAATTATAAATTTAATATTTAAATATAAACATAAATTTAATAATTAAAAAAATTAAAATTATATATATATATAATTTTAAAACTATATATATGTGTATACATATATATATATATAATTTTAAAAAGGTGAATATATTCTGGACATCTAATGTATACCATGGGGACTATAGTTAATACTGTATTGTTTGCTTCAAAGTTGCTATGAGAGTGCAGCTTTAAGTCTCACTATAACAACAAAAAATGGCAATTGTGTGAGGTAGAGGATGTATTATGTTAAATATTTCACAATATATGTGTATCAAATCATCACATTAAACACTTGGAACACATACAATGTCATGTACCTCAACAAAGCTGAAAAAAGAAGAAACAGGTAAGTTTTGTAATCAATATTCAATGGAAAAAATTAAAAATGACAATTACAATTGTTGTAAATTTTAAAACCATACAAAGCAGTAGTAATATTTACAGATGCACACATTTACTTTTAAAAATATACCTGAAGGGGCACCTGGGTGGCCCAGTTGGTTAAGCATCTAACGTTGGCTCAGATCATGATCTCAGGGTTCATGCTTATAGTGCAGAGCCTGCATGGGATTCTCTCTCTCTCTGTCTCTGTCTCTCTGTCTCTCCCTCTACCCCTCTCTGAATCATGCTTTATCTCTCTTTCTCTTTAGAATAAATAAATAAACTGTAAAAACTAAAAAAATAAAAGGGTGTCTGGGTGGCTAAGTCAGTTAAGCATTGGACTTCAGCTCAGGTCATGATCTCAGTCTGTGAGTCTGAGCCCCACGTCGGGCTCCTTGCCGACAACTCGGAGCCCGGAGCCTGCTTCGGATTCTGTGTCTCCCTCTCTCTCTGCCCCTCCCAAGCTTGCACTCTGTCTCTCTTTCCTTCAAAAATAAATAAATATTTTCTTTAAATTTTTAAATAAAAAAATAAAGGTAAACAAAAATATACTTGAGAAAGCTATATAGCAACTACACCACCAAAAGCAGTGATGTATAGGCAGGGAAAGAAAGGTATGAGATCGTGGAGTTGAAATGGGGTTTGGGATAACAACTGCATAAAAGAATGTAATTTTTGAAAAAAAAACAGTTGAAATTAATCTTTCCACATGCTAATTTTAAAATATATATATATATATAGAGAGAGAGAGATGTTGAGTGTGTATGTATCCTATTTTACACTTCAGTTTTCTGTTGGATTGGAATATTTCTTAATTAAAAATAAAACATTTAAATAAGACAATTAAAATTTTGATAAAGTAATATGTAACCAGAAGTAGGTTTTAAGGCTTGTTGCTGCATTTTCCTTCTGAGAACTTATGGAAAGCCACTTATTTGCTCTCCTAATTCTTCACTTGGGAATGGGATCATACTACTCACGATTGCAAAAGAAAAGTTATGGGGAATTGAGAAATCACATTTTAGGGGCTCCTGGGTGGCTCAGTCAGTTAAACGTCCAGTTCTTGATCTGGGCTCAGGTCATGATTTCACAGTTGGTAAGATTAAGCCCCACATCGGGTTCTGCACTGACAGCGTGGAACCTACTTGGGATTCTCTCTCTCTCTCTCTCTCTCTCTCTCTCTCTCTCTTTCTGCCACCTCTTGCTCTCTCTCTCTCTCAGAATAAATAAACTTTAAAAAAAAAAGAAACATCACATTTTATAGGGCATGAGGAAGTTTTTGTAACCCACGTATTTATTTATCACAGTCCCGTTGTTTTGTGATTATTTCGTTGTTACGAATCAAATGACCGTAAACAGTATTTCATTATATTCTTTTTACCCATTGCCACGTTGTGTAGAGTTGAGATTCCAGAATAGGTGGAGCCAGCAAAATCTGGCTTTCGGTATATACATTTTTTATCTTATAAAACATTTATACCATACACTGTGTGTATTTTTTTTTCTGTGTGTATGCACTTTAAGCATGAGGGTGGAAGTGAAGTTTTGAAATTCATCTTACATCATTCTCAGTTGCTGAATGCACACGATATTTCAAAGATGTACTTAGCTGATGCGAATGGGAGAAGCCAGTTTAGACCGACGTGTGCGTCTCACGGGTCAAAATGTGAAGAGGAGGAGAGAAGTGGGTCAGGAAAGTACAGGGATATTCCCGAAATGGGAATGCGGCAAGTGACCAGCTTTTTCTGAGTAGTAAGAAGAAATCTCATGGAGAAATTAATCCTCTGTGGTAAATATTTAAGGGCACAGCGAACAGTGCATCGTCTGACTTTTACAAACAAGAGGCAAGAGGCCCCTGAGCTGAGTTGCATTGAATGGGAGGCCAGGGCTCTATTGGCTTCTCCACCTGCCTTTCTAAATAGTTTATGACAATTGACTCTGTGTGCTTTGTAATTGGGCCTGATGGCTCTGTAATTACTTTGTCTCAACAAACAGTAAAATTGTGAGTAGGTTTTATTTTTTCATTTGTGTTTTTCTTGCCAGTCCCTCCTCTGGGACCTGTAGCTGTAGCAACCTGATGACTATGTGTTTGTGGGAGAAGTGTGCCCAGTGATTGCTTAACTCGCTTGTTTCTGTTTTATTCAGGGCTTTGCTGCATAGGTATTGTCGCTCACATTCCAATTCCCCCAGAAGACAGTAATGTCTTTACTGAATTTACCTTTGTTACCTAGGCTATCGGAGATTAATGGGGAGGGGATCTGATGTCAACTCTGCCTTGGGAAGCAAGGGGTTCCAGCCAAAAGGAAGGCAGTCTTTAGAGGCAAGAAAGGGCCTGGCTTTCAGTTGTTTGAAGCTTGTTAGATCAGCATGATTTATGTTACTGCCCATGCTACACAGTTTGTTCTGTGTATATCTTTTTATGCTTCTCTGAAAACTAACTTATAATGATGGTTGTGCATTCCTGTCCTATCTTTTCTGTATCCTTCAATAAGATACTACCTTATATCACAGGTGATATTCACTCTGTCAACCAGAGACTTAATGCTCACAGACAGGGTCAGCTCTATCCTAAGGCTTCGGGACATGCATTTATGATTTTGAAGTTAAGAGAAAAAAAATCACAGAGTGAGACTGCTTGGTGATGGCAGTCATTTTCCAGGGGATATGATTGTTTGATCTCTGGTGATCCCAGCAAGTTCTATGCCATGCCAAGCTATATCTACATGTTTTCATTTCCTTTTCATGGGATCGGTATAAAGACCTCCTATTTTGTATGATTGACATCACAAATAAAACAAACCTGGGGCGCCTGGGTGGCGCAGTCGGTTAAGCGTCCGACTTCAGCCAGGTCACGATCTCGCGGTCCGTGAGTTCGAGCCCCGCGTCGGGCTCTGGGTTGATGGCTCAGAGCCTGGAGCCTGTTTCCGATTCTGTGTCTCCCTCTCTCTCTGCCCCTCCCCCGTTCATGCTCTGTCTCTCTCTGTCCCAAAAATAAATAAACGTTGAAAAAAAAATTAAAAAAAAAAAAAAACAAATAAAACAAACCAAAGTGTTCTGAATAAAGTAGAATTTCCTGAAAATTCAGAATAGCTTTAATTACTATTTGTACCTTATATATTTTCTAGAATATGCAATAACAAATTAATTGACTTCCACCTAGACAAAAGTAGGTGATTGGATTTTTTCCAGATTTTATTACAGACTGTTGAGTTTTTGCCAACATGATCCGAAGCAATAAATAGAGAAATCAGCTAGTGAGAGAGTCAAAATGAAATGTGATTCAGTATGAATGCAATGGGACCCGAGAATTTGCATTTAAAACATTGCTAAACACCCTAGGAATGTATTACCCAGGTAAAAACCCAAGGTGTTAATTACCATAGGCGGTCTGTGGACAATATTTTGAGAAATAAAGGCAAGAATTTCTGCCTACGTAGGGATTTTCTTGATTTTAGTGTAAAGCAGAGTGATGACTTTCTTTACTCATAACTCCAGGACAAAACTAACAGTAGTGAAAATATCACCTATACGATATCGTAATCCACCCTAACAGAATTCAATGTAGGTTCTCACTGATTATGTTGAAACTTTATTTAACAGGCCCCAAGAAACAAACAAAAATAATGTAGTGTTTCACCAATGGGCCAGAATAATGTAGAGTATATTTGATCTGTTCTGTTGTCCGTATAGTTTTTCTCCAATTTAATAGTGTGGCGTTCAGGCACATTTATTAACGCCTCTCCAGACAAAGATAGGTATAACCTGTGTGAGAACAATAGGATCACAGAGCCTAGAAGAGCTGAAAGATGGAGAAGAACCATTCAGGGGGAAAAAGGGCAAGGTGTTTGACTAAAATAGTTTGGAGAAACAGGCACATTGAAAAATAGGAACTGATT
This sequence comes from Lynx rufus, assembly GCF_022079265.1. Lineage (NCBI taxonomy): Eukaryota > Metazoa > Chordata > Mammalia > Carnivora > Felidae > Lynx > Lynx rufus. Next base: position 23,015,085 of record NW_025814845.1, on the reverse strand, counting down.
ATAGACAGGAAGAAGATACCCTAACAAGATAACAGAGTTTAGCAGCTGGAGATGCAAAAGCAATTATTATTCATTCATGTTTTTTTTATTATTAAATTATAAGTGCTGGAAATCAACATCAAATTTGGCTATCAACGGACAACAAATTCCTACCTCCAGGACATTGACCACCTAATCAAGTCAGAGTTCTGGTGTTCTATAGAGAAAGGAGAGGGGTGCATGCCACTTTAACACAATAGCACTCAGACCCCTAGGGTTTCTGACTGCAAATCTCATGCTCTTTAAACTCCCAGAGGTAACCGTGGTAGGAAACATGAGTCGCAGAGAAGAAAGCAGACCTTCCGCAGAAGGAAGATTGTTTTTCTTGAAGACACCTGGTAACCAAATAACAAAAAAAAAAAAAAGAAAAAAAAAAGAAAAAAAAAGTGTGTACGTTTTGGTGACACCAGCAGCCAATTTTGTAAGGTTGGGAAGGGATTACACCGAAGGGAGTGGAGGAAAGATAATAACTACACTTGTTGTTATGTCAGTGCATTTTTATGTGTTGAAAATGTGAGGGCTATTGAACTGTTTAATTTTGGCTTTCATTGTTGAATCAGTTTGAACTTATAAACAGGAGCACATCTTATTCAAGAATGATTATATAAACTCAATGTGGAGGGGTGCCTGGGTGGTTCAGTCAGTTAAGTGTCTGAGTCTTGACTTTGGCTCAGGTCATGATCCCATGGTTCATGAGTGGTTCATAGATTTGAGAGCCTCATTCAAGCTCTGCATCCAGCTCTGTGCTGACAGCATGACATCTGCTTGGGATTCTCTCTCTTTCCCTCTCTCTGCCCACCCCACCCCCCAATGTGTGCATGCTCTCTCTCCCTCCCTCTCTCTCTCAAAATACATAAACTTTAAAAATAAATAAATTAAATGTATAAATTAAATTTCATATAAATTTACTATTACCCTTAAAAATCCTCTTTTTCGAAGATGGATATACTGTTTGTCAATAAGTCCAGTAGCCAGTTTTCCCACCACGACTACAAAAGAACATTGTTTCTGCAGACTTAGAAGATGAAGTGCTTTGCCTTGGTAATGTTTAGATGCGAAATCATACCAAAGATGAATATCTTTAATTCTAGAATTTCAGAGCTCCAAGATACTGCCATCATGGGAGGGAAGGGTCGTGGGAACTGAAATATACTGAGAAGAACTAGCACATTCACCCCCTTGTATACTTGTTTAGAGGCATCAGTTCATTCTGAAACATTAGTACACACCACCTCTTCTCCAGCTTGTTTAGATACTCTTGTAAAGCAACGAAAATACATAACATGTATGGAGGAATTAATACAGCAGTAAGTTTGTTTTTTTTTTTAACCAAGTTTACAAACAATGAGGCTGAAAAAAGAATAATCGAAGGGACTTCCTCCAGATCACATGGCTAGAAATTGGCAGAGCCAAAATGTAAAGACCAGTCCTCTGGTTCCACCAAAGCCTTGCATTTAATTCCCAGGGTAAGCAGAATTCTAAACTGGCACCCAGCACAGTTCCTGGGACTGTGAATTTGATGGGCTGTACTCCTGTGATTAGGTTGTGTTATATAGCAGAGCTGACCTTCACACGGGAAGATTATCTGCATAGAGCTGACCTATTCACATGAACCCTGAAAAGCAGACTTTTCCCCAGCCGGCAAAGAGAGGAAGTTGGAAAGGTGTACTTCGCCTGGTCTTAAAGAAATCAGGCATCCTGGTTCCAAACTGTTTACAGAGCGAGGCAGCTTCCAGGAGCTGAGAGCAGCCTTCATCCAACAGCTGTCAGGGAAATGGGGACCTTAGTCCTAGAACCACAAAGGACTGATTTCTGCTGAGCATAAAAGTGAACTTGGAGGTAAATGCTTCTCCAGATCCTCCAAACAAAAAAACCCAGCCTGGATAGTATCTTGAGTTCAGACTTGTAATACCGTGAGCAGAAAACTAAGCCATGTCCCGTCAGACTTCTGACCTACAAAACGGTGAACTAGTAAATGGCTGTTGTTAGGTTTGTGCTCATTGGTTACACAGCAATAAAAAACCACCCCCTTGTTTCCTGCCTCTGTGTGCAGAAACTGCCCACTTTGTCTTTCTACATGCTTGTCCCTAGGCAGGGGTATCTAAAGATATAGACATCAGTTTGGGTTGTTTTCTTGTCACTGTAAATCAAGTGACAGTTGGTGTCAAAGAGAGTCAAGAGCAGTATAACATGATTATATTAGTAAGTACATTCTTTGAAAAAAAAATTTAAGCCAACTATCAAATGCCTTTCAACATGTCTCAACTCTGCCTGTATCCATATCTGTACAATCTTATGTTAAGAATACAACTCTCTCAGGGCACCTGGGTGGCTCAGTCAGTTAAGCATGTGACTTCAGTTCAAGCCATGATCTCATGGTTCATGGGTTCAAGCCCTGCATCAGGCTCTCTGCTGTCAGCACCGAGCCCACGTTGGATCCTCTGGCTCCCACTCTCCCTGCCTCTCCCCGACTCATGCTCTATTTCTCTTTCTCTCTCAAAATAAATAAACATTAAAAAAAAGAAGAATATAAATCTCTCAATGTTGGCACCAGTGTTGTTGAAAATCTCACTTTGTCTGCTAGCTATCCCAGAAAATCTGCAGTGCCCTTAGGGAGTGATCTAAATTTCCCTTTGTCTACAAATTTAGGGTTTTCCAGCCTTCTCTCCATATCATCTGTTTATGTTTTTTCTTTATTAAATAACAAGAAAATTATGAAATATATCCAATTCTTCATCATTAGTTAATGAGACATCTTCATTTTGAAATAGTCTGGTCAAATTTTATTTTCAAGTAAATTAGTAGGAATGGCTTTATCTAATTAATATCTTTGTTATGGCATATGCTAATGTTGTTCTTTACATTTTCCCTTTTTATTTTTACTGAGCATGCAGGTTATGTCTAAGCAATTAATATCCACCGAAGTACAGGAGAGTAACCAATATTTAAGAGTTAATTAAGTTCCAATGTCTTATATTTACTGATAACAATTAGCTGAAAATTATTATGAAAGCATATAGATAGATTTGTTTGAAATTAATCTGACTCCAATCTCCCATGACAAATTATGAAGTTGATCAGGAGTTATTAGCAAATCTGCTTTCGGGCAGGAAAAATAGCAGTATCATCATTATTAGCAACATTCATATTGTAATTATTGCAAAAACATGAAGCATCTCAATTAGGAAGATGCCCTGGAACAGATTTTTGTAGGCAACATAAATGAAGAAAACAGAATAAACTTGACTGATTGAACTTCTTTCTTAAGGGACTTGAAATCTTCATGAAGCCCATATAAAGTCTAAAAGTGAAAAAAACAGTAAGTATTAATTAAATATTCTATTATGGTTTACTATGGTATAAATATGAATACAAATATGACACATACCCACAATTATATAAAACTAAACCTCATGAATAATTTTACAACTGAAAAGAGCCCAAGGGTCTTCTAATTCACCTGTCTCTGTGTCCAGATGGAGAAATAAGTCCGTAGTGTCAAACATGTCAAAAATAATAAATACATGTTGGTAAAGTCTGGATAAATATGTGAGCATCCTATTGTTTGATGTCTCTCCAGTGGACCTTCCATCACTCCCATTTCAGGGAAATCAAAGCCCTTCTCTGTCCATGCTCTTCTTCAGAATCTGTCCACTCCAATGACTTCAAAAGAGATCTCTTTGTCTCTGACAACCAAATCAATATTTTCAGCCCTGACCTCACGTACAACTCCAGATCAATATTTTCTACTATTTCTGCAATGCCTTCAGCTATTTGCTTCCCCCTCTTCTCAAACTCATGATATTTAGAATTGAAGTTTTCAAAGCGATATATTCACATTTTGTGAAACTTGGTGCACCATTGTAAAGTGAATAACCGCTTCAAGGTCGTGTGTGTGTTTATATGTTTGATTTATTAAAAGCAGAAACCTTGGTCAGAAATTGAAGTCTAGAATCTGTTTCTGCCGAAGTAAAATCTTCTTCAGCAATATTTGAGGGAAATATAAGGACTTGTTTTGTTTTTACAATTGTACCTCTACTTCTTTAAAAAAAATATATTTAGAAAGTGAAGTCAAAAGCAGCAGTTATTTCTATATATATATATATATATATGTATAATATACATATATGCACATATAAAATCTATATATAAATATATGTGTATATATGTTAATATGTGTGTGTGTGTGTGTATATATATATATATATACATATATATACATATATATATATATTTTTTTTTTTTTAAGTAGGAGACTGACTTTTTATAATTCCTAAGGCTAACTCTTCTGATCTGCAGGAAACTTATCATTCCTTAGATCTAGAACACGTGTCAATTCCTCTTTAGGACTCAGGAGTACTCCATACTTTGCTCTGTTATAATAGATCTGTGCTCACTGCTCAATTAGCACACTTAGGATACGATCTTTCTACCCAGCTCTGTTGAGTGCTCCTCGTGGAATAGGACTTTGAATTCTCACTAACCCAGTGAATAACACTCTACATTTTATTCAAATAATGTTTTGCTTGTGATACAATTTTTGAACTGGAGAAACAGTTTTCAATGGCCACAGAGTTTGCCTGCCTCACTTTCTTGTCTTCCATTTTCTCTATTCCTCACCATTTAGGCAACTACTGTTTAAAACTCTACGCTGTTGGCAGAGGTCTGTTGTTTCATTAATTCAATAATGAATTTTCAAGGCCCATTTTAGAGCAAATTACTGTGACAGACACCATGGGGTAAAGAAGATGAAAAGGGCATGGTCTCTTCCCTCAAGGGATTTACAGTCTAATATGGAGGTCAGCCAACTACAGCCTATGGGCCAAATTCAGCCCACCACCTATTTTTGTGCATTATTTTTTGTTGTTGTTGAAACACAACCATGGTGCTTAAGTCACATATTGTCTGTGGTTCTTTGTGCATACCACGATGACAGAGTGGATAGTTGTAACGAAGTTTAAATGGTATGCAAAGCCTAATATATTTATTATCTGCCCCTCTGCAGGAAAGGTTTACCAATCCCTGGTTTAGTAGATATTATAGACTTATATATAAGAACAAGCAAAATGCTAAAACTAGGTTTAAAAATGTAAAGTTTAGTTAAAACTGTAAGAATGAAGGAGGATTCTGCGAACGACAATTTCTGTGGACTCACAAAAACAAGTAGGCATTTCAAGAGAAATGAGATGAAAAGTTAGCACCGGCTGCTAATATGTTTTAAGTGCTATCAAAGATAAAGCACACATGTCCATAAATTGCACACATAATTATGGCACAGTGGTGGAGGAAGATTTCCAGGCAATAATAAAAGGAGTTTCATGGCATCTTTTAAGATGTATTAAAGGTGCCCATTCTAGATGTTGTTAATGTGATTATACAAATATCTTCTTATAGCCACACTGAATATATGTGAGATCTTGTTTATTATTACAAATTAGGACAACCATTAAAATCAACATCCGCATTTTTATTTACAAGAATAAGAGTTTACACTAGCAAATAAAACTCTGTAATTTCGACTCTCTAAATAGGAACTTAATAAATTTAAATAACGTATTTTAATAAGTTCGCATGAAATATCAAAACATAATTAGGGAGGGAGCAAAGAAGAACAAAACATAATTGGTGAGATGTTTTGGGTGTATAGATGTTAATGGGTGTTAATGATAGGTTCAATGTTAACGAGAGGTTCAAGGGTTCAAACATATTTGCTGGAATCATATACTGAAGTTAGTATTCTTACTTTTATTTAATTACCTATTGTCATTATTCTTTTACATTCACATCTCTCCTCCATTTTATAATCTTACCTGATAACCTTCAGGTTAAGATTAAATATTTTAACTCAAATTGTCTCTTAACATGTTCTCCGATTTTCACATTACTTTCAATTGTCAGTTCATTAATTTCTGAGTAATTAAGGTAGAAATTATATATTATTTAAGGATTGTCAACTAATCAACAATTTCATGACAATCTGTAAGGCAGCAGCTTAAAAACAAGAATAGAATTGAATGGCTACTTGTAGCACTGAGAACATACTGTCTTGATAATAGAATTGAAAGTGATAATAGAGTATAAACATCTTGCCAGAAAAATGTTTTAATACAGTTTGAAAATGAAATATATATGATATTAAACAACATATAATGTTCATGTAAAAGTATCCTAGAATGTTCACATATTCATATGATCTTGAGAGAAGGTTAAGCATGGGAGTCTCATGTATAAATCACAGTTCTCATGCATTTGAGGTAATCTTGAATATTTAGGGTTTTTTTTGCTCCAATCCGAGTGAATAATATGAAAACAAACCTTTGATAAGAATTAAGCTATTATCCCGGCATTGAGCTCATTTAGGTTCATTGGGGACAACAAATAATGCTATCTAATTAATTAGAATGACAGGAAACTGCATGACATATTTCTTATGGCTGGCTGGTTTAACATTCTAAAACCCTCCTGTTGATTAGAACTCGCATGTTTTAAATAGAAAAGGATGTTAGACATCCCATCTGTTGTGAGGCAGAGCTTTAGGGAAAAAAAATAAAAAAGGTACACTCAAGTCTTGATAAGTTCAAGTCAGCAGAACAAGACAAATGTAACATGCTATCTGATACACAACAGAGCAGGCTAACTAATTGTTTCCAAAATTATTTTGTTTGCCATTAAGCTACAATTAAGGAAAATGACTATTTCCAATCTTGGCAGTTTAACCCTATTTGTCATATTGCAGAACACCTAGCTCCAGTTCAGAATTTTTCCTCTGTCTGTGTATGCGTGTACAATCGGCATTCTACGAAATAACTACACTTGCTTCACCCTCAGCACATTACGCTAAAAATACAGACTATTACTCGGGCCTTCATTCCCAATTATTCATATTTTCCGAAAGAAATTTTTTAGAAAGCATACACTTAAAGATATACAATTCGATTTCATGGCTGAAAACACTAATGGAAAAATCATGTACTTTTTGTTTTATATTTCACATATATTTGACATGGATATGGATGGAAAATGAATGAATATGTTTAAGGCCGTCTGAATTAAGCGGAAACTGGATTGACTGTACATTTATATGACATCACATGCAGTCTTCTATAAAATATGAATGTGTAATTATGCTTTTTGATACATGTTTGGCCTAAAGCGAAAATAACTAAACCAAAGTCCACAATTGCTTACCAAAGCAGGATTAGCTGGTGCTCTGGAGGACCATCCATAATGCCTGTAAAACTCTCATGCTCCTAGAACTACTCGTGGAAAATAACTATAAGCAAACTAAAAGTGAAATAAAAAAAAAAAATACAAACACTTATTTTTTTTTGTCATTTTAATTCTACTGGAAATACCTTTCCTTAGCTTGAAAATGGAAAGTACAAGCTATTCAATATTAGATTTTTTTTAAATCCATGACTAATTTCTAAGTCATTTGCAAAGCAGGAACTAGGACCACTAGATGGATCAAGGACAGAAGCTGAGAAGGAATTTATCTTGGCATATAATGAAAGAGGAATAATGGCAAGTAATTGCCCCTAGCAAAATTTCAGCTCATCAAGGCAAATCTGCCAAATGCTATACTTATCTAGAGATAAGTAGAGATGAAAATGAGATATCATCAAGGAGGAAATGGAACTAGATTAGAAGGCCAAATGTAAGTCATAGGTGTTAAAAAAAGGAGATCTTATGTTGACAGCATGAACATAAGAGGCAGCAAAAAAAAAAAAAATCAACAAGGGTGATCTAGAAAATAAATTAAGGTGCTAAAGGGGAAAACAAGGATGTAGATAGGTTTAGACAGATTAGATGCAGATTAGATATAGATATAGATACTCATAAATACATAGATACACATACATATGTGTATGCGACATGTTAGCTGACATAAAACATAGCATATAAATACATATATATTATCAAGTCACAACATAGTTATTTCATGCACACTACATCAGCAATGAGGGGATTCTTTCTAAAAAGAGAACCAAAAGGAAACTGGCACTTTGGTGAGGTTAATTGTCTCCAATTTGAATCTGTATTTTTCCAGCTCTGTTCTCTCTTCCCACTGTTTTTTTTTTTTTGTTTGTTTGTTTGTTTTTTCTATCTGGTAATTTCTTCCTGCTATACATTTCTTATATTTGTCTATGTTTTTTGTTGCTATGCTTTGTTTGTTTGCGTTTCCACCAAGGAAACGTTGCTTGCTTCCACTATGCCCATCTCCGATCTTTTCAGATAGATTCGTACTTCCCCATAATCAGTTCTTTATTCTACACATAAAATGAGATCTTTTTTAAAATTTTTTTTTTCAACGTTTATTTATCTTTTTTTTTGGGACAGAGAGAGACAGAGCATGAACGGGCGAGGGGCAGAGAGAGAGGGAGACACAGAATCGGAAACAGGCTCCAGGCTCTGAGCCATCAGCCCAGAGCCCGACGCGGGGCTCGAACTCACGGACCGCGAGATCGTGACCTGGCTGAAGTCGGACGCTCAACCGACTGCGCCACCCAGGCGCCCCTAAAATGAGATCTTTTAAACAGAATTGGAATTAGTCATATCAGACCAACTAGTCTTCCATTTCAAATCTTGCTAATGTCTTGTTTTGTTTAATATACAAACCGAAGTTTTTAAGCTAATCTACCTGATCTTTCCTACACTTCTTTGATGTCATATACACATCATATATATCATATATCACATACATTGAAGAATAAAACAGTAAGAAAGATGGTTGTAGTTCCAGCTCTGTCCTGGAACATAATCCTGAGCAAGTTTCTCGACTCTGTAAGCCTTGGTTTAATTATCTCTAAAATAGGAAATTATAATTACTTGGCTTGAGAGATAACTGTGAGGATTAGAGATTATAAATGTAAAATGCTGGGTCTGTAATCAAAGTAGTCAATCTCTATTCAGCACTTTCCAAAAGAAGCTAAGTTTGGGGAGTTTTAATGACTTGATCAAAGTCACATAACTCAGAGATGAGAGAAATGGGAATATCTCTCACACACACATTTTTTCTCTAAGATTCCTTGAACCCACCAACAATACAGCTTTCAGGGCACCTGGGTGGCTCAGTGGATTTAGTGTCCGACTTTAGCTCAGGTCATGATCTCACGGTTTGTGAGTTTGAGCCCCTCATCGGGCTCTGTGCTGACAGCGCAGAGCCTGGAGCCTGCTTCGGATTCTGTGTCTCCCTCTCTCTCTGCCCCTCCCCCATTTGTGCTCTGTCGCTCTTTCTCTCTCAAAAATAGATAAACATTAAACAAAATTTAAAAGTACGGCTTTCTAGAGATAGTTAAGAGATAAGTAATAATAATTTAGTAAATGATAGCTGGTGGTATTAGACTAGATAAGTAATAATAATAATTTAGTAAATGATAGTTGCTAGTATTAGACTACTCTTTCTAGTTTCCTTTTCTTGTACATTCTTCCTATTTCTATTCTCACTAACTCTATAGAACAGGTTTTCAGCATGAACCTTCTGACTATGAAGGAGTCTTTGTTCACCCTTAGAATGGAAAGTGTAGTGGCTGCCTCAGTCTTATGAAGGAGCAAATGGAAATGTCTCTGCCTAGAAGTCAGTACTGACTTTTTATCACCAATCTCTTGGGGCTCCTGGGTGGCTCAGTCAGTTGAGTGGCTGACTTCGGCTCAGGTCATGATCTCGCAGACCGTGAGTTCAAGCCCCGCGTCGGGCTCTGTGCTGACCGCTCATAGCCTGGAGCCTGTTTCAGATTCTGTGTCTCCCTCTTTCCTACCCTCCCTCATTCATGCTCTGTCTCTCTCTGTCTCAAAAATAAATAAATGTTAAAAACAAATCCCCGTACACTGCTTCCTGCTACCCATACTAGAAATGGATAGTATTTGAGAGAAGATTTGCATTGGTGAGAATATAGTTTTTTTGTTTTTGTTTTTGTTTTTCAACGTTTATTTATTTTTGGGACAGAGAGAGACAGAGCATGAACGGGGGAGGGGCAGCGAGAGAAGGAGACACAGAATCGGAAACAGGCTCCAGGCTCCGAGCCATCAGCCCAGAGCCCGACGCGGGGCTCGAACTCACGGACCGCGAGATCGTGACCTGGCTGAAGTCGGACACTTAACCGACTGCACCACCCAGGCGCCCCGGTGAGAATATAGTTTAACCAAATCAGTACCCACTAACCATTTACATAGCCAATCTCTAGCACACACACTCAAACCACACTTCATCCCATAAAACTTATTTTTCTGGAATGCAAACTAGACATACTTTAATCAAACATTAACTTCTATATCTTTGGCATTATTGGAAGTGTGTGTGTGTGTGTGTGTGTGTGTGTGTGTGTGTGTAATCTACAGATAAAATTTAAAAGGTAACCTTTAATCAGTAAGAAACTGATTGATATGTCATGCCCACTAAAGTTTTTCCCAAGTGTTTTAGATTTAAGGAGTTGTAGGAATTCTATTTTGATTTTTTAGGTTTCACATAGATTCTATTTTGGATCCAAATGTTTCACAGGATGCTATTTTGGTTTAAAAAAGAAAAGAGCTTTACTTAGCTATTTAAAAAGACATTAATTGAGCAAAGTAGGTGGATGTAAATCTAACCATGGTATCATGAATAGCACAGATCGAGACACTGTATATGCACAATACAGGGTCTGCACTTAGAATGTGGGCACAGATTTATTTCTAATATGTCTAGGATGAAAAGGCATTGTAAAACACTTGCCTTAATTTTTTTTTTTTTTCCTTGGGGCACCTGCGTGGCTCAGTCGGTTGAGTGTCTGACTTTGGCTCAGGTCATGATCTCACCATTCGTGAGTTCAAGCCCCATATCAGCCTTGTTGTTCTCAGCACAGAGCCTGCTGTGGATCCTCTGTCCCCCTCTCTCTGCCCCTCCCCCACTTGCACTCTTTCAAAAATAAATCAAACATGAAATAATTTTAAAAAATCTTTTTTTTGCTACTTACATTACATTATACTAAATTCTTAAATGATATTCGTAAATTAAAAAAAAAACTCATTTCATTAATCAACTCCATCAGGAAAATATAATGTACATTCAAGACAGATCTCCCTTATTTTAAAGAGCTAAATATCCAATTCTACAGAATTTCACAGGACAGGCATAATTAGCATGTATCTAACTTGGTTGCATAAAAATGCTACCCTTCCCATAGTCTATGCAAAAGGTATATCTAGAAATTGCCCATCAACTGAGAACAAAGGTTTTGAAACATCCTGTCTAAACTACTACTGCCTCACCTGGGTTATTTTCAGTCTCCATCCCTAGAATCTGCTCTTAATCTCCTGCCCTTCTCTTTCTTGTTTTGTGCTTGAGGTGGAGATAGCTATTGACTGACCCCTGTAGATTACATCAATCAGGTTCCTTAACCAGCTGGATTCTGGTTGGTTGAGACCATTGGACGGGAGAAGAGAAAAGTTTCCCACCCCGTCCCCTTAGCACTGACTCTGTACTTCTAGCTATCTGTGCATTCCTTTGGCACACCACCAGGTGACCTCGCCTTCACTAATCTCTGGCAACACCATTTCACTCCCTTGGTACTTCAGTCCCAGTTGAAGTAATGCTTCCCCATCTTGATAGTCTCAGGGATCTTCACCATCCCTTGTTACTTTATTTTGTCCCTGTTCATGCTTATAGTTGGTGACCTCTGAACTATCTGGGGTGAATTCGGTTTCCACTTGAGATGCTGACTGGTACACTCAGTATATCCAATTGATGAGATCCATTTCTAGCTTGCTTTTCGATGTAATAATGCCACAAACAGAGGATAACTTTATAAGAACAAATGCCCTACACAGGATTTCATACCATTTTCCTAGATAATTTATTGTTCAACATAGTCTGAGGACAGCTACTATCCTTGAAGACAATCACTTTTCACACATATAAACTCAGGTCTTGGGGCACCTCAGTGGCCCAGTCAGTTAAGCGTCTGGCTCTTGATTTTGGCTCAGGTCAAGATCACTCACGGTTCATGAAATTGAGCCTTGCATCAGGCTCTGTGCTGACAGCAGGGAACCTGCTTGGGATTCTCTCTTTCCCTCCCTCTCTCTGCCTCTCTCTCTCTCTCTCTCTCTCTCTCAAAATAAACTAAAACAATATATACATTTGGATCTTACAAACATATATCACCATTTTATTTCAAGTGAGACTCTTGTCTTTAAAATGCCATGTGACTCATGCTTTCTCTAGTTACCTTTTCCCCAAATAGTAATGTGAAATTATAACCTCCCTGCCACATTTTATTTGATAATTTCCAAAAGTTACTAGAAAGTGTCATATATGTGCTCATGAACCTATATGTGCTCCAGGTCCAATGGTATTCCCTCATCTACCTTACTCACCTTCAATAATGAAGTCTTGAAGACCTAAACAGCACAATGTGCAGGTTAGCTCTGTTCTGTCTGCTTTTTCATGGCATTCTGTGCAGCAGCATCGACATGCTAAAACTCTCAACAGGATGAATACGTACATTGGAATCTTCCATTGACCAAAACCATGCTTCACTGAAGAGACTGACACTCTCCTTCACTTTGTGTGCACTTTCTTACCTAACCATAAAAACATTACTCAGATCCCCAATTTCTCACTAAAGTCTTAGTAGATGTATTTCCTTTAGATTGGTCGTCTCACTTACCTGGAGGTGGTGGACTGAATTTGGCCCGCAGGCTGTAGTTGTCTGACCTCTACGCTGTTGTCAGAGGTCTGTTCCGACCTCTGTCTGACCTCCATATTAGACTGTAAATCCCTTGAGGGAAGAGACAAGGCCCTTTTCATCTTCCTTACCCCATGGTGTCTGCTACAGCAATTTGCTCTAAAATGGGCCTTGAAAATTCATATTCTATACATTGTCTCTTAACACATTTAAATCAGAAAAAATATATTTCACTTATTTTATTAAAACCTTTTAATAACCCCCATTTAAGCACTAAACTAAATGAAAACAAAAAAATTAAATAAATAAAAATTAAAAACTAAACTGTATTTTTTTTAGTCCCTTATGTGTGAGCATTTCATTATACATTTTCCTGACAAACCCTCATGGAGATTTTGACTCTAACCCCAGTTGGGAAGACATGATTATGCCTTTAAACACAAGGGATCCAGCCGAGATCATTTGACTTATACAAATTGATGTATAAGGAACCAGACCCATGAATCTACTCTTGTAGGTATTTTCATTTTGCTGTCTTTCAGCACCAAAAATTCTATTGTGGAATACTCTCAGAACCAGTACTCTCTTCAAGAAACTAAAACTCTGATGTCTTAATAAGTAAATCTCTGATATCAAGTGGGCAATGCCTAAATTAACAATGAAGGATAGTTATTTCTTCCACCTTCATCACACAAAGAAACGGGGTTTATTCAGCCACTTTTCAAAATTCATCCTGATACTTGATTAACTTTATGGCCAAGAATTTGTCTTCTAGGACTCACCAAACTCACTCTTCTTTTTATAAATTATGTTTGCAATCTCATTATTTCAGTATATATCTTTCATAAATCACTGTTTGCATATAATGAATATAGTGATTAAACTTTATTTTCCATTTTGAGACTAACAATCAATTATTTCCTTAAATATTTTCTAAATAGCATATAACAGTTGATACTCTGAATCTTGAACAATGAAATGAAAGATAGGATGAGAGACGAAAGAAATTCAGGTCTATTTAATTTAGCTTTTTCATTCAAAAATCTGAATGAAATTCTTAAAATTAACCTAAAAACAATTTCATGTTTAAAGCTTCTTTTATAGCTATACTTCTTGAAGTGAATTCTATGCATAATCCCTAAAGCTGTCTTATTTCAACGAGTGGTCCACAAATGTCCTGCTCATAATCACGTAGGTGGGCAATAACTCACACTAACTAAAGCTAAAACTTGTGGGAGGGGAAGTGGAGTATTCCACCTAGAAGCAACCTAGGTGATTTCAATGCCTTTTAAAGTTCAAGTAATTTCTTTAAGGTAGAAATTATTTTGCATTAGTCTTTGTATTGCCAACACCTCACTACAGTGAATAGAACAACAACAAAAAAAGCAAATCAATAAACATTTATTAAATAAATAATGGATGATTGATTTCTTTGGCTGCCATTTTCTCCTCCCTGTGGCTTTTATCCTACTTGACATACTCTCTTTATTCTCTAACATTTGGGAGGTAATATCAAGCCTCAAGTCTCTTCTCCCTTTGTTACCATAACCTATATCCCTTGGTACTTTTCTATCTCTTAGACCACTTTTTAAAAATTTGATTTACTACTTTCCCTTCTAAAAAGGAAACTTACTATTATTATTTCCACTTTACAGAGAAGATACATGAGTCAAAAAAGTTAGAACTGTTCAAATGTTAAATATTACGTTGCAGAACCATGATAATGATTCACTTTTTTTTATATTTTGAACTCATTTTTAGTACTTAACTCATTTTTAGTCACTTAGAAAAACTGCATATTTATTGAATATATAAATTAATGTCTGAATGAGTGTGTAAAGGGATCTCTGCATTGAGAGAACATTAAATGTTATATAATCTCTAAACAGTTAAAATCCTAAATTTATTGTGCATGTGTGGGAGTTTTTAGATTAAACATTAAAGGTATCTATGACTCTAATTGTCCAAGTGCAGAGAATTTCAGAAGTTTATCCATTAGTAGTCCATCTATATGAGGTGTAATGAACTTCAAAGATGGTTCAAAATCCTCTCCCCCAAAAAAGATCTATTCCTCTGACGTGACCTAAGGAAATTCTTAAGCCATCAATGTGTTTTTTTCTCTAGGTCTAGCCTCTCTGGCTAGCCTTCCATGGACTTCAATTTGGGCATAGGTATGAATAGGCACCATTACCCAGTTTTGTAGATATCAGAGATCCCAGCAGCAAATTTAGTGAAAGAGAGACACAGCTGATTGGTCAAAAAAACAAGATAGTCATATGGTAACTGAAAGATTTTCTCATATGACAGTGAATCCTTAAAGCCTTCTAGAATAATTGAGAGAAAAGTAATTTGTGGAACAAATGTTTGGAAGTCTTTTAATAGTAAGTGAAGATAGTATTCAGGAAAAGGTGGGTAATTATTTTGCTAATTATTCCATTTTTTCAGTGTCTAAAGAATAATGGTAATAAAACAATTACACATTTTCAAACCACAAATTTAAACACCACCACAATATTCCTAAGTTTCCTTTTAGAAATGTAAGCATCTCAATTTCAGATTTGAGTCTTTTGTTTGTTCATTTATTCGTTCATCATTTAATAAGCGTTTTCAGAATACAAACAATGGGTCAAGCACTGTGCAAGATTTTTCAATACTGAATTGAATAAAACATAATACTTATTATCATGTAACTCATAGTCTAGTGGATGATGCAGATATATAAACATGTAATTATACTGAGATAAGTTTTGAAGGAGTATTATAAAAATTAATTGTGACAACACAAAAGAGGGAATGATGAATTTGCTATTTTATGAGATAATTAGAAATATGTTCACTACTTTTTCTCACAGTGTGCTTTTTCTCTCCATGTTCGGTTCATGAATCCCCTTTCAAGATGATGTATCTCAATAAAAGAACATTCATTTCAACATCTGGAACTGCATTAATCAAAATTCAATTTAGCAAATGCAAACTGAATCTTATTCTGAAGAATTACTAGTTATTATTTATACACCAATCAACCTATAGAGGTCACCAGGAGTTTGAACTGTCTCTGGTAAGATAGATGGTTGTAGATAAACTTAAAAATGAGAATAATTTCCCTGTAACAACTATTCCAATAGTTTGCAAAAAGAAAGCAGGAATAAAAAGGTTTAACTCAAACCAGGGAACCTGGTGGGGAAAAAAAGTTATGTAATAGTAAAAACTTGAAACAATCTGCAAAGACATATTAAACTTTGACAAATAAAAGAGAATTTTCTAAGACTACTTTCTAAGTTAAGAGATTTGTGCAACAAATATAGAACAAAAAGTGCAGGGAATGCTTACTTGATCAGTTATAGATAAATAAAGAAAAGGTTGTACAAGTGCAAGAGAGTTTAACACAACCTAAATGTTGGTCAATGGATGAGTGGATAAATAAAATGTCATATATATATATATATATATATATATATATATACATACACACACATATATATGCATATATATACATATACACACATGTATATGTATATAATACATACATGTGTATGTATACACATATATGTATATGTATACACACATATATGTATATGTATATACACACATATACATACATGCATACATACATATGTACACACATACATATATGATATATTATGTACCACATATATATGATTTATATATATATATACATACTTATATATATGATATAGAGGTTCAAGACATACTAGCCCCCCCCAAATATGCCACTTTGGCATGTGGATTAGTTTTTTGTTTTATTTTATTAAAAAAAGTTTTTGATGTTTATTCATTTTTGAGAGACACAGAGAGACAGAACATGAATGGGGAAGGGGCGGAGAGAGGGAGACACAGAACCTGAAGCAGGCTCCAGGCTCTGAGCTGTCAGCACAAAGCCACACGTGGGGCTCGAACTCCTGAACTGTGAGATCATGACTTGAGCCGAAGTTGGACGCTCAATCGACTGAGCCACCCAGGCACCCTGGAATGTGGATTATTTTGAGCTGAAAGCACATGAGACCCTTCATGCTCCAGAGAAAGTTTTGTCCTCCGTTATCAACACAGAAGAATCTAAATTGGAAATCTTTCCCAGAATAAGTGCTATTAACATAGATCAACGTTATCAGTGACCCATCTATATGGTAGGGAACACATTTACTGAACATCCACTCTTCTTATAGCTCAATGAACCCAAACTCTGAACCCAAACTCCTACCACTCTATCCTTAATTCAGAATTTTAAAATATATATATGCCCCTCTTTTTGCCTCCCTTTGTATTTTCCACGTCTATGTGGATTCCCTGTATATACACATATTCAATTTGATTTTATCCTGTTAATATTTCATGTCAATTTGTTTCTTAGTCCAGTTCGAAAGACCTTTGAGAGGACAGAAATTCTGCCTCCCTGACAATATATACACTCAGTATACAATATACAATGGAATATTATTCAGCCATGATAAAGAAAGAAATCCTGCCATTTGAGACAACATGGATGGACCTCAAGGGCATTATGCTAAGTGAAGTCAGACAGAGAAACACAAATATTATATGATATGGATATTATTTATATGTGAAATCTGAAAAAGCTGAACTCATAGAAACAGAGAGTACAGTGATAATTCCTAGGGGCTGGGGTGAGGGATATTAGGAAAGACCTTGGTCTTAGCTGATGCTATAGTGGTAATCATATCACAATATATGAATGTGTCAAATCAACACGTCATACACCTTAAACTTACACAATGTTATATGTCAATTATGTCTCAATTAAAACAAAGTAAATAAACTGGAAAATCTGGGTGGGCTTGGATTGCAAAGAACTTTGGGGAATTTTCATTTAGTTTAGTGCTTAAATGGGGGTCATTAAAAGGTTTTAATAAAATTCGTGAAATACTTTTCTGATTTAAATGTGTTAAGAGACAATGTATAGAATAGCTCAGAGAGGATAAAAAGTAGAGAATATGGTTTAAATGCAGAGTCAAAGGCACAAACTAACAAACTACCTTCAGAAACAGCTAGTGAAAGCAATAGAGCATAGAAATAACCCACAAATGGAATAAAAGTACCCAAAAAGTAATAAAATAAACAGAACCAAAGGATGCAGGACAATGCCCATATACTCGAGTTTATACCTAAACTTTTCTATTAAAGCCATCATCAACAGCTATGCCAACTAATAACCTTAGACCATTGAAGCAGTTGTGATCTACATTATATTTATATTTTTGAACATAATCCAGTTAATCTCATTGAGTCCAACATTCCAAACTGTTAGAAAAGAAAGAGGACTGGAATGTGCATTCTATTTTCACTAGGTTTTTTAAAAGTTTTTAATGTTTATTAGTTTTGAGAAAGAGGGAGAGAGAGAGAGTGCGAGCAGGGCAGGGGCAGACAGACAGGGAGACACAGAATCCAAAGCAGGCTCCAGGCTCCGAGCTGTCAGCACAGAGCCCAACGCGGATCGCAAACTCACCGACTGCGAGATCATGACCTGAGCCAAAGCTGACGCTTAACCGACTGAGCCACCCAGGTGCCCCAATTTTCACTATGTTTTAATTAAAAAAACAGACACCGTAAAGAATATTTAGTGGGTTCACCTAAAAAGAAATCTGGTATTCTGTCTTCTGAAAAATATGCAAATAATATAAGATGATTTGACAGTTTTTAGCTTATGTCTTTTTGCACATCAACAACTGGTGGTTGCTATTAAACAATACAGTGCTCTACAATTCTTATCACTGTCTATGGAATTGCTGACACCACTATAGGGTCAGTTCCCATTAGCATCAGGCTTGTTAGTATTATATGCATAGAAAGGAGATATTTCTCTGTAGCCATACCTTTACCAGCTGTGCAAATACTAAATATAAACCAAGAGAGATTGGATCTCAAGAAAATTGGTACAGGGGTGCCTGGGTGGCTCAGTCGGTTGAGCATCCGACTTCAGCTTAGGTCATGATCTCGCGGTTCCTGAGTTCCAGCCACACATTGGGCTCTGTGCTGACAGCTCAGAGCCTGGAGCCTGCTTCAGATTCTGTGCCCACCCCCCTCTCTCCGCCCCACCCCTGCTGGTGCTCTGTCTCTCTCTGTCTTTCAAAAATGAATAAACATAAAAAAGAAATTAAAAAAAGAAAGAAATTTGGTACAAAATCAGCTTCAATACCTAAAGCAGTTTCTAGCATTCAGTAAATATGTTTTCGATAAAATAATAAATTTCTACTACCTATTGACTTCTAATTACCTGCCTCTGCCACAGTAGAGATTTTAATGTTTAAAATCACTACCAAGGATGGTTTCTATAGGTTCTTTGCAACTCTATTTATCATCAATAGCAAGGAAAACGACAATGACCTTGCAGGTCACTGCAAGAACAATGGAATTCAAGAAGTCCAAAAATATAATGACTGTTTTCTGCCTTTCACATTCAATAATGCTAATGATTCTTTCTTTATGCGTTAGCCAAACACAATTTGCACCAATAAAGTAATTACTGATCCAATGTTGCCAATCACAACAGTAAACATTTATTTTAAAGTAATTGCAATGTGAAAACGAAAAAGCTATGTTGAAAATATATGATCACGTATATACTTGTAAGAAAGATACTGTCAAAACTAACATCAACTACTACATAGGAAACAACTTAATGGAAATAAGAAAAATGTACTCATGGTGTCTTATTTATCAGTTTGATCAATTAATTTCTCTTCCCCTTCCCCTTCCTGTTTCTAATGGAAATGTGTTGACTTTTAAACTATACTTTTGTTTATTGTTTCATTTTCTTCTTCCCCACTTGTATCTGCTGTTAGAGCAGAAAGAAACTCTCTGCCAAGATATAATCCTCTTGATTATTTTATTATTCATATTCAGAAACCTTGATTTTAGTCCTTCATGAAACTAGAGAATGTTTATAGAAATGCCATCAACACTTTGATATGGAAATAGGATAGAACAGTGCTAGAAACTTGGAACAAAGAGAGAGAATTACAATCAGTGTGCCAGTATAAAAAATGGTGTATTGTTGATGGGAGACCGAATATACAAATGGACCACAGCCAGACCACATATAAAAATAGAACTTGGACCCACAACCTACAGCAAGCTGCTGAAGAAACCAACTCTTTATCTATAATAAACAACCCAGGAGGCCAGCTTGATGAAAATCAGATTTGCAAGAAGACAGATTGCTACCTCTAGTGATAATCCAGGAAGTTAAACAATAACTCTGGAACAATTGGCTCAAAATGGCCAGTATCTGATTGATAACTGAGATCTTGCCCGACTTTTGTCCCTACTTCCAACTTAAGACCAAGCAGAGAAGCCAAATACGTTCTCCTAACCAATTATGTAAGATTCTCTGCTTCTAGTTAGCCTACGGACAGCTTCCCCATACCAGGCCTCCATCAAGAGCATACCTGAAAGTTCCCCTTCTTTCCATTATAAAGCTTCCTCACTCCTCTGCCTTCCTTTGAGTCTTGTCCAAAATGCAAGTGGTGATGGCTGACCCTCTTGCTCTAGCAAATTCAGAATAAAAAGTCTTTCTTTCCTTGTTTGGCCGGCCTTTATTTTTTTTCCCACTGAAGACATTAAGGAAGGCACCTACTTCAATGATCAACAGGGAAAAATAAGAAGTACATTAATAATTGATATAATGTATAGGTCAGAACACACTTCCTTCCTTATTTTTGATCACTTACAATAAATTTTTGGCACACTATTTATGAAGCTGATATCTGCATCATTTATTTGTTGGTTTTTTGTTTTGTTTTGTTTTGTTTACTCAAATTTTCTGTGTGTCAGGAACACAGGGCATGTTTAGCTCTCAGGTTTTGACTTAGAGTCTTTCAGGAGGAGGTCAGGGTCACAGCCATGTGAAGAGAGGACTGGAGCATAAGGATCTAATTCCAAGAGGACTCATTCACAGGGATGTTTTTAGGAAAACTTGGATTCTCATTGGCTATTGGCATAATGCCTCAGTTCCTCATCATGTGGACTTTCCAACAGGGTTGCTCGATACCTCTCTGCAAGAGAGCTGATTCTTCCTGGTGAGTGATGAGAGTGTTGCAATAGGAAGCAGCAGTTCTTTTTTTGGAGATCTGACCTCCAAAGTGACACCAGTCACTTCCATCTTTTTCTAGTTGTTAAAAGTGAATTACCAAGTCTAGCCCATACTCGGGAAAAGGGGACTTACGTTCCACTTTTTGCAGGGCATGTGGAAGACTTTGTGAATATCTTGTAAACTACAACAAAGTGTTTATCTGATTATTAACTCAACCTCTCCTAAAACTCCATGAAACAGGTGTAACTAGTCCATTTCACAGATGAAGAAGGTGAAGTTCAAAGAGACAAAGTAATTTGTCCCCACAGATGGCCCACCCCTGAGCTAGGATTTGGACTTTGCAAATCTGTACTTTTAACTTCTTTGCTTTCTGTCTGCATGTACTTATGTCACTTGACAGATAATTTTTCAGTTCTGAAAACATCTCCTAGGGTCATATCACCTGTAATTCCTGATTCCCACTCTCTCTTTTTTTCTAGTTTTTTCTCCTGTTGGCCAGAGCAGCACCGTTGCCTTTCCGAGCTCCCATCACCTTGCTTACTGGGGAAAACTACTTTGTCCAAGAACACAATCTTTTTTTCTACTCTGAATGTGTTTCAATTTCTTGCTTATTGGAGAAAAAGTGAACCCACACCTCTGAGAAGCATTTAGATGTCCCAGATACCGAAGAGATTATTGGCTAAAGAACCTTATGGATGAGGAAGGAACACTTGTAATTCAAAATGAGAAAAACATTCATTTGCAAGATATGGTGATACAAGGATATGCCTAGTGCTCCCCCACCCACCCACCCACCTTTTTACTGTGATGGCTCTTTTTGAAATACCCCACAACAAATGCTCTCATTTTGCTGTCATGGCTATTTTTGCCAGTGCCCTAAGTACCCATGTGGTCTGAGTCTTAAATAATAGCACTGAAAAGTGATCTATGCCCCATAAGGACACAGGCCTAGAATTCTGTGATCCTAATTTTTAAGACCCATGCCAGCAATGTGTACTATATCAGTAGTATTGTGGGTTAATTAGGCAATTACTGATAATATTTCTTCAGGGGGGGGGGAGGGTATGTTTTATACTCTAAAGAGCTGGCATAAAACAGTTGAGAACAAAATGGGTATTAATCGCATTCCAGTGTAGAAATCCTCCTATAATTAGGAAGAGTATTTTAGTCTGTGCAGAGATCCAATATTTTAACATTGTTAGATTCAGCAAGCATAATTCTTTTATTTCTAAAACATTTCTGAAATATATCTAGTATATTTGCCTAGTATAAGTTATTTAAGAATACCAAGAAAACAATTAAAAAAGCTGATGTAACAAACAGGCAAATCACTGTTGAAAATCAATCCTATAGATTTATGCAAATCGTAGGATCAAATACAAATTATTGGAAAAAAGTTTTAAATGGTCTGATTTTAATATACTTTCTGTCCTCATGTATTAAAATATGCATACATCTTAAAAATAACTGTACTAGGACAGACACATAATTTAAATATCTGTTTATCTTCTTAACTGCTGGTCAGTTTTAACAGTTTGGCTATGACTTCATGACTCCTGTCGGATAGCAAGATTTCTTTTCCATTTTGTGATTTCAGAAAAACCTTTAGGTAGGCTTGGTAAGATTTATTTTTAATTTTTGTAATGTTTATTTTTAAAAGAGAGAGAGAGAGAGAGTGTGTAAGCGGGGGAGGAGTTGGGGAGGCGGAGAGAGAGAGTCACATGTAGTATCTGAAGTGGGCTCCTGGCTATGTGCTGTGAGCACAGAGCCCAACGTGGGTCTTAAACCCATGAGCCATGAGATCATGACCTGAGCCAAAGTCAGACACCTAAGCAAGTCAGCCACCCAGGCACCCCAATTGGTAAGACTTATTTTTTAGCACATCAGACATGTTGACGGATAAGTCACTTCACACTCATAATTTTGACCATTGTATCCTAGTTTAGTTGTCTTTGTGTCTCCTTTTCTAGCCACGGAGTAAATTGACAATGTGGATGCTCTCTTAGTAAAGGTTGAGCCAAGCCCCGAGGCAACTAATGTTAATGTTAATTAAAAACAACATTCAGAGCCCAATCTGGACTGCATGAGCAAAACCAGTCTATACAGGGGAAACTAGGTGCAATTCTCTTCTTGCTTCTGATACACAATTTATGTGTAACATGGGGAGAAAAATAATTTTTAACCTTATATTAAATCAGGTATTCAATCTTTGTCTTCTAGAAAACCTAAGAATCACAAACCTCACCTCTTTAAATTTACACCGGCCATCCAGTAAAGATGGCACATCCTGGGGTTCAGTGTGATGGGATTATCTATTAGAACACCTGAACTCTGTGGTCCTCGGAGCTTCTTACTAAAGATGGCCTGGCTTTGATTGAATTAAGGAAGGACCAGAGGCAGGTTGGATCAAGGGCACAGGCCACATATGTATGTCATCTCTCCTCTTACTTTAACTCCTAAGTGGCAGAGAATATTTTTTCTTTGGAAAAAAAAAAAAAATATATATATATATATATATATATATATATATATATATATATCAAGAACAGCACCAGAAAATCAGAACTATTACCACCAAGTGGGCCAACACTTTTGGAGAAATTCTTAGAAGACAGAAAGCAGATGGGACCAGATAAACAGAGTAGAAAATACATGGAGTATTTGCAGGAGCCAGGCAGGGTAGTCCTGCTGGGAAGAAGGGAGTGGTCAGAGGGAGGTTGGGGCAATTGACAGAGTGACGAATTGACAACTGCCCCAGTTTTTTCTGAGTTTCTAGCCACAAGCTCTCCACTCTCCCTGAATTCATTGATTAAAGTACTGGGTCACACCTGCCTCCTGGGCAGTTGAGTGGTTGTGGGCACTGGGGTGCAAGATGCATAAGGAGGTCACGGATGACCAGCAATCCCCAGGAAGTAGAAACATCATCACAAAGGAAAATGAATTACAGCATCGCCATAACAATAGGGGTAATTCTTATAATCAGGCTTTAATTTATATACCTTTTCAATGTTTAGCCATCTTATAATGGGGATGTGTTCCTTTGTAACTTATGAAATTAAGAATGTTCCAGTTCCTGGAGCCCAAGCTGCACTCTCCTAATCTCAGCCTCCTATCCTCCCTTCTCAGTCCCTAGGTTTCTTTCCCCAGTCAGTATCTACCACTTACTTAAATATATACCTTCTTGGGGCGCCTGGGTGGCTCAGTCGGTTAAGCGTCCGACTTTGGCTCAGGTCATGATCTCACGGTCCATGAGTTCGAGCCCTGCTTCGGGCTCTGTGCTGACCGTTCAGACCTTGGAGCCTGTTTCAGATTCTGTGTCTCCCTCTCTCTGACCCTCCCCCGTTCATGCTCTGTCTCTCTCTGTCTCAAAAATAAATAAACGTTAAAAAAATTAAAAAAATAAATATATACCTTACTGAACCAGACCTTGCTAAGCCGGCTGGAGATGAACATGCTGTAGGACTTAGTCTCTGCAAAGATGGATCCTCACTTTTCCCACTCATGAATCTTAAGTTGCTTTCTACTTCAAGAAGGTAGATCGAGGAAGAGAGGTTAAACACATGAGCCTACCCATGGCCCAGGCCATCAAAGTGCTAAGGAGAGCACAAGGCCAGAGGTGATTAGGGTTTGGTTCCGGTCCCAGGCCTTTAAGTCCTCAACCGTCTGATTCTTTTTCATGTTCCCTGGAGGTGCCTTGCAAATTCTATGTTTATGACTTGGATCACACAGTGTTCAGTCCAGATTCTTTATTTCCATGGCAGAGGCCCTGCTCAGTCTGGTACCTGATTGAACTGCCCAGGTATCCTGAGGGCCTGAATTGAAACAAAGTGACCCCCTATGGAATGAAGGCATCCATTTCCAGACCTTTCCGTGCAGTGGGGCCTGCAGCTTTTGACTCCAGTTGCTACCTGACAACACACAGAGGTTCCCCTCTAGTTGTGTGAATGTCTATATTACTGTTTTCTGTCCATACTACACAGATGCAGTTTTGTTTCCCTTTTAAATTCAAGTTTCATTCCCCATTCTTTTATCTCACTTCTACAAATTTCAGAATCAGTATATTTAGCATATGGATGGTATCTAAAAACAGTGTTAGCAGCATCGAAGTTTCTTTGCTTTTTAGGAGTTTTCTTTTTTTGTTTTGTTCTGTTTTTGTGAAGTTTATTCATTTATTTGGAGAGAGAGAGAGAGAGAGAGAGAGAGGAAGAGAGACAGAGAGACAGAGAGGGGGTCCCAAGCAGGCTGTCAACAGAGCCTCATGCTGGGCTGGAAGTCACAAACTGTGAGATCATCACCTGAGCTGAATCAAAAGTCAGACGCTTAACTGATTGAATCACCCAGACACCCCACAGCGATGTTTTTTTAAATGAAATTTTATGTGAATGTCAACTATAGGAAATGTAAGCCCACCACATAGTCTCTCCACTCATTCCTGCCACCCAGCTGCCCTGAGCCACCTCACAGAGTTCTCACATTCCCGGGCTCTGAGGGTGGCAGGTTCTGATCCTATAACACCACCACACCAGCTGTCCTTTTCCAGGAAAGATGACCCAGTGAAGTTGACTAGGGAGGGAACACTGGTCCCTTTTTACATGTACAAAAGCTAAAGCTTGGGGCGCCTGGGTGGCTCAGTCGGTTGGGCGTCCGACTTCAGCTCAGGTCATGATCTCGCGGTCTGTGAGTTTGAGCCCCGCGTCGGGCTCTGTGCTGACAGCTGGGAGCCTGGAACCTGCTTCGGATTCTGTCTCCCTCTCTCTCTGCCCCTCCCCAGCTCATGCTCTGTCTCTCTCTGTCTCAAAAATAAATAAACGTTAAAAAAAAAAAAAGCTAAAGCTTGTCATCGTGAGTGCCATTCATTTAAGTGAATGTTTTATATTTAAAAACTTTGGGTAGACGTTACTTAAAAATAATTAATAAAAGTGAGCTCATAACCACATTTCTTCATCCTTTTCACATGTCATGAATCCACTAAACACCTACGTTCAAAGGCCTACTTTCATCAGGCACTGCTCTAGGTGTGGGGCCAAGAAGAAAAGCTAAATTTTTCTGCTCCCAAGGCACTTGCATCTATGATATTGTGCTTGCCAGGGACTGACATTGAGCGTCAAGTTTATATATGAGCCCTGCTTTGACCATGCCCTTTAAGAAATAAATGTAAATAGAGCTCCCCCCACCTCCACACGCATAAAATCTTTAGCTAAGGCTTAACATTTATATCCTCAGAAATAAGGACACTGAGTTACTTTCCATACATACTTACACGGTAGCATGATGTGTACCCTTATACCTGAGAATCTCCGTGTCTGGCCCTGAGAACAGAAGTCATTAGCATTAGGACATACACTGTTTAGCAAAGGAAGGTTCAACCCCAGAAGGCTGAGAGGCAAGGAACAAACCAGTATTCCAACTCTCAAAAACAATGGAGCCTGCTCTTAATGCTTTGCTGCAGCCCAACGAAAGATCAGACTTCAGCAACCCTGTTTTCCTGTCAGGTGCAACCTAGCCAAGGTGAACTTTGGATTCCTGATATAACCCTTCAGTCAGCTTAGGACACATTTGTGTGTGTGTGTGTGTGTGTGTGTGTGTGTGTGCGCGCGTGTGTTTGGTTCTAGTAAGTACTTTTGGTTTGGTTTTAGCTCAGAGCTATCATGTGCCTTGAATTCTGAAGGCACGTGGATTTATAATTTTATTTCCTTTGTTTTCGTGAATTTTAAGGCAGAATCGAAACAATTCTTTACATAATGTAAAGCCTTGAAAACATACCTTTGGTGTTTCAATAACTTCTTAGACTTTTTTTTTTTTTCTGCAGACTGATAATAGGAAAAAAAGTATTTCTTGCTAATTTTAGGTCCTGAATTTTTTTCGTCTTACAGTAGAAATATACGGGATCAAAAGAACTAGGCAAAGACTCGGTTAGAATCTTTCTATTTCTGAATGTGTGCATGTGTTTCTTCCATCTGACTCTGTCTTATGCTCAACTCTGCGGTGACATAGTTACCGTTATTATTCTGCTCCCTCACTAGCTGGTAAAATGCAGAATCATGGATTTCTCTTTGACTGTCTGCACAGCATCCTGCTATTATTAGGTTAAACTTCACCTAACCCAACACAGATAAAATCCCCAAATCCCAAGGATGCGGGATGTTCCACGGTGATCCTCCTGGTTTATTGGAGCTCATGTGGTAGAGACAAATGACAGAGGGCCTCTAGGAATTCAGAATGGAATCATGAATTTGAAGTACTCGCGTCTAGGAGCGCCTGGGTGATTCGGTCAGTTAAGCATCCGACTTTGGTTCAGATCACGATCTCACAGTTTGTGAGGTCCAGCCCCACATCAGGCTTTCTGCTGCCAATGCAGAGCTCTCTTAGGAAACTCTGTCCTGCCTCTCTCTGTCTCGCCCCCACTCATTCTCTCCTCTCTCTCTCTCTCTTTCTTAGAAATAAAGCCATTTAAAAACTAGAATGAAATACTTGTTTCTAGATGCTTTTTAAAAAACTACAAAGCACTCTTCCAACTAAATAATATTTTATATAACAAGGCTTACATTCACAGAAGAAGCGGGGCCAGCGGTAACATTGACAAAGCAACAAAGCATGATTAATCAGGAATTATCAGTTTACCGTGTTCCATTCCCTAGGTGAGCTTCAGGAACACACTGTGAATTTGTATTGAAGACACCTTGGAGAATATTTCAGTCGGAATGCTTTAACCTTGGGATCAGGTCTGAAGGAGTATCAGATATAAGGCGACATAAGCAACAATAACTAACCCACACAGACCCAGTTTGAAAGCTCAATAGAACCATAAAGAAAAGCACAGCTGGTGTGGCGGTATTATAAAATCTCAAAGAAAAATATCCATCTTCTTGACTCCTTGCCCCACTCACTCTCCAGCCTTCCTCATCTCCTGTGATAAAGATTAAGCCCATACCGCCCACCTCCTCCGTTTCCCCTTGTTGTTGTTTTCTGAACATTCAAAGAAACTTGTCTGGCAGTCTGACCTATTTCAAAATACGTGGCTCCAAAATTAAAGCTATTACATACATCTCCATGGCTTCATTAAGTCCTATTTCTTTGGCTCTCATGCTGGATCTCATGCAGTCCTTTGAGAAAAGAAATATTAACGAGTGACCCGGCTTTAAAGTTTTCACGGAGGAAAAAAACAGCCTTAACCATTCCATTTCTAACAAAAGATTTTTTTTTTTTTTTTAGTTATGTATGTCTTACGATGTAGAAAATAAGATCCCTGCATTTAGGGGGTAAAGCACCTCATTTTTTTTAATATGGTGCTAGTTATGTGCATCTTACGCGGAGGAATTGATGAAAATTCTAGGAGACAAACTGAATTTCAGAGAAGGGCACCTTTCAATCTTTAGTAAAATCACACTGCAGAACAAGCAGTATCGGCCCTGGGAAGGGGGGGCATGAAAGGGCATAACCCACGTTCTCCTGGGGGAGAGGAAATCATTTCCATGTGGATATTCCTACTGAGAAATGTGTTTTCTTGTAAGGAGTGTTGAGCCTTATTGTAAAAATATTTTTATTTTGCATATTTATAGAGCACTTTACTTTAAAAAGCTTAATACCAGGGGCACCCAGGTGCCTCAGACGATTGAGCATTTGACTCTGGATTTCAGCTCAGGTCATGATCGCACAGTCCTGAGATCCAGTCCCATGTCTTGTTCTGCGCTGGGATGGAACCTGCTGAAGGGTCTCTCTCTCTCCCCCTCCCTCGGCCCCTCCCTCCCTCTCCAAAAACAGAAACAAAATACAATCAAAGCTCAATACTGATCATTATGAGGGAAACACAGATAACTATGACATAAATGCAAAAGAAAAAGCAAAGTAAAAAGAGTAGACAATTCCAGCAGCCATCTCCCATGGGTTTTCCAATCCTATCTGATGGGGAAACTACAGCTAGAAGCAGTGGGTTCACACAGAGGAGTCCCCTCTGTCCTCCGGTCCAGCAGATCAGGCTGACTTAGGTAGAGCTCACTCTCCAGGACGATTGTCTTGTGCCTGGGGATTCCTGGATTGGCTCTGGGAGGAAGAGCTCTACTCCTCATTCTAGCCCAGACCCAGTGCTCTCTCCTTTCTGTGGGTTTGCTGACTCTCTGGCACTTGATGGCTCCCAGGTACTCTAGATATGCTCTCATCAAACGTTTTTAGATATAAAATCACCAAGAGTGGTTTGGACAGGATGAGTTAGGAAAGAAATATTAGATATTGACCCCTGGGTCCTAAAGTAGGAACTAAATTGAATTCTGTCCTTCAACAAAGTAAGATCAGGCTCTCTAATTTGTAGCATGATATTCCACACAACAATGCCAAGTGCTCAAACTCGACACAAGGGAGGAAAAAAGACAAAGGAGACAGGGTGAGGGAGAGAATTATTGTGAGTCCTAAAAACAGAGTTTTTGTCTCCGTGTTTAAGAACACCAAAAAATTGGATGCCCGGGTGGCTCAGTGGGTTCAGCATACTACCCTTGGTTTTGGCTCAGGTCACGATCTCACCGTTTCGTGAGTTTGAGCCCCGCATCGCACTCTGCACTGACAGTGCAAAGCCTGCTTAGGATTCTTTCTCCCTTTCTCCCTGCCCCTCCCCTGCTCTCTCTACGTAAACAAATAAATGAACAACAATTAAAACAAAATTAAAGAATAAAAGTTAATTTTAATTTTTTTTATTTTTTTATTAATGAAATGACCCACCAGAATAGAGTTCCCTGATACTGTCTTAGGTCTCTAAGAATCTGTGTGCTTCTGGGGTAACAGAAGTAGGGGGGCTGCATGCATCCTGTCAAGGCACTTACATGCGGAGGAAAGGATGAGTTGGCAAACGAAGGGAGGCTACTGAATTGTAACTATCGGTACAAGTTCATACACACTGTGTTGGGAAACAAGTTGCAAGACTCGATTACAAAGGCTCATGTATATATGGTCAGAATTATGTAGAAGCCATCTGTACATTAGTGACTCTACCTAATTCTATTTTGTTAGACTTACCCTTGACCCTCATGCTGATACACTGTCGTGTGTAATTTACGATTTTTTATAAATATATTTTTGCATCCCATGAGATTACTATCTTTACCAAAATTTATGAGAAATCTCTCTCAAGGGCCGAGAGAAAAAAGCTGTCTTCCCTACCTCTGGTTTTGTGGACCCAGACAAAGAAGGCCTCCGGCTTGTGTGAATCACCATGATTTTGAAAAATTGCCTGCAGTCTCATTTCTCCTGCCTAATTTTAATACCAATTGCTTACCTGTTTCAAAAATGAACCAGCAAACGGGAATGCTAATCCCGAACTCTCTGTCTTCCTCCATAATAGATTCAGCATTTTCGAGAAAATAATACCTTTATTTCAGTGAGCGAAAAGGCCTTGACAGACCTTTCTTCAAGTCACAAAACAACCAGTGACAAAACCACAGGGTACTATTATCGTCTTCCATCTCCAGAAGGAAAAGTGAGGGATGGACGGAGTTAGCTCCTCAGGATGACCTAGCTGATGACCACCCCCACGCCGGGCCCTGCAGCCTCTGTTGTCCCCTCTGTCCGGCCGGCATGTGTCTGCACCACCCTCCTCCCCCTTGTCCTGTTGGAAGCATTTCTGCCATTTATATATTGCTGGCCAAGAAGTGACTCCTCAAATGCTTTGTGCATTACAAGGGATCGTTATTATATTAAACGAATTGTTTCCATGGAAGTATCCTCGACACACAAGGTTGCATCGGTTTCAGGTGTACAACGTGGTGATCCCACAATTCCACAGGCCATGCTGTGCTCACCACACGTGTGTGACTACCAGCTGCTCCGGTGATGATTTCTTGCCCAGTCTCTTAGCGATAAATTAAGCCAATAAGATTGGAATGTGAAACCTCAAGAGAAAGGCCCATGCGTAACGAATATGCTGATGCTGACGTATAAAATGAGAGTAGGCCGGAGCGAAAGAAGGTGGGCAGATTCGCATCACGGAGACCTTAGGGGCTTCCTGGCCTGCGGCCTCACTTCAATTTTAGTGTTCAATTCGTCAGTCGATTTATGATCTACCATGATTTCCTTCATTTTTTTTTTTTTGTTTCTGATGAGGCACCTGACCGAAAGAAAGTTATAATTCAGTGTGGTTTGTGGCTCTCTTGTTATAAAGTCTCTTTACTGACACCTCAAGGAAAACGGAAAGAAATCTTCTGATCAAATAGTTAATAATATTGCCAAATGGCGTCTCGTCCATCATCGCCAAACCTTGTGGATGGCTTGCTTCTCAGTGTTCTCACGTAGTTGGACCTTCTTCCTCTAAGTTATGTAAATACGCTTTTATCTAAGGAAATAGTCACTCAAAACCACATGATTTGGGGTGCCTGGTGGCTCGGTCAGTTAAGCCTCCTAGTCTCCGTTTCAGCTCAGGTCATGGTCTCCTGGTTTTGTGAGTTCCAGGTCTGCGCCCCACTCGACGCTGACAGCGCGGAGCCTGCTTGGGACTTTCTCTCTCTTTCCCTCTCTCTCTAACCCTCCCCAGCTCACACTGTCTCTGTTTCTCTCAAAATAAATAAATAAACTGGAAAAAAAAATTAAAAACCCACATGTTTTTATTTACCATGTCCATTTTAGCTCGAGCTCATTTTTCTGTTTATTGATTGTCATAAAAATTAAATACAAAATAGATAAACATCTTGTGCCCCCTGACTTTAAGTACATTACAATTTTGATGAAAAAAAAATAGCCCTAAAAATGTACGACTGTTAATAATTTATTACTTCATTTCCTAAGAGTAAAAAAAAAAAAAAAAAAAAAAAAAAAAAGGAAAGAAAAAATAAAGTATGGTAATGTAAATATATTTTTTCTTAAAATATTAGAAAAAGGGTAGAGTAATACAAAAATAACCAATGATAAGTTAGGTGGTCTGGATTCAATATCTGTATCTATCAGTAGGTCCCTTCACTGTCACTTTTTGAGGGCACAATTGCCTGGAAAACAACGGGGGTGAGACACTGAAAAGACTGGGAGCAGGGGGATTGTGAGGAGATCTAGATTGACTCATTCTGGCCATTAGAATCCTTAGGAATTTCTTGGAAGACTTCAAAGACATATATGAAATGAACTTTTGTACTTAATGTAGTGACAGAACATAATTTTTTTTAAGTTTATTTTGAGACAGAAAGAACACATGCATGTGCAGGGGAGGGACAGAGAGAAAGGAGAGGGAGAACTTTATGCAGGCTCTGTCCTGTCATCGTGGAGCCTGGAGACAAGAGATAAAAGACTGGATATCAGGAACCATGAGATCAGGACCTGTGCTAAAATTTAGAGTCGGTCGCTTAACTGACAGAGCCAGCCAGGCTCCCCTAGAACATAATTTTGGTAAGTATTTTTATATATAGATATTATGGTCATATATTATTACTGCTGTTTTCAAGGGCAGTTATGAAGAAGTTTTGAGGAAAACTATGCAATTGGCAGAATATGCAATTTGAAAAAAAGTGTATGTGCAATTACAAACCACCAAAAATGATTGGTCAGAAAATATGGAATTGATATTATATACCCACCAAAAAGCCCAAACAGATACATATACATAGGTAAATAACATAGAGATAACTATCTGTGAGGCATTATGACCATGAATATTTTTAAAGATGTTTTCACATTGTCATTATTTTTTATTCTATTTGGATTGGAGGGGGTGAAATTCTTGGATATACTAAAATTAATGTTGTTGCGATGCACAGATACAGAGGGGGTTTTGATGTAATCTGGGAAATCAGTTAGATGGAGCTTGAATGGAAGCCCTGCAGCTTTCTAATGTCCACATTCTCAACTCCCTTCCTTGTAAAAGGGAGATAATTCCATGTCATAGGGTTATTGCAAGAAGGAAATAAAATACGTACGTAATGGGCACGGCACAACATAAGCTGTATTTACTATCATTACCGATCACGTGGAAAATTATCCTAGAGCATCCACATTGGTGGCCGTAGAAGGGTGATTAGAACTTTAGTATAGTAGAGAAGGAACAAGTGTTCCAGAAAGGGCTAACTATACACAATATCTGTACCTAACTATATATACCATCCATAACTAACTATATATAACATCCATAACTAACCATACATAATATCCAATGTTCCCTTAAATTTAGCATCTGGTTTTAAGGAGACTAACTCAAAATCATGCATAGCATGTTGAGCTAAGAGTCAGTGAGAAGAATCTCCCTAGAAACTCTGACTGAAAGATAATGAAGTTGCATATATTTAAAAAGCAACTTCATTGACATATGAACTGTCACAAAGGCTTACATTGTCTAAGATTATCTGTGATTCTCCTATTTATTAAGAAGCAACATGATTGCTTCTCTCAATAAAATATTCATATGACAATGAATTCATTGTCATAATTAGTGGAAAGAACATAAAATATTCATTTTGTTTTCATTGTCCGTTTGAAAGAAAAAAGAAACATTGTAAGGGGGAGAATACTCGATTAATATTTAAACGATAAGATATATTCTTTTTCTTAAAGTTCACTTACATTAAAGCACTGTAATAAGTGTTATTTTTAGACTTCAGTAATTTTTTAAATGTTTTAATAAAATATAGCTGTTTTTTGGTAATTTTGTCTTTCTCTTTCTTCTTCTTACTTGAGTATACATCATTTGTCATGCAGGGAGTTACTGGATGCTACAATTCAGAAAAAGAGAGAGAGACAAAGAGACAGAGAAGATTCTTACTTCTCAATGACTGTGAATATGAGCTTGACTCGATAGAACTTCTCGTTTCCAGTATATAGTTAGATGGGTCAGGCTACATGCTGACTTGTGAACTCATTGTTCCCATAGGATTCATAAACAGAGATGAAACATCAGTTTATTTGGACAGATATTGACTGATGTTTCTCTTAAATGATATTGCTACTATAGTATACCAGCCAAGTACAGCAAAAAAAGAAGGAAGTTTGTCTCTTTCATTTTTTAATGGTAAGTTACATCTCTGGGGCATCTGGGTTGCTCGGTAGGTTAAGCGTCCAACCCTGGCTCAGGTCATGATCTTACTGTTCCTGAGTTGGGGCCCCGCATCGGGCTCTGGACTGACAGCTCAGAGCCTGGATCCTGCTTCAGATTCTGTGCCTCCTTCTCTCTCTGACCCTCCCCCGTTCATGTTCTGTGTCTCTCAAAAATAAATAAGCATTAAAAAAAATAGCAAGTTGCCTCTCAACATTTCCCTTCTTACACAACAAAGGGAAAATCTCCTCAATTATTGCTATACTGCTTGATATAGATTCAAAATTATAATAAAACTGTGAATTTCTAACAGTTAATTAACATACCATTTTGAATGCACATTTTGTATGAGTAATAATATATTGTAAACAATGTGAAATATTATGAAAGGAACAACATTTCTTTAAATGTTCCACAATTGCAAGAGTTTCACTTTGGAGTCCAAATTTTAAATTATTAATAATGGTAATACCATTGGATTTTATTTTTTTAAGTTTTAATTTTCTATTTATCTTTTAAAGAGTTTTTTAAGTTTATGTATTTTGATATAGCACATGCACATATGTGCATGTGCATATGAGCAGGGGAGGGGCAGAGACAAAGGAGAGAGTGATCCCATGAACTGTGAGACCATGACCTAAGCTGAAGTCAAGAGCCAGTCACTCAACCAACTGACCCACCCAGGCGCCCCAAAATTTTACTTTTTGAAGTGATCTCTACACTCAATGTGGGGCTCAAATCTATAAGCCTAACACCAAAAGTTACATGCTTTACTAACAAACCTATTTAGGTGCCCCAATACTATGGATTTTAAATTATGATATATATTTTTTATCCTGATATGCTCTTTTTATTTATCGTGGGACCCTAAATAAATTAATCTCTCTAAATATAACATTCTTCATGTATAAAATGGCAATAATGATGATGATGATAATGATGATGATAAATACATATTTCATGGCTTTTTGATAATTCATATATAGGATTTAGAATACTGCCTCCTGCACAGTACATATTTACTAAAAGGTGAAGTATTTTTTTATTATAAAATCTTAGCAGTTATTTTGTGGTATATACTTGAATAAATAAACACTATTTAAATAACTACTTTTTCCTGATATGCTGAACTTGAATTTTGCATAATAAAATATGAAAAAAATGAAAGAGCATCACCGCATATTTAATCACATATTATTCTTTATGTTAAAAAAGAAATTTTCAGGGCACCTGGGTGGCTCAGTTGGTTAAGTGCCTGACTTCGGTCAAGTCATGATCTCGTCATTCATGGGTTCAAGCCCCTCATCAGGCTCTGTGTTGACAGATCAGAGCCTGGAGCCTGCTTTGGATTCTGTGTCTCCCTCTCTCTTGCCCCTCCCCCGCTCTCTCTCTCGCTCTCGCTCTCTCTCTCTCAGAATAAATAAATGTTAAAACATTTTTTCTTTCATTTTATGAAAACTGTTATAAATATTCTAGAAAGACTTAAACTCTTCAAAATATCCTTTTTTTCTCTTGCCTTTCTGTTAGTTAAATTCCCTGAATGAGCTTAAGTGACACAGTCTTAATATTTATATGTCTAGGAAATATTAGCATGGGAAAAATCTCATAGGCCCTATCAATAAAATATTAGCAAATCCACTCCAATGATGTATAAAAACAATTATACATTATGACCAGTTTATCCCAGGTATGCAAGGATGGTTCCACATTAGAATATCAATTGATGTAATCCATCATATAAATAAACTAAGTAAGGATTATAACAGTATTATATCAATAGATGCAAAAAAAGCTAGGTATAGAGGGGAACTTCCTCTACTTAATAAGAATATCTACAAAAACCCCACGGCAAATATTATACGTAATACAGCAGACTCCCTCCCCGCCCCCCTCCCCACACACATACAATCTGTAGTTTTACTTTCTGAAGTTTCAGTGACCTGTGGTCAACCACAGTTCAGAAGCAAATGATAGTATCCTAACACTACGTCACAGTGCCTACATCATTCACCTCATTGCATCTATCACATAGATATTTTCACATCACCACAGGAAGAAAAAAGGTGAATACAATATAATACAGTTTGACAGACAAAGAGAGACCATATTCACATAACATTTATTACAGTATATTATTATAATTATTCTATTTTATTATTGTTGTTAATCTCTTACTGTGCCAAATTTATGAATTAAACCTTATTTTACCTATTTACTTATTTACAGGAAAATCATATAGATATAGGCTTCAGTAGTATCTGGAGTTTTAGGTGTCTACGAGGGGTCTTGAAACATATCCTTTGTGAATAAACGGAACTATCACAGTGAGAAACTCGAAATTTTCCTTCCTAAGATCAGGTAAAAGGCAAAGATGTCCCATGTCCCCACTCCTTTTCAACATTGTGCTGAAAGTTCTAGCTAAAGCAATAAGAACAGAATAGGAAATAAAAGGCATACAGATTTGAAAGGAAGAAATAAAACTCTCTGCTCCCACATGACAAGACTGTCTATATGGAAAATACAAAAGAACTGGGGTGCCTGGATAGCTCAGTTAGTTGAGCATATGAGTCTTGATTTCAGCTCAGGTCATGATCCCAGGGTCGTGGGATCAAGCCCTGCATCAGGCTCTACGATCAGTGTGGATTCTCTCTCTCTCCCTCTGCCCCTTTCCCCCATTTGCTCCCTTTTTCTCTTTCTAAAATAAAAATCTTTAAAAATAAATGAATAAAAAGAAAATGCAAAAGTACTGACAAAAAAACAAATGAAAAACAAACCCTCCTGGAACAATAATTCATTATAATAAGGTTGCAGTATACAAGGTCCTTACGACAAGACTGCAAATACAAGGTCAATCACTTTTCTATATACCAGCAGAGAACAAATGATTTGATTAAAAAACATAATTTACATGAGTGCCCCCCTAAAATGTACTAGTTAAGTATATATCTAACATAATATGTACAATATCTTTATTAAAAAAAAACTACAAAACTATGATTCATACAACTAAAGAAGAATTAAATCATTGGAAAGATATTCCATGTTCATGTATAGAAAGACTCAATATTGTAAAGATATTAGTTCTTCCCATCTCGATGTATAGATTCAAAGCAACCTCAGTCAAATCTCACCAAGTTATTTTGTGGAAAATGGCAAACTGATTCTAAAGTTCATATGTCTCTTCTGTTCCAGAATAGACAACAAAACATTTAAGTTGAAGGACTGACACTACCCAAATGTAAGACTTACTATAAAGCTTCATTAATTAAGACAGATTGGTACTATTGCAAGAATAGATTAAAAACAAACAAAACAAAACACAAAGCAAAAAACAAAAAAACAAAACGAACAAAAAACCCATTGATATAGAATAGAAAACCGAGAAACAGATCCTCATGAATACAGACAACTAATCTTTGCTAAAGGAGCCAAGACATTAAAATAAAACAAAAAGTGGTCTTTTGGGGTGGCTTGGTTAAGCGTCCAACTCTTGATTTCAGTTCACGTCATGATCTCACAGGTTTGTGAGTTCGAGCCCCACATCAGTCTCCACACTGTCAGTGCACAGCCTGCTTGGTATTCTCTCTCTCCGTCTGCCCTTCCCCATCATGTGCATGTGTTCTCTCTCTCTCTCTCTCTCTCTCTCTCTTTCTCAAAATAAATAAATAACTTTAAAAAATGGTCTTCTCAGCAAAATAAGCCTGGGACAATTGGACATACATATAAAAAAGTAAATTTATACACAGTATTTACACCCTTCACAAAAATTAACCCCAAATGGATCATAAATCTAAGACAAAAATGCAAAACTATAAAACTCCTAGAAAATAACATAAGAGAAACTGTAGATAGCCATGATTATGGCAATGACTATTTGATACAACACCGAGGGCATGACCCATGAAATAAGTAATTGATAAGCTACATTTTATTAAAATTAAAAAAAAAAAAAAAACTTCTGTTCAGTGGAAGATAATGTCGAGAGAATGAGAACACAAACCACAGAAGTGGAGAAAATATTTGCAAAAGACATACTTGTAAATGACTGTTACCCACGATGTAGAAGAATCCTTAAAATCCAAGATTAACAACCACTCTGAGGTAAAAAGAGGGAGGTAATTACTTCAACAGATACTTCAGCTAAGAAGATGTATGGATGACAAGCATATGAAAAGATGCGAAGCATATGTTACTAAGAAAGGCACATTAAAAACGAGGTATCACTAATACCTATTAAAATGGCCAAAATCCGAAACACTGCTGCCATCAATTGCTGGCAAGGATGTGTAGCAACAGGAACTTTCAGGAATTGCCGGTCAGAATACAAAATGGCCCCTTTCAACTACCGAAAGTAGTTGAAAAGTTAAGCCACACACAAACTTGTGCACAGATGTTTATAGAAACTCTCTTCGTATTATCAAAGCTTGGAAGCCATCCAGATGTCCTTTGAACAATGAATGGACCAATAGTGGTCTATCCAGAGAATAGAATATTATTCAGTGCTAAAAAGAAATGAACTGTTAAACTATGAAAAAACCTGGAAGAACCTTACTACATTACTACATGAAAGAAGCCAATCTGGAAAGGCTACCTGTTGTATAATTCCACATATATGACATTCTGGAAAAAGCAAAACTATGGAGGCAGTAGAAAAATCAGTATTTATCAAGGGTTGGGGTAAGGAAAGGTGAATAGGCAGAGAACCAAGGAATTTTAGGGCTGTGCAAATATGCTGTATGATACCATAATAAAGGAACGCGTGTCATTTACATTATACAAGCTCATAGGTTGTTTAACACCAAGAGTGAACTAAGTAAAGTAAGCTATGGATTTTGGTTTATTATGATGTGTCAATGTAGGTTTGTCAAATCTAACAAATGTCCCATTCTGGCTGGGGATGTCGATTAGGGGGCTAGCTATACATATTTGGGGCAGGGGCAAATAGCAAATCTCTGTATTTCCTCTCAGTTTTGGTCTGACCCTAAAACTTCTCTAAAAATCTAAAGTCTTGGGGCACCTGAGTGGCTCAGTCAGTTGAGCGCCTGACTTCAGCTCAGGTCATGACCTCACAGTTTGTGAGTTCCAGCCCCGTGTCGGGCTCTGTGCTGGCAGCTCGGAGCCTGGAGCCTGCTTCAGAATCTGGATCTCCCTCTCTCTCTGCCCCTCCCCTGCTTGTGCTCTATCTCTCTAAAAAATAAATAGACATTAAACATTTTTAAAATAAATAAAAATATAAAGTCTTAATAAAATATTAAAAAAAAAACTCACAATCAAATGAATGG
Organism: Lynx rufus; assembly: GCF_022079265.1. Lineage (NCBI taxonomy): Eukaryota > Metazoa > Chordata > Mammalia > Carnivora > Felidae > Lynx > Lynx rufus. Next base: position 22,976,043 of record NW_025814845.1, on the reverse strand, counting down.
CATAGGTTTTGTTTATAAACACTGTTCAGTATCAATAACAGTCCAAACATACAGCACAGGAAGCTGCCTACTCTGGGTTTTGTTTTGTTTTGTTTTGTTTTGTTTTTTACTTGCCTGGACCAGAAAAGAAACCCATAGTTATTTTGCCATCATCCTTTTCACAAGCCCGATAGAAATGAGGCCATTATATCCAATCATGCCAGTCATCACAGAAGTGACTATAGACTTTTGTTGTCTTTGTCAGTGGTAAATTCCACGAATCTTGTGTCTTCTTGATGTCAAGTTTTCGCATTAAAGTTGCCAAAATTCTAGCACAATAAGGATGTACTTACAGCTTTTAGAATAAAGCTAGGGCTTTTTTTCCTTACTTCAAAAAAACTCTGAGGTTTAAGAGGAAATAAAATGGCCTTCGATTTACTTCATAATGCAAAGAACATGAAATCAACTCTAAATCAGCAACTATAGACACTTCTGTCCCATACACACACATATACACACACTGTATTTATTGTAGTAGGTGTAAGTTCATTATTTTTGGAACATTTTGTTGTGTGGTGTAATAGGCATTTTTGTTGTTGTTAACCTGTCTACTTTGTTAATTTGTGACTGATGATTCTAAAGCATGCCAATTAGAAAAGGTTAATCTGGGATTTAAGATTATTTTAAGGTAATTCCCCAAGTATGGTTTCCTATAAGAAAATTTAATCGACACTCAGTTCAAAAGTAGCATAATCACCATATTTAAATGTCTCTATGATGAACTATGAGCATTCACCAATTGATCTTCTAAATGTTTCCAATCAATAATTTTCCAGCAGTTTAAAAGAAAGGAACTACATAGACAGCATATTTCCTACTTGAGGCGCATGTGTTTTATCCATGTACTGTGAGAATACATTATTTTGTGTTGAAATATTTATCCATATTTCTCATTAGTTTGTCCGTGCAACTGTATCTTGTTCATTAGAGACTGGACAGTTAAAACTTGGCATATTGTGAGAAAGCCTTGGTGTTTCACATTTTTCAATCTCAACTAACATATAGATATGAATCTTGTTCAAATCTTCAAAAGGCACCAAATATATACATATAAACATATATATATATAAAAGTCACCAAATATATATATAAATACATATGTATAAACATATATATAAATATATATATGTTTGTGTGTATATGCACATATACATACATATATACAAATATATATGTATATGCACATATACATATATATATACAAATATATATGTATATATACAAATACATATATAGTCCACTTCAATGCATATCTTTTTCCACTTAAACTTTTTTGTTTTGAAAGTTATATCAGAACATTTTACTATTGGTGAGAAGAGTAGATAATACTATTCTCATTATATATTGTCATTAAAAGTGGCATGTTTTAATACATTTCTTTGTGGAAAAATTTATCTCATTTTAAGTTAAAAAGTAAGTTTTGCTTTGCTGTATCTTTTGTGTCTACCACATTTCACAGGAATCCTCGATCACAATTGGGTACTTATATATATATATATACATATATATATGTGTGTGTGTGTGTGTGTATATATATATACATATATATAAGTATATATATACATATATATAAGTATATATATACATATATATACATATATATATATAAACTCCACTTCAATGCATCTTTTTCCATTTAAACTTTTTTTGTTTTAAAAGTTATATCAGAACATTTTATATATATGCATATATATACATATATATGCATATATATGCGCATATATATATATATACATATATATGCATATATATGCGCATATATATGTAAAGTCCACTTCAATGCATATCTTTTTCCATTTAAACTTTTTTGTTTTGAAAGTTAATCAGAACTTTTTACTATTGGTGAGAATAGTAGATAATGCTATTCTCATTATATATTTTCATTAAAAGCGGCATGTTTTAATACATTCCTTTGTGGAAAAATTAATCTCATTTTAAGTTAAAAAGTAGGTTTTGCTTTGCTGTATCTTTTGTGTCTACCACATTTCACAGGAATCCTCGATCACAATTGGGTACTTCTTTCTGAGTACTAGGAAAAAAAAAAGTTCAAGTTTGAGTTAAAAATAATAGTACAACCAGGTACAAAAATTAAAAAGAACACAATGGTAAAATATGAGGAAATGAACTTGAAGGAAGATCACTTGTTTTCAAGGCTTTTCTTTCACCAACTAGTTGCAGGACTATGATGGGTTGTCATTTTTGGGGTTTTGTTTTGGTTTGTTTTTTTAACCAATGACTATTTCTTCCAATTGCTATAATCTTCCACTGGAAATCTAGAGACCACGACAGTAAACAACAATAACAAGACATTTATTTGGTGCCAATTCTCTCCCATGTGCTCATTTTCTCATTTAAACCTAATACAAACCAAAGAACTAGGTCTTATTATTAAATTTATTTTATACATAAACTGAGGCTCAGAAAATTCCTAAATCAATCAGGGCCATACAACTAAAGAGAGAAGGAACTAGGATTTGAGGTTAGGATTCTCTGATTCTACAGCCCATTCACTTAAACTTTTACTATATTACTTACGTTAGTGTCTAATGTAAGTAGACAGTTGTTCTAAGTGATAGTTAACTATGAATAAGGATTGGAACGTTATTTCTTTAATAATTTTTGCTATCAGTATTAGATTCCTTTATTTAACAGTATGTGACAAAAATTAAATATTAAAGTATTAAATAAAACAATATTTTATTGTAACATGCATCATATTTTGGAGCAAAATTTAAAGAAATACACATACTACTTATAGCCTGTCCATGCAAATGCTCAGTAGTAAATGTTCTAATGTTTCTATGACTGTCCTTTGGTGTTGATCAGATCTAACATCTCCCAAACACTGTGGTTCACAGATCTTACTGGAAATGTGTGACGTTCTTAAACGGCTACAATTTTTAGTAGAAATTTTAAGCCAGTAGCTTATCTTTGCTATATCTATGCTTAACCCAGTACGAATAGCTGTGTAAGAAAGAGAGTAGGTTTTCTGCCTTTTCAGCCATATGAATTATTTCTTTGTAAGTTTATTTTCTTTCCTTGGAAGGAAACCAAATAGGTGTGATAGCATGTTGGCTAGAATGTTATTTGTAAAGTCATAGCAAAATTTTTAAAATTTCAATAGAGATCTTTAGCAAAGTACTATTTACTCTGGCATTTAACCTCCTAATCTCTTCCAATTAGATAACATAATCTGAACTATATATATTGGTTATTTTCATTAAATAATTGTTGCGTCAATAGTTTCTTGACCTTCCTTTTGAAACTAATGATCTAAACAGACATGTGGCAAAGACTTGTTAAAAGTAATTCATAATAGATCATATATTCTTTCTTTGTTTTGGAGGCTATATATTGGAAATACCTTTGACACAGAACGGTTGGTGATTAGGATAAAAATGTATGTGAAAATATTAACGTATTGATCACATTTGTAAATGCACTGTGTAAGAGGTGGATGAATTTTCTGTTATGGGCCAGATGATAAATATTTTAGGTTTTGCAGGCCAGTCTTTGTCACAGCTACTCAGCTCTGGCATTGTATTATGAAAGCAGTCATAGATAGTACATAAACAAATGTGGCTGTGTTGTAGTAAACTTTTATTTTAAAAAATAGCAATGGGCCCTGAATTATATTTCATATGGTAACTTTAACTTATTTTTACAATTAATCAATAGTCAATATTATACTATATACCATAATCATATAAGAAAATCTATAGAGAGTTCAGCCATCAGAAGGACAAAAATTAAATGTTTACATATACATATACAAACCAATACTTTTTATAATTGTCTTGTACGTTATGTGATATAAATATGTTAGTGGTCAAGAGGGGAGAGTAATCAGTGAAGATTTAGGTACTGGAGAGAGTAAGCCAGGAGAGAAAATTTATTCACATATCGAGCAAAGAGAAGACTGGTCTCTACCTAATTTCACATTGCTTTTTAATTCCATCAGCTTTTTTTAAATTTATTTTATTTTATTTATTTTTATTTTTTAATTTTTTGCAATTTTTAAAAATTTTTCAAATATAATTTATTATCATGTCAGCTAACATACAGTGTATACAGTGTGCTCTTGACTTCGGGAGTGGATTCTCATGATTCTTTGCATACAGCACCCAGTGTTCATCCCAACAAGTGCCCTCCTTAATGCCCATCAGCCATTTTCCCTTCACCCTGCACCCCCATCTATGTATTTAAGAGTCTCTTACGGTTTAATTCCAGCAGGTTTCTTATATTGTTGTTCTCTACAGCCCAGCGCACCCACTTACAATTCCCCCAACAATATCCCCCTGAAATATTTTGTGGTCCCCTTACGTTTAATTCTCTTTCCCATACTCAGATTCATGTGTATGCATTGACATTGTATCCATTTTTCAATTCCAGTCAAAACATATATTCTTCAGAAAGCATTTTATGATTCCTTCCAAGTATTCCTCACTGTTGAATACCCAGGCCATTTGTACCACCCACATTCTACACATTAATATCACTTTGTGTGTGTTTCTCCCCCACTCTTATACTAGTCCTCAAATTACTTGAAGGTCTTTCTTATTTGTATAATTTGATGATATCTAGTCACCAGACCAAAATACTTGAGACATAGAATAGTGTATCTGGATTGAATTAAATGCCTTCAATATGAATTGAAAGGAAGGTATAAACTCTTGTACCCAGGGAACCAACAAGTGTTTGAAACTTAGTGCTACCAAGAGCTGAATAGTGCTTATAGCTGTATCCAGTATTTTAAATTAACCCTTTTTAACTGGTGTTTCCATAAGCCTGGACCAACATCATGATGGTAGTATTCATTATGTTAGTGTTTTTCCCACTCTTTTCAACACTGATGTCAAAGTGTGTACTCTGGAAAAGATCACTACTCAGTCACTAGTACGGTTTCCTGAGCTACTTGAATACGAAAATACCTCCCCATATTTTGAACACGGACTCTTATCTCCAGAAGAATCTTTAAACTAGTCATCTACCTGCAAATGTTTCACTAATTTGGTAAGAATGTTTTTACCCGTTTTCCCAGTTTGTGATATCTTGGTTGGGAACTTTCGCTTCAAGGGTCTATTTGGACTGACACAGGCATCATACCAAAAGAGAGATTTGCTATCACCAAAGAAACAAATCTAAATGCATGGCAGTCTTAAGAATGGGTTATTTGAAGGCAAGGAACTGAAAAATGGAAATCCATGTTATGTGGTATCAAAACATTTGATTAAACAATCACTTGAGATAGTTTGACAGTCAGAATACATAGTTAATGATGTTGTAGCATTCAGAGAAGAAATGATAGTCGTCAAAGGTGCCTGTACCACCTGTATTTGACAAGATATTACAAGAAATTATTTCAGTAAATAATCTATTTGAAAGCAGGGATAAAAGAGTACACAAAGACTTCAGAAATTTTATGTTGGAAGTAGATATTGCTCCTTAACCCTAAGAAAATGAAGATCAAAATAGGGAAAGTCATAACAAAAATATCAAACTCCAAATTGCAAGGGGGTCAAATCAAATGGAGAACCATTACATCTATTGCTAAAGCCTCTGAAAGAATTCGTGTGTTTTTTTTTTTTCAGAAAGTCTCTTTTGTTGGAAAAATTGTTCAGAAAAAGGTTGAATGTTGCAATATGCTTACTAAATTTGATAAGCTCAAGCTATTTGTGAATAAGTCTAGGGAAAGAGGGATGTCCCTCCCAAACAGAACTGTCATTGTAGTTACTGGCACATGGAACTGATTGGACTCCAATTGTTAAGAAGGTAGATAAGTTACTGAGAGAGTCATACTGCCTAAAGAACCATAACTTACACTAAAAGAGATTGCAACTGTCTAAGACTTAAAACAAGCTTTCTCTGAAAAGGAATATGGATGGGAAGGTTATTCAGTCCTCAGGAGGATATAGTTTTCTACTTTGAACATCAGATGTGGCCAGAAATGGCAATAGAGGGTAAAATCTGTGAAAGGCATGCAAAGAGTCACAGAAAACATTAGGCTGAGAAAACACTGCTCCCGCAGAGCAGAATCAGAGAATATTCAAAGAACATTCCTCACCACGAGGGTAAGGATATCTCAAAAGTTTGCCCAGTGGTGGTTTCAGGATTGCTATAGATTACTACCTGCTGTGTATCTTACACCCCCCACAACTATTTTTTTGAGTGGGGGAGAAGGACAAAAGGAGAAAGAGAGAGAATGAATCTCAGACACGCACAGAGCCTCACCCAGCACTCTATCCCACATGAGATCATGAACCAAGCTGAAGTCAAGAGTCCTATGCTCAACTGACTGAGCCACCCAGGCATCTTCCCCTTTCTAAATGTGTTATTGATTGCAGTTTTCCAGCATATGTTGTACCATTATATATTGGGGTGTGAGGGCCAATGACATATATATCTGGATCAAGAAAAGTCATATCTGGTTTTGCTATAGAGAATTTCACATATCACCTCCATGCAAACACCAACATATATCACTTTCAGATTGTCATTATGATGAGTTAGTGCTTAAGACTTGTTTACTTTGAGAGGTGAGTAAGCCTATATTATACGCAGAAAGAAGAGTGAATCAGATATTTGGTGATCACAAGGGTAAATTTTGGTGGTCATAAAGTGTTCAGCAAACCCTTCTGGCATCTTCTCCTTTAAGGTACTTACCAAGAATGCCCTCTTTGGCCCACTTCTAAGCGGATGTAGCCATGTAACAGATATGGATTTTGAGTTGTGAGTGGAAAAGCTGATATTTAATTTCATTTAGCTCTGAAATGGTGACCAGTAAAATTTGAGATGATGGCCATAAGTCAAAGATGAGTATGTGGAACAGAGTGTCTGGCTATACTTCAATGGGGATGAAAGGCAGCAAGAAATATGCATTTGTGGTTTTCAAGTCACAGAGATTTTTGGAGCATGTTTGTTATGGAGTTATTTGACCTATGCTGACAGAGCATACCTTTTCTAAGTTAATAGGATGAGATGTTTCTTTCTTATATATACATATATGAAGCGTATATATATATATATATACACATATATATACATATATATGTATATGTATATATATGTGTATATATGTATGTATATATGTATACATATATGTATATGTATGTGTATGTATATGTATATACATATATGCATGTATATATGTATATGTATATGTGTATATGTATATGTATATATATGTATATGTATATATATGTATATGTATATGTGTGTATATATATATATATTTTTAAAAAACCCTAAAAATGGATTATATGCATAACAACAAAGTATTTTAAGGACCTCCCATTAAGAAAGAGAAAGTATGTTTTTATCAAGACAATACAAATCTAAACAAAAAAGTATCACATATAAACTTATTTAAATATGAGGAATCCATTATTAATACCCTATATTTCAGTACCATGTGAGTGAAAGCTGTAAATAACGTCACACAGATAACAAATTTGTCATACTGAACCTCTGAAAGGATGTCATATAAGACTGAGGCTTCTGATTGCTTCCATTCTGCCTCAATTTTCAGAACTAACCTAAGTTAATCTGAGAATTAATCCAGTATATATATTTTTAAAATATATATCTGAGGGGTGCCTGGATGGCTCAGTCGGTTGAGCATCCAACTCTTGGTTTCAGCTCAGGTCATGATCTCACAGTTTTGTGAGTTCAAGCCCTGTGTTGGGTTCTGCAATGGCAGCAAGGAGCCTGCTTGGGATTCTCTTATCCTCTCTCTCTTCACCTCCCTTTCTCTCTGTCTCTCTGTCCCTCTCTCCCTTTCAAAATAAATCAGCACTTAAAAATAATAAAGAATAAAATATATTCTTTTTTGCTGCTTTTGCCAGAGCCAGGCTGACAAGAATGCTGTCTCTAGAAGACAGTTATGTACCTGATTCTCTTTGAAAGTTAGGAATGTATAAACTGCCCAATATTTCTCTCATGTCTCAATAGAGCCAAAAACTCTAATGTTAATATTGTTGATGGTTCAAAGAAAATCTTCATATCAAGATACATTCTTTAGCATTGAAACATCCAAAGATCACTGAATTCAAGGCCTTCAAATCCAGAGATATTTCACAACAAGTTTTGTTCCTAGTTTTTGCTTTTGCTTTTACCAGTATTTTCCCATAACCAAAGAAGATAACAGAGATAGAATCTTAAAAACTTTTCACACCTGTACAACTAGATGTGTGACTCCAAAATCAATCTAGTAAGCATTTTAAGGGGCATTGGTGGAAAAGAGACACAGAGATGTGCTGAAAAAATAAAAGAAAAAAGAAAAACATAGCCACATAGCAAACTGATAATGTAAATATAATAGAGGGCAAGATGCCACTGATTGGATGCACTTTACTCTGCATATCTGCACTACAAGAAAAATCATTAAATTATCCTAAATATGTATTTCTTGCCTTTGTTATTCCTTCTTCTCTCAGTCCATTTAAGGATCCAAAAATGAGGTTTTCATCTCTTAACAGTAATATAAAATACCTCATCTGTCTCAGAAATGACTTGCCTGTCTGAGATGGCCACCTCACTGCCTCCAGAATTCAGATAAAGTTCAAGAATATTAATAATTACTCAACCTAAAGTGTGAGTCCTACTTGTCATAGAAAAACAAGAACGCATACATGAGATCTGTTATTAGTGGCTCCTTTCCCTGCTGGCCTACTTTTAGTGCCACCATAACTAATATCAGCAACACATCAATAAAGAAAAAAAATAAAGAAATAGAAACTTGAGAGTCTTTCCAGCCATGGCCTACAGCCACCGTTCTGCTCCAACACAGGTGCTGCGCCAACCTTGACCTCTCCATGTTTTCCCCAGGTAAATCTTGATTTTTCGGGGTAGTTCCACTTTTTATTCCAAATTCCGATCCCCACGGGTCCCTTTATTTTCAAAAGCCAATCTGCTTGTATGAGGTTGGTCCATCATGCAAAGTCAGTTCAAGAGATTTTCTTTGATTACTCTATATTCTTCCTTTTCCCCCTATTTCCACACTGAAAAAAAAAATGTTTATTAAAAATCACATAGATTAGGCTCTTACATGGCCTCCGCAGCCTTTCTTTGATTGTATCTCGCGTTTTTTCGCAAAAGAAATAAACATGATAACTGTGTTTGCAGCCGCAGCCACGCCCCCTCGCTCGCTAATGCCAGCACCGCCTCTAGGTCCCTGTGCTCCAGCCGAAGAAGGGGGTAAAGGAAGGATGTCTCAGTACCAGGGCTCCTACAGAGCTGACTGCCCACAAATCGACCGGTGGTAAAGCACCGAGGAAGCAACTGACTACAAGAGGCGCTCACACGAGTGCACCCTCTACTGGAGGGGTGAAGAAACCTCATCCTTACAGGCCTGGTACCCGGGCACCCCGCAAAATTCGACCTTGTCAGAAGTCCCCTGAACTTCTGATCCTGATCCTCAAACTTCCTTTCCAGCATCTGCTGTGAGAAATTGCTCGGGACTTCAAAACACATCTGGGCCTCCAGAGCGCAGCTGTTGGTGCTTTGCAGGAGGCAAGCAAGGCCTATCTGGCGGGCCTCTTTGAAGACACCAACCTGTGTCACGTGCCAAACAAGTAACAATTACGTCCAAAGATATCCAACTAGCACACCGCGTATGTGGAGAATGTGCTTAAGAAACCACCCTGATGGAAAACATTTCAATCTAAAAAAAAAAAAAAAAAAAAAAAAAAAAAAAAAAAAAAAAAAATCTCTTCTTCCTGTTATTGGTGGTTCTGAACGTTAGATATCCCCCCCACCACCCCCACCATGGGGTCAAAAGTACCTAAGTATATCATTGCAAATAGAAAACTGGGGGACAGAAATCAGGCATTGGCAGTGTCTCCATTTTCATTTGTATGTGAATTTTTAATATAAATGCGTGCATGAATGCACGTCAAAATGTTTCAGTGAACACGTTTCAGCAGTTCAACCTTATAACAATTATAAATAAACCTGTTAAGTTTTTTGGACAATGCCAGCACTTGGATTTTTTTTAAAACAAGTAAATTTCTTATCGACGACAACTAAATGGTGTTTGTAGCATTTTTATCATACGGTAGATTCCATCCAGTCACTCTACTTTTCTAACTGAGTTGTCCTACATGCAAGGACCTGTTTTTAATGCTGTCTGTCTTCTGTGCTGTTCCTGTAAGTTTGCTATTAAAATGCATTAAGCTATAAAACAAAACAAAACAAAAAACCGTAAGTCCAAGAAATTTACATTTTTATAAAGGTCTCCCTCTAGTCCTCTCTATTTCCCTAACGCTCAGGTTTGAAAAATAAAAACTCCTATTGAAGCACACAAATCTATGGACATAACTTTACTTTCATGATTACAGCCAACCCAATAAATACCTGGTCAATTCTTCTACTGAAACAGCTAATAATGCTGGATTATCATACATTTAAAAATTGTTTAATTTTATCGGTAGCCCGGAAATTGAAATCTTAATGCCAAAATCTAAGTGAACTCACAGAGGTAAGTGAACCATAAAACCCTCTTTCACCTCAAGGCTATTTACTCACTTATATTCTTCAGCTTTAGTTTCTGCAACCTTTTGGGAGAAAAGACACAGGTAATAAAACTTAGGTTTCTTCTTAGCGAGAACTCCCTAAGGTGATACATCATTAGCCTAAGAGTGAAATAGAAGGAAAATCCATCACTCGCCAGTACCCTCATCCTTCCACCTCTTCATAAGAAGAGGAAAATTTACCTGTCTCCTGCACTTGTGCTCAAGATAGGGAGAAAGATGTAAATAAATGTAAAACAATAAAACAAAAAACAAAGAGAATTTTGCCCTGTGAGATGTTCTAACCATAAGCCAAGTTTGAAATCAAATTCATCCTGGAGGGATGATGTGGAAGGAAAAAAAAATCATGCAAAATTCGGTTTAAAATTATCCCTGGATTGCCAGTATCTCCAGGATTGGGATACTGGGAGTAGGAAATAGAAATCATCTTGAGAAGAAGAAGAAACTACTTCACAATCAGGTACGAAACAACTCTTACTAGTAAAATTCCAGAGACTATAAACATATAATACATGCAAGTCCTATCAACACAGAATTTTATAACTCCTTAAAACAAATAACACTTTTAATATGAGAAATAAGAGTAACGTGGGACATTTTCAGACAGGCGAACCCGAGCTGCTGTGAATGGATTTTATCAAAAGGAAATTCCATAGTGTATAATATAAGTAAAATGGCATTGGTTTCAAAAGGTCTAAAATATTAGTTGATGAATAAGGATAACATAAGTACATGGGTGCCCGGGTGGCTCAGTCGGTTAAGCATCCGACTTCGGCTCAGGTCATGATCTCATGGTCCATGAGTTCGAGTCCCGTGTCGGGCTCTGTGTTGACAGCTCAGAGCCCGGAGCCTGCTTGGGATTATGTGTCTCCCTCTCTCTCTGCCCCTCTCCTGTTCATGTTCTGTCTCTGTCTCAAAAATAAATAAACATTAAAAAAAAACTTTTTAAAGGATAATGTAAGTACATAGACATCCAATTAATTGAATAAATGATAATAATGTCTTGAGAGTTTATAAGCCATAATAGAAATAATTTATACCAATCAAATTTTATAAACTAGAGGAAAGCTGATTAAATTGTTCCAACATTCCTAAAGTGTCTAGAAGGATAGAATTTTTATAAACTTTAGAGTTCTGTATATTAAATTGTTTAAAATTTCTATAGTAACCACTAAAATAAAATGAGTAAATGGAGAAAAATGGTCTAAGGAAAAAAAAAAAACTTAAGTAATCAATCAATCAAAACAAAACAAAATGAGGGTAAGGAAGGGGAAAATAAAAGAGATGAGTCAAGTAACTAATGATATTAAATAATCAGAATGACAAATACCAGATTGAAAAATTTCGAAGCTACAACATTAATATACCACAGAGGATATGAAACAGTAAGACTACTTACCAATTAACATATATTTGTGAGTATACATTGGTGTAACCACTTTGGAAACAATTTAGCATTAACTTATAAAATTGAATATGTAGAGAGCTTTTAAATAAACACGTCAAACCTAGGTTTATACTAGAATAGCCTTATATATATGCATCCCAAAACATATGTAATAATTGCACTGTTTGGTGGAAACATCCTGGATATAACCATCAAGGGTATAATTGATTGGGGTGCCTGGGTGGATCAGTTGGTTAAGTGACTGACTTCAGCTCAGGTCATGATCTCGTGGTTCATGAGTTCAAGCCCCACATTGGGGTCTGTGCTGACAGCTCAGAGCCTGAAGTTTGCTTCAGAATCCCTGTTTCCCTCTCTCCCTGCCCCCCCCAATCGCTCTCTGTCTCTGTCTCTCAAAAAATGAACAAACGTTAAAAAATTTAAAAAGGAGTGTCATCGATGAATAAGGGACTATAGAGTTAATCAAAATAATTCCATATCTGTAAAAATGAATTAATCAATGTTGCATTCAGCTACATGGATGAACATTAGAAAGAGCATTGAGAGAAGGCAAATGATTCTGTTTCTATGAAGTCCCCCAAACTTGTAAAATTATGTACTCTCTAGGGATACAAATCTAATTACGAAAATTCAAAAAATAAATACAAATTATAAACCAAAAATTCAGTTAATGCTTAATGCTAAAGTGGAAAGAGACTGGGATGGCAGATGTGAGGTTATTTCAGTGTTGCTTTTCTTTCTTCTTTGACATGGATCATTATATTTTTATCTTTAAAGTTTACTTCTACTTTATTAATATTTGTATATCTAATAATGAAGAAAAAAAAGTAGAAATTCCTGTATAAAATAGAAGTTAGATGTGAGGTTTATGCTTTTAGGGCAAAGTCTTTCTTAGTAGACTCTGGGCCCCTGTTCATCCAGCCTCTCCCCAAAATGTTGTGAACATTTTTATATTAATCTTATCCTCCAACCTGTGTTTGTCAGCCTTCTTTTTTTTCTCTGTTATGTCATTGTATCTGTTATCCATTTAAGCATCTGTGTATTTATTGATAGTGACAGATATTCTAAGAACTCTTAAGCATGTGATGAAATGCATTTTTATTTTTGGAAATATATAAATATATATTAACAAAAGACTGATATTTTCCCCATGTGATACCACTGTTCTTACATGTTTTGATTTTCTCTATGAAGTTTTGATTTGGTGCTGAATATGGAATTAAAACTCCAAAACTGTCCATTGGCTTTCTTTTCTTTTTCTTTCTTTCTTTCTTTCTTTCTTTCTTTCTTTCTTTCTTTCTTTCTTTCTTTCTTTCTTTTCTTCTTTCTTTCTTTCCCTCTTTCTTTCTTTCTTTCTTTCTTTCTTTCTTTCTTTCTTCTTTATTTCTTTTTTTTTTTCAGAAACCTTTTTATCTCTTTGCTATAAATTTTGAGGTTTGGAGACTCAGGACTCCGCATGCACTAAAATTGTGGTTTAAACTTCAAAGTTTTGTTTAGAGATTTTTTTAATGTATGTTGTGGCTGTTCAATACATCCCACATCTTTCAACTTTTGTCTTGCAAAATGAAAGATTATCATTGTATACTGTATCATCTAGCATTTGGTCTATTCATTTATCTTTATTCTCTTCTGACAGGCAAAAAAAAAAAAAACAGAAACAAAAATTAAAAAAAAAAAAAGAGCTTTAGGTTTATACTATCTTTTGGGCATGTAAAGAAGTTGAAGGGAAACTAGAACACATCCAAAACTGTACCCTTAGGTCAATGTGAAACAAGTATAAAATGATTAATAACTGAATAGAGCTGTTTTTAAAGCCAGACACTCTTTTGTTTTGTTGGCCTTTAGTCCAAACAAAAATAAAACATTCCAACAGAATGTAATCTATACACTCTGGATGCCAATGTTTTGTTGGCAGAGTTGTTTCTTTTCATGTTTTAACTATTTTATAAAATCTCCAAGTAAGTGTTAAATCTTGGTTTTATATCTTTATATACAAAGGCCCTCTGTACCTCATAAGTGGCTTTAAAATCCATTTGATGAAAATACTGTGGCAGATACTCATGTATTACAGTGCTACGGTTGATTGGTCTCCATCAAAATATTAAGGAAGACACTTCTGCTTACAATAAAACAGGACTGATAGAAGCTGAGTATTAACCTAAATTTATCTCAATCTTGGAACACTGAGAGAATCCACATGACAGAAAACTAACGTCTCAAATGCTTGTCTAAGAATGATGTTGCCAAAGAGAAGAGCACAGTCCAGTGCGACAAAGACTTAAGGAAGATCAATGATGGAAGAGAGGAGAAAACACATTCAACAAATGGAAAAACTTAAAGAAAATACTTAATGTTAACTATCTGAACAAGTTTTCAGTCAGAAAGACAAAGGAATTACCTCCCTAAAATAATAAATGCAGATTATGACACAAGAACAAAAAGTATAATAAAAGAAAAGATATTAAGATAAATCATAAAGAGTTCTTGAAAATATGGTATGACTATTAAGATAACTTAAAAATATGGATATCATTATGGATATCATTAATGACAGAATTAGTGACCACATAAATGATCAGCCCGAGGAATTCTCCCAGAATGCACTGCAAAAACATGTACAGATAAAAATGAGAGACATACAACAAGTCAGAGTCCCAACATTTATCTAATAGGATTTTCACAGGGAAAATAAAACATATGGGGGAAAGACTGATAATTAAGAATTTTGTAGAACTAAAATATCCAAGGCTTACATATGAAAAAAGTCAGTGAGTGTTAAATAAAAATGTCAGAAATGGGGAAAAAAGAAAAAAAATACATTGACATACTATACTGTATCTTAAACACATTGAGACTAACAATAAAATTCTAATAGCTATAAGAGTTAAAGGCAGATTATCAACAATGTAATGAAAATGAGACATCATTTTCATCAGCAATATTTGATATAAGGAATAATGAGAAAAGAGTCTCAAAGTGCCACATAAAAATTCTTTACACATAATACTCCGTATCTACATAAATTATCACTCAAGAACAAAGAGGTAATATGGACATTTTTAGACTAATAAAAATAAGAATATTTATGGATAAATCATCTTTTAAAGACCTATTTGACAAAAGCTATTATGGCAAAAAGAAAAATAAAACAAAATAGAGTAAATGTGAAAATAATCTACATTTTAATTCTAAATTAAATAATATATTACATATATCAATTATACATGTATAGATTTATAATTGATATCAATATATATTGATGGATGACAGAAAGATATAAAATTATTCATTCAGTCTGTTGACTTTCTAAGAGAAAGGATACAAAATCTGATTAATTCCAGAATATTTTAAGAAATAAAAGCTTGTATGTATTAAAAATATGAGCAATTCCTGGATGAATAGATATGGGACCTAGAATTTTCTAATCAAGTAAAAATCTTAGGGAAAAAGACAAAAAAAACCCCACCAAATATGGTAAATATACATTTTTTATGGAAAGCTACCAAAATATAATTATTCATTCAAGAAGTGGTGAGGACTGGTATCCTTTTGTAATTTAAAACAATCCTGATCACAAGCAGAGAATAATTCTATTTAAAAAAAAAACTAGAGACTGTTAGTCTCTAAAGAATATGAGTGTAGTTACAAAGAACATGTTTCTCTATATTATTTTACCAATTCACGATTGAGGGAAATGCTACACTCTATTGAATGTTTAACAAGATACTCATTTTTTTCCACTTGACAAATTAAAAACAAAAAAGCTAAAAACAACCTTAAATATGGTCATTACTATCCACAGCAGGAGCATTATAGGTTTTTTAAAACAAATACTTAGAAATTAATAGCTGGAAGCTAGAAATTTAAAAATTGTTCTTTATTTGTAAACCAGAACTAATGTTGTGAAAAACTACGTGCATACCACCAGTGTGCTTACTTATAAGAATATTATCCGTGATTTGTGCATACCTAAAACCCCAAGGTACAAATTTTCAGTATGAAAAATGGAAATCCCTCAGCCTGAGTAAACACAACCCATTGAACTACAGTTCCTCAGGACATGGAAAACTTCACAGAATGAACCGATCTGTCTTAAAACCTACGATAGGTTTTCATCCCATCTGAAATAATGCCTTGAACTTGGCATTTCTTATTCTCCTATGGTTAGTTAAGCTAACTGAACCACCGCAGAGCCATTTTAATCTTAGTGTTTCTCCTAAGAGTGACATCATCATTGGTTATTTTCGTAATTCTCATTTTCTGCCATATTATGTGAAAAGTATATTCTAAATTGCAAAACTTTATATATCAAATCTAATGGTAGATAATCATTTGGGGGATATAATTCCTTTCATTCCTGCCAACACAATTTTTAACAACTTTATTCAGATAGAATTCACATAACATACAACTAACTCATCCATTAAAGTGTACAATTCACTGGATTTAGTACATTCACAGAGCTGTGCATCGGTTACTAGATCAGTGTAAAACATTTTCTTTACCCTCCCTAAAAACTCCACCTCTGCTTAGCTATCACTCGACCCTCAACCCCCACCTCTTCCTCACTTCTAGGCAATCACTAACCTATTTTCTGTCTCTATGTATTTTTCTATCATGGACATTTCATATAAACAGAATTATACAATACGTGGTTCTTTTTGACTGGCTTTTTCAGGAAGAGTAGTATTTTTAAGGTTCATCCATGTTGTAGCATGTATTACTACTTCATTTCTTTTTGTTGCCAAATAATATTCCATTGGATAGATATACCACATTATATTTACCCTTGCCTTTGTTGATGGATACTTGGCCTGTTTCTACCTTTTGTCTATTATGAGTCATTCTGCTGTCAATATCCATGTGTGAGTTTTGCTGAAACATGTTTTGATTTCTCTTGGGCATGTATATGCCTAGCAGTGAAATTTGGGTCATACAGTTTAACCATTTGAAGAACTGGCAGAATGAGTTCTCACATGGCTGACGCATTTTACATTCCCTTTGGTAGTGTATGAGATCCAATTTCTTTGCATCTTTGCCGACACGTATAATTATCAGTCTTTTGGATTATAGCTTTCAAAAGTATTGCAGTATTTGTCATTGTGGTTTGGATTTGCATTTCTTTGATGCCTAATGATGTTGAATATCTTTTCATATGTTTTTTAACCATTTGTGTATCTTCTTTAGAAAAATATCTAATTCAGATATTTTGTCCACTTTTATGTGAATTATTTCCTTTTTAGTTATTGAGTTTTAATATGTCTTTATATATCCTAGATATAGGCATAAGCATTTATATGCTATCCCCAATTTCTCAAATCTCAAGAACTCATTTAAAAGTGAATCTTGGGGGCGCCTGGGTGGCGCAGTCGGTTAAGCGTCCGACTTCAGCCAGGTCACGATCTCGCGGTCCGTGAGTTCGAGCCCCGCGTCAGGCTCTGGGCTGATGGCTCGGAGCCTGGAGCCTGTTTCCGATTCTGTGTCTCCCTCTCTCTCTGCCCCTCCCCTGTTCATGCTCTGTCTCTCTCTGTCCCAAAAATAAATAAACGTTGAAAAAAAAATTAAAAAAAAAATAAAAGTGAATCTTGGGTTTACTTTTTTGACAATAGGCACAAACTTCTCCATAATCCGCATCCTGACACACATATTTTAATGAATACATATTGACTTATTCATCCTTCCCAGAATATATTGTGAAATTATTTAAGTCACTGTTGTAACTTGTTTCATCTTCAACAACAGCTTCTCTTTCCTTTATCCATACGTGGTTGCCTTAGTGTTAATTAGTAATGCTTTTTTAGGTAGAAGTTGCAACAGAATCAATATTTCATAATGAATTTATAGAATGTGGTCACTTTTGTTTTTCAAAACTAAACAACAATAATTTTTAGTAATCTATCTTAATTGTAGTTCTTCATCACTGAAATTCACCAAAGCTCTGTATTGTGTTCACTGCATTATATGGCATTATATATTTAGAAATACCTCTTTTATTTTAATTCAGAGTAGTATTCTTAAACATTTTGGTTATCTTTTCACTATGGGTATTGTCTATCTTTGGTACTCTATACTCCTTAGCTACTGGCCTAAATCCATTTGTTCACCTCTCTTTGATATCTTTATGTTAATTTTATAATTTCCAGCTTGTATGTTTCTAACTGAGAGAGACGGTTTTTTCCAACTTGTTAAACATTCCAATCACCTGTTAACTAGCTCAGGCCTCCGTCTTCACGTTCATCATTCTCCTAGTATCTTAATTGATCCAAATTAAACTGAGATGTACACTTTGCATTTCCAATGACTGCAGCCATGTAGTTTCAGAGTATTAGACCATGTCTTCCCTTTTAAAGTGTAATTCTTCCTTTGCACAATGGACTCCTCTGGGAAATATCATTTTAAATGATGTACTTTTAAAAGTATTTTGTTTCTCAGTAATTAAAACAGAAATATATGTATTTTTTCTTTTCATAATATAACAAAACTATAAATATTTATTAAGGATTTAGGTTCTTCTAACTGTACCTGGATTCCATAAGAGACACAAAAGTTTTGGTCAGCCACAGCACAAAAGTCAGTGTTGAAGAAAGAAGAAAGAAAGAAAAGGAGAAAGAGCCTTAAGAAAGGTTCATCTAGTCCTTAAAAATAGTTTAGATGTTAACATTCTAAGCCATCATACTAACTATACTACTCTGTTCTTTTGTTTTGTTTTGTTTATTTATTTATTTTGAGAGACACAGAGAGAGCATGAGCAGGGGAAGGGTAGAGAGAGAATAAATCCCAAGCAAGCTCTGCGCTCTCAGCCTAAACCCCGACGTAGGGGTTGAACTCAATGAAATTGTGAGATCATGGCCTGAACCGAAATCAAGAGTCAGGCACTTAGGAGTGCCTGGGTGGCTCAGTCAGTTAAGCCTCTGACTCTTGGTTTTGGTTCAGAGCTGACTGACTGAGCCACTCAGGCACCCCTTTAATTTGTTTTTAAATATGATTTGTTATATTTTGAATTTTTATATATGCATAAAATATAATATTATATATATACACACAATTCACATATTCAATATAATATGTAGTCTGCAGAAGCTATGTTTGGCTTGCTGTTTTATACTGAGGGTTCAGATTTTGTTATAAAGTTCCTTAAAAATATATGAAAAATTAATAAATAGGAGAAAGAAATCATTGGGGGCTTGAATAGTCAGAAAAAAAAAATTCAGGGATGGTGAGGATTAGGAAGAACCTAGATAGATGTTGAAACTTAAAGAGCTGGAGAAAAAAGTGGAGCTGGAAGATATTCCAGAGTGAGTGACAAATGAATGAAAAGAGAGCACCAAAGCCTATGGAAAACCTCACGTGATAACGGGACCACTGTCAAGACTAGAGCAATGGTTGTGAGTGGGAAATTAAGTTAGATATATTACATGAAATTGAATTATGAAAGGGTCTTAAAATCAGGTAATTTAGACCCCTGTAGTAGGATAAGGGAGTCATTGAAGATTTTTTTCCCTGGGGAGGAGCACGGTAAAAGCAGTAATTTACAGAAATACTACTTACAACATGTCTGATAGCTTTTTGTCCTGAAGGGATGTGCAGAGTGAATTGGAAGATTTTTCAGTCTGAGAGATAATTCAAAGCTAAATGTTGTTCTTAGATTTGAAAGTTTCACTTAGCCCAGATTTTCTGGAAAAAAAAAATATATATATAAATATACCCTAAACTATTCACTATTTCACACTTGTTCTTATTTATATCTTGCAGTTTTATTTTATCCGAAGGACAAAATAATGCATATCTTTTTTTAAGTTAGCAATATATAAGTAAGTAGAAGCTAAAAATAAATGGAAATGGAATACATTTTGGTTGCTTTCTAAGAACACGCTGTCACATCCAAACATAAATCCATGAAACACTGGACAACACGTGTAATCAAGGGACTTTACAATAATATATGGGAAACATTTAAAAAAATTAGGATTATTTTGTGAGTAAAAGAATATGCATTCGATGAGTTACAGATGGCTCTATGGTTTGCATTACCTGCTGGGAATTTGGAAAGAAAACAAAATCTGGAAAAAGAACTGATAAAGGGTTGCGTTTTAGGGTTTCGTGTGACCATGAAACATACAAGAGAACATATCCAAGAAGCAATTCCAAGTTATCAGAGACAAATTCTAGTGAAACCCTTGGGAGTCATCAGCAGAGTGAAAAAGGGAGTGTGTAGAAACATTAAAATAGATCGGATCTTCAAAAGAGAAGAGACATTTAACAGAAAGCACAGGTGGTTATGATATATTACTATATTACATTGCATAACACTGATAATGACTGTGCAAGAATAAGTGATACATATTTTACTTCACAAACAAATAAAAAGCTTTTAGAGAATGTTCATGGCATGTCCAAACTAACACTTTAAATAATAGTGGCACAATGAGGGTGCATTGAAAGAGACCCCCCCCAGTTACTACTAGTTGGAATGTAAACTCCAATATACCTTCTGTTGGAAGTTTAACAATAAATATCATGGGTCTCATAAATTTTCATATCTTTTAACACAGTAATAACATTCTGTTAATTTTCCCAAGAATTGAACACACACACACACACACACACACACACACACACACACATTTATTTGTACCAATATTCATTGTAGCATTATTTATAAGACTAAAACATAAAAGTAGTATAAATGTTCAAAAATATCAGATAAATTTATGCATGCTACCTCACATCTATGTAATAGAGTAATATGCAGCCTTTACAATCATGTTTAATAAATATGAGAACATAGAAATGAGAACATATTATAAAATGAAAGGCAATATTAAGAGAAAATAAACTGTTTTGCCAAAGTGCCATTTCAAGACAAGTGAAAGGTTTATAGACTATTTGTTGTTAATTTTAAAAATTGCTTTATTACATCTCACAGCAAACATTTTTAAAATTACTGTAGCTTAGATTACTTTATTCAGTACATAAAAGTCAATGAGAAAATGGCACCATATTCTAACTACTCTCAGGGTGTTAAAAACTGGAAATATTTTTTTTTTCAAATAGCTCCTCAGGGGCTCTTTTCTAAATGTGCAATTTGTTCAGTGTTTGAGAGTTCGCTAATTTCATGTATCAATTTGTGACATAAGACATCTAGAAAAATGTGGATGCGGGAACAAAGGGTCAAAGAGATATAATCCCTTGCCCCGAATCACATGGATATTTAGTAGTAGATCTAGCTGACTCTTGAATTATCATCCACTTTTGAATCTTAGGTATTAAGAACATATTATTTTTAATAATATGTTTATTTTGCATAAATGGTTATTATTCATTACCAATGGAAACATTATGTATAATGAACCTAATTTTATTAAAAATGACCCAAATAACAATAGGATATCTGAATGTACTATTACATAAAAAAGCATGTTGATCGACAGAAATATCTCCTTGCTTCATTAAAGGTGGAAAAAATGTCCAAAATATATGCACATACTACCAACCTCCATGTCTTTAAGTAGCACTATCCACCGAATTTTTAAACATCAAATCTAGGGGTTGTCCATCATCTGTCCCTTTTGTCTGGTCCCTATAGCCAGCTGATCAGTAATTTCTTCCCAAAACTCATATTAAGCTAGTCCATTTTTAACCTTTACCATTACTACAAATGAAATAACCTTCTTTTTTGTTTCTGAACTATTAAGATCAATTTCTAACACCCTTTTATTTATTCTGGCCTCTGATCATCTCTTTTCAGCTAACATGGTCTTTTAAAGCATAGATTCTGGAACTCCCTTTTTAAAGATCCTCCCATGACCCCCATCACATATCCAGACATATTACCCTGGTTTATGCTCAAATGTATTACTCTGTTTTGTAAAGAAAGGCTTCATTGGTCCTTCCCCCCTCTGTGTGTCTAACTTCAATTCTCTGTCTCACTTTGCTCCACCCATACTTAATTTCTCTCTGCCCTTTATTTTGCCAAAGTAGGTTCTGCCTCATGGCCTGCACTGATTATGAACATGGAAGATCTTCCCCTTGATCTTCACAAGGCTGACTCCTCTGTCTACTTCCTGTTAGGGAAACTCTATTTTTTTTTTTTTCGTTTTATTTATTTATTTTTGAGAGAGATAGAGATCACAAGTGGGTGAAGGACAGAGGAAGGGAGAGAGAGAGAATCCCAAGCAGGCTCTGCACTGTCACCACAGAGCCCCACGTGGGACTTGATCCCATGAACTGTGAAATCATGAACTGAGCTGAAACCAAGAGTTGGATGCTCAACTGCTTGAACTATTCAGACACCCCAGGGAAAGCTCTCTTAAATGTCACCTTTTTAAAGTCTGCTTTCCTTACCCACCCAATCTATAATAATTTCCCATTCACTCCCCATAACCTCATTTAACATTATTATGATCTTTTGGTGCATTTTTATGTATTTAGGCATTTATTATCTGTCTCTCCTAACTGGGAGTTCTTTTATAAGGACCTGTCTGCCTTCTTTACTATTGTGTGTTCAACCATAGATTATACCTCTGAAGCAATTTAACATATACTCTTGTGATAATCAGAGTCCTCTGAAAAGCAGGACCATTAGGAGAAAAGGGAAAGAAGGAAGGAGAAATGAAAGAAGGAAGGAAGGGAGGAAGGGAGGAAGGGAGGAAGGAAGGGACAGACAGAAAGAAGGAAGGATGTAGGGAGGGAGGGAGAGAGGAGAAAGAAAGGGGGATAGGTTGGGGAGAAATATCCTAGCTGCAGTACACTTCTAAAGAACATTCAGGAAGGCCATTGGAAAGTCCTTGAGCCAAAGATGCCCAACAGAGGGGTCATGATTCCCAGGAACTGGCCTGCCTTAGCATTTCTGCCATGCTTAATCATCAGCTTAGAGCTGCCAGAGGCAAGTGCAACCTCAGCACCAATGAGATGATGAATTTAAGAGCACAGGTGCTGGGCTGCCTGGGGAATTTTCTCCCTGAAGCTGGAAATCTGAAAAGTGCATTCTCATGGCCACTACAGAGGTATAAGGGCTAAAAGTCTTTATTCTTTCATACAGATGTTTCCATATAATACATATGTGCATGGTGGAGTGGGGTGGGTGAAGGGGATATATATTCACCTACACGCATGTGTATGCACACACACATTAATACAAATATAACTTTTTAGAAAAATTATTCAACAAATATAATGAAACAAATAGAATGTAATGACTAAAAGCATGTTAAAATGGTTATATTGGAATTGGCAGTAATCTTTATTTCCTACTCTCTTTTGCCCTCTAATTGTAACCTCCTTTTCAAAAAATATGTATTCTCCCATTACAAAGAGGAAAAGACTAATTAAATGAATAAGAAACAACATGATAAGTAAAGAAATATAAGAAGTAAGTCATTTTTTCTCCATCCATATAAATTTTTTTCACCCCCATATAAAATTCCAGGACCTTGAACTTAGGAAGCTCCTAAAAAATCCAGATAATATGTAACATTTTTTATTTAGATATTGAAAAAAAGAAGTTTAGCTGAATTTTGTCCATGGAATAGGAAAAAGTTAATGGTAAATAAAACAAATAAGTAAATATAAAGCACTGTGTTCTATCCTTCAAGAAAGGGTGATTAGAATCCTGAGAAAGGAGTACAGTAGATGAACATATGAGAATGGAAGGGAAAATAAGATAAAAACAGAGAGAGAAACAGACCATAAGAGACTCTTAAATACAGAGAACAAACTGAGGGTTGTTGGAGGGGAGGTATGTGGGGGGATGGGCTAAAGGGGTGAACGGCATTAAGGAAGACACTTGTTGGGATGAACATGGATGTTATGTGTAAGCAACGAATCAGTGGGTTTTACTCCTGAAACCAATACAACACTGTATGTTAACTAACTGGAATTTAAAGACATTAAATAGGGGGAAAAATAAAAGAATCCGGAGAAAGGAGTACAAAGATTAATGTCAATGACAATAAAATTAAAAGGCAATATGCTTACCTGGCTCTTAATACCTATGAGTATTGTCTTAACTATATCAATTACAACTTTTCATAATTAGGATTGCCAAATTTGGTGCATAAAATATAATAAAATATACTGTGTTTGTTTGTGAGGGCTGGTTGCCAAAACAAAAAAGTACCACAACAAAATTTATTTGCTCACAGTTCTACAGTTACGTGTCTACCACCAGGTCATGACGGCTGGAGTTCTTCGAAGGCCCTTTCTCCCTGGCTTGTAGTGTGTGTCTTCTTGTGTTTTCACCCGGTCTTCTTTCTGGACATGTCTATGTCTCGGTTTCCTGTTATAAAAACACCGGTCTTATTGGCCCAACCTAATGACCTCATTTTCACTTCATAACTTAAAAAAAATTATTAATCTTTATTTGTGAGAGAGACAGAGTGCTAGTGGGGGAAGAACAGAGAGAGAGAAAGAGAGAGAGAGAATGTAAAGCAGGCTCCACGCTCTGAGCTGTCAGCACAAAGCCCAATGTGGGACTGGAACTCACAAACAGCACGTTCATGACCTGAGCCAAAGTCAGAGGCTTAACTGACTGAGCCATCCAGGCATCCAGAATTACCTTTTTAAAGACCCTATCTCCAAATATGGTCTCATTAAGAGGTACTGGATGTTAGGACTTTAATATATGAATTTTGAGGGTACCCAATTCAACCCATAATATAGACTAAGCAATTACCCATTGTATATCTGAAATTCAAATTTAATTGGGTGTATGGTATTTTTTCAGGAAATCCTATTGAAATGCCAAAGTTGTTCATCTAACTTATAGTTTCATAAATTTTCATGTATGTTTGTATAATTTTAGGATGTATTTTTCTCATAGGTGCTTTTAAAAGCCATAGAAAAATTACTTTATTTGAAATATATATTTTATTTATATTGGTAACAAGAGATTCTTTTGATTTAAAAATGAATGCCTACTAATTTGACAGCAAATACTTAAGCGGGTATCTTTTTCTTCTTTAAAGGTTAATCACATGTAAACTAGATCAAATAATACCACACTTAATTCACCTTTTGCATGCTCTTCCATTGATTAAAACAAGAGACTCTCTTGGAATACTTTAATATCTAATCACCAAAGAATCCAGTCTAATGGTGTTAGCATCACCTACTTTAATTATCTGAGTTTGTAAAATTGAAAAGCTTTGGTATTATATTTAAATAATAATCTGAACAAAACAAAATTTCTGCTAAAAATACGTTTTCTATATTTAGTAAATTAACAGCTCTGAGTTTTCTTCACAATTCGGGTTTGCCTGCCTAATCTCAGCTAAGGTTTACTTATACTTAGGCATAAAATATAATTCTGGAGGCAAGAAATATTAACTTCATCTGAGCTGCAGATTACTTTTTTACCCTGACCTATTTTCTTAACAATAAGATTTCTTAAAAATAAAAAATAAAAAAATGTAATTTATTTTATATTTTAAATACTCATGTATTGCCAATAATGTTGATATTGGCATACTAGGATTTTGTAGTCACTACACCAAGAGTTAATATCACTGTATTTTGCCTTCATTCCAGATATATTATTAATTAAAAATGTTTACAGGCAATCAAATAGCAGTTATAAAAAATGGAATCAAAACATTTGTGAAAAACACATATTAAAAAAATAAAAAGAACTGTGTGTGATAAACAGTTCATCAAACCTTAATTTTTAGCAGTAATAAAAGGAGCACCGGGGTTGGAAGGAGAGTCTGGAGTTCTCTTCTCAACATTGACACTTACTAGCAACCTTGGGCAAAGACTTAGACCCTCTTATATATGGGTCCCTCACTTTCCCAAATGGATATAATAGTTTCCATTATGAATTTTATCTAAGAACAAAATAAAATACAGTATTAGGTAGTTTAAGGCTCTTATGGCTGTAGTTATTTATACTACCTATGGAGAAAAATATTCAGTCCATACTGATAGTATTATTTGTTTATAACTTTAATTGTCCACAATCTTCACTTGAATCTACAATTTTAGTATAATATTAAGATATTATATTTAATAATATTATCTCAGGAACTGGTAATTATTGATTTTAAGATTTGGCAAGATAAGATTCAATGCTGTGTTTTGTTTTCTTTTGTTTTTTTTTTTTTAAGTTTATTTATTTTATTTTGAGAGAGAGCATAAGCAGGGGAGAGACAGGGAGAGAGGGAAAGAGAGAATCCCAAACAGATTCTGAGCTGCCAGTGCAGAACTCTACACAGAACTCAATGCCATGAACTGAGCCAAAATCGACAGTCAGCCACTCAACCGACTGAGCCACCCAGGTGCCCAGCTGTGGGTATTTTTTTTTAATAACACATTTAAAACATGTAAATAATCCTTGGGGCGCCTGGGTGGCGCAGTCAGTTAAGCGTCCGACTTCAGCCAGGTCACGATCTCGAGGTCCGTGAGTTCGAGCCCCGCGTCAGGCTCTGGGCTGATGGCTCAGAGCCTGGAGCCTGTTTCCGATTCTGTGTCTCCCTCTCTCTCTGCCCCTCCCCTGTTCATGCTCTGTCTCTCTCTGTCCCAAAAATAAATAAACGTTGAAAAAAAAAATTAAAAAAAAAATAAAACATGTAAATAATCCTTGGGATTTCTGTGTTTTTTTTTCTTTTTTTTATCTAAATGTACCCATCATTTATTTTCCAGAGGGGTGCTTTATTTAATGTCACATTAGAAAATATGACATTTAAGTAAAATTCTTTTTGTAAAAGAGGGACACATAGAACTAGAAGAAGTAGAATCATAATGGAATGAAATACAATAATGTACCTCTATGCACTCTGCATTGATCGAGCTCTAATTATGTATCAGATAGTATAGTAGGTGTTCTATGCAGTTTTCTCATTAAAGCACCAGAAAATCCAGGCAGTAGTTGTTAGTTTCTTCAATTTGTTGATAAATAAACAGGTTTTTGGCCAATCCTTTTCCCAAAGACAAAAGCTGGAACTGGGAGTAAGTTATTTAACTATATTTTCCAAATCACTTACAATAAATAGTCTGTCGAGCTAATAAGTGTAGATAGTACTTGATACCTTATCTAAGACAGTTTTTCTTAATGTTATAAAAGCAAGTCAGTGACTTATTTTTTCCCAAATTTTTAGCAACTTGAGTAGGAAGCAGTTATATAGTGAATAAGTTGTATTAAGGACTTATTTGCTGGAGATCCATTGACAAGAGGCAAATTCAAGGCAGATTCAGAGAGTAAACACCACTGATTTAGTAGTCTAGAGTAGCACCTCTCTAGATGTTGTTGAAGCTACACAAAAACGAGCTCCATAGAATTACACCCACTTTGCAGATTCCATGTGTTATAAACCCATCTGTTACAAGCCCAGAGATACTTTCATGGAAGACTTTCAAGTGTGTAGGGATAAGTTTTTCTTATTTCTATAACCTAAAAAATGCCTAGTTATCATTTGTATTATTCTCTTAGGGATGCAATTATAGAATACCACAGACTAGATGATTTAATAAATGTTTATTGAATTCATGTTTCCACAGGTCTGGATGCCGGAAGTCCATGACCAATGGAGATGCGAATGGTGTTGATTTCTGGTGAGACCTCTCTTGTTGGATTGCAGATTTCTACCTTCTCACTGTGTCCTCACATGGCCTTTCTTCTGTGCCCAGGGAGAAAGAAAAACTTCTCTCCTGTCCCTTCTTCTTCTTATAAAGACAGTAGCCCTGGGTAGTAGATCAGGGATCTATCCTTATGGCCTCATTAATTATTTCTTTAAAGACCATATCTCCAACTATAGTCACACAGGGGGATTAAAGAAGCAACATAGGCAATTGGGAATGGGGAATGACTCACTTCAGTCTAAAACAGCATTTAATTGTAATCTTCCATTTACTAATTAATGTTTATTCATCCCCATTGTTTTATTCTTTAGTAACAGAAGGATAACATTCCCATTGAAAATAACTGGCTCCTTAACAAAGGTTGATGATTTAAGTATGGATAGGGGCATAGGGAGGGAGGAGCAAACGATAATTGCGATTGCTCTAATGGGGTTTCGGTATACACGAAAATGTTCCTGAATAGCAATAAATATCAAACTAGAAAGATGAAGAATAACTGTAGCTTTTGATATAGCATTTAGAGGTTATCTATGGAAAAGGAAAGCACTTTTTGAAATGTCAAAATATGCACAGAACATCTACACTGATGTGTTCTGCTGACAATGAAATAAACTTACATTCCCTTTAACTATTCAACAAGAAAGGTAACTAATCCTTCATTCAGAAGCTCATTATGCATTGTCATGAAATAGATAATACAATTTCCACAACCCTCTTTTGATTTCATGTCAAACAAATTCTCTCAAAGCCATTTAATAAACAAACAGACAGAAAAAGCAAACCTGAAGCCTCAATTTGTGTAATCGATTACTTTGAGTCATCTATTATCCTTCCCTCCAAACAGATGTATATTTGTATCCAACTGAAGAAAGTTTCCTAACTGAGATTTGGATAAATTACATATTAGGAAAGAAATTAAGGCAGTAGACTTCTTCAACATTCAAAATAAAAATTAAGAACATATTAAATTATCCCTCATATTGAGAATAAAAAATAAACAATTATATTAGGTTAAATTAATAAAACTTGGTAATTTCTTGAAAAGACATCGACTCTCTGGGTCTCCATATAAATGTAGGTTTTTTTTGAAAAATTTTCTAGTGCATTCTCTAATCCAGTCCTTTTTAAAAATCTTTTTAACGTCTTATTCCATTTTATGAGAGACAGAGCATGAGCAGGGGAGGCGCAGAGAGAGAGGGAGACAAAGAAGCCAAAGCAAGTTCCAGCCTCTGAGTTGTCAGCACAGAACCCGATGCAAGGCTCTAACGAACAAACACAAGATTATGGCCTGAGACAAAGTCAGACGCTCAACTTTGAGCCACCCAGGTGCCCCTCTCTAATCCAGTTCCATAAAGTCCTCTTGAGACCTTAATTTTACTTTATACCTCTCTCTGACTGCAATGTCCTTTCACATGCAGCTAATTTCTAGAAGGCAAACTGACTTCTCTTCAAGTTTGAGCTCAAGAGTGTCTCTTCTGTGAAGAGTTCTTGAACCCTCTAACCCTTGTGCTTTGGCAATGCCATTTTTCTTAGGAACTTATGGCATCCCTCTACTTCTATATCTATCTACTGTACAACCCTCCAGTAAAGACTCATATCCCATTCATCTTTATTTCTCTCCTGCCTAGAATAGGCTTTAGTTCAAAGTAAGAATTTAATATATGTTTCTAAAAGCACAGTCTACCAAATGAGAGTACAGGCTTTTTATCAGAGGGAATTGCCCTTGAATTTCAGTCTTTGCCAGTTACTGAACTTGTTGTTCTGAGCAAGTTACTTGAAGTCTCAACGTTTTCGTTTGCCTGTTTGGATACTGGTGGGAATTATACTACTTATATATTGTGTTATTGTTTAAGTAAATAAAGTTACAGAGAGATAAAGAGATAGGGAGAAAAAGAGGAAGAGGTTAAAAGAAAGAAAGAGAATAAGGACAAGCTTAACATGAACTGGCACATATGCTAATAATATTTCTTTCTAGTACTGTTATTATTTCTCTAAAAAGAAAACTTATCTAACTTATGATCCATTTGCTACTATTATTTCAATAAAAAATGGAAACTTTTTTTAATGGATATATGAATTGCGGATACATAGTTAAGTCTATCTCTCATTGTATTTGCTTTTCTTTATGTTATTAAGGACCTTATGTTTCAGAAGGGCCAATGATAAAAATGAAACACAACCATGATTTTCATTAATTTCATTTATGCAACTGAATACCAAATTCTTTTCTCTCAAGACTTCTGGAAATAAATTCAATTATATAAGTTGTGAAACCTTCCCAATATTTTATAAACATGTATGCGACTGATTGTCTCATGTGTGATCTTAACTAGACAGATCTCCCTCTACCATACTTATCTTATTAGTTATCATAATTGTAATTAATGGATTGTATGATTATATAGTCAATGTCTACTTTTTCTATCAAATAGAAGTTCTGTAACGGCATAGAACATATCTATCTTGTTCATTAGTGTTTCCACGTTACCTCTTTGATTTTAAGAGACACAGTTATTCAAAAAATGTTTTGAGAATGAGAAGAAAAAGAAGAAATAAAACTTGAAATACTGATAAACAACATTTAGTGTATCACAAAGTCTTTCAAAAATATTATTTCATTTGTCACTGCATTTCTCACCATAAAATGGAAACTTCCTCCTAATCTTATAGTCAGACTAAAGGATTTACTTCTCTAAGGAACAACGTCAAAATGTCTACAGTAGTAAGAAGAGTGAAAGGGATGATTTTTAAATTTTGCGAAATGATGAGGTAAAGAGAAGGAAAAATAAAGAACCAACTGATCAGCCAAAAAGCCGGTCTTACCCAGTGTATGAGTAGAGTTGGAGATAATAGAAACTGAGGAGTGATGAGATAATTATGCAAGAGTCTATGATTTAGCTGCATCTGGCCCTAACCCCGACAGTGGTTAGGCATTTTGCAAAAGATAGGATGATGAGCACCAACTTTAATAACAACAACAAAATATTATTCTAATTAACTTGTAACAATCAGGTTTGTTCAAACATGAATGGAGCTCTCTGATAGTCAAGGTGTTCACCTAGGTTGAGCACCTATTTGACAAAAACTTTTTTGAAGAACTCAAACATTGGTTTCCTGTTAATCAGGAACTTTTTTGATATAAAGTTTTCATTCTTGAGAGAGCATAAATCTCAGGAAACCTCTGAGCGTATAGTAGTGTAATGAAAGAAATATCAATGCTTCTAACTATTCATTTGTGTTAATTAAAGATAATAGAAGTAGCAGCAGATTTTAGAGTCTGGAAAGCAAAGAGATTTTAATGCATGTCCTCATGCTGTGCCACCCAGTAAAAAGTCATCACAATAATGTAAACCCATCATTAATTTATTAGTGATTAATTATTAGAAGTTGTCTAGAAAGAACTGCATTTTGCTATTTGTATTAAGTTGTTCAATTTAGTATTTTTTCATTTCATAACTACATAAAATGAGTTCTTCTTCTTATTTTTAGAAGTCTTATTACACTTATGATTTCATGCAAAGATGCTCTGCAAAATTAAGTTGCTGACGTACTACCTCAAACATTACCAGAAATGGAATCAACTACAAAAATTATAGTCACAAGAATCTTGGAAAAAATAAATATCTCCTAAAATTTTAAAGTCTAGTAGATTTATCTTAGCATGGAAATTTTCTAAACAATTGTAAATAGTCTGTATGATAATGATATTTAACAAAACAAAATTTTATTATCATGCTACCCCAAATTGAGCATAACGTTAATCTGTAGTAGATGAAGTTGAGTATCAGTGGAGTAGAAACAGACATTTTGGAAGATTTAGTTTTCTGTTTGCTTTTTATTCATTCCAGGTTTATATAACTTTTTAATTGTTTTTATTATTTTAGTAGGCTAATAGATTTCAGAGGCTTAGTTCCTCTTCTTTTCCTCAAGAGAGCATTGAAGTTTGTTTCAGGAGGCAGTTTAATTACTGACTAGTCATCTTGAACATAGGTAGGCTTCTTTTTTTTATTTTGTTAAGGCAGATTTGTGGAAAGACCAAGGTATTTAATGATCCTATAATTTGGCAATACTCAGAATACAAACTATTTTCCTTATGAATCTGTTTAGATTTTCTTTTAGGCTTCCTTAGAGTGGGTCTTGAGCAGGACTTATTCTAGAGTATAGACATTCCTCCAAAGTTTTGTTCTTTCTGGAATGCTAGCTGGAATTCTTGGTACCAGTGGGGGTCCCCTCATTCTGACCGGGCCAGAATTCCAACATCTCCAAGAATTTCTTGATCTTTAGTACATCTGCCCTACTCTTGATTCTATGAGGACTGCATCCTGGTAAATCTCATATTGTCTTATTCCAAATCCATTCAGCTCAGTCCATATCCAAATTCCTGCAGAAAAACCCCAATCATAATCCACGTTAACCTGCTTTCTCCTCTCCAGTCCCATGCTCCAAAGATTCTATCGTCAACCCAATCTCCGGGGGTATGTCTCTTTTTCTTAGCAGGACATCTGTGGAATACTTCCCTGTGTCATAGACAGGAAATTATCCACCGATAGAGATGTGGAGCAAATAGGGAACGCCTAATGTAAATTTCCCTTTTCTCCAATTTGGGAAACACTTGTCTTATACATTTTGTTCAATGTAACAGTTTTTAATTGTAGGGGTACTAGTAGAGAACCCATCATACTTCATTGCGATAATGTTTAATATCATTTTTAGTAACATTTCTAGACTCCGTGAAGTAATGAATCCAAAGTGTGTGCAATACAGCCTCATCTTAACATATGTGGATAAATTTAGCGTAACTCACAATTAAAGTCAGTCTCTCCTCAAGGTTAATTCCCATGACTCCTCAAATACTTTGCAATCCAAATACACCAATTAGTGACTCTCGAAAGGATCAACCATACTGTAATCCTCATATCTTTTAGTAATATTTGATTTCTGTAAAGTACCACCTAATCTATTTTCTTCCATATAAAATAATCACATATTTACATTTCAACTGGTATTTGTTGTTATTAAAATAATTAAATGACAATTCTATTTCAGCATTAAATTTAATTAAACTGTAATTAGTTCTGTTTACTAAAACCATGCAATTCAACATAATTATTTTGCCCTGAGAATTTTCCTCCCTTCATTCAAACTACTTAAATATAATAAAAAGAAGGGTATGACTCACATCTGCCATAATGCAGAAAGATTAGCTATGCAGCAAGTTCCAATAAGGGTATGGAATAAGGTAATGATAGTTGCTTCCTAATGACACATGTGGGCAGTGGAATTCCTGTATAATTTTCCACCAAGTATACCAAGTAGCCAATTTATTATGTCTATGAGTGTTTAAATACAAGCATGAGTCATATTTGGTCAGAACAGGAAGCTCCAAAGAATAGCTGATTCCCAAGGGTTAAAACTGTGAAGGATATATCAGATAATTATGGTCATCATATTACACAAACACAAATAAAATGATCTATTGTGCAAAATCTTGCTTACCACATCTAGTCTCTTTTGATCTTCAAGGAGAACATCCCCTTAAAGTGGAAGAGGTGGTGATTGAGCCATAATATGGACCAGTCCATGTTGTCTATTCATGTATCCAGAAAATATTTTGGATAACCCACTGATTTAGACAGAGCAGTTCCTACGGAAGTGAGCTAAATGAGACATAATTCCTGTCTATGTTGTCAAGAAAGATAGCCTAGATAAGAGCATGGACACTGAAGCCAAAATCTTGTGGAGTTGGGAAAGTTAGAGAGTACATCTCAGAGAAAGTGGCACTGTAACCCTAGACAATATATTCCAGAAATACATTGGGAAACCACAATTCCTTCAATATTACATGTGTTGAGGTTGTGAGGATCAGGAGTAAATAGATTATGACTTTTCCCAGCAGAATGTTTAAAAAAAAAGAAAGAGAATTCTGTCAAAGAAAATATTATAGTTTTGGGCCAGTGTTGGAAAGAAAATTATTTTTCTCCACCCTTCTTGGTTCTTTGGTTGACCTGATAATCAAATTGACATAAAACAGATTAACACAAGAAAAACAAATTTAATTTGATATGTATAGGAATCTCACATACATAACATGTTCAAAGAAAGAAAAGTAAAATGAGATATATACGCCATCCTGAGCTAAGAAATGGGTAACAGACCTGGAGTTTCAAAGGGGAGAGGGACCATTCACAGAGCAATAAGGAGAGCAGATGTTTGGTAATTAGATGTTTACACTGGCATACAGATGGTTACTTCAGATAAATTTTTATATCTGATAATAACACATATTCTGAGGGAAAAAAATTTAGATTTTTTTTTTCTAGGTGGTTAAGGAAGGAGAAAAATCTCTCTTGAGCCCAATTGCCTTCAGCTCAAAATAGTCCACGTGCCAAAGTGACACATTCTGGGGAGATTTGCTCTGAACTCCTTTACCAAAGTAGTGTTTATTTTGGAATTATAAAATATAGTGAAATGGAATCCAAGTTTCAGAACAGCCAGTCCCTTGGGGCTGGGTTGGGGGATATGGAAAGAAAAAGGGCAGGGCCAGAGTAACAAACAGAGAGATAACACAATATATATCCAATACTTTTAGCTTTTACCTTTGTGATGTAAATTGTGGCCAAATAACTTGTAGCATTCTCTAAATTTAAAAGAATCATTTAAAAAGATGTATGTTCCGGTGCCTGGGTGGCTCAGTTGGTTAAGTGTCAGCTCAGGTCATGGTCTCACAGTTAGTGAGTTCGAGCTCTGCGTGGGGCTCTGTGCTGACACCTCAGAGCCTGGAGCCTGCTTCAAATTCTGTCTCCCTCTCTCTCTGCTCCTCCCCCGCTCATGCTCTGTCTCTCTCTCCTTCAAAAGTAAATAAAAACATAAAAAAATTAAATAAAAAATATGTTTTAATAATTTAATTTAGATAAACATATCTTTATATTCTCATAACTACAGTTTCTAGAAAAACATAATTTGATTAATTAATTAGCATGTTAATTAATTCAGTAGATAATAAAGTAGTAAGATTTTCCATAAAAGAATCTTTAAACACAACACAAAGATTTCATAATATTTCTAAAATTTATCAAACTCATATTCATGAAGCTTACTTCTCAACAACCAAGTTCAGGACTCATCAGTCAGCATTCTGATGGGACCTTCAGCAAACTAAGATAAACTCATAGACAATTTTTTTATTATTATGGAGTGATGTTTTACTTGTGATAATAAAGCTTAGTGCAAAGAAATCCTGCTTTAAATGACAAAGAAATCCCAAAGAAAGAATGTGTGAATATATACTATGAACTATTACATAGAAGTCAAAATTCTGATTGGATAACTTGGGAGTCAATTTTGTAAAAAAAAAAAAAAAAAAAAAAATTAAATTTCAGTCTTTGGTAACTGGGAGGATAGAAAAGAAGGAGAGGGGGTAAAAGAAAGGGAAGAAAGGAGGGAAAAAAAGATCCAAATATGACAACAAAACAAAAATAATAAAACAAGTAAAAAATAAAGAGGAGTATAGCTTTTTTCAGGATTTAAAGCTTTCAGAAATATCCTTTTATCCTTTAGAATGCAAGGCATTTAGAAAGGTAGATGGTCTGGGATCAATGGAACTTGATATAGTCTAGGTCTCATATGGCTAAAACTACTCCAAGGGAATATGTAACACAATTTCACTGTTTCAGTGTTAAGAATTAGTTTTTCCACTAAAGGAAAATTGTATGGTATCTCAGAGACATGAAATGTCCAGGGTAAGCAATCAAGACAGTCTCTTTCTTTATATTTAGAATGACAATATTAGAAAGAATATGCATCCAGTTGAAAAGAATAAAAGAAAGACACTTTCATGTTTATATTTACTAAACTTCCCTCTTAGTTATATATCATTTATTAATAAGTTTAAACTAATACTGTTAAAAATTACACTTCCTTGTATGTCAGAACTTATCTAATTACATACAATTTGTGCAGTTTTTAATGTATCAGTTGTACCTCAATAAGACAGTAAAAACAATAATTTAAACTTAGTTGTTTCAATATGAACACTATACTTTTGTTGTGAAGAAATCACTGATTGAGAAAGCATGCAAATCTGCTTCTCAGCTGGTCGTGGCTCAAAGGAGGAAAAAAAATAGTTTGGACGTTGGGGCCTTAACCGAAGCTTGTTCTTGGTACTATCCACGCAGGCAAAAGTCTTTAGATGAAATAAATGCTTCCCTGAATGTTGATGTTATAAACTCTGTAAAAGTGGGTGATGTCAGTCATCAAACAGGACAATGAAGGTCAAATCTGGTTTGTCAGTTTGTCCACTTAATGCTCTTGGGAAATTAAAGGATTTACATCTCATATAAAATCCAATAACATTTTTTTTTTTTTTAATTTTTTTTTTCAACGTTTATTCATTTTTGGGACAGAGAGAGACAGAGCATGAACGGGGGAGGGGCAGAGAGAGAGGGAGACACAGAATCAGAAACAGGCTCTGAGCCATCAGCCCAGATGCGGGGCTCGAACTCACGGACCGCGAGATCGTGACCTGGCTGAAGTCGGACGCTTAACCGACTGCGCCACCCAGGCGCCCCAAATCCAATAACATTTTAGAAGCATTCTTGTCATTTTCCAGGTGAGAAAAATTATTTTAAATACTCAAGGACAAGTAGCTACAATCATCTTTTAGGATCATTAACTTTTTCTTCCTATAGTGCTAAATGTACTTTATCCTTCCTCAATGCATCCTTAATGCTACTACCAAGGAAAGAAATTTCATGATAAATAAGCTCCAGGCTAAGAATTCGACACTATCATTTAATGTTTTGCTTGAATTGAAGCACTCCCCACTATTCACATAGTAAATGCTTATCCTCTACAGACCAGTTCAAGTTTAATCCTCATTCCATGTTCACTGGGTTTCAAAGGATTGTATGAATGCTTTGGGAGATTTTGCATATTTGATTTGGTGTTTTAATAATTTGAAATAAATCATTTATTTTCTATTTCAGTTGATGTATTTTGACTATTTTCCAGTACTAATAATAACACTCAAATACACATAAGAAGAAAAAGATTCATTGGAAAGATAGTTGAATGGAATATAGTATATTACAATTATGCACTATATACAGTCAAATGTACACATATATGCACATACAGAAGCTTAAAATATCAACTGAAAACAGTAAAATATAAATTATATATGGTTATATATATGGCTTGTATATATATACATATATATGTTTTCATATATATAAACATACAAATATATACTACTATAAATTTAATATATATTATACATATAGTGTAAACTTATATGTATTATATTATAATTTTATATTATATGTATTATATGTTCAGCTCTGTTCCAAGTATCATTTTCTGTTAACTTTACATCACATTAGAAATGAAATAAATCATAGATTTTATATTTTCAAATTAGGGGTGTCATTTTTATATACACATTCAATCTGAATGTAAAAATATTCCATTTTGAAAAAAATGAATGATAGACTGTGTACTTTCCACCTATCTGCGGTAGAGACAGATGTAATGAAAACGAGCTAATGGCCTGAATGATTACAATGCATTTATGTAGATCACATTTTTTTTAATTTCTCTTAAAGATTGAGTTTGTCTTCAGTTTTATTTTTCCTTAAGATGGGTCAACTTTCTAGATACTCCTCCAGTGTCTTGCAATATACTATATAAGAAATAGAACATCACAAATATTGAATCATGAGTTGTAGACATGAAACAAATATGTGTCAATTACATCTCAATTAAAAGGAGAAATAGAACATTTTTTTTTCCAGATAGCCATGGCTATTGTCATGATTATGTCTGAATTTACATGCATTGGCATCAGCATTTAGGGCATTATTAACATTGACATATAATAATAGATAAAACATCATTAACTGAATTGTATTGGCAGATGTGGTAGCGAGGTAGAATAATGGCTTTCCCGGAATGCCTGCCTAAAATGTGTAAGTATCTTTTGTTACAAAGAAAGAATTGAGGTAGTAGTTGGAATTTATTTCGTTCATCAACCTTGAGAAGGAAAGAGCTTCCTGGATTGTCCTGGTAGGCTCAATGTAATCACAAGTGTCCTTTATAAGCACATGTGGGTACAGGTAGTCAGTGAGGTCCTCATAGAGCCTAAAAAGCCAAGAAAATGGACTCTCCCCTAGAGCCTCCAGAAAGGAATATAACCCTGCCAGAATCATTTAGCCTGGCGATGCTCACCTTGGACTTCTGACTTCCAGAATTGTAAGATAATGACTTAGTTCACTAAATTTGTGGTAATTTGGTACAGCAGAAATATAAAACTAATACAACAGGCATTACTCTATTGTGTAGGCTCCAAGTTTTCTCCTGCTTTGAAGAAGTAAAATGGGAAAATCATAAGCCTTAAGGAAGTGCGGGAGTTTTCATCACCAATATTTGTGTGAAAAATGCATACCCAAAATAGTAAATGATGAGAAATGGTGATGTCATTAAATTTTTACCCTATCAGAAGTTTGCCCAGACTTTTTTTTTTTTGGAAAAATGATCATTTAACAGTAATTTATTGTACAATATAATTAATAGTAAAGTGAATGATAAATACATCTACCTTTCTTTTAAACATGGAATCTGGTTCCATGTCCTCATTTTTATTTGGAGTTTTTTAAGCTCCAATGCAGGTGAATAAATTGCAAATATAAGCAACTTCTTAGATAAATTCACAAATTTCTATTTCTCTATCTAGGGGTATTTGTTCTCAAGTTGTAGAAAATATTACATGGATTTCTTTTCTTGGCTTCCAGGTATGATTTCTTTGCCCATCTTCTAAATATGGAAAAGACGGCAACAAGGGAGGGGTCAACACATAGGATCTACTTGGCAGTCATTGTCACAATGCACTAGATACAAATAACAAAGTGCTGACTGGACATCTGATGGGAGGACTGAAATTTGTTTAATTTTCTTGAGAGTAAATATGGCAGAGTTCTTTATATTTTATTTTTTGATGTTATTAATTGTTTGGTACAACCCCCAAGAAACTGGTAGCTCAGTAAATTTGGCAGGTGTTGAGGGGAGCTTTTTTGTTTGTTTGTTTAATAGAATACTTTTATTGAAGTATGGTGTGGATATAGGTAAGTGCACACCTCTTAAGAGTGCAGCTTAATTGTCAGAAACTGAAATACCTGTGTAACCAGCAAACAGCTCAAGGTACAGAACCTTACTAGCACCCCAACTACCTTCTACTTCTCCTTTCTGGTCTCTACCCCCAGTCAAATGGAATCACCTTGTTTGACTTCTGAAACCATACACTGATATTGCCTGTTTCTGTTATAGTTTTTCTTTTACAGTAAAAATCTTTTTTTTTTCTCTTTTTAATTTGGTCTGGCTTCTTTTGCTTAACGTTGGTTCCACGTGATTTCTCTAAGAAGTTGCTTATAGTTGTAATTCACTCCTCTGCATTGCTATAAAGACTTTGAAATGTGTGATTGGAGCAAACTTCATTTCTCTATTCCACTGATAAACATGGAGTAGTTCTGAGTTTTCAGCAACTACAAACTGTTATAAATATTCTAATACAGAACCGTCAGTGAATATCTGTACTCGGTTTTAAGTATATCCCCAAATTTGGAATTGCTAATTCATAGGGTAAGCATTTATTTAGCATTAGTAATTTCACATAGTTTTCCAGAGTGCTTTGACAAATTCTCTTGCTTCTAGAAGTGAGATCAGAGTTCCAATTGCTCCCTATGATGATTTTGCCTTTAAAGTGTTATATTTTCTCATTCTTGTCCATCTGGTAGGTGTGCTATAGTATTGTGTTGAGGTTTTAGCATTCATTTCTTTGAGTGATGAAGCACATATTTAATAACTTTTCATATGTTCATGTATCTGTAATGATCAAACTGACCTCTTGTCCATTTTTAAGCTTTATTTTCTTATTTATTTGTAATAATTTTAAATATACTGAGTCCTTTATCAATTACATGTCAGTATCTTTTCCCAAATAGTAGTTTTCTTTTTCACTCCGTCAGTAATGTGTTTTTTTGATAAATGCAATTTTTTTAATTTTTATGTGGCCCACTTTGTGTTCTCATTTTTCTTCATTCAGGTTAGTGGAGTGTTTTCTGTTTCTCTACCATTCAGGTTAAACAAAGTTTTCCTATTCACAAAAAGTTATGACTATATTTTTGTTCATTTTAAGCATAATTGTTTTACAGCCTCAAGATAATCTCACAGTATAAAGGTCCTTATTCTTAATCACATCTGCAAAGTACCCTATGACATGTATTTAAACATTTGCACAGATTCCAAGGACTAGGATATACTTATAAGGGGGAAAGTAATCACTATGCCTACCACAATGGATAATTATACATAAATATCAAGTAATTATATATACATATATATCAAGTAATATCAAGTAACTATATATAATGCATAATATGCATACATAAGAATATAAATATTAAAAAATATATTAAACGAATTAAAGAGTTTCCTTTGGGGATCAGGACAGGAGACAGAGCTAGGATTCTGGGTTTTATATTAAAAGCCCTTTGGAATGATTTTCCTTTTATGGACAATAAAAATTTTAAGCACTAAATGGATCCCAGGAACCAGTTTTTATTTAAGTTCAATCCAGTTAAAAATGTCATGAATCTTTATCCACTAAATTACATACTATTGAGACATAAAATAAACCTTAGTAATATTATTAAACAAGCAACACTTAATATTTTGATATTTGAGAAAATGGTTATTTATCATGGCATGGTATTTGTTGTATTTAAGAGGTTTATTATTACTATTTTAAATGACTATTTTAAAACTTCACTAATTTTTATCTAATGTGGTGATATCTAGAGATATAAACCATAAACCAAATACACAAAAGTTCATTGGGGTTCTCCAGAGTTAGTAATAAGGGTGTCTTGAGACTAAATGTTTTCCTCTATCATTTTACAACATGTGACATCTTTGTCTTTACTTCTTCATTCACCAGGAGTCCAGAGTAAGCCCCATTCACTCAGTGCCAACCAAAATGTTCTTTTTATGAAGAGATTTCTTTCCTGTTGGCCAACTTAGGAATTGGCAATATCTACTTTAATGGTTAACATAACCTTCTGCCAGATGCCAAAAGACAAAAAAATATTCATGGAGGAAATGTCTTGAAAACCATTTCGAGGACTATATTTGAAATCCTGAAGCCAGTTATAACATTGGAATTTGTATCTACCGCTAGTGCTTTAACTTTGAGCATCAGTAGCAAGACAGATAGGACCATTTCCTCTTGCCAATGGAAATCATTAACAGTTTTGGAGATTTATAAGACATCTGAGAAGCAAACAATATCATAGATTTCATACTTTTAACATGTTAGGCAATAATTACAGTTCTTTTTTATTATGATTTCATAACAAATGGAGTTTCAGTTCCTCATCCCCATGTCTCTATCCTTCAGTTTTCTCTAGTAGCCAAGACCCATCTTTACAATAGAAAACTCAATTGGGGGCGCCTGGGTGACTCAGTCAGTTGAGCATCCCACTCTTGATTTCAGCTCAGGTCAGGATCTGAGGGTCATGAGATCAAGCCCCATGCTGGGCTCTGTCCCAGCCTGCTTAAGTTTTCTCTCTAAGAAAGAAAGAAAGAAAGAAAGAGACAGGAAAAGAAAGGAAAGAAAAGAAAGAAAGAAAACTCAATTGGCCCTTCCTTTTGGCCAATACAACCATGTACAGTACCTCTTTCAGAAATTTGGATGATGTCTGATGTACACTAATCTGTACACTAACCTGAGCCAGTTTATTAGAGTCCTTCATCAGTTATCAACAGAACTGTTTGCTGACTACATAAGCTTAAGTCCGGGGTGCTGTTTATAGGCTCACACAACACCCAGCACTATTCTTGTCTTAGCACTTATCATAGCATGCTTTTTTGTTGTTGTTTGTTTTTTGTTGTTGTTGTTGTTTTTGTTTTTGTTTTTTTCTTTAAGAAACTGGTCTATATTTGAATTTGACTAACTTTTATACGAACAGGGGTCCTGTCTGCCTTATTCATCACTGTATCTTCAGTATTTAACTATCCTTGGGAACACATTTTAGTATGATAGAGGGGATTTTAACTTCTTCTGTTTGTTTTAAAGTCCCACATTTCAATGATATACTGGCATTAGGAGAAAAGTAGGTAAATAATGAAAAAATAAGTTATCACTCAGCTCTGTTTTATAAGCGTAAGTATTTAAAATTATTGTGAAACAGTAATGTGCAATCCAATGTGCTTTTGATTCTCAAAAGTTAGGCAATTGAGTGAGAAAGAAGAACTTTTTTTTTTCTAAAATAGAATTCTAAATATCAGAATTTCCTTATCATGAGCTAAATTTGGAACACTAAAGAGCTAGAGTTAATATCCATGAACTACTGGATCACAAATAATGCAGCAACTAAATAGAGCTGTTGTCCTGAAAACAGGGAAGAGATAAAACTCCTTTAGGATTGGAAATTTGGAGAAGATTAGTAAAACAGAACACAGAGTTTAGATGCTAGCACAGGCTCTGCTCTCATATTTCCCAACCACCATTAGGGCCAAAATATAGGCATGGTAGTGGATATGGCCTCTCTTGAAGTCAACTGCTAGTTTGGGGACCTGAAAGACTAGGGAACTTTTGAGCTACTCATTCTCTGGAAGTCTGGAAATGGATAAATACATGCAGAATGCCTGTGGCCAACACGACTGCTATAAAGTAGAAATGGCGATGTTTAGTTGATGAGAGTCTGGTATAGACTTTCTGCATTCCAAATCTCCTTTAGCTTGTATGAGACATGCATAATATCCAAAAATTTTCAGGATACAAGTCTCTGAGAGAAATACTAACACAGCTGCCATGAAATTGTTGGGACGATTATGGATTCCACGGCTGGAGCTACAAAATCCATGGAGCCAAGTTTGGGGTAGAGTCTTCCAAAGGGATACTTGAGTTATTTCCGGAACAGTCATCATGCTTGGCCTGTTCCATAAGGTTGGATAAAACACTAACTAGACTGTCCATGAAAGACAAAAGCCAGTTCTCAGTATCACATAGAGAAAGTTAGACCTTAGCAGAAGCCAGTGAGGACAAAAAAGTACTCAAACCACAAGCACCCTTAATTCCAGGACTGTGAACAGTGGTATATTGGAACTCGTTCAAACCAGCTCATTTAGAGCTGACTGTGGGTATTTCTTTCCAACTCCACATTCAATGAGGTCAGGTTGGAAACTTGAAATGGGCCGCCATAACAACATTTGTACCATGAACTTGGAAACCTTCCAAATGGGTGTCTTTCTCCCACCGTCCCCCAGAGACATGGTTGTTAAGCATTTGCCAGCACATCACAGATGATATGTAAGCCTATTGTATATTTAGATTTTCCCGGGAAGAAAGAAAAGAGTAGAGTAAAAATCATCAGACACTACCTTGAATTGGCAAGAATGCATGTGCAGTTCTGCAAAAAAGATTCCTAAGAGCTAAATAAACTTCAGGTATACAGAAAAAAAAAATGATTGAATCTCTGTCAGTTAATTTAGACTGTAAAATTATGCAAACAATAAGCCTATTAGTAAAGGAACAAATAACCTGATGTTATCTTAAATATTAACCTATCAGAATTCAAGGCAAATATGATACCCTATTACCACTCAACTTATCCTTAGTTAATCATGTCTGTCTTCCCTACTGAGAAAGCCTTCTGCAGCAGAGATACTTTTGTTTTAAACATGTTGAGTTAGTCATCCAGAGAGTGAAAGTCAGCCTTCCCAATGGTTTTGTTACTGCATGGGTTGCTGCCCGTTGTACTGAACTACTTACTGTGCTTCCAAAGATATCCACACTGTCAATACCATCAGCAAGGTCTCTTTTAATTCAATGTATAAATTGGTGCCAAAGTAGCTTACAAATCGGCATTAATTACTAGCTCTTGTAGTGGTTTCTAGGGGAAAGCAACGTCAAAACTTTTGGTAAAGTCTGGAGTTTTCCAGATGTAGTTTTGCCCTGGTGTTGCCATGTATATCTGTTTTCCCTGAACTATCAGCAAGCAATTTGAGTTAATCTCAGAAATCTATAGGTTTGTGGTTGGCCAGTCCCCCAGAAATGCTTATCAAGTTAGCATCACACTAAGCATCATTTCTCTGAAGGGCCTTTATGGTTAACCCCGTCTAAGTACTACATTGTCACAAATCAGCGATATCTTCCATGAGAACATCTACAACTTTGCATTTTCTTTATGTGATTATTTAATTAGTAACCAGCACCCAGACTGTAGGATCAGTGAGAGTCTGATCTTGTTAGCTTTCCCTACCTACTGTATTGGGTCACTAGAACACCATGTAGCTTGTAGTGAATACTAATATGTGTTTGTGGGATAAATAAATGATAATTACAAAAATTTACACCAAGTGATATTTTATGTATTTCCAAAGTAATCTTACAAATGATATTAAAACAATTAGTAGGAAATATAATTCAAACTGGTAAGAAATAAATAGACATGATAAAGAACAGTTTAGCATCACTATTAGTCAACAAATTTGAAATTAAACCAGCATTTTAATAAGCAATAATAAATAAATACTAAGTGATAGTGAGGTTTCAATTAGCAGATATTCAAATTCCCAAATGGAAAGAATAGAACTTTGTATAAATTTCTGGTAGATAACTGGTCAATATCAATAAAAATGCGTACTTTTCTCCAACAACTCCATTTTGTTCAATTATCTTCAGGAAATATTTGCAAAGATGGATAGAACAAAGTGTTCACTAAAACATTATAATGGAAATTAAACATTCAAAAATCAGGATTAGTATAATATCTTAGTTATGAAGAAAGTATTAGGTACCATAAAAATGATGTACTACATATCCATTGATTGATTTAGCAGTTTATTGGCAATATATTTTAGTGAGAGTCCATGATGAGGAACTTTAAATGTTTTATATGTCACATCCCAGAAGGCTCTGCGCAGAAGTGTTTACAGTGCTTATCTTTGATGTTATAAATCTTCAGGTATT
The DNA here is from genome assembly GCF_022079265.1 of Lynx rufus. Taxonomy (NCBI): domain Eukaryota; kingdom Metazoa; phylum Chordata; class Mammalia; order Carnivora; family Felidae; genus Lynx; species Lynx rufus. The sequence goes on along the minus strand of NW_025814845.1, from coordinate 22,931,474 downwards.
TCAGTTTCTTTTTTCCTCTTTTTGGGTTTCTAAATGTTGAATGTTTGCTACTTTGATATTGCATTACTCGAATAAATTATTAAGAGAGAATTAAAAGAAGTAGTGCTAAGGCAACAAGTAGTTTCTGCAACCCACTGAAATTGGCTTAAGATAAATTTCAAAAAAAGAGGAGTGGGGTTTGAATATTGAAGCAGGGATTTTAAACTGAAAATTTTATGGGTAGGAGCTTAATACTTTCATATTAAAGCTGTTATTTTCAAATTTAACCTTCTGATGTATCAGAAACATTATCTTTGTGTACTCTTAAGAAAGAGACATAGTTAGATGGTCAAATGTGAAGGGCTAAGTTTAAAGTGACTTATTTATGTTATTTTATTTTATTTTTTTTACTTCAGAGAATGTAAAGAACAGGTGGTATTTTTCCCCCCTCAGGTGGTAAGCGGGGAATGAGTTTTGCTTTTCACAGGTCTGTCTCTTCCCCTTTTTTAACTGTCAGGGCAGAAACATGTTAAGTCCATATAAATGGGGAACACCTGCTGTGGAAAACATCCCTTTTGACTTAAAAGGAGCATTAAAGTCTCTGTCACTTTACTGAAATGATGATCAAAAAAGTAAGTACTTAGATATCCAGGTTATAAATGTTACAAGTAAGAAAAATGTGTTTTGCTGTTGTTGGGGGGGGCAGTGTTTGCTTGTGACTAGCCCATCTCTTGTTATTATTCTTTAAATATGATGAAGCAGAACAGCATGGGTTTAATGAACACAGCCTCAGGTAGGAAGGTCTAGGTTCTAGCCCCCATTCCACAACCTTCCAGCTCAATAACTGTGAACTAGTTGATAACCTAACTGATAAAACGGAGATATAATATTTATTTATAGTGTCATTGTGGGAATGAAATGAAGTAATGCACATAATATTCGATCTGTGTTAATTTTTAACATATCTCATTTTAGTAACTCAGTAAGAGCTTTAATCATTCCCAATTGTACTTTCCATCTTCAAGGCACCAATTCTTCTGAATATTCTTGTTGGGATAAAAGACACTTCCTGGGCTTTGACTCACCTTGACTAGCCATCCGACAAAACATGTACATCAAAAGTCTTCCTTAAGTCATTTTCAAAAACTTTCATGGAAGAATTACACCCACCCCCCCCCCTCTTTTCCCCTTAAGACCAAACTTAAGGACTTTGCATTAGTACACTGCTAGATACAATTTGGCTACCTCTTTTTAAGACATAATTCTGATTTCAACACTTTAATAAAATGCTTACCGAATGTACGATCGGTCTTAAATATTTTAAGTCATGGTTGTCTGTCAAGGATCGTAAGTTCCAAAAAGTTTATCCTTCTCTTTAATTCACCATGTACAACAGCTAACCAGAAGATAGCAATACATTTAGGTTACAGTATTGGTTTTGATGATACAAATATATCTAGAGTAAGGTTTCTCAACTTAGAGCCATCGACATGCTGGACTGTCAATTTTTTTGTGATAAGAGGCTATCGTGTGCATTGAAGGGTCATTTACAGCACAACTGCCTACTGCAATGTACCCACTAGATTTTTGTTGGTGTTGTTTACTAGTTTACAGTGGCATCCAGTTCCCAGTTGGCACAACCAGAATAGCCTCTAAACATTATCCAATGTCCCCTGAAAGACAAAATGAGCCCTCATTATAAATAATTAAAAAGAATTCTATCACCATAATTAATACACTATGCATTTTAAAAAAATATCTTGTCACTCTCAAGTAAATTTGTCATACTTGAAGCAAATTGTTTTGAAGATCTAAGCTCATCATCAGGAATCGACCTATTAAATCTTTCTGTAGATACCCAGTCATAACAGGTTGATTTTATAACTAAGTATATGGTAAAGAGGGACAGAAAGAAATCCCGGGGTTGTGAGTTTTCAGCAAATCTCTTTCAATCGTGAATTGTCCTTACAATGATTCATGCCTGTGATACAAAACTGTCACCAGCTAGACCCCCAAGACCTGACCTTTACTGACCACCAAACTTTGTCCCACAGTTTTCCTTAAGCTCTGTTTTCCAATTTATGTCTTAACTCAGACAAATGGAAAGCAAACTACTGAAGAATAGGGAGTGCCCTGACAAGACCTCAAGCCCGCCCAGACAACCCTGACCACCCAGACCAGTTTGAGTTCAACCCCCAACTGGTAAGCCTGTGCAGACCACGTAGTGAGCTCGAAAATGACTGATAACTACCTTTACCTCATTTTGATACTAAAATCTCCACCCAAGGAGGAGCCTCAGCCTCATTTACATAACATACAATGTATGTATAGGCATGTTGCCTTCAGGAGCGTGCCTCACCTCTGTATCCCTTGACAAGGACTCTCTATGTAAATATTCATCTTAACCCTAAATAAAAGGTATCTATCCACCCTTGCTCGGGGAGTCATTGTTTTGGAAACCATTCCCTGTGACCTCCTTAGGTGCTGCAAATAAAATTTTCTTTGTGCAACAACTCAACCTGGTGCAGTTTCTGACTCAACTCTCCAAGGAATGAACTCACATTGGTTCTGTTACAAAACCAACTTAAGCACATAAGCCAGAAGCAAGGCTGCCCCAGGGGTGGGACTGAGCCAAATCAGAGGCCTCTTATATGCACTGTGTTCACCAAAGTTGTGGTTTAGTTTTGCCTTCAACACAGGAAAAATCCAAATTTCACTTAACGTATGAAAGAATCTTATAGACTCTTTCATGAAAGCATGCTACTAAGAGTTGTTAAATGTTAACAATTAGATTTCTGGTGATACAGAAAGAATGTGGGTTTCTCAGTAAGAAATATTTGGGTTAAATCCTTCTGAATACTTAATAGTTGTATAATATCAGGTGTTGGTTTGCAAAATTCTCCTTGGGAGCTTCCAGGGTGAAATCTGAAACTAGCCCGAGGGCAGGGAAAGACCAGAAGCCACTCAGATTGGTAGGTGGCTGGCTTAATAAGCAAGGGGATTTACAAACCACCCTCAACCTCCATGACCTCAAGACTAATGGATCTCTTCACAACTGTCAGCCAAATTTTCATTTGTATAAAAGACTCACCTCGGTTCAGTCACATATACCATGCAAATAGTCTCAATACCACATCAGTGTCTCAAGCTTACGTCCTTGGGGCAGCTTCTAAATGGGAAGGGCTAACAGAGTGCACAGTTTTAAGGAGAGAATGGAAAGCCTACGAATATTCCAGCTCACAATTCAATAGTCAATCATGTCCTCTTGATAACCTCACCCAACATCAGGCAAGTCTTTTGTTTGTTTTATGCTTCCAACTTTTTTTTTGATGTTTATTTATTTTTGAGAGAGGGGCAGAGTGTGAGTAGGGGAGGGTCAGAGAGAGAAGGAGGCAAGGAATCTGCAGCAGGATCCAGGCTCTGAGCACACAGCCTGACACAGGGCTCAAACCAATGCACTTACAAGATCATGACTTCAGCTGGAGTCCATCACCTAATCAACTGAGCCACTCAGGTGCCCCCCAACTTTTCTTTTTAACAGTAAAATAGCATAGCAATCTACAGGACTGTTAGAACTAAATATAAAAATTCAAATAACATAGTGCTTTGAACCTAATGTTTGATAAATATTTGTTAAATGAATAAATCATGATAAAAGTGACTCTCAAGAACCTAGAACTCTATAAATACAATATATATTAGTTTTCCCCTAACCTTTTATTCTAAGGGGAAAAAAAGTTTCAGAAAGGAAAACAGGGAGACAAGGGAGGGGGAAACTTTGCTTTAAGATGTCAGAACAGCATTTTAGTGCCGCCAGTATTTTATGTACCATGGAACTTCCAATATCATTCAGAAGAAAACCACCTATATTCATGTCATGTTCAAAATATTAAACCAATTCCAAGTTGGCAAGGATAAAAATAAAACCTTCAGTATGTTTTAGTCAATTGCCTCCTAAACACTTCACTGGACTTAAATTCTGTGTATGTAACACCCTTTAACCACCAAGAGTGTTAATATAAAACTTTAATTTTCCCACTTATATTTTGTATTGCAGCATGCATTTTAAGGTCTTCAACATGTGATTTAGAACAGTTTGAATTATCTTAATTTTTTTTTTCTAGTGTGTGGAGCGGGGTAGTGGATTTACCTTCCTCAACAGAATTTTGCAGAAGTAACAACTTATTATTTGACAGGTATTTACTACAAGAATATAAAACTCAGATGGTCTTGATTTGGACATCAAACATTTATAAAGTACCCTCTACATAACAAATGTCGTAGTAGACATTAGAACTACCAGACATACAAAGCATGGAACACAACTTCTAGGCGCTATCAGTTTGGTAGAAAAGAGAGAAGAAAGAATTGGGATATGTTATAATAAACAATACAGTGTAACTAAGAAAGGATTCTGTGGAAGAACAACAAAATCTACATCAATGTATGCTTCCTAATCGACTAAGAGAAGCTGTTTTTGAACTATGGGGTATGAAATGTGTCGACCTTTGTTCATAAGACTTTTGAATGCATCTGAGATGAAAACCATGAAGGCCATCAAACCAAGGTTCTCAAATTGACCTAAACTTTATTTTTTTTTTAATTTTTTTTAATGTTTATTTTTGAGACAGAGAGAGACAGAGCATGAATGGGGGAGGGGCAGAGAGAGAGGGAGACACAGAATCGGAAGCAGGCTCCAGGCTCTGAGCCATCAGCCCAGAGCCTGACGCGGGGCTCGAACTCACGAACTGTGAGAGCGTGACCTGGGCTGAAGTCGGACGCTCAACCGACTGAGCCACCCAGGCGCCCCTAAAATTGACCTAAACTTTAGAATCACCTGACGATTTAAACCCCTGACATCCGGGTCAAAACTCCAGATCCATGAAATCAGAATTTCTGGGGCTGGAAACCTCAGAAGCAGGAACTCAAAGCTCCTCAGAGGATTTCAGAGGGCGGCCAAGTTTGAAAAAACCCTGATTTAAAAATAGTAGTTACGTAATGCCTGAAATAAGCTCAATATTTTACTGGCCACTCAATTGGGCTCTGAATTTTGTAACAGACAAAACTGGGTGAAAGATAGACTGTTGTTTTGATAAAAGCAAGCATGTGCATTTTCCCAGGAAAAAATAATACAAGATTGTTTTAGTTCACTTTAAACCGAATAACTGTACAACGTGTTATCTGTCGTTGCAGTTAAATCAACTTGACTGTACTGTACCCCTGTTTTTGTTATCTCAGATGAATGCCGTAATGGTTTCGTAGTAGACCTGTTATCTCATGCAAGTTAATGAGACCCTCCCCCCAAACTTTGGCTGATATGGTTGGCTTTTCTTCTTTGGCAGCCTTCCAATGGTCTTGACAAGGTGCCAATTTGTAAGTTTGAGTTTTCTGGTGACCGTGTTTGGTTTTCTTTTTAGAAGAATCAGTGTGGAAGTGAGGAAAACAGAGGGGAGAGCTAGAGCAGAAGGATCCTGACTTTTGTCGAGCATCTGGATCCAGCTATGCAGCGTTTATCCTAAGGAACTTCCCAGTTAAATACAAAAGAGTCTTTTTTTTTTTTTTCCTAGTATTTAGTTGAAGTGAATTTCCGACTCTTGCGTATAAAAGCCACTCAATCCAGGCGTGGTTATCTCAATTAAAATGTTTAAAAGAATGATACCTGGGGCGCCTGGGTGGCGCAGTCGGTTAAGCGTCCGACTTCAGCCAGGTCACGATCTCGCGGTCCGGGAGTTCGAGCCCCGCGTCGGGCTCTGGGCGGATGGCTCGGAGCCTGGAGCCTGTTTCCCATTCTGTGTCTCCCTCTCTCTCTGCCCCTCCCCCGTTCATGCTCTGTCTCTCTCTGTCCCAAAAATAAATAAACGTTGAAAAAAAAAATTAAAAAAAAAAAAAAAGAATGATACCTGTATTGTTTCTTTCTGTGATTGATTAGGTTACAAAATTAAATAAATTTAGTGAAGATCATCTGAGCGAAGGGATACTGGGGTGAGGGATTAACCTCAGATCATTATAATCAGGGTGTTTTTCTTTCTTAGGTCATTAACTTATGCTATAGAAGATATGGTGTATTAGTTATTGATATCATTTAATATTGGAACAGGATTTTCTGTTTTTGGAAGAGGTACAGAAATGAGGATAAAAATAGTGGTATTTGCTGATAATTGGTTGTTCCATATAGGATACTAACGTAAGGAAGTATGCTGCAAGGCTATGATTAGTTCAAGGTCAAAAAAACTATGTGACACAATTAGTATCCAAGGAAAAATATTCTATAGTCATACGCTATTATTTTTATCTATCTATATTAGATGGATAGATAGATGATAGATAGATAGATAGATAGATAGATAGATATAGATATAGATATAGATTTTATTAATTTTTTTAAATTTTTTTTTAACGTTTATTTATTTTTGGGACAGAGAGAGACAGAGCATGAACGGGGGAGGGGCAGAGAGAGAGGGAGACACAGAATCGGAAACAGGCTCCAGGCTCTGAGCCATCAGCCCAGAGCCCGACGCGGGGCTCGAACTCCCGGACCGCGAGATCGTGACCTGACTGAAGTCGGACGCTCAACCGACTGCGCCACCCAGGCGCCCCAATTTTTTTTTTTTTAGAGAGAGAAAAAGAGTGGTGGATAGGGGCAGAAGGAGAGGGAGAGAGAGAGAGAGAAAAAGAGAGACAGAGAATCCCAAGCAGGATCCACATTGTCGGTGTAGAGTCCCACTTGGGGCTCAATTCCATGAACCGTGAAATCATGACCTGAGCCAAAATCAAGAGGTGGATTCTCAACCGACTGAGCCACCCAGGTGACCCTGTTTAATCTCCTTTCAACCAGTAAGAAAATAGTTTCACATAATTCTGTTAAACCTATGTCAAGAAATGCTTTTATGCATACGAAAAATAAAATGAGGGTTGATGCATACACTTCTCAAGAATGGCCTATAAAATGAATGAGATTATGTCTGCAATTGCATAGGATAGTGTTAAGACAATCTATATTTCTGATGAAAGTGTCATGGTGGTTTTTATATTTTTCTAATTTTACTAAATTTCAATTACAAAAAGCACTGGCTCTTACTAAATAAATGTAACTTGAAAGGAGCTGAAAACAGAATAAACTGAGAATTTCTTTTATAAATTAAGTGATTCTAATAATTCTATTTATGATGCCTCAAATTCTTGAACAGGAAGTTTAGCTTAATTTACCCTTAGGTCTATTTATTGTTTGGGGGCCAAAATGCACACATTTCATAGTATAAGAAAGCTATTTTTTGTGATGGATTACTCACAGAAGGGATCCCTAGAGGATAAAGTTAATTTAATAGCTACAGTAAAAGGAGAGAAACATATTTTTCATTTACATTTACACATATTTTTTTTTTCTAATTTTGTCCTTCCTGTCACCAAGAAGCAGTCTCAGAATTCCTTCATTCTCCGCATGTTATAGATCATTTTACTTTTTCCTTTTTCAGTCAGTGGAAGGGCCTTAGGCTTTCGTGTCAAACAGATCTGGACCTCAGTTCTAATTTTACCAATACAAGACTTTTGACCTTGTGCGTTTCTGTAAGGAGTTGGGGCCTCAATTTCCTCATGTGAAATAGGGATAATGATGGCAGGTTTCAATAAATGGTAATTGTCTTTATTTGCTTAGGTTGATGCTTGTGTTAGGTATGTTGCCTCATAATAAGTTGGGCACTAAAATTACTAGGCTATTTACTATATAGGGTAAATTGTCATTTTATTGTTATAGTTACATGTTACAAAACCTTGTCTATTTTAGCTAGTAAATCTATCCTCAGACCTTAACTTTTTCATTCTCACCGCTTGTAGAGAAATCACCCATAGATTGATATTCATATTGTCTTATTCTCAAACTTCATGTGTCCAAAATTAGCTCATCAAATGGCCCTTCCATTTCTCCCTTCCTTCCAAAGTTTCCCATTTCTCTCTATGAAAGTATCTTTTTTTTCTTCCTTTAAATTTTCTCAGGTGAGATCATCAGCCATTTTTATTCTTCTTTCTCTATGTGTTGTATCTCATCTGTCACCAATGTCACCACATTTTTTTTTCTCTCTAAAAGCAGGTCTCTAACTTTGTCCTCATGTCATTTCTACTGTCATTTCTGTCTGGGCCCTCATCAACTCATTCCCTTCTCTGTACCCATGATGAAGCTTAATTAATGAAACAACGATATACACATATAAATAAATGTGGAGAATATATATTTCATGTTCTGAGAGTTGAAAGTCTAATTAGAAGCAATAGTTTAAAATAGCTAGTCAGATTTGAAGCTCATGCTTTCTTTCATATTAATTTAAATCATCTTAAATTGATTTGGCTAGATCAAAGGATAATTTTTTTAACACTTTACTGTTTTTTTTTCAGTTGGTAGTCAATCTTTATTCAAAGACATAACCCAGTTTTTTACGCTGGAAAATATGCCAAATATAACATGATGCAGTATTCTCAAGCAAGTATCTAAAGTTTTGTTGACAAGGTTTCTGTAGTCTATATTACTTTATACTTTTAAATTATTATCTTGATAAAATTATATTACAAAAAAATTATTCCTTTAATGCTAACACACTTGTAATCTTATTACAAGGGTATATGATTATATGACACTCCCATATAAGAGAGAAAAAGACAAAAACAATACGGCTTCACTTATCTGTGCAATCTAAAAAACAAAATAAATGAACAAACAAAAAACATTCAAATACAGAGAACAACATGGAGGTTGCCTTAGAGGAGATGGTTGGGAAGATGGACAAAACAGATGAAGGTGAATAAATTTCCAGTTACAAGTTATAAAGATGAAAGGCACTGTATAGGGAATATAGTCAATAATATTGTAGTAACGCTATAGGGTGACAGATGGTGACTAAACTTGTTTACCAGTCTATGCACTTGATGATAGTTGAGCTACCTTCCCTGAAGCTTCTACCTTGTGATGGCACACTCTTCATGTTTTCCTAGGATCCTGACTTTTATTTCCATCCTAGACTTTCTAACTTCCCTTCTCGTCTCCCTCCTCCCCTGTTTCTCTCTCTGATTCTAGACTCTCTCTCAGGAAATTTGTATTACCACTCCCCACCCTGCTTTGCATCAACCATCTCGATGGGTAGGACTCCTCAGGCATGGCAAGTCTATTTCATTAGTTCTAATATCATTATCCTGCTTCATAGCACTATTGAGTAATCACAGAATTTCCTCTCAACTTTTTCTTTTGACAGATATTCAGAAATTCTCGACTTAGATATAAAAATTTTAAAGTACTTTATAATGGTTTCAATAAGAATTAATTGAGCACAGCTTCAGCATTTAGGCACTTTGATATATAACTTTACATCTGTATAGACAGGTAGATTTTTAAAAATTTCCACTTGAAGCATTTTTGTTTGTCAAAACACTTGGTAGGTAGAGCAAATATTTTGATTCCTATCTTATAAATGAAGGGACTATGAAAATCTTTAGGAAACTTGCCCAGTTTTTTGAATTGCATGATAATGATCTTTCCACAGTTTTATCCTACCTTTTTTATCCTGAAATAAACTATTCAAATTAAAAATAATCATCCTATAGGTTTTTTTTATCATTGTTGATACTGTTTTTTTCAAATTACCAAATTAAAAACACTGACTCTGATAAGAAGACATAGACATGATTATGACCTTCATAAGGGTCATATTTTGTTTGAATTACACACTTTACTGTTTTAATTTTTGAATGTTTATAACACAGTGCAGTATGTTCAATCATCTGTAATCATTTTCATGTTCCCCAACTCTTCCTCACTCCCAACTTATATATTCACTGGAAGCAGGGACAAGATTTTTGGGAAAATATTTTTTTCCTGATTTTTCATTTGGTCTGTACAATATTAGTTAATTAACTCAATGTTGTGGACTGAATGTGTCTCTCCCAAATCCGTATGTTGAGCCCCTAATCCCCAATGTAACTGTACTCAGAAACAGGTGCTGTGAGGAAGTGACAAAGGTTCAATGAGGTCATAGGTTGAGACTCTTTATCTGGTAGGACTCATGCATGTATATGGAAAGGAGATGCCAGGGCTCTCCAGATCCTCCATTTGGGGACACCAAAGGCAGATGTCCCTCAGCAAGGAAGGAAGACTGCTCTTACTAGGAATCGAATCCACTAGTTGCCTTCATCTTGGACTTCTTGACCTCCAGAATTATAAGAAAACAAATTTGTTGTTTAAGCCATCCAGTTTATGGCATTTTGTAATGGCAGCTGGGATGACTAAGACACCTACAGACTGATGGTTTCCTTTTCTAAGTAGAGAATTAACTATGATCACTGTGGGGTAGGGAAGGGAAATATTAGAGTCAAAATATTCTTATGTTTTTAAAGTGTATATCATAGTTGAACTGGTAAATTAAATGCTACTCTGTGGTTACATTTTGAAAAATTTTTTGAAATAATTATTTTCAAACAGCCCTCTGGGTTGATGAAATTCCAATATGGCATTTTAGAAAAATCTAATTAAAATGTGTACTATCATAAGATTTGCACTTATAAAAGTGATCAAAAAGAAGTAAGATATTATAGAATTTCTCTGAAATATATTTAAATACTAATATGGATTCAGGAGGATAAAACCATAGATAACTTATCATTAGCTACATACAGTGAAAAAAATAGTTAATAAAATATATCACAAAGAATTCATATATAGTATGGTTCGAAGATATAAAAAATGGACAACAAAAAAGAGTGAGATGGGAAACACAGAGAAATGCCTTTCCCCCTATCTAATCCTTACAGTGTAAAACCATTGCCTTAATCCCTACCTAAATCAAAGCATCTATAGTATCTGTCCCCTAACTTCAAATATATTTACTCTCACATCATCTGTCTTAAATGGTCTTAAAAAAAAGAAAGAAAGAAAAAAACAAGTTTGTGAAGTTTAATTTTACATTTTAAAATTAATAAACTTAATAAGATAAATGTCTGTATATATGCCAAGAAAGCTGAATTTTGATAACACAATTTTTTACTTAGTTCTGTCAGTTTCCCCCAAACAAATGTTTCATAGCGAACATCTCAATCTAGTTAGTTAATGAGTACCTCTGATCTTACCTGGGAAACTGAAAATTCTCTGTCCTTCACTATTTAGGCAAAAATTTAGAAAAAAAAAAAGGTGGTAAAAATTAATTCTCAAAACTGCCAATGCAAAATGTGTACTTGTAGCTTCAAATGCAAATTATGAAAAGAGACTAAATCTCAGACTAGAACTAAAATATATCAAAATATACTTTTGACTTTTAGAGATTTCAATTGACTTTAATATCCTAGACATCACTTTAAATTTTAGAAAGCCTCTCTTTCTGGAAATTTCTTTACCTAAAAATTCACTTTTGAAGTTTTTGTTTTTTTTTAATCCTTTAGGAAAACATTTACCCCCGTACTAGCTAGTAATAAAAACATTTTTAAGTAAATACGGCTTTAAATGTTACCATAGAGCACTACATTTGAATGCTTATTTTAAAATCTAATTCTATATATAAGGAAGGTTTATTTTCCCCCTCTTTCAATGGTGTGGTGGACTGAATGGTGGCCTCCAAGAAGATATGTCCATGCTGGGAATTTGAGAAAACGACCTGAGTTGGAAAAAGGAAATTTGAGGATAAAATTAAGGATCTCCAGATGACATCATCCTGGATTATCAGGGTGAGCTATAAATCCAATGACGGATGCCCTTATCAGAGGCACATAAAGAAGGCCATGTGAAGACAGAAGCAGAGAATGTAGTCACACAGACACAAGGTAATCAACACCTAGGGCCACCAGAAGTTAGAAGAGACAAAGAAAGCTTCTCCTTTAGATCCTTGAGAGTGAGCAAAATTATGCCAAAAACCTTGACTTTGGACTTCTAACCATCAAAAAGTATGAGAATAAATTGCTGTTTTAAGCTATCACATTTATGATAATTTTTACAGCTACCCTAGGAAATAAATATGCTTTCTCAAATTTGAGAGTTTGTTTCTTTATATTACTTGTCTAAAACAAAGCTAGAAAATGTTACAATGAGACTTGTAATCTCACTGACTCCCCATTTCAAGTGTATTCTTTTGGTCACAATCCCGTTCAAAGGGCAGAAAAATTTAAGTTAAATGCTTGATCCTCGATCTCTAGAATTTTACAAGTAAAAAAGGACTTACAGATGTTAGAACACAGTCATTTCATACTTTAGAAAAAAATAAGTCCAGAGAAGCCTAATGGTTTCCTTCTGTACATAAAACCAACACTGAACCCCAGTCTTTGAACCTGTTGGCAGTATGAATGAATGGCCCTGCGAGTCACAACTGAGGTTCCCAATCTACGGCTTATCCCCCTGTGTAGTCTGCTCAGGCTGCCTTAACAAAGTATCATGGACTGAGTTGCTTAAACAACAGATGTTTACTTTCTCACGGTTTGGGGGACTGGAAGGCCATTATCGTGCTGAGAACTTTCTTCCGGGCATATAGACCACTGCCTTCTTGCTGTGTCCTCGCATGGCCTTTCCTTTGTGTTTGTATGGAGACAGAGAGAGAACACTCTGAATTATGGGGTTAGGGCCCTCTTCTGTGACCCCACTTAACCTTAATTATCTCCTTTTAGGCTCAGTTTCCAAATACAGGGCCCAGGGGGTCATATTGAGAGTTAGGGTTTCAAAGTATGAAATTTGGGGGACACAACTCAGTCCGTAATACCTATCACTGTGCTTAGGTAAGGAAGAGTATGTCCTAATGTCCCTTGGGTGTGGGAGAACTGAAGCAGTTAATGTTGTCTCCTTTATCAAAACATTTTAGATAGACCTTACAAGAAATCCACATCCTGCCCAAAGAAGATTGAATTCTCTATTTTTTAAAATAGGAATCATCATTGAGATAGCTATCCAAAAAATAATGATAATAATAATAAGCAAACTCCTCAAATTTGCAGTAGTAACTATAATTTTCAGTCAACAACAATAACTTTTGTTCTGTATAAATGCATTTACAAAACAAGCATTTGGGAATTCCATTGTAGATATGAGAGGAAAATAGCAAACAAAAGGGGACTGAGAAAAGAATTTGAACACTTTTAGCTCATTGAAGAACAAGTTCCTCTTGATGTTTTCACGGCTGTTCTCACCCTAATTCTTTCTTTTTTTTCACCATGAATACTGCTCAGTCTTCTGAAAACTGCCTGATTGAGGAGTTCTATAGAGGCAGGGAAGGTCAGTAATGGATATTTTCACACTTTAGCCAGAAAGAACAGAAAAGAATCTTCAAAGTTTGTAATAAACAGAGCAATCTTCGGGGATCAGAACAGTCCCTTAGATTCAATGCCAGGTGCCTTCACAATGTTAGCTTCACAAGGTACCCACTCACGTCAGCTACTTACTCTGAGTAGGGAGTCCCTATCCCTGCTGTCAGAGAGAGTCTGGAAAAAAAAAACAAAAGACAGAGCTGCTGCAGGCATATATTGTACCTGCCAATTTTACAGAACGAAAATGAGGGTGATATATGGTGTCCACGGGGTATTAGGTTGTTTTTTCTCTCTACTGCATTCTCCTTTTTTTTTTTTTTTTTTTGTCTGAATGCCTTATATTCCCTTTTCTTGCTCAATATATCCTTGGAGCCCTTGTCCTCTTTTATCAGCCAGTTAGGTGTACCGGAATCAGAATTAGGCCCAAATCAACACTTTTGATATCTCAGCAGACAAGAAAGCACTGATAATAACTTCAGTGAGGTGTCCTGCTCCCGATTACTGAAACCCGAAGAGATGTCAGTCCGTGGGATGAGCCGCTTCAATCTGTTGGAACGTGGCGTAGAAACCGGTCAGGCCATCGTCAGTGGGAAGCAAGACACATTGTACTTCTGAACCTGTCGAGCGAAATGTGTTAATCACATTACTTACTGAGGTTTGGAGACGGTACTTTCAGTTTCATTTGGAGGCAAGGCTCCCTGAACTGAAGTTTGAAAGTCTAGACTTGATTGGAGTCCCCAGGAGCTCAATTAAATAATAAGCCTATCTTACAAAGATGTGATTTTTTATGCTTATTAGGTAGTATCTTAAACACACAGATCTAAAATAGCATTTTGCTTAAGGTATAGGAGTTACACAATTTTTTTTATGTTTATTTATTTTTGAGAGAGAGAGAGCGAGCAAGCACACAAGCAGGGGAGAGGCAGAGAGAGAAGAGAGAGAATCTTAAACAGGCTGCACACCGAGCGTGGGGCCTAACATAGGGCTGGATCCCACGACCCTGGGATCATGACCTGAGCTGAAATCAAGAGTTGATTGCTTAACCAACTGAACCACTCAGGTGCCCCTATAAGTTACAGAATTCTGAATGATAGAAAGTTAAAAACCATTTGTATCCCCACTAAAAATACAAGTTAACCAATCAATGAGTTTTTAAAAATATTCAATTGGATTTTCTTTTAAATATAAATGTCACTCTGAAAATCAAAATGAGACCTGTGTAGAGGAGAAATGTTTTATTTTTCCAAAGCACATCCAATGAAATTACCTTAAATGGGTACATAAAAATACAACTTTGAAGTCAATCTAGAGAAAAGGTGGAATTATTCACTCAAATTATAAAATATCTCACAGATGCTTAAAAATAATGGATTAAGTTTTATATATTTTTTAAAAAAAATATCTCTAATGTAGAATTTTTTTTTAGAAGGTGAAGGTACTGAAAAAAAAAAGTAGGCCTAGGATATATGATAGGAAATTGTGCTTTTTTGGGTAATGGTAATAAAGTCTGTGGTAAATTATTTAGTAAATTTCATGTTGTCATTGAGAATAATGAAACATTGGCATAAAATGTGCTCTTGAGTTACATATTATAAATTCCATTATTAACAATGTTACATTTATCCCATGCCTATGAAGGAAAAATAAAAGAAAATCTCCATTTGGAGACAGTTCATTTCGTCTTCAAATATCAAGATAGGCTTCCTGGAAAACAAAATCATTTAGAACCACTCAAAGTCCATTCTTTTTATAAATTGAGTGATAGTAAATAAGGCTTCGAGAGAAAATTAGATTGCTTCCTATCTTTTATTCTTTCAAGACACAAGATTCTCGAAGGTGTGTGTGTTTGTGTGCTAGAGACAGATTCAATGATGTAAATATTTTGTTTCCTTCCATAAGCTCACTAATTCATAAAACTTCACTCTTGCCTTACTCTTTTTTAAAAAATCTTTTATTTCTTTAATGTTTATTTATTTATTTATTTTTTATTTTTTTTAACGTTTATTCATTTTTGAGACAGAGAGAGACAGAGCATGAGTGGGGGAAGGTGAGAGAGAGAGGGAGACACAGAATCTGAAACAGGCTCCAGGCTCTGAGCTGTCAGCGCAGAGCCCAACGTGGGGCTCGAACTCACAGACTGCTAGATCATGACCTGAGCCGAAGTTGGACGCCCGACCGACTGAGCCACCCAGGTGCCCCAATGTTTATTTATTTTTGAGAGAGAGACAGAGTGAGAGTGGGGTAGGGGCAAAGAGAGAGGGAGACACAGAATCCAAAACAGGCTCCGGACTTTGATCTGTCAGCACAGAGCCCAGCGCGGGGCTTGAACCCACGAACTATGAGATCATGACCTGAGCTGAAGTTGGATGCTTAACCGACTGAGTGACCCAGGTGCCCCTGTATACTTGCCTTACTCTTAATACTCATTGAAAGGTAATAAACATATAGGCTTCTTTGAAAGGATTCCACTTGTTTATCTAAACTAACATAAAACCTATTTTGTCATCGTTAATGTATTCAGCCAATGTTTGCTTACGTTATTTAATGTCAGCTGAAATGCTAAGCACTGCAGTGATATATACCACAGAGCCTGACGACCTCTCGGAAAGAAGGCAAATTAATAGTGGCAAATAGGATAACTGGATATGTTGTGAACTGTGCGAGTGAGAAGAGGAAAACAGAAGCATGTTCAGTCAGTGATCGCTATTAGTCAATGTGCTTAATGGGAAAATAAGGGGCAGACTTTCTCCACATGCATATAATTAACATAACTACACGTATTTAGGTAATCGTGTATATTATATTTATGCTATATATATTTTTCTCAGGGATATCGGCTCATTGGCCAAATTTCCATATTATATGAACAAAATAATATTCCCCTTGGGACCATATGCATTTGAGGACCTACTTCTTGGCATCTTAAAATAGTGTTGTTGTTGTTTTTTATATTTGCTCAAACTAACGGCACAGGCCTTGTGTTAAAGCGGCACACAAGCTTGGTCACTCATAGACTTCAGATGCCCATCTGCCCACATCCCTGCTGCTTCACTGGAAATTGCATTTCCATAGACCAAAGCCTTTTCTCTTACTCCATTCCAGTTTGCCATGGGACAGTTGTTGGCACATACCTCCATGACCCATGTCCCTCACAGAGCTCTAACACTGATTCGGAGTTGATATTCTGGCTAACTTCCAGGACTTCATTACAGGCAAACCTGTCCGGCCACTTAAAGCTAACTTTGACTTTGTATGATGCTGATAAAAACTGCTCAGGAGTTTACAACATGATGACTCTAGTCAATGGTCGGTGATTCCAATGAGCCAGAGAAGAAATCAATGGTACAAGCAAGCAATGGAATAAATGTATCTTCTCATTAAACATCTGGCATCTGGACTCAGGTTTATTTATTAGTTGGGTGACCCTGGATTAGTTATTTAACATTTCTGTGCTTTAGTCACCTTTCATCCTTTTATTTATATTAATGGTTCTCAACCAGGGACAAGTATGTTTTTCCTCCCCCACTCCCTGAGTACATGTAGCAATATAAGGAGTCGTTTTATTTGTAGATACTATTGTCATCTAAAAGTACAGGTTAAATATGTTTGAGAGCCCTACGATGAGCCAGAATGCCTGTACAACAAAGAATTATCTGGCCCCAAATATCAACAGGGCCAAGGTTCAGAAACCCTAAATTATATAATGGCCACTAGAATACTTTCTGTGGGGCCTTTACATCCCTCCGTGAGAGAGTCGTTATGTTTTCTGTCTGCACAGCTTCCCTCTCCTCAACCCCATACACTCTTCCTTGTTCATTCAGATCCACTCTTATCCTTGCCTTAGGGTTCTTCCACCAGATACACTTTCTTCTAGAAGTAATATGCCCCCCATATATCTGAATAATCCCTTCTCTGTCTTTCAATCAGTATTTCTCCATGAAGCCTACCTTAACCAGCCTATTTAAAACTGCACTCGTTCATCCCCAAGAAATATATACACCTATACTCCTGATACTCTTGTGTTTCATTTATTGTCCATAGCACTTAACCCTTTATAGCATACCATATATTTACATATTATTTTCATTGGTTAATTGTTCCCTTGTTAAGATGTAAGCTTTAAGGAAGTAGGGATCTGTCTTATTATTATTATTATTATTATTAGATAATGTCCCCAAAGCATGCATGGTATGTGAACAATAGATGTGTAATATACTTGTGTAACATATTTGTTGAAGGTGATGCACTCATTCATTAAACACAAAGATGTCTAATAAAGATTTGTTAAATTATTTTAATGTTGGGTGCTTTGCATAGCATGGTAGTCTAATACACAATATCATGATATATGATTATTCCGCATAATAGTGAATATGTAACTGTCTATTAATGTAGGTACAAAAGGAAAGAAAGCTATAGGTATCAGTGAAAGAGAGAAACATTTACAAATTATATCTCTTATATTTTAAGTGTATAAAAGTGTATAAAAAAGTGTATTAAGTGTATAAAAACATGATCCAATACATTCTTGTGCTTTTCAGCTCAAACAGCATCTTTAGTTTGGAAATGCCTTCAGGATTGGCACTTGGCTTCCTCCTTCTCCTTAATTTCCCCTCAATAGTATATGCTGTGTTATGATTGTATCTTACTAAGAGTCTTGTTTTTGTAAACCAGCATTCTATAGTTTACTTAATTGTTATGCATTGTACCTGGGCTCCAATAACCATTTATTGTTCTGGGTTATAGCTGTAGTGATCAAGGAAAATTTCTTTATCTTGCTATGAAAAATCCATCATTCAACGTGTCATTAACTGGGAATTGACATCGAAAATTATACATTTTCCATTTTGTACATCTAAAATTTACACAAGAGTTTGAACAATTCACGTCTCCTGGTTTATTATAATAAATGTTTACCAACCGTCTCAAACAAGGAGGTTTCCTTCTCTGATTCTCAATAATTAAGAGCCTCCAGAAATTGTAGTATTTCTTAGAAATTTTACCAGTACCAACTTACTAATTATATTAATATAACCTTATTCACTTCTAAGTTGTAAAACATTGCCAGAGCAAGCCATTTGAAATGAAGTATCTTGCTTTTGCTAACATTTATTCTCCTAACAAGCATGTTTAATCCAGATTTACCACTGAATGCTGGCATGAACAAATTTCATCTCCTTATATATTGGAAAGTAAATTTTCTAACGATTCTACAAGGAACAAATGAATCGCAAAATACAGTAACTTCCTTATGAACGTTTCATTTTGAAATAAATCCCATAATAGAATCTAAATGATCTCAGGTTGTTTGCCTAATCCCTTAGTCTAATTCCATCCCCTTGATATCCAAGCAAGATGGATAATTTTACTTTCCCTCTGCTAATTGGCTGCTTTCCCCTTACCTTTTCCAGTGCTTGGAAATATAGTGATTGTGGAAAAAAAAGCAAACCTTATTTGTACACACATACAATGAGTTTTCTTTTTATTACAAACCCCTGTGCTTTGCACACTAATATTGCCAACAAAAACTACCGCCTTGAAATGTCAGCAAACCAAAAATGCCTGCCACAAATACTTGATATGCTGAAGTCACAGACCTTCCAAATTTATTCTTGTCTAAATCAGCAATCCCTTCCACAATTCAGGTCTAATTTGAATTGTTATAAGCAGCCCTTAATTGCACGACCTTCTATACCCAACCGGTGAGTGACTCTTGCTTTCATTGCCCACCGCTTGCTGCTGAGAGTAAATTAAGTGCTCAACCGGGGGATTTGCTCTATTAAGACAAAACAGTGACATACTGATTAAATTTAAACTGTCAGATTATATTTCACTTGTTACTATTACCATTTTCTGGAGAGTATAACCAGTTGTGTTTCTTTTTTTTTTTGATACTCCCATTGAAACTTTTGTGCTTAGTAACTAGGGATTGCTGAGCTAAATATGGATTTCTAAACCATTAAAACAGGATTTTTTAAGGAGAAGAATGCCCTTTTTTTATAAAAAGAATTTGCAATCATATAAACCGAGTGGATGGTTAAAAATTCATAGTGTTACAGGAGTCGGGTGTATTCCAGCATGTTTTTGGAAAAGGGGAGATATTTAAATGTCAATGTTTATTTTATTTGGTTCAGTGGCTTTCAAGCTTTATAATCTTTGAGATTCTTACATCATCTTCTCCTTTGCTGCCTGAAGAGCTAGGATAAGAGTTCTCTTAATTTATTATCTTTTTTTGTGTGTGGAACACCCTATCTTTGAAAGTTAAAGGACAAATGTAGAAGGCAGAAAGCCCTGAGATGTGAAGAAGGCAAAGCTAGCATATTCCAGGATATAGATTTATCAACAACTTTTTCATCTTTCAAAGGAAATCTCAATTGCACTCTTCATAGCTCCGTTATGTGCCCTCGTGATGACCTAAACACATTTTGAAAAGAAAAATGATCTAATAAACTCAAGGAATTAAAACTCTTTAAAAGTTAGTTTGCACTGTATTATGATACTTCTTCCAGGTGGTTTACATAGGAAAAAACAAATTTTTATAGGCTGCTTTAAATATAAATAAAACATTATTTAGAAACAGTTTTCACCTACAA
The DNA here is from genome assembly GCF_022079265.1 of Lynx rufus. Taxonomy (NCBI): domain Eukaryota; kingdom Metazoa; phylum Chordata; class Mammalia; order Carnivora; family Felidae; genus Lynx; species Lynx rufus. The sequence goes on along the minus strand of NW_025814845.1, from coordinate 22,911,645 downwards.
GGATGAAATATTGAACAAAGTGATTTTCTCCAATATGTTTCTTCTCTACCAAAGGCAAATTGTGAAGGCTGATAGTATCATGTATTTTAGAAAGGAGGAGACAAACCTAGACATTTTGTCAGACAGCAGTAATTGTTTCAGAGAATGCCAATTAATCGGGGCGCCTGAGTGGCTCAGTCGGTTAATAGACTTCAGCTCAGGTCAGGAACTTGCGGTTTGTGAGTTCAGGTCATGATCTTGCGGTTTGTGAGTTCGAGCCCTGCGCCGGGCTCCGTACTGACAGCCCAGAGCCTGGAGCCTGCTTCGGATTCTGTGTTTCCCTCTCTCTCTGCCCCTATCTCACTTGTGCTCTGTCTCTCTCTCTGTATATCAAAAATAAATAAAATGTATGGGCGCCTGGGTGGCGCAGTCGGTTGAGCGTCCGACTTCAGCCAGGTCACGATCTCGCGGTCCGTGAGTTCGAGCCCCGCGTCGGGCTCTGGGCTGATGGCTCAGAGCCTGGAGCCTGTTTCCGATTCTGTGTCTCCCTCTCTCTCTGCCCCTCCCCCGTTCATGCTCTGTCTCTCTCTGTCCCAAAAATAAATAAACGTTGAAAAAAAAAAATAAAAAATAAATAAATAAAATGTAAAAAATAAATTAAAAAAAGAGAATGCCAATTAAAATCAGAAATCACGAAATAAAATAGTTCCCCTAATGAAATATAGATGCCAGAATTGCAAGTTTTTATCGGAGACTTTTAGAAACAAGTGTAAGCTATCGTTTTTGGCAATGTACTTCCCATTAATCTAAAAAGCCTCAGAGCCTGTTCTAAAATAATTATTTTCTCTCCTCCATGTAACTAAAACATTTTAACCCTTACTTCATCTTTCCACCCACATGTCATTTCAAGTACTCAGTGTTGAACATATTCCCTCTATAACACATCTGAGCTTACATTTTATTTCTAAAGTCATCTTGGTTAACCACAATTTGGATTTCTGAAAGTCTAGTAACCTATCTCTCAATGTGAGACATTTTAGCATAGATATATGGCATTTCCACTTTAAAATTATTAATGCTAAATCTAAGCCTAAATATGATTGTTTTTCTCATTTTATTGTTTATGTTTCTTCCTTGATTCTTCTTCTTCTCACATTTCCATTGTTTAGATTTTACAGGAATATAACCTCTGTGCTCTTAATATCGCTCTGAAGTTCTAATAATAATGATGAAAGCAAAGAAGTGAACATGACACCTTAACTATAGAAAGCAAACTGATGGTTACCAGAGGGGAGGTGGATGGAGGAATGGGTAAAGGAGGCGATGAGGATTAAGGAGTACACTTGTGATGAACACTGGGAGATGTATGGAATAGTTGAATCAGTATATTGTGCACGTGCAACTAATACAACACTGTATGTGAACTATGCTGGATTTAAAAATAAAATGAAATGAAATCATAAAAATGAAAAAAAAAGTGAACACTATAAAACAAAAGTGACTTGGAAAAAAATAAGACATGGGGCCTTGTTAGTGGGAGCTCTGTGACTGGAGTTTTCAGTGCAATCCGTGGCTCTGGTATCATTGGCAAAACACAATAGTTGACGTATCAGTACATGTTTTGTTGTTGTTCTCAAAAACAGACTTACGAAGGCCCAAATGGAAACCTTTATTATTTGATTTTATATTCTAAAAGGTTTTTTTAATTAATCTCTATCAGCATATGCTTCTTGATATATCAGAGAAGCATGCTAATTTTTTATGTACATCTCGTTACTGCAAAATAAAATGAAAGGCCTCCTGCAGTCAGTCACATTATTTTAAAAGTGCTTTAGATTTCCCTGGGATATTCCAAAAGCAGCGGCTTTATTGTAAGATTTTTTTTTTGATACTTAGCCTTGATATATGACTTGCCAGATTGCCACATGACATTTCATGCTTTGTTGAAGAAATTTGAGTGTTTAATAATGAAAATAAGAGTGGGGATTGAAAGAATATCAGCTTATAAAGTTGCAGGGAGACAAAAATCTTTGGATCTCAAAGGGCAGTGCGGAACTTATCACAGAGTAGAAAACAGAAGTTTAAAGTAGATAAAAGCCTAGTTTCCCAACTCTCAGAATAATGTATTGTTGATGAAAATAAAGTTTGTGGCCCCATTAATTCTCTGTTTAAATTCCATTTCCACAATATATTAATGTGGCTATAGAGTTATTTACTATCCTTGGGGCACTATCCTTTTTTTATTAAAGACTTTTATTTAAGGACCTTAATACAAATCTCATAGGACTATTGAGAGGATTTAAATGAGCAGAATTCACTGTGTAAATTGTAAAGAACATGAGTAATGCTGGAGTCAGACGATCTCACACTGAATTCTGGTTCTGGATCTCAGTAAAAAATCTGTATTCTTGGGGCAAGTTATGTAATCTCTTTGAGTCTCTTATATATTGTACAGATGTTAACATCCTTAAATTTCATATTTACAATCCTTCTACTGTAGACTGAATGTATGTGTCCCTCTAAAATCCCTATATTGATACCTATCTCCCAATATGATGGTTTTGGATATGAGGCCTTTAGGAACTTACATCTTTAATACTATTATAAAAGAGACCCTGGAGAGCTCTCCTCCCCTTCCACCATATAAAGACACAGAGAGACGACAGCCATATATAAACCAAAGGCAGGTTCTCACCCGACACCAAATCTGCCGATGCCTTGATCTTGAAATTCCCAGCCTCATGACTTGTGAGAAATGAATTTCTGTTATTAAGCCGTCCAGTCCATGGTGTTTTGTTATAGCAGCCAAAATCAACTAGGACAACTTCATGAGGATTAAATAAGATGACCATGTAAGTCTTCTATTATTTCTTAACACGTCAACAAATACCTTATGGCTTAAAACAATACCCATTCATTTTTTCATAGAGTCTGTAGGTAAGGAGTTTGAATATGGCTAACAGGGTCCTTTGCTCAGGGTCTCATGAGGCCACAATGTAGATGTTGGCTAAGATAAGTTTCTTTCTCTTCCAAGCTCATGTAGTTGTTGGCAAAATTCATTTCCTTGTGATTGAAGGATCGACATTCCAGTGTTCTTCCTGACTCAGCTGGGAATGTTCTCACAGGATTTTTCACAATATAGCAGCTTACTTCTTTGAGAACAACAAAATAATATTTTCTTTTCTAGTCCTTCTTTAAGTTTCACCTGATTGAGTAGGCCAACTCAAATCAATCAATCAATAAATAAATAAATAAATAAATAAATAAATATTGGGGCATCTGGGTGGCTCAATGGGTTAAGCATCTAACTTTTTCTCAGGTCATAATCTCATGGGTTTGTGACTTCGAGCCCCACATTGGGCCCTGTGCTAAGAACTCAGAGCCTGAGGCCTGCTTCAGATTCTGTGTCTCCCTGTCTGACCCTCTCCTGCTCTCTCTCTCTCTCAAAAATAAATAAACATTAAAAATAAATAAATAAACAAACAAATAAATAAATCTCCCTTTTAATGCCAAAACAAAATATCTTGATCCTCAGTTATAGCTGCAAAATTTCTTCGCCTTTGCTTTACGATGTAGCTTAATCATGGCAGTGATATCATATTAACACATTCCATCTACACTCAAGTGAAGCAATTTATATAAAACAAGATAGGGAATCCTGGAGGCCACCTTAGAATTTAGCCTACAACTTCCATGAAAGAAAAATGCTTAGCACAGAATCTGACAAATAGTAAGTACCGAATATATGTAAACTAAACATGCAAAGTACTTAGCACAGTTCCTAACTCATGGTAAAACTCCCTAAAGAGCACCTCTTATGATCATGATTATTTCAACTTTTCAGTTATGTGATATAATGTATTTTCCTTGCCAACACATTCACTCTTTTTTTTTTTAACGTTTATTTTTATTTTTGAGACAGAGAGAGACAGCATGAACGGGGGAGGGTCAGAGAGAGGGAGACACAGAATCTGAAACAGGCTCCAGGCTCCGAGCTGTCAGCACAGAGCCCGATGCGGGGCTCGAACTCACGGACTGCGAGATGGTGACCTAAGCCGAAGTCCGCCGCTCAACCGACTGAGCCACCCAGGCACCCCAACAACACATTCACCCTTGATAACATTTGTATTGTTATCAACTATCATTAGGGTTCAGCATCTTCCTTGACCAGTTGGGAATTCTGTACTTTTGTTTTAGTAAGGCTTACTCTAGCAAATGTAGTAATATTCCCACAGCCACAAACAAATTTAGTTTCAAAGGAAAAATCATATATTAGCTACTTGTACTGCATCTTCTTGAGAAAAATAATCTCTTTGAGTTTTACCTGGCCAAAAGAAGTCATTTTATGAGAGAAGTTCATGAATATCAGGACAATCAAGTGCTATTTTTATCTGGTATGTGACTGTGCCAGTTTAGTTGACTATTCAAATGTGTATTGAATGTGATTTTCAGTGTCTCTGGTACTAGCATAAACTAAGAAGCCAATATAAAATTGTTTTCCAAAATTAAATTTCTATGAAGTAGTTAAAAGGTTAACTTATAAAGAATACCCTGGGGCGCCTGGGTGGCGCAGTCGGTTAAGTGTCCGACTTCAGCCAGGTCACGATCTCGCGGTCCGTGAGTTCGAGCCCCGCGTCGGGCTCTGGGCTGATGGCTCGGAGCCTGGAGCCTGTTTCCGATTCTGTGTCTCCCTCTCTCTCTGCCCCTCCCCTGTTCATGCTCTGTCTCTCTCTGTCCCAAAAATAAATAAACGTTGAAAAAAAAATTTAAAAAAAAAAAAAAAAAAAAGAATACCCTGGCTTACTCGTATTCAAATAATTCAAAAGCCCACTCCATACAGTGATCAGTTAAGTGGGGATCAATTGTTGAATAAACGGTCTTTGATTCTCCTTAGCCAAACACTATAGCGTTTCCAATTTTTAAAAACTGTATACTTTTTTTTCAACCATGCTGTGAGCACAGCAATTTCTGGTTATATAAAAAGGACTAAATGTTCAGTGCTAATTTTATTAGAGCTATGTTAAGATTTTTTTTTCTGCTTATAATTTTCTCTGTTGACTATGGTAGAGATCTTTTGATTCCCAGAGAAATTTACGATTGGACTGAGTCTAAATAATTGTCCCACTTGAACCCATTTTCCAAAAATATGATACTAATATGAGCTAGAGTTTATTAATATTTAGATCTGTTACAATTAAAAGCAGAACTAGGGTCCTACGCTTGGGAGAATTGCATCAGCTGAATAGTCTTTTTTAATAAAAACATAAGGCTGTAATGGAAATCTAGTCTCACTTAAAATTATGCTCTAGATATCATGCTGTGTGGATCATTTTATTTCCCCTAGAAAATATTTCCATCCATTCTTAACTGATACATAGAGGTGACTTTTTCATCTTTTGTTGAAATAGTGTCACAATTATTTATTAAAGATTGATAAATGAAATAAAAAACAGATGGCAAAGGATCTTAAGGTAATAATGATTTTAACATGTACTTTTATATATGACACAGCCACTTAATCTTTGTAACGGAAATTATCAACCATACTCTGTAAATCACAGTATGGAGAGACCTAAGTCTTTTGGGTATTCATAAATGCACAACTCAATGCCAGAATTAAATCCACTATGGTGTAATACTACATTCTCGCCTTTTTAAAAAATGTTTATTGTGGTATATTTAAAGCCATACATTTTACTAACATTTCACGTTTCTTGTCATTTAGTAATAACAACAAGATGTTTTCATTGAAAACAGATCTTTTTACATCAGAGAATTCTGTGGAGGAGAGCAGTTGGTTTTTATTCACTTAAGTAGGTGTATAGAATTAGTAGGAAGGAACAACGCAAGTATTAGAAAACCACAATTATGTTCAATCCTTAGCCAATTTACATTGCATATTGAGAATATTCCACTGTTACTTGATGGTGATTTTGGTCCTAGCTTAAAGATCTAATGATTGAATGAACCTTCACTTCAGTATAGAGGCATGCAGATAAGCGGGATAATCAGGATTTCATAGTTTTTCAAATATAAGTTGCCTGCAAACTAATACACGTTGGCATTTGCTCACTCAACATCTATTCACAGACACTTCAGTGAATTAACAACTCAGGTTTCCTGCCATGTGCCAGATTAACATGTTTTCATTAGAAAGTAGTCTTCCCATAACCTTTAAGACTATAACACAGACAAGGTAGAGAATTTGTTGTCAGTCCAAGTTTTGTCTCAAATTAACTATCAACAACATTTACTATTAGACGTATTTATTTTGTGTGTGTGTAAGAAGATTTAAATTTTTCTCTTAGCAGATTTCAGCTATAATACAGTGTTTTTAACTATAGTCACCATGGTGTACATTAGGCCCTCACACCTACTTCATTTTATAGCCGAAAGTCTGTACCCCTTTAGCAACCTCTTTCTATTGCGCCCAACCCCCAGCCCCAGCCTCCATTTTTTATGCCTTTTCAAGGAGTTTGAATTGTTAAGTTGGATTCCACCCTATAAGTGATACCATGCAGTATTTGTCTTTTTCTGTCTGGCTATTTCACTTAGCATAATGCTATCAAGGTTTATCTGTGCTGTAGCAATGGGCAGGATTCTTTTCTTTCTCATGGCTGAATAATACTCTTGTGTGAATATGACAACTTTTTTTTTTAATCCATTCATCAGTTTATGGACACGGGTTGTTTCCACACCTTGACTATTATTAAGAGTGCTGCAATGACCATGGGAGTATAGATACCCTTTCAAAACCTTATTTTCATTTCTTTTGGATATATACCGAGAAGTGGGATTGCTGGATTGTAGGGTAATTCTATTTTTTATTTTCTAAGGAAACGCCACACTGTTTTTCATAGTGGCTGCACCAACTTACATTCCCCAACAGTGCATCAGGATTCTCTTATCTCTTCATCCTTACCAGTACTCGTTAACCTTTGTATTATCCTTTGTATGCCTTTGGAAAAATGCGAATTCAGATCCTCTATAGATTTAATTGGATGTTTTTTTCCCCTTATTGAGTTGTTGGTTATTTATATATTTTGTATATTAACCCCTTATCAGACATAGGTTTTGATAATATATTTTCCCATTTGGTAAGATGTCTTTTCATTTTGTTGATAGTTTCCTTTTCTATGTTGCACTTTTTCCTTTGTTATTGTCCCTCTTGTATATTTTGCTCTTTTAAAAAATTTTTTTTACACTTATTTATTTTTGAGAGACAGAGACAAACAGAGCACGAGTGGGGGAGGGGCAGAGAGCAAAGGAGATACAGAATCTGAAGCAGGCTCCAGGCTCCCAGCTGACAGCACAGAGCCTGATGCAGGGTTCAAACACACAACCATGAGATCATGACCTGAGCTGAAGTCTGACGCCTAACTGACTGAGCCACCTAGGTGCCCCAATGCTTTTGCTCTTTTTTACCTTTACTTTTGATGTCAACCACTGTGCTTCCCCCAAAACATCACCAGAGATGATGTCAATGAGCTTACCACCTATGTTTTCTTCTTAAGAATTTTATGGTTCCAGAACTTAAATTCAAAATATTTAATCCTCTTTGCATTGATTGTGTGTGTGTGTGTGTGTGTGTGTGTGTGTGTGTGTATGTGTGTGTGTATGGAGTAAAATAGGGTCCAGTTTTACTTTTTTCATGTGGCTGTCCAGTTTTCTTGCCTGCTTTGTTGTAGATTAATTGACTATATATGTATGGATTTATTTCTGAGTTCTCTATTCCCTTAATCAATACATCCATTCTTTATGCTTTTACCATACTGTTTTGATTACTATAGTTTTGTAATAGAGTTTGAAATCAGAGAGTGCAATGCCTCCAGTTTTGATGTTTATCAAGATTTCTTTGCTATTTGAGGCCTTTTGTGGTTCCATACAAATTTTAAGGTTGCTTTTTCTATTTTTTTTAAATGACACTGAAAATTTGATAGGGTTTACATTGAATCTATAGATTACTTTGGGTGATAAAGACAGATTAACAATATTATGTCTTCCAGTCCATAAACATGGAATATCTACTTATTTTGATCTTCAATATTTAATCAACATCTTAGAGTTCAGTGTACAGATATTTTGTCTCCAAGGTTAAATTTATTCCTGAATATTTTATTCCTTTTGTGAATGGAATTGTAAATGGAACGGCTTTTTGATTTTTTTTCTGATGGCTTGCTGTTGACGTATAGAACTGAAACTGATTTTTGTGTATTGATTTTGGTATCCTGCAACTTTACAGAATTTATTAATGCTAACCTTTTTTGGAGTCTTTAGGGTTCTCTCTATATAATGTCATGTCATCTGCAAATAGACACGATTTCTTTCTTTTTAATTCCGATGCCTTTTTACCTATTTCTTGCTTACTGGTTCTGGCTAGACTTCCAGTACTAATATAAATAAAAGTGGTGAGGCTGGGCATCCTTGTCTTATTCCTGGTCTTTTAGCTTTTAACTGTTGAGTATGATATTTATTAGCTATAGGCTTGACATATAAGGGATTTATATGTTGAGGTGTATTCACTTTATAACTAGTTTGTTGAGAATTTTTATAAGAAGAGATGCAGACTTTTGTCAAAAGTTGTTTCTGTTTCTATTGAGATTTTATCCTTCATTTTTAATCTCTCTTTTGTTGATCTGGTATATCACAGATCCCTGGAATAAATTCCATTTGTCGTGATATATAATCCTTTTAATGTACTGTTGAATTTGATTTGCTAACATTGCGTTGAGAGTTTTTGCATGTATGTTTATTAAGAATATTTACCTGTAATGTTCTTTTGTTTTGATGACCTTTATCTAGTATCGATATTAGGGTAATGCTGGCCTTGTAAAATGAGAAAGGTATGTTTCCTTTTCTTCTACTTTTTTTCGAAGAATTTGAGAAGGATTGATAATAACTCTTCTTTAAATGTTTGGTACAATTTACCAGTGAAGCCACCTGGTCCTGGATTTTTATTTGAGAGGTTTTTGACTATTGATTCAATCTCTCTACTAATAGTCTGTTTGATTTTCTATTTCTTCATCATCCAGTTTAGGTAAATTACCTTTATTTTAGGTTGTCCTTTTTTCCTAGGTTGCCCAATTTGTTGGTATGTAATTATTCATGGTAGTCTTTTATTGTCCTTTTTATTTCTGTATTATCAGTTGTAACACCTACTGTTTTCATTTCTGAAAATAGTTTTTGTTGTTTTGTTTGTGTGTGTGTGTGTGTGTGTGTGTTTGTTTTTGTTTTTGTTTTTAGTGTAGCTAAAGGTTTTCTTGTTTTCTTTTCAAAAAAAAAAAAAAAAAAGAGGGAGGGGATGCTCCTGGGTGGCTCAGTTGGTTGAGCGTCCACTTCGGCTCAGGTCACGATCTCATGGTTCATGAGTTCAAGCCCCACTTTGGGCTCGAACAGAGCCTGGAGTCTGCTTTGGATTCTGTGTCTCCTTCTCTCTCTCTCTGCTCCTTCACCACTCATGCTCTGTGCCTCTCCGTCTCTCAAAAATAAAAATTTTAAAAAGAAAAAAAAGCTCTTAGTTTCACTGATCTATTCTGTTCTTTTTAGTCTCTATCATTTATTTCTGTTCCGAATTCATTTCCTTTCTTCCACTAACTTTGCATTTATTTGTTTTTCTAGTTTCTTGAGGTATATAGTTAGGTTTTTTGAGCTCTTTCTCAATGTAGGCATGTACTGCTTTGAAATTCTGTCTTAGAATTGCTTTTGCTGCATCACCTAAGTTTTAGTATGCTGTGTTTCCGTTTTGGTTTGTCTCAATATATTTACTTCTAATTTCTCTTATGATTTATTTTTGATCCATTTTTTGTTCAGTAGCATGTTGTTCAATCTCCAAGTATTTGTTAATTTTCCACTTCTCTTGTAATTTCACTTTCATACTACTGTGGTTGGAAATGATGCTTGATATGATCAGTCTTCTCAAATTTATTAAAACTTGTTATGTGGCCTAACATAGGCTATATCCCGGAGAATGTTCCATGTGTACTTGAAAAGAGTGTGTATTCTTCTATTGTTGGTTATAATCTTCTATAAATATCTGTTAACTCCGTCAGGCCTAATATGTAGTATATATGTCCAGCTTCCTTAATGATTTTATATCTCCATGAGTCCTACATTGTTGAAAGTGAGGTATTTAAATTCCCTGCTATTATTATATTGCAGTCTATTTCTCCTTCAGATCTCTTAATGTTTGCTTTCTAAAGTTAGGTGCTCTTAATATCAACACATTTTTATTTCATGCTGGAATATATCATAGTGCTCCCTACTGAAAGAAACTTCCCAGAGCGTGACAGAATTAGCAGTCCCTTTTTCTATTCTCAAGTTGGAAACTTTTGTGAAATAGTTCTCACATGTTTAAAATGGCATAGAACAGGCATCAGCAAAACTCCTGTGGTCAAATCCTGTCTGTTACCCATTTCAAAAATAAAGTTCTATTAGAGCACAACCATGACCATTTGTGTAGAACTGTCTATGGTTCCTCTGTGCTACAGTGGGAGAGTTGGGATAGTTGTGACAGAGATCATATGGTCCACAACATCTAAAATATTTAGTCTTCATTTGGCCATTTACAGAAAAACTTTATTGTTGCCTGGCATAGAGGAAAATGAAAAGATGTTCAACACAAGGGTTAAGGTGATATTATTTCAATAAAATTATTTCAGTTCTCAAAAAGGAGCTGATACACTACGGCTATTGCATGTATTAACATTGTATTATTTATAAATATATATATATATATATATGTGCATATGTGTGTATACATATATATTTATAAATAATACAATGTGTATACATATATATATATATATATATGTATACATACACATATATTTTACTTTCTAGAATTCAATCAAAGATATATTGTCCTTGGGGTAGGAAACAGAACAAAAACACATACATTAAAAAATAAAGGATAACAAGGAGTTTGAGAGTTTTACCCTTTATACTTCCTATTAGTTATATTTTATTTGTAGATAATGGAAAATGTAACAAAGAGGTGTCAAATAATTATTACTTAAGATGAATAATGTATATTAGCTTTTATCTAAATTTAATTCCTCTGTTCATTTGAGAAACTGTAACTCCAGCTTAATTGGATGCCTCCCGTTTGAAACCTGGAAGACAGTTATTATGGGCACTTCTAAGCAAAAGGAGAAGAACTGAGACAAAGGAATAACCTTTCTGATTTTTATAGTGTCACATTTTTCCGTACATTAGGATCAAGTAAGTCCCAACTCTGAAATTGTTATGCAAGAATGGAAAGGACTTTCTGAGTCAAAATTAAGCAGGTTCAAAGTAGGGATAAATAATCCTCCAGGGTTGAAAAAGAGTCTTTTTCACTTAATTAGCAAGGATAATTTGTATTATAAATACAAAAATATTAGATGTATGTAATATTTAATTTGTCATGTAACATATAATTTAATATATTATATGTATAATATTTAATCATAGAGGACTATAAGGAAAAGAAAAATAAAACATACATATGGACTAATAAAATTCTACTCCACATATTCACTTACAGAACAATAGTATAACATTGATTTTCACAACATGCATTTACAGATGTAGTATCAAATAAATTCAATTTCTCTTTAGCCATAATGTTAACTCCAACCCTAATATATGTGAAAAATATAGAGGGCCTAGCATAGTTTTCATTCTTGTAGCGAGTAATATGAACAAAAATCCTAGACTTTTTGCTGTTGACTCTAACAAGAAAAAATTAGGAAATGTATATGTGACTCTTTCCAGGCTCTATGGAATGAAGTGAATGATGCCCATCCTTGAAAACAGCCTCTTCTTAAGACAGCATTGAAAGTATGAAGTTATCCTTGAAATAAGTCTCCATTCTCAACAACGATCATTGTTTATATTATATATTCTCTTCTTGATTGTTCATTTTAGAAACTCCATATTTATTAGCCAAGGCTAAATGATATTTTCCTTTACATACATAAACAAAATATTTTGACAAGTTTCTGAATTAAAATGCTGTGACATTCATTCATTCATTCTGACATCCAAGAAAGTATTAAACAAATTATCTTTTCTTCTTTTACTCTTTTATTGAGCACCTATTGTGTGTCATGGATTATCCTAGTTATTGATGCTACAACAATAAGCAAAACAGAAATAAGTTTCTACCTTCAAGGAGTTTTATATTTCACTGGATTTTAGCAAAGCTTTTCAGTACAAAAAGACGTACTTCAATTTGGTACATAAATCAATGTTGTGCATAATATTTTACTTTACTTAGATTGAAACAGTTATCAGTTTCCATGGAGTTAAACTGCTTTTATATAAGCGACAAAAAAAAAAGTAGTAGAAGAATGTGAATGGTGATCAAAGCTAGGACTGAAGCTGAAATAAAGAGACAAGATTTAGAATGTTAAAATAAAGACCTGAATTCTATGTCAATGAGTAATGAGAAATAAGTTAAAATAGTAATGATCAAATGCTTGCAAGTAATTTACGTAAGCCCCACCCTTTGCTGAGTTCTGTGATTATAGACCTCTGATTTATAATAAAATATTCATAGCTAACATTTATTAATCGTATGATATTTGTTCTAAGCGTTTTGCATTAATTCAGTCAGTAAACTATAAAGAAAATTTTTAAAGTTTGCAAATCTATTCATTAGGTACCATTATTAGTCTCACTATATATTAGGGGACTCCAAGCACCCAGAATTTAAATAATTTATCCCAGGTCACAGGGCCATTATGCGGTGGAGCTAAAATTCATATGTACAAAATTTATACACTGCATTCTCTTACACTAAAACAAGAATTTGGAGTGAATAATTTGTTTACAAAGTAGTTTTTGACATTTTTTAAATTGTTTTTAATGTTTATTTATTTTGGGGACTTTTTTGGGGGGATTGCATCAAATCTAGATGAAGTTTGGAAGAACTCACATCTTAATGATACTGAGTTTTCCTGTCTTTGAACATGAACAATCTCTCCATTTTGGTTCTTTGATTTCTTTCTTCAGAGTTCTATAGTCTTCCTCAAGACTAAGAGAAATCTTGGATATTGTGTTAGATTTACACTTCTGAATCTTATTAATGTTTTGTTAAGAATTTTTGTACCTGTGTTCATGAGGGATATTTACCTATAGTTTTCTCTCTGCCTGGTTTTGGTTATTTGGTAGAATAAGTTAGGAAGTATTCCTCCGTTTCTACTGTCTTGAAGAGTTTGTAAGTAATTGGTATAATTTCTTCATTAAATGTTTGGTAGAATCCATCAGTGAATCCATCTGGCCTGGTGCTTTTTGCTTTGTAAAGTTATTATTGATTCTGTTTCTTTAATAGATATAGGCCTATTCAGATTGTGTATTTTTCTCGTGTGAGTTTGGCAGATTGGGTCTTTCAAGGGGTTGGTCTATTTCATCTAGAGGATCAAATTTACAATCACAGAGTTGTTCAGAATATTTTTTACTACTCTTTTAATGTCCATGGAATAAGTTCTAGTGTCTCATCTTTCATTTCTGATATTAATAATTTGTGTTGTCTCTTTATTCTGACTAGGGGCTTATTAGTTTTATTGATTCTTTTTTCAAAGAAATAATTTTTGTATTTGTGGAATTTTTTCTCCATTGATTCTGTTCTTTTATTTCTACTATGTTTATTTTCTTCGTAGTTTGGATGAATTTGTTCTTCTTTAGTTTCCTATGGTGGTAGCTTACATTATTGACTTTAGATCTTTCTTCTTTTCTTTTTTTATTTTAATTTTTTAAAAGTTTATTTATTTATTTTGAGAGACAGAGAGCAAAAGAGGGTCAGAGAAAGGGAGAAAGAGAGGATTCTAAGCAGGAACAACACTGTCCACGCACAGCCCAATGCAGGGCTCAACCTCACAAATTGCAAGATCATGACCTGAGCTGAAGTCAAGAGTGGGACGCTCAACCAACTGAGTCACCCAGGAAACCCTCTTTTATAATATGTGTATTCAATGCTATAAATTTCAAAGCATTACTTTCACTGCTTCCCACAAATTTTAATAAATTGTATTTTGAAAATTCTTCTTTGACTCATGTACTACTTAGAGGTAGATTGTTTAGTATCTAAACATTCTGGAATTTTTTCAGCCTTGTTTTATTAAAATATAATTAACATGCAATGTTTTATTAGTTTCAGGTGTACAACATAATGATTCAATAATTGTAAACACTACTCAGTACTCACCATGGCAAGTGTAGTCACCATCTGTAACTATACAGCATTATTACAATATTATTAATTCCATTACCTATTCTGTAATTTTCATCTTAGTGACTTATATTGTGAATATATAGCTTCATTTCGTAGTATTCTGAGAGCAGAAATTATATGATTTTTATTGTTTTAAAATGTGTTAAGGTATGTCTTCTGGACCAGAATGTGGTCTATCTTGGTAATGTTCCATGCAAGCTTAAGAAATGTGTGCAATCTGCTGCTGTGGATGAAGTTGTTGACAGATATCAATATCCAGTTTATTATATAAACTGTCAGCACAGGGGGCCTGATGTAGGGGCTCGATCTCGTGAACCTCAAAATCATGACCTGAGCCAAAATCAAGAGTCAGACGTTTAACCAACTGAGCCACCCAGGCACTCCAACCTCATGCGTTTTGATGCTCTGTTGGTAGGCTCATACATGTTAAGCATTGCTAGGTCTTGGAGAATTGACTCCTTTATCACTGTAATGTACCACTTAATGCCTCATAATGTTTCTTGTTCTGAAGTCACCTCTCTCTGAAATTATTATAGCTATTCCTGCTTTCTTTGTTTTCTTCTCTCAAGTTTTTATTTAAGTTTCAGTTATTTAACATACAGCGTATTAGTTTTAAAAACAGAATCTGGTGAATCATAACTTACAGTCAACACCCAGTGCTCATCACAAACACCCTCTTTAATGCCCATCACCTATTTAACTCACCCCGCACCAATCTCTCCTCCAGTAACTCTCAATTTGTTCTCTATAGTTGAGACTCTGTTTTCTGGTTTGCCTCTTCCTTTTTTTTCTCCCCTATATTCATCTGTTATATTTCTTAAATTCCACATATGAGTGAAATCATATGGTACTTTTCTTTCTCTAACTGACTCATTTCACTTAACATAATGCTCTCTAGCTCCATCTGTATCCTTACAAATGGCAAGATATCATTCTTTTTTATGGTTGAATAAAATTTTCCGTTGCATATATACCACATCTTTATCTATTCATCAGACAATGGACAGTAAGCCTGTTTCCATAATTTGGATATTGTTGATAATGTTCCTATAAACATCGGGGTGCATGTATCCCTTCAAATCAGTATTTTTGTATATTTGGGTAAATACCTGGTAGTGCAATTGCTGGCTTATAGGGTAGTCCTATATGTTTAAGTTTATTTATTTATTTTGAAAGAGAGGAAGAGCATGCACAGGGGAGGGGTGGGGCAGGGAGGGAGAGAGAGAATCCCAAGCAGGCTCCACACTGTCAGTGTGGACCTGATGCAGGGCTGAATCTCACAAAATGTGAGATCACGACCTAAGCCAAAATCAAGAGTCAAATGCTCAACCAAGTGAGCCACCCAGGTGCACCAAAGTAGTTATATTTTTAACTTTTTGAGGAACCTCCACACTGTTTTCCAGAGTGGTTGCACAAGTTTGCATTCTCACCAACAATGTAAGAGGCTTTGCTTTTCTCCACATCCTTGCCAACACCGTTGTTTCCTGTGTTGTTAATTTTAGCCATACTGATTGGTGTAAGATATTTTATTGTAGTTTTGATATACATTTCCCTGATGAGTGATGTTGAGTAGTGTTTCATGGATTTGTCAGCCATCTGTATGTATTCTTGGGGAAAATGTCTCTTCCTGTCTTCTGCCCATTTGTTAACTAGATTATGTGTTTTCTTGGCTTTTGAGTTTATAAGTGCTTTATATATTTTAGATATTAGCCCTCTATCAGATATGTCATTTGCAAATATCTTCTCCCATTCAGTAGGTTGCCTTATAGTTTTGCTTATTGTTTTATTCACTGTGCAGAGGCTTTTCATCTTGATGAAATCCCAATACTTCATTTTTGCTTTTGTTTCCCTTCCCTCAGGAGACATAACTAGTATGAAGTAGCTATGGCTGATGTCAAAGGTGTTACTACTTGTGTTCTCCTCTAGGATTTTCATGGTTTTCTACCTCACATTTAGGTCTTTCATCCATTTCGAATTTATTTTTCTGCACAGGGTAAGAAAGTGGTCCAGTTTCATTTTTTTACAAGTTGCTGTCCAGTTTTCCCAACACCATTTGTTGAAAAAATTGTCTTTCTTCCATTGGGTAGTCTTTCCTGCTTTGTCAAAGATTAGTTTATCATATAATCGTGGGTTTATTTCTGGATTTTCTACTCTGTTTCATGGATTCCTATGTGTCTGTTTTTGTGCCCGTACCATACTGTCTTGATCAGTGCAGCTTTGTTTTTTTGTTTTTTGTTTTGTTTTGTTTTGTTTTGTTTTTAACGTTTATTTATTTTTGAGAGACAGAAAGAGAGACAGAGCATGAGTGGGGGAGGAGCAGAGAAGGAGGGAGACACAGAATCTGAAGCAGGCTTCGGGTTCTGAGCTGTCAGCACAGAGCCTGACGAGGGGCTCGAACTCACAAACTGTAAGATCATGACCTGAGCCGAAGTTGGATGCTTAACTGACTGAGCCACCCAGTTGCCCCAGATCACTACAACTTTGTAATATAACTTGAAGTCTGTAATTGTGATCTCTCCAACTTTTCTTTTTCAAGATTGCATTGGCAATTCAGGTTTTTTTGTGATTCCATACAGATTTTAGAATGAGTTGTTTTAGATCTATGAAGGATGCTGGTGTTATTTTGATAGGGATTGCATTGAATGTGTAGATTGGTTTGGGTAGTACAGACATTTTAACAATATTTGTTCCTCCAATCCATGAGCGTGGGATGTTTTTCCATTTCTTTGTCTAATCTGTAATTTTTTTTCATAAAGGTTTTATAGTTTTCAGAGTACAGATCTTTTCCCTCTCTGATTAGGTTTTTCCTAAGTATCTTACAGTTTTTGGTGTAATTGTAAGTGGGATCAATTCCTTGATTTCTCTTTCTGCTGCTTCATTATTGGTGTATAGAAATGCAATACATTTATCTATGTTGATTTTGTATCCTTCAACTTTGCTGAATTTGTGTATCAGTTCTAGCAATTTTTGGTGGAGTCTTTGGGTTTTCTACACAGAGCATTATGTCATCTGCAAATAGTGAAAGTTTGACTTCTTCCTTGCCGACTTAAATGCCTTTTTTTTTTCTTTTTGTTCTCTGATCACTGAGGCTAGGAATTCCAGTATTATGTTAAATAACAGTGGTGAGAGTGGACATTCATTTCTGTCTTGCTCCTGATAATGGAGAAAAGCTCTTAGTTTTTCCTTATTGAGGATGATATTAGCTGTGGGTTTTTCATATATGGCCTTTATGATGTTGAGCTATGTTCTGTTTTTTTTGTTTTGTTTTGTTTTTTGTTTGTTTTTTTAATCAAGAATAGATGCTGTGGTTTGCCGAATGCTTTTTTCTGCATCTATTGAGAGGACCATACAGTTCTTATCCTTTCTTTTATTAATGTGGTATCATGTTGATTGATTTGCAAATATTGAACCACCCGTGCAGCCCAGGAATAAATCCCACTTGATCATAGTGAATGATTCTTTTAATGTACTGTTGGATTCAATTTGCTGGTATTTTATTGAGAATTTTTGTATTAATATTCATCAGGAATATTGTCTGTAGTTCTATTTTTTAATGGAGTGTTTGTGTAGTTTAGGAATCAGGATAATACTCACCTCATAGAATGAGTTTGGAAATTTTCCTGCCATTTCCATTTTTGGAATAGTTGGAAAAGAATAGGTATTAACACTATTTTAGACATGTGATAGAATTCCCCTGTGAAACCATCTGGCCCTGGAATTTTCTTTGTTGAGAGATTTTTGATTACTGAATCAATTTCTTTGCTGGTTATTGGTCTGTTCAAGTTTCTATTTCTTCCCATTTCAATTTTGGTAGTTTATATGTTTTTAGGAATGTATCGTTTTCTTCCAGACGTCCAATTTGTTGGCATATAATTTTTCATAATATTATTTTGTAACTATTTGTATTTCTGTGGTATTGGTTGTTATTTCTTGTCTCCCATTTGTGATTTTATTTTTGGGCGGTCCTTTCTTTTTTCTTTTTCATAAGTTTGGCTAGAGGTTTATCAATTTTATTAATTTTTTCAAAGAACCAGCTCTTGGTTTCATTGATCTGTCTTACTTTTTATTATCATTATTATTTTTTAAATTTCTATATCTTGTGTTTCTACTCTAATTTTTATTATTTCCCTTATTCTGATGACTTTAAGCTTCATTTGTTGTTCTGTTTCTAGCTCCTTTAGGTGTAAGTTTAGGTTGTTTGATATTTTTCTTGTTTTTTGAGGTATCCCTGTATTGCTATATACTTCTCTCTTTTGACCGTTTTTGCTGTAGCCCAAAAGTTTTGGATCATTATGTTTTCATTTCCATTTGTTTCCATGTATATTTTTAATTTATTCTCTAATTTCTTGATTGATCCATTTGTTCTCTAGTAGCATGTTTTTTAATTTGAATGTATTTGTGATCATTCCAATTTTTTTCTTGTGGTTGACTTCAAGTTTCATAGCCTTATAGTCAGAAAATAGGTACAGTATGATCTCAGTATTTTTGTATTTGCTGAAGCCTGATTTGTGATCTAGAATGTGATGTATTCTGGAGAATGCCCCTGTGCACTTGAAAAGAATGTGTATTCTGCTGCTTTAAGATGAAATATCTGGAATTTATCTGTTAGCTCCCTATGGTCCAGTGTGTCATTTCAAACCATTGTTTTCATGTTGATTTTTTGCTTGGATGATCTGTCCATTGATTTAACTGGGGTATTAAAGTCCAGTAATACTAAAGTATTATTTTCAATGAATTCCTTTAGGTTCATTATTTGTTATATTTGTTATGCTTGTTATATATCAGGGTGTTTTCATGTTGGAGGCATATATATGTACAATTGTTAGATCTTATTGGATTGTCCCCTTTATTATGATACAGTGTTCTCCTTTACCTCTTGGTACAGTCTTTGCTTTAAAATCTAGTTTGTCCAATAAAAGTATTGCTTCTCTGGCTTTTTTTTTTTCATATCCATTTGCATGATGAATATTTCTCCATCCACTTACTTTCAATCTGCAGCCTTCTTTGGTTCTAAAATGAGTCTTTTGGGGTACCTGAGTGGCTCAGTCAGTTAAACATCTGACTGTTGGTTTTGGCTCAAGTCATGATCTCACAGTTTGTGGGACCAAGCCCCATGTCAGGCTACATGCTGAGATCATGGAGTCTACTTGGGATTCTCTCTCTCTGTCTCTCTCTCCTCCTCCCCTGTTTGGATTCTTTCTTTCTTTCTTTCTTTCTTTCTTTCTTTCTTTCTTTCTTTCTTTTCCTCTCTCTCTCTCTCTCTCTCTCTGTCAAAATAGAGAAACTAAACTAAACTAAACTAATGAATCTCTTCTAGGCAGCATATAATTGGGTCTCATTTTTTTTTTATCCATTGTGGCAGTTTATGTTTTTTGATTGTAGTGTTTAGTCTATTTAAATTCAGAGTGATTATGATACATATGAATTTAGTGCCACTTTATTACTAGTTTTGTCATTTTTTTCTGGAGAGTTTCTTTTCCTTTCTAGTCTTCATCACTTTTGTTTTTTCCTTCCCACTTAAAGAGTCCTCTTTAATATTTCTTATAGGTCTGGTATAATGGTCATGAACTCTTTTAGTTTGTTTTTCTCTAAGAACCTATTTATCTCTCCTTCTATTCTGAATGCTATTCTTGCTAGATAGAGTATTCTTGGCTGCAGATTTTTCCCATTCATCATGTTGAATATATCATACCACTCCTTTCCAGCCTGAAAAGTTTATGTGGAGAGATCTGCTGCTAACTTTATGGGACTTCCCTTGTAACTTAAGGACTTGCTTTGTCTTGCTGCTTTTATGATTTTTTTCTTTATCAATATATTTTGCAAATTTAACTACAATATGTTTTGGTTTGGGCCTGCTTTTGTTGATTTTGATGGAAGTTCTCTATGCATCCTGGATTTGAATGTCTGTTTCCTTCCCCAGATTAGATTAGTTTTCACCATTATTTCTTGAAATAAATTGCCCCTTTTTCTCTCTTCTTTTTGTGGGACTCTTATGATATGAATGTTATTCTGTTTGATGTAAAACCCTGAGTTCTCTAAGTCTACTCTCATGTTCTATCATTCTTTCTCTCTTTTCTTAAGCTTCATTATTTTCCCTAATTCTATCTTATTCATTCCTCAGATTCTTCCATCCTTGTGCTCATCATTACATCCACTTGGCTTTGAACCTCAGTTATTGTATTTTTTATTGCTGCCTGATTTGTTTTTGGCTCTTTTATTTCTGTAGTAAGGGTATCCCTGAAGTTTCCATGCTTTTCTTAAGCCAAGTGGGTATCCTTATAATTGTTGCTTTAAATTCTGCATTAGGCATATTGCTTATATCTGTTTTACTTAGATCTCTGGCTTTGTATTTTTTTGAAGGGATGAATTCCTACATCTTGGAATTTTGTGTACATCTTTGTCTTCTGCTGTGTGTTGGAAAATCCTGTTATGTTTCTTGCTCCTATGAGTAATGGCTTTATGAAGAAGAAGTCATATAATGTCCAAGACCTGATGCTTCAGGAAGTGTCTCTGTTGTGTGCTGTGTGTACTTCACTGGTGTGTTTTGACTGTTCTATCCCTCAGGTTCGTCCCCTGCAGAGGTTCTCCTTGTCTTCCGTGTACAGTGTTCAGACCTTGACCAGAGTGTGGCAAGTTTTAACTAAGTGTGCTCTGATCTATTTGTGAAATGAGACCTGGTGCTATTTCTACTAGAACTGAACCTCTGCAGAACTCTAAGGTCAGTAGGCGTGGTATGTGTAGGGGTTTGTGCTGGTCTTCTGGGAAAGGACCCATGGTCCTTACGCACGCCTGCCAGAAAAAAGCAGTACCAGCAGAGTGTGGGGAGGTGAGACTTTGTGTAAGCAAGTTAGGCAGACAGAGCTGGTGCTATGCTGTTTACTGAAGTTGATATATGCTGAGGGGAATGGAAGAGAATTGGAGTCAGCCAGCTCCTTTGTACATGGAGAGAGGACTCTGTGCTTCCTGACCTCAATGAAGCCCTCCCAGAAGAGGAAATAATTTCTCCTCATTTGTCCTAGGTGTTTTTCAGATAGCTGTTTTTACATTGCGTGTGTCTGAGTTGTTTGTTGGCTTGGAGTAGCACAGTGCACTTTGGGCTCTATCCCAGCCAAGTCCGCTGACTTTTAAAACTCTGACTTTAGGGACCTTGTGTGGTGAGGACCTGTGTTGGTGTTCTGGTGGAGGGTATCACCACAGTGGTACCCATGTAGACTTGATCTAGAAAGGCAGTCATGCCAGAGCACAGGGGCCGAGGATTTGGCACAAAGCACACTTGCAGCCAGTGTCCAGGCGAGCCGCCCTCAGCACGTGTCTCTTTACCTATGCTGAGGGGTGGGAAAGGGAAATGACACCTGCTCACTCCTTTGTCTCCAGAAAAGCAATGCCACCTCTTACAGACGTGCTTTAAGAAGAGGAAGCAATCTCTCCCTGTGTACCCTAGACGATCCTCAGATCATCCTGTCTCCTGCGGGGTTGCTTGCCTGCCTTCTCTCCAGGAGAAGGGCAACACTCAGTTCTCTATCCAACCAAGCCCAGAGATCTCCAAAATTCCAGTTTTTTTTTTTTTTTTAAATATAATTGGTTGCAAAAACTCACAAAAATCAGCCTCTCTCATTTTCCTAGCCAATGGCTTTGGAAAAGTGTTCTTCTTGTGTGGATCCCTGTGTGCTCCACTCTTTCTTGCCTTTCTCTGTGACCAAGGCTCCCTCTCTTCTGCAGCACCCATGATCTCTTCCTCCCTAAGCCATGTCTCCAGACTTTCTAGCTTTCTTGATGTAGCATTTCCCCTTCCTCTAGTTGTGCAGTTTTTTCTATCAGTCCTTGGGTCAATTTCTTCAATATTCAGAATGATTTGGTAGTTACCTAGCTGTGTTGAGGGACAAGTCAAACCTAGGGTCCTCCTACTACACTGCCATCTTAACTTACCCCCCCCATCCTGTTTTCTTTTGAATAGTGTTGTGTGTGTGTGTGTGTGTGTGTGTGTGTGTGTATTTTCATTCATTTACTTTTTAGCTTATATTTGTCTTTATATTTAAAGTGGGGTTTGTAGGTGACATAGAGTTGAATCTTGTCTTTTGATCTACCATTGCATTCCCTGTCTTTTTATTGGTACATTTTTATCATTCATGTTTAAATTGATTATTAATATGTTTGGATTAATATTTACCATGCTTGTTTCTATTTTTTTTGTCCTTTTTATTACTATTTTTTTCTATTCTTTCTCTGACTTTTGTAGCTTTAAGTGGACATTTTATGATTCAATTTCCTTCCTTTTTTAAATTTTTTTAGTAGCTGCCCTAGAGTTTGCAAAATGCATTTACAACTAAACCAAGTCCACTTCTAATAACACTATACTATTCAATGTATAGTGTGAATACTTTATAATAACAAATTCTTCCTTCCCATCTTTTGTGTCATAGCTGCCATTAATTTCACTTATGTTAAGCATGCATAAGCAATATGTATGCTATATATATGTGCATATAAAATCAAATATATTGCTATTATCATCTTGAATAAAGAGTTATGTTAGATCAGTTAAGAAAATTAATTTTTATAATGATTGTTTTAATGTTTTTATTTATTTTTGAAGGAGAGAGAGACAGAGCATGAGCGGGGGAGGAGCAGAGAGAGAGGGAGACACAGAATTTGAAGCAGGCTCCAGGCTCTGAGTTGTCAGCACAGAGCCCGACGTGGGGGTTGAACTCACAAACTGTGAAATCATGACCTGAGCCAAAGTCAGTTGCCAAACCAACTGGGCCACCCAGAGGCCCCACAGTGATCTTCTTTTCTTTATGTAGATTCAAGTTTCTGATCTACTACATTTTCCTCCTCTCTGAAGAACTTGTTTCAAATATTACCTCTGTACTTCTTGTCTTCTTCTTCTTCTTCTTCTTCTTCTTCTTCTTCTTCTCTATTCCAAGTAAGTGTATTTTTGTCTTTTGTAATTATGTCACAGTCTATGGATAAATTTCCTTTCATTTTTTTAGTCTTTGTTCTCTTCGATATTTGGTTTTTGAAGATTCTAACATATGCTCTTTTTCAGTCTTTTCTCAGCTATCCAGTCTACTATTGGACAGTCTACTACTACTACTATCAAAGTCAATTATCATTTCTGTTAGTGTTTATTTCTTTCACTTCTTTATTATTTTTTAAAATTCCTCTTCCCTACTTAATTTATCCATATGTTGTTGCACAGTATCTACTTTTTTCCATTAAAGCCTGTTCTTAGCTGATTAATTATATTTTTAAAAATTCATTTTCTGATCATTCTAACACTCTTTCCATGTATGACTGTTTCTGATGTTTTCTCCCTTTCAAAAAGAAATTGCAGTAAATAAGACTTTGGTGATGTAGTGTTAGGTATGGGTGAAGGAAAGCGCTCTAGATCCCTATAATTAAATTTTAGTCTGTTGGTGAGCTTATGCTCTTAAAATGAGAACTTTCTTGGTGCTTCTCAGCCCTCTCCATTTAAGTAGGATAGAATGGCTTGAGGGAGCTAGGGTTGGTGATATGCCTTCTCTTAGGTAGTTTAGGATATGATAAATCCCCAGCAAGTTAGTCTTTAATAATACAGTTTCTTCTAAGGGCAAACAGAATGCTCTAGTATATTTCAGATTTGTTCCTTTTTTTTCCCTATTCCATAAGCATAACAAGATTTTTCTCTGATATTTACTGTGAGAAACTAGTAGAACTCCTAATGGTAAGACCACAACAGTATCTACCTATGAATGGGCCCTCTTGGAGGTTTAAACCCTAAAACTTGTCCTCTGAGCTTCCAACAATTAATCAATTATGATTCAAGTTTTCCTTCCCTGTCACTCTTGTTCCTATGGAGATTTCTTCTCTAGGAAGCTGTATTTTCAATTTGGTGGCAGCACTGTGCCTTGTGGCCTCAGTTCTCTGAAAATCAAAATAAAGTTGCTCTGTTTTCCTATAGTGCCATGAATATAATTAAATAAAGTAATCGTGGGAGATGGAGTAAGTCTTGGGAAGAAGTATGTACTGCCAACAATGTGCATATGCAAAGTATTCGATGATCCAAATAGTTATAAAGAAGAAAGATGATTATAAATTAGAATTGTCGGGGCGCCTGGGTGGTGCAGTCGGTTAAGCGTCCGACTTCAGCCAGGTCACGATCTCGCGGTCCGCGAGTTCGAGCCCCGCGTCAGGCTCTGGGCTGATGGCTCAGAGCCTGGAGCCTGTTTCCGATTCTGTGTCTCCCTCTCTCTCTGCCCCTCCCCCGTTCACGCTCTGTCTCTCTCTGTCCCAAAAATAAATAAACGTTGAAAAAAAATTAAAAAAAAAATTAGAATTGTCCACATAGAATTGATAAACATCATCTTGGTTATCTCATTTTGTCAGTCACCAGTCATCCTAGCTGAGCTTTGTACAGAAATTAGACACCCAACATTGAACAACGGCATCTTGAGTACCATATTTAAAACTTTTCAATGAAAGGGAGATCTATATTACATATGTATGAATATAATCAAGTTATACAGTTGATGAATCTGGATTATGCTTGCCCAGAGTAAGCAACATCTAAGGTCTTTATGCAGATACATCAAATTATTATCAAAATTTTCCTCAAGATGTGATTCTGGATGAGGAAAGTTGCCTGAAGGAGTATTCTGTTGAAACTCAGTTTCTGGATCTTGAAGCCTGCAAGAGGTAAACATTTTATGTTAGAAATATTCCTTCAATTTATTAATTGGACTAGCTAATTAATAAAGTTGTACTGTTTTAGGTGTGCCACAGTGTAGAAGTTGCTAATGCAAAAATCTTAATTCACGAGATAATTAAAAAGTGGGACTAGGTTCCTTATGAAAAAATTACCTATGGGTTTTCATTCATTACGAGCAAGAAGTAAATTAGAATTGTTCATAAACCATTTTAAGCCATATATTGTAATAGATGTCTATTTGCATTATTACATTTAACTAACAAGCAGCTATGTGAATTAGATGCTCATATACCATTTGCAGATGAGCAAACTGAGACAAAAAGAATTTGAGCAGCTGGTCCCTAACCACCTAGGTAAGAAAATGCAGTGTACCTATTACAATATTAACCAACCTGGCTACAAAGCTTATCTTCCTTTCTCTAAAGATGTTTTTATATCTTTAAAATTAATTTTATATGTAAAACATTATTTATAATGTGAAGTTGTAATAGTTATAGAGACAGATAAACATGGTTTTTTGGCAAATTTCAGTTTTTGTCAGCTACTATTTCTCTATTGTAAGATATTATCTGGAGGGGGGCGCCTGGGTGGCGCAGTCGGTTAAGCGTCCGACTTCAGCCAGGTCACGATCTCGCGGTCCGTGAGTTCGAGCCCCGCGTCAGGCTCTGGGCTGATGGCTCGGAGCCTGGAGCCTGTTTCCGATTCTGTGTCTCCCTCTTTCTCTGCCCCTCCCCCGTTCATGCTCTGTCTCTCTCTGTCCCAAAAATAAATAAACGTTGAAAAAAAAAAATTAAAAAAAAAAAAGATATTATCTGGAGGAATACGTTAGAATATTGTAGATTTGCCCTTTATTGTTCTCGTTAATCCTGTTGTTCCCTTTCTCAAACTAAAGTCTAATTGCTATCTCTTAATATGGCAACAACTTTTTGCTATTTGTGATTTTCCACAGCAATTGCATCTAATCATATTAGGGGGCTTTCTATTAGCATGAGTAAGTTCTCTGTTGCTGCATGACAAACCATCTCAAAGCATGTTGACTTTGAATTATTCACTATTTCTTAAGAGTCTGCGCTTACAACAGGCAGGTTTTTTTATTTTTTTATTTTTTATTTTATTTTATTTTTTTTCTGATATCTGCAAGACTTACCCACATGGCAGCAATCACCTGATGACTTGTCTGGAAATGGATGGTTTACTAAGGTCTTGCTCACATATATCTGAAGCCCTGGTGCTGGTTATTGGTAGATCCTCCCTCTTTCTATTTGGTCTCTCATTTAGTAGTATAGCTGAGGTTGCTTACAAGAAACAGAAGCAAAAACAACAAGAACTCTTGGGGTTATGCTCTGGAACTCACACAATACTGAATTTTCCCAATCTTATAGCAAGTTATAGGACCAGTCTCAATTCAAAATGTTGGGAAATAGTCTCCAATTTGTGAAAGAAAGACCACAAAATATTGTAATCATGTTTTCCAACCTACCACAATCACACACTTTTCTCTTTATATTATTACTAGAATTAGTACTAGTATTGACAATGCTAAGAGTTATGGAGTAATGTGGAGCTAAATACCACTAACCCCAGAGCAAGATGTCCTTGATTTCAAACCCTAGCCCTGTAAAGTTGGGCAAATAGCTTAATGTTCTTATGACTCAATTTTCTTATCTGTAAAATCGATATGATCATAATATTATTTACCAATGAGGTTATTAAGAGGGTTAAATTATTTAACAATATCAACTGCTTAGAGCTGTACCTGACAGTACATATATTTAACAAATGTTCTATACTTTGTTATATTAGAATTACTTAACCAATATGCTATTATAGTACTTTGAAATTATTAAGTATTTTCTACATATTTCATGCTAAATCTAGTTAATGTCAAGGTATGTCATAGTTTTAGATTATTAGTTCAATGTCCACATTGGGAATGGATATGATACAATCCCACTTCTCTTCACTTTCCTTTTCTGGAATTTAACCTCAAATATTCTTTCTCTTTCCTTTCTATAGTCAGTTTTTGAATGCTATCAGTTGTCTTAAATTATCATTTTCGATTTATCCTTTTGCCACTGCCTTGGTTCAGACTTCAATTGCCTCATAAATAAATCATTACAATGACTTTCTTGTAAATAAGACAGCTTTTCTTTGTCTTGGTTAGAATTCTCCCAAACACACAAACTGAGATGAGGACTTAGGTACTGAAAATCTATTTGGGGCATGGTCACAGGAAGTAGTATCTAAGTAATAAGTTGCTTATATGGGCACCAAGGCACACTTCCATTGTGAACTTTGAAAGAGTTCAAAGTAGAGAATCATCCACATAAAAGATGGGGAGGGGGCCATTACCTATGAACTTCTATTCTCTCATGCATGAAAATATACCCCTGGGCGCCTTAAAGTTCCCCAATTCCCCAGTAAGTCTGGGCTATTGTCATCAGGAAACTCTACAGAAAAGTTTGCAGGATAAATGGGTTAAGGTGGGAAACCAGGATAGCTTGATTAATTTGAGCTCACAAAATGAGACTGAAATCAGATGTAGGTTGAGGGATGTAATATAGTCACCAGAAGTCTCTGTCATATACAAATCTGACTGATACCTCTCTTTAGAATAAATCATCTAAAATCTAAATCTAACTTCAGCACATTTGATCCCCCAAAGATGTCCATGGGTTAACCTCTGGGAACCTATCAATGTGTGATGTTATATATCAAAAGAGATGTTTCAAATGTAATTAAGGCTGAAGACTTTAAAATAGGGAGATTATCTTAGATTATCTATATGAGCTTGATGTAATCAGATGGGTCCTTAAAAACAGGAAAACAGACTTCTGGTTTTCAGTTCCTCATGGAAGGAGCTTGGATATGACCAATCTGTCATCACAAGTAAGAAGCTAAACAGACTGAAAAATCAACAACTTTTCTTGGATTACTAAAAGAGAATACAGAGAAAACTGTTGCCACCAACATTGGAGAGACCAGTGAATACAGGGAGTCTAGGTTTACTGAAAGAGACAAGCAGAAACTGCCTCAGGAGCCAATGCTTGTTCAGGAAAACCTAAACTGTAATTGGAAAATTGCTGACAATCAGAACAGGCAAGCCTGACGGTTCAACTCTAGGATGTCTCAGTCTGAGAGAAGCACCTAAATACTGTGAGATTTAACTCCTGGAACTTGACTGAGTCCTACAATAAACATTGTGGAAAAATCCCCTTGGGCTTCCAGCATGGGAGATAGTGAGGTGGGAGGGATGTAGGGAATCATTTTAATTCTGTAAATGTTATTTATTTTTGAGAGAGAGACAGAACATGAGTTGGGGGAGAGACAGAGACAGAGAGAGGGAGACACAGAATATGAAGCAGGCTCCAAACTCCTAGCTGTCAGCACAAAGCCCAATGAGAGCCTGAACTCATGAACCATGAGATCATGACCTGAGCCAAGTTGGATGCTTAACCCACTGAGCCACCTAGGCACCCCTGTAATGCATCATTTTATAATATACTAGAGTACCTTGTTCTTTTAAGAAGGTCTGCCCTCAAGAAAAGCTAGTTAACCAGAGACCAACCTGCAGGGGTATTAGAGCCTAACTGATCTTGAAGGAAAATACTCAAAACTCTCTAGCCCATTCTAGCTATTGTGGATAGCTAGATGGATAAAGTAGACAGCATGTAAAAACCAATGTACAATGCAAGAGGCAGCTACCAAGCCTAATAAAGAACTGAAAAAAATGCTAGTGATAATTTTGAAAACATTAGCAGAAATAAATGCCTTTGATAGACTTAGCAGACTGGACTCAACTGAGGAAAGAATCTCTGAGATAGAGTTTTCATCAATAGAATCCCTGAAAACCAAAATCAAAGAGAATAAAGACTGAAAGAAACAACCCCGAATACCCAAGGATGGTGGGGCAACTATGAAGTGTACAACATGCATGTAGAAACTCTGCAAAAGACAATATCACGAAGATTGGAAAAATAGACACAGAAGATTTCCAAAAGATACACGTGATAAAGGACTGCTGTCCAAAATACACAAATACTTAAAACTCAATAAGGAAAACAACTTGGTTTAAAAATAAATATATTAGACATTTCGCCAAAAGAGATATACAGACGGCAGATACACATACGAAAAGATGCTTCATATCATATATCATCAGGGAAATGCAAACTAAAACAATAATAAGGTATCACTACACACTTCTTCTAATAACCAAAATCCAGGGTACTGACAACAAAAAATTCTGGTGAGTGTGTCAAAGAACAAAGATTCTCATTCATTGCTGGTATAAATGCAAAACAACACACGTCTTTTGGAAGACAATTTAGAGGTTTCTTACAAATTCAAATCTATTTCAATCGGACCTTAGAGCAAGTGCAGTCCTTGGTATTCACCCATAGGCATTGGAAACTTCTGTCACACCAAAATGAACGCACCAAACCTTCATGTGCATGTTTGTAGAAATGTGATTCGTAGTTACCAAAAGTCAGAAATAAGCAAAATGTCCTTAAGTAGATGAGTGGATAAACTGTGGTATATCCAGAAAATGAAGTATTATTCAGTGTTAAGGAAAAAAAAAACACAATAATCTGTCAAGACACGCAAGGACATATAGGAAACTTAAATGCATATGACTAAGTGAAAGAAGTCTATCTGGAAAGTCTACATACTGTGTGATTCCTGTTATATGACATCTAGAAAAGGCAAAACTATGGAAAGAATAAAAAGGCC
The DNA here is from genome assembly GCF_022079265.1 of Lynx rufus. Taxonomy (NCBI): domain Eukaryota; kingdom Metazoa; phylum Chordata; class Mammalia; order Carnivora; family Felidae; genus Lynx; species Lynx rufus. The sequence continues at coordinate 22,882,030 of NW_025814845.1, read as the reverse complement.
AGCAGTTGCCAGCAGTATGGTAGTAGGAGCAGAGATAAATAGAACACAGAAAAATTTCAGGGCAGTAAAAATTCTCTGTATGATATTATAATAACGGAGGCATGTCCTTATATACTTTTCCAAACCTGTAGAATGTATAACACCAAAGTGATTCCTACAGTAAACTATGGGCTTTAAGCAATTATGATATGTCACTATACTTGCATCTTTGGTTTAAAAAAAAATCATGGCATCCTGATGAGTGATGTTGTTAATGGGGGAGGTTACACATATGTGGGGACAAAGTATATGTGAGAAAACTCTATACCTTTCTCTCATTTTCTGGTAAATCTGCAACTGCTCTTTAAAAAAAAAAAGTTAGAACAAAAGAAACTAGAACACCTTCTCTAGTTATAAGAAGAGATATGGCAGAACACTGAAGCACAAAAAGATTACCAGTGTGAGAGGATTTGATGTGCCATCACTGGTTCTAAGATAAAGAGAACCACATATAAAAACTAGAGAGAGGTCTCCAGGAGCTCCTGGTGGCCTCTAGCTGCCAGCCAGCAAGGAACAGTTATCTCAGCTATATATCTGTGAAGAACTGGATTCTACCAACCCGAATGAACCTGAATCCCAGAGTCTCTTGATAAGGGCCCAATCAACACCTTGGTTTCAGCCTTCTAAATGTGGGTCTGGTAAAGCAATCTAACCAACTGGGATTTTTGACCTACAAAGCTGTGAGAGAATGAATTTAGATTGTTTATATCATTAAACATGCATGTTCTTATACAGCAAACCACAACTAATACAATGTTTAGAGAAATGTTTAATCAGTTCTCATCACTTTGCTGGACAATGACAGAATTCTTTAGTAGAGCGTTTAGTCTCCACACAGCCTAGGTCTCCAGTGGTAACTCCTGCCATCCACTGGAGGCATTTATGTCAAACAATATCAAAATTACTTTCAAGATGTCCATCCATCCATCCATATTATCTCATTAAGTGTTTTTTTTAAACAAGTGCTTTGTAAACATTATGATCTCTTTACCCTATATCTATATATCTGTATAAGATATCTATATCTTCCCCGATTGCCACTCTCCTTTTCAAAGTTGGAAAGAAATTTCACCTAGACAAGAAAGCAAAGGAAAACTTAGATACGGGAAAAAAAATCAAAGCAAGAGAAAGTAGATCTGAAATAAAATAGGTGGGGTATTTAAGTGCAATTACAGAACCGTGAAATATGAAAGATAAGGTAGGCAAAGGAAGGAGAGATGTGATCTAGAATGATCATGTGTACAATGGTATAGAGCTTATGTTTTAATTATTTGAGAGGATGCATTGAAAGATATTTGGTAGAGGATTGTAGAGTTATATTGAATGCTTTTTTAAAGAGGTCTCTAAACAGTATGAAGATTTTTGAAAAGGTCATAATGTAAGTAATCTACGTAGTCAATAGAAGTGATAAAGATGTGAGACAGGTTTATCACAGAAGTGCTGATGGAGACAATAATACTTAAACATTTGACTTAGTATCTTCAGCAAAAAAAAAAGCCTTTATGTTACACAACCTCAATAAATCTTAAAAATATTATGTTAGAAAAAGTGGGACACAAAAGTATACATACAGTACGGTTCTATTTATAACAAGTTCAAGAACAGGTGAAACTGAATTGTGATTGATCTCAGATGAACAGTTGCCTTTGGAGGCTGAGTCCAACTACAAAGGTCATGAAGGGATTTTTAGGGATGTTGGGAATATCTGATACCTCAATTTAGTGTAGTGTTTTCACAGTTGTACACATTAGTCAAAACTGAACACAGTGTACGTTAAAATTTGTGCATTTCATTATATGAATACTACACCTCCATGGAGTTGATTAAATAATTCTGAGGTAAAGTTAGCAAAAATGCAGATGTCAGAAGTAAGGAGAGAAGATAATCAAATAGGTCAAAAGCCTCAGGCTTCCTACTTGGATAGGAACATGGGAATGTGATGAATTGAGAAAGGGAATCCATAAGGTACAGTTTGGACTAAGAGAAAACATTAGCATGATGAATTCATTTTGCAATATTCAGTCTGATATATGTATGAAATAGCCAAATACAACTGTTTGGATTTTTAAGCTTGAAGTTCAGGATAAAACATAAGAGTTTGTGTCCATCAGTTTTGCTGTTATGAATATGTTTTAATTTATTTATATTTCACTGGCTGTTGCTGATATTCAAGAAAGCCATTCATGTTTACGTATTGATTCTGTAACTTCCTACATTACTAAACTCTCTAAATTCTAGTAGTTTATAAACCATTTCCATGGGCTTTCTATGTAGACAGGCATAATATCCACAAATACTGAAATTACTTCCTTATTCTCAGAATTCTCAGAATTTTCTTATTTGATATCTTCATTCTCTCTAAAGGCACTTCCAGCACAAGAAAGTGACTTAAGTCTTAAGACTTAATAGTGATTCAATAGTGATGTGATCTTGGACAAATTATTTAACTTCAGTGAGAATAAGTTTTCATCACTGCAAATTGAAAAGAATAATAATACTTTGCATGTTAATTGTGAAGAGAAAGTAATAATGAAATACCACCTGTAGCAACTTATTTGAAATAATATCCACAAATGTTATTTCTTTATATTCATGCTTCTTTGCAATATGGTTTTACAGCTACTCCTAACTCCCTGGCAAGACTATAGTTTTTCACTTCCTTTGAATTTGAATGGTCTCGTGCCTTGATGTACCCATTAGCATGCAGTGTAAATGATGATGTACCAAAGTTTTCTGACCCCTGTTCTAGTCAATTGCTGAAGAAAAACTCATGAGTATATTATTCCTTGGGTTACTGAATGCTTCAAACAGCGTTTAAAGAGCTTTGCCAGTTATATTATAAACAACACACATATATAATATATATAATTATAATTATGTATATGTTTCAAATATCACTTGTCTTCCATTGTTTTGATTTGATTCTCTTGTGATTTCAATTTTACATAATTTAGATTCTTTTTAGCCTGTCTTCAAAAATCAATGAGTTTGGTTCTAACCATATTTATGCTTTTTATTTCTTCCTATATCTCATTTTTATTCTCTGGGTGGTTTTGCTGCACCTTTCCAATGCCCATTATTTAGTGTTCATTTTTTTTTTATTTTTTTTATTTTCTTTTTTTTTAACGTTTATTTATTTTTGGGACAGAGAGAGACAGAGCATGAACGGGGGAGGGGCAGAGAGAGAGGGAGACACAGAATCGGAAACAGGCTCCAGGCTCTGAGCCATCAGCCCAGAGTCTGACGCGGGGCTTAAACTCACGGACCGCGAGATCGTGACCTGGCTGAAGTCCGACGTTTAACCGATTGCGCCACCCAGGCGCCCCTATTTAGTGTTCATTTGAATTAATTTTTGCTCACACCTGTGGCCATTTGATTTTCATTCCTGATATTAGTTTATCTTTTATTTTTCATTCTTTGATAAGCTTGGTCAACTTTGTTTCATATCTTCGTTTTATTTTTCTTTTCCTACCCATCTATGTTCTTTTTGAATTTCTGAGTCAAGTTATTTATTTGTATCTCTAAATACTGATTTGTAGATATTCAGTTTGAAGTGATGTATTAAGGTTCATATCTGCTTTATAATATTTTATTGGGGTTACTATATTTAAAATACTTTGATCTTTCTTTTCCTTTTTTTAATAACAGTCTTGCATTAAAAAAAAACTTTCTGCAGATGCATTTTTTATAGACATTTCTGGAGATTTTTGCTACCCTCCACTTGCATTGAAAACTTGAGATATGTGTGGTTTTCTTTTCTCTTATAGATCATAGTCTTTAACTATTTATTAGGAAATTCAAATTATTGGACTATTATTATTTTTGGCCCATTACCTCAACTACCTCAGAAGTTTCCTTTTCTTTTTTGAAATATATTTTTCTGGATATAGAATTCTATGTTGACAGTTTTTTGTTTTAGTTTGGTTTGGTTTTGGTTTTGGTTTGTTTCAGTTTACATATATTGCTTCTCTATCTTCTGACCTCCTTTTTGTCTAATGAGAATTCACGGTCACTGGTGATTTATACCATTATATCCGTGTTGCCTTCTGTTTCCAGCTTCTTTCACTAGTGTAATGTATTTATAGTTGATCCATTTTATCACACATATCAGTACCTCTTTTTATGGCCAAAAATATCTTATTATATGGATGTGTTCCATCTTGTTTACCATTCATCAGTAAATGGGTATTTGGATAGTTTCTGCTTTTTGACTGTCATGACCCTTTAATTTAACATAAAAAGAAAAAAAGAATCCTCTGGCAGGATTTTCTTATGAGACTTCCAGAAAGGTATAAAACCTAAGGGAAACATTAGTTATGTTCAAACCGGGTGTTCTGAAATGTTTCTCTTTGTGCTGCTTATAAATCATATTTTTATAATATAAGCCTAATAAAGCAGGACTATTTCACTTTATGGTTCATGTTCTTTCCCTAGAGTTAGGTGGTCAATTATCCATAGAATAAATGAATAAATACATGTTCTGTGTCCAATACTAGTCCCTATTCAACAATTCATTAGGTAGATATATTTTTTCTACCCATTCAATTGTATTAGATTGATTATTGCCATAAGTTTGTTCTATACTTGCGAACAGAATGCAACTAATGTTGGTTTTTCTAGAGAATATCCCAGGCATTTGTTGTAGCCATCAGAGAAAGTTCCAAATTTTATCTGCAGAATATCTAATACAATACTTTATTCTTTAGGAACAAAATTTGGGTATTTACTATGTAGCTTCATACTGGATTATATTATTTTTATTTATTTGTTAACACTTTTTAACGTTTATTCATTTTTGAGACGCAGAGAAAGACAGAACACAAGCGAGAGAGAGGCAGAAAGTGAGGGAGACATAGAATCCAAACCAGACTTCAGGCTCTGAACTGTCACACAGAGCCCTTCCCGGGGCTCAAACTCATAGACTGCAAGATCATGACCTGAGCCAAAGTTGGGCGTTAAACCAACTGAGTCACCCAAGCGCCCCTTTCTTTATTTCTTAAGTTCATGGAAATTTAACCTAAAATTTGGTCAACATATTGGATTTGTTATCAGTATAGTAAATGAGAAAAAAATGGCCATACTACTTTGTAGCTCTTTTAATCAAATATGGAGTTTAATTTCTATATCCCTTGAATATGTATGGGTTGTCCTGGTGACTTCCTTTGAACAGTAGAATGCAGGAGAACTGATGTAAGAAGTATAAGCCTCAATTTCAAGAGACATTTTTGTGTCCACTGTTACTATCATTGTGGACCTCAACACCTTTTGCATAAATCTGGGCTAAACTAAAGGAGATTGAAAAATCACGTGGAACAGAAATAAGCCATCCATGGGGAGACTCCTCTGGACCAACCGGCTGTCAGTCATCCTGGCAGATAACCACAGATGTCTGTGTAAGTCTTGCCAAAATCAGTGGAAAACACACAAAGATAAACCCAGCCCAAAATTCAGAATCACAGATTTTAAATAACTCAATGTGATTTTAAACCACCAAGTTTTAGCTTGAATTGTTATAACACAAAGTTAACTAATACAATTGATAGATTGGTCAAGAAAGTCGTGTATATAAACTCATATAGTTTAAAGTAAATTTCAAAATTCTAGGAAAAAACAAGAAGATATCTGACAATTTTTGAATTTTAGATGCATTAGCTCTTCTGGTTGGTACAATGGTCATCATTTCTTATCCTGTATTTTCACCATGGGTTGTTTTATATGAACACAAGCAACCAAAGGCGTTCTGTCAGATTATCTTTTTTCCCCATTATTCCATCTGCTTCTGGTCTTTTATAATAATCTGTGAGATCAATCGTATCTTTGACAAAATTGCTGGCTATTGTAAATTCATTTATTGAAAAGCAAAAGCAAGACATTCTACACAAGAACGATGAAAATGTAAAAATGGAAAATGTATCAATTCAGTAAGAAATGTTAGGTTAAAGAATTTTCCTTGCTGTAAATAACCCCCATTTCTTTCAGATATGTGAAATCAGAAAAATAAAACCTATAGAATTCACACTGTTAATAATGAGCTTTGTGATATCCAACAGCAGTTATAGAGAACATCCTTTCTGTTTCTTATGCAAATGCAAGAAATACATAGTGAATGAAAATCAACTGGAAGATTTGTTATCTTTGAAGAATTCATGTGTTAGCAAAACCAGATGTGCAACGTTAGAACTGGAAGGGCTTAAGTCATATGACTTAATTAACCCTTATTAGTTTCTGAAGAGGAAATAGAAATTCATGGTAAGTTCTTTCTCCAGTGACAAAAAAAAAAAAAAACAACCTAGTTTTACTTGTTTTTTTTTTTAATTTTTAATGTTTATTTATTTTTTGAGAGAGAGACAGACCGACAGAGCACAAGAAGGGGAGGAGCAGAGAGAGGGAGACACAGAATCTGAAGCAGGTTCCAGGCTCCAAGCTGTTAGCACAGAGCTCCATGTGGGGCTTGAACTCACAAACCACGAGATCATGACCTGAGCTGAAGTGGGACACACAACCAACTGAGCCACCCAGGAGCCCCTAGTATTACACATTTGTTGATCTAAGTTTTTTGATTTCCATTAAATAATGATGTATATACATTCCTGATTAATTTTAATTGCTTTATCATAAAACTGAAGTCTTAATTCATTTGTTGGTAAAGATACAAATACTTAGAAATTTTAAAGAATTTAAAAGTATTTAGCATACATTCGCTTAAGAAAAAGCTTCATTTTTTTGTTTTTAGTATTTCTTGAAGTACATTATATTTTTCCTTTATCCTACAAATTATGAAGTAAACAAGGCTTTTGAAAATATTTTGCATATGCAGTTTTGAATGTTGTTCTAATGGACCAATTGTTTTACACATTAGAAGTTTTTTGGGGTGCCTGGGTGGCTCAGTCAGTTGAGCGTGCGACTTCGGCTCAGGTCATGATCTCACAGCTAGTGAGTTCGAGCCCCGCGTCAGGCTCTGTGCTGATGGCTCAGAGCCTGGAACCTGCTTTAGATTCTGTGCTTCCCTCTCTCTCTGGCCCAACCCACTCGCATTCTGTCTCTGTCTCTCTCAAAAATAAATAAACATTAAAAAAATTAAAAAAATAAGTTTTTGCTATTTTATTTATTTTTATTGAAATGTTAGCTTAATTGGTTAAAAAGGAAAAACAATAATTTCTTCCCAAAGCTGGTTGAAGACAAAAAGACAGTGGCTAGAATTATGTCTTGGAAAGAAATGGTTTTGGCTTGGTTAGTAGCTCCACCTTTTACTAATTCTGTATGGGGTGGGGGGGGGTGTTACTTTATATCTAGGTTACTTTACTCTTATGAGATTTAATTATCTCATCATTGAAAATTCTTGATATATATATCAATAGCATATAGATACGTGGATAATATGAATCAAGAAATGTTGACTACTATATGAGTAGGAAGAGTTGAGAAGGAGCAGTAGTAGCAGCGATGGTAGTAAATAAAAGGCAAAGATAAGAATCTTGGGACCCATTTTCTTTGGATTTGTGGCTTTTGCAAAGTCTGTATGGTTGTTTTTTGTCTGGCTGTCAGAAACAGAACTCCTGTTTCTGGTAATATGAAAAGTCTTTATTTATTTATTTATTTATTTAGGGGAGAGCACGAGCCTGGGAGGGGCAAAAAGAGTGGGACAGAGGATCGAAAGCAGGCTCTGCGCTGACAGGCTGATAGCAGCAAGAAGGATGTGGGGCTGGAACTCACCAACCTGGAGACCATGACCCGAGCTGAAGTCAGCTGCGCTACCGACTGAGGCACTCAGGGGCCCTGGTAATGAGGAGAGTCTTGGAGTCCATGCTCAAGGAAGAATTTTCTGAAACTAGGGAAAAAAAAAACAAAAAACAGTACCCACAACAGTATAGAGAGTGCTGGATCACTCAAGATAATTGAGCGCTGACGTTGATGCCGACGATGATCCATAGGATCTTCCAGTCCAACTCCTAATGTGTTTCAATCAGACTCATTTTACAATGACACATTAATTTTCTAAGTTTAAAAAGTTAAGTTTCAAGTATTTGGAAAATTAGTGTGAATAAGCTATTATTCCCTAGTGAGAAAAGAATAAAGGGATAATAGGAAACAAAATTGAGGAGTCGGAGGACATCAGTTAAGGAGAGGTAGTGGGATTTTTCCTCAGTGTTACTTCTTTACTTTCTTCATTTATTCTCCTCCGTCCCTCTAAATTAATTAATTTTTTTAGTGGTTGACATTGTTAAAAGTGAGTCAATCTCTACGGGAGCATTTCTCTAGGGAATATTGCAAAACTCTGATTCTGAGAGAAAATTGTTACCTTATAGCCAGTGCACGGAGATTATGTGGAACCCCAAATGTATTCTATCCTATTCTATATTAATCCACTTGAAACAACAGGTGCATCAAGCATATGAATGCCCTTGTGGCAGAAAAAAAACAAAAATAAGCAAGTGGTCTAGATTAGAATTTTTCAGATTTTTTTTTTTGAAACTTCGGTCTTTTTTTTTTTTTTTGACCCTTTACAAACACACACACACACACACACACACACACGTGTGTGTGTGCGTGTGCCATTCCAATTTTTACAAGTAGAAAAATCTTAAGTAAAAATGTATGAGCTTTCTTGCACTCATCAATGAAGGTCACATAGCAAACCGACACCCTAAAGACCGTAGTAAAAGTGGGTGCTCCCATTTCTCTGGGTTTTACCTCCAGAAACTTTACCAGGCTCTCACTGTGAAGAACCAAGCAACATAGTTTTCTGGCTCTGGCAGTGGAAAGGGGAAAAAATAACCACTGTGAAATACACCCAAATCTTTATGCCTCACAAAGGTCAAACTTCAGTTTGTGTTAAACAGTGTTATTCCATCTAGTGGATGATGTCTTCTCACCTGCATCCTTCTAACCTTCCTATATCATCTAATTGAGGCTAAAACATTACAAGACATATGTAAATATCACAGCCCAGGACGTAAGGTCATGAAAAACTAAGATTTAATGATACCATAACAGGACACCTCCTCTGCAATCCACAACATTAATTGGATTCCAGTGCAATAGCAGTGGATTATAGCTAAAGAAAAAAAAAGAAAACTTACCAGATGCATTCTCACCTTGAGAAGGAATTATTGGAGAAGCCCAAAGACAATAGTAAAGACAAAACAAGAACAGGAGGATTTTTACAATCTGCCACATAACAACTATAGAAACACTAAGCACAGCTCTATTTCAAGCCAGAGGAACCTAATTCCTCAAACTAAAGGCATATATAATTCAGTTTCTGTTACCCAATATATTGTGTTTGTTTTCAACAAAAAATTGCACAGCATACAAAAAGCCAAGAAAAAATCTGAAGAGACGAAGTATTCATCATAACAAGAGCCAAATGGGACATAGATGTTGAAATTATCAAATGGAGAATTTTAAATAAGTATGATTAATATGTTAAGGGATCTAGCAGAAAATTATACAGGACAGAAACTCAGATCTATATAAAGAAAAGGAAGATCATCAAAGAAGAAATACATAAAATCCGTACTTTAAAAATTTTCCCATTCTTAACTGAACTAAGAAATACTGTTTAAATTAATAATATAATAATATATCGGGTGATTTTAGCATATGGATAAGTGAAATGAAAGCAACATCAAAAGGGACAGAAGGAATAAATTAGGGAAACCTTATTAAAAATATCTCCACTATACATGAAGCAGCATAGTCTACTTTTCTGAAAGTTGACTTACTTAAAAGTCTATGTTGCTGGGGTGCCTGGGTGGCTCAGTTGGTTAAATGTTCAACTTCTGATCTGTGATCAGGTCATGATCTCACAGTTGGTGAGATCAAGGCCTGCATAGAGCTGTATGCTGACAGCATGGAGCCTGCTTGGGACTCTCTCTCTCCCTCTCTCTGCCCCTCCCCTGCTTGCTCTCTCTCTCTCTCTCTCTCTCTCTGTCTCAAAATAAATAAATACACTCTAAAAAAAGTTACTAATTCTAAGACCACTACTGATCTTTTTAAATAAGTATAATCCTAAGAGGGAAGACAAACGGAAATCATTTTAAATGATCAATTAAAACTAGAAAAGGCAGATAAAAGGGAAAAATGAACATATAAAATAGAAAATCATTTAGACGGTAGATCTTAATGCAATTATATCACGCATTTTATTGTTCGTTTTTTATTGAGGTGTAATTTACATATTACATACCAGTTTCAGCTGGTCAAAATACTGATTCAATATTTGTATATATGTTATGAAACAATCACTATAATAAGTTTAATTAACATCCATAGCCATTCATAGTTACAACGTACTAACTTGCAATGAGAGGTTTTAAGATTTACTCTTTTACCAACTTTCAAATATGTATACAAATACAGTGTTTCAACTATAGTCACTATGCTGTGCCTGCATTTCCATGGCTTGCTTATTTTTTAACTGGAAGTATGCAACTTTTGACCCCCTGCATTCACTCGTTTTGCCCACTGCCCACCTTTGACAATAACCAATCTGTTCTCTGTATTTATGAGCTTGGTTTTTGTTTTGTTTTGTTTTGTTTTTAGATCACATATAAATTAAATCATATGTTACGTCTTTATCTGACTGTATTTCACTTAGCGTAATGCCTGCAAGGTCAGTCCATGTTGTTGAAAATGAGAAGGTTTTTTTTCTGTTATATGACTAAATCTCCACTGTGTGTGTGTGTGTGTGTGTGTGTGTGTGTGTGAAATCACATTTTCTTTATCCATGAATCCATTGATAGACCCTTAGGCTGTTTCATTATCTTGACTATTATGAATAATCCTGCAATGAACATGGGAGCCCAGATATCTGTCAAGATAGTGATTTTGTTTTCTTTAGATATATACACAGAGGGGTGCCTGGGTGGTTCAGTGGGTTAAGTGTCTGACTTCAGCTCAGGTCATGATCTCACAGTTTGTGAGTTCAAGCCCCACATCGGGCTCTGTGCTGACGGCTCAGGGCCTGGAACCTGCTTCGAATTCTGTGTCTCCCTCTCTCTCTCTGCCTCTCCACCACTCACTCTCTGTCTCTCTCTCAAAAATAAATAAACATTAAAAAAAAAGATATATATACAGAAGTGGGATTGCTTAATTTGGTAGTTCTATTTTTAAATTTTTGAGAAACCTCCATACTGTTTTCCATAGCAGCTATACCATTTACATTGCCACCAACAGTGCATAAGTGTTCCCTTTTCTTCACATTCTCTCCAGCACTTGTTATTTTTTATCCTTGTAATAATAGCTATTGTAACAAGGTAGGGTGATAACTCACTGTGGTTTTGTGTGGGTTTTTCTTTGTTGGAAGAAGGAGCATAAAAAAAAACCTATAGACATTTTAATTAAAGTCAGGCATTGTAATAAACTCTGACAGTCTGGGTCTATCTTTAATTTAATTTGATGTGGGCTGCTGGAATGAGTTCTAAGAATTACGGCAATCCTGGGTGGATAAAAAGGGAGACTTTCTGGCATATTTTCTTTTTGAAGGTGGAAATTACAGGCCCGTAAGGATGACTAGTGAGATAATCCTGCATGACTGTACTAAATTTAATTTTTCTCTTTGCATTTCTGCTCAGTGTGGTTTTGATAGTGATATTGAACATCTCTGCATGTACCTGTTGGCCATCTGCATGTTGTCTTTCGAAAAATGTCTATTTGGTTGTTCTTCCTATTTTTTAAGTGTTATTTTTTCGGTATTGAGTTGTACAAGTTCTTTATATATATTGGATATTAATCCTTTATCAGATATGATTTGCAAATTTTCTTCCTTTCAGGAGGTTGCCTTTTCATTTTGTTGATGATTTCCACTTCTTTGTCAAAGGTTTTTAGTTTGATACAGTCCCATTTGTTTATTTTTGCTTCTGTTTCCTTTGCTTTTAGATTCAGATCCAGAACAATCATCACCAGGACTGATGTCAAGGAGCTTATTACCTCTCTTTTCTTCTAGGAGTTTTATGGTTCCAAGTATTACATTCAAATCTTTAATCCATATTGTGTTAATTTTTGTGTATGGTATAACTTAACAGTCCAGTTTCAGTCTATCGTGTGTGGTTGTCCCAACACCATTTATTGAACAGACTGTCTTTTCCCCATTGTATATTCTTGGCTCTTTTGTCATAAATTAATTGACCATATATATGTGGGTTTATTTCATGGCTTTGTATTCCATTCCATTGATCTATATATCTGATTTTATGCTGATACCATACTGGTTTGTTTATGTATTTATGTATTTATTTATATATTTATTTATTTATTAGACAGAGAGACAACACACATTGGAGGAGAGCAGCAGAGAGAGGGAGAGGGAGCGAGAGAGAGGGAGAGAGAGAGAGAGAGAGAGAGAGAGGGAGAGGGAGGGAGGGAGAGAGAGAGAGAGAGAGAGAGAGAAAGAGAGGGAATCCGAAGCAGACTCCATGCCCAGAACAGAGCCCAATGTGGGGCTCTATCTCATGACTGTGACGTCATGACCTGAGCCCTAATTCAGAGTTAGATGCTCAACAAACTGAGCCACCCAGGCGCCCCAATTCCATGATGTTTTGATTACTTTAATTTTGTATTGCATTTTGAAATCATTTTTGTATTATAGTTTGAAATCAGCGTGTTATACCTCCAGTTGTTTTTTTTTTTTTTCCTCAAGTTTGATTTGGCTATTTAGGATCTTTTTCATTTTCATACAAAATTTAGGAATTTTGTTTTATTTCTGTGAAAAAAATGCCCTATCAGATGGAATTTTGATAGAGATGGCATTGAACCTGTATGTTGCTTTGGGTAGTATGGACATTTTAACAATATTCTTACAATCTATGAGAAAGGAAATTTCTTCATTTATTTGTGTCATCTTCATTTTTTTCATCAATGTCTTAGTTTCAGCACACAAATCTTCCTTCTTTTATTTAATTCATTCTTAAGTATTTTATTCTTTTTGAAGCAGTACTAAAAAGGATTGTTTTCCAATTTTCTTTGTAATAGTTTATTAGCATATAGAAAAGTAACTAAATGTTATATTGATTTTGCATGTTGAAAACTCACTAAATTTGTTTATTATTTCTAACAAATTTTTGGTGGATTCTTGAGGGTTTCTGTATATAATATGTCATCGGCAGGAGTGATGATTCTACTTTTTTTTTTCCAATTTGGGAATTTTTTTTTTCTTGCCTGATTGCTTTGGCTAGAACCACCAATAATATATTGAGTGAAAGTGGGTAAAATGGGCACCCTTGTCTTGTTCCTGATCCTACAGGAAAGACTTTCAAGTTTTCACCATGAAGTATAAAGCAGTAAACATGTAAAATGAATAGAAAATGGTTACAAATATGGCACATATTAATCCAACTATATTAATAATTTTAAATCTGAATGGTCTAAATACCACAATTAATAGGCAGAGATTGGAATAGTGGATAAAAACTAGTATCCAACTGTATGGTATCTGAAAGAAAACCCCTGAAATATATAAACTCAGATTGGTTAAAAGTAAATGGATGAAGAAAGTCATATCATACTAACATTAAATAAAATAAAAACAGATAGAGTATCTCTTTAATTGTAGACAAAGAAATCTCCAGTACAAGGAAAATTATAAAGAATAAAGAGTGTCATTACATAACTATAAAGAGTCAGTTCCCTCAAGAAGAAATAGTAATTCTAAATGTGTATAGTGCAAACAATACATTGTCAAAATATGTGAGGCAATTTGATAAAACTGCAATGAGAAATAGTCAATTCCACTATTAAATTTGGTAACTTAAACATACCTCTTTCAAAAATTAATAGATGAAACTGAGAAAATCAGTAAGGATATATTTGACCTCAAGAGTGATAACTATCAAGTTGATCTAATTAATTGGTATTTATTGAATACATCTGGAGCAGCAGACTAAACATTCTTCCCAACCTCCCCTGAGACATTCTCAAAGATAGACTACGTTCTCAGCAATAAAACACACTTTAGCCATTCAAAGGTTTAGGAATCATTCAATGTATGTTCTCAGAACATAGTGGAATTAAACTACAAATCATCGACTTAAAGGTAGCTGGAAAGTCCCTCGATTTTTGATGATAGAATAACACAGTCCCAAATAACATGTGACAAATAAGTCTTAGAGGAATTTAAAAAGTAATTTGAACTACATAAAATTAAAATGAAATTAAAGCATGTGGGATTTGTAGAATTCATCAAATTTGTGGGAAGCTTGAGAAGCAATACTTAGAGGGAATACTAACTTATACTATTAAAGACATGTATTAGAATTAAAAAAAAAAGATCTGAACTCAATAGCTTAAGCTTCTGCCTTAAAAAAAAAAAAAAACTAGAGGAAGCAGAGTAATTTAGTCCCAAAAATAAAAACCTTACACACATATTTGAAGCAACTTTATATGTAATCGTCCACGGTGAAAGCAACCAAGATTTCTTTCTATAGATGAATGGATAAACAATAATAAAATAAAAGGAATTAGCATCAAGCTATGACACACGAGGTGAAAAATGTGAGAGAAAGATGCAAAGAAGTTGTGTGAAAGAAATAGGTTTGAAAGAAGTAGGTTTGAAGGAGCTACATACTGCATGTTTCAATTTTATGGCATTTTAGAAATGACAAAACGGCAACATTAAAGAGCGTAGCATTTACCATGGGTTCAAGTGGAAGAAAGGGAAGGATAAATGATGGACCTAAAGGGGGATTTTGAGGGGGTGAAATTATTTTCGATGATACTATAATTGTGGACAAATGAAACAATACATTTGTTAAAATCCATAGAACTACAGCACACAAGTGAAACTTATGCAAACTCATGCAAAGTATATGCAAACTTCTAAAAGTTAAAAACAACACATTTACAAAGTTGGATAATTCATGATTAAATGAAGAATGTGTCAAAACTCTCTAACTGTATTTAAAGCACATGAAATAACCTCTATGAAAGGGGATGGAAGAGAAAGGGTTACAGACCTAAGTATCTTGGGAAATGAGTGGAGTCTGATTTAGTCAAAGATTTATTAAAACAAATAAACAACAAACAAACAAACAAAAAAATCACACATGTGAGATCTGTATTCTAGTTGATAAAATTATTTCCTGTGGTAGTATGCATTAACAGTTCTAATACTATTAAACATGTAAACTGGAATTGAATAAATGGAATGACTGGTGGATGGTGAGAGCTAGATTTATTACTTTCAGAGTGGGAAGTTGAAGATGAGCAACGAGAGGAAGATAGAATGATTCTTGTGGTAATGGATTAAAGTTAGAGATATCAGTATGAACATGCATATAGCGTAATGTAGTTACAGAAATCAGTATACACAATTTTTTTCTGCTCTGTCAGTTGAGAAAGCCTAGAAACAGAGACTCTCCTATGATCAGTTAGCACATGTGGCACTCAGGTCTTGGTTCTTAATACCATTTTCTAATAAAAGGAACCAGAGCCTTATAGAGAAATGGCTGATTCTAAAACAAGGACAGACAATATACCAGATGCTCTCAGAGCGTCTTGTGGTTCCAGAAAGTAAGGATGTGCTAAACATACTTGCTCACTCACTCACTCACTCACAATGATTGTTTGTCAAAGAGACACAGAGTCAACTGAAACAATTTCTATTGGCCAAAGTTGAAACACTTTGAACAGCAAAATAAATGAAGTATTGGATTATAACCAAAAGTATAAAACAAATATCCATGATTCAATTTTGATTTAAATAAAAGTTTGATTAAACAAATAAAAGAATGTGGAAGAATAGACAAATCTCCCATGCAGAAGAATTCCGAGCAATTTATGTAAAAACTCCACCCTTGAAAACATGAACTGCAACTCTCTACATCTTAACAGTTGGCTGTGCATAGTAATATCTTTCTCAAATATACAATATGGGCAGGACAGAGGGGAGACTAAGTTCTTGGTGTCTTACTCAGGTCAAGCCAAGTGTCCAAGTACAACATCAAGAGTGATAACTCATGTTGATAATATGTAGCCCTGGTATGTTGTGATGAAAATGATATTTAGCCTCTGTGGTCCTCATAATCCCAGTCTCATCAAGAAAATATCATACAAACCCCAACTAAGAAATATACTATAAAATATCAGTAGTCTTCAAAATCTGAAGGTCTTCAATAACAAAAATAGTCTAAGCAAGTGTCTTAGTCAAGAGGAGCCTAAGAAACATAAAAACTAAATGTAATGTGGTATCTGGAATAGGATCCCAGAGTAGCACAAAGACATTATTCAGATATCCTTTGTTTTTACCTGAAGCATAGACTTCAGTTTATAATAGCATGTCAATATTGGTTTGTTAATTAGAATATATTTACCATACATTTGTAAGATGTCAATAGGGGAAACTGGTTGTGGAATGTATGGAGATTCTCTATATTATCTTCCCAAATTATTTGTAAATCTAATATTGTTCAAACATACATTAAAATGTAAAATAAAGCAAAAGAAAGAAAGAAAAAGAAAGAAAGAAAGAAAAAGTAAGAAAGAAAGAAAAAAAAAAGAAAGCCCTTCTAGTGATAATGTACTGCTAATAATAGT
Source organism: Lynx rufus (assembly GCF_022079265.1). NCBI lineage: Eukaryota > Metazoa > Chordata > Mammalia > Carnivora > Felidae > Lynx > Lynx rufus. The sequence goes on along the minus strand of NW_025814845.1, from coordinate 22,865,461 downwards.
GAACAGTAGGACTTTTAAGGTCCTCTATACTATTCTGGACATATGGAATATTATAATGCAAATAATTACACAACAAACCCATAGAGAGATCTTACTAATAATTCCATTTTATAGATGAATAAACTGAGGCACAGAGAGGTTAAGTACCTTGCCCAAGATCATGGCAATTAAGTAACGGAGCCAAAACTCAAATCCAATTCATCAGGCTCCAGTAACTATACTCATAATGACCTCACTATTTTATCTCTTGAAGTAATTGGCCATGTGTTTTAATAAGTGGGTTGAGTTTCAAAACACCCATCAAGCTTAGGAAACCCAAGGAACGAGACCTTCTGATAGACACCGATAGAACAATCAACGGTATCTCAACAACTTCTGGGTCTGACTCTCTCTTTTGAAAATTTCTTGTATCTTTTATTTTCCATCACCTTCTATTTTTCCTTATCCCCATCCTGTATTCCTAATCTTTCTTGCTCCTTTTCATTTCTCTTTCTCACTTCTGTTGTCTTAAATCTTCATGCAACTGACCTTTTGATTCTTTAAAATATGTTTTCTTTCCTAGACATATAAATATGGTTGGGATCTCTCAGTGGCTTATTAATCTCACTGGTAGCACTGAAGACTGATCCTAGAATTTGGTGGAAAATAAATACTGTTAAGTTTGTCCTACTAATCCATTTTACAGCCTTATGTTCCAAAGCTCCTTTTTGCCTATGGCTTCAACACTCCCTGCATATTCACATTGCTTGTAGTCTTTATTGATTAAAAGATTTAGACATTTTATCCTATCAAAAATTAAAAGAGTATCTTTATCCACAAATGACAATGTGGAAGCTTGAAAAAAAATTCCACCTTCTCCTAGGGCCACAAGAAGTGATGACAATATACTGAAACGATTTGGCTTTATTTTAAAATGCTTCCATATTTTTGCAATTTAAGAAACAGACTTCATTCCAAATGAGGTTAATAAGACCACTAGGATTTATGGTCATGTTTGCAAAATAACCCCTTAAAGTTCTTGAGACCAATTTTAATAATAATAAAATAATATTTTTCCTATTATATTACTAAACTGTCAAGACCATGCTAAATCACTTATCATTGTTATATATTTCCAACATAGCAAGACTTTTCCAGGATTATATGGTCACCAGATTGGCCTCAGCACAGTTACCTTAGTATTTAAAGCTCTACGTTTAGCCTATTTTATGTAGGAGTTAGGATGAGCTTCTGTCAATATGATTTATTTCTTTGACCGAATTAGCTCCAGTTTTGTTTTTTTAATCATATTTTTCTTTGCGTGAACACATTGTTTGAAACAAAAAGAGTAAATATATTGAGCTCAACTTTGGAACAAGATTATTAATAAACTAAGCTCAAATGCATTATGAGTCCATTTTTTCCCCATCCCTGTTTCTGTCTTTGTCTCTCTGTCTCTCTCTGGTCTCTAATCTACATTTGCAAATGCCAACAAATAGCACACATCAGCTATTTATGAAGGCCCTGCTGCCTTTAAAATCAATCCAATTAGATCTTTTCTCACGAGCAAGTTCCTTCAAATAACAACATCCTGTATGAAAAATCAATGCATGAATCAACAAATAATCATTGAATACCTAATAGAGTTGACTATAAATACATGGGGTTATTTTCCTTCTGATGATCTGAAAGGAAAGAGTAATTACTGAGGAGTCAGTCCTACATTTATGGGCTGTAATGTCAGAGTTATAGAGCTGATAGCTTCTCAGTGGGAAATATCACTAGCTATGCTCGTGTTTCAAAGATGAGTGCATATCTCTATCACTGGTTAATAGTGTTTAAACCTGTTAATGCATGTAGTCTGGTGAAATGAAGCAGCCAAAAAGACATTAAGTAGAAAAATAGTTTCCCTGGATTTGTCTATCCTGGAAATACAATCTACAGAATTCATTTGGTCAAACCTTCAGTTAAAATTTGACATATCAAATGGACAACCCAAAGGAAGCCTGTGTAATTCTCCAAGTGGACTGCCTTCCATGAAGCTTCTTAGGGCTCATGTAATATGACTCAAACAGCTTTAGTTACTCTACTAATTGCAACCATTTTTTTTTCTTTTAACTTTCAAATCACTTTATATTTGCACATATATTTTATCTCTTTTTCAGTCTCTTATTTTATTTGGAAGACCTTCTTTTGTATGTATGTAAAGTACCTGTATTCTGTTGCAACCTACCTCATATACCTTTACCTGTTCGTTTCAGTTGGCATCCCCCAGCATTATATCCTTCTTGAGCAATAGCCCCCATTTTTACTGGGTTATCCATTTATCCACAACTCTTTGTCCATGTGGTCCAAGTGAGAAGGTTCCACCCCCCACCCCGCCAGTTTTCAGCTCTATGCTCTGAGCCCTTGATAGCAAACCATATTTGAAATATATTAATTTAGTTTTTCTGAGTGCCTGCATGTTTGGGTATTGTTCTAGGCATTTTGGAAATGTTAAAGAAGAGAAAAGTGTTTATATGTTTGTATGTACACGTGTGTTACTCATGCATGTGCACACACACACACACACTTCCTTAAACAAGGGGGAGAAATGGTTGACCTTTAATTTTCAAATATAAAAAGTAAAAGTTGGTTGATTGTATTGGGAGACTAAAAAGAAAAAAAAATAATAATCTTTTTCTTACTCCATATTAAAAACAAATGAGGGGCACCTGAGTGGCTCAGTCAGTTAAGCGTCCAACTTTGGCACAGGTCATGATCTCACTGTTCGTGGGTCCCAGCCCCATATCGGGTTCTGTGCTAACAACTTGGAGTCTGGAGCCTGCTTCAGATGCTGTGGCTCCCTCTCTCTCTCCCCTTCCCTACTCTTTGTCTCTCTGTCTTTCTGTCTCTCTCTCAAAAATAAATCAACATTAAAATTTTTTTAAATAAAAATTAAAAAATAAAAACAAATATAATTAACATTGTCTTGGAATTCCTGTTTAACACTAATAATATTACTTAGTTCTCTTTGCCTACCCATAATTTCTACTCCTTCCCAGTTTAACTCTTGTGTATTTCATAGTCCTACCATTGTATATTAACAAGCAAGAAGGTGTGTTTCATTTTATGAAGCTGCTGATGGGAATATGGAAAATCTTTGGTCTAAAATTCCAGAGTTTTCCTAACTTAATTCTAACTTCATACACAAATACATTAAATTTTAAAGAAAATGACCATTCCCAACATAGACAACACATATTCTACATACACATTCTACATCGCAAATATATTTTGCACATTTTGGTCTTTGTCCCTTATCCCACACTAACATCCATTCTGCACCTATTTTCTCCATTATTATTGACTAAGGAATTATCCAAAATGCCCATTTTAAGGATGTTCACTGAACATTGACTGCCACACAAATAAATATAGAGCAAAGTCCCTTCTCTCAATTATTGATTTTTATTGATGTCATTGATCTCTTTGGAGCTTAGAAAAGAACACAAATATTCTCTCCTTATACTAGTAGGATTTCAATGAGCTCCATCGGAGCTGTGGGACCTTTCTTAGTGCTGCTCCTGAGGTGACAGGCCCAACCCACAGGACTTTAAGCAAATACATATGTTTGCACTTAATGGGAGATCCTTAACAGAACTAGACTGGACAGATCATGTTCCAGAAGAGTTGGATGGACTCTTCTGTATTCGACTGGGAGCATGGAGAAGCAGGAATAAAATGAATTCAAAGTGTTTTTTGCCTAAATTTATCTATAATATTTTGCAAGAAGCTCTACAAAAAATGAATAAATCTTTGATGTGATGATGAGAATAACCACCATTTATCGAACAATTAGAAGCACTTAACATTTTGTACATTTTTTTTACTGATGATCTCATTTATTTATTTTTTTAATTAATTTTTTTTTGATGATCTCATTTAATCCTTACAACATACTTCTTAGGTGAGTGCTATTTTCATCATCCTTTTTAAATGAAGAACTTAAAACTAAGAAGATTAAATAATCAACATTTAATTGTACATCTATTGTATGACAGTACTTTTATTAGCTGCTTTATACACATATACATTATCTCACCTCAACCTAGTAACAACTCCATGGGGTGAATTTCTCTTTTACCCCCATTTGTCAATGAAGAAATACACAGACACACGGAGGAACTTACACAAGTTCACGTACCTACTGTTAGGTGAACACTCAAGCCCACTGTAGAAACTCAATTATGACCACTTTCTATGCCTTTCATGGATTTTTTTTTTTCAAGATGTGCCGGACTTCTATATCAAATATAACTGATTGAATTCTGGCTGTGACATATAGCAGCAGTTAACTTTCCTGAAACTCAGTCTCCTCTGTAAGATTAAACAAATATATCTAGTTCAAAGGGTTGTTTGAGGTTTAAATGAGATACCAGTATTTAAAGCATTTAGTGTAGGGCTTGGTACATGGTAAATACTCCATAAATAGTGGTTGCTAATTTTAAGTATTAGACCCATGATTAATATATTAAATGCAAGGTAAATACTAAAAAGTGCTTAACACTAGTACAGAACAATTACTTAACAACCACATAAAAATTTTTCAATAGATAATACGTTGTAAATCTTACACCTGTATAGTGCTGTAGAGTGCACATTGGTGTCAGGCAATTTGTCTTTAAACATTTGAGTTTAATTATTTTCCCTTGGGTTGAGTAAAGCAGAAGTCTGTCGCCCCTCTACCACATAGGAAAAACAAATTCTGAGTGATTCATCAAATCAAAAAATGACTAATGGTTGAGCTGGGAGCCCTCAAATAAAGTCTCTCAGTGCATATCCACAATTATCTCAATATCATGTACAGTTACCAGAATAGACAGCAACATACTGGTTTTATATATAATTGAAATTTAAGTACAAAATCCTTTTACATACTTATGTATTAGTTTCAAATATGAAAGCTTAACATGTATATGAATGCCAGTTTTCATCAAGAAGCAGACTGTGTAGTAATAATACAATTTTAGGTATGTTCATTTTAAAAATCATATTCTCTGCTATTTAAAGAAAAATCTGTCACTACTATAAAGGAACCAGAAAAATATAAACATTTAAAAATAGAGGGGTTTTGAAAAGTATTGTGGGTTATAAGAAACTGATTTCCTTCCATTTATTTAAGCCAAGGCAATTGAGGAAAATACATGACTCTGGAGAAAAATGCCAATTGAATAGGATAAACATACTTAATTTAAGAAATAAAAGCTATTTTCCTTAAGCAGATATTGCTATCTGGAAAAGTGAACAAAAATCAAGTAGACATTACTATTTAAAATATGCTCAATGTGGGGCGCCTGGGTGGCGCAGTCGGTTAAGCATCCGACTTCAGCCAGGTCACGATCTCGCGGTCCGTGAGTTCGAGCCCCGCGTCGGGCTCTGGGCTGATGGCTCGGAGCCTGGAGCCTGTTTCCGATTCTGTGTCTCCCTCTCTCTCCGCCCCTCGCCCATTCATGCTCTGTCTCTCTCTGTCCCAAAAATAAATAAACGTTGAAAAAAAAATTTTTTTAAATATGCTCAATTATAGTTTCTGTACATACATACTCATATAAAAGATGACTGAGTATATTTGAAAAAGTTCATATAAAAATGAAAATTAGAAATAGATATGCTGTTTCCCATACTGAAAACCAACAAGTTCTTCCTATGAGGCTCTTTGGATGAGGGAATGTTAATTCTTTTTTTTTTTTTCTTTTTATTTATTTATTTTTTTTAATTTTTTTATATATGAAATTTATTGTCAAATTGGTTTCCATACAACACCCAGTGCTCATCCCAAAAGGTGCCCTCTTCAATACCCATCACCCACCCTCCCCTCCCTCCCACCCCCCCATCAACCCTCAGTTTGTTCTCAGTTTTTAACAGTCTCTTATGCTTTGGCTCTCTCCCACTCTAACCTCTTTTTTTTTTGTTCCTTCCCCTCCCCCATGGGTTCCTGTTAAGTTTCTCAGGATCCACATAAGAGTGAAACCATATGGTATCTGTCTTTCTCTGTATGGCTTATTTCACTTAGCATCACACTCTCCAGTTCCATCCACGTTGCTACAAAAGGCCATATTTCATTTTTTCTCATTGCCACGTAGTATTCCATTGTGTATATAAACCACAATTTCTTTATCCATTCATCAGTTGATGGACATGTAGGCTCTTTCCGTACTTTGGCTATTGTTGAGAGTGCTGCTATGAACATTGGGGTACAAGTGCCCCTATGCATCAGTACTCCTGTATCCCTTGGGTAGATTCCTAGCAGTGCTATTGCTGGGTCATAGGGTAGGTCTATTTTTAATTTTCTGAGGAACCTCCACACTGCTTTCCAGAGCGGCTGCACCAATTTGCATTCCCACCAACAGTGCAAGAGGGTTCCCGTTTCTCCACATCCTCTCCAGCATCTATAGTCTCCTGATTTGTTCATTTTGGCCACTCTGACTGGCGTGAGGTGATACCTGAGTGTGGTTTTGATTTGTATTTCCCTGATAAGGAGCGACGCTGAACATCTTTTCATGTGCCTGTTGGCCATCCGGATGTCTTCTTTAGAGAAGTGTCTATTCATGTTTTCTGCCCATTTCTTCACTGGGTTATTTGTTTTTCGGGTGTGGAGTTTGGTGAGCTCTTTATAGATTTTAGATACTAGCCCTTTGTCCGATATGTCATTTGCAAATATCTTTTCCCATTCCGTTGGTTGCCTTTTAGTTTTGTTGGTTGTTTCCTTTGCTGTGCAGAAGCTTTTTATCTTCATAAGGTCCCAGTAATTCACTTTTGCTTTTAATTCCCTTGCCTTTGGGGATGTGTCGAGTAAGAGATTGCTACGGCTGAGGTCAGAGAGGTCTTTTCCTGCTTTCTCCTCTAAGGTTCTGATGGTTTCCTGTCTCACATTTAGGTCCATTATCCATTTTGAGTTTATTTTTGTAAATTGTGTGAGAAAGTGGTCTAGTTTCAACCTTCTGCATGTTGCTGTCCAGTTCTCCCAGCACCATTTGTTAAAGAAGCTGTCTTTTTTCCATTGGATGTTCTTTCCTGCTTTGTCAAAGATGAGTTGGCCATATGTTTGTGGGTCTAGTTCTGGGGTTTCTATTCTATTCCATTGGTCTGTGTGTCTGTTTTTGTGCCAATACCATGCTGTCTTGATGATGACAGCTTTGTAGTAGAGGCTGAAGTCTGGGATTGTGATGCCTCCTGCTTTGGTGTTCTTCTTCAAAATTCCTTTGGCTATTCGGGGCCTTTTGTGGTTCCATATGAATTTTAGGATTGCTTGTTCTAGTTTCGAGAAGAATGCTGGTGCCATTTTGATTGGGATTGCATTGAATGTGTAGATAGCTTTGGGTAGTATTGACATTTTGACAATATTTATTTTTCCAATCCATGAGCAGGGAATGTCTTTCCATTTCTTTAAATCTTCTTCAATTACCTTCATAAGCTTTCTATAGTTTTCAGCATACAGATCCTTTACATCTTTGGTTAGATTTATTCCTAGGTATTTTATGCTTCTTGGTGCAATTGTGAATGGGATCAGTTTCTTTATTTGTCTTTCTGTTGCTTCATTGTTAGTGTATAAGAATGCAACTGATTTCTGTACATTGATTTTGTATCCTGCAACTTTGCTGAATTCATGTATCAGTTCTAGCAGACTTTTGGTGGAGTCTATCGGATTTTCCAGGTATAATATCATGTCATCTGCAAAAAGTGAAAGCTTGACTTCATCTTTGCCAATTTTGATGCCTTTGATTTCCTTTTGTTGTCTGATTGCTGATGCTAGAACTTCCAGCACTATGTTAAACAACAGCGGTGAGAGTGGGCATGAGGGAATGTTAATTCTTAACAATTTCTGAATCCCAACACTTGAGGAAAGGTGGAAAACAGATGTAAAACACAGAAGAGGAAGGATAATGGTAGTTTCTAAAAAAAAAAAAAAAAGTAACACAAACGTCTATTAATTATATTCTGCCCTTATTTTTTGTTAGATTAACTCATAGAACGTACTGTAAAATGACATTTGATGTTTTCTTCTCCTTACTACCTAATCTATTCCAATCAAATTTGCTTTTGGGGGCGGGTGGGCACCTGGGTGTCTCCGTTGGTTAAGCTTCTGACTCCTGATTTTGACTCAGATCATGGTCTCCAGGTTCATGAGTTTGAGCTTCGTATCCAGCTCTGACAATGCAGAGCCGCTTAGGATTCTCTCTCTCCCTCTCTCTTTGCCCATTGTCCTTGGGCTCTCTCTCACTCTGTCTCTCTCTCTCAAAATAAATAAACTTAAAATAAATTACAAATTTGCTTTCCTGACCCTCAGTCTGAGATTAATTCGCCTCTTGCTTGACTCTGAAGTATTCAACAAGAAATCCCTCTACTTCCTCTATGGTGTTTCCACCTCCACTCAAATGTTCTTTCTTCACTTTTATTTCAGAAGAATTTTATTGATCCCCTTCCCTCATATCTCTTCTAGGTCTATTATTATTATTCAGTGTTTTGTACATACAATATCTCAATTGATCTTGGTTTTGTCTAACCTAATGTTATACTCAAATCTCCTTCATGAGGAAGCATGGGTCCTTTATCTCAACACCCTTCAAGGAACTCTTGAGCTTAGATACTATAGTATCATGTAATGATCAAAATATCCTGGAATACATAATAATAATAGCTAGTTAGGCATGTAACATGTGCTGCCCATAGGTCCACATACTGTAACTACCCTTGAATTCTCAGAAAACTTCATGAAATTTAAATTGTTGTTACGTTTGGGTCTTGTGGCAGATTGATGTTACTTAAATACATTATTTAAAATGTGTTCCTTAAAACTACACTTGACAATGAAGCAAACACAGTCTTCAATAAGTGGCGCTGGAATAAGTTGACATCTACATGCAAAAAATGAATCTAGATACCAATCTTACATCTGTCACAGAAATTAGCTCAAAAAGGATCATACACTAGATGTAAAACTCAAAACTATGGAAGGGGAGCTTCTGGGAAGATGGCGGCATAGGAGGACACTGAGCTCACTGCGTCCTGCGGCTCAATTAGATTCCACCCACACCTGCCTAGATAACCCAGAAAACCGCCAGAAGACTGGCAGAACGGAGTCTCTGGAGCCAAGCCTGGAGGAGAGGCCCACAGAAGAGGGTAGGAAGGGCAGAGAGGCGGTGCTCACTACACTGACTGGCAGGAGTGAGCTGGGCGGAGGGGCAGCCCGCTGGCAAAACAGAGCCCCTGAGTCTGGCTGGCAAAAGCGTAGGGGCTGGACAGAGTGTGTTCTGACAGCAAGCGGGACTTAACATCTGGAAGTTTATGAATTAACATCGCTGCTCGGAGAGCAGGAGGGCTGGAGGACAATGGGAGGGAGAGCTGCTGAGCCGCCGGACGACAGAGCTCAGCTTGGCGGGGAACAAAGGCGCTCGTCAGCGCCATCTCCCTCGCCCATTCCCCAGCCAAAATCCCAAAGGAAACCGGTTCCTGCCAGGGAACTGGCTTGCACCGTGCAAACACCAAACGATGTGCTTCTGCGGATCCATCCCTCTGGCAGATCTGTCTCCCTCCGGGTGCCGTAGGGCCCCTCCTGAAGAGGATCACCAAAGGATAAGCGAGCTGAGCCTGCCCCTCCAGTCCCTGTGCACCTCGCCAATCCACCCCAGCTAATACGCCAGATCCCCAGCACCACAAGCCTGGCAGTGTGCAAGTAGCCCAGATGGGCCACGCCTCCCCACAGTGAATCCCGCCCCTAGGAGAGGGGAAGAGAAGGTACACACCAGTCTGACTTTGGCCCCAGCAGTGGGCTGGGGGCAGACATCAGGTCTGACTGCGGCCCCACCCACCAATGCAAGTTATTCAAGACAGCACAGGGGAAGTGCAGCACAGGGTGCAGTTCTGCACCACTCCAGGGACTATCCAAAATGACGAAATGGAAGAATTCCCCTCAAAAAAAGTCCAGGAAATAATGACAGCTAACAAACTGATCAAAAATGATTTAAACAATATAACAGAAAGTGAATTTAGAATAATAGTCATCAAATTAATCGCTGGGCTTGAAAACAGTTTAAAGGACAGCAGAGAATCTATTGCTACAGAGATCAAGGGACTAAGGAACAACCAGGAAGAGCTAAAAAATGCTATTAATGAGCTGCAAAATATAATGGAGACAACCATGGCTCGGATTGAAGAGGCAGAGGAGAGAATAGGTGAACTAGAAGATAAAATTATGGAAAACAAGAAGCTGAGAAAAAGAGAGATAAAAAAAATCCGGGAGTAGGAGGAGAAAATTAGAGAACTAAGTGATGTACTAAAGAGAAATAATATACACATAATTGGTATTCCAGAGGAGGAAGAGAGAGGGAGAGGTGCTGAAGGTGTACTTGAAGAAATAATAGCTGAGAACTTCCCTGATCTGGGGAAGGAAAAACGCATTGAAATCCAAGAGGCACAGAGAACTCCCTTCAGACATAACTTGAATCGATCTTCTGCATGACATATCATATTGAAACTGGCAAAATACAAGGAGAAAGAGAAAATTCTGAAAGCAGCCAGGGATAAATGTGCTCTAACATATAAAGGGAGACCTATAAGACTCGTGACGGATCTCTCTACTGAAACTTGGCAGGCCAGAAAGGAACGGCAGGAGATCTTCCATGTGATGAACAGAAAAAATATGCAGCCAAGAATCCTTTATCCAGCAAGTCTGTCATTTAGAATAGAAGGAGAGATAAAGGTCTTCCCACACAAACAAAAACTGAAGGAATTCGTCACCACTAAACCAGCCCTACAAGACATCCTAAGGGGGATCCTGTGAGACAAAGTACCAGAGACATCGCTACAAGCATGAAACCTACGGACATCACAATGACTCTAAACCCATATCTTTCTATAATAACACTGAATGTAAATGGACTAAATGCACCAACGAAAAGACATAGGGTATCAGAATGGATAAAAAAACAAGACCCATCTATTTGCTGTCTACAAGAGACTCATTTTAGACCTGAGGACACCTTCAGATTGAGAGTGACGGGATGGAGAACTATTTATCATGCCACTGGAAGTCAAAAGAAAGCGGGAGTAGCCATACTTATATCAGACAAACTAGACTTTAAATTAAAGGCTGTAACAAGACATGAAGAAGGGCATTATATAATAATCACAGGGTGTATCCATCAGGAACAGCTAACAACTATAAATGTCTATGCACCAAATACCAGAGCCCCCAAATATATAACACAATTACTAAGAAACATAAGCAACCTTATTGATAAGAATGTGGTAATTGCAGGGGACTTTAACACTCCACTTACAGAAATGGATAGATCATCTAGACACATGGTCAATAAAGAAACAAGGGCCTTGAATGATACATTGGATCAGATGGACTTGACAGATATATTTAGAACTCTGCATCCCAAAACAACAGAATATACTTTCTTCTCGAGTGCACATGGAATATTCTCCAAGATAGATCACATACTGGGTCACAAAACAGCCCTTCATAAGTATACAAGAATTGAAATCATACCATGCATATTTTCAGACCACAATGCGATGAAGCTTGAAATCAACCACAGGAAAAAGTGGAAAACTTCCAAAAGCATGGAGGTTAAAGAACACCCTACTAAAGAATGAGTGGGTCAACTAGGCAATTAGAGAAGAAATTAAAAAATATATAGAAACAAATGAAAATACAACAATCCAAATGCTTTGGGATGCAGCGAAGGCAGTCCTGAGAGGAAAATATATTGCAATCCATGCCTATCTCATGAAACAAGAAAAATCCCAAATACAAAATCTAACAGCACACCTAAAGGAAATAGAAGCAGAACAGCAAAGACACCCCAAACCCAGCAGAAGAAGAGAAATAATAAAGATCAGAGCAGAAATAAACAATATAGAATCTAAAAAAAACTGTAGAGCAGGTCAATGAAACCAAGAGTTGTTTTTTAAAAAAATAAACAAAATTGATAAACCTCTAGCCAGGCTTCTCAAAAAGAAAAGGGAGATGGCCCAAATACATAAAATCATGAATGAAAATGGAATTATTACAACCAACCCCTCAGAGATACAAGCAATTATCAGGGAATACTATCAAAATTTATATGCCAACAAACTGGACAACCTGGAAGAAATGGACAAATTCCTAAACATGCGCACACTTCCAAAACTCAATCAGGAGGAACTAGAAAGCTTCAACAGACCCATAACCAGTGAAGAAATTGAATCAGTCATCAAAAATCTCCCAGCAAATAAGAGTCCAGGACCAGATGGCTTCCAAGGGGAGTTCTACCAGACATTTAAAGCAGAGATAATACCTGTCTTTCTCTAGTTATTCCAAAAAATAGAAAGGGAAGGAAAACTTCCAGACTCATTCTATGAAGCCAGTATTACTTTGATTCCTAAACCAGACAGAGACCCGGTAAAGGAAGAGAACTACAGGCCAATATCCCTGATGAATATGGATGCAAAAATTCTCAATAAGATACTAGCAAACCGAATTCAACAGCATATAAAAAGAAGTATTCACCATGATCAAGTGGGATTCATTCCTGGGATGCAGGGCTAGTTCAACATTCACAAATCAATCAACGTGATACACCACATTAATTAAAGAAAAGATAAGAACCATATGATTCTGTCAATTGATGCAGAAAAGGCATTTGACAAAATTCAGCAACGTTTCTTAATAAAAACCCGCGAGAAAGTCGGGATAGAAGGAACATACTTAAAGATCATAAAAGCCATTTATGAAAAGCCCACACCTAACACATCCTCGATGGGAAAAACTGAGAGCTTTTTCCCTGAGATCAGGAACACGACAGGGATGCCCATTCTCACCGCTGTTGTTTAACATAGTGTTGGAAGTTCTAGCATCAGCAATCAGACAACAAAAGGAAATCAAAGGCATCAAAATTGACAAAGATGAAGTCAAGCTTTAACTTTTTGCAGATGACATATTATACATGGAAAATCCAAGATACTCCACCAAAGGTCTGCTAGAAATGATACATGAATTTAGCAAAGTTTAGGATACAAAATCAATGTACAGAAATCAGTTGAATTCTTATACACTAATAATGAAGCAACAGAAAGACAAATAAAGAAACTGATCCCATTCACAATTGCACCAAGAACCATAAAATACCTAGGAATAAATCTAACCAAAGATGTAAAAGATCTGTATGTTGAAAACTATAGAAAGCTCATGAAGGAAATTGAAGAAGATATAAAGAAATGGAAAAACCTTCCGTGCTCATGGGTTGGAAGAATAAATATTGTCAAAATGTCAATACTACCCAAAGCTATCTACACATTCAATGCAATCCCAATCAAAATTGTACCATCATTCTTCTCAAAGCTAGAACAAGCAATCCTAAAATTCATCTGGAACCACAAAAGGCCCGGAATAGCCAAAGTAATTTTGAAGAAGAAGACCAAAGCAGGAGGCATCACAATCCCAGACTTTAGCCGCTACTACAAAGCTGTCATCATCAAGACAGCGTGGTATTGGCACAAAAACAGACACACAGACCAATGGAATAGAATAGAAACCCCAGAACTCGACCCACAAACATATGGCCAACTAATCTTTGACAAAGCAGGAAAAGACATCCAATGGAAAAAAGACAGTCTCTTTAACAAATGGTGCTGGGAGAAACGGACAGCAACATGCAGAAGATTGAAACTAGACCACTTTCTCACACCATTCACAAAAATAAACTCAAAATGGATAATGGACCTGAATGTGAGACAGGAAACCATCAAAGCCCTAGAGGAGAAATCAGAAAAAGACCTCCTTGATCTCAGCCGCAGCAATTTCTTACTTGACACATCCCCAAAGGCAAGGGAATTAAAAGCAACAATGAACTATTGGGACCTCATGAAGATAAAAAGCTTCTGCACAGCAAAGGAAACAACCAACCAATCTAAAAGACAACCAACAGAATGGAAAAAGATATTTTTAAATGACATATCGGACAAAGGGCTAGTATCCAAAATCTATAAAGAGCTCACCAAACTCCAACCCAAAAAACAAATAACCCAGTGAAGAAATGGGCAGAAAACATGAGTAGACACTTCTCTAAAGAAGACATCCAGATGGCCAACAGGCACATGAAAAGATGCTCAACTTCGCTCCTTATCAGGGAAATACAAATCAAAACCACACTCAGATATCACCTCATGCCAGTCAGAGTGGCCAAAATGAACAAATCAGGAGACTATAGATGCTGGAGAGGATGTGGAGAAACGGGAACCCTCTTGCACTGTTGGTGGGAATACAAATTGGTACAACAACTCTGGAAAACAGTGTGGAGATTCCTCAAAAATTAAAAATAGACCTACCCTATGACCCAGTAATAGCACTGCTAGGAATTTACCCAAGGGCTACAGGAGTGCTGATGCATAGGGGCACTTGTACCCCAATGTTCATAGCAGCACACTCAACAATAGCCAAATTATGGAAAGAGCCTAAATGTCCATCAACTGATGAATGGATAAAGAAATTGTGGTTTATATACACAATGGAGTACTACGTGGCAATGAGAAAGAATGAAATATGGCCATTTATAGCAACATGGATGGAACTGGAGAGTGTGATGCTAAGTGAAATAAGCCATACAGAAAGACAGATACCGTATGTTTTCACTCTTATGTGGATCCTGAGAAACTTGACAGAAACCCATGGGGGAGGGGAAGGAAAAAAGAAAAAAAAAAAAAAGAGGTTAGAGTGGGAGAGAGCCAAAGCATAAGAGACTGTTAAAAACTGAGAACAAACTGAGGGTTGATTGGGGGTGGGAGGGAGGGGAGGGTGGGTGATTGGTATTGGGGAAGACACCTTTTGGGATGAGCACTGGGTGTTGTATGGAAACCAATTTGACAATAAATTTCATATACTGAAAAAGAAAAAAAAGAAGAGCCAGGTGAACTCTGCCTTCCTACCTCTACTTCAACCAGAAAAGCTCTAAACCTGCTTAAAGGGCCCATGATTTTTAAATTTTTGTTAAACAATCTAGGGGAACCCTATACCTTTTAAAATGAAGGAATCGAAGAGAAGTTAAATAACTAGAGAGAAGTGTTGGCAAGAGAATGAGTGGTGGAGATCAATATGTAAATGAAGAAACCAATGTCTGAGGTCTAAAGAAGAGAAGGAGGTGAAGTTACCTGATCATAGGACCCAGAAGGATGAGCGCTTTCAAGAGATGGTTCTTCTGAGGGATGAATTACAAATCCAAAGTGGGCTTTGTTGACTGACCTAATATTAGTCCCTCTTCCTGGGAACCTCATTTTCTCATAAAAGTGAAATAAAAAAAATGGCAGCATGAAAAAAAAAAAAACCTCAAAACTATGAAACTTCTGGAAAACAACAGAAAATGTAGATGATCTTGGGCATGGTGTGTTCTGATACAACACCAAAGACACAACTCATGAAAGAAATAATTGATTGGCTGCACTTAATTAAAATTTAAAATTTCATGAAAGACAACACCAAGGAATTCGAGAAGCAGCTGACTGGGAAATAATTTGCAAAAGACACATCTGATAAAAGACTGTTATCCGGAATATACAAAGAACTCTTAAAGTTCAACAGTAAGAAAACAAACAACCTACTTAAAAAATGGACCAAAGACCTTCACAGACAACTCACCAAAGAAGATATATAGATGGCAAACATATGAATAGATGTTCCACATCGTATGTCATCAAGGAAATGCAAATTAAAAGAACAGTGAGATACCACTACACTAGCATTAGAATGATCAAAATCCAGCGCACCAACAACACTAAACGTTGGCAAAGATGTGGAGCAATGGAAACTCTCATATACAATGAGAAATCTCTTCAATAGGAATTACCATTGCTGGAGGAAATTAATAAGGCTACAACCGCTTTGGAGGACAGTTTACCTATTTGTTACAAAACATACACTCACAGAATGAGATACCACTTCATATCTCTTAGAATAGAAGAAATGAGCTATCAAGCCAAGAAAAGACATTAAATACAAGAACATTAAATACATATTGCTGAGTGGAAAAAAGCCCTCGGACAATGCTATGTACTGTATGCTTCCAACTATATGACACCTAGAAAAGCCAAAACTATGGAGAGAATACAAAGATCACTTGTTGGGAGTAACAGAGGCTGGAGAGGAGGAAAGACGAGTAGATGGAGCATAGAGGATTTGTAGAACAGTGAAAATACTGTTTCATATTATAATGGTGGATATATCCAATTATACTTTTGTCCAAACCTATACAATGTACAACACCAAGAATGAACCACATGCGATTATGGACTTGGGGATGATTATGATATGTCAGTGTGGGTTTATCCTTGGTTAAAAGAAAGTACCATTCTGGTGAATCATGTTGATACGAGTGGAGACTGTGCATGTGTGGAGACAGGGAATATATGGGAAATGTCTATACCTTCCACTCAGTTTTGTTGTAAACCTTAAACTGCTCTAAATAGTAACACTTATCTTTTAAAATCCAGTATTCTTGGAAATATATGTTAAACAAGTTTTAAAGTGGTACTAAAAAAGATTGGCAGGTCATGATTTTGTTTTGTATCTTTTTTTTTTAAACTAACTCAATTGGGCCTAGGTGATAAAGTTTGAGAGATACTTACAAATAAGAAAATAAAACAGCAATAAAAACAACACAACGATTAACATGTTTTGGAATCCTGAATGAGGAAGAAAGGAAAGCTAGACTATTAAGGGATTGGTCCAGGAGTAAAAAGTCTCTATGAAGTTAAAAGGTAGGTGTATTTAAAAAAGGGAAACTGAAAGTTAGAGAAGCATGAGATCAGATAATGCAATTTTTTAGTAGAAAATATTGTCTGTTGGTAATTCCTGGATTATAACAAAGTTTAAATTTTGGCCATGAAGTGTATTAGGGTGTATGTGGCATGAAGAGTAAAGCCATTGGGGTTGAGGAGAAACCACAAAACATGTGAATTAAAACTTAATTTTATGAAGTAGTTAAACCTAAGATAATGGCAAAGTTAAGGATAGCTATAAAGGCAGGGACTTAATCTTTAGTGAGTAACTCAAAGTGATAACAAAGAAGGGAAGAATGTAATAAGAGCAGATGATCTGAATCTAACATCGTTTTTATTCAATAATAAAAGATTAATAGTTTAGAATAATATCATAGACAAATCTATCATAGACACCTGCATTCCTGTTCTCCATGTCTTCCTCTCTGCCGTCAGTGTGCGATGGCTGAAGGACTGACTACCCACGTGAGGCTGAAGGGAACACAGCAGAGGCCATGGATTTTGCAGAGACCAGGGTTTATATCAGAAAAGGGTGGACAGAAAAGATACTCATTTTAGTGGACTTGCAGTGGAGAAGGCCAACAGATCAAAAAGTAGGAATTTCACAGGGGGACGCAAAGGAGAGTACAAATTAAAGGAATTTAGGATGCTGTTTCAAAGACAATAGATGGTTAAAATGCTTTAGCATCTGAAAGTAGTGAAAGTGGACAGAGATAATAAGTGTGTTGGAATCAGCAAATATCAAACTATTTGTAGGAACTTTGTACAGAAGTCCATGCAAGGCGATCACAACACAACCAGAGGCATCTGGTGCTGTTTGAGGGCAGATACTGCTCTGTGCTAGGTAAACAGTTGCTCACACTTTCATGTAAAAATTAACCTCCTATTAACTTTTATTTAAGATACATGCCTTCTGGGGGTTCCTGGATGTCTCCATTGGTAGGGCATGTGACTTTTGATCTCAAGTTTGTGAGTTCGAGCTCCATATTGGGTGTAGAGATTTCTTTAAAAAAAAAACTTAAAAATAAAAATTAAATAAAATACATTTATAACAGAAGAAAAGTGACCACAGGGCAACAGTTTTTTTTTTAAATATGTATTTTTTTTGTCTATAAGATATCCTTAAAAAAACATTTTTCAGGAAGAAGCATATTTTTCTTTATCATTTTCATGCTGCATATCCGTTCTAAAACATTGATTTCTCTACTGGTCTTGTAAATCACCCAGAAGCAGCTTGTATTTGTGTGGCTCTATACTACATATGTTTCTCATTATTACATTGTACCCTTGATCTGACTTTTTCTGATAAGGCTAAATTGAATTGATGTGATAAAAACATGCTTCTTACTGGAAACAGTCATTATTCATAGACAACATTCCAGTATCACACACCAAACAAATGTAGAAACAAATCCTATGTTCCACATAAGGCAATTTTGGGGAAAACAACATTCACAGTCTCAGTATAGTTGCTAATCATAAATATCAGCAGTTTTCCTTCTCTCTCCAGGGTGTTTAGTAGTTCTCATAGACATCCTTCATAAGGTGATGGAAGGTTCGAGTGGGACAGACAGGGACTTTTCAGTTGGGCAGTCTCAAATCTTCTTTTTTTTTTTAAATTTTTTAACGTTTATTTATTTTTGAGACAGAGAGAGAGACAGAGCATGAATGGGGGAGGGGCAGAGAGAGAGGGAGACACAGAATCCGAAGCAGGCTCCAGGCTCTGAGCTGTCAGCACAGAGCCTGATGCGGGGCTCTAATCAAGAATGGTGAGATCATGACCTAGGCTGAAGTTGGATGCTTAACCGACTGAGCCACCCAGGCGCCCCTCAAATCTTCTTGATTTTGTCATTGGTGTTTACTGGTGGTATTGGGCAGTCATCAGACACTTGACTGTTAGCTATTGTGCTATACCGCCTCTCATGGTACCAACACACATGGCTTGAATGAGGAATAAATCAAAAATCTACCTTTCCTATCCTGTCTGTTTATCTTACAGCTTAGGACAGTGAAGTTGTTTTTCCAGAATCATAACTATCAGGTGAGAGAACGGAGATTCAAAAGCAAAAATAAAACCTATCGTCTAAAGTTCATATCCAATGCACTTTCCAATATAATATCGTTTTTTCATCATTTGGAACATGTGTAAAGTATAATTGCTTTAGTTAAGAAAATAAAAGAAATCTGTGAGGGCTATAATCTTTCAGTTTTTAGTCCTGATAAAAAGAGAATGCAAGCCAGGAAGGGGCAGAGAGAGAGGGAGACCCAGAATCCCCGCTGACAGCAGAGAGCCCAACACGGGGCTCTGAACTCAAGAACCTCTACAAACTCGGGAGCTGAAGGGGGACAAAACCTGAGCTGAAGTGGGGCGCTTAACGCACTGAGCTGCCCAGGCTCCCCACCCCCTTTTTTTAATAGTAGAAAAAATTAACAATCTTGAGAACGGTACTATACTTACTCTGCATTTTATACTATTTATGTACATTGCAAATATCAATTTCTCTTTCCCACATATTTCAAAATAGTATCCAGGAAACATAGAGGTATGTTCTTGCTGTTGCTAAGATTTAAAGATCATCTGTTGAAATGATTACTTATTAATGTATTCAAGCCCTAATTTATTTTTTAATTTGCATATTTTCTTTATTTTATTTTCTAATAAAGATTGGATATGTTTAAGATGTACAACATGATGATTTGATATACATATTCATAGTGAAATGATTACTGTAGTCAAGCTAATTAACATATAATATCCTTACATAGTTACTATTATGTGTGTGGGATAAGAACACCAGAAATCTACTGTCTTGGCAAATTTCCAGTATTCAGTACAGTATCAGCTATAGTCATCACGATGTATATTAGTTCTTTAGACTTATTCATTCTACATAACTGCAAGGTTCTACACTTTGACAAGATCTCCCCATTTCTCCCATATCCCTGCCCCACTTCTACTCTCAGCTTTTATGTATTCAAGGAGATTCTGCCATTTACAACAATATGAATGAAGCTGTCCTGGGGGACAGTAGGCTAAATAAAATATAACAGCCACAAAAAGAAAAAAAAAAAAAACCTTTCATGATCTCACTTATACATGGAACCTACAAAAGTGTGTTTTCTTTATCCAAAACTATATTGAGTGATGGGATAAGACAAAGACCTGATTTCTAAGATATGTGGTTAAAAAAAAAAGTAAGAGTATGTATGTATTGAGAAACATTTATACCCATTACAAATATTCTTTGGTTTCTATTCTTGTTAAGTGTCTATGATCTAAATCCGTTATTTTCTTACATCTTAGAATAGTAAGAAAGTGAGAAATTGTAAAGGCTTCTTCCCTTCTATTCCTATAACCAATGTCCATGGAACTGTATCATAGACAGTTTCTCCAGATTCCAATTTGTCTTATTTTCTCTACTATACCAATAACCTGAATTTACACTTTGACAAATACCCTTTAGAAATGGTATTAAGACACCAGTAGAGATTCCTGCACCAGAATACAATTAACTACTTGAATATCTTGAATTCTAAAGAGATCCTGATTGAGTATAATCAGATCAATTTAAGTCTCTTTTATCATATGGCGACAATTTTTAAGTGCTCACCAGGTTACAGGCATATGTTCTTGAAATGAGCAACTCATATTTTAAGAATGAATCATCTCAATGATTCTTCATTGGTTCATTCCCAATTAGAAGCAGATTTTGCTCTCCATAGAGAGGTTACAAATTCCATTCAGTTTTGTTTACTTTAGACATAACAGAGAAGGAAGTATCTCTCTTTGGAAATTTTGTACCCGTGCATTCTATTATATGATTGTCATTTTTTGTCAACTAAAGAAATTTATGTCACCAAATTATAGGACTTTTAAACATATAATTAATTGGTGAAATGCCACTTGCATGTACGTATCCTAATTTCATGAAGTTGATCTGAAAACTTCATTTGCCTGGAAACCATTTCAAGACTCATTAATAATGAACTTTCATGAATGTATGAAGATAATACACCACAGCTCTGCCCTGTTTGTGGAGTTTTACCACACACTCCCTCATTGGCAATGGATATCTGTTCATTTATTCTTAGATTCCAACCTGCTCTCTTCTTTGTTGCACATTAACTTTAACATGCAGTTATTAAATACATTACTATTTTTTATTTTTAAAACTATGCATGTATATTCATATGTATATGTATATTGTGAGAAGTGAGATAATGCATTTTCAGAAATACCAAATAAAAGCTGTGCTGTTTACTTATCAATAGGTTTGCAACCTATTGGAAATATGTACAAATCACCCCCCCCCACCCCCCCCCCCGCCAGCAAAGAAGTCCCAAATCCTTAGACACCTCACTTCCTGGTTCTTCTTCCCCTCTCCATTTTTTCCCCGCTTATTTTTCGCGGGCTTTCCAATGAGCATGCACCAAAGAATTGAAGTCTCTGCGTCCCCTCAAGGAATGGACATTTGTTCCAGTCAGACTACTTTTTGCCTTATATGGGCATGGTAAGGCTGTAAGTTCTGTACTACTCAGCCAATGAGGAATCAGGGAGGGAGTTGCACGCTAGATCAATTGCCTGCTGTAACTGCCCTGAGTGTGCCTCACCCATCAGACACCTGCTCATGCAAGAATGCTGATTAGAGCTTCCCTTCACTGTGCTCCCAGTCTCCACTTCCCTCCTTTGATTGGGTCAGTGGACTTATTTCTCACATAAATAGAGAAAGATAATATGCATCAAAATATCAATACTTTTCTTGGCATAAAAAGACCAGGGGGGGGAAAAAAACTTTGTATTTCTGTATTCTGTAATTTTTAATTTATTTTGTATTTTTTAATTTTTTTAATGTTTTATTTTGTTTTTGAGACAGAAAGAGGCAGAGCGTGAACAGGGGAGGGGCAGAGAGAGAGTGAGACACAGAATCTGAAGCAGGCTCCAGTCTCTGAGATGTAAGCACAGAGCCAGACGTGGGGCTCGAACTCACAAGCTGTGAGATCATGACATGAGTGGAAGTCGGACGCTTAACCGACTGAGCCACCCAGGCGCCCCAATGTATTCGTAATTTTTTTTAAAAACTAAAAGATTTACTTGTGTACTAACTGTTAGAAATGTGGCAAAAATTCAGAAATATGAATCATTATCACTGTCAAGTTTACAAGATAAGGGAGCTATTCTGAAGGAACAACAATAAGAGTGGTAGAAATAATAATTTGTGTTTTCTCTAGTACTTTTGAATTGACAGGTATACTCATAAAGGCATTTAAAGAGGCAATATTGTCACTATTTTGTGGATAAGGACTCTTACCTTGATAGTCCTAAGTGAGTAAGTGATAAGATTGAACCCACACATTCCAACTATAAATCTAACGCACCTTCCACTATAATTAATTTAAAAAACTCTAAATGATGTCCTTTTTTAAGATGGAGAAAAAAAAATGTCTTAAGAGCAGGTTAAAAGTAGAAGCTCAATCATCAGAGAAGAGCATTTGGGCAAATTGAGACTCATCCCCTACCTTCTAGCACAGCCACGATCCAGATATTTGGGAATTCAGAAAGGCGAGCTTTCTGGACAAGAAATAGAACACCAGGAAAGGCAAAACTATGGGGGGGGGAGGGGAAAGATGATCATAAAACAAACAAAGATGTAGGAAAATGTAGAAAATAAAATTTGATTAATAAGTGTCTAAATCATACTCACATAACTGTGATTTTGATATTTTTTTGTTAAATAAACTGGATAAAAAAAGGAAAAAAATGATTTAAAACTGAAGAGAAATATAGTTAGATAACCAAATGGGACATCTATTTCCTCAACACCTTTGCATAATTTATGATGAAAAATTGGTTGATTTTTTAATGTTTATTTTCAGAGGGAGAGAAAAATTATTTTTTAATGTTTTATTTTTTTTGAGAGCAGGAGGACGGGGCCGAGGAGAGGAAGAAAGAATCTCAAGCAGACTCCACGCTGTCAGCATAGAGCCCAACACAGGGCTGGATCCTGGGAACTATAAGATCACGACTTGAACCGATATCAAGAGTAGCGTGCTTAACCAACTGAACCACCAAAGTGCCCCTGGTAGACTTCTATTGTGCACGCAGTATTTGCTTGTCAGATGTTCATACACATGTTTTATTTAAATACCGTAACAACTCATAGAAGTAGATATTATCGTCTCCATTTGTAGACGACAAAAATAAAGCTCAGAGGTTCAGTAACTTGGGCATAGTAAGTCCTCTAGGTAGTGGCAGAGCCAGAGTTTAACACTGGGTTGCCCAGATTCAACTTCACAGTCCAAGTAATTACTATTATTATCATCACCATCATCATCATCATCATTTTAAGAAGGCTTCACACCCAGTGCGGAGTCCATTGCAGGGCTTGAAATCAAGATCGTGAGGTCAAGACCTGAGCTGAGATGAAGAGTCAGACATTTAATCAAATGAGTTACCCAGGCATCATAAGTGATTATTATATTTTTAAGTTTTAGTATAAGGACCCTAAACTTAAAGAAGTTTGAACCAATGAACCAATCTCTTCATGATTACTGCTAAGTTCTTTTAATTTTTATTTTTTTTAAATTTATTTTTGAGAGAGACAGTGAGTGGAGGAGGGGCACAGAGAGGGAGACACAGAACCTGAAACAGGCTCCAGGCTCTGAGCTGTCAGCACAGAGCCAGACACATGGTTCGAACCCATGAACGATGAGATCATGACCTGAGCTGAAATCAGATGCTTAACTGACTGAGACACCCAGGCGCCCCTCTCACTGCTCAGTTCGAAGTGTGCATTAGAAGCTCTTATTATCCCTATCTCAACTTCATAAATGTCATCTGTGTATATGCTAATAAGGCAAGCTATATAAAATCACAATAGTACCTTTCTTGCTATGCAATCCAGACAAAAACCTTAATTAGAAAGACATCTAAAAGTTCCCTCTTATTAATTATCCAAAATTTGCTCCCTCACAATCATTTGCTCGTCATACTTGCTATTACATGGAAGTCAGATATCTTGGTTTGTGAAAATTCAATTACTTCTACGTTAACTCAGGACCAGGAAGTTTTCTTGTTTGTTTGTTTGTTTGTTTCCAAAATGCACCATATACCTCAGTCATAGCTACAGAAATATAATGCCTTCATTGATTAACAATAGAGTCTACAAAAAAGGTATTGGAAAAAGAGCAGTTGTAGTCTCGTTCCTTTGCCAACATGGATAGCTCTCTGATGTCATGTGACTGGAAATGTTTCACACGTTATGTGTAGTACAGAATAAAGACAGCTTGAAATTAAAACACATTCTGAACATTGTAATTTCAAGCTTATGAATGTTAAACATTACTACAGTTATAAAAGCTCTAATATTTCATCATTTGAAAATGATGATTAATAACATAAAAAAATAATGCCTAGCTGTCTGGTAATATTGTCTTTTCCAATGGTCAGTTACGCTGGAAATTTAAACTTTTCAGTTATAGAGATTTTTACAAATTACAGAAGCCTTCACCACTCCTTATTAACCCAGCTACTTTATGATAAGCAAGGCAGGCAATAATGTACAATTTGTTATTTGACCAATTACCACCAAAGGAAAAAGAAAGGAATAATGTATTTTAGTGCATGAAATAATACAGAGGAAAAAAAACAACAGAAGAGACAGAGATGTATATGAGGTTGCCAGCTTAAATATGGTGGTCAGGAAACACTATTTATAAAAGTGAAATTTAAGTGCAGACCTGAAGGGGGGAGAGAACAACCCAAGGAGCTCTGGGGGAAGATTCCAGACCATAAACAGAAAAGATGGCTGTATGGCTAACAAGGAGTAAGAGAGGGATTTTGGGAGATGATGGAAGACACATGGAGTAAGACAGTCAGGCAAGTGCTGGGAACACATCTGCAGGATCTTAGTTTTTAATCTGTATACTATAGCCACATATCAGAGGATTCCAAATAGGCAAGCATATTATAAAACACTTTAAAAGAAACTGCTGGGAGCTGTCATGAATTGGCTGTAGAGGGCAGATAAAAGGCAGAAACAGTAAATCAGTTCTGAGCCAACTGCAAAATACCTGGCAAAAAGTAACCACCTTGAGGAAAGCCTGGGTGGCTCAGTTGGTTAACTGCTTGACCTTTATTTTTAATTTTGTTTAAATGTTTATTCATTTTTGAGAGACAGAGTGCAAGCAGGGGAGGAGCAGAGAGAGAGGGAGACGCAGAATCTGAAGCAGGCTCCAGGCTCTGAGCTGTCAGCACAGAACCTGACGCGGGGCTTGAGCCCACAGACTGTGAGATCACGACCTGAGCTGAAGGCGGCCTCTTAACCGACTGAGCCACCCAGTCGCCCCCGGTTGGCTGCTTGACTCTTGATCTTAGCTCAGGTCGTGATCTCACAGCTGGTAAGATCAAGCCCCGCTTCAGGCCCCACTCTGGGCTCTGGGCTGACAGCACAGAGCCTGCTTGGGAGTCTCTTTCTCCCTCTCTGTCTGCCCCTCCCTGCACACATTCTCTCTCTCTCTCTCTCTCTAAAAAAAAAAAAGAAAAAAAAAAAGAAAAAGGAAGAAAAAAGTAGAATTGGAAAGAATTATAAGTCTCATCACATTTAATTTATTTCATAGATGAGGAAACTGAGGCTCTAGGAAGCTCAGCGACATTACCAGGAGCACAAAAGCACTTGGGGAGCACATATCAGTGAATATCCAGTTTTCCTCACTCACCAGGATGGGAGTAGTGCTGTTTTCCTGTTTAGTGAATTGCGAGCCTGGCAAGTTTTGAGAATGCAGGGCTAGTAATATAAATTGACCCAGTTGTTAGGAATAATATTACAGGATGCGTGGAGACTAAGGGAACTAGCCGAATGTACGGAGATTACTCGCATCCACAGACAATGGGCAGCAATTTTTGACAGTTGAGCAATAGAAGAAGAAATGAGACTTTGCTTGTGTGAAACAAGCTATAATAGATGTATGTTCAGCATACAATTTTTTCTTTAGAATTTGAGATTGTTGTCAAATGTGATTTTTGCAGTGATGCAACTGTTTTTGTTTGAACTGTGTGAGGAAAATGGTTTATAGCTTCACATGTTAGTTGTTTGTTACTGTGGACTTTCTGTTCTGCCCATTTAACTCAGTCATAACCAAGTGGATGGGTTGATGTTTAGATCATGGGATCCCTTGAGGAAGTCAAAGATAGGATGATGGGAGTATTTTAGGACAGACATCGTAGAGGCCTTCTCAAAATCTGAAGTAGATCTTTGAGACCAATGTGGTCACTCTGACCACCAAATGCCTGGATTACAAGGAAGGAATAGACTTGTAATTATTCTGAGATTTTTTTATAAATGAAGAGTAAAACTGAAGAAGAAAGGCTGGCAGAGAAAGGTTCTGGCAGCCAAATACTCCAATGAAGTCAAGAGCAAGGAAAGGGAAAGAAAATGGATAAATCTTAATTTGTGTCTATCCATAAGGAAGCTGGCGTACCATTTCAGTCCAGAAGAGGTTGCAAACTCCATATATTCTCTATCCAATCTATAAGAGCACTTCAGACTAAGGACAAACCTCCCAGAAAAATACAAAAAAAATTTGTCCATGCAAATCAGTAGTTTTTCTGTGTGGAGAGAAAACATGGTATGGTTCAGAAATAACTTAACACTGTATTTCTTACCCGGAAGACAAATGAATATTCTGTTGGTGTTTTTCTTAAGAATAACTATGAAATTGAAACCTTTTGTCATATTTGCTTCATAATTTCTCAGGAAAAAGATATTTAAGAATGTAGTTGCAGCTAGTGTGGGAGGACTTCTTAAAATTACTTTTTCCTCTTCACTAGGGATTATCATTTTTGGGTGTGTTTTTGCCATATTACACATTATGCACACTCACAAACAACATGTAATTGTTTTTGCATTTTTCAATACATATATGTAAATGGTATTATGCATATAATATATATATTGCATTTATATATATGTGTATATATATATATATAGGTAAATGGTATTATACTGTGTATATCCTTTTGATACTTGTAAAGTAAAACCAGCATTATGTTTCTGCAATTAAATGAGGTTGATAATTGTTGCTCTAGTTGATTTGATTTCACTGCTCAGAATGTATATCACTTTTCTAATACATTATCTTGTTTAAGTTTAGACCGTTTCCAATTTTCTATTAAAATACCAAATATTGTTCCTCTTTGTTGTTCTACATACTCCTAAGTATTTAGAATTTGAAGTGCATTAAATATTATGATCATTAATGGTTATGAAGTTGTACTTCATTGTTTTAATTTTCCAACCCATAACCATTAAACGTAGGTGTATTTTCATATATTGATCCACCAGTAGGTACTCTGTTGTGTGAATAATTTGTTTATGTCTTTACTGGTTCAGTTCTTTACTACTCTACAACAAACCATTCTAAGACTCAGTGACTTAAAACAATAATTTATTATTTCTCATGTTTATGTGAGTAGACTGGAGTCAGCTGGAAGATTCTTTTGTTCCCTGAATTATAGCCGAGGTGGCTCAGGGAGGTGCATTCAGCCGGAGGTTTGGCCAAATACTTGGGAAAAAGTTCTCTGCAAAAAGATAATAAGACATCTGTGTCTGGACCTGTCAAAGATCTGAGATTTTACTGTACTTGCAAACTGAAAAGTTTGCCCACTAGTTTTCAAATTCTCCAGTACTATGCACACAGTTTTTAGTTCACTTTCTTCCATGTTGTTAAACCAGAAATATTTTCAATTATATCAAACTTTTTTTTTTCCAAAAAGTTAAATGACGAAGAGAAAGGAGGGAAGGGGGGGAGGGAGGTAAAAGGGAAAGGGAGACCGAAGACAGAGAAAAGAGGGCATAAAGAAGGGAAAGGGAAAGGAGAGAAAAGGAAAACAAGGAAAGAAGGAAGGAGAGAAAAGGAAAACAAGGAAAGAAGGAAGGACAGAAAAAGAAAGAAGAAAAAGATAAACATTTGTTACAAGGAATCAGTATTGATGCATTGTTAAAAACTAAGACAATACTTTATTCAAATTTCCTCATTTTCCCCCTAATGTCTTTTTGCCCAGAATGTCATCAGGGATGTTTCATGACTGTGACCACCACCAAAATCTTCTCAAATTTTCTTTGTTCTTGATTACTTTGACTTTTTTGAGGATTACTGGTTAGGTCTTCTGTAAACTGTCCCTCCTTTGAGTTTTATGTTTAATCGTGTTTTTGGTTAATCATGATTATACTGTAGTAACATTTTTTTAATGTTCTTTTATTTTTGAGAGAGAAAGAAACAGAGCTTGAGCAGGGAAGGGTCAGAAAGAAAGGGAGACACAGGATCTGAAACAGGCTCCAGACTCTGAGCTGTCAGCACAGAGCCCCATGTGGGGTTGAAACCCACAAACCGTGAGATTTTGACCTGAGTCAAAGTCAGACCCTTAACCTACTGAGCCATGTGGGGTAATGTATTTTTGAGAGAAAGACCACGAGAGGCAAAGTGTCATTCTCATCATATATTAAGGGTATATCAATTGTACATGCAATTGAAGTGACTTCCTGCTGTTGATGTTAATTAACCTTGATCACTTGGCTTGAGGTAGGGTTTGTCGGTCTTTGTTTTTGTTTTTGTTTTTCAGTGTAAAGTTACTCTGTTTGTCTCCATTTCCATATTGTTGTTTGGAAGAAAGCAACTATGTGCAGACCACACTTAAAGAGTGGAGAACGATGTTCCACTTCTTTCAGGGTACCTACAAAAATTATTTGGACTTCTGCAACAAAGGCTTGTCTATTCTCACTCATTTATTTAATCAATAATTTAATTTTTATCAGTATGGACCCGAGTATTTTTTTTTTTTTTGCTTTGAGTTGTGATTCAATACGTCTTGTTTTCTTGCTCACATTGCCCCAGCTTTAGCGACTGGGGGCACTTTCATTTGGCTCCTGTATTCCTTTGACATACTGTATCATTGGTGGGGAGACGGGAGGTGAGGTGGAGAAGAGAGGTTTTGCTTAGATTTCTTATTTTCTGCCAGTGTGACATGTTTCAGGCCCATGTTGTTCTTGTTCTGTTCCTGGAATCAACTCCTTCTCCAAGGAACCCTGTTTTCTTTTGTGCAAGAATGATGTTAGAGCACAAGATCTGGATGCTATTTACCGTGATTTACTCCACGGTCTCTTAATTGAGACATACGAGATGTATGGATATAATTTCTATATGTGAAAACTATATCTGTGTTAATCTAAATGAGTTCATACTATAATCCATTACCACATGCAGTGTTCTATTCCTTGCTTATCTTAAAAAAAAATTACCGGGGCGCCTGGGTGGCGCAGTCGGTTAAGCGTCCGACTTCAGCCAGGTCACGATCTCGCGGTCCGTGAGTTGGAGCCCCGCGTCGGGCTCTGGGCTGACGGCTCGGAGCCTGGAGCCTGTTTCCGATTCTGTGTCTCCCTCTCTCTCTCTGCCCCTCCCCCGTTCATGCTCTGTCTCTCTCTGTCCTCCAAAAAATAAATAAACGTTGAAAAAAAAAATTACCATTTATTTGTTTTTGAGATAGAGGGACAGAGCGTGAGTGGAGGAGGGGCAGAAAGTGAGCGAGACAAGATAATCCAAAGGAGGCTCCGGGTTCTGAGCTGTCAGCACAGAGTACAATGCAGGGCTCAACTCACGAACCGAACCATGAGATTATGACCTGAACCAAAGTCGGATGCTCAACTGACTGAACCAACCAAGTGCCCCGATCCTTTGCTTACCTTTATCCTCCCCCTACAGCAGTGAGAAATATGGCTCCATCAGTCAACCATCTACTTCATTGTCCGCTTCCAACATACATGTGTAGTAGTATCAGAAATGTTAACCCCTAACCCCATGAGAAACCAATGTATCAACTAGGATGTGGTGATTATGAACAGCTCTATTAACCTTTGGTCTTATACACTCCATTCATTTTGAAATTAAATCAGTACCCTCTCCTTCATCCCCTTCAGTGAGTGGTTTCAGCACATTTTAAATAGATTTAGAATCTTTTGTCACATTCTGCATTCCAAACAGGGATTCTACAACTGCTCTTCTTTTTTTAAATTTGAATACATTTTTTTACTGTGAAGTTCTATGGATATTGACAAATGCTTATTACCATATATATATATATCATATATACCATATATATATATATCATATATATATGTCATATATATGGTAATTATATATATATGGTAATTATATATATATGGTAATTATATATATATAATATATATATATATAATTATAGTATCATACCAAACCATTTCAACACCATAAAACACCCTGTGCTTCATCTATTCAGTCTACCAAATTCTGGGCCCTGATCTGTGTGCATAGAACTGTATAGTTGGCCTTTTCCAGATTATTGTATATTTGGAGTGATTTAATAAATTCAAGAAGAAGTGTTGGCTTTCAGTTCATTCAGGTTTTTCTTATTGTAAAGAAAGGATCAACAAACATCCAAGTTCTTTTTTTTTTTTTTAATGTTTTTATTTATTTTTGCGGGAGAGAGAGACAGAGTGGGAGCCGGGGAAGGGCAGTGAGAGAGGTAGACACAGAATCCGAAGCAGGCTCCAGGTTCTGGGCTGTCAGCCCAGAGCCTGACTTGGGGCTCAAACGCATGGACAGCAAGATCATGACCTGAGGCAAAGTCGTACGCTTAACCAACTGAGCCACCCAGGCACCCAAACATCCAAGTTCTTACCAAGTTGAAGGTGAGACTGAAAGCAACTTTTATAGATTTGTGTTTAAAATTCCAACAATGTAATTTTTTATTATTATTTTTTGATAGGCAGTCTTGAATAGGTGACACTTTTTTAGAACATAATTTTTTAATAATGACTCTGATATTTTTAGGAAGAATATTTTATTTGATATTATCTGAGTTTTGAATGTTGGTGCAGAACTTATGTTGATGAGAATTCTGTGGAAACTATCTTCATACATGCTTTGGTCTTCTGTCTACACAGCATTTAAGAACATGACTTTTTTTTCTTTTATACTAAAATTTTACCCTGGATTATTTGTGGAATATGTGTTTACCTGCCCATGGAAGAATGACAATTCTTACACACACTTTACCCACAGTTTCCCCTTTATGTATATGTGTTAATGTATATAAATTATTACTTATTGGCACATATAGATTTCTGTCTTAAGACTTAAAATTGAAGCTGTGTTATGAGATTAGTATGTTCTCAATCTCTAAAATGTCTTATAATCAAGTTGCATGTGAGGAATTACAAATTTATTTATTTACTCCATATTTATGCCTTCTGTATACCAGTAAGTGTCTGATAAAAATATACAAAGAGGTTTATAAGATTTTAATATCAGAGGTAATATACTGTGCCATCAAATCCTTCTAAACAAGTAGATATGTTGTGATCAAAAGTAGGGCAAAAAATCTCTAATGATCATAAGAGTTCTTATAAGTAATAATATAAAAAGATTCTGCAAATATTTTAATATTATAATGCATATTTCATATAATCATATGACTTTTTGAACAAACTAGGACACTCTGCATAGTGAAAGGGGACACTTTTCAATAATTATGCAGGTACAAGAATAATTTGAAAATTACCTGAGAGAATCGGGATACATTGTCATTCTGTGTAAAGTACCATCATATCTTCTTTTTTGTTGTTGTTCCTAAAGTGTATTTATTTATTTTCTAAAGAGAGAGAGAGAAAGAGAGAGAGAGCGTGCACACAAACAGGGCAGGGGCAGAGAGAGAAGAAGAGAGAGAATCCCAAGCAGGCTCCACGCTGTCAGCACAGAGCCTGATGCCGGGCTTGATCCCATGAACAGTGAGAGCATGACCTGAGCTGAAATCAAGACTCGGATGCTTAACTGACTGAGCCACTCAGGTATCCCTCTATCTCCTTTCTTAAATCTGTGATTCATCATTTTAAATCTCATATATGCAGTGCGCTTATTGGGTATATCATGTACTGATCACTGTTTGACAGTTAAACTTTTATCATTGAAGAAAAGAGATAAGCTTATATTTATTCTTGTAGCAACTGTAACAGCATGACTAAGTGCCATTGAATACAGGAACTTGGTGTAGAAAAAATATTTCTATTTTTTAAGTTTATTTACTTATTTTGAGAGAGAGAGAACATGAGCAGGGGAGGGAGCAGAGAGAGAGGGAGAGAGAGGATCCCAACAGCCTCCACACTAGCAATGCAGAGCCCCCACCACCACCACCCCTCACCGCCCCCCCCCCGCCACCCGCCAGGGTTCAATCCCAGGAACTGCAAGATCATGACCTGAGCCGAAAACAAGAGTCCAATGCTTAACCAACTGAGCTACCCAGGAGTGCCTAGAAATTATATCTTAAGCTAAGTGTAGCATTTCCAAACTGAAATGATGCCTTACACACATACATGTTCATGCAACTGTTGTTTTCCCAGCATAGTTATTTTAAAATCTTTTTATACATGATTATTTTTCCTTGCCTTTAATGTACTTAGAAATAGAACCCTTCTAAGTTGATCTCTGTATTAATAATAGAAAGGATAACATTTATTTATTAATTAGTTATTAACATAGGTAATTTTAGGACTGGGTCGGAAGCTAGACATGTTTTGTTAAATATCAGAAGCATAGTTTCTGCTTTCCTGAAAGAGGACTATCATTATCATCAATGATAATGTTTACCTTTGGAGGGTGTCATTCATAATACTATTAAATACTTTTCATTTTGAAATTTTCTTTATCAAAAGAATCATACTTTCCATAAATTAGCAAACTGATTGTGCTCTACAAAAATAGCATTGCAAAATAGCAATCCCCCACTTAAAACAGTTTCTGGCATGTATTAGAAACTGAGCAAATAATTATTCAGTGAATCAATGAATGAATAAAATTCAGTAAATCTTAGGATATTTGTGTGATTTTTTTAAATGTTTATTTATTTATTTTGAGAGAGAGAGAGTGCATGAGCAGGGGAGGGGCAGAGAGAGAGGGAGAGAGAATCCCAAATCAGACCTCATGCTCTCAGTGCAGAGCCCTACGCAGGGCTCAGTCCCATGAACTGTGAGATCATGATCTGAGCTGAAATCAAGAGTTGGACGCTTAACCCACTGATCCACCCAGGTGCCCCAAGTCTTTGGATATTTGTGGATAGAGATTTGATACTGGTAAGTAAAATGTGTTGTTACTCTGAATCTCTTACTTAGGTAAGTAATATGAGCTAATGTGGAAATGTTGGGGTTTGGAGAAACTAGTCAAGAAGGAATTCTTGAGACATTTTCTGTGCAAATAGGTGGTTTTGTTAAAGCACAGGGACAGTACCTGTGGGCAGAAAGAGCTACATTGAGGTTGTGAGGGGTGGCCAGTTATATACTTTCAAGTTGGGAGGAGGTTGGGGCTAGGTTAAGTGTCTAAGCAATTTTGGAAGCATGGTTTCCAGGACCTTGAGGGGGCTAGTTATTAGGAAAAAGACATTTATTACTGCCTAACAAAACCCTAGGTGAGACCCTGGATGTATATCAGTGGGCCACATGCTTGGAGGATGATCACTAACATCTATCTTGGTGGGTACAGATAAAGGAAGTTTTCAAAGCAATTTTTATATGTTAAAGGAGACTTAAAGATTGTCTTTTGCCTTAACAAAGTATTAACATCGAGACAGTTGAGTTCCTAAGGGAAAGTCACTCTGCCTGTCTCAAGGACTTGTCAATGGGCTGCAAGTTGTAAGGATATTTATTTATTTATTTATTTATTTATTTATTTATTTTGGCTTTGTTCCCCACACCATTAACTCCCTGCCTATACATAGGAACTAGTCTGAATTTAAATGTTTTCATGCCATTTGACGTCAGTAAATAGACTAATATGGAAAAAAATAATGTACATTTAGAAATTACATGGGAAGTTTAATAATTAACATCTAAAATAACATTCCCAGTAGAAATGCCAACAAAACTTGCCTTTCGTGATAAAATTTAGAAAACTGCAATCAATAAGCCATCACACTTCAGGAAATACAGATGTCATCACCTATAAGCGGCCCTTTATTTTATGTAACGCTAAGAAAAAGTGCTAATGAGCTAATGAAGAATGTGTTTATTAATTTTTTTTCAAATTTTATTCTTACTGAAAAAGTTTAAGAATTACTGAGATAGTTTTTAAAACTTGTATCCTTCTTCCATGTACACAGAGAGGAAAATCTGAGCAAAGTAAATTGTTTCATATGTTCCTAAATCTTTTTTGTATCCAAAGGTAATTTTTCTGAATCTAATTTTGAATCACATTTGTTGCTGCACCACAACAAACAAGATTGGTCACCATGTCAAGAGTGTTAGTGATAACACTATTTCTTGTCGACACATCTTGTCTCCCACATTTTTTTTTTTCAGAATCACTGATGCCTATTCTATAAACTTTTATGTTGGTATGTTTTTGATCTGCCAATGATATTAATTGAAGGTTTTCTTATGGCAGCAAAGGTTCTCATTCTTTTCTCACATAATCTTTAAGTGGTTTGTTGACTGAAATAATGAGAGATTACAATTGGCTAGTTATCCCAGTAAGAACGACAACCAATTATAGGCATAGGAAATGACAAAAGCTGACTGTATAATAGCAGCAATGGGTTTTCACCCAGTGTAACACATCACAATTTCAGAGATATTTAAATGTTAATTGGGTGTGTGATAATGTGTTTGTGTACATGTATTTATGTCTAAGATATTGTATATGTGCATATATACATGTACATACTTTAGTATGTCACCTTATTGCAATGAAATATATACAATAAATGAAATATAATACAGTAAATCTCTGTAGTTACTACTGGCATGAATAATGCAAACAGTATGAATGATTCATTTCAAAATATACTAGCTATTATCTTGTTTTAATGTTTTATTTATTTATTTATTTATTTATTTTTGAGAGGGAGAGAGAGAGAGAGAGAGATCATGAGTGGAGGAAGGCGGAGAAAGAGAGGGAGACACAGAATCCGAAGCAGGCTCCAGGCTCTGAGCTGTCAGCACAGACCCGAACACAGGGCTGGAACTCCAGAACTGTGAGATCATGACCTGAGCCAAAGTCAGATGCTTAACCAACTGAGCCACCCAGGTGCCCAGACTAGCTATTGTTTAATTGCAAATTTATGTGCTTATTTGAAAAGCAACATTTAGACAGGAAAAAAAATAAATAAATAAAATAAAACTTCCCTAAAATACATTGGAAGTATACTACATTTTAGATTATCTAGAGGAAAGCTTAGGTATTGTGTTACCGTTTAGTTATGTAGCATAATAAAACTGATTTTAATATAAGCTTATTGCAAAAAAAAAAAAGTCTCATATTGTAGCATTGGCTTTCCATTTCCTATCTACTTGGCCACATGAAACTTGGGTGCCTGTAAAGGCAGGATAATAACTAATCCTCTTTGGTGTTTAGCGTCACTTAATCCTTTCTGGTACTTATCCTATTAACATTTTTTCTCTCGTATTTAAATGCCAATGCAGAGCACTCAAATTACTTGCATTTATTTCTGTGCTTCTGACTTTCCCAGTTTAGAGAAAGTACCTTCAGAAATGTTTGATTAAATATATGCATTTATCTGTGTCTATATTCATTTTCAAGTGCTTATTCTAGTTTAATGACTTTTAGCTTGGATATTTTAAGCTACCAATTTATGTTTACCATTATTTTGTCACTGTAGAGTTCATCTGCAATGTAACATAAGGTCTTTAACCGGGTTATCAAAAATAACATATAAAACTTTTGCATGATTCTAGATTTTACTTAAAACCTTACTCGAGATGTACCTTAAAGCACGTCACTGAGCATTGCTTATATTAAAGTGTGTAAACAAATATATCTTATCTTTTGAAGAACTCTTAGTTGGACCAGGCTAAGTTATATTGCACGAACTAGCATGCACAAAATCACAGTGGTTTTGAAAAGCAAAAGCTTATTTGTCACTCAGAACATGTCCTTTGTAGGTTGGCAGGAAAGTCTGTTTAGACAGACTTGTACTTCTGGACCACCAACACAAAAAGGTTAAGTTGTTGCAAACTATGCTTGGCTTTTAAAACTTCAGTTTCAAAGTATCACATTTTATTCCCTTCTTGTTTCCTTAGGCAAAGCAAGTCATGAGGGGTACCAGAGAACCTCGAGTCCCCCGGAAATATTTGTGACCAGCCCTGATGACTACTACATTCAATGTCATGCAGCTTCCCTTTAAAGGAACACTGAGAGGGGCGTCTGGGTGACTCAGTGGGTTGAGTGTCCTGTTTTGGCTCAGGTTATGATCTTGCATTTGATGAGTTCTAGCCCAGCGTCAAGCTCTGTGCTCGCAGCTGGTAGCCTGGAGCCTGCTTTGGATTCTGTGTCCCCCTCTTTCTCTCTGACCCTACCCTGATGTTCTCTCTCTCTCTCTCATTCTCTCTCTCAAAAATAAATAAAAATATTTAAAAAAAAAATAAAGGAACACTGAGAAACTTAATAATTTAAAACCAAGACCTTGAGGAGCTAATGTATGTTTAACTTTCTTTTGGAAAAAAAAAAAAACAAAAAAACATGAAGATTAGAGAATTTTTAGTGTTACACATTTTTTTTAGTTTATATATAAGAAATGATTACATAAATGCATATGTTGTATGTTTTGATTACCCCTGTGTGTTTACATATAGTATTTAATTTAATACTTCAACAAATTCACTGTATAAATATTTTTATTCTTCTCTATCATGATTGAGGAAGAAACTTAGACCAGAGAATTTAAGGAAACTTTTCTAAATTACATGCCTAATAAATCATCCTACTAAAATCTAGTTCTGTTAGTTCCTGGTTTTCCTGAAACAACATGTTATCTCTTAGGAAAAGGAGAAAAGTACCATTTAGATAAATGAGAAAACATTTGTTTTGTAGGTATGACTTTTAAAATTATACTCAGTCTTGAACTTCCCTGCCTTTAAGTGGGATTCAAATATAAAGTATTATGAATTGGGCACTTTCAACACAATGAAATGAAAGTCTTGGGAAATCCTTTCCCTGTGAAGGAATTATAAAACTGGACACATATACTGAAAACAAAAATTTCTTTTTTATTTTTATTTTTGGGACACAGAGAGACAGAGCATGAACGGGCGAGGGGCAGAGAGAGAGGGAGACACAGAATCGGAAACAGGCTCCAGGCTCTGAGCCATCAGCCCAGAGCCCGACGCGGGGCTCGAACTCCCGGACTGCGAGATCGTGACCTGGCTGAAGTCGGACGCCTAACCGACTGCGCCACCCAGGCGCCCCATGAAAACCAAAATTTCAAGTTGCCTGGGTGGCTCACTCAGTTGAGTGTCCAACTCTTGATTTTCGCTCAGGGCATGGTCCCAGGGTCATGGGATAGAGCTCTGCATTGGGCTCCACGCTGAGTGTGAAGCCTGCTTAAGATTCTCTCTCTAGCCCTCTTCCTCACTTGCGTCCTCTCTCTCTCACACACACACAAAATCCGTAAATAAATAAACAAATAAACAAACAAGCAAAAAACAAGTTCAGCGTTCTGGAGGAGGAAAACAGCATATAACCGAGAAGTGGGTTCTTGAAAAGGTACCGAACTTTAGTTAAGAAGAGTAAGACTCTGACCCCCAGTTTGGTCAAAGCTCTAACTCTACTATGGAAAGAAAACTGTGAAAACCACAAGTTTGCCTCATGGAGACAGTTCACTGGACTTCGAGGAAGAGCAGAAGTGCCCTATCAAATGCATCGTAAGCAAAAATAGCAATCCGTGTGGCAAGAGAGGGAGGTGGACAGGGGCTCCATTAGTCTGAGGTTGGAGTCCTGGTTGGTTCTCACCTCTCACCACAACTATCCAATATTGTACTGGAGGTCTTCGCCAGTGAAATAAGGAATATATAGGTGTCACCCATATCAGAATGGAAGAGGCAAGACTGTCGTCATTCACAGATTATATACGATATGAACCAGTATGTAGGACATTGTAAAGAATCTACAAAAAATACCCAAAAACCTAGGAGCACTTTTTTTTTTTTTTCAACGTTTATTTATTTTTGGGACAGAGAGAGACAGAGCATGAACGGGGGAGGGGCAGAGAGAGAGGGAGACACAGAATCCGAAACAGGCTCCAGGCTCTGAGCTGTCAGCCCAGAGCCTGACGCGGGGCTCGAACTCACGGACCGCGAGATCGTGACCTGGCTGAAGTCGGACGCTTAACGGACTGTGCCACCCAGGCGCCCCTAGGAGCACTTTTTTAGTAGGCCCAATGGTGGACTCCAAAATAACTTCACATTGGAATCCCTCATTGTTGTAGATGCTATCTTGTATGTCAAAGAGTTAATCACATCTTTTGTAATATAAGATAAAATTAAGTTAAAGAGGTTGAGAAGAGGAATTTATCCTTAATTATCTGGGTGGGCTTAAGTGCAATAACGTGCAACCTGATGAAAGGAATGCAGAAGGAGATTAGAAGAAGGGAGACACAGGGAGGAGAAGGTGATGTGAAGATGAAGGCAGAGACTGGAGTGATAACTGTCACAAATTACAGAATGCCAAGGAATTTGGGGCCACCAGAAGCCACCAGAAGCCAGAAGAAGCAAGAAGTGGATTCTCCCCTGAGAACCTGCAAAGGGAGCAAGCATGGCCTTTTCATCCCTTGGTTTTGAGTCCTGGCATCCATAACTCCCAGAGAATTGATTTCTGTTGTTTTAGGCCACCTGGTTTGCAGTTTCTTGCTCCATCAGTCTCAGGAAATTAAGACAAATGTCAGCATAAAAACTCTATTGTATCTGCAATCTAGAAATGAATAAGCCACAAGTAAAATCAAGCATCTAAGTCGGTTTACAATAAGATGAAAAAGAACAAAATACTTAGGAATAAATTTAATAAAAGCATTAACAAAACTTGCAACGCAGTACAAAACATTGCTAACAAAAATTCAATATCTAAATCATGCTTATGAGATGAAATACCTCAAGATGGCAATTCTCCCCAAATATATGTGTGTATATAGATAGATAGATAGATAGATAGATAGATAGATAGATATAGATAGATTCAAAAATTATTCCCATCACAATTCCAGCTTTTTTTCATAAACTGACAACTGGATCTTAATATATACATTGAATTCAAAGGCTCTAGAATAGCCCAAATACTTTTAGAAAATAAAAACCAAGTTTAGATGACTACACAAACCGTTTTAAAAACATACTACAAAGCTATAATATTGAAAACATGGTATTGGTGTAAAGAGTGTTAGATTATATACATATGTAACAGAATTAAGAATCCAGAAATGAACACTTTCATGTATTTCAACTTACTTTTTTTCGAAGATGCCGAGGCAAACGTCTTCAGTAAATAGTATTAAGACATTTTGAATTCCATATTTACATATAGTTTATACTATACACATAAATTAACTAACTTATCTGATAAAAGACTTGTTTACAGGTTATATGAAGAACACTTATAATTCACTAGTGAGATGACAAACCACCTAGTTAAAATAAAGGTAACAGATCAAACAGATATTTCACCACAAAAAAGAAGATATGTGGATGGAAAATAAGCCCCCCAGAAAATGTCTATTATCATTATTCATTAGGAAAATTAAATTAGAAGCAATATAACATCGCACAGCAAGCCCACTAGAGTAACTACAATTAAAAAGAGACAATAATGGGTATTGGCAAAGATGTCAAATTAGAGCATTCATACTTTGCTGGTGGGGGTGTAAAATGGTTGTATTAGTTTTCTATCACTGCTATAACAAAATTACTACAAACTTATTGACTTAAACAACACATTTACCATCTTAACAGCTCTGTTGGTCCGAAGTCCCATTTGGGTTTCATTGGGCTAAGACGAAGGTGTCATCAAGGACTGTGTTCCTTTCTTAAGCTTGTAGGGAGAATCGTTTCCTTGCTCATGCATATGCTGGCAGAATTCAGTTCCGGGCCGTTGTAGTACTGAGATCTTTCTTGGTGTCTGTGAACTGGGTGCCATCCTCTGGCTTTTAGAGACCTCTCTACAATCCTTTCACATAGCACCTGCGACATCTCAGAACAAGCAAAAGAGCACGGAATCCTCATGCTGTCGTCTTTCTCATGTCTCTTCTCTTTTCCTCCTACTTTTAAGGACACTTATAGGTAACATTGGACCCATCTGGATAAGCTCAGATAATTTTGCCGTCTCAAGGTCAGCTGATTAGCGATCTGAATTCCCCCTGCTACCATAATTCCCTTGCCTCGTGTGACATAAATAGTCACAAATTCTAGAGATTAGAACTTGACCATCTTTGGAGGGTAGGTATTCTTTTGCCTACCACAATAGTACAGACACTAAGGAAAGTGGTTTCTTAAAACATAAAAAAATTAAAAAAAGTTAATATGTCACTCAAATTTTCCATCTAGGAATCTATCCAAGAGGTTATGAAAGCATAATTTCCACACAACAGCCAGTTCACAGATGTTCCTAGCAACATTGTTTATAATAGCCAAGAACTGGGAACAATCAAAATGTTCATCAACTGGTGAATAAGAAAAATGTGGGGGCACCTGGGTGGCGCAGTCGGTTAAGCGTCCGACTTCAGCCAGGTCACGATCTCGCGGTCCGTGAGTTTGAGCCCCGCGTCAGGCTCTGGGCTGACGGCTCAGAGCCTGGAGCCTGTTTCCGATTCTGTCTCCCTCTCTCTCTGCCCCTCTCCTGTTCATGCTCTGTCTCTCTCTGTCCCAAAAATAAATAAACGTTGAAAAAAAAATTAAAAAAAAAAAGAAAAATGTGGTATAACCATACAATGAAATACTATTCATTAATGCAAAGAAGCAAACAATTGATCTGCAATGCAGCAAGGAATGACGCTCAGACACATCATGGAAGATGAAAAGTTTACTCATAAAATTCTATATATTGTACCATTTATCTTAAAAATGCAGAAATGGCAAATGTGTAGAGACTAAAGGCATATCAATGGTTGCCTCATGCTGTGGGCAAGGGAGCATTTACAGTAAATGTGCATGAAGAAATGTTTTTGAATAATAAAAATGTTCCAAACCTGGATTATGGTGATGGTCACACACCTCTGCAGAGGTACTAAAAATCGTTGAATTCTATCCTTACTATGGGTAAATGTATGGTACATAAATTACATACAAATATGCTAAAATTCCCCTTTCATAAATTCATGTTTCACAAGTAAGCTAGCATTTTCTGAAGAGCACTTCCATTGTTAGCTAATTCATTATATATTTTGAAATTTTGAAGCTTAATAATACGAATACCTCCAAAACTTATACCACCTTCCTCAGACAGAGGGCTCCCAAGGGTAGTAAAACCCCCTTGCCCACTCTCACAAACATCCCATACACGGCACAATCTACTCCAAGCAGATTTTACCAACAGCAACATGCCATAGAAGCACTATTCTTCAATAGATGAAAAAAAAAACAAAGACAATAACACAAAATCTTGAGCTCTAATTGTATAGAAATGAAGTCATGAACAAGTTCTCCCTACTCCATTGAGGATAATTTCTCAACTATGAACTTTCAAATTGGGTTACTCAGTCTTACTCCACTGGGTTATTATCAGAATGAAAAGGAACAATACATAAAAGATGCTCATCGCAGTCCCTGGAAAAT
Source organism: Lynx rufus (assembly GCF_022079265.1). Taxonomy (NCBI): domain Eukaryota; kingdom Metazoa; phylum Chordata; class Mammalia; order Carnivora; family Felidae; genus Lynx; species Lynx rufus. The sequence continues at coordinate 22,824,056 of NW_025814845.1, read as the reverse complement.
TCTAAGTATTCAACAACTGCTAGCATTTTTTTTTTTTTTTAATAAAAGGACTTCACAGCTGAATTTCACTTTCAGTAATTTTGGTTTTCAGCAAATGCAAAGAAGAATTCTCTACTAAGTTGTTGGATCTCTAGTTTATTTGACGGGTTTGCAATATTTATCCATATACATCTGTATCCAAGCATCAAATAGGCCCCAAATAGTGGCGCACATGTTTTGATAATATGGAGGATGAACATCTTCCAAACTAGTGTAAATGCAATTGAACAACTATTTTTTTTATTTATTTTTTATTTTTTTTGAGAGACAGAGAGAGACAGAGCACGAGTGGGAGGGGGGCAGAAAGAGAGGGGGGGACACAGAATCCGAAGCAGGCTCCAGGCTCTGAGCTGTCAGCACAGAGTCTGACACGGGACTTGAACTCACCAACCATGACAACATGACCTGACCAAAAGTCACATGCCCAACTGACTGAGCCACCCAGGCATCCCTGCAATGGAACAACTATTAAATATTCAAAGTGATATGAACACAAATGGGCAAGAAGAAAATCATGATTATAGCTAGATAACAATTAGTGACACAGCAAAAAAAAAATATTTACATGGAATATGTTACTATTTCAATGTTGTATGATAAATGGGAGGAAATACAGACATAAGAGGATTGGTAAAGTGGAGTGGTTCACCAGGTTGGTGACAAGGTAAAAAAAAGTTTTATGCCAGAGGAGGCCACACTAAGGAAACTTTTACGTACTTCCTGTATATTATGTTCCTGATGAAGAACATTGCTGAACTGCAAGTGGCAGTACAGAATTTGGTTTTGTTCAGGATTGTGCTAGAGTCAGACTTCACACTCTTGATTTCAAATCTCAGCGGCGTATCCTTGCAGCTATGGTAAGGCAACAGCTAATTAAATAAAGTCCTACTCCTTGTCGAGGAGTTTGAGAGGTATACGGCTGAAATACCAAGCTGTGAGCTTCTCCTGTCGGTACAGCAGCTTCTTAAGTACAAATAAACCAGAAAAATCATGAACTTCACTGCTCTTTTTTTTTTCTCCCTGAGGTTTTGCTATGTTAAGTGGGAAGTGATGACAGAACAGGGAGCAAAAGTTTGAGAGTCCGAAAACACATTTTTTTTTCTTGTACATTTTACTAGAGGGCTTCAGAAATATGGAAAAATATACCTATATGATACTTTTAAAATTTACATAGTGTTTATTATATACTAGACATTTACATGATCTGCAAGGTAGGTACCGTTTTTATTCCCATTTTACAAATAATGACATTTATATACAGAAAATTAAATAACCAGTTTGATGGCAAACTCACATGGTTAGTAAATACCAGAACTCAAATTCACACCCAGACCGTCTCTGGAGTTTCCTTTAATGGTTTCACACACTAAATATATATGTAAATTCATGCATGTTTCTGCATATATACATTTGCAATCAATGGATTTGTATTTTCCTTTCTCAGCATTGAGAAGTTACTGATATACTATTTGTTGATTTAAGGCACGTGTCTTTTGTTGATTTGTAATTATTTTAAAAATGCGTGCATTTTGCTCCTGTCTTTGATTTTATTTTCCAACTCTATATGGGGAGTTAATAATAGGATTCCGTCTACAAAGATTGGTGTCATCCAGGGGCGTCTGGGTGGCTCAGTAGGTTGAGCATCTGGCTTCGGCTCAGGTCATGATATCACGGTTGGGGAGTTCAAGCCCGGCATTGGGCTCTTTGCTGACAGCTCAGAGCCTGGAGTCTGCTTCCAGTTTTGTGTCCCCCTCTGTCTCTGCCCCTCCCCCACTCATGCTCTCTCTCTCTCTCTCTCTCTCTCTCTCTCTCTCTGTCAAAAATATAAACATTGAAAAAAATTAAAGATTGGTGTCATCCAAGTCCTTCTGATGAGAAACTGGTTTAGTAATATTTTATAGCTATCTTTCATTGTGGTTCACTAAAGTAAAAAATGTTATTCCTCCTAACATGTCAGATCTATACCTCAACTTTTTTTCCTAAGGTATTTTAATACCCAAACTCCCAGAACAAGCAAGAAACTTGAAATGCCATTCATATTCTCATTTATACCCATATTAGGGAGAAAATTCTAAACTGGATTTTGACCAAGAATGCTTATCTAGACCTTGTTTTGATGATCTCTCCTTAACATCTATTTTTCCAGGAGCTTCCAGAGAGTTTGTCATAGGAGGTTATGTACCAATGGTACAATTCGTTTGATAATTTAACACTTGTGGAGTTCATAGTTTTCATTTTGTTCAGACTTAAGCAAAAAAAAGTCTCTTAATATTATATATTCTGATAAGCATTTAATTCTACGAAAATACCCTTAACCAAAAAATCTAACCACTTGTTTAGGCCAAAAGGTTACATGGCAGAATCTTTCACATATCCTCAATAACATAGTAGAGTTAAAACTATGGATTTCCACTGGCATTTGTTACTTATAAAATAAAAACCTATCACTCATAAGTAATGTCACAGATATGTTGGACGTAAGTACCTCTTAAATGCGTAGATGCATTGACAAATTATTATGGTAGAATATCAAATATGAAAGACATTTTAGTGTAGCTTTGTATTTTGAGTGAAAAGGTTCTGAGGCATCCAAAGTTTTGATGCCTTACACAAACAATATCCAAAGTTTTGAGGCAACTTTCCACTGAAGCTTTAAATAGAACCATGTGGTTAATCCCAAGTGGCAACATTAATATTGGATGTTTGGCACCTAAAAATTATTGCTGAGTATCCAGTTCATATTAGCCTAGAGTAAAAGTAAAATTGGTAGAACGAAAGCATATACTGATTTGATAATGTAGCTAATCCTGGAAAACAGTAAATGGGACAATTAATTTTAAAGGATACTTTTATGCAAAAAAGCAAAAACAAAAACAAAAACAAAAACAAAACAACAACCAAAAAATCCTTTGACGTCCCTACCTCTCTTTAATTGTGTTTTCATATTTAAACCCTACATACATAACTTGTTTTACTCTTTCAATGAACTATAAATTCTTCATAAAACCCTAATTCTCCAGTCCAATTAAGAACTGCCCATATAGAGAAACCATAACTCTTTGAAAACCTGAATTTAAACATACTCCCAGGGCTCCTAGGTGGCTCAGTCAGTTAAGGGTCCGACTTCAACTCAGGTCGTGATCTCACGGTTCATAAGTTTAAGCCCCGCTTTGGGCTCTGTGCTGACAGCTCAGAGCCTGGAAAATGCTTTGGATTCTGTGTCTCCCTAGCTCTCTGCCCCTCTCATGCTCTGTCTCTGTTCCTGTCTCTGTCTCTGTCTCTCTCTGCCTCTCTCTCTCAAAATAAATGAACATTAAGAAAATCTAAATTTGAAAATATTCTCAGGGCACCTTGGTGGCTCAGTCAGTTAAGCATCGAACTCTTAATTTCGGCTCAGGTCATGATCTCATCATCATAAGAGCCTCACACTGGGTTCCACACTGAGTCTGGGGCCTGTTTAATGATTCTCTCTCTCCCCCACTATATGCCCCTCCCCTGCTCCTGCATGGATACTCTCTCTCACTTTAAATAAATGCATACATACATACATACATAAAAATAAAAATAAAAATAAATATTCTTTGTGATAGACTTCTGATAATGCAAATGTTTGTTATGAATAATGCCTATCAGTAAACAAAAGCCATAGAAACACATTTTTCTAATCATTTTTTGGCTAGGGTTTATGATTTTAGTGAAAGAACATTTGAAAGTAGAAAACTCTTGGATTTAGAGAGAGTGGGGCTATGATGTGTGGCTTTCCAGGACAAATAAGGCTAAACTATGCAGAAGGAAGTGCTGAGTTTTAAAGAGGCCCACACTGCGGTCAATAAATGTAAAAAACAGTCTTTCATTTCAACCACAGATCAAGGGAAAGGAAAGTCAAAGAAATCCAATGTAGGGAAGAAAGCACAGTTTTAAATGTTGACTTGGCAATTTGAGAGCTACCTCCTTCAGGGTTCTTAAATCTTAGGAACTTTCTTGCATAATGGAAATCGTAGCCTCGAATTTTTTGTTTAAGTTAATTATATCAAATCATCTCCCCCAGAGGTAAGCACTAGCACAGAGTTGTACCGTTTGGAACACTTGATTTTTTTTTTTTAAGTGGACAGTGTCATTCTATAATTATGTTCACTCTCCCCTACTAATTCCACAGGATTATCACGGGAACTTCCATTTGCTCTAGCGTTATCTCACCCATTGTCAAGTTGATTTGTCCTATGGCAAGTACCTGTGCCAGCCTGCCCAATAAAAATTTTCCTGGGGATTTTTAGATTTCAAAAAGAATCGTAACATTCTCTTTATTGCCACTGAAATTGTAAGATGTAATGTTCAGGAACTGTCAGCAACTATATTTTATGACATGTCGAAAAAGTAAAAACCAACTTCCATAGAGAATAAAGATGAAAGGCAAAGATTTGCATTCTAGGCCTCATCCTTGACTTCCAGAAGTTTAGTTGTTAAACTCTTTTTTTGAGATTCTAGAGATGCCCTACTTTCATTCCCATAAAGCTCCCATTACCTTGAGTTCTTTCCATGTGGGCTTTTTATCAAATGCAACATAGATTTTTCTAAATGGGGAACTATGGGTAGAAGTATATGCAACGAAGGGTTTATTTTCCTAACTCATAAATAACAGAATTAAATATGTTTCTTTCCATAGGGAAATCAGGGAAACAAACTGAGACAAAAGGAAAGGCTTTTTCTCATGTAAAAGCAAGACAGTAGTTCTAGAAATATTTATAATCTTCCCTACTTGACATCCTTCATCTCATGTTCATACATGAATTTGCCTACGGCTAATTTGAAAGACTGAAAGAAATGAGGCAATGAGAAGGATACATGGGTTATAATCAATAGGATGGGGAGACTAAAATATAGGGAAGTGCTATCTTATGCCTGGTAGCTGCATATAAGCCAAGGAGGATATTAGCCAGAGCATGAAGACTTGTATTTTATGAGATGCATCAATAATTATTACTTTTGGAATCCCAAAAAATTATCTAACCAGGAGTAATTTGACCTTTTATGAGCTATCGTATGCAGTCAGGTTAGATTCGCCTAGAATTTCTTCAAAGAAAATAACTTTTGGGGCAAAAACCCACTTGATTGGGAAATAACGTTTTTCTCTTCTATGAAACGACAAGCAATGTGGAATAACACCAGTTTTGAGCTTATTCAAAGTCTCTTTGTTATTTCTAGGAGTCCTTAGGTGTGTCTCACGTGTGCTTCTGAAGCTACACGGTCTGTCCACACCAACTACAAAGCCTTTCACTGTCCATAAAGATAGAGAGATGTCTCACGACTCTTAAAACCAGATACTAAGAAACCAATTGCTGATATTTAGGATAAGAACTGTATCTCTAATAAATGCTGATGTTATACAGAAGTGTCTTCCTCTGATAATAAAGCAGTTGTGACCTAATCAAATATCCCTGTCACATCTGATTGTAATCACACGTATGGACATTATTGATCAGTGGAAATTATGCTCAGTATGTTGGGTGCATGTATGCTTCCAGTTTGGAATCAAACTCAATGTGGTGTTAAAACCCGGTTCTGTGGGGCGCCTGGATAACTCAGTCGGTTAATTGTCTGACTCTGGCTCAGGTTATGATCTTGCGGTTTGTGAGTTCAAGCCCCACGTCAGACTCTGTGCTGATAGCTTAGAGTCTGGAGCCTGCTTCAGATTCTGTGTCTCCCTCTCTCTCTGCCCCTCCCCAGCTTGCTCTCTCTCTCTCTCTCTCTCTCTCAAAAATAAAACATAGCTAGTCACTAACTAGCTATTTAACTTTAGGCAAGTTGTGTACTCTCTCAATTCCATAAGTGTTTCATATTTTTTTTTTTATTTTTTTTTTTTTTTAAATTTTTTTTTTCAACGTTTATTTATTTTTGGGACAGAGAGAGACAGAGCATGAACGGGGGAGGGGCAGAGAGAGAGGGAGACACAGAATCGGAAACAGGCTCCAGGCTCTGAGCCATCAGCCCAGAGCCTGACGCGGGGCTCGAACTCACGGACCGTGAGATCGTGACCTGGCCGAAGTTGGACGCTTAACCAACTGCGCCACCCAGGCGCCCCAAGTGTTTCATATTTAATACAGAAATGATAACAGCTTGATTCTATTGAGTAGTTGTGACTATTAGAGCAAGTAATGTGGTATGGGGGACTAAACCATCTTGTGCTCCAAACAGAAGGGGGAGTATTATGTTAAATTTTCCAGTGTTTCACAATTATGTTGTGTGACGATGCCTATTTTAACCTGCTTTCATTCATTGATAAATTTCACATATTTATTGTCGTAGATAAAGGTGCAGCTTCCATGAAAGTGGCATACATCTTAGTGAAAAACACTATGTGTGTTCAGAATTGATTCTTCCCACTGATTACTGAGTCACTATATTTGGATGGTACTACCACTTTAATTCAAGTTGGGATGTATACATACAAACACACATGTAGTGATTTACATGTACATTGTGCACTAAATGCTGAATTGTCTCAATCTTACCTGGAAACAAACAAAAATATCCTTCATGATAAACATCATCTCAAGTTTTTGAAATATCTGTGAGGATCAGAATATTCTATTAAGTAGTTTTATTAGTGCTTATGACTTTCAACTTGATATCTCTTTGGATCTTCTTAACAATCAAATTAGTCTTAAAATCCTCAAAAAATTTTTTTTGTCCCAAATGGCTTGCTATCATAATAAATGCTGCTCTCTGGGTGCACATTACAAATGGGATGTCTCTAAAATCTCCACAGATAAGCAAATTTAAACCTGCTGTCTGAAATGTTAATTAATGCCTTGGCCTAGAAGCAATGACTTGGTGTTCTACACTTAAAAAAAATGTAGTACAAATGTGTATATATCTCAGGTAAAAGCTGGAATTAATGGAAATTTCTATGACTAAAAGACCTAAAATTTAAATGGAAAAGCTTAAAATTCGCACATGTTCCTCCCATGGCCAACCACACGGACTTATTTGGAGTCGATTTAGTAACCTCTCTCATGCATTCTTTCTGCCTCCTTTGTCCATGCTAATCATTCTGAACCAGAAAGTCCCAATTTCCTTGTTAAATTTTGTTGCTAACAGTACTGAGGAAGAACATGAGTTGGTGAAGAGGAATAAAAAGGACAGAGTATCAAGTCATTATCTTCTCTAACTTTGTAGCTAAAATATTACCAATTTGGGTTATAAAACTCAAGTTAGAGCTAAACCTCAGCTCTGCTTCTAACTAGCTGTTTGATGTTGGACAAGTTACTGAACCTCTCTGATCCTTGAGAGTTTCATAAATAAAATGGACATTATAATGTGGTAGTTTCATGGGCTTGCTCTGAGTGTCACAGAAAAAAAAATGTAGTAAATGAAGTGTGATGATTCAAAGTAATGCCAATATGGAACAGTACCAAATGAGGCAAAATGGTGGAACTTTTAGTCTGGTGCCTAATCAATGTAGAGATGGTTAAGTCAGAATACGTCACATAATCACATTTTCAACATCTTTTAACCTGTTGTATTTTAGAAATCAATGTTCTTTCCATTCCTGATTATTTTCCATTAAGGCATTTACCAATAAACCATTTTTTTGATAAGCATTTCATAGACAAGGAACCAGTAAGTCCCTCAATAAATCTGCATTAACTGTCCAGTGTGCTTGAGCACTAGATAAGAGGTTGAAGACACTGTGTAATACTCAACAAAATAGTCCTCAAGGAACTTTCAGATTAATGGAGTAAGAGTTACATATTTTTAATCATTATAGAAGCAACCCAAAACCACCTACTGATATAACTGGTAGGAAAGAAAACATACCCAGTGTGGAAGAAAGATATAACAAGGAGACCTAATTTATTTTCAGAGACTAGAAAAGATTTCTCTGTACGGCTTTTCTTCGCAGTTTATACATTCTAAAATAGTTGAAAACGTAATCACAGGGGGAAGCTGGATGGTTCGATCAGTGAAGTGTCTGACTCTTGATTTCCAGTCACGTCATGATCTCATAGTTGGTGAGAGCTGACAGAGAGGAGCCTGCTTGTGATTCTCTCTCTCCTCTCTCTGCCCCTCCCCTGCTCATGCATTCTCTCACTCTCTCTCTCTCTCTCTCTCTCAAAATACATAAATAAACTTAAAAAAAACACAATCAGAAGAAAGATAATATTTTGTGGCACATCAAAAGTATTAATAAATTCACATTTCATTGTCCAGAAATAAAATGTTACTGCAACAAGACAAGGTCATTCATTTACATACTGTCTATACTGATGCTTTCATGCTACAAGAGACTTACATAGTTGAAGCAGAAACTGTTTGGACCACAGAGCCTAACATGTTTACTAGATGATCTTTTTCAAAAACATTTTATGACTCCTGGAAAAAAATATATATATATGTATATATACAGTAAATAGGATGCTACTGAAGGGTGTTACTGAAATGTTTTTAATCTATTGTGGAGCTTTATCAGATTTACATTTTTAAGACCTTTCTGGCTGACAAACATTTTTTTTCAGGTTTATTTTCCTCTTAACATGAAAAAGTAAGGATTCAAAATCATGGCTCTTTATTAAAAGTTTGGAGATGAGTGTTGGGATAAAGTAATAAAACTGAGCAGGCTCATTGCTACTTGATTTAATAAACATCTTTGAAAACATAGCATACGCAGACACTGTGTTAGGTGTTAAAAAAACAAAGATGAATCAACTATAGCTCTTGTCCTCAACTTGCTTACAATCTATTCAACATATGATTTCAATAGCCTGTTAGCAGATTTACAAATTTGGTTGATTTAACACCTTCCTCTCTATGTTTTCTATAGACTAAATAAAGGAATTCATGGTAACTCAAGAAAGACTTCCAATTCCTAAGATTTAAACAATAATTTGTTAGTCACTTTTTTAATGACTGCGTATATTATTTGTAATCTAGTCTACAACCCTCTGAAGTGGTTGGATTAGTTCAACATTGTGAGAAAACAACAGGACATAGAGAAATTCAGTAACTTGCTCAAGGCCTCTGGAATAATAGCAGTGAAACTTTAATTTGAGTCAAGATCTATCTTAGTTAGTTTGGGCTGCTATAAAAATAGCATAGACTGGGAAGTTTACAATCTACAGAAATGTGTTCCTCACAGTTCTGGAGGCTGGGAAGTCTAAGATCAAGGAGCTACAAATGCCAGTTGTTTCCGTGTCTGGTAAAGACCTGCTTCACTGTGTCCTCATGTAGAAGAGACAAAGGAACTCTCTGGGTCCTCTCTTAAAAAGCCATTAATCTCATCCCTTCTCAAAGACTCGCACCTCCTAATACCATTACCTTGGGTGTTAAAATTCATTTCAACGGTGGGGGGTGGGAGACAAAAATATCCAGGCCATAGCACTATCCACCTGCAAATTTTGTGTTTTCCCACTTTGCCAGGGTTTACTAAAGTTGCATCATAAATGACTGCAGAGACTTAAGGTGTATAGAGATGTCACGCACCACATTGAATGTCTTAAGAAAGCTATTGTCATCTCCTCTCACCATTTCTTTTCAACATAGTACTGGAAATTCAAACTAATGCAATAAAACAAGAAAAGAAATACAGTATATAGATTAGGAAAGAGGACAGGGACACCTGGGTGGCTCAGTGGGTTAAGTGTTCGACTTCAGCTCAGGTCATGATGTCATCATTCAGAAGTTGGAGACTCGCCCTGTGTCGTGCTCTGTGATGCTGGCTCTGAGTCTGAAGCCTGCTTCAGATTCTGTGTCTCCCTCTCTCTCTCTGACCTTTCCTACACTCCCTCTCTCTCTCTCTCAAAAAGAAAAATAAACATTAACATAAAAAAAGGAAAGTGTTGCCTGAGTGACTCAGCTGGTCATGTGGCCGACTTTGGCTCAGGTCATGGCTTGGCAGTTCAGGAGTTTGGGTCCCCAGTAGAGCTCTGTGCTGACAGCTCAGAGCCTGGATCTTCCTTTTCTTCCTGTGTTTCCCTCTCTCTGCCCCTCCTCGGCTCACACTCTCTCTTTCTCTCTCTCAAAAACATAAATAAACATTTAAAATTTAAAAAAAAAATGAAATAAGACAGAAAATGGTCTTTGTTCACAGATGACTGATAATCATGTAGAAAATCCAAAAGAATCAACCCAAAACTCCTGGAACAATTAGAGATTATAGCTGCCTTGCTGTGTCCAAGGTTACTATACAAAAGCCAATCACTTTCTTAAGTACCGGCAATAAACAAATGGATTCGAAATAAAAAACACAGTGCCACTTGTGTTAATATCTCCAGAATGAGATACTTAGGTATAAGTCTAAAAAATGTGTATAAGCTCTTTATGAGGAAAACTACAAACCTGATGAACAAAATCAAAGTAGAATTAAATAAATGGAGAGAGATTACATGTTTAAGCACACACACACACACACAAACAATAATGTTAACATGCCATTTCTTCCCAACTTGACCTATAGATTCAATACAATACCAATTGAAATAAAAATGCCAGCAGTTATCTCGTGAGTATTGACCAACTGATTCAAAGCTTATATGGAGAAGTGAAAGACACTGAACTGCCAACACAATATTGAGGAAGAACAAAATTAGACGACTGACACAATCTGATACCAAGACTTAGTACAAATCTATAGTAAACAAGACATGGATGAAAGAGAATAGACAGCCGAGAAATAGACCCCCATAAATATAGCCAATTGATCTTGACAAATGATCACAGGCACTATAATGGAGCAAAGATCGTCTCTTCAACAAATGGTGGTGGAATAGCCGGATGTCCACATGCATTCATCATCATCATTCTTACCACCATCGTCATCATTATCTAGACACAGACCTTGTATCCTTCAATAAATTAACTCGAAATTGATCATAGACCTAAATATAAAACTCAAAATATAAAGCACATAGGAGAAAACCTAGGTGACCTTGGGTATGACTTTTGAAATACAACACCAAAAGCATGATCTATGAGAGAAACATCAGATAATTCGGATTTATTAAAATTAAAATGTTCTACATGAAAGACAATGTCAAGAGAATGAGAAGGCAAGCCACAGACTGGGGAAAAAATGCTTGCAAAAGACACATACAAGAAAAGATCATTATCCAAAATGTGCAAGTTACTCTTGAAACTCAAGAATAAAAAAAAAAGATTAAAAAATGGTCAAAGATCTTAACAGACACCTCATCAAAAAAGAGCTACAGATGGCAAATGGGAAATGGACATATGAAAGATGCTCCATTTCATGTGTTTCTACTCCAGAAAATCTAGTGAGTTTCCCCAAGCAGTAAGAGATTGGGAGTGTGATCTGAAGGTAACTGCTTATAGTAGGGAGCAAGAAAAACCTAGTGGAGAGGCTCCCTACAGAACCTTCTCTGGAATTCTCACATGTCCCCAAAGGGACATGTAGAGTATGACTGGCTATTATATAAAATACGGGGGTCACAGTTCAGATTTAGCCAAGGGAAGCAACAACAATTAAAGGATTTCAATAGTTACCTATTATCTTAGGGAGTTTTGTCATGTCTTCTCTCCCATTGTCCTGCCCCATCCCTCTGAAAGGTCAAGGCTCGGGTAAGAAAATCACCAGACCAGCCCTAGAGTAAAGGAAAAGGAAGTTCTCAGTTGCTGAGCCTCAAGGCTGGTGGACTGGAAAATCAGACAGAATATGGGAATTTTAACTGCCTGAACATTTAATGATAGCATGCAACCAGGAAGTTTAAAAACTTCAGGGAAAGGAGATTTAATTTGGAACATCAGAGGGTAGTGGAGGAGAAGAATAAAACTCTTTGTTATCTGTAACTTCAGCCAGTTGGATTTGTTCATACAAAGCCTATGCCTCCTCCGCAGTTGCAATTAGAGTCAGTTATGTCATAAAGCCTGTCTATAAATTTGAGAAAAGTAGAATTTATCTATGAATCCTTAATCCTATTAGTCCATGAATAAGTTTAGGGTGAAGAAAATCAATCTTATGAAGACCAATAAATGTGGCTTAGGAATACTAGTAAGTTCTTCCAAATGCTATTAGTCTCCCCGCCACCGAATAACACTCTGAAGAAACATATAGAAGAGAACAAGTCATAAAAATAAATCATACTGTGTTGCCAAAAGTGTCCCTCCAACGTCCTTGACAGTCATGGAGGAAATATGTTTCATGTCTGTATATGACTGACCCTCTAGCAACAAGCTCAGTACCTGGAACTCAATAGAAGAATAACTTTTGGTAAATGAATGTATCATCTTTAAAAATTTTTCGCTTTAGCTTGACGTCATTTTCCTGAGTTTTTCATCTACTGTGAAATGTGAAAGGAAGGCTGTTTGTAAAGTAAACAACAATTAGACAATAGCTGCAGTAATGCATCTATTAGAAAAACTAATTTGTTATTTATTTTCTTGTGAAAAGTGTTAGTGAACTGCGGTAAGGCCAAAATAATGAGTCTCTACATATTTGTACTTATTGAATTATAAGTTTTCAATGAAATTTGGAAAGCCATTGATTATCACATTGAATTTGTGGAAGAATCTCATGCAGTTAATATTATTAACGCCGTTTCAGAGTGGAGAAAACTGAGGTTCAGAAAAGTTACATATCATGCTTAATGTGACAGAACTTATAAATTGTAGAAAGAGGATTTCAACTCGGGCCCATCTGTTGTCAAGTAAATGGAATCCTTAGAAGTCACTGTTTTTTGGATAAGCATAAAAATCACACACTCCCACACTTTAACTTTCCTAAAGAAACTTCTTAGTGTGAATTCACAAAGTTTCAATTAAGCATTTGAAACATAATTTTTGACAACTATTTTTTTTCTATTTGCATCATAAAAATAATAGTTTTTCAATTATTTAAATATAAATAGAACATGCTCTTTCAAACTATGTCCTACCATATGTTTCAGATATATGACTTTTCCACCACAAAGATGAGAAATATATTAAGCAAATCTCCATGGTTATTAGATAATATTGGATGGGTGGATGGATAAAAGAAAACACATACTTATTCATAGTGCCTGGAAAATTATCATAAGTGCATGCCACTTAATAACATTTAGGATGATGTCCATAATACACCACAAATACTTGAAGCAAATTTTTCCATGAATTATCTCTTAAAAACGATACCAGGTCACTCTAGATTTTTGTTCTACTTTTCACAGCTGTGACTACTAAACTAGAAACCTAATTTCTAGTTGATAATATTCCTGGCTTATTGAGTTTGTTCTTCAGATAAAGATATTTTGTGAAAACATGAATGTCTTTTCAACTCATACTATTTTTCTTAATGTCTAGAAAGAAAAAGTACTAGTATTTCTTTGGGAACAAAAGAGGACATCCTATGTAAGAGAACTCTCAGTAATATTGCCTTTTCATGATCATCTGCTAATTAGTCACTGAATTTGTCTATATCTTCATCACCTAGCACTTTTGAATGATGTGGAAAAAATCAAGTGGGAAATGTATACCATGTATCTGATGTTGCTAATTGCCTAATAATGTCTTTTCTTCCACGGAATCATTATTTTGGAAAGACATCATCATCATTTATAAATTTGACACAGATATCTGGGCAGAGTGTAAAATCATATTTTACTTTTCCTTATGCATACAAATAACCCTTACATATTAAAATGTAACTCCACAATGGATTAGCAAATCCAAGTAGTGTTAGTTTTTAATACGTCTGACATTTATCATTTCACATTTTCTTCATCAGTGCTAACTTACACTAATCCACCATCAACTCTTGCTGGGACCGCTGAACCACCTTCCTACTGGTCTCCTGACTTTTCCCCTTTGCCCATCTACAGGTGTTTCAATCTACAGATTGTTGGAAAGTGTGTCTTATCATTCCTCTTCTTAGCTCAATACCTCTAATGGATTCCTGCCTTTCTCTAAGCAAAATCCAGAGTTTTTATCGTGAGTGACAAGCTTCAATGTGTCCAGGTTCCTGTCTACTATGTTTTGCTTTGTGTGCTACTGTACTATCAAAGATAATCACAGTCAGACATTAGTTAAAGTAGTGAAAACACATTTCATTTAGTTAACTACTAACAATAAGCAAAGAGCTACGCCCCATTCTAATCTGTGCAGAGGTGACTGGGCATTTTAAAGGGAGAATGAAGGAGTAAGGAGAAGGAATTGAATAGAGTTGGGGCATAAAATGTTACAAAAAGTGGGAAAGAGGGTACATATGAAACCTATCTATATTTGCTCTCTGGTATGCTCCTACCACACCACCTATTATCAGGGCCTGGCCAGGATAAACAGTAAATTATTTTGTCAGCATTGAGTTTTCTCAGGGAGACATTTTAAGGTAGGCTGGGGTTCTCCTAAAGAGGTGTCTTTGAACAGTTAGAGTCTATGTCAGTTTTTGCTGAAGTCTTTATAGGCCAAGGTTGAGGCTCAGTAGGGATGATGGCTCAGAGGGGTCTGGTTGGAGTTTGCTCAAGGAGAAAATCTTTAGCACAACACTATCTTCTTTCACCCTCACTGGACTCCTCCTCTTCCTAAACATGCCAAGCACTTAAGATGCGTCGCAAGTAGTGTTTCCTCTTTCTTCTATCTGGAATACTTTACCCACAGCTAACCACACAGCTTGTCTCCACTCTTAGTCAAATCTCCGGTTATTTTTCATTTTCCCAAGTGGGGTCCTTGATTGTTCACACTGATTTCCCCTCCTTCAGATTGCACAAATGCCTTCTGGTTTAGATTAAATTTTATATATTTTAGACTCTAATAACTCTATGGTTCCATTTTAACATACTTAAGCACAGTAGAAATTTTACATTATTTTGCAATTTTCTGAGTAATATTTGCTTTATTTTTCCTCCTATAAGATCCATGATGATGTGACCTTAACTAATTTTTATTATCACAGAATCTCAGTACAGTGCCTGGCATAAAATGTATATTCAATGCATATTTCTAATAAATTAATGGCTAAATATGTCAAATTGATACTAGAGAGTTAGAGCATTAAGAGTACAGTCGCCAAACCTCCATCTAGTGGCTCAAATAAAGATGCAAGATAAGGAAGAATAAAAGGTTTTAGAATGACCTAAGAGTCCTAACAACAACAACAACAACAACAAAAAGCATGCATATAGATGGTGTGTGTGTGTGTGTGTGTGTGTGTGTGTGTGTGTTTGTGTGTGTGTGTGTGTTTCTAGGTCTTCTAATAAAAAGGAATATCATGGCTTAATTGTGTCTGATTTACTATCTTTAAATGTAGCTAGGAAACTTTCTTACTTCAAAAAGTGCATATGTAAACTAGCAAAAAAAATGTTAAAGTAGTTTACAGATTTCATTTTATGTAATAACTAAACAATAAAGATATCAAATTGTTCTCTCTTCCATGATTTACTTTGATAGTCAGTGATTTCCTGAGGACCAGTCACCTCACAACTTATTACCTTGGTTTTCCCCACTGGGGGGTGGGAGGGAGGATGCCATCATGCACTGATAATCCGCTCATTCTGTCCTATCAAATTAATTCTAGTATTTGCCTGAGGCATTTTCACATTTCTCCTTTTCTCAGCCAAGAGAAGCCATATATAGATATTTGCCTAAAATAGGCTGTAAGTACTACATCTAAGGGAAGAAATGGGGCATTGTATGGAGCTAGTATAAGATAAACAGGAGAGAAGAGCTTCCCCTGCCCCAAATGAACTCAAAGTCTTAATAAAATCCGTGGAATACATTATGATACTAGAAGTTTACATGCGCTTCAAGTAACTCCTAAAAGAATGTAGAATTGACAAACTGAAAATGTTTAAAATTGATGGGGCAACAGTCAGCTAGATTTTCCCACTTAACATGCTTTAAAACATTAGCTAAGACAGGGGCACTGGGTTGCTCAGTCGGTTGAGCGTCCGACTTCGGCTCAGGTCATGATCTCACGGTTTGTGGGTTTGCGCCCCTCGTCCCGCTCTGTGCTAACAGCTCTGACCTGGAGCCTGCTTCAGATTCTGTGTCTCCCTCTCTCTCTGCCCCTCCCCTGCTCATGCTCTTTCTTTCTCTGCCTCTCAAAACTTAATAAAGATTATTATTATTTTTTTAACATCAGCTAAGGCAGAGGGCAAGGGAAACCAGAGACTGGTCCTACAGCCAAGCATGTGGATCAGCCTAATTTTATATTTGAATAAAATGAATAATTTTCCTGAAGATCTAAAGCAACAAGGAGGAAACATGATAATGCAAGCCAAGAAACAGGACCTCTGTTTTGGTGCCCTTGCCTTATTTCTTCCGTTGTTACAGTTTTTGTGCTTTGAAAGAAGGTCTGAGCATCTACTCCAGAATCTACTCTGTAACCTTAGGCGGAACACAACCCAGCGAACTTTTTGCTTCCCCATCTGTAAAATGAGTATAATAATTTTACCTACCTCCCTAGAAAGACTAGAAACAATATAGGGTTGTTTTCTGGATTAATATATTATGTAAAGCACATAGAATTATGTCTGACAGTATTTTAAGGTTAGAAGAGTTGTTACTATTATTCTCAATTCATGAGCTTAGCAAAGCATAATAGAGATGCATATAATTTTATAGTGTCTGGCCTTAGTCTTTTCTCCTGTTTTCTCATTTTACAGGTCTGAAAAGTTGGGGAGAGAAACGTTCATTTTATATCACTTCTCTATAAAGCTTGCTCGATCTATGTCTAAAATTTAACAACAATGAAATAAAAAGAAAAAGAAAACAACTAAATGAAGCAGAAGAGACATAAGGAAAAAATACATTTTGCTTTGTTTTGGTGTGTGTGTGTCTGTGTGTGTGTGTGTGTGTGTGTGTTTTGTTTGTTTGTTTTGTTTTTTTTAACAAAACTTTAAGGGCACCTGGGTGGCACAGTGGGTTAAGGTTCCGACTTCAGCTCAGGTCATGATCTCATGATCTCATGGTTTGTGAGTTTGAGCCCTGCGATGGGCCCTGTGCTGACAGCTCTGAGCCTGGAGCCTATTTCAGATTCTGGGTCTCCCTCTCTCTTTGCCCCTCCCCGCTCATACTCTGTCTCTCTCTCTCTCTCTGTCTCTGTCTCTCTCTCAAAAAAAAATAAACATTAAAAATAATTAAAAATAAATAAATAAAACTTGTAAGTAAAATAGAGTATAAAAAGGAAGCAAATACATAGCACATGAAAAGACACATGCAAAGAGTGTTCTTATTTAAAGGTGACCTTCCTAGAAATAGCATCAGATTTCAAAGTTACATTTTCAACCTTGATGTCCTCAGGAGACACCAAACACAGAATATATAAATAATTGGGGGTTTGCAAAAGTCTAAGTGTGATATCCATTTGATAAAATATGATAATATTCAAGAAAATGTCTCCTAAATGCCAAAGTCACTTTTGAGAGAAATCAATTCCAAATTGATGATAACGAAGATAAGGCATAATAAATATATTTACAAGTTACAGAAGACACATCTAGATGCTTTGGTTAAAGATACACTCTACATGAGGTTTGGTATACTTCATAGTCACACAGGATTCTCTCATAGATACATAAATATAGCATAAATATAACAAGAGTCAAGAACTCCTAATGCATAAGTGAAGATTTCTTAACGTAACACACTGTCTCCTACTCCATATATTAAAGGATTTTTGTGTTAACTGCATCATAAACAGTTCAAGGACAGTGACAGGGATATTAGTAGGACTAGAATCATGTAAATGGCCACTAATTGGGAAACATAAGAATAGGTGAGCTAGTTTGGAAAAAGTTATCAAAATCTCCATTAGAAGTTTTTTAATAAAATTTTATTTCTCTTTTAATCCAATCTCAACAATATACACGCAGGCCTATGATAGTCATGTACTCTTTCATATAGAATAGCAACCCCATTTCTGACTAGTATTTCTAATTCTTTTGGTATCATTCAACCTTAAAGTTCACTGTTCAGGACAAAAAATAAAAGTAGTAAAAAGTGGCAACATTGTGACAAGCTCTATGGTGTTTATTGTCGTTCCAGTATAGGTACCTGTCAGTATTTCTCTCAAGAATTCAGTGACATGAAAATTCATATTATCTCTTCTTCTTCATACCAACAAGTTTTTTTTTTCATAGCTAAAATGAATGTCATTTATATCTTTATTGAATTCCTGAACAGTAATAGCCCTTTCAACAATTGTCTCTTACCTCAGGTTGAGATCTAGCTCCACAGCTTTGAACCCATGATAGCTATGAAAACCAGCCACCTAAAATGTATTGGAGTCCCCTACAGTAAAATGTACGAGTTTGGAGCCCCCCAAATCTCTAGTCCTCCAAGATTGCAACTATTTGCCCTGAATAGAAGCTCACTATAAAGCTTCATTCCCAGGGTTTATCTTTGTTTCTTCTCAGAACTCACTCTTTGTCGGCCTGCAAATGTCTAAGGTGTTGGTTTAAAAATATCAGTGGTGATTGTTTAATATCACAGCTTCCTGAGGTGGTACACCATTGAGGCTAACAAGAGGTTGACCAAAACATTTAAAAGAAAAAAAACTGGTAGATGATGCATCCACTTGAAGGTTGAAAATCACGTCACTGGGTGTTTAGAAGACCACACACATGTACAAAGCTGTGGGCATGCCAATGAAAAATCTGCAAAGGCCCTAATGTCTCACCTTTCAGTGACCTTGAGGCTCTGCACAAGTAGAGAGTGAAGGTTAAGACAAATCTCTAAATTTCCTGCTGGAATATTGAAAACCTATCACAATATGCACAGCACCTTGGCAAGAGCTGAGAGACTTATTGGTTCAAGGAATTTAAGGAAATATCTGCCAATCATTAAATGACCATTGGGACAACTGAGGAGAGAATTAAGTGGCTGCACATAGCAAAGAAGACAGGCATTGAGAATTCATTAAGGAATATAGTAAACAAAACAAAACACCATCAAGAAGAAACAGAAATGACAACCAAACTATAGGGAGAAGAGATCTCATTTCCAGTGTAACCACATAATATTAAAGTTGTCTAATTTTCAATAACAACAGCAAAAATATGGTACACAAAAAGAAACAAGGAAGTATGGGTCATATACAAGAAAAAGCAGTCCATAAAAACTAAAGAAATCCAGACATTGGATTTACCAGAGAAAGACTTTAGGCATTACAGATATGTTCAAAGAACTTAAGCTACTCGTGTCTAAGGATGAAAAGAAAATTTGAAAACAATGACTCATTAAATTAAGACTATCAATATGCCAAATACAAATTCTGGAGTTGAAAAATGCAATGACAGAAATGAAAATGTCACTAGTGGAACTCAAAAGCATATTTGAACTGACAAAAGAAAGAATAAGCAAACAGAAGGCAAATCCATTAAGATTATCCAGGCTTGGGGAGCCTGAGTGGCTCAGTTGGGTAAGCATCCAACTTCGGCTCAGGTCATGATCTCAGTTTGTGAGTTCCAGCTCCGCTTATCAGGCTTTGTGCTGACAGCTCATAGCCTGGAGCCTGCTTCAGATTCTGAGTCTCCCTCCTCTCTCTGTCCCTTCCCCCTCTCACTCTCTCTCTCTCAAAAATAAATATACATTAAAAAAAATTATCCAGTCTGAAGAACAATAACAACAAAAAATTAAAATGAATAGAACCATGGGACACCTGGCTGGCTCAGTCAGAAAGCATGCAACTCTTGATCTTGGGGTCATGAGTTTGAGCCTCACATTGCGTGTAAAGATTACTTTAAATAAATAAATAATAAATAAATAGATAAATAGAAAAACTTTATAATAAATAGTACCTTAGAAATCTGTTGGATACAAACAAGTGTACCAATATACATAAAATGGGAGACCCCCAAGGAAAGGAGAGAAAGAAAAGGCAGAATGAATATTTAAAGCAAAATAGCCAAAAATTTCCCAAAGGGGATGCAAAATGTTAAAATGCATATCCAAAAAGTTCAACAAACTTTAAGATAAACTCAAAGAGATCTCCATCTACACATTTTATAGTCAAACTGATAAAAGACAGAACAAAGACAGAAACTGAAACAGAAAAAGAAAAGAGACTCACAAAGAATCTTCAATACGGTTAACAGTTTACTTCTCATCAGAAATCACGGAAAGAAACCAAAAAGCAGTGGAATGCCATAATCAAAGTGCTGATTATCAAAAGATTGTCAACCAAGAATTCTACATAACTCAAAGCTGTCATTCAGGATAAAAACGATAAATTAAGATATCCCCAGATAAACACAATCTGACAGCATTCATCTCTAGGGTACTGGCCTACAAGAAATACTAATGACTGTCTATTAGATTGAAATAAATATTAACAAAAGTCTACACGAAGAATTAACACCACTATAGGTAACTACGTAACATACTACAAAAGGCAGCCTAAATATGTATTTGTTTGTAATGCATTTCTTCTTCTGATTAAAAAGAAAAGCACTGCATAAAACAATAATTATAAGATTGTTTTGCTGGACATAAAACGTACAAATTATTTGTGTAACAATAATAGCGAAAATGTGGTGCAAGGAGATGAAAACACTATTCAAGCAAGGATTTGTTATACTATTGATATTAATCTGAATTAACTTGCCTTAAATTAAGGTATAATTTAATTAAGATGTTAATTGTAATCTCCAGGACTACTATTAAAAAATAACAAAAAATAGTAGAACAGAAATGGCAAGGCTACTAAAATGGTACATCAGACTTTTGCACTCTAACATTAAAATGTCAATAATGAAGAAATAGAAGAACAATAGAATAAAAGAATTATAGAAAACAAATAGCAAAGTGACAGGCATACATCTTAATTTATCAGTAATTATAGTAATGTAAATGAACTAAACACTCCAATCAAAGAGCAGAGTTTGGCAGAGTGGATAATAAAACAAAACAAAAAAGATAATCAAGTATTTGATAGCATCAAGAAACACACATTTAAATCAAAGAAACAAAGAGATTGAAAATAATAAAAAAAGATAGACCATGCAAACAATAACCAAAAGACAATTGGAGTGGATATATTAGCATCAGAATCAGACACGATACACTAATTTGTTGTTAGAAAAAAATAAGGCCATTGTATAACGATGAAAGTCATATCATTAAGAAGACATAAAACATTTATATGTACCTAAGAAAAGAGTCCTAAAATACATGAAGTAAAAACCTGTCGATATTGAAAGAAGTAGCCAATTCAACAAAAAGAGTTGGTGGCTTAAATTCCCCACTTTATTAATAAATAGAAAAACTAGGAAGAATATTAACCTGAAAATGGAAAATGTGAGCAACACTGTAAACCAAATAGACCTAACATATCTATGGAACACCCACCAACAGCAGGATACACATTCTTCTCGAAGGTGCATGGAGCAGTCTTAAGAACAGACCATATGTTAGGCCATAAAACTTTTTTTTTTTTTTTTTTATTTGAGAGATAGAGAGAGAGTGCCGGAGTCCAGCTCCAGCAGGTCCTGGGGTTCCCGAAGGATGAACGGCGTCAGCGAAAAAGTGAAAAAAATAAACAAATAAAACAAAAATAAAAATGGACACAGACAACAGCAGTGTGTTGAACTGGCCACTTTATTGTGGCAAACGTGGCATTATATTTGTTAGCAGTTTCCTTGTAGCATGAGTCATCTATGATTTCTAGCATTACCTAATTCTAAAAATGTTCCTATGTGTAATCACCCTTTAAGGAATAACATGGCTATTTTCTCATAACATTCCCTCCTTCCCTTTGCTTATTGATTAATTTCTTACGTTATTTTCATTCTGTACCTATGTTTATCTATAATCTACAGAGCATTTGCTTTGCTGTTTTCATGAAAGGTCATCTACCACTCAACACCTCAAGTGGAACAGTGACAGGGACATGACTTCTTTGTTGTTTCCCCGAACCATTTGTGGTTTGAGGAACAAGTGTTCGCCTTGGTCCGAGGTGCCAGGAGGGGGCCAAGAGGGCCTTAGGAACCCACGCCTTATACATTCTCAGAGAGACAATGCACCTAGGAACTAACGGACCATTCTGTACTTTAACCAACTAGGTTCCGTCATCATCTGGAATGCCTCCTGGGGGCCAAGTGGGCCTAGGGGTTGGAGTAACTTGTGCCCACAGATACACTCCTTTGTTGTCAGAGTGGGGCTTTTAAATCCATTTGTCCCTACTTGGCTGGGAAATGCATGAGGCTATCCTTCCTTTAGGTAGAGGAGTCTTTATAGGGGGTGGCAAGGGCTAAATGCAGGGCCGCACAATTTCCTTGCGGAACCTTATTACTTTCCCAGTGGTTCTTTTCCCAGGAGACCTGTCGAGGGCAATTCCTCAACAGACAATCCCCCAGGTACTTTTATTAAGGCCAAATTACATGAAAGCGGGAGTACAAGAAGCTTCACTGTCGGAGGGCCACCCTGCAGTCCCGATCCGTCCACCGCCCGGGCCCTGCCATCAGGCTGGTTGGAGAGCTCGGCTTCCGGCAAGAGAGCATGGGGTTGGGAGGCAGAGGGGCAAAGGGAGAGAGAGAGAATCTTCTGTGTCCCTGTGCAGAACTCTATCCCATGACCTTGTGATCGATCACGGCCTTAGCCGAAATCAAGAGTCAACAGACGGAGTCCCCCAGGCGCCCCAGACATTAAACACTTTAAAAGAGTGAAATCATTAAAAAATATTCTTGGATAACAATGGAATTAAACTAAAATGAGATTTGGTGAATTTACAATAGATGAAAAGTAAACAAGACATTTCTGAATGATGAGTATATCATAAAAGAAATTGTAAGATAGATTAGAAAACACATAGAGGTAGGTGAATAGAAATGAAAACACAACGGACTATTTATTATTCCATAAATGGTTCGTAAAAGGAAGGAACATGCTGCAACAGGAAGGAACCTTGCAAACATGAGGCTAAATGAGTACAGCTAGTCACAGAGGCTCATATGTTATATGATTCCATTTATATGAGATGTTCAGTATAGGCAAAACCACAAAGACTGAGATGGTTTTGCAATTTTGAAGTCTTGGGGATGGGGGAGTGGGAATGGGTATTGACTGCAAATGAGCATGGACTCTTTTAGGAGATACAAATGTCTAAAATTATATAGTGGTGGTAGTTACATGAGTTATATACTTCATAAGATGACTTTTATGGCATGTGAATTATATCTGAATAAATTATATGCATATGAATTGCATCTGAATAAACATTTTTAAACGTTTATTTATTTATTTTAAGAGAGAGAGAAAGAGAGAGAGAGAGAGAGGAGTAAAAGTGCTGGAGGGACAGAGAGAAAGGTAGAAAGAAAATCCCAAGCAGGCTCCATGCTGTCAACACAAAGCCCGATGTGGAACTTGATCCCATGAACCATGAGATCACTACTGACTCGATCCAAAATCAGAGTTGTGTGCTTAATCAACTGAACCACCCAGACACCCCTAATGCTTTTATTAATGACAGATAGCAGAACTTAAATCTCGACACAAACCTTCCTGATTCTAAAGGATTTGAGATTCACAGGACCAAATTGTCTTCTTGGGCTTGCAACAAGGTAATACAAATACCACTGGTTGCGCCAAATCATTTATCCCATTTATCATGCAAAAGCATTCACAGCATTAGTGCCTATACAATCATAATCAACAGCCATCAGCATTTGACAGACAAAAGTCTCCAAATAATGAAATTAGTAATACAGCAGAAAAGAGAGGGTAAAACCTGAAAGAGGAAAATCAACACTATAAGAAAAATTTGATCCTTGTTTTTTTTTATATCAGGCATTTTCATCCTATAATAATAGATTTAAAAAGGCTATTCTAATACCCTAATTCAAAAGCTAAGCTTTCTCATGAAGTGCCTCATGCAGATATAGTCTAGACTAATAGAAATTGAAATAGCATTCTTAATATGGAAATATCCTTTGAAATAGATATATTACATTGCCTGATTTGATATTTTAAAGGATAATATCTCACCTCAGTCTCTCTTAATTTGTCTTTTTCTCTCTCTTCCTTTCTTGTGCACACACACACACACACACACAGATACTTGAAAAATAACTTTAAGATTTATCATAGTTATTGGGGACAGTTATAGAAATTATGTTCATGGGTGTTTGACATTTATATTTGATAAGGCTTACAAAATTAAGAACAAAAAGTAGAAAAGTCCTTTATGTAGGCTTTTACTGGAATTTCAGGAAATAAAAAGATGAAAAAATTGAGTTTATATATTGATACTTTTAACATAATAGACATCATTTCTTTTTAAATAAATAAGAAACAAACAAAAAACCAAATAAATAAATAAATAAATAAATAAATAAATAAATAAATAAAACAGGTGTTTAGCCATGAGTAAGATTAGACATCTAAATTGAACAGATATAGAAGCACTTTTCTGCCAAAGTATGTTTAGTACCTTTCTTTGGTAAAGTGTGTAGCTTAATACAGTTTTTATCAGTTAAATGCTTAATTTAAAGTTGAAATGAAAATAAAAGACTGAATATGACTCCATTCTTAAAAAAATAGCCCATGTAAACCCTTAGCTCTGTCTTATAAGTCATAAAAAAACAAAAACAAAAACAAAAAACTTCTAAGTCCTAAATCACTGATTTCTCACAAGAAAAATACATTAGGAGATATATGTTCACACAGGGTATGTAGAAACAAACATTTTTGCCTTTAAATATTAAACAGATAAAATTTAAATCTTTTGGTTACTTATTTAGGGAAAAAAAGATAATAGTCATTTAGGAGGTATCTCACAGTATAACAATACTCCAAAACATGGAAAATAGAAGCAACTATGTTTATTGTTTAACTTATAAATGAAGTAGTGTAAAGGTCTTGAACTGAATCCCATAGTTGAAGATATTTGTATATATCATCTTAAAATTATGTCTTAAAATGTGTTTCAGATTACTGAAAACATTTCATTAGTAATTTTATTTTTTTAACTTTTTTAATGTTTTATTTATTTTTGAGACAGAGAGAGACAGAGCATGAGCAGGGGAGGGGCAGAGAGAGAGGGAGACACAGAATCCGAGGCAGGTTCCAGGTTCTGAGCTGTCAGCACAGAGCCCAACGCAGGGCTCAAACTCACAAACCGCGAGATCATGACCTAAGCCAAAGTCGGACGCTTAACCGCCTGGGCCACCCAGGCGCCCTCATCAGTAATTTTCTAAGGAAATGTTATGACTAAAAATTTTGTCTAAGATACATTGTTTTGTTTTGTTGGAAGAGAAAGGGGTAGTGATTGGGTAAGGGGTAGAGGGAGAGAGAGAATCCCAAGCAGGCTCCACTGTATCAATCCAAAGCCTGACATGGGGCTCGATCTAACAAATCATGAGATTATGACCTGAGTGTAAATCAAGAGACAGAAATTTAACCGACTGAGCCACCCAAGGTACCCTTAAGATACACTGTTTTGAGAAGCTATCTCAGTGACTTATAAAACTTCCCACTCATTCATTTTGTGAGTTTCAGTAAGCCTTGATGCATTTGTGTTTATTGAAATTTAAAAGGAACTCAAGAATGGCTTAAAAGGTGAGCTCTTACTGTTACTGCAAAGGCAAATATATGTACATAATTTCATAATTATATTTACCCTAAAAAAATTTTAGCAACACGCCTACCCTTGCAATTATGGCAATTATACTCCAAATTAGTTCTAAAATAACAAGATGAAAGCATACATAAAAAGATAGTGAAATTTCTCCAAACATACAGGAAGTAGACTTTGGAAGTGGATTCTAAATCTTTAGACCAGCCAACTAGCAAGATTAGTAGAGGAATATAGGGTCATTGGGAAAACAGTATCTGGAGAGACCGTAGTATTGAAAGGAAAATAATCCTTGACAGTCAAATGGCCTTTATTGGATCCTAATTACAGGTTTCCCTTGCTACCCAAAATCTGCTTTATGGCACTGTGCTTTTACCAAAAGTCTGTAATAGTACATGTTTTACACTACCAAAAAATATCCAATAAGATTTTCACTTTTGTGAAATGGTAATTGGTTCCATGTTTTTGCTATGGTAGCTTATGAAAGGGAGTGCTCTATTTTCTGATAACAAGGGAAACCTGTTAACCTCTTCTTGTGGAGCTCATTTCATTATAAGACACCAAATTCATAGAATTTTGCTTAAACGAAACCAAGCATAATATTGTTAGTAATAATCCACAAACACTCCCATGGAAGATTATTTGCACAGGAGTAAAATTTCTGAGTACCTAACTCTGCATTATAAACTCTTTAAAACAAATTTTAAAATTTTGTCAAGGACAAATTGTTTCCCACACTGAAGTTGCATTTATAAGCCTTAGGTCAATATGTTTTTATTTTCTATCAACAGAGTAATGGAAAAAAAAATGACCAATGAAATAGTTATTAAAATTCAGATGGTTTTGTTCTGGTGTATTATAAAGTGGTTCCTTTTCCAGAAGGAAGAAATATATTACATAAAATTACTAAATTTGAAAATTTAATAAATATCTAACAATGAAATCAGCTAAAAAATTCACTTTACTCCAGATCTGAATATTTCCCCTTCCTCTTTACAGTTTTGCCTCGAGAAAAGCTGATACATCAGATTCAGATATGGGCAAATTTTGACCCACGTTCTTGCTTTTTTTTTAAATGTAGCATAAAGAGAGAATATTGAGCAAAGCAGACTGAGAATATTATTTTAATTTAACATATCTGTGTTATTTATAAATATGATACCATTTGAAATAGCAAATGTCATCCATGTAAATAACTAACTGCTCTAATAGAAGAACCACGGATATACTTCTTAAGTGATCCAGTCTAAAGAAAATATTTAAATATTTGTTACAAGAAATGTTATTAGAAAAAACTTCTAAATTGAAATTTTGCATTAATTGCTTAACTTTCTACTTTAATGTGCTTTTTTAGCACTATGATTACATTCTTCTATATCTCACATCATGCATTTTATCAATTATTTTTCTTCATCGAACAGTTACAGTGGAGAAGGTAAGAAAAAGTATGAGGTAAATACTGGTCAGAATATTAAACTCCTGTGAAAATTAAGCAGTTGCCCTATTCATAGAAGGTTTGGCCATTTAGCAGAATCCATGTGTACTCAGACTGTTTTGTTGGTTGTTCTTCAAATTGGTTTTGTTTGCCCCACCAGAGACTTTGGTTTTCAATGTAAAGAATCAAAAATTTTACAGCATTCAAAGTTCTTAAAAATGTGGCTCAGTGCAACTCAGCTTCCAGAGTTCCAGCCTCAGGTTTGCTCACACATGCCAAGGCAGACCATGAATTCTCTTCATTCTACTTCTTATTTTAATTGTGGTGTAATTGACAGGCAATATTATATTAGTTTCAGGTACATGACATAGTGGCTTGACTTCGTATACATTTCCAAATGTGGTGAAATTGTCACCACCATAACCCTAATTATCATCTGTCACCTTACAAAATTAATGCAATTCTATTGACTATCGTACCCATGGTATACATTATAGCCCCATGATTTCTTCACTTTATAGCTGGGGGGTTGTACTTCTTAATCCCCTTCATCCTTTTACTACACCGCCCCCCTACCACTAATCACCTCCCCCACCACGTCTGGCAGCCACCAATCTGTTTTCTGTATCTATGAGTGTAGGTATAGTTTTGTTTGTTTTGTTTTTTAATTTCCACATCATCATGCAATATTTTCCTTTCTATGACTTTTTCCTCTTACCATAATACCATCAAGTTTTATCCATGTGGTTGCAAATGGTAAGACTTCATTGTTTTATGGCTGAGTGGTATTACATTATGTATATATTCTTTATCCATTCATCTATCAGTGGATACTTAGGTTGCTTCCATAACTTAGCTATTGTAAATAATGCTACAATAAACATAGGAGTGCATATAACTTTTCAAATTATTTTTTCCTTTTTCTTCAGGGAAATGCCCAGAACTGGAATTACATGATCATACAGTACTTTTATTTTTAGTTTTATGAGGAACCTCCATGCTGTTTTCCACAGTGGCTATATCATTTTACATTCCCACCAACAGTGTCTGAAGATACTCTTTTCTCCACATCCTCACCAACATTGATATTTCTAGTCTTGATACTAGCTATTCTGAGTAGTGTAAGATGTGATCTCAATGTAGTTTGTATTTCCCTGATGATTAGTGACATTGAACACTTTTTATGTGTCTGTTGGCCATCTGTTTGTCTTCTTTGAAGAAATGTCTGTTCATATTCTCTGCCCATTTTTAAATTTGATTATTTGGGTTTTTGGTGTTGAATTGTATGAGTTCTTTACATACTTTGAATATTAACCCCTTATTGAATGTATCATTTTTAAATATTTCCCCCATTTAGTAGATTGCCTTTTGCTTTGTTGATGGTTTCCTTTGCTGTGCAAATAATTTTTAGTTTGATATATCCTGTTTTTCATTTGTTTGCTTCTTGGTTTTTGTTTTTTTGTTTTTGTTTGTGCATGTGTGTGCGTGTGTGTGTGTGTGTGTGTGTTTACTCGTATTTCCTTTGCCTTTGGGGACAGATCCAAAAAAAAACACAAAACACCATTAAGACCTATGTCAAGGACATTACCACCAATGTTTTCTTCTAGGAGTTTTATGATTTCAGGTCTTATGTTTAAGTCTTTATCCGTATTGATTTGATTTTTATATATGGTGCAGAATAGCGGTCCAGTTTCATTTTTTGCATATAGCTGTCCAATTTTCTCAACACCATTTATTGAAGACACTATCATTTCTCCATTGTATATTATTGACTTTTTTGTTGTAAATTAATTGACCATCAGTCTGTAGGTTTATATCTGGGCTCTTTATTCTGTTTTATTGATCTATGAGTTGGTTTATGCCGATACCATAGGATTTTTTTATTAGTATAGCATTGTCATATATTTTGAAACCAGGGAATGTGAGACCTAGGGCTTTTTTTTTCTCTTTCCCAACATTGTGTTAGTTTTTTAGGGTCTTTTGTGGTCCCATACAAATTTTAGAATTTATTTTTTTTTTAGTTTTGTGGAAAAATTTGTGGGAATTTTGATAAGGATTGCACTGAATCTGTAGATGACTTTGGAAACTACAAACATTTTAACAATTTTAATTCTCCTAAAACATGAGCAGAAAATAGTTTTCCATATATTTGTGTCTTCTTTAATTTCTTTCATTAATGTCTTATAGTTTTCAGAGCGCATGTCCTTTACCTCCTTAAATTTATTCCTACATATTTTGATGCAATTTTTTAAATAATTTTTTAGTGTTTATTTTTGAGAGAGAGAGATAGAGTGTGAGAGAAGAAGTGACAGAGAGAATGAGAGACACCTAATCTGAAGGAGGCTCCAGGCTCTGAGCTGTCAGCAGAGTCCAATGCAGGGCTCAAAGTCATGAACCATGATATCATGACCTGAGCCCAAGTCATATGCTTAATTGACTGAGCCACTCAGGCAGCCCTGATACATTTTTAAATGAACATGTTTGTTTAGTTTGTCTCCCTGATAGTTTATTATTGTGTATGGAAACACAACAAATTTTTTTTCTATTAATTTTGTATCCTGCAACTTAACTGAATTCTTCATTTAGTTCTAACTGTTCTTGGTGGAGTCTTTAGGGTATGCTCCATATAACATGATATAATAGCATGTCACCTGCAAATAGGAAAAGTTTTCTTCTTCCTTTCCAGTTTGGATATCTTTTATTTTTTTACCAATTGCTCCGGCTACTATTTCCAATACTATGTTGAATAAAAGTGGAATTAGTGGGCATCCTTGTTTTGTGCTGATATTAGAAGGAAAACGTGCAGCTTTTCAAGGTTGAGTATTATGTTAGCAGTGATTTGTTGTATATGGCCTTTATGATTGTTAATGTACATTCCCTCTATACCCACTTTGTTGAGAGTTTTTATCATAAATGGATGTTGAGTTTTATCAAATGTTTTTTTCTGCATTTATTGAGATGATCATGCAATTTTTATCAGTCATTTTGTTAATATGGTATATCATGTTGACTGATTAGCAATTATATCATTCTGCATTCCTGAAGCAAATTCCACTTGATCGTGGTGTATGATCCTTTTAATGTACTGTTGAATTTGGTTTGCTAATATTTTGTTGAGGATTTTGCATCTAGTTTGAGTAAGTTTATCGGCCTATAGTTTTATTTTTTTGTTGATATCCTTCTCTGGTTTTGGTATTAGGCTTTATAATGCTTGCCTCATACAATGATTTTGGGAGCTTTCCTCCTTCTTTTTTTGGAAACATTTGAGAAGGATAGGCATTACATCCTTGAATGCTTGGCAGAATTAGCCCTTGAAGCTGTCTGGACGTAGAATTTTGTTTGTTAGGAGGTTTTTGATTACTGATCAATCTTCTTACTAGTATTGCTCTATTCAGATTTTCTAGTTCTTCATGATTCAGTCTTGGCAGGTTGTATGTTTCTCACAATATATCCATTTCTTCTAGGTTGTCCAAGTTTTTAGAATATAATTGTTAACAGTCATCTCTTTTGATCCTTTGTATATCTGTGGTATCAATTGTAAAGTCTCCTCTTCCATTTCTGACTTTATTTATTTGCGCCCTTTTTTTTTTTTTTGGTCACTCCAACTAAAGATTTGTTAATTTTGTTTATCTTTTATAGGAACTGCTCTTAGTCTCACTGATCTTTTCTATTGTCATTTCAATCTCTGTTTCATTTATTTCCACTCTGATCTTTATTATTTTCTTCCTTCTACTAATTTTGGGATCCCTTCTTCTTCTTCTTGTTCTTCTTGTTCTTCTTCTTCTTCTTAGTTCCTTTAGGTATAAATTTAGATTGCTTATTTGAGATTTTGCTTGTTTCTTGAGGTATACCTATGAACCTCCCTCTTGGAACCACTTTTGCTGCATCCATAGATTTTGCCAAATTGCATCTGTTTTCATTTATCTGTACATATTTTTTTCTCTTTTGATTTCTTTGGTGACCCAATAGGTGTTCAGTAACATGTTGTTTAATCTTCATGTGTTTGTTGTTTTCCTGTTTCCTTCTTTAAATTGACATCTAATTTCATTATATTGTGGCCAGAAAATTTGCTTGATATATCGGTCTTAAATACTGAAATTTGTTTTGTGGCTTAATATGTGATTTATCCTAGAGACTGTTCCATATACACTTGAGAAGAATGTGTATTTTACTACTCTTGGATGGAATGATCTCTATATATCTATGAAATTCATCTGGTCTAATGTGTCATCTAAGGTACATTTCCTTAGTGAACTGTCTGGATGATCTGTTGGTGGATGTAAGTGGGGTATTAAAGGCCCCTGCTATTATTGTATTGTTGTCAACTTTTCCCATTAGGTCTATTAATATTTGTTCTACATATATAGGTGCTTCTACATTGGGTGCATAAATATTTATAAATGTTGTAACTCCTTGCTGGGTTGACACCTTTATCATTATTTATTGCAACTCTTTGCCTTTTATTACAGTCTTTGTTTTAAGGTTATGTTTTCTGAGAGAAGTATAGCTATACCAACTCTGTTTTCATTTCCATTTGCATGGAATATCTATTTCCATTTTTTCACTTTCAGTCTGTGTGTCTTTACTTCTAAAGTGAGTTTTGTAAGCTATAACATTACATATATGTAAAATATATATACATATCTATCTATATCATCTATATCTAATCTATCTATCTATCTATCTATCTATCTATCTATCATCTATCTATCTATCTTGTTTGTTTAATGCATTCAGTCATTCTAACTCTTTTGATTAGAGAATTTAGTCCAATTACATTTAAAGAAATCATTGATAGGTATCTACTTATTGACATTCTTCATGGTTTTCTGGCTGATTTTATAATTTTTCTCTATTACTTTCTTCTCTTTCATTCCTCCCTTATGGTTTTGATGTCCTTTTTAGTATTATATTTAGGCCCTTTTCTCATTTTCTTTTGTATTTACTAGAATTTTTTTGCTTTTGTTACCATGAGGTTCATATATATCATCCTATGTACATAACAGTCTAAGTTGATAGTGACTTAAACATGAACACATTCCAATATTCTATATTGTTACTCTCCCCCATGTTTTATATTTTTGATGTCACTTTTTGCATCTTTTATGTATCCCTTAACCAATTATAATAGTTTTATTTAACTTTATTACTTCTATCTTTAACCCTTCTTTGTGGCTTTATAAGTGATTATTACCTTTATATATATTCACTTTTTCCAGTGATTTTAATATCATATGCCTTCTTTTGTTATTATTTCTTTTCATCTTAAAGAAGTTCTTTTTAATGTTTCTTATAAAGCTATTTTAGTAGTAATGATTTTTTTTTTTTTTTTTTTTTTTTTTTTTTTTTGCTTTTGCTTGTCTGGAAAATTCTTTGTCTCTCCTTCAGGTCTGAATGATAACCTTGTCAAGTAGAGTATTCTTGGTTGTAAGTTTTTTGTTTTTCTTTCAGCTCTTTGAATGTGGCATGGCCTTTCTTTGTGGCTTGCACATTTATGCCAAGAAATCTCCCGACAGTCTTATGGCATTTGCCTGGTATTTTAACTTTTGCCATTTTAATTATAATATATCTTGGTGTAGCCCTCTTTGTGTTCATTTTATTTCAAACTCCCTAGGCTTTCTAGATTGGGATCTCTGCTTCCTTCTTTAGGTTAAGAAAGTTATCAGCCATTATTTCTTCAAATACATATTCAGTCCTTTTCTCTCTCTGTTCTCTTCTGTGCCCCCTATAATGTGAATGTTATTCTGCTTGATGCTGTCACATATGTCTCTTAAGTTATCTTCTTTTTTTGAAAGTAGTTTTCCTTTTTGCTGCTCTGAGTTGCATGGCTTTACCTTCCAGTTTGTTGATCTGATCTTCTACCTCATGCAGTCTGCTACTGAACCACTCTAGCGTATTTTTCAATTCAGATTTTGTATTCTTTAGCTCTGCTACTTCTGTTTGGTACTTACTTCTGTTTTCTGTCTCTTTGTTGCGTTCTCACCATGCTCATCTATTCTTCTGAGTTCACTGAGTGTCTTTGTGACTATTTGAATTCTTGGTCAGGTAGATTACTCGTCTCCATATCATTAACGCCCTTTTCTGAATTTGTGTCTTGTTCTTTCATCTGGAAACTATTTCTCTGTTTTCTCATCTATTGATGAGATTTTTGTTTGTTTTCATGTGTTAGGCGAAACAGCTAATTCTCTCAGTCTTGAAGTAGCCTTGTGTAGGTTATGATCTTTCATGTTCAACCTTACCCTAGTTCTTGTTCGTCTCTCAAACTTTTGTGATTATCTAAGCCTCCTGATTTATACTTAATTTATGCTAGTTGTTGAGGGTGTGCCAAAAACTGGCGTGATCCAAGGGGAGGAATTTCACTTGGCACCTAGTTTCAGGCTGATTGGAAGCCATACCCTCAGGCAGCAGCTTTTAAAATATGCAAATATATACAATCCTGTCGGACCACAGCTGTAATCCCTATTGACTTTCAGTCCAGGATATCTGGAGGTGTCCCCTGGGGGACAATTCTTTCTGGGAAGTTTTGCAAAGTTATAACAAGACCAAGTGGAGGCACAAGGATTGTGTCTCCTTGCTTATCTCCCTGGGTATGCCTCTTTTGACTCCAGGGAAAAGGGAAACATGTAGCCTGTCCCTCAGGCTGAAGTTGCAAGCTAATAGGCCATTTTCACAGGAAGACTGGGGTTATGTTTCAGTCTGATGTCTGTGCGGTGCCCTGGCCAAGAGCTGTCTTTCCGATTGTTACAGTCCCATGGAGCTCTGCAATTCTAACCCTCTTGGCTTTGGCGATGCAGCTGAAGAGTGCAGTTGGGCTGGCACACATGCTGGCTTCAGAAAAGCAGTGGGAAAATATCTTGTCTGCACATGCCCGTGTGCTTCAACAATGCAGTAAGATTGCCTGTCTGCACATGTGTGCTGGCTTTAGGCTGGGAATGGGAGGATGACTGCAAGAGCTTATGTCCACTAGCCCTGGACAGGGGGCAAGGGAGTGTTGTAACACCCATGTTGCCCAACTTAATTAAGGAGCGGGAGAACTCCATGATTGTTCATGCTTCCTCATCCCAAGGAGTGGGGAAGGCTGCACCTCCCTGTGATCTCCCGTCTCAGCAAGTGCTGCAATCAGTAGTCCCTGTCTATCCCAGAAAAGCGATTGGAGGCTGTCATATTTGAATTTGCCCATCTGTCCTAGCAGGCTACATGAAGGATGTAACAATTGCATCTGCCAGTGAGTCTATCCCAGGGGAGGGTCTCAATCATACGCTGCCCCTCCAGCCAATGTTTCTGGATTAGTAAATGAATCTCCTTCACATATAATCTCAATTTCCTAAAGAACTCTGTGATCCCTGGACACCGGTCTTGTTGGTCTGCCCAACTAGATTTTCTGGGGTCTTGTCTTTCCAGTACATATTCCAAGTGCTGGCGTACCTGATGTGGGACACTAGCCACTCGCTCCTCTGAGAGAAATGTCTGTCTGGTGAGATCCTTTCTTTTGTTTGTCACCACACCACGTTTGGAGGTGTTTGTGACACCATGTATGTGCCTTTTTTTACTCATCTTGATGTCCTTTTATCCTTTGTTGTAGAAAACAGTTTATCTAGCTTTCAGAGGGATGATCCATATGTGATCACCATAGATTTGGTGCGTCCCTCTGAAGAGGTGAGTTCAGGATTTTCCTATGCAGGCACCTCTCTGCCCCCCTCCAGTTTTCTATCTCAGCATTCTTAAATTTACATAGAACATTCCCTCTACATGGACCATTCTTCTTCCTTGTTTTCTGTCCTGCAGTCTTGCTCGTCTTCAAGGCCTAGCTCAAATTTTCCATCCTCTGAATCTTTCCCCCTCCTATTCCAGGCAGAATTAATCAATTCCTCCTTTATGCTTCTATCACACTTCTGGTGGTGAACTGAAGCTAGCTATCCCTTGTGACAGTTGATTGTTAACTATTCAGGAATTTTCAAGCTGATATTTATACTGCTACGAGCTTTAAATCAGCCATGGTGAAAATATTTACACTATAGTAATGGGCAAACCAAGGCTCTTCCTCTCACCCTCCAGAGAGCTGGTTTTCCAGCATAGCGTTGCTTGTGCATAACTTTATTATGATATATATCTTATTGCCCTTTTGGCTTACAGTTAAAACATAAATCTCTTCTATGATGTAAGGAGCTCACCAACAGCAGAATCAGCATCTTAATTAATTTTTCTACCTCCCAAAACTTGGGAAAACTGTTTGCAAATGACAGGTGATCAATAAATAACAATTTAAATTTAAAAAAAAAGCATAAAAAATTAAACTAAATTGTTTTCCTAACTCATTCATAATGAGCCATTAGGTACATTGTATAATCACTTAAAGATATTCCTAGTTCTGCAATATGTAGAAAAAATATGTCTCTGTGACCCAGTTGTAGAGATTGAACAAGATAATGGTTACCAGAAATGAATTTTAAATAATAAAAAATCTACTTAAAAATCCAGAATCTATTGCTAATTTCATTATGATTGAGGCATTTTATATAGTGCTGTCAATGTCCCTATTGTGTCAAAATTTTCTTAAAATACTTGTGAAAATAAATTAATAAGCAATATTGGAACTAATTCCTCTTTGTGAAGGAAACACTATTATTTAGCTCACTTTTTGGAAATTAAAGTCAAGTTCTATGGCTACATAAAACTTGCTTATGGCACTGAATGAGCAAGGCACTATGGAGGAAAAAAGAGTGAATAAATTATATAATTTCATGTTCCAATCTTCCAGCTAAGCTTTGTCTACTTCTTAAGACAGTCTTTCATGTATAGTTTCCTTCAAATAGTGTTTTCTGCAGTCCAATTAAATTTTTAAAAGTTTGAGATAATTGGAACATACATATCATTTATAATATTGTTTTATTATCTATGTTAAATGATTGCAGCTAAATCGAATATTCCAGGAGTTGATTTGGAGCAATTTTACACTAAATCTGGGTGCATCTACTTTAGAAATGTCTACATTGGATTTCTGATCAAATTAAAAATAATAATTCCAGTGCCAATTGGAACATGACTCAATGGTTTTATTCAACATGAATCCAAAATTTTAGTGAGGAATAAGAACTCTTTTTAATAAATTCTCACTTACAGTTTGTTAAATTAAGACACGTTTCATGACGTAAGAAAACATCTTTTTTGTTATGAGGCAAACAGAAATGTTAATACTGATACTCAAACTTCGATTATGTAAACAAAATGCAGGGGAAAACTAGGCAATAGAGAAGCAAAAGAGTTACATATGAATGAATAGATGTGATTTTATCTCATAACAGTGTTTTTCTTGGTAACTTCATTTTTAAAAGTATATATTTTAGGACTGTGAACTTAAGAATCATTTACATTCATGTCTCTTTTCGATGCTTCACTAATTCTTCTTAGCATTTACATGACGATGAGTAGGAAACCTATGATTCTAACATAGAATCTTACAACCGTGTTTTGCTTACAGTATAAAAGCAATGATATAACAATAGTTCAAACAGAAGAGGACAAAATCAATATAAGGTAACTCATTAAATATTAGGTTAAAATATTTTTTCTGTGAGGCAGAAGAAAAGTTAAGGGCAGATCAACAGTTCTGTGAGTTACACCTTATAAATATTTATCTATTTGCTGAAAGAGCATTTTTGGAATCAGGAGCTATGTGGATGAAACAACGTAGGGAAGAGGTAAAATGAATGAATCTATGCAAATACACTTGATTTTTAACATGAGCAATAGATTTAGACTGATGCTCTAAAACTATGGACATAAAAGCTTTGGATTTCTTTTTAAATAGGTATAGAAAATCAATATCGGTGAGAAATTTTGCAGATTTCTTTCTCGAAGCTGGTTTTCGAATGGCCTCCATGTCTCTGCAAAATGGGAGGAAATCCAGGAAGCCCCAACACTCTGGTTCAAAGAAAGTGTTGTTGACCAACATGTTCATTTTGCCAAGAAAGCTGGAAATTTCCAATTTTATGTGAAGCATTCTAATTTTTAAGTATTGCAGACAAAACAAAACAAAACAAAACAAAACAAAACAAAACAAAACAACAGAACCAATAGGAGCCCAAAACAGATATATGAGTCTAATATATAATAAAGACCATCAGTTTCTGATTTTTCTTTAAATTTCCTGTATAGAACACCGTACATTTTTTCCAAAGGAAATGATACAAACATTTTTAAACTAGTGAATTAACAAAATGACCATTTAAAACTAAATAATTTACTCTTTTCATATCTGTGGCCCTAAGTATTTATAGGACTGCAGCTTTTCTGAGGGAATAAGTTCCAACTCCAGGTATGCCTGGATCATTGGCTTTAAACACCAGGTCTTACTTACTTATTTACTTAGAGTTAGAGAGAAATAAGGTTGAAGGACAAACTGGTAGTAGACATATAAAAAGCAAAGGACTAAAGATCTGATTATGTGTTAAACACTCCCAATTCCCCTGTCAAGAATAATTCAGATTAAAAAAAAATAAGAACCCAGAATCTCTCATATGTGGTCCTAACCATAAACATATATATTTTTCAATTGTATATAATTGTCTACCCTTATCTAAAAGCATTTGAAGTCAATTTGGCATTTTTAAAATGAGGGATTTTAAATATTCATCAAAGGTATACTGTCTCTAAAAATGCTTTTTAGCTATCAAGGAATCAACCTTAATCTGGCCATTTTAGTGGACATTTAAAAAACCGCCGAGCAATGCAAGAAACATTGAAAATTAATCTGAAGGGCAAAATGACCCATTTAAGTATATTTTTAAATCAGTTCAAATGAGAGAACTTTTGGGTAGACTTCATCTGAATTACCATTTTGACCAAGTTAGCAGCATATAAAACAGGAAAGTTGTTATATGAAGGAAAACTGAAAATTCTACTTTCTACTTCTCCCCAGATATGTGTGCAGCCCAAGAAATATAATAGCATAGTTTGGTTTCTTTAACCTTATCTCATTAACTTGAGTATATAAAAAATATATTTCTCCAAAGAGTCTACTTATATTTGTACCATTAGTCAGACTTTAAAAACCTTAAAAACAGGATATGTCATCTCCTGGTTATTGAAATTTAGGGTATTTTTAAGGATGCCCCCAAATACTTTAATACAGGACAATATTTCACAATGGTCAATTAAATAATTTTCTATGTTTTCTGTATTTTAACCCTGCTTTTGGAGATTCATCCAAATGCCTTAAATTGTATTTTAACTTTATATGAGAAGTAATTCTTTAAAAAACTATAAATGTATATTTTAGTATGCCAAAGATTATTTTAAAGCTTTTTGGATATGCCCTCATCCCTATAATAACAAAATACTGTGTCTTCTGGGGCGTGTTTTTTTTTTTTTTGATTATTGAGATAAGCTTGTTAATTATATACATTACCTTGTTTTATTTTGCCTAATTTCACAACAAAATGAGGCAGAGATTGGTTGGGGAGTCATTGGTTTGTTGAATGTTATCTATAATACCAAAACTAACAATACATTTGAAATAAATCATTTTAGATGTTTGCTTTTTCATCACATTAAATGTCAAGCACTTTTCACACGTCATATTTTTAATAACTTTGCATTTTAAAATAGTTTAAGATTTACAAGAAAGTGGCAAAGAACATTGAGATTTCTTATCAACGTCACAACCAGTTCCCGTTAGTAACATCTTACACTAGTGTGGAATATTTGTGATAGTTAATGAAAATTATTGATATATTAATATTAATGAAAGAGGATCTTTTATTAAATTTTCTTAGTTTTCATCCAATATCCTTTTTTTATTTTATTTTATTTAAAAAAATTTAACATTTATTTATTTTTGAGAGACAGAGAGAGACAGAGCATGAGTGGGGGAGGGGCAGAGAGAGAGAGAGAGAGAGAGAAGAGACACAGAATCTGAAGCAGGCTCCAGGCTCCCAGCTATCAGCACAGAGCCCGATATGGGGCTCGAACCCACAAACCGTGAGATCATGACCTGAGCCGAAGTCAGATGCTTAACCGACCAAACCACCCAGGCACCCCT
Organism: Lynx rufus; assembly: GCF_022079265.1. Lineage (NCBI taxonomy): Eukaryota > Metazoa > Chordata > Mammalia > Carnivora > Felidae > Lynx > Lynx rufus. The sequence continues at coordinate 22,785,044 of NW_025814845.1, read as the reverse complement.
CCAATAGCTTTTTTTTGTTCCAGGATCTCATCATCATATCTAATTTATGCTCCTCTTGGCTATGATAATTTCCCAAACTTTTCTTTCCTTTTTTTTTTTTATGACATTGACAGTTTTGAGGGGTACCAATCAAGTATTTCACTGGCTTTCCCTCATTTGGGATTTCCCTGAAAGCTTTTCTTATAATTAGATGGGGGATATTGGTTTGGAGAAGGAAAACCACAAGAGTAAAGTGCCATTTTTATCACACCATTTCAAGGTTACATGCTATTAACATATCTTATCACGACTGATGGAATGAATCATTGATCACCTGGCTGAGGTTGTGTTTGTCATGTTTCTGCACTCTAAAGTTACTCTTTAGGGGCACCTGGGTGGCTCAAGTCAGTTGAGTGTCCAATTCTTGATTTCAGGTCAGGTCATGATCTCAGGGTTGTGAGACTTAGCCCCATGTCAAGTTCCCCACTGACAGCACAGCCTGCTTGGGATTCTCTCTCTCCCTCTCTCTCTTGTCCCTCCCCCACTTGCACACTCTCTCTCTCTCTCTCTCTCTCTCTCTCTCTCAAAATAAATAAATTTAAAAAAATAAAAAAAAAGGTTACTATTTTATTCCTGTTTACTTAGCGTACTTTATGGAAGGCAGTCACTAGGAGCAGTCTACACTCAAGGAGAGGGAGTTATTTCCAAATTCATGAGAGTGGAGGCTCTGCATAAATTATTTGTAATTCTTCTGCAAATGGGGATTTTTCTATTCTTTCTGATTTACTTGTTTACCTAATCATTTATTTATATCATGGATGTTTATTTTATACTTCGGGTCACTTCACAGTTTTCCAGCTTTGACTTTTGGAAGCTCTTTCAGTTGACTCCCATTTTCACATTGACCCCCCCCTCCCTCACTACCCCTATACAAATCACATAATTCTCACTGGTGTGTGTGTGTGTGTGTGTGTGTGTGTGTGTGTGTATGATCCCCTTTATTTTGTTTTTGTTGTTTTTAGAAAGGTTTTATTTCTCTACTTTTGAAATAGAATTTTACTGGCTATAGGTTTCATGGTTGGTGGGGTTTTTTAATGTTTGTTTATTCCTTCATTCATTCGTTCATTCATTCATTCATTTTGAGAGAAACAACATGAGCAAGGAAGGGGCAGAGAGAGAGAGAGGCATCAAATGTCACTGTGCTGTTACTGCAGAACCCATCTGGGGCTCCTACTCATGAACTGCAAGATCATGATCTTAGCCCAAATCAAAAGTCTGACCCTTAGCTGACTGAGTCAGCCAGGTGCCCCAAGGTTTTTTTTTTTTTTTTATTATTCTCAAAATTATATATACCTGAATTTATTCTCTTTTTGCATGACATCTGGCAAGAAGTTAACTATAATACTTATGTTTGGTGGTCTACAGTAAGTTTGTTTTTTTTTTTTTTTCCTTCTGGCTTCTTCCAAGACTTTCTGTGTCTTTTTTTTTTTTTTTTTAATTTTTTTTTTCAACGTTTTATTTATTTTTGGGACAGAGAGAGACAGAGCATGAACGGGGGAGGGGCAGAGAGAGAGGGAGACACAGAATCGGAAACAGGCTCCGGGCTCTGAGCCATCAGCCCAGAGCCCGACGCGGGGCTCGAACTCACGGTCACGGACCGCGAGATCGTGACCTGGCTGAAGTCGGACGCTTAACCGACTGCGCCACCCAGGCGCCCCGACTTTCTGTGTCTTTAAGTTTCTGCAGTTTGAATATGATATGGCTCCATGTGTTACTCTAGGTTGAATGGGTATTTATCCTGCTTGTCCCTCTTTTAGCATCCTGAATCTATTGTTTGGTGTCTTTCATTGATTATAAAAAATTCTCTGCTATTACTTCAAACGTTTATTCTACTTTGTTCTCTCATCTGCTTTTGCTGTTCCATTTTTGCGCATTTTACATGTTTTGAAATTTTCCCACAGTTCTTTGGCACTCTATTTTTTTTCTTAATTGTTTTTTCCTTTCAATTTCAATTAACTATCTTTGAACTTACTGATTCTTTCCTTAGCCATGTCATGTCTACTGTCAAATCTGTCAAAGGCCTTCTTCATTTTTTCCTACAATGTTTTTTATTGCTAGCATTGTCTTTTAATTCTTTCATAGAATTACCATACCCCTGCTTATAATACTCGTCTATCTTGCAATAGTGCGCTTACATATTTACTTTTTCTGGTAGTGTCCTTATATATGAATCATAATTATTCAAAATTTCCTGAGTGATAAGTCCCACACGCTTATTATATATGGGTTTGGTTATGATGATTACTTTTTTCTTTTTGCACTTTTTTTTTGTTGCCTTTTGACATGTCTTGTAATTGATTGGTTGAAAGCCAGACATGTTGTATGAAATAGTAGGACCTGAGGTATCTAGACTGTTATCGTGAGATTTTATGTTAATCTGTCTATGAGTTGGAGTGTGTTTAATGTTTGTTATAGTTGTAGATAACAGAAGGTTCACATTCTTTTAATGTTCATGTTTTTGTATACCCTGCTGACTTTGGGTTTCCCTAAATATTCCTCCTTGGAGACAGTCTATATCATGTAACCCTTTCAATTAGAACTCACTCTTGCTACTCTTACTATACTGAAGTCCTTTGATGCGATGGTAAGGTGTGGGACAGGGGCTGCACTATATAATATGAAGACTAAAATCTAGTCGTTTAGTGGGCCAGTGTACCCAGGCTGTGACCTCCACAAGTATTTCACCCATTATACACTTGTTCCTTCTGTTTCCTATTCCCTTTCCTGGGTATAGAATTCCCAAGTGTTCTCAGACTACATCCTTGGAATTCTGACCCCTGTTGACTATGCTTTGTTTTGTTTTCCATGTAGGTGAGATTAGGAGGGCTGGGAGTGACTAGATTGGGGGAGGGGGCTCCCCCCTCTCAGCTGGAATAAAGCCTAGGCAAAGTCCTTCCTCCAGGAGAATATCTATGTATTATTTAGAAGGATTTGGGTAGATTTCACAATGATTACTCTTCCTTTTTCCTCTACTACAGTCATGAAGGAATATTTATCAGATATTCTTTGTAAGAACCTGATGTGGGGGCACCTGGGTGACTCAGTCAGTTTGGCATCCAACTCTTGATTTCGGCTCAGGTCATGATCTCATGGTTCATGGGATCAAACACCATATCAGGCTCTGTGCTGACAGCGCAGAACCTGCTTGAGATTCTCTCTCTCCCTCTTTCTCTGCCCCTCCCTCTCTCTCACTCTCTCTCTCTCTCTCAAGATACATAAACACACACACACACACACACACACACACACACACACAAAACCCATGTGGTTCCTGAGAGTAAAACATATACAAGCAGCTTCTATCTGCCCAGCTAGTCCATACTCATACTCCAGCAATTAAGGCAACATTACCATTTACATATTTCCATTAGTTTAGGTCTCCAGTGGGAGACCTAACAGGTCTAACAGGAGACCTAACAGACCTAACAGGTCTCTGTTAGCAGATTTAGTCTTTCTCTCAATGGCTGGGTCTTTCTCTCCAGGGTTCAGGATGGCAGTTTGCCCCACAACCACAGGCCTGTAGTGGGTACACGAAAAAAAAAGAAAATATTGATTATCTGCCCCACATTTTGTTGTTGGTTTAAGGATGGCAATGACAACTTTGAAGCTCTTTATACGTTGGAGTTTAAAATAGTGAAATAATTACCTTTTAAATGTAAAATCTTAAAATTCTTGTGGGTCATTCAGTCCCCAATATTTGTGGAAACAAAAATATAATAATAGGTTATTTCCTAAATCAGGTAAAAGATAACCTATAGGACTATAAATTTCATGAAAGTATCTCCTATAAAGATAAGGTGAGGAGTTCTCTGGAAAGACAACACATTTTTGAATACATGCTTAAAAAAGATAATGCATTTTTAATAATTAAGTTTATTTCAAAAGTATGCAAATACATTTATTCACATAGTATCAACCTATGGAAGTCTCCACACCTAGGGAATACTGAGTCTTATAATTTCTACCGTAATTACATTTATACTTAAGCTAAGGAAAGGACAATTCAATTTTAGCTTTTAGGACATTAGCTGATTTATTCAGGGGTCAAAATGGGTATGTTCCCTTGAAAAGCAATGAATCGACTCAATGCATTCCATATCCCATATATTATTTTTATAGCTAAGGAGTCCTTGATATTTTTAGGATTGCCTATAGTTTTTACATGTGTGTGTGTGCCTCTACTGCAGAAATTAGTAGAAAGAAAGAAAGAAAGAAAGAAAGAAAGAAAGAAAGAAAGAAAAAAAAGAAAGAAAGAAAAGGAAAAACAAAAAGAAAGAAAGAAACGTATGATACCTGGAACTTCAGCTGTTTGCCCATTGTATATTTGGATGTATGTGTACCACTGAAGTTTTTTTACAAGTACTCTTCCAAGATTGAAAAGAATTTCTCATAATGTTTCTGCAACGTAAGTAAAATAGGTCAGACAGTATGTGAGCTTAAATGAAAATCACTAAGGAAGACTGCCCACAAACATACTTCTCTTCTTTCTTCTTTAGCTTTCTAAATGTATCTACCCCGCTGAATAGAGACTTTCAATAGGGGAATGAAAATACAGGCTATTGTGTAGGTGTATAAATTGTGTGCACTGACCTAAACCAAAATTGTTAACATAATTCAGAGTCATAAGTTTTGGCAGATGAGTGTGTGACAGAAAAATGCACACTAGGTGGAAAACAGGGTGACATATTTATTCTCAACTGACTGGTTAATGCAGCTATGTCCTGTCTGTCCTATGTAACTCTGTATTAAAATTTTGAAGAGGACATTTCTTTGTAACAGCATGATACGTCTTTTGATATCATCTGACTTCATATTATACTAAGATACTAAAATGTAGCATATACTTGCTATGTCTTTAAAGAGGAAAAATCAAGATGGAATGCATGATGGACTAAGTTGATTACTAAAGACAAGTATATTTTAAACATTGTGTAACTAGTAAAAAACAAACAGCTAATAGACGAGAGAGGATACGGTCACAAAATGGAACATGAAGATTCGTTAAATTAAGCACTCATAACTATGCAAATTTGAGACTAAAATTTATCATCTTATGATTACGTTTATACAAGCAATATATCTTTTAGACTTTTTACAGGGAATATGATGCAGAAATAGGACTTAGATCAATCGGTCAGTGAAATATGCCTGACTTTATATCCACTGACAGGAAAATTTGTAAATTACCCAAAAGTTACAAAAACTACTTTTCAATGTCATTTTGTCTCCTGCTCACACTTAAGTTTGATTTAGAGTGTGAAAGAAATGGCACATACCCTACTTGCTATATAAAGTTCATATTTAAGGGGCACCTGGGTGGTTTAGTCAGTTAAGCGTCCAACTTCGACTCAGGTCAGGATCTTGCATTTGAAGAGTTTGGGCCCCAGGTCTGGCTTTGGGCTGACAGCTCAGAGCCTGGAGCCTGCCTTGGATTCTGTCTCCCTCTCTCTCTGCCCCTCCCCCGTTCATGCTCTCTCTCTGTCTCAAAAAATAAATAAACATTAAAAAAAAAAAAGTTCACATTTAAGAAATAGGTATTTTTGAGCCAGAATTTTTTCCTTCCTTTCCAAACTGGAATTTAGAATGGGAGAGTTGTTTTTGTTTGTTTGTTTTTTTGTTTAGTTTAGTTTTGTTTTGTTTTGAAGAAAGCCCTGGTGTGCTAACTTTAAAGAATAGATTGGGCTGCAGTGGAGGAAGCCTATAAAAAAGAGAAAGAAGCTTAAGTGCCTACTTCCTCCTTGAAACTGTAGCCAGCAGTTAGAAATGGAAAGGAACCTAGAAGATAATTAAGATAAATCACATCCTGAAGCCTTTTAATATTTTTTGCCCTAGGATTTAGAACTTGTGATTTTAGTTTTTTTGGAAAACACTTCAATGATGCCTGACATTTAAACAATTGTTTAAGACGGGTGCCTGGGTGGCTCAGTCGGTTAAGTGTCCGACTTCGGTTCAGGTCATGATCTCGTGGTTTGTGAGTTCGAGCCCCACGTCTGGCTCTGTGCTGACACCTCAGAGCCTGGAACCTGCTTCAGATTCTGTGCCTCTCTCTCTCTTCTCTCAGCTCCTCCCCTGCTCATGCTCTGTCTCTGTCTCTCAATAATAAATAAACATTAAAAAATTTAAATAAATAAATAAGCAATTGTTTAAGAGAAGAAAATAATCATGACAGCAAAAGATGAACTGAACTGTACTCTGGACAGGAAGGAATGTAAATGGGAGTGTGTGATTTTAAAGCAGTGCACATCAAAAACAATGTGGTGACAAACAAGCAAGCTAAGTGACTTTCAAACTGTGAAACTAGGTCAAATATCAGATCAGGTGTGTTTCTGTAGCAGCAGCATTTTGTTACCTGAATTGCTTAAGTTTGAATATTGAAGTTTAGTGTATTTACTTTAGTTTAACTATACGTGGCTCCAAATTTCATTTAGGAGTTAACTTTCTATCCCTGAACTACCTGAGGCAAGATAATAGCACAAATAAACAGCAGTTTCTAGAGTCATGGCTTAATCTAACATTATTCACATCGGATGATAATCACAGCTCATTTGCTCATTTGGGAGTCTTTCCTTTGGATCTTAAAAATAGCCTGATATAATGCAGTCCCCTGAGAGGAATATCAACAAAAAGCACTGTTCATCTTCCCTAACCTTAGTTAATAATAAATCCTTGTCAAGGAACGCTTGGCAAAAGGTTAGATTGGGAGAGAAGAAGTCTTGCAAAAAAACCCAGTGACTTCAGGAAGGAGCAAAGAAGAAATGAGGGAAAGAGGTTAATGAAAGGAGTTAGTATCTGAAAAAAATTATGTATATGTATATATATGTATATGTATATATATATATATATAAAATACAACATAAAATATATATTATAGTGTAATATATAATAAATATATATACATACTAACATACACACATACTATATATGTAGTGTATATATATATATATATATGTATACTACATCATTAGCTCATATTTAAACATTATTTAACATGTAGAAGGTAACCTAAGAGTTTCAACATCTATCATCAAAGGGTAGTTGGGGTCACAAACCCAGAAGTTGTTATATACACTTTTCATAGCAGATTTTTCCAGAGCAAATCTGAATTTAAGTGGCGTCTTGCACTTTCCCTTTTCATTATGCCCTTGCCCCTTTTTACTCAATTGGCCTGAGTGACCTTTCTGCTCTTTATGCACAATTATTTCACCAGTTTCATCCCACTTGCCCAGTGGAATCGTTACTCCTGGGTCTGAGAATGCTCTTGCTTCAATTCCTGTGTTTCTATCTCAGGTCTCTTGTGGTTTAAGAAAAACAGTTTAGACTCGACTGTAACTTCCTGAATGAAGATTCCCCCTTTGAATTACTCCTCCTTCCTTGAATTTTGATTTTTTTTAACTTCTCTGACCAGAACCAGTACTTACAGAGCTGACCAAGAGACATTTTTCTTCCATAGCCTCTGTTCTTAGACACCTCATCAGCATTGACCTCTCAAACTCTGTTCTTGGCTTCCTACCTATCCCCCACATATTGACATGCACCAAGGGAATTAGCACACCATGCATGTTTATACATGCCACGTTGTCCTGAATTTTTATCTGAAACATATGATCTTTCATTCTTTGAGGATTTAAGCAGTCATCAAAACGCACCACTTAGATCTCTCACTGCAAGAAGTGTAATTGACAACCCCACCATTTTCAAACTGAAGATCTTGTTCTTTCAAGCTGCTTTCAGCTAGGAACTGAGCATGGCTGGCCCATTCTTGCAACATGTGGCAACCTTGGCCTAAGCACACACTCCCCTATCTTCCTCCATGAACCTTTGTAGAAACTATACTATAGTTCAAGACTCTTAATACACATTCCCCTTTCTTTCCCTCTCTGCTTCAGAAATGTTATATTTGCATCAGACCCGAAGACTCACCTGGCTTTTCCCCCTTATTCTTCATGGGTGTTTTACCCAATCATTTTTCCCCCATTTCTATTTCAGGTTGGTGTTTGCTTTTTGGAAAACCCAAACTGACGTAAGAACGTAGCATATATGGCCTCCATTCAAAGTATCATGCCCATTAATGAATTTTAATGTAAAGTAGTAAACAATTTCATGGCTACTTAAGTTGGAAGTATTTGGAATGAAATACCAGTTCTGTAGAGCACTAGTTGTATAATTTTAGACTCTAATATCAAGTCTTAAGCTATTTTCTAAAATAAAAATACCAATACTTTTTTCATATAGGAGGAGGATCCTCGTAGAGGAGGATTTCTACATATGGTAAATATCTGTTAAGTGGTAACTTTAAAAGTAATGAATGAAGAATCAGGAATCTTTAGGAAATTCATTTTGGACAGTTGACGCAATGGGCATTGAAATGCAATTTTTATATTCTTCTAGAGGACTGAGGAAATGTCAATTTGAATAAGGAGAAGAAAGATTGGTGCGGTTGGCAAGCTCTCCTGGAACTACCTGTGCAGAGTTGAAGTTTTCCTGAAAGTCCTGGGGGGGCCAGAAGTCCTGACTTGGTAAGGGATTTCGGTAGGTTTTAGTTTTTAATAGGAAAGAATCACAATCCCATGAAAAATGCATCGCTAGGACCCCCACAGACCTGTAGAAACTGAACTTCTGAAATTTTAGCTTTAACAGTGTTTTTTGCCTGCATTTGAAAGATTATGGAAATGGCCTCATTTTTAAGTTACCCCCATCCTAGGCATGATCTTTTGGGGTAATTAGTGCTGCGTCCTCAGGTCATTTTAACCCTCAGATAATCTGACTGATGCAAAAGGAAAGAAACATATGGCAATTCAGAATCTTTGTAAGGTTTAAATGTAGTGAAAACATCATTAAAAGGAACTACAGGTGTTTGATATAGAATTTTGATCTGCAAAAGTCTGCTACGTGAAAAACATAGTGAGTTTGTATTTTAGTTTATTATTCAAACAGAATCTGCAATAATCAAATATTAAAGTTCTATATACACTAGTAATGTCCTGCTAGTTTAAGAACATGATATGCACGACAGAAGAGAGGTTTTGAGGTCAAGTCTGTCATTTCCTATAACGTGACTTCCTTAAAGATAGATGGTAATGCAGGTCAGTGATAAGAAAATAATGGACCGTGTATATTCAGACAATAAGTTAACACTGCAAGAACAAATTTGGCTTCTTTTGAAGTATCAGAGCTTTGATTAAGCACTTAAAAATGTTACCGGTGGGAAAGTCTGTGTTGTGTGGATGGAGGTCTCGGTTCTGGCATTCCCCATGAAAAGATTTACGTGAAGATCTATGCTCCGATAAAGACAGCCAGAAGGAAAGTAGCAAGGGCAATGCTCTCAAGGACGGAGAGTGGGCAGGTCGGGGCGAGGTGGAACTGGCCTCTAGGTTGCTTTGGGATTCCTTGTTTATTGGGTCTCTCTGGGCTGGGAGGAGCTAAAAGTCACAGTGGGGTGGTCTCTAGTGGAGGCTGCTTTCAATCATTTGGGGGGGACTCCTCCCACAGGTAGGGAGGGGGAGGTTTTGATCCCACAAAGTTAGTACCAGAAGCATCATGGCAGCCTTTATCCATGTGGGAGTAGGGAGGTGCTTATAACCACTAGGCAAATTCATTATAATGAGTCTACAGGGTTACCCTGGGGCAACCGTGCAAGAGGACAATGCGTGCTCTGCACCTGTGTCTCTTGGTCTGTCAGCCACAAGGTCTTGGAAGCCACAAGGTCAGGTCAGCTCCTGTCTCTGTCATTCCCCTGCTCAAGGACGGGGGGATTCCTTCCACTGCTCATGTCTAACTTCTACCTCACAAAAATAAGATGTTACCTCTTAGATTACTGGTGCTATCTGAGGTGATGATTCACAAATGAAACAACACGGAAAAGAAAATGGATAGACAGAATTTCTTTAACAGATTTATCTGTAATTACATTCTAAGGAATTATATACAGTGATGCTGAGTGAACAAATTCATATTATTTTAGTAGATGTAATAAATAAGAAATCCCCTGTAATATTGGCAGAAATCAGTTTCAGTGGAGTAAAGAACATGAACTTGCTGAAAAATGGGCTATTGATAACATAATCACACTGTGTATGAATCCACAGCAAGTAGTAGTTTGTTTTTTTTTTAAAGTTTTAGAAACTCGGTGAGCCTGGATGGCTCAGTTGGTTAAGTGCCTGGCTCATCATTTCCACTCAGGTCATGATCTCAGGGTTTGTGAGTTTGAGACCCACCTAGGGCTCTGTGCTCACCCTGCACAGACTGCTTGAAATTGTCTCTCTCTCTCGCTCTCTCTGCCCTTCTCTCCCCTGCCCCCGCACATGCATGTGAGCCCACATGTGCTCGCTCTCTCTCTCTTTCTAAATAAAGAAACTTAAAAAAAAAATTAAAAACTCATGATCAAATCATACAGTTGAGGGCTAGAAATGAGACCTTGTACCCAAGAATAATATTGCCAATTTAGAAGGATTTTTTTTCCTCTTAAACCAGAGATTAGAAGATTTTTCTGTAAATGGCCACATATTAAATATTTTTAAGCTTTACAGGTCACTTATGGTCTTTGTTCCACACTATTTTGTTTCTTTCTTTTTTCTTTTCTTTTCTTTTTTAAACAACCTTAAATATTTTTGAACTTTTCTTAGCTAGAGGTGGAGCACACAATGACCAAAGGCCAGATTTGGCCCTGAAGGCTGTAGTTTTGCCTACCCTTGACTAGTATTCTTGAAATAAAGATATTCACACCCTGCACAGAGAGGGTGCTGCAGAGGAGACAGGATCAATGAACTCCCCTGATAAGATAATGAGTTAAAAATAACAGAAAACTCTATCCCCAGGTTCTGGGATATCACACATCTCTTAGAGAGGACTGGAATATCTATAAATGAGAAACTTACCTGATTGGACTATCATATGGAAATGCAATCAATAGTCTACATCCCCTTTCACATTCTAGCTGGTACATTTGATTTTGTTCCTTCCTTTCCTTCCGTGCCCATTTCTCCTTTATAGATACAAAACGATTTATGATTTTTAATAGGAATAACTGAATATATTCCCCCATCTTATTTAACATAACGGACGAAGGAAAAATCGGTGAAGAATTTGTAGTTATGATGTGATTTTTATTTTTTATCTTTCATACAGAATTATTTGACATGGCTTAAGTTGAATGTAGCAAAAGTGTCTCCACTCACTTGAAATTAGAAGACTGCTTAACTTTGAGATATTTTAACAAACATAGAATTATCTACATTGCATGTATAGAAAAGAAGGCAAAGGCCTTAATTGCTTTTAGTGCTTCCAACCCACAAATCAAGTGGAAGATTTTAAAAGAGCATAAAAGAACATATTTTTGTGGCATTCTGAAATACCCTTATTTGGAATGCTAATTATAATCAGCACACATATTATAGTGTTTCATCTAGAGAATAATATGTTTCACTTTTGACCTTATAGCCTTCTATGATGTCCTTATGCAGAATTCACATTTCAATGACAAAAGAGGCCAGAAAAGAAGTCTGTTGATGGATGTTAAAAGCTTCCTGTGGACGCACATCATAATACTTTTTGATCACCCTCGATGAGACATTTTTTGCAAGATGCCCCACTTAAATAGAATGTGATTCTAATCCTTACATGATTGCAGTTTCCAAACAAAATAAGAAAGAAAGAAAAAGAAGGGAGACAACATATAAGAAGTGAAACAGAGAATTAAACTATAACTTATGGAAGAAATGAGGAAGCAAAAAAGAATGACGTAGAGAGAAAGGTGCATTTTAGAATGTATGAACCAAACGTGAACAGTACCAAAGTAATATAAAGTGACAAGCAAAAGCACAGGAAACAAGACATGGGGACAAAAGCCATTTAAAATTTTCAATTTGCTTGACGGCTTTGAGCAAAGCGTGTATTTTATAGTTTCTTTTTCTATTTGAGAGTGGAGACAATAGTCGAATTGAGCCTGTATGTTCAACAAATACCCTTGGGTATTTTCGACATTTTAGTGAATTTATATTGCATCGAGATTGCCAATTTTATGGAATATGATGGGACCATCTGGAATGGGCCTAATACGGTAGCCACGAGCCACTTGTGGCTCCTAAGTGTGGCTCGTGCAAAAAAGGAACTGGAACTTCAATTAAATTCATTTTAATTTAAAGTTAAAAATGTGAGCCCTGATAATATTTTTCTGTTACAATATTGCTCTTTTGGCAGGATTACATTTCACTGTAACCATTGTGTTACATTAGATGACATTGTTGTATTGGGGTGCCCATGTTGAACTCAGGCATGGTTTCTAGTATCATAAATAAATATATCAACAATCTAGTTAGTATCAACAAATTCCGTTCAATTGGTGTGTGTGGGTTTTTTTTTTTTTGATGCAAGGGTGTAATACTGTAATGTGATTTTTAAATATTTTATGAGAGCGTGAGTTACAGTGATACCGATATAAGTGGTTATTGATAATTAAATGGAAATATCTGGGCACTTGGCTGGCTCAATTGGAAAAGCACGCAACTCTTGATCTCAGGGTTGTGAGGGGTAAAGCTCCGTTGGGTGTAGAGATTACTAAAAATAAGTAAACTTTAAATGGAAAGATTATTCTAATGATAAAAAAATATTTTCCAAATTTAAAAACTATATGAACAAACTTTAAAATGTAAAACAAAGGCATAGTACCTATGCAGAATGGAGTTTGTACTGTGACTACCATAACAGTAATGAAAAATAAAAAGATTAGGAGAAAGCTTGCCTCAAATGTCACCATCAGTGGCCATTGCAACTCACCACGAGAGAACAAACTGAAAACGAACTGTTGGGTAAAATAATATTAAAAACAGCAAAGTGTGCAATAGTAATAAACATTTCCAGCAAAACAGGTAAATTCCTTGAAATATTTCCTCTCAACATTAAAAAAAATCGGTAAATTTGATAACCTGAATTCAAAATTAAATGTCCAAAAAAGTTTGTATTGCTTTTAATAGGGTATGAGCTTATACTTTGGTCAGCTATAAAATAGACAGACTTAGATTAAAAGAAACATTTTTCAGTGGTAGTATAAGAAGTTGTTATTTTAGGGGCATCCGGGTGGCTCAGTCAGTTAAGCATCCAACTTCTGCTCAGGTCATGATCTAAGGGTTCGTGAGCTGGAGCCCTACATGGGGCTCTGTGCTGATAGCTTGGAGCCTGGAGCCTGCTTTGGATTCTCTCTCTCTCTCTTCTCTCTCTCTCTCTCTCTCTGTCTGGCCTCCCCACTCACACTCTGTCTCTCTCTCTCAAAGATAAATAAACATTAAAAAAATATTTAAAGAAGTGGTTATTTCAGTTATGGCTAGTTTGTAAGAAAATGGTGAAAAGGTTAATGTCTATACAAAGTTGTGTGAGTTTGGGCTTGAACTCATGAACCATGAGATAAGGACCTGAGCCGAAACTGAAGTTGGACTGAGCCACCCAAGCGCCTCTGAAAAGATTTTTTTTAACGTTTATTCATTTTTGAGAGACAGAGATAGAGCACGAAAGGGGGAGGAGCAGAGAGAGGCAGACGCAGAATCCAAAGCAGGCTCTAGGCTCTGAACTGTCAGCATAGAGCCCCATGCGAGGCTCAAAACTCACGACCTGAGCTGAAGACGGATGCTTAACCGACTGAGTCACCCAGGTGCCCCAGTGAAAAGATTGTTTTTAATTCAATTAAGCTATCAAGGAATTGCCAGTACAACACAAGACTTTTTTTTTAATATCAAAAATCAATTGATTCAAAATTGTACTTACTTTTCTTTAGCTTTAGATGAATTGTGTTTTGTCTTCAAGAAAATCTAAATGTCATTGAGGACTAGTAACGCAACCCATGGAATAGGTATTTAAAATATTTAAAACATCTGTCAAAGAGTGTGACATAAGAAATAATGATTTCTATTATAATACAAGAAACGTCATTATAAAAGATCAAATACCCAGGTATAGTGGAATTTTAAAACAAGAGACTGGTGTTTTTCTTAGAGCATCATTTAATTCTTTAAGGCATATGGATAATATTTGTGCTTATTAAATGGAAGCAGACTGTTTGAAAATCATCATGGGATTAATGGTTAATATTCTTGCATATATATGTACAAGTGTTATGAGTCATCACCAGTTTATGAAACTGTTGAAAGAAATAGAAGATAATGGTGATTTGTATTTTGGAAAAACTCACTGCCTGAATATTAGAAGGGTTTTATAAAGATTCATCATACTGTTAATTCCATTTCAAGATTTTCTTTCTTTTTTTAACGTTGATTTTATTATTATTATTATTATTATTATTTTGAGAGAGAGAGAGAGAGAGAGAGAGAATGAGCTGGGGAGGGGCAGAAAGAGAGGGAGACACAGAATCCAAAGCAGGTTCCAGGCTTCCAGCTGTCAGCACAGAGCCTGACATGGGGCTCAAACTCACCGACCAGATCATGATCTGAGCTGAAGCCAGACGCTCAACCGACTAAGCCACCCAGGCTCTCCAGTCAAGATTTTCTTGAAACAAAGAGAATGCTTGCTAATATTCCACACTGAAAGGCGATTAAAAAAAAATAGCAATGTGATTTACATTTGCTCACTAACGTCAAACAAATATAAATATTCTAAAATTGAAGTTCCATGTAAAGAAAAACTGTATTACTTCACTGGACAGGTAGGATTATTTACGATTAAGGCTCAACTTTTCTTACAGTAATAATAATTTTACATAATTTCATAACATGAATCAATAGCAAAGATTTTTCACTGGTGACCAACAGCATGATATATAAACTATAAAATTTCCAGTAAAATTGGAAGGATGTTCTGTTGATATTTGCAAATTCAGAGCTGCTTTCCAATTTATAAAACATTCGGAATTGAATGCTCATATGATAAATTGACACGAGTGAATTTATGTAATTAAATATAATTTTAAAGCAGATACTTTTTCTTCAAGCCGAATCAATTATTTTGTTAAAAAGACCATCCTTTTTAAATGAATGCAAATGTTAAAGGAAAATCATTTTTGATAATCAATTCTTTATTGGAAAACAATATATTTGGAAGAACTGAGATGCCTAAGTCTATAAATTTCATCAGTAAATTCTGTGAAATTTAAAATAGAGTTAATGTATTTCTTGTGAAAATTTAGCATCTAATTTGAGGCGGGCTGTAAGTATAAATGTACACCGGATTTCAAAGAAGGCACAAACAAAGAAAGTAAAATGTCTCACTTTTATACTGATTCACAATGAAATGTCAACATTTTTAACATTTGCGGTTATGAAACATGTTAATAAAATTAATCTCACTTGTCTCTTTTTACTTCTGTATGAAACAATTACCTTAAAATTACCCGGATTGCTTGCATTTTATTTCTACGGGATAGCCCTAATCTAGAGCATATAAGAAAATCAATGTAAAGCATAGGCTCCTGTCTTTGTCACAGCATTGATCAGTAAGAGGAACAAAAACACACTGTTTTTCTCACTATTTAACCATTGATTTTTGCTTGTAGAGCATTGAAGGGATTTGTTCACGGGTGCGTACATTTATTTGTTTTGTTTAACGAACAAAACAAGAAGTTTAAAATCCGGATTTAAATCTAGGCTTTTTCGTTTAAAACCGTTCTGTGCTGAAAACGATACTTCTGTAAGTAACATTATGGAATTAATAGTTGCCCTATAAGGTACTTCCACAACTACCAAGGGGGAAAATGAAGAATATATAGTTTTTAGGGGAGCCTGGGTGGCTCAGCCCGTTAAGCGGCTGACTTTGGCTCGGGTCACGATCTCATGGTTAGTGAGTTCCAGCACCATGCGGGTCTCTGTGCTAACAGCTGGGAGCCTGGATCCTGGTTCAGATTCTGTGTCTCTGTGTCTCTGCCCCTCGCCAGCTCACACCCTTTCTCTCCCTCTGTCTCAAAAATAAATAAATAAATAATAAATAAATAAATAAATAAATAAATAAATAAAACATTTTAAAAAAGAATATTTAGTTCTAAATGTTACATTTTTCTATGAGATTCATAAAGATTTTATTAGGCAGTCGCATTTCCTGCTTGAATAGATATATGCTTCATAAACCCTCTGCTAGCTAAGGTGATGCAACATATACTCAAATGTTCTTATTATCAGCAAAGGAAAATAAAGGCATATATTTTGAACAATGAAATTAAATAGATAAACAAAATATGCTTAAAAGTAATTCATTTTATTCATGGATTTCGGAAGGAAAAAAATCCTAAAACATTCTTATACGAGTTAGTAAAAAGTCTCCAAATACTTAGAAATTATACAACAGACTCAGAAACAACACACGAGTCAAAGAAAAGAAGAAATCTCAAGATATTTAAAAATATTTAACAAGATGCCAATGGAAAGTTAAGTTGTCAAAGTTTGCAGTGAAAGCAACACTGAGAGAGAAATACATAGCATTGAGTGCACATATTAGAAAAGAAGAAAGATTTAAAATCAATAATCTAAGCTTCCATGTTAGGAATCCCCCATTTTAGAGATCCTAGGAGCAAATTAAATCCAGAGTAAGCAAAAGAAAAGAAATAATTAAAAAAAAATAGAGTAAACATTAATGAATTTAAAAATAGGAAATCAATAGAAAAAAATCAACAAAACCAAAAACTGTTTCTTTGAAAAGATCTCTAAAATCACTAAACATCTAGCCAAGGTAACAAGAATCAGCAAACAAAAAAAATGACCCAAATTACTAACACCAGAAATGAATGAGAAAAAAAACAGTACAGATTTCATAGATGTCAAAAGGATAACAAAAGGGCAGTATGAATAACTCTATGCTCACCAATTTGATAACCTAAATGAAATGGACTAATAACTTGAAAGACGTAATTTGCCACATAAATAAAAGACAATCAGAAAAGTCCTATATCTATTAAAGAAATTTAATCAGTAGTGAACCTTAAGTGAGTGAATCCTCATATAAATTATGGATTTGGGATGGTAATGATCTGGTAATGTAGGTTCACAAATTGTAACAAGTGAACCATTCTGATGTACATGTTAATATCTGGGGAGACTTATGGGGCACCTGGGCGGCTCAGTCGTTTAAGCGTCCGACTTTGGCTCAGGTCATGATCTCGCGGTTCATGGGTTCAAGCCCCGCATGGAGCGCTGTGCTGACAGCTCAGATCCGGTACCCTGCTTTGGATTCTGTGTCTCCCTCTCTGCGCACCCCCCCCCCACACTCTGTCTCTCTCTCTCAAAAATAAATAAACATTAAAAAATTTAAAAAAAAATCTGGGGAGACAATGCATTGTACGGGAGCAGGGGTTATAAGGGAACTCTGTACTTTCTGCTCAATTTTGCTGTGAATCTAAAACCACTGTAAAAAAAATAGTGTATTTGAAAAGAAAATATGACCAAATCAGTTTTTAAAATTCAGGCTGATTCAGTTCAACAAATTAAATTTTTTTTCTACCATATTCCATGTTGCCTGTTAACAGAACCTATAATTATGAATTGGAGAAAGAAATATATAGGAAGGTCATGATGGACGGTCAGAGGAAAAATAAAATTGTTAAGATTGAAAGTAGGAAACAAAAGAAATGCCTTTGCATAAATGTTTAATCATTTCCAAGGTAAATGCACTTAATGTTCATAAAAGATTGAAGTTGTTTCCAAAGAAATTTCTAATTCAATGTCTTTATTTCAAAATAACCAAAAGACTGATGCAAAAATCAAGCAAACAAATTGCATCTTCCATTCTGCTGTGTGTAAGTGGAAAATTACAAATGCAACCAAAATTCCCCTAGGGATTCCATTCCATTAAGGGCTTTGACATACCTGACCTGCCAGCCAGCCTTAGCTTAATACCAACTGTTAGCAGTGATGTTTGCTCCTATGATAGGTAAGTCAGTTGTTTCTAGCTGTAGCAAAGGAGTATCACAGAGATGATCATATCACTGTCACTGTATTTACACAAGACATTATGTTAGCGGGACCCAGCAATATGGACCAATGATGAGGTATAAGAAATAAAACAGACACTTGGACTTGGGTTCCTGTCCTCACTCTACCAATTCAGCTTGGCCTTGACAAATTATTCATTGACTATTGTGAGGATAAAATGCTGTGTATGAGTAGCAATTTTTATAATGTTAATTTCTAGAGTAAGTGTAAAAGTTGATCTTGTGGAGTCATTTGTGTCATCAAGGGTGTTTAGCAAGCTATATAAAAAGAAAAAAAAACTTTTGCTTTTGGTTGAGTTAAATTTTAACAAATTCTTTTATAGACAGAGACCTGTTAGGGCAAGTTATGCTCTCCTATTGGCTTACATAAGAACAAATAATAAAGCGAAAACTTGCAGTCACTTTGTGCTCTCTTAAATAAGATATAGTAAGTGTGTATGTGTGTGTGTGTGTGTGTGTGTGTGTGTGTGTGTGTGCGATCTTAGGTATACATACTATAAATAGGTGTATACACATACACACAAACTCAATAGGGAAGATCATAGTATTTCCTTTTATTTTTTTTATTTTTTTTAATTTTTATTTATTTTTGAGATAGAGACAGAGCATGAACGGGGAGGGTCAGAGAGAGAGGGAGACACAGAATCTGAAGCAGGCTCCAGGCTCTGAGCTGTCAGCACAGAGCCCGACGCGGGGCTCGAACTCACGGACCGTGAGATCATGACCTGAGCCGAAGTTGGACGCTCAACCGACTGAGCCACCCAGGTGCCCCTGATAGTATTTCCTTTTAAATGAAATAAGGCAAAGCTAACTCATATATACCACTTATTGAGTATTTGGCATATGACAGACAATGGAATAACCTCCTACAATGGATTGTCCCTTGTAAGTTTTACAAATACATCTTATTAACCCTGCCTTTAAAATGAGGAAACTGAGGCTCAGAATGTTTAAATAACTTGCACAAAGCCCCTCTTGAGCTAAGGTTGCTGGTTTGAGTTTTGGAAAACTTCACACTTTCCAGCTAGGCCCTTCAACTGAGTAGACCAAAGCCTTGGATTGCGAGTAGCTTGTTCTGCGAGTGTTCCACAAGGTAGGCAAACATTTCTAATACATTTTAACACATACTTGCAATACGAGTAGTATGTGATGCCAAGTAGCACATGATCACAACTGAGCCAACGGTTCTTGAAATTCGCTTTCATATATGAGGGTGCTTTGGATTACAGGCTTGTTTCCAGAACGAATTATGCTCACAAACCAAGGTTCTCCTGTACTTTGTGGACTTTTTAATTGTTTAACGTGACCTTGGCTTTTGAGAGGTAGATATGGGGATATAGTGCAAAGAAGTTTTGGTAGGTCACCTCCGTCTGCACTCTACTGATTGAGACATAGGAGGCACAGAAGGCTTGCTCATTTCCTTCATGGAGGGAAGAAATAATTCCTACTGCACATCATTTTATGTTGCAAAACTGCCTAACAGTATGGTGTTTTCAGCATTGTGTTAAACCTGACATAATTGCAAATGTGTAGCTCTCTAGCAAAGGCGAGGTTTTCTTCAGTTCTTTACTCATCTTGTGGACGCTTCTCAGTATTGTGCAGCACAAATCATTATAATAGATTAGAGAAGCAGGGGACTGCTTAGTGGTGTTTTTAGTACAATATAAACAGGAAACACAAATAATAACCCAAATGAATGTGGCCATTAGAGTGCCCATGACTCAAAGAATAAATTATGCCAACAGCGTTAATTTGTATCATAAAATCAAATTATTTTTAAAATATATAATGATGTTGAAAATAAGTATAATTTTAAATAATGATTTTTCACGTGAAAGAATAATCACAAATTCATGTGACCTAACCATTATGTATATTTTCAAGTATGTCATTTCCCATGACACATTTGTCTGACAAGCTATTTATACCACAGAAAATTCGGTAGGAATTTATTTTTTAAAGAACTTCTATATTAAAATATAAGATTTCTACATATCTATATCTGATTCATAGTTTTTCTCATTTTTCTCTCCTGGCATCACTCAGAACCTTTATTTCATTAAAATCCCATAGATCTTCGAGTCTTAAAATGAAGAGTTCCATTTTATGTTATTCTTCTGCTAATTTCATATTTTAAAAAAATCACGGTTTTCTTCATATTAACCATACACATTTCCTTTGTAAATCATGTTCTCCACATCCCCTCTAATCCTATTCTTCAGTGACAATAACAGAACTGCTGGAGAAAAAAAAAACATTCTAAATTGTGTATGAAATTAATGGTGGGATGCCAGTTTAACTGCCTTATAAAATGTGTGAAAATAAAATGTGAGTGCAACAGACAAACTTAGGTCCCAGGTCAGAAAAACTCTAGTTTGCTTTGCCTCCATTTGACTGTAAGGGAAAAAAAAATAAAAGATACAAAGTTGAAAATGAAAATTGAATAGAGATTAAATCAAGTTTTTCTAATAAACTTGAATAGGTGTTGCCATGAAGCATGTAGAGTCTGAAAGAGCTTCCTGTTCTCTTGGGAGCATAGGCATTTTTATGAACATTGGAAATGTTAGGGCACTTTTAGATAGTAAAAGGTGATCCTGCACATAATAATCCTATTATTATTTCCAGGCCCGCAAATGTCTCTTTGCTTCTCCTGTGCAGTTTTAGCACAGACAACAGCTGCACCCCTGTTATTCTTTAACAAAACGTCTTCTGTCCTTTGTTCTGTTTGCAGGGTGAATTAAGGGAAAAATGAAACGTGTCATTAATTTTTACCATTGTTTAAATTTTAATTTTTTAAAATATTTTTATAAGTTTATTTATTTTTGAGAGAGAGAGAGAGCAGGGAAGGGGCAGAGAAAGAAGGGGACAGATGATCTCAAGCGGGCTCCATGCTAACAGCAGACAGCCCAATGCGGGCCTCGAACTCTCGAACCTTGAGATCATGACCTGTGCCCAAAGTTGGAGGTTTAATTGACTGAGCCACCCAGGTGCCCCTAAAATTTAAATTTCTAATAGCAGTTTGAAATACTTCTGCTAGATAGTGCAAGAAGGACAGAAACATACATTCATGCATACAGATAGATAATTTCCTCCATCCGTATCTGTATCTGTATTCCTTCATTTAATGAAGGGAAAACAGGTGTAACTTAGGGTAAGTTTTGAATTTGACCTGTGTTGTATAAGTGTCCTCTCTATGACTGTAGACTCCTTCAGATTTAAAATCAGGAGAAATTATTTTTTAGGTCGTCTGTTTTATAATACAGAACATTATTAACAAATAGTACTAATAAAGGTAAAATCCACATAGTCTATCACACATAACCAAAGTATACCATTTGTATTTATCTTTGTAACATAAACTTCAAATTTTCTAACTTTGTTCAGCTAAATTTGCAAACCTAATGTTGCATTAACTTTTACTTAAGCTAATTCTTACCTCATTTTCCCATTTGTATTTAAAAAAGCTCTTAGTGTTGAAATTCTATCCCTATTTAAGCAAATCTCTTCCAATAAAACTACTTACTTGAATGGCGTTTTTTGCCATACAGTACTTTATTTCCTCTTCCTAAATATTTGATAAACATTATCTGGAACCAATTAGCACATTGATCATTTCAATGTTTATTAAAACCCTCTTAATGACTTTTAAAGAAGAAACATGGTTGTATTTACAAACATTATATAGAGCATTAATCTAGGGCATCATGCAGAGAGAAAAAGACATTTAAGGCATAATTCATTGGTTGTATGAAAGTGAGTTTCGTTAGCAGCTTGGTGAAATATTCTCCGAATGCTGTTATAAATATAATAACAATTTTCTGGTAGAGAAGTCAAGACAGCTTAGGGAATTGGTAAGGAGTTATGGGTGAAATTCTCAAAGGGTGCTACAGAGGCCCCAAGAAAGGGCTTAAATGCACTGGACCGAGGTAAGCAGCTGCAATTGATTTAGCAAGTAATAACGCGGAACACAGGGAAAGAAAGAACAGAGGAACGTGTAGCACTTCTGTCTGGGCTTTGTGGGTTTTTTTTTTGTTTTTTGTTTTGAAGGCCAAGGACATCATTCTGCCAAACTTTTCTGAGGTTGTTTTTCTTCTTTAAAAGGTGTCATTTTACTTTTTGACTACTAAATATGTGTCAGTTTCAATGCAACCATTTGCTGCTCTCTCAAGAAGGGCATGAGACAGACTTGTGTAAATGGAAACTCAAAACTTTCCTTTTCCGTTGTCTGCTCCACGTGAAGACGTGATTTTCATCCTTTGCTTCACCTTCTCAAGGATGAAGGTACTCAGGTCAACCATTTTGTTCAGTAGCTCCTGGATGGATCCTGACGGTGACAGGACGAGGACGAAGCCACAGTGTGTGGGGTGGATAATGTTCTTACCTTTGCTCTTGGAGACAGTTGTAACTGGTGTATTTGACAACACGCGGCATCACTTTAGAGCCCCATATGTTAAGAATGATTTCATGCAGTCATTTAAGCATAACCGTCCCTGGCTGCCTGAAACTCAGCAGGATTTCAGAGACTGGAGAGTCATAGTTCTTTGGGTTCAGACAGCTATGGTGACCTCTTCAAAGCCTCACAACGCTTAGGCTGTCATACCTTGTCAGGTGGTCTATGTTTTCAGCGCTTTATCCTTGTAAGAGATTTAAAGTGTTCTCATTGCTGTAGAATTTGTACAGTCACATCTTCCAGCTTTGATTTCCACTTTTCCCCTGGTATATGGCCTTTTCTCCATCCAAACATCCCATCACTGTTTATAGACCAGCTCCTGCAGCATCTTACTGTGACACGACTGTCCATAGAATCTCCTCAGATTAGAACTATTCCATCCTCAAACCAACTCCACGATTTATCTCTGCCCATTGGAACCATGCTTATTATTCAACGTTCAATCCATATGCTATGTCCTAGAGCCTACAACTAATTCCATTTGTATTAGCTATGGCACGTATAGATTTCTTTTCTTCCCTGCATCAGTTAAAAGAGGGACCGTATCATAGTGATTGAGTTGAGAGTCTGGAGTCTACTTACATACATTCAACTCTGGGCTGCTAATCTTAGCCGCCATATGATATTGAACAAGTTGTCTGACCTCTGCATTTTAGATTCCTCATCTGTAAAATAAAATAATAGTACTTAACAGAAAGGATTTTTAAGGTGATACAATTGAGATAATACCCACAACTACCTAGAGGTGTGTTTAGCACAACCTAAGTGTTATGATGTTAGACATCCCTATTAGTGCTGTTGACAGTACCAGTCTTGGATATACTGGTGATTCACATATAGTGACTTGTTAACTACACAAAACTCTCAGAAAGAAGCATTCTGTTGTCTTAATGTTTGTATCTTCCATAACACTTAATACGTTTCTTTGTACATGTTGATCCTTCAACAAACACTTGTTAAAATTCAGTCCATTGTGAAACAGACTCACACATTAATTTTGAATTCTTTGGAAGTGGAAACTATCCCTTCTCTGGATGGCTCAAAATGTTTTTACCATAAGCAGTCAATAAATGGTGTCTGAATGAAAAACTGAAAAAAAACCTTAATGATTAAAGAAATCTTGCTATACAATTTTTCAAATGTATTTATTTATTTTGAGAGAGAGAGAGAGAGAGAGAGAGAGCGCAAGCTGGGGAGGGGAAGAGAGAGAGGGAGAGAGAAGTCTAAGCAAGTTCCACACCATCAGTGCAGAGCCTGATGTGGGGCCGAAACTTACAAAATGTGAGACCATGACCTGAGCTGAAACCAAAAGTCAGATGCTTAACTGACTAAGCCATGCAGGTGCCCCACTATCCAATATTTTTTTATGTGTTTATGTTCATGGCTTTGTGGTCCTAGCATATCTGTCTTACAAAAGTATGACGCACAAATGTAAATATAATTGTGTTCATTTTAAACTGGACCAGTATTAGAAAAGAAAATAAAGGGGCATCCATGATGTCAAGGAAAATTCTTCCTATTGACTCAATGGAATTGGTGAAATCTGGGGAAGGAGAGGCTTAAAGAGATGAATAATGGACGAATTACAAATTAACATGTATTTTGTTTGGTTTAGATTATCTGTGAATAATTTCAGTAATTTGGGGGAGTCTCCCAATATTTCATTTAAATTGAAAAATTTTTAAATGAAATTAAAGTACAAATAAATCAAGTTTCAGGCAACAAGAACAAATTATATTATATATTATATTTTAATAAGAAGTCAATGGTAACAACTTGTTGTCTGTATTTATATGCATGATCACTATGTAATAGGTTAAATTATGTAAAAAACATTTCATAAAACCTCAGTTTCTCCCTTCGGAACACTGCAAAGTCAGTTTTGTTGTTCCAATTTTACAGATGAAGAACTTTTAGTCAAGGAAATGAAGTCAAGGTCACAAAGTAGTGAGTGGCAACATTGGTTATCAAGTCAGAGTTTGAACTACGGTCAAAGCTCTCACTGTTTTCTACTGCGTTACATTTAGAAATGACTTACAGGAAGTAAGCTCCATAAGTATGATTTAAGTCAAGAAAAATTAGAGAACATATTGCCTATGCTACTCCAATTCATTTGAAGTCACTATTTTATAGCGGCAATTCAAATAATAGTGAAATATAGAAGTAGCAATAGTCAATCCTTTGAGGGTAGAAAATACTACCCAAAAGGCTCTTTTCTCAAAACGAGGAGTTGGGATTTGAAACCTCATAAATTGAGCTACAAACTCTTTTATTGCTTTGATGTGTTAAAGGTTATTCTGTTTTGAGACCCTCTTGATAGCTTTACCTGTTCTTAGTAAGTAGTAATGATTACTGTTTAAGAATGCATTCACTACATGTACTGAATAATTATTGTGACACACGTGGACATTAAACCAACATTTAACACAGTGGCATAGTTTAGTATAGACTTCTGCACTGTATTTAAACAACTTATAAATTGAGAAGCAGGAGAAGGGAAGGAGGGCAGCGAGTTGGCAAGAAGGGCATGGGGGGAAGAAAAGGAACGGGAAGAATGTGAGGACAATCAGGACGGGTTGGGGGTGGTGGTGGCTGGGACAGGCACAGGTGAAAAGAAAAGGAAAGGGTGGGAAAGAGAGAGAGAGGTAAGGTTCGAAACTTGTCAATACCTGAAAGAGAACAGAACCTTTAGGAGAAGTTTTTAAAAGATCTTTTGGGTCATGGAGGCGCTCCTGATACTAGAAGTGATTAAAGCAAAAGCTGTCATTTCACCGGTCAGGAATGTGATTACCAGACCAAGAGATGTTCCCTCAGAATTCTGTCCTAGCAGGCTGTTAGTCAGGATACTTACATTAGGTAAGTTAGATTTTGAGGAACAGGGAGACTTTTAAGGTTACAATGGTAATTGGGGCATACTGTAAGGAAGCCTAAGAAAGTGAGTTAGGAGTTGTATAACACATTCTCTCGGAGAATGGAAAGAGAATCTGAGAGTAATATGTTATATTGTAACCTCCAGAGTGGAGAATTTTCCAGTCCCTTCTTTAGTCTCCTGCCATATATCTGCTTCAGATTTTGTTTTCTTTCCCTCGTTACTTCTCTCTTGGATTCCTCACAAGCACTGTTTTGCTTACTGTCTTTTTTTTTTAAGTTTATTAATTTAGTTTTGAGAGAGAGAGAGAGAGAGAGAGAGAAAGCATGGGAGGAGGGAAGAGCAGAGAGAGGGAGAGACAGAATCCCAAGCATGCTCTGCACTGACAGTGCCTGAACCGTGGGATCATGACCTGAGCCACAGTCAAGAGTCCCACGCTTAATTGACTGAGCCACCCAGGTGCCCCCTACTTACTGTCTTTTCTGTAGTGCCTCTCTTCCCTTCCTTCAGCATCACTTTAGTTTTTGTTTTTCCCTATTTATCTAACACCCACACATTCCCTTGTAAGTCTCACAGCTTAGAGCATCCATATAAGGTAGGGTTTCCAAGCCTGGAAACAAAGTCAAGGGTTAAAGCTAAACTGATACTAAAGATAATTGGATCTTTACTGATGACTGAAAAGCTACTTCAGGGTCTTGAAGTACCCCAGAGTCATCTTTAAATGCATTAATTATCTTTCCTATTATTTGTAATTTCTTTCTTTCGCATAAAAGTCAAGTGGGAAAATAAATTAGGGAGTTGAGCTTTCAAGTAACTTGGAATCCAGATAAATGAGAATGTATTGTAATTGTGTGTATTGTAATTGAAGAGTCTTTTCCTCATATATAAGATTAATGACCTCTAACTTCCTGTCTGATTCCAATTCTAAGATTCTATGATCTACATAAATACAGTTCAGAATTTCTCACCACTCTTTGATGATTGCTTTCCTACAATCACATCTAAAACTTGGAGTTTATTTCCCGTATTAAATACCTGAATTAATCAAGAACTTGAAAAATGATCCCAATATGTCGCATTCACGTGATAGTAAGTCTGAAGGATTTTTTTCTTAATTAAAAATTTTTTAAATGTTTATTTATTTTTGAGAGAGAGAGAAACAGAGTATGAGCAGAGGAGGGGCAGAGAGAAGGAGGGAGACATAGAATCTGAAGCAGGCTCCAGGATCTGAGACCTCAGCACAAAGCCTGAAGCAGGGCTCAAACTCACAAATCACAAGACCATGACCTGAGTCAAAGTCAGATGCTCAACTGACTGAGCCACCCAGGTGCCCCTTGAAGGATTTTCTTAAATTCTGATGAGTCTTTGAGAACTGTACAATGACAAGGGGAACATGTGAAATCTGATCTCCTTCCCTATTCTAGTAACCAAGAGAAGGTCAAACTATTACACATGGTATCTGTGTTTGTTTCCTCTGCTCTAATTTACCATTTTAAGGAGTGATATCAGGCTGCTAACTGTTAGCATCAAATGCATTTTACAGAAAAAAGAAATAATTCATAGTCTCATTTAATTTTAGAACTAGTTTATTCACATTATTTGGCCACTTATTCAATCTGTTTTTTTTAAATTCTCATTATTATCTATCCTGTACTGGGTACCAATCTAGGTCCCCAAGACACAGCACTGAACAACACTACAAAAATCCCTATCTTTACACTTTCTTCTCATGGGATTCTAGAAAGTATTTAAAGTAAGTAAACATTTTATTTTGGACAATTATGTTTCTGGCATTCTTTTATGTTGTTATTTTATGTTTTGTTTTTCACATTTTAAATTAAGTATCATGGAAGCTATGTGGATTGTTTACTGGAAACAGGATTGACATATTTCACCTACTTTATACAACCACCAAACATTGAATTCTTTTATGCCCCAAAATGGGCAAAATAGCGACGTGTGGAATTTCTTTTGCTGTTTTCCAATTTAGTATTTACTCAAAAGATAGAAGGAATTTTGCAGAGAGAGCTTTTCATAACAATATTCAGATTAATCAAAAGATTGCAAACAGCTGATAAGCAATAAAACCAGAACAAATAAGTAATTTTCCACCGACCATTAGGAAGGAAAATAATACCTTTTGGCCTTCTCTCTGGAATAAATTAAATAACAAGCATTTGTAGCTTCATTGTCATTGGTTTCACTTGAGAGCAAAAACCTTTCTAACTCACTTGTGGCTTTGGTTTGGGCTGAATTCTATGGCTTTCCCATTGCTGGCATAAAGCACTTAGGCTACCAATGACTAGTCATTCTAATGTATGCACATGGGCTCACCCTGCTGTGGTGCAACTCCATTTATCCTGGCTACATATTAAATGTTGAAGAATTGTGCCTTTGTCTGAAAGAACATTTGACCTAGAACACATATAATTATATTTGTCTAAAGCACACTTTATTTTCTCGAGTGACATTTCACATAATAAACTATATGTAAACTCTACTACCAGGAGGAAAGCTGCTTTGCTACCTAATTTGGATCAAACCAAGACAAAGACTGCACTACAAGGCTTAGCATTAAGCAATAGTTCTTTTCCATAACGAATGACAGAAATAGAATGTTTCTTCTTCTAAAGGTGAAGTTAAGAGAATGTCTCTTCTTTCATCTTTGCACGTTAAAGATAGGCCACTCGGTAAGACATAAATATTCACTTGGATTAGTGGTGATCAGTGTGATTTTTAGAATTAAAAAAATAAATAAAGGAAGGTTTTAGGGACAGCAGGGTGGTTCAGTTGGTTAAGTGTCCAACTCTTGATTTTGGCTTAGGTCATGATCTCATGGTTCATGAGATCGAGCCCTGCATCAGGCTCTGTGCTGACAGCACGGAGCTTGCTTGGGATTCTCTCTCTCTCTCCATCTCTGCCCTCCCCTGATCATGTTCTCTCTCTCTCAAGATAAATACATAAACTTAAATTTTTTTAATAAATTAAAAAATAATGGTAAACTTTCCTCTTTTACCTTCACAGGATTTCTATTGGCCAGCAAATTATATAAAATGATGTCACTCAACCAATGCAGTAAGGTTAGAATAGAAATATCTACTGTGCTTTTCGGAAAATTAAAAAATAAATAAAAGAACAGAAGTTTTTGAAAATATGTGTATTTTTTAAAAAAGTTTAAATGTTTATTTATTTTTGACAGAGAGAGAGACAGAGCATGAGCAGGGGAGGGGCAGAGAGAGAGGGAGATACAGAATCCCAAGCAGCTCCAGGTTCTGAGCTGTCAGCACAGAGCTCGACATGGGGCTCGAACCCACAGACCACGAGATCATGACCTGAGCTGAATTCAGACGCTCAACTGACTGAGCCACCCAGGCGCCCCTGTGTAATTATTTTTAAGTCATTACTAATAGATCATGGTTTTGCATAACCTAACATTCTGACAGACTTATGAATATGATTAGTCAGCATGAAGATGAACACAATCCTTTCCCATTTGTCTCTTTTTTTTTTTTTGGCATTGTATACCGTACTTTATTTATTTTATTTTTTAAATATAATTTATTGTCAAATTGGTTTCCAATACCTCTGATGAATATGTATGCAAAAATTCTCAACAAGATACTAGCAAATCGAATTCAACAGCATATAAAAAAAAATTATTCACCATGATCAAGTGGAATTCATTCCTGGGCTGCAGGGCTGGTTCAATATTCACAAATCAATCAATGTAATACACCACATTAAAAAAAAAAAAAAGATAAGAACCATATGATCCTATCAATCAACACAGAAAAATCATTTGACAGAATTCAGCACTCTTTATTAATAAAAAAAACCCTCAAGAAAGTCAGGGTAGATGGAACAGACTTAAACATCATAAAAGCCATTTATGAAAAGTCCACAGAGAATATCATCCTCAATGGGGAAAAACTGAGAGCTTTCCCCCTGAGATCAGGAACACGACAGGGATGTCCACTCTCACCGCTATTGTTTAACATAGTGTTGGAAGTTCTAGCATCAGCAATCAGACAACAAAAGGAAATCAAAGGCATCAAAATTCGGAAAGATGAAGTCAAGCTTTCCCTTTTTGCAGATGACATGATAGTATATGTGGAAAACCTGACAGACTCCACCAAAAAAGTCTATTAGAACTAATACATGAATTCAGCAAAGTCGCAGGATACAAAATTAATGTCCAGAAATCAGTTGCATTCTTATACACTAATAATGAAGCAACAGAAAGGCAAATAAAGAAACTGATCCCATTCACAATTCACAATGATTCACCAAGAATCATACAATACCTGGGAGTAGACCTAACCAAAGATGCAAAAGATCTGTATGCTGAAAACTATAGAAACCTTATGAAGGAAATTGAAGAAGATAACAAAGAAATGGCAAAACATTCCGTGCTCATGGATTGGACGAATAAATATTGTTAAAATGTCAATACTATCCAAAACAATCTACACATTCAATGCAATATCAATCAAAATTGTACCAGCATTCTTCTCAAAGGTAGAACGAGCAATCCTAAAATTTGTATGGAACCACAAAAGACCACAAATAGCCAAAGTAATATTGAAGAAGAAAACCAAAGCAGGAGGCATCACAATCCCAGACTTTAGCCTCTACCAGAAAGCTATAATCATCAAAACAGTATGGTATTGACACAAAAACGGACACATAGACCAATGGAATAGAATAGAGACCCCAGAATTTGACCAACAAAAGTATGGCCAACTAATCTTTGACAAAGCAGGAAAGAGTATCCAATGAAAAAATACAGTGTCTATAACAAATGGTACTGGGAGAACTGGAAAGCAGCACGCAGAAAAATGAAACTAGACCAATTTCTTACACCATACACAAAAATAAAAAAAATGGATGAAGGACCTGCAGGTGAGACGGGAAACCGTCAGAACCCTAGAGGAGAAAGCAGGAAAAAACCTCTTTGACCTCAGCTGCAGCAATTTCTTGCTCGACACATCCAAAGGCAAGGGAATCAAAAGTAAAAATGAATTATTGGGACCTCATCAAGATAAAAAGTTTCTGCACTGCAAAGGAAACAACCAACAAAACTAAAAGGCAACCAATGGAATGGGAAAAGATGTTTGCAAATGACATATGGGATAAAGGGCTAGTATCTAAAATCTATAAAGAACTCACCAAACTCCACACCCGAAAAACAAATAATCCATTGAAGAAATGGACAGAAAACATGAATAGACATTTTTCCAAAGAAGACATCCAGATGGCCAACAGACACATGAAAAGATTCTCAACATAACTCATCATCAGGGAAATACAAATCAAAACCACAATGAGATATCACCTCACGCCGGTCAGAGTGGCTAAAACGGACAAATCAAGAAACTATAGATGCTGACGAGGATGTGAAGAAATGGAAACCCTCTTTCACTGCTGGTGGGAAAGCAAACTGGTGCAGCTGCTCTGGAAAACAGTGTGGAGGTTCCTCAAAAAATTAAAAATAGGGGCGCCTGGGTGGCTCAGTTGGTTAACCGTCCAACTTAGACTCAGGTCATGATCTCGTGGTTCATGAGTTCGAGCCTCATGTTGGGCTCTGTGAGCCTGGAGCCTGGTTCGGACTCTGTGTCTCCTCCTCTCTCTGCCCCTTCCATGCTCATGCTCTGTCTCTCTCTGTCTCTCAATAATAAGTAAATTTTTTTAAGTTAAAAAAATAAGTAAGAAAAATTAAAAAAAAAAAAAAAAAACAAAATAGAACTACCCTGTGACCCAGCAGTAGCACTGCTAGGAATTTACTCAAAGGATACAGGAGTGCTGATGCATAGGGGCACTCCTACCCCAATGTTTATAAGAGCACTTTCAACAATAACCAAATTATGGAAAGAGCCTAAATGTCCATCAACTGATGAATGGATAAAGAAATTGTGGTTTATATACACAATGGAATACTACGTGGCAATGAGAAAGAATGAAATATGGCCCTTTGTAGCAACGTGGATGGAACTGGAGGATATTATGCTAAGTGAAATAAGTCAGGCAGAGAAAGACAGATACCATATGTTTTCACTCATATGTGGATCTTGAGAAACTAACAGAAGACCATGAGGGAGGGGAAGAGGGAAAAAAAAGTTACAGAGAGGGAGGGTGTCAAACCATAAGAAACTCTTAATACTGAGAACAAACTGAGGGTAGATGGGGGGTGGGGGGAGGGGAAAGTGGGTGATGGGCATGGAGATGGGTGTTGTATGCAATTTGTTTCTAGCTACTCTTCAAACTTGTGTCAGTGTACCAGTTTGAATAGATGCTTGTGATTCTCCCACATATCATTGTGATGAATTTAGAGTTAAATATTTTAAAATTAATTAATTTATTTTTAATATTTGTTTTTGAGAGAGAGAGAGACAGAGCACAAGCAGGGGGGTGGGGGCAGAGACAGAGAGGGAGACAGAATCTGAAACAGGCTCCAGGTTCCCAGGTATCAGAACAGAGCCTGAGCCAGGGCTCGAACCCATGAACCCTGAGATCATGACCTGAGCCAAAGTCTGATGCTTAACTAACTGAGCCACCCAGGTGCCCCTAGATTTTCTTGTTTTGTTTTGTTTTAAATAATGTCAAATCAAAAAATTAACTACCAGCAATAATTTTCAGATCATTACCACATAAAAGTCAAAATAATGCAGTCTACTTAGCTGAATTTTTTCCTTTTTACCTGCTAATTGAAGGCTAAATATTTGATTAATAGAATACCCCTAAACGAAAGAATGTTTCTTTTATGATATTTAGATTTTGTTTTTCTTGGGACTTAAATAACAAGAACCTGAAAATTTTAAAGGTAAATATTCATTCCTTCAATTCAATCAAAGCTACACTTGTTTTATTTGGAATCTTTTTGTTGTTATCTTTCTTTGTTTCTATTTTATTTTTTAATCTGGCAATGTTATGCTTGGAACTGGAGTATCTGGAGGTATATTCAAGTGTTCTGTCTTATAGATGCTTTTTGCTGTAAATAAAAGCCTAACTATTCAATAACCATGCTGGAACTACTGTTTTTACTCTCCTGACCACTAACAACTGATGAATTACCTAAATAAAGTATGATATTTGTTTTAAATATGCTACTATGATATGACTATGGAAAATCAAAGTAGAGATGTCAAGGGATGCCTAGGTGGCTCAGTCAGTTCGACATCTGACTCTTGATTTTGGCTCAGTTCATGATCTCTCCCTCTCTCTCTGCCCCTCCCCTGCTCACTCTCTCTCAACCCAAATAAATAAATAAACATTCAAAGTAGGGATGTCTAGCAGGTAGCAAAAGGAAAAAAAAAATCAATCAACCAATATCATTGGAAAATGCAGCTTTGAGAATCATAAACATGTATATGATAATTAAAGCTATCAAATGGATAAAATAACTGGAGTTATATTTAGGACTAAGTGTAAAGATTATGGGTTTATGCTGCTTTAGTCTGTTTCTTTCTCCATCACCTTCAACCAACAAATTAAACAGAGTAAGCCAGAGTTAGGTTTTTCCCAGGTGGTTCCTGTGAAATAATCTCAATAATGAGAGAGGAGCATTGCGTAATGACCTTTTTGGAGAACAAATATGAAGACAGAATGGAGTTAAAAGGAGAGGAAAGTAGAGACACCAAGGACAAGAGGTGCCAGTGAATTCATAGACTAAGTGTGAATGATTGGGTAAGATTTCTGGTATACAATAGATGCCTAGTATGGGGTGTGGGTGTGGGTGTGTATATTTGCCCACATATGTGGACATGTGTGTTGTAATTTGTGCTATTGAATATAGGTAAATTTATTTTCTATAAATATGGGCCAGGATATTACTTTTTTTTTAATTGTTTTAACGTTTATTTATTTTTGAGACAGAGAGAGACACAGCATGAACGGGGGAGGGGCAGAGAGAGAGGGAGACACAGAATAGGAAGCAGGCTCCAGGCTCTGAGCCATCAGCCCAGAGCCCGACGCGGGGCTCGACCTCACGGACCGCGAGATCGTGACCTGAGCCAAAGTCAGACGCCCAACCGACTGAGCCACCCAGGCGCCCCCAGGATATTACTTTTTGATGCAGTCATCATAAGCTTTCTAGAGCTAGATGAAAACTACTTTTAAATGTTGACCTTTTAGAAGAAATTTCTGACAAACTTATGTGCATTATTCTCTTCCTAAACTTGGATAATGTAATATTAAAGTTTTCCTTCTCTTATTATTCTCATGCATTTTCCAGATTGGTATTTTTTTTCATTTCAAATTTTATATTTCATCCCCTAAGCCTTGTAACTTTTACATTGAGGAAAAAACTCATGCTTAGATTTTACCCTTCCGTTGATATAAAAGTGTGTTCTTATCCCTTGATTTACACATATCCCATTATCAACAATACTCTTAAAATAGTCCCAAAATAAGATTATTGTTTATTATAATTAATCACTACATGATAAATTGTAAATGTGGAAGTTTTACTTTAAATATATAAATAACAGTCTATTACACTTATTGGAAATATGTTAAGAGAGCGAAATATGCAAAATAGAGTAAAATTTAAATTCTCTACTTTTCAGCTTTAATCAGTCAAGTTCTTCTATTTCCAAAGTACACAAAACTGTAAAATATTTAAAAATGTGGTTGTACCATTTTCCTAAAAGTTAGATTTCACTCAACACTAAAGCTTAGTAAGAAGTATTTTATAACTATCATCATATATAATTTAGTTGTTTTACATAGCTAATTACAATTAAATATCTAAAAGCTATTTTTGGGTACATTGTTGCATAAACTAATGCGTAGTTTCAGACTTTTACTATATTTCCAGGATACCAAGCATCTTACTGAAAGTGAAGAATTCAATAAACCGTCTATAATCCCAGGGATCTACCAACAGGTAAATAAATAAGTTCACTGTTTGGAACAATGTGTTTGTTATTGTATGACTAGAAAGACGATATCTTGAGGTCAAATGAATGATAATTGTTCCAAGAATAATCTGTAAGGGAGATTGTATTTGCATATCCCTACATTGACCTTTAATTAGAAGGTCCCAGAATTGTGCATTTCAGTATCCTTGTTTTTTTTTTGATATTAAGTGTGAGTGTAACTGTGAATAGTGAGGTGGTATTTTTGACTTGTGTTGGAAGTTTATGATAGTTCAACAAATATACTTATTATCCTTCTAAAATACATAGGTATACATAATTTGAATTTTAAATAGACTATTTTTTCATATTAGAAGCAGATTAGAAACCAAAAGTTGTCGTCAGGGAAGAATTAAGAACTGTTGAGTATCATTGATTATAGCAGGTAAACAAAGATAACTCAGTGTGTGTTTGTGTGTTTGAAGAATCTGTGGTTTATCAGAATGATGGTAGTCCTGCTTCTTCCTAAAGTCAAAAAATACAGTTTATGTAATCATAACCCCTGGTGTAATGAAAAATGGATAGTTTGGCCTCCCTCAGAACTGCAAAGTGGCATTAGTTTGCATAATATATACACATCTGGCATAAATCGAATTTCAGTATTTCCTGAACCTCAAGTATGGATCATCTTCTACTCCTTTGCCTTTACTAATAGACTTCTTGTGGTATTCTCTCCCCGGTCTCAAAGATGATCTTTTGGAAAGTGAAAATTTTGATTAATCCAATAATTTGGTTAAGGTACTTGCGAAGTAAACACTACATTTCCTTCCTTTCTTTGGATTCTACCCTCCCATAAACCACTTACGCCAAATACAAACACACACCCTTTCATTAACTACCTTTCTGTATCTCTCTCAGTCTCTTTCTGTCTCTGTCTCTGTTTCTCTCTGTCTCTCTCACATACACACGCACACACTTACAAGTATCCATTTCTCTCCGTACATGATTTAGAAAACCACGACTGATGGCATCATGAAAAGGAGAATCTGTGGGTTTCTTAACACAAGTAGAGCTACCACAGCAGTTCAAGTAACAATGCAGAGTACATGTCCTTTACCCCAGTTTTGCACACATACGGTACCTCTCACTGCCCATCCCTGACATTCAAGTATCACTGGGTCATTTGCATGTGCCCAGAGATGGAGCCCTTGATCTTTCTCTTGTTTGTTGGTGTCAGTATTGAGGCTTCTTCAAGTGTTGGCATGAAGAGTGGACTTTGGCAGTGGGTCCCCTAAGTGGAAAGAAAGAATGGGGTAACAGTGGAACGGACTGATTTGTGATTGCTTATAGTATATAACCTTTGGATTCCCAGAAGTAATTGAAAGGCATTTTCCCACAAGGCAGCAGAGGTGTAGTGAGAGGAGCCCACTGGGTGACGTTTTCATTGCATCATCTATTTCCTGGAATGCAGGAAATACTTTTTGCAACGACTATTCTTATCATCAGTTTACACTTTCATGTTGAATAAGTCCAAACCAAAACATTTACATCTTTCTCCATATTCTACCTCTCCAAGACTCATAGGTACAACTCTAACATCATTTCCCCCATTAACTGCTACTATTTTTTTTTGATTAATACATATGTTAGGTTTGTAGGCACATGAAAGAAAAAAAATCACACACAACTGTGTTCCCTGTTCTCAGATAAACATGTGTCAATGCTTAATTTCTTTCCTTCATTTTTTGACCAGTTTTTAAAATGGTAACGACCCGGCATTTTTTAAAATGCCGACCATCCAAGAAGACGATAAACATTCCCTATAATTTGAGCTCTCAAACAAGTATGAGAACAATATAATTGGTTTATATTTAATAGAAAGTTAAAAGAAAATCAAGCTTATTTCAGTACCTATATCCC
Organism: Lynx rufus; assembly: GCF_022079265.1. NCBI lineage: Eukaryota > Metazoa > Chordata > Mammalia > Carnivora > Felidae > Lynx > Lynx rufus. Next base: position 22,748,994 of record NW_025814845.1, on the reverse strand, counting down.
CACCCAAAATGTTAAACAATGTTAAGCAAATATAATTAGAACTTTTTATGAAGGCTTAGAGCAAGCTGATCTGTGAATGGACCACAGTCTAAATAAACCATTTGGCCTGGCAGAGAGGGGCAGTGGAGTAGCCAAGATGTTCTAAAGAAATCCTTCCTACTTCATATTACTTACACTTATTTTTTTATATGAAAATAACATAATCACAAATAAAATGCTGTTACTAGTGAATCTGAATTGCGTTCTTTTGAAAGCAAGGAAAACATTTATGTTGTGCCCATATTGCAATAATGATATATATATACACACATATATATATATACACACACACACATATACACACACACACACACACACATATATATATATATCCACATAAATATAAATATACATATGGATTCTGGTAAATATGTCAATTTTAGTTTACTTTTCAAATATGATGTATAAAATTGGACTTAGCAGTATTAAGAGTAGACTTTTTGCGTGATTATTATATTCTATAAAATGCAAGCAGTACTCGATAATTAGTTGAAAATCATTCAACAACACAAATACTCTTCTAAATGTGACACATAATAGAACTCATTCAGCAAAGATTACAGTGCAGCTAGATCATTATTTCTGACATTCAGCAGTCAACATCCAACATCATTGCCGAAGACGCTTTTCACAGTAGGGAAACACTTTAAAATCACAATTGTGGTATCAGAGCATTCATGGATAACACACAAAGCTGGAATTTACATTTTTCATTAGTTAAACTGCCTGTTTGCTTCTAAAGAATGTTGTTTATTTGGGTAAATAATACAAAGCCATGGCTTGGATATGATTCCCATACAATTGGAAACTTTCAGTAATTGACTCCTTAGCCAGGGGATCTAAAAATTTAGAGGCCCAGATTACCACCAGGCACATTTTTCCTTCTTTAGATTTCTCCTTAGTTAATTTTAAAAAATGGAAAGAACAAAAGGAAAGGTCCTGTCAGTCAAAACATTATATAAATATATTTGTTGGCATGGACTGCATAAATAACGATTGAGAAGTGCCTGCTCTTTCTAATCTAGCACTTTCCAACTTATTCAATCAACAAAAGTACAAAGTATTTTTCCTGGTGCCTGCTAGTTTTGCGTGTAATTAGAGAAATTCATGAATATTTATAAGTGCAAATGACGAACAACAAAAAAGCCTACAATACTTCAACGTTAATGTGAACTTTCACAACACTGTCTAGGGCATTTTCTTCTCTCTTAAATTCTTCCAGAAAGAGTCACATACGCTCCCTTAATTCTACTGAAATCACATGTCATTTCCAGGCTCTTTACTGTTCAGTCTTTTTTAAAAATATTTTTTAAGTAATAATTGATTTTCCACTCCAAAGATCACTTCCCAAGTTAAAAAAAAAATAATGCTCGAATAAGATCATTGTGACTGTGTTATCTATATACAGGACTGAACAAATCCATCTTTTCATAGCACAGTTACCCTGAAATTCTGAACTACTTCTGGATGCTTGACACTTCTTTGCTTAGAAGCAGTTAATGACTCCCTTCCCCTGCAAGATAGGATTTTTTTTTTCTTATTCTATTACATAAGACTTTCCTCTATTTTATTCCCAGACTACTGATGTTCAAATCTCAGTTCTCCCATTTATTAGCTATGCAACCTTGTGCAAGTAACTCACTTAAACTCTTTGGACTTCTACTTTATTACCCGTATAGTGGAAATGAAAATCATATGTAGGGAGCACCTGGGTAGCTCAGTCGATTGAGCATCCGACTTCGGCCCAGGTCATGATCCCACACTTCATGGGTTCGAGCCCCATATCAGGTTCTGTGCTGACAGCTCAGAGCCTGGAGCCTGCTTCAGATTCCGTGTCTCTCTCTCTGTCTGCCCCTCCCCCACTCTGTCTCTTTCCCAAAAATCAACATTAAAAAAAATCATATGTAAATCATAGGGCTGTTATTGGAAATAAATAACATATATGTGTTTGTTAAATTATATATATATATATATATATATACACACACATACATACATACACATTTAGTTACATAATTGTACTGTGTAATCTTTCCACAAATAGGATTCTCATTATATGAATTAATTATAAACAAACAAGGATAAATATGTATGTATAGAAATACAAACACATGATATATGCTTTTTAACTATACAATTGAGTTGTCTTTTAGGAACGCCATTGCCTAAAATTTGCATGCCATTATGTTTATCTTTTACCTTGGTAGCCAATATTACTCAGTTTCAAAAAGGTCTAAGACTTTTTGAGTCCTCCCCATCTCAAAAGGCATGATTTTGTTTTTCTCTCTTAATTATAAGTTATTCAAGGATAAGATTAGGTCTTATTTATGTTTATATATCATCTACCCAGAACAGCAAGTCACACACATTTCTCAACTGGTCATTGAATTAATGTTACTTGGGGCCCTGATTTGCTAGTATGGAAGAGCACTCAAAATGTCCCATTGTCAAAATACATACAGCATGCAGATAAGTGAACTTTCCACCTATCAGTACATTATCATATCTTCCTGAGAAGTAGTACATGAGGGCATTTATACAGTACAAAACTGTAGGGGGTGTTTCAGTACATTTCTGAATCACTGGCGTAGAACTTGGTATTTGGGGCACCCAGGTGGCTCAGTTGGTTAAGTATCTGACCCTTGACTTTGGTTCAGGTCATGATTTCAGGGTTGTGAGATCTAGCCCTGTGTCAGGCTCTGTGCTGACAGCATGGAGCCTTCCTGGAATTCTCTCTCTCCCTTTCTGTCTGCCCCTCCCCTTCTGTCTGCCCCTCCCCAACTCGTGTGCTCATGAGCACACTCTCTCTCAAAATAAATAAATTTTAATTTTTTTTTTAAAAGGCGGGGGGGCGCTTGGGTGGCTCAGTCAGTTAAGTGTCCCACTGCTGGTTTGGGCTTGGGTCATGATTTCATAGTTTCTTGAGTTCGAGCCCCATGTCAGGCTCTGCCCTAGTGGTGAGGAACCTGCTTGGGATTCTCTCCGTCTCTCTCTATCCCTCCCCCACTCGTGCTGTCTCTGTCTCTCTCAAAATAAATAACTTAAAAACATTTGGATAAAACCTGCTACTGGTTTCGTAGCTGGTTGACAGCTCTGAAGTTAACAATATGATCTCTAAGTGAGAGATAACCGAATGCATCTCTAAGTGAATATTAAGTGACTTTTCACTGATTCAGATCAGAGCAGTCACAATCAAGAAATATATGGCCTAAGAGCTTCTCATGTAAAAACAAAGTTCATATTATGCAGGATTATGCAAACTAAAAGGGAAGCCAGAGATTACTAGCATTTGTCTGAACTCAACATTTTAACATTTTGAAAATAGGCAGAAAATACTGAGAAGTCAGAAAAATCAAGCTGGAAAGTGAATTTATTCACAATAATCTTCTGCGGATAGAAATTGCAGAGATGGAGAATCGATAATCACACTTTGTACTCACTCCATCATAAACCTCAGAGGATGGCAAATTAAAGTCCAAATGAACTATTCCTGAACTTTCTTAATAAAATGTCAAATGGATTCTCAGTTTGTCTCTTTGATCCTCAGCAATATTTTCAGTTTTTACAAAGGTAAACTATTTGAAAAATGTATGGCCACTTGTTTATAAAAGGAATATAGTATTTAAAACTCTCTTCCGCATTTTCTGGAAACACATTATATCTCCATCAATTAAGTTTTCCAAATAAAATGACAATTTTTGATTAGTCTAAATCCTTACTATTAAAACATTAAATTCAATATTCTATTGTTGTCATTTTAATATTAATTAGAGTCACATTTCCATAGAAGAGAAATAAACATATGTTAGAGATATATTTACTTACTTTTCTTTTTCTCTTTTAATTAAACGTTCTCAACCCAATACATAGAGGGGGAAAAAACGATTAAATAATTAACTTCTTTTTTTTTATTCTTTGGAGATCCCTGTGCATTTTAATTTACATGTTGATTATGTAGCCAAGAAAAGTCTCCCATGTTTAATTTGATTAAGCAAGGCAGAAAGTGCCTTAAAATGAACAGATAGCTGAAATTGCGAATGCATTTTGTCTAATTGTGTTAATGAACTACCCTGATGAGACTTGTTTAGTACAAAAGGCCTCCTGACCTTTTGATTAACTGTAAAATAGGATACTTCTAATATCTGCAGAGTTTTACTCCATTTTTACAGTTTCTTAAACTAAACACTTAAGCCATTTAAATACTTTAAAAAATAATGGAATGAGTAAAAAAGCGAGGCATTCATTGCCTTAGCTGTAAAACTAAGGATCCTTATTCATTATAAAACCCTCATGTGGAAGCTACCAGTGTTTTTGAATTTATCACTCCCTTTGTATCCCAGACTAAGATAGACATTGCTGGGGGATCCATGAGAGTTGCAAGTTATATAAACCATAACATTGTGTCTTTAAGGGCTACGACTCATGTACCAGAAACAAAACAGTATCTGATTATAAACTGCTAATAATATAATCTAAACATGAGTGGAATTTATGCATAGCAGTTTTCCAAAAGGACACTGATGGTTTGATGTGAGAATATACCTTTCTCCTATGGGAAGTGTATTAACTGTCAATGCAAGGTATAACATTCCCTTGTCACTGCAGTATTTAACATTTACACATATAATCATCTGGCAAATTGATTTGGGCCAGAGTCTTCATGGCCAAAGGTAGTATCTCAAACGTGCGTGTATGTTTTGAATGGTACACATTTATTTTATTTATTTATTTATTTATTTATTTTTAATTTTATTTATTTTTGAAGGAGAGAGAGACAGAGTGTGAGTGGGGGAGGGTCAGAGAGAGAGGGAGACACAGATTCCGAAGCAGGCTCCAGGCTCTGAGCTGTCAGCACAGAGCCCAATGCGGGGCTCGAACTAATAAACCGTGAGATCATGACCTGAGCCGAAGAAGTTGGAGGCTCAACGGACTGAGCCACCCAGGCGCTCCCGAATGGTACACATTTAAAGGAAAAGGAGACTTACAGATGGATAAAGAAAATTTTGGCAAGAATTCAAGCCATGTTGTTCCCATTCATTGGAAGTGGTTTCCTCTCCATAACTTACAGAATACAGAATAAGAGATAACTTTGACTAATTGTAAGTAAAGACAATAATCATGGACACAGGTATGCTGACTTTTGTAGAACAAATAATAAAATAATTATTATTCCAAAGCCTTAATGTTCTAAAGAATAATAGTTAAATGAATTTGCCCATACTATAACAAATATTAAATTGCCATTAAAATACAAAATAACAGAAAAAACATTTTGAGGTACTACTTGATATAATTTGTGTGCTGGGGAAAATAATACACAAACACAATTACAAGTTTGGGAACCAAATATACTCATGTACTTAAGTGTTAGAAAACAAACTCAAAAGTTAGCAATAGTAATCTTACATAGGGGATTAAAAACTGAATTATGTTTTTTCTATACATTTTTCTGTATTTTCTGAAATTTGTTCAATTCACCTTTATTTTATTAAAATTATTTAAGTGCATATTTTAAAATCAGTAACATCCCCTTGGTAAAATAATCTTCAACTATAGAGTAAATTTTTTTTCGATTCTATATGTTTAGTTCTATAAGTTAAAACTTTGTAAGCTGAATATTATAATACCTATTCATTTCTTTCAGTTCTTCACATTCCCCCCTTCCAATTCTAAACATCTGTCACATATGTACGGACATATATACAAGTAGCTGGGACAGGAATTAATTGAATCTTGGCCTAGGAAGTTTAACATTTTCAAGACGGATCACATGTTCATGCTCTTCAGTGATTGACATTTATCTTCCACACTGTCTTTGAAGGTTCATTCAAAAGTTTTTACATCAGACACTACCTGTATTGCTTGTACTATGTAAATATTGTTATTGCAAAACCAATTATATGTTTTGCTGCATACTCTTCCCAATGACTAGACTAACTTTACAGTTCTTGTGCAACCCAAAAAAATGAGTCCAAAATGCAGGTCAAGTACATTTTTCTTTATTATATGAGTTCTCTCATTCATCAAAGGTTATTGAGCACCTGCTAGGTGACAATTGAGCTCTCCATTCCCTAATATTTTGAAATCACACCATATTACACTTTGCTTCCTATTCAGACCATGCAATTTCTTGTTCTTCTGTTTTACCTGGAATTTTGGTTGCCTTTTTTTTTTCATTTGGGAGAAATTATGCACGCTTGCTTCCCTACTTCTTTAATACTTTATGATTTATTCTCACAATACCTTGATCTTGATGCTTTAGTCAGGCAAAAAAATTATACCAGGATAGTAACTGCTTTGTTTGTCACTTAGTCTTTACTATTCACCTAATGTAGAATTTGGTATATTTTAATTCTTTAGCAAATGTTTTTATAATGGATGAATAAGAAAAAGCAATAATGTCGTTAACATATTTTCCTTTTTTTTATCTTTCTATTTCCAAAAATATTGAGGATATACAAACATAGTATCACATACACTTTCAGGTTTTATTTTTTTTTATTTTAAAAAAAAATTTTTTTAACATTTATTTATTTTTGAGACAGAGAGAGAGAGAGAGAGCATGAATAGGGGAGGGTCAGAGAAAGAGGGAGACACAGAATCCGAAACAGGCTCCAGGCTTTGAGCTGTCAGCACAGAGCCCGACGCGGGGCTCGAACCCACGGACCGTGAGATCATGACCTGAGCCGAAGTCGGACGCTTAACTGACTGAGCCACCCAGGTGCCCCACACTTTCAGGTTTTATAATCCAAGAGTAGCTAAGCACCAAATGAATATGTTCTAGAAAGAAACTAAAGCAGATATGAATCTATCCTTTCAATTATTCATCAGACTTTGATTTATTATGAAAATGAAATTTATTTTAATTTTATTTTTAAGTAATCTCTACACCCAAAGTGGGGCTCAAACCTACAACCCCAAGATCAAGACGCCTGTGCTCTGCCAGCTGAGCCAGCCAGGCACCTCTGAAAATGAATTGTTGTGCTCAACTTTTGCATCGTTTTAATCTAAATGAGATAAATTAAATTCAGATGTTTAAATAGGAAGACTAAAAGGAAAAAGAAAAATACTAAGATAATCGGAAATATCATCCTGTTAAAAAAATTTTAGTTATTTCACTTGGTTTCATGTGAAATCAAGTTATTTCACTTGATTTGGTACCTGTTAAATGGGCTCTTTCCATTGACAATTAAACCCACGTTTGCTTCCATGGCATTATCTGTGATGCCATAATATTTCCACAGAAAATGAAATGCTTTCATGGTAGATCCCCAGGAATACTGATGTGAGAGAAATACGTTTCATAAACACAAAAATATGGAGATATATTTTGTAAGGGCACTTCTAACAACATTTTTATTTTTTAAATGTTTATTTTGAGAGAGAGAGAGAGAGAAAAGCATGAGCAGAGGAGGGGCAGAGAGAGGGAGAGAGAGAGAGAGAGAGAGAGAGAGAGAGAGAATCCCAAGCAGGCTCTGCACCGTAAGCACAGAGACTGATGCAGGACTGGATCTCAAGAACTGTGAGATCACGACCTGAGCCCAAACGAAGAGTGGGAGGCTTAACCAACTGAGCCAACCAGACACCCCTCTCCCTAAATTTTTAAATAACCACAATAAAAGGATATAAATCACTAATTAGAAATCTTAGCATGTTTATTCAATTATTTATCGATGAGCCACCTCTGTTCATAAATGCTAAAAACCGGCAATACGACCTACATTTGTATTATACACTTCTTACCTCCATGTTGTACTGCATCCCTCCCCCGCTTAATACTTGTTTTTTTTTTTCCTATCTCCAAACTTCAACTCTTTCAGTCCACAACAAATTTTTGACTCCTCAGTGTTCTGAATATATTTATTGAAAATGAAAAATAGCTTATTTCCTCTAACCTTTTTCACCTCAAACCCAAAAACTTAAAGATGCTATCTAGCCACAGTTTAACATAAGAATATGATGTAAATGTTGGGGAGCCTGGGTGGCTCAGTAGGTTAAGCTTCCATCTTGGGATCAGGTCATGATCTTGCAGTTTGTGAGTTCGAGCCCCGTGTGGGGCTCTGTGCTGACAGCTCAGAGCCTGGATCCTGCTTCAGATTCTGTGTCTCCCCCTCTCTCTGTCCCTCCCATGCTCATGCTCTGTCTTTCTCTCTCAGTAATAAATAAATGTTAAAAAAAAATTAAATGTCGGTATATGGTTTAGTAACATCAATAGTCTCCATTATTCAGATGAATGCCAAGGGCATAAAAAGAGCCCAGTAAATATATAATTGGATTTACATCGATTGAGCTTCTATGGAAAAGAAAGTTTGTGCACTTGAATATGTTTTTGAGGGTCCTAGTTATTTTATCATTTGATTTACAATTCCTTCATCTTAAGCGAATTTTTTGACAGTTTAAGCATCTTGAAGTTGCCCAATTTATAATTCCTCTCTTGATTTTTTTCTCCTATTCACAGACGTAGCTGAGAATTCAGATTTCAGGTTTTTTCTTTTTTTTTTTTTGATGTTTATTCATTTTTGAGAGACACAGAGTGACAGTATGAATGGGATAAGGGCAGCAAGAGAGGAAGACACAGAATCTGAAACAGAATCCAGGCTCTGAGCTGTCAGCACAGAGCCTAACATGGGACTCAAACTCACGAACCCTGAGATCATGAGCTGAGCTGAAGTGGAACTCTTAACCGACTGAGCCACCCAGGTGCCCCTCATAGATTTCAGTTTTTATATCAAGGCTTCTACTTGTTCACCTGAAAAATGGAGATGCTAAACAGAAACACAATTTAAAAATCCCTAGAGTGAGGCCCTGAAAAACTAGTCTTACTATTGGGACTTTCTCCGGCTTCAATCTTCTAATAACTGAACCAAAGTGAGTTTGTTCCTTGTTGAATAAGAAACTCCACCAGGTTGAGTTGTTGAATAAGGAAAGCTTTCATTTGCAGCAAATAAGGATATCGTGGGAAATGGCTTCCAACACCGTGACTCTCCAAAGAGGGTGGATGGGTTCCTTTTGTTTAGGATTAGGATGAATATTTAGGTAGGGAAGCCTTGTCTTGACTGTAGAGGCGAGCATAAGGTCACGTATGTGCCTTAAGGAAACATGCCTATACGTACATTCTATGTTATGTAATTGGGGCTGAGGATCCTCCTTGGCAGAGATTTTAGTATTATAAAGAGGTAAAGGCAATGGTTGGTCATTGGTGGGGAGGCGGGCATCCCTCCATGGTCCATCTGCAAAGTGAGGCACAAGTCACGGATTTAGTGCAACCCATCTGGGTGGTCTGGGCCCTGGCCAGGTCTTGTCAGTGGCCATCACCTGAGGGGTGGTTCGAAGTTTCATTTGCCTGAGTTTAGAGGTAAGCCAGAAAGAAGAGCTTAAGGAAAAATTTAAGACAAAGGTTATTGGGTATAAGCAGGTGGGTGGTAAAGGGCAGGTTTGGGGGTCTAGCTGGTGACATTTCCTCTGCTTCTCCTATCAAGGTGAAAACTAAGACATCTTGTTCCTGCAATACAATTTGCTTTTTTATTTGTTTCTGTGAAAACAATTTACCTTTAGGATGAATTTTGCTAGAGTGATCAAACAATGCAATATTTAAGGAAGAAGAACGAATATTTTCCGTGAAGAAACCCTGTTTCCCTGAAAGAGATTAAGGTGATTAAGCAGAGAAAAGATTCATTATTACCCTACTTTTAGAATTAGAAAGATTAACCGCTTTTCCCAAGGTCACAAAGCCAGTAATCATTTCAATCCAGGCCTGTCTTACTTGAAGCTCTGCTTACTTTGCAGTATCATAGGACTTTCCATTAAAATAAGGAACACCTTATAGATAATAATTTTCCAACAGGCTGAAGAAGGCATGCAGCCTCCACTGAATCGTTTGTAAAGTGTTCCGTTCACACTTTGTTTGGGAATTTATCAGCCATCTGTTACTCCTTAATTGTAATAAGTTAGGATTCTCGGTGCCTAGGTGGCTTTTAACTTGTGGGGAAACTGTATTCGTCAGTGGTTCATACCTAGCCAACGCTTGGTACCACTTGGACAGGTAACCACTTGCACACCGTACCTTCTACGTTCCCCATACCTTTATCCAGGTGTGCAGAGCCCATCACAACCAGACATTATTCTACATAACTTGTTCCATTTCTTAAATGTTAACAGAAATAGCAATTTCCATGAAGTATAAAGGAATAACATTTTATGTAACATTCTGAATCTCACATATAAATTCATGATTCTCAGCATCATTCAACATCAGGGACAGGCATTGTACTCAAGATAGCAATCAGAGTAAAGGAAAGGATATGAGAATCAGAAAAACGCCAAAAAGATGACTAAAAGGAAATTCATTTGCTTTTGAGAAAAAGGAAAAACACCGAGTCTAAAAGAACCCACATACCACGCATGGGAAATTTTATTGGCGTAATATATGTGCAAAGCTGTTTACGCAGATAAAGTTAAAGAGATATCTGGGAATGGTAGGTTCCATTTTATGCCAGGTATGCGAGTGCCTACCTCATAGGCTTGTTGTAAAATTAAATGAGAATGCATAGAAAGCACTTATCACACTGCCTGGCTCATATTTTACTCAGTCAATAAATGCTAGCTCTTATGATTTTTTATTGTGATCATTATTCCGAAAGCCCAAGATGAACAATTTGGAGGTATACGCGTTAATGAATTAATGAAACAAATACAGTAATGTTTATATCCTCATTTTTTTTTATTGAATCTGCCTGGTAGTTATCTAGACAATTCAGTTCAGAATATTCACTGGGGACTGGGATTATTTGGTTTGGCTCTCATACACTGAGATAATTAGTTGGACAGTTGACAAATTTCTCTATTCTTTTATACCGGGCAGCAACCTGGAATAGATTTGTAATAGTGGAATCAGTGGACTTTCTTCCTATGATGCAGCTAATTAAAAAATAAAATCAGGTATATATGTTTTCCCGAAGAAAAAGAAAACAAAGCGTTAGAAATAGAGACTTCGTGACATTTTTTATTTCCCAGAGAGGAAAGAGAAATGGTATAAATCTGATCGTGCATTGTAATTGTTAGCTCTGTGGAATGAATGTCTTGGAATAGTAAGAGTATATTGATTTTATCCATGTATGAAGGTCAGAAGCTTCAGACCGTGTATACCCTGAAAATCTGAGGGCATGGTGAAAAAAAGTGTCACTGTTTGAATGTGTTGCTGATGACAACAGTGTGGCAGCATGGTCACTGTGACCACACAGTTTTTTTTGTTTTTGTTTTTGCTTTTTTCCAGCTAAAATTATACAATCGCCATGAAGGCTTCTAAATGACTTTCTCATGAAATTAATTTGGTTACATCAGTTCCCCAGGACCTACTTATTTCTAGTGAGTTGGAAAATTTGGCTCTCCTGTAGCTGGGAAGCCGAGATACAGATTCAGAGTCAACTGCCTAGTTGTAATCCGCTCCTACCCTCCATGTATAAAATGGTGAGAGAATATGCCTCTCTCGTGGCTGCATACACGCGGCTCCCTTCATGAAGGCTAAGAGCTGTCAGTCACAGTGAAACTGGACCTAAGTGGGGGCATCGTAGGTCAGCAGCAGGTTAGAAATGTCTTCTTCTTGCAGTTATCATGGAAAGGACAAGTTGGGCAATTGGCCAGCTCCCTGCAGAAAAGACAGTTCTCATCCAATGGGGAAAACCAGGGAGGGAGAAGGACCTGAATGAAACCAGGTAGATTGCCTGCAGAGTGGCTCCAGCCATTTGAGGCTGGAGTGTAACATTCTGGGGGAATAGAACACAGGCTTTTAGCCTGATAAACTGCTTAAATGCTACAGGAACAGAAACGTGTTTTTCTCTAAGCGCGTGTACTTTTTAATGCCTCTTTCTATTATTCGTTCTTCTTTGCTCTCCCTTGTATATTTAGAAAAATTCCTTTTGAAAATTCGAGTTTGCCTCTGATCCGCTCTGGGGGGGGGGGGAAGAAAAATAACATTTTTTTTTCTGCAAATAGACTGATATTGTGATATTTTTAAGGGAGATTTGTATCACCCAGGGGCCAAGAGATGATAAAGACAGAAGTGTTCCACGTGAATGAAGCTCCAGAAGGTGTCACTTAAGGGGAGAGAGTTAAGAGTCGGTGACTATTTGTTCAGCTAACCCTCCCCACCAGTGAATAATTTAGAGGAACTGATTTTGGTTTGTCAGGGAGGGAGAGCTTCCTCTGCCCTATGGTCCTTCTAGCTGGACTTAGAAACAAATTGACATGAGACAGATTATCAGAAGAAAATAAAATTTAATAGGCGTACATACAGGAAGCCCACATACACATGAGATTCCAAAGAGAGTGAGAAAACATGAAGCTTATCTGAGCTGAGGAGAGGGGCAGGATTCCAGGATCCAGAGGGAGGGAGGGAGCTCTTTGGCAAGAAAGTGAAAGATGTTTGGAAAACTAAGGTTGCCCTATTATGTAGATGAGCTCCTTAGATAGAGAGGAGAGTCTCTATAGCTCTATTCTTGTGACAGGCTCTCCTTTCCAATGTAAATGTAGGCAGTTGTGGGGGCGGGCAGAGAGCTTCTTCTGCTTCTGCTGGGTTTTAATTACTTTTAACTCGAAATAGCCTTCATGCCGATGTGGCACATTTTGGGGTGTCTCATCCTGTGCCCCTTCAGGTCTTCTCAGAGGAGTCCGGTGCAATTGCTTAGGTAGTCTGCCTCTCTCCTAGAATTTAACTAAAACAGTTTGGGTTCTGTGTGTTCAACACATGTGTCTGCGTGTCCGTGTTTATGTCAGTGGTTTCCAGAAACGGTGGGTGTGCTTCCAGGCGTGATAGCTTGAATGCTGAATTCAAATGCTAGTTCAACTTCTCTGGGCTGCGGTTTGTGCCAGTAAAGTGCGAATAATAACAATATACCTAACAGGTGAGGTGAGAATATTAAAGACTTCATTTCTCATAAAGAGTTCATTTCTCAACTTAGAACTGCTTGGTGCAAGGAAGTGCACAAGAACTACCATCATTTGTATCATTACTACTTATGGATCTGTTTAATTATCTAAGAATTTTATGAAGTTGTTAGCCATTCATTTAACTGTGTATTTAATGGCATGTTAAGCTACTGTGTTTTTTAATATAAACCTGAAAATACCAAGATGCTATATAATTCCACATCTAAAGGTGAGCATAATTTTATTTTTTTCCATTTATTTTTGAGGGAGAGACAGACCATGAATGGGGGAGGGGCGGAGAGACAGGGAGACAGAACCCCAAGCAGGCTCCAGGCTCCGAGCTGTCAGCACAGAGCCTGACAGGGGACTCAAACCCATGGACTGTGAGATCATGACCTGAGCCGAAGTTAGGCACTTTACCCACGGAGCCACCCAGGCGCCCCAAAGATGAGCATGATTTTAAACTAAATATGGGATTGTCAGTTTCAGTAATTGCAGGAAAAGAAATTCAAACGAATCTTCTAATTGACAACAGCTCTAAAATCATAAAAATGAGGGGGGGGGACTGACTCAAGGTACAAGAGAACTAACATAGTGAAGAATTGTGGGGCCAACAACTGACCAGAAATGCCAAAATCATGAACTTCGCATGTGAAGGCAAATTAGTTATTCTCCCTAGGAGGTCTCTGCCAATCTAGAAGAAGGAAGGCAGATACACAGAGTTGTTATTCTTGCAGGGTTAGGAGAATAAAACCCTAATGAATGCCCAGGACAGGATGGGGCTGACACCCTCGCAGTGTGGAACGCAATTCTAAAGGGATTATCGTGTAGTAATGATGGGTGAGCACCAGGCCAGTTCTCCCTGGGAAAGGAAGCCCACGTTCAAGCCATCTCATTGACTAAAACTGAACTTGGTTTACAGGGACTTCTACCCCACCTAGAAGATCAATCTGTAAATCCTCTTTGAAGAACATAACATTATCCCAGCCAGCACATTATCCTTACATTTTTCTTCACATGTAATTTTCATCTGTTATGCTAAGCTTGCAAGTATAGCAGCCATCGGTAACCATACAGCACTATCACAACATCACTGACCCACATTTCCTCTGCTGTGCCTTTTATTCCTGTGACTTATTCATTCCCTTACTGGGACCCTGCATCTCTCACTCCCCTTCACCCATTTTGCCCATCTCTCCAGCCCCTCTTCCCTCTAGCAACAATCAGTTTGTTCTCTGTGCCTATAGGTCTGAGAAGTTGAATCCCGTTATACACCTGAAAGTAATGTAACATTGTGTGTCAACTATACTCAAATAAATTACCTACATAGATAGATGATAGATAGATAGATAGATAGATAGATGGATAATAGATACATAATTTCCAGACACCAGTTAAAAACAGAACCAGGCAAGATAAGGCAACCTTGTGTTATTAAAAACCCAGAAACAGGGGTGCCTGTGTGGCTCAGTGGGTTAAGTGTCTGACTTCGGCTCAGGTCATGATCCCATGCTTCGTGGGTTCAAGCCCCACGTCGGGCTCTGTGCTGACAGCCCAGAGCCTGGAGCCTGCTTTCGATTCTGCCTCCCTCTCTCTCTACCCCTCCCCTGCTTGCACTCTGTCTCTTTGTCTCCCAAAAATAAGTAAACATTAAAAAAAATTAAAAACCCAGAGACACAAAAGACAATTGTAACAGATCCGCAAGGGTGTTGGACACTGGAGTTACCGGAAACTTTTAACTAAACATGCTTAATATCTTCAAGGAAATAAAATTCACCTTGGAAAATTTCAGCAGAAAAGTGGAATATTAAAAGAGTGGGAATTTTGGAACTAGCTACTTAGTGATTGGATTTCAACATAGAATAGTAGAGAGAACTACTGAATTGAAACTTAGTTCATAAGAAAATGTCTATAATGTAACATGGAATAAAAAAAAACACAAAAAATAAAACAGAGAATAAGAAAATCTAAAAAAAAAAAGAGTGAGAAGTTCTAGCATACTTACAATTGAAATCTTAGAATAAGAGGAAAGGAAACATGGGTAAGAGCAATATTTAAAGAGATAGTAAATATTCCAACATTGACAAAGGTATGAAGGCACATGTTACGGAAACAATATCAGTCAGAATAAAACAAATATATAAGAAAATAATAACAAAAAGGAACAACTGAACATATAATATAAAACTGTTTTTAAAAAGAAAGGAAAAGATATTTTTAAAACAGCTAAAGAAAAAAGACATTTTCAAAGGAAAAATTAAAGCGACAACTGGATTCTCAACAGTAACAATGAAAAATAAACATTTTACATTCTATAAGGAAACTTCTAATTGCAAGCATAGAATTCTATATAGAGAGAAAGTATGCTTCAAAAATGAATATGAAATGAATGCATTTTAAAACTAAGAAAAAAAATTGTCACTAGAGACACCCTTAAATGAAAGACACAAAGAAAAAATGAAAGTAAAAGGATAGGCAAAAATATATCAAAAGCAACCAAAACAAAATCTGGTACAGATATACTAATACCAAACAAAAAAACTAAGGCAGCCCTTCTAAACAAAAGTCCATGAGGGGCGCCTGGGTGGCTCAGTCGGTTGGGCATCCAACTTTGGCTCAGGTCACGATCTCTCTGTGAGTTCGAGCCTTGCATCGGGCTCTGTGCTGATGGCTCCGAGCTTGGAGCCTGCTTCGGATTCTGCCTCTCCCTGTCTCTCTGCCCCTCCCCTGCTCGTGCTCTGTCTTTGTCCCTCAAAAATAAATAAATAAACATTAAAAAAAAATTAAACCAGAGTCCATAAGACAATAAAGTCTTCATGCCATAGAGGAACTATTATTCTATGTAAGAATAAAGTAACTCATCTCCTGAGAAGTTTTCGTTTCATTTTATGCTAGCATAATCTCGATACAAAAAAACAGGCAAATATTACAAATACAAGTCATGCAAATTTCATCCAGGAATATAGGAAAACATACTGAGGGCATTTAGTGGCACATTAGCTCAGAAATCTTCACAAGGGAGTCTCTTAAACAAGAGGAAGTGAAGCAGGCAGCACACATCCAGGCCAGCTGAGCAGCATTCCCGAAGGGAAATTTGTGGCAAGAGGAACCACAGCACCTCTGACGGCTCACCTGATAGGCCAGAAGACTATGGCAATATGACATACAAGTATCTAGCATCGTTCCTCTCCTTTCAGCTGAGTGTGCACGGTTAATGGGAGTTGCAAAACACTCCTCTGAGGGTGAAAAATCAAAGCCTGTGTTACAGCCACAGAAGTAGATGAGATACTGTCAGGGTTCTTCAAAATAGCATTCAGGATCGGGAAGCACTCCACTTATGATCAGTGATCTTCACCTCGGGAACAGCCCCGATCGGTTGCATTACGCACTGGGCCACAGCCACTTTCCATGTAGCTTTGCAGGACGCCAATTATTTTGATAACGTTCCATATGCATTAAAACTAATAATTTCTCATTTAGTAGCAATACAATGCAGGAGAAAGGGGAACATACTTATTCTGATAAAGAGTGACTATAAGCAAAAAAATACTTTTGCAGCATCTTACTTAATTGTAAAATGTTGAAAGTTATCTCTGAGATTTCTAGCAAAACCTCTACCAGAGATTCTAGTAAGTGAAAAAACAGACACGGAAAAGAAAAAAAAAAAAGTTACAAAAATGTGACAGAAAGAAATAACCTCACTAGAAGCAGGTGAAATACTTGTTTAGGTAAAAAATTCAAATGGAACCACGGATATTTTAAAATTAAAAATTTTAAGTTTAGCAAGTTTGTTAGATACAAAATCAATATGAAATAATAAAATGTATTCACATGCATCAGCCACAATTACTTAAAAACTAGATAATACTTATAAAGTCATAAAGTGATCTAACATGTAGATATACATGAAAGAAAGATGTACAAAACTGTGGGAAGTTGTAATAAAATTTTAGTGAGAGAGATGAAATACCCACGTACAAGGAGAAAACACAAGTCGTTTGGATTGCAAAAGTGGATAATGAAAATATTCAGTTCTCTCTCAACTGTGTATCTAGGTTCAAACAGCTCCCACCAAAGTCAATGCACAACTATATTTAGAAATACATCAGCTGATACAAAGTTGCACATGGAATTACAGATGGCCAAGAATGTCTACACACCTTTGAGAAAAGAATGAGGAGAAAGAACTTGTTGAAAAGTCTGACGGTGGCACTGACACAATGATAAACAAACAGACCAAATTAAAGGGAAAAGAGATAAGAAACAGTCCATGTAGAAATAGATTTAACTGATAACAGGGGCACTGCAAAACAAAATCTATCTTTTTAATAACTGGTGCTCAGTGTGTTCAATATCTATGTTAACAAACGAAATGTGGGTTTTTAAAATGATAATTCATAGAGTCGTGCACTTTTATTTTGTGTAATTTTATGTGTGTGTCTATACATCAACTAAAAAGAATTGCTTAGTCAAGAACAAGTGGTTCTGAGTCTTTTTGTGGAGGGACAAGAACCATGGTATAAAATCACATGTTTAGGGGCGCCTGGGTGGCTCAGTCGATTGAGCACCCGACTTCGGCTCAGGTCATGATCTCACAGTTTGTGAGTTCGAGCCCCTCATCTGGCTCTGTGCTGACAGTTCAGAGCCTGGAGCCTGCTTTGGATTCTGTGTCTCCCTCTCTCTCTGCCCCTGCACTGCTCACACCGTTTCTCTCTCTCTCTCTCTCTCTCAAAAATAAAATAAATAAATAAATAAACAAACATAAAAAAATTTAAAATCCCATGTTTAAATCTGATCATCCAGCCCCAACAAGAGTAATTATCCAGCCTGTACAATTAACTATTACATAAAAAAATCAAAAATAGTAACAACAACAACAACAACAACAACAACAAAACCTAAAACTTGTTTTAAGCTAAAGCCCTTCAAAAACACATGATATTAACATCTGAGATACTTTCAGAAGGAAAAAAGCTCGTAAAGGAACCATTGTATTTTGTTGAAAATGTAATGAAAAAGATGAATAAGTAGATGAAATTCAGCTAACAATTTGTATTTAAAAAAAAGTTTTTTAAAGCTAAAACATAAAAGAAGAACAAGAATTGGTAAATGTCAAATCTTAAAAGAAGGTCTAATAGCAGGAGTTCTTTCAATAGAACCCAACCGTAAGGTAGCAAAAAAGAAGTCATTTTTTTTCAATTCATTCTAATTTAATTCAGTTGAACAGACATATTTTGAGTATAAGGCCCTGCTCTAAGTGATATTTTTCTTTAATAGAGATTTACAACAATTTTATTTTAGAATCCTTGTCCAATTTTCCTTCAATGTAATGTTCTAATGTTTATAAGCTGTAGGAAAATTCTTATTTTTATGGTTGCAGTAAGAGATTATATATATTTAGAAAAGATAAGTTATCAAGACACAAATTAATCAGAGAAGTTGAAGGTACTGTACTTGGAAATATTACAAATATTCATGTTATACTTCCTCTCCTAATAGCTTTAAACTACATTTGTGTTCTTTCTGGTTCTATGTATGTATTGCACTTTAAGAAAATATCAGCTGGGAAAAGAATTCTTCTCGTGTTTGTTCCATTTACCTTTTTTTTTTTTTTGATCCCATATACTTCCTGGGTATTTGTTTTTGTTTTTCTTATTTCCCTTTTCCTTCTTTTCCCTCTTTTCTTTGTGGGAGTAGGGGGTATATTTCTTAAAAATATAAGACCAAAAATAGATATATTTTTCATATTCTTAAGAAAAGGTTGATAAATTTATATCAGCAGCCATTTTCCATAATGATAACTACATAAATATTAATGTAGGTTGTGGATATACCTTTGGATATCAATCAATATAGGAGCAAGTTGAATGAAACTACACTTCAAATTTAAAGTCTTTTTTTTAATGTAATTTATTGTCAAATTGGCTAACATGCACTGTGTACAGCGTGCTCTTGGTTTTGGGGGTAGATTCCGTGATTCATTGCTTACACACAACACCCAGTGCTCATCCCAACAAGTGCACTCCTCAATGCCTATCACCCATTTTCCCTCTCCCCCACCTTCCCATCAACCCTCAGTTTGTTCTCTGCATTTAAGAGTCTCTTATAGGGGCGCCTGGGTGGCGTAGTTGGTTAAGCGTCCGACTTCAGCCAGGTCACGATCTTGCGGTCTGTGAGTTCGAGCCCCGCGTCAGGCTCTGGGCTGATGGCTCAGAGCCAGGAGCCTGTTTCCGATTCTGTGTCTCCCTCTCTCTCTGCCCCTCCCCCGTTCATGCTCTGTCTCTCTCTGTCCCAAAAATAAATAAACGTTGAAAAAAATTTAAAAAAAGAGTCTCTTATGGTTTGCATCTCTTCCTCTTTGTTTGTAACTATTCTTCCCCCTCCCTTCCCCCAAGGTCTTCTGTTAAGTTTCTCAAGTTGAGTGAAAACATATGATATCTGTCTTTCTCTGACTGACTTATTTCACTTAGCATAATACCCTCCAGTTCCATCTACGTTGCTGCAAATGCCATGATTTCATTCTTTCTCATTGCCAAGTAGTATTCTATTGTGTATATATATATATATATAAACCACATCTTTATCCACTCACCAGTTGATGGACATTTAGGCTCTTTCCATAATAAAGCCAATTATATTATGCAACCAAGCAGCTAGTAAATGTCTTATGTATTTATACTTTTCAAATGAAAATAGCAAGTCCATCAATAAATGTTTACAGAAGCATTATATAACACATAGATCAATGGAACATACTAGAAAGCCCAGAAGTAAACCCACAATTAATCTTTGACAAGAGTCAAGAATATGCAATGACAAAAAGTCTCCTCAACAAATGGTGTTGGGAAAACCGGATGTCAACATGCAAAAGAATGAAACTGGACCACTTTATTATAGCATACACAAAATAAGTTCAAAATGGATTAAAGACCTAAATGTGAGAACTAAAACCATCAAAATCCTACAGGAGAACATAGGCAGTAACCTCCTTGACATCGGCCATAGCAGCTTCTTACTAGATATGTCTCCTGAGGCAAAGGAAACAAAAACAAAAATAAACTATTGGGACTTCAGCAAAATAAATAGCTTCTGCACAGTGAAAGAAACATTCAACAAAACTAAAAGACAACCTACTGAATAGGAAAAGATATTTGCAAATGACATATCCAATAAAAAGTTTGTATCTAAAATATATAAAGATCTCATACAATTAAACACCCAAAAAACAAATAATACAATTAAAAACAGGCAGAAGACATTAACAGACATTTCTCCAAAGAAGACATCCAGATGACCAGCAGACACATAAAAATATGCTTATTAACATCACTAATCATCAGGGAAAGGCAAACCAAAACCACAATGAGATACCATCTCATACATGTCATAACGGCCAAAATCAAAAACTCAAGAAAAAAACAAGTGTGGATGAGGATGTGGAGTAAAAGGAACCCTCTTGCACTATTGACAGGAATTAAAATTGGTGCAGCTACTGTGGAAGACAGTATGAAGATTCCCCAAAATATTAAAAATAAAAATACTCTATGATTCAGCGATTGCATTACTGAGTATTTACTCAAAGAATATGAAAATACTAATTTGAAAGGATATATGCATCCCTATGTTTATTGCAGCATTATTTACAACAGTCAAATTATGGAAGCAGCCAAGCGTCCATTGACAGATGAATGTGGTATATGTATACAATGGAATACTATTCAGCCATAAAAAATGAAATCCTGGTGTACCTGGGTGGTTAAGCAACTGACTCTTGATCTTAGCTTGGGTCTTGATCTCAGGGTCATGAATTCAAGCCCTATATTGGGCTCCACCCTAGGCATGGATACTAGTTAAAACAAACAAACAAACAAACAAACAAAGAAGAAGAAATCTTGCCATTTGCAGCAACTTGTATGGATCTAAAGAGGGTGATGCTAAGCAAAATAAATCAGTAAGAGAAAAATAAATGCCATATGATTTCACTTATACACAGAATATAAGAAACAAAACAAATGAACAAGGCAAAAGAGAGAAAGAGAGAAAGGGAGAAAGACAGAGAGAGAGAGAAACCAAAAACCAGACTCTCAACTCTAGAGAACAAATTGATGGTTACCAGAGAAGGGGGCACTGGGAAAAGGTAGAACAGGGAAAGGGGATTAAGAGTACACTTATTTTTATGAGCACTAAATAATACATGCAGTTATTGAATCATTATATTGCACGCCTTAAACTAACACAATACTGTATGTTAACTACACTAGAATTAAAATAAAGTCAAACAAAAATTAAAAATGAAATAAACTAAACCTAATGTTAACAAAAGATGTGGTGTATATAATATTGAAATAAATTATAAAACATATTCAACCATGAGAAGGAAATCCTACAATTTATGACAACATGTATGGACCTTGAGGGCATTATGCTAACTAAGATAAACCAGACTTAGAGACAAATAAAGTATGGCATCACTTATATGTGAAATCTTAAAAATCGAAATTGATACAAGTAGAGAGTAAAATGGTGGTTATCAGGGACTGGGTGGAGGAATTAAGATGTTGATCAAAGGTATAGTTAAAAAAATTTTTTTAACATTTGTTTATTATTGAGAGACAGAGAGACACAGAGCGTGAGCAGGGGAGGGATAGAGAGAGGGGGAGACATAGAATCTGAAGTAGGCTCCAGGCTCTGAGCTGTCAGCACAGAGCCTGATACGGGGCTTGAACTCACAAACTGCAAGGTCATGACTTGAGCTGAAGTTGGTCACTCAACCAACTGAGCCACCCAGGCTCCTCAAAGATACAGTTAGAAGATTAAGAAGTTCTGGGGGTCTAATGTAAAACATGGTGACATACAAGATGTCACTATATTGCATAACTGAAATATGCTATGAGAATAGAATTTAAGTGTTCTCCCACACAAAAAAGGTGAGGTGATGACAGTGTTAATTAACTAAACCAAAGGAATCCTCTCACAGGGTATACTTCTATCAATCACCACAATGTATACTCTAAAATTCTTATAAATTTGTATGTCAGTTATACTTCAATAAAGCTGATTTTTTTAAAGTACAAAGTAACATTAGTATTTAAAGATTTGAACAGTTGCTATTTTTGAAAGGGGCAATACAAAAAGCAAGTCAGTCCTTCTGCCCTTGCTGACTTCAGAAATTTTTAATGCTTCTTTATAACTTTTTTCAAGGATTGATTTTTTTTAGTGCTGATATACTTAAGAAAGCGAACAAATTTTATATTA
Organism: Lynx rufus; assembly: GCF_022079265.1. Classification (NCBI taxonomy): domain Eukaryota; kingdom Metazoa; phylum Chordata; class Mammalia; order Carnivora; family Felidae; genus Lynx; species Lynx rufus. The sequence goes on along the minus strand of NW_025814845.1, from coordinate 22,726,776 downwards.
TGTAGTTGTTTATTCAAACTCCCATCTACATACAAGTAGTCATTTATCAATACAGAAAGTTTATACAAAAACCACATTAAAACCTGGAATATGATCACCATTGGATTTCTCTCATGTTTCATCTTTCCAGACAGGAGTATTTCTTGGTGAACTTTATGAGGATCATATTATTCTATCTTATTAAAATTGCTTCTACACTTAGCTCAAGATACCAGATTTTTTTGAGATTCAGGAGGCTTTCCCTGATTCAAATAATATGGTTCTTTAAAGAAACTTTCACAGTTGAGACATAGTTCTAAACTGGCCCTCATGCCTAAGTTCAAATCATCTCTTTTTTCCTTCCTCTTTTTTTTTTTTTTTTCTATTTCTACTGAACATTCAGATCACCTGCTCTTCATCTGTTCCTTTTTGGTTGTTTTTTTAAAATTTATTTTGAGAAAGAGAGAGAGTGAATGACAGAGAGCGAGCACATACACTAGCAGGGAAGGGGCAGAGAGAGAGAGAGAAAGAATCCCAAGCAGGCTCCACACTGTCAGTGCAGTGATGTGGGGCTCAAACTCACCAACTGTGAGATTATGACCTGAGCCAAAAGCAAGGGTTGGACACTTAACCAACTGAGCCACTCAGGTGACCCGTCTTCATTTGTTTTTTTGTTTCCATATAATCTTCTATTTTATACTTATTTCAAATTTTCTTTCTCCTCCACTCATTCAATCCAAACATTAGAGCAACTGTCTATAAATCCAACTTAATTGTAACCTTAAGTCTGTAGTGGTGTGGCATTGTATACAGAAGCATATTTTTCAAATACACGGGAACCATATGTTCTTGATGTTCTCCAAAGAAAAAGAACCTCCAGGAAGGCCTCCAAGCCTCCTATTCAGAAGTCGGAGGCAGGAAGTGGCAACGTTCTGTATACTATGAATTAGAAACATCATTACCAGGAGAGAAGAATGAGGTCATGGGATTTCATATTTCTGTCAAGACTTACAAACCTACTCCCTGAAGCTCACAGCCTCTCACTATAATCTGCCTTTGAGTCCACCAGGATTAATCCAAACATGCCATGTATCCCAATATACTTTAGTAACCCTGAGAATACACAAATCTGTGTTTACCCTTCATTACCGGGGCACTCACACCTAACTAACTTTCTTAAACACAAATGTCCTCATGTGTCCCTCAGGTTTAATGTCTGTCATCTACAAAACACCCTGCAGCTTCAATCTCTTCTCTGGACTTTTCTTTTATTATGTTCTAACTTACACTGAATGAGTAGCTGAAAGAATGACTAAGGGGCACAGGAATTGAGACAATCTGTTGAGCAAACTTTTCTTTCTTCATTTATTTTTTCCCCAGTAAAATTCTTTGTTTAAATGAAATGAGACCGTCATGGTGTAGCCCTAAATATATGCAAAAGGTTAAAGTGTTGGTTGAAGCTGAGCAGATAGTCTTCTTGAACACTTTGGATATACTTAACATGTTTTGAAAACCAATAGTTTAAACAAATTGCCTTATAAGAAAAAGCTAAGGGCGCCTTTCAACTCTTGATTGGGATTTAATCCAACTCTTGATTGGGATTTACTCCAACTCTTGATTTGGATTTAATCCAACTCTTGATTTGGGCTCAGGTCATGATCTCACGGTTTCTGAGTTTTAGCCCTGCATCAGGCTTTCTGCTCTCAGTGCAGAGCCTGCTTCAGATCCTCTCTCTTTCTCTCTCTCTGCTCTTCCCCTACTCTCAAAAACAAATAAACATTTTTAAAAAAGCTAAAAGGAAGGTCTAGCCTACAAATATTAATCTTTAGGGAATGATGGAGCAATGATATCCAAAAACTGCATTGATAGAGAATGGACCCTGCTGAAATTTAAAAGCACTAGATCAATCATAATACATGAAACCAAAACCAAACAAAACAAAGTGATTCTACATGATTGAGAAAATTTAAACCGTTAAATCTTACTTCCGGAGTGATTAAAGCCAAGTGTTTAGAATATTGATTTGTAAGCAGGTTAAGGAATTTACAGAACTTCCTTTTTGGGGGAGGGGGGGTGGAGGAAGACTTCTTGAAGCATTCTCCAGGCAAGTGATAATTTAAAAATCCAAAACAATATCTACCTAAGAGCAGAAAGTCAAGATGTGTAATTGGGTCATCCAATGGAATCAAGAGAATTGTGAGCAAAACATCCCCTGAAGCAATGACGATTGCACAGTTCACAATATGATGGACTGAATACAGCAAAGGTCCACTTCTGTTCTGTAAACCGGTCTGCCAAGGTGCTCAACATAAGCAAGAGTGTTAATTTATTAGTGACATTATTTTTTAAAATTATCAGTGTGCTCTCACATCCATGAACTGAAAGCCCTTGTAAGGCTTTCTGGGAATGCAAAGTTTAGCCAATTGAGAAGCTGACATTCACTCCAGAAACATAAAGTCGATGGTAGATAAATGAGTCAGAGCAGTGCCTTCAGCAAATTCCAGCTAACTATTCAGTTATAATTAGTGTTTTGGAAACACCATCCATGTTTGACTCTGACAGGGAGAGTTTTAAGTGTTTTTCTCTTTAAAAAGAAGAAAAAAAAAGACTGTCTTTTTTTGGTCACAGTTGTAAAATGTGTGTGTGCAAAACTCCTGTCACTCATGAAATCTCCGGATCTGACTGTCAGAGGAACTTCAGGTATTTCCAGGCTGTTAATGAATAGGCCTCCATATCTGTATCTTGCACCTGCAGTCAAATGTCACAGTTAATGTGCACTGAGTATCAGAGTATGTTCCAACAGAGTATACAAGACACTCCAAATAGCAGCACCCCACAGTCCTCTCAGAACCAATGAGTATCAGGCACATGAGGTGGTTTTTCTATGTATTTCCAACTCAACTGACTGAGAAGTGAATAATTCAATCAGACCGGGTTTACATGACATTTGATCTTAATGTTATTTAGATAATACCTTAAAATAAAAATTGGGATATACTGCTGAGCAATGCTATTATTTATTAATGCCAGCTATTTTAATTACTTAATCCATATCCTAATATTTATGCATATACTTTTCTCAGACTTTGTTTTTTATTTGAATGCCAGGATCCAAAATAAGTAAGATTCAGCATCTGTCATTGAGCTAAGAGTTTGTTACATCCAAAAGTAATTTGACAAGTTTAACTCCAGGTTCAGAAACAACTTTTTTGGAAGGGGGAAATAAAAACACAGTAGAATATTTTGCTTATAGATGAAATGTGCCTGTTGTGGATAATTTTATGAGTTAGTTTGGCTGGGACACCGTACCTAGGTATTTGGTCAAATATTATTCTGGATGTTTCTTTGTGTGGGTGGGACTTATCGAAGCCTTTAAGAGAACACAGACTGATTTCCTCTCTTGAAGAAAAAATTCTGCTAGTGGACTATTTTTAGACTCAAACTGTATGTATAACTATTCAATCAGAATACACAAGTGAGTGAATGGTTACAAATTAAAACAAAAAACAAAAACAAAACAAAAAAAAAACAAAACAAAAAGACTCATCTATAAGTTACCTTCAAGAGAGTTACTTCAAATATAAGGATGCACACAGATGAAAAGTGAAACGATAGAAAAAGAGAATCCATGAAAATAGAAATGAAAAGAAAGCTGGAGTAGCTATGTTTATATCTGACACAAGAGACTTTAAAACAAAGACCGTAGTAAAAGAGAAGTATGTAATGATAAAGTCTCAGTCCAAAAAGAGGATATAGGGGCGCCTGGGTGGCGCAGTCGGTTAAGCGTCCGACTTCAGGCAGGTCACGATCTCGCGGTCCGTGAGTTCGAGCCCCGCGTCAGGCTCTGGGCTGATGGCTCGGAGCCTGGAGCCTGTTTCCGATTCTGTGTCTCCTTCTCTCTCTGCCCCTCCCCCGTTCATGCTCTGTCTCTCTCTGTCCCAAAAATAAATTAAAAAAAACAAAAAAAACAAAAAGAGGATATAACATTTGAAAATATTTTATGTACCCAACATAAGAATACCTGAGCATATAAAGCAAACATTAACAGCCCTAAAGGGAGAAATTGATACCAATACAACAACAGTAGGGGGTTATAATATCACACTTACATCAATGGATACATCATCCAGATGGAAAATCAGTAAGGAAACACTGGCTTTAGACAACACATTAGACCAAATGGTCTATATAGATGATATGAATAGACATAGATAGATATAGATAGATATAGATATAGATAGATAGATGATTAGATAGATATAGATATAGATATATATAGACATAGACATAGATATATAAAGAGGGAGAGAGAGCAAGAGACAGCATTCCATCTATAAAGCATCAGAGTACATATTCTTCTCAAATGCACCCAGAACATTCTTCAGGATAGATCATATATTAGACCACAAAACACGTCTCAATAAATTGAAGAAGATTAGAATATCAAGCATCATCTCTGACCACAATTGTATGTAGCTAGAAATCAATTGCAAGAAAAAAAAATACTAGAAAAACACAAATATCTGGAGGCTAAAGAACATGCTACTAAACAACCAGTGGTTCATTGAAGACATAAAAGGGGAAATAAAAAAATACCTTGAGATAAATGAAAATGGAAGTACAACAATCCACAATCTGTAGATGTAGCAAAAGCAGTTCTAACAGGAAAGTTCATTGTGATACACGCCTGCCTCAAAAAAAAAAATAAAAAAAGAAAAAAGAAAAAAAGAAAAATCTCATATAAACAAAATAACTTAATACCTAAAAGAACTAGAAAAAGAAGAACAAAGCCCAAAGGAAGATAATAATAAAGATCAGACTGGAAATAAATGTAATAGAGACTAAAAAACACAATAGAAAAGATCAATAAAACTAAAAGCCCGTTCTTTTTTTTTTTTTTAATTTTTTTTTTCAACGTTTATTTATTTTTGGGACAGAGAGAGACAGAGCATGAACAGGGGAGGGGCAGAGAGAGAGGGAGACACAGAATCGGAAACAGGCTCCAGGCTCTGAGCCATCAGCCCAGAGCCCGACGCGGGGCTCGAACTCACGGACCGCGAGATCGTGACCTGGCTGAAGTCGGACGCTTAACCGACTGCGCCACCCAGGCGCCCCAAGCCCGTTCTTAAAAAAATGATAAAATTTAGCTAGCTCCCCCCCAAGAGAAAAAGAGAGAAAAGACTTAAATAAAATCAGAAAGGAAAGAGGAGAAGTTACAACTGATACCACAGAATCACAGAGGATCATATGGGGCTACTGTGAACAATTTTGCGAATAATTATGCACCAACCAATTGGACAACAAACAAAAAACGGATAATTCATAGAAACATACACTCTTCCAAGATGAATCATGAAGAGATAGAATATTTGAATACACTGATTACTAGTAAGAAGATTGAATCAGTAATATAAAACCAAAATCCAGGAGCCAGTCAGCTTCACTATTGAATTCTACCAAAAACTTAAGGAAGATTTAATGCCTGTGCTTTTCAAACTCTTCCAAATAATTGAAGAGAAGGGAATGTTCCCAGGCATTCCAGCGTGGCTCAGTAGGTTAAGCATCTGACTCTTGACTTTGGCTCAGGTCATGATCTCACGGTTTGTGAGTTCCAACCCTGCATCAGGCTCTAGGCAAACAGTGCAGAGTCTGCTTGGGATTCTCTTTCTCTCCCTCTCTCTTCCCCTTCCATTCTCTCTCTCTCTTGCTCTCTTTCAAGATAAATAAATAAGTAAATAGATAAATAAATAAAATTGAAGAAAAGGAAATATTTCCAAATTCATCTTACAATGCCAGCATTACCCTGATACTAAACCCAGAGAAGGACATCACACACACTCACACACACACACACACACACACACAAATTACAGGCTAAAATTAGTGATGAATACATGTAAAAATTATCAACAAATTATTAGCAAATCTAATTCAACAATATATTAAAAGGATCATATATCATGATCAAGTGGAATTTACTTTAGGCATGCAAGGATGATTCAACATCCACAAATCAACCAACATGGTATATACCACATTCATAAAATGTAAGATAAAGGTCATATGATCATCTCAGTAGACACATAAAAAGTTTTTGGCAAAATTCAACGTCCACTCATGATAAAAACTCTCAACAAAGTGTGTATAGAGGAAATACGTCTCAACATATTAAAGGCTGTATATGACAAACCCACTCACTGCTAATATCATATTCAATAGCTGAAAGCTTTTCCTCTAAGATCAGGAAGAAGACAAGGATGCCCACTATTCCCACTTTTATTAAATATACTGAAAGTCCTAACCAGAACAATTTGGCAAGAAAAAGAAGTAAAAGACATCCAAATTGGAAAGGAAGAAGTAAAACCATCTCTAGGTGGAGAGGGCATGATACTATATACAGAAAACTCTAAGGACTACACACACAAACAGACACTCACATACACACACACACACACACACACACACACACACCCTGTTAGAGCTAGTAAATGGATTCAGTAAAGTTGCAGGATACAAAATTGATATATAGATATATGTTTAATTTCTATACATTAGTAAGAAACTATCAGAGAAATTTTCTAAAAACCCCATTTACAAAACCATCCAAAAAAAAAACAAAAAAAAAAACAACACCTGGGAATAAATTTAACCCAGGAGGTATAAGACCCATACACTGAAAATTATAAGGAATTGATGAAGGAAATTGAAAAAGTCACAAATAAATGGAAACCTATTTCATATTCATGGATTGAAGAATTAACATTGTTGAAATGTCCCTACAACTCAAAGTAATCTACAGATTCAATGCAATCTCTATCAAAATTCCAATGGCATTTTTCACAGAACCAGAACAAGTAATTCTAAAATGTGTACGGAACCACAAAGACCACAAACAGCCAATCATTCTTGAGTAAAAGGAACAAACCTAGAGGTATCACATTTTCTGATCAAACTACGGTGGTATTGACATAAAACCAGGTATAGATCAATGGAATAGAATACAAAGCCCAGAAATAAACACACGCAAACACACACACACACACACACACACACACACACACACACACAATTAATCAATGACAAAGAAGACAAGAGAGGATTCTGGGAAGATGGCGGCGTAGGAGGACGCTGGGCTCACCGCGCGTCCTGCTGATCACTTAGATTCCACCTACACCTGCCTAAATAACCCAGAAAACCGCCAGAGGATTAGCAGAACAGAGTCACCGGACCCAAGTGCAGACGAGAGGCCCACGGAAGAGGGTAGGAAGGGCGGCGAGGCGGTGCGCGCTCCACGGACTGGCGGGAGGGAGCCGGGGCGGAGGGGCGGCTCGCCGGCCAAGCAGAGCCCCCGAGTCCGGCTTGCAAAAGCGGAGGGGCCTGACGGACTGTGTTCCGACAGCAAGCGCGACTTAGCGTCTGGGAGGTCATAAGTTAACAGCTCTGCTCGGGAAGCGGGAAGGCTGGAGGACAAAGGGAGGGTGAGCTGCGGAGCCCCCGGACGACAGAGCTCAGTTTGGCGGGGAACAAAGGCGCTAGCCAGCGCCATCTCCCCCGCCCATCCCCCAGCCAAAATCCCAAAGGGAACCGGCTCCGGCCAGGGAAATTGCTCGCTCCGCGCGAACACCCAACTCTGTGCTTCTGCGGAGCCAAACCTCCGGCAGCGATCTGACTCCCTCCGGCTGCCACAGGGCCCCTCCTGAAGTGGATCACCTAAGGAGAAGCGAGCTAAGCCTGCCCCCCCTGCCGCCGTGCACCTTGCCTTCCCACCCCAGCTAATATGCCAGATCCCCAGCATCACAAGCCTGGCAGTGTGCAAGTAGCCCAGACGGGCCACGCCACCCCACAGTGAATCCCGCCCCTAGGAGAGGGGAAGAGAAGGCACACACCAGTCTGACTGTGGCCCCAGCGGTGGGCTGGGGGCAGACATCAGGTCGGACTGCGGCCCCGCCCACCAATTCCAGTTATACACCACAGCACAGGGGAAGTGCCCTGCAGGCCCTCACCACACCAGGGACTATCCAAAATGACCAAGCGGAAGAATTCCCCTCAGAAGAATCTCCAGGAAATAACAACAGCTAATGAGCTGATCAAAAAGGATTTAAACAATATAACAGAAAGTGAATTTAGAATAATAGTCATAAAATTAATCGCTGGGCTGGAAAACAGCATACAGGACAGCAGAGAATCTCTTGCTACAGACATCAGGGGACTAAGGAACAGTCACGAGGAGCTGAAAAACGCTTTAAAGGAAATGGAAAACAAAATGCAAACCACCACGGCTCGGATGGAAGAGGCAGAGGAGAGAATAGGTGAACTAGAAGATAAAGTTATGGAAAAAGAGGAAGCTGAGAAAAAGAGAGATAAAAAAATCCAGGAGTAGGAGGGGAAAATTAGAGAACTAAGTGATACACTAAAAAGAAATAATATACGCATAATTGGTATCCCAGAGGAGGAAGAGAGAGGGAAAGGTGCTGAAGGGGTACTTGAAGAAATAATAGCAGAGAACTTCCCTGAACTGGGGAAGGAAAAAGGCATCGAAATCCAAGAGGCACAGAGAACTCCCTTCAGACGTAACTTGAATCGATCTTCTGCACGACATATCATAGTGAAACTGGCAAAATACAAGGATAAAGAGAAAATTCTGAAAGCAGCAAGGGGTAAACGTGCCCTCACATATAAAGGGAGACCTATAAGACTCGTGACTGATCTCTCTTTTGAAACTTGGCAGGCCAGAAAGAATTGGCACGAGATTTTCAGGGTGCTAGACAGCAAAAATATGCAGCCAAGAATCCTTTATCCAGCAAGTCGGTCATTTAGAATAGAAGGAGAGATAAAGGTCTTCCCAAACAAACAAAAACTGAAGGAATTTGTCACCACTAAACCAGCCCTACAAGAGATCCTAAGGGGGACCCTGTGAGACAAAGTACCAGAGACATCACTACAAGCATAAAGCATACAGACATCACAATGACTCTAAACCCGTATCTTTCTATAATAACACTGAATGTAAATGGATTAAATGCGCCAACCAAAAGACATAGGGTATCAGAATGGATAAAAAAACAAGACCCATCTATTTGCTGTCTACAAGAGACTCATTTTAGACCTGAGGACACCTTTAGATTCAGAGTGAGGGGATGGAGAACTATTTATCATGCTACTGGAAGCCAGAAGAAAGCTGGAGTAGCCATACTTATATCAGACAAACTAGACTTTAAATTAAAGGCTGTAACAAGAGATGAAGAAGGACATTATATAATAGTTACAGGGTCTATCCATCAGGAAGAGCTAACAATTATAAATGTCTATGCGCCGAATACCGGAGCCCCCAAATATATAAAACAATTACTCATAAACAGAAGCAACCTTATTGATAAGAATGTGGTAATTGCTGGGGACTTTAACACCCCACTTACAGAAATGGATAGATCATCTAGACACACGGTCAATAAAGAAACAAGGGCCCTGAATGAGACACTGGATCAGATGGACTTGACAGATCTATTTAGAACTCTGCATCCCAAAGCAACAGAATATACTTTCTTCTCGAGTGCACATGGAACATTCTCCAAGATAGATCATATACTGGGTCACAAAACAGCCCTTCATAAGTTTACAAGAATTGAAATTATACCATGCATACTTTCAGACCACAATGCTATGAAGCTTGAAATCAACCACAGGAAAAAGTCTGGAAAACCTCCAAAAGCGTGGAGGTTAAAGAACACCCTACTAACGAATGAGTGGGTCAACCAGGCAATTAGAGAAGAAATCAAAAAATATATGGAAACAAACGAAAATGAAAATACAACAATCCAAACGCTTTGGGACGCAGCGAAGGCAGTCCTGAGAGGAAAATACATTGCAATCCAGGCCTATCTCAAGAAACAAGACAAATCCCAAATACAAAATCTAACAGCACACCTAAAGGAAATAGAAGCAGAACAGCAAAGGCAGCCTAAACCCACCAGAAGAAGAGAAATAATAAAGATCAGAGCAGAAATAAACAATATAGAATCTAAAAAAACTGTAGAGCAGATCAACGAAACCAAGAGTTGGTTTTTTGAAAAAATAAACAAAATTGACAAACCTCTAGCCAGGCTTCTCAAAAAGAAAAGGGAGATGACCCAAATAGATAAAATCATGAATGAAAATGGAATTATTACAACCAATCCCTCAGAGATACAAACAATTGTCAGGGAATACTATGAAGAATTATATGCCAACAAATTGGACAACCTGGAAGAAATGGACAAATTCCTGAACACCCACACTCTTCCAAAACTCAATCAGGAGGAAATAGAAAGCTTGAACAGACCCATAACCAGCGAAGAAATTGAATCGGTTATCAAAAATCTCCCAACAAATAAGAGTCCAGGACCAGATGGCTTCCCAGGGGAGTTCTACCAGACGTTTAAAGCAGAGATAATACCTATCCTTCTCAAGCTATTCCAAGAAATAGAAAGGGAAGGAAAACTTCCAGACTCATTCTATGAAGCCAGTATTACTTTGATTCCTAAACCAGACAGAGACCCAATAAAAAAAGAGAACTACAGGCCAATATCCCTGATGAATATGGATGCCAAAATTCTCAATAAGATACTAGCAAATCGAATTCAACAGCATATAAAAAGAATTATTCACCATGATCAAGTGGGATTCATTCCTGGGATGCAGGGCTGGTTCAACATTCGCAAATCAATCAACGTGATACATCACATTAACAAAAAAAAAGAGAAGAACCATATGATCCTGTCAATCGATGCAGAAAAGGCCTTTGACAAAATCCAGCACCCTTTCTTAATAAAAACCCTTGAGAAAGTCGGGATAGAAGGAACATACTTAAAGATCATAAAAGCCATTTATGAAAAGCCCACAGCTAACATCATCCTCAACGGGGAAAAACTGAGAGCTTTTTCCCTGAGATCAGGAACACGACAGGGATGCCCACTCTCACCGTTGTTGTTTAACATAGTGCTGGAAGTTCTAGCATCAGCAATCAGACAACAAAAGGAAATCAAAGGCATCCAAATTGGCAAAGATGAAGTCAAGCTTTCGCTTTTTGCAGATGACATGATATTATACATGGAAAATCCGATAGACTCCACCAAAAGTCTGCTAGAACTGATACATGAATTCAGCAAAGTTGCAGGATACAAAATCAATGTACAGAAATCAGTTGCATTCTTATACACTAACAATGAAGCAACAGAAAGACAAATAAAGAAACTGATCCCATTCACAATTGCACCAAGAAGCATAAAATACCTAGGAATAAATCTAACCAAAGATGTAAAGGATCTGTATGCTGAAAACTATAGAAAGCTTATGAAGGTAATTGAAGAAGATTTAAAGAAATGGAAAGACATTCCCTGCTCATGGATTGGAAAAATAAATATTGTCAAAACGTCAATACTACCCAAAGCTATCTACACATTCAATGCAATCCCAATCAAAATTGCACCAGCATTCTTCTCGAAACTAGAACAAGCAATCCTAAAATTCATATGGAACCACAAAAGGCCCCGAATAGCCAAAGGAATTTTGAAGAAGAAGACCAAAGCAGGAGGCATCACAATCCCAGACTTCAGCCTCTACTACAAAGCTGTCATCATCAAGACAGCATGGTATTGGCACAAAAACAGACACACAGACCAATGGAATAGAATAGAAACCCCATAACTAGACCCACAAACATATGGCCAACTCATCTTTGACAAAGCAGGAAAGAACATCCAATGGAAAAAAGACAGCCTCTTTAACAAATGGTGCTGGGAGAACTGGACAGCAACATGCAGAAGGTTGAAACTAGACCACTTTCTCACACCATTCACAAAAATAAACTCAAAATGGATAAAGGACCTAAATGTGAGACAGGAAACCATCAGAACCTTAGAGGAGAAAGCAGGAAAAGACCTCTCTGACCTCAGCCGTAGCAATCTCTTACTCGACACATCCCCAAAGGCAAGGGAATTAAAAGCAAAAGTGAATTACTGGGACCTTATGAAGATAAAAAGCTTCTGCACAGCAAAGGAAACAACCAACAAAACTAAAAGGCAACCAACGGAATGGGAAAAGATATTTGCAAATGACATATCGGACAAAGGGCTAGTATCTAAAATCTATAAAGAGCTCACCAAACTCCACACCCGAAAAACAAATAACCCAGTGAAGAAATGGGCAGAAAACATGAATAGACACTTCTCTAAAGAAGACATCCAGATGGCCAACAGGCACATGAAAAGATGTTCAGCGTCGCTCCTTATCAGGGAAATACAAATCAAAACCACACTCAGGTATCACCTCACGCCAGTCAGAGTGGCCAAAATGAACAAATCAGGAGACTATAGATGCTGGAGAGGATGTGGAGAAACGGGAACCCTCTTGCACTGTTGGTGGGAATGCAAATTGGTGCAGCCGCTCTGGAAAGCAGTGTGGAGGTTCCTCAGAAAATTAAAAATAAACCTACCCTATGACCCAGCAATAGCACTGCTAGGAATTTACCCAAGGGATACAGGAGTACTGATGCATAGGGGCACTTGTACCCCAATGTTCATAGCAGCACTCTCAACAATAGCCAAATTATGGAAAGAGCCTAAATGTCCATCAACTGATGAATGGATAAAGAAATTGTGGTTTATATACACAATGGAATACTATGTGGCAATGAGAAAAAATGAAATATGGCCTTTTGTAGCAACGTGGATGGAACTGGAGAGTGTGATGCTAAGTGAAATAAGCCATACAGAGAAAGACAGATACCATATGGTTTCACTCTTATGTGGATCCTGAGAAACTTAACAGGAACCCATGGGGGAGGGGAAGGAAAAAAAAAAAAAAAGAAAAAAAAGGACGTTAGAGTGGGAGAGAGCCAAAGCATAAGAGACTGTTAAAAACTGAGAACAAACTGAGGGTTGATGGGGGGTGGGAGGGAGGGGAGGGTGGGTGATGGGTATTGAGGAGGGCACCTTTTGGGATGAGCACTGGGTGTTGTATGGAAACCAATTTGTCAATAAACTTCATATAAAAATAAAAATAAAAAAAAAAAAAGAAGACAAGAAAATACCATGGAGAGAGGACAGTCTCTTTAATAAATTGTTTTGGCAAAACTGGACAGCTGCGTGCAGAAGAATGAAACTTGATCCACTGTCTTATACTATATACATAAATGAACTCAAAATAGGTAATAGATTTTAATTTAAAACCTGAAACCATAGAACTAGAAGAAAACATATGTAGTGAACTCTTTGACATCAGTCTTGGGATTCAATTTTTGGATCCTACTTTAAAAGCAAAGGCAGTAAAAGCAAAATAAACAAATGGGACTACATCAATCTAAAAAGCTTCTGCACACCAAGCAAAACCATCAGCAAAATTAGAAGACAACCTGTTAAATGAGAGAAATTATTTACAAGTTTCATATCTAATAAGGAGTTAATACCTAAACTATATAAAGAAATTGAACAACTCAATAGCAACATCCATTTGATTCATTAAAAGGGCAGAGGATCTAAATAGATATTTTTCCAGAGAAGACATACAGAGGCCAACAGGCACATCAAAAGATGTTCAACATTATTAATTATCAAGGAGATGCAAATTAAAAGCCGAATGATATATTACCTCACACCTATTGGAATGGCTATCATCCAAAAAACAAGAAACAACAAATATTGGACAAAATGTGAAGAAAAGACTAATCTTGTACATAATTGGTGGAAAAGAACATTGATGCAGCCAGTGTAGAAAACAGTATGAAGTTTCCTTAAAACTTAAATATAAAGGACCATATGATCTAGTTATTCTACTTCCAAGTAGTTATCTGAAACAAATGAAAACACTAATTTGAAAAGATATGTGCCCCCCTATGTTCATTGCACACAATAGCCAAGATATGGAAACAACCTAAACATCTATCACAGATGAGTGGATAAAGAGGATGTGTAATATGTACAATTGCATATTATGCAACCATAAAAAAATAAAATAAAATCCTACCATTTGTAACAACATAGATGGACCTTGAGAGTATTATGCCAAGTGAAATAAGACAATTAAATACAAATACTTTATGTCTTCACTCATGTGGACTTTAAGAAACAAAACAAAACTCATAGATACAGGGAACAAATCAATGGTTATCAGGGGAAGATAGCTGGGGGTAGATGCAATAGGTTCTGAAGTGCGTTAATGGTATGATGATGGATGGTAACTAGACTTATTGTGGTAATCATTTTGCCGTATATACAAATATTACATTACTAAGTTGCACACCTGAAACTAATATAGTGTTATATACTAATTTTACCTCAAAAAATAATATAAAAAATAATACAGTGCTATAATGATCATTAACCCAACTGCTAAACAAAATGAGGAGAAAAAGCTCTAATCTAAAGCTAATTTAGGAATGCCTAGAAGAAAAAAATTGAAATAGTATAAAAAAGATTTAATCATATCCCACAAGTGACAAATATCTATGTAGCTATTTTAATTCTTGCTGTTGGGTTTTTACATTGTTACTGGGCACCAGAACTGGATTATGTTCCATACAAATCATACTTGGATATGCTGTAGATCCAGGAGGGCTGGAGTCCCAGTTAGCCTGACATTTGAGAATGTAAACTAACTTTAGCTGAGACTGTGTGTGAACAGTTGCCAATGAAAGTACACAGTCAATTCATCCATGAGTATATTATCAAGGTCCATGTGTATTTTAATGTTCAGTCAAGTTCGTGTATCAGAAAGTGTATTATACACATAGTTTTGAATGGATTCGTGGCTGTATCAGATAAAACAGTATGTGACTCACTCTATATGTCATCTTTCATTTTATATATATATATATATATATATATATATATATATATATATATACCACCATGTGTTGTCTTAATAATTCAGCAGTGGGTCCTATATTAGGCATGAAACCATATTTCTGAGATACTCTAAAAGTCATCTTGCGAGATTCACTGATTTCATAGACAAGGTTTTTATTTATGAAAAACATACAATTAAGATTGTATAGCAAGAACTAGAAGAATTGTATATAGAACTAGATATTTTCTCCATAATTATATTTATGTGAGGTATGGCGTATGAAATCAACAAATATGCAAAGCAGTTGGAACGTTCCTTAGTGAGACAGCATTTGTACAGTCACTCCTTGAAACCCAAATAACTTGTAAACATAAAGATAGCAACTGTATGTATATTAAAATTTGCAGATAGCTTTCCATGCATGTAAGAATTGATTAGGTATGGTCCTTTGATGGAAGAACTTTCTGGTTCAGTGTCTCTTCCCTAGAATTTCCTTGTTGAGTCTTCCTCATCGGGGCATGCTGTCTCTGTTTCTCCTTCCTGTATTTATTTTCCAGTCTAGGCTCCCTAATTCCAACTTCTTTCATGATTCACTCTTCTTCCATTCTTCTACTACCTTCTTCCTCTGGAAGGAGGAAATTACTCTTCCTCCTTGATAGCTTTTTTACTCACTAAACATTTGGGGACTTGCTCAGCATTGTGTGTACTTTGAATTCTCAGAGAGTTCAGGCTCGTATGCAATTTCTGGAACTTTGTAATAGATTCCTAATTTGTCAGCTCTACTTCAGCCCCACCTACATGCAACACTCTCTATATGGACACGTTTTTAAAACTTAACTCAAACTAGTTCAGTTCTCCTGGCAACCTTTAGTGTTTCCCACTTTTCACAGCATATTTTTTTTTTCAAATTTGATCACATCACATAAAGCCCTCCAATTGTCTTATCTCTACCTCTTTGGCCTTATCTCTCAGACAAGCTCCCCGTGGTAATTTTTATTTATTATGGCTTGTATAAGCCTGTGGGACTAGTTCAATCCAATTATCCATAGCATTGTCCCCTGAGAAAATAGATCAAGTGTTCTAAAAAAAAAGTGACTTACAAATCACTTTTACTAAGTTCTATATGCAGGACTATTTTTTAAACTTTAACTTGTATCCACTAAGTATCATATGTCTAAGAATTCTAGGACTTTTTAGGGCCTCCACATCTATAATGGGAATTTTTCCCCTGATCAAAAAACATTTTGAACATGTCCTAATATTATATATTACTATGATGAGAATGGTAAGAAATTCCAATTGCATCTATGGAAATTTACATTCCAACAGCAATTGTAAAATTTCAAAACTTTAATTACTTTTTATTATGTGTGGTGTATCTATAAAATTTTTCAAAGTAGAAATAACTATTCCTACAACCCTCTTAGAATAAGAAAAAAAGAAAATCAGAACCTTTAAACACTGAAGAAGAAATATTCATAAGGTGTTTATTACCACAAAGAATAATTTTAAAAACTATATACAAATTAAAACCATAAAATTGAATCCTCAAACAAATTTGACTTAAAAGGCAGATCAATATTTAAATTCCTAAACACCACTCTATTTCATACTTTTAGTATTAAGATAACATTGAAACCTGAATTGAATTTAGCTTCTTCCTGGTAAAATAGAATAACAGAAATTTGTTATTTAAAATAAGAACTGGGAAAAAGTGTTTAAGTCAACAAAAATCCTATATTACATGCATATATGAAGCCAAATAAAAAGTTATATAAATATCCTTTTCAAAATAAAATGCTAGCTTAAATATATAATTGTATGAGGTGCATCTGGAGAGACTTGCTCAGACCATATTCAAAATATGATAAACCATGGCTTAACCCAAGAGGATAAAGAAAAGTCTCTCTAAATTCCTGTATGTTAGACAACAGCTTAGACTGCCTGCTTATTTGTTACACATCCACCCAAATCGAACTAAATAAATCTCTTTTAATAGCACAGTTTGATAACAGTTCTGACAAAGAAAACTGCCATCGGCAACTACTAGCTGCCAAAGAATACTGCATTATTATAAGGTATTGGCCAAAGATATGGACTCACAGAAAAGCAATTAATTAGTCTCATATGTCTGTTTCTATTTTAATGCTAGAATTAACCATTTGATTGACTGATTTTATTAAAATACAACATTCATAAAACAGCTTCAACTGAAGTCTTGGGACTTTCTTGCATATGAGTGCTGGCTTCTTTTTCAGTAAGGAGGCCCAAGATTATCCCATTATATCCAAATTCATTCAAACTTCAGCCAACCCAGATATCCCTCTGAGCTTCAGCCTCAAGTATTCATTTATTCAGCAAATATCCACAGACAGCTACTATGTGCCAGGCATTATGTTAGGCACCAGAGACATGTTATCAGCATTTGCCCGGGAAAATTTATGTTAAAAGCTATCCCGAGTAAAATGTTTCTGGGACCGATTTATCTTGAGAAATGTTGCATGTTCTGCTATGCTCTCAAATAATCAGAGCCTATCTTTTTAAATTTTGAAATCCTTGCAAGAGTGTATAGTTAAAAACGAAACCACACATATTAGAATGGCAACAATCTAAAACAATGGCAACACCAAATCCTGGACTATCATTCATTGCTGGTAGAAATTCAAAGTGGTCCAGGGGTGCCTTGGTGGCTCAGTCGGTTAAGCAATCTGACTCTTGATATCAGTTCAGGTCATGGTCCCAGGGTGGTAAAATCAAGCCCACCTCGAGGTGAGTGTGGAGTCTGCTTAAGATTCTCTTTCTCTCTCCCTCTGCCCCACTCCCCCACTCTCGCTCTCTCTCCCTCTCTTTAAAAAAATAATGCAAAGTGATTCAGCCATTTTGGAAGACCATTTGGCGGTTTCTTTTAAACTAAACATAGTCTTACCATGCAATTCAGCAGTTGCATTCCTTGGTATTTATCCAAATATATTGAAAATTTATGTCTACACAAAAACCCAAACATGAGAGAAGCTTTATTCATAATTGCCAAACTTGGAAGCCACCAAGATGTCTTTCAGTAGGTGAATGGATAAACTGTGGTACATCCAGACAATGAAATATTATTCAGTACTAAAAAGAAATAAGCTACCAAGTCATAAAAAGACATGGGATTTGAAATACATAAATAAGTAAAAGAAGCAAATCTGAAAAAGCTACCTATTTGTATGATTCAAATGGCACAACATTCTGGGAAAGGCAATATTCTAGAAAAGGTGAAACGATGGAAATAATAGAATGATTAGTGGTTCCTACGGGTTAGTTAGGAGGGAAGGATAGTTAGGGAGGGCTTAGAGGGTTTTTTAAGGCAGTGAAACAATTCTGTATGATACTATAACGGTAAACACGTGTCTTATACATTTGTCAAAATCTACTGAATATATAGCACCAAGAGAAACCCTAAAGTTAAGTTAGGACTCTGGGTGATATGTCATGTACATTCATCAGCTCTAACAAATGTACCACCCTGGTGGGGGTACATTGATAGTAGAAGAGGCTGTGCATGTGTGGGGAAATCCCTGTCTCTTCTCAATTTTTCTATGAACCTAAGGTGCTGTAAAAAGTAAAATCTACTAAAAAAAAACCTTTTGTTTTACTTGATTATGTGACTTGTGTGTCAAGAAATTATTACTATTTCTTTGTGGGATGAATAATCTCCACACATTTCAAAAACACTTAGCCCATATGATACAAAATGTATCAACAGTTTAGTGAAGTAATTAAAACACTCAGAAATAACAGTTTCCAAAACAACCTACAAGGAAACAAAAGCTACTATAACCAGTTAATTTGGCAGGTTGACTAAATCAAGGAAATCGGATTTCATCTTGTATTCTCAGTAGATAAATCGGTAATAATCTCGACTCATATTTTAAGCAAAAACTCAATTTTAACAAACATTTTCCTTTGAAGTCAAGATTTGCAACAATATACGTGATACTCTCATTAATTCACTTATTTAATTTTTTTTTTTTTTTTTTTTTTTTTTTAGCTACAAATCTACGTTGGCAAACTTTTTCTGCTAGGGGCAACGAGTAAATAATGTAAGATTTGGATGCTACCATGGTCTCTGTCACAACTCAGTTCTGCCATTGTAATGCAAAATGCAGTCACAGAAAACCCGCAAATGAATGGAGAAAGCTTGTGCCAATAAAACTTTATTTATAAAACAGGAAGCAGGCCACATTTTTGCTACTCCTGGCTAGCTGATAAGGATAAAAATTTGAAAATTACTGCCTTAAGGAAGTTAGAATCTCATGAAGGAAATATATGTTTGTATTTCATTTTAACTCTTGTTTTATGGAATTGTAAAAGAGGAACGATTGACCAATGAAAGAAAATGCACAAGTGAGACCTTTTATTTATTATTTTTTTTTTCTCAATGCTCCCTGGGTGAAGAGTGCCTTATCATAACACAGGTTGCTATTTTGTTAAATATTTGGTTGCTCAAAAGAAGATCTGTCCTCTTCTTTACATATTATTCTGGAACGTATGGGATTACAGATGATATTCATTAAGAACTCACCCACGCACCTCCTACTTTCTTTAACAACTTATGGTAGAGATATATCAGAAGATATGATGGAAGGGTGTGTGGGAGAGTCAGTAATTATACTTAGCCAAGGAAACCCACCACAAAAGGCAAAACCTGCTATTGAAAAGTAACAAGGCTGCAAAACAGAACAACCAACAATGAGGCCTAGAGGTAAAGCAACAGTAAGAGGGAAGAGCATGTGATATCCTCCAGGGGAAGACAAAAGGGATTATAGCATATCTCACATCAAGAGTCTCCCCTGGAGAGACTCATCCTCAACTGGTCTTGATTGTGAGGTCATCACTTCCAAGATTTGGCCTTCCTAGTTTTCTTAAAGTCAGGGTAACACTGGAGACTTGGGAAATTAACTACCAGAAAGTGAGGGAGCTTTAAAAAAAAAAAGCTTATCTTTGTTTTGTTTTAGAGGGTTTTTTAAGCCTTAAGAGTTAATTGTGTCTGAGGCACTGATAATAAGTTTGAGGTGAACATAGAAATTAAGACTTTAAGAGATAAAAGTCTAAGCCCTTCTTCCACGCCTGGTGGGTCACCCATCAACTGTAGGGTGACGGGCACTAATGCAGGTGGTATGGGTTAGTTTTGGGCCTCCCACCATCTCTGGAGTGGGAATCTGGCTCCTCTTTCCCTGGAATCTGCAGTCACTTCAGAGCTTTTGAGTCGACTCAGCCCAGCCCTCCACAGGCCTGCAAATCAAGACTCTGCCCCATCTGTTTCCATAGGAATCGTGTTAGATTATCAGTTCTAACAAGCCTCATTGCTCTTTCCCATGCACATGGACACTTCCTAGCAAGACCTGTTGGTTAGTTGTATATCTTTGGCATTTTTTATGGTACCAGGTGACTGTAAAGGCCAGGACATTTGTTGTGACTGGCACCCAATATTTGATTTTCTCTTTTAAAATTATGCCATGGAAATTAAGATCTGGGCGTGTTCTATTCCCCATTACTTTAATACCTCCCTCCTTCCAGATTTGCTATACCTACTGCACCTCAACCTGAGGGTGCTCTGGACTTCCCCTTCTTGCTCCTTACTAGAGACCTCCTTCAGCAGGTTGTACACACCTCTGTCTAAGCTGTGGCCCCTTCCAGGCATTTGGCTTTATCAGTGCATAACATGAACCAAGCTTTTCACTTCTGTGGAACACAAGTGACTACCTTCTACCCTTTTGCTTCCCCTTTATTTTAATATACTATGAGCCATTGAATAAGAACTTGCTAATGACCAGCATGATATCATCATAGTCTGGTTCCAGGGATATGAGTGCTTCTTTCTGAGCACGGAAGTTATTTAACATTGGAAATGGTTTCCTCTGAACATCAGGTCTTGGGTGTAAGAACAATTAAAACTAGTAAACCTCCCTCCTCTTGCCCTGTTAAAAGAAAATACCCCTGTATTTATCAAGGTCCTTATCTAGCCCCTTGCCCAAGAGTTCACAGTACAGTGTTTGTTTTTTTTAGAAGCCCCATTTGCACAGATTTTCAGTGACTCAGAATGCTCTACTGTCTTTTCTTTAAGAAAGAATTGAAATAGGGGCACCTGGGTAGCTCAGTTGATAAGTGTCTGACTCTGGGTTTCAGCTCAAGTCATGATCTCATGGTTCACCCTGCATCAGGCTCTGTGCTGACAAAGCAGAACCTTCTTGGAGATTCTCTCTTTCCTCTCTCTCTCTGCCCCTCGCCCGATCACACCCATGTGCTCTCTGTTTCTCTCTCTCTCTCTCTGTCTCTCTGTTTCTCTGTCTCTCTCTCTCAAAATAAATAAATAAATAATGTAAATACAAAAGAAAAAAATATTGAAATACACTCCAATTGTGCCTCCTTCCTCCCTTGCAACTCCTGCCTGTGTTTGTATGGAATCCTAAACCACTCTGAGATGGACATATTGTCTGTAAACTCCGGGGTAACTGTCAAGCCATGATCCAGACTTCAGGTTGTTCTCTATAAAATGCAAAATAAATGTTTCTATTAACAATGAAACAAACAAACAAAAAAGATTTCCTAGGGAAAGTAGTCCAAAGGCCCTTCGGCTGGATGACCTGTTAAAATAGATCACAGAACTGACTAAAGCTTTGAACAGGAGTCTGAACTTCATGTTTCTGAACAAGCATTTATGGGACATTGACATGATGGTTAATTTTGTGTGTCAAGATGACTGGGCACAGGGATGCCTAGATAGCTGGTAAAACCATTTCTGAGTATGTCTGTGAGGGTATTTCTGGAAAGAAGCAGCATTTGAATAGGTAGACTAAATACAAATGATTGTCCTCACCGGTTTTAGTAAGCATCATCCATTTTGTTACTGGATGTTACCTGAATGGGATAAAAAAAAAAAAAAAAAAAAGGAAAACTTGTTTTTTTTCATCTGGGACATCTATTTGCTCTCACCCTTGGATATCAACGCTCCTGATTCTTGGACCTTCAGATTTGGACTGGAACTACACCACTGGCTTTCTTGGGTCTCTTGTTTACAGATAGCTGAACATGGGGATTTTCAGCCTCTATAATTGTGTGAGTGAATCCCTCATAATGAATATCTATCTATCATCTATCTATCTATCATCTATCTATCTATCTTGTTGGTTCTATTTCTTTTTTTAATGTTTATTGTTGAGAGACAGACAGAGACACAGAGAGTTTGTGAGCAGGGGAGAAGCAGAGAGAGAGAGAGGAAGGCACAGAATCTGAAGCAGTTTCTGGGCTCTGAGCTATCAGCACAGAGCCTGATGTGAGGCTTGAACTCACAAACCATGAGATTATGACTGAGCTGAAGTCTGCTGCTCAACCGACTGAGCCACCCAGGCACCCCTTGTTGGTTCTATTTCTTTAGAGAATCTTGACTAATACAACTGAGTATGTTTATATTGCCACTAATAGTTGCTGTGGGTGATAGAAGAGAGAGTAAATAATTCAATTTCAGAAATCTTTAAGTTGGGGGTATAGGATATATAAATAGATATAGATATAAGTATGAGTGTTAAGCAGTTACATAATGTAACCCACAAATCCCATCTTCTAGAAAATGTTTTTTAAACATAATAGTACCATTGTACAAATCAAAGAGAAGATAAAAATTAAATACCATTTTAGTGTATTTTTTGAGAGCTCAATTGGCAATTAAGTTTGAATATGTGAATATTTAGAAAGTATATGGTTCAATTGAGACTGAAGGGACGGGAATGAGAATGAGAATATACTTCATCATTTCAAGTTCAGGAAATTCTTGTTCTCATATTTTACTAATTTATTATGTTATGTTCAATAAACCCCTAAGCATCAGTTCTTCAGGCCCATTCTATGGTTTTCTACCCCAAGCACAATGAATGCCTTACTAGTTTTACCACCATCTAGTGGTAAGACCAAGTGATTGAAAGTAAACTCTGAATAGAAGAATGTAAGTATAGATGAGATACATTCCACTTCGACTTTACAACCACATAGCTGATAATACTCGTTTCAGGTTCTTAGTACATTATAGAAGCAGACAGGGTGCTAAACTTTGTAAGTGAGAGGTTTAAAACAAAAATTTTAGGAGATATTTTAATTTTTTTTTAAAACTGATTATTTATATCCTCAAAGAAACCTCAAAAGAGTACCTGGCGGCGCCCGGTGGTTCAGTAGGTTGAGCTTCCGACTTCGGCTCAGGTCATGATCTCACAGTTCATGATTTCCAGCCCCCTGTTGGGCTCTGTGCTGACAGCCCGGAGCCTGGATCCTGCTTCAGATTCTGTGTCTCCCTCTCTCTCTGCCCCATCCCCACGAATTCTCGGTCTCTTTCTGTCTTAAAAATAAATAAAACATTAATTTTTTTTAAAAGAAAAAAAGAGTTCCTGTAAAATTGTTTTATATTTGGTCTTAAATGCAGGAGGTGTTTTTTTTGTTTTTTGTTTTTTGTTTTTCTCTGAAAGGAGGTGGAGAGAATAATCTCACTCTAATTGTGGCTAAATTGTGAGATGACAGAATACAGATGGATGGTAAATAGCAGATCTAACCAATGGCAAAGCTAGAGTTCAGAACTGGATTGCAAAAGTTAATCTAAACTAGTGGTTTTGCTAACAGGAATTGAGCCAACATTTTTCTGTGTTTTCTTAAGAGGAATCTTCAGCTAAAATAATCAGGGAAGGTGTCATATGATGCTCCATTATGTACATGACTATAGATACTATTAATATCAAAAGAAAATTTTAAAAAGAAAAATTAAGAGTGATTACAGTAATAAAAGAGGGATAGAATTGGTTTTATTTGTTTTTTGTTTTGTTTTGCTTTTTGAGAGGAAAGCTTTAATATTCATCTGAAGTAGCAATGATAAAATGCTTCTGGAAACACTGTAGGAGCAAGATGACCTAATGTTAGTCTCTCTTCAGACAAAACAGAGTCAGGAAAACAGGTGTTAAGGCACCTTGTGCACACTGATACCAAGTTCGAGTTCATTGATAGAATTATGTTGCCTCTGAGAAAATACCAATTAACATGGAAAACAAAATTATTGTAAATGAATTAATTAATGTGTGCAAAACATAAAAACCTAAAATGGAAGCTCTGAAAAACACTTTAGAAATCATTTAATGCAGTTCTCTCATTTTTCAAATAAAAAAAAAATGAGGGAGCTAATTCTCCTCAATTTTTTTCAATTGTCAACATTTGACCTAGATCAAACGTGTGAAAATTTGCAGACCTAATATGAAAGAATTACTGTTGCATCTATGTCCCCATTAGTCTCTACATGGTCCTAACCAGTTGTTTGTAATAGCTGTGAAAACAACCCAGATGTCCGTTGTTCTTACCTTCTCATACACTTTCATCTTTTCCATCTGTTCGCGTACCCACTTCTACCTAGATAGAGTTCAACGCAGCATGAGTTGTCTTAGGAGAACTTACACAAACAAAAATCTTAGTGAGAACTATTCACTGCGTCCATTCAATTCACAAATATTTACTTGCCATCTTCTAAATGCCAAGCACTATATTAGGTGCTGGGGATAAATAATCAGCAAAAAGATCAATGGGCTTTGCCCAGATCTTGTAATATAAGGGAGGAGAACGACTAATGGAATAAGCAAGAAACCAAACCATATAAAACATTACTTCAGTGGATAATTAATGTGGTTGGGGAAAGCAAAGAATGCTTCCCTATGAAATTAAGATTTAGCTGAGATTCAAGGAGTCTGAGTTAATTTAATTTAATGTAATTTAATTTAATTTAACTTTATTTTAAAGTTTATTTCTTTTGAGGGGTGCCAGGTCACTCAGGTGTTTAAGCTCCGACTTCAGCTCACGGTTCATGGGTTGGAGCCCTGCTTTGGGCTCTCTGCTGACAGCTCAGAGCCCGGAGCTTGCTTCAGATTCTGTGTCTCCCTCTCTCTCTGCCTCTCCCTTGCCTGTTCTCTGTCTCTTTCTACCTCTCAAAAATAAATAAACGTTATTGTTTTAATGTTTATTTATTTTGAGAGAGAGCGCGTGAGTGGGGGAGGGGCAGAGGGAGGCGAGAGAGAATCCCAAGCAGGCTCTGCACTGAAAGCACAGAGTTAATTTTAAGAGCTGGTGTATATGTTGGTATACATACAATCAAAATGTATAGTTTG
Organism: Lynx rufus; assembly: GCF_022079265.1. Lineage (NCBI taxonomy): Eukaryota > Metazoa > Chordata > Mammalia > Carnivora > Felidae > Lynx > Lynx rufus. Next base: position 22,701,808 of record NW_025814845.1, on the reverse strand, counting down.
GAGAACTGAAAGGAGGCTTACAGACAGTACGTTTTTCTTAAGTAAGAGTAAGATCACTCCCACTACAGAATGGAAAACTCTTTGGAAAGATTCCACAGAGGATATATACTCACCACTTAGGAATGGATAATTAAGTATGGTATACTCTCAATGAAATATGTGTCAGTCAAAATAAATGGGCTATTGGAGACGTAGAGAAATATGAATGTATTGCTTTAACAATATATTAGTGGAAAATTATTTCAATATAACATTCCTCTTTGCATCTTTCTGGAATTCATTAAAAATCATTAGCTCACTGGCTGTACAGAAATGGGCCCCAGGTGAGATTTGGCCAACAGGCAAAATCTACACACATGTACAAACGCACACACACTGGGCTTCATGATAGTAGTTGCCTCGGGTTGAAAGAAAGGTGGGATGGGGAAAAGACCATAGATAGATGTAAAATGTGTTAGTGCTTTAGCTCTTGAGTTGAATGATGAATTAGAGTTTATGATATTAAAGATTAAAAAATACAAAAAGAGAAGGCCATTCACAGACTAATAATGATATTATATTTAAAACTTTAAAAACACACGTCGTAAAATTCAGTTGAAATGCCTTAAAAGTCAACCATACAACAAAGATGAGAGAGAGGGAGAGGGAAAGACAGAGAACAAAAATTAAAACACGGAGCACTAATATTGGGCTGGGTTGAGGCTGGCAAATTCTTAAAGGCCATATCCTGAATCATGAGTGAGTTGTGTGGGTCTTTATGTATGTATGTATATGATGGATGGGTGGATGGATTTATAAATTAAGGTTTGCTTTGAATTCTCTTTTGGGGATGGTGGGGGAGGAGTGACACGAAAAGTTTGCTTTTCTATAAGATCGCTCCCACTATACTATGGAAAATTCTGGAAAGAACCAACAGAGGATATAAACCCACTATTTAGGAAGCTATAGATGAACCCAAAGTAGTTTTGATAGTATCTGAGGTAGTGTAATAATTGTGGAAATGGGGGGAATTAAGCTCACCTTTAAAATGTGTAAAAGGTAACAGATAGTTTATAAACTAACAGAACATGCACATTGAAGGCAAAAAGATTTCAAGAAGGACTGTCAAATTTATGGAACCTGGAAAATTAGATACTTTTTAGAGCTAGGCTTAGGGAGTAATTTATTTATTCGACAATTTATTAAACATTTATTAAATACTGATTTGTGAGTCACCATTGTTCTAGGTACCAAGATACTAATTTAAACAAGAGCTGCAAATTTCCAGCTTTCGTACAGTTTCCACTTTAGTGAGAAGAGCCAGGTAGCAAAGAAACATGCAAGCGGATAAATAAGGTCGTTTAAATTCTACATTCTGTAGAGGAAATAAAACAACAAGATGAAATAGAGAGTAATGGGGGAGGCGATGAAGCTATTTTAAACAGGAGATTCACAGATTTCTCTGAGAATGACACTTCAGCAGAGACCAGAATAGTAACGTCATGAGTTTTGGTTTTAGATAATGTTCTCCTTGAGGGATCTTTGAGCTATTCAAGTAAAGATGAGAATGATCCAGTAAAGGAGACAGAAAAGCAGTCATGTAAGAAGAGATGCACCGCCTCTGTAGGGGAGATAAGGAGGGATTAACCTTTCACATCCCCTAATATCCAAGTTTAATTTATACACATTTTCACCTTCCTGTTTCTAACATAGATTTGTGAAATTTGGTAAATGTAAATACAAAATGCCCAATTAAATTTGGATTTCACCTGAATATGGATAGTATGCATGGATGTATGTATACTCACGCACCATTTGGACATACTCGTACATAAAATATTTAATAATTATCTGAAATTCTAATTTAATTGGGCATCTTGTATTTATCTAGCATCCTTATTCCAAGAAGCACTCAGCTTTCCTAACTTCCTTCTTCCATCCACCTCTCTCTTTCTTCTTTCCTTTACCCTCCCTTCCCTTCCTCTTCTCCTGCCTTTCTTCTTCCCAGATTTTCCACTGGAGACTTTAAAATCTTCACTTCTGGGGCGCCTGGGTGGCGCAGTCGGTTGGGCGTCCGACTTCAGCCAGGTCACGATCTCGCGGTCCATGAGTTCGAGCCCCACGTCGGGCTCTGGGCTGATGGCTCAGAGCCTGGAGCCTGTTTCCGATTCTGTGTCTCCCTCTCTCTCTGCCCCTCCCCCGTTCATGCTCTGTCTCTCTCTGTCCCAAAAATAAATAAACGTTGAAAAAAAAAAAATCTTCACTTCTGTACTGAACAGAGCAGAGCGGTTCTGTCCCTTCCTGTCTTTTCTAGTATGTGCACAGCTCTCCTTATCAGGAAGTGGATAGTAATAAAAACCAGCCAAGAACTGACTTACCCTGGAAGTCAGATTGGAGTCCAAAACACATGCTTACCTGCGTGTAGGCACAGATCACAATAAACTGCCAGTAGATAGAATTCAGGAACGCTATCTGTCTCATCTATCTTCCCTATATTGGATGATAGAAAGCAACTGAAAATATTTTTTTAATTATAAAACACAGGAAATTTGTGAGGTTATATATTATTGACAATATTTATGTAGAAGTGTCTGTTTTCTCAACTTTAAAATGTGAGGGTTTAATACCAATAGTAGTAATAATAATAACAACAGCTAATGTATTGGGTAATTACTACCTTCAAAGCATCGTATTAAGCGCTCAATATGTATTAACCTAAAAGTTCATCTCACCTTTGAAAATGTGTGGTTCGTTGGTCTCAGCACGATCTCAGATATGACAGACCCTAACTGAGGAGAACTTAGAGATACATTAATTTTCCTGGATTCCGTTAATAATGTGATGCAATTAAATAATAATATTTAAGTAATTCTAGGCAAAAAGAGGTTTTAAAGTTACCATGATTGGAGCACCCAACTGGCTCAGTCAGTAGAACATGTAACTCTTTTTTTTTTTTTAATTTTTTTTTTTACGTTTATTTATTTTTGAGACAGAGAGAGACAGAGCATGAACGGGGGAGGGGCAGAGAGAGAGGGAGACACAGAATCGGAAACAGGCTCCAGGCTCCGAGCCATCAGCCCAGAGCCCGACGCGGGGCTCGAACTCACGGACCGCAAGATCGTGACCTGAGCTGAAGTCGGACGCTCAACCAACTGAGCCACCCAGGCGCCCCAACATGTAACTCTTAATCCCGGGGTGTGAGCACAAGTCTCACATTGGGTGTAGAGATTACTTTAAAACCTAAAATGAAGTCGTAAAAAAAAAAAAAAAACCTAAAATGAAGTTACCATGATCATCATAAAATAAAAGAACATTACTGGGAAAGTTCTTAGCAATTTCTGTTATTTTCTCAGTTAACTCCCAAACTGGTTGAGGAAAGCTTCTACAGTGTGTCATAACTTGCCACTTCTTCTCTGTGAGAGTCATTCACAGACCTAACATTTCCTTTCGTGTGACACAAGGTGTATGGCTCATTGGGTGAAACATCAAACTATGCAGTTGCAGGGAAAAAATATGCTCTTCATGGTGGCAGTAAGTTACTTTAGAATTTAAAAACACATGCCTTCTATGTGGTTTATTGGGGTTTACAAATGTTTCATTAAACTGCATTACCCCTGCCATCAGAGGGAGGTGACTATGTTTCAAATATTACAATAGACAGCTATTGAAAGGCCATTGAGCTGAGAAAAGAACGCTGCAATACACAGCATGTGCCATTAAGAGCATGAGGAAATACATATAGCAAATTACATTAAAAAGTGATGATGAAAGCGATGTTGGCATTAGAGTGATTTGAAACGATATGGAGGACATTCCTTTTTGGCTGTCTCTCAAGACAGTCTACTGCACAATGGAACCTCAAGTTCCTGCGTGCAGTGAGCCACGGGTGAACGTGAAGAGCCATGCAATTCGTTGGTCCAAAATCTGAAAAGGTTACCTTACCCACACCTACCTTTCAAAAGAATTTTGAGCATGTGAAGCCCATTATGTACAGGAACGCCTTATGGAAATAACTTTTTTGTAAGTTCTTCAGGGAGCTTTTGCTGCATAGGAGCCCCCTCAAGTTTTAGTAGCTTATAATGTCAAGCGTCAATGGGCTCATGGTTTGCAGGTTGGCTAGGTGTTTCTTCTGCCATAGCGCAGGTTGGATGCTCAACATTGCACATACGGGCATCTGCTGTCAACTGGAGGTTGCCTGGGGTGTCTTCCTGGCCTCTCCCTTGTCCTGGGCTTCAACTGTGACAGCACCGTTTGCCTTGTGTGGTCTCTAATCTTGGGGGGGGGGTGTTAGCTTGCAATTGTTCCCATTGCAGCAGCAAGGACAACAGAGGGACAACGGAAGCGTAGAAATGGTCTTGAGGCCCAGACTTAGAAATGGCACAACAACTACCTCATCACATTGTGCAAATCGTTCATGAGGCCTGACCACATTCAAAGTCTGAGGAAAGAGGGTCTACCTTTTGACAGGAGGGGCTGCAATACTCCCATTGTAAAGGCTTGAGTCTACATAAGGGAACAATGGACGGCCATTTAAAAAATCTACCCTGGTGGTGGAGTGAACATGTGTCCTGATTTTGGCACCCAATCACTTCCAATCAGAGGTTCTTTGGAGAATTTACCCCTTTGTCAGGACTGCTTTCAGGAAAAACAAAAACCAAAACACAGAACTGGAAACCTTGCTATGCCAGCAAGAGTGGTCTCACTCTGTCACGTGGCCTAGATTTAATGAATCAGTTGCATCTTTGTGAGATTTTTTTTTTTAATTTTTTTTTCAACGTTTTTTATTTATTTTTGGGACAGAGAGAGACAGAGCATGAACGGGGGAGGGGCAGAGAGAGAGGGAGACACAGAATCGGAAACAGGCTCCAGGCTCCGAGCCATCAGCCCAGAGCCTGACGCGGGGCTCGAACTCACGGAGCGCGAGATCATGACCTGGCTGAAGTCGGACGCTTAACCGACTGCGCCACCCAGGCGCCCCTCTTTGTGAGATTTTTGACTGGGGAAGGGAAGGCACTCTGAGCAATGAACTCTCTGGTCAAGGTAGTGGATCACTGCAGAGAAACAGGTGGCATCGCTCCCAGGGGTGGCCTCCCACGGGATGTGTATGGCCTCTGCCTGTGTCGTATACAGTGGGGTCTCTGAAGTGTGTCCCAGGGTGGCATAGGTCCTGGTTGCTCAGCTTCTAAGCCGGATTCCCTGGCTCTTCCAGAGAGTTGGCGGATTTCTAATATCATCAAATCAAGTCCTTAAATTAGCCAGAGTTGCTTCTGTGTGTTAAAAATGAATAGTCCAAATTGATAGAATAGGGACAATGAGTATATTTCCTAATTTTTCAGATGGAAAGGATAATATGTGTGGAGAAATGATCTGGTTCATAGTTAGTACCTAATGAATAATAGTCTCTATTGTTTTGTTTTCTAAACATTTCATGAAACAAAATTCCTTATACCTTCTCAATAACACCAAACAGCCCTGGTGAGTTTCAGTTTCTTTTATACTTAAGTGTAAGGCTCACAATTGATTTCCCTTAATAGTCTAAAGACTTCAACTTACTTTTCCCTCACTTTTCTAAGCAAAAAATAGTAAGTCTTCAGTAGAAGGTGAGGATCTGAGCTCATACCTACCACATACAAGACATATGTAAGTCTCTTATCTACTTGGCCCCTGCTACATTCATGCAGTTGGGAAAGTAGCTATCTTGTTTACCTCAAGGATTATTCTGAGATTCATATGAAACATTATAAGCATAAAAGCTTTGAAACTATAGTGTTCTGTACACATAAGGGATTACATTTTAACAAGGAATTTTTCAACTTCTCCATCTGTGGTATAAACAAATACAAATTTTTAAATATTTAATATATTTTCAAAATTTATCTCCATTCTGAGCCTCTCTAGCATCTGTTTATATGTGTCCTCAATCCAGATTTAATTTAGATTGGTCTTTTCATATTTTGGATTGAAAACCTTGACAGTAAAATTCTGCAAAGTAAATGTTGTTTACACCACCAGAGGAGAGTTTTCTTCTGAGCCTCATTTCAAAAGAAATATCTTCAAAAGAAATATATACCTGGGACACCGACCTGCGCAAAATAGGTCATAAACTAATTTAAGGTGATAATGACCAGGGGCATCTGGGTGGCTCAGTCAGTGAAGCTTCTGATCCTTGGTTTCTGTTCAAGTCAGGATCTCATGGTTTGTGGGTTCAAGGCCCACACTGGAATCTGTCCTGGAAGCATGCAGCCTGCTTGGGATTCTGTGTTTCCCTCTTTTGCTGCCTCTCCCCCAATCATGCTCTCTGTCTCTCAAAATAAATAAATAAACTTTAAAAAAAATTTAAAACAATAAAATGGCAATGACCACTAATAATAGCAAGACTGAATAATGTAGTAAGTTAACTATGGAATAAAAAGTCTTATAAAAAATAATTATTTCGTGTTTCTGGCATACCTTATGTTCTATTAGTTTATGCTAGGGGTTTTCTCTTTAGAATTTTGACCCAAATCTTTCTTCCATATGCAGTATGATCCCTTTGTCCCTTTCTCAGAGGATTTGCGCAGACTACTTCATAGTTTACAGATTTTTATTTCCAACATTTCAAACTTATTATTTTCTTTTAGGTGCTACATGGGGGAAAAATCACCTAAGCAATGAACAAAGGCATTAATAATTATACAAAGTTGACAATAAAAAGAGCAATGAAATTATGTAGTATAACAAAAATTGAATTTAAGAACTGATTACATAAAAGAATACAACCAATTATAAGAAACATGCAAGCATAATATAATGCATAAAACCACAAAAGGAAATACAGAAACAATGGTAAGTAATTCATCAAAAGTGACACCTTAAATTAAGTAAAGGGCAAGTGAGAATTTAGTTAAACTTCATCTTCTTTCAATTATTTTATTAAAAGTTTAGTTAACTTTTCAAAAAAGAGTAAACTTTCTGTGCCTTTTTTGTATTTATCCTCTGATAATGATTGAATTTTTTTTTTTTTGCTAACTCTTTTGTGCATGAAATGTACCAAGTTCTTGTTTTCATTTTAGAAATTATCCACCCCGAAACTTAAGTGAATCGTCCATCAGACAGTATCAGTCTCTGCGCCAATACTCAAAATCCTTCACTGGCTTCTCACATGTCTTTCAGAAAAAATCCAGCCTCTTAAGAGAACTACGGATGCTTACGTGAGCTCACTTTGACTACTTTATCTTCATAATCTATACTATTCAGTCATCAACTTCACACCAGAATGACCTTTCTTCTGCTCCTCTTCATATGCCAAGACCTTACATGATCTGACTTTTATGTACCTCTCTAACATGATTTCATTCTGTTCTCCACCGTACTCATTATTTTCCAGCCACAGAGACTTCCATTCCGGTTCATGACCACATGAAGACATTTCTCACCTCTCAGGGCCTGAGGCTTATTATTCTCTTGGTTCCTGAAATAATTTTCCCCTTAGTGTAGGACCTGTTTCTTCTTGACCTCCAAGACTCAGCTCAAATATCACATACCCAGGGGTGCCTGGGTGGCTCAGTCAGTTGAGCATCTGAGTCTTGATTTCAGCTCGGGTCATGATGCCAAGGTCTTGGGATTGAGCCCCATTTATTGCTTAAGTTTCTCTCTTGCTTTCCCTCTGTTCCTCTCCCTTGCTGTGTGTGCTCTTTCTCTAAAATAAAATTAAAAAAAAAATAGCAACAACAAATAACAAAACACAAATATCACACACCCAGAGAGAGCCTGTTCTTTACTACTCTATCTGAATGGCCTTTCCTGTCAATCTCTATCATCTGATTATTTACTCCTAAGTAAAATTGTCTCGGTTACTTGTTTTGCTATCTATCTCCCCAAAGAAGTGGTAAGCTCTTAGCAAGCAGGGAGTCTGTTGTGATTATGACGCCCCACTCCCAAAACCTGCAGTGGGGTCACCACAATAATAATTCCTTGACCTAATAAATAAATCTGTTGCTATCCTTTGTGAATTAATATTCTTTCTCTTTTACTAAATCTTATATTTTCCCTAAAATACTTGACTTATGAAATCACCACACAAAGATTTTTATAATGTCTATTTATTTTGATCACCAAAAGTCTCATAAGTAATAGAGGTGATTTTTTTTTCTTTTTTCCTATCTTTAGGTTTTAACTACATAGCATTTCTCTTGTATATTTATCATCGTAACATGCTTGATACCATTTCTGTGTTCCAGTGACCAACCTCATTTTCAAACTCTTGTATGTTCACAGGGCGTGGCCACCTGAGAACTACATTTCCCAGAATCACAAGCGTGCAAAGTCATAGGTTAAATTCCATAATGAGTAGCACTTACATGTGAATTGTAAGGCAAAGGATCAGCAACTGTTAATATTGTTCTTGTAACAGCAACAAACGGCTCATAGTCTTTAGCAGATACTGGACACAGGTTTTCCAGTAACTCCTGAGCCTTGTCCAAATAATCACTGATATGGTTGCTGCCAGCAACCAAAATCATCCATGACGGTTTCCAACATTTCTTGTACTTCTTGATGAGGGACAATAGCTCTGATTTTGTGCTCCCAAGCTTTTCAATGTATGGGTATGTATGTGTTTGTGCATGTGTTTTAAAGTTTCTCATTCCTTTTGTAAATGTTCTCTTTTAAATACCTATAGAGTATTGTACTTTCCTGACATAACCAAACACAAACCAACTATTTGTATGAGTCTAAATGTTCTCCACATATTTTAATTAAAACAACATATTGTAATGAATGCAAAGCAGGCACAGATAAGAAAATTCAGTTGCTTTCTGTCGAATAAGATATCAAATTTGCATGAAATGAAAAATATAGTGAAAATAACATTGCTTTACAACTTTGCAAATTTGATATCTTATTCAACAGAAAGCAATTGGTAGTAATTGGTGAAAATTGATCCCTTACAAACAAATTTTAAAACATACTGATTGAGGGGCGCCTGGGTGGCGCAGTCGGTTGGGCATCCGACTTCAGCCAGGTCACGATCTCGCGGTCCGTGAGTTCGAGCCCCGCATCAGGCTCTGGGCTGATGGCTCAGAGCCTGGAGCCTGTTTCCGATTCTGTGTCTCTCTCTCTCTCTCTCTGCCCCTCCCCCGTTCATGCTCTGTCTCTCTCTGTCCCAAAAATAAATAAACGTTGAAAAAAAATTAAAAAAAAAACAAACAAACAAAAAACATACTGATTGATTCCCTGACCGAATTTAAGAATTCTGTTCACTGCCATTTTTGTGAGAGGTTTTTCAAATACTCTCAATATTCAAATACTAAATGGAGAGAGACAAGATTTAAATCTTTGAATATTTGAGATGGAAATAAACATTAGACTAGTGACGAAGAAGAAGAAAAAGAAGAAGAAGAAGAAGAAGAAGAAGAAGAAGAAGAAGAAAGGAAAGAAGAAGAAAGGGAAGAAGAAGAAAGGGAAGAAGAAGAAGAAGAAGAAGAAGAAGAAGAAGAAAGGGAAGGAGGAGGAGAAAAAGAAGAAGGAGAAGAAGAAGAGGGAGAAGGAAAGGAGAAGGAGAAGAAGAGTGGGAAGAAGAAAATTACAGGTCAAGAAATAGATCAGTGGGAAAAACACAAAGATAAAATGGAGGAAAGCTGACCCTACTTGGCTCACAACATCAAGAAAAGTTAATTTCCTTCCTTCAGCCTGAAAGATATCACAGTTAGGTTGTGGTCCAAATAGATTGCATTGACCTAGGAGAGACAGAATGTGTAATAACACGGCCAAGTCCAGAGTGCATATGAAATAAAATCAGTTGACTCAATAGCCAAGGGGGCCATATGGAGTAAATTTCAGAGTTTAAATTCATTTTTTTGCATCATTTTGGCCAATGAAAGTTCTGGTTTGCATCCAGATATTCATGTAAGGATGGGCCAAAATGACTGATTCAAATTAGAAGCTAACCCATCACAAAGAGTTGATGATATCTACTCTCATATTCTGTGGCTTAAAATTCATATGGGGTATGATATGATTTCTTTTAAAATCAAGATTTTTATGACTGGCTTAGGAGTATATCTCTAATAGAGAAATATATTATTCTATATATTTGTTTATTTGTATATTTAGGTCTCTTCTATTAGTGCATATGCTCAATGAAAGGAGGGTGTTTGTTTACTTTCCCTCTGTTATATCACAATCACCAAGAATAGTGCCCGATTTGTTGACTAAATGAAGAAATGAATTGCTTACAATATGACTAAATTCTAAATGGAAATATACTTAGGGCTAATAGAAATATTATGACATTCAACTATATAGGCTAAGTATCTTTCTATGGAACTATTACCTTAAGCAGTTTTCAAACATTTTAGTCTTAAGAGCCCTTTACACTAATACAAATGATCAAAAAATGCAAGTGACTTTAATTTATGTATATTATAATGCTATATTAGAAATGACCACTATGCATTAGTTTATCTTAAAATAACAATAATAAACTTATTACATTAAACATAAATAGCATACTTTCATGAAAAATAACTATGTTTCGAAATGAGAAATATAGTGAAAATAACATTGCTTTACAACTTTGCAAATTTGATATCTTATTCAACAGAAAGCAACTGAATTTTCTTATCTGTGCCTGCTTCGGGTTCATTACAATATGTTGTTTTAATTAAAATATGTGGAGAAAATTCAGACTCATACAAATAGTTGGAAAAGAAAGGGGTGTTTTAATTGCCTTTCAGAACATTGTTGATATTAGTCCTTTACACTATACTAAAACTTGTGAAATGGTGACTACTTTAAAGTTTATTTGCAGTATAGAATCCGAAACAATGTAAATAAACTTGTCATACTTTGTTACATCAAAATCTCATTGATCCACCATGCACTGTGAAAGGATGTTTTACCCTTGCATGATTTTTCAAACATGTTTTATGTATTTTTGTGAGACAGAGAGGGGGGCAGAGAGAGAGGGGGACAGAGTATCTGAAACAAGTTACATGCTGACCAGTGAGCCCAATGCAGAGCTCAAACTCATGAACCATGAGATCATGACCTCAGCTGAAGTTATCGGATGCTCAACTGACTCAGCCACCCAGGAGCTGCCCTGCTTGATTTTGTGACATCACACACTGTCATTTAGAAGGCATTGGTTCACTGAGTGATTAAAATACTATAAGTGATCACACATTTCATCTTATAATTTAAAAAATATATCATTTATAAATATCACCTCCAGTCTCATTACCAATGTTCTTAAGGACTGAAAAGTTGTCAAACTCATAGAGGTATTCAGATTTTCCAAAATTCAAGTCTTCACTCTGAACGTTCACAATTTAGTATTGGCAAATCCACTTACAGTCATCTGACATGAAATCACATCATTTAATTTTTTAGAAAATATTTGTCAAATACCCAGTTCTAAATAAAATATCTGTCAATCAGTCCTTCTTTCAAATATAAACGATATTCCCTGAAAACAACAACAAACAAACAGAAAACACCTACTACTTCAGCTATAATTCAAACAATTGCTATTGATTTTCCTGGGAATAATTGTCATACTTTGGTACGCAACAGTATGTTAACAGTATGTGTGACAGTTGTCACTGCTTTGTCATGCTTTCTTCTGAGTGTGGTGCTGAAAAATACAACGGTTACTAGTACAGTTCTTGCCACGGTCTTGATTGATGCTAAGGTGCCAGAAGTTTTATCCACGGTCACTTTTTTTGACCATTATGGCAGAGTTATCAGTGGGGAAGGGGTGATACAAATAATGTTTTAGTATCACTCTGATCAAATTGACCTCGTAAAAGGATTTCAGGGGACCTGTTATAAACATTAAAATATGGACCTAGAATCTGTACTAGTTTGCTGTGCCACCATAACAGAATACCACAGACTGGATGGCTTAAACAACAGAAACTTATTTGCTCACGGTTCTGAAAAGCTAAGTGTCCAAGATCCAGGTATCAGCAGGCGTAGTTTCTGTCAAAGCCTCTCTCTTTGGCTGGCAGATGGCTACTTTCTTGCTGTGTCTGCATATCAGCTTTTCCCTGGGTGTAGACATCATAGGGGTCTAACTTACGTTCTAATCTTCTCTTCTTATAAGGACACCAATCTGGTTGATTCAGGTGATCCCACATGATTTTTCCTTAACATGAATTCCCTTTTTAGAGGCTTATCTCTGCATATAGTCGCATTCTGAGCTACTGGGGTTTAGAGTTTCAACATATGATTTTGGGGGAACAAATTTCAGTATGTAACAATATTCTTACCATCACCCAGATTTAAACCGTGTTAATGTTCTGGAATACTTTCATTTAAAAATCTATATACAGGGGCGCCTGGGTGGCGCAGTCGGTTAAGCGTCCGACTTCAGCCAGGTCACGATCTCGCGGTCCGGGAGTTCGAGCCCCGCGTCGGGCTCTGGGCTGATGGCTCAGAGCCTGGAGCCTGTTTCCGATTCTGTGTCTCCCTCTCTCTCTGCCCCTCCCCCGTTCATGCTCTGTCTCTCTCTGTCCCAAAAATAAATAAACGTTGAAAAAAAAATTAAAAAAAAAATCTATATACATATCCATATATATCGATTTATTTAAGTCTATAATGTAAAATTATTCTACAAAGACCCTATGGGTAACTTGTCCTTTAAAGTAGAATGTTACAGAAGAAAAACAGAATATTAGATAAATAGTATCCATCTTGGTCATCTCCTTATAATTTCAGTCCACCTTCAGCTTTCTACTATAAACTTTGATGACTCTCCTTTTAGTAGTTTAGGGTATTTTACAAATGTATTTAAGTGTACAGAGATTCTCTTTAGGATAATGTATGGATATCTTGTGAACTGTCAAATCCCCTTTGAAAGTGTAGCCAGAGTCCCAGCCACTAAGCTCAATGACTGTTTAGGGCTCCCAGAAACCTGCTTTCTAAGAAGTGGGGAGGGGAGTTGGGGAAGGTTATAACAAGCCTAAGAAGCCTGCTTTTTTAGTCTTCAGGTAAACTTTTAGGAACGACCTTTTCATCTTAGTCTAGTTTGTTGGATCAAGAGAATAAAGGTGCAGATTCTTCTGTCAGTTGCATAATTTTTACATTTATCCATGTCAATTAACATTCACTGCATATGTGTGGAGCTATCAAAAAAATTAAAAGTCCCCAAATATAATTTTTATAAATACTTCTCTGAAATCAGTTTCTGTGTCAACTACCCCAGGAATTTTATCTCTCGATCTTCCTATGACAGTCTAATCTCTTCAGATGATATTTGAGTAATAAGCTTTTAAGTAACTGTTACTTTCGTTTTATTTCCCTAACAAAAACTTTTAACAAATACATGGTATTTCAACCCACTAATTGTAAAATTTAAATAAATAAATGCACACATATGCATACGTAAATATCAAGTAATCTTTTTTTTTTTTTAATTTTTTTTTTCAACGTTTATTTTTGGGACAGAGAGAGACAGAGCATGAACAGGGGAGGGGCAGAGAGAGAGGGAGACACAGAATCGGAAGCAGGCTCCAGGCTCTGAGCCATCAGCCCAGAGCCCGACGCGGGGCTCGAACTCACGGACCGCGAGATCGTGACCTGACTGAAGTCGGACGCTTAACCGACTGCGCCACCCAGGCGCCCCAGTCAAGTAATCTTTAAATCATTTTTCAACAAGTGATTCACAAATTAGCCAACATAAAGTAAGATGTTGGATTATATATGGAAACCTCAGTTTATTATTTGTTTATACACCAGTGTGTGAGCTCAACTATGTATATTTGTTCATCAATACGGGTTTATTTTTTCTGCTCACAAAATTAATAATTTCTCATTTAATAATTACTTCATTTTGAGAATGAAATTTGTTAAAAGATAGACTTCAGTATTTTTTTAATGTTTATTTTATTTTTGAGGGAGGAGAGAGCATGAGCAGGGGAAGGGCAGAGAGACATAGAGAGAGAAAGAGAGAGAGAGAGAGAGAGAGAGAGGATCTAAAGTGGAGATCCCAATGTGTGGCTCAAAGTCATGAACAGTGAGATCGTGACCTGAGCCTAAGTCAGATGTGTAACTAACTGAGTCACCCAGGCACCCTGACTTCTCCAGTATTTTATAATCTTACTCTACAAAAAAAAAAAAAAAAATATATATATATATATATATATATATATATATATATATATATATATATTGTTCTTAGGCTCAAAGGCCAGGTCATCAATTTAACCAGTAATTCTCTAATTCCATTCTCTAAAGAATGTTCTTTCTCTAAAGAATAGGGACAATTTCACTTTTTTCTTATATTAAACTTGGGTCATGTTTAGCTTTTTCTCCTATTTCCTATTGTATATATTCTCTAAATTTTTATCAGCAGTTTCACTAATAGCAACAAAATATAAATGCTCCCCCAAAGCAACATGATTGACATGGATTTTCCTAATTTACTGCATGGTTGGTTAGCTGTGTACATCATAAACGTTTAATTTTAAAAAGAGCATTGTGAATGAAAAGACATCCCATGGTCATGGATGGAAGAATAAATATTATTAAACTGGCCATACACCAAAAGTCATCCACAGATTCAATGCAACCCCTATCAAAATACGAAAGACAGTATTCACAGAATTAGAAGAAACAATCCTAAAATTTGTGTAAACCAGAAAAGACCCAGAAGAGCCAAAGGAATCCTGATAAAAAAGAAGAAAGTGAGACATATCACATTTCCTGATCTCAAATTATACTACAAGGCCATAGTAATAAACACAGAATGATAATGATACAAAAAGAGACACATAGATAAATGAAACTGAATAGCAAGCCCACAACTAAATCAGGGCATTTATGATGAACTAATATTCAACAAGGAATTCAGTAACCCAATGGTAGAGAGGCAGTCTCTTGAAAAAAAAAAAAAAGGTGCTGGGAAAACTAGAAAAACACATGCATAACAAAGAATTTGAACCCCCTCTCTCATACCACTCACAAAAATTAACTCAAAATGAATCAAAGACTTAAACATAAAACCTTGACTCCATAAAATTCCTAGAAGAAAAGTAGGAAAGAAATTCACAGATATTGGTCTTTCTAGTGATTTTTCTTTTTAGATATATTGAAACCACAAAAAACACAAGCAAAACTCAACAAATGGGACTATATCTCATTCAAAACCACAGAAAAACACACAATTAATAAAATGAAAAGACAGCCTACAGAATGTAAGAAAAATTTTGCAAACCATATATCTGATAAGGTGTTAATATCCAAAATATGTAAAAAACCAGCACTACTTAGTAACAATAGCAACAACAACAGCAGCAGCAGCAAAAACGCTCCAAGAAAAGGGTGGAAGAACCAAATAGACATTTTTCCAAAGAGGACATCAAAATGACCAACAGAAGCATGAAAACAATGCTAAAGACATCACTAGTCATCAGGGAAATGCAAATCAAAACCACAGTGAGAGATCACTACACACCTGTTAGAATGGCTATCGTCAAGAATACAAGAGACAGCAGGTGCTGGTGAGGATGTGGTGAAAGGGACTCTTATATACTGTGGTGGAAATATAAATTAGTCTAACTGCTGTGGAAAACAATATGGAGGTTCCTCAAAAAAAAAAAATCTATATAATCCAGCGGTTCCACTTCCGGGTATATACGCAAAGGAAAAGAAAAGAGAATTTTGATGAAATATATGCAAGTCATGTTCATCACAGCATTATTCACAACAGCCAAGATATGGAAACAACCCAGATGCTTATCAATGGATGAATGGATTATAAATATGTGGTATATATACACAACAAAATGTTATTCATCCATGAGAAGGGAAGATATCAGGCCATTTGCAACAACATGGATGGACGTTGAGCGCATCTCAAGTGAGAAAAGTCAGAGAAAGGCAAGTACTGTATGATATTACTTACATGTGGAATCAAAAATAAACAGACAGGGGCACTTGGTGGCTCAGTACGTAAGTGTCCGACTTCGACTCAGGTCATGATCTCATAGTTCATGGGTTCAAGCCCCACATAGGGCTCTGTACTGACAGCTCAGAGCCTGGATCCTGCTTTGGATTCTGTCTCCCTCTCTCAATTCCCCTCCCCCACTCATTTTCTGTCTCTCTTTCAAAAATAAGCATTAAAAAAATTAAAAACAAACAGACAAACAAACAAAAAACCAAACCCGTAAAAAATAAAACCAGAGAGTAAAATGGTAGTTACCAGGGCATAGGGACCCAAGAGGCAAGACTGATGGTGTTTAAGGGTATAAACCTATAATATATAGTAAATAAACCATAGAGATCTAATGCACAGTATAATGAAAGTAGTCAATAATTCTACACTATTGTAATTTAATATAAATATTGCTCAATGATTTTTTCTTTCTCTGACTAATTACACTTAGCATAATACCCTCCAGTTCCATTCACTTCTCTCATATGAGGACTTTAAGAGACAAAACAGATGAACATAAGGGAAGGGAAACAAAAATAATAAAAAACAGGGAGGGAGACAAAACAGAAGAGACTCATAAATATGGAGAACAAACAGAGCGTTACTGGAGGGGTTGTGGGAGGGGGGATGGGCTAAATGGGTAAGGGGCACGAAGGAATCTACTCCTGAAATCATCGTTGCACTACATGCTAACTAATTTGAGTGTAGATTTTAAAAAATAAAAAGTAAAATAAAAAAAACTTAAAAAAAAGAAAAAATATCGCTCAATGGCAATTATATTACAATGTATAAATTTATCAAGATAATACAAGGTATGCCTTAAATTTACAAAGTGTAACATGCCAAATTTCCAAAACAACAAAAAAATAAATAAATAAAAAAGCCTAGTGACTACTTCTTCCTTTATTCTGGAAGTATGCTTTAGCACCCTTTTAGCTTCTGAAATTATAGAGCAAATTTATTTTTGCACTCAATTCATTTTTAATCCAAATATTTACACACCCATAGCAAGGTTGCCCGTCATACATGAAATACGTAAGCCATACAAAATCAGTGTATTCAAATATAGTTCATACATGAGATATGTATAAAAGACGTATATACATATATATATACATATATACATATATATACATACATATAAAGATGTATATATATGTATATTTACATATATATACATATATACATACACACATGTATGTATGTATATAAATGTTTATATAAATATAAATGTATATAAATGTTTATGTAAATATATATACATATACATACATAAATATATATACATATATATATATACACATGTATATACGTATATACATACATACATATATACATGTATATACGTATATATATACATGTATATATACATATTATATTCTATATATATTGTATATATATGTATATTATATAATATACATATATATGTATATATATGTGTATATATATATATGATGTTATCTAGAATGCATCTTTGCTCATTAATAAAATTCACACTAAAAATTGTGGCTTAAAGTCAGGAGACTGGTTCTCTATCTACATAAATGAAAAATATTTAACCCAAATAGCAGTTTCCGTACTATAGCAGGCATTCTTAATTTCCATTGATTCAGAAATCCTTTCTTCAATGCACTGGAACTAGTTTGATTACTCTCTGAAAGCAGTATGGCGATGGCTCAGGCACAGATGTTTCAGTGTATAAAGAAATCATATAACTATAAACATCTTAAACCAACAATATTTACTTTAAAAAATTATGTAAATGTCCCATATAGTGAAACCATTGCAAATGCTGTATTTATACATGTAAATGTACGTGTACATGTAAATGTTGATTTATTCCCAACCATTTTGTTGCAATGAATTGTGAACGTTCAGCTTCATATTCATTTAATTGTGACACTTTGGCAATTAATAATTTCCATTTATGATATGTAATTGCAGTTCTTTTCCCTCAGATGCTCTTCTTGTGCAAATCATTGTTGTCACAGTAAGTGCATCAAATTCATCCTTTTTAATTACACAGACTGTAGAAATCCAAATAACAACAAAATATTTGGGTTCAATAAGGGTGATGATTTAAAAAAAATTGTTTATTTATTTTAGAGAGAGAAAGAGACAGAGACAGAACATGAGTGAGGGAGGAGCAGAGAGAGGGGGAGACACAAAATCCGAAGCAGGGTCCAAGCTGTGAGCTGTCAGCAAAGAGCCGGGCACAGAGCTTGAACTCAGAACTGCAAGGTCAGGACCTGAGTTGAAGTCGGTTGCTTAACCAACTGAGCCACCCAGGTGCCCCAATAAGTGTGATGTTTTAGGGAGTCTATAGATACTGGTACTTTTAGTCCCCAGGGAATTGATTGCTTTGGTGACTTTAGCAAGAAGTCTTTGTACTGAGTCTCTCAAGATTATTGACTTGTTTTTTGTAGATACACTGAAAGTATAGTCACATTTTCAGGAATAGCCTCAGGTTAATTGGGTTTATGAGACTGATGTATACAATACTGAAATGTCAACTGACTAATTTTCAATAAAAAGTATAATTATCCCACAAGCCAAAATACTCGTACTGGCATAATGTGTACAAAGCCAAAGACATATTCTTGGCATGTGTTGAAGATCATCAAATATTTTGAGTATCTTTGAAAGCTTTGGGCCTTTTTCCTACAACAACTAAACACGTGCATGTAAAAGCAGTGTTGTATTTATAAATTTGGGCGGAAGTATATTGTCAACCACATCACTCCAATTGCTTTTAGCAAGTAGCTTCTGCTTTTGGAATAAACTTGACATACAAATTGAACAGGAGAGTTCAAATAAAGGAAAACTATAATCAAGAAGACCTTGATAAAATGCCCTCCTGGTAGAGAACACTGTTAAGTTATGTATATATTTAGATCATGCAATGCCTGGGAAACTTCATTCCCAGACATAGTTTGGCCACAATCATTAGATCTGGCAAATGGAAGAGGACTGCAATTTCTGTCGCCAAAGAAAGCAAAGTCCGCGGGAGTCAGTATACTCACAACCTTAAGGGGTTCGTGGAGAAAATCATTATATCGGTTTTCTATGTGTCACATATTCTTATCCTGTGGTAGACTGACAACGTTGAATTGTACTTGAGCTCTCTGACCCTGGAAAATAGCAATCATTAAGAAATTCCCCCACCCTTCCTACTGTAAAGAAACACCCTTCTGCATATGACTTGGGTAAGACTAATGTCTTCCAGACTCATCTATAACAAGGCCAGAGAGATTTCCAAATTTCCATTATTTCTGTCATCAATAATTAGCTGAACTGCTTGTTCCCACTAATCAGTCAGGACAAAATGCTTGTTAGCCAAATTTTAATTAAATGTATTTGTTTCCACCAGGCTCCTGAACTTTGATGAAACTTCAACCAGCGCACCACCCCTCCTTAAAGGCCCTCCTACAATAGATGGGCCTCAGGGTAAAACATTTGCTAATTTAGTATCTGATCACCTCATTCTTTCATCCTCTTCCCACGCTTGGTTCCTACTGGACAGTTTACTCCTTTTAGAAGAAAACCCCTTTTGGTAGTATCAGAATAGTTCCTACATCACTGCAGCATATTAAACATCTTTGCTATCTACCAATTCAACCATCAGACAATATCCAGTGATATTTTGGTGTTGATACTTGTCAAACATAAATTCATACGATCAAATTTTTTTTTCGGGGCACCTGGGTGGCTCAGTCGGTTGAGTGACTGACTCCTGATTTTGTCCCAGGTCATGATCTCATGGTTGGTGAGACAGAGCTCCATGTCGGGCTCAGTACTGACAGTGCAGAGCCTGCTTGGGACTCTCCCTCTCCGTTTCTCTCTGCCCCTTCCCCGCTTGCACTCTCCTTCTCTCTCTCAAAATAAATAAATAAACATTAAAAATGTTTTTATATTCTAGCCATGGCAGATATTTAAACTTCCATTAGAGAAATGTAATTACAGTTGCTTTATTCCTTAAAAAAAAAATAACATTTTAAAAGATTACATTTATTGGGGCGCCTGGGTGGCGCAGTCGGTTAAGCGTCCGACTTCAGCCAGGTCACGATCTCGCGCTCCGTGAGTTCGAGCCCCGCGTCAGGCTCTGGGCTGATGGCTCAGAGCCTGGAGCCTGTTTCCGATTCTGTGTCTCCCTCTCTCTCTGCCCCTCCCCCGTTCACGCTCTGTCTCTCTCTGTCCCAAAAATAAATAAATAAACGTTGAAAAAAAATTTAAAAAAAAAAAAATAAATAAAAGATTACATTTATGGAGTGTCAGGGAATGATTGCCACATATTTCTACGTGAAAACACAGCAATAAGGGTGAAAAAAGTAAAAGTCAATAGTGTAAAAGAGAAAAGGAATTGAAAGGATGAGATCACATTATGAAAGTACATAATAATGGATATATAAATAGGACAGATAATAGAATTGTATCTGAACAAATTATCAAGGTAAAACATAATTTATTTAATACAGCATGTGTCTGTGCCTCATAATCTGACATAAATCAAACCACACTGTGGAAAGTTATTGAGATTCTCAATGAACACAACATTCATTATAAATATTCAACAAAAATGGAGTATGTAAAGCAGGGGATATGATTAGCTACAACAAAAGAAATTCATTAAAACGAACAAAAACAAAGCTTTTCTTCCTATAAGAGACTCTGTGATGGGGCACCAGGGTGGCTCAGTGGGTTAAGCATCCGACTTCAGCTCAGGTCATGATCTCAACAGTTTGTGGTTCAAGCCCCGCGATGGGCTCTGTGCTGACGGCTCAGAGCTCAGAGCCTGGAGCCTGCTTGCGATTCTGTGTCTCCATCTCTCTCTGCCCCTCCCTGCTCATGCTCTGTCTCTCTCTGTCTCAAAAATAAATAAAAACATTAAAAAAAAATTTAAGAGACTTTGTGACTACCAATTACTAATCAGAACAATTTTAAACCTCTAATATATTTTAATTGAGTGCATTAAAATTGGAAGAGATAGCTTGTCTTACACAAACTTACTTCAGGGCCATTTCCATCTCTTTCATTTTATTAAACTTATATCTGCATACACAGGATATAAATCATTCTAATAATAAATTCTGATCAAACAAATCAGCAAAGCAAATCAATACATTGGAGGAAAAAAATATATATCTCATCATGCGGGATTTAAGTGGAAAAACTTTTAATTTTCTCATGAAGCGATAGATAAATGGCATGAATTCCAGTGTGTTTATTGCCTCATTTCACAGAGATGGGGTAAAGACTAAGATACTTACCTTGAAATAGGCACCAACCACTAGTTTGGGAGGTTCTTAATTGACATAATTCATATACCATGATCTCTATCTGATTACACAGCTTTTCATTACTACAAAGAAACCCCATACCCATTTGCAGTCACTCCCTATTCCCTCCATCCCCTAACCCTGCACAACCCCTACTCTACTTTCCATTTCTACGCATTTCCCTATTCTGAATATTTCATATATACGGAATTTTAAAAACCGTGGCCTTTCGTGTCTGACTTCTTTCACTTAGCATAATGGTTTCAAAGTGTATCCAAGTTATAGTATGTAACCATCTTTCATCCCTTCTTATAGTCAAATAATATTCCACTGTGTGGATGTATCATGTTTTGTTTATGGACTCACCAGCTAAAACATACTTGGTTTGTTTCTCCGTTTTAGCTAGTATAAATACATTACAGATATTCATACACAAAGTTATGTGTGAATATTTGTTTCCGGTTCTTTCAAATATATATATCTAGGAGTAGAATTGCTGGGAAATACAGTAACTTTATGTTTAACATTTACAAAGAGCTGTCAAAATATTTTATAAAAGGGCTGTGCCATTTTTATTTTCTCCAATGATGATGCATGAGGGCTCCAATACTTCTAAATCCTTGCCAACATTTGCTTTTGTCCATTCTTTTGATTTTAGCCATCCTGGTGAGTATGGAGTGACATATCATTCCAGTTTTGATTTGCATTTCCCTAATGACTAAGATGCAAGGCATGTTTTCATATGCTAAGTGGTCATTTGTGTATTTTCTGTGGAGAAATACCCATTCACATTCATTGCTCATTTTTTAACTGAGATGTTTGTTTTTTCTTGTTGAGTTTTAGAAGCTCTTTATAAATTTTGAATTCTAAATCTTTATCTATGATTATGATATGTAATTTACAAATATATTTTACCCTTATATAATCTTTCACTTTCTAGAGACTGTCCTTTGTTGCACAAAAGTTTTTAACTTTTATGAAATTGAATTTACCTTTTTTGAAAGAATTTGTTAGGTTTCTTTATTTTTGAGAGAGAGGGAGAGAAAAAGCATGAGTGGGGCAGAGAAAGAGGGAGAAAGAGCCCAAGCAGGCTCTGAGCTGTCAGCACAGAGCCCAATCTGGGGCTCAGTCTCACAAGCCATGAGACCATGACCGAAGCCAAAATCAAGAGTCAGCCTGTTAACCTACTGAGCCACTTAGGTGACCCTTGAATTTATCTTTTGTTGCTCATGCTTTTGGTATAATATCTAAGAATCCATTGACAAATCTAAAGTCATGAAGATTTACTCCCTTTTCTTCTAAGAATTATATACTTTTTTAATTTTTTATTGTTTTAGAGAGAGAGAGAGCACGAGTGGAAGAGAAGGGCAGAGGGAGAGAGAGAGAGAGAAAATCTCAAGCAGGCTCCAAGCTCAGCATGGAGCCTTACGTTGGGTTGGATCTCACAACCCTGTGAGCATGAGTTGAGGTGAAATCAAGAGTCAGAGACTTTCTGGGGCGCCTGGGTGGCGCAGTCGGTTAAGCGTCCGACTTCAGCCAGGTCACGATCTCGCGGTCCGGGAGTTCGAGCCCCGCGTCAGGCTCTGGGCTGATGGCTCAGAGCCTGGAGCCTGTTTCTGATTCTGTGTCTCCCTGTCTCTCTGCCCCTCCCCCGTTCATGCTCTGTCTCTCTCTGTCCCAAAAATAAATAAACGTTGAAAAAAAAAATTAAAAAAAAAAAAAAGAGTCAGAGACTTTCTACCTACTGAGCCTCCCAGGCACCCGAGAATTTTATACTTGTAGCTCTTATATTTAGATATTTGATCCACTTTCAGATATTTTTTTATACATAGTGTGAGGTAGAGATGCAAACTTATTCTTTTGCATATGGATACCTCCTTGTACTGGCTCCATTGTTTAAAGAGATTGCACTTTCTGCCTTTGAATAAGCTTAACATTTTTTTTTCAAAAATCAATTGCCTATAAGATCAATTGTTTATAAATTCTATTGATCTGTATGTTTACCTTATACCAGTACCACATTGTCTTGATTACTCTAGCTTTGTGATAACTTTTTGAGAATGGACAGTGTAAGTACTATAAGTTTGTTCTTTTTCAAGATTGTTTTTACTGTTTTGAGTTCCTTTAATTCCCATATGAATTTTAGAATCATCTGCTCAATTTCTTCTAGAAAAAACATATTTGGTAGAGATTGCACTGAATCTGTAGATGAATTAGGGGAGTGTTGCTATCTTAACAATATTAAATCTTCCAGGGCACCTGGGCGGCTCAGTCGGTTAAGCGTCCAACTTCACCTCAGGTCATGATCTCCCACTCTGTGAGTTCGAGCCCCGCGTCAGGCTGTACTGACAGCTCAGAGCCTGGAGCCTGCTTTGGATTCTGTGTCTTCCTCTCTCTCTCTGCCCCTCCCCTCCTCATGGTCTGTCTCTCTCTGTCTCAAAAATAAATAAAAAACATTAAAAAATAAAAAAAAAACAATATTAAATCTTCCAATCCATAAAAAGGAAAATATTTCCATTTATTTAGGTCTTCTTTAGTATCTTAAAATGATGGTTAATAGTTTCAGTGCACAAGTGTTGCACACATTTTTAAAAAATGTATTCCTAAGTATTGTATTCTTTTTGACAATATTGTAAGTTGAAAAGTTTTCTTAATTTAATTTTTAAATTGTTCGTTGCTAGTGTAAAAATGAAATTGCTTTTTCTATGTTGACCTTGTGTCCTTAACCTTGTTGACCTAATTTATTAGCTCTATTTTGTAATGTATCCCTTATAATTTTCTATATACAAGATCATGACATCTTCAAACAGAAATAACGTTAATTCTTCTGTTCCAATCTGGATGACTTTTAGCTCTAGATCTTATAGAGGAAACAATTATTCAAAATTAACTCTTTTTTGCATATGCCTTTTATTAGAGTTAAGACATTCCCTTTTCTTCTGAATTTAAGTGTCTTTATCATTAAAAGATATAAGATGTTGTCAAATGCTTTTTGTGCATCTATTGGCATGATCAAGTACATGTCTTTTATCGTATTAACATAATGTATTACATTGCTTTTTGTATTTTGCAACCAACTTTGCATTAATGCAATAAATCTCACTTGGTCATGGTTTGCAATGCTATTTTTTACATGTTACTGTATTTGTTTTGCTGGTATGTTGCCGAGAATGTTGAGAAAGTTCCATATGTATTCATAAGAGATACTGCTCTCTCTCTTATATTTTTGTAAATTCTTTATCCGATTTTTGTATTATGTTAAAATTGGCCTCATAGAATGAATTGGCAAGTGTCGCCTACTCTTCTATTTTGTGGAAGAGTTTGTGAAAGATTGGTGTTAATTCTTCTCAAAACGTTTGGTAGAATTTAACAGTGAAGCCATCTGGTCCTGTGCCTTTCTTTGTGGAAACTTTTCTAATTACTGAGTCAATTTCCTTATTTGTTATAGGTCTTTCCAATTTATCTATTTCTTATAGAATTAACTATGGTAATTTCCATCTTTGTAGAAATTGGTCCATTTCCTTTAGTTTATCTAATTTGATGACATAGACTTCCCTTATAAGTCTGTTTATTTCTGTAAGGACAGTGGTAATGTGTCTTCTTTCATTTTAGCCCTCTCTCTCTTTTAATAGCTAGTTTAGCTAAATATTATTCTATTGTGTTGATCTTTTCAGAGAACCAAATTTATGTTGATTTTTCTCTATTTGTTTTCTATATGCTCTTTCATTTACTTCTAGTTTACTGTTTATGACTTCCTTCCTTGCTTGCTTTAGGATCCTTTGGTCTGCTGGTTTTAGTTTAAAGTGGAAAGTTAGGTTATTGCTTAACTGTGCATGTATTTTTTGTAATGTAGGCATTTGCAGCTGTAAATTTTCCACTGAGAATTGATTTTGCTACAGCTCATGAGTTTCCGTACATTGTGGCTTCACTTTTATACATCAAAAATTATTTTCTAATATTCCTTGTGATTTATTTTTGATCCATTGGCTGTTTAAGAGTGTGTTGTTTAATCTCTATTTATTTATAAATTTCCCAGATTTCTTTTATTGATTTTTTCCATTAAGACTTTTTCTATGGACTAGCAAATAATCTATCCTGGAAAATGTTCCATGTGCATTCTATTCTTTTTGGTCTACAGATATACATCAGGTTTAATTGGTTTATAGTATTATCTGAATCTTCCCTTTCCTTATATATCTTCTATCTATCCATTATTGGAAGATGAGTATTGAGGTAAATTCATTTTTGGTGAATTGTCCCTTCAATTCTGACAGTTTCTATTTCACATATTTTGAGCTCTATAATTTGGTTCATGTGCATTTATACTGGTATGTATATACTTTTGCATCAACTCCTTTGTAATATAAAATATGTTTGTTCGCTCTAATAACAAATTTTGTCTCCAAGTCTATTTTCCTTGTATTAGTACAGCCACTCTAGCTCTTTTTTGGTTACTGTTTTCATGGAATATCTTTTTTTTCATCCATTGACATTCAATCTATTTATGTCTTTGAATCTAAAGTGTATCACTTATAGACAATATATAGTTCTATCATGTTTTGTCACCTTTTCTTTCTAACCCATACTGCCAAGCAAGACTTTTAATAGAAATTTTAAATCTATCTACATTTAACATAATTATTGATGATGTAGGACTTATTTTTTGCCATATGTTCCTGGCTATGTGTGTGTGAGTGTGTGTGTATGTCTGTGTCATATTTTTTTTCTTGTATTCCTGCATTTTGCCTTTTGTGTTAAATTGGTACTTTCTAGCACACCATTTTATTTCCCTGTCATATCTTCTACTATAATTTTTAGTTATTTCTTAATAAAATTCATAGTTAACTTAATTTACAAAACTCTAGTCCAGACTAATACCAACTTGAATTCAATAGTGCATAAAAAATTTTCTCCTCTACATCTCAGTTATCTTCCCTCTCCTTTGTTCTGCTATTTTTGTACAAATTACATCTTGGCTCATTTTATGCCATCAACACATTATATAGTTATTGCATTATGAAGTTGCCTTTTAAATAGTTGTCTCAGATAGAAGAAGAAAATTTATTAAAATATGTCTTTTACATATTTTTACACTGTCTTTTACATTTACCCATGTAGTTACATTTGCTAGAGTTCTTTCTTTCTTCATATGACTTAGAGTTACTATCTAGTATCCTTTTATTTCAGCTTGAAAGATTCCCTTTAGTATTTCTTTACGGCTGGTTTGCCAGTGACTACTAAGTCTTTCAGTATAGAATGCTTCATTTTTACTTCATTTCTGAAGTATCATTTTGCTGGATATAGAATTCTTAGTTGACTATCATTCTTTCAGCACTTTGAGTATGTCTTCTGGATTTCATGGTTTCTGATGAGAAATTAGCTATTAATCTTATTAACAATTCCATATATATAATGAGTCACTTAGTTTTTGCTGCTTTCAAGATTATCTCTTTATGTTTGCTTCAGTGGTTTGGTTATAAATTATTTATATGTAGATCTCTTTGAATTTCACCTACTTGATATTAGTTGAGCGTCTTGGATGTGTCAACTAATATTTTGTTTTTGTTTTTGTTTAATCAAATTTAGGAAGTTTCCAGACATTATTACTTGAAAAAAATTCTTTTTTTTAAATATACATTATGTGTCCTCAGACTAGATAATCTCAAATGAATTTCAAATTTGTAATTTTTTTTCCAATTCCTCAAACCTGCTATTGAAGCTCTCCATTGAATATTTTAGTTGTGTTTTCAAGGCCAGAATTTATATTTTGTTCTTTTTTGTATCATGTCTAGATCATTATTGATACCTTCTATTTGGTGAGATGACATCCTCGTATTTTTCTTTATGTTTTTAGACACGGTTTCCTTCAGTTCTCAGAACATATCTTTAAAAGCTGATTTAATGTCTTTGTCTAGTAAGTCCAACATGTTGGCTTCCTCAAGGATACTTTCTATTGATAAATCTGTTTCTGTGTATGAGCCAAATTGTCTTATTTCTTTGCATGCCTCATAATTTTTTGTGTCAAAATGGACATTTCTAATAATGTAATGTGACAACTCTATAATATAATGTGAAAACTAAGGTTTCTCTCCCTTCTCAGGGTTGGTTGTTGTTGCTGTGTTTTTGTTGTTGTTGTTGCTTGTTTGTTTTGTTTTGAATTTTTGGCTTGTTTGTTTGATATTTTTTAACTAAATCTTTAAAGCTTGTATTCTTTGTCGTGTGTGGCTACTGAAATCTCTGATTAACTTAGTGGGAACTTATTGGACAAATGGATAGATATTCCCTTAATAAGTCTCCTAGTCTTATCTGAAAGATTATACATATTGGGACATGTCTCCAACAGGTGGTTGAAAACTCTATCTTAGCTTTTACTTCCTAATTTCTCAGATTCTCAAGGTCAGCCAGTGTTGAGTTCAGGGCCTTCTCAAGTTTTTCCTGAGCGTGTGCAGAGCCCAATCTGTGTGCCTGTCATTCTATTCCCAGAATACTTTTGGTGTTTTTAAAAGGCCCTATGAATATCTCATTCCCTGGCTTTTCATTTTAAGCATTTTGATTAACTCCTTGTTTGGCCTCACTGTTTCAGATAGCTCTGAAAAGAAGCAATGATCTCTAAATATTTGCAACACACACCTCCAAAGAGAAGCCTTTTCTTACTGGGGGAGCTTCAGCTCAGGTCAAATACAGCCATGTTTACAAGTAGAATCTTCCAGGGAATCATCAGACAAAAATTATTCATTTATTGAGGACGAAACTTTGAAGGAGCATCAGCCTTTCCTTCTCCCTCTGCTATTTGCTTGAATTCTGGATTTCACCATGTTTGTAGGATGTTAGTTTTGGGCTACTGGAGAGAGAAATGGTAAGAACAAGATTAAAAAAATGCCAAAAAAAATATTGACATTGAGATTTAGCCTTTTTATTTTTTTTCCTTTTTAATGTTTGTTTATTTATTTTGAGACAAAGAGAAGGAGCATGAGCAGGGAGGGGCAGAGCGTGAGAGACAGAATCCCAAGCAGGCTCTGCACTGTCAGTGTAGCTCCCACAAATCCATGAGATCATGACCTGAGCTTAAATTAAAAGTGGGACATTCAAATGACTGAGCCATGCAGTAGTCCCACCTTTTTTCTTGTATTAACCCCTCCTCAATCTTCCTAGAAGCCTTCTAATTTCTAGCAGACAGAAGAAGTTGATTTTTGCCATTTTTTTCTTACTTTTTAAAATCTTTTTCTTGCTATTATGGAAACAGAAAATTTGAAGTTCCTTAATTGACTTCTGTGGTGTTTTGTTTTGTTTTCTTTTGCTGATATAACTCTATCTAGCCACTAGTTTCTCAAGGCATTCATGTAGGTCCCAGTATTACATATTTTTGTATTACAAACGTTTTCTGCAAGGTGGGGCCTGGTTTATTGCTTCTTTTCTCATATGATATGGAGATTTTGTTATCATGAGCTCTTCTGATCAATTTCCAACTCCCGACAGGGACCACCAAGCAAATAAATGTTCATTATCAGCATATTATGCAAGTCCATTCTTTTTTCATTTCGTAAGAGTATATAAATCCAGTTATTTCCATGATAGTAGCTAGCAATTTGTTTGGAAGCAACGACTTATAGTATGAAGACTACTGCTGCTTCAGTGACAATAGCCAATTTTACTTAAAATCTACAAGGCTCCTTCAGAGGTGACATAAGAGCACTCTGGCTATTCCTTATACTTGTTGTTGCTTAGAAAAAATAAATAAATAAATCATTCGTGCAAACCATATAAGTCATGTATAAGCCCATAACTTAACATTACTTATTGTTGTTGTATTTCCTAAGTTGTTCTACTTCTCTTATATCTTGTTCCCTCACTGACTCTATTTTATGACTCAGTTTGTTCCTCTGACTTAGTATTTGAAAAAAAAAAAGAAAGTACTTTCAAAAGCGTATCACATTACTAACTTGGTTTTCCTTCTACTCTGGCGATTAGTCATTTACATGGCATGAGTGGAGTGTAAAATTACTCTGCAAAGGGTGGCTAAATGACAACTGTTACCTTTGTCATAAATTTCACCTATGTTTGATGTGGTATGCACAAAGACATAAAGAGAAAATATAATGAGTTGTTTTTCAATCTCATTTTCTCACTTAGAACCATTAAGGGAAGTAAAGAGTTATATTCTGTATCAAAAAGGATTGCATTTATATTCTTTCATTTCTAAAATAGGTTTCTCTCTTTGAAATGGAAACAGTTTCCTAACTTAAAGTAGGTAATTACACACTCCATTAAACAAGTAATTAACAGATTACAATTTGAAAAAAAGGAAAACTTGAAAATGAGCAATTCGGATTCTGAATGTGAAGAGTAGCGTTATAATTAGCATAATACCTTTAGAAATAGATTAACAAGTACACAATAAAAGTGGAAGAAGAAACAATCTGTTTTCTCCATACAGATCTTACACAACAAATAGTATTTCATGAGTCAAACATCAGCATGATTTTAAGAAAGCTTGGTCTTGGATGTGTTGCTATAGTACTCTAAAATTCAAAAATATGTTGATGTATAAAATGTTTGCTATCCTAAGAGGCTATGCTCTTCAGAATCAAATGTTTTAAATTGTCTTTCAACAATAATTCCCCGAGGCAAGTGGTCAATACTAGCAAGCCCGACATGTGTAATTCAAATTGGTAATCTGAAATTGCAGAAACAAACAAACAAAGAAATAATAAATAAATAAATAAGTGAGGCTCAGTGTCATATATGTATAGTTCATTTTCACTACAACATGGAAAATGTTTATAAAGGGAATTTCAAGGAAACATACACACTAAGTCTCCATTACCCTGCCTTTTAAGAAAAAGCGAGAAAAAGTATCTATGCTAAATGGGGAGAATGGTCCACTCTCCTTGCTAATTGACTCTTGAAGAAAAAAATTAAAAGACTGGGTAATTGAAGGCACCACTGACAGCTTCCAAGGGTAGTGATAAAATAACAGTCCAAATAATAACCACTCCTACAGGAAGATTTTCTTTTTATTCATGCAAAATTCTGGGCTAACCTTGATATCCCAACCACTACAAGAAGAAAAAAAGTAGAGGGTTCTTCAAGTTGGATCTTCTGATGAAACTACCAATAAGCTCTTTATTACCTCCTGGAAAAATCATGAGTGGGGCAGAAGGTGTCATCCAGTTTAAAACCTGTGCTTTTGACAGAGATCCGAAAATGATCTCTTTTCTGAAGTTTGAACTGACCCTGTGGAGTAAAAATAGTTCATTTAAATCATTTTGGGGGGAAAAAAAAGTCCATCAACTGTTTTGCTAGAACCCATATGTTGTTTTCATTCCATATTGAAAATAAACAAAACAGATCACTCTAAAAAAAGAGGTTTCCTCCTACTAGCATACTAAAAACAGACATTCAGTAAGTTCAAATCTGCCAGCGTGGAGATGCCACTGAGAATGTCAAACAGCTACTGACTTTTGAGTCATCATTCCTTCATGGCAGTGAAGAGAAACTTCTGGTCGCATGTTACTATTGCATTTGCCTTAAAATATTGGTTTCTTAGTAAAAAAAAAAATAGTAGTTTGAATTGAGATATCAAATGCTTTCTAAGTAAAAATTAAATTCAGGTCAGGTCAAAGAAACTTTCTTAACTCAGTTAAGAAAGGTAAGAAGTTCTGCGACTCCCTTTATAGCTCTACTTCACTTGTGCTAATTACTTTATAAACTTCTGTTGTGATCCTACGCTAATCCTTAAGTCTTATGTATATCAACATATATGTAGGGTTTTTCTGGAAATGTTTATTTAGTGACTACTTCCATAAAAGTCTATAACTCATGCTGATACAGATTTCAGCTATTACAGCATATCCATTTAGGTTCAGATAGTACAAGACTTGTGGGAAATGGGCTTAGCAGGTTGAGCGATTACTCTCTGACATATTACTTAGGCTTGTTTTTAAGGTAGGGACGCAGAGGGTGGCCAGTATAGAGCCCATCCAACCTGAGTTTTCTGCATATAAAGAATGACTTTTTTCATAAATCATATCACATTTCAAAACAGCAGATAATGCATCATCATGACTGTCCTCGAAGTGGCAAATTCAGGATTTGTTCACAAGAAATCACTGCTTAAGTGCTATGCTTATGCCCTAAGCATTGTGTTTGAAATTGAAAACTGAATTAGAAATACACCAGAGCCTTAGGTCTTGGGCATAACTCAACAATGACAACCACTTTTCCAAAGATCAAGAATACTTTGGAAACTATATCAATTTCACAGGGCAATTCCAGGCAAAAATTTCCTGAACGTAGATTTCTCAACAGGTTTCGGAGTTTCCTTCTTTCTCATTTCAACCATCGATTTTAGCAATCACATGTCTTCTTCAGTTATTTTGATATAGAAAAAGTATCCAGTATCTCTCTATCACAGGTCATACCCTTACGCAAATACTAATGCTCTGAAGATAGTGCTAATTTCAAGGACCCTCTAGAGCTGATTGTAGACAGAGACTGGTGGCCAAGATTTACCAGATTTCTTATAGCTCAAATTGTGGCATATTCACACACAGTCATCAGTGCTGGTGGGGCGCTAGTGGGCAGAGGTTTTAATGAAACCTTAAACCATCTTCAACCATCTCCACTTAGACTTAGTGAGGGTTTACACAGTGCATAGAGAGATATTCTGGAAGCTTCATGTCTGCGCTGTTTTTAAAGTACTAATTTTAGCCAGTATTTGTGGTGCTTGGGATAGTTAAATTTTATGTGTCAACTTGACTAGGCTATATTGTCTTGTTATTGATCAAATACTAGCCTAGATATTTCTGTGAAGTTGTTTTGTAGATGTGATTAACATCTACAGTCAGTAGACTTTGAATAAAGGAGATTACACTCTATAATGTGTGTTTCATCCAATCAGTTGAAAGCCTTAAGAGCAAAGTTGAGTTTTCCAGAGAAGACAGAATCTTGCCTCAAAACTTCACATAGAAATCCCGAGTTTCTACTCTACTGGATTGCGCTATGGATTTTTGAGTCAAGACTGCAACGTTAACTCTTGCCTGAGTTTCCAGCTGGCACAAATGCCAACCCATACAATCACATGAGCCAATTCCTGAAAGTATATCTGTTATTATGGATATGTATGTGTCCCATTGGTTCTCTTTCTGTGGAAAACACTGACTGATACAGAGCTATCACAAAGTAGAATTCTATTTTATAACTATGGTCAGAGGTAACTAATACACAAGGTCCAGAATACAGATGGGACCGTTTAACAACATCAGTGTTAATTTTTTGTGAAACAATTCTTTCTAAATGACTGAACACAGCTGAATATAATTAGAAACATCCAGATAGATGTTATTAATTGTTCACTAGAGTATTCATCAGCTCTAGAGGTGAAAGAATGTTATTTGTGTTAAAAAAAAAGTCATTGAGAGTACTTCATCTATGTTCAATACTATGCTAAATTCTGATACAAATGTGAAAGATCTTTCCAAATCTATGGTGTTCTTAGTCTAGTGAGACAAATAGATGGCAGAACAATGAAAAGGATGTCCGGAACAATATTCTAAGCAGAGGGAATATCATGTGCTGAAACATCGTGAAGAAAACAAGCTAATGAGTTTGACAATCATGAAGATAAATGAATGTTGAGAGTATATGCACATGTGAGCATATTGCTGAGGAACCGAGCTTGGTTGGTAGACCACAGTCAAAATGTCTGAGCCTTATTTTTCTTATGTACAATTGCTTTCTGGGGCAAAAAAGCAGAGGTGTTTTTATAGAAATCAAAGGAACTTATTTATAAAGTGATTAACGTACAGTATTCACTTCAAAATATGGTAGCTTTTGATATTTTAATTCATGAGTAGCTTTGGTTATATTTTAGTTGACCTTATAAAGTATTGTCTGGCAGATATATAATGTCTGGCACAGTGATCACTGAGCACATGCCCCTTCTTCACCTTCGTATCACTACTGTTGGCTACTATTTAGGCTCTCCTATGCCAAGCCCTTATCACCATGTCTGGTACTTAGTAAAGGCCTGGATATTGATAGTTAGCTTTCCGAAGACACACACCAACCTGAATCTTTTCAATCCACCAATCACTTAAGTGCCTCTTTCGCTAATGTTCAAAACCTTTAATGGAGTGACTTCAACATAATGCTATCACCCCTAACTAGTTACATAACAAAATGCAAAGCCAGGTTTTTGACATAAATAAACACTAAATTCAGGAATATGAGAAACCCTTTGATAGTGGGTAGCCACTTGTTTGGGAATTGAGGCACCTGAGTTTTAGAGCTAGCTATAGTACCAACTGATTCTTACAATATTTAAGTTTTAAAAAAAGCAAAAAAAAAAAAAAGTACTGAAATTGTTTGAATTGTAAGTTCACTGTCCTAAAATGAACAAATTGAATTAAATGATTCATAAGGTCTCTTTTGGCTCTAATATTCCAGGATTGAAGATGTTTATGTCCTGTGAGTCATGTATAGGCAAATCTTACCAAAAGGAATTATAGCATGATACTGCTAAATCACTGATGTCCAAGCAAGTGTGGTGAGACTTAATTATCTTGGGATCATAGTATCAAAGAAAAAAAAAAGAAAAGAAAAGAAAAGAAAACTAATGTGTGACCAGATTTTGGAGCACATAAGTACTTGGATGTCTGAATTTCCTAAGCTGAAAACCCAGAATCATGTCTCTTTTTTCATCCTTATAAGACGAACTTATTGAAAATCAGAATACTCCTGTAAAGTCTGCAGAGCCAACAATCTGTCCTTGGGACAAATGTTTGAGACATGAAATATTGCCTCTGAGCGTTTATCTAGAGGAAAAGAGGTGAAATAATCTTGAATGACTAGGGTTACTATCTTAGGGTTATTGTTGGTTATGGAACCAATAATCAGATAATGCTAGATAACTGTAGCAAGTGAAGATTGACCACCTGGTCCTGTAGATATTTCTCTTCTTTCAAATATTGATAATACATTTCTTCATACGCATTTTTCGCTGTTAAGTGTTTCTCTGGGTAGTGTTCTTTTCCCAAGGGACGTAGTTGATGTATTCAACTGTTCTCTTTTTATTCAAGCACCAAGATTATGGTTGGCTGTGCCAAGAAGTAGCTATGCTCTTGAATGTCACTTTTATTGTCACAGCCTGTCCTAACGTTTGATGCCAAGTGTGGTGTGTAGGTTGGGTGGGTAGGTTGACTAATGAAATCTGTCCAGTAATCACATGTGGCAAGTCACTTATCATGATCTCAAATTCTTGAAACAACTGTTTCTAAGGCCTGGAAATATTTATAAATGTCTAAGCAAAGTTTTTCAGCTACTCTGATCAATATATTTATTTTCTTTCCACATTATACAGTTGTATCTCCCCAATGGCATAAGGGTTATAAATCAAATTCATTTTGAAACAAAATGTTGTGCATACTTTTATCATCAATAGCAAGACATTTATTATGCCAACTCTAATACTGATAACTTCTTTGTAAACTAAAGGTAATAAAATCTCTAACAAATGAGAATCAAGGATTTACGGGATTTCCAATTTGATCCAGAAAACTGATCTTTCTCACAAACGATTCTGTCAAACAAGCATTTGAGTAAGCCTGTGTGAATTTAGTTAAGCAGATTCTTTATGCACTTGACAGACAGGATGGCAGATTTTCCATCATGATCATTCAGTCATTATTTTCATGTGGGTTAAACATCAAGAAAGATTTATCTTTCTATTTTTTGGTTTAGGATAGTTTACCAAATTGTCACGTTACATACAACACCTATTTTTTTTTTTTTGCTGTAATTGTTTACCAGCTATACTGTTATTTACTTAGTATTTTATATACATTCTTTGCCTAAAAATGAATTATGCGTGCTTTTATCACTATTATAATAATTAACGCCATTATACCAAAATATCATTAAATGTTAAAGATCAACAAAAATCGTCATTAAATGAATCGATGTAACAGTTGCACACTTAAAAACTAGCTCTTCCAGAATTAGAAAGAAAACGTCTATTACTACCCAGTAATCAAGTTTTAGATCCTTCAAATTTAATTAAGCTGAAGCTTACGTTAACAAGATAAGCTATAAACCTTTTTATGTTAATCAATTCTGAGAACCCCAACTGAAATATATACATATTTGGAAACTAGAACATTTATTTAGCTGCTGTTTGTGATAAATTCTGACTGAGTGTTCATTGTTAATTAAAATAAGATCAGCAGCTTTGAATAACAAACTTCTGCTTCGAGAGGCCATCTGAGCTGTTCCCCAAATTGCGTTCTTCTGAATGTGTCAAGGAATCTGGTGATGTTTGCAGCAACTGGAGACAAAAGCATTTCTTAGTGATACAAAAGTGCTTTCCAATTTGGGAAGTTATATGTGAAGACGTTTTACTTTGGCCATTCACCAACAACGTTTTTTGGAATGTTCAAAATACTGTTCAACACGAAGTACTTCCGGTGAGTTTATAACTAAGTCGTCCCAGCACATAAAATAATATAACATACCATGGTCAAGGCTTGATGGCTAATGCTCCAATTTTGCCATCAATGAGTTCAGTCTGTCTTGAATGTAGAATACTGATATAAATGGATTTTATAAGACATTAAATTAAGGCTGTTCCACAAGGCTGAGAGATCTGCAAAATATTCTAATAGACAAACGCAGTCCTACTGATGCAGACAATGTCACATATTAAAGGTTTTAACCACAAAAAAAAAAAAAAAAAAAACACACCAAAGTTGTTCTATTGCCTCAATAGAAAAGGGAAGGCTTTCAGAAAAAAAAAAAAAAAGTGGATGTTAGTAAAACTAAAAACCTTACTTGTTGCAACTTCACAATTCTAGACAAATTTTAGAAAACATTTCAAGAGTTTAGTTGCCTCTCTTTATAGTGATAGGGTGTTTTTGCTTTTATATGTCTCCTGAGTCTTCCACATTTCCTGGATGGCATGGAGTAGAGGGTTGTTGGTGTGGGATATGGAATATTACTTTCCTGTGATAGAATCTGACTATGTGGAATACATTCTTTTTTATACCTACTATGACTGGAGTGCTCTTTGTGCTCGTGCCAATAAATCACTTTCAGATTATGTCACAAATTTATTAAATAAGTTCTAAAATCTCTACTCCAGTTGTCCTGACTGGGCAAAACTGTCACAACTTAAGATCTCCATGGTCACAGGATTTAACTCATTTATGCTACACTGAATACTAACTAAAAATCATGCCAGAGGATTAATGCATTTAGAGTGAATAGATTTTATTCTAGTTGTGATAGTATTTATTGCCTTAAGATTTTAGCTATCTCTGTAATTTTATAATGAACTGTGTTCTTTGACAGAAGCAACTTACCAGTTCCTTTGCTTGTCCCTGCTTATTATTCTAAACTATTTTGGCAGCAGATATGATAAGTTTATTTACGAATCACGCCAGTAATGATAAGCTTTTGCAAGGAAATAAAACATGATAAATGAGTATTTGAAAATATCAGCATTTCTATCCAATTAGAGTGTTAACAAGTTTCTAAAATGCTTGGACATCTTTCCACATTGCTTACTCTTTGGAAGTTTCACAATGCTGCTTGAGGTCAGAGCATATCGTATCAGAATTGGGGAGCCTCTCTTAAACTTAAAGGAAATAGTTTGTTCTTGTTTACAGTTTCATAAAAATCTACATTGTAAGTATTTTATCATACTTTCAGTATTTCCTTTGCAGCTGTTGCTTCTACAAAATGAACAGAATTTTAAGGATATTAATTTGTCTCTCTCTCTGAGGACATGCACAGGTTTTATCACAGTCAAACCTAACAATATTAATAGTGTATTAGTAATAGCAGTTATAGCTAAAATTTAATGTCAATGCTATGTACCTGAAATTATTTTGATAACGTTAATCATATTAACTTCTTGACTCCTCATATCATAGTTAAGTAACTTTTACTTCTATGTATTAACATTCTCTTCTTTCAACCACTGATATGAAATAGGTTCAATAGAGAAAAAAACGTACACACACACACACACACACACACAAACAGTACAAAACCTATTCCCATTCACACTTCACTTTATTTCATTTATGCATAATTGGGAGGCTTAATATTAACTTCTTGAAATGTAGTCACAATACTCTTATAAAAAAAAACTAAGATACTATATGTTATCAGTATATGAAAACCCATGCCTCCAACTTATATCACCCTACTATTCATGCTGACAAACCATAATGGTAAAACATTTCATTTTAAGAGGTTAATTAACCTTTTCTGGACTTTCTGAGCACCGAGTCATACTAAAGCACGTGACCACGTCACTATTTACTTTAGCTCCAGGCTGAAGCAGTAAAATATTTATTAAATATTAAACGGGGGTGTTAATTATATTTTTCTAATGTGCATTAAAATAAATACTCAGGGTCGCCTGAGTGGCTCAGTTGGTTAAGCGTCCGACTCTTGACTTCCACTCAGTTCATGATCTTGTGGTTCGTGGATTCGACCCCACATTGGGCTCCATGCTGATTGGGATTCTCTCTCTCTCTCCCTCTCTCCCTCAAAATAAGTAAATGAACTCAAAAAAAATACCCAAATATTACACTAACGATTTGGTATCTGTAAGGCTTAAACTTGACTAAGATACTCAACGTACCTGTAAAATCTTCTAATACTTTTAGGTGTTCCTTTGAGTTGAGGGGAAATAATAACTTCACTTGACTTTCACATATTTCCCATGGATGTTAGGAGTCCCTTTCATCATCGTTAATGCTTGTGTTACCCACCTTGAGAGTGAAAAGAGAACGGGAGAGGGTAGGCTTGAAGGAGAAGAAAGGGCAGAAAATCCCACACTCACACTGTGGGAAAAGTCTGTCTGTTTTCGCAATCCACAAATAAGAAGATATGGATATTGCAGCTGTTAGCCGGGGGACTGATGACTGCCCATAAAAGATTGCAGCAAATGAAGATTGTATTGCCCCTCTCTACTTTCTAAAATGACACGGAGGCTTGCATGTTCTGGGCACCATTCCCAGAAGTATAGCATTCTCTCCAAAAATCCACAGATGCTCTTCTGGGAACGAGGTGGCGGCACAAATGAGCTGACAGTGTGCGACCATTCCTGGAAGCACTGCCTTCTGGAGAGGAGACTTTCAGGAAAAAAAAAAAAAATACCAAATTCAATTCTCTTCTGTTCTTCACGTATCTTACCTATTTGTAAAAATCACAGATTAATATTATGTGGGAGGAGAAAGTAAGTTTCTGGCTCTTTGGAGAAATCACTAACAATTTTTTTTTTTGACAAAGGCGGGCCGCCTGGGTGGGGCAGGCAGTTAAGTGGTTAAGGGGTCCGACTCTTGTTTTCAGCTCAGGTCATGATCTCAGGGTTCCTGGGTTTCAGCCCCACATGGGGCTTCACTATCTGTGCTGACAGGGTA
Organism: Lynx rufus; assembly: GCF_022079265.1. Lineage (NCBI taxonomy): Eukaryota > Metazoa > Chordata > Mammalia > Carnivora > Felidae > Lynx > Lynx rufus. Next base: position 22,663,208 of record NW_025814845.1, on the reverse strand, counting down.
GAGCCTCCTTGGGATTCTCTCTCTCTCTGCCCCTCCCCTGCTCGTGCTCTCTCTCGCTCTCCCACTCTCTCTCTCTCTCTCTCAAAATAAATACATAAACTTAAAAAAGAAAAGAAAAGAAACTGGAGGCATGTTGGTTTGAGTTATGAAAGACAGGAGTTTCTGAGGCACCATATGAGGAAACGTTGGAAACATTTACTGAACCACCAACAGACCAATTAATTATGCTTTGCCCGAGAATACCACACTGCACTTACATGGAAAATAAAATACTTACTTTTAAACTATAAAACACTTCCTTAAAAATTAAAACAGTTGCAGACAATGCAGTCCTGCAGTACCAAAATTGATTGCACTTTCCAGTGATTTTCTCTTAGATTCATAGGCTGATAATTTTTAAAAGTGACCTTAGAAATCATCTACCAGTGGCTTCTGAGTGGCTCAGTTGGCTAAGCGTCCAACTTTGCCTGAGGTCATGATCTCACGGTGGGTGGGTTGTGGGTTGTGGGTTCGAGCCCTGCATCAGGCTCTGGGCTGACAGCTCAGGGCCTGGAGCCTGGGTCAGATTCTGTGTCATCCTCTCACTCTGCCCGCCCCCCACTTGTGCTCTGTCTCTCTTTTCAGCTCAGGTCATGATCTCATGGCTCCTGAGTTCGAGCCCTGCGTCAGGCTCCGTGCTGACAGCTCGGAGCCTGGAGCCTGCTTCGGATTCTGTGTCTCCTTCGCTCTCTGCCCCTCCCCCGCTCATGCTCTGTCTGTCTGTCTGTCTCTCTCTCTCTCTCTCTCTCTCTCAAAAGTAAATAAACATTCAAAAAAAATTAAAAGAGAAACAAAAAACAAAAATCTAGAAAACCTGTGGAGGGGTCATTATGCTCATTTTGAAATAAAGAAATGGAATTCAATTCAACCAAGCTAATTTATAAAATATGTTTTGCAAAATTACAAAACTTAAAACCATAAGCTTTTTTATTTGATATAACCTATCATTCTATATACTAAATATTCACTCTCAAAATGACTATATTTTAAAAGTTTCCTACTTTATATTTTTGTCAAATTACATCAAAGGAACCTCTCTTTATTGTATATGTAGTAGTTACTTTTCTGTTTTTAATATAAGAAAGACTCAGTTGTAACTTCTCAAGAGGAAAATCAATTTAACGGCTACTTCATCAGTTGACATACAAGTGCAAAGAACAAAGTTTTCTCATTCACAAAGTTTTCACTTTTAGATACATAAGGAATAAATGAATTATTTTGCAATACAAAAATATCAAACAAGTGTCCTCTGATGTTTCATATTGGTAAAATTATTCATGATAGAAAGATAGAAGGATCATAAATTAGAATATCATTATTCAGTTTATTCTTGAGGCTCTTCGATAATTGTCTGTTCATACGTCAGTCTCTCCTACATTGTATCAAAGTGATTACAGGTAAGTGTCATACTCCATTTATCAATAAATATGTAGTTTCTAGCACAGGACTTCATATATTCTAGGTTTTCTGTAAATTCTTTGTGGAAATTAATGGTTCTGGCAGTATATTCACCAAAAAAAAAAAAAAAAAAAAAGGAGCCACTACATTCAGTAATTCAATCAAAATCAGAATAACAAACAAAGAAACTGAAAGTTATCAGTCTGATACCACGTCTTGAATGTTTTTAGTGTTTCAATCCAAATTGTTGAACATTTTTATGGTGCAGCTCTCTGCCTCTAACCTCACACTTCTTTCCCTCCATTTCTTTATTAAGACACTTCATTGAAGATCACACTACAAGATGATGAGATAAGGTGACAACCCAAGTTCATTGGTTTTTCCCAATATTTGTCTTAATATGTGAGTTGCTTGCTAGGAGTAATGCTTTTGGCAATTTCCTGAGGCTTGTTCATTTTCTGTTTTGGCATTCATTTTTAATTTATCTAGCACTTACAGCATATTTATTAAAAGGTGGAAAATGAGTGAATATATTCACAGATCCATCATGTCATTTTGCTGGTAGTAAAAAGTGCAAAGACACAAAATGGCGTTCCTCCATCACTTACATCCAAGCACAGTGACTTCTGATTGATAGACAATCTAAAAAACAAAGCAAACACATATTAGAAATATTTCTACAGCTTCAATTGCCTGACTTGGGACAGACATGTTTGTATATTATTTGGGCAGTATGTTAAGGCTTGACAGAGCACTTATTCTATCTACTGATCTGTCATGCTACTAAATTTTCTTGTGGAGTAATGCCAGTTTAAAAAAAAAAATCTTTCTTCCCATGATTACATTTGACAGACCTATTGTTCTGCGCATTTGCAGGTAGCAGTCACTCAAATATAATGATCTAAACGGATTCCAAATATTGATTTCTTGGCAAAGATTCTCCTACTGCCCCAGAAAAAGAATTGTATGAAAAACCATTATACAATGTGCTTGTGTGTGTGTGTGTGTGTGTGTGTGTGTGTGCATAAGCTGGTCCCGCATGTTGGTCATTTCTTTTTTCAGAGAAAGAGTGACACAATCTTCTCAAGTACTTTAACATGTCCAAATCAGTGATAATTCTTTAATTAGAAAAAAATTAGTACAGCGATGCAAAGAAAAAGAAACATAAAAGAGGGAGTTGGAAAACATTTTGATCATTTTCTCTGATAGGAGCAATTACACGCCTTACTCTGTGAAAGAAGGTTTAGCCAATTTCATAAAGCAAGCCAGCAAAATGTTCATAATTGCTAATGTTGAAATGCATGGTAGGATTGGAAATCACATGTGGTATTAAAAGTTTTATTCCTCAAGTTTTCGATTATCCATTCAACTAATATCAGTGAGTACCTATTTCATGCCGGCTGCTTTTATAGAAACCAAAACATATGCCACTAAATAAAACAGGTAAGGTCTTGCTGATCTTAAATGCTAGTGGACAAAGATAGAAGTAAATTAACAAATAAACATATTATTTATTAGATAATATGAAACACTACATAGTAAAAAATAAATAAATAAGTGAAAGAGGAACATTAAGGAGAGCATCTAGGCAAAGGGAATAGTAAGTACGAATGATCTGAGATGGAAAAATGTCTGGCATGTTGAAGAACATGAGATATAATGGTGGAGGTTTATACTTATGCTAGATAAAATCATAGAGGTGCATATTGTTCAGGTTTTTTTATTACAGAAAATATACATAAGATAATATTTACTATTTTTACCATTTTAAAGCACATCTTTCAGTGGCATTAGGTACATCCATATTGTAGTGCAACAATCACCACCACTGGATAACTGCTTCCTCATCTTAAACTGAAACTGTGTATGTGATGAATAGCTATTCCCCATTCCTCCCTTCCCCTAGCCCCCGGTAACCACTAATCTATTTTCTGTGTCTACGATTTTGACTATTCTAGATATCTCGTATAAGTGAAATCATACAAGAAAATTCCTTTGGTAGCCGCCTTGTTTCACTTGGCATAATGTCATCCAAATTCATCCCATATTATAGCATGTGTTAGAATCTGATCCATTTTGAAACTGAATAGTATTCTATTGTACATATATACTACATCCCAGTCATTTCATTCCTCTGTCAATGGAAGTTTAGGTTGTTAACACTTCTTGGCTATTGTGAACAATGCTGCTGTGAACACTGGTGTACAAATATCTGCTCGAGTTCCTGTTCTCAGTTCCTTTGTGTATATATCCAGAAGTAGAACTCGTGAATCCTATAGTAATTCTATATACAATTATTTGAGGAACTTCCATACTGTTTTTCATAGTGTGTTCATTTTGAAATAAAGAAATAAATGGAATCCAATTCAACCGAGTTAATTTATAAAATATGTTCTGCAGAATTACAAAACTTAAAACCACGAGTTTTTTTTTTATTTAATGTGATGTATCATTCTATATACTAAGTATTCATTCTCAAAATGAATTTACTTTCCCACCAACAATGCAAAAGATTCCAACTTCTCCACATCCGTTCCAACTCTTGATATTTGGGGGTTTATTGGTACTCTCCCTATCCCTCTTACGTTGTGTGAACAGATATCTCATTGTGGTTTTGATTTGCACTCACTAATGATCAGTGACGTTGAACATCTTTTCATGTGCTTATTGGCCATTTGCAAATCCTTGGATAACTGTTAACTAAAGTTCTTTGCTTAGTTTTTAATCATACTTTTTGTTTTTGTTGTTGTTATTGTTAAGTTGTGGAGTTTCTTTATATATTCTGCATATAAATGCCATATCAGGTATATGATGTAAAACCACTTTCTCCCTTTCTGGGGTTGCCTTTATATCTTATTAATAGTGCCCTTCAATGTGAAAAAGATTTTAATTTTGATAAAGTCCAATGTATCTATTTTTCTTTTGTTTCCTTGTGTTTTTCATGACATATCTAAGAAATCATTGCTGGATCTAATGTCACAAAGCTCTTCCCCTATGTTTCTTTTTAATGATTTTATGGTTTTAACTTTACATGTAGGTTTATTATCCATTTTGACCTCATTATTTTTTATGATATGATATAAGGTAAGGACCCAACTGTATTCTTTTGCATATGGATATTCAGTTTACTCAATACCATTTGTTGAAAAGACTGCCCTTTATCTGTTAAATAGTAAAGACATCTGGTCTAAGGGTTTCTTATAGAGAGGTTTTTATTACTAATTAAATGTTTTTATTAGTTATAGGTCTATTTTTATTTCTTTATGATTCAATTCTTGTAGGTTTTGTGTTTCTGGGAATGTGTCCATTGTATGTACATCACCCAACTTTTAGTGTATAATTGTTCATAACACTCGTTTTTTAATCCTTTATTTCTTCTTTTTATATGCATTTATTTTTGAGAGAGAGAGAGAGATAGAGTGCGAGTGGGGGAGGTGCATACAGAGAGGGAGACATAGAATCTGAGGCAGGCTCCAGGAACTGAGCTGTCAGCATAGAGCCCAATGTGGGGTTCAAACTCACAGACTGCAAGATCATGACCTGAGCCAAAGTCGGACACTTAACTGACTGAGCCACCTAGGGACCCCTATAATCCTTTTTTTCTGTAACATTGTTAGTAATGTCTCCACTTTGATTTCTGATTTTAATAATTTGCATTTTCTCTTTTTTTTTATTATCCAGCATTGCTAAAATTTTATCACTTTTTTATTTCTGAAAATTTTGTTGACTTATTCTATTTGTTTTCTATTCCTTTCTTCTGGTTGCTTAAGTTTAATTGATCCCTTTTCTTTCTATTCTTTTTTTTTTTTTTCTAATGCTCTTGTATTGACTTTGGCTTTTACTCTGAATAAAATGTGAAGCCCTCAGAAAGTTTTAAAAGTAGAAGGGCATAGTTTGACATATTTTTAAATGATGACTTTTGGTTTGTGCTAGAAAAATATCTGAATAATATAAGGGCAAACCAGAAGACCAGTTAGGAAAAAACAAGGCGGGGAGGGGGGGGGTGGGGAATTGTGGTACCTTGAACAGTAATGGTTATGGTGGATGTAGTTTTGTCATTCCGAAAAAAATTTGAAAGTTGTATAGCAAAGTTTGTTAACAGATATGACATGGGATGTGAGAATAAGAGGTGCCAAAGGTGATGGTTCCAAGGGTTTTGGTCTGAGCAAGTGGAAGAATGGGGTCGCTGTGTATGATGAGAAGTATACGGGGGTTTGGGAGAAGATAAGCAATTAACTTTTAAACATGTTAGGTTGTGATCTATAATAAACACTCATATGGGAATATCAGGTAAATATTTGGAAATATAGGTCTGGGATTCAGGAGTAGAGATATACTTTGGGAATTATCAGACCAGTATTTTCCACAATACATTTGGATAAAATTTTCTGAAAAAGTTAATGTACATTGGGGGAAAAAGATACCAAAGGTTAATCCCTGAACCACTCCAAAATTGAAAGTTCAAGAAGATCAAAAGGACTCACCAAAGGGGGAGAGCTGCCAAACTGCCAGTGAGATGGCAAGAGAATAAAGAGATAATGTTCTCTTGGAGACAAACTGGGGGTGGTTGCTTAGGAATAGAAGAATAATAAACTGTATGAAATAATATCAACTCTATAAAATATATTTATGTAACTGCATAGGAGCTAAATATGAAGCCAAGAGAGGATTTTACGTTAAATGAACCATTCAGCAAGATTTTTGCCTTATCAAATGATCACATAGAGAGAGGATATTGGCAACAAGGCTAGACCGATGTTCTTGAGTAGTAACAGTGTCTGGGATGTGGTGCTCAAGTGGAAAGGCTGGCTTTTATCAGAAGCACATGGAGTTCACCCATAGTGACAGACAATAGGCTTGGCAGCTGGTAGGCGTACAATAGTGGTTGTGACAGCACGTAGACATTATCTTCCTTTTTATTCTCAGCAAAAACAAAACAAACAAACAAACACAAAAACCCAAACCACGAAAAGACACAAGGTGGTTGGTTGAGCCCGGGAATGGGGTAGAAGTTCCTAGACATTTGAAGAAAAAGTAGAGATGTACAGTGTTCCTTTGGAACAGTGAGAAAGTGCAGAGAGTAAACAAGTGTAATAGAATGGCTGGAGAGAACTAAGGACCCCCCAAAATTAGCAATCCAAACACTGAGGTCAGACCATATGATGGCATATTCTTGGTGACCATATCGTATAGCATAGGTGCATACTTGAAGTAGGTGGACAGTTAGAGTAAGCAGGTTTGTGGTCTGCAAGTGAGTGTGATGAAGTAAGAGAAACGAAATGTGATTAATTCTAATGAGACACCAAGGCATTCAAGGTAAGCAAGAAAGAGTTAAAACGTGATGCTATTAGTTTTCTTTTGTTGCTGTAATAAATTTCTACGAACTTAGTGACTTGGAACATCACAAATTTATCATCCTACAGTCAGGAGGTCAAAAGTCTGATTCAAATCTCACTTGGCTGAAATCAAAATGTCAGAATGGTTGAGTTTCTTTCTGGAAGGTTCTAGGGGAGAAACCAATTCTTTGTGCACAAATTTTTGGCTTTAGAGGCAGCTGACATTCCTTAGCTATTGACCTCTTTTCTCTATTTTCAAAGCCATCAATAGAGGTAGTCTTTATCATGTCTCATAAGTGACATATTTTTCTCCTCCCTTCCTCTTTTAAAACCCTGATGTTTATATTAGGTCCACCCAGACGATCCAGAATAATCTCTCCATCTTGAGGTCTTTAACAAATCATATCTACAAAGTCCCTTTTCCATGTAAAAAAAAATATCCATGGGCTCCAGATAGTAAGACATGGACATTTTCTGCTTATTAAAGTTAGGTGAAAAAAATAGTAGGAGGAATGGATTTTAGGACCCAGTGATTCGAAGACTTTTAGGACCCAGTGTGGCTGAGGCTGTAGTTGCTTCCTAATATCTATTTTGTGTTATTCTTACTGGGCACAGACCTGAATATATTTTCAAGTCTCTCTTACAAGTAGAAATAGCCATAGGACTGAGTTTTGGTCAATGGAATACAAGTAAAATTGGTGTATATCATTTTTAATTTTGATACATAAAGTCATGTCATATGAGTTCCTTCTCTTTTCACTATAATGTATGTAACAATTACTATTTACATTAAAATGAAAATTAAATAGAATTAAGGATTCAGGTCCTCAGTCACACCGTATTTCAACTGCTTAATAGCCAAATACGACAATTGGCCACCATATTGCTCAGTTAAAATACATAATAGTTGTTATACTGCAGAAAGTTCTATTGGTTACTACTGGGCTAAAGTAAGGCAAAGCCAGAAAAGGGAAGAAGCTTGGTTCCCTAATTGACTGCATATAAAAGAACTCGTCCCCACTCCTGATTGACATTGGACTCTTCTGGGATCAATAAATAAAATTTTCTTGTGTTAAGCCAGAGAGATTTTGCATTCTTTATTATAGCAGTTAGCACTCTATCTAACACAGCTAGAAAGAAAAGAAATGAATATGGTAGACATTATGAGGCACCACACAGATTTCCTTTTGAAAATAACAGACTTATTAGCCCAGCTAATAGAACTGAGGAAATACAAAGGCCCGGATCTCTTGCCCCAGTGTGAGAAAGGTCTGACCAGTCACCCAATTTTCAGACATCCTTGAAGGGTCATTTAATACCTCCCTTGAGGTTCTATGATTTATCCTCCTGTCCAGTCCTTCTTACTTTTCTTCCCTTATACAGTGTTTCTGTTTCGTTGTGTCATTTTCAAAAGCACTCACTAATAGACTTCCTGCATGCTAACCACCATCTCAGAGTCTGATTCCTGGGGAACACAACCTACAACAAGTGATACTGGAATGGGGCCAAGAACGCAGATGCTGGAATCGTATATAAGAATTGCATCACCTGCCACCTAGATATTAATAAGGACCCCATCATCAGTTGTAGGTGAAGCACAGAGAAGCCTTATTTCCAGTTGATGCTTCAGTTGTTAAATCTTTTACTAGTGGTGAACTGAAATGGTATATTGTTGAAAGTGAATGCATTAGTAGATATCAGATATTTGAGAAAAATGGCAGAGAAGTAGCTATAAAGATAATATTAGGTGGCTATGGTTGAGTTTATTCGATGCTCTGAAGCAAAGATAAGGAAAAGCTGGCTGCAGCACAGCTAAACTCTAGGACTGAAATTCTAGAAGGCCTCTTTAGTAGCATATAGAAATTCTGTCAGCTTTTGTATATAAGACAATAACACAGATATAGTTGAGGATCAAGCCCAGGACTTTACTGGGTAAGGATACCCAAGCTCCCAAGAAGTTTGAACTCTTATGCAAGACCTGGACTTGGAAAGGGTAGACCCCTAATATACAGAATAGAAACATTTTGACTGATCCCATCACCTCTGAAAAAAAAATCCTAATTTCCAGATCTCTTAGGTATATCCTTCCCCACTTAAGACAACATTATTTCTCAAGCCCTGCCCCAATATTCTCTCCCTGGCCACAGGCCAATAATTAAGATTCATAATCTAACAAACATAATCTGTCTAAAGGCATTCCATGACTGATTAGAGAGGAAAGAGACTACACCCCCAAAGGAGCTTCAGGATTCAGCCAGCATATATTAGCAGGAGCCATGAAAATATGTATGAGACTAGAATCTGAAGATGTTCAATCAAGTACAGTGGGTTGGATAAAGGATAATTTATTGATTTGAGTCATCTTCCAGATTATAGGCTTTTCAACCCTGGCGAAGACCTCAGGAGATGGGATACTCTATTGGAACTGTGGGAAAAAGCAATAACTTAGGCAGAGTAAGATAGATATTTCAGGCAGTCCTGATAAGCAGTAGAAGAAAGGATTAGAAGACTTAAAAAAGTGGGCTTGCTTAAGTGTATATACTATCTAAGGCTGGAAAACCCATCAGAGGATGCTATTCCTCTAGGGCCTGGAGAATACATAATTTACCAAAGCAATAAGGAAGGCCTTGAAGGGAATGGTGCTAGCATCGCTAGAAGTTTATTGTCACCTCTCCTCCATAATCCACGTTTGGTGGGAAAAGGTGCCATCAAGAATTGTGTTCAGGGGCACCTGGGTGGTTCAGTTGGTTAAGCGTCCAACTTTTTAGCTCAGGTCATGAACTTGTGGTTTGTGACTTCAAGCCCCACGTTGGGCTCTGTGATGACAGCTCAGAGCCTGGAGCATACTTCAGAATCTGTGTGTGTGTCTCTCTCTGTTCTTTCCCCACTTGATCTCTCTCTCTCTCTCTCTCTCTCTCAAGTAAATAAAGATTAACAAAAATGAATTCTGTTCATTGATTGCAAGAAAGGTGATAGTTTCCCTGTGAACTTGAAGCTAGTTGTCAGTGATTAACTCAAATGGAAAGTACTACACAAGTGTAAATAGTAATGATGTCCCCAGTCCTCCCACAAAGAGCCATTTACTCAAGTGATAAGGAAAGGGAAATGTGAAAACATTTCAAAGACATTTGGATGCAAAGTCCAAGGATCAAAGGAAGAGGAAGCATAAGAGATATGAATAATAAAAGGAATCCTCACCCAGGTTTGAATAACAGTGGGCTGCTGAGTCCATAATCCATATACTCTTCCATGTGCACATATCTTGCCCAATGTGGTAAGTTCCCAAGATCCTGAATGTAAACTTGGAATAGAAATCCCTGGTAATTGGTAGGTGGATGAAGGAAATGCTACTTCTAAAGACCTTAAAGAGGCAGTATTGGTTCTCATCAAATCTCCATTTAATTTACAAGTCTGCCTGCCAAACCAGGGAGAACTTGGAGGACAACAACAGACCATTGCAAATGAAAAGTATTAGCCCCAGTTGCTACTATGGGGCCAGATGTGGCTTCTTGACTAGAGAAGATTTATGCAGTCTATGATATATGTATGTCATCTTTGAAGGAGTGAATGCATTCTTTTCTATCTCTATCTGAAAAGTGTGTCAGAAATAGTTCATATTCACATAGAATGAACAACTATATACAGTGATGGTCCCTAGTTGTCCACTAACTTACGTATCTTTGATACAATAAAGTCTGTGGAGATCCAGAAAGTCTGAACATCCATTATAATGTCACATTGTTTTATTATATTGATAACTTGCAAATCAATTTAAATGTGTACAAAGTAGTTCTTCAAAGTGGCTAAAGCATTATATGGCTTGCCAAGACTAATGTGCTATAGAGGGTAAAGGTAAAACCCTAAAAAATTCAGATGACTTCCATATCAATAACATTTTGTGAGTCTAGTGATGTGTTATTCCAAGATACCCTTTCAAACATAAGGGACAAATTATTGGTATATTACCTCTCCAGAGGAAGCGTCATGAAAGGTATTCCTGGCAGACCACTTCAGGTTCTGTTCTTCAGGCAGTATATTCCCTGGAAAATTTGGAATACTATTCTGTCTCATATAATGGGTGATGTAAAAAGGCTCCTAGTTTGGGGTAGAAATCAGAGCACAGACCTTCAGCAGCTCTAGGATGTAATGCAATTCTGCACCTTGGAATATACAATGTGGAAGACTTTATTTAAGAGAGAGATCATTGTAAGGAGATGATGTAGATGTGACCCACTGAAGGAAGAAAGAACTACTGAGAATGAATAGAAGCACAATCAAAGGGCACAGAATGTTGCAACAGCCGCCAAAATGCCTCTCCCTCAGCTCACTCCTATACTCATAGGGATTAGGGGATCTCTCATGATTGTGAGGAAGAGAAGCTTGGGCTTGTTTCACAAATTCATTAGTTTGTTTTGGGGATACAAGCTAAAAAAATGGTGGCCAACTCTTTTGCGGACCATGTACACATCACTTTGAAAGGCATTGGTGAGAGAAACATTCTAGCAATGGTTCAGAGCTTCAGGTACTGGGAACATCGTTATCTACTTTGCTTGAAAAGACAAGTAGTCTGAGTTTAAAAGCATATGAAGACTTGAGGGTGGTGGCAAATGGTTTGGCCAGCCATCAAGGATATGTAATGACAAAAAGTTGTAGATTATACAAGGGACTCTGGAGTAGAGGTACATGAATGGTCTTATGAGAGAGGGAAAAAGTCTCATGTATCTCATATTAATGCCCATCAAAGAGCAACAGCATGGTATATAAGATGACTTTGCTGCTTTTCTCAAGCAGTATCTCTTATCAGACATCCCAATATAGCCACAACACATGTGTTAGTAGCTATGATAGCAATAATAGAGTCTGTGAACTTATTCCAAGTCTGCTCTAGCTACTGCCACCACTGGATGTACCTTATAATCAACAGAAGCCAATCAAAGGTCTCTGATGTATTTCCATCCTTTGATGAGACTACTCGGGCACTTTACGGCAAGTTAGCTACATTAGGTCTCCTCTATTCTAGAAGTCAGGCAATTTCTTTTGGCATATTTGGCATACATATTCTGTATGTGGATTTGCTTTTCTTACATGCAAGACCTGAGCAAGTGCCATATTTTTATAACTTACAGAGTGTTTGATCTACCACCATGAATTTCACATACTATCATGTGAGACCAAAGAACCCTACAGCAAAAGAGATATGAGCATAGGTCAATGACATTCTCCATTACACAGATGATTTTGGTCTGATAAAAGATTGAGTGGCTTGTCAATGCACCACTGAAGCACTGAAGGTAATATTTTTGCAAGGACAGGACAATGTACCATTCTACAAGACACTGGATACAGTGTGAATCAACTGTAGGTTGAACAATGCTTTGACCTTGTTGGGTAGAATACATAAATCTGAAAGCCAAGTAAACTAAACAAGAGTGACCCTTCTTACCTTTATTTCTGGTGACTCATTTGAAGAATCTATTCTTCCTATCCCTGCAACTCTAGGATTTGCATGTGTAGAGGCTGTAGTTCCGATAGGGAGAAAATTTTCATTAGTGGATAAATCAAGATTTACTTTGAATCAGAAGCTGTAGCTGCTGTTTGGACACTTTGGACTCCTTGAGTGAAAGAAACATAAGGAAAGAAGAGGAGTTTTTATCTTGGCATAAAGATAGCCTTTTTTGTTCAGAAACAGTAGGATACTATTGCACATGAGGCTAGCAATGAGTATGTTTGCCACCTATGTGATCAATTTGACATTTCTTTGTACTCCCTTCATACATGTTGATGGAAAATAGACAAAGACAGTAACATTATCTGAAAATGGCATAGTGATCAGAGGCTCAGAATTCTTAGGAATGAGAGTATGATCAAGTAAACAGATAAGCCACAAAGACCACCAAAGATGTTAGCTGAGGCTGAAGAAAATTTAGCTTTTACTCTGAGATAAGCTTCAGCAGAAAATGCTAGAGTTCTTATTAACCTTCCTCTTTCAGGTGGTGCCTAAAAGCAAGGCCCACAGGAATCCTAGAATTTATACAAAAAAAGTTGATTTGAGCAAAACACATGTTCATTGTTGTGGATGCTGTAATAAACCACCCATATCACTTTTCAGGAAAAAGGGAATTTTGTCAGATGAACCCTTCAGCTATCACCAATTTTAGGTATATGCTCAGCTGTAAAGAACTTCATCAGAATTTATGGCCCTGCCTAGAAAAGCCCACGTCCAATGACTCTACCCTCCCATTTGGCACAAATCTGAAAGGTCGTCTCATTTTCATAACTGCCTGCAAAGTTATCTGAGTGTTCTCTTAAGACTGCACTACAACTCAACCATTTCTTTTTTTTTTAATGTTTTTATTAATTTATTTTTGAGACAGAGAGAGACAGAGCATGAGCAGGGGAGGGACAGAGAGAGAGGGAGACACAGAATCCGAAGCAGGCTCCAGGCTCCGAGCTGTCAGCACAGAGCCCGATGCGGGGCTTGAACTCACCGAGTGTGAGATCATGACCTGAGCTGAAGTCGGACACTCAGCCGACTGAGCCACCCAGGCACCCCATCAACCATTTCTGATGTAGTCCTATTTTCTTAATCCCTTTTGCAGTTGCCGATCTCAAGAGTGTTCCTTATAAATCCCCTCACACCAGTCTCTAGCTCAGAATCTTTACTTCTGTTACCCAAACTATAATAATAGTTGTCAAAAAATATCATACTTGAAATTGAGATTGCAAATGAAGAAGTTACTATTGATGACAAGGTCTAGGGTAAGTCCATGGGAGTGGGTGGCTAAGGTAGACTGTGGATCAGTACAGGAGAGGTGGCCAAAGAACTGAGAGGCCAGAATAATGGAAGGATCATCTTCACAAAACGTTGAATCACCAAATATTTGATAGTAGTCTTAGAGGAAGCACGAGTGCACCAGGCACCATTTTTTTAAAGGAATTGAAAGGTGGACAAGGGTTACGTGGAAACTGATGAGTGGGTGACCGCACCAAGAGTGTATAATTATTAGCATAACCTGATGGAATGAGTAGAGAGGACAGTGGAACAATGACCTGGAAGTTGCTTTGGAGATGGTTGGAAAGAAACATGGTACATTTAAGAGAACCCTAAGGGAGATCCTTCTGTCAGTTAGAAATAAAACAAGGAACATTCAGAAAGAAAGTTGAAGATGTGTGAGGTTTTGCTTCAAAGCAAAAACCTTACCCACTAACCTATACAGATCATAGATATACAGAATTGAGTCTGTTTCCAAACTCTTCCAGATGAAAATTAACACATTTGTATTTTTGTATTTTCATTGTATGAGGCAATATAACATGCTTTAGATGTTCAATATGTTTGCTTTTGTTTAGCTGATTAGGAATGCTTAGCTAAATTGCTTGAATTAGTGACTATCTTGACATGCTGCAGCTATAATTAGAAGCACAGAAAAGTCAACTACAAATGTAATATTATTACATAAGACAGACTGTGTACAAAATTGGTTATATTGTTTATCCTGTGACAATCTGAACCATGGAACAACCATGTGAAAATTGGTTTTCATCTCTATACCTTTAAAATTATTATTCAGTGAAGCTGGAACTTTTATTAAATGTAAGAACATCTGAAGGAAAAAGCACATTTTTGCCCTTTTCAGAAATTGTTAGATTTGCTTCCAATTATTTCACATTTTTACACTAAAACTAGACAAAATTTCAAAGACTCATTATAATTTTACAAAATGAACAATGACAAAGAAGAGTATGCTGTTCTATTTAGTTGTGATTTATATACCAAATTCTTCCAGAACCATACTTCCAACTTCTTGTTTCTACTAGCCATATTGAAATAGGTCACTCATTATCAGCATTTTCAAAATAAAACAACTTCTGTTAACTCTTCTTTTTGTTGAATCTTCAATTACTTTCTAAAATGTGTTTCCTTTTCTTCGTGGAAACATCAAGATTGCACTTTTTAGCATCATTTGTAGTTACCTATGCCCATATGGCTGAGTTTTGTCCAATGGGATAGAGGTGAAAGGAATATATACCAGTTCTAGGGTTGGCCTATTTAAAAATTCCCAACCACTTCTCAATTCTTTCCATGTCTCACTTTGTGAGCTAGAGGCAGACCATCCAGGAAACATTTCTGAGATCCTGGGGATAAAGTAGCTACAAGATGAAAAGAACTCGTATCCTTGAACCAGAGCATGTAAAGTGACCCCCAAAATTATAGCACTGTTTTCTTATACGAGTCAGAAATAAGCTTAACCAGTATTAACCACTGAGGTTTTTGTGATTCTATATGTTTGTAGCAGGTAGTCTTTCCTTCTCTGACTATATACTTCCATTCTACTGACATTCCTATTTCTATGATGGCCACCATAGCATATCAGATAAACAAAGACTGAAAATAGGACCAGAAGCAATAAGTATTCCCAGTCAGTTCCTCCTTCTCAGTCGCATAATCTAATTAATTACTGAGACAGTATTATTAATTCTATTGCTACAATATTTCATTCTTTGTCCCCATATCTTTAGTTTTCTGCCTAGTGAAGTCCCAATTTTTAATGAGCATATAAGCATATATATTCACCAAAATTTAGCCAGAAATTGCCTTTATCAGCATTCTTCTTTGCTATAACACAACATTAATTATTCTATTATTCAAGTGTCCAATAATCTCTTTGACTCTTTGACATGGCCGTAATATCCCCTGCCCTAGGAATTTTTTTTTGTATATATGAAACATAACTAGGTAGCTAGAAAAATGAATATAAGCCAAGCTTGAAAGTAAATGACTCATTCATTGTCTTTTCAATGAGATCTTCCCATAGTTTTCCTATTTATAATTAACTTTTGCATTTCCTACAAATGTACTATGCTACAGTATTTCTAGGACTAATAGGCTTTGCTCTTATTTTTACAGGGCTGTACCAGATTTCTATTGCTGTGTAACAAGTTATCATAAACGTCTGAAAAGCCACCATTTATTGCATCACAGTTTGTAACATGACTGGGTTCTCTCTTCAGTTTATCACAAGATTGAAATCAAAATATTGGCCAGACTGAGTTCTCATCTTGAGGCTCTGGGGGAAAAAAATGCTTTAAAGCTCACTCTTGCTGTTGCCAGAATTCTGTTCCTTCTGATTATAAGACTGAGGCCCTGTTTTCTTGCTGTGTAAACCCTTCTCTGTTCACCAAATTGAATCCTTCACATAGTTCAACTCTCTGACTCTGTTTTCTACCAGCAGCTGGAGAAAACTTTGCTTTCAAAAGGATTATATGATTAAGTTAGGCCTAACTGAATAGCATCCCTTTCTTAAAGTCAGCTGTGCCAAGTAGTATAAACTAATCACAGAGGAAAATCCATTATATTCATAGTCCTGAGGATTATTTAGAGCATGTACATCAGGGGAAGGAAATCTCAGGGAACATATTAGAATTCTACCTATTTCAAGAAGCTTAAAATTAAAAAAAGCAATTATGCAAGCACGAAATCATTGAACTTTAGCCTCCCTAAATTATAGGTAGGGTGTAGCAAGAATTACTTTCATCTGTCTCATAGGTAAGTGATAAGAGGTTCAAAATATTTAAGAAATGTGACCATATTCTTGCAGTTATAGTGGGTATAAGCAGGATTTAGATAGAAACATTTTGACTTAAGTGCATTTTTTTTTACAACATGTCATAAACTACATTTGGGTTTGTATGTCTATTATTACTTTATTGCATGTTACTTGATTATAAAATGTTAATGCTAAAGTATGACATCAGTATAGGAATTAGAACTTTCTAAGTGACTATATAAATTTCTCCCTTAAATGTCATCATAAAGAGTGGGGACCAGTCTTTTTTTTTGCTCCCCCCATGTATTCATCACCTTGGACCATCAAAACAAAGTACCATGGACAAGGTGGCATAAACAACAGAAATTTATTTTCTTATAATTAAGGAGGCTGGAAATTTGAGACCACAGTGCCAGCATGGTTAAGCTCTAGTGATTTTCTTCCCAGCTTGGAGATGGCAGCTTTCTGGCTGTGTCCTCACGTTGTGGGAAGAGAATTTCTCTCTTCTTCCCTTTATAAGGCCATCAATACTATCATATTATAATCTCATTCTTATGACCTCATTTAGTGGTAATTACCTCCTAAAAGCTCCGTCTTCACATGTAGTCGCATTGGGAGTTAGAGCTTTATATATGAATTGGGGTGGGGTGGGGAGGAATATAATTCAGTCCATTGTAAAACACTACCAAGTATGGAACATGCATAAAACAGCTAGTGAATAAATATTAATTATCTCCATTTTATTCAATCAACTGATACCTAATTAAGCCAAACCCATGGAGAATCACATGAAATAATACATACTCCAGCTAACTTTTTATTCTGATGATTAATGGGGAA
Source organism: Lynx rufus (assembly GCF_022079265.1). Classification (NCBI taxonomy): domain Eukaryota; kingdom Metazoa; phylum Chordata; class Mammalia; order Carnivora; family Felidae; genus Lynx; species Lynx rufus. Next base: position 22,646,047 of record NW_025814845.1, on the reverse strand, counting down.
AATAGAGAATAAAAACTACCGGAGCTGTCTTTAAACTCCTTATAGCTATAGATAGAACTTTTATGATTAAAAAACAGAATGATTACCAATTCTTGTTTTGGCTGGAAGGATTAGACTTGACTCAGAACTTGAAAATGTTGATACTTCAACAATTTCATATACATTGTTTTAAGTGAAGAAAGAAAAATTGTGATCAAGGTAGCCATATACATCATTTGTCTGGAATATGCTCAAATTGCTTAAAAATTCTCAACAATACCATTTTTAGACATGATTTATGGTGCTTAATATGTATATGTTGGCATTTGGGGGTCAAGGAAAGAGTTATTCTCAAAATTCCTCTTCAAATAGCATTATAAAGCCATGAGATAGTTTAGTATTAGAATGGAAATCACATTGCGCACTCCTCACCCATTAAACTACTAATGTTTAAGCCTACAAAATGCACTGGTTCCAATATGGGACTATCATGACAAAGCCAGAATGGAAGAATTCTAAACTCATTAACTTATAGAGGGGCATTTGTTTTCACTTTGCCAAATCAAATAAACAAAGAAGCAAATAAACTTGAAATGTTACTTTTGGGAAAGATTGACCACTGCTTTTGACCTACTTTGGTAATTCAGATGTTCTTATGCAAATGTTCCTCTGGAACTGTGGAAAATATGTTGAGAACGTTGTAAAAATAAGGGGAAAAGCTCAAGAAAATTAACATTTTTTAGCTATTAGATACAGTCATTAGTGATATTCAGAAGTATTCCGACAGCTTTCGCTACAATTTCCTCTTCTTTTGTTTAAAAACTTCCACTCTAAAGAAATACATTCAACTAGCTTATAATTAACGTGGCTGTCAAAAGATATTATATATCATCAGCTGCTTACCATCCTAAGGTAGACAAAGAGTAGCAATGCTATTGTTCTCTGTCTAATCAGGTCAAAGCAGTGGCAACTTTAATTAGAATTATTGTCAAGAAACTGCTTAAAGTCTGTACCAGTAAACTATGTCATATGTTTGCTTCCTCATCTTTTATTTTAACCTTATTGAGGGAGGGGGACATTTTTAATTTATAAATTGGAAAGCCTCTTCTCACAATATGTGTTCTATCAATACCCCTTTTTGTATTTAACAACCAATGTCTAGTCGCTAAACTACAAGTTCTAAGAGAATGTTTAAAGTCTAATGAGTTTATTTTAACTATTTAATAATATATCAAATGGCAAAGATTTCAAAACGTAAAAGTCATGAGATGGGAAACTAAGTATTTGTGGAAGTGATTTTTATATAAATTACTATGTAATAGGAAAGAGATGCATGTATAAAAATGCTAAAAAATATTACAAAAATGATTTCAGCTTATTACTGAAAGCATCAAGCTTTTAAGAACATATATCATTTAAACTTGTTCTGATCATAGCTCTATTCTGATTTCTCTATTTTTGTTAACATAAGGTACATGGCTTTCAACCACTAAAGTATTTATGTGCAATAAATGTTCTGTTAACTGAGTAAATTATAGCTAATTCTGTATTTTTTATATTAAGGTAATATTTCTATGTAACATTATATGTTTCAGGTGCACAGTGTTATAATTTGGTATTTGTATACAGTACAATGTGATCACCATTATAAATCTGTTACTATCTGTCTGTATACAATTGAGCCCCTCTACTCATGTTGACCACCCCAAAACAATATTTTTATCTATTACCTATCATCTGTCTATCTATCATCTATCTATCTATCTATCTATCTATCATCTACCTATCATCTATCCATGACATCTTTATCCATTCATGCATCAATGGACATCTAGGTTGTTTCATATCGTGGCTATTTTTTTTTTTTTTTTGAGGTGGGGAAGGGACAGAGGGAGAAAGAGAGAGAGAATCTTAAGCAGGCTCCAGACTTAGTGTGGAGCCCGATGTGGAGTTCAGTCTCACCACCGTGAGATCATGACTTGAGCCGAAACCAAGAGTGGAACGCTTCACCAACTGAGCCACCAGGAGCCCCCATATCTTGGCAATTATAAATAATGTTACAATGAACATAGTGGAATCTTGAATTAGTGTTTTTTGTATTTCTTAGATAAATTCCCAAAAGTGGAATAGCTATCTAATAAGGCAGTTTTATTTTTAATTTTTTGAGGATTTGCCATACTGTTTTCCATAGTGGTTATTCGAACTTACATTCTCACCCACAAGGTAACAGGATTCCCTTTTCTTCACATCCATACCCACACTTACTTCTTCATGAACTGTGAGATCATGACCTGATCCAAAATCAAGAGTTGGATGTTTAACTGACTGAGTCATCCACACACCCTTTCTTGTCTTTTTGATAATAGCCATTCTGACTGGTATGAGGTGATATCTCATTGTAATTTTGATTCGCATTTGCCTGATTATTAGTGATGTTGAGCATTTTTCATGTGCCTTTTTGCCATCTATATGTCTTCTTTGGGAAAATGTCTGTTCAGGTCCTCTGCCCATTTCTTAACTGGGGTATTCTGTTGTTGTTGTTGTTGTTGTTGTTGTTGTTGTTGAGTTTTATGAATTGTTTACATATTTTGGATATTAATGTCTTATCAGATATATAATTTGCAAATATCTTCTCTCATTCAGTAGGTTGCCTTTTTTGTTATTTTGATGACTTCCTTCATGGTGCAAAAAATTTTAGTTTCATGTGGTCTCATTTGTTTATTTTTGGTTTTGTTATCCTTGCCTTTGAAGTCAGATCCTATATATCCTAATATATATATATATTGCTAAGACTGCCATCAAGGAGCTTACCACTTATGCTTTATTCTAGGAATTTTATGGTTTCACGTCTTACTTTCAAGTCTGTAATCCATTTTGAGTTAACTTTTGTGTATGGTATGAGATGGTGGATCTTTTCATTCTTTTGCCTGCAGTTCTTCAGTTTCCCCAAAACCATTTATGGAAGAGACTGTCATTTCCCCATTGTGCATTCTTGGCGCCTTTGTCATAAATTAATTGACCATACATATATGGGCTTGTTTCTGGACTCTTTATTCTGTTTCATTGAAATACGTGTCTGTTTTTATGCCAATACTCTACGTTATTTAGATTACTATTAGCTTTGTAGTATAGTTTGAAATCAGGGACTCTAATACTCCACATTTGTTTTTCTTTCTCCAGATCTCTTGGGCTATTCAAGGTCTTTTATAGTTCCATGTAATTTTAGAATTATTTTCTCTGCTTCTGTGAAAAATGACATTAGAATCCATGAGCATGGAGTATCTTTTTATTTATTTATATTTCAATTTCTTTAATTAAGGTAATGATGCCCACCATTGCCTCCATCTTGGAAAGAGTCCCAGTAGGTTTCTGCCTCTTTGGCAGATACTTTAAGATTAACAAATGAGTATCCTTGGCCTATGGTCTGGGTGACTTTACAACTGTTCCTTTTGTGCTGGGTCCCTGGAATGGTGGATATGTGCAAAAGCCCTTTAACAGAAAAATTTCCTTTCCCTATAGTTCTTTTCCCTATGGCTCTGTTAGAAGTAAGCTCCATCGGTTTTCAAGGCTAGATGCTTTGGGGCCACATTTGTCCAGTGTAGTTGCCAAATGTTGGGGTAACTCATGTGGAACCCTACCACGTCAGGGAAAAACTTCATGTTATGAGATTCCTCCCAACTGTGGGGTTTTGCATTTGGCGTGGGGTTTCTTGCAAGACTGTCTCTGCCTCTCCTACCTGTCTAGGTGCTGCCCTTCATGTGGAGGTACTGTTCAGCTAATCCTCAGGTCCTTTTCAGGGGAAATGGTTCCATACATAGCTCTAGAGGTGTTGTGTTCATGGAGGAGTTGAGTTCAGGATCCTTTGGTACTACCATCTCGAACCCTCCTCAAAATTTTGTATTATTTTTAGGTAGATTAACCTGTCAAGCTTTTATACATTCATTGTCCCTGTACGGTTATTGCTTAGGGGGAAGATTCAGTGTAAAATAACAAGCTTATCTTAATACAGATAAATCCAGTTCATGAAAATAAATATAAATCCATTTATCTTTTTTTAGCAAATGTATTGTTGAGAAAGTGAAGGATATTTGTTTTTATGCTGTCTCCTAATTTATTCATTTTACTTATGTTAATTTTCCAGGAAATTATGTTCACCTCCTTAAGGGAACATTTCTTGTTACATACTGACTTTCAGGTCATGGCATATGCAGCTTAAGATAATAAGACTAGCAATTACTTTTCTATTTTGACACCCTAGTCCAAGAACATTGTGTTGCATTTAATGAAGTAGGCCATTGTTGCCTTTAGGATGTATTCAGGCAGTCCTCGACTAAGGTGGCTTAACTGACTGCTTCCCTCCCCCAACAGATACTTTTCCATTATTTCTTCTTACTCTTTCCACAATATAGTGCCTGGAGTGATGTATCTTCTTTCTTCCAATGTACACTCTCTCTTGAAACTTCTTTACCAGACTAAATAAGAAGAGCTCATGATCATGAGCCTGGACTGTCTATAAGAGGAAAGAAAAAGAAAAGGAGATAAACCGAATCTCCATTATTTCCCACTTCTGCCCTTCAGTCTTTCCTGAGACCTCTTGCCTCCCAAGAATACCAGCATAGCTCTTCTGCATGTCCAACTTATGTTGTATGTTTGTCTACACAGGTATTTGACAAATATTTTTATTTTAAGTTTATTTAGAGAGAGAGAGAGAGAGAGCACATGAGCAGGGGAAAGGCAGAGAGGGAAAGGGAGAATCCCAAGCAGGCTCCACACTGTCAGCACAGAGGCCAATGCAGGGCTTGATCTCATGAAATGTGAGATCATAACCCGAGCCAAAATCAAGAGTCAGATGCTTAACCAACTGAATCACCCCAAGTATTTGACAAGTCCTTATGAAGCTGTATCTCTTTACTCCAGAAATCTAAATCCTACTCCATATCTTACAAAACAAATATATCTAAGATAACCTAAAATGTAAAAGAAAAGAGGGAGAAAGGAAAATGAGATGGGGAGAGACAGAGAGAGAGAAAGAGATAACTCTGTTTCTAATTTGAGTCAGATCTAGTCCATCAGTGAGAGACACTTCAATAGATGACCGAAAAGCGAAGTTAGTCATTGTTTGGAGTCTTTAGTCAGAATAAAATAACAAAAAGCTTTCACCTGATCTGGCACAGTTGGAAGGATTTGAGGAAGAGAGTCTTATCTTCATTGCTTCTTCTGTACCAGCCTGAAACTCCTGGAATCTACTCCTCATTGTCCAGCATTTCCATTCAAGTCGTTCATTGTCCTAAACCTATCCTCCTATACCCTTTCCCCTTGGTATCAGACCTTTGGCACCAACATTTGTTATTCTCCCTGGGAGTGAAGGGAGAGATAGGAGAAACAGGGGAAATTTGGATTTATTTAAAGTATGTGCATTGTCTTCCTTGTGCTCAGGTTCTGTAGTGCTATGTGAACCACGCTGTGTTTCTGGCATTTAGAAGGATAAATAGATTTCTGTGAGCTTGTGTGGGAACACAACCAAGATAGACAAACTATTCCTTCAGGCAAAATGCATTTTGAATTTCAAACAACCAAGTTACCTATAAACTTTTGGAACACTTTATGGTTCTAAATCCAGTGTTGTTTTTGATCCTTCCAAAGGAATACGGCGAGAAGTTTATTGAGTTCCTCCAAAACCCAAGTTTGCTCGTCTTTGAGAACGCTTTGCCTAGTAGTGGAGAATTTTGGGAAGAGAAGCAGGAGCAAGGGAAACCACAGATTAAAATTTTGCTTCTGTCTTGCCCCTCTTCTCGACAGGGAGTCCTTTTATTCCTTATTTGTGTGATACTCATTCTTAAGTATAACTCGTGGCCATTGGTATATACATTAAGGGGCAGATAGTTTGTTAAAAAGCAATGTGAGTAAGCTGCACTGTGTATGTTTAAGTCCTTTGAGAAAGTGACAGTCACTTCAGCGAGAACAGCAAAAGGATTCAGCTGTTAGCACTTTTGGAAAGCAGCAGCTTAAAATATCATGTTGCAAAATAGAATATACATGTGAACAGAGATCCCAAAGATCAAAGCCATAAAGCCTGAGACGTGAAGCTTTGTATCAGGTAACTGATTAGGAAGTACTTGGAGGATACCTATGGAAAACAATTTCTTCTGCAGGTGAGAGAAATGAAAATTAATGTTGAACGCATTTGCACAAGTGATCAGGGCTCTATGTCCATGAGCTTTGCTCCTTGATTTTCTTAATAAATACTTACCAAACACCTACATGTCCCTAGTGAGTGCCATTTTAGGTATGGGGAATGAAATGATGAATAAGATAGAGGTCCAAACCTCAAAGAATTTAGAGTTTACGGAGGAAGAAAACAGTATGATATCATGAGAGGTCTACGCAGAGGGAGAAATAGGACAGGAAACTAGTTTGTGGGGTGGAAGGGTAAAGGGGTGGGTTCTAGAACTTGTCACAAAGGAGAAGTCTAAGCAGCCTGTTTTTGCCAGTCATTTTACAGCAAACCAGAAAAAGTTGCCCACTTTCCATTGCAATATTACACTTTAAAGCCTAGTCAGTAAATATCACTCTTTCTATTTAGACTTTCAAGGCAATATGTCCCTTTAACAGATACTGGCCAACTTATACTTTATTTTTATTTTTTTAATTCATTTATTTATTTTTATTTATTTATTTGGGAGACAGAGATAGCGCGAGTGGGAGAACTACACGCTAGTGGGGCTCGAACTCACGAACCTTGAGATCATGTCCTGAGCATAAACCAAGAGTTGGACACTTAACTGCCTGAGCCACCCAGGCACCCCTGGCCAACTTACATTTGAAAATCTTTGTGTCATCAAAGAGGTGTCAGGTGAGCCGCATGGTATGTTCAAGGGAGAGAGGAAATATCTGTTTGGAAAGGACTGTTAAACTGAAGTCCTTCAACAGCAAGAGCTAATGCAATAACTAGGGCACAAGTCTAGCTGGAAGATCCTGTTGACTTGTGCTCTTTGCGGAGAGGTTAGTGGCAATGGTCCTCAGGCATGGAAACACTGAAAATGGATAAAATGGTTTGTTTCGCCAATAAGCCTGCTACCAACAGCATTCATTCCCCTAGCAAGGCAAGTTAAATGGAGTGGTTTGGTTCTCAGCAGGACAACACACAGCTCTCATAAGCTTTCATTGGCACATTTTTATTAGCAACAAAAGACTCCAGCAGCTCCAGGAGTTCATCTTCCCAGAGTAATTTACGAGTTCTTTCCCTTGCTTTTTCATCCTTCCCTAGGAACACTCAAGCGTTCAAGTTGCTGCCCACAGCTCACCCACCACTCTCTATTTTGGTGGAGAGATAAGAGAAAATAAGACATGAGGAGTATTTTCGACTTACTCCTTTGCATTAAATAAGCACCACGGCTCAATGTGGCTTCAACACAGCTCTCCTTTCAGTGGCCAAATCTGTCTTCGCCCTCCTGTGTCCCCACCATGGTTCTCTTCCCACACAGGAGGGCTTTTTTTTTTTTTTTATTCTGCTTTATGGTACTACCCATTTGAAACCTTGCACATATCCCCAATATTTACTCACTTAAAAAACATTTATTAAACATCACAACCCAGGCATTGTGCTTGGGTGCTTGGGATGTAAATGTGAACAAGACAGGGTTTCTGTCTTGAAGGGTCTTGCAATTTAGTCTAAAGGGAGACATAGAACAATTAATTATAAGATTCTTTGAAAGAGCAATTAGAGGGGATAGAGATGTTACAAGCCTTATAAGCCTCATTCCACTTGTTCTTTTTTGCCGTGTGAAATTATACTTTCTTATAAAGAAATAGCATACAAGCCCTGTGCCTCTGGCTCTATTTGCCAGAGAATCAAATTCAAAATCAGGCCCTCAACATGGGAGATTGGGATGGATTTCTCCCTTTTTTAATGACTATTAGGACAACTTTATTAGTGGGACAGTGATGACATTTGGAGTATGGGGGCATCAAAATTGTTAAGGGTTTCGCCTACAGTTAATTGTGATGAAGTCAAGGCAAAAACTTAGGCCTTGGGATATGTATTAGCTGTGTCACTGGAAAGGCATGGGGCAAAGTTATTTTAAAAAGTTTGAGGTAGATGGGCTTCTTTTAACTACAATGGAAGCCCTGTAAGAGGAAAATTATAAGTTGAGGGCATCTCACTGCCAATTTAAGCAAATTATAAAAGGAACACATTTGCAGGTTTTGCAAATTTTAAGGAGACTGTCATCACCTGTATCTTCTGACTGTAAAGGTAATAAGACCAGGATCTTATTGTAAGGTATAAGAGCTTCAAATAGGGCTGATCTGGGAACACCAAGTGACCATGAGACTCAAGGAGCATGCCATGAGCTGGGAATTATGAAACTCATAATACCGTATGGTCAAGTAAACACAGTGGGGAATCCATAGTACAATAAAATAACATATTTGGGATTAGGTAGGGGCATGTCCAGAAAGCAATAGTACATTACATGAATAGTAAGACAGATAACTGGTCAACAATTTCTATGACCCTGATGACTCTTCAACTTACAGCTAATGGAAGTAAGGGTTCCTTTCAGCCAAATGATAGAGGAAAGATCTCAGGCCTGGTTCATAGGTTATATTTAACTGAAGGTTGGTGCTAGACAAAAATGGATAACTAATACATCACAGTGTTACAGAAGTGGTAAGTTCTTTTCCTACTCAATACTGTTTGCCAAATAATCAAATGCTATTTGATGGCAAGTAAGTAATTCATTCAGTGGCCAGAGAATGGAGAAGGGGAGCTCATGCTCTAAAAGTACCTTTTCCTTGATTAGGTCTCATAGTGAGGGTTTTATGGGTTAAGGGTAATTAAGGGGCTGATAAGTAAGCTGATGTAAGTGTTTTAAATGAGATAATACATATGATGTTTCTTTAAAGAATGCCTGGCCTATATTAATCCCTTGTAAATATTTCTATTATTATTCATATGTATATCATTCATGAAGAACTGGAAATATGAATACCTGTATATGTTCACCAGAAAGAGTAAATCAGCAACAATGAACTTCAAATTCCATTATTCACTGAGATTAAGATACAGTAACCCCTAGGTAGATACAAAGATAGGTAAGTGATGATAGACCGATAGATAGATAGATAGATAGATAGGGATGATAGATGATAGATAAATGCATGTGTACCTTTGTACTGAATTGTAATGAACCTTAAATAGAGAACTTCTGAACTGCTGCTAAATTTTTTTCAGATACCCCATGGAAGTGAATCATGATGCATCTGAACATGGGGTAAGATGTCAGCCTCAGTATGACTCCTAATCATATGAAATAACTTCTAGTTTTCCTGCCAAGAAGAGCCCTTGCCTTTTTAAGAACACCATTTAATCATCTGGGTACAGGTTATAGATCACTTTTCTTCCATGCAAGTAGTAGACTTTCAAGTTGAAAAAGAACTGCTGTATACATGTTTTATGGCTTAACATTATCATATACCAAAGGAGATATTTTGCTCTTAACTCTTTCTAATTGATAGGTGCATGAAGAACAGTATTAAATCTTTTAATATCCTAGAGTATTCTTAAATTTTTCATGCCTTCAAGCCTTTACATATATTATTCCCTCTTCCTGTAATATTTTAAACTGTTTTTTCAAGACTCAGCTCAAATGTCACTTCCCTGTGCTATAAGTCCAAATTTAAGAGTAAAAATAAAAATCCTTGAAAAAAATCTGCTTAATCTGTCCTTAAATCCAGCTTCTGACCTCTTTACCCTTCAAATCCTCATAACATCATATTTTTATACAAATATCACCTTCTCAGACTGTCTTTCCTCAGAAATCATTAATATTACTTTTCTGTGGCTGCTGTAACGTATTGCCACAAACTAGGTGGATTAAAACAACAGACCTTGTTCTCTTACAGTTCTGGAGGCCATTGAAGTCCAAAAGAAGTTTCACTAGCCAAAGTCAAGGTTTTGGCAAAGTCACACTCCTCCTGGAGGCTCTGGCAGGGAATCAGTTCCTTGTTTCTTTCCACCTTCTGGTGGCTCCAGCATTCATTGGCTTGTGGCTGCATCCTTCTTATCTTCAAAGCCAACATCTTCAAAAGGCTCTTTGCTGAATCTTCACATTGTCTTTTCCTGATTTGCTTTCACATGGATCTTTGTGAATGTATTTATGACACATCCAGATAATCTGGATGTTCTTTCCTTTTTAGGATCCTTAATCACATCTGAAAAGCCTTTTCCATATGGGATAATATTTACAAATTCCAATGGTTAGGACTGAATATCCATGTGAAGGTCTAAGCAGCCTTCTTAACCCCTATTAAAATACCAACTACCCCTTTTTTTTACAAAAATTGATATTAAAATTTGTATGGATATACAAAGAACCCAGAATAACCAAAACTATTAAAAAATAAAAAAGAACAAAATTGGAAGACTCACACTTCCTGAGTTCACAACTTAGTACATAGTTAAAGTGATTAATACAGTGTTGTCATTGATAAGGCAACATATTTGTAAGTCAGACACTTATAAGTGTCTGATGTCCAGAATATATAACAAACTCTTACCTCTAAACAATAACAAGACAAATGACCCAATTAAAAAGTGGGCAAATGATTTAAACAGATATTTCCCCACATAAGATCTACAGTAGGCCAATAAACACAAGAAAATATGCTTAATGTCATCAGTCATTAAAAAAATGCAAGTAAAGAGGCCCCTAGGGGGCTCAGTTGGTTAAGCATCCGATGCTTGGTTTCCGCTCACGTCATGATCTCACCATTCATGAGTTTGAGCCCTGTGTAGGGTGCTGCACTGACAGCATGGAGACTGCTTGGGATTCTCTCTCTCTCTCTCTCTCTCTCTCTCCCTCTCTCTGTCTCTGCATTTCTCTCTCTCTGTCTCTGTCTCAAAATAAATAAATAAACTTAAAAAATAAAAAAAAGAATGCAAGTGAAAATTGTATTGTGAGATTTTATACCTTCTAGGATGGCTTAAGTATAGATATATAAAACTGTGCATACACACACACACACACACACACACACACACACACACACACACTATGTGTTGGTGAGGAAACTGAAAATTTAGATACCTTATGCATTGCTGGCTGCTTTGGAAAATAACATTTCAGTTCCTCAAAATACTAAACATAGAGTTGGATTTAGTATATACATAGGTATACCCATACAATGGATATAAATAAAAAGATAAATACAAATAAAAAAAGAATGAAGTACAAATACACACTGCAATATGGATGAACCTTGTAAGTTGAATGCCAAGGGAAAAAAACAGCATAAAAGATTATATATTGCATCATTCCATTTATGTGAAATGTCTAGAATTAACAAATCCATACATACAGAAAGTAGACTGGCAATTGCCTAAGGATGGGGGTTGAAGGAACGGAGATTGCTACTAATAGGTACAAGGTTTCTTTGAGGTATGTTGAAAATATTCTGAAAACAAATTTTTGTGATGGTTGCACAAACCTGTGAATGTACAAGAAGCCATTTAACTGTACACTTTAAGTGGGTGAATTTTATGGTATGTGACATATATCTCAATAAAGCTGACAAAGCAAAAAACAATTGACCAGGATGAATTAACAGGAACTGGTTATATCTGTGGGACTGGACTTTGAATGTGTTTAATCAAAGAGGCTGAAGCATAAAATTGAATAGGAGAAAGTTTATTGGAGGGGGCAAATACTAACCATAGAGAAGCTGCATGCCAATATACATACAGAGATGGATCTATGTAACATGATGTACAGACTAGGGTAGCCATGGAAGTGAACCCATGCAATCTTCCTTCAAGAAATGACTTGCTAGCCAGTTGCAAGGAGTGCTGTTAGCTGAAAGACTACCTGAAGAGCTTTTAGGATCCATATCACCTTTGGAGCCAAGGTGACTAGTCATGGTGTAGATACAAGGGATTGCCCATTGCTGCCCACCAGGGGTCTGATTTAATGAATAATCTTTGCCTTGGAGCTCCCAGTTGGGTTGGCCAAGGCTGTCTAATCTATCTACTCACTGGATATTCTCACTGCTCAATCCTACTTCTTTACTCTTTTTCTTTTTACAGTTTTCAATTTCCATTTCAGTATAATGTTCTGAAGAGCTTTCCTGTCCAATTCTGCCTTAACTTTCACAAGTGCTAACCCCCAAGACTGCACTCCTATCTTACCATCTTCTTTCTATGGAACCCAATGGATGTATCATAGAATTCATCAAATTTAACTGCGATTATAGACATATCTGACATATTTCTTTAATGAACCCAAATGTAAGGATAATCTTTCTATATAAAAACAAATACATATCAATACATTTAAATTCAAACTTTTTAAGATATCATTATTGAAGTCAATTTTGTGATGAAACAGACTATTTCATATAATTACATAGTCAGCTTAGTCTTTTTTACTCTCACTGATGTTGTTATAGCTATTTTTATTGATGATTCAAAGGATTAAAGAATTTGGATATAGTTAAATTAAAGTTGAGTTGAGTACTTAAGGTTTCTGGCACTGAACGTGGAGACTTCAGTCTTAACTGTAGAAACAAAATAAATTATCTGTATTTAGTTGAAAAAAGTAGCTATAGAGAACAAACAGATGGTTACCAGAGGGAAGATTGGTAGGGCATGGGTGAAAGAGATTAAGAATGCACTTATCTTGATGAGCATTGAGTAGTATATAGAATTGTTGAATCACTATACTGTATACCTGAAACTAATAAATAACACTGTATGTTAACTATACTAGAATTGTTTTAAAGGGCAATGAGAACAAAACAAAAATAAAACATTAAAACAGTCATAATAATTCTAAAAGACAAATCTAGATTTTACTTTCGCCTGCCATAAAGAAGCATCCTAACTATCAGGTTATTGCTGTATAGTATTTCATATTTTAATTTCACAAAACTGAAAATGTAAATGGTTATTTTCCTGATAAAACAATTGTGCCAGTACCCGATGAAAGCAACATAAAATTTTTTAAAATAACAATTTGAGCACGCCTTTAATAGAAAAGTCAGTTTGGGTACCATTATACAAAAGAAAATATTGCCACAATTTTTTATTCTCTTAACTAAAAGCCATCCATTCTCATTCTTTACCGCATTTATGACACAGTATACTGGACTTTGGCAGAGCTTCTGTGACCACAAACTGTTTTTTGAATCAGAGGTAATTAGCAGCCTTGTGTGCCAATTCTTGAACAATGAGTTTGGTTTCCTAGCATTTCTGGAAGAAAGGTTCATCTTTTGCCTTTTTTTTTCAATTCTTATTTCTCTGCAGCATTCACAGAATGTGGATTTTGGCCATCTGGGGTCCACACATAGAACAGTGTGAGGTATGACATGACTGCTTGAGACAGATTTATCTCCTAGTATAAGAATGATAATAATGAAAATATGTAATAAAGGCTGGTATAGTTTGAACTGTGCCCCCCAAAAAGGTATATTGATGTCAAATCCCCTGTACCTCAGAATATGACTCTATTGGAAGCTAAGTTCTTTAAGTCAAGTTAAAGGTAATCAAGTTAAAGTGAAGTCATTAAGGTAGGTTCTAATCCAATATGACTGGTATCCTTCTATAAAGGAGAAATTTGTACACAGAGACAGACACACCAAGGAAAGATGATGTGAAAACACACGCCATCTATAAGCCAGGGAACACCTGAGGCTACCAAAATCTAGGAGGGAGACTTAGATTTTTCCAGACAGCCTTCATAAGGAGCCAACCCAACCCTGCTGACACCTTGACTTCAGACTTCTACTTTCCAGAACTTTGAGACAATACATTTCTGTTGATATGTCACCCAGCTTGTAGTATTTTGTTACAGTTGCCCTAGGAAACCAATGCACACGCTATGTTTAATTTACTGTAGGTTTGGAGATATTTAATATACTTCCCTTCAGCAAGTATGGTTTTGAATAAGACTGCATTTGTATATTTATCATGTATATTAAATTTCCCCATCTACTTCTTTTTTTTAATATGAAATTTATTGTCAAATTGGTCTCCATACAACACCCAGTGCTCATCCCAACAGGTGCCCTCCTCAATGCCCATCTATTTCTAAAATCCTCATTCATAAAGCAATAAAGGAAGCAATGAATACATACCAGTTGAATAGCTATCTGTTTCTTTTGTTTGTTTGTTTTTTGTTTGTTTGTTTGAAAATAGTTAACCAAAAGCAATGAGTCTGAAGAGCTCTTGTGGTAAGATAGCTCCTAACAGTCCCTGACTCATAGCATTCATGCTTTTGTGTAACCTTATCTTTTTTAAGTGTGGGCTGAATTCAGTGACTTGCCTCAAAGAATAGAATAAGGGAGGTGTGATATGATATCTATATTATAAAGACTGTGACATCCATTTTTGGTTTCCTCTTGCTTTCTCTTGTTTGGATTGCTCACACTGAGGGAAGCTGCCATTTGTGTGAAGAACCCTATGAATAGTCCCATGAGTGACAGACATTAAAGACCTGAGGTCTTAATCCAATAGTCTACAAGAAATTACATTCTGCTAATAAAATGTGTCTGAAAGCAGATAATTCAGCTAATGAAATCCTGAAATAACACTGCAGATCTGGCCAACACCCTGACAACAATCTCATGAGAGACTTTGAACCAAAGGCACCTCACTAAATGGCATCCATATTTCTGGGCCACAAATTATAGGAGATAATAAATGGTTGTCATTCCAGCTGCTAAATGTTGGGGTGACTTGTTACACAGGGATATATAAATAATACAATGCTGTAATAGTTATTTCTCTCCAGTGAGATTTGCTTAGAAACAATTTTGCAAAGCTTTATTATAAATGCAAAGCATTTACACTAACCTTCACACGTATTATTCTATCTAATACATAAGGTGTATTTTTCTCAGATACTAAAATGTTTCTTTCAGATTCTTTCAGTTTATTTCAAATACTAAAAAGTTGGGTTGTTAATTTTTGTTGTTATTGTTGTTAATAGAATTATATTATTTCCTAGTACATACTTTTATAACATTAATAATTTTTGTTTTTTAATCTATAATGTTTTTAAAAGACTGGACAAGTTTATGAAGGAACTATCAGACACACAAAATATGTGGCAGCGGTCAGTGAAAGGCTTGTACAAAAATGAGTATTGTTTCTCTTACACATTTTCCTATGGGATTCCCCCAACTTTGTGAGTTTTCCTGGATAATAGCCAAACTTAGTGACAACACCAATTTATTATCTCACAGTTCTGGAGATCAGAATCTGACAGGTCTTATGAAACAAAAATCAAGGTCTTGGTAAGGTATGCATTCCTTTCTGGAATCCGTGCTGGGATAATCCAGTTCCTTGCCTTCTCCAATTTTTAAAAGCTGTGTGCATTCCTTGGCCTAAGGCCATCTTCCTCCACTTCAGAGTCAGCAATGGTACAGGTCCAGTGGTTCTCACATTACCTTTTCTGATTCATTTTCTGTTGTCATATCTATGTCTGACCACAGGAGAAGTTATCTGCTTTTAAGGATTCATGTAATTTGAATGGGTTTATGTGGTAATCTAGTGTTAATGTCTAAACTACAAAGTTCCTTTTCCATGTGTTGTGACATATCCACATGTTCCAGAGCTTAGCATAGTATATTATGATATTTGGTTAATAAATGATACATTAAGACCTATAAAATTATGTTTGTGAGATTTCACATCAATGTATATATTCAAGAACATAAAGAATTATGTAAAGATTTAGGCATGCATATGCTTACCTTGGTGTTCCCCTTGGAAAAATAAAATTTTTTATCCCAACAAACAAATTTCCTTTCAAATGAAACCTCAGTACTTTAGAATAGAGAAAAATGAGTTCTTATAAAATAGACTGAATTCCAAACAAACTTTGTAGATTAAAAAAGAATAAATAGTGCTGTTATAAATTACTTAGATGTAGTTGGCAGCCAGCTTTTCTGTTTCTTTGCTAAATGGCAATAATGAAGGTGATAATATTGATCAACATTTTAAGTTTGCATTTTAGTAAGAATAACTGATTTTCCTTGAGGTAAATTTTAAAGGGGAATTAGTAACATTGAATATCAAAGTATTAAACATGAAAATGTGTAAATGGAAGTAAAAATAAAAAAAAACTATAGGGGAAGTTCATAGCCTATTGTCCATTTCTCAGGTAATATTTTTGGTCCATTATAAATTTAAGATAGATCTGGGTCATTTCTCCAGATTCTACCATACAGTATTCATGCTGTAACCTTTGGTTTATTATAGTTCTCCATGTCAAAAATATAAATTGAACCACAAGCAAATATTAGTTTCTCTACAGAAAGTGGCTAGTATTGAGAGGCTATCATCAGACACTTTATTATATTTATTAAATCGGCCTGAGACAGCACAGCTCTGATTACATCAAGACTCTGCTTACAAACTATCACTTTTCCTTTTATGCTCCAAATATATGGTAGTACTTACTATTCCCAGAGGATATTTTGACAAGTGCATTAATTCAAACTGTCCTTCCCCACCAAGAAATATTTTACTATAATTTTAATAAGAATAATTAGATCCCCAAACAATTCATATCATTAGGAGAATCACGGAACAAAATTTAATTTTGTTTGTGAAAATGTGCAGTATATTACAAATTGATTACTAGTAATAATTCCCTTAGATTTACTCTGGCCAGATAGAAGTAAAATAATACTTGGAGGCAATGGTAACTATTATTAAAATAAATCCAATTATATATGTACACGTAGCTGCAGAGAAGTATAAAAGGATGATCGACAAAATACCTTTAAGCTAAGGCTAAATTTTGTGTGGAAAATCCTGGTTAAAGGAGGAAAAGAGAAGATTTAACACTCCCCAACTTTAAGGGAGAATTTTTTCGTATTTCTGAAAGGATAGGGTAGGAATCAGATCCCTGTCATTTATGTTCTATGGCTAGGAATTGAAGAATGATATAATGTTTTATTCGAAATCTCAATATTTGCAATGTTCCAAAAATTACCTCTTTTGAAACTCTTTAAATGCATTTAAAAATATGTATGACAAGTTCAGAATGCTCCAGGAACTTACGTTGTTTTTCAAAGTTTTTCAAAATGTTTAAAGGCTATTACTCTATAATTCAAGACTCAAATTTAAGTCATGAGTTATAGTACCCTCATCTCTCATGATAAGTTTCCTTGTAAAATCCTATATATCCTATTCTGCAATGGCAAATCAGTTGGCATATTTCCATTACCCTCAAGATGACATCAAAACACATTGAACCCAATTTTTGTTTTTGTTTTTTGAGCAATTCTATTTGTTATAATAGATATTTTATAAATTTTGTTCTTTCTTAGAAGTCTTTAAAAGAAAAAAATGACATTTTTAATACAATAAAATTAAATTATTTCTACCTTGAAATCACCATACGATTTACAAAACTTTGCAAAAATCTATGATACATTATGAGATCTTAGTGATTTTTTTTATATCTTGCAAGAAGTTTTATATTTCATCACTATTTGTATTTAAATTGCTAATCATTAGCATTAGCCATCACTGTAACTACTTAGTCATTACTCAAAAATTATTCTCAAATGTGCTAAAGTAGACTAAAATAATAAAAAAAAAACCAGAATGATATAGTTCTTTAGAAGAGTAACACAATAGTGAAATAAACTGCTGGTAATTCAATGTTTTTCAGTGTTATTACTGCATAGACTAAAGTATTGCATCAAATTTCAAGAAACTATAAAAGAAGACTAGAAGCACCATATTTGTCATTGGCTTTTTAACTTTCATTAAACACAGTTCAAGTTCACAATTTATTACTTTCATTTCTTAAAGGCAAAGAAAAGAAAATTGTCAGAAGATATTTCACTATAATTAGATGAATCAGAAGATGAATGCAAAGAGCCAACAGTCTAGACTCTAAGGATTGTGAAATTGTGTAAGTGAAATTTTATACTGCGTGTCTTTAGACGATGATGTTCTGCATGAATCTTCTCAAATTCAATAACTGATATGTGAATTATGTATGTATAAGAACAAAAAGAAAATCTATCATTCTCTCTAGGTAATCACTCAACAAGAAGGACTTAAACATGCAGTATTTTGTGATAATCATCTGGACCATCATGTTTTGCTAAAAGAAAAGAGATAATGTTCCTTCATTTTTTTGGAGTTATTCTTTTTTTTAATATGAAATTTATTGCCAAATTGGTTTCCATACAACATGCAGTGCTCATCTCAACAGGTGCCCTCCTCAAGGCCCATCACCCACTTTCCCCTCCCCTCCACCCCCATCAACCCTCAGTTTTTTCTCAGTATTTAAGACTCTACTATGGTTTGCCTCCTTCCCTCTCTGTAACTTTTTCCCCCCCTACCCCTCCCCTCTGGTCTTCTGTTGAGTTTCTTAGGATCCACATATAAGTGAAAACATGTGGTATCTGTCTTTCTCTGCCTGACTTATTTCACTTAGCATAACACTCTCCAGTTCTATCCACGTTGCAACAAAAGGCCAGATTTCATTATTTCTCACTGCCAAGTAGTATTCCATTATATATATAAACCACAACTTCGTTATCCATTCGTCAGTTGATGGTCAATTAGGCTCTTTCCATAATTTGACTATTGTTGAAAGTGCTGCTTTAAACATCGGGGTACAGGTGCTCCTATGCATCAGCACTCCTGTATCCCTTGGGCAAATTCCTAGCAGTGCTACTGCTGGATCACAGGGTAGATCTATTTTTAATTTTTTGAGGAACATCCACTGTTTTCCAGAGCGGCTACACCAGTTTGCATACCCACCAACAGTGCAAGAGGGTTCCCATTTCTTCACATCCTCTCCAGCATCTATAGTCTCCTGATTTGTTCATTTTAGCCACTCTGACCAGAGTGAGGTGGTATCTCAGTGTGGTTTTGATTTGTATTTCCCTGATGAGAAATGACATTGAGCATCTTTTCATTTGCCTGTTGGCCATCTGGATGTCTTCTTTAGAAAAATGTCTATTCATGTCTTCTGCCCATTTCTTCACTGCATTATTTGTTTTTCAGGTGTGGAGTTTGGTGAGTTCTTTATAGATTTTGGATACTAGCCCTTTATCCAATATAGCATTTACAAACATCTTTTCCCATTCCGTTGGTTGCCTTTTAGTTTTGTCGATTGTTTCCTTTGCAGTGCAGAAGCTTTTTATCTTCATGAGGTCCCAATAGTTCATTTTTCCTTTTAATTCCCTTGTCTTTGGAGATGTGTCAAGTAAGAAATACTGTGGCTGAGGTCAAAGAAGTTTTTGCCTGCTTTCTCCTCTACGGTTTTGATGGTTTCCTGTCTCACCTTCAGGTCCTTCATCCATTTTGACTTTGGTTTTTTTTTTTTTTGTATTCTTTGTTTTTGTTTTTGTTTTTGTTTTTTGTTTTTGTGACTGGTGTAACAAAGTGGTCTAGTTTCATTCTTCTGCATGTTGCTGTCCAGTTCTCCCAGCACCATTTGGTAAAGAGACTGTCTTTTTTCCATTGGATACTCTTTCCTGCTTTGTCAAAGATTAGTTGGCCATACATTCGTGGGTCCAATTCTGGAGTCTCTATTCTATCCCATTGGTCTCTGTGTCTGTTTTTGTGCCAGTACCATGCTGTCTTGATGATTACAGCTTTGTAGTAGAGGCTAAAGTCTGGGATTGTGATGCTTCCCACTTTGGTTTTATTCTTTATTATTACTTTGGCTATTCAGGGTGTTTTGTGGTTCCATACAAATTTCAGGATTGCTTGTTCTACCTTTGAGAAGAATGCTGGTACAATTTTGATTGGGATTGCATTGAATGTGTAGATAGCTTTGGGTAGTATTGACATTTTAACAATATTTATTCTTCCAATCCATGAGCCATTGCTCATTAGTGTATAAGAATCCATTGCTTCATTAGTGTATAAGATTTCTGTACATTAATTTTTTATCCTGCGACTTAGCTGAATTCTTGTATCAGTTCTAGCACACTTTTGGTGGAGTCTTTCGGGTTTTCATTGTATAGTATCATGTCATCTGCAAAAAGCGGAAGATTGACTTCATCTTTGCCAATTTTGATGCCTTTGATTTCCTTTTGTTGTCTGATGGATGATGCTAGAACTTCCAACACTATGTTAAACAATAGCTGTGAGAGAGGATATCCCTGTCGTGTTCCAGATCTCAGGGGGAAAGCTGTCAGTTTTTCCCCATTGAGGATGATATTAGCTGTGGGCTTTTCATAAATGGCTTTTATGATGTTTAAGTATGTTCCCTCTATCCTGAATTTCTCGAGGGTTTTTATTAAGAAAGGGTGCTGTATTGTTCAAATGCTTTTTCTGCATTGATTAACAGGATCATATGGTTCTTATCTTTTCTTTTATTAATGTGATGTATCACATTGATTGATTTGCAAATATTGAACCAGCCCTGCAGCCCAGGAATGAATCCCACTTGATCATAGTGAATAATTCTTGTTTTTATATGCTGTTGAATTCGATTTGCTAGTATCTTGTTGAGAATTTTTGCATCCATATTCATCAGGGATATTGTCCTGTAGTTCTCTTTTTTTCTGGGTCTATGTCTGGTTTGGGAATCAAAGTAATGCTGGCTTCCTAGAATGAGTCGGGAAGTTTTCCTTCCCTTTCTATTTTTTGGAAAATCGTGAGAAGGATAGGTATTATCTCTGCTTTAAATGTCTGGTAGAATTCCCCAGGGAAGCCATCTGGTCCTGCACTCTTATTTGCCGGGAGATTTTTGATAACTGATTCAATTTCTCCACTGGTTATGGGTCTGTTCAAATTTTCTATTTCTTCCTGTCTGAGTTTCAAAAGTGTGTGGTTGCTTAGGTATTTGTCCACTTCTTCCAGGTTGTCCAGTTTGTTGGCAGATAATTTTTTTAGTATTTCCTGATAATTGCTTCTATTTATGAGGGATTGGTTGTAATAATTCCATTTTAATTCATGATTTTATCTATTTGGGTCCTCTCCCTTTTGTTTTTGAGAAGCTTGGCTAGAGGTTTATCAATTTTGTTTATTTTTTCAAAAAACCAACTCTTGGTTTCATTGATCTGCTCTACTGTTTTCTTAGATTCTGTATTGTTTATTTCTGCTCTGATCCTTATTATTTCTCTTGTTCTGCTGGGTTTGGGGTGTCTTTGCTGTTCTGCTTCTATTTCCTTTAGGTGTGCTGTTAGATTTTGTATTTGGGATTTTTCTTGTTTCTTGAGATAGGCCTGGATTGCAATGTATTTTCCTCTCAGGACTGCCTTCACTGCATCCCAAAGCGTTTGGATTGTTGTATTTTCATTTTTATTGCCTGGTTGACCCACTCATTCTTTAGTAGGGTGTTCTTTAACCTCCATGCTTTTGGAGGTTTTCCAGACTTTTTCCTGTGGTTGATTTCAAGCTTCATAGCGTTGTGGTCTGAGAGTATGCATGGTATGATCTCAATTATTTTATACTTATGAAGGGCTGTTTTGTGACCCAGTATGTGATCTATCTTGGGGAATGTTCCATGTGCATTTGAGAAGAAAGTATATTCTGTTGCTTTGGGATGCAGAGTTCTAAATATATCTGTCAAGTCCATCTGATCCAATGTATCATTCAGGGCCCTTGTTTCTATATTTATTCTCTGTCTAGATGATCTATCCATTGTTGTAAGTGGAGTATTAAAATCCCCTGCAATTACCACATTCTTATCAAAAGGTTGCTTATGTTTGTAATTAATTGCTTTATATATATGGGGGCTTCTGAATTCGGTGCATAGACATTTATAATTGTTAGCTCTTCCTGATGGATAGACCCTGTGATTATTATATAATGCCCTTCTTCATCTCTTGTTACAGCCTTTAATTTAAAGTCTAGTTTGTCTGATATAAGTATGGTTACTCCAGCTTTCTTTTGACTTCCAGTAGCATGATAGATAGTTCTCCATCCCCTCACTTTCAATCTGAAAGTGTCCTCAGGTCTAAAATGAGTGTCTTGTAGTCTTGTTTTTTAACCATTATGATACCTTATGTCTTTTGGTTGGAGCATTTAGTCCTTTTACATTCAATGTTATTATTGAACAATATGGGTTTAGAGTCATTGTGGTATCTGTAGGTTTCATGCTTGTAGTGGTGTCTCTGGTACTTGTGGTCCTTGTAACATTTCACTCACAGAGTCCCCCTTAGGATCTCTTGTAGGACTGGTCTAGTGGTGATGAATTCCTTCAGTTTTTGTTTGTTTGGGAAAACCTTTATCTCTCTTTCTATTCTGAATGACAGACTTGCTGGGTAAAGAATTCTTGGCTGCATATTTTTTCTGTTCACCACATTGAAGATTTCCTGCCATTCCTTCTGGCCTGTCAAGTTTCAGTAGATAGATCCGTCACTAGTCTTATCGGTCTCCCTTTATACGTCAGAGCGTGTTTATCCCTAGCTGCTTTCAGAATTTTCTCTTTATCCTTCTATTTTGCCAGTTTCACTATGATATGTCATTCAGAAGATGGATTCAAGTTATGTCTGAAAGGAGTTGTCTGTGCCTCTTGGATTTCAATGCCTGTTTCCTTCCCCAGATCAGGGAAGTTCTCAACTATGATTTGTTCAAGTACACCTTCAGCCCCTTTCTCTCTCTCTTCCTCTTCTGGAATTCCTATTATAAGGATATTGTTCTGTTTCATTGCATCACTTAGTTTTCTAATTCTCCCCTCATATTCCTGGATTTTTTTTATCTCTCTTTTTCTCAGCTTCCTCTTTTTTCATAATTTTATCTTCTAATTCACCTATTTTCTCCTCTGCCTCTTCAGTCTGCACTGTGGCCATCTGCATTTTATTTTGTACCTCTTTTATAGGATTTTCTAATTCATCATGACTATTTCTTAGCCCCTTGTACTCTGTAGCAATAGATTCTCTGCTGTCCTCTATGCTTTTTTCAAGCCTGGTAATTAATTTTATGACTATTGTTCTAAATTCTTTGTCCATTTTATTGCTTAAATCGGCTTTGATCAATTCATTAGCTGTCGCTACTTCCTGGAATTTCTTTTGAGGAGAATTCTTCTGTTTCATCATTGTGGCCAGTTTTCTGTCCCTTATGCATTTTAAAAGCTTGTGCACTCTGCACCTGCGAGCACTGCTTTATTAAAGGAGGGTCATACACTGCCCAGGGCCTGACCCTTCAGGAGGTGTTTTTTCGGAGATTGTTACTTGCCCTCTGTTGTTGTGACTTTGGTTATTTTATTACCCTACTCGTAGTGATATTTTGGACCCTCCATCAGGTGTGCTTTGATTTGTTCCCTGGAGTAGCCCTCTAAAGGAAAACAGCTAGACAAACAGGAGACAAAAACATGCAAACACACAAATAACACAAATAAACAAATAGACAAAAACAAAAACCTAAAGACTACAAACAAAAAAACCCCAAAACACCTACTACAAGTAAAGAAGAGGGTGGAGGTGGTACTAATGGAAGAGCACATACAAAGAGAGAAATGACAGGAGCATTGGAAAGAAAAAATAAACATTGATTAGGCAGAGAGACTAAAAGGCTTAATCTGGAGAAACAGAAAGGAAAATAAAGAAGGAGGCGGGGAAAACGAAAGGAAGATAAAGTTACCCAGACACAGAGAAACTATATGACTTGATTATATTATATATATATATAATGTATATATAATGTATATATAATATATAATGTATATATATATACATATATATATATAATCTCGCTATATATAGTGAGACAAAGGAGTGTAAAGCGGGAGGTGTAAACATGTATCAAGACAATGGATGAGATATGCCTGTTTAAATTTTTTTTTTTTTTCAACGTTTATTTATTTTTGGGACAGAGAGAGACAGAGCATGAACGGGGGAGGGGCAGAGAGAGAGGGAGACACAGAATCAGAAACAGGCTCCAGGCTCTGAGCCATCAGCCCAGAGCCCGACGCGGGGCTCGAACTCACGGACCGCGAGATCGTGACCTGGCTGAAGTCGGACGCTTAACCGACTGCGCCACCCAGGCGCCCGAAATATGCCTGTTTAGACAGACCAATAACCAGAGCAACCAGCCTAGGGGAGGGAAGAGATAAGGAAGAGAAATGGGGGCAGGGGGAGGGAGAATATCTCTATATATCCAGAATTGACCTAGAGTTAATCCAGGCAATGCTGCCACTCTTGTAGTAGTAGCTGTCACAGGGTCTGTGCCGCTCAGGTAGGTACACAGTTAACCACTGCAAAGGGGCGTGGCTTGGCGTAATGTGACCCCACCTCCACTATGGGCCTGGGAGTGATGCCCCAGGCCCCACCTTGATGGTATGGTGGGATGGGGGGGGGGAGGAAATGGCGATCCCCCAGTCTCTTCTTCATAGAGCCAGACCCAGTGGATTCCGTTTGAGTCGTCTTCACTGTGCCTTGGGTGCAGACGGGGCGGTCTTTCTTGCTCCACCAACTCCCTTGACCCTGCACTTGGCTAGGATTCAAAGTCCTGCTCTGTGAGCTCTGGCCCTGGGGAAGCACCTCTCAGTGCGGAGATATGTGGTCCCCGCTGGCTTTGTCTGTGCCTCGGCACTTCAGGGAGGACCAACTTCTCCTACTGCGGACTGAGAGCCTCTGCCCTCCTGGCGAGCCCCCGGGGTGGCAGATGCAGTAAGGCTTTGTCTTTTCCGACAGCACTCCAGGGAAATGGCCACCTTATCCTCCTGTAGACTGAGTCCTTGGCCCAGCCACTGAGCCCAGGGGTGGAGGATGCAGGCAGGTTCTGTGCTGTCACACAGCCCTCCAGGAAAGGAACCACTTTCTCCAGCTGCAGATTGAGCCCCTGACCTACCATCGCACCCAGGCCCCTGGCTCCCCTCCTCCCCAGGTGCGTGAACAGGGAGCCGGGCCCCAGTCCGAAGAAAGCCTGCAATTAGAGACCGGATCCTTCTCAGTCTCAGTCGGAGGTCTTTCTCTGGTCCAGCTACGGTCCTGCACTTCCCTAGCTGCTCTTTCTCTTCCTTTTGTCTCTCTGCAGAAGGGGGTTCCTCTCGTCCATGCCCATGAGGCCTCTTTTTATGTCCCCCAGTTCACAGTTACCCACCTTTTTTCCAGCTTTTCCGTTTACTTCCTAGTAGATTCAGTCTCTTTTCCTCAAAGTCCTTTGGCTTCTACACTTCTTTGTTTGAGAGACGCCGGATGTATCGATTCCCCCTACTTCTCCACCATGTTGGCGCCTCTCTGTTCCTTCATTTTTATGATTAAGATTTTAGTGAAAAATTTGTAGTGAAAACATAATTAAAAAAATATTTGTGCCAAAATTTACCTGATATACTTCTAAATAGGCAACTGCTGAAGGTAGGTGAGTATAGAAAGTATAGCAAGGAATAGATAATTTAGAAATGAAATAATTCATTGAGTAGGCTATTCCAAATGATGTTTATTAATCTATAAATTAAAATGTTTTGCAATTATGATGCAACGGAAATGGTATGTTTTATACAACAAAATTATGAACTATCCAGCCTCAAAATATTTGTCACATTTTTACTTTGATGATGCAAGCATGAGAACAAAAAGCAAAAGAAAGGATAAGCTAGTACTCATTAAAGATACAACTGAAACTGGGAATCAACATTTATAAGATAATTTTCAATCATGAATGACAGTAGTAAAGAGATAGTTACATTCAAAAGAAGTCACTCACTTTGAATATATGTAACTTCAAAAATAGAAAAAATAATAAAAAATTGTTTTCTCTTTTTAAATTCTTATTAGAATTTGTTAGTTTTTATAAAGCCGGTTTTAGATATCCCTTTATGTTTGCTTTTGGAAATTACTTGTTGAATGATTTAAATATTTATTATATGATATGTGATTACATGTGATAATATGTATTTAAACATAATGTAATATAATATAATAGTATATATATAATATATAAAAATATGTGTATTATACATAATATTATACATAAAGATACACATTTTGCACTGCTAAGTGCAGCTATACATGCTGGGAATAAAGAAAGAGTCAACCTAAGGAGATGTCTAAAATGATGTAAAAAAAAAAAAAAGTGAATGCATTTGGGAACACAGGATGAGAGGAACAATGTGTCTCTGCTCAACAGAAGCTAATCCAGACCTGAAGGTGCCTTGGAACACTAACAAGTAAGAAGGAGCAGTGGAATGACAATAGGCTATCTTTTTCCTCATGAATTTTATAACTCAGATTTGATGACTGGAATGAAATATAACGCCATCTGATCCTCAAGACAATGATATTTAAGAATGGGGAAAGTCATGGAATTGAAATGAAAGTAAGGTCTCTGAAATTCACTCAAAGTAATAAAACGTTAATGTAAGAAGGATGTGATAAGTAACATATGTATATTGTAATATCCACAACCACCACTACAAAAACTAATCCAATACAACTCAAAGCCCTGTAAATAATCAAGTATTCTTTTTTGAAATTTCAGTTACTAACAAGAAGACAAGAAAACAGAAACAGAGGAATGAGAATTAAGAGAAAACAAATAATTAGAGTGGCAACTTAAACTCTAGCAAATCTATATTTAAATGAAAATGTTCAAATCCACTAATTGAAATACAGAAACTGATAGAGTGGAGATAAAAAACAAAAAAAAAAAACACAAGACTCAACACTGCACTGTTGATAAGAAATGCACTTCAAATTAAGTGTCATAAGTAGGTTTTAGTTAAATGATGTAAATAAGATATACCATGAAAACATTAATGAAAAAGTAGAAGTGGCTATGTTGATGTCAATATTTGATGAAGTAAATTTCAGAGCAAAAAGGTACTAGAAAAAAAGAGGGACATGCATAATGATAAAAGGATCAATCCAGCAGAAAGACATAATAATTGAAATGAAAACACACAAAAATGTTTGCATATCAGACAAACTGAAATGGATTAGTATCAAGATTATATTGAGAACTCAGAACTCAGACGTAAAGACAAACCATCTAATCACAAAAAAAAAAAAAAAAAAAAAAAAACAAATCATGGACAAAACAGAAACACAGACCTTTCACCAAAGGGGATATATAGATAACAGATATGCAAACAATGGCCAATGTCATTGGTTATCAGTGAAATATAAATTAAAATCATAAAAAATATTACTACCAATGAGCCATATCTACTAGAATGGTTAACATAAATAATGATATTACCAGATGTTAGTGAGAATTCAAAGAAATTGAAAAACTCAATTATATGACTTCTAACTTCTAACTTCATGTAAATCTATACTTCTCTCCATAAAAAATTCAATTATGAAAGTCAAAAAAGGGAGAGAATGCTTTAGACACGAGTGTTGAATGATGATAATTTTCTGATATCCTAAATGCTAAGCCTCGGGAAACTCACAGGCGCTGGGTACCACACAGTATGGGACTTATTCTGGCCCTCTCTGGCCACATCTAATTCTTGGATGAAGGAGTTCACAGGCTCAAGAATACATGGCCAGAATTGAATATCTAGGACCCCACAGAAATCCATTCTCAAAGAATCAAAATTTCCAAGATTTTCTTGGGTCTCCTCACTGAGGCCATTCTCTGAAAAGTGGATCATTCCATACAGGTCAGACCTTTGGACATAAGAACAACCAGCAGAAAGGCTGAATAAAGATGTGAATAGACTTAGAAACATGACCTGGGATTCCAGTGTGTGTGCATGAATTCCTTCCTAGTGAGCATTGGAGTTGCAATTAGAAAGACAACGGGGTAGGTTGAGTCTGTGTACTAGTCTTCTCCAAATGGTCACAAAAATTCTAAATCCAAACCTGTCCTTCCAGGTCACTACAAAGGTATATTCATCAAGGTATGAGATTTATTGTCTTGAGTTATCACTTTTAAGTGTCAGGATATGTGCTTAGCAGACCTTCAATTGTACTTTTACATTAAGACCCACAAATGTTAGGTGACAACTCGGTTGAAATAATCATACTCCATACTCATTATCATAGTCATACACCAGAAGAGTTTAAATTATTTCCATTAGCTTCTTGAGCACTGTACAAATATATCTATCTGCTTCCCGGAGAGTGCTTTTGAAAAATAATTTTACAGGGACAATCACAGTGTTCTTCCTAACACATTTCTACCAAGCAATGGGTGCTCACTCTCTTAAGATGGACTTTTGAAGCTATGATTTAGAGAAGAAAAGAAGTTCTACTCCTTTTCTAAAATGACCGCAAGTAACTACTTATGTGGAAAATTACTGATGGCGTGTCCCTTAAAAAAAAAAAAAAAGTTCTGCTGCACAAGGCAGGTGGATCTAGGAAAGTGGTGAAATGGATTGGGGCAAGAAGTGAAAAGGAAGAAAAAGCAAAAGGAGAGAGGGAGTTGAGGAAGGCAGAAAGGGAGGAGCTAAAAGATTAGATTCTTAACACAACCTCCACCTATCCCATGATGTCACTAAGTGATGGTGAACCAAATGATTCACTTTTGACCTTTTCTGCTCCACTAAAAAAATAAATATAAAATAAAATAAAATAAAATAAAATAAAATAATAACATTATGAAAGAATAGAGACCAAGACTAAGAATCAACATTCTTGGATTCCCAGCCTTGCAGTGATATGTCTGTTTGACTTTGCAACATGTCTTTTTAATTCTGTAAGATACTATTTATATTCTTGTTGTTTTTTTTAATAAATGCTGATAAAAGTAATGTATGCTTACTCTGGAGAATTTTTGAAAATGAATAATGGCATAAAAAGAAAATACAAATCACCCATCCAGAGATACCCACTATTAAAACGTTGATATATCCCTCCATTCTTTTCTTCTAATGAATGTGTTTGTTTATATATTTTTTTCCACTTAAACTTGTGAGCCTTTTCACATCTCTTAAATATTCTTTTAGAGTGCTCTTTTTATTATATGAATAAATATGTCAACACATAGTCTGTAATGTATTTATCCTTTCTCATATTTTGGACATTTAGATGGCTTCCAAATTTTTTACTATTATATATAATAGATGAAAATCTCTATACATAAATCTTTGAGTTTATGACTACTTACTTAGGCTATCTTCCATAAAAAGGGGATTACAGGGTCATAAAATGTGACCTTTCTGACAAGCTCTTGATAGGAATTCCCAAATTGCTCGAGCCTCACTTTATTGGTAAAATGAAAAGATTACATGAGATGATTTCAAAGGTGCTTCTCTCAGCAATAAAACTGTATGACTATGTCTTTTAGCCAGCTTACTATGGACTTCACATTAAGAAGTCTATGATTCATTAAACATATAATGTTCTCTGACATCTTTTAATAATAACACCTTGAAAACAATATTGCATTACTGTATATCTCTATTTTTTATGCAGTGGACTTGAAGCTTAACTTGTTAGTCTCCCAAAAGCTGACTTTGAAACAAGGATTCAGGTGTAAGTGGCATATTAGGAAAATATTTCCAGGAAAAATTAGTAAGGGTATGGGAGAAAAAGCAAGATGGGGAATGAGGAAATGTCCAACAAGCATATCATTGCAGGCTCAGTCTGACCTTGACTCTGTAAACTGGGCTGTATGCATTGCTTTCCCTCTGTCTCCAATCTCAGTTTTGTGCTAGCTCCAGCTGCACTAAATCTTTTTCCACTTCCTCTAATATACTAAACTCTCTCCTGTCCCAGGGCCTTTGCATGTGCTCTGCACTCTGAGAGACTCTTCTACTCTTTGCATTTCAGTTTAAAAATAAAATGAAATTTATTACAGAATTCTAAGAAACAGCTATTTTGGAAGAGACTTAGTGGTGGTTTCTTATGAAACTAAGTATACTCTTGTCATGTGATCCAACATGGTATCTTTGACCAGAAACCCTCTCGGTCCAGGGTATTTTTGACCAGAAACCTTCTTGAGCACAACTCCCCCTCCCCCCAACACATGCACACATTCTCCCTTTTTTGTTTAACCATAGCCTTATGCACACCCTAGAGTCGTAATATCCTTGATCTGCTCTGGAGATGTCACTGTGACACACCCCTATTGTCTTTTTTCTTTCTTTCTTTCTTTCTTTCTTTCTTTCTTTCTTTCTTTCGACCCCTATTCTTAAACATTCTCCTCTTGTGTGGGTGGCCCCTGGCATGTATTCTAAGCCTCTAGAGCTATAAAAGCAGATCTTAAAGGAGGTGGGATTGTGGAAGTCTACTTCTCTTGCAACCATAGCCTAAGACATACTTCTGTACCTAAGTCCCCTTAATAGACCATTTCTTCCCAAGCTGGACTTGTGTTTCCCCCCAAGCTGGCCTTTTTCCTCCATCTTATGGGCTCCTTCAACCTGTGGAAGTCATTTTGCCTATATTTTCCTTTAATGGAACAGATTTGAAAACGTTCACACAAAAAACCCTGCATAAAGATGTTTATAGCAGTTTTTTTCATGAATTACCAAAACGTGTAAGCAACCAAAATGCCTTTCAGTGGATAAATAAACTCTGGATAAATAGTTGAATGGATAAATAAACTATGGCATATCCAGACAGTGGGGTATTATCCACTCTAAAAAGAGATAAGGTATCAATGTAGGAAAAGACCTGGAGGAACTTTAAATGCATATTTACTAGGTGAAAGAAGCCAATATGAAAATGCTACATACTGTATGACGCCAACTATATGACATTCTAGAAAAGGCAAAACTATGAAGACAGTAAAAAGATTAGTGGTTGCAGGAGCTTAGGAGGATGGTAGGATGAATAGGCAGAGAACAGAAATTTTTTCAGCTCGATAAAAGTATTCTGTATGATACTGTAATTGTGGATAAATATCATACATGCATCAAAACCCATGACATACGACACCAAGAGTGAACCTTGAGGTAGGCTGGACTTTGGGTGATAACAACATGTCAGTGTGAGTTCATCATTGTAACAAATGTACCACTCTGGTGGGGGATGTTGATAATGAGGAAGTTTGTGTCTGTGTGGGGTCAGGGAGTATATGGGAATTTTCTATACTTTCTGGACAATAGGACAAGGAATTTTCATATACCCTTTAACCAGATTCTCCAAACGTTAACATTTTATCACATTTTATCATATTATCCCCCCATCTATATTTATACATAATACATTTTTTTTTCTGAACCACTTGAGAGTTACCTGCTGACATAATGCCCCATTATCCCTTCATAGCTCAATGGATATTCCGTACAATGACACTATTTTACATAACAATGGAGCAATCTTTAAAATCAGGATTAACAATGATGTAATATTATAATCAAATCCAGAGTCCGTTCAGATTTCACTGTTGGGTTTTTTTGTTTTGTTTTTTTTTCCCCCTCTGTAACATCTAGGATCTAATCCAACATTACAGGTTGCACCTGGTTATAATATCTTTAGTTTTATTCAATACAGAATAGAGCAGTTCTCCGTTCTTTTCTCCTCATTTATTATCTTCACTTTTTTTTTTTTTAATGTGCAGTCCAATAACTTTATAGAATGTCCCTCAGTTCAGGCTAATGTGATGATTCCTCACAGTTACATTCAGATCAGGTGCTTTTATCACCAATATCACAGGAGTGCTGCTAGGTTCCTTGCAGCGCCTGATATCAGAAACACACAAATGCTGATTTGCCCTATGGCTGCTGATGTTAACTTTTATCTCTGGAGCATGGTGGTGTCTGAAAGTTTCTCCACGGTAAGGTGGATAATTATTTGGGACTTACTGACCAATAAGTAACATACTATTTCATAAGGAGAAAATATGTTTTTGCATTAAATTTCTACCCCCTTGATTTAACATCCATTGATAAGGCATGACATTTATTCCTTTTTGAGTGTATACTAGTATGACCTTGTTGATTCTTATTTTATTGAGGGAGTTACAATTTGTCAGTAACTTACTGTATTCTGATATTCAAATTGTCCAAAATTTGGTCAGCAGGATTTGCTGCAGGCTGTTCTTTGTACCTTTTTAGCATATTATTTTTTGCGTGTGACAGCAATTCCTTAGATCCTGGTACTCTCCCTCTCTAGTTCTGGAACAAGCTGTTTCCCCCAAAGAGTCTTGGTTTCTTTTAGCGGATCATGGTAGTCCGAAACCAAGATCTAGGTGTTAAACATGCTCATCCTTACAGAAGTGTCATTGCTTCTAAGCTTTTTCAGTTGCAAGTAAGAAAATACACTTCCTAAGTGCATACCTATGCACAGATGCATGCACACACACACATTAATCTAAATTTCTATGCCTATCTAGTTATTGAGAGATTGATTTAAAACCATAACTTTTCATGGATATCTTTAATTCATGTCAACAGAAGAAAAGTTTACTTTCACCTCTCCATATTTACTCCACACACATGTAACTCCTTTTCCTTTCCATGAGAAACCCGATCTGCTTATCTCCAATCATTTTACATATATTCTTACCCCCTCCCATGGAACCAATTGCTGAGTCACCTACAGATGTGCCAACCAAATTTTCTGTTCTGACCAAGGGAGTGAAAGACAGAAGGGGAGAAAAGGGGTGGGGAAGAGAGGGAAAAAGGGAGAGAGAAACATTCTTCCCACTAGAAGGCACCCAATATTGAGTTCACATAGGTGCCCAATTATATTTGTTAAGTCAAGAAAGAAACACTTTCATGTATAAAATGTATACAAAATGTTATAAAAATCCATCATTACTCTGTGATGATTCCATCTGTAACAACTATATTTTTTACAATAATTCCATTAAATAATGGTTTTATATTTGTATAGCAGGTACTTAATAAATATTTTTACTAAATAGGTAAATAGAATTAAAGTTTTGATGTGTATGTTTATAATTAATTTTTTACCATTTGTCCTACTTGTTTCCATTTTTCTTTATAAATAATTGCTTAATATTCCAATGAACTACAATAATTGTATTAAGAGCAATGTATATTTTCAGAGCATTTATTTCATGGATTGCTAGCCATAATGTCTGGCTATTATGAAATGGGCATCTCTGGAAACATTAAAAAAAATCTGGGAAAATTTCAGATTAGTCTAGAAAATAATAAGTGGATAAATAGTCAAGATAAGTAATTGCAACCACATCCAAGCATCACCTCCATAGTAAATACTAAACTACTGGTCACTGTGGTTATACATCCTCTATATGTAGCTATTATTGTGATTATTTAAAGATGAAGAAAATACAGATAGAGATCTAATAACTTGTACAAGGTCACCCAGCAACTGAGGGACTGGAGCAAAATTGAAACAAAGGCACATCAAACTCCAAAACCTGTGCACTCAGTCCTCCCTTTGAAGTAATAAGGGCCACATAGCCAAATACTGTTTGTCAGGCTGTGACAGGTAAGATCTTGTGTGCATCTCCTTTTGGACTCCAATCTCTACCATAATTAAAAGACTCTCCCTCGTTCAAGACATGCACTGGAAAAATTGCTGGACAAGCTTCAGGCATAAAAACATAATTCAGTTTACAAACTGAAACATGGATGCAAGATTGATTGGCAAGGCAAACATAAAGGAAAGCATTTGGATAGAAAATGGTCATACACTTGGAACTTGATTGGAAGTGGAAGGAGCGAAATGCTCTTGGCCCAGTTCTATTCACTCTTCTCGTTTAAACTTGACACCTCAACCATACAATTATAAAAATCAGGCTGTATGGCTTTCATTTATTTATTCCTGTAATGAAAGAGAGAGCATAAAAGAGTAAGGCAGAGAGAAAGAGGGAGATTGATTCCAATAGAAATATAAGAACTATGATCCATCCACACAGGACCCCTTTATGTTCAAATGGACCAAGTCCTTTCCAGCTTTAAGGCCTGTGGATGTGCTGATAATACCTTCTAGATCAATTCCTCTGCTCCTGCATGATCATCTCTTTTTTATCTTCTGGGTCCCAGAAATACTATTTCTATGACTGAGCCTTCTCTGCAAAAGCTATCAAAATACACTCCGCTCCCTGTCACTTTATAAATGAAAGCGTAACAGAAGACATTGCATTGCTCTATTTAGAGTGATTATCATAATTTGTATTGTTTTTGTGTGTGTGTGTTCATTACATATATCCATAGTTTCTCTCCTATGTTTCAGAATTAGATAGTTAATTCCTCAATACTCAGCACAGTGTCGAGATAGCTAGCTAGCTAGCTAAAGATATATAATAGATATGTAATAAGATAATAATTAATTACTGAGGTAATAAATTATATCTATAAATCATTTGCCCCTATACAGTTTCAAAAAGTGGAAATATTAAGACTACTAGGTACATTATTTATATGAAAACACAACATATTCTTTTAAGTCTATGGAGTAGGCATTATCTTTGGCATAATAACACCAATGAAAAATACCTAATCAGAATTTAAAAAATCAATTTCTGAACTAATGTTATAAACTACTGCATCTATATAATATGTTTTTTTTTCTGGTGTATTTATCATTTTTTATATTTTAGCTGAAAATTTTATAAGAAACTCGTAGGCTAAAAGAAATTGAATCTATCTCAGGTCATGTCCTTTGCAATTTCCTGGTTACAAAGGCTGTGACTTCAACTGACAACTTCATGTTATTAGTCTAAGAAACTTAATAATTAAGCAATGTCTTCCTTGTATATGGGTTTGTTGTAAACAAAATCTCTAAACATGAATACAAAAATAACTATGATATAGATGTTGGTAATTTACTTATAGAAATTGTACAGTTTTGTTTCCCTGAACGTAGAGTCAAGGGAAAATGGTGAACCACTATATAATCATAATTATTTGGGCAAAAAATGCTATAAAACTCAAGTTAATCCTTTTGTTTAATCCGTTAGAATTAAGATTAGGGGAATAATGCTAATAATGATGTATCAGAAAATGAAAAAAAATCATGTTTTCTCAAAATCTATTTAAAATGTTCTAGTATTTATTTTCTCAAGATTCTATGCGATTTTCCTGATTTTCTAAAAAGTAAAAAGCTATTAAGAATTAATAAAATTTGGGGCTCCTGTGTGGCTCAGTTGGTTAAGCGTCCGACTTCAGCTCAGGTTATGATTTCATAGTCTGTGAGTTCGAGCCCCACGTCGGTCTCTGTGCTGACAGCTCAGAGCCTGGAGCCTGCTTTGGATTCTGTGTCTCCCTCTCCCTCTGGCCATCTCCTGCTCATGCTCTGCCTCTCTCTGTCTCAGAAATGAATAAAAACATTAAAAAAAATTTAAAGAATTAATAAAATTTGAAAAATGTATACTATGAAAACATTTCTTATAAAAAAGATGTAAGAACTATACAGTCTAAATTTGTTTGTTCATACAACCCAAGTAGGTCTAGTAATCTCTGTGTTCTACTTTGTGATAAAAGGGTATCATAGATTCCACTGGCAATTTTTAAATAATTGTCTTTGAAATTAGCATTTCCTATAGATTGTGATCCCCCCCTGAAATTCTTATATCAATGAGGTTGATCTCAACTGTAAGTATTAGCAAATCATGACTGCACTAATTAAAACACTGAGAAAACTTATTATCTCACATTAAAAGATATTCAGAGGTAAGTTAATTCAGCAGTCTGCTAGCATTATCAAGACTCAGGTTCTTCCTATTTGTCTTTATACCAAACTCCTATGTTGGTTTCATCCAAAAACATGTTCCACTCATGATTACAAAATGGTTATCATGAACCGTTGTCCTACTAGACTCAAGACCTCATATTTAGTACACAAATCATCCAGGGAAGAATCTCTACATCCATGTGGCATTGACTGAATCTGATTCCGTAAGTGCTCCTAAACTAATCACTGGTAAGAGAAATATAATTACATGATTAGAATCGATTCATCAGGATTCATCCCTGAAAGGACTGGCTCACAATCTATCAGGATTTAGCTCTGAAAGAAGGTCACAATTCATCAGGATTTAGCTCTGAGAGAAGGGCCAGGTCACAGGTTAGCAGGATAGACATTTGAAAAAATTATAGGGTTCTATATACAAGAAGTAATAGAGGAGATGGTAACATCTACCTGCTTCAGCAACTCTTAAGTGAATATGTATAATAAAAAAAGAAACTGGATAAATCCTATATTCTGAGAAAACTGAAGTATTTGCTCTAAGATGGTGGCAATGTTACTAAATGAGATTGCACTGCTTTCCAGCCTGTTTTCTATTTGTTACTTTTTTTCCCCTGGATTTCTCCTGCTGGCAAGAGCCTTTTAAGCTGCACCCTGGAGAAGTCAAGAATTGCCTTCCATCTTCATTAATATGCAGTATGTATTTGAGTAGTTTTGTTATTCGTGTGTTTTACTGATATTTATACTCAGTTCATTATGAACTTTTATAGGTGAGAATGTATGATTTACAATATTTACTGTGGCTCCGTAATGGTTTTATTATGCAGGCCTGGTTAAGGTTGTAAAACTGTAGCACTGCCTCACCTTAAGGGCTGCTCGCTGCTGCTGAGCCTTTCATTAAAAATTTTTGTGGCCATGGAAGTTAGCTCCAGTGACACAATTCCCCCGTGGAACAAGATTCTGGGGTGTGCAACTCATAGCAGATGAGATGATACAATTCCCCTTTTCCCAATGTTGAATGTAGTGGTTTCTGAAACCAGATCTGAAACATCACAGGTACTTTTTTCTGAATGTCACCCTAGCACATTTGTCCAGCTACAATGAGAAATCCTTTAACAATGAAGATATGCTTTATTCCAATGACATTTCAGGAAATGAAATTCAAATTTTCCGGCAGTGAGCTGTATTTTTTGGGAGTCAGCCTCTTCCAAATTTTCTTGTAGCACATGAAAAAGGTCAACTGTGGATAAAACTGGATAGCAGTAATTTATCATACTTCTCACTCTGCAAATCTCCTAATGGTTAACATAATCAAAAGGTTTTCATCTTGAATCTTTGTCCCCTTCTTTGTTCTCAATCTTTCAGTGCTAAGTTACCCTCAATAATCACAAAGAAAAATCACTATGAAAGGGAGCATATTTATTGCAATCTTTTTTGGTATTCAGTTTCACATATTTTGCAAAACAATTTCATATAAACATGGAGAAACAGAAACAAGCCTTTTCATAGGGAGAGATATTCCCAAATTGCCACATATATTTCTAAGAGATCTTGTAGATTAAAATTAGAAAGCTATACATACCCTGAACCTCCAAGCAATAAACTTCTCCCCTTCTTAGCCACAAGATAAACTAGTAAGAATATATCTTATCCATATTGTTTGAATTCTGATATACTCTACCTATATTGAACTCTGGTCAATATTTTATCTCTGCTTTTATAAAATATCAAGATATGCAAGAAAATACATGCATTCCCTTCCATTTAGCTTTTTTTTTTCCAATGGCTGATAATGGTTTAGTTGATTTTCAGTTTGGTTCTGCAACCATTTATTGAGTGCATGCCCAGGGCATTACATGGTGCTAGGTACTCTGGGAAGCACCAAAATGAGTTGTGACAAGACATTGATGACCCAAGAAGGAAGATAAAAAACAGACACATATGATTTATTTAAGTCTACCAGGCAGCCTTTAACAAGTGACATAAATTATCAATGGGGTGAAGATTCTCATCTCTACCACTCACTAAATGAAGAATTACATGAAACACTTTGTCACTGTTGAATGGATCAAAGCATTGGTTTGGTTAGCATTGGAGAGGGAGGTCTGGCAAGGTGCTTTTAAAGCGAGGAAATGAGGAAGATAAGATAGCTCTTTGAAAATTAAATCTTAGTATCAACCTAAGGGGAGAAAGAGATTGTCTGGGCAGTAGGACCCCACTGAAAATACTAGTATATTACTGGAAGATTTATTTTATTAAAAGAAGAAGCCATGGAGAGAGTCAGAGACACCTGAGTTCAGTGCTTAATTTAGCCATTGGCTAACTGAGTGAATGTATTAGATGGAAACTTGAATACTTCTGATTCTAATGACAGGTTATCACAAGGACGGTGCTAAATACAAATCACAAGGGTCAGTAAATACTATTTCCCACATATTTGCAAGACGGTCCATACTATTAGATGCCTATGGCTAGCTAATTTCACCTGATGCCATTAAACATTCAACATAACCAATTCCTTTGAGTTTTGACTCAATATGTAAGTTTTAATTCCTATAAAAACCTACGTTCAAAGAAGTGTTATTTTCCATTTTTTTAGTGTTTCCTATTGTCTCTATGTTCTTGAATTTTCATAGAAAATTTAAAACATTGCTCCTTATTGATTAATGTGGGTCTTCCCTCTTGGAATTTGGTGACACAAATATTTTGATCCATGTAATATCAATTTCATCCTGGTGTTTATCTCAGTATCACCAGTTTTTTAGTAAAGTATGACTCAACCACTTAATGGTTGCAAACCAACTAAGTTTTGTCTGGACTTTTCAAGAACCATATTCCAGCAACCTTTCTTAGGACCAAATGACTACCATTTGTAAATGCACTTCATGCTCCACTCATCTCCCCAATTGGCAATCTCCTGAATTTTCGGTTACTTGGCCACACCAGTTTTCACTTATATCAGTTACAAAAGGCCATATTTCATTGCGAGACTTAGTCTAGGAATTAAGTGACCTAGTTACATCAATAAAAATATTAAAGAAAGACAATTTCCTCAATTCCTCCTGATATAAATATCTGTAAAATATACCTTACTAGGATCTTTGTATACCTTCATTTGTTGCAACATACTTATCATTCATTCCAGATGTGTATGTAATGTGTGATCACTGAGAATTTGGTTACCTGTAAGCCAGTTTAAGCTCTGACCCCAAGGTGACTGTGTTTGGAGAAAACACCCGTAAGCAGATAACTCAAGCAGGTCATAAAGGTTACATGAGAACATAAGAGTGAGGTCTCAATCTGATAGAATCGGTGACCTTGAAAGAAGAAGAGACACCAGAGACCTCTCTCATTCTCTCCGCATACTTACTTACCCTGGGAAAGGCCATGTAAGGACACTGTGAGAAGGCACCATCTGCAAGCCAAGGAGAGAAGTTTCACAGAAGCCACTCTGCTGTCACTTTGATCTTCGACTTTCAGAACAGAGAGAAAATAAATAATCCACCTCGTCTACAGTGTTTTGTTATTGGAGTTTGAGTAGACTAATAGTCTCTAAGAAAACTGATAGGCGAATAATCTTCCAGTGTTTGGCTGAATCATATTTTAATTTGAGGTAAATCTGTAATATTGTTTTCTTGAAAAAAAATCATGGTGACAATGCTGGATTTCCAAAAAACACACTCTAAAAATATAAAATAAGATTATGAAGATATTCTTCTAAAATAAAGACTCAAATTTATTGTAATTTAAAACCAGGAGGAATTTAAACCTCACTGTCACCTTCATTATCATTACTTAGAATTTATAATTTAATGGCAACAAGTTTCTACTAACCACATTCTCAGAAATATCATTCTCTAGCCAAGTATCCTGATTCATTTTATATCCTATGTCACTGTCTGAAATCATTTGTTTTTAACCTTCGTGGCAGAATTCGTAAAACCTCTCCAGATGATTCTAATGTGTGCTTAAAGTTGAAAACAAATAATTTATTCTCAGCTTGGTCCCAGGAACAAGAAAAGATTTTGAAGATGATTGGTCTCATTCTTTCCTACTTTCCTTGTACCCACCATCTTTTTCCTCCCTCCCTCCCTCTCTCCCTCCCTCCCTCCTTTTCTTCCTTCCTTCCTTCCTTCCCTCATTCCTTACTTCCTTTTTTTTATTCCTGCCCTTCTTTCTTTTTCTTACTAAGGTTTTGTGTAGGGTGAAGTTAACAGCACAAGACTGAAGATTATTCCAGACTCTTCAAAAGAACACTCCATTGATCCCAAGATTTTGGAAGTGGTGACAAGCCAAGATTTGCAAGAATATAACAACATCCCTCTTCCATCCCCTCTTTTTCTGTATGGATCGTCTTTTATTTTTCTCTTGACTAGGAACTTGTCTTTCATCAAAATCTGAATTCTCTCTGTTATTTATAGTCGATCTCTATGATTTTAGTCTTTAAGCAGGTTCCAGATAGAAAACAAGTTGGAGTTTAAAAAAAAAAAAAGAAAAAAAAAACGTCTTTTTTCTCTGCAAGAAACCTACTTTTCTAATATATTGTATTAATATGGACTCAAAAAGTCAGCTCTAAGTCTCCTAGTTGATATAGCAATTTATTCTGAGTGGAATCCCCTTGTCCTTCTCTGAAGTGATAAGCTCAACATCAAGCCCTAATAGTAGAAAACTGCAGGAAACCATTTTATGTGACTAATTGAAATGTAAATCACATTAGTATTCTCAAATATGGCCATACCATTATTTGATCTTTATGCCTTGATTTTATTAAAAGCAAAAGAGGATGATAATAAGCTTCATAAGATTGTACTAAAGTTTAAGGAATGCAATCCATAATCAGTCTTTAAAAAAATACTTGGGATATGGTAAGCTTTCAATAAATGATATCTCACTGTTATCATCATTATTATATATACAGTGAAAATTTAGCATATATCTATATAAAAATCAATTTGACCACAATCATTTAGAACATACATAATCTCAGGAATTGGTAGAATAAATTATTCCTTCTATGAAAATAATACATTATTTTTCAAATTTATGTGAATTGCTTTGTCATATTTATAGTAGACTGATAAAAAAGATATTTTATTAGCTTGCAGTTGTTTATGTAGGGTTTTTTTTTTTACGTTAGGACAATTTTTACATGATAACTTTTATATTATCTGAGACAATATTTAAAGCACAGGTTGATTTTCTCCTTTGTCTCATTTATCTTGTCTTTTCCACTAAGTGCAACCAAGTAGCTGCTGCTAGGTCAGTCAAAAATGAGAAAAATGTCTTTATTTGGATTAACGTCATACCCCATATGAAAACATACTGGAAGGAGATTTCTGACGTTATAATATCCATTGTTCTGCCTCTCTGACTGTTACCCTTATTTGGAGAAAAATAATGCTATTCAAACTCTGCAATCCTCAAAAGCTTGTATATGGATATTTAAGTCAAGACATTAATATAATGTATGTATTAAAATTACCTTGCATAATTAAATAACTTATAATGTATTAGTCAATATTTGTTGAACAAAATGATCAAATGTATAACTTAAGTAAATGTAGGATATCCTCATTGATCAAATCTGAATAATTTATACACATTATCAGTTAAAATTTTACAACATGCTTTTAACAGTTGAGATACATGAGATAGAAAGTCAGCCATTTTAATGTTTACTATAGAACATGACTTCTACTTTCAATACCACCATTTCAGGGACTAAAAATAAATTTTTATTTAGTCTAATATACATTTATTTTCAGAATATATCACAGTCTAGATAAGGGTTTTAAATAAAAGTGTTATTTAAAGTGTTAGAAAATTAACTTAAAATCACTGTTGATCCAGGGGGGCTTGGTTTGTTCACTTGTTTAAGAGTTCGACTTCAGCTTAGGTCATGATCTCCCCGGTCTGTGAGTTTGAGCCCCCAGTCGGGCTCTGTGCTGATCATTCCTAGCCTGGAACCCCTGTCTCCCTATCTTCCGAATCTGTGTCTCCCTCTCTGTCTCTGCCCCTCCCCCACTCACACTCTGTCTCCCTCTCTCTCTCTCTCAAATAAATAAACATTAAGAAAAATTACTGTTGATCCAGTAGTTGCACTACTAATCAGATAAATATTTCCCTGCTATAAGACTAGTGTGACTAAAATATGTTCTACTGGTTGAACTTCTATATGCTCTCCCACGGTTCCCAGCCTGGATGCCTTTACTTCGGACCATGTGACAGTTCCAGACAATGAACCGAGAACAAAATTCACACTCCAGAACTTTATTCCTCTGCCATCATGGTCATGACAGTCATGTGTCAGGAAGAACAAAACACAAGACCACGGTGGCCCAGCTGATGTGTCAATGGATCACAGGCAGCTGCCTGAATCAGTTAGCTTCACCTGTAGCTGTGAGCAAGGCTTTATCCTGGTTAATGCAGATGGCGTCACTGGGATACGGTCAAGGATACAGAGCATAGTTGTTAACTTTGTTTTCTCTGTGTCAGACACACAGCTAAGAACATTATCTCCATGGCAACCCGGGTTGTCTGAAGTGGTCAGTAGTACCGCAGCTAAATAAGGTGTTAGGGACTGTCAACTGGACACAGAACGCATCCTGGCGGACTTTTGATATTTTGACTTTTTTATGAGTATTTATTTTATCTGATGGATATTCTATGTGATGGATTTTTTTGGAATCAGATCTCAGTTTTTATGAAACTTAGTATTTTCTATATAAATTGGCTAAGTTAAGTTACTTAAAGCATTCCATAAGCCTTATCTCCTTTTCTGTATTAAGGGGGGAATGAAAATAATAATATCTAAATAACTTCAAGGATGAATAAATGAGATTTTTTTAAACCAAGCACTTAGAACCCAAAAGGTGCTCCTTTTTAAAAAGTTTCTCTCTTCTACTGAATTTCCAGTGTTAGCTATGTTCTAAATGATAACTTACTAATACACTCCTCAAATGAGTCAACTAGCATTCCAGAACTAAGTGTTCCTACACCTGCCCAAACTACTCGTGGTGCTTCTGAGCAAGCAGGTACTAAAGGCATTCAGAAGGAGCCTCCCAAAACGTGCCACTTTGGCATGTGGATTATTTTTTTTTTAAATATATGAAATTTATTGACAAATTGGTTTCCATACAACACCCAGTGCTCATCCCAAAAGGTGCCCTCCTCAGTACCCATCACCCACCCTCCCCTCCCTCCCACCCCCCATCAACCCTCAGTTTGTTCTCAGTTTTTAACAGTCTCTTATGCTTTGGCTCTCTCCCACTCTAACCTCTTTTTTTTTTTTCCTTCCCCTCCCCCATGGGTTCCTGTTAAGTTTCTCAGGATCCACATAAGAGTGAAACCATGTGGTATCTGTCTTTCTCTGTATGGCTT
This sequence comes from Lynx rufus, assembly GCF_022079265.1. Lineage (NCBI taxonomy): Eukaryota > Metazoa > Chordata > Mammalia > Carnivora > Felidae > Lynx > Lynx rufus. The sequence goes on along the minus strand of NW_025814845.1, from coordinate 22,603,243 downwards.
ATTTCACTTAGCATCACACTCTCCAGTTCCATCCACGTTGCTACAAAAGGCCATATTTCATTTTTTCTCATTGCCACGTAGTATTCCATTGTGTATATAAACCACAATTTCTTTATCCATTCATCAGTTGATGGACATTTAGGCTCTTTCCATAATTTGGCTATTGTTGAGAGTGCTGCTATGAACATTGGGGTACAAGTGCCCCTATGCATCAGTACTCCTGTATCCCTTGGGTAAATTCCTAGCAGTGCTATTGCTGGGTCATAGGGTAGGTCTATTTTTAATTTTCTGAGGAACCTCCACACTGCTTTCCAGAGCGGCTGCACCAATTTGCATTCCCACCAACAGTGCAAGAGGGTTCCCGTTTCTCCACATCCTCTCCAGCATCTATAGTCTCCTGATTTGTTCATTTTGGCCACTCTGACTGGCGTGAGGTGATACCTGAGTGTGCACATGAAAAGATGTTCAGCGTCGCTCCTTATCAGGGAAATACAAATCAAAACCACACTCAGGCATGTGGATTATTTTGAGCTGAAGACAGGACCCAGAAGTCTCAGGGAGATCTTGTACCTCTCTTTTAACTGCCTCTAAAAATTTAGATAGAAGGCCTGGTCCAAGAATAGCGTTATCACCAGAGATAACTGCAGAGTAAGGGCTAAACGTGATAGATAAGCTGCGGGAAGCTTGGTAGGAACTGTTGATTCAAATTCCTCTTTACGTACCCTTGTCTGCATGGCATAACAAGTTTTGTTTACCAAGCATTTGCTCTTCCCATCATCCTGTGACTTGTCTTCCTTACTTTTGAAGTCCCAGACCCCCCACACCTTCCCCTCCACTCAGGATGCCAGATTAGCCTCAATTGCCTAACTGTCTTGGAGCCTCTCGTGTCTTGTGGGGCTGCCATGTGTATAAAATTAAACTCATTTTTCTCTGGTTAATCTGTCTTATGTCAATTTATTTTTTTATTTTTTTATTTTTTTAAATGTTTATTTATTTTTGAGACAGAGAGAGACAGAGTGCGAGTGGGGGAGGGGCAGAGAGAGAGGGAGACACAGAATCCGAAACAGGCTCCAGGCTCTGAGCTGTCAGCACAGAGCCCGATGCGGGGCTTGAACCCACGAACCGTGAGATCATGACCTCAGCCGAAGTCGGACGCTTAACCGACTGAGCCACCCAGAAGCCCCTGTCTTATGTCAATTTAATTGACAAATTTAATAGCCAAAAACACCTAGAAGTGGGGAAGGAAAAAGTCCTTCTCCCCTACAGTACCATGGAAATTTCCGGGAGATAAACTCCCCTTTCTAGAGACGCATCATCTAGCTAAAATCCATGAGGACCATCTTAAAATATATTTTAGTATTAAGAAAAAAACAGAAACAAAACTGGTATCATAACCTATTAACTCACAAGGACCAGTTGATGGAGTCAGGAAGTGGCTCACTTGGTTTACAAGCATTTAAATAATTTGAAAACCGATGTTTTGTACATTTTATTTCAGTTATTTGTAAGATTAGATCTTATTTCGAGTTAAACTTGGCCAATGTTAGTGTTTGTGATAGCATCAAGCTCTGGCCTATTAAAATATATCTGTTCTATAAGCACCACACACTGGGACCTTCTGTCTTCATTCTGGAAGAGATTAATGTTGCGGCCGCGGAATACAAAGGTTACACACCTTCTTGTTTTACCTTCAGAAACAGTGATAAAACGTGTATCAAACCCCCACTGGCAAGGAAACATGGTTTTAATCACTGTCTCCATTCTTTCACTTGCATAGTCCTCCCTCTAGCTGAATATCAAAGTGCCTCTTTAGTCAAAACAAAAATGAGTCCAGCAGGTGTTTGTTTCCTCCTTTGTTTGTTTTATCTCTCTTTAGGGACTATGGTCACCAATGCTTCTACACCACAGGCTATGTTGCAAAGAAAAAAAAAAATGCTCCCTATAAGTGACAACAGATTTATTTAAATAAACCCTCACTGGGTGAAAATCCCACTTCTGAGTTGTAATACATTTGGTATGTCACATAGTATATTTCTTTGGCTAGGGAAGTCTGGATGGCTCAGTTGGTTAAGCCTCCAACTCTTGATTTCAGCTCAGGTCAGGATCTCATAGTTCCTAGGATCAAGCAAGCCCCTCATCCGGCTCAGAGCCTCCCTAGGATTCTCTCTCTCCCTTTCTCTCTCTGCTCTTGCTTCCTCTTTCTCTCCTCTTTAAAATAAATAAACATTTATAAATAAATAAATAAATAAATAAATAAATAAATAAATAAATTTCTGTGGCTAAAAGGTTGGCAACTGTATGCGTACAATAAAAGAGTAAGAATAGGTAGGCTGGCAGGCTTAGGCCAATCTTTTTTGTTGTTTTTTGTGTTTTGCTTTTTCATTTTGCTAATAATAAAGTAAGTGTTGTGAAACTTCGTAGAGGAAGCCGCGTTTAAAATCGACTTTGGAGTCCAGCAGGAGGAGCCCTCATGCCCTACCTCATGCATTCCCAACAGGAAAACCCCATGTTACTATTCCAGCGGTAGAAAGGAGCAATTTCTCTTTGCCCGGCAACAACCTCAGCCACTGAGAAAGTACCACAACTTAGCCAATGAGACACCGGCAGCACCCTGACTTCTCACTTTCCTCCAAAGGACTTTCATTCGAAGCAGTCCCTCCCAGCTTCCTCCTTTTTCTCCATGAAATAGCATTCCTTTGCTTTAAACTCTGGATTGTCTATGGTTTGCCATAGCTTATATGTCCCAAATCACATTTCTTCTGTTATTCCTAAATAAACCTATTTTGTTGGGAAGATAGCTAGTTATTTTCCCTTTTTTTTAAGTATATTTATTTATTTGGACACAGAAAAAGAGCAACCCAGTGGGGGAGGGGCAGAGAGAGAGAATCCCAAGCAGGCTCCAGGTGCTGTCAGCTTGGAGCTTGACCTGGGGCTGGAACTCAGGAACCCTGAGATCATGACCTGAGTGGAAACTAAGAGTCAGGTTCATGACCAACTGAGCCCCCCAGGTGCCCCTAGTTGTTTTACTTTTAAGGTTGATAGTAGACAAATATACTTTGTTGTATTAAATACACCTATAATATACTATGAAATATTTACTATAATACAATTTCTAAGAATTTACATTATATTTTTAATAAAAATAAAAACAATGAGAAATAAACAGGACTAATTTCTTCTGATTAGCAGGACATTAAACCAATGACAGTACTTGGTAATCATGTGGTGTTTCATGGCTTAACACAATAAAATATCGTGACTTGTCCTATTTTTCTTGTCTAAGCCCTATTAATGTTAGTACTGTTTATTTTAATCTCCTTTTGCTCTTCTGAAAATTTACCTAAATTTTGTGTTTTTTTAATGAGAAATATGAGTCTTCCAAAGACCAAGTACGATGGATAATACATATGTAACTTATTTTTGGTATTATCTTTCCTTTCTATGGAGAAATCAAGATTTTACTGATTCATTTAGTTTACATTTATTCTAGCATATTCAGTGTTTAATTATCAAAAAGACAACAGCATCAATTTCTTTCAAATATTTATTTGAGAAGGAGAAGTAAATGATTAGAAAAGTATGAAGCAACTATATTGTAAAAGCATGCTATATACACTTAGTAGCTACTGTAATTTCGCTGCCAACAATTATTTTTAATTTTCTAGTTTTTGTAACTCTTTGGAAAATTCCCCTCATACCACTATATAGTAGAGGTAGATGTTTCCATTGTGATGCTCATTCTCCCTGGCCAAAAGTTGGGTGCATTTCTCAATGTAGGCCAGTCTTAGTGTTTCTGGAATATTGATTGTTTCATAAGGGTACATAATTCAAGTAGAACCAAACAGCATCTTTTAGATAGTTAAATAAATCAGGAGTAAGATTGTGTGTGTATGTGTGTGTGTGTGTTCTCCTAAAATTTCTATCATTGCAACACTGGAATAAAATGAATGCAATACTATTGATATCCGTTTTCTACATCATACAGAAAGAATCTTTTATTATAATAGAGACAATATACATCAAGAAACAGAATCTAGTAAGAAAAAGAAATAGAAAAAGAGAGTGAAAAAAAGCATGAATGAAAAAGATAGAGAGATGGAAATAGAGATAGGTTGAGGGAGAGAGAGAGAGAAAGAGAGAAAGGGAACAAAAACTGTTGGCATAATTTGAATTTGAGTTCCTGGATCCAAATGTAACTAAAGCCCGACTTCCCCATGTATTTCCCAATTACCGGAATCAGTAAATTCCACTTAAAACTTAATAAAAATAGCACTATTGAATGTTTATGTCACAGAATGTTAAAAGTTACCCTTCCACTGTCTCAAGTTTCTTCACAGGGCTGTGATAGAGGACAAGGCTCTAAATCCTACAACCTCAGATGAGGTTCTCAGACAACTTTGCAGACTTGCTAGGAGATACTGTAACTCATTCAGGCTGCACATACCATTTACTCTGAGGCTATTTGATAGACAAAAATATATATATATATATATATCTAGATCTAGATAGATAGATAGATAGATAGATAATTTTTTTTTCTTTTTTCAGCTAGAAAAGGCCAGAGGGGAGAATTTCTTTGGAAAGACTCATTCCCCTACTCTGTGTTTTCACCAACCCTTTCTGCCCAAGGGCAGGAGGAGAGGGTACTTTCCTCTCATTCAATCTAAAAGATGGGAGAAAGAGTATCTTTAAATGTCATGACACTTTAAAGGAAGGGGACCCTATGATTTAATAGTGGTTCTGGTTACACAAAGGAAGCTGCCATATATTCATTTCTTCACTAAATATTATTAAATACTTCCTAGATTCCAGGCATTATTCTTCATGGTGGATAAAACAGTAAACAAGTGGAATGTTGCTGCTGTCATGGGGTTTACATTCCATTCCATTGGAAAAGACAGAAACAAATAAAATGACACAATGAGGAAGACTACTTCACTCAGTATGATGAAGAAATTAAGCAGGGTAAAGGGGATCGAGAGTGACTGAGGATGGGATAAGACATTACAGTCTGGCATGGCCTTTCCAAAGAACTAAAGAAAGGAAACCAGATCCTACTTTTAACCCAATCACAGTGTTTCTAAGAAACATAAACAATGTTTCCAACAGACAACAATACATAATCTAACAGGGCAAAGACAAGATCAAACTTCAGGTACAAGATTGAATACATTTCCTACCTTTGAGTAGTTGCTGCTTTATTGCCTGGATCAAATCTTGCCCTGCTTTATTCTTTCTTCCTGCCATACAAAATGATTTAGACTTCCACTTCTAGAAAAGGCAGAAGGCCTGTGATCCAGGATCATAAATAAGGAGAGAAAGAGGGTTAGGAGATGGTGTTAGAAAGGCAGTCAGATTATTAGGACATATAGACAAAGGAGATTGAACTTTATTTGATGTGGATTGAAGTCCTTTGGAAGATTTTAAGCAGAGAAATAAAACAATCTAACTCTAAAAGATTACTCCCATTACTGTGTGTAAAATAGATTGATGAGGTGGGCCACAGGGTGATGATGACAATAATAGAAGCAATGAAACCAATTAGACCATTTTTCCTTGTCTAAGTAGGAGATGATAGTGGTTATGACCAGTTTTAGAGGTAAGAAATGTAATAACTAATGCATTATGTGTAAATTTTAAAGGTATGGCCAATAGGACTGTCTCTGGAATTTGATGTAAAGGTGGAGAAAAGGGAGAAACTATGAAAGACTTTTGGATTTTTGCTTCAACAACTGAGTTAAGGGTGGTGCTATTGACAGTCACAGGAAAAAGTGGGACAACAAGGTTTAGTAGGAAAATAAAGATTTACCTTTTGGTGAGTGAATATGTTGAACAGATATTTGGATATTAAAATATGAAACTGACAGCTATATTGATGTTGGGACCCAATCAACCTAGAAATGGTACAGTTATTTCCATGATCCTATGATGTCACATATGTGTTGTTGTTGTTTATCACTACACTATGGTTATGCTAAATTATATAATTAAAACCACTGTGATGGAAATGCAAAAAGAGAATTCAAAATCGTCATGAATAACACAATAAAAACTTTAAAAACCAGTATCTCATATAAGCAGTAACACACTTTTATGCAAGTTATTTGGTTAAGAAATCTATAACTAGAAGGGGCGTCTTAGTGGCACAGTTGGTTAAGCATCAGACTCTTGATTTCAGCTCCAGTCATGATTACAGGGTTGTGGGATTGAGCCCCTCATCAGACTCTGCACTGACAGCGTGGAGCCTGCTTGGGATCCTCTCTCTCCCTCTCTCTCTGCCCCTCCCTCACTCATGGGCGCATGTGTGCGCGTGCTCTCTCTCTCTCTCTCTCTCTGTCTTTAAATAAATAAATACATAAACTTAAAAAAAGAAATATATAACTAGTATAATAAACATGACACTTTACCTTGAAAAAGTCATGAATTTTATTAACATTACTTGTGGAATTTGCTTGCTGTATGCAAGAAGAAGAGAACAAAAGAAATATAGAAAATGAGTGAAATAAAAAAGGCCCAAAGGGAGAAAAAGAACAGAGAAAGAGAGGAAAAACAAACAAAAAAAAAATAGAGTGAAGGGAGAAGGGGAAAACTAAAAGGAGAGGAGTAGTCACTGAACCAGGCTGACCACAGAAAGGGTTGCAGCTCGTGGTTTCAAGATTGTAAAGTCATGGGAAGAATGTTATTGAATTGAAAGGAACATTGTACCAACGGATATGGATGGATGTGGTTCCTTGTCATCAGGAGACGTGTGCATGTGTGCATTTTGTGTAGTCCTACTCTGTTAAGTTCAACTGAGTGATTTTCTGCGCTTACCTAGTATTTCTCTATGACAAAGTTGTAAATAAGCAAATGTACTCAAATCGGTTCCTAATATGAAAATTGCATTAAACAAATTTGCATTTTCAAAATAAGCATTAATGGCAGAACTGACTATATTTAAAGCCAAGCAACTAGATAACAATGATAACAATAGTAATAATTATTCTACTATGACTAGTATTGTTATGAGTATTTGGTATTTACAAAATGTCAGACACTATTCTACAGTTTTTATGCATATTAATTTGTTTAATCCTCACAAAATGTCTATGAGAAGAAAATATTTCAGAAAGAAAGACGTGGACAGACTTTGGACTTTGTGTGATGGAGCTTGTTAGTAATTAGTAGTAGTAACTAGTTAGTAGATGAAGGTGATTTCAGAGAAAACTGGCTAAAATCCCTTTGGGAAAATATTTTTTTTCTAATTTCAACTGCATTCACAAGATTAAAGTTTCAGTCTTCTTTCAATCAAGGTTATCATATATGGTTTGCCTCAACTGTGGGAGTAATTTTACTACCAAGGGGAGAATAAAGTCAATGTTTTGATGACTGAGTATTGTTGAACCATCCCTGAATTTTGCCTGTAACAAATATTAAAGTTTGACCTACCCGATCCAATTCTAGAGGCTCTAGGTTATGGGTGGATGGATGGATGGATGGATTTGTGTGTGTGTGTGTGTGTGTGTGTGTGTGTGTATTACATATGTGTGTATTTCATATATATTCTCTTAAAACTTGAATTCCACATAGGACCCACATTATGAAGTTGATATATTCACTTATAAATTACACATTCATAAATCTGATAAAATCTAGATTTTCAACAGCTTCTGATAGTTTCTGCCCACAAGCAGAATTGATGTAGAAAGTGAAGGGACAAGATACCATATGGCAGGCAAAAAAAAAAAAAAAAAATCACTCCTTGAGGAGACAGAAAGGAAAGTCTGGCCCTTGGATATTTTCCATGTTTCTATAATGACAGCAAGAAGTTGAGAATTTTCAGGAAAGAAGGTGATGATATATAGACAATAAAACCTTGTTTGGGTAATGAAATTTGTGAGAATGGAATGTCACAGGAATCTCACAGAGAACAAGAGGAAACCACAGGAAGGTTAAGCCACCAGGCTGCAGGCTCAGGGTGGCCTCAAGACCCGCCCAAGTTTGTGCCACAGAAACCATTTGCTTAGGTCCAACATGGTGGTGTCCACCCTGGGTACTCTCTACCTCTCCTGACTTCACCAGAGCTCCCGTGAACAGTCTTTAATTAACAATGACTTTAAATCATTCAAAGGTCTTATTGGGAGCATCTGAATGGGTGATCTTGAGGTATTTACTCTGCAGAGACTGCTACATGTTCAACAAAATTCTTTTCCTTTCCCTCAGTATTTCACAGCCTGCCTGTTAGATGTGGCCATGTCCCTGAGTTCTAGCAAAGGGTGTGTGAACGTGGACTGAAGTGATTTCTACCACTTCTACTCTTACCTCATCGATGCCTCTCATGGGATCTTCTATTCTCTTGCTTCTCCTCTCCTGTCTATGAAGTACCAGTGCACAAGATGGCCTCAGAAGCCACATGTTAACATGACAGAGCTTCTGTCATTCTGTCTTTGAATGAGTTTATGTCACAAGGTTCCAATCAACAGGCAACCATATATCAACACTCACTGGTTTTGCAAGAGATCTGGCATCTCTTTACTGGAATGGTGACGAGTAATGCCAAAACTGGTCCTCATTAACGTGCCCTGTTCAAGATCATTCACTGAGGGCTAACTACCTAGTGGGCACACTGCCTAGTGTTTTGTATGTTTTCTCTCATTCAATCTTTTTTTTTAAAGCATTGTGTTCAGATAAAATAATAAAATGATGAGAAGAAGGCAATTTTATTTTTGCATTGCAAGTCTTCCGCCTCTGATAGAGGTATCTGGTGTGATTTGAGATTTTAATAAATTGAATTTTGTTGCAAGATCAAGGAAACCTCAAATTCATAATCTTCCTGTTTAAGTTCAGCCTGCTGGAGGAAGAACAACACACAAAAGAGCAATGAGAAATGGAAAATGCAAGCACAACTTTGTTATTAACTGGTGTAGTGTCTCTTTCCACATGCTGGTCTCTTTGGCAAACCCTTTAATAGGCCCCAAATCTCTTACTTGGCAGAATAGTGCTATACCCATGTGTTTGAATGTTTAATGCAATATAGCTCCAACTACTACTAAATGTGGCTAATTTACTGTCCTGAAACTCTCTAAAATAGGTCCCTCTTGGATTGTAGCAAGCAAGACAGAGGGGTGGGCAGAAGGAGAGCCTTCCCTTTCCTCCAAAATGTAATAAGCTTTTTAAAAATAACTCCATTTCCAACGCTCACTCTTTGAAATTAACCTCTCTTTTACAACTCCTTTCTTTTATTTCCCTACTCTCTAATTACAGCCCAACCTGTTCATTATCATTGTGACCTGTAGCCCCTTGACCTACTCCCTATTCTCCTAGGTCAGTATTTCTCAATATGTAATTAGAGCAAAATTTCTCATGATTAGAGTGATATTGCTCAATACATAATGTAGAGCACCTGTGTCAGAATCACCTGGGGGTACTCATTACAATGTAGAACCCTGGCTGTACCTTATTCCTACCGTATTAGCAAATTCATGCTGGTGCCAGGGAAATTTGATCAATAACTGCGAGTTAGATTCATACCTGGAATGAAGGGTGAGAATATGAGACTCAAAAACTCGGGCCATTTCAAGACATGACCTGGCATGTGCCTCACTCTGCCTCTAGATTATACAAATGAGAAGCTTTTAAAGAATACATCTACTACAGCTTAGAAGGCCACACTTTTTGTCAATCGGCAGCCCTAGAAAGTCCCCATTTTCGATCTCCACTCCCTTCTCTCAAGTTATCTGGCATTCCTGGAAATTCACAAAAAAAAAAAAAATCTGCTAATTGAATTCATTGTAAATCATTGCTTTCTAACTGTGGCTGGTCCCTTCATGTTGCCTGTCAATTTCATACTTCCTGTCTCCCACAATCTCCCAAACAGTCTCTCCCCATCCTCACCTCAAACCTTCATGCCCATCCCTAATGCTCCTATTACTCTTATGCAAAACCAGTTGCCAACAGAATTTTATGAAGGCATCAGCCTTCCTTTCCAACTCGGTGTATCTTTGCTGAACACCTTCTGTTTACTCACAATTTTGAGAAACAAATTCCCTTCTTTCATGTCAAAGCTAAGTCTGCCTTTTTCCGTGGATATCATCCCTTTAAATGGAGGCCTCGCTCATCTCTTCCCCAGCTTTCGAGGCACATTGAGCTCCCATACCGAAAAGAATTTTTTCTGGTCATTCCTTATGAATGTGTCTCCCACAGATTAGTCCACTATGACTCTTTCACCACCAAATATCATAATAGAATAGCTTGCCCGCATTGCCTCACTTTTTTCCTTCACCTACTTTTAAAACTTTGCAGTGGTTTCTCCGTCTCTTATCAGAGAAGAATTACCCTCTGAAAGGACATCATAATCTCCTGATGGTGATGCTCAACAGTAGTTTCATCCTCCAAATTCCATACGGTATTTAACGTTGCTGCGGCCGTTCCTTCTTTACACTCTTTAGTCCTTTGGTCCCATATGTGACATGTTCCTGGTCCTTCTGTGTCAACTCTGTGCTTCTTCTTTACTACATTCTTCCTCATCCCAAATGTAAATGTTCCTGACAGTTCTGTCCTCAACTCTCAGGCTCCCATTGAGGCAAGTATCAATAGGAAAACAGCAAGTCCAGTGTGTTGTATGATCTGATGGGAATGAGCAAAGGGCGCTGTGTGTCCTCACAGCATAATCATGGCCAAGCCTTTGGAGCATTCTTTAAGTGAACTTGAATGGTGAACAGGAGCTAGAAACATCAAAGGCAGAGAAGGCTTTCTGGCAGAGGAAATGGAAATGAAAGATAGCACCCTACAAGATCAGATCTTTGCCTTTTAACAATTTTGGTTAATTTTTAGTCTTTTGAAGCCCTCAAATACATTATCTTGAATCTTTTGTAAAAATGAGCTTCCTTTGGGGGGGTGGGGAGAGGAAGGAAAAGAAGGAGGGGGAGGAAGAAGTTAAGGAAGGACAATTATAAAACCAGTCCTGATCCCTGGCTCCAGAAAGCTGTGGAAGTGGTTTGAGGTAAGTCAAAGTTTCTGCACATGTTTTCATTACATTTTATATGGGATCAAATCTCAAACAGAATTTTTTCTTGCTTTATTACATAGAAGGGATATTAGAAGGTTTAAATTTTATTTATCAAAGTCAACCAACTTTTCCCCCCCACATGGCATGAGAGCTTATAAAAAATAAATTTCCAACAACCTTCTGAGAGGTATTATTAGGTAGGGCTTTATTTGCTATTGAAATGACAAGCAGCAAATTCTCCATTTCCCTTATTCCTTTTTATCTGGGGTAAAATAAGTGGAAAACATCACCATTGATGGAAAAATGTTTTGGCACACTCTTCCTTCTCATCTCTCTGTCAGCATTTTAATACCATTCAGGCTGAGTTCAAGAAGGTCATTTCTTAATATACGTTGGAACATGCAAAGGCTTTTATAAATAAAACTAAACCTTTCTGCCTTTTGTCAGTTTGCCTGTGTTGTACAGAGCGTTCTTTCCCCTTCCTGCACTGATCACATTATTTCCTTTTATTTTTCCAAGCCCAACCTCACCACAAACTAATGCATCAAGCTTATTTCTTAGCATGTAATACCTTGCACTATTTAAGTGTTTGTTTACAAAGGCCTTGCCTTAAAATAGAGCAGGGGAAGAAGAAAGTGCAAAAGACCAATTCTATTCCCTAATATCATTAATGGGAAGATTTATTGTCACCGAAAGTAGTGCATTGCTGACAATAGCTTTGGGAAAGCCACATCTGTTTATACTAATGCTTAAGGAGCAGGGTATGTGACAAGGAATGAGAATATGCCATTTGATTTGCAGCTATTACCTGACTTCAAAGACAATGGATAGGCACATAAATAAAGACAAACCATTATTACAGTGTGGCAACTGGACCTCATTTCCAAAAGCTGAAGCCTGGGTTTAAGCAGACCGCAGAATTACTACACCACAGTAAATGATATTTTAATAAATGATAGATATTTCGTTTTCAAATAAAATGGTTTTTGTTTCAGAAACCTTTTAGGTTGGCTTTTAAATGTCATTTTTAATGTGAATTTCCTTTTATCATTTTATAAAAACCAAATCAGATCGCACCCCCTCAAGAAATTTTTACTTTTCTTTCTAAGTCATTTATTGGTATATGACATAACAGTGTATTTAAAAAAAAAACTCACTCCATTTTGAAAAACAAAAGATACTTTATGGGGGGTGCAGACATATAAGACTTCTGAATATTGACTGACATAAAAGAGAGTCTCTTTGAAGTGTAAGATTGGTTTTAATAGAACATCTCATGATTTCAAGAAAAAAATACGGAGTCTTAGGGAAATTCTAAGATTCCAAGTATGAAATAGGTTTGGAGATGAGGTCTAATTCTGGGAATCAACATTGCCAAAGCCAACATTTGTCATTCTCACTTAATTCCACACTGGAATTAGCCAGGCTCTATAAATACGTCTTAATGGCAGAGTGCTTTGGAAGTAATACAGATAGGATATTTATAAAATGATGCCTTTTAATCGCTCAATCTATTCCCATGCAATCATCCACATTGCTCAAATAACTGTTATGCATTTTTACAATGGAAATAGTATTAAATTTCTAGGCATTTTAAACAACAACATAAACTTGAGAAGACAAGTCCATTTATGAAGTTATTTCCATCAGTCTATACCCACAGTGACTGTGGACAGACCAGTCACCAAACTGTCACTGAAATACTTGTGTGTTTGGTAATGTATAGGATACATAGATGGATAAGACACGGACACTCCAAAATGAAGATCATTCATAGGAGATAAGGAAAACAGAAATTTTAACATGGAACCTTAAGCAAAGGGAATGTGTGCAGGTTAAACTGCTTGGGAGCAGAGCCGAGCATTTGATGCTGCTCCAACAGCCTGGAATTCCAAAGAATTCCAGACCTTAGAGGATGAGTAATTTGTAAGTCACTGAAGACAGTAGAAAGAATTCAAAACAGAGATAATACCCAGAATGAAGGTACAGTCTTAATATTGCATGGCATGTTCTAGAAAATCATGAGCCACTATCTTGAGGAGTGGTTACAGTGTATGGAAGACAGGGAGGTGGCATGCTTGTAAGTAAATCTGGAAACATAAAAGGACCCTCTCCTTAAACTGTTAATATGTGTTTTGAGGAAACTGGGTTGCATATAGTCTGAAACAATATGTACAGATATACTTCGCATTATCTATAGTTGATCAGAGACAGACATTTATATGTAAGGGAACTGGGGTAAATTTGCACTTACAGCCTACCGTGTGCTATGCACTGAAGTGTGTATCATTCATTATCATTTTCTGTCCACTACTCAAAAGGTTTTATTTCTCCCATTTCACAGTTCAGGAAACTGAGTCTTAAGAGAAGTGTCCTTGTTTGTCCCAGACTGCTAAAGTCTGATAACAGACTGACAGCAAAGATGGAAAAGACTGGTGATTAGGAACACAAATTCGAGCTAGACGACTGAGAGCCAAAACTCAGCACCTACATGTGCAAGATTTGTGACTTTTGGACAAGTGCTTAACATCTCTGAGACTCGGTTTCCTTTTCCATAGATGGAAATAATAATAGAACCTACTGCATAGTGTTGTATGAAGTATAGTGTGCTAAACATTTAGAATAATGTCTGGCAATTAGTGCTATGTAAAAGTTTGTTGTTGTATTGTTACCATCATTATCTTTATGAAGGAAAGAACAAGACCAGGACGCAGAACATGACAAGCTATCTCTTCAAGGCAAATTAAGATTTGAAGGCGACTACCTCCCTCCAATTGAAAATATAATTTCTGAAAATGACAAAGAACCCATTTAGCTTGTATACATGTTATCTCCACAAACCTCAAAATGTGGCACCATTATTTCCCCATTTTATAGAGAAATTTGAAATTTCCGGAAGTTAAGTCGCTTGCACAAGTTTCTGGAGGGACAATGATAACAAAATTGGAAACAATTCCCAATCAAATTGGGAAGCACTGCTTCCCCTTAACATTTGTACAGTTGCTACCACTCTACCAGTCTGTGTGTATTTGAGAACGTCCTATGGCTCCAGAGGCCAGGGGCGGGGGTGCCGAGAAGACTTCACCAGGCAGGTTGCAAATAAATTAAGTTTTAAAGGGTAAATAAAAACTAAAATGCAGTCCTAAGCAAGAAGACTTTGCCAGGGAGAGGCTCCAAATAACAAGTATATTCAGGGAACAGAGAGCCCCATTTCATTGGTGATGCTCATGATGCTTTTGAGAGACTGGAGGAAGAAGGAGGGGACCTCAGCAGAGGCCAAACCTAGCATGACTTTATGTACCATTCTATGGTTTTGATTTGATTTTTCCTCTCATAGCTATCAAGAGTCATTAAAACACCATGAGCTTGGGAATGACATGATGAGTAAGGGCTCATTCCGGACGTAGCATAGAAAAGACCGTACTATGGAAACAAAGATTGGCTGAGAAGCAATTCAACGAATGAGGATGCTGTCAACAAAAATTGAAAGAGTAAGCATGCAGAAGTATTTGGGCCTACACGTTTCTTAACTTTCCAAATGTCAGTGTCTCCTCCATATCTTCCTGGTCTCTTGCACCTTAGTCCTGCTTTACTCAAATGGCCATTGTGTCCTAGCTAAGGCTGTCTTTCTGAACAAGAGATAGTGTACTTCCTTTTTCAAATATATATATACATATATATATATATGTGTGTGCGTGTGTGTGTGTGTGTATTTTTAATTAGCTCAGCTTGCTTATATCACTCTTCACTACTAAATATGATACTACTTTCAATTTGCATATTTTCATTTTAGCAGAAACATTTCCCAAGGTATTCCTCAATTGGAAAGGTTCTTCCTAAAGTTCTAAGTTTAAGCATAGACTTCTCTCAGAGAGAACCACCACGTGAAGGGTATCTCATACTCTTGACAGATCTCACACTTGAACTTGGACATATCCATGTAGAATGTTACATAGGTGCAGAAATGCACTGTCAGGGTTTTAAGAGAAGATGTTCATCAAACAACATTAAACTCCTGTTGTGTCTCAAGAGTGGACCATACTGCTTGTAGTTGAAACAATAATCTTACAAATTCTCTGTTTATATTGCTCAACTGCACCATTTTATTTAATTTTTAATTTAACATTAAATGTTTATGGATTCAGTGTGCACATTTTATTAGACTAAAGTTGTATGACTTTGGCATTCACTTATT
This sequence comes from Lynx rufus, assembly GCF_022079265.1. Classification (NCBI taxonomy): domain Eukaryota; kingdom Metazoa; phylum Chordata; class Mammalia; order Carnivora; family Felidae; genus Lynx; species Lynx rufus. The sequence continues at coordinate 22,588,061 of NW_025814845.1, read as the reverse complement.
TATGTTATGCTAGGAAACTTAAAATATAGAAGTGTCCCATGCACCCTTCAAATCCTTCTCTCCACATTCATTCAGCATCCAATGTATTCCATGTCATACAGTATTTCTAAGTGCTAAAGATACAGTCATTACTGTATTCACCAAATTTATTTTGTGCCAGTCAATGGTTAATGGTTGAGGACAGACACAGTACCTGCCTTCATCTAGCTCATCGTCTAATGCTATTTTCCAAGCTGCGGTCACAAAACATTGCTGGGTAATGAAATTGATTGAACTGATCATACAATGACTATTGTACTTCCAAAATCAAAATATAGTTAAAGTGGGTAGAAAATATCAGAGTGCCTAAAACAAAGTAAGGATAGTATTATTTTTCTTATGAAATTTTATGCGTGAGGGGATTCAGGTGTCCTGGGTTGAAGAGTAAAATTTATCTTGTCCTAAGCATCATATTCTTTAAATAAGTTTGTAAAACACTTATCTAAGTAAATGAATGCATTGATTAAAAAGTATGTAATTCTATCCTCAAAGGAGCTCGGATCTTGGTAGATAAAAAATACATTTAAACAGATAAGTTACAACATAGAGTGATGAATGAAGCAGTAGCAGCATGTATGGAAAATAGAAGAGGCATAGAAATTGGTTTAGTCTCTTTGTGCCAAGCAAGAACCTGGCCTGGTTTTCCTTTCTCTCTCTCTCTCTCTCTCTCTCTCTCTCTCTCTCTCTCTCTACCTTTTTTGTCCTTTTTTTCTTCTTTTTTTCTTTTTTTTAATCATAAAAAAGAAAAGCCATAGGACTTTTTGACTTAATACTCTATCTTGTGACTATAAATATCTATTATGCCCTAACTTTTGGAAGAAGAATCTACTTACGTTTCCTTTGGGGCTGTTCTCACACATTTTAGCCTGCATTCCCCTAAGGGCCGCATTTGGATAGAATTGTCTTTGCCAGCCACGTGACCCTACAAATGAGATTCCAGAAGGCAGGCATCCCGCACACTCAATGACAGTCTTCCTCCAAGCTGATCCCTGCTCCTGGTCAAACAACTTTAGTTCTACCACATCTAGAGATCCCCTTGCTCCTTTGTGTTATCTCAACCTTCACAAATTTCAGTTTCAAGTTGTTTCTAAATTACCAGCTGAACTCAAGTGTGGTTCAATTATCGCCTAGCTAATGCAAGCATAAGTTTCTTTTTTCTGTACTAGTCACTGGGGTAAGCAGTACAGGAGAACGATTGAAAGGGTTCTTGTCTTCAAGAAATTTACTCCCAGTAGCCAATAATAATTTCAGCATATAATATTACATGTAAATATACAACTATGTGCTATGGTATGAAATATGTAAGTCTATAAAGGAATATTTCCAGGAAAACCAAATTTAAATTTGGGGTGGAATTCACAGAGGACCTCACCAAACCCATCATTTTTGGTTGCAAGTGAAAGATGCTATAGAAGCAACTGTATGATGGGTGATGAAGGGAATGGCAAAGAGGAAGCATTATTGGTAAAGGAAAGGATATCTCTAAAATACATGTAAAGGCCTTGGGTGGAACATGGTGAATTCGGGGAGCTGAAAAATTGGCCATAGTGGGAGCAAAGAGGAGATTGAGGACAATAGCAACACGATGTATGACTGGAGATACAGAGACACAAGGACTAGGCTATGTGGGCCATTTGTATATGTTCAACATTTGAAATGTTTTTGAGAGAGAGAAAGACAAAGAGAGAGAGAGAGAAGAAGCAGAAGTAAAGAGAGAAAGAAAATCTTACAAAGGTTCCACACCCAGTGCAGAGCCTGATGCGGGGCTTGATCTTATGACCCTGATATCATGACCTGAGCCAAAATCAAGAGTCAGACACTTAACAGAATGAGCCACCCAGGCACCTCAAGATTTGGGCTTTTTAGTCTTGTTTTGTTTTTAAGTTTGATTTATTTATTTTGAGAGAAACAGAGACAGTGTGAGCGTGGGAGGGGCAGAGGCAGAGGGAAAGAGAGAATCCCAAGCAGGCTCCACACTGCCTGCACAAAGCCTAATGCAGGGGTTGAATTCATGAAACCCTGAGATCATGAACTGAGCAGAAATCAAGAGTTGTACACTTAATTGACTAAGCCACCCAAGCACCCCTTGGCTTTTTGTTCTAAGAGTAATAGAAACTCATTGGAGGGCTCATGGCGCCCAGATGTGTGGAAACAATTACAAAATGCGAGGTGCACTTAATATCTTTTATTTATCATAATTCATGGCACAAACATTGTTTGACTTCTGGTAACTATGCCCAGTAGTATATTTATAGGTTCTCTTAGTGAAAAATGCATGATACTTCATGCATACATAACATTTATAAACATATCATTTAAAGAGATTATTTTATGTCTCCCATAAACAGTAATAGCACAATCTGTAGTAAAGTAAATGATGTTAAATTGAGAATACTGTATTTGCTTTGTTTCTCTATACTCATTGGCTCACTGATTATTATCACAAGATGATATATTGGAGGTGTCTTCCTTATCGTTCTCTCGTTGTCTTTTCTTACTCAAGGTGATTTCTAAATACCAAAGTGCACAACCAAAGAAAACAACTTCACTTCATTACCAACTCATCCCCCCCCAATTTCCTTAAAACCACTTAAAAATGATTTCTCTAAAACTCTTTACAAAATAAGTTTTAATTTTTTTCAACCCTCCTGTGTTCTCTTCACAACTAATATGAACAAGCCGTTGCATCAAAATTAACAGGAAATGGAAAACTCACTGAAACAAGAATAGTCTAGTAGTAAAATTAAAACATACCAAATACGCTTATCTCTGTAAGATAGTGTGAGAAAAAGAGCAGGCAAAGGAGAGGAAATTGGAAGGCTGAGTGGTACCCAAACTCTAGATGAACAAATGTTTCACAAAACAATACTTAACTCATAAGTCAGAGAGGTGAAAATACTGAAGTGCATCATTATTCAGCCTAACCTATTAATTTCCCTCAAACAGTCTCTAATGGCTCTGGAGACTGAGTTTGGGATTACAGTTAAGAAACAAAAACTTGTGGATATATGGAAATAATTCTACCGGAGAAAACATATTCTATTACCTTATTCTTATTTTTGAGATACTTACACAAATGTTAAGAGAAAAATACCACCTTTGATTTCAAATTCCAAACTATAGGACAATGAATCCAAACACATCCACGAAACCACCAGCTTTTGTTGTTACTGTTATTCACAGCTGTGTTGCAAGGGAATATGAATTGAAAAATGTTCCTAAAGGCTAAGTTCACATTGCCCCTTGTGCATCTACATGTAATGTACGTGGGTGCTGTGTTTGTGAGCAGCAGTAAAAACTGTAACATTAGGCTATTTAGAGAAAAGAAATTGGGCTCCTCTAGTGCTCTCCCATGATGGCAGCTTGAAACCCAAATTGATATTGAACAGAGATGATGGAGAAGCTGGAAAAGACCACGCTCGGAAACAGGCCTCATTAAAGAAGGTTAAGTTTGTGAGTACTGTGATGCTGAAATCCATATTAAACTCTATTATAGGAATATGACCCTAAATGTGCTCCAGAGCTAATGAAAAGCATCATAGCCACAGTGACATTTGCTTTCTGCTGCCTTCTTGTGGCATGTTCAAAAAAGCTGTGATTCTTCATTGCCATCACCTACAGGGGGGAATCTTTTCTTCTCCCTGTTAAATGGTCTAAAGGTAGAGATACCATTTTTTCCTTCAAAGTAAAATATATATATTATATGTATGCATGTTTATGTATCGATATGTGTATATATTTGCTGTTTTATTTGTTTCTACTTAAAAACATTACAGAGGCACTCAAAGTTCTAGAAAAAATAGCAAACAAGCAAACAAACATTGCTCTGAGAGCATGGAGATTGGTTTTTAAGCCCAACTGTACCACAAGCTGATTTCCTTGTACTTGACCAACCCATTTCATTAAAATGTTACCAGGTAGTGTTAGTGTGGAGTTGGGTTTTGTATCCCTGAAGCTGACTACTGAGCTCCACAGTTAATAATGAAAAACATTCAGGGGTGCCTGGGTGGCTTAGTCTGTTAGGTGTTGTGCTCAAAGAATTCAAAATCAAGGACTCAAGAAAATAATACATCTGGGGGAGGGGTTGTGAATATTTTCCCTCTACTAGTAGGGGGAAAGTGATCATATCACATCTGATGCTGGACAGTGACAGAAAATGTCCTGGAAAGCATGTTAGAGACAGCAGGAGTAGAGCAAGAACATAGCTCTCCACCGTACACGAGCAGTTCCTAAGCCATGTAGGAGTTAAATGAGGCACAGATGTGGGGGTTGGCATTGGAGAAGAACAGATTGGGGCTATGACCTTGTCTTAATGATCCCAGCAGGGAAGAAACATGATGGTGGCACAGAAAAATGTGGCACAATGCCACTGGTCAAGGCAAACAGTCACAAATTTAAATTCTAACATTTGTGAAGCTTTATAATGTGCTTGATTTTGTACCTCGTTAATCTATTTAATCTTCATGCATGTACACACACACACACACACACACACACACACAGACCCTATTGAATAGATTCAATACCAGAGGTGGGGTCTAGCCCAGGTTGGTTTCTCTCCTGAGATATGGTCAAACTATGCCAGGCAAAGCCAATGTTCCTCTGCACCTAAAAGCAGCAGCACAACTATACTGCAGTAAAGGAAACATAGGAGAGACATTTTGAGTTGATTTAATTCTGAATTTTTTAAATGAAGAGAATAATTATTTAAAAATGAAAGTGTCTATATTAATAAGGGACAGTATTTTAAAAGACATAGAGTTGGAATGAGATATTGTCATATGTTTCTTTTTATAAAGTTTATTTTTTTTCAATTTTTTTTTTCAACGTTTATTTATTTTCGGGACAGAGAGAGACAGAGCATGAACGGGGGAGGGGCAGAGAAAGAGGGAGACACAGAATCGGAAACAGGCTCCAGGCTCTGAGCCATCAGCCCAGAGCCTGACGCGGGGCTCGAACTCACGGACCGCGAGATGGTGACCTGGCTGAAGTCGGACGCTTAACCGACTGCGCCACCCAGGCGCCCCTGTCATATGTTTCTAATACTTTGTAGGGAAATGAAGATTTATCAGAGCACAAGTATTGGTATTCATGGGGGGAAGGGGAGGGAAATGAAACCATTTCCTGTTTCTGCTCTCCTAAATTGACACTCCCCAGTAAACTGGTTACAAACAGCTGTAAATGAGGCAGTAGAACACAGGTTTTGGAGTTAGCAAACTGGCTTTGAAATATGGACTTTTGCACTTTTGCCTTAAATAATTCAGATTCCTCATTGGTAAAATCAATATTATCTGGAGAACAAAATGAGACGGCAAAAATAGACTAGGCTGCTCAAACAATAAGGTCCCATGCTAGTGGTTTAACAGTCTAGCACGTTATTTCCTATTCACATAAAATTATTGGATGGGTATTGAGGTCAGGCGAGTGGCTGTCCGTCATGTGATTATGCAGGAGCAAGGCTGACCACAGCTGAGACTGTAAAAAAAGAGAAAGAAAGGGAAGAAGTACTCATGGCAGGTTTGTGTGGGCAAGGCCTCTCAGTGGCAAATTATTTCTACTCAGGGAGAGATCTTAGTCACATGACTGTAGCCATCTACAAACAATTCTGGGAAATACAATCCATGTACCCAAGAATGGAAAAGGGATGCGGTACAGCGCTGGGCATTTTTGTCACATGGACATGAAAGGCTTAGCCGAGTGCCTGGCACAAATTGCATTCAATTCATCTGCTGCTATCTCTCGAAACCCTAATGGGTTTAAACTTCTAAGAAGTAAAATGGAAAATTATTTTAATTAAACTGTAGATAACAAATTTTTTTTATAAATAGGACACTTGGAGCATTATGATAAATTTTACTCAAACACAGGCACAGACATATTAAAGGTATGATGATAATTATTTTCTAGGAAAAAAGTAAAGTTTTAACACTATGTAATCTCCCCCTCCCAGAAATGACAAAAACCGATATTAACATCTGAAAACAAGAAACACCTCCCCCTCCAAAAAAAAAAAAAGCTTCATAAGAAAAATAAAAATGTTAGGAAGAACAGAGTACTGGCTTCTTAAATCTCTTGTAAATTTCTGCTTAATAGAGTATAAGAGGGAAAGAGACCTACAAAGACATATCAACATACACTTCTTCCTCCTAAGAAATGACCTTTCCATAGTTTTTCTCCTGGCCTTTCCAGGGTATGGATCTCTACAGTACTGCCACTCACCTATACCCACCAGCTCTCCACTTTCTGATCTGATACGCAAGATCTAACGCCATCCTGATAAATATTTAAAGGAATCAAGGGGAATTCACTTATAGTATTTGGTAGGTAATAGAATAGTGGGATAGACTCATTATGTTCAAGGATGGGGTACCAGGGATAGAAAAGAAAGGAAAATAAAATCAATATAAAAAAAAAGTTGAGGTAGCATTATAGAAGGAAAAGAACATAGTACTTGAGAGTGAGAAATTTCCTGCAGTATCTCCTTAGAGATTCCCATGAGGCTAAACAAAATGTGTACTTTATGAAGCTGGAGATAAAAGATTGGCAGACAATATACAGACCGAAATGGAAGCCTGGCTGTCAGATTTAGGAAAGAAAGTTAAGGAAACAAATAATTCTTTAGCAAAAATGTGATATAGGCAGCAGGATTTGGGGTAAAATATCCAAAATGTAGGTATAAATTCCTCTGGCTCTAGCCACGTAATAATAACTTTTTCCATTTTTGGGATAGTGGAAAATAAATATTTAAAAAATAAATAAATATTTTTCTGAAGCAAACTGAACTTAAAGTGTCTACACAACATCCTACAAGGTAGGGACTTTCAAACTTTGACGACTACTACCTAGAATGAGTATATCGTTTTACATCATGATGTTGTACACAAATACACATACACAAGGAAAGGAGTTCTTCTGAAACGATGCTATAGGTAACGCTTTCTGGAATTTTCTCTTTACTGCTCATTCATTTAAAATAACGCTGATTGAGTCTCATCAGTCTGATTTTCTGACAAGTTAATAGGTCTGACCAGAAGTTTGGGAAATACGCTGCTAAAGATGTCTATGATTTTGAACTGAAAAAAAAAAAAAAAGACTATTCCATGCCTGAAGTTTCTTTCTTGCTTGTTTCCTGGTGCTTCTTCTATGTGTATTAATCTATTTAAGAGAAGCCCCTTCCCTTTCTTTAAGCTCTTAGAGGATTCCCCTGGGCAATGCTTAATGGGAATTTGCCTAGAAAATGTTATTAAGGAGGAGGGGGAATGTAAGTAGGTTACTCATCAGCTCAATTTGGATGCTCACTGTACCCCAGGGAACCCAATAAACCAGAGGACTAGTTGAAGTGGTAGACAGAGATATCCTACTGAGACTTAACTGAAAGCTAGTGGCAACCCCCTTCACTTGCCCATGTCCAGAATGAGCAATGCCCCATTAGGTCGCCGGACATTTTAACAATTAAGATTTCTTTGAGTGCTAAAAAACTTCATCGTAATCTCATTCGGTACATTTAGTGCAGTTACACTGCATAATACCAATAACACTGAAACTTGAAATAAATGTATTGTGTTGGGACAACATTAAAAACATTAAAGAGAACAGAACAAAAATATCTGGTGTCTTTGCATATTTTAAATGTTACTTCATATTTTTTTTACATTTACTTACCTAGATATGTATCTGTCTAAACATATGCTTGTGTGTACTCAGATATAATATAAACTTATGTTGCTTATAGCATATCCCGGAGTAAAACCACTGTAAACTGGTGTAAGTTATTGTCATTGCATTAAAAAAAAGTCAAAGGACATATGCAAACTTGTCTCTTTGTATTGAGGTCATTAAGTCTCCATTTTACTATTATCAGGAATAAAAGGATAAAATGTCTAAACATTCTGAACCATCTCCTAAAAAAAAAAGGCAACACAAGAAAAATGTATTCATAGCTGCATTGCAAAACAAAATGTGAATTAGATTTATTGCAAATGTAGCACTTCTATAATTCACAACACTACTATGAATTTTAAAAATCAGACAATCAGAAATATATAAAACTAATAAGACATATAAAATACAGTGGGAATTATTTGTTTGTAAACAAGAAGTAAAACAGATAATATAAGATTTTTTTTTAATTTTTCATCTTGAGGAAGACTAGCATTTAGCTTATTGAAGGAGTTTGTTACAAGCCAAAAAAAGATCTGTTCTGACCAACAACTAGGCATGTTCTGTTGATTTAAATCCTTTAAGTATTTTTTAAAGTGGTGTTAAAAGGGAAGAAAAAATAGGCCAAATGATAGAGAATAGAACTTTATCTTTCTCCCAAATACAGAGTCTAAAATGTAATGTATGCTTTTCAAATAATCAGGGAAAAAAGTCCAATGAAATTAAAAAAAAAATGGTCCTATATAAAAAATGGAAAACAATGGAAAAAGTACAGTCATAAATGTTCAATAGTGACAGAAATGAAATAAATTATTTATTACACTGTGTATAAATGAGTTAACATTTCCTATTGAAAAATCCAAATGCTGCTCACAGAGAAACTTAAAGCAAATGACTAAAACAATTCAAAGTGAAGGCTCGGCAGGAAAAACCAGATGGTTACAAACAAAAGCAGAAAGTAGGGCAAACAACAATTCCATCAGGTGAAAAATCATCCAACTGAGTAGGAGACACATCTTTAAATGATGAAGGGGGCAATTTCCACTTCAAAATCCGGAAGGTAAAGGACCTGACAATGTTGAACTTTACAGAAGGCTTGTACTCCCGGAAAACAGCACTGATCAAGAAATCCTCCCAAGCTTTGTGTTTCAGGAACTGCTCATTGCAAAGAACTATCCTTCCGCATAGGCCAGGCAGAGATCTTCTCCATTGTTCTGACTAACGAACTGTCTTCACTGACCTATCTGCATAAAATGCCTACTAAATTAACCTAACTAGTCTGGCCTCTGCCCACCCCCACTCCTTCACCCACCCTGCACCCCTGAGACCTTGGCATTCCTTCCTCTCTTTAGCAATCCCTCCCGAAATCAGCTGACTTTAGCAAAGACGTTTCTCAATCAACTGTCTGATGACCCTGCCTGGCCTTTTTATTCTTCTTTACCTCATTTTTTCTCGCCTTGTTCACTTCCTCCCTGTAAAAGAAGAGCCCTCCTTGCTCTTGGTTTTTTAGCAGTTCAATATTTATTTATTTTTCTTTAGGTTCCATATATAAATGATACCACACCCTATTTATCTTTCTTTGTCTGACTTTATTTCACTTAATGTAAGGCCCTCAAGTTCCATCCATATTGTTGCAAACAGCATGATTTACTTCTTTCTCATGGCTGAATAATATTCCACTCTGTGTGTGTGGGGGGGGGTGTATGTGTGTGTGTGTGTCCACTTTCTTTATCCACTCAACCTTTGATGTACACAACTTGTTTTCATATCTTGGCTATTGTGATTAACACTGTAATGAAAATGAGAGTACAGATACCTCTTTAATATTCTTTTTTCATTCCCTTTGCGTATATACCCAGACGCAGAATTGCTGGATCATATGGTAGCTGTATTTGCAATTTTTGAGAAATATCCATACCGTTTTCCGAAGTGGTTATTCTAGTTTACATTTATATCAATAGTATGCAAGGATTCCCTTTTCTCTACATCCTTGCCATCACTTGTTATCTCTCGTCTTTTCCATTCTAATAAGTCTTGGGCGATATCTTATTGTGGCTTTTATTTGCATGTCCCTGATGATGAGTGATGTTGAGCACCTTTCAGGTACCTGCTGGGCAAATGTATATCTTTTTCAGAAAAATGTCTATTCAGTTCCTCTTCCTATTTTTCAGTGAGATTATTTGTCTTTTTGCTATTCAGTTGTCTGAGTTCTGTCTATATTCAGCAATAAAATTAAATAAAACCTGAAGTCTTATGATCTAATGTATAACATGGTGATGGTAGCTGATAATAGAATTGAAATTATAGATTTGAAATTCACTAAGAAGGTAGAACTTAAATGTTTCACCTATAGATAGATATGGATATAGAAATATATTTACAAAAAGACAGAGAGAGAGAGAGAGAGAGAGAGAGAGAGAAATAAGGATTTCTATGTCCATGTGGAAAAGGATGAATTTTTCTCTAATTCTTTTGAAATTGCAACTGCAAATAAGAAGGAGAAATATATAGGGTAATTTTAAAATGCTACTTTCTTTTAGAATGAATTTGATTTTCACTAAGAAACCATAAAGGACTTAGAAGTAAATTGCATACATTTATTCATGGGATAAGGAAAGTCTTTTTTGTATTACACAAAAATAAGAAGTTTTAGGAAAAGATTAATAGATATGGTACATGTAAAAACATGTATATGTATATGCATGTATATTGTGTGTGTATGTCTCAGTTAGTTTGGGCTGCTATAACAAATCACCCTAGACTGGGTAGATTAAACAAAACCAGTTTCGCTCACAGTTCTGTAGGCTGGAAGTCCATTACTATGGTGTCTGCATGGTCAGGTTCTGGTAAGAGCCCCCTCCAGTATTGTAGTAGGTTGGCTTTTCACTGGGTCTTCCCATAGTGGAAAAAGAGTGAACTAGCTCTTGGCCCCTTCTAACAATTCCATTCATGAGGCACTAATCCCATTCATGAGGGCTCCAGCCTCATGACTTAAACACCTCTCAAGATCCTACCTCCAAACACCATCACATTGGTGATTAGTTTTCAACATATGAATTGGTGGGGAGAGGGACACAACTTTTCAGTCCATATACACACACATATATGTCCATGCATGCATTGATTTACGTGTGCTAATGTACATAAATAATGTGAGTGTATATGGAAACAAATTAAATATACATCTAAGTAAATAATTTAAAAGAACAAAAAATATCTGAAAATACTTTGAAATTTATGTTGGCCATGTGGTAAATCCTTAATTGGTCCTGATACATATAAATTGTATATGATCCAACTCCACTGGACAAACTGCATTAACAGTGCTTATAGATTTATAGATTTGAGTATCGCAGACTTGTCAACTAGACAATTTGTTGGCAGATTGCAGATAATGAGGTATGCTGTGGAGGGGCTGCTTTTTCTAATGTACACAATATGCTACCTGGGAGGATGATTGTCGATCCTCCCAGAGGAGAGAATACGGTCTGGTTCGTATTACATACTTCACATGCTCAGGTTTACATCATTTGCCTGTTAAACTTATACAAACAATATAATATGCTTCTGTTCAAGGGATTAATACAAATATCAGGCTCTTCTGTTTCCTGAGTCAAGTTCTCCAATAACAACAAGGCTACAGGCTGGCCTTTAAGCATCTCAGAAAGCTCCCTGACATTTATCATTCTAAATAAAAAGAAAAAAATATATATAAAGATTGAAATAAAAATAATGCCCTATATGAGGAAATTGAATTCAATATCATAGTTACTATAGTAATGCAAACAAAATATGAGAAGCTATATTATTGCTATCAAAATGAACAGTTAAAAATAATTGAAACTGTGGTATTTTCATGGAGGCAATAAATTGCTAATCTCTACCATTAATGCTTATTTTTTCCCCCTGAAACAAATTTGGTAGTATCTCAAAATTCTTAAAAATATCATCATTTTACTACTAGGAATTCACCATATGGAAATAATATTCAGAGATACAAATGAAGCTATATACATAACTTTCATTTTACTATTATTTTAATAGCAAAATATATGTAATGACTGAAAATAAGAATATTTAAAGAGGGATATTTTCAACACATTTTCAAGTTCAAAAAGAAGATAAAAACATGTACATATGATTGTTATTGGATTTTAATTAGAACACATAATATATTTAATTTATGTAATAGATAATAGATTACATACTCCATAACCTATCTTATATAATCTCATCTGCGTCAGACCTAAAAAGGTATATATTGTATATTATTAATCATATAAGACACATATGTTTTCATAATATACAATTATATATATTATGGGCCATATTATATGTAATTTACTACATTTGATTATATTATAAATTCACTAAATGTAATGTGATCAAATGTGATTATACTTTGTGACATTTATTATATTTACCTTCTGGACTGAAGTTAAATGGACTGAATGAATATTTGTGCCCCTCCAGAATTCACATATTGATACCCTAACCCCTAACTGATTATATTTGGAGATAGTCCCTTTAAGGAGATAATTGAGGTTAAGTGAGGTCATAAAGATAGGGCTCGGATTTAATAGGTTTAGTGTTTTTATAAGAAGAGACATCAGAGAGCTCACTCTTGCTCTTTCTGTGTGAACATAGAGGAAGGTCCATGTCAGTACAAAAAGGAGGGCCTCTGCAAGCCAGGAAGTCAGGTCTCACCAGAACCAAATCTGTCAGCACCTTGATCTTGAATTCTCGGCTTCTAGAAGTGTGAGAAATAAATTTCTGTTGTTTAAGCCACATAGTCTGTGGTATTCTGTTATGCCAGCATGAACTGAGACAGCTTCTTTCAGATTTTCCCTTTTGTTTTAAAGTTTTATTTATTTATTTTGAGAAAGAGAGAGAGAGAAAGCCTGAGCAGGGGAGGGGCAGAGAGAGAAAGAGAGAGAGAATCCCAAGGAAGATTTGTGCTATCAGTACAGAGCCCAGCTCAGGGCCTGATCCCACGAACTGTGCAATCATGACCTGAGCTGAAATCAAGAGCCCGGCACTTAATTGACTGAGTCACCCAGACACCCACCATTTTTTACATTTTTAAATTTTATAATGATTTTGTTGTTTTTAAGTGTAACTTTGCAGCACTTACGCTTTGTCAGAAGACTCAGAATATCAAATAAAAGTAGGTGGAACTATAAAGGCATTTATTTTCTCATTCAGAAGGCAGATCTCACTTTCCTACAAAGCACTTTCTTTTTTTTTTTAATTTTTTTTATGTTTATTTATTTTTGACAGAGGGAGAGAGAGAGAGAGAGAGAGAGAGAGAGAGAGAGAGAGAGAGAATGAGTGGGGGAGGGGCAGAGAGAGAGGGAGACAAAGAATCCAAAACAGGCTCCAGACTCTGAGCTGTCAGCACAGAGCCCGATGCGGGGCTGGAACTCACAGACCGCGAGATCATGACCTGAGCCCAAGTCAGATGCTTAACCAACTGAGCCACCCAGGCGCCCCCCTACAAAGCACTTTCACTCTTGGTCCAGTGGCTCAGCGATGCCATGAGGGACCTCAGTCTTTTCTCATCTATGCGTTTGTAATCCTCAAGAGGTTGTTTATCCTCATAGTTGAAAGATAGTTCCTTTTTTTTTAAGTTTTTATTTAAATTCTAGTTGGTTAACATACAGTGTGATATTAATTTCAGGTGTACAATATACTGATTTAACACTTCCCATACATTACCTGGTACTCATCATGGCAGGTGTGCTCCTTAATCCCCATCACCAATTTCACCCATCTCTCCACCCAGCTCCCCTCTTGTAACCATCAGTTTCTTCTCTATAGTCAAGAGTCTGTTTCTTGGTTTTCCTCTCTTTTTTCCTCCTCTAATCATTTGTTTTTTTTTCTTAAATTCCACATATAACTGAAATCATATGTATTTGTCATTTTTGACAGACTTGTTTCACTTAGTATAATATTCTCTAGCTCTATCCATATCACTGGAAATGGCAAGGTTTTATATATATATATATATAACATATACATATGTGTGTATGCATATAAGTATATATGTATATGTATGTATATATGTATATATATATGTGTGTGTGTATATATGGATATATATATATATATATAAATGCCACTTCTTTATCCATTCATTAGTCAGTGCACATTTAGACTCTTTCCATAATTTGGCTATTGTTGATAAGGCTGCAATAAACATTGGGGTGCGTATATCTCTTTGAATTAGTATTTTTTTGTGTTCTTTAGATAAATACCAAGTAGTGCAATTGCTGGGTCATAGAGTAGTTTTATTTTTTACTTTTTGAGGAACCTTTGTACTCTTTTTCAGAGTGGCTACACCAGTTTGCATTCCCACCAACAGTGTAAGAGGGTTCTCCTTTTCCCCATCCTCTCCAACATCTGTTGTTTCCTGTGTTGTTAATTTTAGCTATTCTGACAGATGTGACATGATACTTCATTGTGGTATTGATTTGTATTTCCCTGATGATGAGCAATGTTGAGCGTTTTTTCATGTATCTGTTGGCCATCTGGATGTGAAAGTCAGCTCCTCTGCTGAAGTTCATACTAGGTATCATCCAAAAACAGGAAGAAGAGAAGTAAAAAGAATAAGTGTGGCCATAAACTGAGTCATATCTCTACCTACAATAAGGCAATTATGAGCAGTGGGGCATGGAATTACCATGATTGCTTGGCTAATAATCATTTAAAACCCTGGGTCTTAGACTACCACCAAAAATGACATTCTATTGATAACACAATTGGGGTTCACTAACATCTTTATTTGAAGTGTAATTTAATATCATGTCACATGTCAATGCTATCTCACTGACAGGATGGCTTCCAGCAAAACAATATCAGCACTTCGACAAACATGACTTTGACTTAAATTAGGGCCGAATCCTGGTCAGGTTGTAGTTTTCGTTTGTTTGTGCTTTGTTTTGCTTTTGTTTTTTATAGTGCTATAAAATGAAATTTTTATGAGAATGTTCCAAACGGGGCAGGTGCCTTTTCACACTAATTTGATGAGGGTCCTGTCAACTTGTTATGGATGCTGTGGTTCCCATCCCCACTTTAGGATGGAGACACCCATTCCCCAGCTGCAAGGAATGTTTGTACAAAGTGATAGTCCTATGAGATTGTATTTTTTTCTCCGTGGTTTCTCTCTAATGTCCTATTTCCCAATTATTAAAGAAATAAGAGACTCCTTTTGCTGCCATATGCAAGTAAAAAAAAAGTCACATTTCTAGTTGGCATGATGTTACTTTGCTGAAACAAAAACATTTAGTGTTCTATTTGGTTTAATCATATTAGTGTAAATCATCACCTCAAACAGTTATAACAGTCTTCTGTTTCTATCAATGCTATGTGGAAATCAGGGACATGACGCTGAAGCCCAGATATGGCAAAACTGAGCTTAGGGAAAAGAAAACAACCATGGAAGATGTGGTAGGCAGAATAAGAGTCTTCCAAAGATGTCCATACCCTAACTCCTGGAAAAAAGAAATCAAAGTAGAAGAGGGACTAAAAGTCATTAAATCAGCTGACCTTAAAATAGGGATAATATCTTGGATTATCTGGGTGGACCCAGTGTAAAGTAATTATAATGGCCCTTTAAAATGAAACCGAGAGGCCACATAAGACACCAGAGTGATATGAAGTCAAAGTCACAACTCATTCTTTCTGGCTTTGATGATGGAGGAAAGTTGCCAGGGTCTAAGGCATGTGGTTGGCTGCTAGAACCTGGAAAGTAAAAAGAAACTATCTCTCCTCTAGAGCCTCCAGAAAGGAATACAGCTCAGCCTACACCTTGATTCAGCCCTGTGACACTTCTGACTGCTGTGAATGTGAGACAACACATTTATGTTGTCTTAAGTTACTCGCTTTGTGGTAGTTTGTTAGGAGAGCAATAGGAAACTAGTATACAAGGCTTCCTACAATTTGGGTTGAACCCATGAGAACGAGGACTCAAGAACACAAAGAAATCCAGGAAACAGCATGGGATTGTCCAGAGAATAGAAGTGGGGGAATTGAGCCAACTTTATATATATCTCAAAAGATAGGTTAACCGTAACCTTGACTTTGAGATTTAGCTGTAACAGAAGATCCTGTTTCTGATGCTATTGTGACTGTTGCTATTGTTACCACCGGTGTGCTGCCTGATTTGGGACATTCATATTTGCATTTTACCCACTTCTGGGTTTGGGTTCATAAGCCTATGTTTATGCTACCCTCTAAAACCAATCTCCAAACTGTAATTTCTCTTTGGTTATGTATTCCACAAAGACCACAGCCCAGCTCATCTTCTAAAGTTACATTTCTCAAACTAGTGTATGCTAAAAACAGACATGTCCAGAGGCTAGCCTGGAGATAAGCATATAATCTCCATAAACAATCTTAAGGAAATATCAGTTTTACTCAAAGACCTCAAGGAAAAAAAAATTAACATTATAGTTGGGCAAACCAAACTAAAGAAACTTTTCTGGTATAGCCAATATTATCCTTTAAAAAAAATATTTCATGAAAATACCAATATTTGCATGCAATCAGGTATTGGGAGGTTGGGTATTTTTGTGCTTTCAAAGAATCATATGGCATCAATGTCGTTAATTTTGTTGTCTTGATTCAGCCAGAATGAATTGTATTATTTCAACAGTTACAGTCTAATCCTAGTCACCACCCCCAAGCCCAGTCAAATTAGTCTGAAAATATGAGACACCATCACTGGATTTTTTTTAAGTTTATCATTTTATGAACCAGTGTCGTTATTTCCATTTATGATCACACATGCATGTACACATGTACAAACACATGTGCACACATACACACACATATATTGTTCACAAACCAAAAGTCATCGACAATTGCGCACTATCAATTTTTTGGTTAAAAAATAATTGAACATTCAACATTTCATTTAAATATTGAAAAACTTATATTTTTCTTTTTACTTTTTAAAACTAGAGTATACTTAATTATATTTTACACTGGGATCATAGATAAGAAGTTAAGACTGGACATGTGAGAAAATGGAAGCTCAGTATGAATTTATTCAAATGAATTAGGGAAATTCAAAATGACTTTAAATCATTGAATGATGAAATAGACATGTTGTGGTCTCTCAAAGAGAATAAATGAATTTTACAATGAATCTCTTGGCTGTACTGCAACTATTTTTAGTGAATTTATAGAAACAGTAGTTAACCTAAAGAGCATATTTCACTAACTATATGTTCTTTTTATGGAAGAGATGGAAATCAGTCTAATTCGATAGAGGTGATACGGTGAAACTTCTGACTCTTGTCTTCAAGAGGTCTTGCAGCTTTTATTTTCTCTCTTGGAAATCAGCCTTGAGATCACCGTATATAAGAAGCCCCAACCTGCCTAATGGAGGAGAAGAAGCCACATGGAGCAAGGCAAGTTGACTCAGCTGGAGGCCTCCAAGCACCAACTTCATGCAGAAGAGAGGCTCTCTTAAAGTACTATCTAAATTTCCATTTTACTTTTATTTAATTTCTTTTTAAGATTTATTTAAATCCAAGTTTCTTAACAAATCATGTCGTACTGGTTTCAGGAGTAGAATTTAGTGATTTATCACTTAAAATAATACCCAGCGCTCATCCCTACAAGTGTCCTCCTTAATGTCCATCTCCCATTGAGTCCATCCCTCCCTCCTCTCCAGCAGCCTTCAGTTTGTTCCTTATTGTTTGCCTTCCTCTGTTTTTATCTTATTTTTATTGTTCCTTCCATTCCCCTGTGTTCATCTGTTTTGTTTCTTAAAGTGAACATAAGAGTAAAATCATATGAACTTGTCTCTCTCTGAATGACTTATTTCAGTTAGCATAATACACTCTAGTTCCATCTATGTCATTGCAAATGGCAAAATTTCATTATTTTTGATTGCCAGATAGTATTCCATAATACATATATATATATATATACATATATATATATATATATATATATATATATATCCACCACATCTTTTAATCTTTTATCCATTCATCAGTTGATGGACATTTGTGCCCTTTCCATAATTTAGCTATTGCTGATACTGCTACTATAAGCAGTGGGGTGCATGTGCCCCTTCAAGTCAGCATTTTTGGAACCTTTGGATAAATACCTAGTAGTGCAATTGTTGGGTCAGAAAGTAGTTCTATTTTTAATTTTTTGAGGAAACTCCAGACTGTTTTTCAGAGCAGCTGCCCTAGTCTGCATGCCCAGAAACAGTGCAACAGTATTCCCATTTCTCTACATCCTCACCAACATCTGTTGTTTCCTGAGTTGTTAATTTTACCCATTCTGACAGGTGTGAGGTGGTATCTCATTGGGGTTTTGATTTGTATTTCCCTGATGATGAGTGATGCTGAGCATCGTTTCATGTGTCTGTTGACCATCTGGATGTCTTCTTTGGAAAAGTGTCCATTCAGGTCTTCTGCCCACTTCTTCACTGGATTATTTGTTTTTCGGGTGTTGAGTTTGATAAATTCTTTATAAATTTTGGATACTAACCCTTTATCTGATATGACGTTTTCAAATGTCTTCTCCCATTCCACCAGTTGTCTTTTAGTTTTGTTGATTGGTTCCTTTGCTGTGCAGAAGGTTTTATCCTGATGAGGTCCCAATAATTCATTTTTACTTTTGTTTCCTTTGTGTCTGGAGACATGTCTAGTAAGAAGTTGCTGTGGCTGAGGTCAAAGAAGTTGTTGCCTGTTTTCTCATCTAGGATTTTGATGGCTTCCTGTCTTACATTTAGGTCTTTCATCAATTTTGAATTTATTTTTGTTTCTGCTGTAAATAAGTTGTCCAATTTCATTTTTCTGAATGTCACTGTCCAGTTTTCCCAACCCCATTTGTTGAAGAGGCTATTTTTTTTATTGGATATTCTTTCTTGTTTCCTTGAAGAAGAGGCATATAGTTGTCAGTCTGTTTCTAGGTCCTTTATTCTGTTCCATTGATCTATGTGTCTGTTTTGTGCCAATACCATACTATCTTGATGATTACAGCTTTTCAATACCGTTTGAAGTCCAGAATTGTGATGCTTCCAGCTTTGGTTTTCTTTCCTCCTTCTCCTCCTTCTTCTTCTTCTTCTTCTTCTTCTTCTTCTTCCTTTTAATGTTTATTAATTTTTGAGAGAGAGAGAGAGAGAGAGAGAGTGCAAGCAAGGGAGGGGCAGAGAGAGATGGAGAAACAGAATCTGAAGTAGGCTTTAGGCTACTTTGGGTATTTAGGCCACTTGGCTTTTCTGGTCCCATACACATTTTAGAATTGTTCTAGCTCTGTGAATAATGTTGCTGTTATTTTGATAGGGATTGCATTGAATGTGTAGATTGCTTTGGATAGTATACACAGTTCAACAGTAGTTGTTCTTCCAATCCATGAGCATGAAATATTTTTCCATTTCTTTTTGTCTTCTTCAGTTTCTTTAATAAGCTTTATATAGTATTCAGGGTACAGACCTTTTTCCTTTTTGATTAGGTTTATTCCTAGGTACCTTTTGGTTTTTTTGGTGCAATTGTGAATGGGATCAATTCCTTGATTTCTCTTTGTGATGCTTCATTACTGGTGTATAGAAATGCAGCAGGTTTCTGTACATTGGTTTTATATCCTGTGACTTTGCTAAACTCATGTTTCAATTCTAGCAGTTTTTTGGAAGAGTCTTTTGGATTTTCCATGTAGACCGTCGTGTCGTCTGCAAAAAGTGAAAGTTTGACTTCTTTCTTGCTGAGTTGTATGCCTTACATTTCTTTTGGTTGTCCAATTTCTGAGGCTAGTATTTCCAGTACTGTGTTGAACAACAGTGGTAAGAGTGGACATCCCTGTTGTCTTCCTGACCGTGGGGGGAAGCTCTCAATTTTTCCCCAATGAGGGCAATATGAGCTGTGGGTCTTTCATATATGTTGAAGTATGTTCCTTCTATTCTCACTTTCTGGACAGTTTTTTATCAAGAAAGGATGCTTTATTTTGTCAAATGTTTTTTCTGCATGAAAAGATCATGTGGTTCTTATCCATTCTTATATTAATGTGATGCATCTCATTGATTGCTTTGTGGATATTGAACCAGTCCTGCATCCCAGGAATATATTCTACTTGATCGTGGTAAATAATTACTTAATATGTTGTTGGATTCAATTTGCTAGCATCTTGTTGGGAATTTTTGCATTCATGTTCATCAGCGAAATTGATCACCTTTTTAGTGGGGTCTTTGGTGTTGGAATCAAGGTAATGCTGGCCTCATAGAACAAGTTTTGAAGTTTTCCTTCCATTTGGATTTTTTGGAAGTTTCAAAAGGATAGGTATTAACTCTTTTTTAATGTTTGATAGAACTCTCCTGGGAAGCCATCTGGCCCTGGACTCCCGTTTGTTGGGAGATTTTTGATTACAGATTCAATTTCTTTGCTGGTTATGGGTCTGTTCAACTTTTCTATTTATTCCTGTCTCAGTTTTTGTCATTTATGTTTCTAGGAATTTGTCCATTTCTTCCAGATTGCCCAATTTGTTGACATACCATTTTAGGTATTAAATCCACAGTAGCATGAATGACCCAAGGCCAAACCAGCAGAAACCCTTGCCTCACTGAACCTAATCCAAACTGACCTTCAGAATCCTGACCAAATAGTTTCTATTTAAGCTCCAAGCACAAGGGTTGTTTTGTTACACAGCAATAGATAGCCAAAAGAATATTTATGTCTCGTGACACATAAAACCTTATGAGGACACGCTAAAATAAATCAATTGACCTCTTCAACATTGAGCTTGAAAATCTTAGATCCACGTGTCTCGTGACACATAAAACCTTATGAGGACACGCTAAAATAAATCAATTGACCTCTTCAACATTGAGCTTGAAAATCTTAGATCCACGTGTTCATTAGATGGGTTTTCTCTCTTTCAACTTACTACAGATGACTTTGTTTTCACAAATGCATAAGGTGAATCACCTATTTTTCAGTCTCAGTTAACATTTTTCTCCCTATTTTTTAAGCACCCACCAAAGTTTGTTTACTATCTCTCCAGCCTTGCAATTTCCTCAGCCTATTCCCACCATTCCGCCTCAAAGCCAATGCCACTTGTTTCGGAATTTTGTTTTTGCACCATCCTTCATTTAGGTGATCGCATCTGTATCCATTATCTGTTGATGCTTTATTTTTTTTTAATTTTTTTTCAACGTTTTTATTTATTTTTGGGACAGAGAGAGACAGAGCATGAACGGGGGAGGGGCAGAGAGAGGGAGACACAGAATCGGAAACAGGCTCCAGGCTCCGAGCCATCAGCCCAGAGCCTGACGCGGGGCTCGAACTCACGGAGTGCGAGATCGTGACCTGGCTGAAGTCGGACGCTTAACCGACTGCGCCACCCAGGCGCCCCTATCTGTTGATGCTTTAAAAACGACCTATTCTGTGGGTAACTTGTCTGAATCAAGTTGCAGCTACAGTCAACTGATATTTGACTGGGACTAGATGGGCTATGGTAGCTTCATTCACCTAACTGGCAGTTGGTGGTAGGTATAAGTGAAGGGGGACTCTGCTGGAAAAATATGACTCTGTTTTATATGATGCTTTTAATGTACCAGTAGACTAAACTAGACTTTTTTTACATAACACTATCAGGGCTGCATTCAAATAGAATAAACACAGAAGCTCAATGCCACTTGAATCTATGCTCATCATGCCATAAACTAATCGTCAAAATTCATCACAAGGCCAGTCCAGATTTAAAGGACGGTGTAGTAGATTGAATGGCAGCCTCTCAAAAGATATGTCCACGTCCTAATAACCAGTCCCTGTGAATGTTACCTTATTTGAAAAAAGGGTTTTAGCAGGTGTAATTAAATCAAAGAATCTTATAATGAGATCATCCTAGAAATCTCCAGGTACACCCTAAATCCAAAGACAAGGATTCGTATAACAGAAAAGAAGAAGACGCAGAGAGAGAACAGGAGAGGCTAGGAGAGGATGGAGGCAAAGAATGGAGGGAAGCAGCAACAAAGGAATGCTGTTAGCCAGAAGAGACAATGATCTTCCTGTAGAGACTTCAGAGGGAGTGTGACCTGCTGACACCTTGTTTTCAGACTTCTGGTCTCCAGAACCATGACAGAATAATTTTTTTGTTTTTTTAAGTCTCCCAATGTAGGCTAATTTGTTACCATGGTCATGGGATATAACCTATATTTACTGATGAAGGTATTAGTAGCAGTCACTTTGTTAAGGGGGTGGACATGGGAATGGGAGGAATCATTGCAGACATTTGGAAGACAAACTACTACATGTATGAAAGCATTGCTCCTGTACCAGCATTTGATGTCATTTTCATTAACGATTGAAAGTTGAGGGATGGCTCAGTGGCTCAGTCACTTAAGTGTCCGACCATTTCAGCTCAGGTCATGATCTCACAGTTGGTGGGATCAAGCCTCACCCTGGGCTCTGCAGTGACAGCATGGAGCCTGCTTGGGATTCTGTCTCTCCATTCTCCCTCTCTTGAAAAAAAATTGAAATTCAAATAAAAATTTAAAAAGTATTCAATTAAAATGAGAGGTGTCTTGTACAGAAACAACACATTTACAGGTTCAATTTAAGATGCAAATATTTAAAGGTGTTCATTTTCTTATTTATAAGTTTTATAATCTAGGAAAAGCTTATGCTGATAGGAGAAATTTGGTCGCTTTTTAAATTTTTATAGGTAAATCAGTTTTGCATCAAAAAAAAAACACAGCTAAAATAGATGACCTTATTTCGAAAACTGATGGATTTAAATAGCCTCAAAGGTATTCTTGAGCTATTGATTGAAAGACAATCGATTACTTCATACCAGCAATTTGTATTTGTATTTTTGTTTATATTTATAATGATAGCCTCTTAAAAATAATTTAAAAGTTGCTATATAGAAAAATAGATGTTGAAGATTTTTTTACCGGGCGTGTGAATTCTTTTAGCAAACAAAATTGGCCACTAAAATAATAATAATAAATGCCAGAACTATGCCCAGATGGAGCTACATTTATGGGGATTCAAAGAATGTGAGTGCCATTGCAAAACAAATTCTTTATAAACCCAGATTATTACCGGCATAAATCACCAGCGATGGCTCAAACTTATTGTCTCTTAATTATCACAGGGGGATCAGTGGAATAATAAAATCAGAAGTCTCGCACAAAGAAAAACCAGTGTTTTTAACATTCATGTTTGAAACTGATTTACAACAAAGTCGAAAGGATATCTGCAAAAACACCTTGCCACACCCTGTGCTGACAGTTTTTGAACCCAAAGCTATATTGGTCTTACTAACTTAGTTTCTTCCTCATGAAGGGGACAGAAATAAGGAATACAAAGTACTTTAAAGGTCCATCGATGGAATGGATTCAGTCTTCCTTCATCTTAATCAGCAATATCCCACCAAATTGGGTAGATTTGTGGATATATTTTCAAGGTTGAATACTCCTTAAGGGCAACTTTAAGGCAAAAACACTGTATATTTTTATGGCATTTAAAAAAAAAAGTTGAAAAAAGTTGAAAAACAAGGCAACAAACTACAAAAACAAAATGTAAGAACTGAATGAGGAGAAATGATCATGGGAAGTGTGCTTTGATTGGAATTCTTAAATCATTTATTAGGGGTATAAGTAACAGCCTCAATGGCAAAGTAATGAAAAACATCCTTAATTTTCTTCAAAGAAAAAAAAAACAGGTAATTATTGCATTGAAGCACTCAGAAAGACTGATCTGTGGATCACAGAGCCATCTAGTTCACTATATAACAACCAATTCTGCATTTCCCTTTTCCACTCACCCCTCACCCCCAAAATTAAACTTCCTCTAATATTTCATTTCTTAGACAGTTTCTTAGGCAGCACATCCTAGTAATTACCTGAGTATATTGAGTGAAAAATTTAGTTTGTTACTTATTTAAAAACATAATACTTATGTTATGTATTAATGTGAGGCTAAATTTTGCACAATATTAAGAAAACATAGCAATGAAAAAATTGCTAGGATGATATCACCTACTTTAATCCCAGCCCATACTGTTTTAGATGATATGTTCAATGTAACAGCTAATCCTCCATTTACTATCAAAAAAAGTAAGATACACCCCAGCATTTGTTGATAATTAAAAATATTGTATAGTATAACAAACATCAATGTTTTTTTTCCATGAAAAAACTTCAAACAAAACCATCCAACTTGAAATATTGCAATATTCATATGAGATGTTAAGTCCTCAGATTCCCAACACTTGAGTTCATTTCTCCCTTGGCTACTTAGGTTTGTCAACATAGCTATCTTGTGTTTTTGTCAAACACTATTTCGGGGGTACATTTCTAGCCAGATGTGTTATAGACAACCAACAATCTACTCCGAGGGTCCTTAGGATCTTGTGTTTATATCAGCCCCTTAAGGAAGCTATCTTTAATGAACATGTTTCTGGTACGAAGTTCATCATTTCTGAAACTCTTTCTAACTTCTTTTGCCTTGCAAATTTGTCTTCATGGCTCTGTCATCTCACTCAATGCAACCACTATACATATTAGCCATAGGGTTAAAAACTTCCCTTCTGGGAACATCAAAGTCTGACATATCCATAAATGAAAAATATTTCATCCACTTGTTCCATCCCTCCACACACACACTCACCTTTAGATAGCATTTGCAGATCAAAATTAATTAACAGCTAAAGCTAATGATATTATGGGAAGCTCGCTGATGACGTGAAATTCAGTCTTTCTGCAGATTCCATGTGAGAACTTCTATTACTACCCGGATCTTTTCCTTTTTTTTTAAAACTCCTTGAATTTGAAACTTTGCTTTTATCAGATAACCTAAAGACCTCTTTAAACTTTCATTAACTCCAAGGACACTGTCATGTTTTTTATGCAGTTCATGACTTTGTCTAGATGATAAGTATTGTTAGTGTCTTCGTGTCTTCAAAAGGCTTGTGTTAAAATAAATGCTAACACAGTCCTTCGTGTACTACTTACGCTATATGTAGATTGGAAGGATTTTATTTGTTGCATTTTGAAAAACAAAAGAACAGTATGCACCATATATCAGTTTAGTTGTTGACATTTTCCATTAGTATTTCTAGAAATGTTGGTATTTTATTAATGTAAAGAAGCAGGACTCACTTGGAAATGTCAAAACTATTTTTGTTGACGAGATGATCAATTTCTGGTGACATTGCTACAAATTGCTGAAAGGTTTGCTTTTAAGTTCAACAAATAATAGATTTAAGATTATGTGGCTTTCCCAATAATACATTACTCTTAAGAATACTACCTAGTCAATGATATGTGGATCCTAGTTGCTGTCTTCTAAAGGTATACTAAAAAGAATCGAGAATTTGCTATTTATAGTCAAATTTCAATTTATTACAATTGTTGTCAACACAGTACTTCTGTGGCTTGCTTCACATTCTTCAATGTAAACTCTTTCTAGCCTTATCGATTTCTCTATTCTTTTGAGGAACCTGGAGGTAAAAGTTATAGCATTCAAGTTATCCCATACAGTTTTGACATGTGAAGATATACACATCTATAATGTGCATGGCATAGCATTTAAGGTAAGTGGATAAAATAAGTGTGATTGTTTTTTTTTAAATGTTTTCCATGCATTTCTAAACTGATTGTTACAAACAATTGGAATTTATCTGTATTCAGATAATTGGCTTTTATTCAATGATGGTTCCCTTAATGCTTATAAATATCTAAAGTTCTCGATATAAGTGTTTGTTTTGACATGACACAGCTGAAACCCATTTCCTCTCAGACATTGCTACACAATTTTCTAAAAATAAATCATATTAGCAAAACTAAGAGGAAATTTGAAACTTTGGCGTGATGTATTCTTTGGGTGAGTTTTCAATATTTCCTTGATAGATGTAAAAGCTTACTAAGTGAGCTGCTGAAGGATAAAAAAAAATCACAAAGTTAGTTTTGTTTATATTTTTAACTTAAATCTCCCTCAAACAATTTATAAATTTGTTCACTTAGTCAATAAATATTTATTGTGTGCCCACAACATGGCAAGCACTCTTTGAGGGAATAGAGATACACAGTAAACCAAACCAAAATCACCGTTCTAATGGATTTTATACTCATGTTTGTTGAGGAAAGGGAGTATTACAAAAATTAGAAATGTGAATAACTTGATAATATTTCTGTTGTTGATATAAATAAAATAAGGCATGGCAAGGGAGATTAGGTGAGTGTTGCTAATTGATAAAGGATATCAGGGGAGGGATACCTCTGTGATAAGGTGACATTTCAGTAGAGATTTAAAGTAAGTAAGAAAACAGAGACCTGCAGATAATCCTGTCAAAGAGCATTCCAAACACAGAGGTACAGTAACACAGAGGAATCATTGTCAGGGAATAATAAGAGGCAGTGTGGCTCGAAGTGTTTTATTTTTTATTACCAATGTTCAGATTTAATAATAATGCTTTATATAAGACCATTTTTAAATTTACCAAGCATTTGCATATGTTTATTGTGTTGATTTGCACACCATGCTGGCAATAGCTTTGGAAATTATTATCTCAGCTTTGTAGGGAAGAAACTGAAGTCCAAAGATTTTTAAGGCTTGACCTCGTTCCTCACAACTTGTGAGGGCCAAACTGGTACTAGAATCGAAATTTCCTGATTCCTGACCCATTCTTCTCCTTATAATTTTACGTTTTCCATCAGAATTAGACTAGACTGAGGTTTGAGTCCTCTGAAATAGTCAACCCAAGGCTTGAGAATATAGAAACAAAACCCAAAACAAAATCTCTACAGAAAATTACATGCCTAACAACAACCATAGTGACTATCTGTTGAAATCTTCACATTATAGAGATGGGCAAACGAAGGCCAAGAGATAATGTATTACTGGAGCTTCTAAGGCACAGTTTTAAATTTGTTTTTTCCTCTAAGAGGTAGGTTATTCATTAGTCCTACGTAAAAATATTATTAACCACCATTCAATAGTTAATTGATGTGAGACTTTAAAACTGTTTGAGTCCAAATATCCAAGATACATCACAATGTTTATTTAGCATCTTTTGAATATACGCCATCCCCTAACTGATCCTTTGATTCATTCATATCCCCTACGTTGAGTACATTTACATTCATTCTACCTGTGAAAGTTTCTTCTGTTATTTGAGATATAATTTATGGCACCACTTTGCCAACCATATCTTTCTCCTAGAGGTCAGAACATCCTTAATGTTTGTGCTTATGGCTCATTTTGCAACTAAGTTATGTTCTTATTGTCAGTTAATGTTGCGATGTATCTGTCCTAACATCCCAAAACAACAAAAATAATAAACTTTTATGGACTGTTTGTTTTTCCAGACTCTGTTTTTTTGTTTTGTTTTGTTTTGTTTAACTATTTATTTATTTATTTTTTGAGAAAGAGAGAGCATAAGAGCATGAGCATGGGAGGGGCAGAGAAGGAGGGAGAGAGAATCACAAGCAGACTCTGTGCTGTCAGCTCAGAGCCCAATGCAGGACTTAATCCCATGAACCCTGCGATCATGACCTGAGCCAAAACCAAGAGTTGGACCCTCAACCAAATGAACCAACCAGGCACCCCACCCAGCCTCTCTTTTTTATACACAAACACAAACATACATATACATATGCACATAGGCATGTACATATATGATAATCACCTAACAAAAATGGATGATGCTAATGATGATAAAAAAGAATGATTTCAACTAGGATGACTGGTTATTTAAAACATGTATTCATGGACTTCTTCTTCTAGAATCTTATAATTTTAGTGTCCATTCTAAGTTAACTTTACAAGTATAGTGTCCAATTCAAACTAAATATTCACTAATCTCTCTTTGGAGATATGGAGAAAAAACATTTAAAATGTAGTGTCTTTTACACAAATTTTTTTTCTTCAAATTAATCTCCAGGTACTGAAATAATATGTAAATGCATTAGTCTTTAAAAATAAAAATATTGGAAATAAAGCTGTTCTCCTTTGTCTCTTGTGAGTAGTCCCAGACTTCTCCCCATTCCCTACCACTACCCCTGTTTGACATGAGTTAAATATTCTTCCTGAGGTTTTTCTCTGCATTTACACACATATCTATGTGTCTACAGATGCATGCTTACTATTTTGGCTTGTGATAGATAAAAAGATGATGATAGATAGATACATAGATACATAGAAAGTGTTTATATGTAGAATTTTTACATAACATTAATAATATCCCTGTTATTTATTTTTCTGAAATTTATTATTTTTACACACTATTTCTTGGAAATTATCTACGCTTGTACATACTGATGTACATGTTTTTTTAAGATACCACACATAATATTCCACAGTAGGAAATATTGCAGTGAATGTGCTTAAAGGAGAAATTTAGAATATTTCAAGGACTTCCTTTAGAATAAAAATCAGAAAAATTTTTCTTCTTGAAACTCTCTGAAAAAGTCCCTTATTAGTGAAGTAAGCATTAACAATTCCTTTACCAGTAAGTTGAGCCCTTATATTCCCTAATTATGTCTCAAGGGTTTAATAACCTGGCAGACAGAGGAAAATCAGTTTCATGCTTATTCAATAAATTCTTTAACAGACAAGAACAAAGAGGGGGCATTCAAAAGTGAGTATCTGAGGACTATAGACAAGAGTCCATGTTTTATAAGGTTCTGGTCATCCCTCCCCCTTCCCTCCCACCTTGTACTTTCTCAGGTTCTACCCTTATTTGCTTGAAAGCTCTAGGTGCTGGGTTTTCCATTGCAGATTGGCTTGTTCCCATTGTATGAGGGGGTGGTCTATGGCCATATTTAGGTTATTTTGTCAAATTCCTAAGGGAAACCTGAGGGGGAGTAGGTGGGGTCTGTTACATTTTTAAGAGGAACCTTAGCCTGAAGGGGTTTGCTGTGGTCAGATGCTCCCAGCATTGTTCCAAAGTAGGTGTCTTTCCCCACCCAGCATCCTCTGGCCCTAATATTTCCCTCTCTGCCTACTGAATCCTATCTTCTCCTATCATAAAGGTACATTACACAAAAGGTGTCAAGAAATAATTTCAGATCTGTTTTTTAGGGATAACTTTTTACAACTTAAAATGTGGGTGACAGAAATCTGAGACCAGGCTTATTTTTTTATTACTAAATGTTTGTTGACATACAACGTTCTATTAGGTTCAGGTATACAACATGATGATTTAATATTTGTAAACAATGAGAAAAGATCACCACTTTAAGTCTAGTTATCACCCATCACCATGGTTATCTTCTGCTTTATTCATAGTCCTGGGTCACACAACATCACCCATAAAGCACTAAATGAAGAAACCAGTAGATAACGCAAAACATTCACTAAACTTGATATTTCAAGAGACTCATGAAACCAGAGTGACAAAAGTTTTGTCCTGAGAAAATAGCCCAGAAGCCTAGAATGGGGGTCGGATTTGGATAGGTCAAAATGTAGCAAAGTAATCTTAATCAAGAGTTTCTAATTTCTAGCTGAATTTATATCTCAAGATACTGGTTTAGTAACAGAATATTCCTCAACCAATCAAATAAAAAGAAATACAAAGAATGAAATGCAATGTTAAATAGAAGTAAAAAGGGGCACCTGGGTGGCTCAGTCGGTTAAGCGGCTGACTGGCTCAGGTCATGATCTCACGGTTCATAAGTTTGAGCCCATCATTGGGCTCTGTGCTGATAACTCAAAGCCTAGAGTCTGCTTTGGATTCTGTCTCTTCCTCTCTGCCCCTCCCCCCCCCCTCAAAAATAAGTAAACATTAAAAATAATATATAAACTGAAGTAAAAAAAATAAAAAAGAGAGATTATTTGGAACATAAATATAAAGCCCTAGATAAATTATAGACCAGATATCATCACTTTTGCTCCCAAAATATGGTGGATAACCCATAATTTAAGAAGACTTTACATCACAAGGGCATCTCAAATATATTTGCCTCAGTGTATAAGTTGTAAATGACACAAACTGGGGGAAAAAAAAATTAGTTATCTCAGGCAATCCTGTGACAGTGTCACAACACACACATTCAATATAGTTGACATTACATATGGGTAACATGCCTGGTATGCGGTAGATAAAGAGAATAACAGCAATAGATATTGAATGCTTACTATGTGTTAGGCAACACGCTAAGCATTGTGCACAGATTTACTCATTTAATCATCTATGACAACACCCACATGAAAAGATGCTACTAACCCCAATTGAGATGGGAAAATTGTAGCATAGAGAGAAAAACAAAAGAGAAGACAAAGAGGAGAAACAAAGCTAGAGAACCAGAAAATATCTGGACCTGGTTTCAAAGACACATATATTTTTTGGCTCTCCTTCCAAGGTTGCTGCCTTCCAAGATGGTTGTCCTTCCAAACTGCTCATAAAATACATCACATCATAAAAATTGGATTAATTTAGTCTCCAAAGACTCTACGTAAAGGTGTTTACTGAAAAATGAGACAACTATTGATTTTTGGAAGTAACTACTAGCAATTAAATATCCGGATAACGGAAGGAGTAACCAATGATTGATATCAATGTTTTTCAAAACATTCATGAGGATCACTGTGCTTTGCCCAAAGTCTATGCTGCTTTTTGCTGATGAGCACTAAGCTGAGCTCTTCACATTTTTTTCTAATAATATCTAAACTCAGTTTAAAGGGAAAGTGACCTAAACCAGAGATATAAGAGCTTCTTAAATGCTGGCATGTTGCAATCTGATATTTACGCTAGATGTACAACTGGACTTCTCTGAAATTAAGGCTTTATATTTAGAAGGAGAAAAAAGCTTATTTGAAATATTTCCCAATATTCCTCGCTAACAATCACTTTTCTGCCTTTCCTTTTCTTTTACATTTTGTGCGAAGAAAGGCTATAGTTGTACCTTCCATTAAAAAAAAAGTCACTTTTGGGGTGCGTGGGTGGCTTAGTTGGTTGAGTGACCAACATGGCTCAAGCCATGATCCCAGGGACATGGAACCCAGCCCCACATCGAGCTCTGTGCTGCGTGTGGAGCCTACTTAAGATTCTATCCCTCTGCCTCTCTCCCCTGCTCACCTTCTCTCTCTGTCTCAAAAAAAAAAAAAAAAAAAGTCAGTTGAAATCAATAATGGATATTTTACCTATGTAAAGTTTTTGTGAATAATGCAAATATTAGCAAATACCATAAATTACAAATAGACATTTAATAATATTTTTGCCAGTAAATTATTCTAAATGCACTAATAGTTCAAAGATACGTTTCTCTATGTCTCTGTGCAATTTGAAAACAACTTTAAGTATAGAAACTCTGCAATCAAAAGACATTAGAAGAAAAACTTGTGTTTGGGGAAAATGAGAATTTTAGACTAAAACATTTGGAAAATTGACTATTTCACTGTGGTGTAAAAATAATTCATGTTTAGGGTGTGATTTTACATTACTCTTTTCTTTCTTCTTAGATTTCTTACTCTAACTTTGGAAGTTCTGTCATGTGCTTTCCTTTTTTATTTTTAAAACTTGCTGCTAGAACATTCTTACTCATAGGAGTGTCCAAATATCAAGGCAACTATATTATTGTCCAATCATGAAGATACTTAAGTTATTTTGATTTCCGGTATTTTTTTCTTTATAAACAAAATAATTAAAGCCTATTAAAAATAGCTTAAGGTGGCATCTTTACACTTGCTTGAATAAACAATTCTTCATTATTTGTACATGTCCTATAAAACTTTACTTGATCTTCTTTTTTTTTTCTTTTTACTCTACCTACAAAAGTAAAAATTATTTTATAAATAAGATTAATAGGGTCAGGAGTTGTTTTTTGTTTTCCACTGTGGATATCATGTTAATTGCAACTGAGCCCACCTTCTTGTATTTTGTCTAATTAATATTCATTAATGTATGTTCCTCTTGGCTGGTTAGAAGTGACCCTTGTCATAAGTTACTCTCTAAATATTTTTCATTATCTTATTCTACAACGTAGAATAAGTTGAAATCCAAGATTTTCCTCTCTTCTGACTTTCATGAGTAGTGTTAATCAAAGATATACTTCTTTTAGCTTGAGCAACAAATCTCAGAGAATAATTCATTTTTTTCTAAGATATCTCATAAAGTGTCCTGACAGGCAGTAAATTCATGAATAGTCAGAAAGTAAGAGAGAGTTTCCATGACTCATATTCAGTCACAAGGGAACAGTTTTCCATTTACCCACTTTGTTATATAGTACACATATTGGAAACTCATTTTTATTTAATGTAATGTAAACTGGTCTCACTAGGAAGAAAGTATCTTCACTCAGACAACTCTGCAATCTCGTCTGTCTTCCTAGACAAGCTAATCTGATTGTAATCATGTTACTTATCTTTTAATTTCTTTTGAAGCTGACATACATCAGAAGTGGCATTCAGCTGGGAATCACACAGGTAAAATTGATTTTTAACATGTTTAAATGTTTCAGGGCCTGGGCATGTGTTTTTAGATATGCAATCTTAAACCACCCTGAGTGGGAGTCCAACAGGGAAACTGCAGGCATAAACTTCATGGCGAAATAGAACAACACTGTAATAATGCAAACATAATTGTAAGTAAGGTCCTGGTGATTCTGATCTCATTGATTTTTCTTTTCAAAGCAAACTGAACATAGATAATGATTAAAAAATGCTTACACATTTTATTATAGAACTGAGTAGCTACAGTTCCAACAATGACTGACTTCCTAATGTTTCCTGAATTGGATTCACCTACAATATAAAAAAAAATAATAATAAATAAATAGATAAATAAATAAATATTAGGGAAAACAACAATAGTATCTTTTACTTCTAAACTGGATTCATGAGAGATATTAATAAGAACAACAATTAATAGCCAGTCTGTTTCAAAACGAGACACACAAACTTGAAATTTTGCTAGGATAACCTCTGATCAAACAGCAAAAACTAGAAACCATTGGAAATAATAACAATTTTATTTAATTCATGGTCTTGAACAAACTACCTGTTCTGAGAAAGATCTGAGAAGGCTTCAGTTTCAGGATGTTGAACTCAATAATCTCCCAGAGTTCCTTTGTTAGGAATTGAGTGCTGAGAACATGTACCATGGTGAGTCAGACCCATGAGGAGAGGTCCAGTGAATAGATAATGGGAGAATAGCCAGCCATGCAATTAGAAAGCCAGATCCAGAACCATAATGACAATCATCTGGTGGTAGAAATCACAGCAGATGGCTGAACTTAGGGACGGTGATCAATCACAGCATTGTTTGTGGTAACTAAACGTTGGAAATAACTAACTTCCCATCATTAGAGGAGTAGATGAATAGAATGTGGAACATTAATGGGACAATTATAAAAAATTATATATAATGTATATTATATGTAAAAATTATATATATATATATATATATATATGAGAGAGAGAGAGAAAAAGAAACATACATATACACACACACACAGAATATGAGAGACAGAGAAAGAGAGAGAGAGGCTTCAAGGGCAAAATAAAAAGTGAAAAAAGCAAATTGCATTAACATCCATACTTTTTAAATCCCACTCTCCAAACTGAAATTGCTGCAAATAAAAATACCTGTATGTAAACGTACAAAAGCAAGCTAGAAGTATATGCACTGACCTCCTGATGGTATTTGCTTCTGGAAATATGGTCAGGGCTTTTTTTAAAAGAAAACAGGATTATAAAAATTGTTATATTATTCTTTATGGTTTTCTGTGTTTGTACATGTATTTAGGTAATGAAAAAAGAAACGAAAGAAAACATAAGGTACAGTGACATCACCAACATGGCAATGTAGGTTGTTTCTGACTCTGCTCCCTTTCACAAGAAGAAAATTAACAACTATGCAAGAACAAGACACCACTGAGAGAAGCCTAGACCATAGGGGTGAGGCTGAAGTATCTCCCTGCACCATAGACACCAAAATAGACGGCATTAGAAGAGTAAGAGAAGTAGCTACACATTGATTACATTGCCTTTCACCCAGGCCAGCACTTAACCATGTGAAGCGGTCTCTCCTGAGCCTCTGACTCCTTTAATGGAAAAAGAGAATCCAGGAAGAACAGCTACTGCCACAACCATGCACCCCCACCCCCGCCCCTCTACCCACGTTGTGGGTCACTTCTTGGGAGTCCCTACTCTGATCTCACCTTACAAAGATTGCAGGAGAATCTGCACGGCTCACCCATGGGAAGCTGACTGTGATGGAGATGGGAGGAGGGGCTTGCAAAACTACCACACAGATTTGAGCAGATTGAGTTTATACCTGTAGTACCCAAATGGTAATCCCAACCAGGGGTTTTGCTCATCTGTAGAACCAAGCTGCTGGCACACTTTGAACAGGGAACTCAGTGGGGTACAGATCTTCTTGATTCACATCCTCAAATGAGGAATTTTTCCAGCCTCAGAGCCTGTTTTGCCCATGATTTGGCAAGAGACTGAGTCACACACAGCCCCATCCACTGTGGAGAATGTCTGCCGGACACATCTTAACAGAAGGGCTGGCAAGGACATTTGGAAGCTATGTGTTTCAGCAATACTTGAGCTGAGATGAGAGGCAGGCAAGTAAAGCTGATCACCTCCAGGTGCAAAGCCAGTTCTGGGGATGGACAATTCTTATGCCATGCATAGGGAAGGGGATTAATTGATAGCCAGGACTGTGGGTAGCTCTCAGTTCCTCCCTACTGGAGAACCTGTTTGCAAAATTGAGAGTTGCCTGGAGTGACCCTTCCTCTTCCCACCTAGTAAAGGCAGATGAGACATAGCTCCACCCACCTACTGTGGCTTCTGGCCCCATCTGACCAAAGAAGGCTGGAAGCTGTACATCTGAGGAATGCTTGAGCTGAGACAATGGCAAGTGAGCCAGTAATTTGGAGAGCAAAGTCAGTGTGTGGCCAGGAAACCTGGGGTAAGGGTAGGCTTGAAGTAAGACAACAGAGAGTTTTACTGACCTTATAGCTGCTTCTCTTACTGTACGTGGGCAGGAACACAAATTTATAGCCCTACTAACTCATGAATACAGCCTCCAGTCAAACCAACCAGGAAATATAACCAGAGTACACAGGAAATTGCATAGCCCATCCAACAGCACTGCTTACAATGGCATTTGAACAGAGAACAGAATTCGTAGATTCCCCCAACTGCCAAGCAAAACTGGTGGTCTCACCTAACCAGGAAATTCAGTACACACTTTTGCTTGGTTCAGGTCATTAAGCAACAAGGTGTACAAACCCTGTGTCCTATTGTGATGCTCTTGCAGGGCAGAGAAGCTCATTTATGGCCCCATTTACAACTGAATATAATATCTAGTCTTGACCATCTAGTAAACCTGACCAGAGAATGAGGGTAACCACAGAGCCCGTCCTGCAGCCTCACTTTGGTAGGAAATCACTTCAGTAGTTCTATCCATCTGTTTTCAGCTAGTGGCATATCCCTCTCTCCCCTTTTATCAGTGTTCAATTGTCTCATCCCCAAAACAGACCATAATAGTAGGCCCCACCTGCCCAAGGAGATTTTGAGCATACACACCCAGAGACCCAAACTGAGCTGACCAAAGAAGATCTGTCTCCACCAAAGGAAACATGTAAAATCTGAAAGAGGAACCTGATTACTCAAATGCACAGATACCAAGGCAAGGATTCAAAAATCATGAAAAAACAGGTAAATATGACACCATCAAAGGAAACCAATAAAGCTCCAATAACTGATCTTAAAGAAATAGTCATCTATGAGTTGTCAAATAATTCAGAATAACTCTCTTAAAGAAGTTTAATGAACTACAAGAAAACACAAACAACTAAATGAAATTAGGAAAACAATGCATGGACAAATGAGATCGACAAAGCAATAGAAACCATCAAAACAAAACAAAACAGAAATCTTAGCGGTGAAAATACAATAACTAAACTGAAATTTCAAGGGACAGTTTCAAAGCAGACTGGATCATACAGAAGAAAGAATCAGCAACCTAGAGGATAGGACATTACAAATTATCCAGTCAGAGGAACAAAATGACAACAAAATGAAAGGGTGAGGAAAACCTAGAGACATATAGGACATAATAAAAAGAGACAATATTCACATTATAGAAAAATAAGAAGAGAAAGAGAAAGGGGCAGAAACTATATTGAAAGCCATGATGGCAGAAAACTTCCTAAATTTGGGGAGAGAAATGGACATATAGATCCATGAAGCCCACAGGACTCCAAATAGGTTAAACCCAAATAGGGCTGAAATGAAACACATTATAATTACATTGTCAAAGTCAAAGACAAGGGGCGCCTGGGTGGCGCAGTCGGTTAAGCGTCCGACTTCAGCCAGGTCACGATCTCGCGGTCCGTGAGTTCGAGCCCCGCGTCAGGCTCTGGGCTCATGGCTCAGAGCCTGGAGCCTGTTTCCGATTCTGTGTCTCCCTCTCTCTCTGCCCCTCGCCCGTTCATGCTCTGTCTCTCTCTGTCCCAAAAATAAATAAACGTTGAAAAAAAAAATTTTTTTTAAAAAAAAATAAAAAAAAAAAAGCCAAAGACAAAAAAAGGATTCTAAAGGCAGTAAGATTAAAAAAAAAAAGTTACATACAAGGGAATACCCATAACACTATAGGCAGATATCTCAAAGGAAACATTCTAGGCCAGGAGAGAATGGGACTACATATTCAAAATATTGAAAGAGAAAGAGTGTCAATTGGGAATACTATACCCAGTAAAGAAGTCCTTCAGAAATAAAGGAGGAATAAAGACTTTCCTGAGCAAAATAAGCTGAAGGAATTCGTTACCAGTCTACTTGCCTTACGAGAAATGATGAAGGGAGTTGTTTGAGTGGAAGTAACAGAACATTAATTAACATGATAAAAACATAAAAAGGTAGTATAAAATTCATTGATAATGGTAAATGTATATTCAAAATTAGATTCTATAATTTGGTAATCATGGTGCATAATTCATTTACAACTCTATAAGTTAAAAACATGAACATAGTAAATTAGTAAAAATAACCATAATTATAATAATACATTATTAGGTGTATAATATAAAAATATTTAAATTGTAACAGCAATAACAAATATGAGAAAAGAAATTTTATACATTTTTTTTGGAATTCTATTGAAATCACATTGTAGTCCACTTGAAATAGGGAATTATAATGTTAATATAAATTTCATAGTAATGACAAGAGAAAAGTCTATAAGAATTACATAAAAGAATATGATAAAGAAGTCAAAGAATACCAAAAAAATATCAAAACATGAAAAAGAACAGCAAGATAAGAGACAAGAAACAATGGATTTATAAAACAACCAGAAAACAGTTAAAATGGCAATAGTAGGTCCTTACCTGTCAATAGTTACTTTAAACCTAGATACATTAAATTCTCCAGTCAAGACAGAGAAAGCCTGAATAAATTAAAATCCAAAAAACAAAGGACACACACACACACACACGCACACACACACACACACCAAGATCCAACCAAACTTGCCTACAAGAGACTTTAGTCTTAAAGACACAAGAGGGCTGAAAGTCAATGAATGGAAGTCACTTCAAGCAAATAGTAACCAACAAAGGCAGGAGTAGCTGTACTTAGCCAAAATAGAGTTTAAACTAAAAATGGTAAAAAGAGACAAAAAAAGATCCTTCCATAATGATAAAGGGGTCAATCCATCAAGAAGATAGAGCAACTGTAAATACTTATGTACCCAATGTCAGAGTACCTTAGCATATAAAGCAAAAACTAACAGATCTAGTAGGATAAATAAACACTAACACAGTAATATTTGGGGACTTAAATACCCCACTTCAAAAATGGAAGAACTGTTAAAGAAACAGCAGATCTGAACAACATTAAAGACCAAATGGACCTAACAGACATATACAGAACACTCTACCCAACAGCAGCAGAAATTTCATTTTTCTCAAGAGTATGCAGAACATTTTCTAAGATAAATCACATGTTAGGCCTCAAGTCTTCACAAACTCAATAAGATTAAAATCACACCAAGTATCTTCTCTGACCACAATGGCATGAAACTAGAAAGCAAAAACAGAAACAAACAAACAAACAAACAAACAAAACTGGAAAATTCAGAACACATGGAAATGAAACAACACTCTACTGAACAACCAATGGATCAAAGAATAAACTAAAATAAAAAAATAAAACAGCACCTTGGAATAAACAAAGATGGAAACACAACAAAACAGAATTTATGAGATGCAGCAAAACATTTTTGAGGGGGAAGTTCAAGGCAATAAATACATTAAGAAGCAAGAAAGGTCAAGGGCACCTGTGTGTCTCAGTCGGTTAAGCATGAGACTTCAGCTCAGGCCACGATCTCACAGATCGTGGGTTTGAGCCCCACGTCAGGCTCTGTGCTGACAGCTCAGAGCCTGGAGTCTGCTTCCGATTCTGTGCCTCCCGCTCGCTCTATCCCTCCCTTGCTCACGCTCTGTCTCTCTGTCTCTCAAAAATAAATAAACATTAAAATAAATTTAAAAAAAAAAAGAAGCAAGAAAGATCTTAAATAAACAACCTAACTTTTTACTTTAAGGAACTAGGGGAAAAAATACAAACTGAACCAAAAGATAGCAGAAGAAAGTTAACATAATAAAGATTAGAGCAGAAATAAATGACATAGAGAACAGAAAACAATAGAAAAGATTAAACTAAGAGTTGGTTCTTTGAATACATAAACAAAACTGACAAACACTTAGCTAGACTACCAAGTTAAAAAAAAAAAGAAAAGAAAAAGAAAATAAAGGACCCAAATGAACAAACTTATAAATGAAAAAGGAAGATATTCCAATTGATGATGCAGAAATTCAAAGGATCTTAAGAGGCTAGAATAAACTACATGCCAGCACTGAACAACCTAGAAGAAACAAACAAACAAACAAACAAACAAAAAAAACCCTTAGAAACATACTGTTTACCAAGACTGAATCAGGAAAAATTAGAAAATCTGAACAGACCAATGAAAAGTAAGTATGTTTAAATCAGCAGTCAAAAAATCTCCCAATGAAGAAAAGCCCAGGATCAGATGGTTTCACTGATGAACTTCCAAACATTTAAAGAAGAACATCAATCCTTCTCAAACCCTTCCATAAAAAGAAAGAGGAGGGAACACTCCCAAACTCATTTGGCAAGACCAGCAATGTCGTAATTCCAAAACTGAAAAAGAAAACTACAGGCCAAATTCCTGATGAATATAGATGAAAAAAATTAACAAAATACTAGCAAACTGAAACCAGCAGCACATTAATGGATCATTCATCATGATCATATAGGATCAATCCCTGAGATGCAAGGACGGTTTAATATATAGAAACCAATCTGTATTAAAATTCATGTTAATAGAATTAAATAAAAGAATCATATAATCATCTCAATAGATACAAAAAATTTGACAAAATTCAACATCCATTCATGATAAAAAGTCTTCTTTTTCAAATTTCTAAATTCTAGTTACTTAACATGTACTGGAATATTGGTTTCAGGAGTAGAATTTACTGATTCATCACTTACTAACACCCAGTGCTCATCCTGACAAGTGTCTTCCTTATTACTCATCACCCATTTAGCCCATCCCCCACCTTCCCTCCAGCAATCCTCAGTTTGTTCTATATCATTAAGAGTCTCATGGTTTGCTTCCCTTGCTCTTTTTTCCCTTCCCATATGTTCATTTGTTTTGTTCTTAAATTCCACATATGGATGAAAACATATATTTGCCTATCACTGACTGAATTGTTTTGTTTAGCATAATATACTGTAGCTACATCCATATCATTGCAAATGGTAAGTTTTCATTCTTTGTGATGGCTGAATAAAATTCCATTGCATATATATACAACTTCTTCTTTATCCATTCATCAGTAGATGAACATTTGGGCTCTTTCCATAGTTTAGCTATTGTTGCTAATGCCGCTATAAACATTAGGGTACATATACCCGTTCAAATCTGTATTTTTGCATCCTTTGGGTAAATACCTAGTAGTGCAATTGCTGGGTCATAGGTAGTTCTATTTTTAACTTTTGGAGGAAGATCCATATTGTTTTCCAGAATGCCTGCACAAGTTTGCATTTCCATTAACATTGTAAAAGGGTTCCCTTTTCTGCATCCTCACCCAAACCTGTTGTTTTCTCTGTTGTGAATTTTAGCCATTCTGACAGGTTCACGTGAGGGGGTATCTCATGGTGGTTTTGATTTGTATTTCCCTAATGATGAGTATGTTGAGCATCATTTCATGTGTCTGTTAGCCATTTGGATGTCTTCTTTGGAAAAATGTCTGTTCATGTCTTCTGCCCATTTCACAACTGGAATATTTATTTTTTGGGTGTTGAGTTTGTTAAGTTCTTTATAGACTTTGGATAGTAACCTTTTATTAGATATGTCACTTGCAAATATCTTCTCCCATTCCACAGGCTGTCTTTTAGTTTTGTTGTTTCCTTCGCTGTGCAGAAACTTTTTATCTTGATGAAGTCCCAATATTTCATTTTTGCTTTTGTTTTTCTTGATTCCAGAGATGTGTCTAGTAAGAAGTTGCTACAGCCAAGGTCAAAGAGGTTGCTGCCTGTATTCCCCTCTAAGATTTTAATGGTTTCTTGTCTCACAAAGAGGCCTTTCATCCATTTTGAATTTATTTTTGTATATGGGTGTATGAAAGTGGCCCAATTACATTCTTCTGCATGTTGCTGTCCACGTTTTCCAACACCATTTGTTGAAGAGACTAAAGTGACATAAATGAAATAAGTCAGACGGAGAAAGACAAATATATTATTTCACTTATATGTGGAAGCTAAAAAAATAATAATAAATAAATAAACACACGCTCAAAAACCAGAAACACACCCATAAATGCAGAGAACAAACTGATGGTTGCCAGAGAGGAGGGAGGTGACAGGGTGGGCAAAATAGGTGAAAGGGAGTGGGAGATACAGGCTTTCTATTAGGGAATAAATAAATCATGGGAATAAAATCACGGCATAGGGAATATAGCCAGGGGTACTGTAATAGTGCTGTATGGTGACAGATGGTAGCAACACTTGGGGCGAGCATAGAATACCATGTAGAGCTATTGAATCGCTATGTTGTATACCTGAAATTAATGTAACATTGTGAGTCAACAATACTTTTTAAAAACAGTAAAAAAAAATCAAAAAGTATTCTTCTATATCTCGTCCCATACCCCAAAATTAATTTGAGATGAGTCAGAGACTGAAATATCACAGCTAAAATCACAGATCTCCGGGAGATAAAAAGTAGAGGAGAATATCTTTGGAATCTTAAAATAGTTGAAAATGTTGTAGCCTAGACAACAAAGGTACTCGAAATAAATAAATAAATGATAAATTGGGCTTCATCAAAATTAAAAATTTCTGCTTATCAAAAAGTACTGTTAAGACTATTAAGCCACAAACTCATAAGAAATATAATTAAAAAAAAAACTGTATCCAGCATTTTAAAATAACTCTCACACATTAACAGTGAAATGTCAAACAATCCAGGAAAAATGGCC
Organism: Lynx rufus; assembly: GCF_022079265.1. Lineage (NCBI taxonomy): Eukaryota > Metazoa > Chordata > Mammalia > Carnivora > Felidae > Lynx > Lynx rufus. The sequence goes on along the minus strand of NW_025814845.1, from coordinate 22,546,882 downwards.
TAACTACTTGAACAGACATTTGAAATAGAAGATATGCAAGTATCTTGAAAAGATCCTCAACGTTGTTAAACAGTAAAATAACAATTAAAGCAACAATGAGATATCATTGCATTCTCTTTATCTCAAATTAAAAAGTCTGACGATACCGAATGCTGGCAGGATGTGGAGCACCTGGAAAACTCCTATATTAGTGCCCGGGTCGTAGAGTGGCACACTTTGGAGCCCAGTTCTGATAATGTTATCAATTCCTGAAAAAGGTAAATAAATATCTCCCCTAACTGGACAACAGAGAAAGGATATACGGTTTTGTCTTATAATCATGAGGTACCATTAGTAATAAACATTTTGTTGACTGAAAGAACTCAAAAATTGCTTCTTGGAGAATGGGAATTGACTATAGATGCACAAAAAGCTTTGGAAATGATGATGAAAAGGTTTTGTATCTTGCTCTGCATGGTGGTTGCATTGCCATATAAATTTCACAAACTCAGTCAAATGAACACTTAAAACAGGTGCATTTTGTTTTTATGTAAAGCATACTTCAATGGACAAAACAAAGTAAAAGTAAAATTGCAACCAATCTAATCAACAAGCATGACTATCACATAGCGTAGGACAGAACTTATGGGAAATTGTGCTAGAGATTCTACTGTGAAACAAATCCCCACAGGCAGTGAGGGAAAAACTTCCATGACCAGCAAAGAGTTTGAAATGAGTATTAAAAAATACTTTGATTCCATCTTTAAAAATTATGCTTACGTTTGCCTTGGCGAAGGAGAGTAAGTATGCGGAAGACTTCATGAAAAATAGAATATTGTTGACATGTAAAGCATGTAAATATTTAAAATAGATCTAAACTGTAGAAAACATTTGCTTCCTGGCTAGTATATAAGAGTCTGAACCAGCATTTATCAACTCTATGTTTACGGAATTAATCTTAGAAAAATGAGCACAGTGTCTAAAGAGTCATTGCAACACAGTTTCCAACACTGCATTGTTAGCATGGGAAGTTAGCCAATATTTAAAAAATCCCCTTGGCTCTAAACTTATCATTATGTAATCGTAACTGAAAAGAAAGTAAGAGGTCATCTAACCTTTTTTTCTAAGCAGAACCGGTGGGGTAGTATTCAAAATAAGTAGATAATTCTTTGGATTTTTGTTCCAAATCCTCCTTTTGCTGGGAGTAACAGTCACCTGTTGTGATACCCTCCAGGCTAATGTCCCTGTATTGTAATAAGTACATTTATTTAGCTTTTGCAAACATTAAGTAAAAACAGGTGATGCATAGCATTGGCAAACAGAACATGGTTGTTTAATTAAAGAAAAATGCTTTGCTTCATCTAAAGGCTTATGATCTGATTGTAGCAATGTTCCTTTTCAGAGAAAATAAAAATAATATGGGACAACTGTTGGCATCAGTCAGAAGGTATAAACCTCATAATCCCTGGGTACTCATTCAACAAATATGCACACAGTGCCTATTTTTCCTAATATGGTGCTTGGCTCTATGGAGGAAGCCTACAAAATAATACAGTGTCCGTAATCTCAAGGAACTCAATGTGAAGGATCCCGATGCCTGTTGGAGTTTGGAGATGTCCGTTAGTTACTCTCTTTCTCTGCCGGTTCTCCAAAGCAGATCCTGGGCAAAAGGGAGTTAGAAGAGAATAAAAATATCAAGTTTATTTATACTACTCAAAATGCAGATGCCCCAGTAAAGGTGGACGAAAGGACAGCACTGTGATGTATAAACAAAGTAAGGTGGACACTATTTACTACTCTTCTAGCTTCTCCTCTGTCCCCTATCCCTCCCCCAAAAATTCACCACTGATTTCTCTCCACTTGCCCACATTTAGGCTAACTCTGACAAAACAGATCCTTATCCAATACAACAGGAAAGACGGTTTATCCTTAGGGATTAATATGCATTTTATCTCCCTGTCTGAATGTCTCAAGATAAACCTAGTGTTACACAGCAGCTTCTCCCACTGTGACAGGCTCTTAGTGGCCCTAAATAGTCCTGGAATCCATCAGCAATCTGACACCTACAATCTCTTTCATTAACTTGTCGCAGCCCCTGGGTCCCACTAGTGGTATCTATTGTATTATTTTGCAGTCACTGAAATTTACAGCCAAATTCTCAATCAAATGAGTAGAAAGATTTTAGGGGGTGCCCAACACCTCATTCGGTATGACTTTCTTAATTTGTATCTAGTTAGAAAAAGAACAGAAATTATGACACAGAGCTCCAGAGAAACCTTTAAAGTGTGAATTAAAAAGTTTCTTTGAAACACAGGACACATGAAATGGAAATGAATTAAACTGATATCATTTTATTTCATTAATGAACAAATATTTAAAGAGCTTGGTTTGTCATCTGAAAGGCTGACGATATGAGAGCTCCTTCAATAAAGAGTTGTGATCCACCTGCTTATGGAATTATATTTTAAGCATATCGGTTCTTTTGCAGGATCCTGGTGAAAATCACAAGTACATTAAAATAAGGTCAAAGGTCAAACAACTTTAAAATATTTTAGGTTACCTTACCGGCATATGGATTAATTAGATTAACATAAATATTGAAGCCCACGTTAATATGTGGAGGGAAGATGACCTAGGAAAAAGGAAGCTGAAATTTTCTAAATACTTCACAGACATGATTATGCAATAACACAGGTTCTAATAGGTGAGAGAACCAACAGACCTAGATAATAATTCCCTCACTTGTAGCAAGATGCCCTTTGCTTCTAGTATTATCATTGCCAACTCTTAACCAAAACACAGAATTTGATGGTAAATGTATAAACTTTCGTAGACACACCAACACAAACACGCACACGCGCAATAGGAGTTACTGTTTTTGGCAATCATTCATCTTGCATTTTATATTCTGTGATTAATGTCTATGGAAAGAATAGATACTTGTAAATCGTGTATACTTAGGACTTCCAAAAAAGAAGAAGGAAGGGTATCAAAGGTTAAGAAACAAGTGTTAAAATGAAGTCACGCTTTTCGATTCCAGGGGTTAAGCTATTTTGGTCAAATAGAGTAGTTACTACAAAGAGCAGACACATCGTGGCTTCCCTGTTAGCAATGGCTAAATATTATTACTTTGCTATTTCAATAGCAAACTTCAGGACTTTGGAGCCAGCAGGCTCTCCTCAAGGACTTGCTGATGTGTAGCAAAAATATTTTAGTGTGAAAAAAAAAAAAAACTACTCCCTAGTGCTCTTGTTTGCAAACTGCTGAATTTCTAGATAACTCTGTGTTCGAGGACTATTTTTGATAGTGCAGATCTGGTGCTGAAATGCCTCTTAAGAATCAATGTTTCTTTTATTTTCTTTCTTTTTCTTTTTCTTTCTTTTTTACTCACAGCATGACAGACCCAGTGGAAACCCAAAGCTGCTTGGGTAGCAATTTTTTATTTTGTACAGTAATTTGTTGTGTTGAACCCGGGCCTCTCTGTTTCATGCTTACACAACAGTAAAAAGCAGTCAAGTGAAATGCAAATTAATATGAAACTCAAATACTCTGCTTAACAGCTTTCAACTTAGTAGACCCAATTGCCAAAAGAATGTAAAGCAAAGCTTTAACACTGCTGTTAATTACGCTTCCTTGCCAGAAACACTTTTGCCATTACCTAGAAACTGTAAAGAATTGTTTTATTTCATCCAGAAATTTCTGTGTGATTTAATTAATGTGTATTTGTGTTTTATCTTCATCCTCTTTAACTTCACATAAAATCTAGCAATGCATCAAATCCTTTTCTTTAATGTTTCTGTTGAGATGTACACAAAACTGAAGTCCATTTAATTTCCATGATAAAGTCTAGTTAAAGTAAAACTGAATTTATTTTTCAATTGTTGTAATTTATATAGATTAAATGAACGTTTATTTTTGTGTTCCCTACTCCTGGGAATATGCTCTTGCATATCTAATTTAATCTATTTATGCTAATAAACTTCTAACACACCAGAATTTAAATACATTTCTGAAAGTAAAATTAATATTATGGATAATTGAGACTGTTATACAATCTTGTGCTTACACTATGGCCTTACAAAAACTTTCACTATTTATGGATGGGTGCCATATTTCATACTATGTTCTAGTATTGAAAAGATGAACAAGATATTTTGTTTCCTTTGTGGAATTCGATATCTACGAAAGGAATACACATTTAAGTAAGTAATTACAATACAAATACTAAGTATTATGAGCGGTTTTCATGAAATCAATATATTTTGTTCTACCATCGTGTACATAAGACTCATCCACCATGTGACTGTTTTTATTTCTCTGGGTAACAGGCCCAAATAAGTCAGGAGTCTGGTGAATGAACTTTTGTTTAGATATTTTCCCATCCTGTTAAGTGAAGCATTAATTACTCCATTCACCACCATTCTACCACTCCATTATTGTCACAGGGAAAGCCAGAGTATCTGTTTCCTCACCAAAGACTTTAAGATTGAGACCTCTGGAGCTGTCCTGCCTTTAGTAAATCACACAGACCCTCATGTTGACCGTATAAACAAAACTCCATCAGAATTCTAGCTGAAATACTCAATTACAATTGGATAACTGAAAAATCTCCACTTCACTTTTCAATATGAGAACACATGTCACCCTTCATACGCTAACGTGACATCACTGACCTGCCATCTGCCTTGAGAATTTTTCCTAGTGGTGAGAGTAGACTTTCTCTGACCCATATACACCTGGTCTCTTTTTGACAAAGAGCACACATTTGGAGACAGCTGGCCAAAGTTAGGGGCATGCTGTGTGCCTATGAAACAGAGCACAGTTAACTGGCCCACATGGGGACTGAACCTTGGCCTCATTAGTAATATACTGTAATCAGTTGAACTCAATAGTCACTAACAACTCTATTGAAAATCAACAATATGGTCAGCTATCCACTATGACCATGGTCTTTCTTAAGTGTGTTGGACCAGACATTCTTTATACAAATATTAAATTTTCTCTTCTGTTCTCTCTCATTTCTTGTGAGAGAAAGTCTTGCTGCTTACCTTTTCCTCTAATAATGTTTTTTCTCCTTCAGCTTGCTTTATGATGCCCATACTTCTCTGGGACTTTCTCTATTGCAACCACACGTACTGTGTAGGAGCAATCAGTAGTCATGACCTGAAGTACGCTAATGTCACATAGTTTCAAAGAATGGGTCTTAGGCGATATAAATCATTCAAAGAGAGGTAGACTTTGAAATGAAAATTTTCTTACCAAGGAATACTTGGACAATTATTTCACTAAATTAATTTGACCCTTCAGGTATTGTGAGGCTGAGGTGGTTGTGGTGAGAAATACCAATGATTTTCTACAATTGCATAGCCACTTACAACTTTAGATTCATGGACCTCAGAGCTGGACAAAAATCTCCAGAGTACATGTAGCCCATTGAAATGCAAAGAGACTAAATAATTTCTCAACATTACCAAAGCTGGGTAATGACAGAGTTGAGTTTTTAGTTAAAGCATGATCGAAGCTATTGTAACAAAAGACCAATAGAGTTGAGTTTGTTTTTCTCTTCCAAAACGACTAGGAAAACAATGGATATTATTGGACAAGTAGCAGTTTCTGGTACAGTAGAATTCTCATGGCTTGATTAAAAGTTAGGAATCCGTATAGAATCATAGCCTAACAATTTGGGTAACATATCGTATTGTTAAAAATACTACATTACTAAAATTTCATATCAGAAAACCACCTTTGTGGTCCCCTTAGATGACCTTTTCTCATATCTTTTGTGATCTCTTCATAATACTCTTTATATGAAAAAAGTGAAAATTTTAATGTATACCTAGTATACTAAAGATAGAGTAAGTATTCAAGAGTCTAATGTTGGAACCTAATTGAGAAAATTAAATGGTGATAAAGACTCATTGACATGATTCTTAAACCTTTATTGAATCAAAATTACGGTATTATGACATTTAATCCACGGAAAGGAATTTGCATATTTATTTCAAAATTAACTTATACCACTGAATAGCATTCAAAAGGACTTTATATGTTTTATTGGACAAGATCTAGTGCCTTGAATATTTGAAACAATTTACTCAAGAAAATTTTTAAATAAATGGTTGAATAAAAAACAAGTGAATGAATGAACCATTTCCCCAAGAACAATTTTGTTTATGTCATAACCATAATGGTCTGTACAGATTAAATATTTTAAAACTGCTTGATGAATTAAATTTGTAAGCTCTTCATGAGATGATTAATGATTGATTTTTGTCTCTTAGATAATTAAAAACATCATTCATCCTCTTTGACTTTAAGGATTAAGAATTTGGCAATCAGAATATGCGTGAACCTACACTAGGTTCAAAGCTTGCCTGGTCTCTTTAAATGCCCCTATTTTTCATATCAGAATATTAGAAGGTGAGTGATATAAATGTCCTTCTAAACATATCAGTGAAATATCCTAAGACACCTGCTATCTTTACATTCAGGAATATCAGAAGGATATTCCAGAAGGATCCAGTAGCTTTTTTGTCCTCTGGTTCTATACTTACATAACACAATGTCATACATTTGCTGCATTTTCTCAAGTGTCCCCAAGCCATCTCTTTCCCTTCCCTTCCCTTCCTTTATGTTTCCTTTTGTCCCCCTTGAGTTTCCTGTCATCTGTCTCCCCGGCTTATAAAAACATATCTCAAAAATTTTCCAATAATATGCTCTAAGAGGTCTTTTGAAGGGTTCTCACACTCTTTCTTAGTTCTTGGTTGGGAGTTGAAAAATTAAAAAAGGCCACTGGAAAGAGTGGGATGTACTGTACGGTTGGCCTGACTGTAAACTGGAGTACTCTCTCTTTGTTTCCTTTTCTCTTTGAAAAGTTCTGGCTTAGAGCCACCACCCAGTCTTTTGCCTCATGCTTCCAGACCAGCTGACTAGCTGGTACCACACCCTTAGGAACAAGGAATTCTTCCCTTTGTAGGGTTTAGCTGCCATTGCTTGGTCATTTCATCCAGTATGATAACTTCTCTGCTTCCCATAAATACAATCTACTTTTAGAAGAACTGTGCTTAGTGTGTTCAAGCTGGTGACAACCATTTGACATCATATGCAGAGGTTTCAAAATACAGAATTGATTTTTGAAAACGCATACCATGTCACATAGTGGCAGAAAATACTAGGATATAGAACAGATGATTTTATTGTAATATTTTGACATCTAATAACTCATTCCCTCTCCTTTACCAACTCAATTTTAAGAGCATTTCCAACGTCTGGTTATAATAAAGTACCTTTTCATTAGTGTTTGTTTCTACTAGCTATAAGCTAACGACATCAGTACTTCTGTTTCTTGAGTTTATATTTTAAAGCAATTTTAGAACTCTAGCGTTATTTTGCTTTCTATTTTGTTAACTGGCTGCAAATTTCAGCATCTAAGTGAATAAACTAGGGAGTGATGGCACTTTTATGGGTCTGTTCTTTGACGTATATTTAAAGCATACGAATTGAAATTCAGTTTATTATGAAGGCATGCATAATAGCATCAACATTTTTTTCATATTAAGCAATTTCTCAAGGCTCTATGAAATGTCTATATGAGTTTTCTCTGAAGCCAGATTAGCCAAGATAGAACCAATCAAATTCCACAAGTTAAATTTAAGAATATAGAGATTCAGAAATTTGCAAAAATAGTGAAACTCACTTTTCTGAAATGTAAAGGAACAAGAAAAGGAAAACAGAGAAAAAAAAGAAGGACAGGATACCAGTTCCTTGAAATATTTGAAAAGCTTTGCTGTGGAGGGATGTCTTATTTTGAAGGCCAAAGAGTAGACCAAGGAGTGTCAAACAAAAATCATGGGAAAATTGATTATATTTTATTACATGGGCTTTCAATAAGACTTGCTGAGCAAGCAATCACTGCCTTGTGAGGTTGTGAGAATCCCATCAGGGCCAGTCCTGAGACTGACAGAATGCCATTGCATCGAGGGTTATGGTGAACAAGGTTAACTGTATGCTCCTCCCCCCACCCCCAAAAAGCAGTGGCCACATAAAGAAGTTTAATTTGACATTCATCCCAAGATTATATCTGCTGTTTATTAAATTCTCTTCCCATCTGGTTTGAAATCCTCCTTTTTAGTAATCTCTTTAAAAAAAAAAAAAAGCTAGAATATAAGGACATTGTGTCCCAAAAACCCTCATCAAAATAAACGTAAATAACCTAGGTACGCCCTTCTAGACCTATCCCATTATCATATCAGAATATGTTAGGTTATCAGAGCAACTTGTTGACATAGATACACGTGATTTTCAATGGGGATTCTGCTGAGTACACAGCAGCAAGCACTAGGAATAAGAAATAAACCCCATGGATGAGAACACAGACCTGGAGAGATGTTGTTAACAGAAAGAGGAGAAGGTTGGCTAAAAAGGAAACAGACATTCGCGTTTGCCTGTTTTCCCCAGGACATCAAAGGGTCCTTGTTTATTAACTCCCACATGAATTCATTCTTTTATCAAGTGTATATTAAGCCCCTAGAATGTGCCAGACACTCTTCCAGGAAATGTATGAGCATTATGGAAATGCTTCTGCCCATGAGGTTCTCATAGTCTACTAGGGAATTCCTAAGAATGTAATCTAAAGGGAAACAATGAAGTGTTATCCAGAGAATCCAAAGAAAAAGTATCTCATCAAACTCTTACAAAAGGACAAAGACAAAAAACAAAACTATATAAATATATTTACTGAAGTGTGTCTTATCTTGCTTTACCAAAAAACTTGGCAGACAGATAACAATTTTCAGCACTAAACTATATTGATTGATCTTAGCAAATAGTATCTGAAACAGCATTATCTTTCCATACTATTTGAATAGGTAATTTATTCTGAGTCGATAAATTTTGAAAACTGCATAAAATAATTAGTGTAGAATTAAAAGTATCTCTCTTCTCTGTCTCACGTTCACTCATTTCCTTGCTACCTCTCCTAAAAGTACAGTGACCATTATTAACAATTCTTGTGTTTATGCAGACTATTAGTATAAAATTCTATATATTTATGCAAAATATAGAGTAATCATGCTATTCTGTATTTAGTTTTTCCCCACATAATGTCTCTAGTAATCCTTCTATATTAGCACATAAAGAGCTTTCTGATTCATGTTTATAGTTGTATAGTATTCCATTCTGTGACTGAACCACATTTATCTAAATAGTCCTAATTTGGTAGACATCTATTTTCTTTTCTTTTTTTTTTAAATTTTTTTGTAATGCTTATTTATTTTTGAGGGAGACAGAGATAAAGTGCAAGTGGGGGAGGGCAGAGAGAAAGGGAGACACAGAATCTGAGGCAGGCTCCAGGCTCTGAGCTGTTAGCACAGAGCCCGACCCCGATGTGGGGCTCGAACTCACAGACTGTGAGATCATGACCTGAGCCAAAGTCGGGCACTTAACCAACTGAGCCACCCAGGCACCCCCTACATCTATTTTATTTTCCATCATTAGTTATGACAAATATTGTTCAATAAATAACATTTTCATGCATCGTTTCTCTGGTGCAATGCTATCTGTAGAATGTATTCTTAACAAATAGAATTGTTTGATTAAAGTGGATATGTAAAGGCAGTCTTGATTAATTTTGCTAATATGACCTCCACAAAATTTGTACCATTTATCCTCCTATATTTAGCATATAAAAATTATCTCTTTATTTAACAGATTATATTGATACGCTTTTGGATTTTTGTCAATATAAAAGAGAAAAATGTTATCTAGATGTGATTTAGTTTGGATTGTTACATAGTCAAAACAGTTTTCAGAGTCTTTATTCCAGAAAGGTGTTTTGGTATAAACAAAATCTCAGTTCACAGTTGTCTCCACTATCATGGAGGTTGCTTCTGTCTTCATTGTTTGAAGTTTGCTCTAGGAAAATAAGGCTAACCTCAGCTTTTCCCCTTGAAGAGATTCTGCCTTTAAATTCCTTTATTTTGTTCTGATGCATCTTGATGTTGACCATTTCTGGACAATTTTTTCTCACACTTGACCTAAAAACATAGTTTTTATATTCTGACTATATAGTCTTAAATTTTTATTTTATTTTTCTTGAAATGTATTGTTTTACCTTCAAATAGACTTTTATACTTTAAAACTTTTTTTTTTTTTCAACGTTTATTTATTTTTTTTGGGGACAGAGAGAGACAGAGCATGAATGGGGGAGGGGCAGAGAGAGAGGGAGACACAGAATCGGAAACAGGCTCCAGGCTCTGAGCCATCAGCCCAGAGCCCGACGCGGAGCTCGAACTCCCGGACCGCGAGATCGTGACCTGGCTGAAGTCGGACGCCTAACCGACTGCGCCACCCAGGCGCCCCTAGACTTTTATACTTTAAATACTCTTCATGAAACAGTATTTTTCCTGGCTTTCTTCACTGGGTACCACACATGTGTTTGTATGTTGGGCCTCCTGGGTTCATCTCCTATAGTTATTATCTTTTTAAAAAATGTTTAATGTTTATTTATTTTTGAGAGACAGAGATAGAGTGCGAGTGGGGGGAGGGCAGAGAGAGAAGGAGACACAGAACCCCAAGCAGGCTCCAGGCTCTGAGCTGTCAGCACAAAGCCTGCCGTGGTGCCCAAACCCACTGACCACAAGATCATGACCTGAGCTGAAGTCAGACGCTTAACCGACTGAGCCATCCAGTCACCCCATGAATGTTTGTTTTTTATTTTGAGAGAGTTGGGGGAAGGGCAGACAGAAAGAGGGAGACAGAGAATCCCAAGTGACACTGGGCTTGATCCCACTACCAAGAGATCATGACCTGAGACGAAATCAAGAGTTGGAGGCTTAACCGACTGAGCCACCCACATACCCCTTCTATGATGATTTTCTTCTCTCTCTTTCTTACCACTTTTATCGTTTCTACTCTTTTTACCTATATTGTGATTGTCCTTCCTGCTTCTAAATCCTTCTGCATTTTATTTTGATAACGATGTTGTTTATTTCTTCTCTTCCATTCTGATTTCAGCACTTTTGTTCCATCTCATTACCTCTCATCACTTTCCTGAGGCTTTTCATCTCTGCTGCTTGGTTTTCCTTCAAAGAGATGATCAAGGAGGCTTCATTCTTTTCTTAAAAGTTCCTGGTATAATGTTAGTTTATAATTTCCATCTGCTTTCTCAAAATAAGAAATTCTGGGTGCACTTGTTTTGTCTTTTTAAAAATTCTGCATCTATTTTTCGAACTGCTTATTATATCTTGGCTTTGATGCTGTGCTTGCTACTTTTCTTATCACCCCTCATTGAACAGTTTGCCTTTTCTGTGACTGGCCCCCTTTCAGAAGGATTACATGGGGTTTATGGTAAGTAGGACACCAGGGTCACCTTGCAGGCTTCACAAAACAAAGCTCTTTTCCCTTTGATTTGTGATGGAATCATCTTGCAAATGCAACTTTGTTAAACTCTGTGTAGCTCTCTGCATCCTCTTTTCCCATTATTTAGCGCCCAGAAGCTTCTTCCTGTTGGCCCTCCTCACCCCAATTTCCACTTCTCTTATTGTCTACAAGAGATTCCGTTTTTTCACTTCATGATGATCCCCTTGCTTTCAGGAAATGTGTTTTACTGGTCTTGTCTGAGATCAGTCACCAATTGGCCCTTTCTCTACTCTTTATTTTTTTTAGTTCACTTTACTTCCTCCAGTTCCATTTTTTTTTGCCCTATTTTAGATGTTTTTAGTAGGACTTGTTCTTATTTTAAAGCCTGTGAATTGTATCTTTCTTCTAGTTTTTCTTAAAATAATTTTTTTCTTGTTCTTTTGAGTTCCTGGAAGGGAAGGAAATAGATGATAATTTACGCAGTTACACTCTTTCTGGTGGTTATTCAGTTTCAAAAAGAAATAACTCTGGAATATTGGGAAGAGGGAAGAAATGGATTTTGTCTACTGGATCTTAAGTCTTCAAAGTGGTAGTAAGCACTGATTCAGATACCAGACTTTTTTTTTTCTTTTTTCAACTTTGTTATAACCAAATATAGAGGAACCTAGTTCTTGAGGAGTTACAAGCGTTTTTTGACAGAGACATTAAATGAAAACCCTATAGTTTTCCTCAGTAAAGTGTTTGTTTTTCTTTACCACCATAAAATAGACAGATGCTGTTAAAGCCAAATGTTAGCAAGTTTAATTGTTGACACTTTTAACTTGATTGCAATGTATTTTGAAAACTCATACAACTTGAAATTAAGTTTTCAACAAGATTCCACCATCCTTCTTTTTTTCTGTTTCACTAATTGCACCTGCAATCAACCAATTGCTTGCTCAAGAGGTTAATTAGTTACACCTGCATTTTTGCACCTGCAATTTTGGTGACCTTTTGAAGTTAATACGCATGCCTTTATTCACATTTCGAACTTGCTAAGCTAACTAAATAGTAATTTTTTTGCTTTAACTGCTCAAAGACATTTTCAGTGCTTCCAAGGTAAATATGGAGGCAAGCAATAGAAAAGCTGACAGCGATTTAATAAAAAAGTTGTTTTTTTTTATTGCAAAATGAACAAATAGTGATATTTTCCAAAGAAACAAGACTTACAAATAAATAAAAGAAACAAAAGAAACTTAGGGATCAACTTTTAAGTGTTAGATACACTATAATGTGAAAATAAAGCTATTTTGAAAAACAATAGCATAACTCATAAGTCTTATAAATTGTCTGGTTTTTTGTCTTTACATGTGTTGTGGAAGGTTCAAAAGTTACACTGAAAAGATGCTCTTTATGCAGCCTGAATGGTCACCTCCATAAGAGAAATTAATTATTGGGGCTCCTGGACCCTTGAGATTTTTATCTTTTGCCAAATGATGTCTAAGTTCAGGTCCTGGTAATTTGAAATTAAGTCAAACAGACAAACCACTTAACCTGAGATGAAAATTAATGGTTGGAAATGAATTAACTCCTTAAATATTTAATTACTTATAGATATAAAAGTCAGTGGTCAGGATCAAAGGTAAACTTTTGACACACTATTGCTCAGCAGAGTTTTTCATGGCTAAAATCTTTGATTTATCTTTAGGAAATATTTATAAGAAAGTAAATTAAAAAAATAAGTTAAATGGTTTGTTCTGAGACTGCTTGAATCTTTCAGTCTCTGTTCTATCTCAAAAATTTTTAATGTGCTGTTTAATAGATGATAAAATCCAACCAACACAAAACCAAGAAAACTATTAGCTTGTTGAGACCTTGAGAACTTTAGAAATAATAAACCAACTCAAACTGACCACAGTTATATTGCCAACTGTGAGGCCGGATAGATTTGTTTGTACATTTCCTGTCCTGTTACTCTCATTTATGAAGATGAATTTGCAAAGGAGAGAGGGGAAGACGGATTTTTTTACACATTGTTCTATTATCCTTCCTGTTCCAGGATTTGCCAGGTCTATGGCCCCTGACCAAGAATTGTGTTTACTAAATTACACTTAGGTGGTTTGCTATTGTTCAAGTTGAAGGGACTCATAAGAAATTGCGCCTGAGAAATGCAGCCCTGTGTTTGCTGTAAGGATGTTAGTGAAACCACGATTCACTGGGTTATACATTATTCTTTTTATCAGAACCTTGGGGAAATGCCTTTGGATGTTTCCAGAGTATCTGGGTTTCCTGTGAATCAGGAGTTCGTGTTTGTCTTCTGGAGAATATGAATGTCTTGACTTGATAGATTTTCCTTTTCCTGTTGGTTGCCAAGAAGCTTAAAGCCAATATCATGATCAACCTTTAAGAGACTGGTATGCTTGACATGTATTTTGTATTCACCATCTAGTTCCCTGTGTGTATTTTTTTCTTTTTGCTCTTTATTTTCCTTATTTGTTAATGGGAAGTGGAGGGATATAACAATTACCTCAAGAAACCAGGTATGTATTCAAAATTGAATATGCAAAGCCTTCATCTCCAATAGAACCTGTTTTAGAAGAACTTGGATTAAAGAAGTATTAACTGTAATTTATTACCACTCTAATATTTATTAACAATTTCTAACATTTTCAGAGCCAAATGAAAAAATAAGAATTAGGAAGTTAGTGTGAAGGGAGATGATATTTCTTTGTAAACATTATGCTATGTTGTATAGGTTAAATTGTGTGTTGTGTGTATGTGCGTGTGTGTGTGTGTGTGTGTGTGTGTTGTGTGTGTGTAGCCCTATGTGACAGGCAAAATATTTGCTCACACACCACTTGCCTGCTAACAGAGACCTGATTTTCTTAAGGCATCGGGAGAAATCCCTTCATCTTGGAGACAGTAGGCCTAAAACCTCTTGTTTAGGGAGTGGTTACCACCCTTTATCATGAAAGGGATGAAGGAAAATTCTGCTAAGGGTCTTTGTGCAAAAGTAATTTCACGAAGAGGAAAACAGCATGAGAAATTGACTTATTGCGCTCTTCTTTAGAACTAGGTCTTGATATCTGGAGCTTGAGCATCCTTCTTGTGACCATGAAGGAATAAATTTAAAACTAAAAGACCAAAAATATGAGAACCATAGAGAGCAGAAAGAAGGAAAAATCCTAGGTTCTGTTTGATATGACTGCATAGTTGAACCGGCACTATCAACTTTTTACTTCTAAACTTGGGTAGACAAAGGTTAGGAAATGTTTGTAAGTCTAGCCAATTTCTCCTAGTGATTGATAACAGAAAGAAGGATAATCTCGTCTACAGTCACGATGCGGAAGCTTAATCAAACTTCCTGTATGGTTAGTAGTCGGACAACTTTCTTTCTATGACTTTATTGTTAATGATCACAGAAGGTATCTGATTATCAGAAAACTTAAGCCAACAGGTAGTTTTACTTTCCTAACTGTGTTTACATTTAAGTTTTTGAATTGAATATATATATCAAATGAATATACATATAAATTTTAGCTGTCAGTAATGAACTGCATTGGCTATATTCCCAAAATTGGGGGGTTTTGTTTGTTTTTTTAGAGAGAGCACATGCAGGGGAGAGGGGCAGAGAGGGAGAGAGAGAGAAAGAGAGAGAGAGAGAGGGAAAGAGACTCAAGCAGTCTCGAGCACAGAGACTGACATGGGGCTCAATTCCACAACTCTAGTATCCTGACCTGAGCCAAAACCAAGAGTCAGATGCTCAACCACTTGAGCCACCCAGGCACCCCTCAAAATTGTTGTTTTTATTGAAATATGACTGACATACAATATCCTATTACTTTTATGTGAACATCATTGTGATGTGCACACATTGTATAATGTGTATAATATTTGTATACATCAAAAAATGATCCCCAAGATCAGTCTTGTTATCATGTGTCCCAAATTTAATATTTTGGATGTGGATATCCTTTGTGTTTTGAGGTAGAGTTATCCAATTTAAACTGGTGTGAAATCCAGAAACAGTGCAAACAGTGAAAGCTATTAGTGGAAGGAATATGAAATAAAATGCAGATTTGTGAACACAAATATGACCTTAAGCGATGAAACAGAAAAAGAAGTCAGAGAAGTGATATAACATAGATAATATTTAGGAAATATTTATCATTTGTCTAACATTATGCCAAAAAACTTGCATTTATAATTACATTTAAGACTTGCAACCACCCTACTGAGTAAATTATATTAATATACCATTTTACAAGCAGGAAGACTGAGCCTTGGAGGAAGACAGTAACTTACAATTACACAGCTACCAATTAAGGCTAGGATTGACTCACGTCTTAGCATAATTATAAAGTCTACAGTACCAATAATATTACAGTCCCTCCCAGTTAAATATATTAGTACAGCAATGTATATTCTGTATAGATCACATCTGTGTTTTTGTCTAGCCTACATTTGTATATTCATCTATGCCCCCAAATTCTATTCTCCCACTAATGCTTCAGAGATTTTAGAACTAAAGTCAAATGTTATAATTTGAGTATTCATGCAATACAAAATTTTACCATTGTACATATCATGCAAACTGCTTTCGGCAACCATTTTCATTTCTGTTCCTCAATTAATGTTAATCACAGTGATTATGCTAATCTAGGTTGTATACAGTATACAAGAAATAACAAGGGGAACCATTTTAGACTAAACAGCCAAAACAAGGTCCACAGTAGACACAAATACTTGAATTGTAAATAATTTGAATTAGGTCATATGCTGAATAAACAGCACACTTATTTAAATATTGAAGAACAGACAGAATTTTCTATTTAGAATGGTACCCCATAGTATTTACCTCTTGGTATTTGTGCTTTCCCATTATTTCTGTTCTCAGATACTTTCACATTATTCTGAAACAATATGTCTACCTAAAAAAAACCATGATAATAGTTTTGTCTAAACTGGCATTTGAGTTGATTTCTACCAAAATTACTCTCTGGACTCTTCATAATATAACACAGGATGATGGTGCACACCATACACATAACCTTCGGGAAGCTAAAATGTTATCCCTCTAGCAGTGCTTGTTAGCAAGAGGCAGCTGTGAAAAAATTTGGAGTGTGAGGAAAACATGTTTCCTTGTATACACATATCAAAATATTCTCCCGTGTTTAGAACCAATTGGAAAAAGCTAATGAAACCTCTACAATAATTAAAAAAAAAAAGATGTTACTATATATCAGAGTTGATATTATCCAATCTGTTCCCACACAGACATGTTAACAATCATAAAGCCATCCAGTAAAACATAACATCTACATAGACCAGGAACTTTAGGTTGATTATAAAGGAGTATTTCCTTGTGCAATATGATAGTGTGACAAAACAAATAAATAAGCCAATGTTTATTTAAAGATTTGAAAATGTGTACATTATTGACTTTTTTCATTAAATTTGATTTAACAATTTGCTTAAAATATTATACGATAAAATTCAAATAGAGATTTATAAATTTATAAGATACAAATACATAATATACACTTATAAAATATAAATGTTGTCATATTTATTTTTATATATTAGAGCTATAATGCATAAATATTATTTATCTTGGTTACCAAATGTTTTGAGCTCCTTAAACTTTGTGCCCAAAGTAAGTGCCCCACTCACTTCAACTACTCCCAGCCCTACTTTTTATGAAACTGTTCTGATTTTATAGTCCAAGATTCAAAGAAAAATAAGGGCATACCCAGTGTACATTCTCTATAAAGCTGATACATGAGGACACATTGTGGTCTTTCTTTTGGAGAATTGCAGAAGACGAAACCATAATAGGGTGCCTGGGTGGCTCAGTCCGTTAAGTGTTTGACTTTTTGGGTTCAGCTCAGGTCATGATCTCACGGTTTGTGAGTTTGAGCCCCGCATCAGGCTCTGTGCTGACAACTTGGAGCCTCCTTGGGATTCTCTCTCTCTCTCTCTCTCTCTCTGCCTTTCCCCCATTCATGCTCACTTTCTCTCAAAATAGATAAACTTTTAAAATATTGAAAAAAATGAAAATAAATCATAAGAAACAATTACCTGCATGAAAGTTTTTCTTAGATGGAATAGGAGTGAGGGGGAAAGTTTTTCTTAGATGGAACAGGATTGAGGGGGGAGGAAAATTGCCTTATTTTCGCAAGTTTAGAAACATCATGCAGATGAAGGTGTATAGCTATTTCATACTGCTCATTTATAAAAAGCTAAGATATTTTTTTTTAAATAAAGTAGAAGGTATTTGGTTACCAGAGAGTGAAGATTTAAGCAAATGTATTAGAACTATTACATCCAATATGTGTTGTCTTCTTTACAACGGTCATGATATTTATTGACTAATTCCAGCGAAGGACCCATCAGCATTTTGAAATTTATTCCTGTGACTTGTTCTCAGAACTAGATTATGAGCCATAAGAATGAAGCAAGTCTTGTTAATTTAGAGGCACCACACATTTTGTCTTAAAATAAGTTTGTCAATTTTAAGTGCCTAACACTTACATGAGACGAATTTCTCCTATTACTAGAAACCAAGCCTACTTGCTAAGAATGGCCACCTGCCAAGATTAATTGAATTTAAATGATTTGAGCAAGCTTCAAAGGATATTCCAAAAAGAGAAATTAGAAAATACCTTAATATATATAGATTTTGAGATAAGAAAACAAGTGCTAATTCACACTTGTTTATTAATAGGTTTGGCCAAAACTGAGTTGAATTATTTTATCATCATACCTTGCATATTATTTATAGCTGATATCCATCAGCGGGCTATAGATTAGTAGTTATGCTGGTTTGCTACAGTAAAATCATGAAGTCAAATACACACACATATTATATATAATATAAATATACAATTATATATACAATTTATATATATATATATACATATATATTATATAATGTGTGTGTGAGAAGGAGAGTCAATAATAGCCTTGAAAGCCCCAAACATTTCCTCTCGTTATGTTCAAATCAGCATGAAGTTGTAGATACATTTTCCATCTTATTCCTTAGAATAAGTTGTAGTTTCTTCAAGTTGAACACTAAAGGAAGTAGTTGGATTATATTCAGGAGCCATATTTTCAAAAATACATATATCTAAATACTAGAAACCCACTCAGTATGGTGATTAGTTCACACTGTGGGACATATGTAGGAACCGAGGCCAAGTAATGGAAAAGCAATTTTCCATTCTAGTTCTTCACAATTCTGAGACATTTATTTATTGAGTCGAATGTTGGGGGATATATCCTACACCATTTAAAAGGATATTTTTCTCTGGGACACATGGGTGGCTCAGTTGGTTGAACATCCAACTCTTGACTTCAGTTCCGGTCATAATCTCACAGTTCCTGGGTTCTAGCCCTGCTACGGGCTCTGCACTGATGTGCTGAGTCTGCTTGGGATTCTCTCTGTCTCCCTCTCTCTGCCCCTCCCCTGCTTGCTCTCTCTTTCTCTCTCTCTCTCAAAATAAATAAATAATCTTTAAAATAAATAAATACATAATGAATAAAATAATTTTTGTCTCTATCTCTTGTGTTTGTTAGTGTGTTCCATTTCTAATTTAATTTTGTAAGTAAAAGGCAACTGTGATGCAACTTGACTGTATTTAATTGAATACAGATGACTTTTTTTAGAGATAACTGATAATTATACTAGAATTTATTCCTTTTTAAAGAAGAAAAAATGGTTGTTTTGTTTGAATCGTTATTTTTGTTTAGAAATAGTGTTCTAGGCCCATTCTACTGGGAGAAAAGTTAAGTTGAGCTAGGATTAGTTACATATTTGTATGTTAGAAAACCTGGTTTAAGACAGTTGGTCTACCCACAAGTTTGAAGACCTAGGTGAAATGGGCCAATCCCTTAAAAAACATAATTTGCCAAAGAAGATACAGATAATTGAAACAGGCATATACCTATTAGAGAAACTGAATCAACAATTAATAACTTTATCAAAATAGAAAGAACAAGGCCAGGTGGGTTCACTGGTGAATACTACCAAGCATTAAAGGATGAAATTTTGCCAATTCTCCACAATTTCTTTCGGAGGATAAAAGCAGAAGACATGCCTCCAAACTCCTTCTGAGGCCAACATTACCCTGCTGCAAAAACCGTGCAATAAGAAAAAACTACAGATCTCTCATGAACATAGATGCAGAATCTTTAGTGAAATATTAAACAATTGAAACCCACCATGTATAAAAATAATTACGTACTAAGACCAAGTGCAATGTCCGCCAGGCACACAAAGCTTGTTCAGCATTCAAAATCAGTTAATGTTATTTGTCACATCAACAGCTAAAAGAGAAAAATTGCATGATCAAAGCACTAGACGCAAAAAAAAAAAAAAAAGGATTTGGTGAAATCTAGTAACCATTCATGATATTCTCAGTAAGCTAGAAAAAGGGGGGATTTCCCTGAACTTGGTAAAGAATATCTAGTGCTCGCTTCTGCAGCACATATACTAAAATTGGAATGATTCTCATGGCCCCTGCACAAAGGTGATACGCAAATTTGTGAAGAGTTTCATATTTTTTTTTGGCTAACAGACCCATGAAAAAATGCTCAGCATCACTCATCATCAGGGAAATACAACTCAAAACCCCAGTGAGATACCATCTCACACCTGTCAGAATGTCTAAAAGGAACAACTCAGGAAACAATAGATGTCAGTGACAATGCAGAGAAAGGGGAACACTTTTGCACTGCTGGTGGGAATGCAAATTGATGCAGTCACTCTGGAAAACAGTATGGAGGTTCTTCAAAACATCCAAAAGAGAGCTACCCTATGACCCAGCACTTGCAACTACTAGATATTTATCCAAAGGATGTAAAAATGCTGATTCAAAAGGGTACATGCACCTCAATGTTTATAGCAGTGCTATCAATAACAGCCAAATTATGGAAAGAGCCCACATGCCCATAGACTGATGAATGTATAAAGAAGTGGTATGTGTGTATATATATATATATATATATATATATATATATATATATCAGCCATCAATAAAAATGAAATTTTGCCATTTGCAATAATGTGGATGGAACTAGAGTATATTATGCTAAGTGAAATAAGTCAGTCAGAGAAAGACATATGCCATGTGATTTCTCTCATATACAGAGTTTAAGAAACCAAATAGATGAACATAGGGGAAGGGAAGGAAAACTAAAACAAGATAAAAACAGAGGGGGACACACCATAAGAGACTCTTAACTATAGAGAACAAACTGAGGGCTACTGGAGGTAGGTGGGGGGATGGGCTACATAGGGGATGGGCATTAAGGAGGGCATTTGTTGTGATGAGCACTGGGTGTTATAGGTAAGTGATAAAGCACTAAATTCTACTCCTGAAACCAGTACTACACTCTAAGTAAAATATTGTGGGGGGGAACCCCAAAAACAAAGAATATCTAAAGATACTTATAACTACCATCATACTTAATGATGAAAAACTTGAAGTTTTCCCACAAGATGAGGTAGAAGACAAAGATGTGCCCTCTCATCACTCCTTGTAAATACCATACTAGATATTCTAGTCAATGCAATAAAACAAGAAAAAGAAATAAAAGGTGCCTTGAATAGGAAGGAAAAAAATAAACTGTCTTAGTGTGAAGACGATATGTGATCATCTATGTAGAAAATCTGAAAAACACACAAAACTTCTGAAACTAGTAAGCAATTATTAGCAAGTTTACAGAAGAAAAATTGATATACTAAAGCCAATCACATTTCTAGATACCAACAAGAAATGAGTAGAATTTAAAATAAAAGCATAATAGCATTTAAATTAGATTTGAAAATATGAAATACTGAGGTGTAAATCTAACAAAACGGGTACAAGACCTTTATGAAGAAAAGTACAAAAACCAATGATAAATGAAGCCAAAGAAAACCTAACTAAATGGAGAGATATTCCATGTTTATAGATGGGAAAACTCAATAGTTTCAAGATGTCACTTCCTCCCCAATTGGTCTATGCATTCAATGCAATCCCAATCAAATCCTGGAAGGTTATTTTGTGGATATTGACAAACTGATTCTAAAGTTTATATGGAGAGGCTAAAGCCCCAAATTAGACAACACAATACTGAAGGAGAAGACCGAAATCGGAAGATTGACATTACCCACCTGTGAGGCTTGTAAAAGCTACAGAAATCAAAACAGTGAGGTACTGGTGAAAGATTAGGCAAATGATTCAATGCAAAAGAATAGCAGCTCAGAAATAGACCATCGTTAATATAGTCAAATAATCACTGACAAAGGAGAAAGGGCAATGACATTGAACAAACACTGGAACAAATGGACATCTGTACACAAAAATTAATCTACACACGGACCTTACACCTTTCACAAAAGGTAACTCAAAGTGGATCACAGACCTAAATGTAAAACACAAAACTATGAAACTTCTAGAAAATAACATAGGAGTAAACCTAGATGACCTTGAGTAATGCAATGACTTTTTAGATACAGCACTGAAGATACAAACCATGAAAGAAATAATGGGTAAGCTGAACATCATTAAAATTAAAAGCAGTTCTGAGAAAGACAAAGTCAAGAGGGCTGTGAACCTAAAACTGCTCTATTTTTTTTTAATCAAATGCTCAGGAAGCAGAATAAAAATTCTTAATAAAAAATGAAAAAAAAACATGAATACACAATAAATAAAAGAAGAAAAGAAACCCTTGTTCTACCACTTTTTAGTTGAGACACTCAGTAATTAGATAACATTCTAAATTTTTGCGTACTCATCTGGTAAATAAAACAGTGTACAATTAAAATGAAATTAGTATGTATTTGTTAGAGTGCATTTTTGAAGCATTAAAATCACTATTTTCATTTAAAATCAATATACATACAATATGTTGTGTATATATATGTATATATATATATATATATATATATTTAAAAAGTCTTTAAACGTTCTTTGTAAATAATTTGTTGTAATATAAGAAAAACACATATATGTGTAATTTTTAAAGTTTATTTTTAAGTTTGGGCGCCTGGGTGCCTCAGTCAGTTAAGCGTCTGACATCACCTCGGGTCATGATCTCACGGTTTGTGAGTTTGAGCCCTGCGTCGCGCTCTATGCTGACAGCTCGGAGCCTGGAGCCTGCTTCAGATTCCATGTCTCCCTCTCTCTCTCTGTCTCTCCCCTGCTCCCGCTCTGTGTCTCTATCTCAAGAAAATAAATGAACGTTAAAAAAAAGTTTAAAGTTTTTTTTTTAAGTTTATTTATTTATTTATTTATTTAGAGAGACCGTGTGTGTCAGAGTGTGCACGTGTGGAAAAGGGACAGAGAGAGGGACAGAGAGAATCCCAAGCAGGCTCTGCAATGACAGCACGGAGCCCCATGCAGGCTCAATCCCACAAACCATGAGATCATGACCTGAGCTAAAATCTCAGACACTTAATTGGCTAAACTGCCCAGGTGTCCCTCATATGTGTAATTTTTCCTCCTGCAAAAATTTCATTGGATACGTGGAATGTATCTGCATTGTAGGTCGCATATAATCCGAGGTACACGAACACCAACACACAAAAATGAAGTCAGGAAATCTAGCATGTCTTTCGCCTTACAAATTACTTTCTCCCTGATATTTTTATTTTTATTTTTCTTCCTCTCTTCCTTTCCACATATATTTTGTCCTGTGCAATATTTTATGGAGCTGAATCCAGAACTGAAGAGCTACAATTTATTAGTAATTATTGATTGCTTTAATGGTAGCCAAAGGCCTACGTCTGCCCCAAGCTCCGGTTCTGACTACTCACTTTGGCAATCTGGGCATTGTTTACCAGTTGTATTTACAAGTAAAGGATATAATACAATTATTCAACGTTCAAGGGCTCTGCCAGCTTATCAGTCAATTAAGCACTAGTAAGTTCCGTACTCAGCACACACTCACGTGGACGCCGTGAGGAAAGATAAAGTCTCTGTTGATGACAGTCTCTATTTTCAGGTGCTTTTCATATTTCTTGTGTAAAAGGGTCCTTTCTGACCTACAGTTTTCCCACATTTAATACCTGTAAATGCCTTTAATTCCCACTCCAAATACCTAGAATTGTTTCTATGATCTGGTGAAATTCTGACTCACCAGATTGGTCCCTAGAAGTCAAGTCTGTACTTGAGGACTTGACCTCTGGGGCAGCAGGCACATGACGCAAGTGGAGCCCATCAGAAGCCCTTTCTCTGGGATTTAGAATTGAGAATAAGAGACCCCAGTCTCAGCGGGAGTTAGTCTCTTAAACAGAAGACATGTTAAGAAACACTATGAGCCACATGACTCCCTACAGACTAAGCAGCAGAAAAGCTAATGTACCTTGACTGCAAGGAAAGAAGGAAACGTGTCTAGGAAGGAGAGAAAGAAAGAGGGGTTATGGGGGAGAGACAGGGAGGGACAGAGGGAATTTCCCAATTTCAGAAGGCTCCAATTTTCTTTTGCAGTACCTACCCTGCCTTCCCTTGGACCTTGGAACAAATCCTCCTTTGTGGCTTAATCTAGCTCAAGTACATTTTTACTATTTGCAACAAAAATATTCTAACTTATGTGAATAGCTACCTTTGAGTTTATCATTTTTATCAAGTAAGTGAATGTGTCCAAAATATGGAAGACACTTAAGTAAATGATTAAAAACATGTGTCTACTCATATATCAGCTCTCATCAATATCCAGATATGTCTGGGATTAAGGGGCACATTCCAGTCCATAACCCTTGGGGAGCGTGGCACATTCTCCAAACTGATTCTGGGTTAGAGATATCAGGGTCAGGAGGCTTCTTGGGGCTATAGATATGCTGGGTGATTTTTATAAAACTCAAGATTATTGGTCTGTTTATAAGCATTTCTTGAACTTTCTTGCCCCTTCAGGGTATGTCTAATATAATAAATCAAAAACAATCCCTTGTTCCATGAACAGAGTTGGGGGAATGTCTTTTTATTAAATTCCAATCCTGGGTGAGCTAAGAAAAAACTTCAGATCAAAATTAAAAGCTGAATAAGTTTCATAAGCTTTGTTATTAGCTATTTTATCAATTGGAAATCTAAAAAAATGCTGCATTCCTGACATACCCCGTGCACATCTGGTCTCTAATAATCAGAGAGATCGACAGTAGTGTTAAGATATTTTGAAGGATGCCTGACAAAAAGGCAAAGTTAAATTGACGTCTGGTTGCTCAACCTAAGTAGCTAAATCTAGAGAGGAAAATAAATTCCTCTAGGAAATGCCACGTATTTGAAGGCAGAGCACTTCGTAGGCCTGAGGAAAGGATAGGGGTTTTTAATATAGAGGTTGATTGAAAATGTAAGAACTCATAAGTGTTTCTCAGAGGGGTAAGAATGAATAAATTTACACAGAAATCATTTGTAATCAGGGTAGAGGCCTCGTGAATGGAGTGCTGGCTCACCCAGAAGCCTTGGAGACTCTAGCCATTAGTTTGAAACTAGGGATCACCTGTCTGGCCTTTATGGTGACTTCATCTCAAACATGTCAGTATCAAGAGAGGAAAGAACAAAGTGGCTTCACCAAAGTGATGACAAAGGAAGGAGATTGGATTCTGAACCCTCACTATGGCTTCCATTCACCCTTTCTGGAAGAATCAGGAGCAGAGGCAAATAATCGGTATTCTATGAACTTGTAAACCTCTTTGTTAATTTTGTTATTACCTTTATTTTTCTCATGTGAAGAATATTTGTGGCTTCTTCAGAGAAAAAGGTCTCCATGGTTGTGTTCAAGCATGGGTGCTGTGGCTCGGGAGGTTGAATTCTTCAATGAGGGAATTGAGCTAAAATTCAAAGGACGACATATCTAGATGGGAGGAGAGAAGAACAAGGTGAATCCCTACCACTGAAAGATAAGAGTTTGGAGCCTGTACTAATCAAAGAGCAACCATAATTAAGAAAAACCCATGTGTACTGAAGGAAAGTGGCTATTAAGACCAGAAAACTGTAATATGTGCCCTTCTATTCCTTTAAATCAACACCTAGCATAGTCTCTGGAACTTACTGGCATCTGGCCAATTTGGTTGAACAAATGCAGGAAGATATGTACTAATTATCAAGGTAATACCAATCTGAAGTGATAAATTATGCTTGGAAATTCAGGAAAGATTTTATGAAATCATAACGAGTAATTTACCAGAGGAATTGTTATGAGTAACGTATACTCCAGAAAGAGTAGAGAACATGATAAAACCATGCATATTCTTTATCTCTTCCCATTTTATTTTTTATTTATTTTTTTTTAATTTTTTTTTTAACGTTTATTTATTTTTGAGACAGAGAGAGATAGAGCATGAACGTGGGAGGGTCAGAGAGAGAGGGAGACACAGAATCTAAAACAGGCTCCAGGCTCTGAGCCATCAGCACAGAGCCTGACGCGGGGCTCGAACTCACCGACCGCGAGATCGTGACCTGGCTGAAGTCGGACGCTTAACCGACTGAGCCACCCAGGCGCCCCTCTCTTCCCATTTTAAAATGGTATCATGGCACATTAGCAGTTAACTCTCTCATTTGTCTCAAGCTTAACCATTTGCTATTACTATGGTCCAGACATAATGGTCCTCAACAAAATGTGTTTCTTTTCTTAATTTTTTTTTTTTACCATTTATTTATTTTTAAGAGGGGGAGGGGCAGAGAGCTATGTTGAGAGCTATGTATGAAGAGCTATGTTGGTCAGAATTTGAAGCAGGCTCCAGGCTCTGAGCTGTCAGCACAGAGCCCAATGCGGGGCTCAAACTCAGGAGCCATGAGATCATGACCTGAGCCGAAGACGGACG
This sequence comes from Lynx rufus, assembly GCF_022079265.1. NCBI lineage: Eukaryota > Metazoa > Chordata > Mammalia > Carnivora > Felidae > Lynx > Lynx rufus. The sequence continues at coordinate 22,520,760 of NW_025814845.1, read as the reverse complement.
CTTAATCGAGTGAGCCACCCAGGAGCCCCCTAAATTTGTTAAATTTAACAAATGGACCAATTCCTTTCTTGCTTCAAGATCTCAAGCCATTATATCCCCCACCTCCTTCCTTTTCCCCTCTCACCCTTACCTGATCAGATTAATCTCTGATTGACTGTCATTGTGTTTCCCTGCCTTCTTAAAGCAGGCTAGGTTTTTACTGTTGTTGTTTGACTGTTGTACATCACCCTCTATTTTCTTTCTCGCTCTATCTCTTAACATTATTGCAAAAACACCCCCACCTACACACACACATTTGATGGCTGTAAATTTTACAAAAACAGGCATTACATTAGCTTTGTTCACCTTTGTATCTCCTGTGCATCTAGCATGACACATGGGACACAGGAGGACACAATATACACGTGTTATATGAGTTAATGAATGAAAAATGTTATTAATTGAACACAAATTGAAAGTTTTAAAATTTTTGGAGAAATGGCAGACAAATGAGTATCAACTCAGCTCCTGTACAACCCCCCAAAAGCATCACATTCCTCATCAATGGTCCTTTCCTTAACTCTTTTCCTGCCTTTTTTACTGTAACTTCAGATCTTCCTGTCATTCAGTGTACTCCAAATTAACGTACCCTTGCAATAGCTTCCTGGTCATACCTTTCTCTATGTAATGTGTTATCAGTCCTTAAGTTGTTTAATATAAGAAAGTTATTACAGGGTACATGTGATAATCCTTTATGTGAACTAGAAATCCACATACACAAAGAAGGAAATACAAAGGAAATATTCTCTACTCACCTTGCAGACTACTTCAAATTTATTTCGATTTAAGGGACTCCATGAAACATAAAAGCTGTGTTTTTCAGCTCCATGTGGATACACTGCAGTGTATGAAATATTTGGCTTAGTTCAGTGTCTGAATCCAAAAATATCTCCTTATGTTATGGCTGCTGCCATCTCTTACAAAATTAGCCGAGCCATGGAGATAAGAATGTTCTCATGTTTCACACAAGACATGCACGCCATATATACATACACATGGGGGAATCAGGGGAGAGAGGAGCAGACAAAAACACAGGCTTTCCTAACATGGAACACAAAAGTAATTCTAATCGTAAATATTCCACTGTTGATCTTCAGAGCAGTGGGACCCAGTCACAGGATCCTATAGAAATTTGCCCAGTGTGGGCCACCTGGGTGGCTCAGTCAAGCGATCAACTCTAGGTTTCGCCTCAGGTCATGATCTCCTGGTTTGTGAGTTGATGTCCTGCATCGGGTTCTGCAATGACAGTGTGGAGCCTGTTTAGGATTCTCTCTCTCCCTCTCTCTCTGCCCCTCCCCACCTCTCTTCCCCCCCTCAAAATAAATGAATAAACCTAAAACACTTGTTTTCAAAAAGAAATTTACCCAGTGCTAATTAAATTGATCTATCCTTAGGAAAAGTATTTTTAAAAAAGTGTCTCTATCAAATATCCAAGTTGAGACTATGTATTAACATTTTTGGCTTTTTTAATCATTAAAATATCAAACATTTCACTTTGCAGAATATCTTTAGTTCTGTGATAAAATAGGGTTTGGGAAACTCAGTTTTTGAAGGCATCAAGAGAGGATATATATATATATATATATATATATATATATATAAGATCGTTTAATTTGATCTTATCCTAATTCCATGTAGTTAGAGACCCCCTCCAATTTAATCTAATTGCCTCAGCTATTAAGAAGGGCTTGTGTACTCTTAGGAGTAATCCTATAGAACATTAAAAAGTCCCTAAAATCAGATATGTTTAGTTTTACAACTCGAGGGCTGCTAGAAAAATGCCAACAACCTGTGGTTTTACCTGGAAAAGTAACTCAGGGAAGAGACCAGAGGACATCTGGGAAACTGTCTCCTCTGTTTCCCAGATATCAATAAATACTCATTCTGCAACTAAGAGAGAAATTAAGACAACAGAATTTAGTTCAGGAATTTGAATTAAATAGCTCTATTTGCATGCATAATATATTGGACTATTTAAGGTGGCAAAAGATTAGAGAACAGGAAAATATGTAAATACAATGAGCTTACAATTTCATCCTAGTAAAATAATTCTTAAATCCCTAATTCATGCCAATCTATGAAATCCTGCATAAATTTTCACTTGTTGCAAAATGTTCCACAAAGGTTGCTTATAGAATTGTATTCTGAGAACAGGTTACATATCAATTTTTAAGAGAAACAAAACATCTATTTCTATAATGTCAACGAGACAAATATTCTAGGCTGGATATCCTCCTGGGACAGGAAAAGAAAAAAAAAACACCTACCTATAGGAAATTAAATGTAAGGCAGTCTTGTAAGGCAGACACATGTATCCAATCGCCAAAATGTAATGCAATTTCAGTATTTTAACAAAAAATATGTATACTGTAATATAGGAACTCAGATGAAAGAGCTATTAATTCTTCACCACCAAGGCTAGTTTCAGAGAGATGCCTCTTGAATTGGGCCGTGAAAAAAAGAAAAGATACTTTTAAAAAGTAGTTTGTGAAATACATAATGTTTATTCCCAGAAGATGTCCAGAGTTTATTTAGGCCCTTCAAATCATATTCTTGTCAATTCCTTGTGTACAAGGGAATTCATTCATTCATTCATTCGTTTACTTATTTATTTATTGGATATAAGTGACATATAACAGAGATTAGAGGTTGAGCCAATTGAAATACATACAACAGAAAGAAGACAAAGAGAAATAAATGGTTGTAGAGCCACGGTGATAAAATGATAGTGACTACAATTTAATCGGTACTCATCTGATGTCAGATGCCTCTACATTTTCTACAACCTGCAATGCATCCGCAAAGTAGATACAATCTGCATTTTGTGGAGGAGAAAAGTGACTTTTCAATGGGTTGAATAACTTGTCTCAGGTGTCCCTGCCGGTGAGTAGAAGAGCTGAAGAGCTGGACTTCACACCGGTGTTTGTCACCTCCTGTCACTACCCTCAGGTGGAAGACGGCATCTGCTGTGTGTACTGCTATGTCGTCCGGGCTTTAACATCCATGGAAAGAAACCAAGGGTTATGAGCAGTATGACAGAAGATTTTAGTAGGTTGAGTCCAATGAGAAATATGTGACAGCCCCACAATTAGGATATGTTCAAGACATTCTGAAAACTGCAGTGTCTAGAAGGTCCAATTTTTTATGGTTAAAGATATTTCTCCTAGCCCCATGTCCTAATTTTATAGTTAAATGCATACATAGTGACAGAGAAGAGAGGATCAGATGTATTCCAGTGGCATGACATGATACTGTTCCTCATTTCATCTCATATAAAACACACACACACACACACATTCACACACAGAGTTAGACTTTTATATTAAATTTAATTCAAGGCTTCAGTATTAACTCTTCCTTTGTCGTGTTAGAAAACTGCACTACACTTAACAAGTTGTGGCTTGACTTCATTACTTTCATACACTTCATTAGCTTAGAGAAATTTAAGAGGAAATAATCTGTGCATGTATTATAGTTCGACGGAAAAGATCTCAATCTCTTGAGCTGAAAATCTATTCATAAGATTTTACTGCCCTTATATTTAATGAGGAAGAAATCAAATTACTTTTATTTCTGAGAGGAAAAATCTCAGATGATGTATTTGGATATCTAATTAAAATGCTTATGTACCTTGCCTAATTAAAACTAGATACTTATTCAAAATAACAGGACATCTAATGTGTCTATTTATAAATAACTCAAATGAAATGCCTGGAAACGAGGAGAAGCAGAGTAACTGAACTCTGTTCATGTATTAACCTTCTAGCCTCTCCACCCACTGCCTTTTCACAGGAAAACACTGTGTGAAACAAGCCCTGTTCTGAGCAAGCCTTTAAAAGGATCTGCAATGGTGGCATAGCATAAAGCAAAAATATCTAAAGCTAAGAATTTGATTTTCCCCCCAATGTTGTGACCACAACACAGAAATACATCGGTCATGCTGGGATTAGAAGATGGTTTTTTTTTTCTTTCTTTTCTTTCTTTCTTTCTTTCTTTCTTTTTTTTTTTTTTTTTTGTAAGGACTTGAAGGATCTCATGAATGCAAAATGGACCCAAAGAGCCTGCTTATTCTCTATTTGCTTAAATGTCTTTAATCATAGAAAGAGCCTCTATCTTAGGAGACAGAAACTATTTGTAAAAACCCTGAACAAATCTTGGATGAGCATCTGGGGCATGCTATAACATTTCTGAATAGTTAAATGAATGGGTTAGGATAATGGAATTTTGCCTGGAATATATAAGAACTCAAACTTGGTTTTATGACTGTTAACAAGAACTTTCCCAGAGCTTAGATCAAAATCCATTAAGTTGCAATCTGCTGTATTCATTGTCTTTACAAACTCTCAGAGATGATTCATGTTTATCTCCTCTTTTTTTTTAATATTAAAAGTTACAATTTTAGAGCCAATCAAAAAAGAGAGAAAGTATTGTACTTAACTGCAATAATTTTGTATGTCTCCCACGGATATTATAGATGTCTATAGATGTTTGTGAGAAAATTGTATTCTCTACAAAATAATAGGACAAAGTTTAAAATAGAGAAGTTATTTTATGAATTTGCTCTTCTAAAACAGGCTAAAATTTCTGAACATATTCACAGGGAAATTTTGAAGACCATTCCTTAGGATGAAGATTTCATTAGAGAATAGACTATTAAGAATATTTCCAATAATGTTTTCTGTAAGTTACTTAAAAGGCTGTCTTCCTCTATTTCTCCTTTACTCCCTCCCATTCTCCCTCCTTCCCTCTCTGTCTACCTTTCTTCCTTTATTTGTTACATATGATTGGGCATCAACTATGTTCCATGAACTGGGTTAGTTTCCGGTGACATTATCCTAAATAGTATAGACATGTTATCTATCCTCTGGGAACTTGAACTCAAGGTGAGAAGTCTGTCCATTTTGTTGGTCTGAATGGCCAACTGAATCCATCTTGGAGACTACAGAAATAAAAATTATACCTCCCTCTTCAAATTAGTGAACATTTTGGTTAGTAAGTGAACATCACCCATGACCAACTTTAATTCCATTTATAAATCATGACATCATTTCTATTTCACCTCAAAGATCGTTTATCCACCAGGAGGCCAATACCAGATTCCCTCCCGGGTTTTCTTTAGGAGTCAGAAAAAAGAAGAAGAAGAAGAAGAAGAAGAAGAAGAAGAAGAAGAAGAAGAAGAAGAAGAAAAAGAAGAAGAAGAAGGAGAACATTTGAAAGAACATAACAATTTAATTAGCTTAAATTTGCTTCAGATTTTCTTATGTTTAAGTGGGGTCCTTATAATTCCAAAGTTGACCATCTGACATACATATCTAACATCTGAACATTCATATTGATTGACTTGGGCTTATTTTCTTGTAAACCCTATATCTTGAATCCTTTTTAATCTCAGCTCTGAAGTTTGAGCTATGTCAATTATAAACAAACAGACATAGAAATTATAGTTCACAGAAATTCAATGGTCTTAAGTAGGCCAAGAACTGTGCTTACAGAATCTCCAGAATTATTTAAGTCTCCTTGCAAAGATTCCATGAAGCTGTGCACTCTATTCACCTGGGACACCTTCTGAAGTTAGTTTCTCTCTAGACCCCGAAGTGTTACTAGATTATTCAAGATACTGAGATGTCTCTGATTTATAGAAGACATTTTCTGAAGGAGACATTCATCAAGAACATTAGAAAGCCTCTACTCCACTTTCTGAGAGGGTATGTACAAATAGCCAACTATTCTATATCTGAAGGGCTGGAATAAATGTGACTTCATTTGTCAATGAGGTGATTGAGCATAGTGGTGATGGGCATAGACTCTAGAATCCCATGGCCTTGTTTTGAATTTGTAATTCACTGTTGGGTGACCTTGGGTAACTTGCTGAAACTTTCCATGTCTCGGTTTCTCTACCTGAAAAGATGATGATCATTACTTTTCTCATAGAGTTGTTGTCAAGGTGAAATAACTTAAAGTTAGTAAAGCTCTTGAAACAGAGTCAGACATATAGTAAGTTGTGTGTATGTGCATGTGTGTGTATATCTGTATGTGTATGTATGTATACACCCAATTACTTTATGCTAATTTTAAAATTAGCGATCATTGAATTGAGTGGAAAGATCCATGAATAATCAAATGATCACATGTCTAAACCTCGGCTTTCTTTTATTACAGACAGATATACCTTCTGAATAAATGGAAACTTTAAGAAAACAGCCTAAATATAATAATGAAAGCAATGTGCTAGTGGCACAAAAATAGATACATAGATCAATGGAACAGAATAGAGAGCCCAGAAATAAACCAATGTTTACATAGTCGATTAATCGACAAAAAAGGAGGTAAGAATATAAATGGGGAAGAGAGAGTTTCTTCTGGTGCTGGAAGCTGGAGCTATCCCAGCCTGATGGCAAGGCCCAGGCTGTGGATGGATTGGTGACTGCAAGGCGGCCTACCGACAGGGAAGCTTCTTGTACTCCTGCTTTTAGGTAATTTGGCCTTAATAAAACTACCTGGGGTATTGGCTGTTGGGGAATGGCCCTCGACAGGCCCCCTGGGAAAAGAACCATTAGGGAAGAAAATAAGGTTCCGCAAGAAATTGTGCAGCCCTACATTTAGCCCTTGACATTCCCTATGGAGACTCCTTTACTTGCACGAAGGATAGTCTCACACGTTTGCCAGCAAAGGAGGCCGACTAAGGAGAGGCATGGATTTGAGAGCCCCGCTCCGGCAACTAAGGAGTGTATCTCTGGGCACAGGTGACTTCAACCCCTAGGCCCACTTGGCCCCCCGGAGGCATTCCAGATAATGACTGAACCTAGTCGGTTTCAGTACAGAATGGTTCATTAATTCCTAGGTGCATTGTCTCTCTGAGAATGTGTGAGGCATGTGTTTCTAAGGTCTTTTCAGCCCCTTCCTCGCACCTTGGAATGAGGCAAACACATTGTTCTTCTGGCCTCATGTGGTTAGGAGGTCATGTCCCTGTAACTGTTCCACTTGAGGTGTTGAGAAATGGAGGGCCTTTCATGAGAACAGCAAAGCAAATGCTTTATAGACTATAGATAATTATAGATAAAGGCAGGTGCATAATGGAATAATGTAAGAAATTAATCAATAATCAAAGGGTATGCAGGAACATTACAAGAAAATCGCCATGTTACTTCTCAAAGGTTGATTACACATAGGAACATTTTCAAAATTAGGTAATGTTATGGGGCGCCTGGGTGGCTCAGTCGGTTGAGCGCCCGACTTGGACTCAGGTCATGATCTCACAGTTCGTGAGTTTGAGCCCCGCGTCGGGCTCTGTGCTGACGCTAAAGCTTGGAGCCTGCTTTGGATTCTGTCTCCCTCTCTCTCTGCCCCTTCCCTGCTCATGCTCTGTCTCTCTCTGTCTCTCAAAAATGAATAAACATTTTAAAAAATTATAAAAAAAATTAAGTAATATTAGAAAAACTTAGATGACGGATGTTACTAGGAAATCACTAGCATATATAATGCTACGTTTGCTACAATAAAGCGGCCAGATCAATGCACTCCTGTTGTCTGTGTCCATTTTTTGTTTGTTTGTTTCAGTTTTTTATTTTAGTTTTTTATTTTAGCTTTTTTTTAAATCATAGTTTTGTATTTCAGTTGTTTTATTTTAGTTTTGTTTCATTTTCACTTTTTTGCCAACGCCGTTCATCCTTCGGGCACCCCTGGACCTGCTGGAACTGGACTCCGGCATTCTGATACTAGAAAAACTGGACAGCTATATGCGAAAGAATAAAACTGGGACACTTTCTTATACCGTATACGAAGAATACATTCAAGATGGATTAAAGACCTAAATGTGAGAAATGAGGGGCACTAGGGTGGCTCAGTCATTTAAGTGTCTGACTTGAGCTCAGATCATGATCTTGTGGTCCTTGAGTTCGAGCCCCACATCCAGCTTTGTGCTGACAGTTCAAAGCCTGGAGCCTGCTTCAGATTCTGTGTCTACCTCTCTCTCTGCCCCTTCCCTGCTCGTGCTCTGTCTCTCTGTCAAAAATAAATAAACATTTAAAAAAATATTAAATGTGAGAACCGAACCATAAAACTCCTAGAAGAAACCATAGGCGGTAATCTTCTGCACATTGGCCTTTGCAACATTTTCTAGATATGTCTCCTGAGGCAAGGAAAAGAAAAGAAAAAAAAATACATTATCAGGACTACATCAAAGTACAAAGCTTTTGCGCAGTGAACAAAGCCATCAACCAAATGAAAAGACAACCTATTGAATGGGAGGAAATATTTGTAAACCCAATAAGGGATTCATATACAAAATATGTAAAGAACTCACACAACTTAACACCAAACAAACCAAACCAAGAAAGTAATCTGATTAAAAATGGGCAGATGAAAAGAAAGTGGACAGAGGACCTGAATAAACAGATTTCCCAAAGAAGACATACAAATGGCCAACAGATATATGAGAAGATGCCCACTATCCCCAACTAATTATCAAGGAAATTCAAATCAAAACCACAATGACATATCACCTTACACCTGTCAGAATGACTAGACTGAAAAAGACAAGAAATAACAAGTATCAATGAGGATATGGAGAAAAAGGAACCCTCATGAACGGTTGGTGGGCATGTAAATTGGTGCACCCACTGTGAAAAACTCTATGGAGTTTCCTCAAAATATTAAAAGTAGAAATACCATATAATGTAATAATTTCACTACTGAATATTTACCAAAGAAAACAAAACACTATTTCAAAAAGATATATGTTTCCTTATATTTACCACAGCATTCTTTACAATACCTAAGATAGGAAAGCAACACGTGTCCATTAATAAACGAATAGAAAACCACGTGGTATCTAGGCAATGGAATATTACTCAGGCATTAAAAAGAACAAAATCTTGTCATTTGCAACAACACAGATAAGCCTAGAGGGTATTAGCACATGCTAAGTGAAAAAAGTCAGACAGAGGGTGACAAACACCATGTGATTTCACTTATAGGTGGAATCTAAAAACTAAAACAAACGAACAAACAAAAAATCAGAAACAGACCCATCAATACAGACAACGGGCTGATGTTTACCAGAGCGGAGGAGGGTGAGGGGATGAAAAAAAAATGGGTGAAGGGAAGTGGGAGATACAGGCTTCCAGTTATCCAATGAATAAGACACAGGAATAAAAGCTACAGCATAGGAAATATAGTTGGTATTGGGATAGTGTTTGCATGGTGAAATTTGGTAGCTACACTTGGGTGAACATAGAGCAATGTATAGAGTTGTCTGATCACTATGTTGTACACCTGAAACCAATGTAAAATTGTGTGTCATCTATACTTCAATAATAAAAAATAATAAAATAAGTTGAAGACGTTTAGCACTAAGTGCAAATAGCCAAGAACAACAGAGAAGCTGTATGAGAACTCCAGTGGAAAAGTAATGAAAAACTCTCCTTTGCAGGTCACTTACTGTATTGGCAATTATCGACAGTTCCCACCATGCATTTCTTCCTGGAAAAACATTTTGAGGATAAAAATTGCTTCTGTTTTATTTTTTTCCAAATGCAGATCAGAGGTGTGTTATTCGCTTAGTTATTATCCTAGTTAGCTCTATGTGGAGAAAATCCTTACAAATGTCATCTCTTTACTGGACACTCTTATGACATAGAAACAGCTAAGCAAAATCCACACACAAAAAATGGGGGCGTCTGGGTGGTTGGTTGGGTGTCTGACTCTTGATTTCGGCTCAGATCATGATCTCATGGTTTCATGAGTTCAAGACCCACGTCGGGCTCTGCACTGACAATGTGGAGCTTGGTTGGGATTCTTTCTCACCCTCTCTCTGCCCTTCCCCTTCTCTCTCTCTCAAAATAAATAAATAAACTTAAAAAAGAACTTAAAAAAGTTCAAGAGGAGACTACTAGAATAAGGATTTATCTCTGCTTCTCCCCCAGCTCTGAGATGTAAGTAAAATTACCTCTAAACCTAAATTCATTAAAAGATGTAAGAAAGGTAGATTCAAAAAGAATAGAGCTATGTGGTCTTTTCACATGTTTATAAGCAATGTTGGCTTTTTTCCCTTTCAATAACTTGCTAAGAGTTCAAATTATTTCAGGGGATAGAATTGTTTACTAGAATCTATTCATGGATTTTATTACCAGATAGTCACATCTATAGGATTTTTAATAGACTAGATAAGTAGCTAATGTGATCAAAGTGAACAAAATATCCTCTGACTTTAAATTCTGTTTGTTTGTTGCCTAGGCAGTGTAGGTTGTTGCTCTTTGATTTACTTGTATTTCTTGTGCATGGATTTACCATTTAAAATGATAAATCATTTAAAAGTCTTCAGTTTTGGGGCACCTGGGTGCTCAGTTGGTTAAGTATCTGACTCTTGATTTCTACTCGGGTCAGGATCTCACGGTTGTGAGATCAAGCTCCGAGTAGGGCTCTGTGCTGAGTGTGGAGCCTGCTTGGGATTCTCTCTCTCCCTCTCTCTTTGCCCCATCCCAGGTCTCACGTGTGCTCTTTCTCTCTCTCTATCAAAACAAAAAAAAAAAAATGAAACAAAACAAAACAAAACAAAATCTTAGTTTCTTCATCAAATAAGAAAAGATAGCAGAATGTGAAAGAAAGTAACATTTCCTCTCATCATAACTATCGTGGTGCTCCCATTGACTCAAAGGAATGCAGAAAGAAGAGAATGACTTTTTAAAACAGGTAGTAAATGGTTCCAAATGTCCTTGATGTATTGTGTTTAATAAGTGTCATTTAAATTGTTGGACCTAGCACTCTCTGTTGAATTAAAAAAAAAACAGTAAAATATTATCTATACAAAATTATCAGCAGTACAGATAGTGTTTTTAAATACAAGCATCATTTGTAGCAACTGGCATTTTTACCTCAATGGCTGTATGTCATTTCCTCTTAAAATAAAATATATTTCCAAACTATTTGTAGAAAATGTAATATAAGTCATTCTGGAGTCTAAAGTTTCACATAAACTCACAACCTCTCAAATATTTTGCTTTTTGTTAATTACTAAAATTGACTAGAACATTCAAGACTAAATTAAAAGCATGTACTGATATAAAGTGTTTTTTTTTAACCTGTCTCAGCAACGGGAGGATAAAGGAAGGAATGAGAGAGGGCATACAGGGAGAGGAGCAAGAGTAAGAGTGGAAGGAGGAAAGAAGAAATAAAAGGATGAAAGAAAGAAGGAAGCGGGGAGAGAGAGAGATCACAATGGAAGGAAGGACGAAAGTAGGAAGGCAGGAAGGAAAAGAAGAAGGGTGTAGAGGGCTCAGAGAAGGGGGATCCAGGGAAGAAGAAAACAGAAAGAAAGGGAGATGGGGAGAGAGAGAAGTTCTAAGAATTCTCTTAAATGTATGCATATAAAATTGACTCTGGATCAATTGACTCTGGATCAGGACACAAATAACCTCCTGCATTCTTTTTGTTCTTAAATGGCATACTGGATTAGGAAAAAGGTCTCTACATTTTCACACAAAAATTCTACATTATTGTATACCATGCCAGATGCCACAAAACATGTGTTTCTCAATACCAACACTCCAGCCTAGAATTTTTTTCATATTAAAAAGCAAGTGAACCTCTAGAGAAGTAGTCTTCAACGAGGGGAAACTTTGACCCCTCCTACTCTGCAGGGTGGACATGGGGGCATTTTGTTATGTCTGGAGACATTTATTTTTTTTATTAAATGACTGAGGAGGAGGCGCCCCTGGCATTTAGTGAGTGGAAGCCAGGGATGGACGCAAACACCCTAAAATGCTGAGGGCAGCCCCTCACAACACAAATTTATCTAGGCCAAAGTGTTAATAGTGTCACTGTTGAGAAATTTTGCTGAGAAACTCTTGTCCTGTCCTCAATGTGTATGCTAGCTTAATTAAGGAAAATGCTCTCTGCACAAGACACAATTATTGAAACAGATTTGAAAGTCTGCATTGGAAAATGATGGAGGATGATGGTTAAGCATATAAAATATGGACTTGGAAGTCATTCTGATATGGTTTAAGAGTCCTAGATCTTCCACTTAATAGCCAATTTAACGTGACTGAGACTCAGTTTCCCCATCTGAAAATGGAGGATCATAAAAGCTCATTTTTATATTTACTTAGATGTAATTACTGGATGATATGATATTCAGGGCCTGGAATATGGATAGTTGATATATTATCATGGCTTGTATTGTTGTTGTTCTTATTGTTACCAATGTGAAAGCATGAAATTAAACACACACTAAGAAATTTCTAGGCTTCCCACCAGTTTCCCTCCCATCCACCAAGTTAACTATTATTAAGATCACTTACATCACAGCTAATGAAATGGAAGCCTAAACAGATTTATTTTTTATCACAAGCACAAGGACCTGCCATCATCTCACTCCTTCCGAGTTCTTCACATATTTATAGACATCTATTGTTTGACTAACACAGGTTCTTCTTTACTATAAACTTCTTAGTCATTGCCTAGGTTTTAAAAAATAGTATAGCTAAGCATGCAGGTGGCTATTTATCTTGAGCAACTCACAACACTGTTAATGTCATCTTATATATGTAGAAACTGAGATGCATACAAACAGTAAAAAGAACAGGCAGAGGGTGTGTGTGTTTGTGTGTTACTAAATGTTGTATATAAAACTCAGAACATAGAATTCAGTAATGGTTCTAAATAAAGGTATTATGGTCCCCCCCCCCCTTTTTCTCCTGGCTCTTTGCATTACTACAAATCATAGTACCTTTTCAGAAACAATGAATAAAGAGCTCTATTAATCAGCAACCAGTCACTCAAAACTAGTTCATGAGGGAATGTTGAGACTGTTGAAATAAGCTGAATGATTTGGCAAAAAATGTGTTGTTACTTCCAAGAATATTATTCCATAATGACATGTAATGTCACTCTTGAAAACTTTTATATTATCGGAACATAATTTTCCCTATTAAAAGAAGACTTCAAAAACAAAGACAAGACATTAAGATAAGTGTTTTCCAAATATGGGGAGTGTTGGGATTTTATCAGTCTTGGGAATCTTAAGTGGCACCATTCTCTCAGCATTTGTGTGACAAGAAATCTCGAGAATTTGCCTAAAAACCTTTAAATTATCTATCTCTATCTCTATCTCTATCTCTATCTCTATCTCTATCTCTAGGTAACAAGATCTGTGGGATGGGATGTAAATAAATGCAAGAAATAAATATTCCAGCAAGGTAGTGAAACAAAAAGATAATCCCTGTGGTCAAATAATTCCTTGTGGGCTTTTATTTCTTTATAAAGAAGAAGAAGAAGAAGAAGAAGAAGAAGAAGAAGAAGAAGAAGAATGACGAGGAGGAGGAGGACAAGGAGGAAAAGAAGAAGAAGAAAAAGAAGAAGAAAAAGAAGAAGAAGAAGAAGAAGAAGAAGAAGAAGAAGAAGTCGTCTCTGGATCCAAGAAAGAAAATGGGCAAATGGGCAAATATATCTCATCCATAAATCAGTTCATTCTGCTGTGATGAAGAGTGGGATGTGGGGCAAGAAGCCAGGAGTATTTTTGTGAAACTCTTCTGTAGGAAATGACAAATGAAGAAATGCTATTTATCTTTCAGGTTAAAGTTTCAAGGAACAGAGAGATGATTCTGAGATGGATAATCGGAGAAAGTGGTCAGGAATCTAAGCTTAATCTACTACATATGGTACCGTGGGCAGGATTCGGACAGGGTTTGGGGAAACACACTTTTGGGGATGGGGGAAAATGACCTAAATGCTGAGATATACAAGGCAAGTTTGGAAATACTGAATACACCTAACTAGGGCACAAAGTGGCTGTGAAGAGATCAGGGTTGATACAACTGGAGAGGTAGATAAAACAGTCTGAAGAGAACATTGAGAATATGCATCTGTTTTCTGTGTTTTCAAGTATTTGATTTTTTTTTTCAATCGATTTCATTAGGCACATAGTGCAGGTGTTAGGATTAAAGTGTTCAATAAAAGGCAGGTGGTAAGTAAACTCTTATAGGGCTCTTTGGAAACAACTCTGGTATTCTAGAGTGCAGACATGGAATAAACTTTAGGGCACCATAATCAGAATCAATAAGTCCAAACCATTTTCTGACCTTGGGTCCTCCTCTCACTTGGAGAGAGAATCAAATTGGCCCAACATGAGTCATCTGCCCAACATGTGACCACAAGAAAATGGAGACCTTTAGCTGTAGGCAACTGGCAAAGAAATATTGAAGTTATTTTAGTAAAATAAGATAGAAGGGTTGCTTGATTGATGAGAAGAGCAGATATCCACCATTGTTGATGTATCAAAACAATGTTAAAAAAGACTAAATCATATACAATGTGGATGTTAAAAAAAAAAAAAAAAAGGAAGACGTAGGGAACTTACAAGACTGCCCCTCCTCATTGTACCCTGGAAATACTGAATGGTGGAAGGAACAGCCCCTGATTTCTGTTTTCTACCGTTAGCCTTTAGTATTGCTATTTCCTATGCTTGGAATATTTATTTTCCTCTTATTGTCCGTGTAACTACTCTTCATCCTTCCATGTTAACCTTTATAAACCTTGTTTATAAGTCTCACCATTTGCCCTAGCCAGAGAAATTTATTATTATTTTTTTATATCCTAAGAACCATATGCATTTTTCTACTGTGGTATTTATAACTGCATTTAGTGTTACCAATGTTCCCAGTGCAGTCTTCTTGAATTCATGGGGTATATCTTATTCAACTCTGTATCTTCAGCATTAAGCATAGTTGAAAATATTTCTTGGAATATATGATATCTGACATGATGTCTGTAGCCTCCTTCTGCCACTAAAAGCAGCGGATTTAGGGATTCCCTCATGGTTAGGTTATCACGTTTTGTTTCATCTCTTACTGGACTCAGCAGACTGCGGCAAGATGACCTGAAAACAGCCAATAAGATGACCATCACCCTATGAACTTAATCATTTTGTCTAACTGAGTCAGACCATAAAAGAACTGAGACCAAAGAATGTTAATTGAATTAAATTCATGTTTAAACATGCACGTGTGGGCACACCTGGGTGGCTCAGTCAGCTGAGCATCAGACTCCAGGATCGTGGGATCGAGTCCCACATCGGGCTCCATGCTGAGTGTGGGACCTACTTGAGATTCTCTCTCCCTCTGCCCATCTCCCTGGCTTGCTGTCTCTCTGTCTCTAAAATAAATTTTAAGAAAAGAAAAGAAAAGGAAACAAAAGAGAAAGGAAAAAAAAGAAAAGAAAAGAAAAGAAAAGAAAAGAAAAGAAAAGAAAAGAAAAGAAAAGAAAGAAAAGAAAAAAAAAAAAGAAAATACCCACATGTGGCTAGTGGCTACCATATTGGGAAAAGCCTGTCTAATAACAGCTCACTATTGATCACAACAGCAGGAATGACAGTGGAGGCAGAGATGGGCCAAGTCACAGCTGTAGCCAGGAAGAGATGAAGAGATTCATGGAAGTCAGGATATGAACAGACTGTTGAAACTAGATGATATAGTGAATAACCTTTCAGTTCCTTGAGGGGCAGTGTTTCAGCTGCTGAGAAAGACCCTGAACATTTTTCTCACAACTACTGTAACAATCTTCAAATGCCTCATTCTTTGAAACATAAAAACAATACAAAATGCAATTAATTAATAATAAAATACTCTGGGGGGTGCCTGGGTGGCTCAGTCAGTTAAGCATCCAACTGGTTTCAACTCAGGTCATGATCTCATGGTTCTTTGGATAGAGGCCCTCATCGGGCTCTGTGCTAACAGCACAGAGTCTGCTTAGGATTTTCTCTCTCCCTCTCCCTCTGCCCCTCCCCTGCTCGTTCTCTGTCCCTCTCTTTCAATATAAATAAACATTTAAAAAATAATGAACAGGGGCGCCTGGGTGGCTCAGTGGGTTAAGCGTCTGACTTCGGCTCAGGTCATGACCTCACGGTCCCTGAGTTCCAGCCCCGCGTCAGGCTCTGCTGACAGCTCAGAGCCTGGAGCCTGCTTCAGATTCTGTGTCTCCCTCTCTCTCTGACCCTCCCCTGTTAATGCTCTGTCTCTCTCTGTCTCAAAAATAAATAAACATTAAAAAATAAATTAATTAATTAATTAAAAAAAATAAAAAATAATGAACATAAAATACTCAGGGGTGTGTGTGTGTGTGTGTGTGTGTGTGTGTGTGTTGTTTTCTTTTGTTGTGTGGTGGTTTTGTTGTTTTTAAGGAAGGGAGACAGAGAACAACCTTTTGGGGATTCATCCCCTTCTCACCACAATCCCCATTATACTTGCCTCTTACCCTTTCACTTGCCACCCCAAACACCTGCATATCTATTCCTTTCTATTTCCCCATCTTGATCCTTTTTGAATTATTCAAATCTTCCTGTTGTCTCAGACCCCCTGGTCTTCAGACACAGTTAACTTTGCCTAAAACCTTCATCCTCATTCCCAATCTTGGATGCCTTTTTAACTGGCTATTCCTACCACTTAAAGTCCATAATTACCTAAACATTTCTATTTTCCCATCATTAAATACACCAAGCACCCAGTACTGTGTGGTTCTTTCTGTCACAATGTGTTTTTCCTCTGGGTGCCTCCCACCTATATTATATAACTCTATAAGAGAAGGAACCAGCCATATCTTGTCAATCACTATTCCCCAGATATAGCATCATGTTTGATATATCTCATATATTTCTGTTAAGTAATTATATCCACATTTCCTGGAGGAAATGCACAGTGTTAAAAAGGTTAGAGGGGAGGGGCGCCTGGGTGGCGCAGTCGGTTAAGCGTCCGACTTCAGCCAGGTCACGATCTCGCGGTCCGTGAGTTCGAGCCCCGCGTCAGGCTCTGGGCTGATGGCTCAGAGCCTGGAGCCTGTTTCCGATTCTGTGTCTCCCTCTCTCTCTGCCCCTCCCCCGTTCATGCTCTGTCTCTCTCTGTCCCAAAAATAAATAAACGTTGAAAAAAAAAATTTAAAAAAAAAAAAAAAAAGGTTAGAGGGGAAAAGAATGTGTGAGCAACTTTTCTCAAGAACATGATACATTTTAAGAAATTTCACTCCAAATTAAAGTATCTTTATGCATTTGAAAAAAAGGAGAAACACCTTTGAAAGCCAGAATGGCAAGGACCATTTTACCAGGCAACTTTTTCAGAAGTTGTTTACCTGCCCGACTGGAGAAGACTGAGAAGTGGCATCACATCTTTGAGAAGATGTGATTGAGATACACTTTCTGATTTGAATCTTAGCCTAGAAATTACCACTGTGCCAGATATGATTATAACCACGACTTGCATACTGGTTAAAATTGAATCAGGTTACAGCTTAAAAAAAAAAAAAAAGAGAGAGAGAGAGAGAGAGACCTAATGGGAACATCTAGACATCCCTGGATTGAAGTTGACCATGGTGTGAGTGAAATAAATATGTTCCATCTGATTTCTCTATGCTGGCTATTTTAAATCTTTTTTAAAAAATGTTTATTTATTTATTTTGAGAGAGACAGACAGACAGCGTGCAAGCAGGGAAGTGGCAGAGAGAGAGGGAGAGAGAGAGTCCCAAGCAGTCTCCAAGCTGTCAATGCAGATCCCAACATGGGTCTTGATCTCAGGAACTGCAAGATCATGACCTGAGCCAAAATCAAAAGTGGGATGCTTAACCAACTGAGCCACCTGTGTCCCCTATGCTGGTTATTTTAAATCTTTGTGAAAGGAGTGATACTCTGGGAGTTCTTTGTCATGGAACTGTGGGAGAGTCAGTATGCAGAGATCAAGGCCTTCTATTCATGAGTCCAATGAAAACAAGGAATGCAAATGCCATTTCCAATTTACTTCTAATAATTTGGCTCCAGCCCACTACACTGAATCATTTTTTAAATATCTGTGACACAGGTTGAAACTAAACCCCAGTATATCCTTCTGTTGACATATCTTCCTGCCCTTCTCAAAAAGTTAAAATATAAACGGGGGCCTTCATCTCCAGTGAAACACCAAAGCAATGAATGATTCTTTGTCAGTGTTGGATCTGATTACAATAGAGTGAAGGTTATTTTTCCACCTGTGACACTGTCATTATAATCGTCTGACTTACATTTATAGTCAAGTGGGAGTGTTTCTCTGATGACTTAGAGCCTTTAAACCCGAGGGTAACAAAATGCTGGCTGTGAAGTACATATAAATCCTAAACAGAGAGAAAAATCAAATCATCTGTTACACTATTTGTTTTCATCCAATAAAAGATGGAGAAAATAGAAAAAAAAAATGAGCCTGGAGTATGCCAGGCAATTTAAGGAAAGATGGCAACAGGCAGGATACTAAACATCTCGCTGCATCCCGGTAATTGACATGGCAGGAGCATAGCTCAAGTATTACAAAACAAGATGACTCAGTGAAGGATGAGTTTCTTTGGTAAGAGCTCTAATACTGGTCCTGTTCATCCTCTTTGCCAATAACATCTATAGCCTTGAAGCAAGTGCTCCAATATCGTAGCATTCTCAATTGCCCTTTGTATGTCTTAAGCCATCTATGGACTGATAGCCCCTGTCCATTGTGGCTGAGAATTTATCACTTCTCTTCTTTAGTTATGTTCCCAAATTATTTTTTAGTCAATGAGAATGTCCAGTATTTCTTAGATTGGCAACTATTTTTATAGCAGTTTTTTCAATAGCTTCATTTCGAGAGGTTTAACAAAATCAACTACCCTTGACGACCGTAGTCAAATTTTACCGTAATTCCCAGATGGATGGTCAGAGACAGTCATATTGGAGAACTCACATTGAAATAATCTAATTTGCACACTGAAGCATCCATCCATGTTTTCTCTGGTGATGAAATACTGAATAATAGGTTCACTGTAGTTGTCAGTTTTTTGTTTTTTTTTCTGCGTGGTTATATATTATTCTCTTCAAAATATAAACTTCACATTTAATTTACAGGCTTAGCAGAGTTAAGATTTAGGCTTTACATGAAGATTATTTCCTTTGCATTGTAACAATAATCTCTGAAGTTATGTAGCATATCATATTTACTTTACTGTCATAAGAAATACCTAATGTCAAATATCACACTGGACCGATTATATACATTTTTTACATACAATTTTCTTTGAGAGCATTATCAGGTGAAAAGTGTCCAATGTTTTACAGTTAAATTGTTTCATTTATTACTTTTAAGTTTCTTCACTCAACTGCACATAATTTTAGAATATTTCAAAATATTCTCTTTTTTTATATTGTTAATGTAAAAAAAAAAGTCACCCATTTCATGAATTTGACATTCATCACAGTATTTCTTCTTTTTATTTCGTGTATATTAGGCTCCAAATGTGACACTTTATACTACTTTTTACTGAACGTAATATAATGAGCTCTTATTTGTGGCATTTAAGTGGAAGTATGTTTAAAGTTTTTGATCCAAAGAAAAAAGCAAATCTCCTAAATGTAAACCAAACTGGGACCTTCCAGAAACAGACACACTGTAAAATTTTTTTTAATGAAGTGGATGATGATGATTCCTGCATCGAGAAGATTTATGAGCTCTTTTCAAGTTGCCTGAGGACTTTATGCGCATTGGCCTGCATCTCTTACAAAGCCCACCTTTTGTGATGTAGGGGTGAGATTTTTATATTGCTGGTCAGGAATATCCCTGATAACTAGGGTAACCACATAATCTAATATTGAGGGTAATTGTTAGTGACTTTACTGGACAAAGACGTAAATCAGCACTGTCCGGGTCAAACAGGGACATACTGAAGTAAGGTATAAGAGGAAGAATTTTAGTAACGGACTCTCAAATTGGTATCAATTGAGGCAGTTTTTGATATATAACAAGGTCAGCAAACTGTAACTCACTGATCATGTCCAGCCTACTGTTTGCTTTTGTATGTCTGCTCGGCTAATTAACAATGGTATTCACGCATTTAAATAACTGAAAAAAGTCTGGGATGCCTGGCTCAGTTGGCTGAGCATTTGACTTTGACTCAGGTCATGATCTCCCTGTTTGTGGGTTTGAGTGCCATGTCGGGCTCTGTGCTCACAGCCCAGAGCCTGGAGCCTGCTTTCCATTCTGTGTCTCCCTCTCTCTGCTCCTCCCCCATTCATGCTCTCTCTGTCTCTCAAAAATAAATAAGCATGAAAAAAATTTTAATAAATAAATACTTGAAAAAATCCGGAAATGTGTTTTCTTTTTCATCATATAAATACCTACACAATATCTTTGATTTTGCTTCTTGAATTGCAAAACCTAGAATAGTTGCCATCTAGCCCTCTACAGAAAAAGTTTGCCAACCTTTGTATATGCTTATATCTTTTAGTGTAATCATTCATATTGTTTAATACTTTGCTTCTCATCCAAATCTGTTTTGATGTTTCTCACAACTGAATAAAATATAGACTCCCGTAAAGAAAAAAGACAAAAAGATCCCTCTGAACTCCAGAGAATGCAATTGTCCCCACAAACATGGATAAATATTGATTTACATAGTAAATATTTTATTCTATTAAATTCCTCTTAAACTAAGAATTATCACTGAAAACTATACTGAAAGATACCTTTGATCTTCATTTGGTAATACTCAAATCTGTAAAAATTATCATAGAATACTTGGATCTCTAAAACTCTATAGTCTCTCAGTGAATCATAAACTCCAGCTTAAGAAATACTAATCTAGTATATTCCAGTTGTACTGTAGCTTCTGGACATGTATTCAAATAGTTGTTTCTACCTTAAAGTTAGGTTTAAAACAAAGTAAATTACCTGGCCATCTTATAATCTTATTTCTTTATTTTTTCCAGTTATTATTTTTTTTGCCCTCCCTTCCTTTCCATAAAGGTATTATAAATGGTTTAAATACACAGTCAAATTTTTATAACAATCCATAAAAACTGTAATAAAAATGGTCTGTGTAATATTCTATAAAACACACTTAGAAGAAAACCTGACATTATCTAATCAAGTTACTACTAATTTACCAAGTCTGAGATATTGTAATGTAATTTCAGTTAAATTACCAAAATAAAACATCTTGTTTTTATCTTTTCCTTTAGATTGCTTATTCAGGTGTTTCTTTAGTGAACTCTTTTTTTTCTTTTTTTTTTTTAATTAGGCATATTGATTAACATTTTTATTTTTCAAAGCCCATATTAATTTCTAAGATCATATCTGACATTTATTTGTTGACCTCATACATCTTTCTTATGACCTTTCTGGTAATGGATTATTTGAATCATAACTTTTAATGGAAAAAATAAAACTGAACATCACAAGTGAACTATAATTTTTGTTCAGCATCACCTGAGAGGGTTGGGGGCAAATTTTACATTTATGAATGATTAAGCATCTTCTACATCCTCCCACAGGAGTTTCATTAAACAGGCAAAATTATTTCTGTGCAGGTCACACTTATTAAATTCAACCAATGAATAAAATTTCCATTTAGCAGCCGCACAACAGGAAAAAATAAAGTTAGTGTTAAAGGAGAGCATAAATGTTTAGCATTCCACATTTTACATTCATATCTTTTCCTCACTCCCTGCAGCTTGGAAAATTTATATTATCTTTGTTAATCACCTTCCTCCATGCAGTTTATAAACAAGTATTAGAGTAGGGATGAAGATAAGAGAAAGTAAACAAATGGAAGTTCAGTCTCTATTCACTCTACCTTCTAAGAGCTCAAGTAGTGATATTGTAAATTTCCATTAAAATAAAGCTGATTGGGTTGCAAATCCTCTAGTCCTTTGTGAGCAACCTACATCCTACCACTTCCAGGGAAAATTAAGTTTACTTTTGAGAGGAGAAAAACACAAAGCAAATAACTTAAAGTATGGCAAAGAGCTTTAAGGTGGGGACACACACACACACACACACCCCAAGATAACATATAAAAAGAGAAAAGGGAGAAGACAAAAACTAACAAATAAATTTCTTTGTGAAATCAGCCTGTTTAAAACCAGAGTAAGTCTGAGAATTCTACAATTCTCTGATTGATTTTGATAAGGCTGACGGTGGGTTGTGATCATTCATATCCTCACACCTAGACTATTTATCCAGCCAGTGTCCATCAAAACCTCTTGGCCTGATAGATTAGGCCAGGGGTATTCAGCAGGAAGAAATTAGGCTATGCTGTTTTTAAGATTTACAATTTGCTGTCAGAAATCCCATACAAATTACAATTACTGCTGGGTATGTTGTGCAATGTCAAGTGAAGATAATTGCCTGCCAATCTACATAATTAGCGCCCCCATCCCCCAAATTCCCACTTTACAAATGCCTATTTTATTCAGATAAATGAGGAGAATTCTTTTCTTTGTCATTCTTCTAACTCATGCAAAATGTTTTGATTGGTACCTAAGCAAGCAGGGGGAAAATGTTAGTCTCGGCAGAACTTTACGTTGAAACTTTTTTCAACCTGAGAACAATTGTTAAAGAGTAAAATCCTTCATATATGGCTCGTCTAATAGCTTTCTTTCACCTTATATGGCAGGTGTTACGGGAATTTTGAGATGAATCTTATAAAGCGTTTGTAAACCATAATGTGTTCTATAAATGCAAGATAATGTTGTGCTAAGTCAAGCTTCTAAGTAACCAGATGAAACTCTTCCAAAGAGCCAGAGATGATAGAAGAATAATGAGACTTAAGCCTTGGAAGCAATGCACATAACTTTCGTTGGCCTGCTTCTCGGGTCTACCTTCTTTCTAAATGTATCACTGTATTTTTACATTTTTGAGATTTTAAAAAGAATATATTTTTAACCTAAGAATGCAGTTTTAGGGTAAAGAGAAATATATATTGGCCAAATCTAAATAGAAAATGTTAAGCAGGAAAACACAGTGATTTCATTTTATTACTGTTCCACTGACTTCTGCACTGATGTTTGGTTCTCACCATTAGGAAAGCAGAAAGCCCAATGAATGCATATATCATTGGGTCACCTCATTACAACTTGCAGCAGACTTTCTCAACATGCTTCACTCTCAATTCCTTCTTCAGAGAAGGAAGGCTGCCAGCCACAATCAATTTACAAAGATATCTTTGACTAAAGAAAGAATATGCCATTCTATATAAAGTATGTTGGATTTTCATCCAAGCAAGGGGGAAAAAAATGGTAGAGAAACTTCCATGCAAGGATCTTGAGAATGACTATTTTCCCACACAGGTAGGTGTTGGCAGTGCGGTGGTGAGATGGGACAAAAATACCATGGAATCTATTAGCATACGTAGAAAGTATTTTCTTTCCCTTTTAAGTCTCTGAGCTGGATTAGAGAAGAGAATTTGCCTGTTTGAATAGACACCAACTAAATCAAGAAGATAACCATTATAGTTAGGGGTATAATCTGATTGTAAAAAGTAAACATAAGAGATAGATAGATAGATAGATAGATAGATATAGTAGTTGATTGAAAAAATATACAAAGCGGAGGAAGCTTAACTAAAGAAAAAAATGAGCAAGATAAAAATTCTATCTTTTGCTTCCAGTTTTTTCTCTACATATCTCATAATGTAAGACTCTTTAAGTCTCTCATGTATTTGTACTCACCACTGTTTTAGACTAAAAACAAACATTTACTGAACAGATACATTTGACTTAGAATGTTTTACCTTAAATGTGAAATTTCTCTAGATAACGCCTGAAAAGATCAATCTTCATATTCATGATGAGAAGTTCTTCTACTGTCCACTTAACGTGTAAAAAGCTAGCTAGGTAACTGTCTTAGGGATTATTTTGATGAAAGTGAAGAATCCAAGTTCTATTCCGTTATAAAGTGAAGTGATATGACAGCTATGCATGGTGTCCTCTAAATCAACAATTACTGCAGCATTATCTTCTTTACTCCATCTTAATTTAGCAGAACTCAAACCATTTTAAATCAACCTGGTACATGCATCCATTCACTTCTAGTCCAATCAAACTGGAATTACCTGTCAACAGAGAAGTACACTTACGAGTGTGAAACCATTTGACCATGTTATATTTTAATTTGCAGAGACAAAAATGACAAGCAATTTATTTACATAAAACTGTACAAAAGCAAATTAAATTATGTAAAGTATTTCATAAATAGTTGGACGAGTGTTTAATACATTTCGTCATGTTTAGCATAGTTGCGTGCATAGTGACTTATAATAAACGATGATAAATTGTTCTCTGCTTCACTATCAACATCCAAGTAGCAGAACAATAGTCAATGATTAACATTACAAACAGATCGTACCACACTGAATGCAAGTGCTTTAAAATGTAGGAAAAGTTGTCTGAAAGTAAACCCTAGGTAGCTGAAAAAAACGATGCCTCCCTCCAGATGTTACTTATACCTCTGCCTGGGTCCCAACTAACCAGCTTTAGAATATTCAGGATCATCTTCACTTTTTTTTTTTCCCTCCTAAGGACACATTGTATATTTATCATTGATACAATATACCTAAAATTACTTGGTCTTTGGATTTCTCAGTCCTGTTTTTAGGATAGCTTGACTCTTGGCAGCTTCTTTGGGTCTGTGTGTTATTTTATTTTCTTATAAGACAGCTTCCTAGGGTAGCCTTTCAGCCAGACATCTTCAGTACCTTCTTAGTTTTTCTTTCCATAAAAATAATGCCTCCCTTGTTTTCTGAAACTCAGGCAGCAGGCCAGTCAGAAACCATACAGAAATGATATCTGGAGGTTCAGAATGAGCATTAGATTTGAGACTGAAGCTATGGACATACACTTAAATTTTAATATACATAAATTTATATAGTTACTCATTAATTTATAAATGTGTCCTAATGTATAATGCATGCAAAGTTCACTTGAGATTCTTGTGTACAGAAAACAAGTATGGTTGATATACTGTCCAACCAAAATGAAACAGCAGCTAAAAGAAAAAATAACAACGAAAAGGAAATAAAGAACAGAAATTCGAAATCAATATTTGACCTTGCAGAATGGACTGATTTCACCCCTGATAATATCTCTCTGTGTTACTATTACAATAAATGCTTTAGCCTTCTAGTCAGAATTAAGCAGCCCATATTAATTAATGCCTTAGTTTTGTTTTATGAATGAACGGTATTTAAGACTGGTCCATTATCTGAGTTTGTCAGAAGGCAAATTTTTAATATATTATTTATTATTTTCAGAAAATAAACATGGATAAATATACAAGATCAAAAAAGTCGGGAATAGCCCATTTTCCCTCATTGTCCAAACCCAACAACCGTTTTTTTACCATAACAACAGGTATAAAAGGCACAGTTGCTTATTTTGCATTCACTCATTTATTTTTTTTTGTGTCTTTTTATTGATTTTTTTCAAAAGCACTCTATATATGGAGTGGCACCAGATTTAACCTATTCAAAATAAAAGTCATACAAACACAAAATATATTTCTGTGTCATGCCAGCTCATTATATAATAAACATGTTATGAGAGCTAATTCTACTAGAATTACTGCGAATACTTACAGTACACGGAATTTTATTCTTTCACACCCATTTTAGTTCTAAAGAGAGGATCACGAGTTAAATGACAATGACATGGCTGTCTTGAACATGGTGCAAATGTCATTGGGGAATGTGGATCCAATTAATCCGAAGGTCCAGTATGACCCGTATTAGCTTTATAGACAACAGAAGGGTTTCAAAATAGAGTGAAATGAGCTATCTAATGGTTTCAAGTGTCTCATGAAAGAAAGAAAAAAATGCATTAAAAAAAGTTTGTTGAACACCTGTGTTATGCAATTGAGTATTTGCTTCGTAACGTGCAAGAAAAAATATGTATACATTTCATAAGTATCTTTAGAAGTATTTTGTCTTAATAGGTACTTACAGATTATACAAGGCAGAACTGCTTTAATGCAGTTTCCTAACAAAGTACTAGAATTGCATCTTTCCATCATGTAAATAATAATCAAACATAAACATGTTCAATTATTGATATTTTAGTCCAACGTTTTTGTTTCAATTACATATCTTCTTTCATCCTAACTATTATACATAAACTAACATCCAAATGAAAACTCCATTTAAGAAAGAGCAGAAGGAAATGACCCCCAAAAAGTAGCCCACCAAACAGAGAAGTGTTTTTTAAAGATAAACGTTTTGATGACTTAATAGTGAGTTCACAACCTCTAGTCCAGGCTGCTTCACCTTATAGTCTAAGAAATTCTGTAAAGAATAAAACTATCCAAAACTACACTATTTCTACAGTTTGCTAGAGAGCCATCAGCCTATGTCTTAACCAGGTTGCAAACATTCAGTTTTGGGAACATTTGCTCTCTTCACCTGTTATCCCCTATTCTGTCCCTGGATTGTCACTTTTGTCTGAATGTCCCAGCTCAGTCTCCAATTATGTTAAATCATCTTCTATAGAACAAATGACTCAAAATCTATATATTCTGGTTTGGATTTTTTTTTTTTTTACACTGAAAAAAACTGCATATCTTCCCACATTGAGATGTACATACAAGGAAACATATCATTGCCCAGAACTCCTTTCTTTCGTGTTCAGTCTGGATTTAACTCATATTAAATAATGTCCAAAATCACACTTGTGACAAATCAATTAGGGAGTCACCTTGTTTCAATGTTGTGAGTCTTAAAAGAGTGCCATATTGCACAGGATCCAGAATTAATGCACTTGTGTTATCTGAAAGAGTGTGTCAAACACATGAAAAACTACAATTGGTATTTTGAAATGTAAAGAATAAGGCCAGGAAGCACAACCTGGATTCTAAAATGGTTAACAGTGAGTTTAACTTAAAAGACTGTATGCCCACATATCCTTCTTTCTCTACCTTCCCACAAATACGATTTTTAAAAGTGGAATCTTCCCTGCTAATATTCTTTTTTGAAACTAAACTTGAACCTAAACTAATCACCTACTCTAATACCAAAAATACATCACTTTAGTGTTTCATTTTCTGAGCTTTCAAAGAAAATCCATTTTACAAGAGAATGCCTGTTTTCGGGTATGGAGACAACATAAAATAAGCTAGTGTTGGAGTATTTCTGTGGGCGCATGGGTTTGGTTGCTTTTGTTTCTTAATGAATTCCCATGTCGAGACCAAATCTACCTCATGATTTCCCTGATCTGCCGTGTGATCTTTGGCCTTTTAATGACAATTAATGACAATTGTTCCAGTTCGTTGGTAATAGTGGTGCCGTTCGGAAAAAAAAAAAATTTATATATATATATATATATATATATATATATAATTTTTACAAGTTATAATTGGTGTAATTGACTTGTAATTGGCCAAGATTGTGTCCATACAAAAAATATTCAATGGACGTATGGGGTTGAAGTTGATACTCCTGACTTGAAAAGAACAACGTATGCCAATTTGGGACTGCAATCTCCAGCGGGGTATTGTCTAGTTGTCAGTCTCTGTTATTAGAATATGGCACCTGTGAGATTCTCAATATGCCTCTTACGGAGTCCCCCTTTATAAGAACTGTACCTCTACAGGGACTCTATCATTTTGGGGGGATTGCCTTTCATGGTGATTAATCATATCCTGATGGTATGTCTGAAATACATCTTACCTGATCTGTTTTTGGTTTTGGTTTTGTTGTCATCGTTGTCGTTATTATTAGTATTATTTTATTTTCACGTTTATTTTTTTGACCAGCCGGATGGCATTCGAACTAAATCAAAGTGACAAAATCATGCTTCAGCTTAGGGATAATGAGAGTGTGTTGTGTTCTGCTAATCAGGCTTGTTACCATGAAAGAAAACTTGCAACCATCTTTTTTTTTTTTTTTTCCTCCTTGGAGGGGGATGGGGAAGAGGGATAGCAGGTGTTGGGAATAATCGGTGAAGGGGTTAGACATGCAAGTAACAAGGATGGTTTCTACATTGTACATTACAATCAGGCTAACAGTATCACTAAAGGCCTGATCTGGAGGCAGAAGTGGCAGGCAAAGCTTTGTCTCTTTGGTAGCCCCCTCTTTTTGATTAAACGGTTTTTCTTTGTAAGGTTTTTTTTTTGCCCCTTATTCTCCTTCTCATACATGAAAAGAACTTTGTTGTTCTCCTTTAGAGCCTACAGGTAAACTTCTCTTCTAGTGAGAGTATTGACAGGAGATGGCTTGTATTCCCCTGTTTTTGTAAGGGGAATATCCTCGGGGTTGGCTTCCTCATTTTTGCTGAAACTAGCTGCACTGAAGGTCTCATAGGACGAGGTCAACTTTTTGTTCAGGAGGTTTCTGTTGCGGTCACCCATGATGGCGGCCTCGCCATTGGCCAGCTTTTCCTGGCTTCCTCGTTCATCAACAGGCATGAAAGTGGAGAGTTTGGGCTGGCTCTTCTTCCTCTCTGGAGAAGTACGGACTGGCATCCAGCAGGAGTCTGAGTGGCCATATTCGTCACACTCACGGGTACACTTCCCAGTCAGGGCTACATCTGGAAGAGGTCTTGAATCTGAAATTCAAGGAGAAGGAAACGTTAAAGTTGGCCACCCTGCAACTGGCTTTCCTGATATGTATGAAATTGGAAGGGGGGGACATATATATATATATTATATATATATATATATATATATAATATATATATAATTTTTCATATTATTTTCCTTTTTTCAACACCCCGTACTTCATCATTACCGTAGAGCCGTTTTGATTTCATATCCATTAAAGATAAGGTTTTGCGAAAAGAACAAATACTATGGAAAGAAAGGCATGAACAAACTAATACATTTAAGCCTGTAAGATAGATAGGTACACATGCATTTGTTACAGAACAGGGACATGTGTATATTCTCAAGTAGAAATAAAGTGCATATGTGTATTTGTATGGGTATAAATGTTTCCACATGCATAAGAAACGTTATTAAACCTAAATAGATAATTTGCTCTATTTATAAATTATCCCAGAAATCGTGTACTTTTGCCAATTGGATTTCATCCTGCTTATACATTATTCATGGAATGCAAATAGGCAAAACCTTATATTTAAAATACATTCTAAAACATCAGGGTGACTCAGAAAGCAGAAGCTAAATTGACAGCACATTATTTGGTAGAAAGTAAAAAAAAAAAAAAAAGCAAAGTACAAGTAGGTTATGGATGTGAACATATTGGCAACATCATCACATGCCCCACCCTAGCCCACACCCACCTCCCACCCACCGTGTCACATGACCTAATATGTGCTGTAGGATAATCCCTTAAGTGTTCACAGAAGAAAACATTTGCCAGTGTGTTTGCTGAATAGAAATATTAGGTGAAATGCAGCGTATTGGGTAAATGCATTCAAGCTCCTAAAGTTCTGATGAAATAGCGTGTACACCTAATGAATGTTAATGCCTCGTAGAACTGGAAATGTCTTCTAGTACTGTGAAGCGAAGTCATATCTAGAGAGTTCTTAGGGATCAGAATTAGAGATGGAAATTGAGAATTATCTGAATATGTAAGCAAAATCATTAATATGTGTCTGTCTTTGGAGAATAGGTACGCATTTTCTTACTCTTGACATTTTTTAACAGACTATTTTTCTTTGAAAGAGAGAGAGAGAGAGACTGCTCTACCTCAACAGATTCTAAATGAATCGCTTCTAGGGTATTATTTAGTATAAATTTTAGTTTATTTTATTGTCAAACAAAAGAACATAATATGACTGTGCTCCAATTTATATCATACGGCATCATGTTTTCTTTCTTTCTTTCCTTCTTTCCTTCTTTCTGTCTTTCAACAAGGCTTTGCACTTAAAAGACTGACAAATTTTAACCTCTGCAAATACATTCACATCAATGGAATCAGTGAAATTCGCTTCTACATAACCTTGCGTAGATTTGGTTTAAAATAGACAAAGGGGTTATTTACATTATCCCCGATATATTTATACCGTCTGCTTCTGTCTCCACACACCATCCTCTATAATTTAACATTACATTCCTATCTGGGCTATCATTTGTATAGGCTATTTCAGAAGTTTTACCCTGCCAAATCTCCTAAATCAAAGCAGTCCAATGCATGCCATTTTTTCCCCCTGCAGTGATGGATAACTGAAATATTGACATTTGTCAGCCCATTGATTTTTGAGCCACTATGGCCTGAGATTTTTATGCTGTGTGCTGAGAGTTCAATGAGGAAATGCCAGTGCTCTTCCCAGAAAATCTACAGTGACTTTAATCTTTCCAAAAGGTAAAATGCAAAGATAATTATTTATTGTAGTTGCACATGCTGTGCTATTTGACTTCGAAGGGGGAAGACCCTACTAATTGTATCATCAAAAGATAAAAGCACTTTCTTATTCATTTCCTTATGCCAAAAATTCCCTCTGTGTCTCTCAAACACATATTTTAGATGCATTTAAAAAATCAAACTATTGGCAATTTTAGGAATGATTTTTGTAATGTAGTTAGTTTAAATGAACAAAATGTGAGGTCTTTGGGAATATTTTCCATCTTGGGATGCTTTGTTTATTTGAAGCTGACTTAAATGCCTTGAGCAGGAAAAACCCTTATAAAAATGACAAGTGTAAGATCAGACCTATTTTATTCTAAATATTCCTTTTTTTTTTTCATTGCTTTAACAAGTTCATTTTTTTCTTTTTCTTGTATGATAGTGCCTCTCAAAAAAACAAGAAAGTGATCAGGAATAAAGCTACTAAAATAGGAAAAATCTCTTTGAATGTGGTCATCATTCCCTGTAAAAATGACCCAGAATGCTCTCCAAACATTTAAGTTTACTTAAGTCTCACACAACGTGTCAGTTTACTTGCACAGTGACTTAGATGTCCTCTGCTTTTGGGGGATTAATTCGTGTTTTCAGTCTTAAATTTGTGGCACTTTGTTTTTCTTTTGCTTGAGATACATTTAGAGACAGCTCGGAGTGCTGTGTAATATGCAAACAATTCTTCTTACCTGTTGTTTTACACGTGTACCTGAATGCCCTGTAGTTGATAAGAAATTATATTTATTTAGATTGACTCAATTTCTCATCAAGTAGAAATGAGATACTCTTCAATTTCTTCCCTCAGCCTTTACTTCATAGTCTGGATTATTTCCTGTGAAAATCGATTTCCTCTTATTGCTTTTACCAAAGGCAACTTGTCTTCTCTGCCATCAGCCGCCTGTGGGCTGTCACGTCTCTATCCAAGAGGCACGACTTTTAATAAGGATCTCCCGTCACTTCCAAAGTCAGACACTTGATTGGGGACCACAGTGGAAGTTGACAAGCCTAATTGGCTGAGACATGTTGCGGTGTTTGTCATCACATTTAGAAAATAATCGAGAGAGGCTATAAGAGATTCATCACAAGCAATCAAAACTTCCAATCTTGATGAGTCAAATGAATCCTCAAAACAATGCCAATGGTTAACAAATGCAATTTATATTATGATGCTATTTATTAAGGGAAGGCATGAGTGGAATAGTGTTTTCCTGTGTCTCTATATTTTCTTATTTTCACTATGCAAGTCTACTTTTTTTTTGTAACACAAAAGTTATATAGGGTCTTCAAGAATCATTGAAGGTACTTCTTCTCCCTTTTATAAAAGGTACACTCTTAAAATGTCCTGCTTTGTGGAATTACAGAGGCACACCTTACACAGCCAGTAACCATCTTTCAGTCTTTCATTGAAGGATGTGGTTTTGATATCTAAGAACATTATTTCACTCTTTGGTTTAGTACTACGTCTTTTAATTTGGACCTGAGTGAAGACGGGAAGTAGTTAATCACAACTCTTGTCAGTTGGCGTTGAGTAAATCAATAAAAAGTAAAATATTCTGTATCAAATTAAATGGTATTCACTATCAGCATTTTCCACCACAAAATCGGTTCCTTAGAGCCCCCCTCAACACCCCTGCTTAATCATATCAAATCTTGCAAAGAGTGGATGTAGGAATGATATTCATCAGATCCTATGGCTGCTTTAGCATTGCCTGTGGCATTCCAGTTATGCTATTTACTAGAACCATCACATCGGCTTGGAGAGTTAACGGCATTTCTTAGGCATTAAGTTAATTTGCTTCTTGCAAGTCCAGCTTTAAGCCATCCTAATAGCTGACAATTTATAGCATAGAAAGTACTTTCCCACGCCCACTCTTTTTACTTATCACCTTAGCCCAAGAGCAAGGAGGGTGGCAGCAGTGAGGGGCCCAGTCTCCGGAACAGCGAAGGCCAAAGAATAAGTGTTTTGACTTTCACTTTAGTGTCGCTCATAACACCATAATGCTCCTTCTTAAAATGTAACAGCTGGGTAGTTAGAGGTCAACTGCGGCTACCCATGGCCATAAGGAAAAGCTAGAGTCTCCAAAGGAAGAGGAAAAAAAAAAAAGTGTCTGGGCAGCTCAGGACATAGGTTCCACAAAGTCCCCTATCTTACTACTTCGTGACAAAAATGGTGAGACCTCCCTAAAACCATACATCTCTTAAAGTAGAGGAAATTATAATGAATTTAAGGACTCGAGCTCTTTCTCAGAAAAGAAGTGCAGGCGTCCTTACTGGGCTCGGTAGATGAGCCGACCTGGGAAAATGCTGGTACAGTGATCTCAACAATAAGTGACCGACAGACGATATGTGGAATCATCAGAAAGAGCAAGGAAACCCCAGATTTATGCAGGCATTTCATGTTTCCTGACGCTGTCCTATACAGTTCAGAAACCATTACAGGCATCTTTATTACTGAAAGGAACTGTATTGTTCAGACTTCTTGAAGACAGATCTGCACCAGTAGGGATTTTCGTATGCTGAGTTATGCATTCTGTCAGAATCCTGGGCACTCCCTTTACTTCAGGCCCTTGGCTTGGGGCTGAAGATACAAGGATATTTTCTTCTCCTAAGAGAAGGCATGAACATGTTGCATTTATAGTTTTAAAATATTTCCAATGAGGTTTTCTTTTAAGCTCAGTTATTTAAAGCTATCTGCATCGTTTGCTTATTTGTTCGATACACAAATTACTTAACTCTCTGATCCTGTGATAAATGAGCTGTTAGTCAAGGTGTTGATGTTCATACCATTCCTACAATTTTTTTTAACTCAAACACTAGAATATTATTAAAATTACTTGAGAAAATTCTGCAAATGAAAAATTGTGTCATTCTCTCCTTTTGGGGAGGGGAAAAACACATAGAGGCACCTTTTGCTTTTCTTTCTTTTTAAAGTATTTTCATCTTATACTTCCTGATTTCCTGTTATACAAAGACTTCTTTTTCTAGAGTCACATCTAAATTCTGGTGGAGTTTACTGGACAATGAAAAGGTTTTACAAAAGGATGAACAACAAAAAGTAAGACAATTGGTAATGGTTTTCCAACAAATATTTTAACATTACCTTTATTTTTGTAATCCAAAAGAAAATGTCTCTTTTACTCAAATGATTGAATAAAGGGCTTTATTTTAAAATAGTTGTAAGAAAATGATTCACTTTTGTTTTATATAATACAACTGAGTACATAATTAAATAAACCCTTTACTGGAAAATTATTATTGCAGTCAACCAAGAATACGTGTCAGGGGATGAAATCCACAAAGCTCACATGGACTTCGACTTGGCTTTTTAATGTAAATAAACTAAAGATCCCTACCTTTTATCTGTGTGGGGAATTTGGGAAAACTGAAAAGGTAAGCACATAAATAGATAATGGAGAGGGTAGGAACCATTGATGCGGGCAAGCAGTTTGTAATCCTTTAAATGTCTGAATGCTGTCTGGAAGAAGGGGAGATTTACAGTTACCTAAGTGTCACCTAGGGGTACAAAAAAGGGCTTAAGATTTTTAAATAGTGTTCTAATTTGTCACAAAATCACTTGATCCAAGCAAATTAGAAGAGGATATAAGGATGGCCCATCCACCCAACCTTAACTTCAGTCTTACCTATGAACTCCTAAGCATATCCCGATTGGGACAACGAGTTTGTGAAAAGAACAAATTTTTTTTTTTGTCTCAGCATTGGTGAGTGCGATTCTGGGTGCAGCAGGCAGAAGCTGTATGACTTTGGATGTAATTTCTCTGAGCCTCAAGATCCTTGTGTTTGAGTTAATAATACCTACTCCCTTACCTATTGTAGGGATAAAAGAATTAATGTAGAGAATACCTATGGTCTCTGGTGCAGTGTAGATGTTCAGTAAACAGTAGGTCATAGCCCCTTTAGATAATTAAGGAGGTATATATAATATATATATATATATATACACATAAGGAGATATATATATATATATATACACATAAGGAGGTATATATATATATATACACACACACACATACATAAGGATATATATATATATATATATATATATATATATATATATATCTAGTCTTCCATAAGTGAAAAGTATATTATTTATTATTTAGGGAAATAGGAGCCAGGCTCCTTGGATTCAAAATCTTAATTTTGTCACTTTAGGGAGTATGTAATTGTGAACAAGTCACTTGATGTTTTTCTCAAGTTTATTTACTTTGAGAGAGAGAGACAGATAGAGAGAATGAGTAGGGGAGGGACGGAGAGAGTGGGGGAGAGAATCCCAAGCAGACTCCATGCTGCCAGCACAGAGCCCGATATGGTGCTCTATCCCACAAACTGTGAGATCGTGACCTGATCCAAAAATCAAGAATAGAATGCTTAACTGACTGAGGCATCCCGACGCCCTACAAGTAACTTGATTTATTTAAATTACCTCATGTATGTAACAAGTATAAGAATAAATTAACTTCTTAGGATTATGGTGAGCATTAAGTGTGTTAATATAGGTAAAATATTTGTAATAATTCTCAAACACACAATAAACCCTCAATAAATATTAGCTACTTCAGGTACACCATCCCTCATGCACAATTCTGTCCTCAAAAGAGCTTTGAAAACCAAAATTTTGTTTTGTTTTGTTTTCCCATAAATTTACACCCCGGACATTCAATCTAAGGCTATTCTTCATCTTTATCTTATGTGGTATAAATATTTATGTTTTGCTCTAGAAATAGTGTGTTTCATTAAGAGCACTGTCTAGGTCTTAGATTTTTTAAGTAATATATGATGCATGCATGATAATACCTTTTTTAGCATACGAAGGACTCTGAATTTTCAGATGTATTTGGTTAAAAGGTTTTCAGAAAACATTTTGTGGAATTAATACCAACCATCAATCAAAAGGGCATGTATTTTGAGTTACTTTTCCTGTTGTTCTAATGTCTTTATGCTTATAGAGTCTGCAGTATACCAGACCTACCATCTGTTTAGGAAAATACACAGGTTGCCATATCCTGGATACTCTACGTCAGGTGCTTATTTATTAAGACTTTTCCAGAGAAGACGTATTCCGTATGTGTCATGATGTTTGCTCCAAACGAAAAAAGAAATGCTCTATTATTTGCAGTTACCTTTACAACCTACCCAGAACAATCTCACAATTAATACTTTTTATCTGAAAGAGATTTGCCCCTTAACTACTGGGTTGTTACTTGCTACATTGCTTTGCCTGTATGAGTTGTAACATAAGAAGGTGCTCTGAAGAGAGGCCAAAAATTGGCAATAAACTAATCTAAGACTAAGAGGTTGAAATTTAGGAAGGACAATAAATGTAGCAGGGCAAACACCTCAGATTCAGTGCACCCTTCATACACCGGAAATAACGCAACAAAAACCATTCAGCAAATGAGCTCTGTAGATCTCATGATGCCTGTACATGACGGTTGTGAATTGTGGCATAAGGCCAGGAATTAATCTCCTATACACATTACTTTGGAATGTGACATCACTGATCTTATGTCAAGATGTAGATTCTACGTCTGTACCCCTCGAAGACAGGCCAGTTTAGATGATTGGAATGTGGCAGAAGTGAAACCGTGTTATTTCCACACTAGGTTTCAAGAAGTCTAGCAACAACATCTATTGCATTTGCCCGTGGAACCCTGCCATCCCTACCCCAAGAGAACACACAATCTAGCTTCTTTGAAGATGAAACACTATTTGAGAAAGAGACTCCCTCGTAACTGAGCCATGCACCAGTAGCAGGGGAGCCACAGAAATGTGAGAAGTAATAAACCTTTGTCGTTTGAAGCCCCTACATTATGCTTGTTTGTTTTTGCTTTTCTGGTAGGGGGAAGAGTTTATCAATACAGTGATGGATCACGGAGATAATGATCATGGGTGTATTATTATAGGATCTGCTATATATAAACAACAGCGAGATCTGGAAATAACATATGCTACTGATTTTATGTCTTCTTATCATGAGTCACAAACTGACCAATATTACTGAAAGTACAACTCTTGCAAAGAACATTTTCAGAGACGTATGCACATTTTAATTAACAAGTTCAAGCTGAGGGCTACTAGAGAAAGCTCTGGAAATTCTGGGTATGCAATTATAGGATTTCACTGCATTTTCTACCTAGGAGTGCTCTAGTTCAAGCTGACATGCCAAGACAATATTAAAATGTTTAAACATGTTTGAAAGCATCAGCAACTTTTCTCTGTACCTTAGGCTAAACTCAGTTAAACAGCAATTGAATGTATCTCAAGAAGCATTTACTGCCCTGAGGCTTAGACCACTGTCATTCTGAATGTGGCATTATCATATACAGAGGAGACAGCGCACACCATGTCTCAAGCAGTCTTGCTGAATCAACTCAAACATGAATCTGCTGGTTGGCACATGAAAACTGCACTACAGCAGAAAAATCTATGGTGACTGCTTGGGAGTGATCAATTTATGCGCATCAGAGATGTGATTTCACTTTGATTTCTCTCTTTATACATGAAAATTACAGGGGGTGCAGGTTACACTGAGTGGAAGGAGAAGAAGGAAAGAACTGGAAATGAGAAGATGCTCCGATATTGATCAAAAGAGTTCATAAAACACAGGAAAAGACTGGGGCATTTATTTCACAAGTTAGCAGTTCATTATTCCACTAAAGGCCAATCCTGGTTTTTCAACCACTCGTGCTTATTTTCTACCGCAAAAGTCCTATCTTTCATAAGTTTTTTTCTTATGTTAGAAGTTATTTGTTTTGGGTGTCAAAGTCTTTAATAATCTAATAAAAACTACAAGTATTGCCCCCCCAGATGGAGATATATATACCACACAAAATTGCATAAGGTTTCCATGGGGTTCAAGGCAACCAAGTTAGGATCACAATATATTTGCAGCCTCCTGGTAGATGGGAGAAAGATGGAATATTTTTTATACTTGACATTTTTTCCCCTTTGAGTTTGATTCAAAAGTTAAGAAATATTTCACAATCCGACATGCATCTTCAAAAAATAGAAATTATATGCAGTAAATAAATTATCATTCAAATACTGATGGAAAGATTTAAAACAAACAAAAACAATTTATGAAACAGATTTGAAGAAAAAAATAATTTAGGTTTGACCATGTTATTTGAGTTTGGTCACATTAACGTTCCTATCTGAAAGCCCCAATAGTCTATAAGGCTTTATGTAAATAGGAAATTAAAGTTTGGGGATAGATTTAACAGATTGCTCATCACCAGTTGGAAAATGTATTCTTTCCTAAATGTAATATCCAACATTTGCTTCAAATCGGGGTCTTGGATTGCCAGCGACCAGATCTCCATTCACTTACTAGAAGATGGGAGGTGAATTATTGTTATTATGAAAACTTACACAAAAATAATGATAATCCAGATGAAGTTTTCTTTTTTTTTTTTAAGTTAATGAAAGGTATTAGCCACTTTATAGTGGTTTTCCTGTTGCTAACACTAAAAGTGTTGCAAACATCAACTTTGAGTCACTTGCAGTAAGTCTCAAATCTTCAGTTTTCTCGTTGACCATAAAGTTGTAGAATATATACCCTACAATAAATATTAATATTATCTTTAGGAATGTATGTTTACTCTAAAACTAGTACATAAAGTCTCGATTAACTTTTAGAATATTATCTTTGGATTGTGTTCTTAAAGGCAGTGTTCATTTTATCTTTGCCTCCCCACATAACATAATTCTGTACAAATAAAGAGGATAAAAAAATTGAAAAAAAATCAATTAATATATATTATTTTCTCCAACTTTCTTTCCTCCAACATAAGCCACAATAAAGCATTTAAAAAATAAGCAAGAAGTTTACAAACAGTTCCTGTACTAAGGATCTGGTGTTAAATACCTATATACTGAATGCAAATATGTTCAATATTAAAACAATTAATTCAATATGTGGGGACGTCTTAAGTAAGAAGAACATCACTACAGTGGCTATGATGAGATAGAGGATATTTCTAAGTATTGTTTTCTATGCATTATTTTGTGTGAAGTCCAGAATAAAATAAACTATATTAAAGCTCAAATCATGTAGGAAGGAGAACTGTAATGTAATTGTGATTACTCTTTGCACGAGGGCAAATTGCAGCAATTTAGATTTATGGAAGCAATGTAATTTTTTTTTTAATGTGGCAAAAAAGCACAGTACCCATGCATTTTCTTCTTCAACGTAGTGATCTTCAGAAACTATGCAATTATTCTAATGATATGGCCATTTTCAAATATACTCTCAAACTCTTTGTTTGAGATTACCTATTGAAATATTTCACAAGTTGTGCAGAAAAGCTTATCTGATTGGAAGTACTTCTGTAATAACAGCTGCGTTGTAACAGAATCCCATTAGTTATTGTGATTTGGGACAAAGACGAGAAGTTCCTCCTTTGTGTTTCTTACTCTCAGGAAGTTTTCATGAAAACTTTGTTTTGCAGTGCTGTTGAGAGATGAGGTCTGGGAAGCTTTTAGTGGGTGGGAGCTGAGAAACCATTTATGGGGAGAGTTTTAAAACCGCTGGAATTCTGGCTCCTTACTCTGCTCAATAAGTTGATCAGTTGAAACTAAACTTGGCAATCACAATTAGGACCGAAAGAGTGAAGAGCGTGGGAGTGCAGGGCAGGTAAATAAAAGGAAAAGGAAGGAAAGAACTGTTCTCTGATGATGAGCAAACAGGACTCAAAGAGCAGCTAAAGTGGGGGAAATCAATGAAGTAACACTGGATCAGTCTGCTTGATTGATTTTTTTTTTTTAACGTTTATTTATTTTTGAGACAGAGAGAGACAGAGCATGAATGGGGGAGGGTCAGAGAGAGAGGGGGACACAGAATCCGAAACAGGCACCAGGCTCTGAGCTGTCAGCACAGAGCCCGACGCGGGGCTCGGACTCACGGACCGCACGGACCGCGAGATCATGACCCGAGCCGAAGTCGGACGCTTAACCGACTGAGCCACCCAGGCGCCCCTGCTTGATTGATTTTTGCTGCTCATTGAAATGTTTTCCTTTATTTACTTCCTATTTCTTCAGAGAGTGGCAAAGTCTCACTATTGAACCTCCCTTGGAGCCTCTGATTGGCGGAGAAGCGAGCTCTGGGTATCCTCTCTTGCTTACGTTCTATCTTCTCGTGCTGCATGAATCCAGAGGCACATCTAATGCTCCATGTGACTCTGCAGAAGCCATCTTGCACATCCTCTCGCTTTGGGTGGTGGGCAGAACAATGGCTCCCTGCAAGAACGCTACCTCATAATCCCCAGAACCTGTGAACATGTTAGGTTACCTGGGATAGGGGGATTAAGGTTTCACGTGGTGTTGAGGTTGCCAACACACTGACCTCAAAATAGGGAGATTTTTAGGGGGTTAGGCTACAAACCAAGGAACGAGGGAAGGCTCTGGAAAAGGCAAGGCAACAGATTCTCTTCTTCAGCCTCCAGAAAGGAAAGTAGCCCTTGTGAGACTAATTTTAGCCCAGGAAGACCCATGCCAGACTTCTGACCTACAGAACTTTAAGATAATGCATTTTTGTTTTTTCTAAGACACTAAATTTGTAGCACTTTGTTACCATTTCAAGAGGAACTAAATACACACTCCCATCAATTTTCTGGTTAGAGTAGGGACAGCATAGACTTGATGTATTTGATCCTTTCTACCCATATTCCATCCATGAAAGGAAATAGAGTAGAACACTTTTGATCTGCAATGTTTTCATTGAGTCATGTTTACCTAATTTTTGAGCATCTGCTCAAGAATCTTTATGTTGCAC
Organism: Lynx rufus; assembly: GCF_022079265.1. Lineage (NCBI taxonomy): Eukaryota > Metazoa > Chordata > Mammalia > Carnivora > Felidae > Lynx > Lynx rufus. The sequence continues at coordinate 22,480,835 of NW_025814845.1, read as the reverse complement.
TTTTGAAAATTTCACTATATCATAGTATATCATTGTCTAACTGATTTGTATATGACAAATCAACAAAGTTCAATTTCTTTTTTGTCCAGTAAAGTACTAACAACTCACTTTTCTGAACAATCACCTCCTCTTGCTCCCTCCCATCCCTCCAGTGATAACCCTCTCTGAGATCCTTACCAGAGAAATCACTTTAAACCATTCTATATTTGGGAGGTGTGATTCCCAAAAATAGAAAGAGAGAAGGGTGGGGGGGGGGAGGGGGAGGAAGAAAGAGATAAAAAGACAGAGAGAGAAAGAGAGAGAGAGGGAGAGAGAAAACTGGGCATTACACAACATCTAAGAAGTAGAGCCAGGAACTGGAACATGGCCCTAAAGAGAGCTTTGTCAGATTTATGGGGATTTTGTGACTTCCTGATATCTATTACTTGAGTATCATTTTTGTGTTGGTGTTTGTTTTGTTTTGTTTTAAAATGCTATTTATTTATTTATTTATTTATTTATTTATTTATTTTGAGAGACTGAGAGAGTGCAGGTAGGAGAGGGGCAGGGGCAGAGACAGGGAGAAAGAGAGAATCCCAAGCAGGCTCTGAACTGTCAGTGTGGAGCCCGATGCTAGGCTTGAACTCACAAACCGTGAGATCATGATCTGAGCCAGGATCAAGAGTCAGTCACTTAACCAACCGAGCCACCCAGGCACCTCTGTTTTTGTTTTTATTTAGCCTGTTTTGCTCCTAGGAGTTAGCAGTAGCATGTCTACTAAGAAAACACCTGTATCATTATTTTAAGGACATTGAGTAGAGTAGCAATTTTCTCTCTAGAAGAAAACCCCCTTCTATAAATTTCAGTATAAATTTCAAATTCCAAGTGTTTGCACAGAAGCCCCTTCAGCATCTCTATCCTGTCTACCTGTCATCCTTAATCTCTTTCCATTCTTACTTGCTTTCTTTGGCCACTTCAACAGACCTAATGCAGTTGTCATTTCCAGAAAGCCCGTTGCTATTCTATTTGCTCATGATCTTAACGTGTTGCCTCTTATACTAGTCCTTGCCTTGTCCCACCAAACCCTTCAATATCCAGTTCCAAAATATCTCTTTTGAGATTTCTTCTAACCAAACTAGTAGTGATTTCTTTTGATTTCTTCTTAATGTAATTGGCCAAACAGAAAAGGTGGTGATTTTTGTTTGTTTGGTATTTGCAGATCTGAGTAAATTTCTCAACTATTCATTTTCCTTATCCCCTTTTAGTACCTGTTTCTCCCATTGGGATTTATTTTCTAACAGAACGATGTAGTTGACTGAAATAATCCATGGATATATGTTATAGAACAAAATGCAGCCTTCACGCTCAGCCTAGGGCAGGGTGGTGGGTTTAGTGGAGACAGTAGTGGGTGCTAAGAATAAGACTAATTGGAAAATCCTGTATTTAGTGGTCACAAGGTTATCCCTATGAACAAATGTGTTAAGCTTCTTTGCTTATGGATAGTGGCTCTTTTAGAGTTGTTTAGTTTTGTTCGTGACCTCTGGTTGGCAGTTATACAAATCTTCCAATAATAAACTTGGGAAATAAAATTTATTTTTGGCTTAGACACAGCTGACATCATAAATGAATATATTCAAAACAAGTCATCATGAAGGAAAGGTATTTTATGTGATAGCAAAAGTGAGGAGCAGAAAGTTCTTTTCTCCCATTTTTGTAACGTGGGTGTATTTTAACAGGAGCTTTTGTGGGCAGTGTACCAATTCATTTCAACTTAATAAAGTTTATTTGCCTTTTCGCAGCAACGTGGTGGGCACAAGTTAAAATCATGGTAATTTAGATTTTAGGTAAGTGCTCTTCAAACGGAAGACCGTAACTTACGAGTTGGTGGTTGAACTCATTTAGGGAATCATCGTCAGTGCATACCATGTTCACCTTATTTTGTTGTAGTTTGTAACATGAGCACATATATTTATATGTGTGTACTTGGTTCCTCTACAAAATGGAGTTTTCATTTTAGATCACACTGAAAAAGATTGAAAGTTTCTAATTTAAATCATATCACATGGGAATCTGAATTCTCACCTACTTCTGAGTCAGCTATATATTATATGATATCTAACACAAAATATAATGTTAGCATGCACACAATGTCATATGAATTTTAAATTGTACTTTTAACTGTCATTTCAGGTGATACTTCAGAGACTAAAGTTTTATCCTTATTAAAGAAGAATTCAGATAACTCAAAAAATAAGAGTTACGTCTTCAATAATCACTTCAAAAAAGTCTACTGTAAATAGTTTTTTTTTTACCTTGAGACATTCTGAATTTACAGTTAATTCCCTAGATTCCAATTTTCTAGAATGATGTGTAATTGTGATGAGCTTTCTCGTCATCCACTTAAATCCTCTGATAGACTTTGATTTATTTCAGTCAGCAAAATGGCAACAGACCCTTTGGAAGAGGAGGACTTACTATGACTTCTTAAAGTCATATAGACATTAAGATGTAGGACACATTTAAGCTGTCTAATTGTGCGGCTGGTCTCATGCCTAAGTATTAGTCTGTCACAATGTCAAATTACATACATTTAGGGTTTTTTTTTTTTAGTAAAATGTGCCTGCACTTAACAAACTCATAGTGTAAAAAATTCAAGAATGCAATTAGAATGTCATGTCTTCTGCAGATGACTTAAGAAAGGCATGAATCGGAGCTTAATAGTCCATCATAATTTCATAATTTCAGCCACTTATCCCCACCATCTGCTATGTATGCTCTTTAAGTCTCTCTCTCTCTCTCTCTCTCTCCCTCTCTCTCTTCCCCCCCCCAATGTTTTCAGTTTTGCTTTGCCAGCAGTGGACATCACTTAGGAAAGCAGGCTTCATGGTGCAAACAGATTTTCCCATGTGTTCAATGAGTTAGCTTCACTGGCTATTCGGTAGATCTCAGGCAGAGAAGACCGGTTGGAGGGAATTAATTTTAGAAAGTCTTTGTGTACTGGCCAGTGTCTTGTACAAATGAATCTTTCTCCATAGCAAACAAAAAAGATAAAACTGCAAGTATTGGAACAATGAAAATAATTACTAAAACATATGCTTTGGGAGTTTCCTTTAAATGAATCACTTAAAAATTATGTGTGCTGTTGCGAACCATGTGACTGTATTCTGTAAGTGCTTAAGTGAATCATTTGATGGGAACCTTGCTAATTCATCAGCCTTCAGTGTTCTGCAAAAAGCCACGAACCAGTGGAATTGGGACTTGTTATGGCAATTGGGAACTCAGTGGAAATTCCACAACGGAGAGAAAGTAAAGCCGGAGTTTACTGCACAAAACTGGCGTAAAGGTTATGGGTTCATGAAGATGGTAGGTCCCACTACTGGGATAACATACCCTGCAGAAGTGTATTCATTCATTCAAAAACTATTGACACATCACACACTATTCTGAAACTTTACATATATTATTACCTCATTCAGTTCTCACAGCAACCCTGTGGAAAAGGTTGTGTATTACCCCCATGTTGCAGGTGAGGAAACGAAGGTACAGAGAAGTTAAATGCGTTACCCGAGAGTCTGCATCTAGTGAGTAATACCAGTATGATTGCAATGTGGTTGCAAACCCAGGCCGTCTGACCTCAGAGCTGTGCGCTTACCCACTGTACCATATTACCGCTCAGTAATTACACACCAATGTACTAAAAACTCATGTCATAAGTTAGAAAAAAAATCAGCTCTGTCCAAGCTGAATTAAAACAGAAAAGCACTCTCTGTATAGAAGAAGAGAGCGAGAAAAAGCAGTGTCCCTGGATGTCCAATTTAGCAGTAATCTCAAGAGTCTTAACTTGAATTAAGGGGAACAGTTAGTTTGGACAGGTAGAAGGGTAAAAATTTGAGAAGTGTGGGTGGGCGTAGGCTCCAGGGCCAGAATGACATTGGGACAGACTGTTTTCCTTTGGGCTTTTCTCTCACAGCTGTCCCTCAGTGGTCTTTAAGATGAAGAGTTTTATATCCAAGTCGAAACACAGAGACTAAATGACTGTGTTGGAAAAAGCCTCAAACTTCTATTATTAAAACCATATTCAGCTAAGAAACAGTTCCATCTTCACAATATAGGTCTATTTTGAATTCTGCACTGTAGAAAGACACCTCAATTATGAGGTTTTCGATCACTGTCATTCCAGAGACAGAAAAGCCATGTTTGGAACCACACTGTGCTGGGCTGAACTTCTGAAAACAGGAGATGGCAAACCACTCCTTGGTGAATTGGATGTGAGAGGTGGAAATAAATGCTTTCAGAATAGAAAAAAAAAAGAAAGAAAAAAGAAGAAGAAGTGTGGACAGTTATTTCTGGCAAACAAGGCATCAAAGAGATTATATAGGCCATATTAATCACAATTGGATGGGTTAAATTGGGAAAGAAATACTGGCTGTACCAATTTCTTAAGAGAAAGTGAATACAAGGCAATAGTTGAGCCATACGTATCCAACTGGATTCCTTGTATTAATCGGGGAATTGATTAATATCCACATTTTTAGTTTGCTTACGAATATATAACTGCAACTCATGAAGCTGACATTTGATCCGTTGAAATGGGGAAAAGCCGTGTATATTAGAAAATAATGTGGTAAAAAAGAAATGGGGACTTTAAGGACACTTCTATACCTTGTACTTTTTCTTAATTGTATGCTGCAACTGAAAAACCAAGGAATCATGCAGCGTGTAAACCTTTATTTTCATTCGGTGAAGACCTTTACTTTCACTTTTCTTCATTGAATAGAATCAATGAATCAGAGTGATTAACACATGGGATGTGAGTGAAGCAAGTCTATGCTCTGTCACTTGCCAGCAATGTGACCTTGAGCAAGTTGCTTAATTCTGAGTTTACCCATTGGGTTGTTTTGATAATTAAATTTTCTAATGCATATTGAATGCCTGATGTAATGATCTCTATATAGAAGGACTTAATACATGTTTCTGCTGTTATCGCTACTATTGGTCTAACTACTTATTCTAGTTTCTTTTCCACACATACATTTAAATGACAGAATACTCATTCTAAGTTATTGAAAATTATTTTTTTTCCTCAATATCCTCTCTTCTGGGCAGAAACTAAAAATTCAAAACCTTAAAATTTTAGAATATTTACCAATTAAGTACAGGAAAACAATGGTGTTCACCCTTGAATGCTGATAGATTCATGTCTTTGTATTACAAATTATAGTGCCAAATACATGTCTTTTAAATGGAGCCCCGATAATTTTAAAAATTATTTAAGTTAATAAGTATTAAAATGTATATTATAAGAAGCTTGGAAGAAGAAATGCAAAGTAATTTAATCTCAAAGATTAGGTGTACATAAGTTAATGATTTTTTTGACAGCATTGTATTTTATAATTACTAGCTTTTCAAAGTTAACTGAAACTTAATCTATTGTGACTTGCAGATATATAATAATAAAGGCCATAAATAATAATTAGTACTCTGTCATTTACTTAACTAGCTATAATCTCTCATTTCCCCTAAAGAAACAATTTTCACGTAATTACTATTTTGTACAAAATAACATTTTTTTAATGGCTTAAATCCTTTTTTTCATAAGGGTACATGAGAAAATGGTAAAATTGAGGAATTTAAAAAGAACATGTACCTTCCACACAATATAATATCTAGCCTATTACTTGGGTGGACTTGAAAAGCATTAAAAATAATTTAATCTCAAGAATCTTTAAACAGATTAGAAAGTATAAAAGGTGTAGAATCCCAGTTAATGTGCATTAAATTATCTTCAAAAAGAGGGGGAAAAAGTTAAGAAACAGCTCCCTGCTTTGCATGTTAACTAGCCTAAATAATACAGAGCTTAAGTGCAAAAGCAAGAGAGTTTAAAAGGGAAAACAAATATCTTGAGACAACTTGTCTTTTAAAGTAACTGTCAAGGAGAACTTGCTTCTCTGAATAAAAGAGAGCAATGACTTAAGGGATTCATTTATCCTTTAGGGTGTATTAAGGAGTGTCATTTAACTCTTAAAAATGTTGTCCAGTCAAAATAAGGACTAATTATCAGCTCATGATATGCCTATATGGCTTCCAAAGGACACACAGGGATTTGTCATGATTAAATGCATTTCAAATTGCAGTCAGGTTGAGGATTCAGAATAAGTTGATCTCAGAAGTATGACCAGTCATACATTATTCATGAATATGGGAAACCAGTAAAATAGAAAATGCTGCTTACTGTGTGTCCAGATAGTTAGGGCTAAATATTCCAAAATAGTCAACATCAGACTGGAGTTTGCTTCCTTAAAAACAAAACAAAACAAAACAAAACAAAACAAAACAAAACGCCTTTCAGACAACTAGTGAATCAGATTTAATAATGATCATATTGATTATTTACCAACCCAGGGCTACCAACCAAGAAGGAGAAGCCCTATACCCTTTTTTTTTCTTCTGGGAAAGATATAATTAAATCTGCTATCATTTTTTTCCCTTTTTTTCCTTCTACCAATGGAAGTTTTTATAGATGAATCACCAAGCCACGATCATTATGCTAGATTAGATTATTTTAAACTAAGTTGGAGTAATTTTTATGAAAGATATGTTTTCCCCTCCCCTGACACTTGTTATAAAATATTCAATGTGTGGGGGCGCCTGGGTGGCTCAGTCGGTTGAGCGTCCGACTTCAGCTCAGGTCATGATCTCACAGCTCGTGAGTTCAAGCCCCGCGTCGGGCTCTGTGCTGACAGCTCAGAGCCTGGAGCCTGCTTCTGCTTCTGTGTCTCCCTCTCTCTCTGCCCCTAACCCACTCACATTCTGTCTCTGTCTCTCTCAAAAATAAATAAACATTAAAAAAATAAAAATAAATTAAAAAAAATATTCAATGTCATTTCTATTTGGAGTTTGGAAGTGTTTTTCTCTCTATATGGAAAGCTAGCAACAAACACAAATTCTCAATTACTAATTACATGTTCTTGATTGTATTGAAAAAGATAGAGGGACACAATAAGACCATGAGATAAAATATCTCAAATGGGTAAGCATCCACATTGCTGTTTGCTACAAACCGAGATGTCAGTATTAAATAAACTATTCCTAAATGAATTATTCTTAAATTTTTAAGCAATTGTTAAGATGACAGCCCTTCTAATTTGTTCCTTTACATTTAAGGAAGCAAATCATAGCCACTGATATGATAGTTCCATCCCACTCTTCCTTCCTTCCTAGTGCTATTCTGGTATGTTAAAAAAAATAAACTGCTAATTCATATATGCTGCCTTCTCTCCGCAAAATTTGTCTTGAATGAACATTTTATTCAACCTGAATTGAGTTTGGTTAAAAGGTGGTTTTTCAGGGCACCTGCGTGGCTCAGTCGGTTGGGCGTCCGAGTTCCACTCAGGTCATGATCTCACGGCTTGTGAGTTCCAACCCCACGTGGGTCTCTGTGCGGACAACAGCTCAGAGCCTGGAGCCTGCTTTAGATTCTGTGTTCCTTTCTTGCTCTGCCCCTCCCCCGCTCATGCTTTGTCTTTCTCTCTCTCTCAAGAATAAATAAACAATATTTTTTTTGAAGGTCCTTTTTTCTTCTTATAGCACCTGGACATGAAAATACAGCCAAAAGGTACAAAGGACATGGCAGTCCAAAGACATCTCTTTGCTTTAACATGGTCTTGTGAGTAGTGACCATTTGTGGATTAGACTTAGCACACCAACATTCATTAAGGTAAATAGCTAATAGTAATAATAACATTATGAATGGTAGGTATTTATACATGCAGAGTAGAAGGAGAGCTGTGGACACACAAAGGCCATATAAGTGTAAGCTATCGTCCTCACCATAATCATCGTCATAGGAACTGATTATTTAGTTTCTGGCATATTTTAGGGCATCGTTCCTACTGAATGAGTAGATAAAGATGTGCCCATTTCCCAGATGGTTAAAAGTAAGAAACAGCTGCTAAGTGATTTGTCTGGGAAAAAAAAAATATCTAGAAAGTGAAAGAGGTATAAAGAAATTGGTTAAACTAGGAATCATGGAATAAACATACCTGCTTCCTTGTCTTATCACTTATTCTATGAGCTTATACAAGCTAATTTACCTTGCTTAGCCATCTGCCTTCCTACTTACTTGTAGAGGCACTGAAAAATAAACAGGATTCTGTGCCTCAAATTCTTAGGTGGCTGCACATAAGAAGTTGTCAATAAATACATGTTTAAGAAAGGAAAAAATGAGGAAATAAGGGAAGAAACACTGAATCCTCATTTTGTCTTGTCATCTTTCTGTTATACCTAACTAGTTTTCAGTGAACACATGGTAAATATAACACAGAGATTGAAAAAACACAAAGAAAGAAAAAAAAATAGAATAAAAAGGAGACTGAATAAAGGAAAATCAAAGAAAAGTTAGGAAAGAAAAGACAGAAGCAATTAGAAAAGGAAAAAAAATGACGGTACACATGGAAGGAGGGAAGAAGGGAGAAAGGAAGAAGAGTAAGGGGACGGGAAGAAAGGATGAGAAAAGGAAAAAAGAAAAGAGCAGTGTATGAGATAAGGAAGAAGGAAATGGAAGGCAGATAACAGAAAAAATAAAGATAATGAGTCTCAGCCTGATGTGTGACTTGTGGAAGAATTTATATTTATCATTAACTTTATACAGATTTCCAGCTCTGTTTTAAAGTATACTGTGAGGATTCATTATCAACATTGACTCGTAATGGTCACCGATCTATGACAAATTAATCTAGGTTAGATACATTAGAAGCTGTGTTAGAGCTGGAACCCCCCTTCCTTCCTACATGTATGGGCAGGCTGTAGCATAAGGCTGAAACAGAATTTTAAAAATGACTCCACAGGATATTAGTACATTGGCATGAAAAATAACAGAGAGCGAGTGAGTTGATCAATCATTTCCCATTATGAGGCAAGAAAATATACAAAAGCCTATGAGATGAATCTAAAGCTGGAACCTGGTAGACAAGTTAATGAAAAACTATGGGCCCGGCAAGAAACCAAACAAACAAACTAACTAAAAACAAAAAACAAACAAACAAAACTGTTCTAGGGGGAAAAAAGTGTAGCTCAATGACGCAGAACACTTGACCATTTTGGAATTCCTACCTTTACCTTCAAAAAGTTTTTAGTAGCCCTTTCACCATTCAAAACGAAGCATAAGCTAACAGGAGCTGTCTGTTAAATAAGTATTGAGATTTATATATTTTTTTCTTTTATTTCTCTTAGCTTGATTCTTGAATATCCAGTCTAATGTAGTTTTTTGGATGTCTTAACTAGGTGTTTTGTTTTGTTTTTTACTGTGTTAAAGAACATATACTTTAAGGTCTTTCTAATTTTAATGTTTTAAGTATTTTACGTACATATCACTATTGGTCAGAAGGTCTTCGTGTGGCCCTTCTTTATCTTTAGTTCTTGTTCATTTGCACAATCGGTACCAAATTATGGCTTTCAGTTGAGGGCAGAACATCCCCAAAAACATTTTAAATTAGATACTACTCAGGTTGATGATATCCTGCTGTTTTTTTTCTTGTCTTTTCATTTTTAGGGGTTACTAACCATTAAACCTGTTTCAGTTTAAAATCCTTTTTAAACTAGAAATATGATGGATTAGCTTCCCAGGAAGGAAAAACTTCCAAATGACTTGGCTAGGCAGAGGCATATATTTTAGAACAACATTAAAAAATGTTATTTGAGAATTGTTTAATGTTCCAAAAGAAGTACAACTAATGACCTAAAATTAGTAGAGGATTTAGAATGTTCCCAGTGGCTGATTTCAATTCCCTTTCAAAGCAAATCTGAGTGCTATAATGACAGCAGAGCTCTTATCATAATTTACACAAGCTTTGCTACTTTCTTGCAATGCTAGACATGGATTTAAAACAGAATGATGAGTTTTATAAGTTTTGAGGGGTCATCTGATGTAAATGCAGAACTTTGCAGTAATTTATTCAACAAATAGTTACTTGGTGTTCCCTACTAATGGATTGTGGGGTTATTTTAAACATGGAGCCTGTCTTCCAGGTACAGAGAATCTAGGAAAGTAAGGCAAGCGTATAAGTAACTTTCATCCTTTTAGAAAGCCATGACTTTCAAAAAGAAGTACAATAAGTGATGTGAAATGTAAAGGAAGAATAAAATTTAGCTTTTGTCGTGGAGCCTATTAGAAATGGCAATGCTGGTCCACAAAGTCCCGACCCACCCTTCCCAACGGAGGCTGACCTCCACTTCAACATCCTTCCAAACATCATTACCCAGCATTGGATGAAAGATGAAACCTTTTTTTCCATCCCTGAATATGGTGAAAGGGAATTTATTTCTTGTAAATTTCAGCCAATTATCTCCATCTGTCATTCTATTCTATAGAGAGACAGATATAGCCTCATCCAAACTGGAAAATTTGTGTTTTTAGCAATATCATAATGATGCTAATATACTAGCAGGAAAAAAAAACATATTGGCTTGATAAATATCCTTCCTAGAAAATCACTTGGCACATTTTAGATACAAGATGAATAACTGTGGAATAAATGAATTACTGAATGCTAAAATATTAACTATGTCTCAGCATCATAATACTTATTGCTCTGTCAAATGCTTCAGATATGTACAAGAATCTTGAATGTTATGCAATGCAAAGTTCAGTGCCTTTAATGGAACCAGAGGAAATGGAACTGGAGCTTACATCCAGCACCCATTGGTGAATTGAGTCGGAACCTGGCAGCATGTGAGTGTTTAACCCCAGTAAATTCATTTACTGAATTTTATTCAAGACAGATTCCAAAGTACCTTTAACTTTTTCCTAGTTTCTTAAGATTTTAAAACACAATCTAGTAAACATTAGGTACAATTTAGGGATTTTTAACCAGAATGCTCTATGACTTATGGTTATCAATGGTACTCACACTTACCTTGGTTTACGTATTTTACAACTGTGTTAACGCTCATTTCCCCCCCCCCTTTTATCCTACATAGCCTTCTCTACTCAATTTGCATTTGAAATTTATTGAGAGAAAAGAGTAACAGGCAAGATTTTTCCAGGGATGACAAAGTCATCAAGACCTGTTTGGAGTTCCTAAATCAGTCTCATAAATTGCTTCAGCAAACCATGGTGCCAATGCTGTTGAAATGCCACATAAGGGCTTAAGACGCGAACTTTGTCCCCCTCAGTCTTCTCACATGTATAGTAATGGCATCAATGCAGCCTCGCTAAAGATTTTGATATGTTGGTAGGCTTTCATGATGTTATAAATTTCTATGAAACACGAAATGCTCATAAAGTATTGTTTTGGTTATTACCTATAACAGCCACAAAAGTTTGTGGACAGTGTTTATGGAGCTTTTTATAACAAAACCCACTTTGGATAAACTAAAGATGTCTCATGCTTTTCCAGAGAATTACTATGTCAGATACAACAATGCCTGCAGGGACTCAACACAGATGGAAAGATGCAAGAGATTTTGAGCACAAGGCAGATTTTTCTAGTGTCAGAGGCCCTTACTTACAAAGAGGGTTTAGACCTCGTAAGATCATTCCTCCTTCCTCCACTGACCAGGCCTAGTCTTATACAAACCGTTTAAACTGCATTTAGAGAGGGATTTTTATATCTTCTGTAGCTCCCAGGAACAAGAAAATGAAGAGTTGTCACATCATTATTTTTTCCAGGTTCTTTATAAATAATATTATTTTGGGGAAGAGAAAGAGAGAGAAGCCATTATACCATACCTAAGGCATCTGGATACAATGGAGATTTTTCTTATGAATTTTGCAAGAAAAGAATAAATGTGAATTCAATGGTGATAACAGACCGAATTCTCTGAGCTGGCAAAATGTATATTTTAAACTGATTTTCTGTTGTGTGAGATCCAATTACTTTTGTTAAACTGCTTTAAAATTCAATATCACTTCCTCCTATCCATGGTTATTAGAAGGAAAGAAAGCATAGAATATGTATTTTTCAAGGATTCTTTTCCTAGTTATGCAAGTCATAATAAAGAATCCATTATTTTATATTGACGTAATCATTTATCGTAAAATTTAAGAAAACAAGAATCCTACAGTTTTCTATGCAGTGAATGAATATACCTTATATGACATGAGAAACATTTAAAAACAAAATCCATTAGATAATCATGCTAGTCCTAGAAAACTAACAAATGAGCTGAAAATAAAGAATTAATATTAAATAGCTGCACATATTTTGCAACAAAACTGTGAAGCTATCATGTCAATCATCTTACCAAACTACTTTTGCTTTCTCAACTGAATATCTTAAAGGGAATAATAAATTAGCCATAACAATAACATAGTAAAATTTCAGAGGATTGATAATAATACTCAGCACGCTTTAAAAAATCATTAGCTACCAGAAAAGCCATCAAATTATACTGTTTGTTCATAAGCTTCTGTGTGTCCTTTGTTCAATACGTTCCATTCTGTTAAATTCAAGCTAAACATGACAACTTAATTTGTGATGTGCTCTTCATTTTGTAGTGTATCATACCGTGTATGGTGTTTCTCCTATTTGTAGATTTTTCAGTAAGTGAAAGTGGGGGAGGGAAAGAAAGGGGTCAGAACTGACAGGAAAACTGAATCAGCGCATCCCCTGCCAATGAAGTCATGAAAAACCGCACTGTTCTTACAGTGGCAATAATGAATATAAATAGACAAAGGCGTTGAATAGCTACTGGGAGTAAAAGAATGAAGCCTCCATTTCAAGAAAGAACCTTTTTCTGCCATCACAGATAGCTTTGTGGACTGGCTACATTAGGATGCCATATAACAATTTCATGCTTTAAGAGAAGTCTTTGAAAGACAGCTCTCACATATTTTTATTTAAAGAATCTGATGAATAATAGGAACATTGCTTGTTGTAATAGTTGTACATGTTCAAGTCTCTCTTTCTCTCTCTCTCTCTCCTCCCTCTTTTTCTCCCTATTTCTTCCTCTCTCATTTTAGCCAGGGGTGAGTGTGTGTGTATGTGTGTGTATGTGCGTGTGCATGTTGGAGGTGGTTGAGTTTGAGATGAACACTGATAAAGTCGATCCAATACTTTTATGCTTTAATTGTGAAATTTCACGGAAGGCCTAAAAACAAGCCTGATTTTGTACTATCAGAAATGGAGTGCATGTTGAATACAGATTTTGGATGATTTATAAGCCAATATCTGTATTATGATAATTTTACCTAGAAGGCAGTATCCCAGTAGATTCTGGATATTTAAAATGATAGAAATATACTGATTTACCATTTATCCATGGACGCCACACAAATATGTAATAACTCATCAATTAAATGTCAGAAGTAGTAGTGTATCTGTAATTATATTAGGTAATTTCTGTTGACTAGAAACATTTTTAGTTGATAAATGAAGACAGAATAATATGAAAATGGTAGGTGTATGTCCTACAAATTGCTTAACTTGAAAATTTCTAAAATTGTCTACAAACTAAGTGACAACATATTAAGAGTATGGCATATTGTTACTAAGAGTTACTTTGTGCTGTTGCAAAATTTCTCATAGCCATGTAGTCAAACTCAACAGGTAAAATATCCTGTTTTATTTCCCAAAACATATTAAAGATAATTCTAGAAACTACACAGATTAAGCTAAACACATTATAAAATTACTTTATTAAAGTAAACCTATTATAAGCTTATTATAAATGTATTAATATGTAATATATTATATGATACCATATGCAGTATGATGCCATATGTGGATAATTTACAGGATTGGCGATATGAAATGCTTACTTTTTAGCTCCCTCATGTCACAAAAAATTAAAAAGTTAATTTATGTAGAAGAGGAAGAAACAATATATAACATGTTCCTTGGGATGAGGATTTATCCTGGTGAAGTAAATTTTTAAGATATAATATGCAAGCATCACTACAATTAAAATACAACAAAATATATTTAAGCTTAATAATACAAATATTCTGATTATCTCTTAATAGAAACTCAAATGGAAAGATTCCTTCAATCTGCCACTTGACTTTGCTGAAGTAGAGTTGATTTATTCTGAAAAATGAATATGTATTATATATATACATATTATATATATACATATATACATATTACGTATTATTATATAATTTATATTATATTATATTATATACATATTATATATATAATATGTATATTTTATTATTTATATTATATGTATACACAATTATATATATAATATGTATATATGTATGTATATGTATGTATGTATGTATATGTATGTATGTAATATGTATAATATGTATATATATGTATATATATACACATATATAATATGTATATATGTATATATAATATGTACATATACATATATATGTACATATTATATATATACATATTATATATATAATATGTATATATGTATGTATATATATAGTTGTCAAATAGTCTATATAAAATTAGAGCTTATAGAAGTTATATCATACATTTTAGACAACAGACATGCTAATGAAATACCGGATCAAAAAAAGACAGTCATAATTTGAAAAAAAAATTGATCTAAGACAATCCAAAAATTTTCCGAAAAACAATTTTTAAATAAGGACAAAAGAAGGTTAATTTTAATATTAAATACCATTTTGCTTGCAATGCTAGACCTATTTGCTTAAAAAATAAATAAGAAGAATAAAAAGAGAGCATAAAGGGAAACCTGAACAAAATAAATCCGCTTTCATCTAAACAGGATCTGAGCAATTATACTGAAATTCATGTAGTGTAAAGAATAGCAGTCCTAGACAGTAAATCTGACTATTATCCCAAATAGCATAATTATCTTCTCTCTACTAAATACTCTATGATCTTTTCAAAAGGATGGGCAGAGGGACTAATTCTCTGTAGTTATGCAAATCCCGCCTAGAAAGAACACTATCCATAATAGCCATAGGTCAGTTTATTTCAAGATAATATACCAGGTGCCACATTGTCAAAATACCTGCATTATAATTCCATTCCTGTTGCTGTTTTTAATTATGAGGCTCTTCTCAACAGGAAACAGTCCCACAGAGAACTGAAACAATTTATTTTAAATACTGTAAACAACAGAGAGTCTCTGCTTCATGGATTTGAGATTCCTGTTCATCCTGAGAGCTCACAGCATGGTATGCCGACTGAACATACAATATTGATAAAGATAGATTCTCATTTGAAAATGTTTTGCCTCATGAAAGACCTTAAGCAGAGATTCAGATGGCTTTTATTCTCAGTCGTAATTACTAAATATATTTTCTTTGCTCTCCTAATAATAGTTTTTATGGAAATACAGACCATTGTACCAATCCCATACACCAGTTCTACCTCTGTGGCACATAAAGTCCAAGGAAAATATCTGGACATGGGAGATTTCTGGACGCAAACCTTCAAAACCATGAGTAACTAATTTTGACAATAATGAAATGTCTAAGTTTCCCATATCACATATTAGCACCGAAACCTATCTGCTTAGGTAAAGATATATAAAGTCACCAAACCTAATCAGTTTAGTGAACTGGGGGAAATTTTCCATTACTGCTTGAAGGATTTAAAGAAACTTAAAAAAAAAAAAAACAAACAAACAACAAACAACAGCAACAACAACAAAAAAAAACAGGGGTGCCTGGGTGACTCAGTCGGTTGAGCATCCGACTTCGGCTCAGGTCATGATCTCGCGGTTCGTGGGTTCGGGCCCCGCATGGGGCTCCGTGCAGACAGCTCAGAGCGTGGAGCCTGCTTCTGATTCTGTGTTTCCCTCTCTCTCTGCCCCTCCCCCACATGCGCTCTGTCTCTCTCTGCCTCTCAGAAAAAAAAAAAAAAAAAAAACTAAAAAAATTAAACAAAACAAAACAAACCACCACCAACAACAACCAAAAGAACCCCAAAACTCAGTTAATTTAGCATCTGTCCCCATAGTGGACTTCCAGAATTTATAATCATAGTATTTACCCAATGCTTATTACGTGCCAGTCATGGTTTTAAATGTTTAATTATTAACCCCATTTCATTTTTCATCCTCATTTTAGGGATGAGTCGCTAAAAGGTTAAGTCACTCGCCCAAATCACTTGACTAGTAAGAGCCCTAGCCTGGACTTGAACTCAGTCTATCTCCTGAGACCACAGCACACAAAAACTACAGTTGAAGCCAATAGTCACAGCATAAGAGAAAAGCATAAAAACTATAACTCTTTGCGGGAATGTTGACAAGGATACAGAGAGAGGGGAACACTTTTGCCCTACTGGTGGGACAGAAAACTGGTGTAGCCACTCTGGAGAAGAGTATGGAGGTTTCTCAAAAAATTAAAAATAGAAATGCCCTATTCCCCAGCAATTGCACTGCTAGGTATTTATCCAAAGGATACAAAAGTGCTGATTTGAAGGGGCACATGCACCTGCAATGTTTATAGCAGTACTATCAACAATAGCATGAAATCTTGCCATTTGTAACAGAACTAGAATGTATTATGCTAAGTGAAATAAGTCGGTCAGAGAAAGACAAATATATGATGTAACTCTTCTGTGGAATTTAAGAAACAACAGAGATGAACATAGGGGAAGGGAAGGAAAAATAAGATTAAAACAGAAAGGGAGGCAAACCATAAGAGACTCTTAACTACAGAGGAGAAACTGAGGGTTGCTGGAGGGGTGTTGGCTGAGGGGATGGGCTAAATGAGTTTTGGACATTAGGAGGGCACTTGTTGGGATGAGCACTGGGGGTATGTCAGTGATGAATCACTAAATTCTACTCCTGAAACCATTATTACACTATATGTTAGCTAACTTCGATTTACATAAAATTTTAAAAGTAAATAAAGAAAATAGTAAATTGCTAAAAAATATACTGCAAATTACAAAATATGCTTTAGTCCACACATAAGGTACATTGAGGATATTTGTAACCTCTAAGAATAATTTAATTTTCTAGAATAAATATAAACCATATGTTTTAGGACTGACTTTTATGAAATCACAAATATGCTAAAACTAAACCTCAACCACAGTAGAGTAGACTTTATAGAAATTCTATGATATCTGTAATGAAAGTCTCAATATCAAATTCTGTTGATAAATGCAGACTTAAAGTTAACAAGGACTTTATTTTTTTTTTTAATTTTTTTTTCAACGTTTTTTATTTATTTTTGGGACAGAGAGAGACAGAGCATGAACGGGGGAGGGGCAGAGAGAGAGGGAGACACAGAATCGGAAACAGGCTCCAGGCTCTGAGCCATCAGCCCAGAGCCTGACGCAGGGCTCGAACTCACAGACCGCGAGATCGTGACCTGGCTGAAGTCGGACGCTTAACCGACTGTGCCACCCAGGCGCCCCAAGTTAACAAGGACTTTAAACATATCATGGTAACATTTCCTACATTAATGTAAACTTGACCCTTAGATGTTATAAATTGCTTTTGGTGTTCTAAGCTTTAAGATTTGTTCTCTCATATCCAGAACTCAGAACAACAAATTTCCCTACACAGTATCTGTTGTGGTATTCACTTTGTTTATACAAAGTATAGCAAGCTAGTTATACTAGCTAGTATGACAAGCTAGTTTTATATCTTTTGGCTTACTCAGTAAAACCCATTTTATGTCTAACCAAGCTTTACATCTTTTAGTTTTCATAATTGAACAAATAAAAGCTTTGCAAATGCTTTTCAGGAAAAGATGAGAAAGCGTAAGGGTTTTTAGCAAGTCATTAACACAATCCAAAACTTGTAAGATACCTATCAGACATATGATTAGCCTTTTCTTCTCTTTCCACTAAATAGCTTAACTGAATAAATACCTTCTATACTCCATATTTCTTGTTCAATTTTCCAACATGAAGCATGGTAAACTTCAGAGGCAGTAGAGAGTCACTAATTGAACTTAATCTTGTTCACACATAAATATCTGGCATCAGTTTTCTTGGCAGGGAAATACTAAATAATTAACAGCAAACGATGGGTTTCGTAAGTGGTTATTTGCATGGGGAGGCAGTATATTGTGGATTGAGGAAGTGTTTTCACTTTTGAGCCAGAGAGTCTGTGTTGGAATCATAGTTCCACCAATAGGATATGTGGTCTTGGAATATTTTTAATCCTTTTGTCTCAGTTTCCTCAGCTGCAAACTGTGCTAAAAATAGTATATAGCTCCCATGGTTGCTGTAAATATTAAACAAAGTAAATAATACACAGCACAAATTTAGAACAGACCCAGGCAGCTAGGCATGTTTTGTACATTCAGTAAATAATGCTACTCTTATAGTGATTGTTCTATACATACTTTCCATTTCTAATTAATAATATTGAGACTTTGACTGGACGTACCTTTTTGGCACCGGTCAGATTATCCTGAGACTAAAAATTTGAGAATGGTTATCAATGAACACAAGGTAAGAATGTAATGGAATCTGCCTGATTTATAGAGAAATGGGTTTATGGGTATCAGGTAAAACACTGAATAGACAAATGGCAGTATCTGTGTGAAATGGCAGAGTGCTCATATTTGTATTTAGTAACACGTATATAAGCAAAACAACAACCACACACGTCTTCCCTAGTTTAAACTAAGGAACTATCAATTTGGTTAGGATTGTCAGAGATAAGCCCCTGAAATTGTTATGCTGTGAAAAGCACACAAGAGTAAACATACATTTTTCCTGTCTTCTGCATACAAAAAAATAAAATAAAATAAATATATATAACATCTGTTCATGATAAAAACTGTCTACAAAGTGGGTTTAGAGGGAGCATTCTTCAATATAATGAAGGTCACTGGTGACATACCCAAGCTAATATCATACTGAAGGGCAAATACTAAAAACTTTTCCTTTAACATCAGTAACAAAGAAGGATATCCACTCTCACTACTTTAATTCAGCAAAGTACTGGTGGTTATAGCCATAGCAATAAGACAAGAAGGAAAATAAATAAAAGACATCCAAACTGGTACAGAAGAAGTAAAACTCTCTATTTGCAGAAAACATAAAATTATATACTGAAAACACTTAAAACTCTACCAAAATACCATTAAAACCAATACATGAATTCAGTAAGGTTGGAGGATAAAAGTCAATATACAGAAACCTGTCACATTTGTATACACCAATAACAAAGTAGCAGAAAGAGAAATTAAGAAAACAGTCCCATTTATAATTGTACCAAAAAGGATAAAATACCTAGGAATAAATTTAACAAAGGAGGTGAAAGACCTATACTCAGCAAACTATAAAACACTGATGAAAGAATTAAAGAACGCCACAAACAAATGAAAAGATATTCCATGCTCATGAATTGGACAATTACTATGCTTATAATGTCCAATTATTCAAAGCAATTTACAGATTTAATGTAATCCTTATCGAAATACCAATGGCATTTGTCAATGGCATAGAACCAATAATCCTAAAATTTGTATGGAACAACAAAAGGCCCTAAATAGCCAATGAAATACAGGAAAGAATGACAGAGCTGGAGGTATCACAATCCCAGATTTAAGTTATAGTACAAAGCTATAGTAATCAAAAGAGTATGATACTGACACAAAGATAGACACACAGACCAATGGAACAAGATAGCTCAAAATTAAATACACACTCATATAGTCAAATTAGAAGAACCATGACAAAAAGAGGCAAGAATATACAGTGGGAAATAGAGTCTCTTCGATAAATGTTGGGAAAACTAGACAGTCATATGCAAAGGAATAAAACCGGACCATTTTCTTACATCATACACAAAAATAAACTCAAAATAAAGACCTTAATGTGAGCCCTGAAACCATAAAATTCCTAAAAGAAAACAGAGGCAGTAATCTCGTGGGCGTTGACCTGAGCAATGTAGTTATGGAAAAGTCTCCTCAGGCACAGGAAATGAAAGAAAAAATAAGCTTTTGACAATATGACAAAATAAAAAGCTGTTGCACAGCAAAGAAAATCAGCAAAACAAAAAGGCAATCCAGTGAGAGGAAGAAAATATGTGCAAATAATAAATCCAATAAAGGGTTAATATCCCAACTGGATAAAGAACATATAAAAGCCAACACCAAGAAAACAAATAATGTGATTAGAAAATGGACAGAGGAACTGAGGAAATATTTTTCCAAGGAGACATAAAGATGGCCAACAGACATATATAAAAAAAATCTGCATTGTTAATTATTAAGGAAACACATATCAAAACCACAGGGAGATGTCACCTTACACTTGTCAGAATGGCTAGTAACAAAAAAGACAAGAAACAAGTATGGGTGAGGATGTGGATGAAAGGGAGCCACCTGTACATTTCTGGTGGGAATGTAAATTGGTGGGCAATAGTATGGAGGTTCCTCAAAATATTAAAAATAGAAATGTCATTCTATCCAGTAATTCCACTACTGGGTATTATCCAATGAAAACAAAACACTGATCCAAAAAGATATAGACACCCTTATGTTTATCGCAGCATTATTTACAACAGCCAAGATGTGGAAGCAACCTGAGCGTCTACTCATAGATGAATGGATAAAGAAGAAGTGGTGTATAATGCAATGGAATATTGCTCAGCCATAAGACAGAATGAGACATCTTGCCATCTGTGACAACATGGATGGACCCAAAGGGTATTTAAGTGAAATAGTTCAAAGAAAGACAAATACCATGGGATTTCATTTATATGTGGGATGTAAAAAACAAAACAAAACAAAAAACAGTAGCAAAACAATAGCACAACAGCAACAAATCAGCACACAAAACACAGAAATGCAGAGAACAAAATGGTGATTGGCAAAGAAGAGGGGAGTGGGGAACGGGCAAAATGGGTGAAGGGGAACGGGAGGCACAGGCTTCCAGTTATGGAATGAACAAGTCCCACAATAAAAGATACAGCCTAGGGAATATACTCAATGGTGTTATAATAGCACTGCATGGTGAGAGATGGTAGCTGCCCTTGTGGTGAGCATAGTATAATGTATAGAGTTATGGAATCACTATGTTTTACACCTAAAGCTAATGTAACATTGTGTGTTAACTATACTTCAATTAAAAAAAAGAAAGATAAGGGAGGGATGCCTGGCTGGTTCAGTTGGTTGAGCATTTGAGCATCCAACTCTTGATTTCATCTCAGGTCATGATTTCACAGTTCATGGGTTAGAGCCCCACATCAGGCTCCTTGCTGACAGTGAGAAGCCTGCTTGAGATTCTGTCTCCCTTTCTCTCTGACCCTCCCCTGCATGTGCTCTCTCTCTCCTAAACTAAACAAACTTAAAAACAAATGCTCATAAGCATGTGAAGAAACTACAACTCTGTACACCGTTGGTGGGAATATAAGTTGGTAGAGCAACTGAAAAACTGAATGGATGTTCACATTAAAATTATGGTCCAACAATTCCATTTCCAATATATCCAAAGGAAATGAAACCACCATCTCAAAGAGATCTGCATGCCTATGTTCATTGCAGCATTATTTACAATAGGCATACACGGAAATAACTTAAGTTCTAATTGACAGATGAATGAATAAATAAATAATGTTATATATACACATAGAACATTATTCAGCCATTAAAAAGAAGGAAATACTGTTATTTGCAACAACATAGATGAAACTTGAAGGCATTATGCTATGTGAAATAAGTCTGATGGAGAAAGACAAATATTGTACGATCTCATGTATATAAATGGAGCTTAAAAAATGAACTTATATAAATGATCCTAAAAAAAAAACAAACAGAGAACAAATTGGTGGGTGCCAGAGAAGAGGGTGTAGGGGTTGGAGGAAATGGGTGAATGTGGTCAAAAGGTACAAATTTCCAGTCGTAAGGTTAATAAGTTATGCGGATGTAATGTACTGTTTGGTGACTATCGTCTATAATACATTTGAAATTTGCTTAAAGTGAGGTGCTAAAAGAAAAAAATATATATAACTCTTCAAGGTGATGGATATTAGGTAAGCTTATTACAGTAATAATTTCACATTATACAAATATCAGTTGATTATGTTGTACACCTTGAACATATGCAACATTAATATAGCAATTATATCTCAGTAAAATTGGAAAAGAATAAATGCCAATTATGGAAATGAGAAAATTTATTTATTTAATTTATTCATTCATTCATACATTCATTCATTCATTTAAATCTAGAGGTAGAAATCAGTTAGTATTCATTGCAGTATTTCTACCTTTAAAAAAATAAATTTCCATCATGTAACACTTTAACAAATTTGACTTATCCTGTCATATGCTTGATCAATTTGTCTGTTTTGTGGCTCATTGTTTTTTGCATTGTTTTGTTTTATGTGGAAAAAGATTGAGACTGACAAACTTACGTCAATAAAAGTGGTTAAAGATACTTCCAAAGCAGATTTATCAATGATTCCCTTAGTACGGTCTTCATGTTAAATTACTAAAGTAGCCATGATTCTCTGACCTCACCTGTTTCCATCCCTATTTTGCAACATGACTTTGCAACTTCTCCCATCACATGGTGGTCTATTTTCCCACACTTTAAATCAGGTCTGACTTTGGAACTTGCTTTGGCCAATGAACAGGGTGAGAGCAATACTCTTCTGGTGTTCCTGGATGTTCCTGCTCTTGATTTATTTTTGCATTGCCACAAAAGGAAGCCTGAGCTAGCCTGTTGGGACAGAGTTGCCCTGTTGTCCTAGCAGAAAAAAAATGAGAGTCCAGCCAAGGTCGGCAAAGCAACCCCCAGACAACCCACAGTGGACCACAGGAGCAGACCGGGTCCCACCAAGAATAGCTCATCATGACCCAGATGAGGAGAACCACCCAAATGCTAATCAGTGCTGATTATCTTAAGCCACCGAATCTCGGGTTGGTTTGTCGTACAGCAATGGAAAATACCGACTGAGTCTTCCCCCCAGTTTATTCTTTCCCATGAAGTGACTGATGCGTACAATGCCCAACATGCAATTGTGAGAAAAGTGAATGAATCAATCGGTATTTACTAATACATTATATCTACAATGTATTGCAATTATTTTGTGCCAGGAATGTTTCAAACATTTTGCATAAGCTATCTCAGTTAATTTCCTCCCCAATAAATATAGCAATTGTGAGCCCTTGCTGGCTATGAGGCAGGGGTCTATGGAATCACAAAAAAATAGGGCTTGTCTCTTCTTGTGAAATTTTCATTGTGGATGGTGGAGACACATGTGGCACAAACACTGAATCACTGAATTAGCAGTTAACCTAGTTAAGAGGATTATTCAATTACTTGGCACCCTTTCCTGCTCCTCTCTCTCATATAATTAGTGTATTTTTTACTGGATGCCTTATGTTACAGTCTACTGTGGCTGTAGCTCCATATTTAGAACATCTGTATATATCAACTTAATTCTACATTTTCCTCATTATTAACTTTTCTCAGAAGTCTCTATTACCCTAAATTCAGTATGTAAAAAATGAAAGCATAGTTTTTAACAGTATAGGACATAGGGGTGCAGTGAATATTTACTGATTTTGTATTATAAACATGGCCATGGTCTATTTCAGCCTTTCAGATTAAGATAATTTTAAGATATGTTTTCCTTTAGCTGTCATCAGTAATACAGAAAGTTCCTTTTTTTATAGTTTTATTTGGAAATAGACTAAAAAATGAAATAATACTATATATATATATATATATATATATATATATATATATATATACTTTTTTTATGTTAGACCTTTACCTAAAGTGCTGGTTCATTTTGCTAGCATAAAAATTTGTGATTTTTTTGGTTATCCCTTAAGTGAATTTAATAGCAGCTACTAATATAAATTCTTTGTTAAGCTCTTCCATGCAAAGGCATTTTACATATATTTAATTATAAATACATATAAAATTCCTATGAGAAAGGTAATTGCATGCCCATTTTAAGGAATATAAATTCCCTATTCAAGTTAACATAGAAAAAAAAAAACCTAGAAAGCCTTTAATTTTACTGACTTCAAAGACTATATTTTTCCCACTAGATTATAAACTGCTTTTATTTCTCCCAACTAAGAACTGTGAACTTTTAAAAATATATATTGATATGGAATCTATTACCCCAAAGCCCAAAGTAAAACTGAAGCAAAGAAAAAGATTAAAAACTCTAGCCCCAGACGCCTAGCTCAGTGGTACCTGACTCAGAGGAATATTATACTGACATCTCTTATCATTTTGACTGATGTCCTGTTTCTGTCTCAGAAGAAAAGAACATTTTCCTTCCCCTGTCATCGGTGCAAGCTAAAGCAGGCAGGAGATTGCTTTTGACTCATTCTAATTATCAAAACTGCTTCCTCACTCTCATTACATGGCTTTGGTCTCTCTGCTGAACTACATTGGTTCAGCGATTTTGTACACCAGTTAATGGGTCTCCTATCATATATATTTGTATTGCTCTTCCCCGATCCATTGTGAACTATGAAAAAAAAATGCAAATGAAAAATGCATCTCTATTGACACTTAGCCTCCAATTTACAATCTATCCCCCATGTATTCACATCATTACCTGTAGACTTTAGGGCTTCTCTATAAAAAAAAAAAAAATTGGGTTATTTTATCAGATATACAAAAACCGCTCCGAGAATATATGTAGATTTTTGGTACAGTTAACTTTTTCAATGAGGAATATGATAGAAGCACAGTTTGCGAACCAAAAAGAAAAAGGAACTATAGACAATAAGCACACGGTATTAGCTTTGTATGCTGTAACTAGCTATCTTAAGAAAATAATTATCCAAAAGTCCTGAGAAATTATAAGTCCAAGTAGGATGAAGAAGTTGAAGGAGTAATGGTTAGAAAACCCTAATAGAATACTAGGAAAAGGATGGAATGGACATCCTTAGCTGAACACCTTAATCCAGTGACTGATGTCAAGGATGAAACACATACTCTTTCATAAATGACACTGTGTGCCACTTCTGAAAAGGGAATACTATTCTAAGTGGAGTGTATTTCTGAATCAGTAGGATACATCTACATAAGGTCCCTTAAACACGAGGGGGCCATTTCAACCACTATCTCTCTCTCTCTCTCTCTCTTTTTTTTTTTTTCTTGTTACAAATAATTTCATGATAATGGATGTGAAACAAATAGTCAAACTCTGGCTTTCTGGGGCCAGGAAGTTTGATTAACAAAGTTAAATAGGAAGGATCATAGCATTCATGTTTTAGCCCAAAGGCAGATCCACTTTTAGCACAGAACCCAATCAGGAAGTGGCTCTTCTGTCCAAAGCAGCAGAGTATAAAACCTCCTTTTCATCCCCCGAGGACACAGGGAAGTCTCACTTCATCAAACTCAGAAGGCGCCATGCATACAGCAAGAGCAGCTCTCTATTCTTTGTGTGACATGTACCTGGTGGCTAGGACACTGCAGAGAGTAAAGGAAGACCAGCGGATCCTTCACAGAAGCACTATAAAGGTTCTGCATTCTCCGGGAATTTTTTGCACACTCACTGACAAAAGTTTTGAACATTTCTGCAAATAATGTTAAGGGTTCAACTCCAAAAAGCCACTTGCCAGCACAGAACAAGACGGGGGAAGGTGGAACAAGAGGGGAATCGAAAGAACCTCAGGAAGAAAAGGATTCAAAAGCGGACTGGCACACGGATGAGTGCCTTAAACGTGGGCACTCAAGTTTTTTGTTTGTTTGCTTGGAATAGTTTCTGCCTTAACATAACATTCTATACTCCTATGGCTATGTATCATTTAAAGTTTTATTTTTTTAATTTTTTTTAAATTTAATGTTTATTTATTTTTGAGAGAGAGAGCACAAGCGGTGGAGGGCCAGAGAGAGAGGGAGACACAGAATCTGAAGCAGGCTCCAGGCTCTGAGCTGTCGGCACACAGTCCGACGTCCGGCTCGAACCCTGAGCTGTGAGATCAGACCTGAACCAAAGTCTGGCGCTTAACCGACTGAGCCACCCAGGCACCCCAACATATCATTAAGTTTTAAAAACAGACAGCCCAGTCTTGTGCTTAAATCCATAGAATGAGCTCTATAATTCTCTGTTAATACTCTTTATAGCCCTGGGCTTAACACAGACACTCGCACGCACCTCCAGGTAGTGTTATCAAAAGAATTCTGGAATAGTGAACCCCGCTTTGTTTTCATTGCAGTTAAGGTTGCTCTTCTACAGAATGACCAGGACTCTAAGACCAGCTCCTCCAGAGAAGAAAGTCCTAACGGGAATATTCCAGCCAGTCAGTTTTGCATTCTTCTGCCCAATTGCTTTCCTACCTATTTGAGTGGTTTCTAGGAAATTCTGCTGGCATATCTCTGACTTACATCCAGGCAGAATTTAACATAGGCATCCTCGATTTTGTGAATCATCCACATACACTATTTTAAATACAGTATTTTTATTACAGCCATTCATACGAACCAGATCTAAGATATAACTTTGTTGTGGCAAACCTCATAATGTAATCGTTATAAAACTGGGTTGTCAGCTTTATATTAAAAGTGTCCTTTATACACAAAGCCACGCATGAATTATCACAAATTACTCCACTGGAGCACACAGTTCCATGCAAAGCTAGGTTTCGACTGGACTTTTTTTTCACAAAAACTTCACTTGCCTTCTCACTTTATATTTGAAAGTAGGCACCACCCTTTGGGCCAAAGTAAGCCTCTTTTCCATTTTACTAAGTACACATAAACTGCTATCTTTGAAATATTATATACAAATTTCCATGTGTCTCTCAAGGAACACTGGTGTCTTTTTATGAAAGAGCTTGTCTCACCTTCTCACCACCTACCCCGGCCAAGTTTTACCAACCCAGCTCTGCATACAACTCTGACTTCCCTTTAAGTTGGCTCCCTTCTTGTTTGAGCTGGCACTCATCGATCAATACGCTCATACTTCAGCTGTTCGAGCAGCAGCTAACCAAGCAGCCACAACAAACACAATTCTGGCAGGCTCCTAATGTGTGTCTCTGCCTGTAATTCAGATGCTGTTTGCAAAGAGTTTACATGTAGACCACGTCGCTCTTAGAAAGCGCAGTGCTAGGATTTAAACAGAAAGCTTATTAGGCACAGTCCTGCGAATTAAATCATTATAAGCAGTTGCTCAAAATAGTTTGGGAAGGCAGAGTGCATGGTGATGTATTTTTACACATAAAGACTAACATTTTCTTGGACAAGATCACCGCCATAGCAAATGATAACGTTCTGGCGAGAAGCACTGAGTATTGATTCAATTAAATGCTGTATCCTTTACCTATAAGAACAAACTGATTTCTTCCAAACTTTGATCACGGAAGTCGAGGACATAAGGTGTGTGTATGAGACAAGAAGATTTTTTTTTCACTGGCTATAAATGTATTTGTTGGAAAGTAAAATTTGGTGCAATTAGGGGTGAATGCATTTTCTGTAAACCTCATGTACAGTTCACCTTGGAGAAAACTCTCTGAGAATATTCAATATAGAGTCACTATTCTGGGTCTGCTGAAGGGGGTAGAAAAATACACAGAATTTGATGTTTGCATCGCAAGAGCTTACAATATACCAGATAACACAAATATTGTGAAACTATAAATGCACAAAGCACTATGCTAGAGTAGCCCATATCTGAGAAGAATTCCACCTGAAGAGTTGACGTTCAATCTGGATTTTGAAATAATTGGCTTTGCCTACTAAGGAGTGGATGAGGGATGAGGAAAGCACTCCAGTGAACAGAACAGCCAGAGTCAATGCATGCAGGCATGAAATGATATCATGCATTTGAGGTCCTTAAACCAGTCCAGAATGGATGGTCCAGATTATAGGAAGGGATAGGTTTACCAAAGATTAAAGGTTCTTTACTTCTATGCTAGTGTTATCACAAATGCTGGAATCAAAATGGTAAACCGTTTATGTTTCTAAATATGTGGTCTGTGGTATGATAGAATATATTTGGGAAGAATGTTCTCACTTCATAGAGAAGAGGTTGGAACCACCAAGAGGAAACTCTAGTAACTCAGGTAAGAGAGTGTTGGCAGCACAGCTGGAAAGGAACGGGAGATTGGAAAAAAAAAAAAAAACATTTTAAAGATAGAAATTGGGAACAGAGAGAGTAAAGTAGAATAAAGCGTCAAAGAAGACTTTCAGTCAGTTTAAAAAATATTTAATGTTTATTTATTTTTGAGAGAGAGAGAACAGAGACAGAGACAGAGCTTGAGCGGGAGAGGGGCAGAGAGAGAAAGGGAGACACAGAATCCGAAGCAGGCTCCAGGCTCTGAGTTGTCAGCACAGAGCCCAACGCGAGACTCGAACTCACAAGTTGTGAGATCTTCACCTGAGCTGAAGTCAGAGGTTTAACCGACTGAGCCACCCATGCACCCCAAACAATGTTTTTTCTTTTTAAAGTGAAGGAATGGTAACATGTTAATGGCATTTAACTGGCACAGAATTGGAAGGACTATACAAAGTCTTCTCCAAAATAAAAAGGAAAATAACCTTCCACGTTATCTAAACTTTCTAATTATAGGAGCATCACGAAATATATGAGAAAACAGATGTGTAAATAACATGATATCTCTCAAGCAGTGTAACTATCGAAATGTAAAGGACACTGACCTGGCAATTAGTCAGATGCCTATGGAGGACACCTTTATTACAGCTAATGTTAAATGTTTCGTCGTGAAGATAGTACTGTGGACATTATATATTTTTTTCCCGTCTGCCACATGATGACACTAATGTAAACATCAAATTAAAAAAAACAAACAAACACGGATCCACAAACATTAACAACCCTTCAGTGATTACACATGATACAAATTAAATCATATTTGTATCAGATAATTCTATGTAATACAGAATGGACACATAGTGTGTATTATTGAATGTGACTAATCTAGATCTCATGACGACTAAATTATGTCTCCAAAGGTAGACTGTTATTATTCCTCCTAATATATAACCCCCCCCACAAAAATGGAAATCATATCTTCAAATTATGTATAAAGATACACATGTATCTTTGTGCATGATACTTGACTGTCATTCTAATATCCCTTTCACAAGCTCTTTTCATTTTTCTTTTGATTACAAAACCTTTTCCTCAGCGTTCCACTTTTAGAGTAAATCTTCAACATCACGAACACTGATGCTCCCAGGAATGCTGCCTTTTTCTGTTAATCTCAATAGCTCCAGAGAGGCTAGCAAAATAAAGCATTTCATTTTTACATTTTGCACTTGACTTGGCTTAGACTGATACCAGGTGACATTATTACTCTGGGTTTCAGATGTTGTTTAGGGAAGAGGAGAGTAAAATAAAGGATACAATTATCATTTCAAAAGTGGCTACATTTGGGGGCTATGATACCTACCAGTTTTCATTTAAAGCAGCAACTCTTAAG
The DNA here is from genome assembly GCF_022079265.1 of Lynx rufus. Lineage (NCBI taxonomy): Eukaryota > Metazoa > Chordata > Mammalia > Carnivora > Felidae > Lynx > Lynx rufus. Next base: position 22,451,581 of record NW_025814845.1, on the reverse strand, counting down.
AATGAGGTCTATTGCTAGAATTCTCAATGTCTTGTTCCATTTTTAAATAACTCTCTGTGACTGGCAGATATGAAAACATTAATAGGGCTTGAGAAATGCTCCACAGGGGGTAATATTTAAGTTATTAGGGTCAGAGCCAAGAGAAGTTTTTCATGCATAAAAAGATGAGTTTGTTACCACAAAGTATTCCTACCATGTCCTTTCATTTGTAATATAGAATTATGGCTGGTCCGTCCATATTTTACTGGGAGAGTGCACAGATGCGATGTGCACACACAGGGACCATCTCATATATCTTTGAATCGTTCAATATGCTTTGCAGTGCCTTGCATTTATAAAAAAGTATGCTCAATGCATTTATGTAGTATGCTCAGTTTTTAAATATTTCACGTGAAGGTGAGATTTAAAGGTCAATGCTTACTTCTGCTAAGATTAGACTTTTCATACTTAGGAATAATAGCCCAACAAGCAGAAATTCAACACTCACATATTGCTAGGAATCTAAATGATAATAAAGAGTAGTAGGCTTTCTAGAACCTCTAAATATATAAGGTCTAAGGAACCTGCACTTAAACTAACTTGACAGTTGTTAATTGCTTTTCCCAGGTATATTTACTACAAAGGGAAAGAAAAAAAATGGTTTTAGTTGTGTCACACACACACACACACACACAAACACACACACTCCCTCCAAATCTTCTTACTAAAATGCATGAATACCTAAATTATAGTTACAAGTATAATTTAAAGTGATGCCTAGAATAAGTTCTCTAAAAAATCTTTTTTAAAAAAAATACCGTGTTTTAGATATAGCAGTTCAAAACCCAGTACATAATTAAATACATATGATGGATTTTACTGAGTGCTTAATGCATGTAAAATTTCCTTTGACAATTCAAATTTAAACTCACTTTAGTTCTTATAAATCTTGCAAGAGTATAATTGACTTAACATTTTTTTTCCCAAACAGCTAATACATTACTTTCATTTCTATCTGGATTTTCATACAAATGAGAATAAGAAATAGAAAAAAAAAAAAGCTACCTGGTAATAATCAACAGAGAAGCAGCTTGGGAAAACCAAATGCATTTTTTTCGTCTCCTGTGCAGTCTTTTGTATAAGGTTTTGGTGATTTTGAATATGATTCATTACAACCAACACAGTAAATAGGATAAAATTAATTTTAGAGTTGCAAATATTCTGATAGGAATCTGTAGAGAATGCCCCAGGCAAAAATTAACAATTTTTCTCTGGAGATTATGAAACCAATTTTCCACATGCCAAAGATATAAGTAAATGCATGCGCAGGACTATCTAGATAAAAGACCGTTTTTTCTGTAACTTTACGTACAAACAATTTATATTAGGCCACGTTCTATTTCCCTGACTCATCCACTCACGACTTGTCCAGAAAATTGGAACTGAAATGAAAAGAGCAGGGTAGAGGGAACCAGGAATCTGGGATTCAGTTCTGTTACTTCTCATAAACTTGAATTAGCCCCTGTTAATTTCTCTACAACTCAGTTTCTGTCAGATGCGTGGATAAACTGAAGTATCCCTAAAGTATCCAGGAACTCTAAAATCCTGCTTCTGGCTCCCAATACCAACCATGTGAGAAAGGACCAACGTCTTGTCTAATTATAACCTGTTTTCTATCAGCATTTCCCCAGTAGTTATATTTCAGAAGTAAAGAGTGAACGTATCATATACTCAAGTAATAAGAATCATATGAGAGCACATTTCATCTGGGATTGATTATCCCGTTTCAGTCTAACTGAAGTTCTTTGCCCACAGAAATCCTTAGCCTTTTATTTACATTTTTGTTTGACACTCACTTAACTCACCTTCCACTCCTTCTGTCCAAACCTGTTTCAGCCCACTGATCTCCTTATTGCACTCTGTATATCAGCCACACTGTTCTTCTTTGACAAATCTACCTATCAAAAACTACTTTCAACTCTCAGCTACAATTTTTATGTTCTCCTTGGGGCCTTTTCTGAACTAAAGAAATCTGAGCTATTATTTGATTAAGCTTCAAACTATGACATGTATGAATTTGTGTGGCAGTTGTGGTGGTGTTATGATACATCCACAGCAAAATGGTGAGAATCATAGGCACACGTTTTCCTTCCTTCCTTCCTTCCTTCCTTCCTTCCTTCCTTCCTTCTTTCCTTCCTTCCTTCCCTCCTTCCTTCCTTCCTTTTACCATTGACCTTGACCTCACCATGGCATAGGCACAGCAAAAACACTGTTAGTGTAAAGAAGAATACATCGCATTCCCTTCCCACAAAAAAGACACGCAAATGTACCTAAATTATCACAACACATTACTACAAATGCTAACAGAGACAGGTGCCTGACCTTTTCATATTTGGGGTTATCAGTCAGTTTTGTCGGAAAAAGCATGGGCTTAGGAATGTAAAAGACCCATCTACCCTACTCACTAGCTATTTAGTCTTGAAGAAGTTTCTTAGCTTCTTTTTTTTATTATTATTATTTTTAACATTTATTTTTAAGAGATGGAGAGAGACAGAGCATGAGCAAGGGAGGGGCAGAGAGAGAGGGAGACACAGAATCCGAAGCAGGCTCCAGGCTCTGAGCTCCGAGTTGTCAGCACAGAGCCTGATGCGGGGCTTGAACTCACAAACCGCGAGTTCATGTGAGTTCATGACCTGAGCTGAAGTCAGACGCTTAACCGACTGAGCCACCCCAGCGTCCCAAAGTTTCTTAGCTTCTTAGGTGCTCAACCTCCCCACACGTGAAATAAGGAAAACAATATACTCCTCCTCAGATTTTCATAGGAATCAAACCGATCTTGAGGGCAAAGCCTTTCATCCATTATCAATCACTTTCCCTAATATGTACCTTGCATGTAGTAGACACCTAATAAATAATTTAAAATTTACTACTTAGGATGAGTATATGTCTGCCCAAGTTTCCTTCTGAGTGTCTGATCTGCCTATCTGACCAGGGCAAACCGCTTTAGGCAGATTCCCTCTGCAGACACGTGCTGCTTGTGTAAAAGAAATCCACTTGACCCAGAGAGGAGATTGAGTTAAACTCAGACCCAGAGTACAGGGTAATAGTAACCTCACCGTTGCCTCTTTAGGCTGCATGCCTAATGCAGTATCCTTGCCTATAATGGAGTAGACCAGAATTACCAAGACTGTATCTACGGCAAATGAAATAATTACCTTTCTCTCTGTGTTACAGACTGAACTGTGTTCTCCCCCAATTCATATACTGCAGCTCTAACTCCCAATGTGACTGTACCTGGAGGTGTTTCCTTTAAAGAGATCATTAAGAGTTAAATGAGTCAAAAAGATTGGGTCTAGTGTGCCTGAGTGGCTTAGTTGGTTAAGCATCCGACTTCAGCTCAGGTCATGATCTTACAGTTCATGAGTTTGAGCCCCGCGTCCGGCTCTGTGCTGACAGCTCAGAGCCTGGAGCCTGCTTCAGATTCTGTGTCTCCCTCTCTCTCTGCCCCTCCCCTACTCATGCCCTCTCCCTCTCAAAAGTAAATAAACATTAAAAAAAGAATAAAAGAGAATATTTATTTAAAAAAGGGTCTAATCAATAGGGCTGATATTCTTCTAAGAAGGGAAAGAGATGCCTGGAGTGTAGTGTACATGCACCAAGAAAGGTCATGTGAGGACATGGGAGAAGGCGGCCATCTGCAAGCAAAAGAAAGAGGCCTCAGGAGAAACCAAATCTTCCAATGGCTTGGTCTGGGACTTCCCGCCTCCAGGACCGTGAGAAAATAAATTTCTGTTGTTTAAGCCACTCGGTCTGTGGTATTTTGTACTGGCAGCCCCAGGAAACTAATACACTCCATTAAAATGCTAGCCAAATATGGGTCAAGTATTTTTGAGGTAGGACAGACGGCTAGAAGCGAGGTTAACTGTCAAAATAACTAAGGCAGGAGACAGAACCAATATTTATATTCTGTGTTTACCTTCTACCTGTGCAATAACTTGGCCACTGTCGTCAAGTTAAAGGGACCAAACGGATGTGAACCTGAGTAGTCTGGTATCAGACCCCAGGCTAAGGCTACAACACCACTCCACCTACCATTTCTTGCAATGTGAGCTTTGGGGGTCTGTAAAAATTGGTTAACCCCTCTGATTCCTTGCAAACTGAGTGAAATAACATTTACACTGCAGGGTTATTAGGACGATTAGAAATAATGTATATAAACTGGTAAACACGAGATGCTCCATATAGGATAATTATTATGTTGTGGTGTTTTCCATTTAAATGTTTATTTTTGAGAGAGACAGAGAGACAGAGCACGATCAGGGGAGGGGCAGAGAGAGAGAGAGACAGACAGACAGAATCCGAAGCAGGCTCCAGGCTCTGAGCTGTCAGCACAGAGCTTGACGCGGGGCTTGAACTCACAAACTGTGAGATCATGACCTGAGCTGAGGTCGGACACTTAGCCAACTGAGCCACCCAGGTGCTCCTGTTGTGGTGTTTTCTAAACGCTGAGGCAAGTTGTACTACAAATACATTTCACAAGCATCATCTATGATTAAGCCTGACTTTTGCCAGTGGTCAGCTATGAGAACTAGAAACTAAAACAGGGATGATAATGGAGCTTAAATATGGGAACAGGAGCGCTAACTGGGATCTCTGGTCTGCCTAGGTGGGCAGTGACCAAACTGTGTAGGGGAATTGGCAGCTGCTGTAAGATAAATCCAAGACGTTGATTCCATTTTTATTCACTCTGGGTGAATGGATAAAGAAAAAGCTTAGGGTTGCCTTGATAGAAGCATAGGAAGGGATTCCTGGGTGGCTTTGTCCATTAAGCGCCCAAGTCTTGGTTTCAGCTCAGGTCATGATCTCATGATTTGTGGGATTGAGCCCTGCATCAGGCTCTGCACTGACAGCATAGAGCCTGCTTGGGATTTTCTCTCTCCCTCTCTCTCGTTGGTCCTCCCCTGTATGGACTCTCTCTCTCAAAAAAGCTTTGAAAAAGAAAGTATATGAAGAATTTGGGGTTACAGTGCTACTCTCACTATAGCACTGTGAGATTCTGTTAGGATAATCCATGGTCTAGAAGACATTTTCCAGACAATCATTCATTTGGATTAAAAATTGTATTATCTTGAAACATAAATTTCCCTAGTAAGAAAAAAAAAATATGGTGACCCCCACCTTCAGTGGAAAATTTTGTCTCCATTTAAATGAAATCTCCTATTTCATAATTAAGAAAAGATAAGGCACTTATAGTGAGCATTTGAAAGGGAAAAAATATAAAGGTCACAGAACCTAGCCTGCATTTGAACTAGGCCAGCACTTTTTTTGGTGATACTTTTATCATATTTGTTAGATATAGTAGGTAACAACTTGAATAAAAATTCATTAAGCCTCACTAGGGAAATTATACAAAAAAGACCGCTTATATATTATTTGGTGGGGGGGGGGGAAGCCACATCCACACAATCAGCTCATAGGCATTACTTGAGAAAACAAGCTTGGTTTTTTTTGTGTGTGTTTAGTTTTTTGAAGATAGAAATATTTCACTGTGTGGTAGTCTAAACATTTGGCAGGCACATGCCATCTATTGGTTACAATTTAGTGGATGTCAGAATAAGAGACTTAGGGAAAATTTGCTTTATCTAAAACCAAAGTTATATAATGGTGGTCTAAAATTCCCTCTCTCTCTCTCTCCCTTTCTCTCTTTCCTTCTGTAATGGAAAGCACAGTCATAGACACATCGACAAAAAAACCTATTGACAGAAAAAAAGATAAAGGAATGTACTTAGAGTTTTATTAATATTCTCACAGTGATTGATTGTAGACCTTTAGAGGAAATATATGAATATAATTTTTAGGGGGAGGGCTTGCACAATAAACTCACTAACAAATTTTATGGCCCAACAGACAGCAAGGATCACAGAATCTACTTAGCTGGATTGCTCTTTTCCTCACATTGACAAATATCTGTTTGAAACGAACAACATGTCTTTGGTTATGTTTTACATTGAGAAAAGGTTTTCCTTGTCTATATGTCATTTTATGCTTGAAAGCATGAGATCTGATTACTCCTCCACCATGACTTAAACTTTTGCAGGAATGAAATGATCTGTTTTTAAACTCTAGATAGAGATTTAGCTCACCCTTCCGAGGCTATAAATCCCACAGGTTGTTTAGATGCTACAAAAAGAAATTCTAAATCTGCTACCCTTTCATTTAACTGAGAATGTCTACTGTTACCCTGCATTATGGGACAAGGTGAAAAGGAGGTTCTCCTCTAGGTCTTTTTTATATCTCTCAATTACTTCCTATTTATTTTCCTACAGAGGAAGTGACCCAACTTGCTATTTTCATTGAAGCTTGATCACATCCCTTTCTATATTTGAAAGGTGACTCAAATCTTAGAAAAAGGTAAATATAAAATGGATTTTCTTGAGTATGTAAGATAGATATATTCTAAATACCAGAAATATTTCCATGTGCCTGCCCCAAACTTCTCATGGCAGCAGCCCAACTTTATATAATGCAATTAATTGAGAATATTTTGGGGCCTAGAGAGTATCTTTTGCATGCATGATTGGCCTGTGTTGCATGCTATGTATGTATTCTTAGAGAAGTTACATAATGTTATATTTCAGTACTTATTTGGGGTCTGAAATGTTAGGCAGGTTATTTCCATACAATAGTCTTCTATTTACCCTAGGTCACCAGCACCATGTACAATGCAACATCTGAAAATGGGAGGCAACATGGCAAGACTGCTTCCAACTTAATGAAGTGAGGATTTAAAATATCTTGCTTAAATCTCACAGGGGTGCCTGGGTGGCTCAATAGGTTAAGCATCCAACTTTAGCTCAGGTCATGACCTTGCAGTTCGTGGGTATGGGCCCCACGTCAGGCTCTGTGCTGACAGCTCAGAGCCTGGAGCCTGTTTCAGATTCTGTGTCTCCCTCTCTCTCTGACCCTCCCCCGTTCATGCTGTCTCTCCCTGTCTCAAAAATAAATAAACTTTAAAAAAAAACGTTTAAAGCTAAGAAAGCAACGATATATTGGTAAATGATCAAGTATGAAGCAATCATTCTATAATAATCATCAGGAGAAACACCATACAGTGCAAGATTACAAACTAACAGCAAAGTTCCTAAACACTATAATAGTGTACAGACTTTCTTAATTTTTTTTTCTGTTTTAAACACATTATTTCCCTTGCAAAAAATCTCAGTTGACTGGTTCACTCCCAAGCCTCAATCCACCAGTACTTGGCTCTTTGTCAAGACTAGGCTTTTTTCACCTTTAGAAGAGTGAGGTATGTTTTTGTTTGTTTTTTTTATATTAAAAATTAAGTGTGTTTATTTATTTGGGGGTGGGGAGCAAAGAGAGAGAGGCAGAGAGAGAATCCCAAGCAGAGTCCACACTGTCAGTGCAAGAGCCTGATGTGAGGCTTGAACCCACGAACCATGAGATCATGACCTGAGCTGAAACCAAGAGTCAGACAATCTAGTGAGTCCCCCAGGTGCCCCCTTTTTTGATATTTTTAATGAATGCGTATAGTGAAATCACTTTTAGAAAATCAGAATGAATGACTTCTTCTAATGCTCTGTCACCTTACAGAAGCCTAGACAAAAGATACCAACAGAAGTCATTTGGAAGACAGAACAAGTACAGAACAAGGGGAGCTATTCTCATTCCCTTTGGCTCATATCCTTAATCATCCTCAGATTCAATACTCTTGGGTAAAGGTGAGGGTGGCAGGCAGGGACTCACTAGACCAAAGAAATGTAATTTAAACTGGGGACAAAATCTACCATGGGACTAATCCTTATAACCATAATTAATAGCCTAAGATAAAAGGAAAGAAAATGGCATCCAGGGATATTTAAAGCTAAGGTTTCAACCATAAAAATACCCTGCCTATTAGATCTATAATTCAGTTCTCTATTATATCTTTGGCTTTCATACAGGTGAAGGTCTTTCTTGTATCTGAAAATACGGAACCACTGGATTTGACTCTTCACCTCATAGCTACAGGTTCACTAAAAAGATCACTCGTTTGGCTGTCAATATTTAAGCCCAAGGATCTTGTTTTTCAAGTCACGGAAGAATTATATGGCACATTGATGGTTGATTCTAACCCTGAAGAACTTGTCCCTAAGGCATAATGTTTTTGGTAAAATTGATCATGAAGCTGAACTTGACTTTTTGGAGGATTTAAAGGAAAATGTGCATTGGCTGCAGGCAGTGTTTTGGAGGACCAGCCTTCAGCTGAACCCTACATCGGTAGTTGTTGTTGTTTACGTGTTCCCTGTAGGTGGTATTTGGATGAAGGGCCCGAATTTCGCTAATGCTCTCGGCACAGTTCCCTTTGCCTCTAACAGACTCTGTGAAACCGCCCCCAGTCCCACTGCTGGATGGGACTTGCTGATTGGCTTCTGTTTATCAGAAATGCTTTCTGTTCTCTCAGTATGCCCTGTTTGTGATTCTGCGGTAGAAAGTAAAACATTCTTACCGAGGAAAATACACGTTCCTCCTCATAATCCGGGGTGAAGATTTTTCAGTCTTCAATGCATGTTTTGCCAATTTTGTAGCCTTTCATTGATTTGTTTAAACATGTACTTACATAATAGCTGGCGAACCGACGGTCCTGCAGCTATCTTTGTTTTCAATGCAAAATCTAAATGAACTGGTTCGTCTTTATATCAGGATGCCTGGAAGGCTTCTATGCTAGCGATCATTGCAGCTATCTGCACAGATTCAAATATTTGGTTCTGCAGATCAGATTCGTTTTGATGACTTTATTTACCGAGAATGTTCTACGAAGTGGAACTATCGTCTCCTTTTCGCTTCAGCAACGGTAATTTACAAATGGTTTTCACATCCAGTATTTCACGCAATCTTTTTGAGAGCATTAAAGAGGCAGGTATTATGATCACTATTTTGAGGATGTGGAAATTGTGCAGGTGGAAGTTAGGAATGTCCCCCCAAGTAGGGCAAATATAAGCCTCGAATTCATACCTTCTAAAACCATGACCACTATACATGAGAAAGAGGGAAATGGGAAAATCATTTAAACTTCTAGCTATTAGGTGAAGATAGACTCAAATGACAACTAACGGAAATTTATAAACAGCTTCCCTATAATCTGATGGTCTTTTGTTCACAATGGGATCTCCCATATATTGTCTCATTTAATCCTCACAACGTTGGAAGGAAGAAGGGACTCTTTGATTTACATTGTTGCCCTTCAAAGACTTAGAAGTGTAATTTACTCAAGACCACACAGTTATTAAGGATTACAGGAGGAGCCAAAGAGGAATCACAATGGAGTGGACGTATCTGTTGTGCTTTTAAGAAAAGCCTATGTTTGAAGTTTAGAGTAAATTATTTCTCTCCCAACTATTATATACACAGAAATTTCACTATACCTGGCAATTTCATTTCTCTAACTTCCAAACAAATCTGGATAAGACAAAAATGTTTGCCATGTTGCTCAGGAAAATCCCAGCTAACATTCTACCACTTCAAGAGAGGAGCTCAGAGATGAATGATTTTAAGGAGCAGAAAGAACTGGAATGAAGCCCGTAATCATTTTCTTCACACAAAATTTCACCGAGCATCTTTAAAAAAAATGAAAGTGATACAAAAAAATAGAACACACCTTTTGACTGTTACTCCCAGTAAGAGGGAAGCAAGTATTGCCATCATGGACACGCTCATAAATTGTAATGAAATGAATATAATGAAAATGGAGCTTCCTGATACTTTGTAGTTGTCACAAAGTCCCTACTCTAGGGGGTTGAAAATAATCCCTTGTTGTTTATAACAAAAGCCCATTCCACCCTGTTTGAAAATCAGGTAATGTCTGTGGGAAATAAGAATACCACATCCAAGTGCCCGTCACTGAGCAACAAATCCCCACTGTACTCTATTCTTTGGCAGAAAGATAGAGAAGCAAGCATTTAAAAGAGAAGTGGGACAGTCTGGTTCAGACAAAGCTTTGAGATGGACATGCGCATGCATGTATATGCACACACGCACACACATACACACATTTGTACAAAAGGAGGACAAGATACTTTTCCCCCAATAAAGGCAAAATTGGGTAGGGCAATTGAACTAGTCTCTGATGGAAAGAGGAAGTTGCTTCCACCCATTTCCATTTCCATTAGGTCACAGAAATAGAAAAACAAATAGCTCGAGTGGGAATCTGGAACATTATCTGTGTAGATGGTTGGACACTTGCAGAGGTATGGAAAGATCAGCGGAATTGGAATTAAACAGTCGGGTTCCTCTCTGGGTCTCTAGTTTACTCAACTCATTTATAAAATGAAGTGTGCATAATCAGAGGCTCTTAAATTGTGTCTGTGGGCTGGCTGGATTAGCTGGAGTTCCTGGAAATGTATGCAGAATTATGTGCAAAACTGTGACTCTAGATAAACATGTACTTTTCTAGTGAGAAGGTCTTTAGCTCTCATAATATTCACAAAATGTCTCATAACTCAAATCAGTGAAGAACTATTAAACTACATGATGTGTAAGGGCCCCTTCAGTAGTGATGTTCTATGATTTTAACGTTTTAATGTTTTTTTTTAATTATTTTAATGATTTAATGTCTTATGTTTTGAAGAAATATAACCAAATCTCTCTGGAGAACAGAGATGTTACCACTGCTGACAGATTAGAATCTGATCCAAAGCATATTTTGTTTGCAGTTTTTCTAATTAATTTCTTCTGTCTTCAATGTCTATCCCTACAAAATTCTTTTAATTTCATTTATTATTACATCCTTATATCCAGCAAAGATAAAGATCTGATGTTTGCCTTTTTATATTTATTTGGAAAAGGATAATCTCATTTCTTAGAGATATAAAAATATGTATATTTTAGAATATGTATCTATGGAAAATATTTGTACATTACTTTTTTTTTATTCATAAAGAAACCTTATTGCACATCAACATTGTACCAAGCACTTCTGAGAACATGGAATTAGGCAGTTTCTCATAATGTGAAGTATGCAGAAAATCTGAACACGTGCATGAGGAAAGAATAGTAACTCCATCAGGCAAGAGATTACTGAAACGACCACCGGAATGGAAATCATAGTACTTCAGATTGGGCCTGATTATAATTTCACAATTCAACCATTATAAATACTTCTAATTTTTCATTTCCTTTAATCATGCGAGCATTTAGCTACACTCTTTAATTATATACATCCAGAATCTCACTCTCTGTGTTGCTAAATTGTGAAATTCTTCTTGAGTTAAGTGGAAACTTTATTCACGAATGTGTAAGTGGAATTATATATATATATATATATATATATATATACACATACATATATATAATATAAACATGTATGCTGTAAGTATTAGATATAATATAAATATATTATATATTATAACCTGGTTGAGTAAACTTCCCTTCAATAACTGTGAGAATAAATGGGAGTTTAACTGGGATATAAAGTTATCTTTTTCATCAAGCCCATTTTTACCTTTTCATTTTAGCAATATTTAATACTAGGATTCATGCAAAACAGACCATCAACCAATTACTGATTAATAAAAGTTTGAAAAATCACTGTGAATCCACATATTAAATCACGTAACAAAAATAAACTTTTCTACATATCTTTTATCTGTTTTCATATCTTTAATCTTATAAAGTTGAATTCAGTTACTTTTTAATTAAAAAAATATTTTGTGTGTTTCTTTTTCTCTGTGCTTTTCTGTATAATCCATAAATATTTGAAATCTATGAGCATATATATGAAAGCCAGTTAGAGACTTGACTTTTTTTTTTAGGTAGGTAATAAGTAAATTATGCTAAATATGCACACCTTCAATATACTTTAAGTTATGCATTTGATAATCTTTATTGATATTCTTAATATGTTCAAATGCATCTATCAGTGAATGTGGCATTTCGTTATTTCCCATGGGTGGGTCATAACCCATCAGGAAGCTCAGGAAGTTGCCTTCAGACTTTAGTGACAGGATGTAACAATGGCATGTCCAGAATTTTTTTCTAGAAAATAAAAGTGTAAAAAATGAGCGACGCTAGAAATGAAAAGTTGAAAATTACTACTCATAATCTCACTGAAAATATTCATTACATTATGAGATAAACTCTAATAATGCTACTTGTCAAGTGTATTTTAAAAGATGTTTTTAACTGAACAAGCTTTGTATTCTTAAATATATTGATACGCCACAAACTTTGTGGAGGCATAAAAATGGATCTAGACAACACTTTTCATAGATACTCTGAAAAGGAGACAAAAGCTTTAAATTTTCATTTAAGCATTAATCAATGGATATGGAACAGAAAATTGTAAAGAATGAAATGTAAAAAAAAAAGTAGGCTTCTCATCTATTTGTCAACCGCGAAGACTACGAAACAGTCTTCTCATATACGTTCTAGAAGAAACAAAACAAAGCTTCTTTCTTTGCATCCTGAGAGTATATATCCACGTTAGTGTGACTGTAAATATTCTTCCTGTTTGAATTACTTATTTAACTATTTCTTAGCATTTATGTTAAAGACACCTTTCAGGAATTCCTTCTTCCCCTTCCCTCATAAAGTTTTTCAGAACAATGCATACATTAAATGCTTGCACGCATCAAGGACCCTCCTCTCATTAGGCACATTTGGCATAAGTGCAATGACCTGAATCAACTGTGAACTGGCAGTTTCCTCCTCCGGGCCAGTTCTCAGCCTGCACTTGGCGTTTAGCCACTAAAATCAAAGGAGAGAAAGGGTGATGACTCATGGTTTGCATATGTACATGACATCTGAGTCAGGTGTTTCTTAATCACATCTTTAGGGGTAATTATTAGGTCAAATTACATTTGACAAGCAGCTCTAAAATCTCACTAAGTTATCTTGTGCCTGCAAAAGAAAATTAGCTCACTTTACTCAACAAAAAATGTATGAAAGCTAAAATGCTGAGCTCATTAACATAGCCGATTTTAGGATCTTTCCTTATTGTAAGACCCTGATAGTTCGTTGATGGTTCTCTGAATATAATGTTACTTCTCCATTAGCTAAAATTACTATTCAAAGAGCATCATTAAGTAGAATTATGGGGAAAAATGAAAATTGTTATAGGGAGCTTCTGTAAATTGCTTTAAAGAGATTCTCAAGTAAGAAAACATCTCCAAATATGTCACTATTCTAAATTTAACCTTAATATTTCCATACTGGGAGTTGAAAAATGTGAAAACACAGTTGTGATCTAAGCTGTTTTTTGCTATTTCATACACAACATTCAATAAGCACCTACCAGCACAGAGATTAATTTATAATCTTACTCAACTTCGCATGCAAGTAATGCCAAGAAAAGGAAAAATTAAGAAAAAAACTTTTCTTGGCATTTCATGTTTTGGTAAAGTAGCCAAAAAAAAAATCCTTAAATTGTTAAAATAGCAGGGTGGCCTTTAAAAGACATGTATGTTTTTTCTGTATTTATTACAAATTCTTGTTCTGTTCCTAAAAGACATTATAATATGTTCCAAATAAAGTATAACATTTTTACAATTTAAACTATAAAAATAGTGTTTTGAGGACATAATCCAACCATAATTACTAGCATAATTTTGCCAACTTTTGCCAACAACATGAGGTCACTATAGTGTGGTCATTTTCAGTGTAAGAGGTGATGAATGACCAGGAACTCATTTATCTAAAGCAAACAAGTGGTGCTCGTAGCGGTTTTCTGGCTGAGTCAGAATTACAAGATAACATGCCTGAAATAGTTCAAAAAATGCACCATATTAGGAAGTAAAGTTAGAACACTTAAAGTGTAAGGTATTTGGGGGTGTTACAGGTGATAGGGTATCATGTCACTAAAATAAGCATTGGAGCATAAAACTGTATTTTCATATTCTAATTGCAAACATTTAAGCTACTTGAAGCTTTCATTACACTCTACTAAGTAGGTGAAAAGAGTTACGATTAATTATTTTCAAAAGTTGACTTTGTCATAAGTAGATCACATTGAAAAGATGACAGACGTGGGTACAGAGGTTCTAAGGGAGCAGATGGGCTTTTTTCTTTAACTCTCTTTCTCAAATGTGCATTTTAAAGGATTCAGCGGTGATGTTTTATGTCAAATTGCAACGTTAAAATATTCTTTATATTGTTAATTTTGGAAGTTACCCCTGATATCCTTGACTCGTGTATTTTTTAAACTAGCAACAGGTGACATTATAAAGACCATTAAATAATGACTCTTGACCTCAAGACACCTAGAGAGAAAAGGTATAAACATGAAACCCAACAAAATTCTGTCAAGTATAAGATATAGAGAAAGTCTCAGGGAAAATCAAGAGAAAGTCCCTCAACTTTTCTTGAAGTGGGTGTTTTATAAATATGAACTCACCTAAATAACTATACTGCTTTTTCTGTTGCTTGTGATCTGTTGATAGAAAGGTATTAACAGAAATTCTTTTTTTTTTTTTAACATTTATTCATTTTTGAGAGTGAAAGAGACAGGGCATGAGTGGGGGAGGGGCAGAGAGAGAGGGAGACATAGAACCCGAAGCAGGCTCCGGACTCTGAGCTGTCAGCACAGAGCCCGATGCGGGGCTTGAACCCACAAACCGTGAGATCATGACCTGAGCTGAAGTCGGACGCTTTACCGACTGAGCCACCCAGGGGACCCTAACAGAAATTCTTTTTTTTTTTTTTTTTTTTAATTTTTTTTTCAACGTTTATTTATTTTTGGGACAGAGAGAGACAGAGCATGAACGGGGGAGGGGCAGAGAGAGAGGGAGACACAGAATCGGAAACAGGCTCCAGGCTCTGAGCCATCAGCCCAGAGCCTGACGCGGGGCTCTAACTCACGGACCGCGAGATCGTGACCTGGCTGAAGTCGGCCGCTTAACCGACTGCGCCACCCAGGTGCCCCCAGAAATTCTTAAAGTCATATTCATCTCTCAAAATTACAAAGAATATGTGCTTTTCTGTTAAATCTCTTTACGTGGATAATAATAGGCCTTTGCTCCAATGGATGTTCTGTCTAAGCTTGAATACAAACAACCTCATTATGAGTACATAGGAGTGGCCTGCTATGGACCTAAAAGCATGTACATTATAAGGATACCATGATTCTTTTCATGTACAATATAGCGAAGTGATTATGAACACAGGAACTGAAGAAAGAGGGATGAGTTCAAATCAATTTACTAACTGAATGACTTTGGCATTTTGCCTAAAACTTCTGCTTCAATTTCCTTAACAGAAACAACTGGGATCCCAATGGCATCCGCCTCTTAGAATTGTTATAAAAATTACATGAGTTAATAAATATAGAGGGCTTAAAACAGTGCGTTTATTAGACCGTCATTCCAGTCCCTCTATTAATTAATTATTGAGCACCTACTATATGTTAATAATAATTGTGTCTTGGGGAGCCTGGTTGGCTCAGTTGGTTAAGCATCTGACTTCAGCTCCGGTCACGATCTCAACAGTTCATGAGTTCGAGCCCCCATCAGGCTCTGTGCTGGCAGCTCAGAGCCTGGAGCCTGCTTCGGATTCTGTGTCTCCTTCTCTCTCTTCCCCTCCCCCCTCATTCTCTCTCTCTCTCTCTCTCTCTCTCTGTTTCAAAAAAAAAATAAAATATTAAAAATATAATAATAATAATAATAGTGTCTTAATAGCAATTTATGATGCTCCAGGAATCTGAAGAGAAATACAGAAATTTCCAGGGTAAAAAAAAAATTCATGTAATAGTTTGAATGAAAAAGAATGATAAGGAATACTGAATTCATCAACTTTTTAGTCTCTTTCACATTGACTTTCAACTTTTCTCAATGGGTATGGTTAAGGGAATCAGGGTCCTCTCGTTAACATCTGTACATCTACAATTATTTCTCCTGCTGTTTGTCGCGGCTTCTATCTGCCGTTCTATGATGCTACTTCTCACTACTCTAGGTCATTCGACATCAATAATTATCTATCCCTGGATGCCAGGACACTTCCCTAAAAACAGATGTAGGCTCATCCTAGAAAGGGAAACTCTTTCTATATAGAAAAATATGTGTTTTTTCTAAGAATACCATATCCAAATATAAAGTGCAGAATTGTGTCTGAATTTTACCTTAAGGACAACTATCATTCATCGATCTTTTTTTATATAAATCTTCCCATTAAATACCACACACCCATCATTCTATTGTCCTTCCAAAACATAATGAGTGACAGGGAGCACGATGAATTCGGAGACAGAATAAAGGTGCAGGCACCACACGTGGTAAAAAGATTTTGATCCAGCCATGGCTAGGAGTTGACCTACTGATTTAGAAATTATCTGAACAGGGCGACTACCTACCGCACATTTATTTACAACCAGCATCACAAACCATGCCGTGTAATTAATCACACTCTGCACTAGCAGTAAGGAAGTCTGTTCCCCACAATGCAGTGAACAGTTATTTGCTTCTCTCACGTTTGGCGTTTCTGCAACCCTATTGTGATTTTGTTTCCAGAAAGACTTCTGTCCCTGCTGTTTGGGGGAATGCATCTATAATGTCTTGATCCAAGAATTTCATATTCAACAGATGGTATTCTTGGCTATATGTTCATTGTGCTTTCTCTGAGCAGAGCTGAGTGCTTAATATTGCTTGTTTCTGCCAATCATCTCTTAGCCTACAAATAAATCTTGATCAAATATGCATTATTCCTTGTGCTTTTGCTCTGACCCTTCTGGAATTCTGATCTCTAGCATAAACTGGGAAGATAGCAAGCATATTATTGTATGGTCCTGTTAAAAGATGTGCCCAAGATATATGTTTACATGCACAGATAACTAAAAATATATGCATACTTACAGAGACAGAAACATGTACCTATGAATATTCCTACAAAGATTATTTTTTTTCTGAAAGTTAAATGTTCCCTACACTATTTCTCTAGATGCACACAATACAATATACACATATACCCGTTTTCAAATCTTGAAAACCAAAGATGTTTATTTTGCATGATGATGTATTTAGGATTAAGGATCTCTTCTTAGCCTACAAATCCCTGTGTGTATACACAATATGTCCATGTATATGATGGGCTGAAGTAATGGTGCACAAAAATGCAAAGATATACACATATATATTGTAAGAGAAAAACGAACTTCTTAAAAGTACCTGTGTGAGATCACCATCTGAAAAGTCTTTTGAAATGCTCCAGGTCAAGAATGAGTGTTTTGTAGCAATTTTAGTTTTCTTACTTAAAACCAATAAAAAGCAATTCTCCTCTGTATTCTTCCTACATAAGTCTGGATGTTAAAAGACAAATGGAAGGAAAAGTGATGGGGACAGTATGGGCTTCACAGAAAGCAGGAACTCAAATCTCATTCATTTGTCTGCCTCATCTAACAAACTTCCACAAGGCTACAAGAGGAAGATTCTATTTTTCCAAACAAAGCAAAACCAAGAGTGAACTAGATGAACTGATTCAAAGCCTTCAGTTTCCTGGTGCTTTCCTCTCTGCCAAAATCCACTATTTCATTTTTTTTTCTTTACAACTTATTATTATTTATTTATTTATTTTTTTTTTTTTTTACTTTCTGGCATTCTTCAAAGAGTGTCTTCCTGTTAGGCATTAAATCTGCCATCAACAGATTTGACATGGTCATTTGTAGACAAACGCTTGTGATTTCTTAAGGAAGAGGAACAGAATCAGACATGTAGACTTGTCACAATACATTTTTGATTTTATAATCAATGTTAGCAGTAGCCAACTCAAGACACTAGCTTAATACCTGTGGCCATCAATTGCATAATTAGAAAAGTTGGTGAAAACGCCCTACACTTATTTACATGAATCCCAGTGATTATACTCAACCACAGTGTTAACTGCTCTATAACAAAGCACAATGACAATATATTTAACTAATTTCACATCCTAAGCTCTTGATGCAGGGAAATTAAATCCCTGTCCCTAAATTTAATGGATCTACTATATCATTTCTCAATTTTTAAATATTTCCCAGCAATCTGCCTGTTTATTCATTATTGGAAACCAAATGCAGGCTTCTTTTGTATTTAATGTTTTATGTATCCACGATATAGGCAGCTCGGCCACAGTCTTGATATATTCATGTCAGAAAGTGTAGCATTAGGTATTTCCTAATAATCTGAATCAAAACGATATATCAAATCTTTACATAGAATTCCTGGAGAATTTTATTCTTTGAATATAACAAATATAATGAATAGAGTAAACGGCCAAACTATTGGCTCAGCACAGTATATGTAATAAATGATAATAGGTGTTTTGCATTTACTGTTTTTTAATTTCCACTTAAAATTTTCATTTACCAAAATTTTTTTTAAATTTTTTTTTTTAAACATTTATTTATTTTTGAGACAGAGAGAGACAGAGCATGAACGGGGAAGGGGCAGAGAGAGAGGGAGACACAGAATCAGAAACAGGCTCCAGGCTCTGAGCCATCAGCCCAGAGCCTGACGCGGGGCTCGAACTCACGGACCGCGAGATCGTGACCTGGCTGAAGTCGGACGCTTAACCGACTGCGCCACCCAGGCGCCCCAACCAAAATTTTAATGATTACTTACTTTTGAGCGAGACAGGACAGAGCGCAATTGAGGGAGGAGCAGAGAGAGAGGGACACACAATTGGAAACAGACTCTGAGTTGTCAGCACAGACCCCTATGGGGCCTCCAACTCATGAACAAAAGTCGTGACCTGAGCTGAAGTCAGATGCTTAACTAACTGACCCACCCAGGCACCCCCACTTAAAATTTTTAAAGAAAAATATTTACGACATGAGACATTTCCTATTTATTATTTTAGCATCTCTGAATAAGGCTGGGGAAGACAATGTTACCAGCAAAAGATGCATTAATTCCTTCTGTCCTACTTAATAAATTAAAGGTAGTCACAGTTTGACACAGCTGACTTCCTCGATCAGGTCAAGGGCTTAGAGATTCTGCCCCGCCCTGCCCCACTGCTGAGAAATGAGCATATTGAAGACAGGTTGGAGTGCTCTTAGAGACACTGCAGTCTCTCTCCTTAATCCTGCTGGAACATTTACAACATCGCGGGATGTCTCCTTTGAATGTCAAGATTAAGAACGTAATCCTTTAAAATTTGGCTCAGACACACACAAAAGGGAAGTTAGGTTTTTCACTTTTTAAAAAGGATGGCAAAAGGATATGCTATAGGTAAGTTTCAAGGAAAAGATAATTTTGAAAGCAAAACAATCCAGGTAGTACGTAGTAAGGATACAAATAACAACTGAAAACATCTTTCTGATTATTGATTATAACAAGTTATATAGATCATACCTATCTTGTACAAAAGATATCACAATTTCTAAATACCAACAATATATTCCGATTATAATGTTCTACTGAAACTTCCCCTTAAGCTAGTGTTCATTGTTGTTACAACTCTATGATTTTTGACAATATTATTTTTTTAGCATGGGAAATTTGTTGCAAGATTGGACCATGTTCAGTCTAGAAATAATGTGGACTCATTTAAGACCGGCATCTCTAGTCCAAGACTTTCAAAAGCAGTTCAGTTAGTTTTACCTACTACTCTATGTCTGTTCTCCCAGTTTCCATAAATTCATTTTCAATTAGAAATAAGAGGAAAGAAAAAAATAAGTTCTTAATTTTTTTATATAAATAAGAAGTTGGGGAATGGGAAAAAATAACCTTGGTAACATTCTTGAGATAAGCTCACATAATCTCAGCTATCTTGGCCAAAAATCATATAAGGAAACTCAAAATAATAATGTTGCAATATTGAAAGAGACAGCAATATGAGTCATGGTAGAGATGTGTCACTGGGACTTTTGGTGAGGTGTTAAGCAAAACTTAAGGGCCATAGTAAGAAAATGTTGTATAATGCTTCCAATTCTATCACATTTCCACTTATAACATAGTATACAAAAATATCAAAATGCAAATATGCATATCAATCTTTTCAGTATTAATTGGGTAGAAAATCTAAGAAAATAATATCGAGGAAAACCTAAGAAAGTCTAAAAGATACTCTAAAAAAATCTAAGAAAATAATAATGTATAAGATATAAATGCTTAATAGATTAGCTCTTTTGATATGTCGTTGATTAGAGTTTAATAATTTTATAAAGAATGCTACATATTATGAAGTCTGTTTACTATTTAGAAAACATACCAAAATGGAATTTGAAAGCTGCTTTTTCCTCTGGAAATCTGTAGTATGAATGGCTAGTTTAATATCAGAATTCCTCTTCAGGTTCTTCTTTTTTATTCCCAAATACTGCCTATTATGCATCATTGTATTTCAGATTGGTCCTATTGCTAAGGTCTGTGGGAGGTGTACTTTATTTTATAGCTTTCTCCACCTCTGCCAATAAACTATGTTAAAGATGAACTTCTTTTATCTTTTATTTTTTTTTAATTGAGATATAACTGACATACCACACTATTAGTTTTAGGTGTACAGTATAATGAGTTGATATATGTATACCTTGAGAAATGATCACCATAATAAGTTTAGTTAACATCCATCAGCCTGCATAGTTCCAAAGAGGTAACCTTTTAAGACAGGCATAAAAGAGGAGAGCCTGGGTGGCTCAGTCGGTTAAAGGTCAGACTTTGTCTTAGTCATGAAATCCCGGTTCACGGGTTTG
This sequence comes from Lynx rufus, assembly GCF_022079265.1. Lineage (NCBI taxonomy): Eukaryota > Metazoa > Chordata > Mammalia > Carnivora > Felidae > Lynx > Lynx rufus. The sequence goes on along the minus strand of NW_025814845.1, from coordinate 22,430,955 downwards.
AGCCCTGCGTCTGACTCTCGGCTAACAGCTCAGAGCCTGGAGCCTGCTTCAGATTTTGTGTCTCTTTCTCACTCTGCCCATCCCCCGCTCACACCCTGTCTCTCTGTCTCTCTCTCTCTCTCTCTCTCTTTCTCTCTCTCAAAAATAAACAAAAAAATTTAAAAGAATATATAGGGATAAATGAAATGGAAGAAGAATTTTGCTTGTTTTCTAAAGAACAGTCTTGTTTCGATTATCAACAGCTGGCCATTTAATTAATACTGAGTCCCAGTATCTTTAATTTAATAAAATGATTAAATAGTATGACTTTTAGTAGTACATTCTGAACTCACACTGTCTTCTCACACTGTTTTTTTTAAATTACTGTAAAAATATAATGATGTCTTCATCATACGAATTGCACATACTAATGTTTTTAAAAATCAAATTAACTAATCAAGGGTGGACCAAAGACGAAGTAGTCTAGTGAGATACAACTTTCTAAGCAAGGTAAAAAATATCAGCAGATTTGTGGGAAAAAAAATGTAAAACCAGATGATACTTTACAACTCACACATTGAATAGTATTTTTTAAAGTAGAGGAGGACTTATCCAGTTATAAGTAAATGTTTCCACATAATTATAGGATTTTTGGAAGGTACTTGAAGGATTTAGTAGCTAAGTTAGGCCTATGTGGAAGGATGCAGCCTCTACACTATGAAGCATTGACTTAGGTGGCAAGACGCAATCAGGAGGCTGATTATCTGTAGGGCAAGGAAGCACATGGCACTTCTTTTTTTCTAAATGTTTTGTTTTACTTTTGAGAAAGAGAGACACCATGCATACGCATGAGCAGGAGAGGGGCAGAGAGAGAGGGAGACACAGGATCTGAAGCAGGCTCCACACTGTCAGCACAAAGCCCTACGTGGGCCTTGAACTCAGGAACCATGATATCATGACCTGAGCTGAAGTCTGACGCTTAACTGATTGAGCCACCCAGGCGCCCCAAGGACATGGCCCTTCCTACAGTGTTTACTCTTGTAACTTATATTTCCTTTGTACCAGATTGTTTCTCCTCCTCATTTTTTATACTCTTTATAATTATTCTTCCAATGTGTACCATACTCTCCTCTGTTTCTGAGTTCGCTCATTTTAGCCGTAGTAGAATATCACATCACATGAATCCACCCAAGTGCACTGATCTAAATTTCTGATGATGGACATTCATTCGAGTTGTTTCCAAAGCCACATTGCACAGATCTGGGCATGTCTCAATGCATTTAATGCTTAGGAGATTTGCCAGGGTCTATCTAGGATAAGAATTAGTGTATTTTAGGTATGCATATCTTCAATTTTACTAGCTACTGTCAAGTTTTTCTCCAATGTGAGTCTATAACTTTGTACCTCAAACTGTTGTTTGTCAGGCAAATAGTACATGAGAATTTCTATTTCTCCACATCTTACTGTGCTCTTGGTATTACCTAGATTGTAGTCTTCTTTAGAATGTGATGGTTGTGAAACAGCATTTAAATATAGTTTCAGTCAACCTTTCCTTGATCGCTAGTGACACTGAGCATCTTTTCATGTTTATTGGCCATTTAGATACCTTCTCACACCAACTGCTGTTTTTTTATGTTTCAAAACTGGTTTAAACATCCCAAGTTTGAACATATCTTTTCATATTCGGTGGCATTTTTTTCACTTAGTTTATGGAGAAATTCAGTTGTATTGAAATTTGTAATATTAATGAAGTCAAATTTATTAAAAACTCTCTGTAGTTTGTGCTTTTAGTATCTTCCTTAGAAATATATTCTCCTCATTCTAAGGTCATAATGTTTTCCTGTGTGATCCAGAAGTTCACATGTTCATCTTTAAATGGTAAATCTTTAATCTACTAACAATCTATTTTATGCATTCTATGAGGTAGAGTTCTAATTTTTTTTTTCCAATTTCCCCAGGATCAATATTAATTAGAGTCAGTAGATCATTGTTTTCCACTGATATCTAATATAGACATACATCAAAAATACTGAAGTTTCGGTTCCAGACCACCGCAATAAAGTGAGTCAAATGGATTTTTTTTGGTTTCTCAGTGCACACAAAAGTTATATCTATACTATACTGCAGTTTATTAAGTGTGCGATAGCATTATGTCTACAAAAACTCCACCATGCATACCTTCATTACGAAATACTTTATTGCAAAAAAATGCTAACCCTCATCTGAGCTTTCAGAGTCATAATCTCCCCCTTGGTGGAGGGTCTTGTCTTGATGTTGATGGCTGCTGACTGTTCAGGGTGATGGCTGCTGACGGTTGGGGTTACTGTGGCAGTTTCTTAGAGCAACACAACTATGAAATCTGTCACATCAATTGGCTCTTCCTTTCATGAAAAATTTCTCTGTAGCATACTGTTTGGTAGCATTTTACCCATGGTAGAATTTTTTTCATAATTGGACTCAGTCCTCTCAAATCCTGTCCCTGATGTATCAACTAAGTTTATATAATATTCTAAATATTTTTTTTTGGTCATTCTCACAGTCTTTACAACATCTTCTTCGGGTGTAGATTCATTTCAAGAAACTACTTTCTTGGCTCATCCATAGGAAGCAACTCCTCATCCTTTCAATTTCATAATGAGATGGCAACAATTCAGTCATTTCACAGGCTCCACTTCTAATTCTAATTCTCTACAGATTTTTATGACATCTGCAGTTACTTCCTCCACCGAAGTCTTGAATTCCTCAAAGTCATCCATGGGGGTTGGAATCACCTTCTTCCAAACCCTTGTTTGATAATTTGATCTCTTTCCATGAATCATGAGTGTTTTTAATGGCATCTAAAATAGTGAATTCTTTCCAGAGGGTTTTCAATTTACTTTGCCCAGATCTATCAGACACATCACTATCTATAGCAGCTAGAGCTATGACATTTGTTTCTTAAATTAGAACACTTGAAAGTTAACATGACTCCTTGATCCATGGGTTGCAGAATGGATACCGTGTTAGCATATGAGCATGACAACAATAATCCTATTGTACATTTCCATCAGAGTAGATGGCCAGATTCATTGTCAATGAGCAATCATATTTTGAAAGGAATCTATTTTTCCTGAGGAGTAGGTTTCAACAGTGGGCTTAAAATATTCAGTAAACTATGATGTAACAATGTGCTGTCCTCTAGGTTGTCGTCCATTTAAAGAGCACAGGCAGGCTAGATTTAGCATCATTCTTAAGGGCCCTAGGATTTTCATAATGGTAGATGAACTTTGGCTTCAACCTAAAGTCACCAACTTAGCCCCAAAGAAGAGAGCCAGTCCGTCCTTTGAAGTTTTGAAGCCAGGCACTGACTTCTTTCTAGCTAGGAAAGTCCTAGATAGCATCTTCTAATGTATGACTGGTTTGTCCACAGCCAGTTTTTTATAGCCACCTTCCTGAATGATCTTAGCTAGATCTTGTGCAGCTTCTACATAAGCACTTGCTACTTCATCTTGCACTTTTATGTTTTGGAAGATGGCTTCTTTCTTCAAACCTCATGAACAAATTTCTGCCAGCTTCAAACTTTTCTTCTGCAGCTTTCTCATCTTTCTCAGCTTTCATGGAATTGAAGAGAGTTAGGGCCTTGCTCTGGATTAGGCTTCGGCTTAAGAGAATGTTGGGACTGGTTTGATCTTCTATCCACTCCCTTAAAGCTTTCTCTGTATCAGCAAAAGGGCTGCTTTGCTTTGTTATCAATTGTGTGTTCACTGGGGTAGCACTTTTAATTTCCTTCAAGAACTTTTCTTTTGCATTCACAATTTGATGAACTGTTTGGTATAGAGGGCCTAGCTTTCAACTTATCTTGGTTTTTGACAGCCCTTTCTTACTAAGCTTAATCATTTCTAACTTTTGATTTAAAGCAAGAGACCTGCGACACTTTCTTTCACTTGAACACCTAGAGACCACTGTAGAGTTATTAATTGGCCTAATTTCAAAATTGTTGCATCTCAGGGAATAGGGAGGTCTAATGAGAGGGACAGAGATTGAGGAATGTCCAGTTGGTGGAAGTCAGAATACACACATAATCGATTAAGTTTGCTATCTTATATAGGTGTGGTTCCTCCTATCACTAAATTTGTCTTTAAAATTTATCTTGGCAACTCTTGGACCTTTTAATATCAACTAAATTTGTGGATTGGCTTGTTAAATTGTCTGAAAAATACATACAAGTTTTTTTTTTATTGCTTTAAATAAAAAAAAAAAATTCTCCAAGAAGAATTGGCTTGTGCATGGCAGATACTCAAAGCTGACTGTATTGTAGAATCTTTCATTAGTTCCAAATAAGGTGTCTTGCTGGATCCTGTCCTTCTACAACCACCATGACATGGGTGACACATCATTTCCCTTCTGCTTCTGTATGTGGCCTTATCCCTTAGTTTTCCAGGGTGGTACAGACTCTTACTGTAACATTCCACCATTAGGAGCCGTGTTGAACAGAAGTAAAAACAGGTACAAGTCAGTTCTCTCCCCTTTATGGACCACATCTAATTCTTGGGAAATATTTACTGATAAACTCTGGGAAGCAGGAAGTTCCTACATCAGCCCCCTCCTTTTCATTTTTCCATCAAAGCAGCTTTTCAGCTCTTCTCTCTTGTTCTGTAAATTTCTGTCTAGGACTCAGCCAGTGGACCAAGTGCCTTCTACCTATCAGAGTCATATATCAAATTATCCAAAGAGGATCATTAAAGGCTTTCTTTAGGGGCATCTTGGCATATAGAATATGCTTTCCTTATCAATTCCACCTTACAGGGCAGATGAGGAGCACATATGTTATCAGGTCTCACCAGAGCAAGCTTGTAACCAAGTCTTTACCACTCCACAATTCCCCTTCAACCCTTTTTCATAAACATGCCATGGCGAGGGATATTCATAGACAAGCAATAAATCATTTGGAGTGTTTCCTTTCAAAATTTACAATTGATTTGGCTGGGGCTCTCTGTGGTATCTGATACCTGTTGTCTCTTGAACTCATTCTAAAGTTCCAATTTAACAGTCTTTGCAAAAGTTTTGTGTACTTGTCATTAGATTTATTTATATATACATGCATATATACCCAGACTATATGTTACCAGATTAATCTGTATATAGATATAGATAAACATATAGTATTTCCAATCTTTATATGTTTTCTTCTCTTTTTTTCTTTTTGCACTAAAGACCTCTAATAAGATTTGTTGAAGCAGTGATAATGAGTAATTTTCCCACTTTCAAATTTTAAAAGAATTCTTCCAATGTTTCATCACTAAATATAGCATTTCATAAGGATTACAGAAATTCTTTTTTATTCCAAGTTTGCTAAAACTTTGTTTGACACAAATGAGAGTTGTCTCACCATCTCTTGATATGATCATTATGTTTTTTCCTTCTCTAATCTCTTAACATGGCGAATTACATTAATAGATAATCTGTGTAATAATGTTGCAGACTAGATCACCCTTAATGTTTTAGATCATCATAGAATAATAGCTCTAATATTATTAAATGTGTTGAAATGCTGATAAAGTGAAATTGAGGCTTTGTCCTTTGGCACATGAATAGTTTGAGAATATAAGAATAAAATGTACCTTTACTCAGTATTCATTTGTTTCGTAAAATGTAGGTATCTTTATAAGCATAAAGATATATAAACCAATTTAGGTATAAAAATGTCAATGACAGCAATATATTTTAGATAGAGCTATTGCTTCAAATTAATGTCTTATTTATGTTTTAAGAAAGCAGAAAGAAATACGTTTCTGTCCTTAGAACATCTCTGCAAGGAAGAAGTGCATTTTTAAAAGTGTTTGTTTTAAAAAGTAATAGGCCACAAGAGGCAATTAGATAAAATATGAATTAAGAGAATCTTTTTTGATAAAGGATGCACCACAGAAGGTTAACATGTTGAAGGTTAACATGATGTAGAATCAATTGACATAATTTAATACATATTGAGAGAGTTGGTGACATACACTTGTTGATGAGTGTGCCATAGCTGGTCCCTTGGACACCCTGTGTCACAACAGATACATTCTATTCTATTCTAGGAGCTTCACAAAGAGCATGGCTTTCAGACTTCGGCTTACACAGAAGCAAGGAAAATAACTGCCTCACTAGCATAAAATACACCTGCCAAGTATTATTTGCAAGCCACTTAACCTTATGGAGATTTTTAGAGATACAAATATTCCCATGAAGTCAAAACACACACTGGAACCTGCACACCTGATTTCACACTTACAAGTCGACGTCAGGACCTTGCTGGAGTATGTTATACCCCCTTAAGTTTAAAGCTATTTGAACTTTGTTCCTGGGATATATGGGAGTGAATTGGAAAAACAAAACAAAACAAAACAACAACAACAACAGCATCAACCAAAACTTCATAGAGAAAGTAGAATTCTGAAGCTGTAGCTAATTAAAGGAATGATTAAAGGAAGGAAGGAATGGAAGGAGGAAGGAAGAAATGAAGGGAGGAAGGAAGGATGGAAGGAAGGGAGGAAGAAAACTTTGGATTTAAAAAGCTATTGACAAGTCATATTCCTCATTGAATTTAATTTAGTTACAGACGCCACCACCCATGAGACACAATGGGGCGCGTATCTGCACAGCCCAACGCTGACCTTTGCTCACTGTTGTGAAAGACCTACCATTACCTGAAGAGGACCAGAGTTGGCCACCTGCCCTGAGATTCTCCAGGCATAATCCTGATCTCTGGTTCACAACCTTGGTGCCTAACTAAATTACCTTGTGAATCTTTAAAAGGGTACACATAACTCATACAAAAGGACTCAGAATCTTCATTTAGGTTATACATGTTTTTCTTTAATTTGTGAGGGAAGAATCTATCCAGGCAGAAACAAAGACTGTAAGAAATGAGAGTCCAAAGTCCAACCTGACCAGTAGCAGAAGCAGCTGTGGGATCTCAGCCACTTTCTCTTTTTATTTACTCTTAATCTCTAGCTGTTTCTATCCCAGCACATTGCTAATCTATAAACAGCACTATAGCATCACTATAATTAGTATCATACCATGTAAAAGGAGCACTTCCAGGCAAATGCAAAGGTCTTACTCATGATTATAGAACAGAACTGAGTAAATCAAACGAAGGGAACAAGAATAAAAAAAAGCTTGTTGATGGCAACGTATTGTTATAAAGGGATGTACCTAACAAATACGATGCCTTCACTTTTATCCACATCTGTCTCTGTTTGTAAGAAAGGGTGAGGTCCAAACAGTCATATAATTTCTTTTACACAGGCTCCCTTTCAAAGTCTTTTTTGGTCGAGCCTTAATAAGTACTCTGCAGATGAGAAGGACGCGGTTGATTACATGCTAGAGTAGGAGGAGAAGACGAAAGGCTACTAATGTTTCCTCCTGATTCCTGTTAATTTTCCTGGTACAAATGATGAGCAATGCATCAGTAGGAATAAATCTCATATGTAACATGGCATGGTTTAGGCTCCTCAAATAGATGAAACTTTTAACCAAACCACTTTTGCATAGTGTAGTAAGGCATAAGAATTATACGTTGGTCTTTTCAGCCGACCAAAAAGCAGTTTGCACTCATTGTCATTAATACCATTTTTAAAAATAGTGATCTCGGGGCGCCTGGGTGGCTCAGTCGGTTGGGCATCCAACTTCAGCTCAGGTCACGATCTCGCGGTCCGTGAGTTCGAGCCCCACGTCGGGCTCTGTGCTGACTGCTCGGAGCCTGGAGCCTGTTTCAGATTCTGTGTCTCCCTCTCTCTCTGACCCTCCCCCGTTCATGCTCTGTCTCTCTCTGTCTCAAAAATAAATAAACGTTAAAAAAATTTAAAAATAGTGATCTAAATATATGAGGATACTATATTTTCATTCATTCAACTCATCACCTACTGTCCTAGGCCCTCAGAAAACAATCATGGACTAAACGGACAAGTTACTGGTTCCATATTTTGCAATCAAGTGTGGATATTGGGGAGGCAACATGGCAGAGGGTGGAATAAATGCTGAAGTAAGGAGATAAATAGAAATATTTATATAATAGGGGTGATATGTTTGAGGATGGCTGTGACTTTGAGGTTGGAGACTGGAGCTAATTTAAAATAGATAGTCTGGGTGGTGATCTTTGGGCTAGGATCTTAAAGACAAAACAGCCTTGTGCATTTGGGGGAAAAGAATGTGGGCAGTAGGAAAAAGAAGTGCAAAGGGCCTGGGGTGTTGAGCTTAATGTGTGTGAGGAATAGATGGAAAGGCAGGTTGGATGGAATACACACAGCCCAGGCCAGGGTAAGAGCAGGTGCTCTCAGGAGTATTCAGGTAGTTGAATATTTATAAAACCTGGCTAGGAATTTACATTTTTTTTTAATTTTGTTAGTGTTTATTTATTTTTGAGAGAGAAAGAGAGAGAGAGAGAGAGAGAGAGAGAGAGATAGTATGAGTGAGGGAAAAGCAGAGAGAGAAGGAGACACAGAATCCAAAGCAGGCCCCAGGCTCCGAGCTGTCAACACAGAGACCCATGCGGGGCTCCAACTCACAAACCGCGAGATCATGACCTGAGCCGAAGTCGGACGCTCAACCGACTCAGCCACCCAGGCGCCCCAGGAATTCAGACTTTATTCTCAAAGAGATGGATTGGAAAATTTTATACAAAGAATTTAATACAGATGCTAAAAAAGATTACAATTTACATATAGTTACCTAAAACAAATACTATATTTTGTTTTACAAATTTATATATGCAAATGGTGACACCATCCCTTCCATGTAACTGTTGTATATCATTAGTAAGTATTGAGTTTGATATGAGATGGGACAGAGGTCAGAGAAAGTATTATTTTACTATGTATAGCAGACGTGCTTTTTCTTAGGTTATCATATTCAGAGGCATCATGTAGAGCCAGCCATAATCTTGCTCTACAATCTTTCACTTGGCCATTGAGTTGCTTATCACTTATCTCTTCAAATGCTCTGTTCTCCTTGAAATTAAGAGGTTCGCTTCAGACTGAGTAAACAGTGATGAAGCTGTTGGGCTAATAGTATACCGGATGAATTCTTCAGTTCTTTTTAATGATTGACACATTATATCTTTCCTTGATATCTGTACAATGTAGAAGGTACTAGATGTCAGTGGGTTAACTATGTTACAACCCTTTTGGTTTGTCTATACTATAAATCAGCACCCACCGCTGGTGCTAAAATTCAACTAAGATTTTGCACTTCTCTACTCAAATATTCGCAAAGGGTGTAGGACTATTGAATAAAGCACAATCCCTTAAGCACAGCACTCAGACCTTCCATCCGGACCAATTACACGCTTCTATACTTGCTTTCATTTACAAATATTTACTCTATCTGTTTTGTCAATTTTTCTTACATTCTCCCTATCCACCCTAATATTTAACTTCCTTTCAGGATCCAGCCCAAATGTCGGTTTTTCCTAATTCTCTGAAGTAGATTTAGTTGATACATGCATTTTACTCCGACTACATTCTGTGAACACTCCACCTGAACAATTTATGACATCATCTTGTAATTCTCTGTTTTCACTTCCATACCCCACAGTAAAGAATTATTCCCTCCTGGACAGCTATTACATTTTCTTCACTTTTTTTCCTATTTTTTAAAGTTTATATTTAAATTATAACATACAGTATATTAGTTTCAGGTGTGCAATTTAATGAGCCAATACTTGGAACACCCAGTGCTCATCACAAGTGCACTCCTTAATCCCTGTCACTTTATTAACTCATCCCCCACCCACCTCTCCTCTGGAAACCATCAGTTTGTTCTCCATAGTTAAGAGTCTGTTTCTTGCTTTGCCTCTCTCTTTCTTTCCCCCATGATCAAAATAAAAAGCTTCTGCGCAGTGAAAGAAACAGTAAACAAACTTAAAGACAACTTACAGAATGGGAGAAGATATCTGCAAATGACATATCTCCTAGCTGGTGGTATCAAAAATCAATACATTATAAAACTCAACACCCCCCAAAAAACAACTAATCCAGATAAAAATGGGCAGAAGACATGAACAAACATTTTTCCAAAGAAGACATTCAATTGGCCAATAGGCACATGAAAAGATGCTCAACATCACTCATCACTCATCACTCATTTCCCACTCACAGGGAAATACAAATGAAAACTACAATGAGTTACCACCCCACACTAGTCAGAATGGCTGAAATTAACAACCCAAAAAACAATAGATGTTGATGAGAATGTGAAGAAAGGGGAAACCGGTTACACTGTTGGTGGGAATGTAAACTGGTGCAGCCACTCTGGAGAATAGCATGGAGGTTCCTCAAAAAGTTAAAAATAGAACTGCCCTGTGATCCAGCGGTTGCATTACTGGGTATTTGCTCAAAGAATACCAAAATAGTAACTCGAAGTGATACAAGGAACCCATTGTACATAGCAGCATTATCAATAGTTGCCAAATTATGGAAAGAGCCCAAATGTCCACCAACTGATGAATGAATAAAAAAGTTTTGGTATATCACACACACACACACACACACATATATATATATATATATATATATATATATATAATGGAATATTACTCAACTATAAAAAAGAATGAATCTTGCCATTTGCAACGACATAGATGAAACAAGAAAGTTTTATGCTACGTGAAATCAGTCAGTCAGAGAAATATGATTTCACTCATACATGGAATTTAAGAAACAAAACAAACATTTACTTTTTTTTCTGAATGTATTGCTAGTGCTATACCAGTGAGTAACCCATTGCAGGAACGTAATGAGCTGAAAGGATGACCGAATGAACAGTTGAATGCTCGCCAGCTATTATCCCCTTCATATATTTGATTCATTCTCCTAATGTGATCCGTGTAATGCAATTAAGATAAAATGACTTGGGAAATGGCTTCAGATTTTAGGCCTTTCTGGTCTTCACTCATGCTGTTCCCTGTGTGGCCTCCTTCCACTAACAACACTACCTGTTAAATCTTACACATCGTCCAAAACCCTTCGGCAATGATTACGCCTCCATCAAGCCTTTCCTGGCTCCCAGTTCCAGAGCCATCCCTCTCTCTTCTGTATTCCTTCACACATTGTCAGCGCTTCCTTTGCGTTTTCTTTTCTTTTCCTACATTGCGTCTGTTTACGTTGAATTTTCGTTATTTGTGCACAAGTATGTATGCTTGCGTGCAATTCCAAGCTTTTTAATGAGATCATATGTAATTTTCTTTACACCACTCTCTTCCACGCACAGAAGCACATATTTTGGGGCGGTGCAGTCGCAAAGTTCAGCAAAGAATAATCGATGTCATTATAAATTTTATCCTGTTTGCACTTTTTTCCAAATAGATTTCACATATTATTTCTGCCAGCAAAAGCCTTCACTGGATTGGGATTGTATTTGTCCAAAGGACATTCTTAGAATTTTATACCAGTTTTGTTTTTTTGTTGTTGTTGTTTTTTTGTTTTTTGTTTTTTTTAATTTTTTTTTCAACGTTTATTTATTTTTGGGACAGAGAGAGACAGAGCATGAACGGGCGAGGGGCAGAGAGAGAGGGAGACACAGAATCGGAAACAGGCTCCAGGCTCTGAGCCATCAGCCCAGAGCCCGACGCGGGGCTCGAACTCACGGACCGCGAGATCGTGACCTGGCTGAAGTCGGACGCCCAACCGACTGCGCCACCCAGGCGCCCCTACCAGTTTTGTTTTTAATCGAGAGGTGTGCTAATGTGCATCCATAGGCGTGTCTTCCAAAGAAAAGAAGCTTTGTTACATTTCCAAACTTAGACAAACCGAGATAGTAAAAGTGAGTCACCCCTCTGACACTAGTTTAGAATGAAAAGTAGTTATTTATATGAGCTAATCTAAAAGTAATAACAACTAAAGAAAGTGTTCTTCCTCTTTTCGGAATACACAGGACTACAGATATCCTGTTATTGGCATCCACTATTTAATTACAGAATCTGCTTAACACTGCCGGGAAAAAAAAAAAAAAAAAAAAACCTTCCTAAACTCTGCATTATTGTGTATTTTTAAAAGAACAAAGGGAAAAAAGAACAGCTCACTTAATATTACAATCTTAAGTGAGAGGTGAGGGATTTATGCCTGAGAGCGTGATGGAAAAATGTTCTTACAAAATCGGAGCAAAGATTCTGCAGATGAACTGAAGTGGGTGAGATAAATGCAATGAATTGAGCCCTGTCTGCAGACTTACCCCATTATTTTCTCACTAATGAATTGATTTGTCAGACGTCAAAAGCCAAAAGAATATAACTAAAATTTACCTGCATTTGCTAAAACTTCCACTCTTTTCTGTAATTCTAAACTGTCATACGGATAGTGTGCTCTAGTAAAAAGATGTGTTCAACACTCACTCACTGCTCAGTGTCTAGAAGTTTGCCTCTGAGAAAAACACAAAACACTTTCTACCATTTTGTTTTCCTGGTGAATAATTGACTTTCTCTCATATGTATACAAACGATCTTGTTTGTAAATAAACAGACACATGCGTACACAGTAGGCATGGTAGAATGTAAAACGTAGCTTCAGAGAGATGATGAATTTCCAGCTTTGGGGAGGATAGCAGCCTCATCGTGAATTAATACTATGCAATTTCTCTCTATATTTTTCCTCCACCGGAGACATTTAAAAAGGAATCTATTAAAGACTATTCTACCTGTGAATGAGCTTTGAATTACCTTTGCTTCTGTCAAAGCCCATTTATCAACCTGACAGTGTGAGTCTCTAAAAGCAAATAAGGGCAAGAAGGGGCCCTGCACTCTTGCCTTGGCAGAATTAAGCTTCTTTTCCACGAGGGAAAGGCATCCTAGAGACAGCTTTAGTATTTTACACAAACTCAGCAAAATACTACATAACGTCTTCTTTTAGAGAGCTCTACATAAATTGTGTCTGATAGGATTCTGAATCGTCCTACCTTGCAAGAGTGCTTTCACAATACATATATTTGCTCATCTCTGTGAATCTAACATACTCAGTTTTAAAATGCAAAGGTCAGAAGAAAAATAAGTAAAACTTACTCTGTTTTCTACATGGTAACTTCTGATTATGATCATCAAAATATCTTTTGATATTTTTATGCATGTTCTTCTAGCCTTTGTAGGGAAACTCAAAATGACATGACTTGATATTGTTCGAGAAGTATTTTCTACAGGCTATAGTGATTTTAAGTATCTGACTGGGCCAATGGAAGCCTAAGTTTAACACAGTGATCATTTTGTTAATAAAAAATGGTTTGCTTAAGGAAATGCTTACATATAAACATTCAATATCCACACACAGATGTCTGTGTTTTATTAGCCAATGTCCTTGAGAACATATCTATGTAACTCGAGCAACTCCCTTTTCACTAATGGAGTGGAACATTGTAGAGAGAATTCTATTAAACAAAAAGTCAGTCTTATTATTGGATCTTGCTGGATCAATGATGCTAAAAACATTACCCAACCAGTTTGAAAAGTATTCGTTGTCAGATGTCTGCCTAAATAATTATGACCATGTTGTTTAAATGAAATAACTCAAAAATTATACTGTTAAATGATTTTGTGAGTTGGCCCATGGATAAATCATACTACAGGTCAAGTGAACTCTTGAGAACACCCAGAGGGGAAATTGATGGCAGATAAAAAGCATTCATTCTTACACATGTGTTCATATTTCACACTTTTCCTAGAAGTCTCTTTGTATCATTTTTGTCTTCGATGAAAAGGAAAATTCACTGCAGGCTTGGGCCACCTTTGCCTTTTAAATTAAAGTCTGACTAGAGCAGCTCACTTTCAGACTGAAAACCAGATCAGTTATGTTAAACATTTTAATAGTATAGTCTGGTGTTGGGAGTGTGAAAGACTATTGTATAATGTTTCAGTTTTTAAGATGGCCAAACCTCAGAAATTCAGCTAAGGGCCGATTTGTTGAGACCACTCTCAAGGAAAATACACAAAATGGGGTACCTGGGTGGTTCAGTCAGTTAAGCTTCTGACTCTGGATTTCAGTTCAAGTCATGATCTCACGGTTTTGTGAGATCGAGCCCAACATGGGGCTCTATGCTGTCAGCACAACTTGGGATTCTCTGTCTCTTCCTCTCTTTCTGCCCCTCCCCCACTTGTACAAGTGCTCACACTCTCTCTTGAAATAAACAAACTTAAAAAAAAAAAAAGAAAATACCCAAAATGGTTGAGGGAGGTCAAAAGTTGCATACTTCTAATTATAAATTAAATAACTTATGGGGGTGTAATGTACTGTATGATGACTATATTAATAATACTGTATTGCATATTTGAAAGATGTTAAGTGAGTAATCTTAAAAGTCCTCATAACAAGGAAAAAAATCTGTAACTGTGTTTGGTGATGGATGTTAATTAGCCTTATTGTGGTGATCATTTTACAATATATCCAAATATCTAATCACTGTGTTGTACACCTGAAACTCATAGGTCATTTATACATCAAAAAAAGAGAAAAAAACAATGACAGAAAAACAAATATACAACCCCCCCAAATAACTAAAGCTATCTCATTGATGAATATAAAGAGTTAACATAAATATAACCATGATAAAAATAATAGAAACAAAATTATGCTTATTTGACAGGCGGCCCAATGAAAATAATTTCCTTGCCTTTTATTCGTATAATGTTTTCAATTTTTAAGAAAACTTTGTATAATTACAACTAAATTTTATTATCACTTGCTCAGCAAACTATGCCAAAACTAAAGGTTCTTCTAAAAGAATTCAAATCTTTAAAGTATCTTCTTAAAGGATATATTTTGCAATATATATATATATATATATTTGTTTTCCTTATACGTTTTTAATGATATGTAAGGTGATGTACATTTCTTCTGAGATTTCTCTGCCACTTTTTGGTTTAAAAATTCTTCCAATTATCCATGAGAATACCCTAAATTCCAAGAGAAGGAAAGATGTTTTCACCAAGGAACTTGCGGCCTGAGGTACCATGGAGACGTTACTTATTTCACCACATTTAATGAATAGGGGGAAGTTTTGAAGGTCAGGTTGGACAAGTCCTCCATTGATAAGTGTTTCTGAGTCAGAAGGGCTTCTTTTGCAACAATTGGCAGTTGGTTGCCTTATGGTTAAAGTAAACTCCTTTTTTAAAAAAACTTCCATTTATCCCTAAAAATTAAGACACAGAGGAGGAAACAGTAGAGTATTCTAAAAAGCATTTCTATTGTCTATCAGTTCAGCATTCATCACAGCCATAACAGCTATTTCAATATGTGACAACACACTATATTAAGAAGTTACACGTATTTAACAAAGAGGTCATCTTTTCTGTTGCCCCAACATTTCTAGGACTAAGTCAAGGGAGTATCTGGCACCATATTTTAAAACAAATGTTATGCTCTGAATTATAGGCCTTATGTCTGTTCTGGAAATAGTTTCATGGCCAGTGTAATTATGGCTTATATGAGTCATGGAGGCTGCTCTAGGCACTGCTCATCCTATTTATACTCTAGCCTTGGGACATATATTCAAAAGTTAAGGAAACAATGACAAAGAACTATGTCAGGTCGAGTTCAATGGCCACAGCCTGCTTTCTTATAACTACAACTAAACTTAAGGATCCCAACAGACAGGTTAGGGAGAACTCTTGCCTCCCTGGAAGTCCTCAGTAGTTATGAAGGGACAGGCAGGTAGGTCACAGATTCGTCTGAGGTATGACCTTGCTGGGCTATTATAGAGAATTGGATCCTACTGAAAAATTTGGCCATAGCAATTTTCTCTACAGCAGAATAATTCACTTCACAAGAGAAGTGTCAGATTATTGAATTCTTTGTGCTGAAATGTGCTTTGTGCCAGGCTGTATATATTGGACCCTACAAGCCAAACACAGTTTCTATACATTCTGTCTGCCTTCAGCTTATAAGTCATCTTGCTCTGTGAAAATTTTATACAGCAACAATGTGTTAGTAGAATGTCACTTAGTATTTTTTTTTCTTCAGTTAGCAAAGGAAAGCAAGAAGGCCAAAATTACGAGGATTGTAACTTCAAAAATAGAAAAAAAAATAAGTCCCATTTGCCCATAAGACAAAACTACCAATACATTTGAAATGTCCTGTCTCCACATTTAACCTTTCTATAAGTAAGTGTACATGGCCTGTACCAAACTGTAAGCTCATGGACAGAAAAGACTATTATATTTTTAACTTTTTATTTTTTATAAAGTTTATTTATTCCTAAGCAGACTCAGTGCTGTCAGCAGAGAGCCCAATGCAAGCCTGCATTTCACAAATCCTGAGCTCATGACCTGAGCTGAAATCAAGAGTCAGACATTTAACCAACTGAGCCACCCAGGTGCCCAGAAGAGACTATTATTAAAACTGTCATGAACAGTTAGATCATTAAAGAGTTTATAACAAATACTGAAGAGCTTTTGGGGGGTATAAGAGAGACTGTGAGCCTTAAAATATTGTTTCTTCCAGAATGGAAGAGTATTTTTGTTGTTCTTATTATTTCATTGTATGTATTATTTATTTCCAACAACTTAATATCTCTTGCTGTGGACAATCTTCTATTCTATCTTAGAATGGACTTATCAAGATTCCCTACAGATCTTAAAAGGAAGAAGCTTGTTTGTTCTATTGAATTTTTTAAAAAAGGCATCGTAAGCTCATCAAAGAATGAATTAACCTGGTGAGGTAATGAAAGTTTAGCAAACAATATTTTACTCCACGCTCATTTCATATGCTTATATACCTTTCTGGTCCCCTGATAATGTTTCATTTGTGGTCTGGCCACTATCTCTCTGCCACTGCCCATGTCCCTCCAGCTAGTATTTGCTGACACTATGGAAAGTACTATACACCTTCAACAAGCCCATGGTGACCCTACTAACACCATCCTCATTTTTCAGAGAAAGAAATGGAGTCTCAACAATCAAAAAGTCCTGCCTCACAAGGCAGGTATACAGCAGAGCCCAGACTCAAATCCTGGTTCTTTTCATCCCAATTATGCACATTTGTATCCCAGTGATGCCCTTTCTCTGAATTAGACCCCCAGAGTCCTGTCTGTCGAACTGAAGTCGATCTTAGACATTACTGGAAAAGTGATTCTCAAACCTTGTTGTGCATCTCAGTCACTGTGGAGTAAGTCAAAACCACAGATTCTTGGGCACTGGTCCTAAATTCAGATTCCTCTGGACTGCGGTGGACCTATGGTGTTTGACTCAATGCACAGTGGATTTGGAAAGCATGAATCTCCTCCAGGTCTTTATTTATAGATAATGTAACTGACACTAGTGTCTGTGATGATAAGAAAAGAGCCCAGGCTTCTATTCCTCGTATCAATCCTCTGTCCCACTGTGAGCGGCAATAGTTTCTATGCTTATTGACTGTTCTGGGGATTGCGTAGTTACTATTTTATTTCTAGTCATTTTTCTTTAGGAGATTGTGAATGAAATTAATGCATTTATTGGGAGATGCCTGCCTAAAGTTTTCATACAACGCTGTGCTTTTTTTACTCTTACTTTGTAAAAAAAGAAACAGAGGGAGCAATTGAACCTTGGTGAAAAAGTGAATCCCACAGATGGTGCCCTCCATATGGGAAAGCATATTTGGGATGTCAAGTCTGGTGTCAGCGGCCTGACCAGAACATATTAAACTCCATCTTAAATCAAATTTTATGTCAAAGCACCTTGAAAGAGCAACACCATAGTGAAATTCCAAAGGGGGAGTGTACAGAACAGGTTAATAGAGGCCATTAGAAGGTGTTTGAGATGCTGTTAGATTTTGAGAGCGCAGCTTTAGTGAGTGGAAATGGCTAATAATGACACCCGAACTAGTTTCCCGCTACAATTCTCCTTTTGTTTATATTCCTATACTAAATATGAAGAGAAAAGTTAAAGGAATGTGAATTTTCTGAAGGCTCTTTAGTGTTTGGGCAAAGGAAACCAGACTGTAGGTCTTTTTTTTTGGGGGGGGGGCATATATGAATACATTTTCCTTATGGAAAACATCATTAATATTACATTGTAGGACTCATCATATTAAACGACATTCAAGACCGACTGGTTCTAAGCCCTTCCTTTAACATGGGAGAAAGGGAACATGTCCTTCTAATTATTTGCAGGTGTTATCTCCTAAGTTGGATGGTGAATCTTAAGAAAAAATAGCCTTCTTTCACATTGCACTGTCGTATCACAACCCCATCAGTGGTACCTTACCTGCATTAGATGTAAATGTTCTTTGAATGAATGATGTGGCTGATGTAGAACTCGATAGTGGCCACTGGTTAGCATGATTTTTCTGGGGACAGGAGGAACACTAACATATGAGATACAGCTTCCAAAAATGCCTAAAGAAAACTGTGGCGCTGCTAACTACCTCTAAGTCTTAATTACCTTCTATCACGAATCTCCCACGTTCACCTCGATTATCAGCAGAACGCTGTTTTTAACCCTGCAATTGTGTTGCACAATTAAAAGTGTCCTGATATAAAGTAACTTTTGTGTTCCCCGTTTCAATAGATTTAAGAGCCATAGGAGATTTCTGTTAATATTAGGATGAATCCTAGTGGGGAATAATAACTGTTAATTATACCTCGATAGAACACTTTTCAATGTTCTTAACCGTTAAAAAGCCAAAGAAACAGAAACAGAGAAGGTAAGGTAAATTGTGTGTGGTTACAATGACAGACCTTCAAAGGCTTGCTATGCCGTATCCACGGATTCATTTAATAATCATTTATTACATCCCTATTGTAGGCATGACTTTGCTTCTAATGCCGCATACTGTCTAACGTCATAAGCCACACACTGTATGTCACACTGTCTCTCCCACTGCTAGACTGCTTGCTCTGTGATTGGAGAAGCATGCATTTTACCTTGAATGTGATCTCTTAGCAACAGGTAAGCGAAGGGAAAGAAAGTTGGAAATTGCAGCCCTGATTCGAAACTACAAAGTGAAGACAATTTTCCGTAAAGTCCATTTAATTTAAAATCTCTTTTCTGCCTCTCAGACAGCCTTACCACTAAGCACTGCTGTTAAAGTACTGCTCATTCCACCTCACCAAGAATTGCTCTCCTGGTTGTTATAATGACTCAAAGCCAAGTACACTAGACTGAAGCTGCCACATGGATCTTATATTTATTGCCACTATGCAGGGGAAAGGATAAGAATAAGTCAGATGTCTAGCATTCGTGCATCACCGGAGGAAAATAACATACCGGGTTTACACAACATCCTTCCGAGGGGTGTCCTACTTCCTCACGAAAGCACCATGGGGTGATAAAATACATGCCCACACTATTCAACAAATGAATTTCTAAATTAAAAAATCTTTGACGACCGTATTCAAAATCAGACTTAAGTCACCTCGAGAACTCTAATCAAAAGGTAATGATCTTAATGAATGACAATGTGAGTTCACAATATACTGGTTGGGGAAAGCTATGAAATAATATGGAAACTGACTCTAATTTTGTTAGTATCAGTGTCTGTCTGGGTTTTTTTATGGATTTAATTGCATCCCCCCAAAATATATGGGGAAACCCTAACCACCCCTCCCCTTACAGAATGTGAATTTATTTGGAAATTACGTCTTTGTGGATGTCCTTAAGAGGAGGTCGTACTGGAGGAGGATGGGCCTTTTGTTCTTTCAATCATTTTTTTAAGCTTATTTATTTATTTTGAGAAAGACAGAGAGAACAAGTAGCAGAAGGACAGAGAGAGGGATAGAGAGAGAATCCCAAGCAGGCTGTGCACTGTCAGCGTGGAGCCCAACATGGGGCTTGAACCCACAAACCGTGAGCTCATGACCTGAACTGAAACCAAGAGTTGGGCGCTTAATGGACTGAGCCACCCAGGTGCCCCAGGATGAGACCTTAATCCAATATGACTGGTGTCCTTATAAGAAAAGGGAAAACAAGGCAAAGACTGGCACACAGGAGAAACATGGGAGATGTGGTTGGTGTCAGAGGCAGAGTTAAGCAGTGCATCTGTAAGCCAAAGAGGGCCAAGGATCGCCACCTTCAGTAGAAGCTACCAAGATGCAAGGAAGGCTTCTACTTAGAGGATTTGGAGGGATTGGGGCCCTGCTAACACCTTGATTTTGGACTTCTAGTGCCCAGAATGTGAAAGAATAAATTTCTGTTGTTTGAAGCAACCCAGTTTGTGGTACTTTATGACAACCCTTAGAAATTAATACAGTCTTTATATGTCTACACCAAGACAGGTATCCTCAGCCGCGCCCCCCCCCCCGCCCCCAGAGCATCCTTAACACCCTCATACCTACAGAGCAAAGGGAGACTACAAGGATATGTGTCAACATTTGAAAAGTTGGTATTTCTGTGTGAAGGAAAGGTGACTTTTTAAACACATATTGTTTCCAAATTGTCTATATGAAATATATAATTCTGTTGTGATAAAGTAAGAAGTAACAAATAACCATAGAAGGGCTTCTCTTCTACACGGACAAGTGGATAGAAGCATGACTTCATGTGATTTTCTTCCATTGATAATTGACATTTCTTTGTTCCTAAAATTACAATTTTTCATTTTGAAAACAGTACCAATACTTACTACATGGCCTAAACTATACTGTTGGGCCTTTTTACCTGCTGTTTGATACACAGTGTACTAGAGTAGTCACGTAAAACCAAACCAAAAAAAAAAAAACACATAAATTGCTTTGATCTTTCAATACATTTTTATAGACTTTGTGTCAGTACAGTATCAATCTTGAAAGTCATACATACTGTTCAGTTGGAACTGGGTTGAATCTTCTCCCCAATTACTACCAGCTCTTTGATTTGAGGTCAATTTCTAAGTCTTTCTGAATCTCAATTTCTTCATCTATAAAATGTAGACATTTATAAAAAATCAGACAAACAAACAAACAAACAAACAACCTTGCATCCCCTGGGATGTTATGATATATAAGAGAGATAGCATATGGGAACTACTTAGTTCAATGTCTCACACATACATGCTCACTCAATACTAGATATCATTATACTCTACAGACTGGGACAGACAAGTTAAATAATGAACATATTACTTTAAATAGCTATCCCCTTGTCATGAAGGAGATAGCATCATTCTTTAAAATCAGTTACCCATCACTTGGAATGGAAGCACGGCCACGTAATTTGTCCTTTCCCCTTTAGCAGTTACTTAGCCTGGGAATAAATCTGCTCTACTCTGAAATGAAAAACAAACAAACAAACAAACACACCTATCTCATTTGAATAGTTTTGGAATAATATTAATAATGCTAATAGCTACCATTATATTTTGAGTCTTTATGGTGTGTTAGGCCCTAGATTAAACACGGTACGCATAGCAGCATATTCAATTCCTGCAAAATATTTGTGAATTGCTTTGAAGAATCGATCCTAAGGGGTTAAGTGTAGGAGAGCCACATAAATCTGGTGGAGTAATTAGTTGGTATTAGAAAACAGGTAATTGTCTTCCTGCTTGTATTATACTACCTTTTAAGTATCTAAATAAACTTTTGAAAGAAAAGGTATATATATATTTTTTTTTCCTGCCATTACAGTAATCTAAATCTATCACAGCTGTGATAAATGCTTTGAATAAGTGAATACATGAATGAGTGAGAAAACTAATAAGTGAATAATAACCTGTTTGGTGGTATTCTGAATTTTCAGTTATGTTTAAGATTTGTAGACTTAACACAGTCTTTATTTTTCAAACTGCATTTTAATCTTTATTCTCTCAGTGTCTTTTTAGACATTCATTAAGTATTAATTCAACAAATATGCACATATATAATTATACACAAATATATATTCTGTATATGAACATGCTACACACAGTAGTGTGTTATAACTAACATAGAAATTATACGCACAATATATGCAGTTATGTTATTTTCTACAAAATAACAACAACAAAGCTTGATGGTTCCCTCAATGTTTTCAAAACTATGAAAACATGATTAAAAAAAAAATTTGTTTAAAAGCCTCTCCTGCCCTTCATACCAATCGAAAGTGCACGCACAATAAATCAGTTTTCATGGGACATACACACAGAAACACAAAATTACATTTTGTATGGGCCTGTGGCATTTTGACAAAATAGTCCTGAAAAGGATATAAAGAAAGAGTATGAGGAGAGAATCATGAATGTAGAAAGAAATTGTTTTTATTGATTTTCATTGGCAGTACAGTTCATAACATGAGGACTAAATTTATGAAATCACTTGATTTGGCAGTGAGAAGCAGGATACCTTTACACCTCAGAAGGTTGGTTCTCATATCCTTGTGATTATTAATTTCTGATATTCAGGCCTGTGTCTGATGTCCAAATGATAAGATCCAGGATAAAATAAAGGAAAAGAGGTATTTTAAATGAATAAGAAACTATTATTTTTAGAAACATCCTGTACCAAGATCTTAGAATCTATAGTGGGTCTTTTATATATTGTGTAATTTTTTTGCACACAATGCTACCCTGTTACAAAAATAAAAATTTGACTTGGGAACACAGAGATAAAATGCAATATCCTTAGTGCATTCAGATTTATCCTATTGTTCTAGGATACACTCCATTGAAAAAAAATGTTAGAAATCATACAGTTATAATAGATGGTTATCATACTGCCAATGGCTTTTGGTTTTCTGATAACTTTACAAAAGCCAAATTTCAGATACCATCTTTAATATAGCAAATAAAACTTACACAAACTATATGAGGATCTGAAACAATTTGTAAGGATTGTTTCTTTGGATGTTAAACAGTTGCAGAATCCACTGTTACTCTCCCTTGTGTATGGTTCTATTTCCATTTGCTTTCTGACACATTATTAAATGCAATCATAAAGCAGAGCATTTCCTGGAGCAGAAGAGAAGCAGAGGGAAATTATGTTACTCAGAATATCCTAAATTCAATAAACAAACTCTCTGTGTATATGCACAACCAATTTAACTATGTTGACTCAATTGGTCAATCAATTCTGATTTAAAGCAAAGGTCAGCTCAGTCAAACCAGCAATCAATTCAAAGATAATCAGTAAAAACTTTCACTTTCAATTTGTGTGCTTTGAATATTACAGGTGAAGCAATTACTGCAGGAAAGATGAAAAAAAAATCAATTATGTAATGCTGAGTTTAATATTAGTGAGTTTTAGGTTTGTTTAATAAAATTTTCTTTTTACTTTCTTTCCTCAGGGTATATATATATATATATATATATATATATAATATTTATTTTTACTGTGATATTATATATATTTTACTGCAAAAGAAATAAATTAATTCAAGTGCAAGGGGATATATTTTTCCTTGAGAAAAATCTAGATAAATTTTATAATGAAAGAAAACAAGTATGATTTTATACTCTTTTTTTAAATGTTTATTTACTTTTGAGAGAGAAAAACAGAGTGTGAGTGGAGGAAGGGCAGAGAGAGAGAGGAGACACAGAATCCAAAGAAGGTTCCAGGCTCTGAGCTATCTGCACAGAGCCCACTGCGGGGCTCCAACCCATGATCCGTGAGATCATGACCGGAGCCGAAGTCGGATGCTTAACTGACTGAGCCACCTAGGTAGCCCAGGATTTTATATTTTCTAATAGTTACTGTCTTGGACAAAGAAAGATAGGATCTTTTAGAAAAAAAAAGTAACCCACTGGAATAAAATTTTAAAAAAAACTATAATCTTTGGATTTTGCTTCATCATATCACTATCTGAACATTGTTATACATTACGATTTTAAAAATAATCAAACAAGGAAGTGAAAAAGATTTCATAGACCACACACTGGTCAGAGACAAACCTAACGCACCTGTTCTCACCAGACAGCTTCTGCTAAAATAGATTTTAACGTGAAATCACAGATATTCAATCTAGAGGACACCACAAATGCACAAAACACAAACTTGTAAGAAAACACAAAAACTGTAATTTAAAGCTTTCTTGTAAACTATGCATGTCTTAGAATTTTATATTCCATAGAAACCAACCTGACAATAAATGGATGTCAGTGGAGAGCAAAGACCTGCTCTTTCAAAGAGAAGTTTGCATTGTGACATGGTTACAGCCCAGGTTCAGAAAGGTCTGGACAGAAACCAAGATTTCCTCTTATAAGTGTCATAAACTTGAGGGACATACTTAACAACCTGCTTTGTGTTCTTGAGAATCATGAAAACTTTCCCTAAATTTGTAGTGATCTTTAAGCAGAGTAATGTGCTTATTTCAGAGAAGGTTGAAAAATAAGCATTCATTGAAGGATGGCTATTATTGTTATGGAGACATTATGTAAGTTAGATAAAGCAACGATCCATCAACATGATGGAGGGTCCTTGTTCTTCTATGAAAACCATAATGAAAAATTACTAATTTAAAAATATTGTAATCAGATTGCAGGAAGAAATTACACATTAACCTTCAAATACACTGAGATTGAATATTTTTAGTTTTTGGAGATGATATGAAATGCTTGGCCCTTGGGGAGTATTTAAAACTTAAGGCATATGGACAGTATTAAAAATATGCACAGAATTAGCCTAAGTAGATGGCAAGGACCTGGTAAAACGAGCTTTGGCAGATATCCAATAGCAAATCATAAAAACTGCCCTCTCAAGGGACTTTAATTAAATGTTTGGCCACTAAGGGCCATCCAAACAATATGGCATTACACAAGACAAAACCATTTAAGAGCCTAATAGTACTGGGAGCTCTTTGGAGATTCAAGAAGTACTGGTTTCTTTGAAAATTAAATGTTAGCAAAAGTATAATTAAGTGACCTTAAATAAATTAACTCTCTGTGGGTGGGCTCTCAGTTATTTACATATTAAGGGAAATCATTTGTTATCATAGGAAGATATCTAGTCCCATAACCAAGATCGGTGATTATGCATCCGCAAAAAGTCTGCATTTTATCTGTATATATGAACAAAGGTAAATCGAACTTACTACCAGATGCAGCTGACTTATTCTGGATACAATTTAGCCAAACTAGTATGAACCCTAGCGTAAAGATAAAAACTCCTCTTAATGGAAATTAATGCAATCCCTACATTGTTTTTTCCAATATGCCTGACCAAGCACATACACTGTTATGACCACAGAAAGGCAGGCTGTTTCTAGCTTTTATTGTGCCTGAAGCTTTCTTCAGGCTTTCTCACTTTCTAATTTATTTTGCCTTACTATTGTTCAATCACTTCAATTTGTAGAAGAAACCTAGTGTAGATGATCTCGAAGGTTTTATCCATAATAGTTTCAAAAATGCAGAGCATTTCACTTATGTGTCTATAAATCCAAGAGGATTGTATTATTTTATGATATATTCAAAACTATGTAATTTGTATTATTTGGGGGGCAAAGAAAACAGCATTAAAATGGCATGGAGCTTGATCATTAGAAGAAAAACATTTACATAAATAATAATGGAGATTATAAATAAATATGACAAGTATTCTCATTTTATACAATTCCGTCATGTTCTTAATGGGTGTTGAAATAAGGCTGAGGACTACATCCAAAATGAGTTTTGGGTAAAATGTTATTGGGTAAAAAAAGTAATTTGACTTATATTCTTTTAAGAACATGCTGCTTAAGAAGTTTTGAAAATCATATGGATGCTAATTGTCGTCAGTGACTCATGGAACACTTGTTCTCAGAAGGAGGGTTTCTATCAGAATTGACTGTCATTTCAAGTTAATTCCAATATAAATGACCATAGACTTCTAAAATAAAAACAAATGCAAGCAAATGCAAAAATGACCTGAAGGAATAATGGTATGATATATAAAATCAAGACAAGTATCACAGTTTTGGAGAGTAAATTCCAAGAGAGAAATTTGAATTGTTCTTGTTTTCTGTAGAAGGCGAGAAGAAGCTGCTTCCCTTTCAATCGACTCTTGTACTAGGGCCTACGTTTTTTGCCCAGTAAAAATGGAACAAAAGTTTTCAGTCTGCAGCCAGTTATATACACATGGCAGTGACTGCAGACCATCAGTGGTTTCACAATTCTGTGCATCACTGCCTCTGTGGATTCTTCTACTTGGCTTTGCTTCTTCTATTGTTCCCCTTTGAAATGACTGCCTCTAGAGCCCTCTACTCAAAGACTCTATCATTATCTGAAGCACATTTGTCTATATGAGAGAGTATTTATTAGGCTTGCTGTTAGATTGCCAGCACAGTTGGTGTCAAAGCCTGCCAGGCAATTAACTTCATTCAGTAATTTTCAAAAATATGACCTAGATTATAAGAAGGTCTTTTACCTCCTTAATTAAATCACTTGTCAGATTATATTTATTGTCCTCAGGAAGGTCATTAAAATAAAAGCAATAAAAATTTAGAAAATCATCTTTGTCACTAAATGTCATATATATCATTTACTTCTCAAGTAAATGCATCCTGCCTAACTAGCTGATTATTATCCACTTATAAGTTGGATCTGTAAGTTTTTGGTTACGCTGATGGACTGGCATAGATAAATAAAGGCTTGACCAAATAAATTGATATGACTTATGCAACCATCAAAAATATTTAAAATGGATTCCAAAGAGCCTTACTGTTGGGAATACTCTATTCAATAGAATAGATTAGAAGAAAGAATATAGTAGTAACTCTAAGCAAAAATGTGTATTATGTAATTTCTTAGTGCAGAAAAATGTCTGTCTGGAATGAATGAGTAGAAATGTTTTATGTTTGTTTTTGTTTCCTGTATGTGTGTCAGAGGGGAGGGGGTTGCTGGCTGTCATAGCAAGTCAAAATTCGCCCTCGTGCTCCTATACCAGAATGTTCAATGCTGCAAATTCTTGTTTGCTAACAGATTCTTGTTCATAATCTTATTGCTTTCAGTTGTCAAAGGCCATTTCAACTTAATTAGGTATTTAAATCCTGAGAATCTCCTGTGAGTATCTACTAGAAGATTTCTGTCTTCTTCTTTGACTTCTATCATGCTTTCTATGATTCTTAGGACATTTAGAAAATGTAATTTTGTGGGGGCAGGGGCACATCTCCCTTTTGAGAGTGTAAACACCCTTCTGATTGTGTTCATAGAGTTCACCATTCTGATTGTGTTTTGTGTATTCAGTACGTGCTAAATAGATGCTTTCTGAATGCCTGGAGGAAGGATTGGTAGCAGTGATGGGTATATATAGAAATGAATTTACAAATGTGACTTTTTCATAAAATAATTCTTCTACACCAACCAAAATGTTTACTTGATGGATTTTTTTTTTCTGAACATCTTAGCTCTTTCAGAGTATGTAGTGATACTTTGGTAGTTGAATTCAGTGACAGAATCAAATTCCTACAGTACTAAACGGCACGGGGCCTTCGCATCAGAGGCGAAGGTGCATTATCACTTTCGGAGCTGAACTCACTCACAGACACATCAGCCGTTTTATTTCCTTCTCTAATCACGAATACAGAAAAGTTAATATATGTTTATGAGTAGAAAGTCATGCAATTAACCCCTGAATGCCTGGGTTGTTCCCTCTGAATCGGTACTGTGAAAAATAACAATGTTGATTAACATTTGGGTGTGTTTTTATAAGTGGACTTCACTGGAGGCCAAACCTTTTTTTTTTCTTTTGGAAACACGAAATTTTCTAAAAATAAGCAAATTCTTAATATATAAATAGGGAAGTTGAGATTGTATTTGATAAACACATACACATCTATCAGGTTTGCCTCATTTGGATATTTGGTTAGTGGACAGAAACTGAAGAAAATGTCATAGACATTGAATCGAAAGCACCGAATGATTGTAAAAATACAGGTGACATCTGGATTCTGCGCATAAAACGCACATCTCCTCTTTACATTGGAGCTCAGCTATGTTCCAAGTGGGTAGAGCATCTCCAGAAAGAGTCCTAAATGATCAATGATATTAACAGTTAAGTGGCAATCTAATTTTCCTTTATAAACAAGATCTATAAACAGCAAAGACACAGGTGCCTGGCTTCTACTCCTGAAACAAATACTACACTGCACGTTAACTAACTTGAATTTAAATAAATGAATGTTATTTAAATTTTTTTAATGTTTATTTATTCTGGAGAGAGAGAGAGAGAGAGAGAGAGAGAGAGAGAGCACAAGCAGGGGAGGGTCAGAGAGAGAGGGAGATACAGAATCTGAAGCAGGCTCCAGGCTCTGAGCTGTCAACACAGAGCCTGATGCGGGGCTTGAACTCACTAACCCTGATATCATGACCTGAGTCAAAGTTGGACACTTAACCGACTGAGCCACCCAGGTGCCCCTAAATAAATAATTTTTTTTAAAAATTGGATGTTCTCTCTCAGATTCATATACCTTAAAAATAATGTGAACTTTGCAATTAACTGATTAAACACATGCTTTTGATTCATGATTTCATTAGTTCATTTCTAAGATGCATTCTTATCTTCAAAGGAAAAACACTTTAACTACAACTGACTTAGTTCTAAATGTGAGAATTATATTACAATGCTGCGCCAGTAACTTTTATAGTGTTTCCTCTTTGACAAAGATGAGGAGGTGTCTCCTGTGAGAGTCCTTAAAGAAGATTATATTTATGTCATATTTTTACATTGTAAGGCTCAACTCTAGAACCTAGTTATGGAGACTTTTGTGTACTGAGGCGAATGAAATAGTTGTCATTTGAGATTTTTTAAAAATGTGCTACTGTTCAAAGCGATTGCAGCTCATAATTAGATCTTGAAAAACCTATTATCATCCAGAGATTTTTTAGGCCTCAAAATATATTACTCTACATGGGAGATCTTAAAAATTAGTATTGTAAATTTTGAATTTATTATGACCATTAGGATACATATAATTTCTCTGAAATTCAAAAACTTTAACAAAGAAAATGCTTTATAAACCTGAAGATATTGTGATTAAAAACAAAAATAACACTTCTTTTTCAGTGGGATGAACGTATAAAAAGAATATTTTACTTGAAGATGAATCACATATAAGAAGAAATAAAAATATCAGTTAAAGAGAGTAGCATCAAAGGTGTTTGTGATGTTAAAACTAGGGGGTTTCCACGTCAAACCCAGATTTGCTACTGTGAAACATAAATGTTTTGTTATTCATAAATTCCTATGATACCTAGGGGCAAACCATGTAGAGACAATGCCACACGATAATAGTAAGAAACAAAGCCAAAGTAAGACATTGACAGCAGTCAGAAAATAACATAAAATGAGTTCGACAGAACTAAAGTTATGGCAGGTTGATACAAACATTTGATAAATACCCTATACTCCACATTTAAAAAAAAGAATAGAAAATTGTTAAATAATAAACCTAACAGAGAAAATATTCAAACAAATTGCCGATGTAAAGAGAAATCTGCAGTTAAATTAGCTTTATTGGAATCAACAAAAAGCACTTAGCATGTGTCAGACCAGATGCACCCATCTGGTACCTTTAACCATTCTGCTTTGCCCATATAATGGCAACATGAAGAGGAAATAGAATCTTCAGTCCTGTTGATCTAATGGCATTCAGATCACTTCCTTTATGTCAATCAAGCTTCATTTTTCAGTTACTTTCTTATCTCCTTACACAGAACAGAGGTGCTGAACACTTTCAAACTATGTTAGAAGCATTGGACCTCAGTATTTATAAAGCAGGACACTCCTTACAAAGTTGATGTAGTTTAAACTAGGGGTATCTCTCACTCTTGCAATTTTCTACCCATTGTAAGAGGTCAGTCTATATCACCTTGCTTCTGGTAACCCTAAGATGTTAAATTTTCTGTGGCTATTTTCATTTTACATGTTGCTCCCAAGAAATTCTGTTTTGATTGTTGGATCAAAGATTGTTCTAGGGTCCAGGTGTTCTACCTGTTCCAAGTGAATACTTTGTTATTACTACTGAGAGTAATTCCAAATAACCAGGAAATTTTAGTTGAATAACTTATTATTTTTTTAAATTATAGTTTGCTTAATGGTGGTGGGGAGGAAATCAACAAAATTATAAAATGTATCTACCAACTCCTAGGAAATGGAATTTAGCTAAAGGGACAGAAATTTACCTATGGGGACACCTACACATGATAAGGTATGGAACAATAATAGTTGGTAGGTGACAAATGGCAAGTGAGTTAAAATACAGAGTGTTATAAAATTACACTAAAAAAGAGAGTGCAGTGACATGAAAAAAAAACTAGGAAAATCTCACCAGAAGATGAAGAAGTCAAACTGGGTTTTGGGATATACAAAGGATCCAAGAAGGATGATGTAGGATGGAGTCACATCAGGAAGAAATGCATGGAAGCATAAGAAAAGTTACCTTTGGAGAACAGGAAAGAGTTTGGAAAGATAGGCCGGGAAAATCTGAATGACTATGTTGCGAGATGGGAATTGTACAGGACCAATGATCGAAGGTCTTTAGTAGGGTTCATGCTAGCAAAATGGCGATTGGTAAGCTGAGTTGTGGAAGTAGGAAGTGGGGAGCTAGTGAGGCTGGCTGGGGGGACTCTGAAGTAATGTGGCATTGAGGAGCATGAGGATACAATGGAACGTGTCACTTCCTTTTGGCTCTTGCAAACCATATCTCATTTTTAGCATCGATAAAGCAAACCATAAATTGCCCACAGAAAACATATCCTAGCTATTGCCAAGAGAGAGGTTTGGAAAATGATTTCTCAAAAAAGAAAAAAAAAAGCCGTGGGAGCTCTGGTAAAAGTGCAACTCGATTCCTGAACCGTAGCAATCAAAACTAGTATTTGACTACTTAAAAGGAAAGAAAAAAAGTTGAGAAGAGGAAAAAAAGTCATTACATAAAAAATTATGAAAAATATGTCTTTATTCTGAAGGGACATGGCTTCATTGTATTATTTTCATCTTGTCTTTTCTTTAGAAGAGTCTGAAATCCAATCTAACATGAGGGATTGCTGTGATAAGCCAAAGAGTCAGATGCTAGCATCATCAGCAGCTCAGCCTGCTCGACAATGCTTAGAGTGTGTCAGAAACAAAGGTGCTATTGTAATTGCGCTGCACATGGATTGTTCAGAATCACTCACGCTTGTGATTTTCTGGTTCCTGGTCACTTATATATTTTTGTTTCTTGAAGAGCCTTTTATATTTGAGAGAGTGATTTGAGGCAAAAAGTGGACAGTCAGGACCCTACATCCTTCAGGAAAAAGAATATGTATATTTTAAGTGTTTCAATAACAAAATGTTTAGATTGAATGCATTGCATTGTTATCGGCCATCTCTCAATAAAGGTAAAAACAAACCAACCAACCAACAAACAAGAAACCCTGCTGCATTGTAAACTCCAAGTCAAGAGTCTGTAAGTTCTTGATGTTCAGGAGTACAAGTGATAAATTCCTTTGTGTAGTTCTGAAATGTTTAGTGGTGAGGACGATATTATTACTGAAAGGCTGATGTTACCGAGAGTAGAAGGAATTCTCTATCAGTTTAACAAAAACTCAAAACATTGGTCCTGGGGTCACGGTGAGGAAAAGACACTACTGGTAAGCCAACATTGATAAGTGACTGGCCTGAGAGCCCTTTCCCTCCTAGGCCGATTCAACATTTCTCCAATGTCTTAAACACAAAAAATGGCAGTTACATTCAATGCTAAGACACACCATTCCATTAACCTCCTATTAGGATATAAAGCAATAACCTTCACACTTAGTTTAGATACTTGCTGAATTAGCAATCGTCTCTTTACAGGGAACCATAGAAAAATAGTTTATTAGAATGCCACTGATAAGCAAATTAATGTCATCATATTCAAATACAAGCTTCACAAAACTAGGGGTCATCTATTTTCTGCTGAAAATATATTAAACAGATGAAATTTCATGAACTAAATATCCAAGCGCCCCCCCCACACACACACCGATACTATAGTTTTAAAATGATCAAATCTGCTCCTATTTAAGACAGTGTGTAAGACTCTCCTTCAGAAGATTGTATTCCTATTGAGGTGTCAACAAAAGACTGCTATTTTTATGCGGTGAAGGTCTACGTTCTGCAGCTGAGCAGGAAAAACATGTGATTTAGTGCCGTTTCATTGTACTTGTTGGGAATTAAATTTAAAACAAAGGGCATTATTTAAGAGCTTTAATGCCTAGATTAAGAAATGGAATCACACTCTAATGTAATTCTAGGATGGCATCTTAACAATATGAGAAAAAAATTGGGAAGAGACCATATATATAATCCAAGGATTATTACACTATGGCTAGAAATTAGATTACTTATCTCTAACTTCAATACACTCCAGCAAGGCACTCTATTCATATAGCTTTGGGGCTCTGTTTTCGGTATCTATGGTTCATTCACTACCTCATCAAAGAATGATTATTTAATTCTTAGGTGCCAAACTCCTGGAGTACTAGTAACTGGGGATGCATAGACTCATGAGACACAATCCTCAAGAAGCCCATAGTTCAGTGGGAGGGGCAGTCATGCAAACAAATCATTATAATAGAGTCAGACATGCTAACAAACAAACAAGAAACCCTGCTGCATTGTGAACTCCAAGTCAAGAGTCTGTAAGTTCTTGCTGTTCAAGAGTACAGTGATAAATTCCTTTGTGTTCACACAAAGGTGCTTGTACAATGGGGCTCTGATGATAGACAAGGCATATTTGCTTGGAGATTCAAGAAGGCCTTATATAGAAAGTGGCGTGGGAGCCATATTTTGAAGAAAGAATTGGAGTTTCCAAGGGAGGTTCAATAAAAATCAAGGAAAGACAATGATAAAGAGTTATGTGAACTAAGTGACGGAGATTCAGGTGCTAGTCACAAAAAAATACCCAGCTTGAAATGCAATAATATGGTAGAGGAAGATGATGTGAAGGCAGAAGACTTAGCTGTAAATGCAAGACAGTGAAATGGCTCTGGAAAATTCGAGTAGACCCATTTTCATTCTTCGTAAAATATAGGTTAAAAATACAGATTCACAGCATTCTTGAGAAAACTGCATGAATCTGTTCCGTGTGTTCTGAAGCACCTCACCATTGTTACTTGTCTAATTATACTTAATTTTGTCTTGTGAGTGTAGATAGAAACAGTGGTCGCTTAATTATGAAGATGGGCTTCTCAGAAGCAGCAAGGCCAAGAGGCAAATTTCACAATTCCCTTTAATATAAATATTATTTCAGTAAAACACGAGGGTCACAAAGTAATGTCTCTTCATATTACATTATTGTCATTAATGTCCATGAAGCTAATTAAATCTCGAACAAGGGCATTCATGATAAAGCATGGATCATATTTAGAAGACATCATTTACAGCCAAGTAGCACTTGAGCAGATTATGCCTCTACAATCTAATTTGGTGCAGATATTTTCATTTCCCCAAACTTTTCTTTGATTTACGACCTCATATCATGGCAAGTACAATTATTATTATATCATATGAAAATTATTTTTCATACCTACCCCTATCCCGTATATGACGATACAGTCAGTATAACAAATAATAATATTGTAGTCTATCTAGCAGAGAGCAAGAGTGACAGAATCAACATCGAATTCCAAAATAGAATATTTCTATAAGGTGTATCTTGAAATTGATGTGCAACGAATCTGACACCAACCCAGCATTTGGCAAGTCTGCCCGAGGGTGCTTTTCTCTGTGTCTATGTTGCTGAGACATATTCTTGAAGCCAAACAAGAGATAGAACAAGAGAACTTCAAAAGGAAGTATTGAGTACCTACTGTCAAACCAGAGGTGGTCCATAACTGTAAGTATAAACTTATTGACCTATGTAGTAGTCATTTGCTTTTCATTTTTGTTTTTATTTTTGTTTTTGCCGCCAGCAACCATTTCCCCTATTTTTGAAGGCAAATACACTGTCTTGTTTTGGAAACTATCTCCTTTCAGGGCTTAGCTCATGCTGTTTCTGTGGGGCTAGTTCCATCCCTGGTTCTAAAGCGGACACATGATTCAGGCCTAAACCACTCAGAATATCCCTTTCTGCCGTTCACGTGATTGGTAACTGTATATCCATCTGACCCTATTGGAGAGAGTGAGACTGTGGTGGGATGGCTGACAGTGACTGTATTTTAATTACAGAAGGAAAGATCTGTCTGAGGATGGAAACAGATCAAAAGATGGAGAGAGTCAAGCAGGGCCCTGCTGACCGTATCTGACTTTGTGTCCAGCTGAGAGAAGTCAAATTCCAAATTTTTCAGCTACCTAAGGTGACCAAGTCCCCCGTGATTGAAGCTAATTTACGTCAAGTTTTCTGTCACTTACAATGCAATTAACAGATATAATCAATATTGACCCTTTAGGGTTTTTTCCCTGTTAGGGAGCAAGAACAAAATGCAGGCTTGTTCTTTTTTTGTTTTGTTTTGTTTTTTTGTTTTTTTGTTTTTTTGTTTTGTTTTTTTGTTTGTTTTCCTTGACTGTGGCTTCCCTGGCTACCCTTCATTATCTGAGTTCCTCTCGCATATCCACACTGGGTCCCTCCTCGCTAGAAGCCTATTTACCACCATCCCCCAACTGCTCTGTCACATGCTGTCAGTGACCATATAGGGAACGAGTTATGCTTATCCGTAAGTAAATGGTCTTTCTTGTGACCTGACACTCATAGTTACTCCGTTCTCATTTTAGCTGGCTTGTCTTGAAGCCCCTTTCCAGTGACAATAGAAAACTCGGCTTGTAAATTATACCCACGGCATGCTTTTCTATTTCTAGTTTACGGACGAATGACACCAGGTCATCATAATTGTCTTTTTTCCTCACTAGTACCTTTATTTTCAAAGGGTATTTTGTCCTTTTATATCACGGAGCTCTGTTAGGACAACATTCTGATATGACGTTTTTACTAGATCCTTTGGAAGAAAAGCCTCCACTGCACTGGGTTAAGTGCATATCCTTTGTTGGATGTCAACAGAAGCCTTACATAAGGAAGTAAAGCTTATCCCTTTTTTCTCAACAGCACCGGTGGGATGCTTTCTTCTGAAAAACGGAGTGTCTGGCATATGAAAAAACCAACTTTGTGTAGTAAAAGCTTGAGGCCTCTGACGATTTTTGTGGGCATCCCATACAAGTTCGCTGGGTTGGAATTAACAGGTCTTTTCCTTGCATAAATGAACAGAAACTCTACAAAGTAATTCTCTGCTAATCAGAGAAAATTAGTCTTGGATTCTACTGACATGGAAAGATCCTAACTGGCATCAAGCCTAAGGACTAGTAATAATTATATTACTATGGATTAAAAAGTGTCATATGTCTATCCCTTCAGAAGATGTAATCTTTATTAAAAAAAAGAATAACTGTGTTTTACCCAATATTGAAACACTTTGATTATCAGTATGCTTTTGGATTTAATAAACATACACCTTCCTGTCTGGATACTGCTGACAGCCATAGTTTAAAAATCTAGAAACATCTTCCATTAATCTCCCTATTTTCAAAATTCCTGAGATATTCTTTTACCTGACACTAAATAGTGTTTAGTAATTAACAAGTTTTTTTTTACATTTATTTTTAAAACCTATTTATGAATACCCATTACTGCACCAATATTGAACTGAATAGTACAAATACAATTATGTGAAAGGAAAAAATGGGGTCGCTTTCCTTATGGAACGTATATTCTAACAAACGTTCACACAGATAATTGCTTGAAGTTTAGAGGCGTTTAAATACTATGCGACTATATTTGTTATTGTAAAAATACACAGCCAAACCCCAAGTCACCTATGCAGGTGAACCTTGAAAATGTTAACCGGAACAGTGAAAGTCTCTTACAGGTGTGTTAATCGTATCTCAAAACACCTTAGTGGGAGGAGTTCATCTGAATGCTTTTTTAGTGAGATAAAATAAATGATGCTTCCCATCACATTGGGCATAATGGAATAGTGCTATTGAAGCATCAGAGTAAATCATCAGAGAGATGGGTAGAAGCAGAAAAAAAAAAAGCCTTATTTTCCTTTCTTTCAAAGTGCTGAAGATCCCTGAGACTTTAGAAACCCTGGAAGAAAATGCAAAACAAATGTGCATTTGTGGTGTCATTTCTTTACAAGATTCTTCTAAAATATACAGACTGCTGAAATGTAAAACATGGAACAGATTCAAACACTGAAATATTCAAAATATTAAAATTAAATAAAATAATTAAAATGTCAATTGAAGAAGTCACCACACATTGAAGAACTCAAACAGAGTTTCTATCAAATGAGAACCAACCATTTTTCTCAATCTCTCAGGCTGGCTGTGAATGCAGAAATAAATACCAGCCTCAAGGAGAGAAATAATCAAAATGGATGAAGTGTGGGAAAAGACATCTGACATACTTGCCTTTGCAAATATGAGACATTCAATTAAATAAGGCTGTTTAGAACTCGATAAAGCAACATTGTTTTCAAAATGTAGAAATGATGAACCCATAAAAGAAGCTCTGAAATCAATCAGCCATCCAATCAATCAATACATTAACAGAGCAGTCTCTCTCCTCACTTGTACGGTATTTCTCTTTCGATATGGATGAGTGCATTTTGAGAAGTAAATTTTGAGCAGGGAGAAATGACAACTGTTTGACTCGTTTGGAGCGATAGTAATTAGATAATCGGGGAAAGGCAGAGACAGTGGCTCCTATTACAGTGAGCATTGTCCGAAAGATGCAGCTGTATATGCCCTACTGTTTGTAATCCCGGGGGTGGGGGGCAGGGGGAAAGTAAGCAATGACCAAGTTTTGAGAGCACTGGCTTGAATTTCTAAGCTTATAAATTGGCAATCATGTTAAAGGGTAGTGCACAAATGCAGGGGAAATTGGCTTTTGAACATTTGTCCTCCACAACAGCTGAGGAGAAATCCATGTGAAGTTATTCATTAGTTTAATCTTCAAGAACACTTCAAGTCCAAGTCATCTGATTTTGAAAACTACTGTGATGTACTATTTGTATAATAAGAGAAAAAAAGAAAGTTTCGATGCTTTAAAGACTAAGCCCATCTTTTTAATTGTACGTATTTTAGTTAACTTTAGACCATTACAATTTAACTGCCCACATACTTTCAAAATCTAGTATAGATCAGCATTGTTGTGGACAGAACGTTACAGCAGCAGCTGTGATCCTTTCATTCCTTTTTTATCTCTTTGTAAGAATTATTAAATAAACAATCTAGGTCTGTGCTTATAAATTCATTGGATTTATAATGTATAAATTTATAGCTATTTCTGTGCAAAGCTAAAAGTTATGTAAGAACTTTCCCCTCTTATATACCATTTGCAGAGGAAATATTTTATTGTTTAATTTAAAAAAAAATTAATGTTATTTATTTATTTATTTTGAGAGAGACCGGGGGGAGGGGCAGAGAGAAACGGAGAGAGAGAATCCCAAACAGGTTCCGTGCTGTCAGCCTAGAGCCCAACGGAGGCCTGATCCCACGAACTTCAAGATCATGACCTGAGCTGACATTCAAGACTCAGACACTGAACCGAGCCACCCAGGTGCCCCTAAAAGGAAATACTTTGATGTGACGGATACAAGTACCATCTAAACAAAAATAATTACAAAATGTTTAACTTGTTTTGCTTGGGATTACTTAATTCACAAGGGTTTGCCTCTTGAATAATTAAATCTTAGTCACTTTAGAAGATTGCCACATAAACGCATGTGTGTGTGTACATATATGCGCGATCATATAGCTATAGTATATAGCTATATGTACTTCCGGAAATGTCTTCAGAACTTGAGGATGTTTAAGTGTATGTCTAACCAATTAAAAGCATTGTGTAATAGCTTGAAAAAATCAATTAAACATTTTTAATCATCAGAGACCAACTGCACTTTACACAAACTATAAGCTTGATGATCTGAGCATAGCAGGTGCAGTGGAGAACGTTTTGAAATACATAGTGCTAATGAAATGAGCTTAATATTATACATATATAACTCATATAATCCTCATAACACTCAAGGATGAGGCATCATGTGTCTATATTCATATTCTCTCAACAAGGGTGCTACTATTTAAACCCAAAAAGTCTGACTCCAGATTCTAGCATGGTATGCACACACATTATGAAAAAGTAAGTCATTTACAAGCTGTATCTTACTAGAAAAGTGAAAAAAAAATCAATGTTAAGTGGGAATGGTCCAAAAGTACCTGACGAAGCACGCCTACTTACACTGGACTATTTATTCTAGCAAACCCTCAAATTTCCTAACCGAAACTTAACTACTGACCTATATCAATTTTACAAATAAAATACATAAAAAAGGTGCTCAGAAACACTTTTTTGATTAGCTGACAGCTAACATTTAAATCGTCTTAGCTATCTTGATAAGTAGAACAATTTACAAAGTGTTGCTGATATAAACCAGTCAAAAGGGTGTAACTTACCAAAATACATGTCAACCTATGATATGTAATAATGGATAGATGACTGGGGTGGCTCTAGATGGCAGGATTGTGTCTGGTGTAAAGACTACAACATTGCATTTCAGATAGAAATAGATTAAAATCACTCATCAGGTATTGCAAGGGGTCCTATCAATAAAAGATACAAATTATAAACTATATAAAACAGGTGACAGTGCCCTCTTGAGGACGCTATTGAAATCTGACACCAGCTACCTATCCAAGAATTGTCCAAATAAATTGATATTCTTTTCTATATCGTGGAATCACTGCCTTTCATTTTTACAATTTTAAGATTATACAGTGCAAGGAAAGAAGTGTTCGCACTGATTGTTCAAACTCTTCCCCAAAAGGCAGACTTTGTAATACTCACTATCAAATTTAATGCCAGGATACAGATGGTGAGGTTTGGTTTCCATAACTGTAGGAACCTATATTGCAATAATTGAACATATAGAGAGCATCAGGCATTGGTACTGAGGATGAGGATTTCAAGCCAAACTGTTTCACTAAACATCCACACTAAACTATAGCATCAGGAATTGTACTCAACCAAAGATTCTAAACATGGCGTCATTTGCACCTGCTTGCCATTCAGCCTATCATGCCGTGATTTCGAACAGAAAGAACGTGATAGCCAGCCCCAATGTTTTATGAAACTCTGATTTAGTTCTTTGGTCTAGATCCTCTATGTTTCCTACAGAAGTGAGGGTGCCCTCTGCTCTTCATATTATCACCTGGACCACACACACACACACACACACACACTCACACTACAGTTCCTCCTTAAATCTGTCAACATAAAAGATTTCCAATCAAAATACAAATGAAACAACTTCGGAGTAATCTAAAAGAAAACTGCAAAGAAAAAAAAGAAGATAAAAGATAAAAATCAGTCTCCGTTGTATGAGAAGGACAGAGATTCACAGATTCCACTTGGGAAAAAGTGTCGGAAATTAAGAAAGCAAGAAAACAGACTCTAGAGCTCAAATGATTTTCTTCCTTAAAGTCACCGGGATTCCAGTGGGTCACTTGTGCCAGAACAAATTCATAAAGTGCCTGGAAATTACAAGTCAGTCATTTGTAGGCTGGCTTACTTCCTGAAAAATCTAGATCTTTATCCAGATTTCTTCTATGGAAGAGATATGAAAGAGGTGAAAGCTAAAATAATATGCTTAGGAGGGAGTCTCCAAACCTTGGTAGCCAGATATCAAACCTGAGGCAAAGAAGCAAGAGGCCAAAAAGCCACTGCATTTTCTTTGTTCATTTGAATTTCAGCTCTGGAAAACTGCTCTAAGCTCATTAAAAAAAAAGCCAATAAATTATCTTGGATATTCTTTTATCATCACTTGTTAAAACAGCAAAATTATATTAGTAAGAACACTGACATATTTTTATTTTCACCATTTAGTGTTAGGAATTACTCAGTAGTTTACAAACATGGTAATAACTTATCATCTTGAGCACGATAAATGATTATTATCTTTTAAAATCCAAATAAAGGCATAACATTTAGAGTCTGTGGGCCCCCAGCATGAAGAAACATAGAAATATCAATCTGCGGATTAGGAAACCAGTATCTTGTTAGTTTTTTTTTTTTTTTCCAGTTTGTTAAGTATGTTTGGGCTGCTGCTAATTAAATTAAGAAAGAAAATGAGAAAGGAGGAAGCATGATAGATATTTGTCACAGTATGCCTATTTTTTGTGGAAATATGAGGTGTGAAATTACAGCACATTGATGTAAAAGAAAGTGCAGTTCTCAAATATTTCTCAGTAGAGTTATACCTTTTGGCTTTTCTCTGCACAACCTTGAACAAAAACTCTGGAATCCACTTTGTTAATGCTGAGAACACCTGGCCTTCTGTACAACATGCTCATTTCTTGCCACCCCTAACATGTGGAATCTGCCATATTCCATGAACCTTCTCATTGTTTTGTCTCAATGACAGGCCCACTATTATTATTTACTTATTTATTTCTTTAAGTAGGCAGAAATTGTCAATTAACAAAACTGCTACTTTCAGGTATGGGGTTCATTTGAAACTGACTCTTCTTTCCTTTCTAATCAGTAGATATCTGTAAAAACTGTGAACTCCATCCCACAATCGCCATTTTCCTGTGTTTCGTACACTATTCAGCTCCTTACACTTTGACCTTTGCCTTATCGTGCCAAAAATGTTCCTTTGGAAATTTACAAGGTGTACTTTACAAATTCAGTAGCCTTCTCAGGTCTCATCCACTCTTAATCTCCTGAAAACTTTGAGAGAGGTGAAAAATCCTTGGCCTTCAGGACATCATGTTGTGTCAGGTCTTACCTCCACCCCCTCCCCCATATACACTGGAAGCGTCATCCTTCTCTGTAATATTTCTTCTGCTCTTCTCTAGAAGAGTTGTTCCATGGCTTAAAACATCACTTCCATAAGGAGGGTTTGTGTACCTGTATTTCTAAAGGTATCTGTCTTAGATTTTAATTATTTTATTCCCCATCCTCTCTCTATTCTCCTGATCATCTGCGTATACTTAAAATATGCTTAAATACCTCCAATATTATAGCAAAAGTAAAATACATCAAATGCCTCCATAAATCATTCCTCTATTTTCTGTTCTTTAAATGTTTTAACGGCCATCAAATCACCAAGAATTTTCTTGGGAGCTTCCCTTTAATTTGTCTTTCTTAAATTCGCTATCGTATTTCATACATTTTATTTCTTTACTACCTTGCTCATATGTAAGTTCCTCTTACATTGTTACCGCTACCTGTTTCATACTCTTCATATCTTTCTTATAGAAATATTGTGATACCTTCTACAGAGCCTTCCTCCTGTCTTTCCTCACTCCACTTTATTCTGTGTATGGCTGTCAGATTAGTCTTTCTAAAGCTGAGAAATGTACAACAACCTGCCACTGCATATAAGTTCAAGTCCAGTTGTCTTAAGCTGACATATGAGACCTTGTATAATCTGGCCCCATTTTACCTTTCCAATAGTTTGTGTGTCCTGTGATCACTCAATTGCAAT
This sequence comes from Lynx rufus, assembly GCF_022079265.1. Lineage (NCBI taxonomy): Eukaryota > Metazoa > Chordata > Mammalia > Carnivora > Felidae > Lynx > Lynx rufus. The sequence continues at coordinate 22,389,697 of NW_025814845.1, read as the reverse complement.
ATTCCTTGACAGAAGTTCGGTTGGCTTTTTTTCCCACCTTTGTCCACCTTTCCAAGCTATTCCTGCCTATTGCAGTGCCCTTCTCAATGTTCATGTATCCAAATTCTGTTTTTCTTTTCCTGCATGTGAAGGGCATTTACTCGATGAAAACGTGTTTAACCCTCAGCCATAAAAGACAATGCAAGTTATACTACTCTAAGCATTGTGTGCTGTTTTCTCTCTGCATTATTTTATTGAAAGCAATCTCTTTTTTTTCTATTGTCCACAACTGAATATTATCTGTGCTCTTCTTATGGTAGTTATTATACTTTGCTGAACATCACATTTATTTTTGTGTCATTTTCTCCCCCCAAAGAGTAAAATCCTTAAACTTAACAGCCATATATTTGCCTTCTGCAATGCTTAGTTTAGTGCTCCAAAGAAAATAGACTTGGGTTAATTTACAAGTGTCTGTTTACTTGAAACAAACTGCATAAACTATTCATAACTATGATACATACATACATATATGTGTGTATATATATACATACATATACATATATATACATACATATACATACATATACATATATATATATGCACACCTATATATACATATATGTGATGGTTTTGATGATTTACTGAAACACTAGTCACCAAAAAAAATCAAGTACCCTCCACGTTAATGTAATTAACAATCATCAATGCAACATGCAAAGATCCAAAGGAAATTAGACACTTCTGCTGGGAAAAGTCTCTGGAATGAGAATATCTGACTTATTGCTGTTACTGTAATAATTTGATGACTACCAGGGAAAACATTACTAGGCTTTGCTATCTTCTGTTCTTACCGAAAAACAGAGAAGAAAGAAATGGCAATTGCTCAAATATATGAGTATAAATGGAGACTTGAAACACTTACGTATATTCAATGATAGGAATAACTGAGTGCTCTACATTTCTACATTATTGAGAGAGGTTGCACACTCAGCTGATGGAAACCTCGGAGCCCTAACTCACTAAACACTCTGTCGGTCAGCAACACTAGTATCTAGTTGCAGCGAGAATGCTGCCTGGATGCACATGGTCACCTTTTTGATTAACTTTCCTATATTCCCATTGCTACCATTTGTCCTCTGTTGCACATAACTCTCTTGAAGGAAAAAACAAATAGTTCCGTGAATAGAAAGCTCATTTTATTCTTGGTTTGGTTTTAGGCCCTTTAGATAGCTTTTATTTATTTCTTAGAAATATTTAAAAAGTGCTTTCATAAAGCAGAATTACCTGTTAAAAATAGCTCAGATCTCTCCATGGCATTTCTACATCTTCAACATGAGGAACCATATTGATTGGGCTAAAAAGCCACAGAAGCAAACTGGAAGTGCTTGTTGAGGGGAAATTTTCCTGCCCTAATGAAAATGCAAGTAACTAACAAAGTAATGCCAACTGAAGCAATGGTCCGCTTGGGGGCAATTCCCTTCTTTGTAGGACTGCTCAATGCAAGACTTTAGTTGGAGTGCAATGCTATGCTTCTTCAGGGCTCTTCCTAGAATTGCATGGCTTTTCCAGCACTCAAGACTCCATGCTTTGATTTTCATGAGTGAGGTTAAAATGTGTAGCTGTGATAATTAACAGCGACTGGATTTCAACGTGTTAAACAAGGAGCTTCCTCTTAAAATGGACTGAGCAGAAGAAAGGGAGGTGAAGAAAAATAAAGTACCAGCATCTGGATATTAAGTCAATGTTCTGCTAGAACATTTTCATCCCTCCTAGAGCATACCCAGAGGAATAACCAAACAAACCATTACAATAGTAGGTAGAGAGTACCACACATTAGGTAATCCCCCTGTAAAGAAGCAAATTTCAGAAGAAAATGTATATTTCATCTTATTTCAATAGGATTTGGTTGTAGCATTTCATCCTAACAGTCATATAAATGGATGAACAAACACAAAACAAAATCCCTATGGAGTTATTGTTCTAAACTTGTTTAGCATTACAGAATTTTAAAGTTTAATCATGAATATTATAATGCAAGCCCTGATAAATGGAAGCTTATACTATCAAAAATCTCTTGAACTGTTCCTTTATCAGAATGTCATGAAATTTTTCCTGGCCTCTCTCCTCAACTCTATCCCAGTGTGCTTTTCTGGTCTAGGGATGTTCTTATCACACATGTTATTTGAATGATGCCTCAGGAAAAATACTTTTCATAACTAAGTGACCTATGATGTAGTTTTTCTTAATTTGGCTTTTTGTTTCCAAACTGAAAAGTATACAAGAAGCCATTTACCTGGGCAATTTCGGTCTTTAATGACAGTATTTTAGCTTAAATGATCTAGAATATGAGAACATTACTAAATTGTCAGGATGATTGATCCTGCAGTGGTGAAACCTACCTGATGAATTGATAAAGGACTACACTTTTGCCTTGTTTTGATTTAGCCAACCTAACCTAAACTCAAGAAGCATTTTCATTTTCTGATTGACAGTGGATATGCTCTATGCACTCTAGTCCATTCTTTCAATTAATTCAATATGCCAAAGTGATTTAAATCATGGTATATGTACAAATTTTAAGTGAATCTATTTTTATAGCAAAAAAAAATTAAATGCATTCTTTCTTTTTTATGAATGTCATACGCAATTACTTCAGTGAAAAAAAGAGACAAAAGTTTGCCTCCATTTACATGAAGTTCTACAACAGAATAGGTAGGTACAACTCAGGAGACAGTGATATAACTCACAACAGTGATTGCTGAGATGAGTCAGGGACCGGTGGGGTGGGAGGGAGGCTGGAGGAGAGGCTGCAAAAAGGCAGTGGGAGATTTCCTGAGATGATGGAAATATTCTATAACTTGATTCACATGGAGGTTGTAAGGGTATATGTTTATAAGAACTCACCAAAATATACAATGAAAAAAAAACCTGCATTGTATGTTAGTTATACAAATTATATCTTAAAAAGGCTGATTTATTTTTAAAACAGACACCCAGCTCTAGCCATTTGTTCTCCTGACACTGAAGGCAGAACCACATAACACCAGAACACTTTGGAAGCTCTGCTTATATCAAGCCAATGATTTTTAAACTGAGTGCAGATTCTAGGTTAGGGGAGCATGACCTCAGTCTCAGCCCCTAGCAGTTCTGTCTGTTGGTTAGGCATTAATGTATGTACTTATCTTGCTTTGACAATAATCATCGGACTGTCGCTTCTAATTTACTCTCCCTGCTTAAAAGGAAATGTGGCTGATTTTTTTTTTTTTTTTTTTTTTTTTTTTTTTTTTTTTTTTTAGCTATGAAGTGTGCTTATACACACACACACACACTCTGTTCCAGAGATTAGAATAAGGGTCAGAAAATGGGAGGCATTAGGAGGTAAATTTGGGTCTGTAGAGAAGAGGCATCAGAGCTATAAACTGTGGACAACAGATTGTCCTCCTTTAAGACATGTTCCTTCTTCTGGAGGAGGAAGAGTCTTCAAGAGGCCTTCAGCCTTTTGAATGGTCTTAGGTTCACATCCCATGACAGAGGAAGTAGTCATGAAGAACACTCAAAGAGCCTCATACTTTCACAAAATATAGCGACCTCTAAAATATTAAAGGCAAATGCTAAATTGACTCTATGACTTTGCTGTTTCAAATCACAGAGTACAATAGCAAGTACCTTGTGATCTTTAGGGTCAAGGATGCACAGGGAAACGGAATCACAACTCTGAGGTGTTACTACTCATGATAGCATTTCTTTTGCACTTATGAATAGGTGCTGTTCTAAGTACTCGGTGTACATTATCTTTGCAAAAGCTCTATGTAGTACTTTACTATGGTCATTCCTGTGTAATACACAAGGAGTCTGTAACCCAAAAAAATTGCGTAGCTTATCCTGGCTTTAGCAGTAGATCTGAGGCTGAGCTGGAATTTTAAAATGCATAGGCCTTAGAATCCTGAATAAGAGTACACACAGGGACACTGTTAGCTATAGCAAAGAAGTGGGAATAATTCTAATCTCCATCAGTAGAAGACCTGATAAGTAAACTTTCATATAGACCTTTAATGATATACTACATACAACTGAAAATCAATTAACCACAGCTATCCATGATAACATGGATTAATCTCTTAAGCAAAATTTCTGGTAAGGAAATCGTCACAGAAGAATATATAAAGCACGTAACATCTATATGCAATTCATTAATGGAAAATGTAAAACAGTATGTTTTTTTGGAAATACGTATTTGTTAAAATTATAATGAAAATAAGATGTCAACAAACTCTATTTATTTTCCATGTTATTTCTTATTGCATCTCAAATAGAGTTTCAACTAGCTTTGTGTTCATTTTGCTTATACTGATGCTTTTCATCACTAAGGAAGAAATAATATTCATTATTTTCATCTCATATTTTGTAATTTAAATAGTATATTTTAATGAATGTTTGGGTTATAATGAGTAATGCAAGTAGTAATTACACTAAATTTTTTTTTTAATTTTTTTTTCAACGTTTTTATTTATTTTTGGGACAGAGAGAGACAGAGCATGAACGGGCGAGGGGCAGAGAGAGAGGGAGACACAGAATCGGAAACAGGCTCCAGGCTCCGAGCCATCAGCCCAGAGCCCGACGCGGGGCTCGAACTCACGGACCGCGAGATCGTGACCTGGCTGAAGTCGGACGCTTAACCGACTGCGCCACCCAGGCGCCCCTAAATTTTTAACAAACTATCAGAAATTAAGCATATAGGACCATGGTTTAAAAAGGTATGTTTCAAGTTCCTTTGCTAGTAATAAATATCTGCAAAGCCCGATATAGAATGATTTACTAGACCTCAGTTTGCTCTATATTTGTCCCCAGGGTCAAGTAGTTTGGCTAAATCCTTGAGAACACCCTTCTTTTCCATATCTTATAATTTACTCTCAACAACTAGATCTCTGCTTCGACCAGATTTCTATAATTGCAGGCCAGGCTTGCTCTCAGAAGTCTTGGCCTGGGCCCCAACCATCTGCTCCCAGACACGATTGAATCCATTTACTTGCTTGCCTGAGTTCTGAACATAACTTGTTGCTATCTTCCTTTGTGAATGGAATCAGATCATCAGCTAGGAAACCCATGTACTCATCATCTACCTGTCTGATTGGGCCATTGTCTCCTTCCATCAATATACCATCATGATATTACAGTTCATCTGAATTTCCACCATTGAAAGCAAAATCCACACTGCACATGCTGGCCACATGGCCCAGAAGTGGTAGGAAAAGTAACAACTACCTACATATTCTCTGGACAGCAGTATTCAGCATTTCCTCCAGAAACAAAGCAATAGGTAAGAGAGAATGATTGCATTCAGTATGAGAAAGCAGAAATATGCCCAAATAATGTCAGCTATAGCTTTTTTTTTTAAGAGCATTTCTTCAGTCATTTCATTGAGCGGCATTTAGAGACTCTTGGATGTTTTAGTCATTAAAAAATACAGAGATGAATAACACATGGCCCATCATGGAACTTGGCTAGAAATGCCATAGAAATATGGAACCAGAGCAGTAGGACCAGGGGAACCCAGTTCTAGGAGATCTCATGATATCTAACTTGAATCATGAATAATATCAACAGTGTCAATAAAACTAGCAAATAATTGCTGTCCCATTACTATTTGCCAATAATTCAGTGAAATGATTTCTAACTATTATTTAATTTAGTTCCCAAAAGATTGTTAGGTTACCCTGTTATTCCCAATATACAGGCGAAGAAACTGAGTTTCAGAGAGATCAGGTAAGAGGTTTCAAGGATAGAGAACAGGGCATAGAATGGGGCTGAGTTGGGGTTGCGAAATGGAGAAAATGACACAACATAATTAAGGACTAACTAAAGTTAATTCAAATGAAAGGGATCAAAAGTAAAGATGGCCATAAATATGGAATTTTATTTTTTTAATGTTTATTTTTGAGAGAGAGAGAGAGAGAGAGAGAGAGAGAGAATCTGAAGGAGGCTCCAGGCTCTGAGCTTTCCTCTGAGCTGTCAGCACAGAGCCAGACGCGGGGCTTGAACCTCCAAGCACAAGATCATGATCTGAGCCAAAGTCAGACGTGTAACAAACAGAATGAGCCACGCAGGCGCCCCAAGATGGAATTTTAAACGTTTAATTTAGAGTTGCTACTGTAGTAGAGTGTTTTGCATGTGATTCGTTATGGAGAAATATTTTTAATGAAAGAATGAGTATTACAGGGTTTGCTCCCTAACTCAATTTTCTTCTTTGTAATTTAACAAATTTAATATATATTAAAATATTAGTTTCAATGTCTTTTGGAGATGGAATCTACTGTTATTGCACATTTTAAGTAGTATTATTTCTCAGCTTCCATATTAAGTGAAAAAGACCAAATAGTATGGAGGAAAATTCTGATTAAGCAACTGTTTTAATTAAAACTATATGATGCAAAAGGCATTTGTAATACCTTATAAATTGTCTTATCTTAGTGCTTCCTAAGGTTTTGTTCAACGTCCAGGAATGAAAAGCGTATGAATCCAGAGAGCATTTTCCCTAACAGGAAAAAAATCAAAGATGAAAGTCCACTTACAATTTTTATGCATGTATGCCAAAGAGACACTTCCCATTATCATAAACATTTTACTAAATATGTCCAAAATAGTTACACACAAACATTTTAAGATCATTCATATGCCAAAAAAACAACCCTTCCACATCCTGAAGGAACTTTAAAGAAAATATATTTTAAAATAATAAACTGCCTCCCATTTTCCTCTATTACATGATTATCTGATGTCAGATACTTGTCACTTCGTTGTAGACTAATTACATGGCAGCATCATCATCTGGAGAATGATATTCTAACGCCATGCTTACCTACAAGTAATTTGCATGCCACCTGCTCTTTGGCTCTGTGGATGACATCAGCCACTGCAGAAACGGAGAGGGAAGGTGTTATTAAGAAGCGTAGATGTTCTCTGAGGTCATATTGAATTGATGCTACAGAATAAGCTAAGGACAAGCACATCTCTTACTGGAAGGGATGCCATCACCATGTTTTCTGCCACAAGAGACACGGATTCCTAAAGAACCTCATCGATCACTTAAGGAAAAGTGACTTGAATTCTAATTTTCTTCTCCAAGTATCTGCTTTGAAATATCAGAAAAGCTGTTGATTCTCTATGCCCCAGTCTCCCTGCCTGAGTTGAGGATGTGATCTCCCACACTGGAAGGGTGTAATTAATTAAGGTATAAGCATTTTTCAACCTGTGGATGAAGGTAACAGGTGCAAATTACCATTTGAAAGAGTGATTCATGTCACTAAGACTAAATGCTGACTAGGGAGGCTTAAATCAACCCTATTTGAAGTTCTATTATTTTTTAAATGCTGACAGAGAATTCACACTTACATACAGCACTGCACAGATAAGATAGGCTCCCTGCCCTCTGGGTCTGCCATTGCAGTGAAACAGATGGCGAGATTACAGAATGAATGTGGAAGCAATGGGCAGGGAAATGACGATAGATTTTTACAACCCTAAAAAAGTTCCCGAATAGGATTACCAGTAGGTAAATGAGACTCAGATAATGGCAATTTCTAAATTCAGATGTTTCTCTGAATTTCTGAAAAGGCATTGAGCAGCAAGGCTCTAGTGGTCCTCAGTCTAAAAATGTGTTTTTAAAATAAGCATCACCACTCATGCTGATATTTAGAATCCAAGGTGAAAGTCAAATGTTGAAATGTTTTAATGCACACAATTGTTGTTTACATCATAATTGCTGTTAACATATATTACTAATGGTGAGCAATTATTTCCCTTTTTAATTAAGCAACTTTGCTGAGTCCCTGAAGTTGATTATGAGGGGAGGTAATTTTCTGTGAAGAGAAGCATTTTAATGCAGTGCCTTTGAAGCCCAGGTCCAATTCAGTGTGGAGTGGGGGAACAGATGGATAGGAGGGAAGGGAAGGTGATGGAACATTATGGGAAATTGGGCTAATGGGAATGTGGGGCAACTGATGAAAAAGAATGGAATATTCTCTTAAACTGTAAAGATGTCATGGACAAAAAAAGGAAAGTACATGCAATAGGCTTCTAAGAGGAAGACTTGAAAACCCAACTGAAGTCAGACTTTGAAGAGAGAAAAATTGATCACGATGAATATGATCAGGGCAAGACAGTTGAGTTGAATTTTGGCTGAATGGGATCAATCTAGATAGGTTTGGAAATAAAACAACCAGAGCTACAGAAAAGCTGACAACTGAAGAGGAGAGGGAATGTAAAAAAGGAGGTGAGAGCTTTAGGAAGCATAGGCAGTGGGAAAAAAGGATTGGGTAAAAAAAAATGTAAAAACAAACAGCAGACATTAATGCCTGCAATTGTTATACTAGCTAGGCACATAAGGGGCAATGTGTGAGTCAAAAGAATTGTAGACAGCTTAATATCTTGTATTGAGTTTTTGAAGCCAATGTGGATTCCAGCTGTGTAACCTCACGAAATTGGAGTTAGCACACAGAAGCAAATTCTACGGCATAAATAATCCTCTCTGCCACGTCTCCCCATCCCTTGCTCCTTTTTTACTATCTAGTTCTTTTCTTTTAAGTTTATTTATTTTGGGGGGGGGAGTACACGTGCATGTGGGGGAGAAGCAGAGAGAGGGAGAGACAGATTCTCAAGAAGAGTCCATGCTGTCAGCACAGAGCCCGAGGTGGGGCTTGAACTCACAAACGATGAGATCATGACCAGAGCGGAGATCAAGAGTCAGCTGGTTAAAAGACTGAGCCACCCAGGTGCCCCATATATTTTTATTTTTAAACAAAATATACTGAAATACTACTTTTATTATCAAGGTAAAGATGTTTCTTTCTCAGCACTGTTGTAAAAGACATATTATAACTGTAAGCAGTATATTATTAGGTTGCTGCAGACGGTCTGATAATGTCTGCTCAAATGCCTGCTATTTGAGTTATCGCTTGTGAGGCCCATCACCAGTGGACTCATACAAACATCTTTCTATTGGCTTTACATAGCATCAAATTAAAAAATAAATAAATAAAAGGAACTTTAAACTTAAATATCATTCTTATTTCGCATTTAATGTTTACACTGCATTTTTGGGAACCCATCTTTTGAAAAAAAAAAGATAATATCACTTTAAAATCGTTTGTTTTGTAAACATTTTCTGAATGCCTACACACACACTAGGTATTGAATTAACCATGTTTCCTATCCAAAGGTAGCCTTCAAGAGAAGACAAGAGAGAGGAATTTCAAAGGAAAATAATAAACATTATTAACCTAAAATCTATTTGTTATTTCTTACTGTCTATTAAAGAGACTCTAACATAAAACGCTATTTTACAGCAAAACTCAGATCTTTCGATCTCATATAAAAAGCAGATTCAACATTTAAATTTTAGTTTTAAAATAATTCATTTTGACTTGACAAGATGTGTAAAGATTGAATGTTCAAAATGAGAGATATATTATTTCCTATATCCAATCGTATTCATATGTTGCTAAAAGTTCATTTACTTTTTGAAAGAGAATATGGGCCATTTGAGAACTCGCCAGATATATGGTATTATATATAATATACACATGCATAATTCTATAATTAGAAGCCAAGCCTTTTAAGAGGAGTGTACATCTGATAAGAAGTCTCTCTGATCTTCAGAAGTTGTTTATCTTAAGTTGACACATACAGATAATCACAGACAAATAATTTTACTAAGGCAGATACAGTACAACTTTTTTAAAACTTAATTGAGAATGAAACAAGTAACTACATTTTATCTTGACTCTTTCTGAGGTTGAGCAACAAAACTAGTTAGCCCTATACAGGTACTATACTCTGTTTATGTATAATTAAAATAATCATGAAAATGTCGTAAAAATAATTAAATACTTAGTAGAAGAAAGTCATGCCACAATCATGAAAGTCTTCTAGTATGTATCTGAGGAAACAATCTCCTCTTCTTTGTAAATAATTTTGAAGGAAGCTGGAACATAAAATTATGTTCCCAAGGAGATATATGACCATGTTTTCAAATGCCTTGTTAATTTCTTTACACTAAGAAAGGAAGAAATATTTCAGAAGAATGAAGCCTCTTGAATATTTGAAATAATATTTTTTAAATAATTACAGATATATTTTGTATTCTATCAGATGTGAAACATTTTTATTAGTGGAATTGGAAGGCCAACAAGTAAGAGATTGAAATGTTGTAATCTGGCTTCAAGTTTGTTCACATCTGGTAGTAACTTATCTTTCCAGACTTCACTTACCTAATGCTTATAGGCACAGTCTATACCTCAGGCAAACTAGACCTTTTGTGATATCCCAAAGATCCCAGTCCTACCATTTGGAATGTTCTTTTTTCTAGGGTTCTCAAACTTTGGATACTGAGAATTTGGGCCTGGCATTTCTTTGTTGTCGAGGGGGCTGTCTTGTGAATTACGGGAAGTTTAGTAACATTCTTGACCTCGACTCATTAAATGCCAGTTGCATTTCCCCCCAGTTGTCACAAACAAACATATCTCCAGACACTGCCAAATATCCCTTGGGGAAAGGGAGAATATGGATCAAAATTGCGCTCTAATAGGAATTACTGTTTAATCCCTTGGTACCTAACTTGATTAAATCTTAACTATTCGCCTTCTAGATCAAGATCGAATATGATCTTCACATCCTCTTATACTAACCTTTTTCTAACAATCCCAGCCTTCCTTATATTAGAAGTACTTATGTACAAATCTTATCGATATCATTAGAACAAAATCTGGCTAAATGTTGGGATCATGCATTTTCTTCCTTGGTACCTCTAAGAAAGCTTTCTTGGAACAATGCCCTATGCCTTTTAACTGCTCAGAATTTGTTGAGCATTTATTCTACAGCAGTCAATAGTACTATCACTAACATATTCTGAGCCTTTACGTCACTGTCTGTACTACAGATTTTTGAAAAAGCAAAACATGGTTGGGGCACCCAGGTGGCTCATTAGGTTAAAATGTCTGACTTTGGCTCAGGTCATATCTCACAGTTTGTGAGATAGAGCCCCACATAGGGCTCGTTGCTGTCAGCCCGGAGCCTGCTTTGGATCCTCTGTCCCCCTTGCTCTCAGCCCCTCATTCTCTCTCTCTCTCTCTCTCTCTCTCTCTCTCTCTCTCTCAAAAATAAATAAATGAAACTTTAAAAAAAGAAAAAAGAAAAATGTGATTAATATTAACCAATCTGAAGAACGGTACAAATTTTATTCCTACTTATTTTTATTTATTTATTTTTCCTTAAAACTGGTAAGTCATTGCTGCTGAATTCAGTGATGGTAATGCTGTCTTTTTTTCTCTGCAGATAAAGTTCATTACTAAACAAATTAGCTTTTCCATTACTGCTGCTAAGCCATAAGTAATTGGAATTCACTGAAAATTTCATAGTCTTTTTTTTTCCAGTTGTTCTTTTCTAAGCACCAACAATTTAAAATAAGATGAAGTTAGGCTGCTCATCATTAAAAATACACATATGAATAAAAAAATGAAACATGAAAACATGACTCTCAGCCTGAAGACAAACAATTTAGATAACAAATTTCAACTTTTTTTTTTTCCTATTTTTCTCCCTTTTTTCTTTCTAAGTCTATGGCTAAGCCTTGTTAGTGTTTGGATAAGATTCTTTTTTTTTTTAATTTTTTAAATATTATTTATTTTTGAGAGACAGAGACAGAATGCGAGTGGGTTGGGGCGGAGAGAGAGGGAGGCACAGAATCTGAAGCAGGCTCCAGGCTCCGAGCTGTCAGCACAGACCCTGATGCAGGGCTCGAACTCACTAGCTGTGAGATCATGACCTGAGCCAAACTCAGATGCTCAACCGACTGAGCCACCCAGGAACCCCTTGGATAAGATTCTTAAAGCAGAACTTTGGTTTGTTACATGTAGTAGAGCAAATAACTAAATGTCTGGCTCTATCATGTGAGAGAGAGCATAATGTTTTAGGACTAAGCACTAACTAATTGCTGAAATAAGGTCTGAAAGGGAAGACAAACAGAATGAATGAGGTTTTGAATCACATGTAAAATTAATGGCTAGGGAAGTCTTTAAAAAACAAAGTGAGTGAGCTGGTAGAGGGATGTCATCAGCCCCCTCCCTCTACTAACATTGACGGGTGTGAAGGATGAGTCCTCCTGGGCTCTGTAGCTCCAGGTGGGGGCCCCAAGGAAGACAAAGCAATTTGAAGATACAGTGAAGAATTTCTGAGATAAAGGGACAAATCTGGGGTTTAACAGAATAAGTGAATGCGTTCAGGAGTCTTGCCCCAAAACACCCCACCACAACCACGCCCAAGGCAGACTCAGTTCATCTTCACAGTCATAGCCTTGGGTACTAAATTCACAGTGTGCAGCCCAGTTTGGCTTCTTTGGGAGAGTTGATTCATTCATGATTAGGCAGCTAGGCATTTTGTCAAGAGCTAGTAGAACCTACCTCCAATAATAGTACTTTTGTTTGCACTGTTTGGTTTGATTTGGTTTGGGAACTACTTTTGCATTAGCCTTTGTTTCTTTTTCTTTATTCTCTTAAACAACCTGGATACCAAAGTGTGACCTACACCAAGATGTGTCCCTGAAGGACTAAGTTCTTGTGCTTGAATCCCAGCCCAGTAGTTATTTGATATCAGACCTATCTGTCTTCATGGGGTTTCCAAATTTTGCCCAGGTTCCCCATCCCAGCACTATCTTGACTTGTTGGAATTCTGGACCACTTCATCTGGAATATAATATAAATTGAGAGTGGCATATCTGAATTCAAATTTCTCCGTAAACGTCCTTGCTAGAGCTAGGAGCCAAGGCCCACGCTACACCAAGATGCTACTCTGTTCTCCCAGGAATGCTGGAGTAGTGCGCCTGCAAGAGCCCCAGTTATGCCTGCAGATATCATGTTCGCATACACCGCTCAGCTCCGGATGCACCCTAATCAAAGGACCTTGCTCTAGATTTCGTCGGCTCCTGTCTGCGGAGACCTCTCTAGATGTCTGGATACCTAGGACATTTCTGACCCTGTTTTCATATTTGAGACACGCTGTCTTCAGAAGCCTACCGTTTGTACTTTAGGATTAGTTAATAGCATGTTAATTAAAATAGGCATAGCATTTCCACCACCACCACCGCCCCCCCCAAAAAAAAAATAGACTCGCAGGCTTTTACTGTGGGTAGAGTTGTTTTTTCCTGGTCACAAAAACACCAGTGATTAAAAGCAAAATGAATTAGCCAGGCCTTCAAAATCAAAGATATATTTAATATTTGCTACATTTTGGAGAGTAGAAGATAAAATTTTGTAATCATCTATGAAAATTACTGCCACCTGTAACAAATTACAACATTTCTGCAGACTTGCTTAATTAGCTGTTCTGGGCATAGTCAATTATCAAAATAAATCAAAGCCACACAGCCAGTTTGGGGTTGCTTCTGATCACTGGGGTAGTTATGTTTTGTGACATAAGGATTTTTTCTATTTTTTCCACACCCATTACACTTCCCAAATCTTCAGATTATTCTAGAATAAGCTGCCTTAGCTTCTTTTTTGCAAGATTAGCACATTTCTCAATGTTATTCATCTCATGTGTTATTTATTACAAAGAACTGTGGTTTAAATAAGGCTGACATTTAAACATGCTAGTTAATAACTCTGTTATTAATCCTAAATTTGGGGTAATTTTGAAATGAAATATTTATTTTCCTCTCTTCTGTTTTAAAGGAGATTTTCACATTTAAATAATGAAATTTGAATGCGATGTACTGCATGAGCATCGAAACAAAGAAATAAACAGGGCCTTTAAAGACTAAAACTCTTACTCTAAGAATACTCCTATGCATAACACTACATATCATATCAAGTTTTATATATTCTAATATACTCACCATGTTAGTGGACATTAGGTTAAGCTACTCCAAGTCAGTATCACACAAAAATAATTTAGCTGGACTAAGGATATTTTCTAGAGTACTTCTCTTATACTTTTAAAGAAAAAATATTAAGACTAGAAGTTATAAAATGCATAAAATAACCATGGCCATTAATAAATCATCTAAATATAAAAAGAGTTGCCATACCTAAAATTCAATTGGGTAATATAATTTCCACAGGAAATTCAAGCATTTCTACAGTTAAATTGAATCAAGTTGATGAAATACCAATAAAGAATAATCAGGATTGATAAAAAGCAGATTTGGTCACAATGTGAAATGTTACATACAGTAATGGAGCTTGCAGTCAGAGCTATGCTTACCTTAATAACACATTTTAATGAATGAATGAATGAATATATATATATATATATATATATATGAATATTACCATTTATAAATGAACACATATATACATTCATACATGTAAATGTAAATCTAGGGAATTTTGGGTAGAATTTTTAAAAAGAATAATGTAGAATACAATAAAGAATGGTGTAGAATACCATTTCAACACTCAAACTACCAAGGTGTTTGATCAAGTGCAAAGCAAAATTTACTTCACACAGAATATAATGCCTATTTGTGAGACGGCTCCAAGGAAACTCAGCTGGCAATTTAAAGAGTCCTTGGGGGGATTAATTTAGTTACTTCAAGACTTAGCAAAGAGGTACTGAGAGCTGAATCTAGAAAAGATAGATGTTTCTTAATGGTCCGCAAAGCTGGGGCTGGGCGTCCATAAGGCAAATCATGCAAGTCCGTGTGACTTGAATAGAGGATTTTCCTGCAATGCTTACATTAGATCAGCCTTTTCAAAAAGCTTAGAAATAGATGTTAGCTGCTTACTCTCACTTTTATTTAATATTCAGTAATTTGAAGCTCTTGTGAGAAAGCGATCAAGCAGATTACTTTTACGAATTAACCAAATGACAGATCAACCTAACCCAATCAGCTCTGGGGCATCACCGAATGTATTTCTTTCAGCGTTGTGGGCAAGTGATGGCGAGCCAGGAAGCGAGATCACAGATCCACAGGTGTGTGTGGATGTGTGTGTGTGTGTGTGTGTGTGCGCGCACGTGTGTGTGTTCTACTTTTTATTCCCCCCCCCAAAAAGCCAACTAATGCAGCATATTTTTATGGTGAAAATAAGAAGGTGTTACAAGTATCAGTAATGTGTAGAAACGTTTTAATTCTGTGGGATGCCAAGGTGGCAGAATGTTGTGTCCCAAAGAAAGAAAACGAGGCAGGCAGAACGGCACGTATGCTAATACATATTTGCTCACAGACAACATACACTTACAGCTTTAAAGGGAATACATAAAAATTATGCTGCAGACAATGTCTTTATACAAATTTATCATAGCATCTGTCAGCTCCATAATATGTTCATAAAACGAGGAACACGTGTCTTAACAGCATGCTCACTTTGGTATGCCCACTGCTGTTATCTCAACTTCTCTGGCTGCCGATCTGGCTGTTGTCTCTCGGATCCTAGCCTCAGGAATTCTTGCGACTGCCCTTCCACGTCAACATGGAAGTTGAAATTTAAACATATCAAAGGTACAATTTGGATAAAAGCAGAGGGGAATAAAACTGTTCTGGGAAAGAGAATTCAAATAAAATGTCTACCATTGGGGGAAACTCAGGAATAATCCCCTCCCTGACTAGACATAAAGGGAAAAGAATACGGAAGGCTAATGAGATATGAATACAAGTCTAATCCTAGCAAATATTTGGGTACAGCAAAGTCAATGCTATTTGGAATTTCAGTAATGGCAGCGGACGGCATGTCACGGAACAGAGCTTGGGAAATTCATGTCTCCTGGTTACTATACTTGTATGAACTTCTAGAAACATGTATACCTCATAAGTGGTTGTTGAAGACTATCTGTAGCTTACCTGTTAAACACCATTACTTTTTTTTGGTCTGTATGGCCTGGAAACTTTTAGCATTTTTCCCAAAGATTTTAGCATATAAAAGATTTTTGGAGCCGCCTGGGCGGTTCAGTCAGTTAAGCGTCTGACTTCAGCTCAGGTCCTGATCTCGGGGTTCATGAGTTCAAGCCCCGTGTTGGGCTCTGTGCTGACAGCTCAGAGCCTAGAGCCTGCTTCAGATTCTGTGTCTCCCTCTCTCTGCCTTCCCCCACTCGTGCTCTGTCTCTCTCTGACTCTTAAAAGTGAATAAATGTTAAAAAATTTAAAAAAAATATTTTTGTAATATTCATATTTTCAGGGGACGCCACGAAATGTGTATTGTTTTACTTTACAAAGACTGACTTTCCAGAGGCCCTCGGGTGGCTCAGTCAGTTAAGCATCCGACTTCGGCTCAGGGTTCCTGAGTCCGAGCCCTGCATCGGGCTCTTTGCTCTCAGCACAGAGCCTGCTTTGGTTCGTCTGTCTCCCTCTCTCTTTGCCCTTCCCTTGCTCACATGCCCTCTCTCTCTCTCTCCCAAATAAATAAACATTAAGAAATAAAAATTAAATAAAGACAGAGCTTCCAAAATCGAACTGTAATTAAAATTCATTGGGCTTACAATCTATGATATAATGGGGAAACTGTATCTAGGTTTACTTAGGAAAGAATGAGTTAAAAAATACAGAGAAAGAAGTCACTCTCCTAATGTTGTTTATACACTGATAGTAAATTTCATTTAGCCGTTCACAGCTGAAAACTAAGGGCAGATGCTATGCAAGATGTTAAACACAATGTGTCCTGTATGTGAGGCATTTTCTCTGAAAATTCCTGTGATATTTATGTTATCCTTTTCCTTTCCTTGGTTACCTCTTGAGAGAAAAATGAGGTAGAATTGTGTATTCCATTAAGCTGCCCTCTCGAAAGGAACAAGATATTATCAGCATTATAAATAACTTTTTAGCAAAATTGTTTATTATATAGCTTGAGATTTAAAATCACAGAACGCTAAAGTAACTACTAGAATTTTCTTCTCTTTTCTTTTTTTTTCATTTATTTGAGAGAAACAGAGCTGGCACAAGGGAGGAAGGGGCAGACAGAGAGGGAGAGAGAATCCCAAGTAGGCTCGAGTTCACAAAACCATGAGATTGTGACCTGAGCTGAAACCAAAAGTCAGACCCTCATCCAACTGAGCCACCCAGGTGTCCCCTTATCAGAATTTTGTTAATAATTATTAAGTAAGGAAGAATAAATGTTCTTTCTCTGAGTAGTACTGCTATAGTGTACTATAGTGTACAGTATAGTGTATAGTCTCAGGACTTAAATGCTTTTAAGAGAGTCAAGAAAGTAAGAAATAAGTGCGATAAGATGGAAAGGGTACCGATATTTTACTCAGACAGGTTTGGATTCTGGTACTGACTCTGACGTTTATTGATGTCATGATCTTGGATGATAAAATTCTCCTGAGCCTCAGATTTTGTTTCTTAAATAATAAGAATAATTTGAAAAGCTACAATTTATTGAGGAGCGCCTAATATGTTTCAGGCACTCTATTAGATCCTGTGTATAAAAGACTCTGAGGTTTTTTTCAATAATCCTGTTAAATAGGTATTATTATCCTATTTTTTTAAACAGAGTTAGAAATGGAAGCTATGGCATAAAAGGAAACTATAAGATAAACTATCTACCCTTCAGGGCTTTTTTTCAAACATTAAAGGAAATTATGTTTTATTCAACGAGTAGTAGTGTTGCTCTCCCCGTAAAAAGTGCATGCTCTGCCAATATTACTTTCCACAATTCTCCAACCCATTTCAATTTTCTGCAGTTTATCTTCCCTAAACCATAGAACTCTCTTCACCCATCCACACTGCAGAAATTATCATTTCAAAGTTTTAATGCTCTTCTTACTGACAAGCATCAATCCAGGCTTCTGTCCAAATGGACATCAAGGTCCACAAAGCCACCGACAGGGCTTCTCTTAAGCCATGCCTCATTACATTCTGTGACCTTGGTTTCTATGACATTATCCTTGCCGGGTTTAGAACTCTCTTTCATATGTCTCTGAGCAGTGCTTCTGTCTCTAACTCCTGCTAAATCCCATATGTGATTCCTAGAGCTTTGCTTTGGATTCACAGTCTTTTGTTCCTGTAATCTAAGGCAGAGAAATCCTGTAGCATGTATTTTACACATAATCATTCTTCTGTAATTAGAAGAAGAAGAAGAAGAAGAAGAAGAAGAAGAAGAAGAAGAAAAAGAAAGAAAGAAGGAAGGATGGAAGGAAGGAGGGAAGGAAGGGAGGGAGGAAAAAATTGACCCTATGTGAAAGCAGTCAAGCAAGAGAATGCATAATTATGCCAGAACTCCTTTGTGCTTATATTGTTTTAGGTTCTTTCTGGCACACACACATATTTCACTTACTCCAAACAATAGGTCTATAAATTAGGAATTCTCCTCAGTTTTATTTAATAGTAATCTTAGGCTGAGAAAAAGAAATGTCAAAATATATTGTTAATTTACGAGAGAGCTGGAATTTGATCCTGGTCTGACTGTCGAAGCGTTATTCTTTTTGCCGGTTCCCTCACAAGTGGGAAGGTTAGATGTTAGGATAAGAATAGGGACAATGAAACACATAATACATGCATAAGCCTCATCTGAGTACCATGGTCTGTTTTCACAACCTTCAGAGCATTTTTTTAAAATCATTTTTACTGTTTATTTCTTTTTTGACACAGAGAGAGAGAGAGGCAGAACATGAGCGGGAGAGGGGCACAGAGAGAGGGAGACACAGAATCCGAAGCAGGCTCCAGGCTCTGAGGTATCAGCACAGAGCCCAACGTGGGGCTTGAACTCACAGACTGCAGGATCATGACCTGAGCTGAAGTCAGACACTCAACCCACTGAGCCACCCAGGCGCCCCACAACCTTCAGAGCATTTTGAGCCATGGCCAGCTTCCATGCAAATAGCGATTCTGGCCTTGGCGATAATCAAGTCTAAATATGAGAGTCAGACTCTGCTGCTTCCAGCCACATCAGCCTGTTCAGTTCATTCTCTCCTGTTAGACCTAGATCTCATCACCAAGGCCACAGTTTCCTGAAATTCAGAAGAGTCATGCTAACATTTCCTAAGTCTTGTGTCAACATCCATTGCCAACAGTCTCCAGTTGCTGTTTCTCGTTTGCTTCGCCTCACTAATTGCAGCTACTTGTTCTAAGCGAAGATGTTTGACATTATTTCCTTGATTATTTTACTTCCATTTCCCCGTGACCTCAGACTTACATTTTCTCTTGAATGTTTTTCCTGTCTCTTCCCAATCCCTTTCTTCTTAAATCCTGATTGATTATCTTCTTTTTCCTTAACACATTCATCGTATCTACTGTGCACTACCCCTTCCTTGTATATTATTTCTATTACGACATGTAAGCTTTTTGAAAGGCAGGGTCCAAGTCTGATTCCACACTGTATTTCTCTCACGGCGTAACATGATCGCTTATGCCTAACAGTTCATAATAAATTCTCATCAAATAGAGATAAATTAAATATTTACAAGTGACATTCTATGGAAAAATTAAGCCTACAAACAGACGCTTACTTACTTCTCAAGCTGATAAGCTGTAGATCAGTCTCCAGCTGAAATAACTGGGTTGAAATCACTTTAAACGGCTAGGTGGTCTACCTTTGATCAAAGACTGTGTTGTTATGAAATAAACATACAAGAAACATACAAAATATTCACTCATGCATGATTCTTAATGTATTCTTCTACTTTCCCACCATGTTTCAGAAAATGTTTTGCTTCATTACCTAAATAGATTTAATTATACAGTAAGCAAAATTATGTACAATAAAACTAAACACTAGGAATTTTAGAGCTTATAGTGTGAATTTTCAAAGTCATTACGTACTCTACCATTAGAAATAATCAGACATCAACTGTGCAAAATCACAAAATCTCTGCAGTGCCAAGAATACCTTTAACAGTAAACCTAGGAGTTATTTTCCACGTGGAATACATGAAATTTGTAAAAATTATTGTTAATATCCAAAGGGCACCTGACACAATCAGCTCTAAGAAGGTCCATTGCTACAGACAAGCAAAGACTCATTACTGTGAATAAGAAGCCTTCCTAATTTAAATGCGGGTTTCATAAAAGGCAACTCAAAGGGAATGTTGTGTATTTCACATCTATACACGAATAATTCCCCCCAGAACATCAATTACACAAAATAATTTGTTTCCCAATCCAAGGCATATGAACTTTAAAATTTTAAAACAACTAAAGATATATTTCACTGAAAGTTAAAGTTGTTTGCTATGTAAATGGTTTTTTTTTTTTTTATGTTTCTTTATCTATTTTGAGAAAGGGAGGGACAGAGGGAGAAGGCACAGCACACAGCCTGATAACAGAGCTCAACACCACACATCCTGAGATCATGACCTGAGCCGACATCAAGAGCCTGAGGCTTAACCCACTGAGCCACTCAGGCGCCCCCGAAGTTGTTTCGTTTTTATTTTGTGTTTCTTTATTTCCTAAAGAAAGTGAATAACTCTCTCAGAGAATTTTCTTCTGTGATAGCAACTAGTTAGATGCTGATCCAACCCTTTTTTTTTTTTTTTTTTTTTTGCCTTTTTTTTGCCCCCTCTTCCAGGGCTCCAGACTAGATGATATATCTCTGCCTCCCTTGAAATTAAACAGGGCGCATGGCTGACTGGCTAAAGCGATGTGAGGCCTAGGGATGCGTGCCATTTCTGGAACCGACCCATTCAAAACATAAGCGTAGGGGCTGCTTCTCTTCGCTTTTCTTAGCTCCTTGAAGAATAAAAAAGACTCTGAGTTCTCTGAGGAGGTAGGGACACATGACAGAAAGAACCTTGGTCTCTAAACCCAAAGGAAAACCACTCCCAGAACATCAGCAATTATTATGTAAACAACAACAAAAAAAATCAATCTGCATTGGGTTAAATCCTTAAATTCTGGGGCTGTTTCATCCAACAGTTAACCTATGATGACTAACAAAACATCGGAAATGCTTTTCCAAAGCATTTCCTTTTATTTGATTAGGATTTTTTTTTTTCCGAGTCCATTTTGATTAGAGATCATTCCCCTGAAGAATGTCTGGAAGGGGGTTGGGGAAATTACAGGTTTTTGGTGGAGCTGTAATGGATCTAGTGTATGTTAGTCATGCATTTCCCTGGAGGGTGCATCGGTCCACTTAGGAAAACAATTGAAAGTGTCTTAATGAATTAGAAGCTATGACAACTAATTCTCTGGGCCTTATGCCATTGGAGACCCCTTGTTCATGCCCATCACTTGTCAGACAAAACTGGCAAATTTGCATTGAGTTTTTTTGTTTGTTTGTTCTTGTTTTAGTTTTTGTTTTCTTCAACTTTCCCAAGCATGGTGTCGTCAGTACACCTTGATTAAATACGTTTGAAATATGTGTTGTTTCCTACATTTCTCAGAATCCTTTTCCAATGAGTGATTTTCTTTTCCCACAGAGCAAAGACAAATCATGCTTCCAAGGAACACAAATATCATCCTTGAATTCTATCATTCAGAACGCAAAGGGAAGGAGGGGGAGGAAAATAAAACAATTTGGATGAGAATATTTGCACCCTATCAATGGGTAAAAACAATACGAATCCTAGTGAAACATGGATTGCACAGTGGGAATATATATAGCCGTGCATCACCCAAACAAATGGTTCGCGCGGCCGTGAGCGATCGTAAGGAGACCTGGATTACATTTGTATGAAGGCTGACAGAATCCCACTGTTCATTTACTAAACAAGACTGCTGGGGTCTCCTAGCTTGTGCCACTTCATAGCAAAACACTTAGCTTCTGATTCCCCACGTCTCCTGCCATCTTGAAGTATTTCTCCGCACAATGATTGTTTTCTTTGTTCTGAAAGGTAGCACTAGATGCTGGAGAGAGCCTTAGGTGTTATAATAACTGCAGGGCCTCCCGGGTTTACTGGGAAACTATGAAAGGGAGTTTGATTTGCCCATAAGTTTTTAGAGGCTACCTTAACATCCATAGACTTTGTGGTCCCTGAGCGGCAGGATCTGCAACAAGAGATTCCATTCATTCTAATACGTGTGTGGACCTTCTGAGGAATGTCTCTGTTTACGTTGATATGTGGTCAGCTTTTACAATGTTGAAATAAAAACGTCGATTAGAAATGAACTTGCTTCTCGTTTTCTGTCCAAGGGATGCACGGTATTAAGGGGGCTTTGGGGCCATTTATAGAGTTTTTACATGTAGATAACATTTGCCTTTCTTCTTCGTAAATGAACACCAAGCTACAGTTATCTCTGATTGTAATAACAGGTTATGCCAGATTGTTCACCAAATTGTTATCAAGATGAACAATTTCCTTCTGGTTATAAATGCGATCTGTTCTCACTATTGAAACATCAAACACCACTGGAAGTATTTTCAAAAGTGAAAATTACCAGAAATCCAGCTCCCCAAAGCGAGCTACTAGTAAAATTTACGTACATAGCCTTCCAGAATTCCTCCTGAGACTCCTCTAATTTGCCTTCCCTCTTGCTGCACATCCAGCTTTTTCTTTCCTTCTCTCCCCAGAACCTCAAGCTCCCTGTTCCTAGAACAGCATGCCAGGTGCTTTTCTTCCATGCACTTATCAAAGCTTTACTCTTAACTTATGTTGTGGTATGTGTGTGTGTCTGTAAAATTCATGTTCCATTCAGATAACTACGCCCTCTACAAGAGCAGAAGCCCTCATTTTATCCTCTGGCGCAGAACACATTGCCTTATACAAAGCAGAATTCAATAAACAGCTTTATGGACTAAATCACTGAAATGAAATTAGTCATGCTTTTAAAATATTACTTTAGGGGCGCCTGGATGGCTCAGTCGGTTAAGCGTCCGACATCAGCTCAGGTCATGAGCTCACAGTCCTTGAGTTCGAGCCCCGCATCAGGCGCTGTGCTGACAGCTCAGAGCCTGGAGCCTGCTTCAGATTCTGTGTCTCCCTCTCTCTCTCTGCCTCTCCTCTGCTCATGCTCTGTCTCTCTCTGTCTGAAAAATAAATAAATAAATTTTAAAAAATTAAAATATTATTTTAGAGAACAAGAGAGAGCACTAGTGGGGGAGAGGGACAGAGGGAGAGAGAGAGAGAGAGAGCCCCAAGTCATGATTTTTTAATTGTTTTAAAACGTATGTCGGGGCACCCGGGTGGCTCAGGAGGTTATGTGCTGGGCTCTTGATTTCGTCTCAGGTCATGATCTCACAGTTCTTGGGATCAAGCCCTGCATGGGACTCTGTGCTGACCGAGTAGAGCCTGCTTGGGATTCTCTCTCTCTCTCTCTCTCTCTCTGCCCCTACCCTAGTTGCATTCTCTCTCTTTCTCAAAATAAATAAAGTTTAAAAAAAACCTTCTTCTTATGTCAATAAATACAATTCCAGAAAATTTTATGATTGTATATTTCATTTATGGGTATATTGTGATTTATTTAATAATGTTCTCCCATATATACATATTTTTTTTCAGTTGCTAACAACTGGAAACCAATATATATGCTCTTGAATACTTATCTTCTTCCTAGGATACGTGACTCAAACTGGAGTGTTGTGTTAATAGTCATATATATCTACTTGTGATACACATTTTTGAATTCACTCATTAAAGGTTGTACAGACTTAATACATTTTTACCAACTATAAATGAAAGTGCCTATTTCTCTTCAGTTTGGCCATAACTGGATACTATATTTATATTTGTACCTTTGTTAGATAGGAAAAAAAATCAAGACTGCAGATATTCAAGTATTTTCCTACACTTTGGGGCATTTTCTGAGGCGTGTGTGTATGTATGTGTTTATGGAATATATTAGCCTCCAAATATATCCTTGCCTTTTTATAAATTGGATAGGAGATATAAGAAAACCATGGAGAGAGAAGTTGAAGAAACAAATCCACAAGAAACCAAGTGCCTCAACTCATGTCAGGTGATATACATGAGACACTAAGTTCTCAGTGGATCTGGAACCTTCTTGTAAGAGTACTGAGTGGTTGCACATATTGGCTCAAATTTCTAATTCTACCAAAACATACTTAACTTTTAAAACCTCTAGCTCAAATCTTACAGCCATGCAGAATACAATGGGCACAGTTTCAAGACTTTGCTTTTATATTTGTGAGACTGCAAAGCAACAGAAGAGAAAACTAGATATCATCTCTAAATCCTAGATTGAAAGCTGCTAGGTTGAGTCATGGTATGGAGACAGTTGGACAGTGAGACTGTCACTGAAAGATACGAGGTAAAATGTTGGTCGTAAGGGGAAAAAATGTTGAGCAGAATCAAAAACGTTACCTGAACAAACTTAGTTCCCTATACTTGTGATTTGATCTAGGTTCAGTGATCTTTGTTTCCTAAGCAGAATCTTTTTTTTTTTTTCACAAATTACATTGGCAAGTATTTTTCCTTTTATCGATTCAGCTGAACTAAAAATAAACTGAAATGACTGATGATACAGGAAGAAACCAAGTCAGGCTAAATATATCAGCATTTTGCAGAAGAAAATTTTCATTATTCTGTCAATCACCACATGCTGATAATCTTCTTTTCCAGGCTTTCACCAAGTTAATTAAGATTTCCAAATATTCATAAATGCCAAAGGTTTAAAAAACAAAGTTTCATGCTTTGATGTTACAAATCTGGGAATTATTACAACTGTCTAATTTCTAATTAAAACAAGGCTAAACTGGCTTTAAGTTACTCAGGTAAATGAAAAGTTCTATCGCTGTAACATTATTGGGGAGAAACTTCATTGTAGTTATTGTGGGTGAAAGATAAAGTCTCTAGTATTAGGAATTAAACTTTTTTACTGCCATCATTACAAGCTTCTTCTGTAGAGATGAACATTGTACCTATATTCAAGGACAAAAGGAAAGTAAATTCAACTCTAGAAGAGTTCTTATTTGTTCCCTCTTTGATCTAGGTATTATTTTAATTTTTTCTGTTCTATATTGTTTTTACCACAGCAACTAATGCAACAGATTACACTACATCTGTTGTATAATTGTTGCTTGATGGTGATGGTGGATGATGAAGATGTATGTGCATAGTGTTGTGTTTTGATGAATCCATTTGTGTGTGTGTGTGTACATGAGTTCACACTAGGGTGTCCGGTGACATTCATTACATAGACATTCTTCCCCACATCTAATAGAGTCAATCAATCAATCAATCAATCAATCCATGTGTGTCCATATACATAGGTATTACATGTACGTATTTGTTAAGTGAATCCTTATACCATAAGCTTCAGAAAATCAAAGATGTTTTCCTTAATTTCTTCTATTCTGGACAACTTCATTCAGTCAATAAGTGATTCTTCATGCCTGCTATGCAGTAGGTCCTGGGAACTGTTTATATGTCCCTGTATATATGGGACCTGTGCATATATGAATGAGCACAGCTAATAAGGTCCCTGCCCTCATTGAGCTTACATCATAGCCTTTATAATCCCATGTACACAATGTATTTAAATAATTTAAAAATAATAACTGTCACAATTAAAATTTTCATTAGCCACATAAATAATCTCTCATGGTAAATATAATTCAAAAGGTAGAATGAAAAGTAGAATTTTGGAGGATAGCAAGATCTAAATTATCCCTAGAAGGAGTAGGGGCACAATAACTTTTTTCTTGGTAGCTTTTACAGTTTGTTCTCCAGCTGGCCCTGCTCCCTTCTACTTTATGTCCACATTTCTAACCACTTTTATTAGATGGGTTCTCATATATAAGTAAACCTACAAGCCATGTATGGTAGAGAAGAGCTCCATGTTGTAAACCAAAGGAATATAAAACACACACACACACACACACACACACACACACACACAGTCCCCATACACCACAAAACAAACCTTATACTCAACTATCTGCATTGAGACACTGCATTGAGATAGTTCATGTAAGAGTTTTTTCATCTAAATTATCCCATGTATTGATTCCAATAATTTCTTAACATTTATTTGTATTTTTGAGAGAGACAAAGCATCAGTGGGGGAGTGGCAGAGACAGAGAGAGAGAGAGAGAGAGAGAGAGACTGAATCTGAAGCAGGCTCCAGGCTCTAGCTGTCAGCACAGAGCCCAATGTGGGGCTCGAACCCACAAACTGTGAGATCATGACTTAAACCAAAGTCAGACTCTTAACTGACTGGGCCACCCAAGTGAGCCTTGATTCCAAGATTTTTTAAATTTGATTTTATGCAGAGACCACAAAGTAATAATTTCCTCTACAAATCCTCCCACCTTATTATAATACACTTCATGATAGTTGCTCACTTCCCACCCAAGCCGCTGCACTGTATGGATCCAAGGGGATCTGTAGCCTACATAAGTGGCACCCCCTGGAGTTGTTCAATGCACAACCTATAGCTGAAACATAGGTTCAAATGATGTCCACTGCTCTTGGGCCCCAATTCAGTAACGGTGTTCTATCAGCAAAATCTGTCTTTTCAGTTACTTGTTTTGCAAGCTCCTATAGTAAATCATATGCGTATAAAAATACCAGGGGTCAGTTTTTAGAAGGAATTATTTACAAACACCCAAAAGAATGTTTCAAAACCCACTTCTTATTTAAAGCACTCTCACTAGAAAGTGGTTTTAAAAATCCATATTACCTTTGCGATATAATATTCATGAATGTGTAGATATTGCATTACCAGTTATAGATATACAAGTGTTTATTTTCACCGGGTCATTTGGGAATTTAAACACGTTTTGTATATTAACTTGAAACTATAAGAAGATCTTGAACATTAGGCCCTACTAGGTGTTGCTTTAATATCCTTGGACATTTGAAAACCACTTCATTACATTTTTGTAATAATTGGTTGGAATTGGCACATGGAATGCTGGCCTGGAGTAGTTTAATTGCACAAAATATAGTGGATTGTATTACACCCACCATCCCAGATCCATTCTTTCTATTGCCATAAACTATGTATCTTGGTAACCGAAACCACACCACAGAATTAATCTAGGAAAATTAATGAATGCACATATGAACAAAATTAATATATTTTATTATACAATACATTTAAATTAAATTTTGATGTTTTATGTAGTAACTGAAGCCTATTCTTACACATGTGATCCATAATTCTATTAACTATTTCTAAAGATCCTCCTATGGGTAAGGAATTATGCTGGGTAGCTTTAGAAAGGCAAAGATAAAGCACTTTTAAGTCACTACTTTTAAGGATTTATAATATGGGGGGAGGGCTAGTTTTACAAAAATCCCATGTATTAATAGTTTTACCTTACCAGAAAAGAATGTGGTAAGTGATATAATACAGACATAGATGAAGGTTTATGTGGGAGCTGAGAGACAGATTCTGGGCAGTGTGAGGTTTTAGAAGAATTAATGGAAGAGGGTGAAATTTATACCAGGTCTTTATGGACGCACAAGGATTTTCTACATCAAGCTTGAAATATGTGTTGTCCTATATGCATCTCCATGACAATTCTTTTTTTTTAACATTTATTTATTTTTGAGAGACAGAGGGAGACAGAACACAAGCAGGGGAGGGGTATAAAGAGAGGGAGACACAGAATCCAATGCAGGCTCTAGACTCTGAGCTGTCAGAACAGAGCCCAAGGTGGCACTCGAGTCCATGAACTTTGAGATCACGACCTGAACCAAAGTGGGATGCTTAATGGACTGAGCCACCTAGGTGCCTCCATGTCAATTCTTCATCGATAGGGACAAAGTATTGCATGGTTTGTGTTATGTGTTTCCGTTTGACAGGCAGATCACTTATTATGTCAATAAAATCTATAAAACACTGGACAGCATCACCTGGGTATTCACGGTACACTTCTCTAAGATTGTATCACACAACTGTCATGGATTTGGCATTTCATCATAAAGGGAAGATGTGAGTCCAGAATAGCCAGATCGCATTTGCACAAGAAAGCAACTGGTAGTTTGCTGAGTTTATGCGTTCTGATTTTCTGGCATTAGAAGACAGGGCATGAAGCAGAGCTGTTGCCGTTATGAGAAAGAACAGACAAGACACCTAAAAGAACTTTCTCCATGCACATCGGGAGAGTCAGCCATCAGTGTGTATTCAGGTACACAAAGGACCTAATGGTGCCAAGGTACTGTCATCAATGACATGGCAAAATATGTCTTCATTAGAAAGGAAGTGGGTCAAATTTCAAAATATGTATTGTTTTTTTTTTTTATTCATTCAATAAATATCAATTTCCTTAAATGGGCCATGAAATACAATTTATCTCCTCTCATTTGCCTACCTGTTAGCATTGGGCACATAAAGAAACACACACAAGGGGCACCTGGGTGGCTCAGTCTGTTGAGTGTCTGACTTCAACTCAGATCATGAGGTCATGATTTGTGGGTTCGAGCGTCACATCAGACTTTGTGCTGACAACATGGAATCTGTTGGGATTCTTTGCCTCCCTCTCTCTCTTCCCCTCCTCTGATTGCAGTCTCATCTTCTCTCTCTCTCTCTCTCTCTCTCAAAAATAGATAAATGTTACACACACACACACACACACACATAAATAAGCAACTATTAATCACGTAGGGATAAATCCTGTGTTGGAAGTTAAAATAGGGTAACAGGATGGAAAATGAACCAGGGCCAGAGAAGCTTCTTTATAGTGGCATTTACTCACCAACTAAATCATATATCAGTTTTGTCTAATAGGACATTTTCCTGTGAGATCATTCAAGGAAAGTATATGACTGTCTTTTTAAGGAATTTCTTACATATCTCAAATTTTACAAACTTTCTGTGCATCATGGGGAAGGGATAGAAAAATGTATTCTCACTTAATATTTTGGCTCTAAATTTTTAAAGATAAATTGAATGTGGGATTGCAAAAGAAATGTGTGATTCTTCACCTGGGTTATATGCTATTATAGCTTCCTTTCCCTTCCCTTCTCCTTCTGTCAGCTAGCGCCTCCCTACCTCTCTCCCACCCCATTTCTATTCTTTTATCTTTGTGTATATTCTTCTTTTTTTCCCATTATTTTCCTCTCTAAAACTTCACTAGGTGTAATTCAAGCTGCTTAAAATAGATTTGATATAGAAATACGAAAATTCAAAGTACATTCGTATAAAGCCTTTTTGGGAATTGGTACAGAAATGATTTCAGGTAGCTTCTGAATAAAAGTCAAGTATATACTACTAATTTTTTGAAGTTTATTTATTTATTTTGAGAGAGAGAGAACAGCAGAGGAGCAGAGAGAGAGGGAGGGAGAGAATCCCAAGCAGGCTCTGCACTGTCATCTAGGAGCCCAAGAGGGGCTTGATCTAACCAACTGTGAGATCATGACTTGAGCTAAAATCAAGCATTGAGCTTTCCTGATCGAGCCACCCAGGTGCCTCAAGAGTCAAGTATATATCACTATTAAATGTCCCTTTTTTATGATTCACAAATTCAATTTACCTATATGTATTTTACTCTTTAATAGTAAATCCAAACAATTTTGTAATTATGCTTTATTATTCTTTTATTTTCTTGCTGTTTCTCCCCTCGCTCCCCCACTAGATGTTTGTTCTAAAATTTAAATAGGCCACTTCCTCTTTTCTACAACAATACACGTTTCTGTGTCAAATAGGATTTCAAATGGATTTAAACTCTATTATATGTTTTAGCCCTGAAAACAAACTTACCATCCCCCAAATCATAATTTAAAGGATCCATTTTTTTTAGAATTTCTTATAAGTTTTCTTTGCTCTATTACTCCTTTACAAGTCTTGGTTTAGAGTCCTGCAATAATTTGTTGCGAATCATAGCCTAAACTGGAAAAACTCAGAAAAGAAGTTGTTCCACTTAAAAGAGTTCATAACGACATGAAAGCCAATGTAACAGAATGAAATTTTATGTGACAGGAATGTTTTTTTATTTAAATTTTATTAAAAAATATTTTTTTTTGTTTGTTTATTTTGAGAGAGACAGAGAGTGAGAGTGGGGGAGGGGCAGAGCGAGGTGAAGAATCTCAAACTGTGAGCCAGACCCTGATGTAGGGCTCAAAGCCGTGTAACTGTGATATCATGACCTGAGCTGAAATCAAGAGTCAGACAATCAACCGACCAAGCCACACAGGTGGCCCCAGGAACATTTTTCAAATCTCATTTATTCTATATGTAAATTTTTAAATTCCAAAATTATTTGATCTTTTTTCTGCAGGACAGGGTCTTCCCTTACCATATACCCATGGTAGTTATAAAAAACAAATAATCTACACGTGAAATTTATGTGACAAATAAGCCATAATACCTTTCTGTGTATATTTTAGTGTCTTTCCCCAGTGAAAGACCATGCACGAATTAAGAGAAAGAAGAGAATTAAGAGACAGAAGAGAATTAAGAGAAAGAAGAAAGCCTGACAAAAGACTATGTTTTCCAGCTTTTAATCCACTTTTTGAAGCTCCAAATAAAAACTTTGAGGTTAAAGTGGAAACTACAGTTGCCACCAAGATGGTTGGGTGATGTTTGAAATTTTGCTACTTCACTTCATGCACAAATAAATTAGAGGCTATTTTCAGTAAGTGTCTATATAATTAAGATATTTAACTAAAGGCCAAGGATGTCACAATAAAAATAATACTTCCTTTGTATGTATTTAAATGACAGTATCGTTGGAACAGCGGACCTCAAGAAATAATTACATAGGAGGGATATTACCTTCAAAAATTTAGAAAACATGTTCCATTTTTTCCACATATTCTTTATAAATCTCCTTCACTAGAATAGTTTCAATTATTGATTTTAGGTAAACGAATCATGCTTATAATTTGAAATGTAGTTATTTGATAGCTAATGGCTCTCAAGTTGAGAGTTGACTAAACTGTACCTGATTATTCATTTTTTTTAAAGTTTCAAACAATCCATTTATGCCCTAGTCTTCTCTGTGGTTATCATTTCATGGTTCCCACCTCCATCTGCTATAGAGTTACTGATTTAAAATGTAACCCAACATTAGAAAATGTCTTTGTTGAGCAGAAGGGAGAGGAGAGGAAAGGAGAAGAGGAGGGAAAGGGTCCTAAAGCTTAGGACTCTATTAAAAGTATCAGTTATTAGCTTGTAATTCAAGACACTTCACCATACACTTTCATTTTTGGAAAGGAGCCAAATATTAGGAATAAAGGATCCCTGTCGAATTTTACAAACAGACCAAGTTCCAAGAATAGTGTCCATATTTCAACTGACATACTGAATGAAAAAGCAATTCGATACAATTTCTCATAACACACGGTTCTTTAATACTTTCTTACAAAATGGATTAATGCATTTTTATCTTCCTATTTTATTTCCTCGATGAAGAATCCATCAATATCTTCACACTTGCTTCCAAACTGTGACCTTATGGTTGCCCTTGTCTATAGAACCTGCCATCTGCTATCTACTTTGACTTATCTTGACCCCAATGGTTAAGAGAAAGATATGATATATTTTGTAAGAACCTACAAAAAAGATAATGGGCTCAATATTCGTGTAGCCCAGGAGAGGAAAGACGTCAGCTAGATAGATATAGAGAAAAAAAAAAAATTTTTCCATATATTTATCAGGGAAAGAGAAGGAGATCAGCATTTATTTCCTCTCGTGTCCATAATTTATTTATTTACAAATTACTCTAAAAGTCGGAATTATCATCCTGATCTTTTCATTTTTTAAATACGATGAGAAAAATGAGGCTCAAAAGTATCAAATTATTTTTGCCCCCATTTTCCTTATTTTTCCTGTAGATGAAAGTGTCATTAAATATGCTTCTAAGCTGCTTTGTTTTGAAACTGTTACGTCTGTTTAAAGCATGTGACAAGAGTGAAAATTAGACAAGTTCTGATATGGTCAAATTTTCTTCCAGAGTGCTTAGGAATATTGCTTTACACTTAGTGAAATACAAACATGTTTTTAATATGAAACCACAAGTTCTTAGAGCACTTCTAAAAATGTACTTTGACTTCTAACTCACTGTATCAAACAGTAGGGATAATCAAGTGAATTTCAAATTGATTCTTATTGATAAACCTTCCATAGCCTTAAATATTCCAA
The DNA here is from genome assembly GCF_022079265.1 of Lynx rufus. Lineage (NCBI taxonomy): Eukaryota > Metazoa > Chordata > Mammalia > Carnivora > Felidae > Lynx > Lynx rufus. Next base: position 22,357,809 of record NW_025814845.1, on the reverse strand, counting down.
ATTATTTAGAGCTGTTGCAATCATTAATTGCAATATTGATTTAATTTACTTAAACTTTAAAAAATAGAGAAAAAGGGTAAAGATTTACAGAAAGCACAACACAAACAAATAAATTAAAAAAAAAAAAAGAAAGAAAAACATTAGGTTGGGACAGAAGAGGGTTTGCACAAATGTTCCTGACATTTGAACCTGTGATTTTCCTGAAGTTTCTAACTCTTAATACAGTCCCATTGTAGAAATATCGGTTTGAGAAGTCAGGAAAAAATGCTTATATGGTGTTCATCCAGGCATGAATTTCAAAACCCTCACAGCTTTATAAATGTGAATGTGGATGGCTTTGGCTTTCAATACATTTTTCTCAATACAATAAGGAGGACAATATTCCAAGTTTGAGGTTTATACCACAAGGCGTTTTTGAATTTTGCAGGCAAAAGAGTCTTATGGTTCAGTAGGGAACACATTTCCCCCCTCCTCCTTTCTAGCATATAATTCAAAAATGGCAAAGCTAGCTTTATCTAAGCTCCTAAAAATATTCACCTGTGGCCTTATGTCAATAAAAAAGTTTTACCTCCTAAGAATTGCTCTCTGGAGTTTTACTGGGAAATTCATCTTTACTTCAACAGTCAATGAATATCAACTATTCAGCTCTGCTTTGCCATTTGCAGCAATATACTTCAGGCAAAACTAAAGGTGGGCTTTGTTTCAGCTCAGAGAACATCTTTATGGCTAGTTGTTAGGGAAGTCAGTCCAAAACAAATTTTCTGCTAATATCCTAATACATATTTGCTATGTAGACCAGGGATGGAGTTGGTGAATATATAGGAAAGCACTTCCCAATAATAATATAATTTATAAAAATTAGTGACAAATCTCAAATCCTCAAAATATATCTAATGTTAGTGATCGGAATTTTTTGCTCAATTAGAAGTTGTCAAAACTCGTTACCACGTTGACAGTGGTTTTCTGCTATGTCTCCGGCCAGGGCTTTGTGCAGAATTTGTGTGTGTGTGTGTGTGTGTGTGTGTGTGCACGCGTGTGTGTGTGCACGCGTGTGTGTGTGCACGCACACGCGCGTGCCTGTGCGCCTTTAAACTTCATTTGAAACAGTTACTTGATTTCAACAAAAATAAAAATATTTCTCTATTGACATTGCACACAGCTGCTTCACAGTTTCTACTAATTGGAGTGAGGTTTCCAACATCAAAATTGGAAACAAGTGGAATCAATGGCCTAAAAGAAATGTTGTCTTGTTAAAGTATGGTATGTTTGACCATTTACTGCTTAAGTAAAGCTGATCTGCTATTTTTTATTTTATTTTATTTTATTTTATTTTATTTTATTTTATTTTATTTTATTTTATTTTATTTTATTTTAATTTTATTTTATTAATTTTTAAATTTGAGAGGGTGAAATCAAGCAGGGTAGGGGCAGAGAGAGAGGGGAGAGAAAGAATCCCAAGCAAGCTCTACCGTATTAGTGCAGAGCCTGATGAGGGACTCAAACACAAACCATAAGATCATGACTTGAGCTGAAATCAAGAACTGGACGCTGGATGCTTAACTGAGTCACCCAGGCGTCCCATGATCTGCCATTTTAAATCTATAAGATATGAGACTTGACACGGCGTTTCAATGTAAATGCTATTTTATATTTTAATCACAAAAAGGAATGCCATAGAAAACCGATTCCTTTACAATGCCTCTCACTTATATGTCAATGATTTTCTAAAATACCTCTTTATTTTGATCATTAAAGCACTAAGATGGAACTGTGTCATAAATGGAAAATAATTTAGTGTATTGCTTGATGCAATGTAAAATGTGGCACAGTAGGTAATGGCCAATAGACTTATCTAAAATTATATAACTCTCCAAACTTGAGAATGTGGTGGAAAGAAGTTAACAGCTGTCGTTGAAAATAGAAGAAATAAGAACCATGCTAGCGGAAGGGAATCTTTTTCCTTAAAATTACTTTCTGAAAGGATTTCCCTTAATAGAAACTTTACTGAACTGCAGAAAATAAAGAGAAGGATGGGCCAAATAACATGACAATCCATGGGTGTAGGAGTTACAGTAATAAAACATCGTCCATGCGGTTGTAGGAAAGAGGACAAGTAGGTTAAATTGGAGCTTCAAAGGATATTTTACAGCTGTTATTCTTTAAGAGGAAACCCTGTAAATTAACAAGAGAAAGTCCGGAAGGAAAAGAATTTTCACCATATTGCCCTGGAAATCTAGCTTACACTGTAAGAAAACCCACCCTGAGGTTTAATTTATGGATTTATAAAACAAACACTTGGACATGATTTGTGAGAATATGACTTTTAAAAGTAAGTCATCTGGGTTAACCAAGTTAAAATCAAGTCTGTGTTTTATGAAACATGAGGTCATTTCCTAAATTCATCACTTGAGTTCTACATTCTTCCCCCAAAGCTAAAATTCCAATCGCCTTCTTTGTGTAAGTAACACACTGACCCAAACAAAACAGAAGAACCCACGAATGAATATATCTCAACGTCTGAAAAAAACCTAATAGTGTGAAGAAGATGTTGGCACCTCTCTGGAATTCGATTTCATTTTTTTTTTCTTTATAATGCATTTGACTAATGCACCTTTTCTGCTCTCCAGCTGCTGTGCGGAGTGCCTGCCTTCTGTCTTAATATCTCCTCACCTGCCGTCTCCCACAGGTCATTTTCTGGCTGTTTCTGTTTATTGTCAACTTTTCATGACATTCCTCTTCCCCCGCCCCATAACGCCCCCCCCATGTCACACCGCAGACGAAGTAGTGTGCCAAAGTTGCAACAGGAAAAGTTTCTTTTACAATGAGGTTTCAAGGTAAAGCATGTTCAGGCAGTAAAAGAGAAGAAAGCTGATTCTGTAATTCACTTTTCAGAGAAGCTTCAAGGGTAATCATGATGAGGTTGCCTTTGAATCCTGAGGTCATATACTAAAGCTATTACAAATGATTTAATAAATACATATTTAATTATTGAATCACTTTAAGTGCACTATTTAATTTCCTTACCACAGATGGCATGCAATTACTAGATTTACTCAGGTTTCTCTAAGTAATTTCCATTAGCATATATTTTTGCTCTTTTCTTTATTCCCTGAAGTTGAAAAACTCGTTAGACAATTATGTTAAAGTGTGCCCACATATTAAAACATAGACACAAGACAACAGCGAAAGCACATAAAAGTGTTCCCTCTAGAAACCGCATCAAAACACCTGAAACACTTTATCACATTTTTAGGAAAATACGAAAATTAAATCTGAACTTAAGTGTCTAAATTTTATATTAGAATTTCATCACGTATTCTTGCGTACGGTGATCATTTTTGCAAGGCAGGCAACTGGCAAGACTGCTTCTACATCAAATTTTCGGGAGGAAAATGAAAGAAGAGAGGAATTAAGAGGTATCACCAAAATGACAAGTCAGTCGTGCAACGCTTTCGTTAATACCCAGTAATGCATGTATTGTTTTTGTAGCAGCAGGTCGTCTGTTTGATAGGCACCCGTTAACTTAGTCTCCACAAAAGCGCATGACAGTGTTACAGTGACCATCTCCATTCCACACACAGGAAACTGAGGCACCGAGAGAGGAAGCAGTTTTCTAAATCTCTCAGCTAGGAATGGAGGAGAGTGGAAGGACAGGAATGGGGTCCAAGCAGACTCTACTTCCAATGCTGTGACCACTCTTCTAGTGCCCCACCTCTAAGCTAGTATTTCAGACCTTCCCAAACTACGTTCTGGTAGCTTTCCCTACACGATTAGCAGGGCCTATTTATTATATCTGCTTTCAAAAGAGATCTGCAAACAATACTAGGCTACTAAAAGGCTATGTGTACTTGGGCATTTTGTACCAATTCCGTAAGGTTTTGTTACTGACGAATAAGTCAGATTCACCTTGTACACGAATGCAACTTTGAAACTATTCTTATATCTACCTGGATCTCATCTCAGTTAAAAGAATAAATTAGGGGCACCTGGAAGGCTCAGTCCATTAAGCGTCCGACTTCAGTGCAGGTCATGATTTTATGGTTTGTGGGTTCCAGCCCCACACGGGACTCTGTGCTGACAGAGCTGAGCCTGCTTGGGATTCTCGCTCTCTCCCTTTCTCTCTGCCCCTCCCTCACTTGCTCTCTCTCAAAATAATTAAATAAACTTGTAAGAATAAAAAAAATTAAAAATTAAAAAAAAAATTAAACTAAGACCGTGCCTAAATAGCTGTCTCTCTTTTGCCCCCGCCCCCCTCAACAGCCTCAGCTAAGTTTGTTGTTGTTCAATTACAATAGCTGCCATTAACCCCGGTCTTTCATATGATCCCGCCCTCATCACTGACACTTTTTTCTTGCTAAAATTAGGTTATTCATTTCTGTTGTATTTGTCCTTCAAAAATTTGTTAGCCTCAAGTATCTTTTGAAAATGGGCAAAAAATTATACGAATAAATGGAGTGACATGTGTTACCAGTAAACTTTACAGGGGTCTGCTATCTTATTGATCTTGATCCTAAATAAATATCAATTAATGATATTTAATTTAATGACTCTAAGCACATGCCTGGTCCCTAACAATAATAACCTAACATTTATTAGGCCCTTTTTTTGTGCCAGACATTGATACCTGCATACCGTACATGTTATCTCATTTAATTCTCATGACAGCTATATGAGATGGGTGCCACCATTTTGCAGATTAAGAATGAGGCTCCAGATGAACTTGACCATGAAGCTTCACTAGAGCCTAGGGAATTAGATTCCAACTTGACCTGTTCACCTGTACGCTATACCAGAGCCATCCACTAGAACATTCTGCAGTGATGAATGTGTGCTACAGAAGTAGTGGCTAGTGGGGCTGAGGAAATGAATTTTTAATCGTATTTAATTCATTTAAAAATAATAGCAGCATGGGGGCTCGTGTTTAACATACTGAACAGTGCTGCCACACTGTTTGTTGTTTTATTTTACACAAATATATACACTGGGCCTGTTTCTGCGTCTACTAGTAAAATGGTTAAAGTTCTTCATCTGATTCGCAACAAAACAATGTTAAAAAACATAGTGAGGAAAAACTTATGTCTTTGAAATCATGCTATGCTGATAACCCAACAGACTATGTTACTAGTGAGGAAATCCTTAAAAATCATCGCTTCCCTAACTTAACTTTTTTTACATATAAAACCTATTTTGACCCTGATGTTTCCCTTCCTTTTCAAAGCGGATCCCTTCTTGAAGCAAGGGCGGAGATATAATCGTGGAGGAAGTTTCCTTATGAATTTACGGAAAGGCGACGATCACTCTCCCACAAAAGTGTCTTTGCTTATGACGCCTTCCTTCCTGTGTGTTTTCTCTGTTCCTTCCACATCACTTTCACTGTTAAACCCTGTGACTGGGGAGAGGTTCTGAGCAAATAAACGCAAAAGAGTGTGGCTTCCAGCTTCCCCAATCTTCTCTTTATAAATAGCCCAAGCAACACTTAGTTCCTCATTAAGAAAAATTTCAACAACAGATAAAACAACTAACATCTGCAGAGCAGTTTTACTGAGTAGTTTAACAAGATAAACCATCTCAGAGTCAAGAAACCCTGCAATCTGTAGGCCAAATATGAAATGGGAGTCAAACTCAGAAATCTGAGTTGCCCAATCTTCACAAAAATACCATTTCACACAGCACACAGCGAAGTTACCAGTGACGATTTCAGGGATTTTTGTTTTGTTTTGCTTTTTTGTGTTTCAGTTTGACCCCTTCTTACACTAGGTCATCCTGTGTGCTCGAAGCTAGACTGTCTGATCTTAATGGTTTCAGCCATTTAGGGGCATGACCTTGGCCAATTAATTAATCACTTGGAGCTTCTGTTTTTTAATCTTAAAACAAATGATACAGGTCTTAACTCAGAAAACTGCTAAAAATATTGAGTAGAAAGTATAGTAGAAAGTATATCCAACAGAGCCTTATATATAGTAAATGCTGCACAAATATTGGCTATCACTATTACTGTTATTATTCTTATTAGTTAATTTCACTCCTTGTTAACTGCCTATACCTCATAGTCTAGTAAAAAAAAAAAAAAAGAATATTCTGCCTTGCATTGGGAATTAGTTATCACATGCATGTATGACTTCTGTTTATTTTAGGCCAGAGTTCTGTCATTGATTATTTATTTATATACTACAAAACTTAGTATAATGCAGCACATAGGCTGTGACCAATTGCACACAGAATGAAATTAAATGTGTACAATGTGCCGTTTTTTTAATTGATGGAAGAAATTTTCCCCAGCCATTAGATAATAGGAAATGTGGTCTCAGGAATTCTGAAATAAATCTTTAAGGTTAAAAAAGAAGCTCTCCTCATTCAAACCATAGTAGGATTTATATATTCACCCTTCTGGGTCTTGAACGATTTTGAGGAGAATATTATTTTGCCTATACAACCCAAAATGCTAGTGCTGAACAAAAAAGGAGGAAAAAAAGAAAGAGATAGGGGGCTAGGGAGAGGGAGGGAGGGAGGAAGGAAGTAAGGGAGGAAGGAGAAAGAAGGAAGAGAAGGGAAGGAAAGGAAACCTACTTCATTTAATGTTAATTAAGGTGAAAAAATTGGCTTAACATAGTCTATGGCAGTAAAAAAATGAAGGTGAGAATGAACAAAAAAACAATTACAATTTCTAAAGAAAAAAATTAGCATTTTTTTGTGGTGAAATGTTTATAGTGTGGAAGCTTCTTTCAGGTACCGTTATCCCTTTAGACAAAAACATTTCTCAGTGAGGCAGATACTACTATTTAAGATTCACTTTGTACATGTTCATTGTCCTTATAAGTAAAATCTTTCAGCTGGAAAGTTTTCAAAGAAGAAAAAGAATCTAAAAGTAACACATTTAAATGAAAGTATGCTTCTGGTGGGGAGGTCGGGAGGTGATGCAGAGGCTTAACACACATAAATACTGGGTATGTATTGTAAAAGACATTTTAAACAAGCATGATTTATTTCTTCTAGAACCACTATGACTTTCCAAAATGTTACACGTGAATGAATAATATGAAAATAGTTATTACTTCTAAAAGGGTGCATTTATCTATGGAAGTGTTTTAGTTTAAGATAAAGTCATCTACTCAGAGCTAAAGTTTAGACTAATTAAAATATATAAATTACTTTTCTTGTGACCTCAAGGAGAGAGACACGGGCTGGCATCAGCACAAGCTGTGGTCTCAGCAGGAGAATTATGATTATAAATGGAACAGAGCTTCAGATATTACAGGAATACTCATGTCAAAATATTTGGGGCTACAACTATAGACAGAATCAATATAACAGACACAAGCATCATTCACCCCCTTGATTTTTCTATTAAGCTGAGCTCAGAATACCTCAAGGAGTAATTATTTCATGCCAAAATTGCAATAAAATTTGCATTAATTAGCAGAACATAGTGTCATTTAAAGAAATATTCTACTTCAATAAAATTTTGTTATTGGCTTAAGTAGTGTATTTTCTAGTTTTCTTGGGTTATATCTCTATTTCTATTCCAGTCATGCATCAGAAACTATATATTTTTTTTTTTAGCATCATTGCAAACCTTGGCCTCTATCCTCAAGACCTATCTAAATAAAGCTTATTACTGGAGCAAGCTTATTTATGCCAATTTGCTTAAAAAAAACAGATCTACATTAAATATTGGAGCATTTTCAAAGAGGCAGTGAAATTCGGTGGCTTTTAATGATATTAAACCATGCGCATTGTTTCTAGTAGGAATAATGTGTCTGATTTGGAACTGTGTGAGTATGTTTTGCTGGTGAAATGCACCTGGTGCCTGGGTGCTTATCATCTTTCTTTCCTGCGACGTTAAGAAACCCCTGCATTAAATTTAGACCCAAATTATGTCCGTTCTCTGTGCCTGTATAGATTAAATAAAGACCACCCTATTTATTTTTTCAGTTTATATATATATATATATTTTAATTTAATTTATTTTTTTAAATTTACATCCAAATTAGTGAGCATATAGTGAAACAGTGATTTCAGGAGTAGATTCCTTAATGCCCCTTGCCCATTGAGCCCATCCCCCCCCCACACCCCCTCCAGTAACCCTCTGTTTATTCTCCATATTTAAAAATCTCTTCTGTTTTGTCCCCTTCCCTGTTTTTATATTATTTTTGCTTCCCTTCCCTTGTGTTCATCTGTTCTGTGTCTTAAAGTCCTCATATGAGTGAAGTCATATGATATTTGCCTTTCTCTGACTGACTAATTTTCAGTTAATATTTTAAAAAGTATGTGTATTTTTCAGTATGTTGGTTATTTTCTATCAGGTGACAAAAAGTCAGATGAACAAAAGTTTCAGGAGTGGGGGAGGAGTGATTTGCTATGGTTGTTGATAATAGCAAAGCAGCGTGCTCTAAATATTACAGGAAGCTTTACTCTATCACATTGGATCAGCATACTTGATTTTTATTTTTGAAATTTATAATTACTTTAAGTAGTACAATCTAAATGATGCTTTTGTTGTTTTATTGTTGTGTACAACTGGTTAATTCTACTTCAATATTACACTTGCTAAGAAAATAATTGCTGTGTTGATCATAGAAGCAGGGGGAAATATTTCTGTTCCCAACATCAAATATGAACGTATTACTGGATTTTCCCCTTCACTTATGTAACTATTCTCCACAATAAAAATACTAACAAAAAGTACTATTCTAAACAGCTTCTCTACAATCAAAAGACTCACTCTTTCTTCACTTCATGATGTAGGACTGCTTTTTAACTTCCTTTAAAAATGTAAATCCAGGGGTGCCTGGGTGGCTCAGTAGTTAAGCGTCCCACTTCGGCTCAGGTCATGGTCATGATCTTGCAGTTCATGAATTCGAGCCCCGCATCCGGCTCTGTGCTGACAGCTGGAAGCCTGGAGCCTGTTTCGGAATCTGTGTCTCCCTCTCTCTCTGCCCCTCCCCCGCTCGCGCTCTGTCTCCCTCTGTCTCAGGAATGAATAAACATTAAAAAAAAATTTTTTTTGTAAATCTAAAGTGATAAATACATGTGTCAACTGTGTTTGAATAGAAATGTGAGTACATAATATATTTGATATATATATATATATATATACACACACACATATATGGTGATCATCAAACACATTAGGTTGGTATCTGTATACATAAAAGCATCATACAATTTGAGATATATATATATCTATATCATATATATATATATATATGGTGCTTTCAATGAATCAGACCTAAAATAATTATACATTGACTATATGTATACATTGACTATATGTATACATTGACTATATGTTTATGTATATATATATATACACATATAAGTAAAACCTTGGATTGGAAGTAACTTATTCTGTGACTGTTTGCAAGATGAGCAAGCATTTCTAATAAACTGTAATTGACAAATGGGTGAGGTCTTGCAATGTGAGTAGGATGTGACACCAAATGTCACATGATCACAACTAAGCCAATGGCTCTTGAAATTCACTTTGATGGGGCGCCTGGGTGGCTCAGTCGGTTAAGCGTCCGACTTCGGCTCAGGTCATGATCTCTCACTTCATGAGTTCAAGCCCCGCATCGGGCTCTGTGCTGACAGCTCAGAGCCTGGAGCCTGTTTCAGATTCTGTGTCTCCCTCTCTCTCTCTGACCCTCCCCCATTCATGCTCTGTCTCTCTCTGTCTCAAAAATAAATAAATGTTAAAAAAAATTTTTAAAAAAAGAAATTCACTTTGATATACAAATGCTTTGGAATACAACCATGTTTCTGGAATGAATTGTGTTTGCAAACCAAAGTTTTACTGTATATGTATATATATAAAATATGTTCTTGTTAATCTTGATATGTACATACAAGTATATGTTAAATGTTTTGGTATGAAAAATTAAACTAACATTTAAACCAACTTTAAAATATATTCTAAAGAAAAGATCTATAAATATATAATATTTATCTTATTATTTCATTTTTATAATAAAAATATATTCCTTGATGTTGCTTAATTTAATATTTTTTAATGCTTATCTATTCATTTTGAGAAAGAGACAGTGAGAGACAGAGAGCATGCACGAGCAGGAGAGAGGCAGAGAGGGGGAGAGAGAGAGAGAGAGAGAGAGAGAGAGAGAATGCCAAGCAAGCTCCATGCTGTTAGCATGAAGGCCTATATAGGACTCGAACCTATGAACGGTGACATCATGACCTGATCTGATACCAAAGTCGGATGCTCAACCATCGGAGCCACCCAGGTGTCCCTTAATATTTTTCAATGAGGGCATGTGAATCAAGCTGTGGGATATTTCATGGACTTTTTTTTTTTTCTACCCACAGGCTTTTTTTATAAGTGGTTTTATAGCTAGTCAGCTTGTCTTTACTGTAATCCTTGCTATGGTTGTTGATAATAGTAGCTTATATTGGGTTTACATAATTATTAGACACACATTTTTACCATCAAAGTGCTTTTGTCCACACTACCACTGCTCACACCCCTAGCTTTACCATCAGATTACTTTCTGAAGTTTCACCCTCTTCATAAAAGTGTGTATACGTGTGTGTACATGGATTCCAAAATACCTAAAATCCACCATCACAGCATAAACACTAGTTAAGACCGAAGACAGTAACAGCGCTTCCATTTTGTTAACATTTTGCTGGATATAATGAAGAATCATCTTTTTATGATACACTCTTCTTACGCCAAATTCTGTTTTATGGATTTTATGTAGATGGCCCTTGTGCTGTTTCTTTTATTTTGTGTCACATGTTTAAAAAAAATTTTTAATGTTTATTTTTGAGAGAGAGACACAGAGTGTGAGCGGGGAGGGGCAGAGAAATAGGGAGACACAGAAGCCCAAGGAGGCTCCAGGCTCTGAGCTGTCAGCACAGAGCCCGACGCAGGGCTCGAACCCACAAACCATGAGATCGTGTCCTGAGTCATAGTTGAACACTTAACCAACGGAGCCACCCAGGTACCCCTCACGTGTTTTGTCTGGGAGGATGGGAAGAGGGAGGCAAGGGGAGTGGGAAGACAGAAAGGAATAAACATAAGGTGAAAAGTATTAGAAGAAAGCAATGAATGGCTGTGTATTGCCGTTTTATCTATCTCATACTTATTTTAGCCTTTTCCTCTTTTTCCCTGCAGAAACCAAAGTGAAGAATTAAGTCTCAGATGATGCTGGCCAAGTTGAAGTCTTCAGTAAATAATTTTCCAGGAGCATAGATGCTTTAACTTCCTATTTTGGTGAAATACAAACATCAACTGGTTGGTTTGACACTATCGTGTTTACGATACAGGATGTTAGGGGCATTGTAAGTGAAGGCCAGTGCAGGCAGATATGAACTAGATATCTGTCTATATTTGAGGACCCTCATAGAAAGTACCCTTGTTCCATATCGAGACTCCCCTTTCAGTATGAAAAATGCATTCCTCCAGCTTGAACACCCACTAACCTTTATTTTCTAAGTGTTAACATTGACAGCAGAAATCTACTGCTGTCTTCTGGAATTCCATAAACTCTGTGCCCACTTCAGCCTTCTCCATTGCAATGTGAGTCCAGATGGGACCATGAAGTTTTTGCAGCAAGCTGTACAGCACATAATTTTGTTCAATAAAGTTATTATGCCACACACAGCTGTATGCTGCCATATAAATGAGCACATGTGCAATCGAATTCTTGTATTATAAGTTTTATAAGACTAAAATTGAGATTATACAGCCAGACACAATAATTTATTTGAAACATCAACATGTGCGTTGCTCTAGGGTTACACAAATGGGGCCATTCCTTTTCCGAGAGAAAACGTTTGTCTTTTAATATTCAGTATTAACGCAAATGTTTTCCTCAGAATTATAATCTAAATTAGGTGCTTTAAAATGCATCAATATATCATTAACTTCTTACTTTAACATATTAGATCTATAGAAGAATCAATTCTCCCTAACAATGGTGAGAGAACCTAATCACTCTCTAAATTTACTTTTAATTAGCATCATCTGCATTAATTGGTGTAGCTGAGAGCAAAACATTACAGTGCTTTGCTATTTCATATTTGAAATGTAATACATCTTTTGGTCTCATGTCTCTCCAAAAGAACCTTAGCCATTTTTTTTCTGCAGGCCCTTAGTAAATATTTTCAGATGTATTGCTCGAGAATTTTTTTTTAGGAAACTAACTACGTGAGGCTATATTAAGGATGTACTATTCAAATAAATTACGAAGTAATGATTTGGTCTTGATTTCCTGTGCATGTTTGAGAATATCCTTAAAAACATGTTTGTCTCTCTCCTCCATCCTTTCCTCCAAATTCACGAATTCTTGGCTACATTTTGGGGTGATGCAAAGGAAATGGTATGTCATCACCAAGGAGCCAAGAAAGAAGAAAGGAACCTACCATTTAAATGTCTGCTATTGCCAGCCACTGTGCTGTTTTTGTACACATTATATTTTTACAATAATTGTGAAAGACAGGCACTATTTCCATTGTCCTGATCGGAAGAAAAATGAAAACAAAAACGAAAAACACACAAACAAAAAACAAATAAAAACTTAGAGCCCTGAGAAATTGACTTCCCAAAGGTAACAGAACTAGTGTTCACAACCAGGAAGGGTTATAGATGTTCTAGGTCACAGCCATGGTTCTGGTCCTCTGACCCCTGGTCCAAGGCTCTTTCCTCTATATCACACATTCCGTTGGTGTTCCAGCCACCCCCCCCCCCATCGAGCCTCACCCTTTGTAGAGAAAAACTACAAACAAATTAAGAACAAACTTTTTGATCCAATGAAAGACCACAAATTGGTCTAATCAAGATCAGTTATGACATTTGACCAGAGACATATATATATATATATATATATATATATATATATGTGTGTGTGTGTGTAGTAACAACAGCTTCCTTACCAATTAAATATTTTCAAAAGTACCCTTTTTGGCCTAGCCTAATTCTCCTCTCATATATCTGATCTCATTTAATGATACCACTTTCCACTTGGTTGCCTATAATAGAAATGTTAGCTGTTCCTAAATCCTCTATCTTCCTTATCCCCAAATCCAATCAATTCCTCAATGGGGGTTCAACTCTGGAAATACATCTTTCAGGCAGTTTTCTTCAAATATTAGGAATCCTCAGATTCCCTGGGGAACTTGTTAAAACACAAATTGCTGGATGTAATGGAGATGTTTAGTACCTTGTTTTTGGTGCTGATATCACAGGTATGTATGCATATGTCTAAGCTTAATAAGATGGATACATTGCACGTGTACAATTTTTGTGTATATCAATTATAGCTAAAGAGATAGGTTGCTGGACCCCACATCAGAATTTAGATTCAATAGATATAGGATGGGGCGCCAGAAAATTGGCATTTTTGGTAAGTTGCCAGGCAATGTCCATTCTTCTGATCTGAGCACCACATTTTGAGAAGCACTATTCTAGAACATCCTTTCACACCCTGTCCATGGCTATCGCATCATACTCTCGTCATGTCTTGGGCAGACAACCATGAAAAACCATCATCATCTTTCCCATCCCCATCTCCTGTCTAGCCTGTACAATTTCATTTCTTTTTACCCTGTACAGTTTTAATAAGCAAAAACACGATCTGGTAGTTAGCCAACTAATTTACATCTCTTTAATCTTTCCAATGGTGTGCCACTGCCCAAAAAGCAAGATTATCCCCTCATTTTATAGTTTTCATCTATCATGCTCTTCTGTTTGTCCAGGCTGTTTCCCTTGCATAAATTGCTTACCTTATTTTCAATCTGTCCAACTCCTACTTAACTTTCAAAGTCTATTTGAAAGGTCATATTTCTTGAGAAATATATCCATGCTCCCCTATAAAGTTCATAATGCTTTATTCTGATTTCCTATCGTGCTTAGTACTAGCTCAACTTAATTGCTCATTTTATTGTGTTTGATGACTACTTTTGGTCCCTTTAGTTTTTGTTTTGTTTTGTTTTGTTTTTTTAATGTGCCTAATTTTCCACTAAAAAAATAAATTTTAAATATCTTTGGGTACTTTATGATTACTTCTGTCTCTCATCACTTAATGAAAGTAAGAAGAAAATACAGAGCATTTGTTTGGCCTGCTGACTCTCCTTATTAAGTGTTCTTTAAAAATGTCTTGATTACAAATATATCATTTAGCATATATTATCACCTCCAACACTCTGTGTTAATGCAGAACTGTACTGAGGAAAGAGTTCAACATTATCTGCGTGATTTTAGAAAAACAACTTGTGTAGGCATGTGTCTCTGTGACACAAATATCTAAATCAATAGATGGTTATTTTTGTGTAATTTAAGTCACTGTTTAAATATATACAAATTTTATCTTGATCAGTGTCTCAAGATTTGGCCTGTCTTCACCCTCAGTTTCAAGATTCTTACCTGATACATGAATATTTTGAATTTACAACCGTCCACATTTATACTTTGGATAATATAGACATAGTCTGAACTCTAAATCTATTAAAATCTCTCCCACATCTCCTCTACTAAACACATTTTAAAATCTAATTAAAGCTTCATCTAACCAGGGATTGAAATTATTAGGGACTAAATTTATAGGAAAAAGCATTTCTTTCTATATCACGACTTACTAATATCACTTTTATAATTTTAAAAAATATTTATAAAATGATAAAAAGAATGAAATGTTACAAAGAATTACAAAATAAATTTATTTGCCTTTCTCAATCATTTAATTTTATTATATCTATCTTTAGCTGGTACGTTTTCCAATAAAAATTACCTACATGGAAATAATATGTATATAAAGCTTTCAAAAATAAAGTTTCTGAAAAATTGCTCCTTTAATTGCTTTGGTTTGAAGAAAAATAAAAAAAAAAGGAAGAAAGAAAATGCCCAGCATGTGTTTATATCATCATGTTTAAGGTTCACTAATTTTATTGTTATACATCTGTGGCAATTAGCAGCCATTTTAGCTATGTCCAATAGATAGGGTAAATTAAAGTTTTTAAATCCAGTTAAATCATTTTCATTACTGAAAGAAAAGAAGAAAACAATTTAAATATTGCAAGTCAGAGTGTATCTTCAGAGATGGGTTTACATTAAAATAATGAATTTAAAATCTTTGAAATAGTCTTTGTTTTGCTTAAAACTACAACCAGCCAGGGGCACCTGGGTGGCTCAGGTGGTTAAGCATCTGACTTTGACTCAGGTCATGATCTCACGGTTTGTTGGTGTACGCCCCGCGTCAGGCTCTGTGCTGACAGCTCAGAGCCTAGAGCCTGCTTGGGATTCTGTGCCTCCCTCTCTCTCTGCCCCTTCCCTGCTCATGCTCTGTGTCTCTGTGTCTCTCTGTCTCTCAAAAATAAAATAAAATAAAATTAAATTAAATTAAATTAAATTAAATTAAATTAAAATATAATATAATATAATAAAAATAAAACCGCAGCCAAATTCTAACCCCTAATCACTATACTCATCACTTAGAATTAAGCTTTGTTATCCCCCAGGATTACAAAAGCAATGGTGAAAATAATCCCTTATCAACTATACTTGAAGATTGAATTTTTCCAGTATTTGACAAGGTGAAAAGAGTTACCCAATCTCTGCTGTGTTTCTGGAGGTACTCTTCAACTAACAGCAGCATGTCCCAAGATATGTCAAAAGGCCCGAGCAGGTGTGGTAAGCTAACAAAGTCTCTTGGAGAGGCAGAGAATTGCCTTTCCTCTTTCCTTTATTTGGTTTTGTTTCAAAGCCTTTTCTTTTTCATGAGAGTTCTACTCTTTCTATCGATGCTGAAAACAAGGTGGTCGCCCACTGGAATCCCATTCCTTTCTTTTTCGTATGGCTGCTGTGTCAGTTATTAATTTACAAGAGGAACAAACACAGCAGATGATTCCAAATTCTGAGGGGTTTTCTATAACCACCAAGTTTAAATGAAAAACTTTGTTTTTTCTGTGTTATCATGCACTGGCCTTTGACTATGACTATTTGGGTGAGGCAAAAACTATCTGAAGTTTTGAAAAGACTTAAGTGATAAGCAAACGTAGGACCAAAAGGGAAACAAAGGGAAAAATCTAAAGAAATACATTTATTTTGAGTGTGTGTGTTTGTGTGTGACGTGGAGAGGACAAAGATAGATAGGTAGATAGATTTTTATATGTTTATATGTTACATTAAATACAAACATATGCAGACACATTGTGGTAGGCAAAATAATTATTGCACAAAGACATCCAGGTCTAATTCTAGGAATCTGTGAACATTCCAGGTTAATGGCAAGAGAAGGATTAAAGTGGCAGATCATTTGCCTTTAAGATGGGGAGATTATCCTGGATTATCCAGATGAACTCAATGTAATAATAAGGTCTTAGAAGTGGAAGAAAGAGGCAGAGAGAGAATTGGAGGATGGCAGACTTAGACGTATTCGAAAACGGAGACAGGGACCATTGGCAAAGGAATGTGGGAAGTGGCCACTAGCAGCTGCAAAAGACAAGAAAAAGGACTCTTCCTTAGGGTTTAAAGGAAGACAACTTTGTTGATACTTTAATTTTAGCCCAGTGAGATCCACTTTGGGCTTCTGAACTCCAGGAAGTATAAAATAATAAATTTTTGTTGTTTTAAGCCATTCAGTTTGTAGTAAAATTTGTTAAAGTTAACAGTAAGAGGTTGAACATACACATGCCTACCCTTGCCTCATTGTTTATCTGTAAGTCACCCGTTCTTTTGCGCTTACACACTTTCTCAATGTTGACCAATGGAAATATAATGCAGATTGCATATAAAAGCCACAAACATAATTTAAAACTTCCTTGTAGCAAATTTCAAAAAGTAAAACAAGTAACATTCATTCTAATGTTTTATTCAACCCAATATATACAATATATTATATCAACATGTAATGTGATGGGGTTATTAATGAGACGTTCTACATTCTTTTTATCTGTATTAAGTTTTGAATCTGAAGTGTATGTGGTACTCACATCACATCTAAGTTTGAACTAGCCACACTATCAATTGCTTAACTGTCAAAATTAGCTAATTGCTGCTCTATCGGACAGCACAGATATATATATTGAGATGTTTTAGCTTTCTGAACCCAATTTTGCTGATGGTTTTGAATATATCAGTATAATTAAAAACTATGATTTTAATAATGTATCCGCTTTTAATGAAGAATAGTGATTTTTTTATACTCTTCAAAGTATATGCACTTTGACTTTTGTCAAGATATTGACAAAATGCTAACAGGACCATCTCCAGCTATGAATTATTTTAAAATAACTAAGTAGAAATTTATGGTATTTACCTAGCTTCCATGAATTTAGGTGAGCATTTTGGAAAGCTGATCTTTGGGTTCCATACAAATTTGTTTTTCATTACTTATCTTTTCCTATTTGAATTTCTGTTTACCTACTCTATTTTTACTCTGAAATGCTAGAAATCATATTTTTTGTGGCACAAAACAAACTAAAATAAGATGAACTGGCTTCTTCACATCTATTCCTGAATGACTGCTTACTCATGCCACAGCATAGCTGCCACAAAGCCATCATGGGTCATTGTATCTGTTCAGCTATATGACGATGAAGTGGCCAGAGTGTCACAGGTGAAAACAAAGGTACTTCAGAGCATCCTCTCCTGTGGCCAGCGAAATTCTACAGGTTCCAATTCTTACAACCTGGGATACTTAATATCAAGACTAAATGCATAGTTTATTCTTAGTGAGATTTTAAACGGATGTTTTACAAAAAGATAGTAATTACAGATTATGAGACTCGATAATCCTTCTGAGGGTTTTTATTTCACCCTATACAGGTGGTAGGACTTCATTAGGCTTGTTTTTCGAAATAGAGCCGAGACTCCTACTAGCATTTTATTTTACCATTTATTTATTTATTTATTTTTATTTTGGAGAGAGAAAGAGAGAGAGTGTGAGTGGGGGAGAGGGGGAGAGGGGCAGAGGGAGAGAGACAGAATCATAAGCAGGCTCCACACTCAGGGCACTATGGGACTCTGTGAGATCATGACCTGAGCCGAAATCAAGAGTCTGGCACTTAATCGACAGAACGACCCGGATACCCCCTACCAGGATCTTAAATAACTCTACTGATATTTGAAAATATCATATAAGCCATGCAATGTTTTTCACTGACTATGTTTACATTCTGTCCCAGTATCTAACAACCTAGCATTTTCTTTGTCTAGTTTCCATACTTAAACATTTTGGGGATGTTATAAACTGTGAACATACACCCACACAGAAGCACCGTCTTCTACACATTTGGTGGGCATAGAGGCTGTTTGTTTGTTTGTTTGTTTTTGGTGTTTTGTTTCAAGTTTATCTCAATCTTATATTTAATTTACAATGAAGTAAATATGTCAACCTCAGATTTTTTTTAAGAATCCTCACTATTTGACAAAAATCTTAAAATGAGGGTATTCTTTAGAACTCTTTTTTTTTTTAAATGTTTATCTATTTTTGAGAGTGACAGACAGGCAGAATATGAGCAGGGGAGGGGCAGAGAGAGAGAGGGAGACACAGAATTGGGAACAGGCTCCAGGCTCCGAGCTGTCAGCACAGAGCCCGACGTGGGGCTCAAACCCATGAACCGTGAGATCATGAGCTGAGCCAAAGTCGGACGTTTAACCGACTGAGCCACCCAGGCGCCGTATCTTTAAAACTCTTAACATATTTTCTTCCCTCTAAAAATATTAAAATAAACACCTACATATGTTGAGTTATTTTTCCCCCTGACCTGGCTTTAATCTGTTTCTATTGTAGAGCTGTAACAGAATTCTTAAGACAGTGGATCTGATCCCCAGATATGGACACGCTTTTTTTTTTTTTTTTTTTTTTGACAATTGTCTAATGAGTGTGTTAGGAGCAGGTTTTCCCTACAGTTAGCAATGTATTATACTTTATGAATGATGCCCTTCATCATCATTACCAGTCTCCATAGTATCTTGCCAATTTGATGGTTCCTTCTCTACGCATTTTAATTCGGTCTAGGTTATAGTTTCAGTGAACCCACTGACTCACTTTGGAAAGGCAAAAACATCATAACCTGATGCCAAAGTAGATGAACACCTTATTTCTTACATTTACATACAGGCATGTCAAGTATAGTTTCCATCCATGGGAAATGTAGAAAATAGGATCAGAAGAAGCATAGGCTGGTGCACACCTCACTTCTTCCATCTTTACGTACAGCTGAAGTGAGCTGAAGAGAACATCTTAGGAGGGTCTGAATAGCAGTTTGATGTCTGGAAATTGTTCGAAAGGAGTGGGACAACTGCCCTCATTGGCCATTGACGTTAATGATAGTAGTTGGAAGACTGGGAATGAAGCACATAGTATATGTATTTTAGTGTCAGTCATTTTTTTTTCTTTTTTTCTGTTGCAGTTAGTAACATCACATCCTTCTCTTTCAGCTGATGTGATTTGTAAGAGTACAGACTGAAGTCCTCTCATGTTACAAGGACCATTCCCTACGTTTGGCTATAATAAAGAAATTGAGGGGCGCCTGGGTGGCGCAGTCGGTTGGGCGTCCGACTTCAGCCAGGTCACGATCTCGCGGTCCGTGAGTTCGAGCCCCGCGTCGGGCTCTGGGCTGATGGCTCGGAGCCTGGAGCCTGTTTCCGGTTCTGTGTCTCCCTCTCTCTCTGCCCCTCCCCCGTTCACGCTGTGTCTCTCTCTGTCCCAAAAATAAATAAAAATAAAAATAAAAATAAAAAAAATAAAGAAATTGGTCCTATCTGAAAGCCAACAGGTACATGGCTCAGCAATTTTACTGTTAAAAGTTAACACCAGAAGCTCAAGAGGAAGCATCATTGTATTACATTTATTTCTCTTTCTTTGGGACAGTTCTTTAAACCCTTGAAAATAGTATCATTTTCCCCAAACTGTAGAAGATTGTTATTATACTGAGGCATCCTTCAAGATCACCCCATATCTTTGTGTAGCCAGTGGAGAAGGAAATGCTAAAACCTACTGGCACTGTTTTCAGCTGGGTTAGGAATTATCCATTTTTAGCCACCTAAAAAAAAAAAAATGTTCTCTTTGAGGATATGCTGTACTCATATGACCCTTTTTGTAGCATTTAGAATGAGACCAGCTAGAATTTCCAAAATAAACACTATGTTCCATGCTTTCTGTCATTAGCTCATTTAATCTCCACCACCATTCTACAATGTATAAAACATTATTATTTCTAGTAATATAAAAAATGGAGGACTTAAGAAGCTTAATTATTTGCCCAGGCTCACTCAGCTGGTCAGGAACCTAGAACTTGGTCCCATGTCTATTAGACTCCAAAGCCATGGCCTTACCCATCACACCAGAGAAATGTTAAGGACAGCTTCATGGCTAATATCACATAAAATCTTTGTATATTTTTTTATCAAAATTCCCTAATAAAGAAAAAAAAACTATATATATATATATATATATATATATATATATATATTTGTCCCCCTATATCTTTATTCCTAATAAAGAAATATATATATATACACATATATATATATATACCTTTATATACATATACACATTGATATATATATAAATAATTAGACACATATACATGGATATAATCCTAATTTGCAAAATATATTTTAATTATGTTCTCTCAGGGAGGAGATTAAAAATACAAGAGCCAAGATAAGTCATCCGGAATCATCAGAAGGGACAGTGAATCTCCAAAGGAATGATGACCAGTTTTATTCTTTGGGGACGATTTCAAACTGACTAAATTTAAAGTATTTAATCTTTGCCTTTTACAATTAAATAAGAATGTGAGTTATCTAAATCCGCACTAATATGGCATCCACTGGCCAAATGTGGCTATTTCAACTTAAATTAAGACAGAGTAAAAATTTTAAGCATTACTTCCTCAGTCACTGAGCCCCGATCTAACTGGAACGAAGGACGAAGTAAATAATGCTTTTATCAAGGATATTCCACCCTAACCCTCTCCCCCATGTACAATCTCCGTCCTATTTCCACCTCTCACAACTATGCACTTTGGATGAAGAGAAACTGTTTGTTATTTTCACATTATGTTTAACAGGATCCAGTCACCAAGTTGCCTGTTCAAATGAAGAGGAAGGCTGAAAGAAATAGGAACTGACCTGGATGTGGGGCCTGGGGGGGGGGGGGGGACTGGGGGTGGGGACTGGGGCTCTTGTGACATCTGCTCACAGCATATTTCAGGAGACCTCACTGAGGACATACATTTCATTGGTGACTTGAGTGCTTCCAGATTACATGGGAAGAGGAAGAGTTTCAAACCAGAATTTGAAAAGCATGACATCTGAACTGAAAGAAATAGCGTGAGGTGAGAACAAGGTGGAAAGATGAACAAAGCCCTGAGCAATCACATCTATAAAATCTCTCTTTGTAAAGTGAGGTAAATAAGATGCCTTCTTTCCTTACTCCACCCAGCCCAAATTTCCATTATATATGTAAAGAATTTTAGATAATTATTTTATACCCATTATGAGACAAGTGGGTGGGGGTATTATACTTAACAATTTCTATAAATGACTTATAAAACAATTTGCATTTCTAAAATGGGAGGTTGAAAGAGATGGTAATTTAGATTGTGAACCCATTTAGCAGAAGTAGGCTCATGTTATGCTTTGTCCCATTTCTAGCTGTTCAAAATGGTTTCAGTGATAAAGACAAGTATCTGTGGCATCATTATGTTGAATAGCATTAATGATTTTGATAATAACAATAACATTTGTCAATTCTAATAAGGCTTTTGGAATTTACAAGTGGTTTGCTCAAGTCTATGTAATACCTATTTAATAAGGCTTTTACACAAGGTGTTTGACTTAAATTCTTTAAAAACGTTGTATAGTATATAAAAAACACATTTGTAAAATAAATTTCAAAAAAAGAATTTGTGTCTATTTCAAAAAGAGAAAATTGGTTTTTTTTGAGACACTGGTTAGAATGAGTGAGAATCTTTCTTTTTCTTTTACACATGGAGGTTAAGAATATTTATATCAAAACCATAGTATTCTGGAAGAGATTCTCTGTTATTATATTTGTTATGTTGAGAACATTTCTATAGTGTGTGTGTGTGTGTGTGCATGTATGTGTGTGTAAACATCACGCTGCTACTTTGAGGTTATCACTGTATACATTTTTCTTCCCTGGGTATACAAATTGTGAATTTCCACAAGTGTAGAATAATGCCTAATGCTGGCACTTATTTAATTGACTGCGTTACATAAAAATTCTATTAAAATTATAAGCAGAACGAGCCAAATAACATTCAATATTTAATCCTTAATGTAATTAATTTTATTTATGATCTGTTAGCTTATTAATCTCTATCCATCAATATTATAGTACAATTAATCCCTGCATTACATTTTCATATACTACTGACACTTTTGAGAATCTTTTTAAAAAGTCACATAGCATTTGCATACATTCTAAACTTTTTCTCTAGCCACACCTTGAGGAAAACTTTTTGATGATTAAAGTAATGATTGATCGGTATCTCTCAATCTCTCTCCTCTCTTTTCACATCGAATCATTTTTTTGTAAGTTGATTGGTAACACGGTGGAAATATGTAACATAGGCCTCATTCAAATATCAGATACTCCTCTGTTTTACTTCCTTAACTGGGTCACGGACGTCTAACTCATTAACATTGTCAGAGGCCAGGCCTGAGGAGAGTTTGGAGCTGATGCATGAGCTGTGTCTGGCCTGTGTAAGTATTGCCCATTCTTTCAGTACCTGCAGTTCCTTGGAATGGTGCGGCACCTGTAAAAGGTTAATGAGCATAGAGACTTTTCAGCCATAATGCGCGTTACAGACAGACACTATACAGACACGGATAAACAGACAAGCAACATGCACGCTGCAGGCACACTACAGGTAGCAATTATTACTGCAGCTCCAGCACTCGGCTATCTTGCAGAAAACGTATATATATTTTTTCTGACTTGAGACACCATTTCTAAGTTCTATTTTAAAAAGCGGGAGAAAATTGTTTCTCAACAGTTTTTAGGTATACATATATATATATATATATATATATATATATACTTGGCTTGAGTTGCAACCAGATATTTATATCATCCTTTTCATTACAAGTCATTAGCAATCCCCTTAACTTTATTAGATAAATAGATCAATCAATCAATCAATCAATCTCAGTTGATTCTTTCCTTTTCAAAAAGCTTGATTTGCTTCCACCCCGAAAGCACTGATTTCACATTTCAGGCACCTTGCCTTCACTGTATTAGATAACATCTTTACTGCTAAAAATAAATCATGGTCCAAATCATCTGCAATAAATATTTTAAATAGATGCAAACTCTCTGAGCTATTAAAAGGTAAAGTGAAGACTTTTTGATGAACTCAAGTTTAAAAAAAAAAGAAATCGGACTGTCAGGTTTTCTAAAAATCCTAAATTATTTGCCTTCAAGATCGCATTCATTGCTCTATGAGACTCATCAAGCATTAATGTACATGCATTAATACTACCAAAATTGCAGAGGGCCTGCAGATAAAGAGTTCTTCCATTCCCAGTTTCATTTTTTAAACAATATCTTGCTATTTTTGCAGCACTCAACACTAATACAGAAGTAATCAAATTAGCATTAGTGGTTCATGTTGCAAACTTCAATTTGCATTGCTACAACATCAAAGTAAAAATATTTGCATATCATAAGTAAAAGAGGTGGGGTTTAAATTAATTTAGGGTCTCAAACAAAATTAAGTAGGCCCGGATGGTAAATTAAATGATAAATTGTTCACAAATATCAAAATTAAATATATTCATACTTTCAAAAAAATCCCAAGGCCTGTGTACTAAATGCTAATGAAATATGAATATTAGAAAAAGAATGGAATATGACAGTGCATATGGAAAATGTTGGGTTTCTCATATTCTGAGAATTCTGTTTTAATTTAATTCAGACTATTGTGTTTACAGCTATTTATAAAACAGAGTATGTAGGTGATAACTCAGAGTGTGTAGGTGATCATTTTCTTTCTATCTATCTGTCTATCTATTATCTTTTTATCTAGCATGATATTCTGAGTCTAATTATTCTCAATATTTCACCATGTAGGGAAATACAGTGACTTTGATATACTTGTTGGCATAAACATGCCAAATTAATGTGATTTCCAAAAATATACATTCCTCCTTTTAGCACATGGTATTTTCATGAAGTTTCCATCTGCTTATCACAATGACTAATGTTTTAATACTCCCTTCTTATGTGGAAATTCATTATGGCCAAAGTGGTAGAAACACAAAATTTTTATGTATGGGTATTTTTGTGCAACCCATGTCTATATGCTTTCCAAGGAAGTAACATGTTTTCAAAGCTGCAAATCTGTCCTTTAAAAATAATTCACATTCCTGCTTTAGCTCAGTCTCACCCTGACAATGACTTAGTGAATGACCAACACTCTCAGTATAATGCCTTCCCTAGAAATTAAATATTCCCTAATGTTTCCAGGAGGCATTATGTTCTTTCTTCCCCGGCACACACTCCTAAATTGCCTTAATATGAGAAGTATTCTCTAGATCATCAGTCTATAACTATGCACTGATTATTTATTTTGTTGTTTCATGTTCTAACATTTAAACCAAAACACGTTCCTGTGGTACTACTTTGCTGTGAAATATTTCTAAAAAATAAAATAATTAAATGTACTCAAATCTGTTTTATCTTTTAATCTGATGTGTGTATTGGAAAAGAAAGAAAATGCTATTTTATGAGACATTGTCATGATTTTAAACAATGTAACATAATTTGAGAAATGCTAATGAAAAAAAATTTCCCAGAGATACTATAAATAGTATCCACCACATTTTATAGCTACTAAATAAGGTTCACAAAGATAATTTGACATCTGTACTTGGAAACATTTGAGGTATTAGCCGGGTGTCCTCACAGAAAGGACATATAAATAAGTAAACAAGGAAAAGAAAGGATTTTCAAGTGGAAACTTGGAACAAAATATAGTTTATCATCTTCTTCTAACTTTTAACTTTCAAGCAATCTGTAAGTTAATTGCATAATATTCAGGTGGGTAAGCAAGCAAAATAATGAGTATTATGTTCAGTTATCCATGGAAGAATTTTTATCCTTGGATTAAGTTTTGTTATTGTTGCTATTGTTTTTTGTTTGTTTGTTTGCTTTTCCCTGTGAGTTGGAATAGAGGAGGATTTTGGAGTATAGTCAACAACATTGATTAGCTTTTTCCATGACAAAATCAGAAAGAAATGGACTGAAGAGTCAGTCTCTCTAACCTACAACCTATGAAACTGTATTTTCTATGTAGGTGTAAAGTATCATAATGTAGTAGTGTAGAATATTATGCCCAAAGACAAAGATATTTTCAAGGGCATTCTAATAATTTTACATTTTAGATACTAGAAATTGAATTGTTCAAAGATCACCTTTGTCATTGTTCAACCATTTCTTCATAATGACATTATAAAGTTATTTATTTGTTTGTTTATTGGCAGGGGGGGCAAGTGAAATAAGGATTGTCTATACATTTCTCAAAGGTTTTGATTTGCTACAATATCAATATAACAATGAATCATTTGATGATCTAAGTAGAAATAGCTTTTGTTTGTTTGTATGCTTTACCTAAGACCCTCATAGCTACCAACCATTTTTGTGAGATAATAATAATTCTATTCTCAGAAATATGAAGACAATTAAAAAAAAGACTAAATTGACCTTTTGAGAAGACAGGATGGAGATCTGAATATTAATGTAATCAGTAGCTGTCATTTAGAAGACAAGGAGAAATCCACTGCAGGCCAAACAAAACTGAAACTTAGATGTCTACAACTCAATAGAAATTATTAATAATAGAAGGGAGAATTCAACTTTAAAGAACTCAATATGGGAATTAAATCTTCTTTGTTTTTAGAAAGATTAAAAATACCCATCTCATATCTCTTAATTATTCCAGGTGGAAATTATGAAGTTTTCCAAGATGATTCTCACATAGGACTAAGCTCTTGTTTAAGCAGGTCACAATAATTAGCACATCCTTGGATGATGACATTTTGCATTGAAAACCATTGTAGTTTGTTGCAGGATAGGAAGATGGCAGTACATCGATTTGTTGTAGTTTTAAGACTACACAGGCTAGAAAATAAAGTTAGATGAAAAGTAGTGGGCTGTTCAAGATTCGATAGCTCAAACTTTCCTGCTGCAAATGAGAACACTGCAGACAAAAGGGTTAATGCTTTGTTCAGGGTCACACATCCTGCAGCAGCGCTGGGATTCGATCTCAGGTGTACTAATTCCAAGAATTGGGAATGATGTTTATTTCAATGTGAGAACTGAGTAAGCCAAAGGATATTCAACTGAGATGGGTGAAGGTCTAGTCTCTGATAGGCACTGTGTATCATACTTTATAGACATTTGCAAGAAATGGAAGATTCAAGACCAAATCTAGAATTCCTAATCCAGCACTCCTTTTGTATGTATTCACAGTGGCAATGGCAGACAAACACTCCACTTGCACAGATTCCTGGATGTTTAAAAGAGAGAATCCAAGAACCCAAGAATGACATTTTGAAGATTTTGTTTCAGTGTAGTCTCTAGTGATAACGTATGACTTTGTGTTAAAACTAACCTTTGCATATTGATCCCTCAAAGAATAGTCATGCAATTATTTTTTTGTATTTTCTATACTTTTATTAATTGATGTATTTCAACTTTAAAAAAAAACAATTAACGTTTATTTATTTGAGAGAGAGAGAGAGCAAGTAGGGGAGGGGCAGAGAAAGAGGCAGACACAGAATTCAAAGCAGGCTCCAAGCCTACAGCACAGAGCCCAATGTGGGGCTCCACAAACTGTGAGATCATGACTTGAGCCAAAGTCGGATGTTTAACTGACTGAGCCACTCAGGCACCCCAATGTATTTGAACTTCAAGTGTGTTTTACTGATTCCCTTAACCCTCAGCTCTGTAAACAACGAACATAATTGTTTTCTCAAGTGCGTCAATCTTAGCACAATAGATACTACTGTGAGATCACTACTTCCTACTGCAAGAAGCCCTAGTCTAGGCAGTCCCATGAATTTACCATAGAGCCAGTGGCATGCTCTATAAACCTACACAAAGACTTTCTTCGACTCAGTGGCGTGGGGCACTCCGACATCACTGAATATCAACAGACAAACGGAAATATACTGTTACAATGCTATTATTAGCATTTATAACAGCTCCAGTGCTCTTGATAAATGAAGCCACATTAATTAGTTTCAAGATCTTATTCTCACTTTGGCATATCCAGTAGCACTTCTGAACATGCAATTAAAATATTTCAAAATGTCACTTATGTTTCCATTCTACAAGAAATGCATACTGATTATGGCCCCTTGATTTGGACTAGGTCACATAGATATCTGTCAACATTCTAAGGGTTAAGAAATCTCACCTGCGTTGCTTGCGATACAAACTGATGAGACATAAAACCATCAGTGATCGTGCAAATGTACAACAGCAGTCGTTTTCTGAGTCAGAAATGTTTGCTGTTACATAATCTGGTTACAGGTTTAATCCTGGTAAGTTGGCTTTCCTGTTATTTTGGAAAATGTAAATTCAGTGAGGAGTTTTGATGGCAATCAGTGAAAACAGACCTTTTTTGACATTCCATAAGTTAAGTTAGCTCTTTATGAAACAAATAGCATAGTTGATTTCGAGGTTAGATGGTAGTCCATGCAGTGACTTTAAGACAAATTATCACTGTCCCTTAAATATTTGGAGATTATTTTTCATCTTGGTCCAATGAATACGAAACATACTTTGGTTCATACTAAACATAGCTTAATTCTTTTAATGTTTATTTATTTTTTTTGGGGGGGAAAGGGGCAGAGAGAGGGAGATACAGAATCTGAAGCAGGCTCCAGGCTCTGAGCTGTCAGCACAGATCCCGATGTGGGGCTTGAATCTATGAACCTTGAGATTATGACCTGAGCCGAAGTTGGATGCTTAACGGACTAAGCCACCCAGATGTCCCATACTAAGCATAGTTGAAAATGAGATAGTTACTTTTTTTTTCCTTTTCCTTTTTTCCATTTTTAGCTTTTCTTTTCAGAAAGCTAAATTACAGATTAGATGGGATGAAGCTAGAGATTAGTAAATACATGCATACATATAGATATGTGTGCATATAAAATAAATGGTATAATCTTTTTTTTCCAAGTTGTCTGGCCAGTGTAGGTCCACCTTGACTTCTTGTGTAGAAGTAGTCAGGGACCAAAGTAAAGCTACAAAAGAAGCCCCCGCAGCTACCCTCGTGATCCTAGCAAGAGTCTACAGATGTCTGGATAGCCGTAAAGGCAGGAATGTTCCAGGTGCTATCAGAACTAGACCCAAGTGTTCGTCCTATCCTGGAGATGCGAAAGACAGCAGAAGAGGTGGCGGAAGGAGAAGAACAGATGGGAACATTACTGTCAAATGTGCGTGAGGTCAGTAAAGTAGCTGGAAAAAAAGAAACAAACAAACAGAAATTCTGACATCCTCGATGGCGTCTTAACGCATAACGTAGAACAGGTCATAAAAATTACGCAAAGGGTTAGGAGTGATTTTGCTAATTAATTTGAAGAGGGATTTCAGAAGAAGTCTGGGTGGCAATGATAGCTTTGGTCAGAAAATCAAATCAGTCCTCGGTGTCAGGCTTTAATGGCACCAGCGTTCTGTCTCCTCTTGGTGAGAACGTACTGTGGGCTCTCCTGAGAGAAAACTCCAGAATGTAAGCAGATCTGCCAGGAAAAGGGAGGTGAAGGCGTGATGTGAGCAAAATCTGAGAGGGAAGTTGTAGGTGGGAGAATGTGCTGGAAAGGCTTGTGAAGTTCTTCTAAGGAGAGATGTTCAGGAAAGTGAGAACAAACTAGAGCATGACTCAACCTTCCTCCCCATTCTTCCTCTGCACAATGGCCTTTGCTCTGCTGCCCCTGCAGCCCTCCGTCCATGCACCACCAATAGAAACAGAACTGAGCCTGGCCCACAAAGGTGAATGGTACTCAAAAGTGTAAGAGAGATGAATTCTGACTGCCTCTATGCGGGGAAAAAAAAGAAGAAGAAGAAGAAGAAGAAGAGAGCTAACATTTGAAAAAAAGAAAACCTCGGTGACATAGAGCGCAAAGCATTTTCCGTATCAGATCGGCATTGGCATCAGAAGTCTTCACATACAGGATCAAGGTTAAGAAGGGTGAAGACCGAATCCTTTATTATTCTTGGATGCTGTATTATAATACATAAACTGATATATTCTATTAATTTAAAAGAGGATCTTCGAGGAGCTTGTACTTTATTCAGCGATAGAAGAGGGGCTTTTTATTGTCTAAAATTGATTTGATTTCTAATAAAATATTTGCTTCAACCTTGGGCAGCAAGGCAGCAGATAGTTCAATGTGAGACAGTAATATTATGAAAAATTGTGATTTTTTTTCATGCAGCTCAAAGCCTCCTGTGTTATCCATCAAATTCATTTCCCTTGTAACTAAATCTGTCATAAATCTAGGCATCCAAAAATGAAATATGTTTCCTAACAATAATCTACTGTCAATAAACTTAATAAAGCCTTTAAATGATACAACACTTTCTGGTGGTTTTAAAATGCTTCACAAATAAATTATTGATCCTGGTAGTTAATGGTGATATTAATAGTAATTATATTAATAGCAAATACGAAAATTAGGTATGGGCGAGGGTTAATTTGTTCCAGCCATTGGAGCTCTATTTTTCTTTTAATCTTTCATGATTATAAGCAAACAAAATAATAGGTAAATGCATATTCTGCTAGAATTTTTATATATTTATATATTTAGTCTATGTGAAATAAACCAAAATTGATTCCATTTTTAAAAATTTAAGAATTGCTGAAAAATTTGAGGTAGCTTTTAGGAATTAAAAGAATAAACAGTTTTCAGGGGCGCCTGTGTGGCTCAGTCGGTTGAGCATCCGACTTCAGCTCAGGTCAAGATCTCACAGCTCTTGGGTTCAAGCCCCGTGCCTGCCTTGGTGCTGACAGCTCTGAGCCTGGAGCCTGCTTCGGATTCTGTGTCTCCCTCCCTCTCTGACCCTAACCCACTTGCATTCTGTCTCTGTCTCTCTCAAAAATAAATAAACATTTTTAAAATTTTTAAAAAAGAATAAACAGTTTTAATTACAACTACAATTGCTACAATGAATCGATCACTTGTATCTGGGTGAGTAGGATACCCTACATTCACTTTTTCTTTATAAGCCTTGTGTTTTCTTCTTTTCAGAATCCACTGGAGAAAACATAATATGAATATTGAAATTAGAAACAGTTCTTACTGTTCATGTTTGGCTTCATCTTATATCTTACATTATCTATTGCCTAGATAAATTGCATTAAGCATGTAAAGAGAACCCATGTTTGTCCCTAGTAGCTGAATACACTCTCTCCAAAAAAACAAAAAACAAACAAACAAACAAAAAAACCTACACTACTTATAACATCTCGGTTTTAATATTGATCTTGTAAGTTTCAGATTAGGGCGTTTGAATTATTGGTCTGATATTTAGGAAAATGTGTATTTTGTTACCAGAAAGCTCTCATGTAAATAGTCATGTTGAATACTTTTATGCCTAATGTTATTTTACTTGAGACTCATAAGGTGTTAAGTGAATATTAACACCCTACATTTTCTTAAAGAAAGAAGCATATTTAGCCTTTATATGAGGAAACAAAGAAATCAGAAGGTTACTTATTCCTAAAAACTATTAACACTGCTGGCCTAATAGTCCAAACAAAGGAGGTAAAGTTGTTGAAACTGTTCCTATCACTGTGACAACAATTCTCTTTTATAGCAATGTCTCAACCTATTCTCAGGGTGGGGGTTATGATGCCATACCTGTGTATAGGAAAATAAACATCATCAGACTGAGGGTTGTGAATAAAAACTCCCTGTAAGGTAACAGATGAAACGGTCTGTGTGGAATGAACATTCACTATTGAAAACTCTGGTCCAATAAGCACTAAAGAACGTAATTCATTTTATGCATGCTTGTGATCAGATACTGGAAGAGATACAAAGGTAACAAAATAGTGCCTGACTTCAAGGGCCCTTGCATCTAATTGGACATCAAAACGTCTGGAAGTGAGAAGTAACAATATTAGGCAAGGAGCATAAAATAAAGACTGGAATTACAGATCATATGATATTGCCTGCCTTATGTGCATGCCAGAAGGGTATTGTTTCAGAGTGAGAGAAGATTCTGGTGCGGTTTGGAAGGGAACATACTTTCTGTTTTCGTATCACTGTATATTACAAATGTCAAACCACGTTTGACCTATGAGTGAGAGTCAATCGGTACTGGAGCTTGTAACATTGATCATCTCATTGTTTATTATCATCTCTAACATTTTCTTATTTAGCAAAAGGGTTAAACAAATTATCAGTCAAAGGTTAAGCTTTAATTTCGGGTCGTGCCAAAATACTTTTTAAGGGAGCATTCCTTCAAAGTATTTGACGATGCACTAATCTTTCCTCACCCATAAAAATTGTTATTAGCTAGAAGTGTCCCAAATATGATTTGTTTTGTGGTTTTGTTTAATAATGACATTATTTGTATTAATGTCCAGAGATAATAATTTCTCTTGCCATATTTAAGATGCCTGTCTATTCCTTTATTTAATTTCAGTGAAAACTGACTATTATTTACCAAAGAGTGAAAAAAAAAATCTTTAATTTTTGACAAACATTCATAGGTAGTATATTAATTATGGATGTATTTCATTATAGATATTACTAAAGCAACGAAGCATATGGACTCTTATTAAGTGCCAGATATTACTGCATAATGTAATTCGTACTTTTAACCCTCACACAAACTTTGAACATACTATTATTCCAATTTTTATTGCAAATAATGAAATCAAAGCTCACAAAGTTTAACTTGCCTGAGATCACATAGCTAAGTAAAGATTTGAACATAGGCGAATTTGAACCAAATCATAATTTCCCACTAAATCACAGCACTTTTCAATACAAAAATATTTTCATCAATGAAAGTGTTTATATCCTGCTGACGGCAGCGTTGTGTGGATTGTCAAGCTAATGCTAAGATTCTACTGTTGGAGGTTTGAAATAATCCTTACCTGGAATGTAGCACAGAAACAGTATTTGGAAAATAATCAGTGATCTATAATCATTTCATTTTATAGATGAGAAAATTAAGGCTCAAAAAGGAAAAGTCTATTGCCCAAGTTCACAGGCATTCTGAAGATTGAGCCAGAATTGAAAAAAACAGTTCTCCTGAGTAGTAACAGCTGCCAAAAATTTAAAAGATGTTTTCTTGGGGCGCCTGGGTGGCGCAGTCAGTTAAGCTTTGGACTTTGGCTCAGGTCATGATTTCACAGTTCGTGGGTTCGAGCCCCTCATTGGACTCTGGCTGACAGTTCAGAGCCTGGAGCCTGCTTCAGATTCTCTCTCTTACTCTCTCAAAAATAAATAAACATTAGATTTTTTTCTTATGTATTCGTAAGATAAGAAAGTCCGGACCTGTGAACTCAAGTTTTTAAACAAATGTCCCTAATGTAAATTGGGCCCTACATATAATGACCTTTTGGGTGATGCTCATAAAATATGGCCAAGCAGCAAAGAAAATTCAGAGTACGCAAGAAAAATAAAGAGCTAGAAAATTTCCGATTTATAGGAAGACGTGGCACCATGCTGACCACCATATTATTTAACTACCAAATAATATTCATTTCAAAATGGCCTACAGGGGTCTTTAAGAGGCAAAAGACAATTGTTCAAAGTTCTTCACTCATTAAAAGCACCTGATTAGGTGACTTGCCAGAGTTACCCAGGGAGCAGGGAAGAAAGAAAGGCCCAGAATTTAGGCTGTATGATAAAGAGCCACACAGGCCTCCATGGAACCTCCCGGCCTCTCACTGTCATGAGGAAAAGACCAAATGAGTGACTGGAATCCTGAAGTGGAATTTAGATAGATAATTTCTGAGAACAACACAGTGCCAGAAGATGTACCCTTGGTGATATCCCTTAATATGCCACCATATTCCAAAGCTGGCTGAAATAGAAGTCATATTCTCCACAGGCATGCACCCCACCCAGATATGGGAGGCAAGGGGAGAGGGGAAAAAAAACAAATCTTATCTTGTCTCCAGAAGTCTTCCATTTGTAGATAAGGCAGGTCCTACCCTGACTTCAAAACGCCTAATTGAGGACTCCACAGACAGAAGTGGGCCAAATTCTCTGGGGAATGAGGTAAGGGGACAGAAGAAAATGGGGAGAGGGGCTGAGAAGATTTAGGACATATGCAAAGGTGACAAAAATAAAATAATCTAGTGTTGGAAGAATCTGGGTGTTAGTTCTAACTTTTACAAATATGAAAACGGACCTAAATATTGCTAGGACATTTTGTCATATCTGTGTATACAGGAGGCTTTTAAAGAAAAATATAAGTGCCTGCTTATGTACCAATATTGTGTATTTACTACAGATAGAAGTATTTAAAATAAAAATGTATCTAGACAAGTAAAATAATCAACCACACATTTTCATTGGCAATGGCTATTTACAAATAAGCACAGCATGGACTTAAATAATTTGCTATTGCTTATGAAACTAAATTTAGTAAATTAGTTTGATTTAGTTTAGTAATTATACAGTTTCCAGATGAGCTACTGATGATTTTTAATGAAATAAAACAATTCTCACTTCCTGCCCTTGAAAACCAAGACTTATAATTGTTTTCTCTTATTAGACAGTGACTTTTGTTCTAATTCTTGGCAAGAACGAGATTAGAAATAGGTAATAAGATCTTGTCAATGGCAACCAAACATTTCCCCATAGCGTTGCATTTTCTGGCTTTTCTTTAAGCATTTTATATCGAAAGTAGAAATAAATCCTCCTGAAGGTGCTAAAAATCAGTTTGAGATTTAAGAGATTAATTTTTGGAAACTTTAGGGATGAAACCCACTGATACTGTGATTTGTAGTTGTTAACCAGAGAAATCCTAACAGTGAAGAGATGAGCATTTACGAATGACCACACTATGAGGATTGTATATTCTTTCAATGTAAGACAAATGTTCACCTGCAAAGGTAGGGATTTATCAGGGCCAAAAGGCATTGAAAGACAAAATGGAAAAGCTGCAGGGGGTCTGTGGCCAGAGACCAAAGGACGGCCTGGGAAACACTGAAATTTCTATCTGGTTTAAAAACACTCAGTGAGGTGTAGGGTGGGGCAGCTTTAACATTCACAGACCATGAGTGTTGATAAAGTTTAAAATCACTGCAGTTTCTGAAAAGTCAAAAGGTGTTTTCACTATTGCAATATGAAAAAGCAAATCAACATGGATGGAACTGGAGAGTGTGATGCTAAGTGAAATAAGTCATACAGAGAAAGACAGATACCATATGTTTTCACTCTTATGTGGATCCTTAGAAACTTAACAGAAGAACATGGCAGAGGGGGAGGGAGAAAATAAAAAAATTAGAGAGGGAGGGAGCCAAACCATAAGAGACTCTTAAAAACTAAGAATAAACTGAGGGTTGATGGGGGGTGGGAGGGCAGGGAGGGTGGGTGATGGGCATTGAGGAGGGCACCTGTTGGGATGAGCACTCGGTGTTGTATGGAAACCAATTTGACAATAAATTTCATATTAAAAAAAAAAAAGGCAAATCAAGGCTAAGCTGCTATCAGAATATCAAAAGTGTTCAGTAGTTAAAAATGAATGAATGAATGAATGAATGAATGAAACAAATTGGGAAAACTAACATCTTGTTTTGTAAAATGCACATACCTTAAAAACGTAAGAAAACTGGGCATAGGTAATATCTCTGAAGAACGTCTGCTGATGATCATTTGAACATTTAGCGTCAGTCTTCCTGGGATACAGAAGACCATGGAGAATATCCGGTGGTTTTTGTATGACTAGAAGTAGTTTGGGATAACAATGATCTTCTCTTTGTAAAGGAGGGGCACATATTTGTGGAGAAAAATGATTCTGATGATTCTGAATAGGTAGTATTACTCCATTTTTAGGACATTCCAAAGTGATATGTTCTCTCTGGGAATCTTTTTCATGGCCGTTTGGTAGGCCAACCTATGAGTGGTTTGAGGCAGTCAGCATTAAATAAAATTTAAGACTTCCCCAGTTCTCCCTTCCCATACAGGGGAGGGGAGACAGCAAGAGGGAGAGAGAGAGAGACAGAGACAGAGGGAATGAAAGGCAAAGAGCAGAAAGAATTTGAAAAGTACTGCTTGTCTCTATTTCTCTGAGGATTGTCTGAACTAGAATTAGAATTAGAACTAGAACTAATTAGAACTAGAACAAGAACTAGAATTAGAAGTGGCGCCTGAAGATGGAACTGAATGGTTCCATCTCGTCCCAAAACTTGAACGGATGAAACTTGAGCTGCCTCTTAGGGATGAACAAAGAGAGTGGTTGAGACAGAAACTACTCTTGGTGAAGATGCTGTAAAGATTATTGAAATGACAGCAAAGTATTTAGAATAATATTACATAAACTTAGTTGATAAAGCAGGGATAGGTTTGGAGAGGACTGATTTCTCTCAGGATTGTCTGCCCCTCGAAATCTCTCTGCTGACAGAGGGCTAACGGCACCAAAGTCAGCCAGTCACAGGCTACCCAAGTGCAGTGTGGCTGCCTTCTTGACCTGATGGTTCTTTCCAGAGACACATAATCTACGTACTGAACTTAAGTTATTTATTTATTTATTTTAAAGAGAGAGACAGTGAGCACAAACAGGGGAGGGGCAGAGGAAGAGGGAGAGAGAAAATCCCAGGCAGGCTGAACTCTCAGCGCAGAGCCTGATGCACGGCTCCATCCCACGACCCTGGGATCATGACCTGAACTGAAATCAAGAGTAGGACCAACTGAGCCACCCAGGCGCCCCTGAACTTAAGCTATTAAGAGTGAGAAAGACGGTGAGAGAAATATAAGCCAACTAAATAAGGAGGCTCTTTCTTTTGTAGCTGTTACTAATTCCTCTCAGCTTACTGCCTGCCTCCCTCAACAGCTCTGCCTCCAAAGCAGCCACCATAAGGTATCTTAAAAAAAGGAGTGATACTCCAGCATTTTTGAAATATTTGCTTACATTAAATATGGCCCGACTTTAGAGACCTCTGAGTGGGGCTATCCTTTCCAAAGGAGATTGTAAAATACTAACTCACATTCTTAATTTGTCTTGGCACTCCTGGATATTTTGGTTAATTATCAGAAATTAGCTTGAGGGAAAGATTAATCTTTGTATGTAGCCAACACACAACTGGTAGTTTCTAGTTAGTGAAGCCCCATGACAGCTTCCACCACGTCTTATCTTTATCAAGAAAAATGGGACGCTTATGTGGTGAAAGCACCTGTAAGCCAATTTAGTTCATTAAATATCTAACTTTGGTTATGAAGTAAAGAAGTCTTGAATTAAAAAAAAAATCTTTCATATTTAGTGAGAAAGGATTAAGTTTTTATGGAAAATTTCTGTGTTGTTTTCCTCCCCAGATGACCAGAAGTATTATTTCTAGTAATCAAAGAGAGGAATTCACATTTAAATAACAAAGAAAAGGGCACCTGGGTGACTCAGCCAGTTAAGCATTGGACTTGGGCTCAGGTCATGAGCTCACGGTTCACAGGTTCCAGCCCTCATCGGGCTCTGTGCTGCCAGCTCAGAGCCTGGAGCCTGCTTCAGATTCTGTGTCTCCCTCTCTGCCCCTCTCATGTTCATTCTCTGTCTTTCTCTCAAAGATACATAATAAATATTTAAAAAATAAGAAGGAAAGAAAAAAAGAAAGAGAAAGAAAGAAAGAGGAAAGAAAGAAAGAAAGAAAGAAAGAAAGAAAGAAAGAAAGAAAAGAAAGAGAGAGAGAAAGAAAGAAAAAGGAAAAGTGCAATGATCAGATTTCACCTACTGACACCAGAATTTAGGACTTGGCAAGAGAAACAGGAAGGTATCTAGGAGCACTTTTCCTTCAATGCAATTCTAGAGCACAGCTGGGCTAAGTGACAGGGGTATCCGCCCCAAGTCTGCACCTTCCACCCCCACGAACACCCCGTGCCATTGCTGTTGTGCTAGAGATTGAACGAGCCTTGCTTTTTCTAGAAGTCAGAAGATGAATTCACATAAATGCAAGAAGCAACATTTTCCAGCAAATTTCAGGTTGTATTTTTTTTTTTTTCTTAGAAGGAAAGCAACTCAATCCATTTGGGTAATTTTTCCAAGGCAAAATTGAGAGGTATTATAATAGAAACTACTAAAATTTCTACCCTCAAGTACACTCTGGATAAAAAAAGGGATCTGAACTAAGTTTAAAAAAAAAAAAAAGGGAAGAGGAGGAAGAATTAGAATCTGTCCTCTAGTACCACAGTGGTGCTGGTACATCTTCTCCAGGGCCGTTTTGCTCCATACTTTCCTCCTTTCACCCACTACCCTCCTGCCCACTACCCGCCATTACCACCATCATTCTCTCTTCCTTTAGCGCATTCAATTTTTTGTCTCCTGCCTCAAGTCTCAATTGCTATTTTCTTTTTCTTTTGGCATGCAACTAAACCAATCCACCTAAAAATTCCAATAAGGTATTTTTCTATCCAAGAACTGCGGGCAATCCTTCGCCATACTCAAAGTTAAACCTCAAGGGGTCTGTGTTTTAATCCTAACACATTTATCCAAATTCATCTCCCTAAATAATGCTCTCTCCAAACTAATCTCCCCTCTGATTGCAAACATGTCACAGAATTTCTCAAACTGTTCCTATGCTCACTCTTTGAGTGCCTACCATTTGCCCCTTTACCCATCCAAAATGCATTGAGTTTGGAGTTCCAGGCTGCTTGTGGTGTTTCCCATAATCTCTCCCTACTCTGCCCATTATTTTTAATTTTGATTTTTATCTATACCATACCCTTGGCCACTTAAAAGCAAATTTACTATGCGTTTAATTAGTGTCCAAAAATATACTCCCATATATCTTAGGGAATTTGTTTCTGGATGTCTTATTTCTTCAATCGTGTCATCTTTTGAGAGGTCAGCAAAGACATCTACCATTTGCTCAAATCTCTTAGTAACTCTGAGTATTCATCTCTTATCTAGTAAGTGTTCGAGAGATTTTTTTAAATTTTATTTATATATATATATTTTTTTAATGTTTATTTGAAAGAAAGAGAGAGAGCGAGCGGGTGAGGGCAGAGAGGGAGACGCAGAATCCGAGGCAGACTCTAGGCTGTGAGCTGTCTGCACAGAGCCCAATGCGGGGCTCGAACACGAACCACCACGACCTGAGCCAAAGTCGGATGTTTAACTTTCTGAGTCACCCGGGAGCCCCTCAAGAAACACTTGTAAGAGTGAAAGTGTCTATGCTAGTAGGAAATAAACATGATGGCAAACAAGTTGGCGAGAGATATATTTTAGAATTTGTTCAATTTGAAGTCGAGTGTGAGTTTGTGCTGACAAGTGAGTTCAAGTCTGAGGGGTGGGGTGGGTGGAGCACAGATGAGATGGACCAGGCTTGATTGTGCCTAAGTAATTATATATCATGCTGGTAGGTAGAAAGCTTTGGGCGTGGGATGATGTGGGTGAGACCAGTGATTTTACAAGCAAAATAAGATCTGTGAGATGTAACTGAGTTTGAAAGATTATTTGTGCTGCGGAGGACAACAGCCTTAAAAATAGGTTGGGCGTTATAATAGTTTTAATGACCTCAATCTTCCTAAGAGTGATATGCTCCTCGGAAGCCCTGTGACACATACCTACGTCATAAACTGAGTCCCTGAATTTTACTGTAGTAAGGGACTTTGATGGGTCACACGAAACTTCTTTATTTTCTAGATGACAGTGGCCTCCTGATGTTTCCCTCTTAGAGTCACTGCCTTAACTGTAGGAGAGACTTAGAATAGTGATAGTGTCTGTGGGGGTGGGAAACTACACACGAAGCATAAAACAACAAAACAAAACAAAACAAAACAAAACAAAACAAAACAAAACAAAAAAACAAGCATACCTGCTTTGTTGTGCTTTGCTTTATTGCACTTCACAGGTACTGCTTTTTTTTTTTTTTTTTCTACAAATTGAGGGTTTATAGCAACCCTGCACTAAGCTAGTTTATGGGCACCATATTTCCAAGATCGGTTGCTCCCTTTGTGTCTCTGCGCCATATTTTGGTAATTCTTGCAATATTTCAAAGTTTTTCATTATGACCAAATTTGGCATGCTGATTTTGATGCTACTACTGTAATTGTTTTGGGGGGCCATGAACCATGCCCGTATAAGATGGTGAACAGAATCAACGGATGTGTGTGATGGGACACTTGGGTGGCTCAGTCGGTTGGGCGTCCGACTTCAGCTCTGGTCATGATTTCGAGCCTCGCATCGGGCTCTGTGCGGACAGCTCAGAGCCTGGAGCCTGTTTCAGGTTGTGTGTCTCCCTCTCTCGCTGCCCCACCCCCTCTCACACTCTGTCTCTATCTCCTCAAAAATAAATAAACAATTTTTTTTTTAAATAAATGTGTGTGTTCTGACTGCTCCATCAATCAGCCGTTTCCCTCTCTCTCTCCCTCTCCTCAGGACTCCCTATTCCCTGAGAGGCAACGATATTGAAAATGGGCCAATTAAGAACCCTACCATGGCCTCTAAGTGTTCAAGTGAAAGGAAGAGTCACAGGTTTCTAACTTTAAGTCAAAAGCTAGAAATGATTAAGCTTAGTGAGGAAGACACATTGAGAGCCACGACATGTCAAAACTAGGCCTCTTGTACCAGTTAGCCAAGCTGTGGAGGCAAAGGAAGAGTTCTTGAGGGAAATTAAATGTGCCACTCCAGGGAACACACAAATGATAAGAAAGTTGATTTGGAGAAAGTCTGAGTGGTCTGGATAGAAGATTAAAGCAGCCATAACATTCCCTTCAGCCAAAGCCCAATCTAGAACAAGACCCTGACTCTCTTCAATTCTGTGAAGGCTGAGAAAGGTGAAGAAGCTGCAGAAGAAAAGTCTGAAGCTAACAGAGGTTGGTTCGTGAGGTTTAAGTAAAGGAGCCGTCTGTATAATACAAAAGTGCACGGTAAAGTGAGGGGACGCCAATGTAAAAACTGCAGCAAGTTATACAGAAAATCTCACTAAGATCATTAATGAAGGCGACTAAACAACAGATTTTCAATGTCGATGAAACAACCTTCTTTTAGAAGAAGGTGTCATGTAAGACTCACATAGCTAAGGAAGAGGAATCAATGCTTGGCTTCAAAAGACAGGCTGACTCTCTTTTAGGGGCTAATGTCGCTGAGGACTTTCCGTTGAAGGCAATGTTCATTTACCATTCCAAAAATCTTAAAGCCCTTAAGAATGATGCTAAATCTACCCTGCCTGTGCTCTATAAACAGAACAACAAAGCCTGCCTGACAGCACATTTGTTTACAACATGGTTTACTGAATATTTTAAACCCACTGTTGAAATGTACTGCTCAGGAAAAAAAAAAAAGATTCTTTTCTAAATATTGCTGCTCATTGACAATGCATCTGGTCACCTAAGCGCTCTGATGGAACTGGATGAGATTAACATAGTTTTCATGCCTGATAACATAAAATCCATCCTGTATCCCATGGATTGAGGAATAATTTTGAGTTTCAAGTCTTATTGTTTAAGAAATACCTTTTGCAGCTACAGCTGCTGCAGACAGTGATTCGCCTGATGGATCTGGGCAAAGTAAATTGCAAACCTTCTGGAAAGAATTAATCATTTTAGATGCCATGAAGAACATTCATGATTCATGGGAAGAGATCAAAATATCAACATTCATAGGAGTTTGGAGGGAGTTGATTCCAACCCTCACAGTGGAGGAAGTAACTGCAGATGTGGTAGAAACAGCAAAAACTAGAATGAGCAGTGAAGCCTGAAGATGGAACCGAATGGTTCCATCTGGTGATAAGACCTGAACAGATCAAGCCTGAGCTGCCTCTTCGGGAGGAACAAAGAGAGTTGAGAAGGAAGCTACTCTCAGTGGAGACACTGTAAAGATTACTGCAATGACAACAAAATATTTAGGACATCACATAAACTGAGTTGATAAGGCAGGGACGGGGTTGGAGACGACTGATTCCCATTATGACAAAAAGTTCTACCGCGGGCAAAATGCTATCAGAAGCATCGCATGCTACAGAGACATTTTTCATGAAAGGAAGAGTCCACGGATGTGCCAGATTTCACAATCGTCCTCCTTTAAGAAGTTGCCACAGCCACCCCAACCTTCAGCAACTACCACCCTGATCAGTCAGTGGCCATCAACACCCATGACCCTCCAAGAGCCTCCACCAGCAAAAAGACTGACTCGCTGAAAGCTCAGATAATGCTTAGCATTTATAACAGTATTTTCAAGTTAAGGTATTTACAGGGCATTTTTCTTTTTTAGTCATCGTGCTACTACACATTTAAAAGACTACAGTATGGTGTAAACATATGTACTCGGAAACCTAAAATATCCATTTAATTCACTTGACTTGCTTTATTGCAGTGGTCTGGAAAGCAAACCACACTATCTCTGAAGTATGCCTGTAAAATTAAAAGTTAACTGTACCAAACCAGCTGACTGACTCACATCAAAAGAAACACTGTGTTAAATCATCATCATAGCCCACAGATTTTAGCCACTGCAAACGTAACATTGGTATTCAGAAAAAGAAAAGTTGGCACACTTTTCATTTCCATAATAAGATTTCTGACAAAGAAAGAATGATTTTAGTTATAGAGAGACTTTTTCTTTTGTCTTAAAATGAGTCATATGAGTAACATGTATTATCACCGAGGCCGGGGCTTCTTAGATTTTCCGTAAATGTTAGGCAAATTATAAATAAAGCCTCTTCAATATTTTACCATTCAGATGAACTTTGTAGCTTACCATTTTAATCAGCATTGACTTTTTTAGGGAGAACTAATCGTTCACGTGGCGGCCACCAGCCCCTCGCTGAAAGGAGATATTGACATAAAGTTTACCAGTGATTGTGCATCTTGGTCAAAAATGTTTGAAAACCACTGACAAGGATGCTGGTTTCAACAAAGAAAGGCAGAGAGAGAGAGAGAGAGAGAGAGAGACAAAAACAGATTGATTCTGATTCAAAATTGGGGGGGTGGAGGGGGCAGGGATCTACAATTTTAATAAGGTGATTCTGATGCAGATGGCCTGAGGACTACATTTTAAGAAACACTGGTCAAGTTGACAGTCACCAATAAAGCTGGAATTACCGAGTCACAATTACCTGGGATTTTTTAAAGAAATAATCCTGCCTAAACTTGATTTACATAAACACGCAGCAGGTGTTTAGGTTTATTTTCTTACTGCTTTGCTGCCAGAATTTGCAGTGTAATTGGAGCCTTGGTTTCAGTCTACTTGGGGATGTTTTGTTTCGTTTCGATTTGTTTCCCCAGATTGAGAAACCCGA
Organism: Lynx rufus; assembly: GCF_022079265.1. Lineage (NCBI taxonomy): Eukaryota > Metazoa > Chordata > Mammalia > Carnivora > Felidae > Lynx > Lynx rufus. The sequence goes on along the minus strand of NW_025814845.1, from coordinate 22,315,401 downwards.
ATATAACCTCTGTTAGTTCTTTCTTAAGGCTTCTCTGACTGTATAGGCATTTAGTTTATACAAGAAAGTTAAGAAACTCAGAAGCAAACTTTCCTTAAGAGCTATGATGGTTTACCTTCCAACTCAACACAGCTCTACCTTCTCAATCAGCTCTCGAAGGGAATTCTTTTGAGTATTTCTAATAATGTAGATCTGATAACTTCAAAAAGTAGACGATTCTATATTTGGGTTACCTGAATTTTGCTAATGAGGTGCACATAATATTCCTTCCCAGGACTTTACCCACCAAACCACGGGACCACTGACCTTAGAGGCGGAAGTGTCATTTGTGTTTGAAACTACCTTACACTTTGCAAATAAGGAGCCTGAAGCTTAGCAAGATGAAGCGACTTTCACTACTTCACAAAACAGCATCTGAAAACCTGGACTCTTAATACTTTATACTACAATGACGCCTTTTTATCTATTGTTCTGTAGCTGTAGAAAATATTCTAAACCCGTCTTCCACCCGACAAATCGAGTTAACAGTTGGCAATATGTTTTGTAAACCAGTATTGATTGTCTGGGATACTTAGAATTAGTAAAGAAAACGGTGCTTTCTCTTCATCTTCTAAGAAGTAATAGGAGAAAAAAAAAAGTGTCTGGTACTTAAAATGTGTCATTCAACTCCTATAAAGTATTATTTGTGCCAGGAAGAAAGTGGAGCTACCGTTTCGTCACACTTCTGTGCTGTGTAATTTACAACAAAATTACAGCATGAGTCTATTTCAAAATTGTTATTAATAAAAGCCCATTGGTATAGCACTTACTATGTGCCTAAGTCACTTCGTGAAGGAAATGTGTGCAACACAATGCACGGGGTTCCGACTGTGTGGTCTGACCACCTGGGTGAAAGTATTTGGATGAATTTTGGAAATTTTGAAACCATGTGGCTGAACTTTGGAAAATCCGGGTGAAGTAATGATCCTGAACCTCGATTTCCTCAGGTGTAAAATGAGGACAATATCACTGTGGTGATGATTAAGTTAACGTAATTCAGAGAGCAGAGTCTAGCACACGGGAGGTGATTGATGATCAGCAGTTAGTTTTTTAATTCAGGCAAAAGCTCTGTGAAAAGAGATGCTCAGTGAGGTCACTTAAGCGTCTAACGACACTCAGCTCGGAAGCATAATAGATGAGGTCTGAGCAGGAGTCTGTTTGAGTCTAATGTCTATAATTTTATTCCCTATGGATATTTATTTGTTTGTTTTACTTATTTAATAAAGTTTATTTTTGAGAGAGATAGAGATAGCGTGAGCGGGGAAGGGCAGAGAGAGAGAAGGAGAGAGAGAATCCCAAGCAGCTTCTGCACTGTCCTCGCAGAGCCCGATGTAGGGCTCGAACACACAGAACCATGAGATCATGACCTGAGCTGAAAAACAAGAGTCAGACACTTCACTGACTGAGCCACCCAGGCGCCCCTTCACTATTGGTATTTAAAACCAAAGAATAAAAGACTTTGAATTTTGTTCCACACACATTGGTGAGAGATAGGATACATTAAAATCATGTATTTCAGGGCTTTTAGCTATAATATTTCCTCTCTCTCTCTCTCTCTCTGTCCTCCTCCCCTCCCTTACTATAACTTTCTCTCTTCTCCTTTCTTCCCAAGCAGTCTTGGATCTATGAGACTCAAAAGCCACAAGTGACCTTAAAGACAAGGCTTAGGAAATGGCTTGCAAATCTGGATGAGATTCCCCATCACTCCATTTTTCAATTTGTCGGTCTTCCCTGAATAGGTAGAGGCATCCCTCGGCTTCCTTTGGGTTTCTCCGTGTATTTCCTGAATTGCTTTTTCAAAGTGTCCTTCAGTTCCTGAAGGATTCACGGAATAGGCATTGACACTCCTCTGGAAAATCTTTGAGGGGAAAAAAAAAAAAAAAAGACAAGAAACAAAACCAAACTTCTTTCTTCTCTAGGAATTTGCCAGGTAAGTGCTGTGGTACAGCTTCAAGGGAAGAAGCACGAACGGTGTGTCTGAAAGTGTTCAGGTACTGTTTGTGCATTCCATAGGGGCGACATTCAAAATAGTTAATAAACTGGTAAAGCGAGGGCATGGGGCATTCAGAGTGGACACCGGCCGTAAATAACCAGCAAGTCTAGGCTCTGCATTCTGACCTAAAACAGCCCTGTCTGTAGAGCTGAAATGACTCTTTGTTCCTGGCACAGTGCTTTAAACAAAAGAGGCTCTCAGTAAATATTCTCTGACCGAGATGCATACCAAATGCTATAAAGAGACGGAGAGATTATCATTTTATGCAGGATCCTGGAGCTGTTACATAAGTTCATGAGAAGAGATAATATTTGTGGACATTAATGTATGACTAGGAATTGTCCAAAAGGGAAAAAAGAGAGAGAGAGAGAGAGAGAAACACTGTCACAGGGCAAAGAAAACACAGAGGCATGCAGGCACAAGCAGGCTTGAGAAATTTGGAGTTGTCTTGTGTCTCTGTGGACTATTACATGCCATTTTGGGTTTTACAACATTTAAGGAAAATTATTTTAACCCAGGTGATATTCCTGTTCGCACAGAGACATAAACATGAATAATTGTTAAGCAACTCTGTATTAAAGCTTGAACTCAAAATGACTAGTGTACAAACTTAACTATCCTTTCAAAATCCCTGATTAAAAAAAATAAATGATTCTTTGTGGAAAAAAAAAGTATGCACAATTCTGTGAATAGAATATTCATGGTGAGAAGCTTAGGGTTTAGGGTTATTTTAGGAGATTAAAGTAGGAAAAAAGCTAAAAGCTTCTGCTCATGTGTTCCCCCCATCAAAAAGTCTCCAGGGTGCCTGGCCAGCTCAGTCCGTTAAGCCTCCGACTCTTGATTTCTGCTCAGGTCATGATCGCAGAGTTCTTGGGACCGAGCCCCGCACAGGGCTCTCTGCTGACAAGTGCAGAGCATGCTTGGGATTCTCTCTCTCCTCTCTCTCTGCCCCTCCCCACTTCCACTCTTTCTTCTCTCTTCTCTTCTCTCTCAAAATAAATTTAAAACAGATTAAAAAATAGTCTCCAACCCCATTGCTTTTTCACTCTGCCATAATATCCTTTCTTTACATTTATGGTCACATTTTAATTCCTATTAACAGTGTTTCTGTTCTTTCCACCGAATCCTGGGAATTTACACAAGGCAAAGGCTCTACATAATTAATCCTTTTTTTTTTTCCTAGAAGCTAAGAGATACTTGGAACACAGTGTCCCCTCAGCAAATATTTGCAAAATAAATAAAGCCAAAGAGAAACAGTGAAGACTGTATACAGAATAGTGTTCTTTGTGTCTTACGTTTGGTTTTTAAAGGCATGTTTTTAATAAAATGCAAGAAATGCGTTTATTCCTCAAACGTATATTGAAAACTTTCGAGGCCCGCTACGTATGAGACTGAGTTGTTTATGAAGGAGACAGGATGTCTTAACTCACAAGATTCTCATTCTAGTGCAAGAGTCAGACACACAGACCAAGGCTCTTCTGAGCTGTTCTCTGGGTTTCGCGAGAACTATGTATAAAATGTAACTGTGTGGTTCAGTTTACTAGATTCCAGGACAAAAGTCTGCAATAATAGGCTTTCAGTGGTAAAGGTCCTACAGATTGGATGCTAGAGGTATGAACTCAGACAGTACTGATGCTTCATTTGTTATTCTTTGATTCTTGGGTTTAGGGAAGTGCTACTCAAAACATTTTGTTCCAAAGGCTAACATTTATTAGTGTGTTTATTTTCAATGTTATTGTTAAATAGTTCAGTCTGAATATATATATAAATATATATATATGAAAGTTTCTAAGATCTTATGGGCTTCTATAAGGCAAACTGTTTTCTACAGTTGAAAGTATACTTTGGTTTATACAATTGTCTGTATTTTCTGCCAGTCACAGTCTGTATAGTTTTTTTACAAAAGCATAAACTATAATTTTAAACACAGAGAGAGCAAAGTCAAAAAGACATCATATGCAGACTGTCCACTGAAGAGCATAATATAAACTATAAGAATTGTTTGATTGTAAATGTGCAGGAAATTGTATTTGGCCCAATTTTAGAAAATATCTATTGCCAGCTATTAGGCTCTTTTATGATTAGTTTTGAAAGCACAGTCTGAAATTACAATTCAAACAAAACCAAAAAAAAAGCAAGACGGTAAAAACCAATTGTGTTTATGACTTAGATTTTTTTTTTCTTTGTAATGTCAGTCATTGCTTTCTCGCAGTTCAACATCCTTCTTAGCCACAATCCTTATATGGATTTATGACAGCTTTCAAATTATTATAATTTTGTGACAAGTTGTTTCTATTTTAAATAACCACACTTTATTCAATTGGTTAATTTAAAAATATCCAGCACATAGAAAAATATCAAATTTAAAACTAGATGGCTTTTACAAGTCTTTAGCCCAATTCCATAATTTCACAATATGGAAATTGAGGGATAGAAAGGAAGATAGATTGCCTGGTTTATTTCTTAAGAAGGATTAAAACCGGGTTCTTAGTTCCCATTTTGGTGCTCTTCTTACTAAATTATGTTCTCTCACAAGAATAATAGGATTTTGTCCTTGAAAGCAATTTTGATAACCTGGACTTTTATTTCAGCTTTCACAGTCATCTGATGCATGATCTCAGAAGACCTTTCGCTTCCTATTTGCAACATGGTCAAGTCCCAACAGAGGGAACTGCCCCTTCTTTTTCAACTACTAATAATATGGAGCCTTTGAGAGACAGTGGATGAGGATTCTATATGTGATTTCTTACTTCTAGCTTCTTTTGCAAAGTTGGAGGCAAAAAACAAAACAAAACAAAACAAAAACAAACAAACAAAAAAACAACAGACGAAGCCTTCTTACTCAATCCACATCCAACTCTCCTCAAAAAAATAAAAACAAACAATGGACCAAGCCAAACGAAAATGCGAAGTGTGTTTCTCTTCTTTTACTCTCATATCCAAAGAGACATCCAAGTTCCCCTGTCCTTTAAGAGTTACTGCCCTACATTTGAGGGCTAACATTACAACAGTCATAAAAGACTTTATGGATATGAAATCCTGTCACAAAAACAATGACAGCTATCCCCATTGAGTAACTAACCAGCCCAAAAGAGTGCATTTTTTGTCCTAAACACCTTTATAAAAGGGGAAGGATGTAACATGCTTTTAATCCGGTAAAGGATGTAGGAGTCAAAGTTCAAATGACCAAGGTATAACTTCAATAGAAATTCTGACGGTGTCACTGTAGCTCTGCAATAATATATGCTGATTGAGAACAGTGCTTTACAATTACTCAGAGAGTTATCTTCCAAGCTCTGACATCTAGCCAGCAGCAGTCAGGGATCTGCAATGAAAACCCTTTGATTAAAATAGCTCTTGCTTTGGAAAGTCTGATGAGTTATACTGTTGATGGTCAGAAACAGGGTACACGTTTAACACAGCCAGGTTATCCACCTAAATCATCTGTGTGCACTGAAAATTAATTGTCTTGAAAGATTCCAAGAGAAAAAAATGCACTTCACTCCACAGAAATACTTTTGGATGAAAGCGGCCATCTTGTCGGGATATGGCTTGACGATTATTTGTAATAATTTGGCTGCGGCTGCTGCTCAACTTAGGGTAAAATCGCTTTTGTCTCTTTTTAAAAATGTTCTTCTGGAAGTTCCACAAAACTTCAAGGGTTGTTTTGCTTCTGACGCAAGGATACAGATGAAAGAGCACAAAAGGGCAAAATATTTAACATGACTATCTCCAGCTGGCAAGTTCTGCATTTTCTTTTCTTTAATCTCCTTCAGTGCTGGTGTAACATGAGGAAGGATACCTAATCTGCATAGGAAGATTCAACAGCGTGAGGTAACATCTCTTGCGAGGGATAAATGCTTAGAATTTTAAAGATCTTGTTTTGCGGGAGTGGTGAAAGGTGATTTGATATCTTACCATGTGATCTATAGAGGTAATAGCTTCAGGAAAAAGGAGGGGATTGATAAAATACTCAAACATACTTTGAACAAAATTGTTTTCATGGCAGCAATTCATTACCCTTTAAAAAGGCTAAAAAAATTAACTTTCATGTTTTTTCCCAAAAATCAGCCCTTAATGTTAAAGATATCATCTTATATCATTAGAATTATGGAAATGCCAATTATTGAATGTATTCATACCTCTGTGTGCTTTGGTTGATCCAAATTATTTACTTCATCTCCCAGTGTAAGTCAGGATCATCAAACATAAATTTATATTGCAGAAAATATCTACCATATTTTATTATTCATACTTATTTATTATACATGTTTATATGTATACATGTATACAATATATACATATTTATTATACATATATGATATTGTACATATACATGTACATATGCATATGTATATTTACATATACATATGTATATGTATACATGTACATATGTATTATGCATGTACTCATATATAATTAAAATATACATGGCTATACCTTAAAGACCACCCTACTAAATATACGACAGAAGTAAGTTGTACGAGAATACAAACCAAGAGAAACTAAGAGTGGTTGAATTTAAAATAACTGCATATAAGCTAATTAACATATACGCATTTCTTATGGATTCTAGAGAATGCCTCAAGTGCTTTGTGTGGAAAAAAAAAACCATGGCATAAATATGAATTAGAAAATAAGCACTCGAGCAAAACTTAAAGCAATAACTCTATCTCCCACTTTCCCTGAAAGGGAATTTTAGGCAATGGGATGGAAAGTGCCCCTCTATGCTCCATAACTGGGAATAGCATTAAGAAACGCAACAAACCAAAACAAACCCTCAGCAGTTCATTTAAAATGTGGAAAAGGGAAGGCTTCCCTAGTTTCTGCTTGAATTGCCTGAGTAAGTAGAAATGCAGGTGAAAGAATGCCACTTCAGTCTATTCTAGTTTGGAGTTCCCTTGTAAGGCCCCTTCCGTTGTCCAAAGCTCTCAAATGACGCTTCTTCTGCTGTTTTTTCTGCCTACCCCAGGGGGGTAAGAAAAAAAGTGCATTTGAGGTTCTCATATGCAAAGATACGAAAAGTGAAATGCAGTAAGTCCCCGAATAAATATAACGATTGCCACTGAAGGCGCTTAATACACCCTGTCATTTCCCCTATGGCAAACTAAAGCAGTGAATGAGACGTTCCCCCAAGAAAATGAACTCCAAAGTGCAGGATAGACCCTGCTTTATACCATTATCGGGATCAGATAATGTGCAGACAATTTAATGTTAGTTGAAAATGGAATACTTCTGGGGCGCCTGGGTGGCGCAGTCGGTTAAGCGTCCGACTTCAGCCAGGTCACGATCTCGCGGTCCGGGAGTTCGAGCCCCGCGTCAGGCTCTGGGCTGATGGCTCAGAGCCTGGAGCCTGTTTCCGATTCTGTGTCTCCCTCTCTCTCTGCCCCTCCCCCGTTCATGCTCTGTCTCTCTCTGTCCCAAAAATAAATAAACGTTGAAAAAAAAAATTTTAAAAAAGAAAATGGAATACTTCTTACAAAGCCAAAATGCACGCATTTACTGAAGATACAACAAGGGAGCATCTAAGACATATGTGCCTGAGATGCAAAGGTGATATGTTTGTGCCTAATATATTTCAGGAATTGTCCTGGAGTGCTTCATCCATGTAAAAATATGGCCCCTCCGATACTGTCACAATCCATAAGACTCAGAGTGATCTTCTGAATTAAGTCTGGTTTGCAGAGTTGAGAAAGGTTTTCACTCATGTCAAAATTTCCCTAGACCTAAAAAATGACTTGGAAACGAGCAAAAGGGGTAACTTGCTTGGTTGTGCCGTTTCCTCTTTTTTCTCATTTCTGACATTCCACTCAGATTTGGCAAGTATCATACATTCTAAAATGCACTGTATATACCATTTTACCATCTATGGACTCTGAAAAATGTCCAACCACTCCATTTGCAAGAAAGAGAAAAAAAAAAAAAGGAAGGAAGGAAACAATATAAGAAATAAAGTGAATTCCAGGAATTCAGTCTAGCACCTTGCACAGATTGGACACGAAGGAGATACCTTGTACTATTATTAATTGTTTGATGAAATTAATTGCCACTATTTTTGTAAAGGCTTATTATACTGTAACAGTGCAAATGTGGTAGTTGGTGTTAAATGATCAAGAACTGGGAAAACAGCTTCACCATTTAAGGATTTCAAATATTGATAGGTAGTTTATGTACAAAAACTGACCAAAGAAAGTAATATTATGCAGGAAAAGAAACTCCGCAAAGTTAGAAAGGAATAGGATATCGCCAATGACTTTTAAGCCTCAAAACGTATGCTTAGTCAACATATGGCATGATATTTTATACTTGGAAGTCTTATTTTTGATTGACTAGATTTAGATCGAAAGCCAGAGGAATCTGTGAGTCAGCCCCTATCAGATTTTCTTGATTATAGCTACCATTAGCCACAGTTTGAGTTTCATATGATGGTTTCAGTAGTGGACCAATGGCTGACGTCTTTTGTGTTTCTCACCCTGATAGCAGCAGTAATATATCCTACTTCCCCACTTCCCATGATTGGTAAATACCTGACATGTGGGCGGTCAGGGTACCTTTGCTGATTAGAACACTGACGATAATACAACTTGGTCTGCAGGCTTATTACCTTCAAGGTGGAAGCCCAACTAAGCTATTGTCACTTCAGCAGAAATAATGAACAGGTGGGACAGCCACTGAGAAAAATACTAATATCAAGTCAAGAGTCTCAGTCCAATCTCAAGACTCTTACTCCCTCTTATAGAGAATGACTTAACCACTTTTCTACCTCAGCTGGAAACATGTACATGCATGAGTGCACAAACATGTGCATGCACACACACACACACACACACATCCTGTAGGTTTTTCAATAACCTGAAGACTAATAATTTAAGAAAATAATGACTTGGGCTGTATAACCTGAACAAGGCTAGCTGATGTGCCTTGGCACACATCTTTGGTGCTATAATTAATCCAATGTCAGAAATCTCCCCTTCATTTTGTCATACTTCTTCTATTTCTACCAATTGGAGAGACATGTGTTTACTAAACATTTATTTAAACTGCAGATATCCCTGTTTTAGAGTCCCAATAGCCTTTCATATGTAAGAAGGAACTCAAATAATTTGTTTCCTCTAAGACCAACTTGATTTGTTCATAAACCAATGTGCATTTGTTCAACTGAATTCTGTTTTCCCTGGCACGGAATAAATGAGAGTGTTGACTGAGGAAAGGAAGAAGCAGATTACCAACCCTGAAAAACAGATTACTTTGTGGGTAGAGAGGTGAGTGAGGGAGATTAGTTAGGTCAGAGGAAATGCTTTAAAGCCACTGAGACAAATTTTGCAACAGCACCCTCCGGGCATGTTCTGTTTGGCCAAAGTAGCAGCAGACATCTTACATATATCCACTACGACAGGTGAGTTGGTTTGGATCTTTCTGCAATAGAAAGATGGCAGTAAACCAATTGAGATACTATCTTTGTATCTGCTAAGGAGACCAACAGGTAATTTTTATTTTATTTTTTAATTTTTTTAATATGAAATTTATTGTCAAATTGGTTTCCATACAACACCCAGTGCTCATCCCAAAAGGTGCCCTCCTCAATACCCATCGCCCACCCTCCCCACCCTCCTACCCCCCATCAACCCTCAGTCTGTTCTGTTTTTAAGAGTCTCTTATGCTTTGGCTCTCTCCCTCTCTAACCTCTTTTTTTTTTCTTCCCCTCCCCCATGGACTTCTGTTAACAGATAAGTTTTATAGACGTGCAGCACATATCAGTGGACACACTCTTTGGCAGGGAGCAAATACCACGATGACATTTTCAAATAAGAAAAATACATTGGGGGGGAAAGAGGGCTGTGCTTTTGGTAGACTTAGATATGTTTAAATCATAATGAAACTATGACTAGTTGTTAAGATTGTGCAATTCTATAAGGCCCTTTAAATCATTTTTGAGTAAGAGAGAGTATGAATGAAAACACATTAATTTAAAAGTGCTATTAAGATTATAGTAAATATTTTATAAATAGTCCCATAAAAGAAATAAGTGACTCTTCAGTTGGCAAGAGAAGATCTGTTGAAAGATAAAATAGTCCACCTAGAAGACCTATAAACCCATATATTTTCATTTCAATGTCAAATCACAACTTGCCTTCTTTTTTCTTAATTCCTATATTTGAATCACCTCTTTAATGGAATCAACTCTAGCTTTAAAAAATGTATACCTAAAAAGAGAACGAACTCAGCTTACTCAGATTAATATATTTTAAACATATTTTTCCTCTTTTCCTCCACTCAGAAGAGATATTTTCAGTTTTATTTATGGTCCGACTGTGATTTTCTCATTTTATATTGTGTAAAATCATGTGAATATAACTGAGACCCCCTTAGCAGCCAAAGTTGGTTTGCGTCAAAAACATCCAACAAATCCAAGGACAGAAAACGAGATGAAAGAAAGATAAATGCCATTTTGATTAATGGCTATTTGAGAATTAACTATTCTCATCTAATTTTCTGTCTCATGCTTGCATTTTTTTCTGTTTATCTATATTTGCAAATTATTTGCAGCCCACCACTTTCTACACATGATTCATTTTCTTTTACCCAGAAATAAGCAATCATGTGTGTAAGGATTGTTCTTGTAACATTTACAATGAAATTCATCCTCTGATTTTTTCATCTAGAGAACTCTAGATGTTCTCTAGAAGATCATCCAAAAGAGGTGGCCATGCCAAAGAAAGTCCACCTACAGTTAGCAATAGGAAGTAATGCTACAGGGCAGCAGTTTGCTTATTCATGAACTGCCTGGCTTAGAATTGTGCAGAGGGCGTTGTCATGTGACCTAGCCACAGTCAATTCTCACTTTTCACGTCATTCTTAAAAGCATGTCTTCAAGCCCACCTATATAGAGATTCATTTGTTAACGGAAAAATATTCCATTATATGCATTTTCTATGCCCTTTCTACTTGATGCAGCATCTCCAAATTGCCTTGGGGGACTGACCCTTTTATATATCACTAGGAAATTTTTCCCCCTTCCCCCTTCTCTTTCCTTCCCTCCCCCACCTTCCCTTCCCTTTCCTTCCTTCCTTCCTTCCTTCCTTCCTTCCTTCCTTCCTTCCTCCTTCCCTTCCTTCCTCTCTTTCCCCTTCTTATCCATCCCCTCCCTCCCTCTCTCCCTTTCTATCTCAAGCCATCTGTATGATGCCCACATGAACTATTGGGACTTAATGTATGTTGCTAGGTTATCACTTTACAAGCAGGGAAATAGAACATGGAGAGTGAGTGTCCACCAAAATTCAGTTGATGACAATTCAGTGCAAGGGTTTTGCTCTGCCCACCACATACTCATTGATTATGTCTATGTCTGCTTTCACTGAAAACTTGCAGTAGATAAAATGGAAGCTCTCAAGTATGAATTCAAAGTAAATGAGATAAATAAACACTTACTAAAATAGATGCAGGCACACACTTTTAGCACCGTAAGCTATTTCAGATAAAACAAAAACAAAAACAAAAAATAAACTTTCATTTGGAGCTCAAGTGTCTAAGAGTTTCATTGCCAACAAAGTAAACCCTTAGGTGCCAGGGTCATAGGCACTAAAGTAACCCACAAACACTTGAAAATTTATTTAACGCCATCAGACTTCTGGAAGAATAAATATATACATTTTCCTTACAAATACAATATTCATACAACTACAGGACACGTGCTTTCATATAAACTATATCAATGGCAAAGTAAACTCCATAACACTTAACAGTAATAAATGTATGTATTTTTTTTTCTTTTCCCCAAACTTTCAGGCAATGATCAGTTATAATATTTAATTCAACTTTCTTTTAAAGATGTAACTCGTGCAATAAAACAAAATAATTTATATCTGTGACGTTTGGACTGTTTGAGAGCCCTGAAAATAGTTCATCATTTTAATTACTAATGGTGCTGTATCTATCACATATTTCCTTAAAGAAAACCACTTTGAAACCTCACAGTTATTTATAATAAACCCTTGGCATAAAAAAATAACTTCATGTTACTAAATTTCTCCTCCTAGTGCCCTTCGATTTACAAGTAAAATTCAAAAACATAGCCCTTCTTATTATCAAATCTCATAAATAATCTGCAATTGGAGGTAAAAGCGAAATGTATATTAAAGCATCACTGCGATGCCTGAATAATGGCCTCTTGGGAAAATGTCAGTGATATTTATACCATATTGTGGATGACTTCTTACTTTCTCAAACTTACTGAACCATCTAACCTTCGTAATCTAATGCTCACACTAGAGCCCCACACTCTTGAAATAATAAGCAGTTTTTTTTTTTTTACCTCCTAAAAAGCCCTACTCAGCATTTAAATCATTGAAATCTTTTGGAAGCAGTGTTCGCTCTTAAGGGTTACATTAAAATAAAATGGCCAGCAAATATAGCTATGTTTGGAAACATACATTATTATATATTTAGTAAAATATTTGCATGGTTTATCTGTTCATTGTACTTTTTTCTTTCTTAAAAATCCATTCTTAAATTGGTAGTAAGATAATTGATTATTGCCTTTTGCCAGTCACTTAGTTAATGATAGCAACGACTTGTTATATAAAATTATTGGTAAACTTTCTCTTGATTAAATTAGATAAATATAAAATTCTGTCTTAAAAAACAGACAAAAATGCTATATTCTTTAAAAGTCCTATGAAATCCTGTAATCATTTATTCAGTTGTAAACGATTTCACTTCCGGATTGAACTAATTTACTGTGTTAAAATAATATTAGAACTTTAAAGTGCTTGGCCAAAAATACATGAAAATATTTTGCCTCACAGCTTATAACAAATTCTTCTGAAAACTCAGAGAAGCTTATTAAATGGAATATTACTCAGCCCTAAAAAAAGAATGGCATCTTGCCATTTGCAGTGACATGAATGGAACTAGAAACTTCTATGTGAAGCGAAGTCAGTCAGTCGGGGAAGGACAAATACCATATGATTTCACTCATATGTAGTATTTAAGAAACAAAACAAATGAGCAAAGGAAATGAAAGAGAGAGAGGGGGACAAACAAGAAATAAACTCTTAACTAGAGAGAACAAACCGATGGTTATAAGAGAGGAGAGGTGAGAAAGGTGGTTAAAATAGGCAATGGAGATTGAGGAGTACCCTTGTGATGAGCACTGTGTGTTTTAAGAAAGCATCCAATCACTATGTTGTACATTGGAAACCACTATTACACTGTATGTTAACTAATTGGAGTTTAAATACAAATATATAAAATAAAAGAAGTTTGTTAAAAAAAGACTTTTGTTACAAAAAATACATTTCCTTTTCTAAATTTTCATTACTCTTTAAATTTAAAATAATGAACTGTAGTTTTAAATATCCATGGATGTATTTCTTTTGTGATGTATATAGTATCCTGATACCCCTATTAAGGCAACCTGGATTGTCATAAATATTGTATATTATATAGATATAGATGATATAGATATAGATATAGATATAGATATAGATATAGATGATATAGATTGATATGATGTTATGTTCACATACTCTGGAAATGTAAAAATGAGCCTATCTGCCCAGTTAACCAGGGAGCCATCAAAGAAGGCTGGCAGGTTACCAGGAGTTTCCTTGTTCCTTCACTTAACGGTTCTTTCCACGCACACGTAGCTTGTTCTGCTGAATTTTAATCTATTTCCTGCTTTCTTTACTTTCTATTGAAATACCTTCTACCTATCACAGTGCAGCATATGATTTCAGTATCTGAGGCATAATCACATTTTTTTAAGTTCTTCAAGTGTTGCAAAACACAACCAAATTATTTGATTCCTGCTTCTCTTCTCACTCCCGCTGAAGCCAAAAATATTTGGATATTCTCCCCTAACCTATTGCAACCCAGCAGACTTTGCAGAAAAGCAAATTAGTGAGTGAGCTGAAAGTTACTATTCTGATGATTTCCATGATACAATTAGAACGTGAGTCTCCTGGAAAAAAATGTCTTATGGATATCTTAAAATATACTTACTAAGCAGGACCTGTTTAATTCACAAATTTGAAGCCTTTTTGATAGCCAGTTCAGAAATAAGAAAAAAAGCCACTGATAATATGATCCTTATTGTAAATAAACATTAAATTAAATAATCCAAAACACGTCTGCAAAACCATCAGCCCTCCCAATCTCATTTTTTGCTTTCATTATAAACACAGAAATCTGTAAAACTTTAGCATAATGATTAAGGTTTCTGTGACCTCACAAAATTGGCACAATTTCAAAATTAGATCTACATGGTTTTTGTTGTTTTGAAAATATTTGTCTGCATTTTCTTCATTACTCAGACACTTTTGCTTATCATGTTGCTATGCTCAACAAAGTTCGCAAAGAATTAAAATCCCGAGCAGTAGGCACTATGGCGTCTAAGGACATCCCCCTGCCCCTGCCCCTGCCAATTAGCTAATATCCTATTACGACCAGCTAATGTGCTTGTGTTAACAATTCTCTTTATAATCAGATGTTCTATTTATTTAATTGATGCCTGTTGTCCTGATTAGAGTGGACAGGCAAGCTTAAATAATGATGGTTGAGTCATTAATGCTTATGATTGGAAATCTTTGGTTAACTCGCTCTGCTTTATTGACTATAAACCCTGGGGATGTTGCATACTGTGGTGTCTCCAGCCACAAAACAGTGGTGATAAGATCATATTATGCCGCTCCTGACTTTAAGTTGGAATATAGTTTTGACTGGTTTCACTTCTGGCAAAAGTTGTTAGTCGATTACAAAGAATGTTTGTAATGTCAAGCTTTACAAAAGGATGCCAACTTCCATGTCCCTCCAGGAACACAGCAGGCTACACTACCTAGTGTTTTTCTGTATCTTATAAATAAAATTGTGTGTTTGCTTTCCTATTTCATCCTGCTGATTCGAGATAAGTAGTGCATCTAAGGACACAAAAGAAAGTGTCAACTCACCAAGATCTATACTTTTAAGCAAGCTACTGCAATAAATTTTGTTGCCTCCATACTGGGATTCGGGGAAATCTGGATCATAGCTCGCTCACTAACCATATGACCTTGAGAAGTTACGCATTTTTTTTTTTCTTAACCGGATTTCAAAATGAGGAATTTTCATAATCTCTTGCAGATAAAATAATTCAGGTTTCTATATGAATGCTTTATGTTCCACGCCCTAATAAAATTGAAGACAATCAATCATGAAGTTACTTTTTCTATTCGTCTTTATCACAATGGCTCTCATAGTCAGTTACATTGCAATAGAGAAAGAGCATTTGCAGTGAGGATAGAAGGTAAAGTCTCCAGATACAAAAGAAGCGATGGCTCCACAAATAAAAAATTAGTGACTTTTTCTCCAGAACAATAGCATCGTAGGATAAAAGCACTTTAGAGCACTACAGCATTGTCTCAAAATTACAATGACTTGTATTAAAAATTCTCAATCACAAATTCCAATGAAATCTTTGAGACTTATGTTACCAAATTCCAGTCAGAATTATCACTATTATTATGTCTGACAATTACCATGTAATCACAGACCATTAGCATTGGAATTCATTTTGTCTAACTTGCTGTCTTATGAATGAGTTCCTTTAATAATGCTTTGAGAAGTTAACCGTGCAACCTAAGTTTCAACATCTTTACTGATACAGATTTCAGAACACAGACTATTCTATGAAGCAGATTTTATTAACATTTCATAAGGCAATAAATTTCACCTTTATGGAAGCAATTTTCTCCTATTTAAGTCTACTGGCATTCTTTCTGCCCTCAATAATCACAAGATTGAGTTCAACCTTTTGTGTCTCTTTTGCATTAAAGTCCTCCAAATATCTCAGATGGTGGTCCTTTCCTCAACCTATCTTCCTTAGAGCACCAAGCATTTTCTTGGATTCACCTTTTTTTTTTTAAATTTTATACAGAAAGGGAATGCAAGCAAGGGAGAGGGCAGAGGGAGAGAGAGAGAGGAAGAGAATCTTAAGTAGGCTCCACTCTTAGTGAGGAGCCTCACGCAGGCCCCCCCCCCATGACCCTGAGATCATGACTTGAGCCGAAATCAAGAGTTGGACGCTCAACTGACTGAGGCTCCCAGGCACCTTGGATTCATCAATTTTTAAAAGCACAATTCTCAGAATCATTTTCAAGACAAAGCTCCAGAAAGAAAAATAAGTCAACACATATTATCTCTAAAGATTATATCCCTGATATCACTGGCTGTTGTATTTTAAAGATGAGGAAAACTGTGTCTTGGGGAAATGAAATATAGTTTACTGGCAAATCTAGAACAAAACTCTAATTTCTAAAATTCCCAGTCTTCCATGTTCTGTAAAAAGTTGGAAGTTACTTTTAAAATGAGCTAGTCAAATTCCACATTTTAGTGAAATACATGAGGTCTTGAGATGTTAAGTGATTAATCCAAGTATCCTGCATTTTACTCTCCTCTTTCTAAGATACTAAAAGACAGAGTGAAAGATATTAAATTGGGTATGTTGCAAATAGAACACATCTGCAATAGCAGTGAGAAACAAAGCAGATAGAGGTCATCTGTTCTTGAGAATATTGCTTAAGAACCTTACATATAATCAAATAACCGAAGGATATTGCTTTCAGAATTGAATCTAAGAAAAGCAGAATGAGGGACATATATTCACACAAGTGACAAAGCAACATTTAGTATTAAAGAGAAAGAATTTATGTAGGCATTGGAGCTTTCAAGAATATAAAGTCAAACATTACAATTACCATATGGAAAATGTTCATTAAGATTATATAGGTTCATAATATATGAAGCACATTTGAAAATGGAAATCTTGGGTAGGGTCAGGGAAAAGCCATGTGGCATAAAAAAGTATTCCCTGCCAGCAAATTAATTAAATTTCCAGGTTCTAGAAAAGGCCATATATTCTATGTAGGCACTCATTGAAAGTCAGATGTGCAGGGCCTCTGAGAGAGTGCCATAATCTATTCATAAATAGAACTCACCAAGGGACATTGACAGCAATTTGGCATTAAGGAACACTTCACATAAATGAAATTTTACTTTGCTGTAACTTTTATTAGGGAAAGTCCATATCTGACAGAGAATCCTTTAAATAACTTTCAATCTTATTTTTTTTCTACTTTGACCTCTGTGTAACATATTATTACATGTTAGCACATATTATTAGTCATTAAAGTCAATAATTTCATCGAGAAAAATGGGTTTTGTTTTGTCTTGATTTTGTTTTGTTTGTCTTTTACTTCCACTGATCTGCTGATATCATTATCCACTTAAGGATATTCTTTTTTAGTGCCACATTTGTTAGAATGGTGAATGGGCTTTTAGGGAAAGATCCATCTCAGGCATCAACCAAATCAAAATAGGTATTCAATTAAAAATAAAACGTTAAGACTGAAAATTCTCTTACCTTCATCAAATGTTATTTTTTACATATTAATTCATTTCTTTATCTTTTTGCAGCCCTTTTATACACGGTGATATTTATGTTATTTTTTACTGTACAATATAGTATCCAAACCACACCTTTATTAATGTAAAAATTCAGATCAAAGCCCTATGCAGTTTTAAACCTCCTGTTTTTCTCCTGAAGGTATTCAAATGGATTTTCTAAATTCTTCCAATCGACCAAATATGAGAATATAAACTGTGGGAACCCATCCTGCATTCCTTCTTTTATAAAAGAGCATTTGTGCAGTAAATGAATGCTAAAAGGATTTACAACCAAACGGCACAGGGCAATTACAAAACCTGGGCTGTAACCTAGCAAATAATATATACAGACACACTATACATGTGGACATTATGATGGAGGGTCTGTCTGAATTTACGTCTTGTAAGTACTTTCATTTGGAAAAGGAACCGAACTTATTATGTGTTTTCCCAAGGAGAAAACCCAGGATAAATGGATTCAAGTTACCGGAAGACAGATTTTGGCTCAA
Organism: Lynx rufus; assembly: GCF_022079265.1. NCBI lineage: Eukaryota > Metazoa > Chordata > Mammalia > Carnivora > Felidae > Lynx > Lynx rufus. The sequence goes on along the minus strand of NW_025814845.1, from coordinate 22,297,440 downwards.
TATAAGAAGAAAGTCAAGAATTAAAGATGTACCAAAACAGAGTGAGCTACCTCTGGATTTTGTGTCGCCGAAATTATTCAAGCAGAGATGAGTCTTTCTTGTAATGGTGTTATGGGAGGCATGCACAATTTAAGTCTAGATTGGTTGACCATAATCTCTCTCAAAATTCCATGACTAATTCAACAAACACTGATTGTGTGTTGGGCACTCCAAGAAAGAAAGAAAGAAAGAAAGAACAAAAGAAAGAGAAAAAAAGAAAGTGGGAGGGAGAAAGAATGAAGGAACAAAGGAAGGAAGGAAATTATGCCTATATTCAAAGAGCTAATATATTGATTAATTCTAGAGTTATCTTGACAGATAGTATGGTGAGGAGGGATATTTTGATGTGTATTCTAATTTTCCATCAAGCCTTGGCTCAAGTGTATTCTCCAGGCACAATCTTTTTAGTTCTAAATACTCCAAGTTAATGCTTAAACCCTTATCTTGCTCTCAAAAGCACTATTCCCAGAGAAAAAGTCCTAGAAATATACAGTGTTCACAAATCAACATGTCTTAACTTGTTCTTTTTCTTTCCAGCACTTTTACCTCAAAGGATTTTCTAAGAATAAAGGAAACACAAATTCATAAATAAAGTTCTTTTTTCTTCCTGTATTGATTTTGTTTTCCCTCCAAGTTTTATTTCATGTATTTTTTTAAAGTCCTCTCAATGTCTGTGGTTTTCAACCATATGTTTCCTTCAATTTTGTATTGCTTTTCCATTTTTTTCATTTTTCCAGAATCTTTTGGTTTCTTTTTTCTCAAAAAAGTTGTTTTTTTTCCCCCCTTTTTGGTTAATCCTGTTAATCTCATCTATATTTTAATTCCACTTTTTCTTTCCTTTTCTTTTCTTTTTTCTTTTCTTTTCTTTTCTTTTCTTTTCTTTTCTTTTCTTTTCCTTTCTTTTCTTTTCCTTTCTTTTCTTGTAAACTGATAAGACTCTTTCCTATATGGTGTACATTTCCTTTATTTCCTATAACGTAAAAAAGAATTTCTCTGGTTAGTTTTCCTCAAAACCTTAGAATATGTTACTTGAATGTTCTTCTTTCTATATGAGATACAAGTATACCTGCACTTCTTTTCTTAACATTAGAATTGGGAAATTTCATAAAATTTAAATTAGCCTTTTTCTGCATGTGTAATTGTTTTACAATTATTTAGTTTTTAATTATAGGTCCCATATTTAGAAGAAAACAATGAATTATTTTGTATGCTATATTACTCATATATTGAGTAATCTGTGAAGTTAGTAATGGTCAAGAAGCAAACACTAAGGGGAACAAAAAAAAGTGGAAGGAAGTATGGATGCGGGGAAGGGTCCATATGCAGGTTAAAAAAAAAATAGATGAATGTTTTGTAAACATTCACTCATTTGCCCGATGTATTTTGGGTATCAAACACTGGGACATAGAAGAATTCTTGAAACATAAGATGAAATCATTGTCCTCCAATAACTCAGAATTGAGCATAACTCAGAGTCCCAACTTTGCTTAGGAAGAATCAGGAGAAATTACAGAAGGCAAATCCCTCTTTAGCCAATTCTGAGCGACCAGTGACCCTGCCACCTTAGATTTCTCCAAGTCTCATTTTTTTTTCCCCACTGAATTTGGATGATGATAATAATGTCTAAATCTATGCTCGTTTGTATTAAGAAAATGGAGATTAAGCTCATTAATGTGGTTCCTGACACCTATTAAACTCTCATTACATGTCTGCTATTATTGTTGGAGCTTTCCAAACAAAGCTGGGCTTGAAGGGCCCTCCAGATGGAGAGACCCAGTTATGTGAAGGCTGGTGGACATGAGAGATAACATCCATGTGCAGAAGGAAGATCACAAAAGACAATCAATGATTTCAGAGTTTTGTCAGATAAGAGGCCGTATGTTCCTGAATGAAGATTAATGGTTCAACCTTCAATGACTAATGGTTTCATCGGCGAAAATGCATGTAAATCAAAATGGTTTACTCTGTTTACTGACACAAACAAGTCTTAACTATGCTACCACTTTAAAGAATATCACAAATAATGCTGCCACCCACATGCACACCTATAGACACACTTAACTGTTTTAAAGCGTCTGCCAATAATTTTCCTACCCTCAGGGTAGTGTTCTAGTCACATCCCCATAGAGTCAGGGTGTAATGCAGAACCTGACACATCCTCAAAACAAGCCCCTGCAGGAGCTAGAAGGACCAGTTCTTCCAGTGAAAAAGGAAATCAAGAAGGTGGGTGTTTTCCTGTGATGACTAAGGGTTTATGTTTTATAGGTTATGACTCTGCTGGAGTTTGAGCCCTAAGGGACCTAGCTCCTTTCAAAATGTAGCAGCCTGAACAGAGGCGATCTTGGGACTGGTGAAGGAAACAGTCCCCTTCAGCTCCCTCAAATGCCACCAGCTGAGTTGACCAAAAAAAAAAAAAAAAGTTCTGTGGAAAGCAATGAGAATGCATTTGGCTCTCACATCTGAATACCAAAGCTTTGTGGGTCATTTAGATTTGTTTGAACCAGCTTATACCTAATTTTCTCGAACCAAGTGAGTAAGCATAATTAATGTGCGTACAATTTGTGCCATGCTTTTGAAAATCCAAATGTGAAAATAATTGGATTATGAGTAAAAATTCACCAAAGCATTCTCATTGTATAGTATAGTTTTCAGAGGTACGCTATATATATATATATATATATATATATGTATATATACATTGTGTGTATATATATATACATATATATGTATATATATACAATATATACATACATATATATATACAATATATATACACACACACACACACATACATATATATATATATTGTTCGTGTAAGGCTGAAAGTGGCATAAACATACAAGTTCCATTTCTTTCCTACATAACAAGCTGAGGAACCCGCATCACACGTTTTTCCAACAATTGTATCATTAATTCTTCCGTAGTCTTTTCATTAAAAAACAAAACAAAACAAAACCTCTAACTGCGCAGGGAATTCTGAAATGCATAGCATGCCGAAATGTGTAAATACAGTGTTAGGTCAAACAACTCTCCCACATCAGGAGACTCTGTGCGGTGTATACTTGCGTCTTCTAAATGTAAGAGAGACACTATGAATGGAGAACGCAGAGAGGGGCAGCTTCACTGCTTCATGAGAACCGCCATACCTGTTGCTTAATGGAGAGGCCTTAACAGCACTCTTCTTCCATGCGTCTTGCCATGAGGAAAGGGGAGGAAGGGAAAGGTAGTGATGGCAGCAACACCTGGGGAAGGGAGATGGGGAAATATGTAAAGGGAAAATCAGCAGTCCCTACACAATGGTGTCCATCCATAGACCTGGCCAATAAAACAATTTCCAAAAACTCTGATTTTGTTTTCTTTCTTTCCTTTCTTAAAATCTAGACGAATTTCAAGAATCACTTGTGCAAATTAGGTATATTGAACGTTGTCAGTGGGCACATTCTTACGGCCAAAATCTTCCAAGTCTAGGGACACGGGGAGCTACTACACATAATAGTACTATCTTATTCTCTCTTTGATATTTGGGTATAGATTTTCTTTACACCAGGCTTAAGAAAAAAAAAACTATATAAGATAAACAATATCAAACATATACGTATTTTTCCAACACACAGTAGGGTCATTATCATCTCCTCATTCTGCCTCTACCCAATTGCTACATAACTGGCTCCCAACCAACTTTCTTTCTTACATTCTCCTAAGGGGATGTAGTTCTGATATCAAAACAACTTCAATTTATTAAGTTAATAAAAAAGAATTTAATAAAAAGAATTAAACTTAAAATTCCTATGCACTGCAAGAGGTGTAACTAATAAAACTTATAAAAAAAGGCTTACGTTCTAATTATATGTTGTAGACATGATTTAATCTTGATCATATGTACATTTTGAAAAGTAAATATATGAGTTATATAAAAAGAAGTAAAATGGAAATGTTTAAAAACAGTTGATAATGGTAAACAAGTTGGATTTTAATAGTGATTGTTTTCATATACCAATATATGAGATCATACCACACCTGAAAACCAAACACTGCTACTCGATTTTGTTCTTTGTATTTGTTTTTAATCTTTAGTTTTGTAGGTTTGTATTTAGATACACACTACCTATGAAAAGTAATTGTTTTACGCTATTTAGAGACATTTTTATACAAAGTGGAAATAAACTTGTAAAAAGATATGCACAGTTTTATGAAGAAAATAAGGGGTATTCCACTGTGGTGGGGTTGTTGATAACGGAGGAAGCTGTGCATGTGTGGAGGGGGGGTGGTATCTGGGAAATCTCTATACCTTTTTCTCAGTTTTGTTGCAAATCAAGGCTCCTCTAAAATTTGAATTCCAAATTTAAAAAAAATAGTAAAACAGAAAAGAAAAATATTGTAGAAAATGAAAAATAGGAGGGAATTAATTTTTCTTTGTGAAAAAAAAAATTGACTCCTCACCCCAATACGTTTCTTAGTGTATTATGGACGGGTTGGGACATTCTTGAATTTTTGTTTAAAGACAGGGATTTTCATGAATACATGTCTGCACTCTGAATGTGATTCTATCCTTTAATCCTGACATTTAGGAATGCAGCTATCACAAAGATCTGAGGGGTTAGAAGCATGATAATCCTTTTGGTTTTATCTTAATCTTGTTTAGACAGGGTGTCTCCAAATTTTCCAATTTCTCAATTCCTCTGATTCTTGACACACTGCTTACTATTAGCCATCATCTCTTTTTAAAGTAACATGACCCACCTAATGATTAGGCAACAGTATTAGTCAGCCCTTGAATTGAGAAATTTAGAAACTAATTGGTTATCATAAGAGATTAGCATCAAAGAATTCTGAAGGCATATGTAGTCTAGGCCTGTTGAAATAAAAAAAAAGAAAAGAAAACCTCAAAGGAGACAATTTAATTTGTATCTGATAGGTTTAAACATATTTTTATAGCTTTGTTTTTTCTCATAATCTTTAAATTTTGTATTTAATTTTAAAAATATTGTTATTTCACATAATATTTTAAACCTTAAATTCCCTCTTAAAATTAAAACCTACACATTCCAGTAAGGAGTAAGGAAAAAAAAATAAACCTAATTATTCCTATATTTAAATATTCCTGAGAGAGTATTTTGGAATCATCATTTTGTCTTTGGAAGAACCAAATGTGGGAATTTCGCAAGCCAGAAGAAAAAGGATCCACATGCTCTTAATTTGTTATAAGGTTCTTGCATGCAGCATAAGGTACAGTATTTTTTTTGCGGCTTCCTAATACCCTAAGGATTTTGTATATAGTAAATTCTTCCTTAGACCTTGGGAAGGTTATTATGACGTAATAGATTTGAAAATTAGCACTATAATTCGGAAGATACAAAAATAACCAAAGATATACTTATGAGAAATTTCGGAAAATAAATACACACACATAAAACACAAAATAACACTAATAGTACAACTTTTCAAGATTTAACAAGTAATATAAAATGATTTTATAAATAGCTGAATTTACAAATAACTGTAACCACATAGAATAGTAACTGAAAAGATTAAACAGGAATTTTAAAGAGTCATGGATTCGTGGACTGGAGAAGGGAACATTATGGATTAAATAATGCAAAATTAAGAGCTATTTTTTCTTTATATGTAAGAGGTAGAAGCCAGGGGAATAAAATGATCTCTGGCGCTAGGAGGGTATTTGGTAGGAATCTGCTTATGGACAACGATATAAGCTAGATTTTCACCTGAATGAAAAACGAAAATAAAAAGTGAACAGAGAGATACTGTGTAATTATTATTGAGCAGAATTGACATTAGAGGGTTTTAATGAGACTGCTTTTCCTAAAGGACAGGGATTCTCTGTCACATACATGGAACAACAATGACATAAAAGAGAATACCATGGGTCGGCCCATTGTAAAGTCGGCCTCTCCTAATTTCTATTTTTGGAAAAATATATAATCAAGGTAGAAATACTGATATTAAGATACACACACTCATGGGCATGTGACTGAGTGAAGTAATCACAGAGAGCACAATGTTGAACTGTCACACGGAAGAATAAGGCACAAGTCTTGGTTCATACACATAAGGATTCCAGTCTTTAGGTGGGGATCAAAACTAAGGGTCAAACTTTGTAGCACCTGGAAGCTACAAGAGAAGAGGTGAGGGGAGCAAACTTTGACAAGACAGATGCTGAGGTTCTTCTCAAAGACTGAGTAGGATAAGGGTAAAGGATAGAAGAAAGAAGCAGCTTGCAGGAAGGAAAGCTGATGCAACCAAAGGCATTATGTGGAAAGGAGGGTGTTGAGTGCTGGCAGGTCTGAAGTGACTCCAACCAGAATAGACAGTGCAATGGAAGGAAGCGTAAATGACACCTTGATGGGGGCGCCTGGGTGGTTAAGTGTCAGTCGGTTAAGTGTCTGACTCTTGAATTCAGATCAGGTCATAATCTCATGGTTAGTGAGTTTGAGCCCCAAGTTGGGCTCTTCACTGGCAGTGCAGAGTCTGCTTGGAATTCTCTCTCTCCCTCTCTTTCTGCCCCTCCTCTCTCTCTCTCTCTCTCTCTCAAAATAAACAAATAAACTTAAAAAGAAGAAGAAGAAGAAAAAGAAGAAGAGGAAGACACCTTGATATGTTGAAGAGACGCATCTATCAATATAAGATTAATTTGGCCCGTGAGACTGCTGTTCTCTATTTAATGTCTTAAGCTTTTCTCAAAACCCCAGTGTGTCTGGTACAAGGACATATGAGAAAACACTATTTACCACACTGGGTAAACATTCCTGATAACGCTGTTGCTTTCCTTATCCTCTTTGTAAGGTCTATCTTAAAAACAATTTTTTTTCTAACAATTAGAAAACATATTTCAGCTCTGGGTCTAACTCTAAAACTTCCCCCACAGTCTCGCACATTCCTACCGAAAGTCTCTACTGAAGATGAGCAGTCTAGTGTGTTACACTGTGGAAACCATGCTCTGGGCAACGAGATAGTTCTGATTTTCTTTCATCCTCCTTCTTGCTAATAGAGGCTAAATAATGATCAAAAAGGGTATTTTAATAAACATAATGTTAGTGTCCTTGTGTATATGGGCAGGGCTGGCGTGTGGACAGGCCAGCCCGGTTGTCTGTGCTCACTTTGGCGTGACAGGATTAAGATCTCCCACTCAGGCAATGGAGAGAGGTGGAACCTGAAAACTTTTGCAGAAGGAACACTACCTGTTCTTGTAGCATTCGTAATGTGCTATTGCAGGGGTGTTTGGGTGGCTCAGTCAGTTAAGCATCCAACTCTTGATACTGGCTCACATCATGATCTCAGGGTTTGTGGGTTTGAGCCCCATGTACAGCTCTGCTCTGACATCATGGAGCGTGCTTGGGATTCTCTCTCTCTCTCTCTCTCTCTCTCTCTCTTCCCCTCCTCCATTCACTCACTCTCTTTCTTTCAAAATAAATACATTAAAAAAAAGCGTGCTTTGCAAACATGACATCATCCAATGAACTCGTTGCAAAATGCATCTTATTTTGTACTTATTTTATAAATCCATTATTTATTATGTATATCTTATACATATAAACCTTGAATGAGGTTATTAGTCAAACTTAACTACTGAGAGCACAAGGAAGGAAAAGCCAGAAAATGCAAAGGGGGAAATAGTATCGTGTAGGCAGCACCTGATGTTTTATTTTAATCAGTAAAAATCATAACGATTTAAGATAAAAGAATAGCTGTTAATCTTTTATTCAGCTCTTATTAGTAAGTGTTAAGAATGGGTTTCTAGACTCCTGTGTTATATTCTGTACTCCTAAGATTTAAAAGCATAGCTTGCATAGCTTAAGGGCAATATAAATCAGCTAAGTAAAAATGTTTGCTATTACCAGAATCCAGCTTTGGTAAATGACTGTACAATGAAGAAATTAGGAAATAGTATAAAAAGCATTTAAGTGTAAACCTCAGCTACTAATACTGAATTGCATTTTAAATGAGTTTGATATATATGCATTCAAAATAGGGTGTATTAATGCTAGCATATGATGTTTAAATTTCTTTAACTCTAAAGCAAAAACATGAAATATCCTTTTGCTCTTTTCTCTTTAACTGAAGATGCTCATTAATTTTATTTTATATTACACACTCTTTCCTAAAAATTTACTCTCATAGTGACAATGGGAGTTTTGCCATATACAGATCTGGAGTTATGATACATTTTTTGACAATTTTTTTAAAATTTCAAAATTTAGTTGCATTAAAATATTATATAAAGCTTCTAGCAAATCTATGATATTTTGCTTATTTTCAAATTCCTAATGTTTTACAAATCTGCTCTCCCTATAAATTTCACCATTTATAGCTATAATAGTATTACCCACTTGGGTGCTTGGGTGGCTTAGTCATTTGGGAGTCCAACTCTTGGTTTTGGCTCAGATCATGAAATCTCATGGTCATGGGATCGAACACCACCACTCATCGGTCATTGGGCTCTGTGGTGAGAGTGGAGTCAACTTGGGATTCTCTCTCCCTTTCTCTCCGCTCCTCTCCCGCACCCATGCGCTCTCTCGTCCTCTCTCAAAATAACAAAATAAACATAAAAAAATAGTATGGGCCTCTCTGTCCATTATGCAAACCAGCAGTCTAACTGTTAATTGTTGATTAATGCACTGAATAATGTTCATTTACAATTTTAAATTTAATTAATACATGATTTCACTCAATTGATATAATTAATATTTGAAGTTTACTTTAAAATGTAAAAATATTTTGGGGCGCCTGGGTGGCGCAGTCGGTTAAGCGTCCGACTTCAGCCAGGTCACGATCTCGCGGTCCGTGAGTTCGAGCCCCACGTCAGGCTCTGGGCTGATGGCTCAGAGCCTGGAGTCTGTTTCCGATTCTGTGTCTCCCTCTCTCTCTGCCCCTCCCCCGTTCATGCTCTGTCTCTCTCTGTCCCAAAAGTAAATAAAAACGTTGAAAAAAAAATTTTAAATGTAAAAATATTTTAAGTCAGCCAGAGAAGGACAGATAATCATGTTTTCACTCAATGTGGCTCTTAAGAAACTTAACAGAAGGGGCGCCTGGGTGGCGCAGTCGGTTAAGCGTCCGACTTCAGCCAGGTCACGATCTCGCGGTCCGGGAGTTCGAGCCCCGCGTCGGGCTCTGGGCTGATGGCTCAGAGCCTGGAGCCTGTTTCCGATTCTGTGTCTCCCTCTCTCTCTGCCCCTCCCCCGTTCATGCTCTGTCTCTGTCCCCCAAAAAATAAAAAATAAAAACGTTGAAAAAAAAATTTTTTAAAAAAAAGAAACTTAACAGAAGACCATGGGGGAAGGGAAGGGAAAAAAATTTTACAGAGAGGGAGGGAGGCAAACCACAAGAGGCTCTTAAATACAGAGAACAAACTGAGAGTGGATGGGGCTATGGGGGAGAGGAGAAAGCGGGTGATGGGCATTGAGGAGGGCACTTGTTGGGATGGGCACGGGGTGTTGCATGTAAGCCAGTCTGACAACAAATTATATTAAAAAGAAATCAAGAAATCAAAATAAAATGTGAAAATACATTTTATGTTTTTAATTATGTTTAATGTTTATTTACTTTTAGGAGAGAGGGAAAGACAGAGAGAGGTTGACAGAGCATGAGTGGGGGAAGGGCAGAAAGAGAGAGGGTGACCCAGAATCCTAACAGGCTCCAGGCTCTGAGCTGTCAGCACAGAGCCCGACGCTAGACCCCAACTCACAAACCACGAGATCATGACCTGAGATGAAGCCGGATGCTTAAAGGACTGAGCCACCCAGGAGCCCCTGTAAAATTGCATTATAATGTGGATTTTGCTCATTCTTTTCCTAACTTATAATTGTTTGAGTCAGCTTGTAAAATTATAGAAAGCCTAAGTCCTCACGTAAGACATTAATCATTTCTGCAAATGAATGTTGTTATATCAATTTGATAATTCAATTTTGCTCATCAAATATTTAATGCGTGTTCAATCTGTGCTAGTTACTGATTCAGTCAGAGGAACTTAAACATTTGGGTTTCAGGACTTCTCTAAACTTTTGAAAGCTGTAGAGGACCCAAAATGCTTTTGTTTTTATGTGGAATATATCATCATTGATTTTCATCATATTCAAAACTTAGACTAAGACACCTGAAAAATAATTAATTGTAAGCATCTTTGAAAATAGCCACAATAGGTTCATTTCATGGTGACATAAATAAAATATTTTTATGACAAATTATTACCATATTTTTTTCAAACCAAAAAAATCACCCATGATGATTTTGTTATGGGATATATGTTTGGGATATACGTTCATACGGATGTGTGACACACAAAATGCTAAGGACAAGAGCATCAGCAAGGCCTCACAGAAGAGGTCATAACTGCAGTGGGCTTTGAAGAAAAAATTGGTCAGCAGGGAAGGGATGCAGAAGAAAGAGGTTAAGACCATTTCAGTAAAAAAAAAAAAAAAGGGGGGGTGGGCACGACAAGACACAGCAGGTTGTAATAATTAGAAAGAACATGGTGCTTTTGTTTGACAGATTGTCTTCAAACTCCATCTCAGCCACTCATGACTCAGTCAGTCATGGCTGCATGACTTTGAGCAAATCACCTAAGATCTGTGAGCCACAATTTGCTCTCCTGTGAACAAATAAAATCTACAAATTAAGAATTCATAGCTATAATAGTATGACCCACTTGGGGCATCTGAGTGACTCAGTCAGTTGGGTGCCCAACTCTTGATGTCGGCTCAGGTCATTATCTCACAACTCGTGGGTTCGAGAGCCATGTCAGCTTGTGCTGCCAGTGTGGAGCCTGCTTGGGATTCTCTCTCTCCCTCTCTCTCTCTGCCCCTCCCCTGTTTGCTCTCTCTCTGTCTCTCAAAATAAAGAAACAGTAAAAAAAAAAATGGCCCAAGGATTAAGTGAGATGAAATATGTAAAGTATACTCACGTGTGACAGTTAATTATCACGTTCAGTAACATACCATTTTTGGTCACAAATGGAAGGATAATGAACTGGTTACCAGGCTAAGACTATAGAGTGAGGTGAAGGAGAGAGGATAGAAGTTATAAACAAGAGTCGAAGGGGCAGTAATGAAGTAGAATTGTTACACAAGCTCAAGGTGAATATGAGTGATTAAAAAAACAGAAATATAGGGGCATCTGGGTGGCTCAGTCCATTAAGTGTCCAACGTTGGCTAGGTTATGATCTCAAAGTTCATGAGTTTCAGCCCCACGTAAGGCTCACTGCTGTCAGCATGGAGGTTACTCCAGATGCTCTGTCCCCCTCCCTCTCTACCTCTCTACCTCTCTCTCTCTCAAAAAATGAATATTTAAAAAACATAAAAAATAAAAAAATGCAATAGTATAAGTAGAACTACCTTGGAAAATTCAGAGAATCACTTCTCATGCAGACCTTAGTTAGCAAACCCATCGATCTTGATTTCCACCCAGTGTCATTCTATCTTCTCTCAGGGGGTGGAAAGTAAATCAAACTGCCATTTTAGAAAAAAAAAACAAAACACACAACAGCAACAACAACATATTCCAGGATCTTCATAAATATAGAATGAAATGTGTCAAGAATAACATAGATGGTGGAAAATTTACTTAAGACAGAAATTTAACCAGTCTCTTCTGTGGCATATAGGGGCCTCCTTGATCTGAACCTTATAGTTAGTTGTCTTTGAAGTCAGATTTCAATTATATTTTAGTAGTAAATGAATGAATGAATATATAAATAAATATATAGTCAATCCCATATGGGAAATGTATGAATAATTTGAACTAGCAATTGTGATGTTCTTAACCTGTAGCTGATAATTAGTAGATTCATAAAGTCCACTAGTCAATGTCAATTTATCTAGAAAATACTTTTATTGAGAGCATGGCATGCAAAGGATATTATAATTTTTCCCTATGTTAGGTGTGTACCATCCAGATGCTATCTTTGATGTTCAAGGTCCTTGAAACAGACTGCTAAAAAGAATGATATCTCAACTACAAAAGTAAATATTTCTGTTGATACGTCTTAGTTCTATCAACTAGGGCACAGGAGAAAAATATACATTGAAATACAGCATTTACTCTTCACCATGTCCCAGGTTTAGACCTTTATGAAACATGATAAATATCTCATTTCATGTATAATCCTTAACTAGTACACACTATTGATCACCAATGTGGATTTTAAGTAAGAATGTTTGCAAGACTCTACAAAGACTTTATGATTAGCCTGTCCCTCTTCTGATGTGGTATGTTTTACACCAATCATTTTGACTAATTTCTCCACCACCGTAGTTCAACACAGACTGTTATCAGAAGAACAAGCAAAGAAAATAAAGCATAAGAACCAAGGTAACAATGGAAATCATGGGTGGACCTTGGCTGAGAGAAGACTGATTTACTCTTTAATTAATTCAGCATATATTTACTGAACCTCTACTCTATGCCAGGCACTGCCTTAGTAGCTGGAGATATAATAAACATGAAAACATGGTCTTTGTCTTCATGTAGCATGAAGTCTAGAAGGTAAGATATTAAATAAATGAATGAATGAATGAATGAATGAATAAATACTTCTACTCTGTACACATACACATAATTCTAGAGTTTATTTCCAAGAGAATTTTCTCGTGAAAAATTACATATCATAAAAATCAAACCATGCTCTTTATAACCTCTCAAATCCTGACTGTAAATATAGACATAGCAAAACTCCATGTCTGAATGGACAGGTAACTAAGTCCACCTAGCTCTAATCATCTCAGACTTACAAATGACCGTCCTACCAGCTGAAATTAAATATTAGATGATAATTTTTACTTCCATTTTTCTGGTCCCAATTTGCATGCCTGTATGGGAGGGGTTGATGTAACCAACCTTCAGTGATAACTGGAGGATAAAATCTCCTTACTCAAACCATCCTTCCCTACAGCATGATTTGCTTATAGTTTCCTCATTGAAATATTTCTTTTTTTTACAACTTTTTTTGCTACTTCTCTCCTTTTAGTACCAACTACCATATTCTAACTTTGCCAAGTCAAACAACAGTCGTCAATTCGGAGTGAATTTAGCCACATAAATGTAATAATCTACTAACAATTGGCAACATGTTTTTGGTCAAAAATGCTTCAGTCTTGAATAAAATTAGCAGGAGCTATGCAAAGCCATTTTGAGTTTACTAATATGAAAAAGAAAAAAATGGATGATTTCCTTTGTAAAGTTGAAATAACTCCACTCTGTACTGTTATTTATAATTTTAAACCTCAAGAAACGATTATTCATAGATATGGAAGGAAAATGGAAGGAAAATAAAACAGTCTGTTCACCCTATCCTTTATTTGAAATACTTGCACACTGCTCTTAATGTATTTTAATTTATTTTTAAAACATAAGTTGTTCTTTGACTATAAAACATTTCAGATGCTTAGAAAAAAAAATTGGGTATTATTTTCTTCTCAACACATTCATGTACAACCAAAGAGATAAGAAGCATGCTCTAAGTTAGTATTCAGTTAATACACAAAACCCCTTTTTTAATACTGTCATTTAAATTACATGAACAAAAATGTCAACTTTGGGCAATGCTATTCCCTCAAAGCATATATTTTATTTCATTATATATGTATGAATTCATAATGTTTTATTTCAAGCCTACAAAAATATGGTATACTCCTGAGGAATCTGACAGATGATAAAACTGCGTGAGTAGTACACGTGCACATGTTTTCATACTTCTGCAAATTTGCTGATTTCCTTTTATTTCAATCAGCTCTCTGAATTGGTTGACTAGCATCAGATTTAATAAACAGCATATGGGTCTGCTAATATATGTGAAGAAGCTGTTCTTTCACTACCACCCCCAACATATATGTTCTTTTATATTTCAGTTAAGTAATACATTTCCTGGATGGGAAGGGGACTTGAAAATAAACCGTACGCCACATGGATTTTATTGTAAAAACAATAACTATATCTATTTTAAGAATATTGCATAAGGAGAAACTAAATATTTGTCTCGGTATATTCTATTTGCATAAAAAGCACAAAATATTCTTTTGTATTTAGCTGTTGTTTTTTTTTCTATTTATAAAAAGATAATTTCATAAACTCTTCTGTGTGGCTAAACCTTTTTGAGTCTTTCAAATATTCTACTAACATTTCCGTTAATGGGGGTTTATTATAAAAAGAATCCTGAAATCCCCTTTTTCAAAGTAAAAACTTTATGGGCCAAATACACTAAATTTCTCAAGAGAGTTTCAATCAAAATCAATTCAGAAAATGTGATGATAAAAACTTTTTTTAAGTTTATGACATATATATATATATATATATATATATATCCTCTTTGAAATGTGGACCAAAATATTTAAAGTAATTCCTAGGAAATGAAGAAAGTTAAAGATATTTCACTATGACAAATGTACTTCCGGGACATTCGTTATGGCCCTGAGTTCCTCTGCCTACAGGCCAATATTCCTCATTCTGGGGTGACCAGTGGTCTCAAATTCTAGGCTTGTGTTCATCAACCTTGGTCTGTTTTCCCTCTAACATAAATCCAATTAACTTCCTACTCTTAACTGACCCTCCTATTTCTTGCCAATAAACGAAACAGGTAAGGGAATAGCATACATCAAAAGAGATAAACACATGAATGCATTCCAAACTAAACGCACATCCTAAGTTTCCTACATCAAATTTAGATTTGCAACGTCAGGTCACGCAAACTTAGAAATGCTGAAGGCATACCTCTACAGCGGTTCCTGCTTTTGAGATTTCAAATTACAACGGCGTCCCATTTTTACAAGGCATTGCTAGAATATTCTCCAATGTGTATCTTCGATGTCTTTATAGAGACAGTCATGTTCCAACAAGTCATAAATTTAATAAATCACCAGATATATAACTTTCATTCTCACATTTACATTACCAAGTATTTTATGGAGCAATTTTCTTAGCCATAGCAGTGAGACTGTTCAATAATATAAATAAATAAATACTATTTCAACATAAAACCCTTAACTCTGAAAGAAAATCACTCTGCTGAGTCTCACAAGAATACAATTCACTATTAAAGAGAAGTCGGTTACCGGTCGGGTCTATCTTGCATTGCCTCCGTGAAGGTATATTACGAGTGGCATCAGAAGGACTTTCTTATAACAAGCATTACAGAAGCAGGGGGCAGTTATGGCCGTGTGCTACTGCAGAGAGAAAGAGCACGAAGGGTTTCACAGGCCACCATGCTGAAGTTGCTATTGTGAATAACTGGTACATTTACATCAGATTATCCTACATTTCCAACAGAAACTCGAAATACCAACTCCGGCAGTTTTGGTCTCAGGCACGGTTTCTTGTTGAGACCTGTTGCTGGATATGAGTAGTTCCAGGCCTAAGTGCTCCCGAGGATTTTTAGGCTGATATTAAAAAACAAAACCTCTCGTAAGGAGAACCGAGCCTTTAGGCGTCAAGGATATTTTGAAATGAGGAAACATTGGAGCAATCCTGTGAAATAACCTTGAGGCGATATTTGAGAATGCTCTAAATTAACATACAGCTGTTTTAACTTAATCACTACAGTCCAAAAATCTGTATAGTGAAAAGATAGAAATACACCTTATTCTCAAGGGAGGAAAAGCAGTAGAAGGCATTAGAAAACTCTAGGCATAAGTTAGCCTTATGGTCTTTGGGTTGCTGTTTTATTTAAAGAATTATACTGAATTCCAGGTTGGCGTGATAAAGAATGAGAGAAGATTATCCAAAATTACAGAAACATGTGCAACAAGTTTTCTATTTGCAATTTAATAAAATTTACTTTACTAAAGAACATATTACTCATTTTAAAATATGAAGTCTCAATACTGTAGGAGGCTTTCATGTTTACAGCTGATGAAACTATTGACTGTAATCTAATAGAACATTTCCAAAAGAAAATCTTTCTGAAGACCTAATTTATTACTCAAACATTTTCCAAGATAGGCTTCCGTCTTCTCAGCCCAGCTTGTCAGGGATGGTGCGTGTATATGCACGAGTGTGTTTCTGTGTGTTTCCCAAGTGAACAAGCAGAGATTCCTTCGTTTGCTTATAAGTTTCAAAATGAAAATCTGAAATACGCAGCAACTGGGAAGTCAAATTTTCCTCATGGTGAGCCATAAAATAAATTATTTGTCCTCAAAATTGTTTAGGAAGGTGCATCAAGTAGAAGGTAGTTCATGAAGTCCAATCCATCAGGAGACTAGCTAAATGAAGTGCAAAAAATATTATAATGGATCCTTTTGCTCTTTGAAATCAATGGCAGTAACCTTCGTTTAGAAAGAATATGTGTCTGAGCCATAACATGCAGCAATATTTCTCAACCTGCTAAAATGAAAAGAGCTCAGAGGCAGGCATCTCTCCATGTAGCTATATTACATTTCTGTTCTTGTTTTCCCCTTTCAAGGCAAGAGAACTGCCTTAATCATTTCAGAAATGCCCTGCCTTCTTCCCATAGAAGGAAATAAAGACCATGGCACTGATGTTAAAACATATATGATAATTAAAAATAAACAGCAGGGGCAGATGGGGTTTTTCACTTGCTTAAGGACTAGGTCAAGCATTAGCGAATTAAATATGCCAGCTTCTACAGGTATTTTTACTTAATCTCACACTGAAATATGCACCATCTTTTGTGTCTGTATATTTCTAAATACATGAAGCGATTCCATATGTCAAATTAAAAATATATATTCTTATTTTAGCATGAAAAACAAATTACAATATTGTAAATGCTGCCACCAATCAAATCATCGATCTACCTTTGTAAGCCATTTCTTCTCGCTACTACTAAAAGATATAACAAGATATAATACTTGAGTGAAAGGGATTTGGAAATTCTTTTTTATGGATAATATATATGCCCGTTAACTTGTTATGCCAGTGAATCCAAAATTCTTTTCCAATTTATCTTAATTTGTCACGTATCTAAGTAAGCTTCTTATTCTACAGCAAGTTTAAGCAAGTTCAATAATTTAGATCAAAAGATAGGCATATTTGAGATAAATATTTCCTAGGGGGTCAGGGGCCTTGTGTTGCAGTTAAAAATATGTGTTCCCAAGTCTTTAAATAGCGAAGATATTTTCTAGTTTCATTATAAAATATATAATATTATAATATATATATAATATATAAATATTTAAATAAATATATATAAAATATATAATATTATAATATAATATATAATATATATATAAAATATAAACATCATATTATTTAACACAATTTAATAGTTCTGAAGTTAGCAAAATGGGTATGAAAGTATTTTCCTATATTTATCTTAAAAAGAGTACATTCACAAAAACTAGTAAGAGTTTATACACTTAGCCTGTTTTGAGCTTATTTTGAAATTTTCAACATTATTGAGGCAATATTAACAGTATGAAGCAAACTGTTGAAGCATCTTTTTAGTGCTTACTTTACTGAATGGTTTGCATAATTAAAAAGTTAATTGCTTTGTTTCTACAGTCTTTGGGAGTCATGGGACCAACCCCAGAAGCAGGCTTCCAATGCTGTATTTTACGACATATTTTCATTATCCCAATGAGCGAAGCACCTTCCCTACCTTGGCAGAGGGTGCAGTGAAGGTGTGTGTGTCTGTGTGTGTGTGTGTGTGTGTGTGTGTGTGTAGAATGCACTACCAATGAGATACAGCCATAAGAAATAGAACTATCAAGTTTAACCAGTGAATAAAGCACCTGGTATTAATCCTTACCCTATCTTGAGTACTGTATTTCTTTAAGCAGCTCATGACATTGAGTCTATTATTCTGTTATTCTAAAGAGAAAAAAACCCTATTAGCCTCTTCCTGATTTTTATGATATAAACACTTGACAGTGTTACTTAGGATCCCAGGTCTCAACAATTATGTCAAACCACAATTTAGAGTGATTTTTAATGATGAAATACAATATTGCTTTTACAAAATTACAAAAAAAAAATGCATTGTGTTTTATAAATCGCACAAATAAAAAGAAAGATTCTTTTAATGTCCCTGAAAAAAATAGGTAAGGAATGGATTTACTGCCTTCCTTAAACAACGACCCAAGAAGATCAATGATTTGTTCAAAACTACATAAAAAAAAATGAGTTCTTCTACTAAATATAAAAGAAAACTAATTTTCTACTTAAAGATGTTTTTAAAATAGAAATAATTGTACTAGCTGCAATAAGTTTCATGAACTTTGAATGCAGTAATGCAAAAATAGACCTGTGGAGCTAATAGCAAAAAGCAAGAAAGATAAATAATAACAGCTACTATGTATTGAACACCTAGTGTTATCAGTTATTAACCATAATTTTACATATCTTCTGCCCAGTTTCATCATCTATAAAACGCAGATAATATTACCTTCCTCAGTGATTCTACAAAGCAAATGAATATGCAGAACAGTCAGGTTAGCACTAATGTACCATAAAAGTAGTAGTTTATTATTTCAATTTCCCTTACCCTTTTTTATCATTTATTTTTAGATACTTAATAAGAATACTACTTCAGCATTCCAATAAACCTTAAAATAAGTAGATTACCCACTTTATGGCATATTGTTCTTTTCTGGTGTTTCTCTCCTTGGGTGTTAAATTGTGACAAGGAGTGAATAAGTCTATAATTCATTTGTCTCTGACATTGGAGATACTTCATGAGGACTTCCTTTTAAAATATTTTCAGCCCTGGGCACCTGGGTGTCTCAGTCGGTTGAGCGTCTGACTTTGGCTCAGGTCATGATATCACAGTTCGTGCACTTGAGCCCAGCATCGGGCTCTGTGCTGACAGCTCTGAGCGGGGATCCTGCTTCCGATTCTGTGTCTCCCTCCCTCTCTGCCCCTCTCCTGCTCCTGCTCTGTCTCTCTCGGCCTCTCAAAAATAAAGAAATGTAATAAAATCTTTTCAACCCTTTATGCTTGACTTGTATTGTGATTGGGATGTTTTGCTTTATATTCTGAAAATAATCTCAAATATCCCATAAAAGTTGATTCCTACATTTATAAATATATTTGCCTTAATTAGCAGTTTAAGTGGAGAAGTGAATAAGCGTTACGAGTCAGTGCCTAATTAGCAGAGTCTATCCCTACTCTGTGATTGGCGATCCTCTTTACAAGGCTTTTCTTACTGCCATGAATATTTGAGAGTCGTCTGTAATCTCAGCGCTTTAAGAACTGTTCTGCTGCTGGGCACTGAATGATCTTTAATAATTATTTGATGAATATCTTTGTGAGTTACTGGTTTTTGTCATTTACTACTCTTTCACAATAAATCCAGGAAAATATATGCAGGCTTCTTAAAGAGAGAAGCCATCTAGCTGCAGAAAATAAATTTGAAACTATTAATATTTTTTGTCTATGATTTTTGCAGAATCATATTATAAATACTGGCACTTATTCACAGTACATAGAGAGCCATGTGCTTCTAACCTTGAAAACCAATACTGATTTCCAAAGGAACCAAGAAACAACTGATCTTTATGCCAAAATATAAGTGAGGCCAGTGAACATTTTTTGTAGGCAAGAAAACAATCATGCACTTACTGAATATTATGAACATTACAAGTTTGATTTCATGTGAAAAAAAAAAGCTGTAGAAGCAGAAAAAACTGCAAAGGTAACTAGTGAAGATAGTAAAGTAGTAATTTGATATAATTTTATTAAATGCTAACTACCTAAAAATATGTATTCAGAACAATGACCTTTGAGGAAGACTGGACAGTAATTATTATAATTATTGTCCACATTTTATAAGTGAATGAGATATTATGTGAATTGATCCAGGTTCCTTCCCTGCAGATGTAATGGAGCTTGAACAAAGACTCAAACTCACAAACTTCTACTCTCAAAATATACGGTAGAACATTGACGTGTTGAATTATTACACAGAAGAATTAAGTTAGATTTAAGAAGGAAATTTTCAATTTGAAAACTTATAAGACAGACAGACTCTTCTAAAAACCATCCCAAAAGGAATATAGAAACTTGATAGTCTGAAAGGACTCAAAATATAATGACTTTTGGTATAGAAAATGAATTATTTGATCCTCAAAATGTTATAGATGAGGTATTGCAAGGGAGAAAATGTGCATGGAATGGTGAAGTTGGGAGAGGCAAAGAAGTAAGGTTATTAGAATGCATAAAATAATAAAAAAAATGAAACCTCAGAGTCAATCTGTAGGAAAGTCCTCTAATCCTCCTTCAGGAATGAAATGTCAGAGAAATTCAGAACTTTTCATTTGGGTAAAGAAGAGTAATGTATTTCCTTTAGTATTTTCAAAAACTTAAAAAAAAAAAAGAAAAAGCAAAGGCTAAGTAATCAAGTCAAAAGTCCTATACTTTGTGCTCTGAAATAAAATGTGGTTACTTAAGAAAAACACACATGGGGACCTCTAAACCCATGGACAATTGATAGAACTAATTTAATAGCTACTTGATCCTGAGGACATAGGTAATCCTCAGACATGGGCTACAAAAGAAAAGGATGTGGGTCTGATTTCACGAAAGAGGATGAAAACAGTCTGGGGCTGAAATAGGCAGGAATTAGATTTTAGATCTTCATTATTCTGGAAGAAAGAGATGAACCAATGTTGTCAGGGAAACTAGAAGTGCCTCTCAAAATTGAATTCTCAAAGAACTAGTGAAGGCTGAACACAATTGATCACACCGAATAAAGGGGAGGAAGTTTAAGGCAAAGAACTCTGATAAAATACAGTTCTGTGTGAACATGTTGCTTCCAATCACCTATTTAAAGATGATGATGTATGGTTAACATTGCCCTGACCAAAGTAAAGGGAAAAAATAAGGATTGGGTCTTAAAACTTAATTTCCTCAAGTATTTATATATTTGAAGATTGAATTTTTTTAGGTGGAGTCATCCAAGAAATTATGACTATAGAAACAACAATTTAAAAAATTACGTATATGTCTAGAAGATATTTTTGATACACCGTTGTGAGTGTTAGATATCACACACTCAAGAGGAACTGTTAGTAACTATGCAGGTAAATAATAGCTCTGATGAATAATTGGTTAAATGTTTAGGTAATGCAAAGACACCTTACAGAATAGACCAGAAGCAAGGAATGAAAAGAAGTCTGGTTATATAAGCATGCTTAAAGCTGATATTGAAAAAATCATTTACATATTTTAAGAAAGAATATGCAAAATCCTTAAGAGATGACCTTAATGAGAACAGAAAGCAAGAAAACAACAAAAGCAACAAACACAAGTTAGGACACAGCATCTTGGTTGGCACCTAGTACTAAAAGATGCCCTGAATCTAGGGAGCCAATGCAATCTATTTTTCAGGAGATGATCCGTTCACTGGTGGATGTGTTTCAGTAAACGTCATCTAGCCTCAGTGGGTCTGGATGACAAAGTCCCTCTTATGATTCCATCGTCACCAGGCAATCTTTCAAGAGATAATGCTGCCGATTTTCCTCGGGTCTCTTTAGAGATAAAGGGTACTGTCTTGAAGAGGAAGCAGGGATTTTCCAATTTCTTGAATAGGATACGCTCCTCAAAATTTAATAAACTAATGCTCAAGTTCAACATCAGGATCTTGTGATATTGTTGAGAACTGGCCTTGACTTTGTACAATTCTGTGCACTGGTAAATTGTGCACTGATAAAAATTGGATTTTTAGATTAAGAAAAAAATTCCAGGTACCACCTAGAGGCCACCTGGTAATCAGACAGATAGCCTTCTCTTGGCACACCTTACATTTTCATACAATCTGTTGAAAGTTTCAGGACAACGGCAAATGCATATAGCAGGCTACAAATTGATATTTCTAGAGATTTCTGATGAGCCAAGTAGACATATGTGTCATTAAATAGAGGTGGCATTTTTATTTAGAAATTATTATGCAGCAATTGGTTAGATTACCTTGGGCTGGAAGACAAGTTTTATCAATAAAGTCCCTATTCACAATTCCTACTAAGCAACAATGAACACAGAGAAAGGAGAATAAATTTATGTGACATTGATGGTTGACCTTCCTTAGATAAAAACAACATCAAAGGTGACATCTGCCCGGAAAATCGTTATTAGTAAGTCTTTGCACATAATATATTTGGAGGCATTTCTTCCTTTGCATGGTGTACTAGCTATGGTAAGCATCTTTAACATGCATTTCTGTAGTGTTGTTTACATATAAAATAGACTGAATTTGGACAGTCCTTGTACTATGTTGCTTGAATTTATTTCTCAACCAAATTGTATTTTCATTATTTTCTGTTTTGAAGCATATCTATTTGCACAGTATTACCAACAATTAATGGCACTTTTATAGTGTCAGGAATCCCATAATCACAAAATAAAATTTTTGATGATGACCAGGAAAATGTTATCAATTATTAGATCTCACAAAAAATGCAATTAGTCAGGCACTATTTGAATTTCAAGCCAGTGAGATGGACAAATGATGGCCTAGTATAAAGCAAAATATAAAAGTAAGAGGCCAAAACTCATTTAAAAGAGTAGCTAATATATTACTCAAGGAAATATGGAAGCTACTATACAGAAATTTCAGACTCTGTAGTACTTTCAGTAAATTTCATAAAAAATAAATAATAATTCTGAACAATAGGAGCATAAGATGATAAGAAATTAATTAAGATTACTGTCAAGGGATGCAACCCTGCCCCCACCTTTGATAATGACATTATAATTGTCTAGTTTGACCTAAAAAGAAATTCTTAAGTGTATTTTTATACTACGTTTCCTGGTCTTCAGTTCTCTTAGTTGTTTCACTTCTGCTGAATCTCTATCAGAAACATTGGGCCCTTATTCCATACAACTAAGTTCAACAATTTTTTTGGATAACTGTGTATAGGGATTATTCCAGTTATATCTAGGCCAAGGTGAAGGCCCTGTCCTCAAACAGCTTACAGCACAGCAGAAGAGAAGAATGTAGAGAACAACATGTCTCTCAGTTGGGTTTACTAGTTCCTTTCATTATCAAGGTCTGCATGATCACGTGTCTACTTCTTTCATCTCTGCAACACTGGACATTTGATAACCACTACTGTCCTAATTCTAAATATCCCCTCAGCCTGCCATATTTTGTTTTTGCTTTTAAAAAATATCATTCTCAGGAACCTTCACTGAAACCTACTTCTCCATTACTCTTTTATATTTCATCATTTTTTTCAGATTCCATGTTGGGTATCATCTCTTCCCAGTGTCAAATGTTTAAGAGATGGTCTCACTATTCCCAAGATTTCATAATCACCAGGGTGATCCTAACTCCTAAGGCTATATTTCTATCTGTGTATACTCCCTAATTTCAGATGTACATTTCTGATGGTCTTCTAGATATTGTCTGAATTTTGCAAAGGTACTTTAAAGTTCACATGTCTTAATCAGATTAATTCTCCTGGAAATGGGCTATTCTTCGCATTTTTGCCCGTTTGGCAAAGTAGCACCCCAGTTTTGCCACCCTCTCAGATTGGTCTCCTTGGCATCACTCACTATTCTTTATAACTTTGCCCATATTTCTACTTATCAAATCTCTACTTACCTATCCTTCAAAACTTGGCTGTGGGTTTTCATATCCCTAACTCATATCATCCTATGGTTTGGGTAGCATGCATTTTAAAATCTGCATAGAGCCTCTCATGACTTTATTTTTAATCATCTAAGTTGGTACATGCCATTCTCCATCACAATATGCAAATGATTAGAAGTTAGAGAGCATGTCTCATTCACCTTTGGATCCCTCATGGGAATGGGCACGGAGTAAATGCTCAAGAAATGGTTATTGAAGTCGATGAATTCTCTTAATATCCTAAATTCCGTGTTCATTGTATAAAATTTTCAGCTATGACTGCTATGACCTTTTGCTACAATTGCTGAGTTGGTGAAATGCAGCCTCATACTGAATAAAAACAATGGGCATAATTCAGTCTAGGCACTATGGCTGATAGGAATGCAACCTCAGAGAAGCATACCACTTCTCAGACCACATGTGGGTCCCCTGGTGACTTCATCAATGTAGATGATGAACATTTCAGAGTGGAAATAAACTTGTAAAAGATTTATTTTGCAACAAAAATGAATGAGTCGACAGTTTTTAAGCAGCAGGACACTGCTCTACTATCTTTTATTACCAAAACACTATATAACACTCATCATAGATTCATTTGAGCATACAGTTTCAAAAATTAGTGGGTTTTGAGATTATCATATTTTGGCGGTTGAAAATCTATTTAAAGGAAGCATTTAAATTTGCATGTGTTTAAAACATATCCTCATTTTGTAATAAACTTATAATTCTCCTTTTTTGACAGTAATGAGAAGGCATGCAAAATGATGAGACTCATGTCAAAAAAAAAAAAAATCAACCTGCATTTAAGTAAAAATGTATCCAAAATAAGATTTAGAAACAAGGCAACCTTTTGTCCATATTTCAGATTGAAAGGGCATATGACATAAAGACTAACCTCCATGAACTTAGCTTGAAACTTAAGATAGCAATCACAAAAACAATTTGCAACCACAGCACAAGGAATGCATTAGTTTTTAAAAAATACAACTAATCTAATCCAATCTTTAATCTAATCATCTACTTGAGTAATATAATTGGTCTTCTGAAAAGACAATAACTTCAAAAAATTATTTACAGGCCCTTATTAAGATTGAAAGAACTTTATATAAAGCACACATTTTATTATTAATTATCCATATTTATAAGTGGAGCGAGAACAGACATAAATTTAATCTGTTTTGTAGTTTAGACCTGGATTTAGTGTTCTGCCAATTTCATCCCAGATAAATTCTAGAGTTTTCTAAGTAATTATGTTTAGCAACAAGAACAAAAGGAAGATAAAAAAGGGGAAAAAAACAATAATTTGATTAGAAAAATTAAACAAATAATTTGACTTTTTTGGCTTAACATGAAGCCTCCAGGCCAATTTAATAATTATTTTTAAGTGATGTAGAAATGGGTAGGGAGAAAGAGAGGGTACAATGCAGATAACATTTTAAGGCCTTCTCCCAGCCCAAGAAGTTATTTATAATGTAAAAATTCCAATAAGTGCATTTGAAATCATTTCATCTGTATATTTTTCCTCTCCCTTCTGGGTACTTCACTGCTCTGAACTCCTCTAATGAGTTTCCTCCTCTCACATTATAGTGAAGTTATTGAAATCAAGTTTGTATCGCCCCAACATAAGGACTTGTACCATGAAGTCAGAGATTCTTTCTCATTCACTTCAACTTCCTCAGAGAACCTTGGTCATATTTTATTTTCAACACATTTGTTGAATCAAACGAATAACCACAGATTTGTCAGTATATAATTACCTCGTTAAACAAGAGACAGGGATAATATTCCACTTTGCTTTACTTAAAAAAGATAATGTTGGGGCGCCTGGGTGGCGCAGTCGGTTGGGCGTCCGACTTCAGTCAGGTCGCGGTCTCGCGGTCCGTGAGTTCGAGCCCCGCGTCAGGCTCTGGGCTGATGGCTCGGAGCCTGGAGCCTGTTTCCGATTCTGTGTCTCCCTCTCTCTCTGCCCCTCCCCCGTTCGTGCTCTGTCTCTCTCTGTCCCAAAAATAAATAAACGTTAAAAAAAAATAAAATAAAAAAGATAATGCTTTTCATAAATTAAAAAAAAAATAGGGGCGCCTGGGTGGCTCAGTTGGTTGAGCATCCGACTTCGGGTCAGGTCATAATCTCTCGATCTGTGAGTTCGAACCCCGCGTCGGGCTCTGTGCTGACAGCTCGGAGCCTGAAGCCTGCTTCAGATTCCGTGTCTCCCTCTCTCTCTGACCCTCCCCTGATCATACTCTGTCTCTTTCTCTGTCAAAAATAAATAAACATTATTTTTTTTTAAATAGCTGCAATAGAAGAGATAACAACAGAGTGTGTTTTATCCTCAAAGAAGAATACTCAAGTGAAACAGTTTCTCAATAAGTGGACTAACTTCTGAGGTTGAGGGTTAACTACACTTTACAGACAAATTCTACCATTTCTTTGACACATAAAAGATGCTTAAGAGTGTTGTCATATGTCAGCAACATCAATTTTTTTATACATAACTCTAGAGAAAAATCAGAAAAGTCTATCTGCAAAAAAAGGATGCAAAAAATATGGAGATAATACCCTAACTAAATAAGGAGCTACACGTCGAATGCATTATCTAACAAGTGTGCTGGAATTCAGATAAGCAAACGATTTGAGAGTCTGAAGGCAACAAAGACACTAACTGACCTCTAAAGTCACTTTGAGATTTGATGAGAGCTCATTCTGTCCTCAAATGTCATAAGGGCTCAATAGAGTGATCTAGTTTTAAAGGACCAAATTAGAATAAAAAGGGTAATATGGCCACACATTTTATCAGTGTTAATTATTAATACTGAGATTAAAAAAGAAAGGGCTGAGAGTTCGGTAAGCATACTAATTGGTCACTTTTTTCAGCTTGTTTTCCCTGTCAGTGTGAATATTTTAGAGCAGTTCAAAGGGAAATACACACCTGAAGAATACGCATTCAACAGGAACCCTGAGCATAAATGTAAAAAGATTTTAAAAGTGAGAAAGGAATATAGGAAGTAATGATGACTTATCCCCACCTTGAAAGGTGAAGAGCACAGAGAGTGGGGTTGATTTGATGCCAGAGGATAGAATCCTCCCTTCCTTTCATTTCAGATCCTTGATATACTTAAACATATCTGATGCTTTCATGATTAAGCTATTGTGTTATGTAAAATCTGCCTAAAGTCAATAATCAAAATTACTTCCCGTTACTATTTGAATCATAGTAAATAATTCTATCATCAGTTCATATGGTGAAACTATTGCTACCCATTATTTAAGTATAAATTATCAGGTGCTATTACTTCATTTAGTTTCTCCCACAATAGTATGATTTACTATTGAAGGAAGCAGGGCTAAGAGAGGTCAGAAAACTGCACTGTTACTAAGAGGACAAACCAGAATTCAAACCGATGTCATCTGGTTGCAAAGTCTATTTTTTAAACCACTATATTCTACAGACAACGTTGCTTCTTGTCTAGGACAGTATCTTCTTTGGATTCTTTTGGATTGTGCTGCTCATTTACTGGAAAACTTCCGCAGCCCACATCTTGATTGGAGACAACATCTGTAATTACTTGCTGTCTCTAATCACCACGAAAAAGCACAACTGAGTAAAGCCCTACAAAAGTGGGGGCATGGTGGACTTGGGGATACTCGAGAGGCACAAAGCCATTTCACAGATGACTAGAAAAGGAGAAAATGCAATCCAACTCTGGCAACAAGAGTGCCACACTGAAAAACAGAACCATGGAAATGAATCCTTTCCAGGGTATGTGAGTGTCTTCCTGAAGGAAAAAAAAAAAAAAAATAGGTGGGGCATTTGTTTTGAGAGATTACGCTCCTGCCATTAACAAGTATTTGGGCATCTTTGGAAAGATGGGAGACTGACTTGTTATTTAATTTAGTCTAAATGAAAACAGTACAAACCAACAGTGACTAGATGGGGGTACCCGAAAAGTGACCCCCATTGGGTAGGTGAATTGGAAATTGGATAGATGGGAGAAAAGCAGAGAGAAAACCCTTTATCCCACACCAGGTTATGAGGTTAGTCTCCATCCTCATTATCCTCGTTCATATAAAAATGGTACTTCATTTCCAATTGGTATTTCACATATACTGTCATTTATTTCTGAAATCAAAGGACAAGCACATAGCATATACAAAATGGCTTTGTGATGGACTGTACCATGTTCTAACCATCAAAAACAATGTATTCTAAACCCTATTGAACACATGTGGAGTGAGGGGAATGACTGAAACAATGATTAAGCCTAACATATAATTCTGAAAATGTAAGAGAGCTTGGAAGTGGGGGTACGCTCAAAAATATTAGTGTATAAATATCAAAATGATCTTTTAAAAATCTGAGAACATAAAGTGGCAGAAAATTAATTAGGCATTTAGCGTGGTCAATTTTTTTTTTTACTTTATTTAAGTTTTTGAAATCTGCCTTACAGACCAACTGCTATTTTCCAGTTTTAATTTACGTCTATGTTATACTAGTCGGAGGTTTACCTAGAGGAAAATAAATACCATTTTCTACCTTTTGTTCATTCTTACTCTGATCAAAGTACGTTGTCAAGCAAGAAAGTAAACGTGTTCATTCTATTGTGAGATCACTTAATTACAATTAATGTTTTGAAGGGCATTACACCCAGGGCCAGATCAAATCTACAGATAGCTCTTGCATGGTGTGATTTGAGGGAGGCTCTAAAATTGTCTCCCACATTGACCTGCTAGGTACCAACATTTCTACTCACCTAGTCAGAAATCACACAATTTCATTCACTTGACTTCTTTATCTCATACATGCATTACTACTATTAAAATGCACGTTTTGTAGGTTGCAAGGAAGGCCCTAGAATTCTTCCCTGCTCACATTAGCACAAATTTTCAAATTCATTTGCCATCTCACTAAGAGACCCAAAGTACTTTTTCTGACTTGGAAAGTAAAACATATAAGAAAAATGGGATGTAAGAAAAAAATCACAGATTGTTGGATTTGAGTAAGATTTTAGATTTAATTCTGTTAACTGCCTTACAAATGATTAGTAGCAGATCCAGAAGGAGTTTGTGACCTACCCATTCATAATGGCAAAATTGGGATTGGAGGTCAAATATTTCTTATATTTGAATTGTTGAACACTATATATGGTTACATGATATATAACAAAGCCAAATTAACTTGCAAAGGTAATTCTGGGGGGCGACTGGGAAGAATAAGATGACTATGGCATTAATTCAAAAGTCAAGATAAATAGTGACAATAGAGCTAAAGCGAAGGTTAAATACCACTCTGTGAGAAAGTCTGACGACAACTGCCTAATGTAGAAAAGGGCAAGTTCTTGCATAGTCAATGTATGCTCCTAATGTGATGATGGTTTTAAGCTTACTATTTGGGTTTCACTTGAATTATGAATTTATTGCAGTAGGTTTCCAATTGTTTTAACATGTCATTATCAAGTATTTTATCATTACTAAACTTCCTATCATGAGCTCCCTATTCTAAAATACCTTATCCCGTTAGGAATATTTTATTGAAATAATAAATAACCAATTTCCCCAATCTTATCGAAAGACCAACATGAAATAATCATACTATTGATAATAATAAAGAGAAAAGAAAATATTTTAGTGATCTTTTTCATAAATTAATGTATAATTCATAAACAATCCTTAAAATACTTTTTAATGATACCGTTTCCATTACTGCTTTCCAGAGACCCATGGATATAAGTACCCTGGGTCTGAAATTATTAAAATGGTGGGACTCATTCTAATTATTAGATTCAGGTTTCACGAAATTATGTTTATTCTTACAGTGTATTCTTTTTCCTAAGCTAATAAAAGAATAAAACCTCATTCATCATTTGACAGTAAGGTGGGTTGGAATGTAGGCTAAAGCTTATTATAAAACCTATTAATCCACAAGCCCTCTTTATAAAATTGTGTTTATTATGCTAAAGTATAGGAAGCAAATAAAAGCTTTTGTAAAACATAAGTGCATTTCACTACTTATCTACTTAAATTTTCCTTTTAGTTATTTCAGTTACTTTTAGTTATTTCCTTACTAAAGCATCTGTGACAACTTATTTTTATCATTAGCTTTTCTAGCGTATACCCAGGTCACGTCGTGACATTGGAATGTGGTTTTTGCACTGGAAAATTATCTTCCAAACTTTACAATGAAAGTTAATCCAAAAATCAGTTATAACTACATTATTTCACATGGGTTAAAATTAAAGAAAACATTTGAGGTAATAATAATTAGGAACTAGGACAGCATCCAAAATGGTATTTTCATAGAAAATCCAATACAAATCCTGATTAAAACCTAACCAAGCAAAACGTTGCAGATTACCTGGATTCCAATTAAAGGTGACAAATGAATACTTGACAGGTTTCAATTCCAATTCTATTTATGTCAGAATGATCCATTAATATTGAAGATGAAATTACCAGAATTCAAGCAATACAATTGTACTTTATGACTAGATAGTAGTCTGAAAACTTGGTCCCAACAAAACTTATTCAAATGCCAACTGCTACATTTGGATCACCCAAAGTGAATCACATCTCCTTCTGTCATTACCTATAGATCAAGACTAACATGAATCACGGCTGGCAGATGACAAATGATTACATAAAACTGAATTTCAAGTGTCAGTTACACACAAAATCAGAAAAATCAGTTCTATTATGATGGTCTTTGCTGATGACAAGACTAAAAACATGGTTACAAAAAATAACTAAACACCTTATGTGGGAAATGTTTCTCAGTAAACTTTCTAGTTTCTTAACAAGCTCACCTGTTAAGTTTTCCATGACATGTATGTTTCCTAAAAAGTAACTGATAATGTGTTTGTCACATATAATTATGTTTCTTACTCATCATTTCTTTCTTATTTTAAAGGTCAAATCCCCTTAAACTCAAAAAAAACAGAAAAATAACATTAAAATGTGATTATAATGCCAATGATGCAAAATCCTTTCTGTTAATATAGCTGACATCCCAAAATAAAGACTTCCTTATACATACGGTTGCTGAGAATGAGATAAATACTTTTTTAAGTATTTAAGTATTAAATAAAATGATAACATCAAAAGGTAATCACAGATATAGGAATGTCCTTAAAATAAATCAATCCTTCCTTCCTTCTTAGGTGTGTGTATGTGTAATATTATTATAGTATCTTAGCTTAATTTTTACTTTTGTGCAAAGCATTTCAAACATATTTGCCTTAGAAATATATTCATCAGCAATGTAATTTATACCAAAATTTGGTAGTCATTTAGAATGATACTAAAAATAGTTAATTCTTAAAAAGCACATCAAACTCCCATCCACATAATCATACACCCCCATACACACAGATAAGCATGCCTTTATAGCCATAAGGCAAATGCCATATAACTCTGGATTGTTCATCAAGAGGGATATCCATCAACAGATCCTGATATCATATCTTCTCACCCAGATAACAATGTAGAAAACTAATTATTTAACATGATTTAGTTTAGCCATAATTTCACTTGAGCTCACTTGTCATCTATTACGCTCTAAGGTTGGATTTTAATATTCATAGGTAAACTTCCAGAAAAAAAATCATATTTCCCTGAATTAATATGCTCTATTTGCATACCATCACTAAAGAAACCAGTGTATAACAAAAGTTAGAATGTCTTATTTCACTTGGGGGATGGGATGGTGAAAGGCAAATCCATTTCAAGTGTTCACCAGAGATATAATGTGTGTGATCCCCCTTCCTTCACTTACATATAACCAAATCTCTTTTTACATTTGAAATAATCATAAAATTAGTATGAACTTTCCTGTTCCATAATTTGACACAAAGCTATTCCTAAGACATTTACTTATAACCTGAAATCCAAAAAATAAATCACCCGTTTGGGGGAAACATAAACAGATGTGAAAAGTTTATAAGAACTATCTGCAGTCTAACTTTATAACATCAAGAAAGTGTAGAGAAGGCCAATTGT
This sequence comes from Lynx rufus, assembly GCF_022079265.1. Lineage (NCBI taxonomy): Eukaryota > Metazoa > Chordata > Mammalia > Carnivora > Felidae > Lynx > Lynx rufus. The sequence continues at coordinate 22,265,882 of NW_025814845.1, read as the reverse complement.
GGTAATTATGAGAATCATCTCACAAAAGGGTAAGAATATGGAGTCCTAAAATTTGCTTTCTTCTCTTTCCCTTGCACAAAAATGAGAAGAAAAAAAAAACCTTATAATTAAATGACAAGGAGTTCTAATAGTATTTACAATCTATTTTTTGAGAATAAGATATCATTGTTCTTGTTTGACTCCATTTCAGCTATCACTCAAAAGGAGAGGTTCCAAAACGCTTTACTGAATACGTCAGAAAAGAAAGAATTGAGCAAAGTGTGTTTATTGTCATTTCCTTTCACTGAGGCTGGACAATTGCAGTTGAAGAAATAGTTGCATGACAAAAATGAATAGAAGAAAACAATAACACAAGACCTTTATCAGTTTCTATCGTTTAGGTATTATGAGTTAATTTAGTTTAGTTTTTGTTTTTTTTTTTTTTCATAGAAGGTACTAGTCTGATTTATTTGTAAATGTGTTTACTTCTGACAGGTTGTTTGAAAATGATGGTGCAAGTTTGGTGAATTTTATCTATACAGTTATGTTCCTTTATTTGGTATTTCTGGACTTTAGCAAATATTTTTTTTAGGTACAATAGTTTCAATGTCAGCTATTTTGTCTTGGATTTAGACTGAGCCTCATGAGTCTACTTATTATGGCTCACTAGCGTGATTATGTGTGTGGATGCTGTGTTTGCCCCTACCATTTTCCATATGCTCTGCCTCACCAACACTGCCATCCGGCGTGGTCCTTTCGTAGCTGTCCTCTGGGAGTGGAAGGGCACCCAGCCTTGGCCCTGATGAACTCTTACTGCTTGGTGTCTCTGACTCCTCCAGCCCGCTGTCATAGCAACTCTGCAGTGACCCCTGATGTGGGTCCTGAGGCTGACTCACAACAGAAAACGTCACTCTACGAAATGGCTGCAAAAGAAAAGATTCTGAATGTCACTAAAGTGTAAGATTGTAAACGATCTTATTACAAAACACATAAACGACATACATCAAGGACTACCGGCGACTCATTCAATATAAAATGGTTAGAGATGTTCAACTCTATTTGGTTAACTGTGTTATCTGAGGCAGTGCCTAGAATTTCATTTTCATTGTGGAAAAAAAAAAACCCTGGAAAATCCCTTTCTGCAACAGAGATAAGAAAACAGCAATTTCACTAAAATACACATTTAACTCTATGTTAGTACCATGTATTCAACCTTCTTCTATTCTGTAGTCTTCACTTCAAATTTGCTTTTCACAAATAGACTCTATCGCAAGTGTCACTGATTTGGGAAGGCAATACACATTGAAATAATCATTGTAGGCATTCATTTTTAAAAACTCTGTCTGTATGATACAATGGTTTTAAAATGAGTGTTCTGGCAGTTGACTCAAACTATTAAAGGGATAACTAATAAATAGGAATTTAGGTACACTGTTGGGAGATAGGAATACATTCCTGTTTTTCTTCTTATTAAAAATATTACCTATTGACCCTAAGATTGTAAGGGTAGCATTGAACTAATAGATAAAAGTTCCTTTAACCAGGGAACAGAAAATAAACCCCAAAGCTTAATTGTATGTGCTTACAACGACCGTTTATAGTTTGTTCAAAAGTAGTTACTGCACGCACAGCCTTTAAATTGTAATTTTAAAGTGTTGTAAATTTTTATCCAGTTGGATCCCACAAGTTACTATGACACCAAAGTTGGCTGCACTGAAGATTTACTATGTACAGAATTTACAGATTATTGTAACTACAAAAGAAAACAAAAAAATTAGGCTCATTAAGGGAACAAACTAATGCCATGCATTGATAGTATTCTGCACATAACAGTTGAGGGAAAAAAGAAAAACAATATAAAAAGGTTCTGTGATATCTCTCTGAGATTATTCTTGGCAATAGCTGTAGCCATTAAAAACTTGTGTGTGACTTGAAAACGGCATAAATGTATTTTTTTAAACTTACAGCTCAGACTGGTGCTTTTTAATACAAGGTATAAAAATAATAATGTTGCCAGAAAATAGTGAGAAAAGTCGAAAGCCTTTTTTTGCACTTTTATAGCTTGAATACGAATGGTTCAAATCATGAGTCATGACTGGACCAATCTACACATGTAGGTTATTCAAGGGAAAGCTAAGAAGAGTTACAGTATTTCCCCCAAATTTATAAAGTGGTTTCACTAGAGACAAATGCATGCTTCCACAAATCTTCCCTTCACTTTATCTCAGAACACTGGCCAGGAATATTGTCCATTATTAGCTTTTCTAACCCAGTACCTTGCCCTTCATGTACTTATTTGGAGAGGACAGTCTTAACAAAATCCTATCTTTCATTCTAATTCAAAATCAAACGTTTAGAACTGCTGAATCCTATTAGGAAGGGAAAACATTTCTCTTCTTTATAATGTTTCACCAAATTGGAACTACAGTATTTTTAAAACAATTATGAAATACTTCTAGTACAAATAGCATATATATATATATATATATATATATATATATCTCATGACCCAAAATTTACTGGCAATAAACTCTAAAATCATTACTCTTCTTTCATTAATAATACTTCTATTTCTTCACAATAATACAATTGTGATGTTTTAACTTATATTTTAAGTAAATATAGAAGTCGATATGTATTTACCAGGCTTTATCTTATGTGCACAGTTTTTTAATTTTTTTTCTATTTATCACTCCCAGTTGACTGCAAATTATCTGAATTTCCTCAGTCTCACCTCAGAAATAAGGCCACTCACCGTTTCCTAAAACCACACTGTTCTGCACAAAGAAAAATTCAGTAAATACTATTGAACAATAAGCTTTAAATGGCAATGTTGAATTTAGAAAAGGACAGTAATGGTCATTCAGACATATCACTCCAAGACATAGCAATGGGTCACACACACACACACACACACACACACACACATCACACAGAAAGGACTGTCAAATGCTATTCTTGATTCTCAAATCTTTAAAAAAATTTTTGTGTTTATTTATTTTTGACAGAGAGAGAGACAGAGCATGAGTGGAGGAGGGGCAGAGAGAGAGAGGGAGACACAGAATCTGAAACAGGCTCCAGGTTCTGAGCTGTCAGCACAGAGCCCGACGCTGGGCTGGAACTCACAGATGGCGAGATCATGACCTGAGCCGAAGTCAGACGCTCAACCGACTGAGCCACCCAGGTACCTCTCAAACCTTTTAGAAACAGTCTTCATTAACCCAAGAAGAAAGACCAAAATGAATACAGAAACACTAATACATACTAATAAATTGACAAAGGAAAGTATATAATAAATTATGAGAAATGTTATTCCATCTCTATATAAAAATAGAAAAAACAGTGATGTTTACGTTATGGGAGTAAACTCAGAATCTGTAATTAAATGCTGGTTCCACCAAAGTAGTAGTAGGACAGCACAGGGGTGATAGGTTATGTTTGTAACAAAAAATGTCAAAAATAAGATAATTATTTTTCTATCATGTACAGTATAACAGCTTCTATGAATCTGTGTATTTTCTGTGACTATTTTAATTTCCATGAATTATTTTAGGTTACATATTCAATTGAATGATGAAAAGAAAGCTGTTTTAAATTTAAAATACTAAGATCTATTTATATAATAAAAAATGTCTAGATTCATGAATGCTTTTTGTATGTGTAGAAAAACTAAAAAAATAAATAAATAAATAACACCTAATGGATGAAACAAAAATAACTGACAATAAAAATCCAAAATAGAGAGTATCATACAATGAATCATGAAAAATCCCATCCATCATTTTTTTAATGCTTATTTATTTTTGAGAGAGAGAGACAGAGCACGAGTGGAGGAGGGGCAGAGGCAGAGGGAGACACAGAATCCGAAGCTCCGAGCTGTCAGCACAGAGCCTGATAAAGGGCTCGAAATCACAGACCATGAGATTATGACCTGAGCCGAAGTTGGACGCTTAACCGACTGAGCCACCCAGGCGCGCCCCCCCCCCATCCGTCATTTTTAACCACATTTTAAAATATTCCATTACAATTCAGCAATACCAACAATATCAGTATTACATTACTATTTCAAGGTGTATTTTGATAGTTTTTTGAAAACTTCTTCTGGCAAAGTATTTAAGTTGGCTATGTGAACAAATTAGTGCAGAATCCTAAATTCTGAAGGAAAACCCATTAATGCAAGGGTTAAGGTTTTGTTCCAATGGTAAATCAGACACACAGATTAGATGGATAGATGATAGATAAATAGTAGATAGATAGATAGATAGATACAAGATAGAGATAGAGAGACAAATAAATGGGCAGATAGACAAGTATTTACATACCATCATTCATCACCAGTTTGGGTCTATTGAGAAGATAGGTTTTACAGCAGAAATCACATTTTTTTTATAGATTCTCGAAATGCCGACTCAATAAAAAATGGAAAGCACTGTGTTGACTGTGTGGCATGACACAGAGAATGAGTTTGCATTATATATATGTACATATATATACATACATATACATATATGTATATGTATATACATATACATATGTATATATATATAATATATATATATATATACATATACATATGTGTGTATATATGTATATATATAAAACTATCACTTAGTTAATTATTGATACTCTGTAGTAGCATGGTTTACATGGGCATTCTTAAACCTAGATGTGCCTTAGAATGGCCCAGAGAACTTGTCAAAAAGCACCAAGCCAGTACAGGGCTTCAACTTAAACCCAATGAATCAGTGTTCAGAGTGTGAATGGATATCAGTAGTTTGTAAAGTCCCTCTGGGTAATGAAGAGGCACAGAGAGGAAGGAGAAACCCTGCAACTGAAAGCAGTCCAAAAGACAAACTGCCCAGGAAGCCAGGTGGTCCTTTAAGTATTCCTTGATAAAGTTTCTCTGGAGATTGAGTAGAACCATGGCTTCATCTTGGGGTGCAAAAGTATGGACATGAAGACATCTGGTGACCTGAAGTGTCTGAGCTTTGTATTATTCTGTCCAGAGTGGTAAATGATTTCTTGTCTTGCAAAGACAAGCGGGTCTTTCTAAAACAGGAAAAAGCACAAGAAGAGGAGAAAAAACTGTCAGCCTTCTAGCATTTTGAAATTGTGAAGATGTGTTCAAAAATTAAATAAGTAATGCAAGAAAAGGGTCTTCAAGAAAAGCATTCCAAAAATTTTGAGTGGAAAATGCGCGACAATTACACACAAGAGGGAGTGGTAATCGAAGATTTTATGGAGGCAAATGAATGCTCTAATTGAATAAGTGAGATTGAAGATGTGTTTAGACCATTTCATGCAAAGGAGTAGGAAGAAGAAATGTTGGCGGCAGAGAATTATGCCAAGAAAAAGTGAGCTATGAAAAAAACATCAATGACAATGGGCAGCAAGGCGTTAGAATGTCTGGATGCTTGGATTTACTCATTATTTCACTATACGTACATTTGCTTTATATTCATTATCTCTCAGGGTTTCAAGGATGTCCCAACATTGCTTTTACAAATTAAAAAAAAACTCAAAATCGTATAGGTGTGTATATAAAAACAGATCAAGTATAATATAATTAGGTTTCCAATGAAATGGAGATACAAAAATATGCCATGAAACTTGCTTAGGATTTAGGGCAGGCATTGCCAAGGAACGGTTTGTAGGTTGAGACTTCTAAGGAGAAATTGAGAAAGTGGGGATAGGCTATTAATTTTCAAAATAGGACATAAGAGGATTACAGTTAAAAGAAAAAGGTTTGTGCAAAGAGTTTTGTTTATTTATGCACAGTTCTTTCTTCATTTTTTTTCTGAAAACATTTGCTTTAAGGTCAATGTTTGAAGGCACAGCTAAAAGCCCCGTAACGTAAGGTATAATAGGAATGAATGAAATCAGAGAAATAAGTAAATTAGGAATTAAAAAAAAGAAATTAAAAATAAAATTACAAAGGCAAGGTAAACAGTAAAACATGTTGAGTAATAGGATGTATGGTATGCGTGTGAGTAATGAGAAAAAAAATGTTATATTGGAAATAACAGAAAAAGGAAAGGATTTTATTCCAAACACCTCTATAGTTTCACCATTGACCTCAATCAAGTTAGCTGACCCTTTGTTTCTTTTGCCTTAGGCTCAGGGTCTAAAATGGAGACGATACCAGCCCCTTACTAACTTAAATTCTCTGAGAAATAATCAGATGGTTTACAAAATAAAAACCTGAAGCTCCCTCAAAGAGGGAACTATAAATGGTATCATAGCTGAGGCCAAAGCTATATAACTAGAGTGATATCTTTTATTACGTTTTAGGTTTTTGCTTTTTCCTTTTCTTGTCTGTTTGGTTTTTTTGTATTGTTTTGTTGTTGTTGTTTTAATATAGAACTTGTTCAGTAATCCACGAATTTTATAAATTCATATGAAATTTCAAATCTAATTCTCCTGTTAATGTGGTGCTTTTATTGTTCAAATGCAAGCTGCTCATAAAATAAATATGTGCATACAAGGGTGCCATTTTTTCAAAAGGTGTTTGAATCTAATCATCTATTGGGCATGAATGTCTCTGGGGTCACTTCTTTTGGAATGTCATTTATCAACTAATTGTTCCTCCAATTATGACACAGAGGAGAATTTCACTGGAAGACACATCCTACTACAGGGACTTTTCAGATTTTTTAGAGGTTGTTGCAAATATATTCAAAGGTAACTCCAGATAACATGCAATCCCTAAGGTATTAGAGGTATCTTCCTCCTTATCCCAGGCCCCAGTTGATGGAAATGCATCAGAGCTGGCATTGATTTAAAGTCCTAAAGACTTAGAAGAAGCATTCTCCATTCTTTATATAATTTTATTCACTTCATTTTCTGAAAATCTAGAAGTTCAATGGGAAACGGGCAGAAATGTAACGGAGAGGTCTTCTACTTTCTATACGCAGGTTGTGGGGAGCCCAAGGTGGTTGCCTTTTTCTTCCCTCCCCTATTTTTTGGAAATGCTCATGAGTCCTTGGGTAAGAGGTGTATGAATGCAGTAAACATTTCCCTATAAGATTAATTTCACAGACTGGAAAGGACAAACACAGAAAATAAGGATTTAAATTCGGTGCTGTGGGGTACACAATGTAACGGATTCAATAAATGCATTTGCTCTTTAATATTTCTGATACTCTTTTTTTTCTGGAAAGTGTGAACAGATGTTAAAACTGATATATCAGTAAACTTGGGATTAGGAGAAATATAACCTGCTTGATGAGGAAGGGAGTTAGACTATATTTTTATCTTTATCTTTATCTTTTTTTCCTTTTTTTTTTTTTTTTTTTTTTTGAGAGGAAGGGAATTTAAGGAGGGTAGGGGCAGAAAGAGAGAGAGAATCCCAAGCAGGATCCACACCCAGCACAGAACCCAATGCAGGGCTCGACCTCACAGCCATGAGAGCATGATCTGAGCCCCAATCAAGAGTCAGAAGTTCAACCATGAGCCACCCAGGAGCCCCTAGACTATATCTTGATTACAGAAATAAAGCTTGCATTCTAATGACATTATGGCAATGGGCATAAAGCATTCATGAAGGGAAAATGTGATGAACATTTGATTCATTATTTTTCTCTAAAATTGCATCTCTATAACTGATAATGCAAATTGCCAAACAGTAAACCTAAATCTAGGCAATATAACAGGTTTACAGGTCACACGAGATGTTACCAGAATTTCTACTTCAAATATGAGCTGGGACCAGATATCACCCTACTCTTCTTCAGAAGGTTCAAAGGAGGTCAAGTCAATACATTTCACATTCATAAGATGATTGAAGGAATTTTCTTAAAAAAAGTTTTGCTTTGGGACACCTGGGTGGCTCAGTCAGTTAAGTGTCCGACTTCGGCTCAGGTGGTGGTCTCATAGCTCGTGAGTTCGAGCCCCACGTCGGGCTCTGTGCTGACAGCTCAGAGCCCGGAGCCTGCTTCAGATTCTGTGTCTCCCTCCCTCTGTGTCCCTCCTCTGCTCATGTTCTATCTCCTCTGTCTTTCTTAAAAATAAATAAACATTAAAAAAAAATTTTAAAGTTTTGTTTTGTTTTGTTTTTACCGTCTAGAAAGCTGATGTCAAGTTTTACTAAAGGTATGATAACTACCACAATTTCTATTTCATCTTGCAGATTCATTAATTTTTTTTTAAATTTTAGAGACTCATAAAACCACTCCCTTTTTGAAAGCACTGGCATAATAACATGTAGCATTTATAACTTGAAACATTGAGAAAATTAACTTTGAAACGAATATGCTATTTTGTTTTCAGAATTCAATAATTGCCAAATATATGTGACATTACGAGGGGCTACCCATTAAAAAAATCATGAAGTCCACTGACAGTTCCCAAGAAAAGCAATAGAGACCACATACATATTCACAAGTAGATGGATATTTATTATTCATTCTTCATTGTTAATTGATTTAAAAAGTGACTATCATAGAATCAAAGCACATTTTATGGCCCATAATCAGACATTCTCAAAGGTATTTGCCCTCTACCTGCATTAGCAAAATCTTCTGAGTTACAGCCTGCACAGTAAAAACTTGTTTTCTTTGATAGGACAGTGGCCGATTTAGAAAATGGTAAACAACTGAGGTGAACTTCAGAAATATCCTGCTGTGCACACTACTTGCAGTAAAGAGAAAACATAACCTCGGGGAAGAGTGCAGGAACTGTCCCCCTGGAAGTCCACATCTTATAACCTAGTGACTCCACGTTTATGGGGATTTCGTTTGCAAGAGGATAAGACCCTAAGGATGCCGCGGAAAGAACTTCAGGGTAAATCTCTTTCCTTATTGAATACTGCTCTGCGTCTTACAGACAACTTTATTGAGGACTTTAAATCTGCACCTTCCTTTTTAGCTTCAATAGTTTTTCATAAATTGTCTCCTTATCTGGAACTCACATACAGCTGTCTGAGTCATATCAATTATTTCTGAATGGGCTGAAAAGGCTTTTTTATTTTTTCCAATTCACTTAGTTACGTCCATCAAACAGACTTCTAATGACTCTCTTTGTCAGTCATAAAGCATTGAAACAGGCATGGAGCAGAACATCGCAGCATTCATAAGGAACACTACATTTTATTTTTAAAGAGGATCTAGCTAAGTCTGTGAGATCTTTCTTGCAACGGCACAGGTACTTGATTAATCTGCAAACATTTTCAACTGACGTCAATGGTTACCGCCCAAACATATCTAGGATTCCATAGTGCCTTAAATGGAATACGTCTGGCAGGACCTTCAAACGAACTTTAACCAGGTCTTTTAAACTTTTTAGGGGCATCTTCTCTGGCTCACATCTCAGTATTTTTCCATACTTCAAACAGTTTTTCTTTCTTTCAAGTCAATAGCAGATGAAAGGATATTAAAAAGTAACATGTTGAAACATTTGGACTAGTTAATTAAAATGCTCATTGGGGAAGAAATAAAATAACTGTATTTATTTCTTTTGACTTGCCCGTAATTACATATTTGACATGATTGTTTATGTTTGTCCTACACAGGTTGAGGATGCAGATGATACTTTATAATTCTTAGTCCAGTAGGTAATAAACTACCTAATATTGCAAAGGAACAGTGATATCAATATTAAAATAGTGGCCGCTACGTACTGTAAAGGTACTATTTATTTCACTCCTGCTATCACTTCTCCTCGTTTCATCCCTACATGGATCATATTATATTCTGATTTTGCAAATGAGAAAAAAAAGTTAGTGACTTTCAGTATTTACTCAAGAACTACTCTAGTCTAAAAATACAAATGGATCTCCTATTTCCCACCCCCTCATGAAAAATGGCAGGAAACAGAATAGCCAAAGCCTAAAATTCTTAGCAAATGAATGCAAACTTTTTTTTCTAAAACTTTTAAAATAGGTATTATGCTCTCAAACACAAATTGTGGGTCCTCTACACTGTGGACACGATTGTTTGATCTATCTTTTGCTCTATTTACTGTCTACAGACACCTGGTCCAGGATTAGCAAACTTTTTCTGTTAAGAGACAGAAAGTAAATATTTTAGGCTTTGCAGGTCACAGGTCTCTGCCCCCACCACTCAATGCTGCTGTTGTGCAAAAAGAGCCACTGAACATACATAAATGAATGCGTATGGCCATGTTCCAATGATACTTTATTTATGGAAATAGAAATTTGAATTTCATATAATTTCCACATTCTGTGAAGTGTTATTTTTAAATTTTTTTCAACCATATAAAAATGTAAAAAATTAAATGTAAAAAGTACAACTTTTCTGTTGTATTGACATTTTTAAACATTATCGTGAACTTTTCAAGTAGTGTGTAAAATCCTCATAAGCAATGTGTATCCAGTATACCTCTGTTTCAACGATCGTGCCTTGAAAATAGTTTATATTCAATTGGCATTTATTGACATGTTTCGATATTTCTTGTCCTTTTTGGAAATAACGCTTTTTTAAAAATTTTTTAATGTTTATTTATTTTTGAGAGAGACAGAGAGCAGGGGAGAGGCAGAGACAGAGAGGGAGACACAGAATCTGAAGCAGGCTCCAGGCTCTGAGCTGTCAGTACAGAGCCCGACGCAGGGCTTGAACCCACAGACCATGAGATCATGACCCGAGCCAAAGTCAGACGTTTAACCGACTAAGCCACCCAGGCGCCCCTGGAAATAACTCGTACCTGGGGAATCAGAAGGACTGGATTTAAGTACTGGCTCTGGTATTAAGTGTGAAATATGGGGAAAAGACTAATCTTTCAACTTTAGTATGTTTGACTTTAAAATGAAGAAGTTATAGCAGAAAATATTTAACATCTTTTCCCGTTTCTTAATTCTCTGAAACTGTAGAAGCTGGGTGTGTTGGATTAGGGAATCAATGGCTGAAATCAGCGATTGTAAAGTAGACTTTGCTCACCCATTAAGAAATTCCTTAGAACACTGCCTGCAAATACTAATGCATCTTGGAACGCATTTACTCACCAAATCAAGATCATGAACAAAAATATGCATAATAATCCAACATCTTAGTCAATTACCTTACTGAAAAGTTACAGAAATGGGAAGCTTCCTTCAGGCTTACCACTTTTCATGAAAAGGTAAAGACATTCATCTGAAATGTCAGCTCCTTGGAATATGTTTGCCTGAAATCTCACCTATCCTCTGAAACCACTTCTTTTGTGATTCCCTTTTCACTGAACCACATGAAAATGCTGAGTTCCTACTGTGTGCTGCAAACTGTGACATCTCACTCATTTCTCAAAGGTGTGAGTCAAATAGCAGAGGTTGGCAAGGTTGGTATGGAACAGAATGGTGAAAGCATCCTGGGCCACGCTTGGGTTGCACCTCCTACTTCCTACTTTATTTGAAACTCGGCACAGTCCCTTGTAAGTTTCTATGTTTACACTCACAGAGAAGCAGGAAGGCAGGAGGGGGGAAGTCCTACTTAGAAAAAGAGAATATTGACAAGCAACTAATGAGAAAAATACTGTCTTCACAAAGACATTCAACACAACAAAGACTTACTAAGCACTTGCTTTGTGCCCACCACTGTGCTGAAAAATCTACATACTGCAAATCCAGCCATTAGGCTCAGTTGGGCACGTGTAGATTAATCACGCAAAAGCACTCAGAATGCAAGCAGAGGTTTCTTTTCCTTTTTCGTTTTCCTTTCTTTTGCTATTGTGATAAGCATCAAAAGCTCAGTTCACATGCCGCTCGGTTGCTTTGCATGACTACTCTACACACCCATGGGGTTCCAGAAGCAGCTGAATGAAGTCGATAAACCTATGTCTTATGCTACGCAGTTGGAGTTAGTCTGTAGCAGTTCAAGGGAGCAATGCTGAAGAACCAAGTGGAACCGCAGGAAAACTGCTCAGGTTTCCAGCTACTAAAACATAAATGAACAAATAGGCAACAATAACAAAGATGAAAAATAGCCTTTCAGAAGCCACCTCCTAAAATACATAGAAGCTTAGGCACACAGATAGAAGCCTGCCTCACGAGCGCCCGACTCAGTTCTCCCGTACTGAAGTGAATGAAAATGAAATGTTCATTTTAAGATGCACTCAAACAGATGCTCCGGAATTTTCGTCTCCTTTTTCCTTTTCCATCTTAGACGCTTCATCCAAACTGCACCTGGTCAATCTGTTTAGGAGACTATATACATTTAAAAACATTTACTTTTCCCGTCCTGTGGAATGAAGTTTTGTGCCCTTAAATAGCATCCCTTGGTCTGGATGGATTACAATGTCTAACAGGAATCAAGAGAGACACACGGAGTAAGGCTCTGAAGTGTTACTTAAACGTTTAATTATTAAACTCAGTTGAAACCTCATTCTTGAGCCAGAACAGCCTCTACACAGGTGAACCTTCTGCTACCCTGGTGAACTCATTTTCTCTGCCATTCCTGTCAGCTTACTTGTTTTATCTCACTTACCTGCACTTCGTTCAAAAGACAGGCTACCAGTGTCCGTAAAACGTCCAAGGAAAAAATGTATTCAAAGCCCGTATGCTAATTTTCATCTCTCAGTGCAAGTCAAATGACTGCAAAAGAATCAGTGGATATGGGTGTTGGTAGACAGAAAAATGGACCCTGATGATGTCCACATTCTCGAATCCCTGGAAACTGTGAAGAGGCAACCTGACGTGCAAAGGGGGATTTATTTTTAGATAGAATTAAGGTTGCTAATCAACTGACCTTAAGACAGGGAGACTATATTGGACTACCTGGGTGGGTCTGATGTAATCTCAAGGATTTTTTAAAAATAGGAAAGGCAGAAAAAGAGATCAGAACGATGCAATGTGAGAACTGTCCTCACCCTTGATAGCTTGGAACAGAGAAGAAAGGGGCACAGGCCAGGTCATACAGGTGGTCTCTAGAAGCTATTAAAGGCTGAGAAGGGAACAGATTTTCTTCTAGGGCCTCCAGAATAAACACTACCCACCAACACCCTTATTTTTGGCCCAGAGGGACCTATTTTCGATTTCTGACCTCAAAAACTATATGACAAATTAGCATAGTTTTAAGCCACTAAATTTTAGGTAATTTGTCATAGCCCACAATAGGAAACTTAGAGGGTGAACCATGAACCTGAGGTGTAGTGGGGAGGAAATAGAAGTGAAGCATTTGGGCTTTGGTTTCACATTTATGAAAGGGGTTAGAATCATCAGTCAAATGCACATTAGTGTTGCGTTCCTAGATCACCCCACCTATAGGATATTGAGAATTAGCATGCCATTCTATTTTTTTTTTTTTTTTGAATGTTTATTTACTTTTGAAGGAGAGACAGAGGGCGTGAGCAGGGGAGGAGCAGAGAGAAAGGGAGACACAGAATCCAAAGTGGGCTCTCGGCTCTGAGCTGCCAGCACAGAGCCCGAAGCAGGGCTCAAACTCACAAACTGTGACATCATGACCAGAGCCAAAGTCGGAGGCTTAACCGACAGAGCCACCCAGGAGCTCTTCCATTCTATTTTTTTTTTTTTAAGTTTATTTATTTAGAAACAGCGAGAAAGAGGCGGGGGTGGGATGCAAGTGGGAGAGGGGGAGAGAGAGAAAAAAGGAGAGAAAGAGAATCCCAAGCAGGCTCTGCATTGTCTGTGCAGAACCCAGTGCAGGGCTCAAACTCACGAACTGGGAGATCGTGACCTGAGCTGAAATCAGACATTTAACCAACTGAGCCACCCAAATGCACCAGCATGTCATTCCAATAATTATACTTATTTTATAAAACACTCAAATACACTGTTACATATTTTATGTTGAAAGTGTTCAGCAAGCGTAAAAATGTTAAAATCATCTTTATAACCCTACTTTCACATTTATTATTCTTTTAATACAGTGAAAACACCAATACACAGGAAAAAAAATTTAAAAAAAAGGAAGCAGACTACGTCTCTGTCCACCTATAGAATTGAGGAAAAAACACTTCAAATTTATATTTTGGTCCTCTCTTATTGGATAGCTAATTGGATATCATATTTGGGGAAGCCCACAGACTTTTAAAGCAGAATACCACAATTTCTTTTCCTGATTTCAACTCCAAGTTGAACAATTTTGGGCCACTGACTTAATTCTTCTGAGCCACCATTCGTGTTTTATAAATTTAAATGATAATCTCTCCATTTTAAAGATGCAAGCAAGATCCAAGTCCATCTCAGATATGTAACAGATAAAATCTATAAAATAGATTTTACATTGTAGAGTGTTCTATGAATGACAATTGTGACTTGAGTCCAAAATTGTGTCCATAGGCCAAAGATTTAGGGAGCTGATAAAAGTACAAAAGAAATCCATGAAATTGGAAGAAATAAATGTCCCCTACCACGCTAGCATGAAAAAACAAACAAACAAACAAACCTGATAATGAGTGTCTTGATTTTCAAGAATAGTCTAATCTACACTGGGAGAGTTAATAAATCCTAATTGGTACCAAACTGTAGTTACCATATTTGTAGACATTGCCTCTTGTCTGCTACCTTCTTTCTTGTTTCCTCTTTGGTTTATATAGGTGCACTAAAGAAACTTTTTAGGAAGATGAATTATTTGTGTAATAACTTGAGCTTTTCAAAGGAAAAAAAGAGAAATAAATTCACCAATAAATAATAAGTAAGCTTGTTGGCATTTCATGATTCCTTAGGGAAATGAGAAGCCTCACAACTTGACCCTAATGTAAACCTCAAAAGTAATTCATATATAGTATGACAGGTAGTCGGAAACACTGACGAGAGTTTAATTTTCAGTCATAATTTTAAAATGCAACCTAGATGTCCAATATTTGTCATATATAATTTCAATATTAAATGCCAGAAGAACAACTTACTTCATTTACCACTTCCTTGAGAGAAATGATTAAATTCTTAAACTTACAGATAAGGGGCACTTTTAAGCAAGACAGAAAAACAAGCCAGGTCCATGAGAAATAATGTCATAAGACGATCATATTTTATTACTACCACTAATTTGGCTTTCTCAGTATTTTTACATTTCACCTTTAGAAGACACTTAGTGAGTATAAAAATATTTTTATTGCTTTTTTTTTAACTTTATGGCTTCCTCAGGGCTCTGACTTTTTTCTTCCCCCACAAGTTCATATACATTGCCATTTGTACACATTATTTCAGTGATTTCTTAATTTTCACTTTAGAAGTGCCAAAACGATAACACTTTGGGCACTCATAGTTTGTAAAATTCATTATAGCATATTAAACCGTTCAACGCAGCGATGCTCCTGCCCCTTGAATCTCATTATATGCATCTGATGTGTTAAGAAATAACATTAATAATAAGCTATGTAATTAAGTTAACTCCTATTCTGGAGGGAAGCAACATAGTTTTGACATCTCTCTCTCTCTCTCTCTCTCTCAGTCTCTTTTTAGTGTTTAACTTCTGGGGTTTTTTTTAATGACCGCTATTTATCTGCAAAGATTATGAATTACCTAGGGATGGCATATGTCATCATTGGCCAGTCTGACAGAGAACCCTGAAGTAAAACACAGCTAAGCAAGAGACTAACACACTCCAACAACTGATCAATAGAAAGAGAAACACTTTAGGGGGTAATCAGTAATTGGTAGCAGACATCACCTGGAACATATTGAAAGAAGACAAAGCCTCCTTAATGATAAAGTTGACAAAGAGTCTGCACTTAAAATGCATAGTGATATTCCCTAACACTCATTGATTGCTTACTATGTGTCCATTGAAGCTTATTTAATTGTCACAATAGCACTACGGAGTAAATGAGGAAACCAATGCCCATGGAGGTAAGTGGCCCACAGTCACACAGTTGCTAAGTGATCCACAGTCTGGTTCTTACTCACCAAGCAGTAGCTTGGCTTTCATTGAACCCTGAGAAATTGATAAGCAGAGAATTAGACTTCCGCATATATTGATAAGAGCCCTGGTATAACTAAACCATAATCTAACACAGATGAGCTAATAGAAAAGTAAACCTGGGGTGCCTGGGTGGCTCAGTCGGTTAGGCTTCCGACTAAGGCTCAGGTCATGATCTCACGGTTCGTGAGTTCGAGCCCCGCATCGGGCTCTACACTGACAACTCAGAGCCTAGAGGCTGCTTCAGATTCTGTGTCTCCGTCTCTCTCTGCCCCTCCTCCGCTCATATTCTGTCTCTCTCTCTTTCAAAAATAAATACACATTAAGAAAAAAAAAATTAAAAAAAGAAAGAAAAGTAAAGCTGGATTACAAAAAACAAAAACAAAAAAAAACAACAACAACAACAAAAACAAGTCCTTAGCAGAAAAAAGTCAATTATTTTAGCCACTTCTGATAAGTGTATTTCATGGGTTCCTTAGGCTTAATAATTAGACATTCAGATTTGAACTCCATTGGAAATCATCTGTAGTTTATGCTTATGTTTAAGCCACTTGTAAAGAAAAAGATATGTACTTTCACCATATGAGGTTAAGTAATTTTCAATTTTTTTTAGAGAGACAGAGATAGCATGAGTGAGGGAGAGGCAGAGAGGCAAGGGAGAGAGAGCGCATCCCAAGCAGGCTCCATGCTGCCAGGGCAGAGCCCAACATGGGGCTTGAACTCAGGAAACCGGGAGATGGTGACTTGAGCCGAAACCAAGAGTAGGCCACTTAACCGAATGGGCCACTCAGGCACCTCCCTTAAGTAATTTTTTAAAAGTCCAATAAGCCTTCCTGCCTTGTCCTACACAAGTCAGCTATTCTCTATTCTTGCTGCATATTTGAATTACCTGGGAAACTTAAAGAATAGTTCTGCTTGGACTACATCCCACACTACTTTGTAATAGGGCTCAGTATCTATGTCAGCAAGGTTGACGATTCACTTTGAGCTTAAAATAAAATGGGAAATCAACCTAATTTCAATCTACCTTGGCTACCAAGAATCTCAGCACTCAATTACCATATATTTGGAGGCCCAAGTAGGGTAGGTGTATTTTCTTATTCTCTCTATGTGGTTTTTGAGGTACTATTTCTATTTTAATAGTCTCATTATGTGTTTTGTCATAAAATATCTCAAATCCTTTTGGAAGCAGATAACCTACATTTTGAAAATGATTATAGAAAAACTTAAAATGAGTGCTTCTTATCATTCACTTTATCTACTTTGGGAAAAATTGGCTTGGTTGTTATTTTTGTAAAGCCATAATATATTCTAGAGAAAGTAATTTGTAATTAAAATCAGCCATACTTGGGGTTTTATTCAGAAACAAGATGACTAATGGAGTTTTATTTATTAGTTAGTATGGGAATGACCAATGTGTCATTAGAGATACAAGAAAATTCATCTTTAAGAAGTTCTCTAATATGTACCATGAGATATGTAAGACCTATTTTGCTCCTCAATTAGCAATTAGTCTTGTATGGCTGATGATAGCTCTATTTTTCATGTTTCAAATGCATATTGCTATCTCTGACTTTATTTCCATATGATTATATTTTAGTTCTTCCTTTAGGACTAGGAAATCCCCATACATAATGCCATCACATTATGAAGCATTCCTAAAACCATGGCTTTACCACCTTTTCCTTCTTTGAACATTTCTTGTGCCATTTTGTTCACATTCTTTTTCTCCCATATAATCTCAAATCATTCTGCTGATATACTGCATCAGCCATCTAGAACAAATCACCCTTCCTCTGTTCTGTGATTTCCATGCACTGATTTGTGACTACCTATGTCAATGGTAACCAGACTATTTATGTGTTGCCTTATAAATGGTATGTTGCTCCCTTCAGATAACACAGTGTCTTAACCTAATTAAAATCCTTTGTGCCTTAAGAAGATCTTTTGTAAGTGGTGTAAATTTCAAGAATGGTGTATCTGAGGATTGAGAGAATTTGAGGAAGGAGATTGAATTCCTCAAATCATATTTATTTCACCTATTCTCTTAGTGGGAAAACAACCCTGGACTGGTAGTTGATACCTAAACATTCTCATTCCAATAGCAATTCAGAAACATTTCCTGGATCTCTTTGTTCACACTGGCTTTACTATTCACCAGCTCTATGATACAAGGCAAGATTCTTAATTCCTCTAAGTCTAAACTACTAATCTCTAGTGTGGGAGAAAACTGGGAACACTTACATCCAAGGACATAGCCAAGAGACTTAAGTTAGACAATCCAGTAAGTCCTAATATTTGTGTGTATGTGTGACCTAACTCAATCCCATGCCTGGCACCATATTTAACAGATGAATAAACTGAGCCCCTGAGAGGGTAAGTGCTAGGCATAAATTTACAACTACCTTCAGATTCCACTGGTTTTTAAATTCCCTCGCAGGTCTCAATAAAAACCCAAACAAAACAAAACCAAAACCAAAAACCTTCTCAAATGCAATTTATGGTTCACTCCATGTAGAGTTTCTCCCATGAGGCTACTTTTATGGTTAGAAAATAGAAACATGTTAAGCCAATTTGACCGAACTCTACTTTTAATGTATATTTATCTCACCACAAATTGGGACACTTAACTTCTCAATTTTCTTATTAAGGTTGAACTACAAATGTACCTTTGGGGGGAAAGAGAGAACATTTCCAATGTACTCTGGAGTTGGATCAGTAAAGGCGACCATTACAGGACTGAGAGCTGATTGTACCAAGCTGAAAAGATATTTCCTATTACGGCCTAACCAGCACATATAGTGACCTAATTGGCTAAACTTTGAAGTGATGTCTCAAATAAAAACACTTCAGGGCGGATATAGAAAATACTAGAAGTTACTGAATGACTGTTTTGATTTAGTAGGCTGTAACACAAAGTATTGGTAACTAAATGAAGCAACAAATGAGAAAAATGATTTTTCAATCACACGTTTTCCAGCCCTTTAAATATTTGCAGTATCCATTAAAAAGGAGTTTGAAAGGCAAGTTAGTAGTGCAAACAAAAGGACTGGTGGAGAGCAGAAGTGGGAAGTGTTTGCGCGAACTGTTCAAAAACATGCCGCTGTCCATGTGTGTTCAAAGAGAAGTGCAAGCTGCAAATAATTCACTTTTTTTGTTTTAAAAAGTAGGATATGAACTCAGTATTGTGACACCTACTTAACTATGACTATAAGATATAGTAACTGTTTTGAAGAACTAAAACTTTATTTAAAAGTTCTCTATCAAATTTTTCACATTTTCATTAAAATTATCCACACAATTAGTCTGAATTAGTGTGCTTTTACTATACGTAATTTGTTAAATTACTGTCTAAATCATTCATCTGTAAGACTAAAAAGGGAAAAAAAATCATTCCTTGCTCCAGCGATAAGGTTTGCATGACATTCAAAATACAAGATAGTTCATAACACTTATAAAAATAGATTTTGGGGGTGTCTGGGCGGCTCAGTCGGTGTAGCATCTGATTTAGGCTTGGGTCATGATCCGATCATAATCCGTGAGTTCCAATCCCTCGTAGGGCTCTGTGCTGACAGCTCAGAACCTGAAGCCTGCTTCAGATTCTGTGTCCCTCTCTCTCTCTGCCCTTCTCTTACTCATGTTCTGTCTCAGTCTTTCTCTCTCAAGAATAAACATTTAAATTTAAAAAAAAATAGAATTTTGTTATTTTTATCATTATGGTAGTTAAAGCCCAAGAGAAAAAAAAAAAAAAAAAAGAACAATTACAGAAACAAACACATTGAGAGTCAGTTCAGCATTGGAATAGCTGTCCAAATCAACAAAAGCAATTAAGTTGCGTTGGAAAAAATAAAAATTTCAACAAATAACATTGTATATTTTGTTTAGTTTCCAATTTCACAGTAGGAACTCAGTTCTTGTTTAAACCCATATAACTAAATTGTAAATTAAATGCTCTCTAGACATATCAAATTTACAGTCCAAAATGCAAATATAACTGGATATAGCCAGAAGTTGTTTATGATGTAGTGAAGGGGAAAAATGCCATTAGAATACTTAGAATTATGTCATGGAGTTCAGAAAGAAATGATAACCCTTGCAACTCATTATCGCTTATGTAGTGAAAATTATTCTTGCTTACAAGATTGGATGGAACCCTATGAATGCCTCTCACATTGAGCCAGAGATTTATGTAAGGTGCATTAGATGAAATGGGAAAAAAATAAAGCATCAATAGGGTTTTTAATTATTGATGTGCTCATTGCACAAGGCAGATATCTTCATTGCCCACACCCCTTTATGTGCACAGTTTGACTTTGAATGGGTTTACTGTATTTGTTCGCCATATAAAGTCAATCTGAGTAACGTGACATCTACATAGGTGCCAGAGCCTGTCCTTAGGGTGACTGGCATCAGTGGTCTTACATATTTTTGTTGTTGGTGAGGGGGTTGTGTGTTCCACACCCTGGGATGGTCTACAAGGTAGCAGGATAGAAAATGACCTCCTCAAAACTTGACCACTGGTTATGTACCAAAAAAAAAAAAAAAAGTGTTGTTCTTCCTCCTCTTGGGAGCAAAATTATTAGGGAAAAATAGCATTTTGTGATGGGAAAGCAGGTGGGAGATTGGTGAGATTGACACTATTGTGAACCACAGCTATACTCTACCATTCATTAGAAATGCATCACATGTTCCTATAGCCAAACGGTTTCAGAGCACTATACTAAGCTTATGTTTAAAACATCACTTGCATTTTCTGATTATTTTACCTATGATGCAGAAGTACTTCTATTGTTCTTTACAGCTAAGATCATGTTATGGACCCTATCGATCCCTGCAAAAGAAGGTATAGGAAAAAACATACACGTGGTAATGTAGTGTATGTCTTCCTGAATAGACTAAAAGAGTCTCCAGAACACAAAATTCTGTCTTCCTTCACATCCTCCACCGCCACTGGCACAAAGTTGATATACTCATTGTTTTTGCTGAAAGTTTCATGTTCCTATTGAAAATCTGCTCAAATGTAAAAATATACAAAGATTTAAAATTCTGTAAAGCGAATATATATCACCCTTAGTATAAGAAGATAAAATCGATGCATGACATAATACAATGATAAAAATAAAATAACAATATAATAAAAATAAGTATAATTTATTTAGCACCTGCAAACTTGCTAAGTAGAATGTTAGAGGTTTTACATATGTTGCTTCATTTATTTCTCACAAGAACCATATGGCATATGAATTACTACCTCCATTTTAGAAAATGAATCTGTCTCAGAGAGGTTGAATAGTCTCCCAACACTAACACAGAAAGGGGCAGAGTCAAAATGTAAAACCAGGTTCTGGATCATTCCATTCTTGGAATTACTCTTTAATCTAGTAGTAGTTGTGTGGTCCATACTAAAACATCTGTGTTTTTTCATCAAGTATTTCTAGTTGACCAATGCTTACATCAGCAAGATCATATACCTGGATTAAGCGATGAGACTATGACCCCAAAACACAGACTATTCTTTTCCCAAGGCAACTGGTCTCTATGTCACGGACTTGACCTCACTGATACCACACTCCAATCAATGAGGTTTCTCCGGAAGCTGAAACTTCAGGGAGACTGGTAAATATAATTCACTAGTGCATGCTTTGCCACATCGTAAGTGTTTTCTCCTGACAACTTCTCACTTGGTAGGACTTTAGCGGAGTTGCTCTTCAAGGTCAGAGTTCACTCTCTCGTGTGCTGTTTTCTGCTTTGATGTCACGCCAAAGCCTGGCTCGACTGGTTTGCAAAGTAAACTTCAAATATCCCACCCTTTCATTGGAGACAATGCTTTAGAATATGAGGCTCATTTTCCTGGAGGAATGATTTCTTTTACACAAAATAAAATAGTCCAGGCAGTCAATAAGTCATTATCAAGATTGAGAGACTCCAGATCTCATTCTCCCGGGGAGCATACAGATACCTGGTTGGTACCCTGCACTGTCACACAGAGAAATATGACTGGCGTTAGCCATCAGTGGCCCTCTTCTACCAGTACATTTATGACACAAATCCTTAGTTGCTGTGACCTAAAATTGACCACTCCCTGGATCCTTAATCTAGCACATTCAACCAAGGTGACTCATGCAGGTATGTGTAAGCACTGGATTCCAGTTTTCATATGGAAGCCAATTTTTCCTATTTCTCTGCAATGAGAAATAAAATACTGAGGACCAGTTAGTGGAATAAATAGCACATTTTCTTGCTAATGAAATTCACCTCAGGTTTAATCCCCAAATGGGATTATAGTTTCTGGAAACATGGCAACAGATATCTTTGCTAGATATTCATAATCAGCTAAATGAGCCTTATCGCCAGGAGATGAACCTTCCAGATTACACATATAGCAAGGCACATTTCTTCAGGCTATTAGCTCACATCTCTGCAAAACCGAGTATATGCTAAATTGCTAACTTTAAATTGAAAACTGGAAATAGCCATACGTGATCAAGAAATCAGAAGGCAGACATTGTTACCTCCATTGTAGCATTGTAGTCTCCTGAGTACTGAGATTTGGTGGTACTCTGAAATGTAGTAGTAAATAAAGTAACTCGAATATATATATATATATATATATATATATGTGTGTGTGTGTGTGTGTGTATGTATATATATTCCTCAGGACAGATGAATGCCAATTCATGCACTTTTAACTTAGGTCATATCTTTTTTGGAAAGTAAAAATAACCCTACTTATTAAGTTACCACATACTTTGGGGAAAAAATAACACTAGCAGCTTGGAAAATTTTAAATTAATTTTTAGACAAGTGTATTGTCTGATCCTTGTGTAATGGAAACCAATCTAGTTGAAGTTTCCAATTTTAAGATTATATAAGATGTGGCATTGAACATATAAAATGTAACAGAAAGTAATTTCTTATGAAGAACATATAAAATGTATTCAGAAATTTCTAATACTTTTTATTTGTTCAGATTCTCTAATACTCATATTACATTTTAAACAGTGATAACCACACTTCAATAGACTAGTCAGATATGATGAGTAGGCAGCTACCATATGGGTCAGAGTGATTACTTGTGGGAAGAAGAGTGTGTTTGTGTGTGTGTGTGTGTGTGTGCGCGCGCGTTTTAACCGTGGCAAGAAGAAATGGCTGAGGTAAACAAGAAATGATAAATTGGTAGGATTTATCCATGACCATACTACAGTACGGTCAGCACATACTATTTAATTGCTAACTGTCCACGGTCTTAATCTATGAAAGGGCCCATCAGATGTATTTCCTTCATTTTGGGAAACAGAACACAAACAATCAATCAATTCTTTGTTATGTAATTTCCTCTATGCATTATATTCAATAGGAAGAGAGAAAACATATGAATAACATTCTAGGATGTGATTATTCATCTCACAAAATAGATTCTTCATTTAGCAATGATTCATTATTTAAATTCATGACAGAAAAGTAGTAGTGCACTTAAAATATATAATTTCTCACAAACCAATGCGGTATAATTTATTGCATAAAAAAGTCTCCACTTCAGAGTTCTGCCTGGAGTGACTATTTTTCCCTGTTAGCATTATTTGATTTGGTTTCTAATTCACTGTGAAACATTCCAATAAGTTTTAATACCTTCTCAATTAATTTGGGAATAGTTGGATGTGGGATCCGTCTTCTGAATTTCCTTCCCTTTTCATGTATACCACATCAATATGCAGTTCAGGGAGCCTGTCTCTCCACATAGCCTATTTTACAACCAACAGATAATACTTTCTATATTTTATCTAATAAGATGTTTAGGGTAATGTCATGTAAAAAGCCATTAACTTGGGGTGCCTGGGTGGCGCAGTCGGTTAAGCGTCCGACTTCAGCCAGGTCACGATCTCGCGCTCCGTGAGTTCGAGCCCCGCGTCAGGCTCTGGGCTCATGGCTCAGAGCCTGGAGCCTGTTTCCGATTCTGTGTCTGCCTCTCTCTCTGCCCCTCCCCCGTTCATGCTCTGTCTCTCTCTGTCCCAAAAATAAATAAACGTTGAAAAAAAAAATTAAAAAAAAAAAGCCATTAACTTATTCAATATTCATACTCATTTGACAGAATCTCTCTCTTTTCCCTGTGTATTCTATGTTAAATGCATGTCAGTTCACGTAAATTCTTGAGAAAATTTTCCCAGAACGAATCGGTTGAAGGTCTGACACTGCACATAGTGCAAAATAAAAAAAAAAAAATCACCCGCAGTGTTTTTCTGAAGTAATTTATGTGCTGGAAACTCTGGAAAGTGTAGTTTAATTCTTAATAAAAAATGTCAATGATAAACTGGGTTGGGGGGGGCAAGCAATCAAGTAACTGGTTACAACATTGTAATTAAGTTAAGAGTTTCATGTTAATCAGTAAGTGACCTTTGGTCATCTTTCCCCCTTCCCTTTGTAAAGTTTGTTGTTGCTGCTGTTGTTTTATTTGGTTAAAGTTTCAAACTCCGTGGATTTGGATCCGATGCTATGGTAGTTTCACTCACAGGGAGTAATCATTTCTTCATTATGGGGGAGAGGAAGTCTTCAGATGCCAAGATCCTAACCAATCATCCACTTGATCCACATGTAACTTGCTGTTTTTAATTATATAAATTACTCCACATATTTATCTGCAGGAAATGGCTCTCCGGCTTAGGTCAAAAGCAGGCTTAATATTTCTACACCACAATGCATATTAAAAAATGAAAGACTGAAATTACAGCACCAGAATTCAGATCCTTTCACAGAGAAGCAACACTTTCAGTCCATTTAGTAAAGAGCCTGCTTCCATTTCCTGAGTGGCTCAAAGTGGTCAGTGTACCTCCCAAATGTAATCAATGTGTTCTCCTATCCCTGGTAGGATAGAGATAATTGTTTACTATAGCATGAGATTAAACTAAGTTAGAAACCCAATTAACTATTTTAATGACTGGAGAGGGGTTAATAGATGATTCAAAATGACAGTAGGTAATTGCGGGCTTCTCCCTCATTTAAATAGAGCTAGTGAAAGCGGTTTTAAAAATGCAGGCAGATAACATACCAAGTATGCTTTAGTGTGGCCACAAAGCGAGCTTTCATTTTTCATCAGGCATTTGTAGAGCAACTACTGTGAGCCTATGCCCACCCGTGGGGAACTTTCCCCCCATGTTGCTTCAGCATGACTAATATCAAAAAGAGACTTCCACTTTACTGGGTTTCTACAATAATTGCAAAGAAAATAGTCCCTATTTTAGTGGTGTTGGTTACTTCACTTGGATAGTGCTAACACATTATCGTTATCATTTATTTTACTAGGTAAATATAAGGTTTTAAGTCTACCTTTAGAAATGAATGATACGATTTATTTTCAAAAAAGGTTTGGTACCATGCACTACTACGTAAATATCTTGTGCATGCCATTCTTCCAAGAAACCTATCAGACTGTTGAGTCTTTTTTTCTCTCTGACCTTGAAAAGCATTAAGATAAACTAGTGACTTGAACTCCATTAATGTGCATCAAAAGAGATTATCTCTTTTAGAAGATTCTCAGTGTACAGGAACAGAGTTGATCGTATATTTAGGTTTAAGTATTCAAAACATTTGATTTTCAGCAGTCGATATTGACTACACAATGATTGAGAAAAATAACAAATGATGAAATCTAATGCAATTCCATCTTTTAGCAGACAAATAAAACAAAGTGCATTATAAATCATATAGTAGTCTAAAGTATCTATGTTAAGCATGCAATTAAAATGAAAGTATATTAAGTGTGTAGAACATTTTTTTCTATCACCTCGGCTTCAGAATCCTTCAAATTAAATGAGTATGGATTGCATTAAATGAAAATCAGACACACTCGGCATGCAAATTATAGCTCTCTTTGACAGTGATTTTTATTTTGTATGTTTTAAAGGATATCTCTATCAATACTGGTCAATAGCAAATTTTACTCTAAAGTTTTTATTTCTGAAAGGCTGCTTGAAACGTCTCCTTAGTTTATGGCTTAAATCACCACAAAGAACTGCTGCGTATATAACATAGCAAAAACATACAACATTTTCTTTGATGTCTATACTGATGCCCAAACTGAACTGATCTTGATTCTTCTATGTTCAATACACAGCTCTATTGCTCTCCTCGTCCCTTTGTCTTGCAATTATTTATTCATAATTTATTCTGCCTACCCCGACTTCTTATTTAATAAAATCAGGGCTGATTTTTGTATCTGCTGCTGAATGAGAACAAAGCAGCTTTTCCACATTTTTTTGTACTATAACTTTGTGAAGTTTATTAAGATATTATCTTTTAAGTTTCTTGCTATTGAGGATCATTCTGAAAGTTCTCTTAGTATTTTTGTTTTGTTTCGTTTTTTTTTTTAGAGAAAGAGAGAGAATGCACGCATGAGCAAGAGAGGGGCAGAGGGAGAGGGACAGAAAGAATCATTTTTCTTTTTGTTTTTGCAGTTCATTTATTTTGAGAGAGAGAGGGCATGCGTATTCATGCAAGACGGGGAGGGGCAGAGAGAGAGAGAGAGAGAGAGAGAGAGAGAGAATCCCAAGCAAGCAGCCTAACTGTGCCACCCATGTGCCCCGTTTTTATTATTTTAGATTCCCAAATCTTTGTAACGTGGTCTAAGATCAATTTACCATAGTTTGTACACTGTCTTTAAGTTTTTAAAATATATTTGTCTTTAAATATGTTGTCTTTATTGAACGTTAATCTATGATATTCTCAAACTCGCTTTACTATGGATAGTTTCAAACACACACAAAAATTCAGGAACACTGTAAGATATGTCCCCAAGCACACATTGGCCAGTGCCTACACTGTAATCGCGAGAGGACTCCTGCCTTAGCCTCTCTTCTGTGCACCTCCCTTCCTCGCAAACCACTGGAAGCAAATCTCAGATATCACTTCATTTCATCCATATTTTACTCCTAATATCTATAAAATATGCACTATTTTAACCTAACCACAACAGCATTATCACTTTTAAATAATTAACAATAATTCCTTAATACCATCAAACTTCTAGTCAGTGTTTGTATGTCCAATTGTTTAATATATACAATTATTTGTCCTATGTTTTTGAAACAGAATCTAAAAAATTCCATATGTGATAACATGGCAATTGATTGCTATGTTTCTTTTAATAATAGGAATTCTATCTCACTCTATTTTTTATCTTGCCACTTATTTTTTTAAGAGAAACAGAGATCTGTCTATCTATCTATCTACCTATATGTTGGTTGCTGTATTATTTCACAATCCAGATTTTGCTGACTGCATTATCACGGTCAAGTTCAACATTCACCTCCATCCTATGGATATATAGCCATATCAGATCCTGTGTGTGTTTTATAAGACTACCTCAGAGAAAGTATCTACAATATTCTCAATGTCTGATTTTTAAATTGTGGCAGATCCATTACATAAATTCATTTAGAAAGCTTCATTGTTACTTCTATTATTAAAATTGAATGAGTGCCACATGAATGCAGACATCAATTTTATTGAATGCAAGTTAATGTTTCTACACATTCTAGCAAACAAATTTTCACGTGCAAGATGGAATTTGCACAAAAAGTGTTGAATATAAAATTAATAAAATTATTTAGGCCAAATTATAATAGCATTTTTCAATTTTTTTGTGATCAAAATGTTCCCCAAAATGGAAGAAAGGCCTCTTCTTATGTCTTTCATGAAGAACTATGGCAAAACATGTTATACTTTGGATAATGAATATGTGTCTACCTTCTGACGTAGGCCTCAGTTGCATTTAGCACTCGACAATGCTATCCATTGTGTTAGAGACAGCACAATAACCATTCATTGATAGCCTATTAGATATTCTACTGTTCTGGGCTCTTAGGATATAAAGATGAATTAAAGAAGTATTCAGTAGAATATGAAGAGAGACACATACACTTGAATGATTGCTGCAGACTTACTATGGTATAAATGTGCCTACAACAACCTCAGCTTTGACAATTCAAGTTGAAGAGAAACAATGGTTATTTCAAGAAATCTGATATTCTTACTATCTACAGAGGATTATTATTTAATCATAACGACCTTAGCATACCATTGCTTTATTTGCCAAGAATAAGATTTTAACCATATTCATAGCTCTTAATCTCTCTCTCTCTCTCTCTCTCTCTCTCACACACACACACACACACACACACACACACACCTCAAAAGGGGATTAAAGTTCCTTGAAAAAGACTGAGGAAATAATAACATAGTTTCATATTGCCTGTTATGGTCCATGTGCTGTTTTGTTTGGCCCCTATTAACTCATCTAATTGACTCAACACAATACATAGAATAATACAAATTACCGTATATGAGAAAACAGTTTCAACAACTCGCCTAATGTCTCACACTAATAAGGGACAGAGCCAAGAGTCACATTTCAGCAATGTGACTGCAGAGTCTGTGATTTAACCACTATGGTGCACTGCTCCTTAATCAAACCATGAAAGGGAGAAAACACAAGAGAAACAACTAATTGCACCATCTAGACCGGAATCAAATTGGTTGGCCTTGGATTCTGCCTTGTGACGTTGTGCAATGTACGTCATGCTTCCTTCTGTCCATAAAATGTAAATGCTGACAGTGCTTGCCTCAAATGAATTCTGTAAGGATTTATGAAAATGATGTGTGTAGTATTTGGCAGGTAGTGAGGTGTTCAAAAATGTTAGCTATTATATTTATCACTATATGCCCCAAACATAGGTCATGGTATTTAGAATTTGTTCTGAAAGAAGGAGGCCCCCGTACGTACTATGTAATATTAAAATAAATAGAAAATGAGGTACTCATGGAGAAATATTTCTTCACCTGCCTTCCACAGAAATGAAAAGTTATAAAAGGAGAGCAAAAACGGTAAAGAAAAACAACTTGCCAAGAAAGAGTAAAGAATACTGGCACCTTTCCCAGTTACCTCACTTGCTATTCAGTTCAAACTTACCACAAAACTGTTCTTATTCCCATATTACAGTCAGGGAAACTGAGTCCTGTTGGTTATTCAAAAATCACACAGCCAGGAAATGGCAAAAAGAGGCAGATTTGAAATCGCATCACCCTGACATCACAGATTTTATTTCCTCACTACCCCCGTGCTTTTCACGACAATGTAGAGGGTCATAAAATCATTTTAACGGATTGCAACTGGGATTTAAAAAAGAATAGAAGACAGGAAAAAACATTAGTGAACATCACATGAAGTGTAAGCAATTACTGGTTGATGGAAGTGTTAATCTTATGTGCATGGGTATATCCATGGGTCTACTGAGTTGCCATGGAAATTGTATTTCTTAATGTCTGCAGTGTTCAAAAAACTTAGAAACACATAGTACTGTGTCACATTCCTCATGTTGGTGTAACAGTCAGACAAACATTTCCTGATGCCCAAATACTGAGGCAATCCTGTAATTGCTTAAACCTATACATTTTCTGAAAGTATCTCCAGAACAAGCCACATAAAAGAAAAATACATACAGATGCACACGTAGACACACACTCGCATGCCTATAGGTAGTGTGAAGCTTTCTGCCCTGTCTCACACTCCCGTGAAATACGAGGAAAATTTGGCTTGATGATTATAACGTCACCAACAAGCTGACTGATGTGATACATCTATTAAATTTTATGCTCCTTGGGTTTTTCCTCTATAAAAAAGAAGATAACAATTCCTTCTCTCTAATTACCTCCGTGGGACTCTGAGCTATTTAGGCAAAAGTCGGTGCAGTGATTTAGAGAAATAGTCAAGGGAAAGGTATGAGCGTGGGCGTGTGTGTGTGTGTGTGTGTATGTGTGTGTGTGCGCGCGCGCGCGCGTCTATGTGCGTGCTTAATAGGAAGACACCAAGGCTGACCAAAAGAATGGCAAAGTGTAAGGTAACAAGGCAAGTGTCTGTCACAGTGAAAGAGTAATCACAGCTTTGTGAGATCATAGGACATCCCTATCGTCTGGCTGGGCTTGTGGACAAGAAGAGTCACTGGTGATAAAATGGAAAATACGAAGTGCTTGAGAAATGGGGTGGTCTCCACAGATACGGAAAATATCGGTGTGCCAGCTAAGAGCAGTGCCTAGTAACCTCTGGCATGGCTTTACTTGCCAGTAACTGCAGCTATTGCTAAGGCATTGACTTCCATAAGCAAAAGTCTTACTTTGTTTTTGCCTTATTTCAGCTCTTCAAAAACTAAGACGTGCAATGAAAGATTGATTTCCCCACATGACTGAAGCTCGGAGATGGGACAGTCACCAAGTGCAATATTTTATTTATTTTACCAACTGGTACAAAGAAAAATGGTTTCTTGCTAACATCTTCCGAAGCAACGGAGAATATAGGCATTCTCGATATTCTGACCTCCCATTGTGGCCTCCAGAATAAGACTTCTGTTCCCACTTGGTGGCCTGTAAGTCTGTCCGTCTTTTTGTGTGTTTTAGCGTTAAAAAGTTTTTGTCAGTTACTTTATACATGACTCATATTTATATCTCAGGCCTGTTAAAATAAAAATAAGTAAATAAATGAGGGAAACCACCATAACTTTCGCTTCAAGACAATGCATAAAAACCCAATCCTATCAATTAAGGACTATTTCGAAGGAGCTTCAAACAACACTGCTAAAAAAAATGTGAAGGTGAAAAGTACAAGTCACATAAATGAAGATTCAATTTTAGCCAGTTTTAACTTAATATGAGAACAGCAGATGGTGTGACTTATTGAAAGCACTTTTCAATTTTCTGGGCAAAGCAATTTCTTAAATGAAAGGGCTCCTTTAGGCACACAAAAACCTCCTTCCAAAGCTGTTAAGAGACCTAACTGCAGTCACAAAGCTAAAAATGGTGGCAGAAGACAGCTAGAACTCAGAGAAATTGCCTCCTAATTTGTGCAAGAGTTCACACAAATTCTTCAATGATCTCTAGTTGTTGTAAATGCGGATGTTTATTTCTACCCAAGTGTGGATAGTTGTTCTTTTTGACTTGTAACACGGCCATCCTTCTTCTTCTGTTACTAGAACTATACCACTCCTTTCCTACTCCCCGGATCTGTGGTGATGTGCTGAGCCCCCAAACAACTCCAGGATGTATAACAGCACCTGGTCATTTTTTTTTCCCCATCCACCTTATCGCAATGATTGGTCTAGTCTGAGAAGATATTCTGTTAATCCATACTGATCTTATTCAAATACATTGATTCAGAAAAGGTATGTGATCTGAGTTGGTTCAATGAAAGCTAATCTGGTGGTCTGGGAGTTGAGAAGGTATAAGTCTGCACTTATGGAGACTACAATGGAAGAGAGACAGTGAGGCCAACACAGAAGAGAGCAAGGAGAACCAAGAAGCTGTCAAGACTTAATGGCATTGTTTGAGTCCCTCGATCTAACCATCCTTGTGGCAAGACGGCCTCCAGACGTTCACTTAAATTTGTCAATCAATTCACTTTGGTCAACTCTATGTTCGTTTTATACTGTTTCACTTCTAGGGTGCCCGGGTGACTCAGTTGATTAAGTGTCCGACTTTGGCTCAGGTCATGATCTTGTGGTTTGTGAGTTCAAGCCCTGCATCAGGCTCTGTGCTGACAACTTGGAGCCTGGAGCCTTCTTCAGATTCTGTATCTCTCTCTCTCTCTGAACCTCCCCTGCTCACATTCTGTCTCTCTTTCCCTCAACATAAATAAACATTAAAAACAAATTATATTGTTTCACTCCTCCCTGTTCTGACTGTTGTTACTCTGTAGTACCCTTTGTACTCAAAGAGGAAACTGTTTGCTCCCATCTTTGCTAGAAAAGATTGGTTGGCCTATGAGGCTTCAGGGAACTTAAAGAAATAAGTAGGACAATAAGGAAAAAATACAAAACAAACTTCTCAAGAGAGAAAAGAACTCCTGTTCTTATGTTTGTTTTGTTTCGTTTGCTTCAAGTTGTATGACAAAAAGCAAATGATACCTCAGTGGATACAGAACTTTATTAGGAATTCAATGCAGAGGTGTTTATATTGAGCAATGATAATACTGATTTCACTGGTTTTCCATGAATCATGACTATGATACCTCTGTGTCCTATAACCGTTACACAAATTCCACATATTGCTTTAAAACTGTACACGAAGATTTGGTTATTCAGACTATTTTAATTAAGCTGTTGGTATGAAAAGTCCTTTGCAATATAAACTTTCTATAGAGCAATTAAAAGCTCTTTTTTTTCTTACACAGTTGTATTTTTCTCTACTATGGAAGATAACAATTTACACATCAGAGACCCTTACAGTAAACAACATATATACCAACAGAAAACATCTGTTTTCACTATTTTACCATAGTCAGTTAAGATCTCAGCTTTCTTTAACTATGCCTAGGTATTATCTTTTGCCAAGAATTTAAAATTCATCCTCAATTGTCCTTTACTTAAAAGGCATTCAAATATTCCAGGAGTCAACCTAATATACTAATGAAGAGTGAAGATTGAAAACTTTAGGTTGTGAAATAGAAATTATGAATGGAGTTTAAGCACTGAAGTTTAATGCAAAGTATTTCAGAACTGTATGTCTGGTCCCCCTCCCCCCACCCAACCCTGCCAGCGAAAGTGTCCCAGCTTGTTTGTATTTTTTTTAAATTTTTTTTTAATGTTTATTTATTTTTGAGAGAGACAGAGACAGAATGTGAGTGGGTTAGGGGCAGA
This sequence comes from Lynx rufus, assembly GCF_022079265.1. Lineage (NCBI taxonomy): Eukaryota > Metazoa > Chordata > Mammalia > Carnivora > Felidae > Lynx > Lynx rufus. Next base: position 22,233,418 of record NW_025814845.1, on the reverse strand, counting down.
GAGAAAGGGAGACACAGAATCTGAAGCAGGCTTCTGAGCTGTCAGCACACAGCCCGACATGGGGCTCGAACTCACAGACTGTGAGATCATGACCTGAGCTGAAGTTGGACACCCAACTGACTGAGCCACCCAGGCACCCCTCAGCTTGTTTTTAAACTCTCAAGGAGGTCTATAATCCCCCCAAAAAAGTTATTAAATAGGAGTAAGCAGAGGAATTTTGATCTTCAAAGAGAAAATCAAGGGAAAAGGGATGATACTGTTTCAGAATTGCCATTTTCTACTTATCTTATTGAAAACCAGCTTCAGTATAATGTCAGTATCTGCAGGTGGCAGGGTTATGAATACGTAAAATTAACCATGACATAATCTGCTCAACATTGCATATCATCATGGTAATAATTGCTTTATTGTTCAGTGGTCAGGGTCCCTGCCGGGAAGCATAATCCAAATGAGAATTAAATACAAGAAGCATATCTCCATGATATCACAATTAAGCTCAGTATAGATAGACTCGAACCTTTAGGGCCAATTTATAAACTTTCAAGGATATCGTCACATAAATGGTAAGGATTCAGGGTTCAGGGATGAAATTTTGCAAAATACAATAGTATGACTTAGGTGATTAGGGTGCCCAACTTTAAAATTACCTCATATAAAGATTTTCTTCTTTGTTAACATTCAGTTATGTTAATCCTGGAAAATAATCCCTCTTGGTGTTTTTATGTCCGGAAATCAGGGTCAGATCATTTATTGAAGAACAAAAGGAAGGAACCATATAGGAAGGAAACAAGGAAGGAAGGAAGGAAGGAAGGAAGGAAGGAAGGAAGGAAGGAAGGAAAGAAGGAAGAAGGAAGGAGAGGAAGAAGGAGGAGGAGAGGGAAGGAGGAAAAATGGAAGAGAATATGTTTTATATTAACTGGAAATTTGCAGAAAAACCCCCATCAGCCTTTAAGTTTAGCTGTTTTAAACTTGCTCCATTCCCTAATTGTCTTATAATATTTAATATATATTTTCTCTGAATATTGTTAAGGGACATACTTCTGATGTTTCCACATCTAGCTATAGGTAGTTAGGACACTGGTGACCAGGACACTGAAACAAAGACCAAAACAAAAAGGAAACAAGCGAGCAACTTGAAATATCAAAAATCTCTTTGTTTTAGATCACCTTCTGGAGGTAAGTGATCCAAGCTGGTAGGTCAGCTCTAGTTCAGCTGGTCACTGGGGTGCCCAGATTCCTTCCATCTTGTTCTACTATACTGTCTAAAAGTTTGATTTGGGCCAGCGCCACTGGCTGTCCTTCAAAATCCATTCTATCCTCTTCCTCAACACATCTACCCAGTGGAAGGTCAGCAAGACCACATTTCCTTACCTCCCTTGAAGGTAGGTATGATCATGATTAATTTGTGGGCAGTAGCACATGCACAGAAGAGATACATGAAAATCGGATCACGGCTTCTAAAGGATCATGGCTTCTAAAGGATCCTTTGCTTTTTACTCTCTTACCACTGGTTGAAATACAGACATCAGGAAGAGCCATGAATACCACAGCAAGCCAATATGGGGGATGAAACATGAAAACAGGAGCCCACTACCCAACATCATAGAACCAAGCAACTGTACCAGTATGTGGCGTGCGAAAGACAAACGGCATTCTGCTTTTGTTTAAGCTGACATTATTTAGGCGTGTGTCACAACAAATGAGCCTATATCTTATTGTATCGATATAGTATTTGTGGCTCTTCCTCCAACTTTCTTCCTCCTAATGCAAACATACTTATCAGCTCCTGCCATACATTTTTTTTTGTGGTAGATTATCTTTGCTATCAGCAAAATAAAGTAAAGCATCCTAGAGATCTGAATTTCCATTTTTTTTTAATTTTTTTTAACATTTATTTATTTTTGAGACAGAGAGAGACAGAGCATGAACGGGGGAGGGGCAGAGAGAGAGGGAGACACAGAATCGGAAGCATGCTCCAGGCTCTGAGCCATCAGCCCAGAGCCTGATGCGGGGCTCGAACTCACGGACCACGAAATCGTGACCTGAGCTGAAGTCAGACGCTCAACTGACTGAGCCACCAGGCGCCCCTGAATTTCCATTTTAAAATAAGTAATTGTCTTCCAAAAATGTCACATATCTAACCAACTGAATTTTCATATCCAGGGAAGAAAGCGGTGACGCATTACCATTCCCATCTATTGATTCCTATATAAATTGTCCAGGAATGGAAAGTTTCTGCCTAAAGCGGGACACATTGAGTTTTCCAATGAATTCTGTAGGACAACCAATATAAAAATAGGAAGAATTCAATCTTAAAAAAAATAGATTACGAGAAAGGTAAGAGGATAGAATTTAAAGTAATATTCCTGAGCACTGGTGTCCGAGATTTACTTTATGTGTGTGCAGCTACCGTAGAGGAGAGGGTGGGCCCTGAAGAGGCAGCGAGATCACTGATCTGTCTTCATCATTGGCTGGCTGCCTCGTTTCTTTCAGGTCAAGATTTATTTTATTTTATTTTATTTTTATTAAGCACAAGCATTGTTGCCTAAGGCATATTTTTCTTTGATGCCTACAACTTCCTCTTCTTACCACTCATTTCTCACTAATCAATACACAATGAGGGTGCCAGAATAATTTCCTTTTTATAAGACTCTTACCTCTTCCTGACACTTTTCACATTTCTTCCCTAATTATTTTCTGATTTTGACACCAGATAGAGAGTTCTTATCCTCGCTAACAGGCATTTGCTCTCCACACATCGGTCCAACTTCTTCTGCTCAGCCTTGGCCTGTCAAGCTTTTCTTCTCCTTTCTTTACTTTTTTTTTCTTTTTTCCCCTTTTGCCTCTATTCCTGTCACCCTCCCCAAACTACACGCTCTAGTCTTTGTCCTCACAAAAAAATTTCTTAGACCTTTCAAATACCCATCAGTCATTACTAAGGAGATTTTATGAAGGCCGTAAATTGAAAACAAGAAAACATTTATATCCATCAAGGGGGTGCAGAAACATGTTATGAAATATGCCTCACAGGAAAATGACTTACATCTCTACCTTATGTTTTGCAAGTAAATACCTGTTCTCTGGGGTCTAAACCATTTTCAAAGTAAAGCTCTTAACAAATGTAGCTTAAAATTTACATGCAATATTATAATGCAAATGTACTGTATTATCATAAATTATCCTTCTGATTGTGTTAAGCCTAATGGGTACATCTACACTATTATCATCTACACAATCTCTAATACATGTTTGGATCTTAAATACAAAAAGGTAATAATGAGAACAGTTGTTTTGACTTCTCACATCCTATGTACATTAAGCCTGAGATAAATATACATTTAATATATCACACACTTGACATATGTTTACTGCAACTTTGCCTGTAAGTAATTTCCATTCTGATGTGATTTCCTCTTATTCCCTAGATGATAAAAGATGAGCATATTAATACTACCGGTTGATGTTAATGCACATTGCAATCTGTTACCTTCTCTGACTGATAAACATGTGAATGACCAAGGATGAGGTGAAGGGAAGGTGATTTGAATTTCATATGGCAGACACTCTTCACGGACAGCACAGAAACACCTTCAGTACTTAGTAATGTTACAGACATTGTTGGTTAGAAGTCGCAAATGCCCTTTGGAGAACAATACAACCTCAGAAACTACTTACATAACTGTTCAACAGCACACTACTTAAAACCAGTGAAACTAATTTTCACCCTACCTCATATGACAGAAGAGAACATTCACAGTCCCTGTTGAAATTAACAGCCTAAAGTCTAGCCAGCACCAGGACCACTGCTTTCTTAATAAATCTCTGCCGAATGAAGACATGGTAACTATATATAGAAGGTACACAGAAAATTGGATTAATGAATTCTTCAAGTAAGAATCTTAAGCTGAGAGCCAACAAAGCAAGTATAGACTCAAAGGACCCTCAATCACTTTTGCGTAAATTCAGAGTAACCTGAGTGAGTTCAATGCTGAGAAGCTTTCAGTCTATTTGGGGTAGAATAGACTGATGCATTAAGCTGTGAGAAGGCTAATAGGATACTCTGGAAAATGTGGAAAAAATAGAAATGAAGATTCTTATTCTGACTGCCACAAACACAATGTCTAAGTTTAGACTAGTAAATTAATTTCCCTCATCTCATCTTTAACATGAAAAAGGTAGTTCTTGAGAGAGTCTTGTTTAGGAATTGAACTATGTCTCCCTTAAATATATGTGTTCAAGTCCTAACGCCCCGCACCTCAGAATGTGACCTTACTTGGAGATAGGGTCTTTACAGGGGTAATCGAGTTGAAATGAGCTCATGAGGGTGGACTGTAATTAAATATGACTGGCATTCTTATAAAAGAGAGAAATGTGGGCACGGAGAAATAGGTATCCAGGAAGAACACAGCATGGACATGAAAATGGCCACACAAGCGAAGGAAAGAAAGCTGAAATAGCCCTTCCCTCACAGCCTTCAGAAAAGAACGTCTTCATTTCAGACGTCCAGCCTCCAGAACTGTGAGAGAATAAATGTCTGTTGTTGAAAACACCCATTCTGGGGGCACCTGACTGGCTCAGTCAGTGGAATATGCGATTTTTGATCTTGGCATGTGGATTTGAGCCACAGGTTGGATGTAGCCATTACTTAAAAATAAAATCTTTAAAAAAAGTAGAATGCCCAGTCTATAGCACTTTGTCGTAGCGGCCCTAGAAAATGAATACATTCTCCAACTCTAAAATACTATGGTTTAGGAGGAGCTGAGAGTTCAACAAACTCTGGGGGAAAAAAAAATGAATGCAGACTGGGAAAAAAAAAAGAATGGATGAAGATGGGGGTATTTGTATGATATACTAAGTCTGAGAGTTAATACAAGCAATGATATATATTCAGGAGCCACAGTCAACAAGCAAGCAAATAAGCAAATAATATAAATTAATTAATATAAAGCTCCAATAACCATAACTGAAGAATAAATGTTAAGTGGCCTAATGAGGCCAAAGTAGTCTCTGCTGTGATAGAAAGAGGGGAGCGGACTAAAAAATCAATGTGAGAAGATAAAGAGTCACAAAGTCTCCAAATAAGGTAAACAATAAACCTTTAGTCCAAGTTTAATATTTTAAAATTTATGTAGTACAACTGGAACAACTAGGCACTTTCCGAGCCATTAATTTACAGAGAGCTTTCAAGTATTATTAAAGCTCTTCAAACTTTTATTCCTTAAAATTAAAAAAAAGTCTGCAAATATAAACAAGTAACAAAAACACAAGACTGTTATTTCCATGGATATGAATTTATCCAAACCAGTGCCAGGTGGTATTTACATTATAAGTATGGGTCATATTACGTGTCATTTTCAACAAATAAAACTAGAAATACTTAATTTTAAACTGAACCTCATGACCCTATGAATATACTGTGAGATCACCAACTGAACAACAGAGAATATGTCTAACAATTCCTTTCACTTTAAGGAAAGCAGGAACCTAGCTGAATGACGATCACAATTAGTTCTCTGCAGGTACTTGTCATTATTTAGAAATACACTTAGAAAATAGTACAGAGGTAGCTCAAAAATTAAAAACAGAAATACCACACTATCCAGTAATTCCACTACTGATTACTTACCCAAAGAAAACAACGTGAAACTAATTCAAAGGGATCTAGGCACCATTGCATTTATCACAGCATTATTTACAATAATCAAGATATGGAAGCAACCTAAGTGTCCATCAATAGATGAATGGATAATGAAGATGCAGAATATATATATAATATACATATAATATTATATATATATATATCATATATATATATTACATTATGTATCTATATAATTACATTACACATTATATTATATTAGAGAGAGAAAAACAAATAGCAAATGATTTCACTTATCTGTGGAATCTAAAAACAAAACAAAACAAAACAAATGACCAAAGAAAGAAAAACAGAAGCAGGCCCATAAATACAGAGAAAAAACTGGTGGTTACTGGAGGGGAAAGGGGTGAGGGATGGGTAAAATAGGTAAAGAGAATTAAGAAGCATATAATTTCAGTTATAAAATAGGGGCACCTGGGTGGCTTAGTCGGTTAAGCAGCCAACTTTGGCTCAGATCATGATTTCATGGTTTGTGAGTTCGAGCCCCGCATTGGGCTCTGTGCTGACAGCTCAGAGCCTGGAACCCACTTCAGATTCTGGGTCTTCCTCTGTCTCTGCATTCCACTGCTCACGCTCTGTCTCTCTCTGCCTCTCAAAACTGAATAAATGTTATATATATATATATATATATAGTATATAATAATGTATATAATAATGTATATAATAATGTATATATAATAAATCACAGGAATGAAAATTACAGCATAGAGAATATAGTCAATCATACGGAGATAATGGTATATGGTGAACTACACTTGGCTTGATAAGCACTGTGTAATGTATGGAATTATCAAATCACTGTGCTGCACACCCGAAAACAAAGTACTATTGCATGTCAACTATATTTCAGTACTAAAATATTAATTAAATTAACTACAATTAAAATATACATATCTCTATATCACATTTATATTTTTTAAGTTACTAACACCAAAAGTTTACATTTTTTATTAGCAATTTTCTGATTTACTACTCTAATTCTAATTCTAGGTCACACTCTAATTCTTCTGATAAGTCTTCATCCTTATTTGTTTCCAATAGAATGAGGCAAGTTTCTGAAGATCATTAAGTCAATGTAACCAAGGAAAGTATAGTGCCCAAGAACTTTATCTCTACCATATATTCCTGAAAAGTTCTCAAGTATGCATTAGCAAAACTTTACCCAATTTTATACATTTGTTTTGCTTGAAAGGATTTTAAAATGGCATCAAAATCCTCAGATATAATAGATAAATATTATTTTAAAAAATTTACTTAGAGCAAACTTCAATTCATTGAAGTCCATTTTCCTTTAAATCCTTATTGTAACATGAGTGAAACACTTTAGGCATAATGTAGCTGGAACACGAAGTGGTTTCCTGAACAATCTAATGCCTTTATCCTCCTTCCTTGTGCACAAGTAGGATACAGAATAAAAGAGAAACTATTCTTTTATCCTAATATAACTGATAAATCAGAAAAAGAAATTACTTAGGGCCAAACAATCATCATGTATTCATTGAGTTCGCTCTTTGACATAAATTCAGCAAAAATAAAATTCAATAATGCATCCTATTGCTGAGTAACAAGGGAAACCAATTATAACAATGATGGCCAATATGAGTAGGTAACACTTACTGAGTGCTTATTAACTGCCAGGCACTGGTCTAATTGCTTTACATGTATTAACGAACTGAATTCTCATAAGCAAGATAAAAGATAGGCTCTATCATTATCTCCATTTTAATAATGAGAAAAATGAAGCACAGTGATATAAAAGAACCCACCCAAGATCAAACACTGAAAAGGGTCATTCTGGCTTCATAGTTCTTGCTTGCATTCATTTTGTTATGCTGCCTTTACAGAAGAAGATCTATATAGACAGCTACATGTGAATGCCTCCAAAGAGCTGGGCATTATGTAGATGGTTTATGTGAATTGTCCACATTTTGTTGATGAGGGATTAGTATTTACCAAGGTTAAGCCATTCAAGGTCACAGCTACTCGAGGACGGCTGGAATTTGAATGTATGCGTGTCTGAATTCAAAGCTGGAATTCATATCACAGTGTTCACAACCAGGTTATAATGGACCCGAGTCTGGCAGAGGGGTCCAAACACTACTTCCCACATGCCAAATCCAGCCTATCACCATTTTTTTTAAATAAATAAATAAAGTCTTATTGGAGCTTATATAGGCCATGCTCACTTAGCAATCTATGGCTTTCATGCTATAATGACAGAATGGAGTAATTGTGAGCGAGACACACAGAGGGAATGTCATGTAATGATGGAGGGAGAGATTGGAGTAATATAGCTCCAAGTCAAGGAACTCCAAGGACTTAACCACTGGAAGTTAGGAAACATCCTATCTAGAGTCTCAGAGTCACAGACTCTGAGTCGCAGACACCCTGATTTCAGACTTTTATCCCCCAGAACCATATGATAATAAATTTCTGTTGCTTTAAGTGACCATTTTGTGGTGATTCATTATGATAGCCCTAAGAAACTAATATAAATTCCTTTCTTGATATGTAGAGACAGAGGGTAGCGCTACATTACTTAAACAGTGCATCAGAGGATTGCCAGCTAACCATCAACAATTTGTATTTTTTAGTAGACCTATAATCAGGAGGTGACTGCCCAGCCAGAGACTACATTTGCCTACCCCAATGGCTTCATGTGGGGCCATATAACTTGTACCCATCAATAGAGTATTAACGGGAACAATATGGCCAAAGTGGCAGGAAAGAAAGCAATCTGCTTTCTTCAGACTGCGTCCAGAAGATGTAGCCAATGGCCCAGCAGCCCGGTTGCGGGGCGGGGAGGTGGGTCACAAGATGGAAAGAGCCTGGGCCCTGAAAATGTGCCTGGACAAAACCTTACTCTCTGCCACCTGGTCTCTATGTGAGAGAAAAGCAACTTCCATTAGTTTAAGCCCCTGAAATGGTGTGTTGTTGTTGTTGTTGTTGTTGTTGTTATATCAGCTAGCCTTACATCAACCACATGAGCTGTCAAACACAAAATCAAGTTTCTCACCATTTCTAGAACTCGAACACCCTATAGGTATTATATTATGATTGCCCTATAAATATTTGTAAAACCAAATGAGGAAAAACATCACCAATGTAAGTTCAGGAGCATAGCAGCCCAAATTCAAGCAACACCTGCCATCAGTATAAACTCCAAAACAAAGCCAAATAAAATATATGGCAGGAGAACATCCAAACTGCTGCTCTGTGGTGAACAAAAAATGAGAACTCTCAGACTTTTGGCCATCGGAGAAGTTTCCCAGTAACATGAAGTACAAAATCTAGTGATAAGACTCAGTTCTGGACAACTGGGAAAGAAAAGCACCCCAAAGACTAAAGTGATGCACCACCAAGACTGCCTGAAACCATTGCCAGACAAGAGGTTAGGACAAATGAGTCACGGACAGCTTTCCCTTCTGCAAGCAATGGCCTCCAAACAATGCCACCGAAATGCGCTCTTTCCATGTGCGCCACAGGGAAATGGATGGGTGCTATTTTTGTACTTCCTAGATGGAACATCACACTTAGCCGTGTTTGTCAAAGATGGGTCTTTAGTCCTGCAACTCCACAGAAGCTATCCAGGATCAGAAGGAACAGTCACCTGCCTTGAATAAAGGAAGATGAGATGCCAAATGAGAACATTTCCAAATGAGATATTCTAAGTTTTGTTCTTTTTTTTGAGTAAGTCAACTTGATCTTTCCTGAATTTGCATAGGCTAAATTACACTTTACCTACTGATTTTTGATAATATTTCCCTTGCCCTTGATGACAAATTTCATTTTTTATAAGAAGTCCTAACGAGATGGCAGATCTGTTCCTGGGGAGGTTGCTGCTACAGAATCAGTGGTTCTGCTATCACCCTGGAACTGGCAATATATCTTATAATATTTCTGTGCTATCTGACAGAAGGAATCCGAGATGATAATGTTCTCCATGACTAGCTGGAGAAAAAAAAAAAAGTTGGTAACATCTTTGGCTTTCGTTTGATTTGGTATATTTTTAATCCACTCTTTTTCATTTTACTAATTCTTTTTCATATGGGTGAACTATTTCTGCAGATAAAACCGAAAAAAGTAAAGAAAAACATCTTAGAGCGGAAGTCACACTATACGTGAGAGAAGCTAGAGTTACGGACAAAAACATCTGTCCACATATGGCTATGCAGATGCATTGCAACACTTTGGGGTTTGACAGCTTTACATTGGATGTGCTCATAAGTAAAAGAACAAATTGCTTTTGTTTTCCTGATTCTAAGACAACAGGCTTATGCTAGGGATCAAGAATTTTCAATATGAGATCCTGGCTTTCATCAGTCTCGCTTACATAAGCATAGATTTTTCTTTTTTTTTTTTTTTCCGTCAGAGGGTTTATCATTCAGTTTTATGGTTTAAATGCACATAGGGCATAAAAGAATAGGGGAAAAATTAACCACAAGGAATTCTCATTACACAAACAGAAATATTTGAATAAGCATCATAAAATGGAAGGCACTGACGGTAACTCGCCGAAGTGGCTAAATCAGAAAATCTACCGTGCCTGTTCCTAAGTGCTTGGGAAAAGGTGGACAATTCAGCAAGAAATGTAAGTCAACAGTGCAATGGTTAAAATTGGGGTTTTGCAAACTGCAACATTCTGTATGATCCTAACATGCAAATGAACCTAAATCACCATTTCTTCATCTTAAAATAGCATTATAATAGATATTAAATGAGGTGATGTATGTAAAACACTTAGCACCATGCCTGGCATATAGAATTTCCCCAGAAATGATAGTTTTAAAAAGTGAATATTCATAACAGTTGGTATCATTAACTGATGTCTTAGTTAGTAGTGCATGAATTTTTATTTCTGTCAGAATACATTTCTGACAGCACTACTGAAAAGTAGTGAAAATGATGGATTTTACAAGACACGTAATGATGGATAATAACTATTAATAATAACTAATGTGGCTTCAAATTTGAGCCTCTTTTAGGGAAAGATTTTGTGACATCCTCTTATAGAAACACCAGCCTGACTGACAGCCCTAAATTTTAACATATATTAAAAATACCATGCAATTTTTAAACTGTGTCCTAATCTGGGACTATACGTTACTTCCTCAAAATGAGAACTCCATCCCCGATAAAATTCAAACAGCTTTTTTCAGTAGCCCTACAATCAGACTGAAAAATGAATGTTATTTTCCCCTCAGGTGATCCATATGGGTGACAGGGAAAAATAGGCATATTCGACATCACTCGTGCATTCTGTCTTCTCCTTTCCCACAAGGAAAGTGGCAATACCAATGAATCACCAACCCTTCTGTGTGTTCCCACCAAGTGAAAGGCACTGTGCCAGTCTCTCAGATGGATACACGGATGTATAAAACATGCCTTCCTTCCCCCACGGAGCTTAGGTGATGAGACCCAGAGAAAAACATGAAAAGTATGAATGCAAAAGTTATTGTACCATTTCAACAGAGACCATTCCATTGCTCTTGATAAACAACTATTTTATTGTTAGATGCCCTAGATTGTATGACAAATGTTCCAGATAATCACAAAGCATACCACAAACCTTATATATTTTCTCCCTGCTTGGACTGTATTCTTAAAAATTGAAATGATTTACTGGGGGGGGGCGTTTGGGGAAAAATTAAATTGGCCCCTCACCTCCAGCCCCACCCTTTTGTACCTTAACACAAAAAGGCTAATAATACATGGGATAAATGAATCAAATCAGAACTGAAAGTTCAAACCAGCAATAATTCTCACTCTATGGCCGTGTTTCTGGAAAGCCGCAGAGCTCTGATCTAGGACCTGCATAGATAGCCTGGGCTGACATATCAATTTGATCTCATCACCCTAGGCAAACAGAAGCTTCAACTCCATCTGAATAGTAGCAAGGGAAGGTGTTGAAAAGAAATTTCCTGTTTCTACCCCATGGATTTTAGTGTTAACTCATACTTAAGGGCAAAGCTGTATTTCATTTCTTTCTTGTTCCTCTTTTTTGTCTAGCTCTATATTCGATGGTGGGGTGGGGTGCGGTGGGGGCAGGCAGGGAACAACAGCAAGTTTGCTGCCCTATCAAATGAAGGTCGCATGCAGAAACCTCTTCACTGGCCACGGGAGGGCTTTATCTGTCTTTTTTCAAGCCCTATTTTTCTGGAAATTATTGTCTTATTCCAGTTTACCATGTAAGGATTTCAGAGAAAGGAGTTAAAACACATCAAAAGGAACAATACTTTTTTGCTCAAGATACTATTTGTGGAAAGTGTTTTCCTTTTATGGTCATGGCTAGAAAGCAAATTATTGCTTAGCAAAGCTGTGTAAGCAAAATATTCATTCGCTTCATTTCACAAAAATGCAACCTGAAAAATTGAGCAGAAATGGTAGAAACTGCAGTAAATTTGCTCTAAAGTTATAGCAATCAGCCTAAAAATGCCTCTATTAAAAAGCCCTAAGTCAAATAAGGAAGGCAGGAGTTTGTAATGGAAAGCACATGGACTTTGGGATCAAACAAATCTCAGTTTTTCTGTTTCAATCTTAGATACACAAACTAGATAAGCATCCAGTACTTTAAATTTACAATGTTAATAATAATTGTACTTCTTTCTTGGGGAAGTTCAAAGAATTTAATGAAATTATTTAGGTTTGTTAGGTAGTAAGTAAACCTGTTATGTAATAAGTGAAATTAAATTTCTCAAACCACCCCTCATTACCAACATATAAATAGAGTTAAGCTTGCTAATATAGCCCTTTAGGTTGGAAATAGCAGCATCATTCATTTTGCCCAGTGAAGCAATGAGGCAAATGGTAGGCAAATGGTGAGGCAAACTGGAAGGAGACATGTGGTACCAAGCAGAAATAGCTCAAGAATAAGAGCTAATAAGAGAACTCTTAAAAGACAAAAATGGAGGCATATCATGTTCACTTAACAAATGGGAATTTAGCTATATGAGATCAGAAAAAAGAAGAGAGAGAGAAGAGACTGTGTCAAAGATTTTGTCCAATTTTTCACTATGTGACTATATATGTGACACTATATAACCCAACACGTGACTGAGATGATAGGAATGAATCTGCTTTTCCCTTGGTCATCTTGGTGCCAACCTTCTCCCAGCACATGAGACTCTTTCCATGACAACTGTAATGCAAGGGTCAAATAACACATAGTTTTCATGCAATGTATTCTACATGTATGACAATTACTTCGGCTGGTACCTAACCCAAGAGTCAATTACTCATCACCACAGAAAATACTGACTATATTGGAAAGATAGAAGGCATATGCATTTCTATCAGTTCTTTTCTAAAGTAATTTTCCTCAAAATATAATGCCTTATAAATCATTAAGAATATTTATAAATGATGACTTGTCTTCAATTGCTGTCTCATGGCCTAATTTCATGAGCTCTTAGAACTCTATAAGATTACTAGTTGATGTTTAATATCATTAAAGGAATCGTTGCTTAGACGCTCAAGTCCTCTTTCTGAAATTCATTGAGCCATCTACCAAATGATAGTCCAGTCTCTGATTAAAATCCCTAAGAGATGGGCACTCAGTATTTGCCAGTATTCCTATTTTATTTTGGATATGTCCCATTTAAAGGTCCTAATACTGATCAGAAGGCAGTTTTCTACTAACTTCTGGTACTATCCTAGGTACTACAAGCTAATGACTCCTGAATATGACAGATCTTCAAATATTTGAAATTGAATAAATGACACCTTATAAATATCCCAAGTCTTATATTCTCCAAGTCCAACATTATTAATATCTTCAACCTTTCTTTGCATGGCCCTTTACCACCCTGATTTCCTACCTCTTAAAAATAATTCCAATTTTTGAGTGTATTATGTGATTTGTGACATGAGATGGATAAAATTAAGCACAGTTGTTAGTCTGAAACCTTGAGAACTTTCCAGCTGAAATTTGCAACTGGCCCCCATACATAAGGGCAGGAAGAGATGGAAGAAATGGAAGAAAGAGGCAGATCCCTCCCACACCCCAAAATGGTAAGTGGTGGGTTTAATAAGCAGGGGGACTTACATATGAGTCTTGTCTTGGGCAGATGCAAGACAAGTAGACTTCTGCCCGGGGCATCACAGTCTTACCAGTGTATACAGAGGCCCTACTTGGGTTCAGTCCCATGTATCACCCAGATGGTCTCAAACACACATGGCTCTTTCAAGGCTACGTCCTTGAAGATGGCTTTTACTATGGGCACAGTGGGCAGAACTTGCATTCCAAGGAAAGGAGAGGGGGTTATAAGCCTCATTTCCAGGGTCCGGCTTGCGGGTCAACCAGTGGTCATGCCTTAGCGGTGACCTCCTCTAATAACAATACAACTAGTGGGGTGTGACCAGCGTGAGACCATCTATCAGCTCCTTTTTCTCATACGCTATAATCTTAATCAGGCAGACAAAAATCACATGAACTCATTTTGTTGTGAAAGCTACACTCAGTGCTAACTTATGTTAAACGTATAATCACACAAAGTTCTGAAGATTTTTTTTTTATCCATGTTGCTTTCAAAGTTTATCTCCCTTAACCTGCATTTGAACATGGCCTTCTTAAACATTTCCTCTTAGCTCTATCAAGTACATCTCGTCAGACTCCATCCCTGATCCGGCCTGCAAGGACTTTTGCACGTATTCGCTTTGGGATGTTCTGGACCAGGTCACAGGATTCAGGCAACATGGAATACGGAAGAGCATCAGGAGTTTCCTCAGCTGAACCTTGAAAATGCAAACTTTTTCATTAACAGTGTAAGACAACTTGTTTAAAGAGAATAACACAAAGGCATCTAATTTTTGTGGACTGATTGTCTTGTACAATAGATAGCCTGTCATCTGTTTTAAGTTTCGTATATGTAGTCACAGATTCAGGAATAAAACAAATAAATACATCTCACTATTTTCTCTAGTACACTAAGCTGGTATCCTTGACAACTATGTGATGTGGTGAGTGTGTGTGTGTGTGTGTGTGTGTGTGTGTTTGCGTGTGTGTGTGTTTTCCAATAATTTGTTTTTCTAATACAGAATTAAAGGACTGCCTCAGCATAACTGTTTATTAATTTTGAGCCTACCGCTTCTTTTTCTCAAGGAAGGAAGAAAGGGAAGTAATATTGCACGTATGGGTTTGCTTACACGTCTGTCTCTCATTACGAGCCTGAAAATACTGTGAAGTGAGGGGACATGTTATATTGGTTTTTGTGTCTAGTGTAATTAATATGCTCCTAATGTAATTAACACATTCCACTGAATGAATAAGTATATAAATAAATGAATGGAAAGGTCATATAATTCAAAATCAATGTGAGAACAAAGAAATGGTCTTGGAATAATTAACCAACTTCCTCTCTGGTTGCAGAATTCCTCTGCCAGTCTTTTGTGCACTGCGTTGAGCCGATTACAGATTAAAGTAATTACAGTGAATTCTTGATTACTGGCATGCGGTCTAGCTATTTTGTGGATTACCTATCACAACTAATTCCAAACTTATCTGCTGCCACCCAGCATATGTCTGAGTTACACTCAGCCTCAGTGATAGCAGCTGCACGCTTCAGGAAAGCACATTTTATGTTGATATTTCTGTGCGGAATATATAATTATGAAATTCATTCTGGTGGGGGTTGAAGAGAACCAACAAGCATTCCAAAATAAACTGCAGAGTTTGTTTGTTTTTTTAATTCCAAAAGAATATGCGATGACTTGGATAGAAAGTTTCAAACATTTCAACTAGATCTCTCCATAATAGCCTGAGGGAGCCTAATAAGTATCCAGTCTATTCCCACCCTAAGACTTGTGACCTACCTCTGGAATCATTGATAACCGATAATAATTGGACTATAGTAATTCTTTCTTTCATCCAACAAATATTTTTGAAGTGTTACACCGTACTGGGCAACGTGCAAAGGTCAAAACTACAGCCTCCAGAAAGAAACACGGTGCTGCCCGCATCTTGATTGCAGCCCTGTAAGGCATACTTAGGATTTCTGACCTGCAGAGCTACAAACCAGTAAGTCTGTGTTGTTTTAAGCCACTACATTTGCAGTGATTTGATACGGCAGCTATAGGAGACTAACACAAATCTTCAATAAATAATCAATCAGATTAGACTTCAATCGAAATTGTGTAAAATAAAGACTGCAAGAAAATGATATGTGTATGTACTGGAGAAAACTCACCTAAGTTGGGGTGTCAGGAAAAGTTTCCCTGACGTTGAAGCTGCGAGTTCAAAGAGAAGGAAGAGATTTCGAACTAAATGACATAAACGTGGAAGAGGTTTGCAGAGAGGGAGGGAGAGAGGCATGTATGAATGATCTGAGGAGAAAAGAAAGCTGGTATATCTCAAAAGCTGAACAAGCCAGTGGGGATGATGCCAAGTGATGATGCCCAGTGAGGAGGCCTAAGGCAATTCTAGGGAAGTAGCTGGAGATCAGACTAAATATGGCATTATAGACCATTTCACACATTTTCACCTTTATCCTCTGGCAAGTGGCTTGTGAGGGCTTTATATAGGACAGAGATGGAGCTAGATTTGTATTTTAAGATCATCTAGGTTCATTTTTGGTGTATGAATCGAATTGGGAAACAGCAGATGAATATAGGAAGATCACGATGGACACTCTCAGAGCAATACAGGTAAGACGTACCAGAGGCTGGTACTGGGGTGGACATAGAACAATGTAGAGAAAGGGATGCATTCAGGATCTTTGGAGAGACGGACTGTATAGGAGTTGGTGATTATTTAAAGGTAGGATGACAAGAGCCGACAGCCGTGACTCCTAGTTACTGGTGTGGACAACGACAGGGACAGTTGTCTCACACACATACTGAGAGAAAAATATATATAAACATATATATTTATGTTTACATTATGTTTACATGTATATGTACACACACACGCACGTGTGTGTGTGTGTGTGTGTTGGTGAAGCAGCCTAGGGAAAAAGACCAAAGGTTCCTTTTTGGATCTGCTCGGATTGAGATGTCTATGAGAAATTCATACAGACGTGGTCAGAACGAAACAGAAACACTGGGCTTTTAGTCTCCAGCGAGAAGGCACCTACGTAACATGTTTGCCTCCACTCCCTAACAAATCTGCAGCTGGCCTCAGAAATCTTTTCAACGTAGTGTTCCCCGTAACAATCACAAAGTGAGGGAAGTTGGCAATGGAAAAGAAACCTACTTTCTATGTTCTAGACTATGAGCAGTGGCAAATATTAAGCTGTTAGCGGAACTGCTAGTCAAAGGAAACATGCGAGCAGTACTCACATTATGGGAAATTTTAAAGGGCTTTTTGTGCTGCTTCCCACTTTTTCACTTGAATTTGATTTTCTGGTTCTCATCAAAGACTCCCTCACAATGGGGAACCGATTTGTTTAAATAGACATGTGCCAACATCACTCATTTAAAAAACAAAACAAAACAAAACAACCTCTCAGTATGTAATTCTGGGTTATTTTACCATCACCACTACCAACCCCCTACATACAGGTACACACACACACACACACACATACACACACGCTAAAACAGAAAAAAACAGTTCTGTTTCTCTTTTAGAATTTATTCTTCTGGTAACAATAAATTAATTGCGTGTGTGTGTGTGTGTGTGTGTGTGTGTGTGTGGGTGTGTGTGTTTTAAACCTGAAGATGTTTCATACCTACAATTGTGCAAGGCAGTTAAGAATGTCTGCTTATATGCTTCTATGTGGAAGAAAAGCATATCTCCTATGTGGGTTTTTTCTGGCTACTGGAGATTATGGTCCCGTACATACGCTAAAAAATTTCACAATTCAATCCCTTTAATGTCATGTCCATCTTTATTTATTCATCATGTGATTCGCTATTGGAAGAGCCTGTGATGGTAAGCCCAGATCCCAGAGCTCTGGTCTCAGCCCCACTACTAAGTAAGTAGCCATTTCCTTTGTGGCAAACCACTTTTAATTGTCCCATGGATTTCCCCAATAAAATTAGAGTATTGTACTAATTTATTTGTAAATTTTTATGAAGCCTTAAAATTCTATAATGTTATTATAAGATTATAATGTTTTAGGTAGTCATTATGAAATTACACACTACAGAGTAAACAAGACTCCCCTCCCCATGCACACATGGCTATCACGTGTTATTACTATATGACTGTAGAAGCACAGTGTTCAACTGGAAAAAAAAATGAACTACCATCTGAGGTGAAATAAAGATGATCTGAATAAGGAAAATAAAGAAAAAAGCAATAGTCTACACATACGGTTGACAGGCTCAAAATAAAAGGTCAGTAGGTAAACTGAGCATAGAGGTGCTATGTGTGCTGGGGGTGGGGAGAAGTAGTTGATGTAAATCAAGTAATAAATGCCCCTATTTAACATTAGCTGTTGTGAAATTAAGTCACAGTGACTAACTAACGTTATCAGAGCAGAATCAGAAAGGTTTAAAACAATGGGAGCCTATGAAGATAATAAAATAAAACACAAGTCCCTTTTGCCATTAAAATTTTACCTGTCACTGACATTAGGGTTTTTCGGATTTTTTTTTTAAATCACAAATAGCAACAGATTTCTTGTAAACTATATCTATTCTGGAGTAGGAAAAAGGACTATTTTGCACATCTTTGACTATGATCACGTCTCCTATAGTTCAAGTTTAAGGCAATGGATGGACAACTCACAGCTAAGCTACATACAAGTTGGATGAGTCTCATAGACACGCTGTGATTTTGAACCAGAAAACAATTTTATTTTTTTCATTTTTTTAACATTTATTCATTTTTGAGAGACAGAGGGTAAGCAGGGGAGGGGCAGAGAGAGAGGGAGACATAGAATCCAAAGCAGGCTGCAGGCTCTGAGCTGTCAGCACAGCTCGAACCCACGAATTGTGCGATCATGGCCTGAGGCAAAGTTGGACACTCAACCGACTGAGCCACCCAGGCACCCTGGAAACAATTTTAAAACAGGAACACTGGCGTTGGAAATCAAGATGGCAATTACCAGTGGAGAGGAGGTAAGAAGTGGTATTTGGGAAATGTTATTTATGGGAGGATGGCCTCATTTATATGTTGGTCTGTGAAGTAGTTAGATCGATGGGCTCCTTTTCTAATGACTTATTGACCTGTACACTTAAGGCTTGTGCAATTTTTTTGCGTGCAAATGTCAATATAAAAGTATCGCAAACATCTCCAATAAGTATATGGAGAAAAAGTATTAATACATAACAATGAGTCAGACTCACCTTTGAGAGTCATTCAGTGTTCAATATTCATGGAACGTCTATCACGCTGAGGATGTCTCCAGAGGCAGCCAACTACCCCTCACGCACTAAAACTCTTACAAGCCAATAGAAGTGAGACACCATATAAACAAATGGTTACAATGCAGTGCAGTAAACGTTAGATGGAGGTTCTCAACCTCCACACTGCTGACATGTTGGCCTGGATAATTCTTTATTGTGGGAGTTTGGCTTGTGCATCGTAGGATGCTGAACAGCATTCCGCTCGCTCAATGCAAATAGCACCGCCCCTGGTGGTGCCAGCTAAAAATGTCTCCAGAGATTGCCCCATGTTCCCGTATGGGTACAATAACCAGCAGTTGAGAATCATTGAATTAAAGCCACATATGACAATCTGGGGTTACCAAATAGGGAATAGCGAACTGCATAATCGGAGAATGAGGCATCATTTTCTGGGCAGAAGACCAATACAATATCTTCTTCATTCCATAATATTTTGGAGCAAAAGGAAGTTATTCCATAACCACCAGGCAAAAGTCCAATTTCTCTTAGTGGCACTGTGATCCCAGAAAACAGAGAAACTAGAAAAAAAAAAAAGCTTTGAAACTGCAAAAGGGAGATTTGTATTGATAATGCTACAGCTTTCAAGCCAAAAAAAAACAAAAACAAAAACAAAAAAACCTCCCTTAATTGGTTTTAATAAATATGGAAGAATTTATTTTACTTTAGTATTTGTCTTTTGCATAAGGCCAGAAAACCATTTTTTTTTTAATTTTCCTTCATTCCCTTAACTCACTTTGGACAGTAAATTCTTATGATGAGAATTATGTTTCCACAATCATGTGGTTCAGAGCTATACTAAATCAGCTGCATGGTACTATATTAAACCTTTAAAAATGTAGTGTTGCAGACACCAGGATGTCCGGGAAAACAAGTATTTTCATTTCAAATAGGAAAGACTAAATCATGCGATGCTCCACTTGATGTCACTTATGACCCTTTTGTTGTTTAGCTGAGAAAAAACAAACTACTGAGGAAAGACAGCGAAAGGCAAGATTTTTCTCAGTGATTTTATTTAAAACCTGCAGCAACTAAAGATTCCGCACAGGCAGCACACCCTAAAAGGATATTTGCAATTGGCGTAAGTTGTTATCTTGGTAAAAACACGAGACAAAATACACTCTCAATTCGGAACTATAATTCTGTGATATCTCAATACACACACACTTGAGAACAGGCCTATTTCAGAGACAAATGTTCACAATTCACAATGGCCAAGCCATCGGGATGTCAATCTCTGCCTATATAAAAAGGAGGCCCTCGGCATGATTTTATACATTGTGATGGATAGGTTGCTAATGGCAAGGAAGTTTTCGGTGGGGGGACCAACATGATTCTGAGGGAAATATGTTAAGCTACAGAGAATTTCACACTGTTGGCATTTCTCTCTGAAATTCTTGGAGAGCACAGAACAGCTTCTGGCTTGCATCACTGCTAGGCATTTCCACAGGGTTTGTACACTAATCATAAGGAACACCTAATTATGAATTATTTTCCAATTTAAAGAAATGTAGCATGAAACTAAAGATTAGAATTTAGAGGACCCAGGAAGCTAACTAGCAGTACAATATTAATGCTGAAACCTCAGTTTCTCTGATCATAAAGTGAAGGGTTAAAGGCTATCTGTCAATCCCATGAAACTTTTCCGTCCTACTAGCAGATAGAAGAGAGAAGACTCTACTTTTTCATTTGCGCTTAATACAATTATATATTTCCATGCTTAGCATTTATACATAGTTTATCATTCAAACTAACAAGAGCAAAAGTGAATCTAAAGTTTAACTTTGAAAAAAAAAAGAAAGATTCAAATAGAAATGAAAAAAAACACACTGTATTTTCATGTTACTTACACATAACCTCTGGCTAAGCAAAATATGGTTATGTTCTACCACTTAAAATGTACCAACTGCCAATAATTGAGGAAATATTATTTTGACAAGTACATCCACAGGTATTTATAGCATCATTTTCTAAGCAAGAACAAAAATGAAAAGTTTCTAAAAATATCAAATAATATAGTATGATACGAGAAATTGATGAGTGGAAATTAATCCATTAATTTAACTCCACTGGATTTATGAATCATAATTTTTTAGACCTTTAGTATAGCTGAAAATCATCTTACTTAAATCCCTCAACTGATAGGTAATTATATAAGAGCTACCCAGCAGAAAATAAGGATTTGGGGGGTCTTTGACATGTTACTGCTCTTTCAACATCACATGTATATACAGCTACTTCCCTCAGTGGTTATTATAACATAATAACATACACACATTAATCGCACAGATGCGCTGTTAGGAGAATCTAACAATCACCTGGCCAGTGATGTTATACAGCTTGCAGTGTATCACTAGGGAATCAGAACCAAGAGAATGGTGATGAATCAGAGAACAGTAATTACCTCTACCGGAAAAACAACTCAAGATCGTGTAATGCTGATGTTGAATCATTAGAAGCATCATCCTCACATTCAAAGAACAGCACTTTAAGTGTATAAGGTGAGGCTGCAGTGTAATACAACTGATTCAGTAGACAGCCCATGAATCTCTATGTCTCTCTCTTTTGCCGCTCTGCAATCACCTTTTCTTGATCATCAGGAAGTCAGATCTTTTGGCCACAAACCCCAATGGTCTATCCAAACCCAGTGTATGTAATATACTGTAAAATATGTAGGTCACAAGGGATTTGATTGTAATGATTTTGATACAGAAAAGTGTTCGATTTAAACAGCATCAAAACAATTCAATTCAAAAGCGGAGGGCCACAGACTGGGTGCTAGAGAATCAAACAAGTATAAAATGTTTGCTTTCTTCCATGAGCCTAATACCTACTAATCAAAAGTGCAATTAGCCTGCATACTCTACTGTGAGTCACATGTTAAACTTTGAAAGATGAAAAGAAAAGCTAATACATCCGTATTTATTTTTACATGCAAATTTTAATACAGTTTTAGCACCTCAAAATTTGAACATTATAAAGGAGCAGATAATGCTGGTCTAGGGCCTGGGGTAGATTGAGCAAGAGGGCATGTACTTGGGAAGAGAAGTTTCTGAGCAGATAAGCAGAACATCCTAGCAGTTGGTGTTTGTTCACATAGACGCCCAAAATATGTAAAGGATGAGGCATGATCTGAAAATTACAATGAATAGACAAGCCGTATTTGGGGAATTTAGCCTGACACCTTCCAATTTGAAGTGCAGGTGATACTTTACAAGTAAATGCTAGGTAATCATTTGTTTATACCTATCAGTGTCCCCTCTGCTCTATTATCCTGAAGAGATTTTTTTCCTGTTCAATAGTATGTGCTTTAACAATCAGAGAATTCACCAACCATTTTTCCCCTGGGAAATTTTGTTCTTTCCAAGACCCTCACTGGAGACAGAAAGGTCATGCTTTTGAAACCGGAGAAGCCTGGTGTTCCACTATTAACTAAACACATTGCAAAGTATTTGACCTCCTTGACCTCAGATTTGACCTCAGATTTCCCCATCTGCAAAATGGAATTAGTGAGAGCCACCTTTTAGAACTCTGAGAATCTAATCCCTGATTTATGTTTGTGCTTGAAAAGAACCTAATACATGTTAGATGCTACAACCAATGCTACTTCTCATGTTGTTTACTAATTTTCGTGTTTACCATCCCAGAAAACATCAAAGATTCCCAGCTTCAAGCATGTCTTCATAAAAAGGTCACTTTTAGTCTTTCTTCTGAACTAGCGTCCAAAGTACCAACGCATGGAGAAGACTTCTTTCTCTTCTCCATGAGCTTTACGCAATCTTTACACTTTTCTGTATCAGGTAGAAACAAAATCTGGCTGGCTTTTACTTTCCTTTCCATCAACTACACTCTTTGCTTCCCTCACCAGAAATGATTTTGCCCTCTAACAAACCCTCTCCCCTGCATATACAGGGGAACAAAATTAACAGTTATTGTTTTTGAAATATGGCGCACTGAAAGGGCAGTTGACAAGTACTAAAACATATTTACTGGCTTCGTCTGATGTCACTGCGATCTACTCATTGTAACCAAAAGGTTGATGAAATCTTTAAATGCTGAATCGTTATTACACATTGACCCTTCATGTCTTTGTTACCTAGCATTCAACTTTATATCACTGGTATTGGAAGGAGCCCAGGATGAAAACAACAATGTTTTGGATAGGCAGATAGAACGTTCTTAAAAAAAAAAAAAAAAAAAAAGAATTCACTGTAGTAAAAACAAAATGAACGGCTTCACTACAACAAGAGTAGCAATAATAAAGAAGAAAAGAGGGGCGCCTGGGTGGCTCAGTCGGTTGAGCCCGGAGGCTGCTTCGGATTCTGTGTCTCCCCCTCTCTCTGCCCCTCCCCCGCTCATGCTCTGTCTCTCTCACTCTCAGAAATGAATTAATGTTAAAAAAATTTTTTTTAAAAGAATAAAAGAGAAAAGGAGAAAAACAATTTGTAGGAAGCAACATGGCTGTAAGATGTAGGGTTTAGTGTGAAAGGTACAGAGCGTTAACACTGTTGATCAAACACATCTGCGTAACCATCCTTCAGACCAGGCAAAATTCCTCTGGGCGAATGATGTTTCTTCCAGTCTTCAATGATAAAATTGCACATAGTAAGTTGAAAGAATTCAAGACAGGAATTTAATATATTCAGCTCAGAAATTACTCTCACATAGGACAGCTTACAGTAAAAAACAAAACAAAACAAAACAAAAGCTTTATGTGGTGTAGCAGCACAATAACAAGATAAAGAACTAAATGCCCAAGGGATCCAAACCCAGTGGTAAGAAATCAGTAAACAGCTAATTAGCGTGGTTACAGATACTAGGGCATTTGCCACTCTTGCCTAATAAAAGACCCTGTCCTTCTTACACAGATATTAGCAATATTACTTACTTATGCAGATACTTTAAAAATAATTTATGGTATTATTTACTATTAACCTATTTATCCATAGGCCTACCTTTGAATATAATTCCAGGAATTAGTTACCTGCATGGTTTAGAACACTAAGTATGTTCTCACTGGAAAGGAAAACTTACGACAGCAACAAAACGACAAAAATAGAAGATCAAAAAAAAAAAAAGAAAAGAAAAAGATGTAACTGGTTGGAGTGTTTTATAAAAAAAAAAAATAAGAAAAATATCTGCAAAATATCACATATGGAAAGTAAATAGCCTAACAAATGAGAGATCTGGCAAATCAATAATGACTAAAATCAGGACAGGTTTGTGCCAATAAAAATAAGAACAAACGACATGAAGAGGGGATTTAAAGGCTTCTGCTGAGGTAGAATTTAAAAATACATTCATATGTATGTTATATATATATTATATATATATAATATATATTATGTGGATCAGAATGGTTAAATTTTTAAATATTGACAAAAATCTATATTAGCCACGTTAAAGGGAAAAGGCTACCTCAGGCATTATTGGCACTATATTATGGTATGAACCAATGCAGGGAAAATTTCATATGTACAGGAATAAATAAACCTCTGCTCAGAGATGTGACTGACAGTATGTTTGCCAAAATACTAACCGTGGGTTGGGGTGGCTGGTGTAAATTTCTACTTCTTTTTTAGAATTTTCTTCATTTAATTGTGTAACATTTAAAACCTATCCCCAAGTATGCATCATTTTCACAAAAGCAATAATGCTACTTTGTGGTGAAATGCAATTGCTCTTGTTAAGAGTTCAGCCCAAAGGAATCAGGGCACAAAGCAGAAGGCGGAGATCTCTGCTGTGATTCAACATAAACAAAGGAACAATGGTCCGAGGACAAAGGGGCTAACGTGTGACCTGGTTTTCCGGGGTCTCAAAATATAGTTCTAACAAAGCTAAGGCTGGTGCAAAGGGGCAGGTTGTGGGAGAGGCGAAACACCACATGAAGTGTCAGGATATTCATAACAGACCTTGTTATGTTGATGGTCCTCAGCAGGACCCGTGTGAATTTCAGTTCCTGCATCTCTAAAACGAGGAGTCTGGGCTCCAGTTCTGATGTGCTAAGGAGCTAAGTTCCCAAGAACACCTATTCATACCCCAGCCATGCTTTACTGATGCGAAAAAAGCCTTGTAAGTTTTGCAGGAAGCACTGCAGACAGAAATAAACTGAAATTATAGTGGAAAACAGTTAGCTCCGCATAAAAAGTTAACTTGGTGAAACCACATCCTTCATAAAGGTTAAGAGGTTGTGGTCTTTAACAAATAAGACGTTCTGAGTGAGGGGAGATAACTTCCCTGTGTCACCCTCAATAATAACGTTAATGACTTGATGAAAACAGCATCCAGACGGTCTAAAATGGTTAGGTTGCCACAGCATCGCTGAACTGAAGCAGACAGCGAAATTAGATTTCTAAAATATGCCTATTAAATGAAAGGCATTCAGAAAACACACCCCAGAAGGGAAGTCACTGTGAAAGGTAGCAAGGTTGCCAGGAGATTCAAACAAAAGGGGAAAAGAAGTTGTGTTTTGACAGTGGGTTTGAAAAGGTTTCATTCAAACATCACCATTAAACTTGTTTTCTAATTTCAGAAAGTATTTCATTACCTCTCCATTTCAACCTTCACGTTGACTCACCTCCACCACCGCTGTTCTTTGGTATTTGGAATATCTGACATCAGGGAGGCATTTGAAAATTTAAAAAAAAAAAGAAGCTTCCAAAATTATTCTAAGAGTTAGATATACAATTCCACCGTCAAATCTTGCAGGATTTTGTGCGAATTACCTTTCTTCTTAGCGGCAAAAATATGGGTTTTGAGGGTCATTAAGCTCGTATTTTCAGTAATTCACATATATATCAACCTCTGTTTATTCTTATTATGTGAACAAATCGTAGTCCTGGTTTACACTGATTTAAAACATACAAGTCAGAATATTGTAAGGAGTCGTAAAATGACCTAAAATTCATTTCAGTTACTTTCTTAAGCATTAACAGAATTCATATACATATATGTCAAATTGTGATTTTATATTTTATAAATATAAAAATGTGTTATCTACTTTCTACTGGTCTATGGCAACTGCAGAATATGGTTTCTGTTTTTAATATCTGACTTCCAAGCTTTAGTAACATCTTGTAATCTTGAATTATTTACGAAGCTCAAAGTTTAATCTATATCTCTTCTTTTACCTGCCTAAATTCTCAGCCTAAAAAGAAAAGAGAACATATTCTATTATGAAGAATTGCTCCAAGCAATACCCAGGATTAATACAAATGCTCTCCATCCATGGAAGGGGAAGATCTCTGCTCTGTTCAAAAACAAAATGTAAAGACTCCAAAGGATTACTCCAAAATAGTGACTTACCAAAAAACAGAAAAATGGAGTGCTTTAAATCTCATAAAACTACTTTCTTCTTTTTTTCTTTTTGCAATCTATTAATTTTTCTTGGCATAACTTCTTAGATGAACTAAATTTAGGTGTTAAGAGTGAGGAACACTTTGTTCAGAACTAACAAAGAAGTCACTGTATTTCCTAAAAATGTCCTCATTCCATCAAAAGTAAGAAAATGGGTTCAAGCAAAAAAAAAAAAAAATCAAGAGGGTTAAGGTCGTACCTGGTCCTTCCATAAAATTACTGTCACCACATTCAGCTGATGATTACCCAGAGAGTGCCCCTTGCATTAACAATGCCGACAGATCCGACATTTTACTGATGGCAATGGCCATCCGGCAGATTAAAGCACAATGTAGATTTAATCTCCCCAATGACTTGATAGCCTCAAATGAAGGATTCTCAAATTTCATGGTTCTGACCTATTCAGGGTGAATAAGTGAATAATAAATTACCTGTCCCTAGCTCTGTAACAAGACAAAGAGCGGGATTAGGCCAGCCCTGTGCTAACTCTCGTGTATTACTAAGTTTACCAACATAATCTGCATGCCACCGAGCAAAAGATCATCCTACTTAACAGATTTCAAGAAATTAACTTGCACTGATATATGACCCTATCTGATGCCAATCCAGTAAGGTGGTAGCAGCAGGTTACAGAGAAGCCAGATTTCAATAGAGGCTCATTTGACTGGTGATTAAGGATAACTTCCAGCAAAAGTGATTTCTCATCAGGGAGGCAGGATGTGTTTGCTGCAAAGAGCAAAAGTGCCCACCGGCCAGCCAGACCGTTAGTCACAGCCACACCAAATGTGCGGGTCATGGCCACACTGGAGAGTCTGGCTAAACAGACAATAGACAAGTGATGTCTTGGGAAAAAGACAAAAGCCGAGAAACACATACACAAAGCACAACCGTAAAAGAAAAAGCAGCAGGTGTAGCCACCTTGATGTTGTGTTCCGAGTATGACAAGCTAAGTGTCTTTAGAAAGATTTAAGGTATGTTGTGCTTTCCCTAATTCACTCCAACCACAGTGCTGCCTACACATAGGCACCTGACCAACGCGCAGCTTCCGGTCTGTGTGGGCAGACCCACAAGTCACCCAGCAGCAGATCTGGTGGACACTGAAAATTAGCAATGAGCCTTCTGGCTGCTTGAAGAGAAGAAAAGAAACCGGAAACACGGTAATGGCTAGATCGTAATGGTAGGTGAGTCACTTACCTCAGAACCACAAAGCTCCTAATCAGAAAGGCATAGATAATAGCGCTTGCTTTGCCTGAAAATAGGTATAAAAATTATAAACACTACATAAAAGGTAATTCTTGTTTTTCTTGAATGCTCCTAGAGGTTTATTATTGCCCTCCCCCTCCGAAACCTCCCACCCTCCCCTTGTACTTTTTCAGAGGCCTTCAAACAGAGTTTCATGGTAAATAAGAACTATAAAAATTCAGACTTCTGGGGTGCCTGGGTGGCTCAGTCGGTTAAGCGTCCAACTTTGGCTCGGGTCATGATATTGCAGTTCGTGGGTTTGAATCTCGTGTCCGGCTCTGTGCTGGCAGATCAGAGCCTGAAGCCTTCTTCAGATTCTGTGCCGCTCTCTCTCTCTGCCCCTCCCCGGTTTGCCCTCTCCCTAAAAAATAAATACAGATTTAGAACACAATTCAGACTCCCGGGTGACACCATAAAAACCCTGCATGGCTCCAGTCGTTTTGCTGTTCCTTACCAAAGTTTCTTCATAATCTTTTCTGCGTAACCCCCAAGGACTTTCTGTCTCTGGAACATTGTCCTTTCCACGTAAGAAAGTGACAGGAGGTTCAAACTAGTGAATTTTAGAACCGGATAAGAAATTCAAAACCCTCACTTATTTTGGTTGAAATCTGGCCCAGAGAGAATAGGTAGCCACAAAAAAAATTATACAGTTAGTAGGTGTTAAAGCTACTGAGTGGTAACAAAGTTCTCTTAATTTCTAAATCAGTGCTCAGTATCCGGAGACATTTTTGGGAAGAGAGAGCAAGTTCTCCCCGGCATCTAGTGCACAGAGTCCAGGGATGCTTTTAAACATCCTATATGCCCCACAAGAGAGAAATACACAGTCAAAAATGTCAAGATTGAGAAACTCTTACCTAGAGCATGAGGTGGGGAAATTGAGATTTTTTTAAATAGAAATTGTAATCAAGTTTAAATTATATCTTGAAATGTCAAAGCTGGTGTGTTAATAATGGTTTTCCTTTCAAATTTCCATTCTCTGCCCAAATACACCATGAAACAGAATATGTTTCCAATTCTGCATAGAACTGGTATTTACTATCATCACATTTCATTTACCTTGAAATGTTAATTGCGCTACAGCAGGGCTCCATGGTTGATTTAAATTTACATTTGCTTTTAAATTTGATTAATCTAGTCTCTTAGGAGTCCATTCTTCCATAGCTACTCAGAGGGAAAATAGGCTTTTGAGCACACAACAATGTACAAAAAAAAAAAAAAAAATCCTGGCTGATTTGGTGGTTACATTTCACATCTAAAGTGACTTTAAGGGGCGCCTGGGTGGCGCAGTCGGTTAAACGTCCGACTTCAGCCAGGTCACGATCTCGCGGTCCGTGAGTTCGAGCCCCGCGTCAGGCTCTGGGCTGATGGCTCAGAGCCTGGAGCCTGTTTCCGATTCTGTGTCTCCCTCTCTCTCTGCCCCTCCCCCGTTCATGCTCTGTCTCTCTCTGTCCCAAAAATAAATAAACGTTGAAAAAAAATTAAAAAAAATAAAAATAAAAAAAATAAAGTGACTTTAAGTAGAAAAAAAAATAAGGGTTTCTTGCTAACAGAATAAAATGTATCATCATTTATACTGGACATCTGTCCTGAATATCTTAGGCATGACTTGACACAGTAGTAAATATCGGAGAAAATAATAGCTTCAACTTACTTTCCATATTTCAGAAAATGTGCCACCCCTTATGAGTATCCATGTTTGATTAAAAAACAAATGTAAATATATGAAACTTGAACTAGTCCTCTTAGGAGCCAATATGGTGGCTTACATAGCACCGGTTCCTATGTCTAGCCTCTGGCTCAATTTTCAACTATGCCTTCTGAGACTCACAGCTTGGACACTGCTGAACATGGGTCAGCTGCCTGCCGTAAGAAGGTTCTCATGGCTACGCCCACAAGAGGTGGTCAATGATAAATGGAAGAGAAAAAACATGTTTTAAATATCTAATACGTACAAAGTATTCTCTGAGACGTTGTATTTCTAACCCAGAAATGGCAAGTACCAGAAGCACCTTTCCCCTCCCAGGTCTCTCTAATCAATAATGTCAATTTCCCAATAATATGGATCCATCATAAAGTTTTTCCCAATTTAGTACTCCAAGAAGCCATGATGAATCAATCCTTACGAAGGAAGAGTTCGAATGGATCCCATTTGCCATCCCTGATAAACACTAAGAGCATAAGTAAGAAACACTTTGCTGTTAAGGGAGGCTGAATCGACATTTTTAAACAGATTTTTTTTTTTTTTCCTGAGACTGGTAGACCTGAGTTTAAACTCTGGTTCTGTTGTTTCCATGTTAATTTCTATGAATTACTCCACCTTAGCCTCCCACCCCAGGCAGAACGACTGGAAGCTTGTGAGGAAGGTTTTGGAATTTGGAGCGTGTAGTATTAAATAAGTGTTTCATGCGCAAAGCTTCAAAGTCCTTCTTCCTTTGGGGATTTTTCAGAAGAATTATTATGATTCAGTAAAGATCATCAAGTAGTGCTGTTCGATTTGATCACCAAGAGGTTTTCTACTCTACCACTCTTTGGGTTAACATATTAATAACTTGAGACTCCTCTAAGGAGTCTCACGAGATTAGGATTCTGGCTGATTAGAGAAAGCAGTATTACTGAAGCACAGATTCTCCCCTGACATATTTGAAGCTCTTAGTAGCCTGAGCTACAGCCTGGGGTCTCAAATAATTATTTTCCCCATCTCCTATCCAGCACCCACCCCCCCCAACACACCCCCATGCCTTTCACTCCCCTGACTTTGACACAATTGTTAAACTGCATAGTACATGGAACTGCAGGTATCTACATATAAGCGAATAGCCTTAATCGAATCTGATATGACTCTACAACTTGGTAAGTCGTGCCTTCTCATGCATTTTGTCATAGCCTTTTAAATATAAAACATGAAAGTGGCACAAAGTCACTCATCTCTCGCCAGAAATAGAGATGCTTACATCACGATCCTTTTTCGATAGGCAAACACTATTCTTAGGTGTTCTGTTGAAGTAAACAAATTAAAATAGCAGAGCATAAGTGGCAGTTTCCACCTATTTTCTCTACTTTCCTTATTTCATTTACTTTCCATCAATAAATTTCTTTTCCTAGGTTATAACTTAGTTTTTTTTTTTTTTTTCCTGAAGGAAAAACACCAAGTTTCATTACTTCTATGTAGCCATAGAATGCAAGCTGATTTTTACGTATATATGGGTGTTAGTTTTCAGGAGTAAAGTATTGTAATTTACTATCCCTCTCTAAATATATCTCAAGAGTGATGTATTTGATGTCAGTGGCTATCAAATTTATCACCTCAACAATACACTCCGAAGACAAATGAATGGTAGCCAGCTATGATCTGAATGTTTGTGTCTCCCTCGAAATTCACACGTTGGAATCCTAACGCCCACAGTGATGGTGTTAGGAAGTGGGGCCTCTGAGAAGTGAATGGGTCATATGGGTGGCACCTTCACGAATGGAATTAGTGGCCTTATAAAAGAGACCCCATGGAGCTTCCTCACCTCTTCTACCATTGGAGGATACAATGAGAAATCTGTTGTATACAACCAGGAGAAGATCCCCGTCAAACCATGAACTCAGACTTCCAGCCTTCTAGAACTGGGAGAAATAAATCTCCACTGTTTGTAAGCTGCCCATTCTGTGGCATTTTGTTATATAGCAGCCTGCATAGACTAAGACATCATCATTACTTAACAGAAACCATACCCTACTCAGTTTGCAAAGGTGGAGAAAAGGCAGAATGATAGTTCTAGTGCTATTTCGAAATCAAAGCTTTCACATACATGATCTTACAGATAGCCACACAACTATCTTTATCTCAATGTTACAGTGAGGCAACTGGAGCTTAGAGATGTTGAATAATTTGACCAATCATTTCGTCTTCAATCATTTACCTTCAGGTAAGATGAATTCCATTTGCCCTTCCTGCTACAGGCAGAAAACTGTGAACATTCTTCTAGTCAATAATGTTAAATGAGCATTCTCAAGCAGAAGCATCTTATGCATGGTGTGTAAAACACACACATGTTTAGAGCTAGGTAAATTTGTGTTTTAATTCTGGGATTTAACCTATAATTTTTCCCAAGGTCAGATATATCTAGTAATTATAGGAACTGATTTCCAAATGAGGTGAATCTGATACCTAGGGCCAGATGTATTCCATTATACCATAATTCAGCCTTTAGAAGAATCTCGCCAATGGAATCATTTCTTGTTTAAATCAGATGTGCCGTACTTCGACATAAACACACACACACACACACACACACACACACACAGTTACTTTCTCAGTCTCATAAGAACTGAAGGAAACTTGCAAGGTTTTGAAAAATATGTTCTTCACCCTAAATAAAACTACACATTCCAAAAACAATTTGGAGTCACTTTATAAAACAAATTTCCAGAGAATTCTTTTGGTTTCCTTCAGTTCTTCCATTAGTTAGAGTAAGAAATAAGTCAAAAGTGGAGGCCAAACATACACAATATTTCTCTTGGGTAGCAGAATGTCAAGGAAAAGAAGCATGGTATCTGAAGTCCATTGGCTGGTGATACTTGGAGAAAACCAAGAGGGTTTCATGGAGCCCACATAGAATTACCAGGTGGCCAGTCAATCAGGAAGGCAAAGTCTATATACTAGAGGTAAGGAGGCAGTAGGCATGAGGCTAGTGTGATGTCTGGTAGTGAGTATTCAACCACCGGGTAGAGCCCTGCCATAGACTCTCAGTCCCTTTGAAGTTTAGAAAGAGAAAAGCCATTCAGTAAACATATATACCAAATATAGCAACCTAGTTAAATAACTGGATACAGAGAATGCACAGTGAGAAAGATCAAGTATTAGAAATGCTAGCAATTGAAAACAAAAGAAAACAAAACCAAAAAAAAAAAAAACAAAAAAAAACCCTGATTTCTTGACCTGACTCTGAATGGATTCAGGACAGATCATTTAGGCTCGCTGAAGTCTCTGTTTTCTCATATATATTATGAGATGAAGGTAAATTATCCCAAAAGCTATTTCTAGCACAAATAGTCAATGGCTTGGTCAGGGAAATGAGGAGAAGAACAGTTATTAAAATTGAAGGTAGAGTGAAGGAAAAATCAATATCAAAGTAGACTCAGTGCTTAGCCATCAAGTTGAAGTTTAAAAGGCCAATCCTATTTCTTCCATGAAGACTGAGCACACGGTAAAGCTGTGCTCCCAACCACAAATAATACATTGCGAATATCCTCTCTGTTGAAGTCTCCCCCCCAAAAAGTTTAACTCAATTGTACTCGTAATGATATGGGATTATGTAAGAGGAAATGATAGCTGGTGTCTATAAAGACAGACTGTTTGAAACTGTATGAAGGCACAGAAAGGAAGCCGAGGAGGAAGAGGAAGAAAGAAAGCAGAAGAGACTGGTCCTTTCGCACAAAAACAGATTATGCTACGGGTAGAGTAATATTGTAGACAAGACTAGGAACCTCAGAAAATTTTAGCTTTCAAGACAATTTTGACTGGAGCTACAGGGTACAGACTAGGTCCCAGACTAACACAGACACATCTGTGCCCACAGAGAATGGAGAACCTACTCTGCCTTGGATTCAGGGAGTAGAAGTTAAAGGAAAAATAGCTGGAAAGAACAGTGACCTCAAGTGGTTTGGGGCTTGAGGAGGAGGAGGCCAATGTTGGGGGGGGTTATGGTTAGCGGAAGAAAATGATCAACGCTTTGAATTTAGTAAATTCTATCTCTCAAAACAAGCAGCAGGGTTACATTTTGCACACAAAGGAAATGTAACCAAAAAGGTAAAATAAGGTAACAAAAGTATGTCACCAGTTAATTTTGAGTAAGCAGAAGTTATGCATCTGGAACTAATCTAATTTGCATTCATGCACCCACACGAGCACATATTAATTAGTCTAAGTCTATCCCTACCATTAATAAAACAGAGTCCTTTAGATTCTGAAAATCTGTCCTATGATACCTTCAGCAGTCAGAGGGAAGAAGGCTGAAAGTAACATGAAAGGGAAAAAAGCCCTGTAGCATCGGACTCTACTTGTATTGAGGGTCAGGAAACCCACGTTGTGATCTGACAGACACCATTATCTGTGTGACATGTGGGAAATTGCCTCGACTTTAAAATAAGAAACTTGAACTAATGTGATTTTTTCATATAAGCACCTATGATTTCCCCAAGCACGGTCTTCAGAGGGTCAGTCCTCTCTGGTACACGAGCAAATGACGGCCAAAAGGCCAAGTCCCGTCTAGTGGAAAACTCTCCTGGATGGCAGTTTTTCATGTGTCCACTTGAGTTATAAAAACATAGACATCCCCATGCCATTTTTCTCCACCCACAAACTACAAAGAAACGAATGGTTTTAGTTTAAAAGGAATGTTAAAGGCCACTAAGTGCCATTAACAACGCGAAAGAATGTTAAAACACCTTCATTTTTGAATCGGTAAAGAACCTAATGTGATTTCTCAAGAGGATTCAACCTCTGTGGTGTGCTTTTCCATTTGATAATGAGTAATAAGAAGAGGGCTTGGAAAAAAGATAGTATTTCCAAAGCCCAAGAGTGAGGGCCAGTTTATCACCTAGCTAGTCTCCTGCAATTTTAATTGCATATTTAGGTCATTGGCTGGAACGGCCGATGAGCTGTTACCATGAAACATCCTACAATCATTAAAGAAAATGTTAGAAGGAGAGGGAAGTTGTAAATGGAAATGTTAAGAGATTCTTAACTATGCTGTCTTAAATGCTACTGTTGAAATACAAACTGAACTTTGAGCATGATTTAACAGAACTATGAAAAGAAAGACCTCTGAGCCCCCACGCTTACTTTCAATTGTACTGAAAGCTATCAGTGTTGTGTTTATGCCAGACTAATTTAGTCAAGAGTAAAAGTATTCATTTAGACACACAGCCCTCACTGCATCTGTCCTCATCTGAAAAGAAGAAAAAACTATGTAAAAAAGGAAGGAATGCTCTTTGTTATAGAAATGTTTAAAATGCTCAAAAATCACCAGTTAGTATGCTAGCACTGTGATAAATTCACATTAGAAACATAATTATTCAGAGAATTACCTAATGATATATTACTTTTACCATTTATATTTTCCAGTTGGGTCACATACTTGTTTATACAGAACACTTAAAATTTTTAAATGCCTTTAAAGTTGCTATCCAAAGGTTAGTTCCCTCCAAACGTTTATGTTCTACGAAAGATTTCGGATCGCCACTGTTACACCCACTGAAACTATTTTAGAAGGTAACTGATGTGAAGAAGGTAATAGGAATACACAAGTTTGTATGTGTAGTGTAGGTAAAGAATCCACTTATATACAATCGATCGGATGTATACTTCATGGGACTGAAATTAGTATTGCTCATTAAAGACAGAGCAAGGTAATTCATTAAATATATATTAATAGGAACAAAATGGAAACAGGTCTGCATTTTTCTCTTGAAAATTACTTTAAATAATACACTACCTTTATTGATGTCAGCATTGAATTTCGACTTTATATTGATATATTACTAGATTTAATTGCAATAGTAGAAATATGAGTAAAGTAATACAGAAAAGGTGGGAGACAGGAAAGAATAAGAAGGCGGGATAAAAATTCAAGAACTCTGTAAAACACGTAATGTAATTCTCCAACAGAAAATAAAAATCATACTGTAGTTTATTTATAAAACTCCTTCCCATTATTAAAATTCACTCTAAGATTAACTTAGAATTATGATTTGTAGCAAATGTTAGCTAATAATTTCCATCATTCTCTTTAAAAAAAAAAGGCGGGGGGGTAGCCGGCCATCTATCATATATATGGAAAAATTCCAGGTTCACTTGGTTGGCTAAAGAAGTGATCATTTCATAGTGTATTCTTCACATTTGCCTGCTGCCTTTGTCTACGTGAAGGCAAACAAGCATTTTGGCAATTCAGACATTAATGCGTGTGAGTGTGGGCAACAATTCTTTCACAGGACAGCTGGATGAGTCCTATAAAGACTTTTCAGCCAAATGTTGATTCTAAAGCCTTCTGGTGTGAAGCACACGGAGAGGCCTGCAGCACAACCAGCTTGAAGCAGCCCCTGATACAGGAAGCGAAAACTACCAACAAGGAGTTCTCAGCGGTACACCCGTACTTTGTGAATTTACCACATGGAAAAGAGAGGTAAAAAGCATAAAATCTGAACAGTAGCATTATAAGCAGTTGTCTTGTTTTGTTTTATTTTGTTTTGTTTTGTGGTTTGCTTTGCTTTGCTTCGTTTTGTTTTGGTTTTAGTTTGTTTTGTTTTGTTTTGTTTTAAGTAAGTTCAGGGCGCCTGGGTGGCTCAGCCGGTTGAGCCTCAGACATCAGCTCGGGTCATGATCTCAAGGTTCATGAGTTCGAGCCCCACATCGGGCTCTGTGCTGACAGCTCAGAGCCTGGAGCCTACTCTGGATTCTGTGTGTCCTTCTCTCTCTGCCCTCCCCCCGCTTGCACTCTCTCTCTCTCTCTCTCTCTCTCTCTCTCTATCTATCTCTGTCTCTCAAAAAGAAATAACAGTTTAAAAAAAAAAGTAAGCTCTATGCCCAATGTGGGACTTGAACTCATGACTTCGTGATCAAAAAGTCGTATGTTCTACCCCTTAGCCTGTCAGGTGCCATTGAACTGTAGCATTATGAACCATGAACAAAGTTGAAGAATTTTCTTTGCATCTCTACACTCTTGGTTTTTCAAAACCTGATTTCTACACTCAGACTGGGAGGCCAAATACACGCACACACATACATACCTACACACCACATATTTGGCACAGTAATAAATACAGTTGTGCACATTTACCTCATGAACAAGGGCTCTTTTTTTTTTTTTAATTTTTTTTTTCAACGTTTATTTATTTTTTTGGGACAGAGAGACACAGAGCATGAACGGGGGAGGGGCAGAGAGAGAGGGAGACACAGAATGGGAAACAGGCTCCAGGCTCCGAGCCATCAGCCCAGAGCCTGACGCGGGGCTCGAACTCACGGACCACGAGATCGTGACCTGGCTGAAGTCGGACGCTCAACCAACTGTGCCACCCAGGCGCCCCATGAACAAGGGCTCTTAACAGAAGGCACTTTGCCCTCAGGTGACATGGGGTAATGTCTGGAGGCATTTTTGATTTTCACAACTTGGGTGGCGCTATTCGCATCTCATAAATAGATACCAAGGATGCTGCTAAACATCCTACAACACGCAGGTCAGCCACTTACAAAGAAAAGAATCATCCAACCCAAAATGTCAACGGTGCCCAGGTTGAGAAACTGCAGTAAATATATTCAGATGTGTAAGTGTCACTACGCACATTTTTGTCTTGATAAATGTTAACTATCACTTAAGAGATAACTTCAAGATGAAAGTAAAAATTTAAAAACACAGCATTTTTAAAGCAGCGTTGAGTCAATCAATTTCCATGTTGAGTCAGTTTCTAGTTTTATAGTATTCAAATAAGAAGAGATGATAAATCACTCCTTCCATCTTAACTTTACATAGACCTGTTTTCTTTTTAAAAAATAGATTTTTTTTAGAGGAGTATCAGTTTCACTGAAAAACTGAGCAGAAAGTACGAGATGTCCATGTACCCCCTGCCCCCCACCACACAACTTCCCCCATTATCGACATCCTCCACCAGAGTACTATATTTGTTATAATCAATGAGCCTACACCCACACATCATTATCACCTAAAGTCCATGGTTTACCTTAGAGTTCCCCTTGAGGCTGTGCATTCATTCTATGGATTCTGGCAAATGTGTAATGCCATGTATCCACCATTAAAGTATCACACATATTAGTTAACCAGCCCTAAAAATCCCCTCTGCTCTGTTGACACAGAATCATTTCCTTTTGAGTCCGCAGACCTGTGTTTTCAAGTTTTAAACACACCACAACCTAAGCAGTATAATTCCACAATGAATTAATATATTAATCAGAGGAATCTGGAAGTTGGAATAGTTTTGCCAAAACAACTATAATTTCGACTCCACAAATGATAAACAAATTAATAAATATTAAACATGGATCCTACACATTTTCCAAGTTACATTTCTGTGTCAAAATAAACATCTTACACTAACATTCACAGTAAATGTGAGAGACGGTATTTCCATCAAATACAGCATCTGAAAAGGCTTAACCTCCTATTAAAAGAACCAATGTGCTTTTAATGTGTTTCACCTTTTGAGACCAATGTGTAATAAAACCCTCAAATTAAGTAGATTGCATTTTAGCTTAGATAAACTAATAGCACAATTAGAGCACCACATAATTCACCATTACTGCTCCAAGGGAAATCACTTAAGTATTTAAGCTCTTTAGAAGGACTTCTCTGATAAAGTAATGACTATCTACAAAACTCTCCTGAAGATTAGTAGTATTGGTGTCCATGGTAGGTGAAAAGAAGGAGAGGGGGGCACTTAACACTCTAAGATGCACTTTTAGTGGCCAAAAGTACACAGATATTTTTTTCTTGAGGACATTTGTGGAGAGAGAGAGATGCACATATGTAAGTAATGTGAATTATATCAATACTTGATTTGGGAAAAGAAATTTATAATTATGTTTCCAGAATTTCTTTCCAGTTAGGCTTAAAAATTTTTAGGAAAGGTTGAGTATGAAATAAAAATATATATGTTTATGTATCTGCAAATTTCACAGAGTTCATAGATGATAGATTAAAATGCAACTATTTTAAAGCTTATTTTTCTTATGTAGTGGGCTAACTATATAAGTAAGTATATAAGTATATAAGAAAAAATTAATTTGCTTATACTTTTCAATTACTCCTACAGTGGCAATTTTGCAATGATAAGTTGAAGGTTTTTTTTTTTCCTTCATTTTTTTGGTAACACCTCAAGACTCAGGAAAACTCTACACAAATTATTAGTTTTTGGGGGTGCTTTGCTGGTTTAGTGGGTGGTAACTCTTGATCCCAGAGTCGTGAGTTCAAGCCCCACGTTGGGCATGGAGCCTACTTAGAAAAATACATTAGTGTTTCAGATCATATTGTCCATGCTTAATGCAGATATATTTCTTTGGAAAGAGCTAATAAACATGACTATGCACTACACAGAAGAATCTAGTGCTTGGGAACCACCCACAATGTGGACTCAAAATGCGCTACAAGTGAAAATAAACTGGAGGTGCCTGGGGGCTCAGTTGGTTAAGCATATGACTTCAGCTTGGGTCTTGAGCTTGGGGTTTGGGTGCCCCGTGTGGGGCTCCGTGCTGACAACTCAGAGACTGAAGCCCGCTTAGGATTCTGTGTCTCCCCCTCTCTCTGCCCCTCCCCTGTTTGTGCTCTCTTTCTTAAAAATAAATGAACATTAAATCATTTGAAAAAATAAAGAAAAGAAACTGATTTTCCCAACTTTCCAGCTAAGGAGATGCCTAGACATTGAACACAAGAGAACCATACAGTGCATTAATTTTTAATAGGAAATAGAATTTGGTCGTCAAGATCCTTTATTTCCTTCTGGACACCATGACTCCTTTCACCACAGATTGCTGCCAGAAAATCATTACTGAATTTCTGCGTGAGGTTTAAAAACACTTAATTTTTTTTAATGCTTTTATTATTTTCGAGAGAAAGGCAGAATGTGAGCGGGGAAGGCGCAGAGAATCTGCGCACACACAGAATGAAACAGGCTGGAGGCTCTGAGCTGTCAGCACAGAGCCCCACGCGGGGCTTGAAGCCAGAATCAGGAGCTCATGACCTGAGGGAAGTCGGACACCCAACTGACTGAGCCACCCAGGCGCGCCTTAAAAGCAGTTTAAATGCCTAAGCACAGAGAAGTATTTTTGTTTTCCACTAGAAGAGTATACGGTTCATGTAAACTTGTTTAAAGAGATTTTTGTACTGGCAAGAAGAAGCTATTCTAATCTTGATGAACAGGTAAATTGCAATCTCAGCCCAAATGTACCACAAATCTCGAAAGAACAAACTCCAGGAGGCTACAGGGACAAGTTTGTTCTTTACGTTACATGTTAAAATTAGCTCAGGGAGCTAATTGGTTTGTTTGCCTCGTGTTTAACAGAACACAGGCGAAGAAAGGTGAAGACAGAAATAAAAAAAAAAAATGTGACAGTCTTTGAAAATAATGGCTATATCCTCAACTGAAAAAAAAAAATGTCTATTTTATGTAAAGTGCCAGACCCTCCCCTCAAAAAAAAAAAAAAAAAAAATTGGGAGGTAGATTAAAAAGGTCAATGTCCAGGAAAAGAATAGGTAGAAATAAGATAGGATATACAGCTTCGCTGGCATTTACGAACTGCTCCCTAGCTATGCTCAAGTTCTCAAAAATGTATTCACTTATCAAGAAACATTAATTGGCACTATGTAATGCCAGTAGCTGCCACTGTTGAGGCTACAGCCTTGAATGAGACAGACACCATCTCTTCCCTCTTGGATGGATAAATAGGGGTGGGTGGTTTCACAGATGTGTAAGTAAGCAAGTATCGGGAAGCAGTAAGTACTAGGGAAAAAAATAAACCGGTAATTACGGTAATTACTGCAGGTACACTATTCAGAGTGTTTCATGCTGCTAGGGTTCTCTCAAGTCTTCCTCCATGTAACCTTCGGGGCGGCCCGCTATATCATCGATCTCATTGTGTCCCATTCCTGCGTTGTCTCCTACGGACCATAAACTAATACCTGGGGTATTCCGGAACCTCCATAAACTGCTTTCCCTCCAACCATGTCTTCCAACCATATCTTCCATACAAAGTGTACCATGTCCCATCATGCGTTCATTCACTCACTCACTCATTCACCTCTTCGAAAAGGTATTGATGGGGATGCCTACCTGTGCTGCAGACACAACGTTGAATATAAATATTCACGGTCCCTTCCATTACAAAAATGTACAATCTGTTACAGAAAACTCACCTTAATCAAACCCCAGAAAGAAACGACCAATTGCAAATGTGAAAAGTGCTTCAAAAGTGAAAAACGAGGGGCGCCTGGGTGGCTCAGTCGGTTGAGCGTCCGACTTCAGCTCAGGTCATGATCTCGCGGTCCGTGAGTTCGAGCCCTGCGTCAGGCTCTGGCTGATGGCTCAGAGCCTGGAGCCTGTTTCCGATTCTGTGTCTCCCCCTCTCTCTGCTCCTCCCCATTCATGCTCTGTCTCTCTCTGTCTCAAAAATAAATAAGCATTAAAAAAAATTAAAAAAAAAGTGAAAAACGATATCACCAGAAGGAAGAAAAAGGGATATGACCCTGGAAGAAATGACAATCGGGCCCCTGTTTGCAGGTACAGTATTTTAAAATATGTTTTAATGTTGCTTTTTAAGTTTATTTACCTATTCTGAAAGAAAGAGAGAGCACATGCGAGTGGGGGAGGGACAGCGAGAGAGGAGAGGGAGAATTCCAAGCCAACTCCACGCTGCCATTGCAAAGAGCCCAATGTGGGGCTCGAACCCATGAAGCGTGACATCATGACCTGAGCTGAGATCAAGAGTCGGACACTTAACCAACTGAGCCACCCAGGCGCCCTTATATGTTTTAATTATGTGTTTCTATGTGTTCAACGTTCAATAAATTTTGGCACCCAAGGGCAGATTAATTTCTGGTTTCCCTCGCTAGTATATACAGCTGTATATAAAATATTACAAATGATAAAGAAATCATTTCCAATAGATTTCTATTATCCCTAACATATTATGGATACCTGAGATTACTGCTAAAAGCAGAGGCAAAAAAGAAAAGAAAAAAAAAAAAGCGAAAACCAGTGTTGTGTTTTGTTTTCTTTGTTTTTGAGAGGTTTTTTGTTTTTTTTGTTTTGTTTTGTTTTGTTTTGTTTTTAACTATTGCCATGTTTGTTTTCCACACGAAGCTCTCCCTTGATTCTCACAGCAACTCATGTGCCCAGTGGCCTTTATGTTCTCCTTCCAATACTCTGAAATTCTTTCTCAGTCTCTGCGTTCCTAAAGGATATATATCTACCTGCTGACCCCTCTTCTAAGGTTAGGAAAATTTTCTGTCTGGCAAAAGAAAACTCTGGAGAATATTAAACTCGCTTCACCCTTTTTTCTGTGGGCAGTAACATCTTTGTATGCATCTTATTCATCCCTAGATATTAACCAACATCCACTGGAAATTATAAGGAGACAAGGAGAATTCGGTTTCAGATTAGGAGTTATTAGATAATCCTGACCTGGCTTAGTATGACATTTGTTTATATTCTTATATTCCTGGGTATATGTATCATTTTACATTTTTGCATATTCAGAGGGGTAATGCCAAACCCACGTTTAGAGGTCAAATGATCAAGCTATCCCCTATTTCCATCTATTTGTGTTTAATGCTTACGGCTGAGAATGTTTCAAAGAGATCATAAAATCACATCATGTCAGAAAACTTTCTTAGGATATCTGGAGGGTAATGTTTTGGATAGATTAAACTAAAACATCATATCGGGGAAGTTGCTGGCCTGCAAAACATAATGTTCTTTTTAACTGGAAAGATAGAGCACAGAACTGCAAGAACAAGAATGGCAGATACATTTAATTTTTTAAGGTATAAACAATTTAGGTCCTTGAACTCATTATATCATGATGAAATTTGAGAAACCATTTTTCCCTATAAAAATGTCTGGAAATATCTTACTGGGAAGCAAATTGTGAAGTCTTAAGGTAAAATATATAGCTTCTTTCACTGTCTTCTTTGTGCCTGTCTTAATCGAAGATTGTTATCTTGAAAAGAACCAAATTATAGCAGAAAATTAATGTTTCTATCTTCAATTTAATTCTGTTTCTTTTCAGGAGTACATTAGAGCTATTCTGAAGTATTCTTGGCAGGTGCAGTATTTCAATGTGTACATTTCCAGATCAGTTGCATTAATTTAAATTCTATCCTCATGTTTTCAGTATTTTTTATTTGTCTTTTTAAAATGTTTTAGCAAAGAAATTCGAATTCCCCCAAACGGGTCCTTATGCATAGCAGTGCTTTCCTGCATATGAGAAAGCAAACTCTTGATTTTGCAGAAAAAAAAGGGGGGCCAAAGAAATTATATGAGAGCAACTGTATGTCCTTTTACAGCTAGAAGTTGGCTTTACACATTCCACGACTCATAAATAAACAGAAGAGTTCTGTGAACTATATGCAGATGGCTGGGTCTACACTGGGAGCCTTTTGTGATGACTTTGGTTTGCTTCCCTGTTTTGCCATCTCTTAAAATATCTGCAAAAAAAATTTTTTTTTGTTTTTTGCTTTGCTCCCCCCGAAATAGGACAAGCAGAATCCTGTAACTTGAGAATGTGTCCTCTGCCTCCTTGGGGCTTTATCAACCTTGGAGAAATTCGGGTTTTTTTCTCCTCATTTTCTGTTCACATAAAAATATCTGCCCCCACAACTGAAGCTAAAAAAAGGCTTTATGTTTTAAATATTTAGTGTTTTATTTTTAAAAGAAAACACAATAATGGAAATACAAGGAGAGAGGTGAATCTGCAAGGTGGTAGAAAGAAGTCATAAGCCTACGCGGGGAAAAAATCCCACAAACCACATAAAGGAAGAGATGAGATCAGCCACTTAAGCAAGCGAGTTTAAGGTTACCACACTGGCACCGAGCAAAAGTGTTCCTGCCAAGCCCAAATGAGGAAAGGAGTGGGAGGAATAAGGGCATCTGACAGAGCAAGGCAGGGAGACAAGACACCAAAGTCAAGTGGAAATGCTAAGACAGCAGTTTTTGTGTGTGTGTTTTTTTTTTCACCTGATTATGGCACAGAAATTTTAGCACACTGGTAAGAACATTGGATATAAAAAAAGAACTGAAATAATATGCATACCAGTATTTATAATCATTTCAATGTTGCAAATCCTTTTATTCAACTACCTCTGCTACTCCACATACACAGGCAAAACCAGACACACTCACACACGCACACACACACACAAATACACACACACACACCCTCTCGTGACCATTTACCACTATATCAACAATCATTTGCTTAGCTAATCATAAAGCATCTTTCTCTACAGCAAAAGCCTAAGGGATTTGGCAATGTAAAAAGTATTGATGTTTCTCTGATGTATATTCAAAAATCCATATTACAATTCGTTATTCCTCATGCATGAGTCAGCAAAGATATACTGTATCTTTAAAAAGGCATGAAGGTTTCCAGTCAAGCCTTTTAAGATTTTACAAATAACATTTCAAGAGGGTTGAGAATGTGGACCAAGATAGCAGATGGCTTTTAGTACACTACTGCTCCAGGGTCCTTTCATTTTATTACTTTTCCTTTGTGATGGTGCTCTTTTCTGGTTTGTTTTGATGACTTTGTGGCCTAATGGACTGAAATTAGACAGCAAAGCTGAAAACCCTTAAGTCCTAATGACAGAGAGTGGCTTATTGGGCGACCTTGAGGAAGTGTTACCTTTCTCTTATCGCCATTTCTATGGCAAAAAATAAAAGTTACCCTGACCCGTACCCGTAAAGATGGTCTGAGGAGACTAGTAATTATCACTCAATTTGCATAATATTTAATAATAATATTATCTGCCATTTATCAGGTATTCCCATGAGTCAGACACTATGTCAGGTACTTAGCCTATTTTGTGGCTCTGTAAAAATTATTTTCACTTATTTATTTTTTAATGTATACTTATTTTTGAGAGGGAGAGAGGGAGCATGAGTGGGGGAAAGGGCAGAGAGAGAGGGAGACAGAATCAGAAGCAGGCTCCAGGCTCTGAACTGTCAGCACAGAGCCCCATGCGGGGCTC
The DNA here is from genome assembly GCF_022079265.1 of Lynx rufus. Taxonomy (NCBI): domain Eukaryota; kingdom Metazoa; phylum Chordata; class Mammalia; order Carnivora; family Felidae; genus Lynx; species Lynx rufus. The sequence goes on along the minus strand of NW_025814845.1, from coordinate 22,189,135 downwards.
AAACCCACAATCCACGTGACCATGACGTGAGCTAAGGTCAGATGCTTAACCAGCTGAGCCACCCAGGGACTTTTTTTGTGGCTTTTATTCCTCACAATAGCCATACAAACGATGAACAGCTAACTTCATTTTACGGATGAAGAAATGAGGCTCAGGAAGTTTGAGGACTTGAACTTGAGTTGGCCTGACCACAAGTCTCCCTCTTTTTCCTCTAGGCGACCTGATCTCTGCTAATGAATAGTAATAATTAAGATCAAGATGCTTATTAATTCATTTGTTATATTATATATAGTAACTATATATACCACATAACATACAGCAAGTACTGCATGTAAAGTGATGATATCATCTTATTGTAATATATATATATATATATGTGCACTAGCATTCCATCGTTTTTTCCCTTTTTTCAATCTATGTCTCTTACTGTTTTACTTGAAAACAAATACCAAGAAGAAGGATGCTTTGCTCCTACAGTCTGTAAATAAATTACTATTAGATTTCTAAAGGTATGATATGGTAACTGATTTGCAAGAAGAGTTGGCCCCTGATTTGAGAGTGAACTTCTGGATGCCAGAGCTTTAGTTGGTCCTTCGTTGAATTATTTTCCCTGTAACTCACTGTTCTGCAACAGAAGATAAGATCCACCATGCTTTACAGTTTCAGGGAGCATATAAAGTGAAGGAATCTGAATCTTCACTAAAGATAAAAAAGAATGAAGGAAGGGGGAGAGGGTGGCACTTCTTGAGTTGCCCTACAAAAGCCAGGAACTGATTTGTTAAATAAATGCTTCTTTTTCCAAACGAGTCTTCTAATGGATCATTTCCATGTAGCTAAATGCATTTTTTTATTTAAAACTACAAAGAAAAAATACCATTCAAATGTGTTTGAAAAACAGTGATAAGGACAAGGCAAAGAGTTTGACTAGAATGAAAGTGAAAGTCGCAAGAACCTGTCTCCTTTCTGTACATCTCCCAAGAATTAATTCCAGAAAAGGAAGGATCTAGTTCTTGAATCTCTTCAAACTCCTAATTCACATGCCTATGGTTTCTTCAAAAAAAAAAAAAAAAGAAAAAAAAAAGAAAGAAAAACGTTTTTCTTTTTCTTTTTCCTTTTGCCTTCCATTCACCTACCAAGAGCTTCAAAGCACATTAGAACATTAATTTATAATAGTTATGCTTATGTAGTGGGATCCCCTAAGATTTTAAGGACTAACTTGCCAATGGAAAATGGGCCATATGGAGCGCCCAGGCATTCAGAACACAAGTGAAGTCGATGATCTCCCCTAGCCCCCAGCCCCAGCATGACAAAGAGGATACTTGGCTACAATATTTTGGAACCTACGATGCTCTTGTGGATTGTGGATGCCAAATTGGAACAGAATTGGTCTCATATAAGACAGTAATAGATTTAAACACTACAATGCTTTACATATTTCTAATCAATTATTTGTATTAAAGTATGCGCTTTGTTTAGTGCCTTACATTACAGTTCCATTTACAGAGACATTGACAATAGAGTGAGACTTCACTTGTAGAAATTAGAGAAAATAAGTTGTCTGCTGGCGAGTATATTAGATTCAACTTATAAAACAGTACTTTTTTAGAGAACTCATGCAAGTTTGCCAGAATGTAAAGGAGAAACTGCATAAAACTTTTGAGTTTATCAATCTGAAAAACTGACATACATTGGTAAAGTGAACTCCACCCACCCTCAAAGACTCTACAGAATCACATACATTCTTTTATACCCTCTATTTTCCATCTTGTTTCTGATTTCCTTTCTTGTGTAAGACCAAGCTCTTTTGTGTCACAGTTTGCCATATTTCTTTCTTTTTTTTTTTTTTTAATGTCTTAACACTTTCCTAGATAAAATGGTGGGCAATTATCTCTGGAATGCTGTAGAAAAGAATTCCTTAAGCCTCTGGCTAGTTGCAGAAGGGCTTACATTAATCACTCTCTCTGCATGCTTGTCTCCTCGTAGTAGTGTCCAATGTCAAGTCAGACAGTCCATGCAGGGCCCTTGATAGAACGTTAAAAGGGCATTACCACACACTGCAGGTAGCCAGTAAGAACAAAGCCCTTGGCCCTGAGTAATTTCAATAATTTCTGCACAGGTCTAATCCACTGCTTTGGGGACTATTTGTTCCTGAAATCTTTGTTCCACTACTTGCCATACAATTGCTGATTCAACATTAAAAAAAAAAAAAGGTGCAGTTCTTATATTCTAGACGATTCTACACTTGATGTGTCTGTCACTGGGTACTTTCTTTTTGAAAACACTGACAACCAAAAGCTAGCTTCTCCTTGTTAAATGTTTTGTGTCTCAAAGAGGAGCCTAGAATGCCCTACTGTGGTAGTCAGTGTGGTTTAAAGTGAGTCAGCTCTATGAACCCTAAGGCACTCAACTCAGCTAACGCAGTTAAACCGTGAGTAATTTTGACAGGCATTCAAGGCCACAATAATGTAAATGGGTGTATTCTTTATGGGATTTTATTGCTGGTGTTTGAAATCTGCAGGTATTGTAATAACCATCTTGAAATGATCTGAATCAGCTAGAGACAGACATTCCTCACTCCCCCCCCCATTATCATAACCTTCAGTCCACACATTTTTATCATATTATTTTATTCCTGGATCTACTGATCACATTTTCAAAACTATTACTCTTCACAATAAAACTTTCAGGAGAGAAATTCAACTTATTATAAATCCCTGTAAAGGTTGCTATGAGAAACTTCACCCATACATGCAATCTCCTGGGCAGCATTGGTTCTTCCATATAAAATAACAGGAATTTTCAATCCAGTGATAATACAGTCACCTACACTTTCTACTTCTTCCATACTGCTTGATTTTAAACTGTGCTTTTTCTTGCCATAAATACATACGTGTGTGTATATATATATATATATATATATACACACACACACATACACACACATATATGTAATATACAAATATATATGTGTGTGTGTGTATACACACACACACACATATAAATGTGTATATATATATACATATTTCAGATATCCCAGATATATATGTATATATATATACATATTCCATATTCCAGATATATACTTTCCTTTTTTCAGATGTTCACTTCCTCCTGTGAATCTTTTTACCACTTAATACTTCTGCTCTTGTGTGCATGCATTTTGTCTCTGTTATCACTAGTAAACTGTGCTCTCTGTCAAAGCATAGACCACATCTTATTCATCTCTGCTTTACCTGCATTACCTTATAAAAAAAAAAAAAAGATACCCAATAAAGTGATAAAATGAATCAAATAAGTTGGCTTCATGTTCTGGCTTCTCTATTAACTATATGAGTCAACCAAATATGGGTTACATAAAATAGTAAATGAAGGATTAAAATAAATTGCACTGCTAACATCTTCAATCTTTCTGTTTTGGTCCAATAGCTATCTGAGTCAACTAAATATAGAGTATATAAAGCAGCAAAGTATGCAGTAAAATAATGTGGCTATGTGTAATGTGAAATAAGGTGCTTTTTTTTTTTCATATTTTGTGATTTTATTGCCCGTGTCTTGTTTGGAACTATACCTAGTACAAGAAAAACACTTTAGTTTAATACCTACCTCCTCCTCCCTTTAAAAAAAAAATTCAAGATGCCTTCATATGCTTCATATTCTGAAGGTGATATCCTGACATTACCTTGTGAAGTAGGTAGAACAGATATCATGAGCCCCACTTTACAGAGGGTGAAACAGAGATACAGAATAGCTGTGCACTGCCCAAGTTTACATGTGTTCTCAGTTGGTAGAATAAACCCTAAAATGTCCAAGCCGTGGTCTATGAGTCTTAATACATCCTTTCTTCCAGCCCTAGTGTAGACTCTGCGATGAGACCTCTCTAGAATGGAATTTCTCAGCCCATGGGAGTCCATGTTCCCTGAGGATGAATTTTTATTGTTATTACTAATAAAATCATTACTAAATTTCCCTCATGCAGCCTAGCGCGTGGCACATAACAGACCCCAGAAGATGAATATTAAATACACTGGAAGCCTAACAAGCAACCAACTCTCTCAGCTGCACCTCCCACCTACTGGTTTATTATTATATACGTCTTTCCTTTGTTTCACTCTATTGAATGTACATGTAATTACACTTCTTAAAGTAATTTTATTGGTGGATTTATATAAAACCACTGTTTCTAACATCGAAATGAATATTTTTACCAAAGCCCATCAAATATAATTCAATTCAACAGGCACTTGGTGAAAGGGAACCATGTAGCAGACAATGGGTCACAGTTGAGAAGAAGACACATGGAAGAAGATGTTATCTCCGCTTTCAAAAGAGCAGGAGACTGGAGTGGTTGAGAACTCATTTCCCTTGGGTTCCAATCCTGGCTCTCCTACAGACCAGCAGTCAAACCTTGGCAAGGTAAACCTGTGCCTCAATGTCTCTTCTACAAAATGTTGGTAATAATTTCATCTAGCACACTGCTTTGGTGCAAATGAGCAGGACCAGTTACATAATTTATGAGACCTAGTACCAAATGCAAATGAAGGACGCCTTGTTCAAAACTGATTAAGAATTTTAGGATGGTGGACACCTGGGTGGCTCAGGGGGTCAAGGGTCAGACTCTTTTTTTTTTTTTTTTATTAACGTTTATTTATTTTTGGGACAGAGAGAGACAGAGCATGAACGGGGGAGGGGCAGAGAGAGAGGGAGACACAGAATCTGAAACAGGCTCCAGGCTCTGAACCATCAGCCCAGAGCCTGACGCGGGGCTCGAACTTACGGACCGCGAGATCGTGACCTGACTGAAGTCGGACTTTTAACCAACTGCGCCACCCAGGCGCCCCAAGGGTCAGACTCTTGATTTTGGCTTAGGTCAGGATCTTAGGTTTCTTGAGATCGAGACCAAGTTGGGCTGTGAATTAACAGCCTGGTGCCTGCTTGGGATCCTCTCTCTCTTACTTTCTGCCCTTCCCCCGCTCTCTTTCTCTCTCAAAATACGTAAATAAATAAATATTTTTTAAAAAAAGAATTTCAAGATGGTGACAAGAGAGAATTAAACCAAGCGGGAAACCTTTTCAGTGTGGGGCCCTGTGTCACTACATAGATCAATGCCTAAGAAGCCAATCCTGGTGATAAATGATTAATACACATAAAACAGTTAGAAGAGTGGCACATGGTAAATGTAACGTAGTGTCAGTTTATTAATATTGAAGAGCTTATAACTCCACTGAACATGTAAAACATATAAAGAAAAGTGGTAATTTTTAAGATTCTGTATAGATCTCAGTTTTTTAATATTTTAAATTTATTTTTTTATTTTAGAGAGAGAGAGAGAGAGTGCAAGTGGGGGAGAGATGCAGAGGGAGAGAGAGAGAAAGAGGGAGTGGGTCTTAAGCAGGCTCCACGCTCAGTGTGGAACCCAATGCAGGGATCTATCCCAGGAGCCCCAGATCATGATCCGACCTGAAATCAAGAATCATGCTCAGGGGCGCCTGGGTGGCTCAGTCGGTTAAGCGTCTGACTTCGGTTCAGGTCATGATCTCACGGTCCGTGAGTTCTAGCCCCGCATCGGGCTCTGTGCTGACAACTGGAGCCTGCTTCGGATTCTGTGTCTCCCTTTCTCTCTGCCCCTCCCCCGCTCATTCTCTCTCTCTTTCTCTCTCTCTCTCTCTCTCTCTCTGTCAAAAATAAATAAACATTAAAAAATTTAAAAAAAAAAAAAAGAATCGTGCTCAACTGACTGAGCCACCCCTGGATAGATGTCAGTTTTAAATGAACTCTAAAGTTTGTAACAATGTTTTCATTCGCCCTGGATTTGGGGTCCCGTCACCAAAATGCACGACCACCTCTTATTTATTTCACAGAGACCATTCGTGTGCCTGTCTTTCACATAACATGTGCACGATGTGAGTTCCACCCTTTTATATGACATTTACACGACACTTTCCATTTGTTCACCTGTATAAATTTTGTCCAAATATAACACAGCATATGTAACAGGGAAGTTTCTTAACAAGAGATTCAAGTCCTGGCCTCTCTTGTGTCGATGGTAAGTATTTTCAGCTTATTGCTTATGTTTTCCATTCCCTCCCTAATATCCAATCCTTAACTGTAAATAAATTTACACTTCTGTGGTATCAAAATACCACATGGTTTTAGGATGTCCACATCCTCCTCCCTGGAATCCACAAATATGTCATATTGTCTGGCGGTTGGGGGTGAGTTAACATTTAGAATGCAGGCAGAAATATGGATGCCACGCAGCTGACTATAAGATAGGAAATTGGGGCGCCTGGGTGGCGCAGTCGGTTGGGCGTCCGACTTCAGCCAGGTCACGATCTCGCGGTGCGGGAGTTCGAGCCCCGCGTCAGGCTCTGGGCTGATGGCTCAGAGCCTGGAGCCTGTTTCCGATTCTGTGTCTCCCTCTCTGTCTGCCCCTCCCCCGTTCATGCTCTGTCTCTCTCTGTCCCAAAAGTAAATAAACGTTGAAAAAAAAAAAAAAGATAGGAAATTATCCTGGATTACTCAGGTGGACTAATGTAACCACAGTCTCCTCAGCGTGGAAAAGGGAGGCAGAATACTTCAGTGCCGCTGTTGTGCATTGTCCATTGCTGATTTTGAAAATGGAGGAAGAGGCTCTGAGCCAAGAAATGTGGCCAGGTGCCAGAAGGTGCTAGAAGCTGGAAAAGCAAGAACAGATCCTCCCCTAGAGCCTTCAGCAAGGAATGCAGTGCTTCTGGTGCCTTGATTTTAGCCCCTGAGACCCATTTCAGACTTCAGACTTCCAGAATTGTAAAATAATAAATTTAGGATTTTTTTAATGTAAGTTATTGTCAAATTGATTTACATACAAGACGCAGTGCTCACCCCAACAAGTGCCCTCCTCAATGCCCATCACCCATTTTCCCCTCTCCCCCACCAGCCGCCCATCCACCCTCAGTTTGTTCTCTGTATTTAAGAATCTCTTGTGGTTTGTCTCCCTCCCTCTCTGTTTGCATCTATTTTTTTTCCCCTTCCTTTCCCCCATGGTCTTCTGTGAAGTTTCTCAAGATCCACATATGAGTGAAACCATATGATATCTGTCCTTCTCTGACGGACTTATTTTACTCAGCATAATACCTTCCAGTTCCATCTACGTTGCTGCTAGGATGTTTTAAGACACTCAATTTGTGGTAATTGTTACAGCAGCAACAGGAAAGCAATATAACATCGATCTCTGTACACGCGTGCACACACACACACACACACACGCACACGTACTCCAGATACACTTTTGAGCATTGGGCATTGCTGTCCTTAAGGTCCAGTAAATACCCTCACATAACTGGGCTGCTCCTGCTTGAAACAGCGAGAGATCGCCTTCCATTCTGGATGCCAAACAAACTTCTACCTTTTTGCTGCAGATACATTGTCATAGAAAACGCAGAGTCTGCTTTTCTTGACCGAGACTGAGAATGTTGACCCTCTACACCGGTCCTACTGCACTGAAACAACTCCGCCATTACTGTGCTGATCACATTAGCCGATGGTTAATATTCTTATCTGTCTTACTCATTAGACAGGGACAGCCTCCAGGGCAGGGGCTGCACCCTTATTCATATCTTCATAGCCACAGCATGACAGTGCCTGGCGCATGGCAGACTCATCGATATTTCTTGATTCACATTAACGAATGGATGGCTAGAAATTTCTTTAAGCCTGCACACGTGTGCACATGTGCACATGGGGTAAATTTATATTTTGATTTTATTTACTGCTAACAACAGCATTACGAGATAAGCACTACATTAGTTAATGATGGGAGGGATGGGTAGTAAGGTCAGATTCAAGAATATAGGCTTGGGACCAGAATTCATCAAAGCCTTCTAATCATGGTTTGAACACCGATCAATAAAAGAGAAACAGGCTTCATTACTATCAGTTAATATGACTTCACATTAACCAAGAATCAGCCGATACTCGCAAGATATCTGATGGCAGGATACATAGACATATCCAGTAGTGTGAAAGAAAGAAAGAAAGAAAGAAAGAAAGAAAGAAACTTTCAGGGGCCTAAAAGTTAGACACTTGATCCTGCTGCATGTGGATGGACAAGGGAGATAAAATTCTTCAATAGCGGAGTTGCAGAATCTATTTTTATGTTATTATATGTTGTATCATTTTTAGCCAAAACCCAGTTTCATCCAGCCACAGCAAAAACAAAAGCTCACAATTCTGCCACAACTTGTGAGGCGAGAGGGGGGCAAGAGGGGATGCAGAGCTCCCCTCTAGGTGTGAACAATTTTTTTTTCAAAAGACATTTAACAAATCTCATGTGTGAGTTACTGTGCTTTTTTGAAGTGCCACTTTTGCGTGTTTACTAAAATGATAAATCACTTAGGTACGGATTCATATGCGGTCAGATCTCAATGAAGGAGCATACATTAAATTTGTTTTTAATTTTCTTAATGTTTATTTTTGCGAGAGAACATGAGCGGGGAAGAAGAGAGAGGAGGGGATAGGGGATCTGAAGCCATCGCCGCGCTGATAGCAGCAAGTCCCAGGTGGGGCTCGAACTCACAAACTCTGAGATCATGACCTGAGCCAAAGTCAGATGCTCAACCGACTGAGCCACCCAGGTGCCCCATTAATTTTTTTTGAAGTATGACAATTATAAGGCATCTGAAATATGAACCATCTGTACAACTTTAATTTTAGGGACAGAATTCATTATAGGAAAGAACACTGCCTAGTAAAGTAGGACAAACATGTTTTGTTGATGGCTGTATACACATCAGTAATAACCCTATGGATAGGGGTTTCACATCTATTTTACACAGATGACACTTGTCCCCATAGGTAGAAAGGAAAAATAGGCCTTCCATCAGCCTACTATTTACTGGATAAACTGCAGGTGAGCTTAACTCGAATTCATCTCTTCTTGGTTCAGAGTCAGCTGGAGGGGGGAAGGTATTCACAATGAGCAGGGGCCCTTCTGTCTTTTGTGTTTGTTTTTCTTTTGTTTCAATTTTAATCAATCAATCAAGAATAATCTTATCAAACGTTGAAATAATGGGTGAAACTTAAAAAAAAAATCTTTTGGCATACTCATATCCATGACCTTATTGTATGCCAGGAACTTGTGCCCAGAATTTTACAAAAGTTATTTAGCTTCCTCAGTCTAAAACTGACATTACTCTTCGCAAAACTTTTATGCCCATTTTACAGAGGAGATGTTTATCCCGTAGTTGCTAAACGCCATGATCAAAATTTGAACTGAGTTCTTTTTTTTTTTTTTTTGTAATTTCTTTTAATGTTACTCATTTTTGAGAGAGCCAGACCATGAGCAGGGGAGGGGCAGAGAGAGAGGGAGACGCAGAATGTGAAGCAGGCTCCAGGCTCTGAGCTGTCAGCACAGAGCCCGATGCGGGACTCGAACTGGCAAACCGCGAGATCATAACTCAAGCCGAAGTTGGGCGCTCAACCGACTGAGCCACCCAGGCGCCCTCAAACTCCGTTCTTTATATTAATCAAGTCCATGCAGCTTTTCCTTTCTGGATTAGTTTTAAGATGGCAGCGTAGAGCAGAAACATATCTCCCGTGAATAAATGCTGATGATGATTCTCTTTGTCTTTTTAGCTGTCCAGGCATGAATGGAAGAAGCTTATGAGGGATAAAATCTGGTCAGCCAGACAGGAAGTTGAAACATCGCAGGTAACAGGATGCAGGCTATCTAGCCATGCAAATGAGAGAAAAAAAAAAAAAGTGTAGTTTAACATAAGGCCACTTGTAGGAAAATGCTAGAGTGGGATGCCTGAACAAGTATAATTTCAGAAAGGAGATTTTGATGAAATGCTCTCATTTTACTAGAAGTGATTAGACTTTTCCTACATCCAACAAAATCCAACAATCTAGTAAAGAGAGACAGAGTGAAACGAGTTGAAGCAGAAGCAAGGAGTGAAAATTTAGAGGCATTAGGAAATAAGAATGGGAAAGGAATGTTTTAGCTGGAGAAATTTATGCCAGAATACATACAACATTTAGAAAAATAAGGACAAACACGATTTGAGACCTACAAGAAATTCATAGGGATGTTGAGAACAGCATAAATAATTCTCATTCTGGGATGTCTAGCAAGCTAATGAAAAGCAGAGAAATAACCTCAATGACCTGTGAAATCTCCCCAGATTCAGGCCCAAGATTTCTGTTGTTATTATTTAGTATCAGGGCTGCAGCCTAGGAAATAGCAAAGAGAAATGAAGAAAAACAAATCCTACTCAAACTGGGGACATGAGGGCCAGACATGGAAGGAAAGCAAAAAAAGCATGAAGGATGATTAAAAAAAGGAACTAAAATAAAGAAAACATGTTATTTTATTTTTATCTTTTTTTAGCCCAAAATAATGAAATAGAAAATGTGCAAAATGTGGTACCTAAATCCATCAACAGCAGGATGTGCAAAATTATGTCTCTATTACATCACCATATGTAGTACTTTTGATTGCTAATTACACTATCAGATGTATAGACGTATGTGATATGAATAATTTATTTCCTGGGTTTTTTTAAACCTAACTTTGGGTCTTGAATACATTGACGAGATTCAAGTCTACAACATACATAATGTGGAAATGTAGTTTTAAGCAATTATGGTATAAGTATACACTTTTCAAAGCATTCATGTTTAATTTAAATAACATGCATTTAGGTATCTTAGTTGAATTGGATTTGACATGTGGTGCATTTTAAAATATCTCAAGATGAGAGTCTATTAAAGAAAAGATTACTACAAAATAGACTGATAAAGAACAAAAGGAAGCAGAATAAATAAGTAAAAAAAAAAAAAATTTAGCACGCTACAAAACCAGGGCAGATTCCGATTGGCTAGACATGCAACCATGATTTACTAGCCTATTTGCTCTGCTATCCAATAAATAACATGTGTCAATAGAGCAAGTGTCATATCATAAAGAATGCAGGCCATAAAGTGGCCCATGTGACAATATATCATCAAGGTGTTTCCATCCCCCTTCTATTTTAGAGCAAACTGTGTGCAATAAGATGATAAAGTTTCCTACATTTTAGTAGCCATATTTCTAAAAACTGTGGATCATGCAAATTTTTTGGTTCCTTTTTTTCTCCCAGTTTATTAAAAGCTAAGATCGGTGATATTGTAATATTCTTATTTAAAAGTATGACACGTGGTAAGGTTTCAATCTAGACACCTGATTGTGAGAAGAATTACCATTTATTGCTGTTAAGAGAGTTCTGAGCATATTTCGGAACAGGTGGCATTTGTAGAAGTACTTTGCGGATATCAATTAGTTACTGCTGACAATTGCTTCATGAAATAAAGCTGGATCTGTGGGTTCAGGTTGTTCCTTCTAAATACAGATACACTGATACTCGATCCACCAACCGCTTTACTTTTAAAGAGCAAAATCTGATTTAATAATAGAAATTTTACCCTCCAGATTTGCTTACAATTTGGAAAATTTTAAAACCACCCCTGAACTTCCTTTCTGCCATTCCATCCCATTTGCTTTCTCAACCTATTGTATACATCTGGATTTTACTTGTTTGGGAGCTAGGAGAACAAAGGGACAATTTTCCATAGCCATATATATTTATATGTATTTAATTTACATCACACATTTAATTAATGCTTGTGGGATGAAGTGTTGAATTAAACATCCATTCTTCCTGCCTATAATTTGGTTCCCTGGGTAGAGTCCTCTGTGTTTCATCACATACAAACCCCAATATCACTACCTCAAAACCCCCTTTCCCTCCAGAACTAAACAAAACAAAATGGCAGCTGGAGGGATCACTCCGGTTTGAAAGATGAAGTAACAAAGAAAGAGAAGATACACGCACACCTGAGCATAGGTGAGGAAGGTCTGAATGAAACTCAAGCATCAACCTTTGTGTCCAAGTTAGTAAACTCAAACAAACAAACAAAAACCCCACAAACCATAGCAGCAACATTCACAAAGCTCTCATAAGGCTTAGAGACCATTAGTAACTTACATAAAATATAGTCAAATGACTATTACAAATGAATAAGAAACGTATTGATTAAATGTCGCTATTAATATCTGTGATATTTAAAACAATTACCTCAAGGTTAAGGTAAAGGTACACTGTATACAGAACCTTGCAAATCCTAGGCAAACCAGAAAATATCTTGGGTACCCCTAGTTTGACACATGCATGATATTGTGGGTAGAGAAGAATGAAAAGCCGCTTGAAAAGAATCACTCTAAACCAGAGAACCTTGTTCTTGGAACTTTGGTTACTGGCTTTTTTTTTTTCCACTAGTCAATTCAGAAAAATACACACATTTATGAGCCATATCTTTTTTTATTAAGTTATTTTCTGCACATAACTATAAAACTCCATGATGAATACACATATTTTCAAAACGTAGATTAGCTACTAAACTGAAAAGAAAAATGTACATGAGATCATTGGTACTGCTTACAAGCCACTAAAATGTAAATAACTAGGCCTGTCTCAAATATCGACAATGGAAATTAAGGACGTTGTTGAGCCACATTCCACTTGAAAGTTTCTCTTTTTTTTTTTTTTTTTTTTCAACGTTTATTTATTTTTGGGACAGAGAGAGACAGAGCATGAACGGGGGAGGCGCAGAGAGAGAGGGAGACACAGAATCGGAAACAGGCTCCAGGCTCTGAGCCATCAGCCCAGAGCCCGACGCGGGGCTCGAACTCACGGACCGCGAGATCGTGACCTGGCTGAAGTCGGACGCTTAGCCGACTGCGCCACCCAGGCGCCCCGAAAGTTTCTCTTGATTGGTCACCAGGACCATACCCACGATTGTGGCTTCAGCAAGGACAGATTATGTATTTACTCTTGTCTCTGTCACTTAGGCACATGGCATTTCCTCTGCTTCCAAAACCTTTTCCTGCTTCTTTGCTTCAGATAATATTTACTGAGCTGCTGTTTACTGAGTACTTACTATGGGCCAGCCATTGCTCTAAATACTTTATACAGATCAACTCCTTTTATTGCCTTGATACTAACAATAATAATATCTACCCGGTTCTTTTGAGAACTCATTAACTTAATATTTGGAGAGTGCTTAGGACACTGCACGGCACATAGAAATTGCTATGTAAGTGTTTATCAAGCAATCGTATGAAATAGGTTGTATTTGTGATTCTCATTTTACAGATAAAGCAATGAAAGCAAAATTTGATTAAGGAACTCCCAGGGATTGTGAGCTAATACGTGATAGGACTAGACCTTAAACACCAGCAGTGTAACTCCAAAACCTATATTCATTTAATGTTTATTTTTTAGACAGAGAGAGAGAGAGAGAGAGCAGGGAAGGGGAGAGACAGAGAGAGGGAGACAGAGAATATGAAGCAGGCTCCATGCTGCCAGTACAATGTTCAACGTGGGACTCGAACCCACGCACCGTGAGATCATGACCTGAGACAAAGTGAAAAGCTCAACCAACTGAGCCACCCAGGCACCCCCAAAACCTTCATTCTTGACCATGCTTAACAACTAGGCTCTGCCACATCACAAAGGTGTATAGGCTTTACTCCTTCAACAACTTGATCCTAAACACCTCCTCCAAAGACCTTTCCAGAATTTATACCTATACACACACCGGACTGTAGTCCTCTTGAGCATATAAACCTTAATCTGTCACATAGTCTTCTCCTCCAGGGTACTGACCGGCATTGAACTGCACACAACAGAGGTACAGGAGACGCAACAAGGCCCACACAGATTGATGTTCTTGGGGGTACAATGTAAAGATAGAAATATCCACTCAGTTTCATGATCCTTTATCTCCTTATTTTTATTTCGGAGCAGATAACACCTACATACCAATGACCCCTCTTTCCGCACGGATTATTCCCAAAACTATTCTTTAAAAACATGCACTGACAGCCCTACATTCATATTTTTTTGTACTTTTTGAAAAATAAATACTGCCATCTTTATGGACTCGGGTTTGTGCTCCAGTTCTATCCACGTCAGTGGTCCTAGCTGAGGGTCCTGGAGAAGTGATTTCACCTCCACGAGCTTCAATAACCTGAGCTTTCAGATGTGAATTCCAGTACCTGCTTATTAAGTAGTGGGGAGGAGTAAATAAAGCAAGATAACCATGGGCACAAGGTAAACATTGTATACTAAGCATGTAAATTCCTTTACCGGCTTTTACAAAGAAGTGAGATATAAATTTGAAACCGATGAACACAAAAAAACGAAGTTTAGCTCTAATGGTATTTGGGCTGCATATGTGAATTTTCTTTGTAGTTTTATCTTCCTCATACTAAGGTGGAAATGTATTTGCATTGCTTATATGTACGTTGACAGTTAGAGGTGGACATATAAGAGAAAAGTCTTGAGTAGCACAAGGCAGTCACGTTGAAAATGAATATTTCTGGAGAATAATCCGTAGTCAGATAACAGTGCTTCTAAGTTTTCACTAACGACTGCCTCTTCTAAGTGGCATGGTCTGCAGTGTTTGGTGATTTGGAAATCTCTAGATGTTCTTGGATGGGATGTATCCACTTCTGGGTACGGGTCCAAAAAAAGAAACTTTCCGGTTCTTATTTCCAAGAGTGATGCTACAGGTCAATATTGTCTAAAGTGGAGCATGCCGGGAATAAGCTCCGGAGAGGCTTTTAATATACTAGAGATGCTGGAGGCTCAATTGCACTAATGATGGATTATTGACAAACTGTATTACTGTGATGCATTTTTTAAAAGCGTATGTTTGTTCCTATAAGGTGCTGTTCCAGTTTGTCTTGATAGTCAGTGCATTTGTTTTATCTGCGTCTATTATCCTCCTCCCGGAGAATCCTAACCCCACTATGACACGATATGCTGACTTCCCAGGAGTCCTGCTTTCCTTCCAAAAAATCCACAATCGATATTTACGGTTCTCATCTCAATAGAGGCCCTCGAAATAAATAAACAAATACCTAATAGTGCCCCCATGGCTTTAATGAGGTTATCAAATGGAGTAGAACTTAAGATTTGCCATTAGGTTTTAAAGAATGGCCAGGTCAGAGTGAAGCCTTCTGCGGGACATGAACAATGAGAAGGATATAGCAATAATGCTCGAAGGGAAAGAAGGAAGAAAGAAGGGAGAGAGAGACACACACAGAGAAAGAGAACGATGGAAGACAGAAGAAAATAATAGCTTTTTTAGCCAGATACACACCAGAAGTCAAATTTGAGGAAAAGTCTACATTTGCCCAAGTCATGTTCCCTATTATTTTAAGGTACTGGCAGTCCCTTCATCTTATTAAACATTAACTCAAAAAGCCCATCAATGCTTGGCTTAGTCTGACCTGACATTTTAGAATTTTTAAAAAAGGAAAAAAAAAGAGCCACACAAAAGCACATTAATATTGTTTGATATGTTTGAAATGATCCAAGGGCTTAAGTACTTAAACCACTGTAGTTCATTCTCAAAACTCCCAAAGAAGTTTTAATATTTTCCCTGTTGCCACACGTGTTCTTTGGGCATCTACACAAGAGCAGCTACTCAGAACCATCATAATGGCAAAACAGCAGTTCAGGAAGAAGCACCAATTGGGGTGCCTGGATGGCTCAGTCGGTTAGGCGTCCGACTTTGGCTCAGGTCATGATCTCACGGTTCATGGGTTCGAATCCCGCGTTGGGCTCTGTGCTGACAGTTCGGAACCTGGAGCCAGCTTCTAATTCTGGGTCTCCCTCTCTCTCTCTGCCCCTCCCCTGCTCGTGCTCTGTGTCTCTCTCTCTCTATCTCTCAAAAATAAATAAACATTTAAAAAATTTTTAAAAAAAGAAAGAAGCACCAATAACAGCAATACAGATCTGACATGTTATCTTTTCCCTGGCTTCCTGACAATCCTCAGGAAATGAAATATGTGGTTCTGAGGAAGTAGTCCCTTAAATCTTAGCGTGACATTGGTCTGTCTTAGAGTTCCTCAATATTCATGGGCAACACACTAAAAAGAAACTGATAGCTGAAAAGGAGAAACAGATTGAAAGTTTAGTTATATACAAACAGTAAGTGCAAATTAGAAATGGTACCACAGTACACGGAGATATAATACCCTTGGTAGTCTTTGGGCTCATATCACAGATTCCCCAAGATGCACCAATGAATGGCCAGATTCATTGAACATGAATCACATAAATAATATGCCTTGTCCATAAACCAAGACATGACTCAACAATGTCGAATCTGTAGAGGGAGAAAGCAGTACATTGGTAATATTGCCTACTATCTAATGCGGTACTCTTCATCTTGGTTATTGGCATCACTGTCCACTTCATTGTCCACGATAGGAACAACACAATAATCTTTAGGCTTTCACCTTCGTGAACAACATATCCCCATCTGTTCACCAGACTCTATCAATTCATCTGTACTTAGGCCTTATTGCGTCTCCCTTCACTTGTCCCTCCTTAAATTACTGCTACTTGGCTTGTTAGGTTACTCGTCATCTGTCTCCTGTCTTACTCCAATCTCTTTGCCACTAATTTCGGTCCTCCTAATTCATCTGCGGCCAGAATTATCTTCCTATAACACACATTTCAAATAATTACTCTTTCTCAGCTCTGATGGCTTCTTGTTTCCTACAGGATAAAGTCAAAACAACTTTTCATGGTATTCAGATGGCTCCAACCTACCTGTCATGCCAACATCAGCCCTCAATAGTCTTCCTTATGTTTCAGCTTCCTTAACCACAAGTGAACAGAGTGTGAAGACATTTCCATGCTCCTAAACTGTTTCTATTTCTTCTTCTTCCTCTGCCTGATAAAATTTTTCTCATGGTCATGGTCAAATATCTCCCCTCTGGAGCAAATCCCTCCCCCAAAGTGAGGCAATATCTCACACTTTGTCCTTGAGTAACTTGGTGCATATCTCTATCAACAGGCTGTGCTAGATTTGGGGAGCTTCATTTCTGAATTGCCAAGTCAAGGTACATCATACTTACACAGAACAAAATGCAACAATTTTGTTTATTCATTTTTTTCTAGGGAAAAAAAAAAGTCTTTGAATTGCCTTCATTGTATCTCTGCAAAATACCAGAACCACAAAGCTGAAGTTTCCCGGGAGATCGTTAAGTCATATTTCAAAGCATGTGGTGTCATTTTGTCCCCGCTTTGGAGTGGACAGAGTGCACACACAGGCTTAGTGGGAAAAGATTCTGTTGCCCGGAGAACACTTGGTGGGCAATGACCCAGAGAAAAGATAACGAGGGCTTCTAATGCTATCACCAAGAAGAGCTAAATGAGAAAGATTTCGCAGATGGTGAAGGAGGAAACATGTATATGAGGGAAGAAAAAAGAAACCTCATTTTAATCACACACTACCAGACAGACAGCCATCAAGAGGAGTTCTGCCTTTGCTATGATTGATATTTCTCAAAAATTCTCCTCACTTATGGGCCTCTCCAGATTCTGGGTTCTTTACTCCAAATTTGCCGAAGAATAAAAGGAAACTGCTTTTGCTGAGCAAAACAAGAAAGAAGCACTTTTGGAGTGAGATGTAAATGATAACCCTAAAATTAGAGAAATTGGAAATTCTCATTTTTAGTTGGGTGCTTTTCATTCTGCAGAGGCAGCACTCTCAGACCTGTTCTGAGTTCGCCTATCCCGTTCTAGGATCATTTGAGTATGTTAGGTTTTCAACTACTCTAAACTCCAAGATTCTAGCTCCTGATATTCTCAATCTCATAGGAACCAGGAGTTTCCACAGTATGATTTCATGGAGTGTCTATCACATTCTATTCTCTGGAAGTCGTTTCTTCAAATGGTTCTCGTTATCAAAGACCCCCGTACACCTACGTGGCATCATATTTAAATTTTTCAGGGACTTCATTGTAATCTCAGCAGTATCTGGCTGTCAGCAAGAAGGTGGTATAAGGGACTATAATCATTTTGCACAGAGTAAGGACAGGTCTAGCAGAAAATGTCTAATTCTAGGTGATGGCTCCTGCAGAGTCGGTAAAGGGCACGTACTAATAAGGAACTGCAAAAAAGTACCAGTGACGACATACTGGTTGGAAAAAGCAAGCTCAGCAGATTCACTGCAGCTAATAGACCCATTACTGCCGCATGTCAAGCTATGAAAAATACGAAAGGACAGGAGCATCACAGTGAAAAGGATAAGAAGATGGCGACTACCGTTAAAAAAAGAGATACATTGGAATGCCTGAATCATGCCTCCATATTTTTATTGGCTGAAAGTTAAGGTAACCGTGTCATCAAATCTAACATGGAGAACTAGGTGAACCGTCTATCAAATCTATCACACAGAAAAGTGTGCCAAAAAGCTTGTCCAGGACAATCGCTGCATTTTAATTTGCTACAGATATCACACTCTGTCACCAAATGCTTCACTCTGTTACTATCAGTCCAAAGCTCATTTCTAGTCATGCCTGTATTCTTATCACTGTCATCTGCTACCACATTCAGCCTCTAGGGCTTGGATCTTTGTTATTTAAGGCTTATGCGTCTTTTCTCTTCTTACTTAGAAAATGTAGGGGCGCCTGGGTGGCGCAGTGGGTTAAGCGTCCGACTTCAGCCAGGTCACGATCTCGCGGTCTGTGAGTTCGAGCCCCGCGTCAGGCTCTGGGCTGATGGCTCAGAGCCTGGAGCCTGTTTCCGATTCTGTGTCTCCCTCTCTCTCTGCCCCTCCCCCGTTCATGCTGTGTCTCTCTCTGTCCCAAAAATAAATAAACGTTGAAAAAATAAATAAATAAATAAATAAAATAAAATAAAAAAAAAGAAAATGTAAAACCAGGCAAATGAAGAGAATGATAATGCGTGAAAATATTCTATTGCTTTTAAAGGGAATTAATTCTCCACGTTCTTTCTAAAGCCTTCTGCTACCAGCGGAAGACTGAGGGTCATGGTTTCTCTAGAAAACTGTGAGCTAGACCAGGAGTAATGCCAGGGCCCCGGAAGCCTCTGGTAAGTTACCTTCGAGCAGGTGCTCACCAGCGTGCCCCAGGGCTGCGCTCAGGAATAAAGCACCGTCCCTGTGCAATGACCACAAGAAGCACCGATGCTTAAAAGCCACGTACTTGAAATGTCTCACTGAAAATATAAATTTTTAATATAAAGAGGTGGAGGCACAACATAAGTAAACCAAGATGGATTCATAAAAATGCACACAGTATCCCCATAGGAATGCAAAATAGCTATTTAAGGCTTACAGTACCATTTATCAGCCAGGAAAATAATAACACAAACAAAAGATGAAAACACAACACCTGACCTTTTACACAGCTCGCTGTTAGTCTGGGCCAGGCTGTGGCTGTTCAATGCAACAATGAGAAAATGTTTCTGGATGTGGCAGGTGACATTCCAAACTTAGCATTCACTGGCCTGTGCCGTAAAACATTTATAGCATCCAGCCCTCCGTTAGGCATGGCTTCAAATTTACTGATTATTTTGAGTAAAAATGAAATTAAATAGTAGAAGATTCCTGCAAATAAATGTAAAAGCAGGTGCTCTTTGAAAACGGATTTGCTTAGGTCGGGAGTGAGGGTGAGGGGGGTGCACTCCCATGACCTCACTACCAAGGAGTTTAATTAATCATGCATGGAAGAGAGAGGATACTCTCGGGTTACTGGCTTGCCCCTTAAGAACTTACTCTACGTTATCACCCAGTATCTGAGATACTGATCCTTTGCTATCATCAGTTTCTATGCTGTTCTGTGATGGGGCTTAACTCGATTTATCTAACTCTTAATTTCACCGTTAATAAAAACTGAGCATCAAGGAACATAGCTCACAAGGTTCTGAACAGTGCCTCTGGGATACACATTTTATCCTTCCCACTGTTTCTATTCTGGTGACATCAGTATGCAGAAGCCATTTCAACTGAATATTCCTAGACACAATAAAACTGTACATAGAAGGATAGGTTTGGGTTTAAATTCTGGCAATTCATACATGCGGCTAGCACCAGCACAGGGGAAATCCTGGGCATTCGGGAACATAGGCCATTTGTCACTGGAGATTATGAAGGAAATCCTGGAAGAAGCGCAGGTGTCTCTTCCTTGAAGTCTGTGAAGACAAGTGGATCGGCAAGCAGAGGACTGTTCCCTCGCATCTATTTCAGGCTAACCCAAGTGGTGAGAAACCTTGCATAGACAGGGCTATCTATGTCCAGCATCTGACTTAGACCTTGAGAAGGCCACAGTCCTTTGCTTTATCTCAAAACCAGTTTAGCCACATTTGTATGTTCGGGATTTTGGGTCAAGCCGGAGACTCACTAAACACTATGACACAAATGTGCATGTGGAACTGAACATCGCCTTTTCCTCTGATACCTAAATTAGGCTGATCTCTTTCCTCTGCATGACATCTGTCCTTCCGGAAGCCCAGAACTGCAAGGAAAGGGATGACAGTCATTTTGTACCGGTGCTTGGCTGAGAATCAGAGAACTCACTTTTGGTGATTCCCCAGTATCTGCAGATGGAATGATAAAAACCTGGTCTTTGGAATCAGACAGACCTGAGTTTGAACCCAGGGCAGTCATTTACCAGTTCCAAGGCTGCAGGGCAAGTTATTTAACCGCATCTGTGAAATGGGTCAAACAGTGCCTGTCTTCCGTTGTGACAATTCATGGAGCCTCAGCTCAAATGCCTGCTCGAGACATGTGGATGGTCATGAGGATGTTATAATATCAAAACTTAAGCATCGGTCCGTGTTTTTTTTTAAATGAGGCACAGAAAAATATTAATGAGAGTAGAGGTGGGACCATGTGCTAAAAATACCCTGCACAAGTTTGTAACGACCTCCCAAGTTTTCTCCACGGTTGTTCCTTTTTATAAATACTGTATTTTCTTCATGTGTCATCCCCTGTGAAACCCTGTAGTCTGCTGTGTTTTTGCCAATGTGCCAGATAATCAGCAGATCACATTTAAAACAAAATGTTCACATTTGTATTAAAATGTGTCACTCCCCCAACCTCATTTGCCCCTAAATGAACTGTATATTTGGTATTTTGGCAGTCATTTTACATAAGATGTGTTGGTGTGTTGGCTATAACTAACACAACCTCAAAACTTCTTCATTCCTTAAAAAAAAAAAGCTAGTGTTGTTTACTGAGCATAAGCTTTATTTTCCCACAGTAATGTGCTCAGTTCCTCATTAGAATAATATATTACTATTTTTAAATCAATTTGAATATGATTTACCATATTTCCCGTGTTGCTGTACATATGGTTCTTCATAGGCAAGTGCTGGTCAAATATACTATTTCTTGTAGAACAGACTTTTTTTTTTTTAACGTTTATTGATTTTTGAGACAGAGACAGAGCATGAACAGGGGAGGGCCAGAGAGAGAGAGAGGGAGACACAGAATCTGAAACAGGCTCCAGGCTCTGAGCTGTCAGCACAGAGCCTGATGCGGGGCTCGAACCCACAAACCGCGAGATCATGACCTGAGCTGAAGTCGGACGCTTGACCGACTGAGCCACCCAGGTGCCCCAACAGACTCTTTTCTCAAGGGTCAAACGTAAACAATACGAGGAATCATTCAGATTAGTATGTCACTTTTTAGATATTCCTCAAGGATCCAAAAAAAAAAAATGCCCGAGTCAGAAGTATGAAAACAAAGATAAACTAGGGACTCATGGTCCTTCTGGGGCTTTTTATGGATGAAGACATTTCTTTCAACAAAAAACGTACTCTATTTTATTATTTCTTTTGCCACCTTGGGCCTGTTTTGAAAGTGTTCATATCATTTTTTTCTCTTGTTCTCCATTCTGTGTGATTTTATTTGCTGGTATGCCATTGCTGTTTTAATAGCAGATGTTCCCATTATCAAGCGAGCCAAAATTGTTAGTTGAAAAAAATTCATATTTTAAATGTTAACTTTTCACCTGTTAGAACTCTTACCATCTTAATTGTTCTGGTGAATGCTTTTAGGAGAAGTCAAGATGCAGTTAACATATTTGGAGCACCTTTAAAACATGGGGCATGCTTCGTATCTATTCTGTGCCTCCATCCAGGCTTTATTCAGAACTTGTTTACAATAAACTATCTATGGTAAGTCATCTTCAAGACAGAAAAGGCCCCATTTTCCATATTCAACCCCAACCCCTTCAAAAATCTTTAAAATAATTTTCTGGAGGATTTACTTTCCAAAAAGAGATAAGCTCTTTGGTCAACCCCGGTTATAGGAATTTATTCATCATATCTTAGTAGAGAAAAGTTTTATTTGAGCAAATTAATTTGAGCAAATTCACCAAATAAATGATTTCATAAGCAACTTTAACTTCATTATTCAAGCAACTATCACAACATAACACCCCTATCAAATTAATGGCAGGGATAGACAATCTGAAGATGAATCATTTAACATGTCCTTCGCAAAACAGCAATGGAGTCTATTTTTACTTTATCTATTCAATTTCCCCCTAACAATGTGAAATTCCTGTACAAGCACAAAGCCATCTGCACTTAATTAATCACACAATCCACCCAAACATCATCAGATCCCAAGAGAATGAAAAAGTATGTGTGTGTGTGTGTGTGTGTGTGTGTGTGTGTGTGTAGTTAAATAGAATCTTTATGTAATACATTTAAATCTGGGCATATCTAAATGATCTAGAAAAAGAAGCAAGGCCTTGCCAATCACTTAAATCTCTAATTTTAGAAACAGCCAGCCAGCTATAGGGTCCCCATCACTACCTTTTACCTTCCTGATACTGATTCTGCTCCCTAGAAAACATTATATTTAAGGTCTTGGTATGTATGACGGGAAATTTCTAAAAGAGCTCATGCATTAGGAGGCATGCCTTCTCTATCTTCCTAAAGATCAAGAAATGCATCACCTTCAGAAAAAAACCACTCATTAGTGTTCTGTGTTCTGTGGGCCATAGTTCATCCAGCTCTGTCCCATCCTGTGACAACAGGAATGATGTACTCTGAAAAGTGCCCTTCCTTTTCCAGTCAGCAGATAAAAACCCAACATGGTTAGGAATAGAAATAATTACAGTAAAAATCAATAAGATTAAGTTTTACAACTATAGGTGTAGGGGAAAAAGGAGAGGCTATAAATCTCGCTGTTGCACTCTATTTTGCAATCTTTCCTGCCAGTAATTCTTTGGTTTCCAGGTGTTGTCATGTTTATTTGTTAGTCATGCTATTCCTTCAGGGTTGGTTGGTTCCCTGGGATCACTAAGCCACAAATACTGAAAAGAACATCACCCGGGAACCTGGTGTTCTAGATTCTAATTTCAACTCTCCCAGGATGAGTGGGCATATCTGAGACAGAGGCTTTAGATACATGCCCCCTTAAATATTTATCAGTAAAGAAGTCCTGACTAGCCAGTTCTGTGGAGCAAACTGAAGCTTACTATGGTTATCTGCTGATATATACATATATATGAAATTAATTATGACAACTGGAATTGTTGGTTTCTTCTCAAAGGGAAAGAACTGCTCTCTCACTGCAGAAAGAAATCATCTGGTGTTGGAGAATTAACAACAGCCAATCTCATACTATGGAGAAAAAAAAAAAAAAAGAAGCTCACGTTGTGAGTCCTAGAGCCTTCCTTCGAGTTAATCTGAAAAGTGGTGATATGGAGACTTCAAAACATTAACTAATTTTCATTTTCAGCATGACACATATTAATGAGTACCTATTCTTGCCTAGGCACTGCGAGGTATATGAAGGCTACCGCACTGAAAAAAAAAAACACAAAAATTCTTAAACTCCTTGAACTTACATTCTAATGAGCGAGAGAGAAATAAGTCAAATATATTTTGTAAGTACCCTACACACACACACACACACACACTCACACACACACACACTACATATATACATATTTGTGTACATGCATACATACATTGCACACATGCATAAATATCTTTTTAACAAAGTTAAAAAGAAGAGGAGAAAAGCAGGGTGTGTGGGATCCAGTAGGAAAGTGCTACTTGGAATAGGGTGGTCAGGAGGTTCTCACTGCTCACCTGACCAGAAGGAGGAAAAATGCTGAGCTAAGTGGGAATTTGGAAGAAACAGCCCAAAAGCAGAGCAAATTTAAGGATTTGGAGCGGGGAGTGAAGCTGGCCTTGTCGCCAGAACAGGGAAGATGTGAGTGTGGCTGAAGCTGAGTGAGAAGAATGTGGACAGAGATGTCTTACGTGGTCTTGTAGCTTTTGGTTTTAACTTGAAGTGGGATGTGTAACCACTGGAGGGCTTTAAACAGGAGGAATTTGAATCATATTTTGCAAGAATTACTCTGACTACAGTTTTAAAAATAGATTTCAGTAGGGGTCAGGGTTAGAAGCAGAGAGACTAATTAAGAGTCTTTAGACACTCTTTGCCATGCAGAAGAGATAGCAGAAAATTAAACAAAACAATGCAATAGCATGCGTGCCCCTGTATGAAAACAAAACAAAACAAAAGCTTTTTAACAAAAATCCACAGCATCCTGAAAAAAATGTAATCACCAACGAGTTAATTGAAAGGAAAAGCCAACGGGATTTTAAAAATGCAAGTTCTTTGGGGCGCCTGGGTGGTCCAGTTGGTTAAGTGTCCGATTTGGGCTCAGGTCATGATCTCATGGTTCGTGGGTTCGAGCCCCGCATTGGGCTCTGTGCTGAAAGATCTGAGCCTAGAGCCTGCTTTGGATTCTGTATCTCCCTCTCTCTCTGCCCCTCCCTCATTCATTCCCCCCTTTCTGTCTCTCAAAACTAAATAAGACATTAATTTTTTTTAAATGCAAGTTCTTTAACAAATTATATAAGTCCCTAATCCTTTATTTGTCTTATATTATTCTTTTATGTATTTTTCTATACCTACTTAGTGAAATTTATAAAACAGATATATGCAGACAAAAGGAAAAATTGAAATCCAAATATTTTTTATGTATATTGCAGTCTCCTTTATGTTAGAACACACTAATAATTAAGGCCTAAAAACTAAATTTTAAATATGAAAATAATATGACAACTCAGTATGCTGAAACATAAAGAAAGGATGTCAAATTATGAGCACTGTGATAAAAGTCTCAGACACTATTTTGCTTTGAGCCCTCACAAAATCCCATAAAACAAATGGAAATGAAAAATCCAAAGATTTGAGATGTTAGACAACCTATCCAAGGTCCCAGAGCAAGTAAATATCAGGCATCAGTTCAGATCCAGGTGTCTAATTCTAGATCTTGTTTTCTTCTCTTATACCACAGCTGCCATGGTCTTACTTGAAGAATTTTTTTTCTACAAAGTTTCTCAAAATAGAGATTGCACAGCCAAATAACCTAATATCTAAAAATGGTCCGTACTGTCAATAACTTGCCTTGATTTGGCCAGTCTGTACTCTGTTGGTCTGTACATCGCATTTCTGGCAAAGGGATGCAGGAATCTAGAGCTCTGGTAACTCAGGATGAAGAGGACTCATGAGGTTCTTCTGTGTTTGGATGCAAGTAAAAAGCCTTTAATGAAAACACTGAAGAGAAACTCCAAAAATGTCCGCTTCCCCATTTTGGTGGGGGGGTGGGGGGTGGATGAATGCCTATCCATTAGTATCTTTTTTCTCCTCTCTTTACAGTAAAATCCTGATTTAAGTTCACTTAATAAATCTTATCTTGAAAGGCAGGTACACATTTTTGTAAATTTTCACAGTTTGGAGAATGTTTTGTTTTCCACTACCTAAATGAAGAGATGAAAAACTGTTTCACAAACAAAGCTGAATTCCATGGTAAAAAATATGCACTTCCCACTCCCAAAATCTAAGAGAGGTAAAATAAATCTCATTCTAAAATTTTACTTCATTTTGTAAAGAATTGCAGCATAGATTTAATTTAAAATAAGCAACGTAATTAAAGTGGAAAGTCCCTGCTTACACATTTTAAAAGGTCAGTGTCAAAACTTGACACAAGAAAATGTGTTTCAAATTGCACCTTTTAAATTTAAATTCCTCTTTAACTATTCTCTACAAAGTCAGTCACTGCAGGAGAGGAGTACTTCAGGGAATTTTAGAAATTTAAAGCAAAATATGCCACTAGCAACATTATACAAAAACCCAAGAGAGATCCTGACATCATCTAAATTTCTTTAAATGTGTACAAATATCTTAAAATACATTTTAAGCCTATTTGGCAAAATTTAACTGGAAGTATTTTTTGAGTTTACTCTAAAGAAAGACAATAATTAAGAGGATAAACAAAACAACTGATTGTCTACAGAACATTGCAAATGAATAAGTAATAATTAATCAGGACACTCATTGGATTAGTGTCCCTATGTAATTGAGAGATTGTTTGGTAATATATTAAATGAATTCATTTACATTGTTTTAATAGTTTTGCTTAAAATTCTACCTGTAGTGAGATCCTGCATACATTTCCTTGATGTTTTCATTATATTTTATATACACATGCACAGGCACATATATATACACACACACACTCTATTCCTATGTGTTTCCTATATATGTGTATGAATATATACATATACATGTATATGTATATATATATATATTATGTATATAGGAAATATATAGGAATATAGAGAGTGTGTGTGTATATATGTATATAAATATACATGTATATGTATATATACATATATGTACATACATATATATATACACACACACATAATCTGTACTAACAAATAAAAATGCACACATATATTTATAGTTCTCATATAAGTTACAAGTTAGATTTATTCTCTTTATTACACTTGTGCTATTTATTTCATGCTTGAATCCTCTAAGCCCACCTAGTACAGGGATAGAGTCTTATCATATCTTTTACATTCCCATCACGCCAAACACAATACAGGAAAACAGATGCTAAATTCATGAGTCTTAATTAACACATTTGTTTTAATGAAAACTATGGAAAAAATAGACGCCAATCTACTCTTTTACCCTTACATTGGGAGTTAAATGTGAGGAGCTAGTGAATTATTCCAAAAGCTAAAGAATATATTTAGTTAATAAATTTACATAAAGTTTATGTCATTTTTCAAGCCTTACACATCTCTCACAAGGAGATAGGGCCCACGTGATTTGTTTCCATATGTCTTTGTAACAGCTATTAATTACAGTGCAATGAATCCTGAACAAGAGTCAAAGGAGATCTTTAATACAAAGAGGCTTCCTCATATAAAAAGAAAATCAAGTAGGTAAAGGAAATAATATTTGTAGGCCAGAACAAGGTAAAAGTACAACTAATAATGATGTTCAGAGAAGAAAGGACAAATAAAACAGAGTGAATACTGTATTTCATACAGTTTCAAAGCAATTCACCGAAGAGTCCAAAAACTAAGGGAAATCATAACTAAGTGAGTCAACAATTGATATGATGAATGAAATTTTTACTGTGAATTTTGTATGAAATTAAATCTTACAGAAAAATTTGGAAAAGCCTAGTGAAAAAACTTTTCAAAGTATATTTCAAATGGCATCTGCTGTCCTCTTTTATATATAAATGTGTATGTGTTACATATTTAATATAAGTAAATATAATATAAATATGTTATATATGTAATATGTGTAGTAATAAATAATAAATATATTATAGATATATATGTAAATATAGGTATATAAGTTTGAAAAATTTACCCAATTCATCAAAACGAAATGTAAGTAAGGTGAAATTGACTTCATGACGGTACACGTGAGTTCAGTGTTTCTTCTCTACACCCTAGGATGGATACTAGTCATATTGTACTTTTCCACTGCGTTCCTAGTTCCTCTATAAACTCCCTGAAGACAGGGACGGCACCATACAGACTTCCACCTGCTGTCCTTAGTATACTTTCTTTTAAAGATTTTTTAACGTTTATTATTTTTGAGAGAGAGACACAGGGTGAGAGGGGGAGGGGAAGAGAGGGAGACACAGAATCCGAAGTAGGCTCCAGGCTCTGAGCTGTCAGCACAGAGCCCGATGCAGGGCTTGAACCCAGGAACTGTGAGATCATGACCTGAGGCGAAGTCTGCTGCTTAACCGACTGAGCTACCCAGCGCCCCTAGCATATTTTCTTGAGTGACCAAGTGACGTTTATTTGGAGAGATCCAAAGACTGATGGAATTCTTGCAAACTTACTCGGTAAGTAACATTCCAAAACGAATAGTTCACTTTTTACTCATGCCTCGGTCTGCCTCCCTTTTAAAAATTTCAGAGTTGCAAATAAATATGCAACAACTGAAAAAAATTGTTTTAAGAACTGGATTTTTCTTCATATTTAAAAACATCATTTCAATAGCTGACAGTCCAACTAATTTTTCACAGGAGAGGTTAGTATCCCTTATGTTTGAAGATGATGCCATCACCTACCAGAAAGATGGCACAGCCTTTTTTTGCCTCTCCTACATGTTCAGGATGACAGATCAGTATAAGTGTTATTCAGGATAGAGCTAGACTATGGTATTCTGATTGAGTTACCTCATCTTAGATATGTTAACCACCAGAAACCCAATATATCTTCATAATGCTTAGAATTATATTTCCTTCATTTTCTAATTAAAGGCCTGATTATATTTATGACAGTTAGAGAATTTAATATGTGCATGTTTACTTAGTTGAAAAATTAAATTCAGCAGCTCACCTACTATTCACTACCGCTTTTATAATAAGAAGAAAAATGTAAGTAGCCTTAATGTTATTGTCTCAAAATAAATTAGATGAATAATGTTTTCCCTTCATTATATGAGAGGGGAAAGAAAAGAGAGTACTGAGAAACAGTTTTAGAAAATAAAGGGAGGGGTGCCTGGGTGTTAAGTCGGTTAAGCGGCCAATTCTTGCTTTCGGCTCGGGCAATAATCTCACCGACTCATGAGTTCAAGCCCTGTGTCGGGCTCTGGGCTGAGATTCTCTCTCTGCCCCTCCTTGCCTTCTCAAAATAAATAAATAAAACTTAAAAAAGGCGGGGGGGGTATACCCTTCAAGGAAGTGATTAAAGCTAGAACAGAATAAAAATGATAGTATATGCTAGACTGAAATTTTACTTTATGCTCTAAAATTTTGAAAATAGTTTAACAGAATTCACCAGTATGAACTATAATACGACTCACTTATCCAGTTTGGATTTTGAATTTGTCCTCAAAAGAAATTTTATTGACTTATTAGCAAACATTTTTATACAATGTACAGAAGAATTCATATTTTGACTAGAGTATTCAAGTAATCCTAAGTGAATTTCTGAGGGAAAAATGATTCCATTATTTTAAATGTAATTTTGAGATGCTATATTGTTGGCAATATTTCCAAAATGTATAGAAAGAATAATAAAACAAAAGGGCTTGAAGACAGTCTCCGAACCATACTGTCACCCACCCTACTCCCAAAGAGATGTCACATACCAGAAAATGGAGAATTTTACAATGCTAGATGCTTAAAACAGTTGTATTTGTTAAACCGTCTAGTTGTAAAGCTTTAATGCTTAGGAATCTTAGATTCAAGAGCAGGTGTCTCATTCTCCATTCTTGAAATAAGCATATATGTCCTCGTATGTCACTTGTCCTTTGCATATACTTACCTCTGTCCCCTGAACTGAAAACTTTAAATTTGGGGACCATGATTTGTGCACCTCTGAATTCTCTCACTCCACGTGCACTAGTCTGGGCCTTGGCTTTGTCTAATATTTCTCCTGCCCTCTACCTAGTGAAATGGTGCTGTTATTTCAAGGCCCATTTCAGGTGCTCTGGATCATCTCCTGACGCCCTTCTGACTTCCACTTGCTTCCACAGAGAGCCACAGTGTGACTTTCATGGACCCTACGTTCTTTTGCCTTTGTGTAGCACTTTCATTATTAGCAAATCTTACAAATTATATGTTATGACCCTTGGAAAAAGATGAAGACATTAATATTACACACTAAAACATTTTATTTGACCTAAAAGGTCCTTGTTGCATCTGATTTTAAAAGAAGTTAAGACTTTGTCATTGGTTCCTAAGAGTACTTTGGGGCCAAAGTATTGTACCTACCATGCCCAAGGAAAGACAAATCTACCTTAGTGCCCCCCATAGCGCTCCAATGCCAGAGTTAAAGATTTTATACCTAGTTATTCCCCAAAGCACTTTATTAATACTCAGCTCAGTGCAGAGAGCAGCCCCGAAGAAATGTTTGTTGAATGTCACTGATCAAGATTTCGCCTTTCCTTAGTAGGTAATTGATTATGTTTTACCTCTCTAAAACTTGTGATTTCTTTCAAAGAATGAGGCAAGGTCTTATGCACTTTTGTATATCCACGGACTCATACATTCCTTGGTATATAGTAAATATCTGTTGATTCAAACTGAATGAAATTGGTGCTTATCTTTGCCAACGCGTACCAGATGCTACTGACGGCCAGTGTGAAACATTTTTTCAAGGAGAGGAGACAGAATCCTGCCCAAGGAGAGAAATGCGTGAAGCTTCATTCAAATATTTGTCATTCAAATATATTCAGCTGTCCCATCCTCAGGTTTGATGCTCGGAATGGCCAAATCACTGGAAATTAACCCTAGTTGTAATCCATTACCAAGAATCACCATTGGATTTTATGAGTCGCGTCCTTATATTATCACAGTGCCTTTACCTTGACTGCTAAGGGTTGGCCACAAGTCTCAGAATGAAAATCAAAAAATAAATGAGAAAATGAGCAGTTGTCTTAAAAATTATAATTTACAAAGGCTTGCACCAATTATTCATTACACATTTATTTATTCATTATACCAATACAATTCCTTGTTATATTTTATTTTTAATGAGTATAAAAGTACAAAAATAAACTAAGAACTTGTATGTAAGATATTATAGTAAAAACAGATCCAGTTAATTATTAGCTATTTAATATTGTCCTATCTCTACTTACTACATTAAAATAAACTACCTACATAAACTATTTGTATACTCATCCATTCAACTGACATGTAAGAAATGTTTCTTACAGATATTGTACCAGATACGAAGAACTATATGTTACCAAAGATCTCAGTCTAGTGAGACAAACAGTCCATTATATTACATTTAGATAAGTATTAAGAGAAGTAAACATTTGTGCCAGAAAAACACATGAGGGTTCCTAACTCTGATTCAGGTTGCAAGTGAGGAACTTGAGATTTCTGTTAATAAAATCATGAAAAAAGAACTAAAAAAGCCACGTATAAAATAGAAAAAAAAAAAATTAAGTCACCTATAATCCTACCATACACGCTTGAGCTACATGTTGAAGAACAGTGACAATGTAGCTGGAAGAAAAAGAGAATTTGCATTTGAGGCAGGCAAAATGCAAACAGGGGTGAGATAGCATCACAAAATCAGAAAAGG
This sequence comes from Lynx rufus, assembly GCF_022079265.1. NCBI lineage: Eukaryota > Metazoa > Chordata > Mammalia > Carnivora > Felidae > Lynx > Lynx rufus. Next base: position 22,157,891 of record NW_025814845.1, on the reverse strand, counting down.
TGCTAGAACGCTGGGGCCAGGGGAAAGGGATGTGTCATATATGATGTGAGTCCAGCCCTCCTCTTTGCCTCTATGGAGGGGGCAGGGGTGGAGGGGGGATCAAAGGCAGACGGCAAAAGCAGGAGAACACCCCATACAACAGGAGGGGTGAAGTTAGCGAATACTCACACACCTCCAAGGGGCCAAAGGCCAGAATGAAGCAGAGCTGAAGAAATTCTACTAGTCTCCCTCCTCAGTGATAAGATGTTTCAGTCTAAGTGGACGATGACGATTGTCCTATTTCAGAAGCCTGCGGGTACTATCTCTGCCTCCTGCAAGGGACCGACTTTGACCAAACATGTTCACAATTTTCATTTCTTCAGTTCCTCCTACCAGCACTAAAGACCAGCAGGGAGGTCATTTCCGGGCGGCGCCTGGAACCAAGTGGCCCACAGCCTGCAGAGCAGACTGCCTGAGCGTCATGGCGACTCCTGCGACACATACCTCACCCGTGACTCTCCCTCCGTGAGAAAGACACATCGCGGTGGTAGGAAACACAAAAGAAACGGATAGAAGTAACAACCACCGCTGCATTTCAACGAGGAAGGATACCTCCTACTCCATTCTGCGCCTCCTCCTGCAGGGGCAACGATCCTGCCTCCCCCCAGTCTCCAGGTCCTCCTCACCCTGGTATGATCCGAGCACCCCATAAGGGTGCCATGATGCCATGATGCCAATGATGGGCCCTCTTCTTCCTGGGATGATGCCAGTGAGACCTGCTGTTGGGATGAGGCTGCCTATGGGAGGCCGCATGCCAATGAGGCCTGGGCCCCCGTTGATGAGACTTCCTGCTTGTTCCCATTATGGTTCCCACTTGGCCAGGAATGACTCAACCAATAGATAAGAGACACAAGAATCTCTTTATACCCATTTTATCTTACTTGGTCTACTTCAACAGGAGATCATGGTGCTGTGACTTCAGTTGTTTTGTAACAGCATGACAAGGAAGACTGGCTGCCCCTTCCTATCAAATAGGGAATCATTTCTGCAGGGGAGTTAGTAGGACACACACGCACACACATACACACACACACAAGCACACACACAAAAGCAATTCTCATTTTTATTGTGAAATGTGAAAATAAAATTGTCAATTGTTTTAGTTAAAAAATAAAAATAAATGAAGACGAGCAGAGAAATGGCTCCCACTTGACCACCACAAAAACGAAGTCTCAGAGAAGTGCAGAGTTTCCCTCCAGGTCAGAGTTACAAATTAACAGGATCAGAACTAGCATTTCTGTCCCCCTCTTTTCAGTGGAGTTTTCAAGGCCTATGAGTTCTACAGTGGAAAACACAGAGAATTAGGGGCTGGAGGGTAGCTGATACTGCTACCCAAATCATTAATTCTGAACTTTTTTTATCTTAATTTATTTAGATAATTCCTTTAATTTTCCGTTTTGTTGAGTCTATGTAGTCATATCATTAATGCGACCTAATTTCTTAAAAGATTAGAGGCTTAACAGAGAAAGAGAAAAGAAATGATAAACTCTGTTTTTGCAGATCCATTTGTAAGCTTTTCAATAGTGAGTCAACTATGAATATTTCATAATTGCATATTTTCTTTTTGGGGACCAATAGCCATTTTAATATAGAAACCATTAATAGAATTACCAGATGGGCGCTTTATTTGCTTTTAAAGTGGTTACAAATAGTAGCAATTAGTCATTGATGAGACCTCTAAGTCAAGAGGTTTTGCAGAATTCAGCACCATGATAATTTTTTGGTATCATCTGCAAAACAATAAATACAAAAACGTTTGTAAAAAACAACATATGTCTTGACAATTTTCTAATTATCTGTGTGTAAAACAGTCAATTCTTCTGCACAGACGGAACTTTTCACATGACACATTTGGACTCCACAGCCTACCAAAGAGGACTAGAAATTAGTGAGCCCATATTTCTACAATTTGTTTGTATCTGATTCTACCCCAAGTCCAGAGTTATGTTTATTTTTCCCACAAAAAGAGGTAACTAATTGCTTTTATGAGAAACAGGGTGGGGGGGGTGGGTGTTGAACTGAAAGCCTGAATTTATTCAGAAATAGCATTAAAAACCAGTCTCCACACTTTTCAGTGAAAATAAGAGGGGAAGGATGCCAGATGGAAATCAGCCAAATGGTGTTCTTTTAGGAATTGCACCTAAGTTATCCTGAAGGCGGAAAAAAAAGAAGAAGAATGAGAGGGAGATTCCAACAGGATGCCCTGAAAAAGTTGCCTGCTTTACTTGTCATGAAAGGAGCACAAACAGTCATTATCCAAACATCATAACAAATCTGTAAAAACAAAACAAAACAAAACAAAAAACCTACTGAATATTTTAGACCAGGAAATAACAATTTATAGTGACTTTTTGTGACATTTGGAATCGATCAATTATACTCTCTCTATATAATCAATGCTTGATGATTGCATTTAACTCCTTCCCAATGTATTTGTTTATGTAGTCGGTATTGGCATCTCTTCTATCCATCCCACAGCCTTTGTACATGTTTGGAACTCACTCATCGTCTGCAGATCCCAACACAGAGACGTGCCTACATGCCTGCCCACCTCTCCCTCCTACACCAGCTGAGAAAAGCAACCGCCCATGTCATTGTATGCTCCCCAGAGAGTCTACTGTCACTGCACCTGTTTTTGTCCCTTCAGGAAAAAAAGAAAAAAAAAGAAAAAAAAAAAAAGAACCAGGGTTGAGACCTCTCTTGCTTGAAAGTCTCCAAAAATTTAGGCTCGAATTAAGGGTCTCGCTTTGGAATTTACAAAATATTTAAGATCAGAAAGCCTCTCGCAGATTGGGATTTTGAAAGTGTTCCAAGAATCACCAAGTTGCCTTTTTTACAAATAGATAAAGACTGTGACGATATGCGCTGGGTTAGGTCTAGGAACGTAGTACATATTTAGTCAGAACACTTCGCTTCATCAAATTTTTAAATAAGCAACCGGAATCCAGATATATAGCATGTGTGGTTTCAGATTACATTTCAAAGGGCTAACTTCGCATTCACAGGCTTTGAAAAGGGGAATCCTTGAAAGGGGTATTTGAGTGACAAAAAAAAGGGGGGGTGTCCTAGTGGTTTTGGTTTAGTGAATAAAGCTGAGAACGGAAGTGTTGAGCTCCCAGAGGCACAGAAGCTCACTGGAACTTCATTTTGCAACTTGGAAGAATCCTCATTATTTTATCCATTTGACCTTTTGATTCCACTCCTTCCTGCCTCTGACAAGATCTTATTTCCATCAATGTCCTTTCCCGTTTCTGTTCAACCTCTTTCTTTCACCCTATGAACCTACCTGAATTTCCTTATATTGTAAAAAAAGATCTTTCCTCATTTCTTCCATCACCAAATTGCTGTTTCCTTTCCTCTCCTGCAAAATTCATGGCAGAGTGCATGGCATTCAATGGTTCCGCTTACTTAAAACTCTCTCCATGAAACCTGATGTACTCTTACCTGGCCACCATGCTGATGAATCTATTAGAAACGTGACGTAAAGCAGTCTTTCGTCACTCTTTAATTTTGTTGATCTGAATTCTGGGAATTGGGCTTTAATATCAACTCGTGCACCTACGAATTGCTTAAACTGGGGCAGCTATTTAACTTCTCTAAGACTTGGCTCTCTTACATTTAAATTGGGGGTGCATGGGTCTTATTTATTTATTTATTTATTTATGGCCTGGGTCACTTTTAAGGACAGCCAAGTTTCCTTTGAGCAAATTACTTTTCATCCACTGAATTCAGTCTGGTAAGTCTGTTATTCAAAGTGTGTTGCCTTTCCTTAACCAAAAGGTTGACAAGCCGCCCCCAAAGGACATTTTGGCATCCCAATGGAGTTTGACCAGTGAGCACAGTGATGAAATACATTTTAACATAAGTGGATTTAAGACATTTCAGGAGTCGTATCTGAAGGAGAGTTGACCAATTCCTACTAATCCCTGAATTTACCCCTACCGTCTGGAGCTGGAATAGACTTTTCTTTTTCCTGACCATGTTCCTTCTTTCACCACTAGCCTCTCTCAAGCCCTACCTCAAGGCTCCCAAAGCTATCTTTGGTTTAAAATATTAAGTTATAAATTTGGTTTATATAGCTTGAAAACAAATTGTGTTATTAGTATTAAATGAGCTAATCTGTGTAATATTTTAATTAAAATGTTCAAAATTAAATTCTGAAATTAGCTTCTTTTCCGAGTCTATTGGTCTTCTCCTTTCTCCTCCAGCCTCCAATCATGTATATTTTACATCGTTTTCGCCATACATATCGTTATCTGTCTCCACATCATGCGTCAGAATCACACGATAAGGCTTTATCAGACTGTACTTGTCCCCTGACAAGTCTCTTTTTCTCCAGCACTTTTACTGTCAACTGCCCTCCATTTCACCAATGGAGCCATCATTTTAAACACTTACTGAGTTATACCCTTGCTTCAAAGCTTTCAGTGACTTTCAAATACTTACAGAATAAACCCAAGTTGCTAGACATAAAATTCAAGGCTCTTCTGGAGCTGAATTTACTTGCTCTTTCCAGTTCATATTGAGTCGCTCATCCCATATTTCCTACACTCTAACCACGCTGGATTATGCAACTTTTACCAAGTATGCAACGAAATTTGAGACTTTCATTACTTTGCTCATAATTTCTTCTCCAGCTGAAATGTCTTTCTTCCTTCCTAAGTGTAAGTGGACTTAATTTGTTACAAGGGGCAACTAAAAAGTTTCTTGTTTCATTAAGCATTTCCCAAATGTCTTCACTTTCTTTCTTTATCTCTGTCTTCCTATAGCCTTTATAACACATCTGGCTGTCTTGGTTTGTTGAGAGCAAAATTGGTTTCTTTCCCATATTTACATCCCTCGCCTTAAGCACAGTGTCTGGGCTAAAGCATGTATTCCATAGTCATTACCAAGTAATTGGTTCCCTCTGATGATCTTCAGAATACAAAAATATATTCTGAATTATATATTTTATATAATTATATGTATATGTATATATATTTGAATATATGGAAGGTATATGAAAATATATATTTCAAAATACTTTATATGGATAGATAGATAGATGATAGATAGATAGAGTGCACATCCAAAATAATCTAGCACTTATACCTTTATACTCCTTTGGTTAATGCGTCAGCATGTCAGTACATGACTCAACGCAGACATCAGTATTCTTGATATATGCTACTTATCGGTATCAATAAAAGTTATATTCTGAATTTGCAAGCCAAACATTGAGAAAATCCTAAATTATATCCAATGATGTGATATTCTGACAATATGTTATATCCGAGGCTGTACCCTTTCATAATAATATTAGCTGGAAAATTTTAAATTGTCACACCATAGGTAACAGCAGCATTAAAGGCATGATGGCATTCCTTCTGAAACCTATCAAAAACAATAAAAATTTCAAACAAAAATACAATCTCTTATAAAAATTAGATGATAACACATACTGAATATGATTTATACAGGATTTTACAGACATTTCATGGTAAAGCATAAAGCAGGTATTTTGAAAATTGTGCATTATGAGTGTGGATATTTATATATAGAATCGTGGGTTAAACGCTTTGCATAGATACGGGATATGCAACCTCCGCATTATGTGGAGAGTATGAGTGGCTTCAGCACCAGAGAATAACTTTGCAAGACATTTTTCTTGAAAGATTTAACAATATAAGCACCACACATTGATCATTATTCATAGACCAGGGGTTCTAAATGCTTGAAACACTAGACAGCCCCTGGCATGCTATAAGCCCTTTCAGCTCTAACAGACAGAAGCTGAATTTCCTTGATTGCCAGCCAAAGTTCAGACAGAAAACACCCAGGCAGAAAGCATCTAGTCTAATAGAATATTGTTTAATTGGAATTAAAGGTGAAAAAAGAAAGAGACAGAAAAAAAAAAAAAGGAGCAACTCCACCGCCTGTGCCCTTCAATATTGATGATCCTTAAAATTTCACTGCCACAGAACTGTCAGAACTGTCTTACTACAAATGAAATCTTATGAGTTATTTTACTTTATTTTTTTTTTCCAAAGGAAACAGCAAATCCTAGAAACTACAGGGCAGTGAAAATCATATCTGTATTTGTGGTATTAATTCTTTTTTTTTTTTTAACCATAAAACACAAAGAGGAAACAGAAATCATTGAAAGCACTTTAATAATATGTGGCAAAACAAAAAAATAAATAAATAAAAATACTTCTGGATAAGGTCTGAGATACAAATCAGCTTATAGCTGGAACATGAGTTCAGGCAATGATAGAGGTAAAAATGGGATTCCATAGATTTGATGAGTGAAGATGCTTTAAGCGTTCAGCCTCAAGATAGCCTCCAAGGCATGACTTCATTTGAGATCAGAGCTTAACATCAAGGAAAGCCTCTTTTGACAGCATTAGAGCAAAGGAAGTTTATGTTAAAATCATGTTTGTATTTCTCCCCAAACAGCATACAGAGTTGCAATATTATCACACAGATGCAGTTCCAGTTGACCTGAACTCCATCTTCAAAGAATGGTTTTGTGTCTATTGATTTTAGAAACCATGCATTAAATTGTATTCCTTTTGGTATTAATTATACTAATTCCTCTACTAAAGAATTAGGGCTCTGGGGCAGAACACTCTTTCGGTGCCAAGAAATGACCAAAGAGACCAGTTGTCTCTACGACTTTGTATTCTACATAAAGTATGGCAGCTGATAGCACCGAATTCCAAGTCCAAGAAAGATATATTTTCAGTTAAAGCGTAACTGCTATCCTGTGAGGGTTGCTTCTTCCTCTCTGGTGCTTCCTCCACCCTGCTTTGAAAGTTATTCCCCTCACAAATCAGGGTCACCACTCCTCTGTCTTTGAAGACCTCTGCTGTGTCACTCCCATCTCTCCCAGCGTCAAGTTGTATCTCCATAACATGAATCTAATGCCTTCTACATTTTGAGCTACTTTTCAGACTTTGTTCACACCTTCCTGCCTTGGCACCCACTTGTTGTCCACCAGAGCCCTCCCTCGTGGCAACATGTAGCTCTCACATCTGGGAAACACATATTTGTCTTGCTAACAACAGAGTGCCCGGAGTAGAGTAGATCCTGAGTGACACAGGGGAATGAGAGCCCTAAGAGAGCTCTAACAGGGCTCATATGATTTGTGACGTATGTGTACATAAATATGTGTAAATCCCCTCACCTGTGTCACCCAGCATTTCATATTTTACAAGAATGCAAGATCTCCAGTACTTAATCTAGGGGAGAAACTCAACAAATACTTATCGAATGACTAATATCTATACACTTTATTGCACGTCTTCGAATCACCCAAGACTTCCATTTATAGCATCAAATGAATTCAGTCAAGCAATTGCTAAGCTACTGTAAGCAAAGTACTTTGCTAAAAACAAGAAGGAGATGGTAAATATGAGTCAGGCTTGGATGTTCCCAGTGAAGAGATTCTAGGGTAGAAATAATACGCATATACACTCTCAAACTATTCCATCAAAATATTCCATCATTAAAGACTGGAAGATTCAGGTAGCATAAAACCACACGGATAAAATGCCTTAAAATTAGCACGAATGACTTGGTAACCAGAAAAAGAGGGAAGGTAAGATTCCCTCATGTAAAGTTAGGAAGACAAAGGATTGTTGGAGGATGTAGCACTATAGCTTACGATAAACTAGTAGCAAAGTGTAAAGCAGGTAAAGTCACCTGAAAGTCACCAGGCTGAGCTGGAACACTGAGCTCACAAAAAGGAAGAATGGAAAGGACAAATATGAGAGGAGCATTAGAGGTAGAGGAATAGAATTCTAAAGTAAGGAATCTGAAGTCTACTTATGAGAAATGACTAGGACTACGTGTTCCTGAACACAGTAGTACGTTGACAACACTAAGAAGCAGTGCGTCGTTCTGTCCTCGCAACACTCTGGGCAGCAAGGTACGTAATCCTGCAGCCTTCAGTGTAATATCTCAATCCACTACATGTAATTCGTACACAAATATTAATAGCAGCTCGACTATACTTTCCATGCCTGATCATGTTCTATGTTATAAGTCTTGAACAGTCACCAGCAGCACAAAGAGAAAGAGAGAGAGAAAGCTTTTTTTTTTTTTAAAGCACATATTGTTACGATCCAATATTACTAGATGGCACAGTGAGTGGAACACTTGTAATAACAGTCATTAAGGCCTATCAGTTTCAAATTCGACTAAACAATAGGTAATGGCAACTTCTGCAGGACAGGGGTGGACCATACAACCAGCTCCATGAAAAGAAGTCAATTTAAAGATCCAACGGTAACCTATCTTTTAAAACAAGCTAATAGGAAACAATTACAGCAAAATATTTGAGGAAAACGGAAATAAAAACATTCCCAAATCTCAGAGTTAAACAAACTGAATGGCAGCACAAAGGATATGGCAATGACTGAAAAGCGCACTGCACAGAAGGTGCTCCCTAAAACAGCCAGAAATTTCCAATTAATAGAATATTCAAATATTCAAAGAAAGGGGAAGGGGAGGTGGGCTTATGAGCTTACCTAAACAGCCAGCTGAAGTCCACTAAAAAAAATAAATACACCTGTTACATATTTCTCAGTGTTTGTTTGAAGAAATAATGTCTAAATCCCGAGAGAGACTCCTAGAAACAGCTCAAAGTGTGCATTGAAAGTTGACCATTTTTTATTTGATTCTCATGTTTGCATTTTCTAAATTATTCCAAAAACAGAAAGCTTATTCATAAAGGTGGTGAAGTATCTACCAATAAACAAGTTTAGATTCCTACCATCAAGTTTAGATTCCTGTCAAGGTGTGAGGAAATCAGGGTTTAAATTCAGATACACCTGCAGTTTGGATCCTAGCCTACTTGTGACTAGTATAAGACTTTTGGAAAACCTATTGGTCTGTTTTGGGGAGCGGATTACACTTAGACACACCCACCATGCTGCACTGCATTAAGACTGCTTCTGGAATCTTAGCTCAACTGGTGAATAGCTATGTGACCTGCCTGTGTCAGTCACATTTTTGAGCCTTTCTTCAGTAATACTGTTATTTATACTTGCTCACTTTATGCTAGACAGTTGCAATCAATGTATATATTAATTTATTTCTGACCTTACTTATATAGCTTAGTAATTCATCCTCATTGCCTAACAATGCTATGAGACTATTACCCCCATTTAAATACAGCATGGAAGGTTAAGTAGGTTGTCCAAAGCCTCCAACACTAGTCCATAATTGGTGTTCATTTAATTCATGATTATAGGGGCACCTGGGTGGCTCAATTGGTTGGGCATCTGACTTTGATTCAGGTCATGATCTCACGGTTCATGGGTTCGAGCCCCACGTCGGGCTCTGCACGGACAGCTCAAAGCCTAGAGCCTGCTTCAGATTCTCTCTCTCTCTCTCTCTCTCTCTCTCTCTCTCTCTGTGTGTGTGTGTGTGTGTCTCTTCCCTGCTTATGTTCTCCTTCCCTCCCTCTCTCTCTCTCTCAAAAATAAATAAATAAACATTTAATTTTTGAATTATATACAGTTAAACTATATATTTTTATAGGAAATCCAAGACAAATTATACTAGGACAAATATACTAATTCAAATTCCTACTAAACACATTTAAACTGAAAGATCACTTAAATCAGATCATTATCAGTTAACTATCAGAGCAAAACTAAATTGCAATTTTCTGATGGTCTGAAGACAGAATACTATGCAACTAAAAAGAAAAGAAGCTTAGGAACATCTTAGGAACATTTTGGCACAAATGTTTACTGAATTATTTTGTACCACAATTTCAAATTTGTCCTTATTTTAGAAAATAGAAGTTACAATTAATTACAGATTACCAATTACAACTTCATAATGTGTATATGCTTTCTCTTCCATATGCTAAAAATTTCTACTAAATGAAAAAGAAGCAATTCAAGTTGACGTGTTAGACGAGGGAAAGAGTCAGAGGGAGGAAAAAAAGTGAAAGTTTAACAGCTTTCTCTTTATAAGATTTTGCATAACAGAGACTTTAGACTTCCATAAATACTCATTTCTGTGTACAATAAAATATCTGTGAGTAACATAATAACCAGCAATGTTCCAAATGGCATCCATACATTAACTGCCGAAAGAGGTTATGGAACAGTTTCTGAAAAGAAAAAAGGAGCCCTCAGGACCTACTGTAGTACGCAAACTCACAGGAAATGAACAGCCTAATTATGTGGCCATGAAATAAGTCCAGCAGATATCAGTGATTGGGAATGAAGGCTTGACAAAATCTGGGGATATTTGTCAGATCCTCAAATCATTATTATATTTCTTCACATGTTCCGAATTGTCCGCGGTGTAAAATGAAGAGAAAAGCACTTCCAGACGGTTTGTTGTATTTTATAGCTCAATATTCGTAACAACTGTGCCCATTCTTTATGCTGTTGTGAAAAGGCAGAACCAACCTTTTGGCAGATGACTGTCTTTGGCTCAGCAGAAGCTTCCATTTTATGCAATAAAGACTAACACATACAATCTCAATATGTTCTCACTGGGGAGGGAAGAAAAGGACGAGAGACCCCTTTCATGTCACACACTTGATAAATTATTTCTAAGATGCATAGTTTTTTTCCTAGGGACTGTCCAAAGGCAGAGTTCCATTGTGGCTTTCCAAAATGCAACCCTTTGTAAGTCATTTCAATGGCTCTTAATAGAATCCTATGAATCACATTATATATTCAAAAATATGATCACCCTAATACATATCTTTTATGTTTGCTCTCAAAATCATGAGAAGTACTTCTGTTTTATCTGAGGGAAGCCTTGAAGCATTTATTTGTGGTCACTTGCTGCTTAAAATGTACTTCATTTAATACGATCGCACATTTAGATATTTAATATGCTTTTAATTCATGGGAGTATTTCATATCATAAAACTGCCTTTAAAAAAAATCTGTTCTGAGTTCAGGGAAAAAAAGCATACGCAAGTTCTTTTATTTTTAAATGAAGAATTATTTTTTAAAGCATTAAAAAATGTTTTGGAGGTGGCCCAGCCAGTTAAGCATCAGACTCTTGATTTCCGCTCAGGCCATGATCTCATGGGTTGGTGAGTTCAGGCTCCTTGCACTGGCAGTGTAAAGTTGGCCTGGGATTCTCTCTCCATCCTTCTCTCTCTGCCTTTCCCATGCACACTTTCTCTCTCTCAAAATAAATAAATAAACTTAAAAAAAATTTATTGAGTAAACTCTACCCCCATGGTGGGGCTTGAACTCATGACACCAAGATCAAGGGTTGCATGCTCTACTGACTGAGCCAACCAGGCAACCCTAAATGAAATATTATTTTTAATTCTGGTGTCATGTGACACAACCATCAACAGTTCTGAAGCTTTCTTTTCCTTTTTTTCATTGTCTCCATTAGACCCCTTGGGAGTCCAATGGCTTAGGTCACAACATGAAACATCACGCTAATTAAACTGCTAATTAATTGGTATAAGAAATATATTGCATGAAATAGATTGCTGTATTGTACTGTCTCAATGTTTGCACTATTTCAACTTGGTAACCACTAATTTAGAACCCTTTAATCATATTCTTTAATCCAAATGTTAATCTCACATGACAAGAGCACATGAATTACTAGAGAAGCTTGGTACAAACTATGTGTTTCATTTCTTCCTAATATTGAAAATGGCTTGTTGAAAGATAAAAAGATCCTGTGTTTACAGATTCTTAATATTCATTTGAATGTAACCTTTCCTCATAAACATTTTCACAAACTTCTCCATGTGAGTATTGAGTCATTTATGTGACTAGCCATCATAGAATTTTTATTAAAAAGGCCCATGGGATAACTTAATTGTTTCCTTAACATTATCAGGGTCTTTCTGAACACAGATTTTTTTTCAATTACATGACTTTTAACAATCAAGTGTCAATTTGGGGTTCAGAAAAGGGCAGATTTTTATGTAATAAATATGCAAGGGTCTTAAAAAGTCAACCAGCAGAAAGTTAGAAGGCACTATATCCACTTGAAATGTATTATCAGGAGGTAGCCGTTTCTGATCTTTCTAGAATGCATCTACCAAATGTCTGCTTCTTTCATGAGCCTGACATATAGGGGAGAAAAAAAAAATCATCCTGACCTGCCTTTTAACAGCTAGACACAGAGAAAAGAAAAAAAAATGAGAGACCTAGGTCCCCCTCACCTGCTACTGAGACAGAATTTCCACGGAAGCAATTGGGCAGTTACAAAACAGGCTGAGCTGTACCTGGTCTCAAAATTCCAATCTCTTAAAACAGGACATGTTCATTTCCCCCCTAACATCAAGGATACAATCTAGGAAGAGACTCATTTTTAATTACATCAATCTTAACTCCTCCTTAGAAATTCACAAAAAGAAGCATAAGATGGTTATTATGGTGGTATTAACATCCATAAAAATATAGAGTAGCCAGCTCTTTCATGAAAACAAAGTAAAAATTATTGAAATGGATAGCCTAATAAAAATCTGTAATTGGCCCTGTTTCTTTTCAGATGCTTAGTTGCTAAACTGTGAAATGAAGTTAGAATATTATAACTTCTTCATGTTTTCACAAGCAATACTATGGGTTCCCAAGAACACAGGGACAATTCTGAAGTCTAGATTTTCTAGCCACAATTAATATTCACTATATATTATCCAAAACATGGTTTCAAATAGGAAAGACAACATTTTCAATGATAGTTTATTTGTTTTATCCTCTCCAATATAATTAGCCAATTGCAATGTTTAAAATGAAAGCCACTGACTTTCCAGACATTAAATATTACCCACTTCAATCCAGCCAGTATTTATTTTGTTTGTATTTCACACATTCAAATCTCATAGTTATTATAGATTACAAAGCACATTTTCTGCTTAATAAAGGACTTTGAAAATGAAGCCCTATCATATATCATAGAAAATTACTAAATATCTGCAAAGAATAGTAGCTACTTATTCATGGATGGGTTATCATAATCAACATTATCCTTAGTTTTTATGATAATCTGACAAATAATTTATCATTCTTACATTTCACAATGCTTAAGTCACTACTAATTGGGGAAAATTATACTCCCTTATAATTACAGATAAAGTGATCTTTCAAAAATTATTCTTTGACCTTTTTAAAACTTTCATCATTGGATGGTGACAGGTCTGATTTCAGCTTTCACAGTTTCCGTTCACTTGTCGATGCTTGAAGAAATGATGGCTCACAGAGCTCTAAGATTTGAATTGTAGCAGACCAGAAACTCATGAATTCCCCCGGAGAACCTGTACCCGCACTCTTTTGCTCAGTTTCATGCCATAGTATGTGAAGTATATCGAGGCTTGGAGTTATCTGTTCTGTGAGGTGCATTTTGTGTCACTTCTGACAGTGACATTGAGTTTATTTTAGCCCGTGAACATCTCAATCAGCAACAACTACACTCTATTCATATGTTGATTATAAAACAACAATAAGGAAATCAAGAGTTGCTGGCATTTACTGAGGTCTTGTCATGTCATACTCCCATCACCTGGCTAAATCTCACTTAATAATCACAACTAATTTACAACGTAGATGCTGTTACTAACTTTCAGTCACATCTGAAGAAATGGAGGCAGAGAGATGCTTGTTCAAAGGCCATTCAATTTGTAAAGTGTGCGATCCATGTTTCGAACCCAGGCAACCTGGATTCCAGATGCTGCACTCTTCAACGTTTATTTATTTTTGGGACAGAGAGAGACAGAGCATGAACGGGGGAGGGGCAGAGAGAGAGGGAGACACAGAATCGGAAACAGGCTCCAGGCTCTGAGCCGTCAGCCCAGAGCCCGACGCGGGGCTCGAACTCCCGGACCGCGAGATCGTGACCTGGCTGAAGTCGGACGCTTAACCGACTGCGCCACCCAGGCGCCCCCCAGATGCTGCACTCTTAAGGCACTCTGAGCGCCCTTCACTTAGTACATGACATTGTAATAATTAGCCTGTGTGTCTGGAATTCCCATTAGCCTGCGCGCGAGCTCTCCTTGTTCAAAGAATGCAGTTGTCTTTTGCCTCCGTCCACAGCGAAGTCTCCATTTTCAAATGATGTTTGATGCAAATATTACCTAGTAACATATTTTAAGCCTGCAAAGCAAAGTAAGTTAGAAAAGAATTTCTTCTTCCCTGTCTCCAATATGTAAAGCAGACGTCCTATCACAGATTCTACCGTTGTCCAACACTGTCTGCGAGAACGTCTGGATGCCTTTCACATTGAAGTCATGCATGCTGAATCTGCTTCACTCATGTTAACAGATGTGTGATCCGAAGAACCAAAAACTCCACCCCTGTCCCCCTGAGCAGTTCCAGAGCCTAACTTGGACCCTCAAGTTTTGGCACGAAGGATCTGTGACCTGCTGAGTGTATGTAGCCTCCGAAACCAGGCTGGCAAGACTCAGAGCCCCGCTCTATCTCCTGGTGGTCTGTACTTTTGCAAATTTGCCCAAATTCTCTGTGCCTAATCTTCCTTATCTGTGAAATGGGTGATATGACAATAATGGCATCTGCTTCATGAGGCTGGCATAAATATTAAATTGAGCAATTAACATATCATCTTTATAGAGTTGACTGTTGGTAACTCAACTAATTTATATTTATCAAAACCAGGAAATGGAATAATAGCATCCAAATAAATAAATAAGCAGAATTAACACCAAAAGCAACTACTTCAATCCTCAATAATATTTTAAAGCCTTTTTTTTTTGTATTTTAGTGAAATTTTTACTTCTGTGCATCCAATTGGCTGATGCATTCTGAACATAACTTTTCAGTTGGTAATTTCATTAACAGTTGCCCCACTGCTGCTCTTTATAATCATTTTCTTTCTTTGAACCACCTCCACCCTCCACTGCCCCTCCCCCCCTTTTTTTTTTTCAGACGGAAAGAATCAAAAGCTAATGGTAAACATTTTACTTAGAGATAATGGGTCATGGGATAGGCTTGGTAGGTGGTCTCCCATCTTTATTCTCATCTTGTAGAATAAAGAATAAACTGACAGAATTAAATTTTATTACCTAAATCAGTCCCATAAATGACCAGAAGTTCACTGAAACAAACAAAAAAAAAATGTTCAGTGTAATAAATTCTCTAAGGATCCCTGAAGATTATCCATACCACCTTTGTGATTTTGAAAGTGACACCACTTTGCAAGTTAGTATGAGCCCTCTGCCCAAAAATTGACATGTATATGCTTTCATTTTGCCTCATACTGCTTCTCTGACCTTTCCCAGTTGGAGTAGTAGCAGGAAACTAAAATAAAAGCACTGCTTTTCTGTGTGAGGCAGTTTGTGACTAAACGTTAATCCTGAAATTATAACAGTTGCAAGACTCCTCTGCTCCTTGCTTCTCCTAAGCAGAGAACGACTATGAGATGAAACAGCCTACCGCCGTAAACATCAGGGGCTAGTGTTTCCTTCTCCTCTGAACCCAACCAGGCTGATCTGAGTCCAGAAATGCCTTTGAAGTCACAGAGACCTTCATGTGCTGATCAATCCTTGGGGGGTAAAGAGCAAGAAAAACTGGTTCTGGCACTTTAATATTCGGCCAGGGAAGGCATTCAACTCAGTGCAGAACAAAAAGGTTTCCTCTGTTACAAATTGAGTGATTTTGTACTTGGGTGCCGCTTGGATCAATTAACTTAGGGAGACCTATTGATCCCAGAACATGATTATTTATACTTCGGTACATATTTCCATTAAAGTCAGACTAAGGATGGAACAGAAACAAGAGTGAGTTCGCATTTATCCTTACTCTTAAGGCATGCGGTCGGCTTTGGGTCAATTTAAGTGGAAAACAGCATGTGATTCTCTTAATACCAATGATCACTACTGAGTATTAATATAATCAGTATTAAGTGTCGTGCTGTACTGTTTCCAAGTTATCAAAACCTTAGAAGTTAAGAATTAAAATGATCTTAAAATTGTGCAATCTGAACCCATCCTTTATAGTTAAGAAATCTGAGTACCTAAAAGCTAATATATATATATATATATATATATATATATATATATATATATAGCTGTTTAGTGGCAAAGCAAAATTTGACGTCAAAACTCCTGAATCTTTTCAGGGTATTTTTCTCCTTACACCCTCGAAATTATCTCTGTCAAACTTTTTCTCTTTATCTAAAGTTGCTAAGCTCTTCACTCTCAAATTGTGGAGAATGTATTCCAAAGCCAGCAACATGAACCTATTTTAGGTCCCTTTATGTTTTAAGAGATTACTAAAATAGGAAATATTGTCATTTTATAAAGCAGTTACATTTTATTATTTTGGTCACAGAAAAATATTCGATACAATAGAATTATAGAGTTTGTAGACTTATAATTTATTATAATAGCATAAATAAAGACAAAAATCCCTGTAATAGTATAGATAGGATACCAACTTCAGTTGATTGTCACATAGAAAGAAGAGGTAAAAATTTCTACTATAAAGTTAATCAGCAAGATAAAGAGACATGAATACAAATACCAGAGAACAATAGTTTCAAAATTATTATGGCACATGGTGACTACAAAAAATATGTCTATCTGTTTTAAATATTTACTATCTTATCTATGTTAATATATGATTATTTGTAATTAATTTAGACCGAAGAAAATGGAAAAAAAAACTATAACTTTAGGCATATTAAAAAGTTATAGTTAAAACACAAATATTTCCCGAGTCTCTTCTATAAAAACAGCCATGATTCACATCCTCTGTCACTGAGTAAAAGTAACCTGAAGGAATATAATAGGACTTTCCAACTGTCCTCAAACTGATTTCACAGGAGCCTACTCTCATTATTTTGAGACATTGGTACTATCTTAATTTAAATGGCTCAATGGCAATAAATATTATAGTTAATTGGAGAGCCTTTGCAGTCAGTCTATATTCAAATTGCTTCATTTGTGAATAATTATCTTTAGTAATGACAACACGTATGAAATGGCTTAAGACAGTTTCCGCTACCTCTTTACATTCTAGGTAACAAACTAAAGTGCAAAGGTTAACCATTGAATTTTACCTGCCTCCATTTATATACGCATACACACAAATGCATCCAAATACACCCATACTCATACAAAAACGAGACTTTATACAGTATCTTCAACTGAGCAAATAACTATAATGCACAGAGGTTCTTCCTGCATGCAATTCATTCTTAACAAAATAAAAAAGCCCTCCTCTGCATACACGAATGCATAAGACCACAAATTTTAAAGGCCAGTTTGCTATTGATATAATGGCCATACATTCCTTGAACATTTACGTGGTTTACCCTAAATTCAATCAGAAATTGTGTGAAATGTCTGTGAGATACATTGCAAACTATCCTCTGCTTTTACGCCATAATGAATTATATTTCATCAAGTATCAGAATGACCTAGATTTTATTTTCTTTCCTGTCCACTCCTTTCTCACTTTACCTGACTGGCAGTAGTATTTCTTAACACCTTATTAAATAGCATTGAACAGTCTAATTTTCCCAGAATTCAGTCCTGAGGTATACATTTCCATTTTCTTTGTTGATCTAGCACAGGCTCAGGTGATTTCTACATAATGCATCCAATTAGTTCAAGCAAGGCAAATGAAATCACATCTATACTAATCTCCACATTATTAACTATAAACAGGAACAGGATGTGTCTCCACTCTTTGCTTCAGTCCATTCAAGTGCAAACCAAAAGAAAAAGGATTTCCTGTTCTTCTTTTCACACTCCTGAGTATGACGATATTTGATTCTGTTTCTCCACAGTAATTGATAAGAGTGCAAAACCTCTCTCACATCCCTCCTTTATTCCATATTGAGAGCTTGATTTTTTTTTCAGTTTGTTTGCTAAGTATAGTTTGATTCCTTTTTGCAGAGATTTTATTTTAAGTCCATTTTGCGTTTTCTTCACAATCAGAGCTTCATTTTAATCAGATAGTGGTCCTGCCCCTTGGGAATCGATTTCTTTTTGCACAAGACAATTCAGGTCTATTAAGATCCAACACACTGAGTTGGAACATTACATGTATTTCACTTACGAGCACATACATTCATTTTACACGATTCCTCAATGTGGCCAGGGGGGTTCGTGGTCTGCACTGTATCCACCTACAAAAAATACAAAAATATATGTCTGCTTTACAGCAATGTGAGTAGGGTTTTGCCAGCCTAGTTCCAAAGCTTGGGTGCACATCTTGGCTGATAGTATTCTTTTCTTCCTTAAGATGTATTTGCAGTGGCCAGAACCTCTTTCAGAAGTCAGAGAGATATAACAGTTCCCTACAATTAACAACCCTGGGGCATCTAAATCAATACTGCTGGTTAATCTCAAGGATGCTATCTCTGACAAGAGATATTTGCATGGTAAAAGAAACATTGAATTAATTGTGTTTCAGGCTTCAAGCTTTTCAAGGCTATGAAATGTCACCAGAAGAGGGGTGGAGGGGGAGGGGGGGGATGCTGGCTTTGTTTATACTACAAATACAAAGAATGAAATGGTAATTTTGTTGTCACAGTTTTTACAATTTACAAGTCCCTAAGATCTCAGAGATGTGCTCTTGATCTGATTGTTCACACCATTCAAAGTAGCTCTCTTGTCTTTAAAAACAATCCTTAGATAGCTGTCTCTTTACAGAAATCTGAGCAATTTACATGCTATCAACAAATGGCCTGCTGATCTCAGGTCAGGGATGGATAACTCTCCCTTCAAAGTCATGACCCTAAAAGGGCAATGTTTTCCAACTTTGTATCTACTTTGCACAAATAAAGTGATGGTAATATCCCTTCAAAATATTTTGCTAATGTCAGTTTTAAATAGTGTTAATTTTTTCTCTGAACTTGCTACTGACCAAGTGGCTGATTTCTGCTCTCAGTGCCAGAAGGTACACAGAGTATCGTCTTCTAGTTTGATAGCACAATTGATGTTAGTAAAACATTTAGTAAGTTTGAACATCGCCAAAAAAATAATAAATCACCTCCATAGAATAGAATGCTACAGTTCACTACCAGAAGTATTTATCTTTAAGACTTAGAATCAGAAAAGAGAAATAAATATTCCACTCAATTTCCAAAGTAACGATGCATCAGCACACGAGAATCGAAGTTAGAAAAGAAGTAAATGATTTATACCACTGAATAATTGACCAATTCATTTTTGAAAGTAATTGGTGTAAAAACAAGTAATGTCTAATGTTGAAATTAATTATTCATATTCAAGGACAGAAAATGTTTAAGCATTGCTCTAATCACAGATTATCAATATTAGCTGTATAAATTTAAGCAGCTTTAAAATGTCTTAATTTTTGAATTAGTTGTTATCTTTTCCTAGAAATAAAAAGAATATTTTTTTTCTTTCTGAAGCAGCTCTAACCATTACCATAACTTGGGAAATTTGTCCAATTACACAAGCAGCTTGCATCTATGAAGGCATCACTGATAAGTGCATCTTCCTAATTTAAATTGTATGTTTAAGATGAACATAGTTTGTCTTATTTTACACAAACTATATGACTGCACATTTCATTTCAAAACTGCCTGGACACAAGTGAAAGCTCAACATTTGCAAGTTTCAGATATTGTTTTCCTATTCCCAAATCAACTGCAACAATATAGCTGTAATGCATGCCAAGACATTAGACCTTCCTGTTATGGGCTCTTACTGTATGTGATACGTTGCCATAGACTTTATCAAATATTTAACTACTCTTGTGAAGTTACTCATTTAAGCCTTATATCCCGAACGAGGCTACAATGAGCTCCCTGAAGGCAAATGCCATGTCCATTCTGTTTATTGCTACAGTCTCCGTGTTGGCACCTGGTCGGCCTTCAGTGAAAATCGATTTAATGAATGAACGCATGTTTGAGAATAACCAATAAAGGAAATCATATTATTTGTCATAGCACAGTATTACTATTGCCTAATCCAGATATTTTGAAGTCATATAGCTATCTTTGACTTTCGATTATTTGTCGTATGATAGATTATGGCACAGATCTTTCTTGAATTGCAGTAAATGCTTTTTTTATTTTAATAGCATATTATTTCTCCCCCTTTTCTCCCCTCTGTAATACTGTCTTAAATTATGTGTCTAAAATTTCTAAAATTTCACTACCATCTCTTTTTAATCTATCCCATATAATAGTCACTCTTTTCTCTAAGGAAATACACTATGCAAAATTGCCCACAAGGTTTTTAATAAATGAGTAAACAATTAAAATAATCACAACAAACATAGGAAATCAGAGGTGTCAAATGTTTCATTTTCTATTTACAAGACCTGGCGTACTTTTAACTTAAAAGCACACCCAAAAAATAAAATGCATCGAAGTAATAAATTCACCATACTGCCATGGAGCCCAATGAAATCTCCATATTAAAATGATATTGAAGAATGACACTCCATTTCATAAAGTCATTCCTAAATTTCATTTCATAAATTAACTATGAATGAGCAGGTTTCGTGTTTTTGTGGTTTTAAGTTTTGAGCCCCTGCACAAATGCATCTGTGCACTAACATTCACCTGTCACTGAAGCCAAGAAAAATGGATTCTTCCCTTAGCATTAAAGATTAATGTTTAAAAGCAAAAGTGCATACCTCAGATAGCTTATTGAGTTCATGGAGAACTACTTAGGAATCACCACTTTGAAAACTGTCATTGGCGAGGGCCAGGGTAAAAATGGAGGTCACCAGGATGTGTTTGTTTTGATTTGAATCAGCTAATTAAAATGGCCCTGGAAGCAATTTTCAGATCACTGCCACTGAGGAGATAGGCTCTGGTAAATCCAACCAAACCAATCTTTCAGTCAGGTCCAATTCAGTTGAAGTTGTATAGACAAGCCTTTGTCTCTGCCTCTCAGCCTTGCTCCTCAATTTGTTCTAAATCTCAGTCAATATGTCTCTCTCTGTCTCTCTGTATCTTTCTCTCTGTCTCTCTCTCTGCCTCTCTGTCTCTCTGTCTCTCTCTCTCTCTCACACACACACACACACACACACACACAGAATGAGATGAAACCAAGTCATTCTGGAACACTTTCTACAAGACCATCTCTATATCTCACTCAGTTTCCATTTCCTGACCAAAGAGACTGAAATAGGCTGGGAATTTAATTAATGAAATTTATCCATAAAAAGTTAACTTATAAAACCAAAGTTCTTCTTATCCAGACTTCCCAATAGCTGGTGAGTAGTGCTAAGAGAAGGAAAGTGAATGATGGAGACAGTAAGAATAGGATTCAGGTTCAGGTACAAGAATATACTGAACATTCACACATAGGAACAGAAATGTCCTTATATTGGTTGGGGCGCCTGGGTGACTCAGTCAGTTAAGCATCCAACTTCAGCTCAGGTCATGATCTCCTGGTCCTCGAGTTTGAGCCCTGTGTCAGGCTCTGTGCTGACAGCTCAGAGCCTGGAGCCTGCTTTGGATTCTGTGTCTCCCTCTTTGTGCCCTTGCCCCACTCATACTCTGTCTTTCTTTCTCAAAAATAAATGTTAAAGAATTTTTTTTAAAGAAATGTCCTTATTAGGTCTAAAAACAACAACAAACACTTTAAAACCATAAATTAAGAAATATATATCTGGGGGGCACCTGGGTGGCTCAGTCAGTTAAGCGTCCCACTCTTGGTTTCAGCTCAGGTCATGATCTCACGGTTCCTGAGATCGAGTCCCACATCAGGCTCTGTGCTGACAGCGTGGAGTCTGCTTGAGATTCTCTCTCTCCCTCTCTCTGCCCTCCACCCCCACTCTCTCTCTCTCGAAATAAATAAAATTAATTTTTTTAAAAAGAAATATTTATTTTGAAAGGAATATGTGTCTATTTTTCTACTTATTTTTATTAGGTATGCTTCAAACCTAAATCATGCACCTATGTAATTGGTGTAGATTAGGTACAAGTATCTGTTGAATGTGTTTTCATATAATTGGCAATATGTAAAAGATCTATGAATATTCATTATTTTGTCCTTCACTGACACTCAAATCTAGGGAAAAGGAAAAGGTGTCATATGAAAAGCAGATATTTTTCCATAGCATAGAAAATTAAATTGATGGTAATTTCTACAATCCAGGAACAGGAAATTGATGTTCATATTTTAGAGCATAAACGTATAATACAGAAGCTAAACCAGGGCAGAGTCACCTATCAATACTGAAAGTTTATCTGTTACTTTTTAAAAAATATTGGAAAATCATCTGAAGTGTAAAATGAGACATCAGGCAAACATGGGGTTTGGTGAATGAAAGACTATAAGGAGGACAATTCTGGGTGGTATTTTCATCTTTTACTTCCTTTTTATTTTTATTTTTTTATTTACTTTTTAAAAATGCTTATTTATTTTTAAGAGAAAGAGACAGAAAGAGCCTGCAAGCAGGAGAGGGACAGAGAGAGAGAGAGAGAGAGAGAGAGGAGAGAGAGAGAATCCCAAGCAGATTCTGCACTGTCAGCACAGAGCCCGTCATGGGGCTCGAACTCACAAACTGTGAGATCACGACCTGAGCCAAAATCAAGAGTCAGACTCTCCACGAACTGAGCCACCCTACTTCCTTTTTTTAAGTGATGCATCCCAAACCATAAATTAGAATAATTATTAGTTACTGCCACACCTGTATAGATGTTTATTACAAAATAACACTTTAATAATTTTACCTCGCAAATCCCTTGTGAAGTGGAAACTACATTTTGTTCATTTTACATATGAAAGAATTGAAGCTCAGAGAGCTTAATCTTCCTACAGAACATCGCACAAAAAAGAATCAGGGTCCCAAAACAAGACTTTTGGCTTCTAGCCAAATGTTTTTCCCTGCATTATCTTTCTTCATGATTATTTTTTATCTGACTTTGAATCTTTTAAAAATAAACAGAGAAGTTATAACTGCAAATGTCTCCATTTTTGCCATGTTTTAAGGCATAATAAACAAACTTAGGCAAGTTTCCTAAAGTATGTATTTATCATACTCAGGATTCTATCATAACTGTTTAAATTCATGAACACATAACAAAGTTCAACATACACAAAAGTTGTCTACGTTGCCAACAACAGGAAAAGACAAATAAGGCAAATTCTATCCAATCAAAGACAGGGAGGCCTCATTTACATGTGAAAGTGCACACACACACACACACACACACACACAGAGACCATTTGCTAGCACTGTTTGAACTAGGTGCTTAAGAAAAGAAGCCTTTTAGATTGTAAGTCAACCACTGAACTGGCCATGGAAGGAAAGGAAATAGATAATATCATACCAATTCCTCATCATAAGTACTGTGCCCTGACTTCAAAAAAAAAAAAAAATGAATGATTTAGGCCCTAACAAAAGAATGCCTTAGGTTGGACAGCCAAGCAATCAATATTTATTGACAGACTGACTGTTACAATCATGGAATCTCAGAGTTAGGAAGAATGACAAAGGTGATAGAGCCCGATCATGTAAGAAGCATTGCAGAAGACATGGAGAGAAATACAAAGCAACATCAACCAGTCTTGGTTCTGGGGAAGTTTTTATTTATCTTTTGAAGAGATATACAAACACACACATATAAAAGACTACTAACAGTGGGGAGGAAAGGAGAAGAACCAAGTAGGCGAAACTAGGAGAGCTCCAAAGAGTGAGAAGAGACCATGGTGAGGGTCGTAGGCTGTGTGCTTGCTGACTAATGGGATCTAAGTTGAGTCTTAGAGGAAGGGTAAGCTTAAGATCTATGGAAATGAGGGGAAACTGCACAAGAAGAGGGAAAACCATGAGGCAGATGCAAGGTGAGGTCGGGAGACGGTGAGCTGATTCCCCTACCTAAACCAGACATTTCTATAATTCCACTCAACTCAATCATGACGTACTTTCTCTACTTTCTCTCCTTAGAGCAAGTCTTCATGTAGAAAGAACCAATGGAATAATTACAAAAACAATAACAAAACCCTCTGGCCCATCCTAAATTAGAAATACACAGACAAAAGAAAATTGTAAGGAAGAGAAAATACATTTATCCTGCTGTCCTGCAAAACTCGCCTGTAAGTGAATCCACACGGTTTAAACCCATGTTGTTCCCGGGTCGATTGTATTAACATTTTCTAAAACCAATATAGAAATATACTTATTTTTTAAAACACTGATTGTCTTTTGGGGGTGGAGTTTATAGCAGACTTCTACATTCTAAGACACCCATTTCTATACTTAAATTGTTATAACAATGGTGTACTACTTCAGCAATCAAAAAAGAAAAAACGTAATTAAAAAATATATAAACAGGGGTGCCTGGGTGATTCAGTCAATTAAACGTCCGACTCTTGATTTCAGCTCAGATCGTAATCTCACAGTTTGTGGGTTTGAGCCCCAAACTGGGCTCCGTGCTGGCAGTGCTGAGCCTGCTTGGAATTCTCTCTCTCTGCCCCTCCCCCACTTGCACTTGCTCTCACTCTCTCAAAATAAAATAAATTTTAAATGAATAAATAAATACATAGAAATTAGGGTGAATTGTGAGTGGCAAAAGGTCTCAGGGAGGAAAAGCCAATGTATATTGCCTGCAAAGATGTCTTCTTTATAAAAGCCTCATGCTAGCATTTTAGAAATAGTTATACCATCTGATAAAAGAATGAAGACTATGCTTGACTTTACCCACTAAAGAAAATGACAATTCAGGTAATTTTTAACTCAATAACTAAACCTCTGACTGTAAATGCAAATTAACTGCATTAAAATAAATATAATTTATGTATTCCAAACTTTAGATGAAAGGTTCATTCATAGGATCAAATGTAAAAAAGGAAATAAAATCCCTTAGTTCATTGAAAAGAAAAAAAAGAAATACACAAATTAAGTTACCTGTCAAAAGCCAGAGTATGAAATTAAAACAACTGTTTGTTAAAACTCATTAAGTGTTTGGGGATTCTTGTTCTAGAACAGCGTATTCTTAAATGTTAAATCACACGTGCCTTAATTCATAATTTTATTTTTTCTCGTTTTTCTTCCAGATAAATATTTTTTTTAATTTTTTTTCAACGTTTTTTATTTATTTTGGGACAGAGAGAGACAGAGCATGAACGGGGGAGGGGCAGAGAGAGAGGGAGACACAGAATCGGAAACAGGCTCCAGGCTCTGAGCCATCAGCCCAGAGCCTGACGCGGGGCTCTAACTCACGGACCGTGAGATCGTGACCTGGCTGAAGTCGGACGCTTAACCGACTGCGCCACCCAGGCGCCCCCCAGATAAATATTTTAAAGAAACATTTTTTTTTCTAAATCAGGGAGTGACAGAACTCAATATACAGGCAAAAGCACTAACGCGGATCCCAGCTCTCCAGTTCCAACTACACCTGGCCAAAGCTGAGCACTAATGCATTTCCATTCTTAAAGCCCAATAAAAATATAAACTGATGCAAACTTAACCATCCTCATTATTGTCTTCAGAAGGCAATATTGGCCACCTTGGGAAACAAAAGCGGGAGTGGCTACTATTCATGTGCCAAAGCGCAAAGCTGCTCCGACAGGGACTAGATGTTAAAGAGAAGATGAAGTGAATCATAGCAAGCTTGGCTGTTGTTTAATGCCACTGAAATTGCAATCGTGTGCCCGAAAAATTGAGAGCTACTTGGGAGATCTTTAAACACCCATAGAAAGGGGTAGAAGGGAGTCAAAATGTTTCCAGGTGATGTATAAACTCACTAAGAGTTTGATCCACTAACAAGGGAATGAAGCAAAATGTCCAGGGAGTTAATTGAGTCTTGAAACAATAAATGTGAGATAGGACAAACTTACAAAATCCAGCCATCCAGTTTCCTGCTTATGAAAGCGATGTTGGAAGTGTTAAGAATTGGTACAGTGATCGTGTGGTCCTTTCGTTAATAACAGATGAATTTCTAAGTTGCATATAATTATCTTTCAATGTTACTTCTGGTTGACCAGCTTCAAAAATGTATGCTTTACCGATAGTGAGGAATTTCTAGAAATGTTTTCATAAATACTTTTGTAACTACTGTGGCACCAATGTAAGGATTGCCATGATCATGCTCAAACACTGACTTTGAGTACACAGAAAGACATTGCATTAATAATTATTGACGAAATGTAATTGCAGAGATAAGGAAGTCACCTAGAATCACCTCCTACCAAACTGCATTTTGCCAGTGATCATACGGATGCCCTGAGGGGTGACAACATATATTCAGTATCACGCTGCAGGCCTAGGATTAAACTAAATGCCCCAACTCCCAATTCAGTGGTTTATTTCTATTTAAATTATGGAAATTACAACTCAAGAAAAGGTCAAAGATTTTGGGATGAGATTATTTAACGAAGACACAGTAGCTCTAATTCCACTACACACGCCAGTTGTGAAATGCAGAGAAGATCCATCAACTACAAAAGACAACATTTTAATTTACCGTACACTTCACATTCGTAACGACAGTGGGTTCATCAAAGAAAGAATGGACGGCAATGCAAAACATACAACAAAATACTTTCAATACCAAAACAAAATTCTTTGTAATATAAACATGTCTCCGCGCGCTAAATTTGCAGAATCTCTTTTTATTTTGAAGAATTTGGAAAATCCTAAGAAATTAATAAAAATCGAGCCAAGCTGGTTTTATAGCTAACTTTCAGAATTTTGGGGGGGAGGGGGAGGGTGGTCCCAATTCATATCATATAGAACTTTTGTAATATGCCTTGTATGAAAAGGACAGTAAATCTTACTCTTTAAAATAGGTCACAAGTCTTAAAGCACTTAATCAAAAACCAATATGGTGTTTCTTAACAGAATAAAAAAAAAAAGATTATTTGCTTCTCTTTTGCTCCTTTGTCTTATAAGTGCAGTGTGATGTATTAGTTTAATTAAAGTCTACCAAATTATCATAAGGATTTTATGTGCTGCAAATAATTGGCTTTTTGTTCTCTGCTCACTTTTTGTTAATGGAAGCAGAACATTTTTTTTATGATACTTAGTGTAAGATACCAGAAAACTACAGGGAAGAAAGGCAAACGAAGTGCCTAATGAAGTGACCTTTGTCATCTTGGACATGAAATAAAATGAAGCCTGCACTAATGCAATGAAAATAAGTCAACGTTTCCAAAGAGTTAAGAGGATAGGTAATATTCTGGCTCAGAGCCAAACCTTACCAAGAATCCTACCATATATAAAAATGACAATCCCATTAACATGAAAAACTGATAGGCCCTAAAATGAAGTAAAATGTATAAATAGATCATGTTGTAAGATTTTTTTTTCTTTTTTTTAGTGTAAAGCATAATGAATCAATCTTTTTTATGGGACAGATTTAGGTGAAATAATCCAGACAAAGTACACTACCAGTTATCTCCTTGATAAGAGACAAATTAAGCACACAGTGAACAGGAATTAATGAATATGTCATATTAAGTGAAAGTGGTTTCAGGACATAACAGTCCTAACATAACCCCTTTTGCCAAAAGTGAGTTGAAACGAATTATAACTGAAATATACATTCATTTACATAGCAGAACAAAAACAGAACAACCTGTGAACATTCAGTCAGTTCACTGAGTAATTGTGGAATGTGAAAGACAGAAATTACCAGCGATTTTCTTATTATATAATCCCCAAAGCATATTACAGACTGTGCATAGGACATATGAGAAAAGGAACAGTGCTTCTTTGGTTAAATAATAATTTAAAATGTGATCGCTATTCATTTAAGACGGTCCTAAAAGAAACATAATCTATATAGTGTAGACTTCTGGAAAATTTGAGCTTAACTATCTGAATCACTTTTTTTTAAGTTTATTTATCTTGGAAGGGGAGAGGAGGGGCAGAGAGAGAGAGAGAGAGAGAGAGAGAGAGGGAGAATCCTGAGCATACTCTGAATTGTCAGCTCAGAGCCTGATGCAGGGCTTGAACTCACGAACTGTGAGATCATGACCTGACCCAAAACCAAGAGCCGGACACTTAAAGCGACTGAGCCACCCAGGCGCCCCAGTGATAACACTGTTCTCAAAAATAGGCCTTGTCAAACTTGCTATACCTTTTCAAATATGCCCACCATTTTTCAGGTAGAGAATATTATCACATTTTTTATATATCCATAAAAAGTTAAGCATCTAATCTTAGGTTTATTGAAACCCTTCCTCTGTTTTACTTGCTTGCTCTCTATTACACACACACACGCACACACACACACACACACACACACACACCAAAATAATAATTATATCATTACATTTCTGAAGAACCTCCAATAGTGTAAGTAACGCTATACTCAGATGGTGTTAAGCCTGTAAATTTTCCTCTCTTCTTAAAGGCAGTCCTTGTGAAATCTCATTGATTGCAAAACATGCCAAACTCATCATTAGGCCAAGAAAATGATAGTCTTCCCAACTCATGATACATTTTTTGAAGATACTTCTCTCATTGGTTCTCTCTAAAGAAATAACTCCTAGGAAGGGCTTCCTCCTTGAGTGCACATGTATGTTTCGAACAGATACACTTGATTTACTCCATTTGTTTTAAGCCAAAGAGTGAAAGGGAATCTTTGACAAAACTGTCATCTTTAAACCACGGTGATATTTCATTTTCCCCTCTGCACTATTTAGATTGCCTGGAACTGAAATGTTTCCAGCCGCTCCTATGTCCAATTTTTCAAAGCTGTCACTTCCTAGCAAATCTGCTTAAGCAAAATACTTATGTTGTTAGAAAACAGAACAAACATGCATTATAAAATACATTTCATTCTTTTTTTGCAGGTCAAAGTCTTCCTCAAGAATGGGAACTTGGAAGAACATGTGGAAATAAATTAAAAAATGACTGTGATGGATTGGCTTAAGTCAATGAATCTGGTGCACTTCTGATTAGTTTCCACAGATACACTTGGACTTAACTCAGTAGAGTTTTCCACACAATAATCTTATAATCAAAATGTTATTTTCAATGCACTCACTAAAGGTCATTAAATTGAAAAAGAAAAAAAAATCCAGAGGAAAATGAGACATTGAAAGATGACCATGGTTACTCTTCCTCAGTCCATGTCTGTAGCACCTATTATAATGTACTTGTCAACATTCTCCGTCCCGGAGGGTAACAAAAAATCACCAAGTGTTACACTTATAGACCTCTAGCTTTTCTGAATTATGAGGATCATATCCCACAGTACCTGACTAAATAAAAGCATAGCGGAAACAAAATGCCAAATAATGATTAAGCAGCTTCCAAAATGTGAGAAGAAATATGTTTTTAAAAGATTCAGTCATACTGACTTGAAATATTCCTCAATATTCTCAACAGAGAGCAGACTTTCTGGATACACACATATACACATCCTCCTAATTGTGTATATGTAGATATGCAGCGTATATATGTATCACACGTGAAACTTTTTTTTTTCCCATGTGTGCATGATTACACAATTCTGGCTTAAATCTCCCCAAGTTTCTGCAATAAAAATTACCTAAGAGTTACAATTCCTTCCATTACTTTAAGAAGCTAGTCGTGTCTCAGCAAAAGCCAAGACTGCTTATGGGCTACAATCTGAAACCCAGTTCTCTCTTGTCACCTTAACACTATATCTGACACCCTTTAACACCACAAAATCAATACCCTGGAATGTCATGGTTCTCTGATGGCCCACAAAGTCAAAGCATAATCAATTTCAACTTCCTTACTGGACAGAAATAGACTTAGACAAATAAAAAAAAAGATTTCATTCAAGTTAAATTCAATAAAACAAAGGACTAAAGGTAGAGAGAGTCAAAGTTGTTAGAATTCAGTCCAATGCATTTAAACTGAAATCTAGATCCAGTTTTAAATCTAACTAAATTTCACATTCAGCCAAAAGGTATGTATCAAAAATTCGAACAAGCCTAGAACCTGCTCCAATCCCCGGATTAAGAAATACTGCCAATTAATTATCTGTGCGTATGTGTGTGCCTTTGCTTCATTGCATTAATAAGCAGTAGCGAGAGGATGGTATCTGAGTTCTTTATTGTGTTTCCCTACAAAAGAGGATAATTTTTGGCTTCACTGTTCAGGAAGAGCAGGAATCTTGTCTTTCTTACCATAAGCTATGTATCATGTCCCTAGAACAGACCATTTAGGGTTTACAAAGAGTATGCCCTTAACATATATTGAATTAGTGTATGGAAATCAATGCATGCATTAAATATAATCTGGTACCTAAACTCTACTGAGGGCAAAACGTTCTTCTTTCTTGTTAACAGCTGAAGCCATGGCTTCTATATTGCCCAGCACATAGCAGGGACTCAGTAAACATCTGCTGATTTGAATGAATAAAGAATGCCTCCTCTTTTCTTAGTCACTTTCTAGTACTCTGTGGAATTGAAAGTATAGAGTGTGGACTTCAAAAGTGTTTTTCCTATAATGAATGAATGAGTAAATAAATGAATAATTGTAATTTAAATATATATTTAAATAATTTATTAAATAAATATTTAATTAAAAAAATATATGTGGTTTTACTTTGCTCCCAAATTTTGATTTAAATACAAACACTTATTATTTAGTCATGCTTAGGAAAGCCAGGCCTGAGAGTCAGGAGACATGGAGTGCAGTTCAGGTTCGCTAAGTTCCTATGGAACTTTGCCTCTCCAGACCTCTCTAGTCACATCTATAAAATGTAAAGGAGGGATTTGGAGAGAACACGGTGGTCCTCAGGTGTCCTCTTGGGAATATGTAGGTATATACCCTCTTGGGTATGTGCAGAGATACGAGTTCAAAAGAAATCAATGAAAGAGGCTCTACAGGTCAGAGAAAAGCTGGAAAGCAATCTTATTAAGAGAGTTAAAAGAAACTGGAGTTATTCAATTGAGCAAAGAAAATGCTGAAATGCCTAAGTGAAGTAAACCTTTGTCGGAGGTCTTACAGGCGCGTGGTCCCAAGTTAGTCCAGGTCCCAAGTCCCTGAGTTACTCCTTCCAGTCCCGCTAAGGCAGACAGCAGAGGTTAGCTCACTCCCTTGTCTTCCTAGGCTATTGCTACCAAAAGTAAAAAGAAAAACACGCCCCCATCTGGCTTTCTCCTAGGGGAAGGGATGTGACAAAATTCTGGCCAATAAGATATAGCGAAAAGTCTTTGTGGAGGGAACCTCTCAGGATAAAAAGGAAAGGTGGTCACGGAAAGTTTCTCCTTTTTCTTTTTGTTCCTCTTCCTTCTCCCTGCCTGAAACGGGGACAGAGGGGCTTAGAGGGGCAGCATCCAATTTGGGAATAGGAGAAGGAATACCCAAACCTGAGGACAGTGGAGCAGGAGGGAAGCTCACTAAAACTTGCTGCCTAATGACTTCCTGAATCTTATTATAAGGAAAAAGTAAGCCCCTCTTTTAACTATGGTTAATGTTTTACCAATTACTTGCAGCTAAATGCATTAATAAGTGACATATCTGCTAAGGGAGAAAACGGAGAGAAGGATTAGAAAAAACGAATAAAGGGGTGCCTGGGTGGCTCAGTTGGATAAGTGTCTGACTTCAACTCAGGTCATGATCTCAGGGTTTGTGAGCTCGAGCCCCACATCGGGCTCTGTGCTGACAGCTCGGAGCCCGGAGCCTGCTTCCGATTCTGTGTCTCCCTCTCTCTCTGCCCCTTCCCTGCTCACGCTCTGTCTCTCTCTGTCTCTCAAAACTAATAAAAAGTAAACATGAAAGAATTGAAAAAAAAAAAACAGAATAAAAATAAGAAAAAAAGTATGATTGCAAGGTCCCTTGTACTTGTAAGTTCCTTGATACTATTAGGTATCTAATACAGGACTGTGGGTATCCTTGGTCTGATCACCCACCATGGTTCACAAAATTTTATATCACTGACACCATGCAGAAGGGAGGCAGTTTTTCAGTGTAAGAAGCTCTAAATCAAGAATCAGAAGACATGAATGTTAATTCTGGCTCTGTCACTTAATAACGCACTTAACTTTCAACAAGAGTTTCTTCAATATGAAATCAAAATCATAACATGTAGCTGATAGGGAGGTTGTTAGGATTAACAATATAATGTGTACAGAAACAGTCTCAAGTGTCCAGTGCTTTACCAGTAGCTATTTATATGAAATAACGTTGCTAAAACACTTAGGTTTAGGTTCTGGAACACAGTGAATGCTTATTTATTATTATCACTGTTGTTATTATTTGACAGCGTCTGCCCATATTATCTTCTTTTCTAGAATATCATGCGACAGGGGTCGACCCTAAGCATACTCCTTTTGCCTCATGACCCATGTCTCGGGATCATGGCTGATTGAAATAAGATTCAAATCTTAACCCTGATGGAGTTAGATTTTCTCTCTCTGGCATTTGAAACTGGTACCCAGAAAAAGTACCAGTCTTGTAGGCAGATGGAAATGTAGTTAGCTATACTCAAGAAGTATGGAGTTATCAGCCATAATTGACCTTGGAGAGCAGAAAAAGTAAAAAGATCATCTCCAAAGCAGGAAGAAAAAGCGGACGCACAGATATAAGAGAGGCAGGGTCGGTGAGAGAAAGCAGGTGCTGGTGAAGTTTAATGTCCAATCCAGCTCTGAAGACTGAGTTCCATGCTAACATAATA
Source organism: Lynx rufus (assembly GCF_022079265.1). Classification (NCBI taxonomy): domain Eukaryota; kingdom Metazoa; phylum Chordata; class Mammalia; order Carnivora; family Felidae; genus Lynx; species Lynx rufus. Next base: position 22,125,365 of record NW_025814845.1, on the reverse strand, counting down.
TATCTTGAGTTAATTTCTTTTGCAGGCAAAGAGTTGCTAACTAAATAAATATATTTGTTTTGGTTTTAGCATTGAACTGTTACTTAGTTATAAAAAATCTGAACCTGTGAAAGTTTTATCAGGCCATAGATAATTCCTTTCTGTTTTACGTTACCTCTATGATTTTCACTTAACAAGACATAGAGAATCCAAAACAAAGAGTACTTCCCGATTTATTTATGATTCCTAATGGCTGCAACCATTAAAGAAAATATGAGATTAGTTAAAGTCCCGAAGCTACAAAATATTTTTAAGCCGTGTGTCTTCTTGCAAGGTAAATCAAATGAAAATCATAGTTATAAATACAACTTTCCACTTTTCTCTCCTGTGAATAGCAAAGAGCCTGAGGAAGAAAATACAGATTTTAGGCACCGGGAAATGGAACTGACCCATTTCTAAACCTCCCTGATTATTTAGTGAATGCTAAGATCCTCCGAGTACATCATGGTACCCAAGCTCTAGAATCGAAGTATGGGTTTTCTGAAGGTGGGTACAGCCAAATTGCCAAAAGCTTTTGGATGGAGTCCCAGAATGCGAGGCTTTACGTGTACGGTCTTGTTTTGTTTCGTTGACAATGAAGAGAAACTCTTGAGTTTCACTCTAATCCTGGTTTCGCAATCACCCTTTTTCAGACGTAAGACTGTTCCAATATGGTCGGTTTTATGTAGGACAAAATTATAAATTGGTTCAAAATGAGAAGTACAGATTAATATAAGAAATGTAGGGGAATATTTCTATCTGGTGAGAATAAACAGATCAAATAACGCATGTGTGCTGTTTAAGACGTTCGGGTAACTTATTTTGCCAATGAAACATAAGCTTTCAGTGGAAAGAAGATTTATGACATGACCTTCCAGAACAGAGAAGACCCATATTTAGAGTGTTTACACCCAGTTTAAATTGTCACAGCTTAGATCTAAGCCACCTGATCATTTTTGGAATTCAGTGGGGAAAAAAAATAGTGATATAGGGGTGCCTGGGTGGCTCAGTTGGTTAGGTGTCTGACTTCAACTCAGGTCATGATCTCACAGTCTGTGGGTTCGAGCCCGGTGTCAGCCTCTGTGCTGACAGCTCAGAGCCTGGAGCCCGCTTTGAATTCTGTGTCTCCCTGTCTCTTTGCCCCTCCTTTGCTTGTGCTCTATGTCTCTGTCTCAAAAATAAATAAACATTAAAAAATTTTAAAAGTGGTGATATAAAGTAAGTTTATAAGCTTATATCTTGCATAGCTTCTTTAACAATCAGTCTTGAAGTGTACACGGATTGTTTTTTAAAGACGAATGATAAATTGTTTGTTTTATTTTCCCTCAAAATTTGCTTCATTGTATCATTTCAGCAATAACTGATGGAATCTTGTCATAATTATTAAATAAATTGTCTTCAATTTTCCAATTTCATTCTTAGGCATTTAATTTTGACAGGCTTCTAATTTCCAATGATCTGAAGCACAGATTATAACTGTAATTATAACTTCTATGCTAGAAAGGTAGTTAACATGATGCAATTAGTATTCATGGGGAGGATGCATCTATAAAGAAAGAAAAGTGGTATATGTGATCACTTAGCCCTATATTCCCACCTGAGTTTCATATTTTCCCTCCGATTTACTTTACCCCAGTTTCCCTAACAAAACATGGGTAACAAGGCTAAGACGGTCAGTGCTATTTCTAACCGTTAAGAAGCAGAAGTCATAAACCAGTCTCAAATCATAATCCCATAACGAAAGAAATCTGCCAAAATACATGAAAACAAGAATGATTTATTTCTTGAAAGAAAAGAAAACCCAATGGGCTATTTCAAACAAGGACAGGTGGAATTTCGTGCACTAGCAGTATCTGTGGGATCTACTTTTAGAACAGAGACTCCTCGTTTGAAAACAGCGTGAAAAGATACTCATCCGCAAGAGGAGGAAGCCCTTCATGGTCCTCTAATCAGAGCATCGTGCCCTTATATCATCTGCCCTTTCATCTTTCAACTCAGAATATCTCCCAAGCCTACTCCAGTGACCGACCACTATCTGTGCAGCACTCTTCATAAATTCAGTGGGTGTTTTGCAGAAACAAAGCCTGCAGGATTGGGCCTTTCGGACTAAATTTTACCTGCATAATCAAGGGTATAGCTGGAAATGCCCATTAATGGTACAAAGCACAAATGATAAAACATCAGCTATAGAAATGCCCTTTATGGACTAAAAACATCCCCTAGGTAATCTATTCCTGACTTTGCAGGATAGCTCACCAGAATATTCACCATCAAAGCCATCCAAATAAATTCTTGCCGAAAAGTAAATGCTGCGTGAAAAGTGACCTCTTGGCTAAAGAGGAGTAGGGAAGAAGAAAGCAAAGGAAAAAAAAGTCATTAGATATTTAAGTAATCTCATTTTATAGTTATTAAACTTTAAAGCACACAAAGCCTGCAACATGGTAGATCGCAATGCGTTAAGATCCTCAAAACGGGACAGACAGCAGATAAAAGGGCCCTAATGAGCATGATGGAGTATGTCTCAAAACAGAAACGTCTCAAAATTCAGAATTAAGAAATAACAGCAAGCACAGCTAATGGGAAAACACACCCAGGGAGAAATTTCATTGTGAGTCGAGACCTGGGAAGGCAAGTCTTAAAGCCAAATGGAGGCTTATGAGGCAAATACACGCATGCCAGGCAGGCAGTGAAAAAAAAAAAAAAAAAAAAAAAAAACCTTGAAAGAAGATCAACACAGATGGGAATGAGCTAGCTGACTTGCAGGAAGCCATGCGGAGTGACAGCTCCGCAGTGTCTCCACACCTGATCTGGCAGCGGGGGCCTAAGGGGCAATGCTGCAGCCAAGTCAGCGGGGGTCCCCGGGCAGATGTGGCTCCGCACTGGAGGCTGTCGGCCTGGCCGGGGCGGGGGTGGGGGGTGGGGGGTGGGGGCCCGGTGCCCAGGAGCACGTGGGGTCTCAAAACTACATAAAAATTAAAACTCGCTACTGGACTCACAGTTACTTAACTGGATGCAAATTCTACTTCAATGTCGGGGGAAATTTATCAGGAAGGAAATGTCTGCCAATAATCGCCGTGAAAACATTTACTTGCCCCCCATTCCATGTCGCTCACGAGATTCAATTACTTTAAATAATATATGAGCGTGGAAATAAAATCATTGCCCAAATTAGATCCATTCGGTCATAAAAAAAAAATCTGCCTTTTTAAAGCTACCTGAAACTATCGTCACCTCCTAAATTTGCTCCCCAATATTTGATTGAAGAAATTTGGTTTAAAGTGATGCTTTATATCAATTTGTGGTCACAGCAAATATCATCACCTGTTGGTCCAAAACTTGTCGAGTTGCTAAACACAAGTCCCTCTAAGAGAGGTTTCTAGGTGCTTTTGAAGACACATGAGAAAGAGCAGAATAAGAGAAATTGAAAATCAAGTCATGGATAGGATGGTATATATAGCCCACCAGCATCTGGTTAAATAAATTCATTGACATCGTAAAAAGCAAAAGAGTGTCTGTAAAACACTTTTCTCTTACTTGAAAACTTCCCACTCGGAATCTTTCACTTAGTTGCAATATTTATTGAGCCCAATTTCCTGCTTTAGTGTGACTGAATTGCAGGGAGTTAATCTCAGATTCAGACTGACTGAGGTCTTTTCCTATCTCCTTTGCAAACGGAGCTTCCTGGGGAAGCTGAAAAAGAACCAAATGTTTCACAGCTGAGGCTGTGCACCTGACCTTCTTTTGGTGACAAAATTTTACTCACTTTTTTAAAGGTCTGGCCTTTCCAGTATTAAGCAAATAAGAGATTAAGATGTAAAGCCTACAACTTGTAACAGCCGGTGAATTTAGTAAATGTATATTCATTCATGGAATTAAACAACACATTCGGAAATCAAACAAAACAGAATTGCCAGGTCTTTAAACCTCATCAATGGATGCATAGCGGTAGACTTATGGTGCTGGCAGTCACATATCCATAGCTACTAAGAATAATCTATCCAAAAATAAGATAAAAACTTGCTGTTTTTTAAAATTGTTCTGTCTAGTCTTTCTGATTCTGAGTATCCTATTGCCACCGTACTATTATTAAACAGCCATCTCCAACAAAGCGGAAATAAATATCGGTTTCAATTAATGAAACTAGTAAGAATAAAGGATGAGAGGGGAGTTACCCACATTGGAATTTTGCCAGCTCTTCTAATGGTTTTAGTGTATTATGGCTTGAATTTTCCTTTCTGTTGATGTCTCTTTCAGTAAATTGTCAATAAGACGATATTTCTGAGAAGTTTAATTTTCTCAAGTTTCCAGTTCAATGTTCTAAGTTGCACAACAAATAATGAATTCTGTCTTACTAGTAAGATCTGATTTTCCTGTTTTACTTAAATTCACAAACCCTTTTTTCTCTCAGTACCTTTGGGAGACTAAGGGTCTCTTGACTGTTGGCAGAGCGACTAAAGATCTGTGGTTTCAATGAAAGGAAGATTTTCATCGGGGGCTGACTTTTTAAGAGCAAACCTTCACAGTTCTTGTTACCAGCTCTTTCCTTTTTAAACATGTACCTTGGACTTCTGTAGCAAAAGGTTTCAGATTGGCTGGAATATCCAACAGACACTACCCTGTGCTGTGAAGTTCCCGGCTCAGTATTTTCTCAGAGGCAAGTCTGACACTTGATAAATCATTAGCATCACTTCCTGTAGCACTGAAGTTTTCCCCTAGGGGCTCCGACTAACTAAAGGCTAATCACCCGTGTTTTTATTTAGCTCTTGAGTTCCGATTAGATCATAGTTTAAAGTGGATAACTGTAGTTGGCTAATTCTTACCTGCCAACCTAGTGAACAAAGACTACCTACTCAGGAAATATGTTTTATCTTCCTTTTTAACAAATCTATACCTTGCTATTGGTATCATTAAATGTGAAACCATGCTGAGTTTAGCTGTTCAGGGGAAAGATACTAAAAAGATTTCAGTGGCCATATACTATCACTATGGGAATTCATACTGGCTAAGTTATTGGCGGCCCATTACTAATTTTAAAACTTGATGTGACAGTATAAAAATGCATCAGAAGCAGGTTATGTCAATAACAATGTATTATAGGTCAAACACACCCAACAAACATTTAAAAACAATTTATTGAATATTTGAGATTACTAAACATTGTCACAGGCGTTTCTTTCCTACTTGTAAACCCATCCTTTAAAATCTTTTTGGTCGACAGTACATTTTTATGCATCTTTGTGAACTGAAATAGAATTGTATTGCTTAATTCCAAACTATTGCAGCTGGAAGAGAATGTGACAAATATGGCAAAAACTATAATACAAACGAAATCAGACATAACGCTCTAGAAAATGCCTTTTTTGGGTATTTTTGTATAGAAAATATTACTAAAATATGGAAGATATTGTCTGCCTGATTTTTCTTATATAAATGGGTCCTTGTTTTACTAGTTTACATATAGATGCATATATATATACATATATATATATATATATATATAATTTTCATCTGTATATATAAAATTTGTCCCCTGAGATCTTATATAGTACTTCTACAAATTTCACATTATTATATTTATCAATACAGACGTATCTGGGTTGAGTGGATTTAAAAAACGTGTTTGCCCTCCACACACTCATGCAGTTATATAATTAAAATTCCAAATCATGTATTGTTGTCATTTAGCACATCACAGCTCTTGTTAGATCAAATCGTTTTGCAAGTGAATTCTTACAAAGGAAAACAAAATAGCAACCAAAGTTTGAATTTTAGTTGCCTATTTTAAAATTGTATGTATACTCTCCCAAATTTCTGACAGTTGTAACATTAGGGCAAACTTATACAGTCACATTTTACAGTTAAGCTGAGGTTCATGAAAACTCCTTTCTTTCTTTTTGTTTTTTCTACATGTAAAGGAAAAGATCCCACTGGTATGGAGTCCCCAGCTACTCTTTCTGGTGACGTCTTTTCCAAGCCCACTAGTGTCTTTTAACAGGCGTCATTCGGTTCTCTTCTCTGTCTCAAAGGAGTTTGGCTCCTCCCCACTCCCTCCCAATTATAAATATGCAGGTTAGATAATTGACCCACCGCATTGACTGACACAGGGACTAAATGGAACAGGCTATCTTCCAGTAAACCACTAACAACAGGTGAGAAAGGAAGTGCTAATTAATCAACCTTAATATCTGAAGTCATTATTGACTCAAATCCTCTGATGATACCTTCTTCAACTCTCTCATCTATTAAAACACCCTCACCTTCTTACCCACGCGCACACCTCACACTCTCATCAGAGAACGCAGTGAAAGGTTTAAAAATTGCATAGAATTTTCAAATAAAACACATGGGCACACATGCATATATAACCTACTTTTTTTTTTTTCTTCTCCTTGGCATCCTAGATTTTACAATTGGGTCCTCAATTTTAAACAACTGTAAAGTCTAGAAAATACAACTGTGAACACAAATTGAAGAAGAGTGTATTCCCTTGGTCCATAGAGTATCTGTTCACTCCCAAAGTCAAAATCAGAAAAAACAAAAACAAAAACAAAAAAAAAAAAAACAGAACCAGGTATGGGAAGTTCTTTAGGGTCCCTAAAGTTACCAGAGGTTACCAAGACGTAAAGATAACTTTCAGAATATGAACAAATGCATACACACATGCATACATATTGCAGAATATTAATAATGATAGAGAAAAATCTGTCAGACAACTGCTAGTCTCTATTCCAGACCGGAAGGCTGTGATGGTTATATATCAAGCCATCGGCTGCCATTGGTAATAGGCCATTTGCTCTTTAAGTTAAGGTGGCAAAATGGGATTTGGATATCAAGGTAGGAGGGTTTCTCAAGTTGTCATTCCAGACAGTCTGCAGGAACAATGGGCAAGAAAGGAGAAACCTTAATATGTCAATACTACTTTCCTATGTTTCTCACTGGACTTTGGTACCTGAGTCTAGTGAAAGCGCCTGCAGACCACCCTTCTTTCCCTTAAGTGACCTCTTCTTGAATACAAAAGAAATCCCCCGAGCTGATCATCTATGAAAGTGTATAGATGAGCTACAAGACCAAACATTCAACAGGTCAACTGTATGCATTTAAGTACAATTAGGATTATAGCCTTCACCTCACATAACAATAAACATGTGGCGATACCTCACCTAAGGCCAGTAGCTCAAGGTTAACACATTTGATCTACACGCTTCATTTCTTTCAGTGCCATGTACAGATTTAATGGCAACATTTACTTTTACATCTTTGAAAAATCTTCAGTCCCCAATTGATTGGGCACTGTTGCACAGATAAACATGTTAGGGTAAATTATAAAATACAAACACTTTGTGATACTAAATTCTTGAGTCATTACTTAAAATTAGATACCAGGACGGCTCATTGAGCCTCACGAAAATTAAATCTATATAGTAACATAGCCGTTGAACACATATCTAATTATTTTGGGTGAAAATTTTCTAAAACATGTTCCCTACTGACCTGAATTCTTAAAGGATACCTGAAGACTCCATGATCATCATAAATCCTAACTAAACTACCTGAGTTAGTGTCACTGGGTGTCAATGACATATGTGTAACTTTCCTTTCTGGACCCAGGTAAAGATTCCCTCTTAAATACCATATATTTTCTTTTTTTTTTTTAATTTTTTTTAACGTTTATTTATTTTTGAGACACAGAGAGACAGAGCATGAATGGGGGAGGGTCAGAGAGAGAGGGAGACACAGAATCTGAAACAGGCTCCAGGCTCTGAGCGATCAGCACAAAGCCTGACGCGGGGCTCGAACTCACGGACCGCGAGATCCTGACCTGAGCCGAAGTCGGACGCTCAACCGACTGAGCCACCCAGGCGCCCCACCATATATTTTCTTTACATTTGAGTATCATTTACTACTGATATCACAGTACATGTACTTCTTACTAACGCCTCTTCATTTGGGTTCAAACTGGCTGCTTTAACCAAGTTAGGAGTAGGAAGATAAATAAGCATGTGAGGTATAAGTATGGATTAAATACGTAGTTTCTGAGTGAGGACTTGGCAGTGAATTATGTGAGGTTTCCCAAATACACTTGGTAGTACCTATTTCTAGTTACTCCGTGCTCCTTCTTGCTTTTTTTCCTAACTTTTATTTTTATTCCGAATAGAAAGGTTATACAGGGAATTAATGTTTAAAATGTGTAAATTTACCAAAAGGCAAGTGTGTGTTTATAGTAAAGTAAGAAGAAACTTAGATACCAAACAACTGGGATGTAAGCAGCATAATCTTCCTTTTTCTCTTTCCAAATGGCAGCCTAGGATATTGAGACTCTATTTCATCATTAATGAGAAGGGATTTGAGAAATACTGGGATCAAAACCACAACTGATCCTGCAATCCCAGGCTAACAGAGCACTCTGGGATTAGATTTCCTACTGACTAGACAGCTATACCCAGGAGGTAACAGCTGCACTTGATGTAACACTGTGGTTTACTGACTTGGTAATGAACGTAGCCTCAACAGTAAGAAGTTTCTAGAACTCCACATCCATATCAGATACGGGTAGATTGTTTTATATGAACAATTTAAGCAAGCCATCGGTATTCACTGAATTGTCTACATGTGAGAGATCTCCATGGTGAATCATCTGAAAAAATGTTTAACTCGAATTTGACTTTCTTTATATTAGTATGTTCCTAAGAAATCTTACTCATTTGGCCAATGATTATACCGTCAGAATTAAAAAAGTTGAAGTTTTAATTTGGCACCTGGATGGCTCAGTCGATTGGTTAAGCGTCTGACTTAGGCTCGGGTCATGATCTCACAGTTCGTGGGTTCGAGCCCCGTGTTGGGCTCTGTGCTGACAGCTCAGGGCCTGGAGTCTGCTTCGGATTCTGTGTCTTCCTCTCTCTCTGCCCCACCCCGCTTGCTCTCTGCCTCTCAAAAATGAATAAATGTAAAAAGAAAAAAAAAACTAACAAAAAAGAAAAGAAAAATTTTAAAATAATACACCCATTTTAGGCCAAATATATTTAAATTGCAGTTTGTATGTATGTAAATTCATTAATGATAAAAAAAAATAAATGGAGCTGGTAAGTTGATTCGTATTGAAATGACTACGAAAAATAATATATTTGTTTGATTTTGTATTTGCTTTCATTTCACATTTTGTAAGTGGTTTTAAATTTTCAAAGTACTTGCTGCCTTAATCTGAAGATCTAATGCAATCCAGTCCAAGGCAGTAATAATAGAAGACTAATGTTTTCCATTTAAGATAATATTTTCTTTGGTCTTTGAAACTCCTCGAGGGGTAAACTATTTTAATTTAATAGCTTCAACTGATCTTCAAATATTCAACAGTATTAAAAGCAAAGAGAGCCTTTTTTTTTTTAATCAACCAAGTTAGAACTAAAATAAATGAAGATGTTCATAACATGAGTTCAAGAAGCAAGGGAAAAGAAGAGTAAATAACTTTTGACAAATAAACTTCTTTGAACAAATGATGATAGGATGTTGCCCTTTAAAAGCTGCAGCTCTTACAGTTTTATTACACATTGGCCCAGTCTAGCTATTTATTTGTTCATTCATATATTTAAGATAATGAATAATTGTCGGCAAATGGCCTTTGACTATAACATTTCTTGACTATGATGTCTCTTATTGCCCCGGAAGAAAAACACACTAATCTTAAAAAATGTGAAATTCTTTTTTTTTTTTAATTTTTTTTAACGTTTATTTATTTTTGAGACAGAGAGAGACAAGGAATGAACAGGGGAGGGTCAGAGAGAGGGAGACACAGAATCCGAAACAGGCTCCAGGCTCTGAGCTGTCAGCACAGAGCCCGACGTGGGGCTCTAACTCACGGACGGTGAGATCGTGACCTGAGCCGAAGTCGGCCGCTTAACGGAGTGAGCCACCCAGGCCCCCCAAAAATGTGAAATTCTTAAGAAAAAGCCACTCACATAAAGTTTTGGCATTTTCATAACGCTTGGTTTTTGTGTCCAGTTCTCCTTACCATCCCACACCAAGAATGTTTATTCCAATTCTGGGAAGTTAAGTGACATAAAAGATTAACATATAAATATAATCTAGTTACCTCTGAAATCAATTTTCTGATGTATGTATACCACACAACATCTTAAACATGTCTATCTAAGACTTTAATGTTAGGAAAAAAAGCCTGCATTTCATTTAATTGTGTAAGAAATCAGTACATGCTCAAAGGCGATTGGCAGGTGTGCTGAGAACACGTCAGACTGGTTCTGTCTCCCACTAGATTCACAATTTTGGACGCACCAGCCTCTGAAGCCCGAGTGCGTTCTAGCCAATAGGTAAAACAGCATACCTAGCTCACATTCCTGATGCATGGAGTTTATAATGTGATGCATTTTAAGAACTTAGCTTAGTGCCAACTATCTGATAAGCACAAAATAAAAGCATATGCTTATTTAGCATCACAAGCTTATTTACTGATTTGAAAGCAATTCTCTAAAGCTGTGTTGTCCGATGCGGCAGTCATTAGCTCCACGTGCTTACTGAGCATTTGCTGTGAGGCTGGTCTGAAAAGCGATGATGCATTGTCACTGCAAAATACACACCAGATTTCAAAGACTTCATTTTTACAAAAAGAATTAATAATTTTGTATTTATTAAATATTGAATGCTAATATTTGACGTAGGGGGTTCAGTTAAATATGTAATTAAAATTAACTTCATCTGCTTCCTTTTTACTATATTAACCTGACTAGTAGAAAACATAACATCGTGTGTTTGGTTTGCATTCTATTTATATTGGACGATGCCGCTGTAAAGTATTTTCCATAAAAATGATGCAGGGTTTGTTTTCTTTGGTTTGGTTTGGTTTGGTTTTTATTGTAGGCACATGGCCTATTCCTGAGGTGAACAAAAATGGAATTGCACTTCCAAAAAGCTCCCCAGGGAATCTTTGGCAGTCAAAAATTTGAAAACCATTTCCCTAGGTTTTCGCACATGAGATGTTACCAAGAATCCAGCCTCATCTAAAGCCTTCTATCTAAAAGTCCTGAAAGATTTGACCATCCCTACTTACTGTCTAATGAGTTTACAGTGAGATGTGAATAAGAGGTGTCCATTAAATAAATAGCGGTTCTTTTAGGCAAGCACCCAATCAAATGGCCAGCCTCAGGGTGAAGAGAACTTGGAGACATCTCCTTTCACAAGTGGAGTTGAAGTATGTGGGTCGTTCTTAATTTAGGGCACAAAGAGAACTACGAAGAGCATGACAGGGAAGAAAGCACTCTGTGTGATCCGATATGTTTCCGAATAAGACGCACAGTTGAGCTATAAAAGGATAGGTAAGAAGTGTCAAAACAAAAAGATGCTTTAATGAGTTGTGGTTCTTACATGTGCTGGGTTGGGAGGGCTCATTGCTGTCGTTGCCCCTTGAGGAATATCCTGCTATAGTGAAGTCTTTTAAAAGTTAATCTGATTAAGAATAAAACACAGTTTTACGTGTAAAAAATTAACATATTAAACTTGTGCAGTATAAAATCATATGACAAGCATATGTGACTACCAAGAAAAAAAGGCTTCAATTATTCCATTAATATTATAATAAAAGTTCACTGGTTGTTTATTCAGTTTGTGTGCTCTAGTCTCTCGTGTCAGAAACAGCAAAGAAGTGATAACAGGCAGCATAAGCATAAGCAAAATGTAGAGAAGAAAAATAAAAGTTTTAGAAAAAAATACACGCATTAATTATTTTTCCTGTAAATGGGAAGAAAATACTATTAATATTTTATTTTAGATACACAACAGCTCAGTCTAGTTCCACCTACTATCAGAACCACAAGCCATCAGCAAAAAGAGACACAATCACTGATCAAGAGAGAAACCAGGACATTCGCTCTGATATAGTCTAACGGTAGCCAACAACTTCTTACATCCCTGGAAAGTGGAAAGAAGACTGGGGACAAGGAGATAAGAATTCTGGGAGAAGGAAAGACCTAGCCAAGGGAAGGAGGATAGACAGGGGGATGTTAACATTGACATGTGTCTTGATCAGTAGAAGATCCCCTTCGTCCATCTGTCTCTCCGTCCTCTTTAACGTCACACCCTTTCAGTAAGAGCGGTAAGACAGACTTTGTGAGAGGAATTTTGGCAAAGGAAGAGCCACACATATGTATAAATCCTGGGGAATACTGACCCTGAGAAGGGAACAATGGATCCTGAAGCCTAACTACCATACTTCTTGAGGGTTGTTTTTTTTTTCAGACATTAAAATGCATATACTCTGACCATCTATTTCTCCTGTAGAGATGTGATGTCAACGTTTTGAAGGAAGAGTTTAATGAACTAGGTTTCATTATGTAGGATTTAGAGAGTGGGATCAAACCAAGAGAAATATAACGTTAGCCTTTCTGGCCACATTAGTCTATGACCGGGGCGACTGAGTGGCTCAGTCAGTTAAGCGTCCAACTTAAGCTTAGGTCATGATCTCATGGTTTGTGAGGTCAAGCCCGGCATCGGGCTCTGGTTGTCAGTGCAGAGCCGGCTTCAGATCCTTGGACTCCCTCCTTCTCTCTCTCTGTCCCTCCTCTGCTCATGCTCTCTCTCTCTCTCTCTCTCCTCTGCCTCAAAAATAAATAAACATAAATGATTATTTATAGTCTATGACCAAAAAGTAATATGTAAGATAGAATTCTTAGAATTCTGTTCTTAGAATGCAGATTCAGGAGTGCCTGCCTGGCTCAGTCAGTAGAGTGTGTGACTCTTGATCATGGGGTTGTAGGTTCAAGTCCCACATTAGCTGTAGAGATGACCTAAAAATAAAATCTTGAAAAAAATGCAGTTATGTATAACATACACAATGATGGTACTTTCTTTTTTTAAATTTTTAAATGTTTATTATTTATTTTAGTGAGAGAGATACAGAGTGTGAGCAGGGGAGAGGCAGAGAGAGAGAGAGAGACAGAGAGAGGGAAACGCAGAATCCAAAGCAGCTCCAGGCTCCGAGCTGTAAGCACAGAGCCCGATGTGAGGCTTGAACGCATGAACCGCAAGATCATGACCTGAGCCGAAGTTGGAAGCTTAACCGACTGAGCCACCCAGACACCCCAATGATGGTACTTTCCTAAATAATCTAGCATTTACTTATTAACTCATGTAAAAACATATCATTTAAGTTAGATCATACCATTTTAGAAAATTGTTTGAAATGTGTTCTTTCTATATATATGTATGTATATATATGTACCTACGACTATATTTTATATATTTCAACACATTTATTTATATTTCCATAAAGTTATACTTAAGATAACAAAAATTTTTAGTTTATATTTTTTTTCTCTTCACATAAAGATAAACCTCTGGTACTCAATAATTTCCCATTCAAGTTCCATCTTTTGACTCTTCCCAGGAAACAGAAGCTTTATCTTTCTCTATAGAACACAGATTAGCATAAATTGCCTGTTTGATTGGGTATCTTTTGTCTTTCAAAGAACCTTTACTTTCAGAATTTCCTAAAAGCTGATCCATCCAATTCTAGGAAACTCAATACCGTCTACTTTATCATAAAAATGTATGACCTCAAAGTAACTATAAACTTGCAACAAGGAATCAGGATAGAGAATAAATGGAATGATTTCTATCCATAAAGAAGAATGCTGACATCCTTGATCTGATCACCTCAAAATCTTCTGCCAAAGAAATAAAACAAAAGGAAAGCGACACAGATACAAAAACTTTATCTGAATGTGCTAGACTAAAGTTTCTAAGATCGACATCTACTAAACTAATTAGAATAACTGCATCAGTAACTTCTCAGATAACATACTCTCTTCTCTGCAAGTTAAACAGCATATGAAAGAGCAATAACCAATCCACAGTTGCTAAGTTACCCCAGTGCAATGTCACACATTCCCGGCCATGTTTTTCTCCCTTCCTGTCCATAGAAGCAGACAGGTGCGTTTATCCTATCTGCCCTTTACTGCTCACACAACTGTCATGCTATTGTAGATGGAGATGTGCTTTTTATCTTTGTGAATATTCGCTTTCTTCAAATATGTACGTGTGGGATAATAACCGCAATATCAAGAGCCTTCCAGGCAATTTTCACAACCAACGTCACAAATTTACCAGCAGTCACAGCTCACAATGGCACTGTAAGATAAATGTTTTAAATTCTTATAAGGTATCCCACTTGTTTGCCGGTCTTCCAGTGGCTTCCTATGCATTCAGAGTAAAACCATCTAACCTCTGGTTCTCTCTCCACGTATCTCTAATACTGTTCCCCACCTCACCCCGCCACACCCCTTCTCCTACTCTTCTGGTCTCTAGTACTATGCCTCAAGTATCCAATGCATGTTTCTAAACTACCCTCGATGTTCCCTCCGCCTGGAGAGATCTTCAGTTCCCAAATGGTTTCCTTTCTTTTCTGCGTTATGCCTTTCTCAAACAGAGCCTTCTTTAAGGCTTTCATTGACAGTCATATTTAAAATGGCAGCCCTTCTTCACTGTCCCCTGGCATTTCTTATCTCTGGCCTCTGCATTTTTTTCATAGTACTTGCCACCATCTAGTCTTATACTTTGTTTATTTGCATCTTATTAATTGTCTACATCCCTCCAGTAGGCTGTAAGTTCCACGTGAATGCTTTGTATCAGCGATGTTGTTTGCCATAGCTCAGTGCCTTGAGTACTGCCCGGCACAGAGCACGTTAAATATGCATTAAATAAAAATGTGTCATTTGCATTAATTTTTTTGATCAGCCAAACTATTCTACAAGCTTTCATTCAGAGCCTACTATGTATTGGACATTGTAGAGTCAATAATAAATTGGATATAATCCTTTTTCCCACAAAGCTCACATTAGTGTGGGAAAAGGTATTAAAAATAATTTGCAAGGCAAAGTGATTAGTGTATGTTGAACACAGACCAAAGAAGAACAACTCATGAAGTGTGGGAGGTAGGGAAAGCATTACATAGGAAGTGACATTTGAGCTGAGTCATTGAGTCATGAAATACAAGTGTTTCTGAGGAGTGGAGACGGATCAAAGGACATTGTGGATGGAGAAAAAGGAATGTATCAAGGCACAGAGCTGATAAACGGAAAATAGGGACAAGTGGCAAAGAGCAAATAGTTTGCTGTGGCTAGAGCAGAGAGTGCTTGGGAAATAAGCACTGTTCTTAATAAGCAGAGAGTGCTTGGGGAATAAGATGGATTAATTCGTTTGCTAAAAATCTTTTTCTTGCTCAGCTCATTGGAAGCCAGAAGGAAAAACAGACATGATGTCCTGGCAAAGGGAGATAGTGAGTTCAGTTTTGCCCATTTTACATCGCGACCCGAGACACAGAAACACAGAAACCAACTGTCATTTGAAAACAGCTCTTCTGGTAGGAAGTGACTCTTAAAATGAAGAATATAACCCTTGATAGAAGTTTTGGGGATAACACAAGACAGGAGCGAGAAATTTGGGGAAACGTTCAGAGATATAGGGGTACACCTCGTATGTAGTGACAGCTGTTTTTGTAAGCCCTAGGGGTAGAACTTCATAAAAATTGTGGTCCAGCAAAGCCGAAAGGTACAAACTTCTCAGGCAGAGGTGGCTTAGCAAGAACAGTTGTAGGAAGGGCTTGGGGCACAAGCCAGAGAGTAGGGAGCTGACAGCTAAAAGGAAAAAGATGAAAAGAATATAGTGTGTTAAAGATTCTATCTTATGATTAGAAGGATATGAAGAAGTTGATACTTTTTAAGATGTTAGACATCTGATCAAATTTATAAGTAGAAGAAAAAGACCTAATGGGGAGAGAAAGTGAATATAACTCAGGTAGGGAATGATTTATGAAGCATTATTGGAGGGAAAATATAGGGGATGGAATGACATATGGATAAAGACTTTAGCCTCAGCAAAAATAAATAAATAAATAAATAAATAAATAAATAAATGTGTGATTTGATATACGGACTTTATATCCATAGGTAGGAAGTGGCTGTAATATCATTTGGGATTTCTGCACAACGGAATGGTTAAGATCAAGGTCTCCAGCCTCAGAAGCTCTAGGTTCGAGTTCCATTTTTACCACTTGCTGGCTATGACATTGGCAAGTGACCGACCTCCATGTGCCTGAGTCTCCTCCTTTGCTCAGTGGGGATGCTAATGATTCCTGACTGACTGGGCTGTTATAGAGAATCTACAAATCAATCTCTCCTTGTCAAGGTCTTAAGATAGCGTCTGGCACTGCTTGGTCACTATATAAGCCCTTCTTGAGAATATAACTTAGGAGGGCAAAGGTGTTTCAAGGGTTCAGATCCAGAGGTTTCTTTCTTTCTTTCTTTCTTTCTTTCTTTCTTTCTTTCTTTCTTTCTTTCTTTCTTTCTTGTCTGTAAAGGAGCAGTGAGGCAGGAGTGTGGGGAGGTGAAAGCAGCATTCAGGGTCTAACAAGAAGCTTATTTATAACACGCTTTCATGTGTAAATTCCTCTAGATATAAACAATTATAGAGAGAAGCAAAAAATGGTACCATCACCTCCAGCCCCCAGCAACAGATAGGGAGAACAGTAGCTAGTTATAAAATTAATAAAAATAAATTTTACTTTACACACACACACACAGGGCTTTCAGAATTTTACCATCTTAAAAATAAGAGATACATCTGCAGTTTCAAACACTTGGGTCATTTAAACTTCTGAGACCACATACATTTGAGTTTCACTGCCCCACTGATATGATAGAAGAATACAAATACCGCGAAATGCTATGTGAGGCCAGTCACTGATTTTAAACAGAGAGAAGCTGTGAAGTCAGAGCCCTAGGCTCCCACTGAGTTCTATTCCTTAGGTGGTAAGCTAGTTATTAAGCATTGAGTCTCAGTTTTTCACCCAAGAAAATGGCACACAAATAATATTCATCAGCACCAAAAAAAATGAGATGACCCACTCAGCCTAAATATACTTGGTGTAATGTCTGGTATATAATAGATGCTCCCTCAGTGTGGATTTCCTTAAGCCTTCATTGTCAATAAAATTACTGAAGCCATCTGAACACTGCCAGACAATTATGGACACTCATCAGAAATCCTGACCACCCATCTACTTGTTAAACCAGGCAATTAGATCATGTAAAAAAAAAATAATAATACATATGGGTTTCTAAAGGGTTGACTTAAAATATTTAAATACCAAATCAAATCAGAGATAAAATACTGAAATCCTTTAAAAGGGTATCTGTATGTCATATGAAAAATGATGAATCTCCTTAAATGTCTTACATACTTCCCTGAATAGTATTATCTTGTGACCTTCATTTTTTTTTACAGTAATAAAAGTACCTTGATCCTGACAAGATTTATTGTTTCCAACTAATATCTCCTGCATTGCATGTGAATTTCATTCCCATTAACACCTTACCATTTAGGACCTTTTAATTCATAACTTTTGCAAGCATAAAACACCTTAGACCCTAAACAATCTAAAATAAATCAATATATCCTATTTTCTGCAAAAGAAAGGGAAAATAATAATGCGATATATTTCTGCTCACATTGCTGGGGCTGCTTGAATATGACAACCTCCTTCCTTTTCACCTGATTAACCACTAAGGAATGCTTAGTCCTTGTCTGATATGGAGTTAAACTTATTTCAGGACATGTCCTAATAAGTCATGGTAAAGGCTAATAGTAACCCCTTCTGCTACTACCTGCTCTCTCTTCCCAGTCTTTACAGCAAATCTTGATGGTTTTAAGGAATTCCGAAGGGCTGACAGCTTGAAGAGATTTAAGTTTAAGTTACCACTGACTGCCCAACCTGAGTCTGATTTAACAAGCCTGTGTATAGAATGTGTATGGGAATGTATATCAGAAACACAGAGGGCTGTTATGTTTATGTGTCTCTGGTCAGAAACACTTTTAGGCAAAATCAAGGTTTTAATCAGTAAATTTCATAGTCGTCAAATTTAATTCATACTTTATTATAAATTATAGATACGGTGATTTAGCTTTTCCAAAAAAAAAAAAATTACTTATTTACATGTTCAATCAAGTCAGAACCGGTAATTACTCCTTTGTGAAGGGTATTTGAAAGAGGCTACCTCGCAATTTTTTTTAAGTTATCCCATATGTAATTTTTTTATGTCTTCATTCTAAATTAGAATATAAGGAACAAGCCCCAAAGAGTGTAGGTGTTTAATAAATATTTGCTGAATGATAGAAGGATCCATTTGTCCTCTAACAGGGACGAAAAGGTCATTGCTATGGAAGCCCAGCTCAAACTTGGCCTGAGCCCTGTGTCAAAAATCCACAGGTCACATAAGAAATGTCTGTTTGCCTCCAGTGCACTTTCACCCATTAACGTAGCAAAATTTGTAATTTATGTGCAAACATACCTCTTCCGGGACTCTCCATCACTTAACCATATGACCGCTCAGAAAAATATGCTGTTCATAGATTACCTCAACTATGTATAAACTGAGGGACTTTCATTCTGTGTCCTTACCAATAAGAGAGAGTTATAAAGGTTATCTCCCTCCTTACAGTTAAAGATACTTGAAAGGAAATGAGATATGTACCAGAAATGAAACGAATGTGTATGGAAGAGTTAAGAGAAATGTTCTGACCTTGTCTTTTGTAGCGCCCATTATTGTTTATAATGACTTACAGAGTTGCCCAGGCATGATGCTGACATTTATGGTATTTTATCTTCCATACCAGCCAGCTGAGAACTCTCCCACTTTCATTAATATATTTTAATCAAAGATTCCTGGAATCTAAATGCTTCTCATTCCTTTCAGAACTTCCCAAAATCCATGACACCAAGTTCAAACTCTCCCATCCTGAAGCCCTGATATTTTTAACTGACTTACAGTAATAACAACATCACTTGTTTACCCCTTGAAGAATTAATCACCGTTTACTTAAATATCAACCATCTATGTGGGGCCAAACATCTTTTTCACAAGATGTGTCCCATTTATTTCTAGGTATTTTCACCCCTAAACAAGAAAGCTAAAGACTCCGGTTTTAGGAGCATCTGGGTTGAAGTTCTGCAGTCACCAAGAATCCAAAGATTCTGACCGTCAGCAACCAAGGAAGGTTTGCAAAAAGTGTTAACCGCGAAGGACGAGTCCACATCTAATATTTATTTGTATGTTAAACATTCCTCGCTTTCAGATCACAAGGTCGTTTTGAACATGTATTATTCTGAAAAGTGGACATATTTGAAGCTAATTACTCAATTAAAATGATTTTTGTTTTTCAAGTTGCAGGTTTAAAACTAAAGAGGAGAAAGCAGATAGCTGCTGCTACCCCCTCACTCGTGGCATCAACCCTTGGTTTGGAGATGTGTTGAAAAATTTGATGGCTCTGCTCTATCAGGCCAAGGAAGCCAACCAATGCCACACACAAGATGGCAGCTGGAGAAGAGTGGAAGGGTAGGAACTATCTAAACATACTCTTTGTCTTCAAAGACAATCATGTTACTTCAGTTTCCTCTCTAACATGAACTACAGAACAAACCGTATTCTACCCTCTAAAACCCTGAGAGCCACAGGTTTATGATTATAAAACAGCGAAAAATTGCATTTTAAAAACAGTAGTGGGTAGGAAGAAAACCACGTGACCAAAATATTTTCCTCGGGGTGCCTGGGCGGCTGAGTCGGTTGGGTGACCAACTTCCGCTCGGTCATGATCTCACTGTTCATGGGTTTGAGCCCTGCATTGGGCTCTGTGTTGATGGCTCAGAGCCTGGAGCCTGCTTTGGATTCTGTGTCTCCCTCTCCCTCTCTGCCCCTCTCGCGCTCGCATTCCATTTTTCAAAAGTAAATAAACATTAAAAAGTTTTTTAAAAAATTCCTCAATTTGACTCCCCAGATGTTTGCCGGGGCAAATGGGACATACATAAGTAAATGTCCTGGGGGGTGGCGGGGGTGGGGGGAGAGAATGTGTAGTGCTACCTAAAGAGAGTTTCTAAATGGAAGATTCTTCAAAATCTGATTGTCTAGTTGAAAGTGAAGTCTATAATGCCAACTCAAAAATATTATTTAGCACCAACATAGCATGGCGCTCAGTTCTGTCAGGGGACACAATGATTAATGAATTTAATATGGACCAAACAAAATACTCACATGTAAACACCATCAAATTTAGAAGCATCCACATAATATAAAACTAGGGTTCCAATTCTATAGTTTACAAACTTTCTTTAAATCTATCCCCCCCCACTGTGATTATTTCACAACTTCCTAAAAGACAATGATAAAAGAAATATTTCCCAGTGTGTGTGTGAGGACTGAAGGGATGTTAATAGTTGAAAAACAGGAGAGGGACTCTCATTCTCAACATATTTCTGAGATCTTTGATCCTCTAACACTCTAATCAGAATCGTCCAGCAAAGGACATTTGTTAAGTGCTATCACTTTTGAACATCAAAATGCCTCAGTAAAATCTCCACTAAATTAAGCTTCCTCAAAAGTAATTGAATCTGTACAGCATCAATTTTCGGATATTATTTTAAAAAGATTTTAATTTAAGGACAAAATTCTGAATGGCTTATATCACACAAGGGTATAGAAGTTGGATTTTTTTTTTTTAATTAAGCCAGTTTGCACTAGCATTACCCATATACCCAGTGACTCTTGACTCCTTTGAAGCTACGGCTCCAATATCTTAGCACGACACATGAAGTCCTTAGAAACAGAAACTCCACCTTATTTAATCACCCGCGGTTTCTACTCTATCACAAAGAACAGCTCTAGGTCTTGTACTGACTCTTCTTGTTTCCCTGTCCAGAAAGCACCTTCTTACCCTTGAAGACTCTGTCAAGGTCACTCATTCTGCGAGACCTTTCCACATCCCAGGGGGGGAAAAAATAGTACCTCCCTTCTCTCCCATGCTCATTTATACATAAATGTCCCAAGTGCTGCAGCAGTTTGTTTATATGGCTGTCTCTTCGGCTGCATCCAAAGTTGCTTCCAGAGTGGGCACCATTTCATACCTACTTTTTGTATCTTTTGTACTTGAACCAATACTTGGCCTGCAGCACACTCTCAGTAACCTGGTCAGTTAATGAATGGACATAAATAGAGAGAGGCACATAGTAGAAAAAGACAAAAGGAGATGCTTACTATGTTTTTAGTATGGTGAACAAACACGAACTATCTCTGGGGGAGAACTTGATTGCAGATATATTTTTGAGTTCTCCTTCTCTCCAAATTTGTACCCAGGGTTGCTATGCCCCTCTGCATACAGATGAACTTATTCACAGACATCATTTTCTCACGGACTCACAGATGTGTATACTAATTTGAGACAGCAATTTATGGTTGGGGTTAGACATTTTCTATGTTTTGCCCCTCCCCCCAACACCTGTTCTGTCCACTCTTGTCTTTATTCACTATGATCATGGTCTATACCCAGGAGGTTGAGCGATACACGATACATTCACAGGATACCTTTTGCTTTGGCTTATGGCAGGTTTGGCCAATGGGTATCCTTGGCCCGGACTAAAGAAGAGGAGAAAGAGGTCAGAGTATTTATTCTCCCAGCCTACAGAGCCACTTTAGGCAGCACTCTCCAAATCCTTCCCCTTCCTTATTCTACTCATTTCACTTTCTCCTGTCCCTTTCAGGAACTCTGTTGCACCTATTACCCACCATAGGGCAGGGTGGCATTATCGACATTTCGGGCACCATATTTCAATGTTGTGTGAAGCAAGCCTGTGCCCTGTAGATGTCTAGCAGCATCCATGGTATCAACTCAACAGATATAAAGAAATTTCATATAGCAATTTACAATTTATAAATTACTTTCACCTAATTAATGCCACTTGAGCTCTGTAATTCAATAAATAAAATATTATCAGAATATTTATTTTTATGAATGAGAGAATGAAACCCATTGATACAGTAACTTCTAAACCTGCACCTAAAAACCCTATAGAGCAATAATAATAATATATACAGAATTTCTTATATCCAAGTCATAATCTCATTTCATCTGGCTTTGAGCTAAACTTCCTTATATTACTATTCACCTAAATTCCAGGCATACCAAGGCCACTGAGTTTCTTATGAAATGCAAAAGTCATAATGGAGTTCTCTGGGCATTATATTAAATATGAGCGATATAGTTAGTCATCTATTATCTCTTTTTCTTCCCCCAGAAGAATAATGTTGCAGTCACGTTGTATTGACAATTGGAATCTTCTTCAAAGATAATGTATTCTAAAACTCTTCTACAAATATGCCCACCAGGATTGTAATAGAAAAATAGAATAACTCCAGGCATGCTCACGTATTTGATCATTTTGTGTTAAATCAACAAAGATGCTTAATGCATTTCAGAGTTTCAGAGACTGCTTCTATCTTTCCTCTCCTCTGCCTGCTACCACAGTTATTGTAGAAAACTTGGGCCCATTGAAATTTGCTCATTTGGACAAAGACACAAAAACTACTATTGGACTTTAAGAAACTTAAGTGATTTTAGCATATTTGTGCTGTGAGAGGTTCAGATGTCAATGAAGCAACAGGTAGTATCTCCATTAGGATCTCGAGGAGCATCGATTGATGAGAGTTGGTGATACCAAATCTTTTCTCCAGAGTCAATGTTTCTTTTCTTCTCTTTTTCTTTCTTTCTTTTTTTCCTTTGGAGGGGACACTATCTTGGATTCACTGTCTCCAAACAAAATACATACAGAGTAAACTGAATGCATTTCAGTAAGCTATGACTGAGTGGTCTTTTCTCAATCGAAACATATAATTTCCTCTCTTGACAACTACTCGTCCAATCATAGTCGGTATGGGTTCTGCAATCAAAAAGGTCATAAGCCAGAGAGAGAAAGGAATTGTGACGAATGCCAGATATAATTACATCCTCCTGCCCTCAAGATAGCCCTGTCGTCATGTGTCATGTTGTCCCTCTAGCAGCCTCACTGTCAGGCCAAATCCTAGGGAGTGAATTCGCTATCCTTTGTTGAGTTCCTATATGTTCCGGGATCTGCATGCCCATCGTCTCATTCAACCCTCACAACACCTTTACGAGGCAGACATTGGGACCCTCCAATCTCAGGTTAAGATATTGAAGTCCAAAGAGGCATCAGATCTACTCTCCCTCAAGGCTAGTCTCACCTCTTCACTGCCTCTGGCTGAGCAAGTCAGACCCTATCCGTCAACAATCATAACATTTGTCCATAACAGACACTTCGTATGTTAAATAAATAGTTTGCAAAGTGGCTCCAGTCTTGTGATCCTTTTAAAATGAAGAATGAAAACCATAAACTGGCAATCATATTTCTGGCCACGTCTCAAATATTTGATGGCTTTACTCATGAAAGTAAACTTTTAATCTTACAGACAAAAAAGAAAACTGGTCACTTCAGCTTTTGCTGTTGTTATTTTTTTTTTTTCAAATCCAAATAAGTTAGAGGGAAATTTAAGATAGAGTAGGGGAAATAATAAAATATATCTCTGGTAAAAAATTAAAATGTGGAGGTTACACAAGAAAAAAAAAGTCAAACTAGAGACTGACCAAAGAATATTTTGTGGTTTATAAAATGTGGTCATCAAGTTTTTGGAATGCTTGCCTAGCAGACCTTCAGTGAGCAGAATAAGTCCTCCCCCTCCTCCTGCCAAGATGTCCACATCTTAATCTTGTGAATGTATGAATATGTTACCTTATGTGGCAAAGGGGAATTAAAATTGTAAATGGCATTAATGTTTTAATCAACTGACCTTAAAATAAGGAGATTTTCCTGGATTATCCAAGTGGCCCAATGTAATCACAGTGTCCTTAAATATGTAAGAGAGGCAGCAGAGAGGCAGAATGGTATGGACATGAAAGGGACTACTAGCTGTTGTTGGCTGTGAAGATAGAAGGTGGTCAAGAGCCAAAGAGTGCAGGCAGCCTCTGAAAGCTGGAAAGAAATCAAGAAAACAGATTCTCCCCTCCAACCTCCAGAAAAGAAACAGAGCCCTGCCAACACATTGATTATAACCTAGTGAGACCCATTTCAGACTTCTGAACTTCAGAGCTGCAAGAAATAAATGTTTGTTGTTTAAGCCACTATGTTCACCATAATTTGTTACAAGGGCAGTAGGAAACTAATATAACACTAAAGTAAGGCCTAGAAGACACCTGGAAAGTTATGGGCAGATGCATCAGCCAACATTCCGTAGGACATAAAGTTTCTTGGTTAAACGGTACCGGGGCGTCTCTGTTTTCTTACACATAGTTCAACATTAACTATATAAAGTATATTAAAACATTTTATCTTTACTTGGATGGTTTTAGCCAATACCTTTTGAAAAACCATAATATCGATTGCCATAATGGAGAAACACTCAAAAATGCATTGAAATACTTAAAGTATTAAGACACATCATATATCTTATTCCAATGATTAATTATACTGCTCTATTATGATTCATGAAAGAATCCACCATGATACCAGTGGTATAAATGATCCAGTGATAAAAATAACCTGGATTATTAAATACTCAAAAGCCAACTGTAACTAACATCTACGTACGGTTTACTAGACTCCACTCAATTAAAAACTGGAAAAAGAAAGGAGAGGAGGGGAAAAAAGAAAATGAAGGGGAAAAAATAAAGGAAAGAAAAAAAAAAAGCTTCTCTTCCATCAGCCAGACTTAGTTAAAATGGCCATCAGTAGCTGGAGTGTTTTTACAAGTCAATTTCCAATTCCTACAAAGACTTGCTAGTGATATTAACATCTTAAACCACAAATATCCACCAGTGTAAATGTACTCTTAATAGAATATTTCAACCATTACCTTGAGAGAATTACAGAGATGCAGCAAGGTTTTATAGAAAGTAAATGAGGTAGATTTTAGTAACAGTTACTGAAAATAAGGCCTCAGGAGACTGGAAGAGTGAGTGGTATAAAATTATAAAACACAAGGGAACCGAGATGCCAAAATGTTAATGGAAGGATTACAGCCAAGGCCAGCTGTACTGTGTCGCCCTTTCCAGAACATCTACTCCTCTGTTCTCCCTTCATGCTGCAGGCCTTACAACTGGAGCTATTCCCTCAAATCAATCGTGTTGTCCTTCCAATAAGTAGCCTCCTCTTAGGGTCTTTTACCATGAGGTTGGACAAGGACATTTTACAAATGTGGCCCTTCTGCTGCTTCTTCCTAAGACTTTTTAGAAATGATAGAAATATAATTGGGAATTTCTTCATTATCATCGAGGTTAGGGTTATCAGCCCCTGTTATCTCCTGGGGGTGAAGTGCTTCCAGACCAAAGTCTACCCTAGGATTTTAGAGAAGACTAATATCTTTTTAGAGGAAGAAATTTTATGTATGTATACATGTGTGTTTATATGTATATGACCTAAGTAAATATGTACATATGTGTGTGTTGTGTACCATATATATGTATGTGTGTGTGTATGTATATACAGTAACTGGCCCTGAGTAGCTGAGTGGCAACAAAACTAAACAAGAGATACCTTACTGCCACATGGACACAAAAACAGATGCAAAAGTCTGTCGTGAAGTGACATCTTTCAGAGATCAAGGGACCAAGAATGATAGGAGAAAATTCAACCAGGGTCATTTTGTCTCCAAATGCCTTCTTCTGTAGTCGGGATAGTGTTTCATAAATGTTTTCACTGAAAGCCTCCCATCAGGCTTTTTGTTCATCCAGAGCTCACCATGAACAGAAATATAACTTGGAGAGGAAATATCTCAAAAGCTGTCATCAACCAGTCACTTAAACAGGACTATCTGAAAGCCAGTTGGTAACAAGTACCAGTGTTAACAGAAGACATGATAGGTGTTTGGATGAAAAGGAGAACACTAGAAGAAACAAAAAGCACCTAATGATAATTAAAAACTGAAAAAAAAATCCTTATGATTTTTCTTGGGAAATCTCAAGGCTATAACATCTTCAATATCAATACATAAGATAAATACAAGGTATAAAAATCTAAGCTTACATGACTATTTTTAGCAAAATATAACTTATGACTCAGATGCATTGCTGTATTTTTCAAAGTTGCCTGGAGAGGGTGTAAATATTCCAGCAATGTGGCCATGATTAAAAGCATCTATATAACTCCTATTTTGGAAATCACTTAGCGGCATGCGTCTCTTTCCTTTCGATCTCCTCAATGATAGTAATAGTTCCCATTTGAAGGTGATTTGACATGAGCAAATTACTAAAAGTCATTCAGAGCCAAGTGTGAAGAATTCAGAGTGAACAGTTACAGTGAATAAATTCAGTTGTTGGTCCAAATCACAGAATGACTAAAAAGCAGTGAGGCTAACTGAATTGCTCATTAAGTGGTTCTAATTTTAACAATCAAAGAAAAAATCCATTAGAAATGCATAAAAAGCAAAAACTTGTTGAAATGTAAAGGAGGATGGGGTGTGGAGAAAATACATTCCAATTTAGCTTCAATGAGAATAGTTAATGCCCTATGACCAAGGTTGCAAGACTAATGCAGGAGAAATAAATTCAAGCCATATTTTAAGTTCCTTGTGAGGTAATTGTCAATTGCCAGCCCCCCTGGGAATCAGTCAGTCCTTCCCTGTGTCCATATAGCTCCTCTTAAGACCCGTAGCTATACTACAGTGTTATTATTCCTTTGCAACTCTGTCTCCTCCACAAGACTCTGAGCCCCTGCCTATAGCCCCCATACCATGGGACGTCCATAATCGGGCATTAAATAAATGAATGAATAGGACTCATCTGGACATGTAACTTCAGTTGTCTTACTTAAGGCTCCTCCTTATTTAGGACATACAGGTGGGAACACATCTTAGGCAGACTTCAAGTTCAAACTTTGCTTTTCATAATTTTAGTTACGCCATCAAAAACTATTGGGAATCACGAACTTGTTAGTCCTTTATACCTTTCACAACGCAGATACAAAAACTTAAAAACTTAAAAAAAATATTCAGTGTTTAAAATATTCTTATCACTCCTTGGTACTTACTGACATCTGACTTCCTCTGAGACCGTGAGAAAACTCAGCCTGCTTGGCGGGAAAAAGGAAGATAGAGCAAGTGTAAAAGCTTACAGCATGCCCCTAGGGAAAGGAAACAGCAACACCTCGCATATCATAAACTGACTCCACTGCAGTGGGTGTTGAAGGGTTGGGGGGGGGGGGCACGGATTTCGTACAGTCCAGTGTCTTTCAGGAAGACGGCCAAGTGCACAATACCCACTCTGTTAGTTATTAGTCTAGCAATCTCCCTCCACAACTTGAAACCTAGTGAGATGGTTAATAATTTTTCTAAAGGTAGCTTTCGAAAATGCCACTACGCCCCCAAAATTTCAATGTTCACTGAGCTCATTCTTTTTTTTTTTTTAGTTTGCAAAGATACACACATGACTAATTTAAAACAAACTAGTTTGAAAACTTACTGAGGGTATGAACGTTTGCACTCCTCTGTGTGTGTGTGTGTGTGTGTGTACGTGTGTGTGTGTGTGTGTGCGTGTGTGTGTGTGTGTGAGAGAGAGAGAGAGAGAGAGGGAGAAGGAGGGAGGGGGATTGAAAGAGAGATAGAGACAGTAGGGGACTGAAGAAGCACAGAATGCTATCTTTTAGTCTCTAGCACTTTTCTCAAAGCTTGATATTTTTTTCAGAGCTTTTCAAGTATAAGCTTAGGAGGGCAATGTAGGCAATCATGAAAGTACAGAAAGATACAACTTCCTATCTATAGTCCCTTAGTACTTTTATTTTTTACTCTCTTTGGCCTTTGATGAAAAACTTCCTCCCCACCCATTTTTTTTTTTCAATTATTCAATAAAAAGGCCCAGGAAGAAACCGGCCTAAATGAGAAAGAAGAAAAAAAGCCAAATATGTTTTTGGACCCGTGAACAAAACCCTCCTTCTATTTTTCCTTTTGTAACTTGAGATTTTCCTCTCCAGTTCTGAAGTATATTTTTTTTCCTGCCATTAATATGAAATTTCTGCTTTTACTAAAAGTGATAAAATACTACGTCTTCAAGTCTCCTACACAGATGAGGGCTAGGAATAAAATGACAACATAACACTTACTTTTGATAGCAAGATATTCTTTTTTTAAAAATCGAATTCAGCTAAAAAGACAGCTTGGTTTCAGCTTTTAGTATTATCATTACTTTCTTTTTGCTAAATCTCCCTCCATCCTTCCCAAAGACAACGATCTTTGTTTCCTGTCGTATGGAATAAAAATTACATTCATCCAATATCCAATGATTCACTGTTTGATTTTTACAGTTTTTTAATTTTCCATGGAGTGATAAATAAGTTGGAAACACAAGGTAAAAGTTGAGTGATCTGCTCAACATCAGAGATCGAGACCAAAATAAATCTTATAAAATCTGCATCTGCCTCTCAGCCGGATTGTATCCGCTAACGCAGAGGCATATTATATGGTAAGTCATGCTTTTAGATGTGAGGATCTTTCTGCATTTCAATGCCTTTTTATAGGAAGCAGAATGTGATGAATGCTTTCTTTCTTTCCGACCCTTGACAAAAGCAAGACTAAATTCACAGCTCAAATGGCAGTACTCTTACTAATGCTGCAAACCCAAAAAGTACCACACAGGTCAACTCTGAACACAAGGTGAGTTGTACAAGCATGCACGACACAACAATTGAGGATTAGAAAGGTTGCTGGCCTTCCTTTGTTTAGGCTTCACACAAATCATTCTCATTTTCTTTGCACGGCATCTCTGTGGCCCGAAATGCAGAGCTGAGCATCTCTGGTGTAGAGAAGAAAAAGGTATACAGGCATATTTATGTAGATGATAAAAGTACTATCTATGAGTTAATTTATTTTATAAGCCATATGTGTTCTTCCTTCACATTGTGCATCCACTATAGACTGTGACGTGACACAGTGGGGACATAAAACGCTTTACAACATCATCTAATGATTAGCAAACAATATTGCACATAATACTTGAAAGCAAAAACATACAGGAAAACAAAGTTCTGCATTAAACCATTCCTTGGGCTTAAACACAGCAGTTACATGATTATAAATGCTTATTTGCCATTAGGAGTCCCTGCCTTGTGCTATAGCAACTGTTCTTGTATTACAAAAAAATAATCAAAAGTTCAAAATTAATAGCGGTGAATTCTCAGACACATACGCATGCATTATTATTACTTGCTTACTATTTAAAGTAGGTATTCACACTATTTAATTACTGGAGACTCAAAACAAACCCCACTTGTCTACGTGAATAGAAAACAAAACAAAACGAAACTCACAAGATGTATCCAGGAAGCATTTTTTTTAGAATGATAATAATATATACAGTATTTCACCCAGTTCTCATAACGTGGTTATGCAAAACACAGAGTTGTGTTTTCTTCTATCATTCCCTCTCTGAAAGTGTACCCAGATCTACACTGATGTTTCTAGATGCATAACTGATTGTTCAATTCCAGAAACCAAATTCGAAACAGCTTTCCAACTCAAACTAAACTGTACCTACTTTACTTACACTACTGATGTAGCCATTTTAGAATGTATTAATGATGCCCGCATTTAGTAACTCAATAATAAATGGTGACTAATTTCCAGGGTAGTTTGTCTTTAAGTCGGTTGTTTCTAAATGGGAGTAGAACTTCTAAGAGAAGGTTGAAGAGGCGGTCTCTTGGGTTCCATAAGAATTCAAATAAGTCTAGGGGAGATGAGGTGGATTCCTTACCATTTTATCCTACTTTCTTTCCATTATTCAGAGAGAACAACGATGCTGGCAATATTTTTAATACCTATTGTGAACGAAACAAAATTCTACAAATTTTTTAATGGACTGTGGAAACAACACCTCAAACGATTTGATTCAGTAGTTTTGAAGCTTAAAAAGTTTAAATCATTGTGGGGCACCTGGGTGGCTCAGTCGGTTGAGTGTCCAATTTTGGCTCAGGTCATGATCTCACATTTCGGTTCTTGAGTTCCAGATCTGCATGGGGCACACCGCTGTCAGTGCAGAGCCCGATTCGGTTCCTCTGTCTCCCTCCCTCTCTCCCTCTGACCCTCCCGGTCCCTTCCCCACTCACGCTCTCTCTCTTAAAAATAAATAAAACATTTGAAAATAAAGTTTAAATCATTCTAATAGTATACAAAGATCAATTCAGATCATAAGATACAGAGTTACTATATACCTGAACCCAGAGTTACATTATAAAGATACATATTCAGAGACATCTGTTCAGTTGAATAAATGACCTATAATAAAAAGCGTCATCAACACATTAAGAAAACACTGTCATAGCAAACATGAGTAAATCATTATTTTCCTAAAGAATGTATCAAATAGGCTTTGGTTGGGCTCATTTGCATTTTACAGGAATGAAAACATGTCTCATAAAGAAATAGAATAACAGTATGTTTTAAGAGGAAAACTATGACATGATATAAGTCACCTTGTAATTGAACGTTTAATAATGAACAGCTCTTAGGAAAACCAGAATAAATTGCAAAACGTATTTTATAAGGAATTCCCCTCTACTCTGCTTTCTTTAAAATATTGTGAATGTTCAGAAAACAAAAAAACAACCCCCCTTGAAAAAAATATATTTTATTTCTGGTATAAGGTAAATAAAATGTATATTTAAAATTTTTTCTAGGTAAAATTTTATTACCTATAAAAAGGCATTTCCAATCCTAAATAAAATGGCAACTTATAAAAATAATGAATTTATGTTTCCTGGTTCTATTAATAATATACGTAACAGACTACGTGAATAATGAACAAAATAAAGAATACTAAAGTAAATAACAAAAAAGGAAAACATGTATTTATGAAGTGTTGGCCAAAACAGAAAGTGGAGAGAAGGAAGAAGTGCCTACTGGTCTAAAATCTACCTTCTCATCTTTCGATTTTACCTTTGATTAAGATCTCAGATGGTACTATTAAAAAAAATTGGTCTGAGTGACCTAATTTCAAGAACATAGTATGAAAAGCATTAAAATAGGAAGACTGAAATATCACTGAGGCCTTGAGGAGTAGCATGTGAATCCAATTTCACTCTCCTAGAATTTGTTGACTAGAAACTAGACGTGTTCTCTCTACTTCACACATACACAGTGGTTGAGGGTGTGGCCTTCGTAGCCAGACTGCCTATATTTGACCCTCAGCTCAGTCACCTGACAAACTGTTGTTCCTGAGCAATTACTCAACCCTGCTGGGCATCACTTTCCACACCTACAGAATAAAGATAATTCACTCTATTTCACAGGGTAGTTGCACTTATTTAATGAGTCAAAATACATGACACACGTTGCCCCGTGCATAGGATATGGCACGCAATGTGAGTTGAGTATTAGCATTTATGTATTATCCCACTGAAACTGAATCTGAATGGGGAAAGACTTTGTTCCTTTTCGTTACTGTTGCTTCTCCAGGGTCTAAAACAATGCTTTGCAAATAATCACATCATTGGCGTACAATAATCACTCACTAAGCATTTGCTCTGAACCGTTAACTGCATTACCTCTGTGTATGCACATGTATAAATGCATAAACATATGATACGTACATGTACATGTACACATAAAGTAGTTTCTTGTTAAAGGTAAAACATTAGAGAAAAAGGCAAGAAGTTTTAGTAATAAAGTAAATTCAATGTCCCTGACCTAACATTATGTGCACTGGTTTGGAAAAAAAAAAAAAAATAGGTATTACTGTCTTCTATTCCTAATGCCCTATAGAAATGCCATCTCTATCTAAAATTGACCCTTGTGTTCAACAGTTAAATACAATCAGAAGCAGATTTAGATGCAATAAAAAATTAAAAAAATAAAAAAATAAACCCTTTCAGTTCATGCCGTAATTATTGCCATTTCCCTGAAAAAAAAGAAGAACTGATTAATCTGCCATTTTTAATTCAGGAGGTCAAATGTAAAATTAGCTCTAGAAGCTTAGAAAGGTAATTCTTTGAAAAAGTCTCTTCAGCTGTTATGGTCCACTGCCTAGAAATTCTGACCAAAGGGGAGGAAAGAAGGAGTTCCTCTTCCTGACTTTGATGAGTTTACCCCGTATTATCCTAACAAAATCGCCACTTCCTACATCCCGTGGGACACATGTATAGTTCCCAGGCAGCTCATTATAGATTCTATCACGTGAATTTTTAACTTGAATAGGAAAATAAAAAGCACCATAAAAAATATCCTCAATGCGTCCATGGATTAATGTTATGAAGCACAGCGTATCGCAGATATACTATACTTATCAATAGGTGGTCAAGAGTCAGAGAGTGGTAGCAGCCTCAGTACATGCTTGGCAGTCTCCATATGCCAACAGAAATCAGACTCACTGGAACTTTGTCAGACCAATTATGCCACTGTGCATGAAAATCCACTGAGACCGTCCTTAGAAAAGAGGGATTACTAAACCTGCGTTATTATAGTTTCAACTGACTCCCTCGCCACGTAACTCCTACTGCTTTTCATTTGGATCTGAATACTGAAACATACTGGAAATTTAAGGCTAAATATTACTATCATCGCTTAAAAAGACCTCCTAAATTTGTGGAACAGTTCTTGACTATTTTATATAAATATTGATTTTACATTAATTACTACACCTAGACGCACTGATCGGTCGGCAAAGTTAAAATAACTAAGATGCTATTTTCTACCACAAATCCCTGTGAAGCTGAAAGTTGCAGAAAGCACTCAGTGATGTGCACAAAAAGCTGGAGGTAATAAGCTAAAAAAATGAACTTTAATTGTGTCCCCTCAAAATTCATATGCAGAAGCCCCACACCCCAATGTGACTGACTTAGTTATGGCCTTTATGGAGGTAATTATGGTTGAATGAAGTCAGAAGGTGAGTCTAATCTCATAGAACTGATGTCCTTGGAAAAAGAGGAAGGGACAGAAAGAAGGCCATCTGAGGACACAGTGAGCAAGTAGCTGCCCACAGCCAGGAAGAGAATCTTCATCAGAAACTGAATTTACCATCACCTTGACCTGGTAATCCTCGTGTTCAGACTTGTGAGAAAATACATTTCTGTTATTTAAGCCACCCATCTATGGTAGTTTGCTATGGTGGCCCTAGCAAACTGATCCTGAATCTCTCTTTTAAATCTGCTAAGCATACATAGCAGGTATTGTGGACCAGAATAAAATGCATACCACAGTCTAAATATGTAAATATGTAAATTAAAATCTACCATAGATACTATGCTAATGAAAATTCTCAAGTTTGGAGAGAGAAGTATGTTGGAGGTGAGTTGGCCATAGGCAGCTACTGGACCCTGTTGTATATAGAAAGGGATGGGATCTAGGAGAGATTCTGTTTTGTTTTTCCCCAGTTAGATATGTCACATGGAGATACTAATAGGACCTGCCTCTTGAAATTATTAGAAATGAGTAAATGGTACATAGTATACCCTTTGGCAGAGTGATTACCAAAGAATAAAAGCGCAGGGCACCTGAGCGGCCCAGTAGGTTAAGCCTCCGACTTCTACTCAGGTTATGATCTCGTGGTTCGTGGGTTCGAGCCCCACGTCTGGTTCTGTGCTGACAGCTCAGAGCCTGGAGCCTGCTTCAGATTCTGTGTTTCCCACTCTCTCTGCCCTCCCTGGCTCACGCTCTGTCTCTCTTTCTCAAAGTAAACATTAAACAATTAAAAAAAAAAAGAATAAAAGCTCAATAACTGACTGCTCTTCATGTTAGAGACTGCCCATGATGTATGAAACAAAAATTCCCAGGAAAGCTTGCATAGAAGAAGAAATAACTGTTAAAAAGTGATGGAATGTTTTTTTAAGTGTCAAAATGGATAATATCAAAGTGTTACAAGCCTTTGCTAAACTATTTGCTTTACAGCAATAAAGCTATTTCTTCTCCTCCTTCACCATCGAGACGTCAACAGGTACTGAAAGTCTGATAACCAGGACCTATTCAACTATGCAAAGGCACACACACTTCTTGCACTTTGATCAGGGATCAGTGGAGATTTGATGAAATTCATCAGGGTTAAGAGAATATCAGATGCTTCCGACAAGCAGCAGGACAAATTAAAGCAACCAACCCACCGACCAAACAAAGAAAACCAAAATCAAAACCAAACAACCTTTTAACATAATGGACGGTAAAAATATTCCAATAGTGTACATGCATCCCACGAAGGCTTAGAGAGATTCACGGATCATTAGAAACATTATCTTGAGTTGTGGTAATTCTTTTCAAAGCCCCAAATGTTTTATGTGACCCCCCCCCCATAAACCCTATCGTGTAATCAGAGCAGGGGTTGTTATGTAAAATGACAGAGGACAGTTTCAATAGGCTTCCGGACTTGAAAGGACTTACACAAGGTCACACTGGCCAGCCGGTGACAGAACCAGGACAAGGAGGCAGATGTTCAGATTGCCTTACCCAGATAGGAACTCATTTTCCATTTTGCCAGAGACCTTCGAGAAGTGAGCTACCAAATGGAAGTTAGAAATTTCAGGGACTCTAACCCAGAGTGCTTGTAGCCTGACCTACCATCTGCAGTCAGAATTCAGAAAGGGGAAGGGCTAAAAATGCAGGTTTCTGGGCTATAGTGCAGGCTTGCTAGAATTCAGTTTCTGAGAATTGAATGAAACTGGGACAAGAATCCACAACAATAATATGGCCACTATGTTTATGACAATAGTCTGGTAATAATATTAAGGAGAAGGTGAGTATGTTGCTATGCATTGGTTGTGTCCCCCCCACCCCCCCTTTTTACTTCTTGGTTCTATCTTTCTCTCAACAATATGGGAGCAGAAAACGAATGGAAACAGAGCAGCGGGACGTAATATTTTAGACCGAAAAGGAAAACGAAACCACACCAAAACATCGGGTCTAAATGGGAGCAAGTGAAGGTTTACTACTTCTTGACGCTAATCTCGCAACCCAATCAAGCCCTGATGTTTAACACCACTCTTACGATTACCAGTGTCCTGGGCCAAAATTCATGACCACAAATATTTGCCCTCGTCAGGCCTGGAATTCCCTTTCTGACATAGACTTCTTACTTCCCAGGTGTCTAGCAGGTGTTGGAGACGCTTGGTGCCTTAACACAGTCCTGGTCTTTGAAGCTGCTGAAGCTTGCTCATCCTCCTTCCTCAAGGCCCTAAGCAGAAGCCTCACTTCCCCAGGACTGTAGATCTTGGTGAGGTGCTGAGCTGCTTAAAGTTGTCTGCATAAAGCAAGTTACACCAGAGCGTGCCAAAGACGAAACTCAACTCCTTCAGCGGTCATTTGCAATTTAAGAGTGCTCTTTCATATGTGAGCTAGTAAGGAGTATTTTTATTTTTTTTGAGTAGAGCTGACACACAATGTTATATTAGTTTCCTGTGTCCAACATAGTGATTCCACGCTAAGAAGTGCTTTCGAGTTGCAAGGCATTTCTAAGCAACCGCCTCACTGGCCGTCACTCCCAAGACCATATTCTTCTCTCTTCCGGACCTCTCTCCTTACTGAACTAAGTGCATGTTTCTCTTTACAGAATTCCAGGCTCTCACCTTTAAAAATAACTGTTCACTATAGGCTTTCAAAATAAAAATGGAAACTTATTCTTTATCAGTGAGCATGGGCTGGTACCGTGAATGGATAATATCTGCTAGAACATGCAAACTGAGGAATACAGACACTCATGCCTATGTTTGGGCATAAAGGTACCTATTTTTTTTTTCCACAAAGAAAGGGATAAGGATAAAGATGAGAATCCGTATTGGGTAAGAATAAGGATCTCAAGAAAAGTACTGAAAACCAGCATGCTTGCATGCTTCTTCATACTTCTTCAAAATACATGGGAACTCTACTGGGTGGCCAGTGCCTCCCTTACTTGCCTCGCATATCTCTAGTTTAATTTTTATCTGTTTTTAAGGGTTTGGTGTTGACACCACCGCCAAGGAGAAGGAAGGAGAGGACATTTGCTCATTTGCTACTGAAATGAGAGCCACACCCACACAGAGAGGGCAGGGACTCTAGCCAACATGACAGGTAGCCTTTTATCATGGAGACATCCTCCCAGCAGGGAAAGAAAATAGCAATTAGGACACTTACAGTCTGATATAAAAGTGGACCTACCATAGCCCAGCTATTCCATATGAAGGGATCTTCAGGATACCTAGCACCAAAGCCCAGGCCCTTTGTTTGTTGTTCAACAAATATAATGAGTGTCTTCTATGGGCTCGGCACTCGACTAGGCACCGGGAATCAATGATGGATGAGATAGACTTGGAGGAGGTTCCTCTGAGTTTCCCATATATACCTGGCCTATGGATATTATTTTTGTGCTATTTTTGTGTCCTATCTCTGAATAGACTTGGTCTAGCCATCGTTTCAATTACACCCCAAAGCCTCGCACTGTGTATTAAAGATATAGCAAATCAATACAATCTCTATAAAATGAATGGGGAAAAAATCACACACATTCAAGAAAACTGTTTTGCAAACTTGTAGACTGAAAATTATTCCCAGAGACATATTTCAAACTGTGGAATTACTTCGTAAGGTCCTTGAGTTTTTCTAGAGATAGCCTCAAAAAATATAGGGTTAAAGTGACTTATTCAGTTCTTAAGGTGATTGTTTCTTTGCTTAAAAGCACACACGGGGTTGTTTACAAATCCAGTTAATTAATTAGATCTCTGCTTTCTAGCCACAGCCTTTTTGTTTGTTTGTTTTTGTTTTGTTGTTAGTAGTATCAACTGTAGTTTGTGACTACAAAAAGTTTGAAAACCTGGGTCATGTTCTAAGGGGTTCCTTTGAAACGATTTCACCCAGATCAGTCAGAAAATAGATTCTATTCAAAAGCACAAATTTCACAAATTTCCCCAAATGCTTTCAGTACACATGAATTCTGACCTGGTATTTCTTCAAAGACTTCATAAAGTTTTTAAGCTAGTTCCATCAGAGTCATAAATAGGTTGTTCATTATTTCAGCTTCCTCACCTCAGATATAATAATGGTGCTTGTCCTCACAGATTGCTCTGAGGAGTAAATAAGCAAACATGCATTCGACGCATTGAAACTTAAGGGACATGATGCAAATATAATCTATCCTTTTCTGCTCCATAATATTTTTTTTTATAATATATTAGTTCCATGAGGACAAAGACTCTATCTTACTATTTTTTGGCATATCCAGTGCCATTGCTGATACTGGATGTATTAGAAGGTATTAAACCGGACTCCAACATTTCCATATGCCTCTTTAGATGTTGTAATGGGGAATAAATTATTATCTTGTCATTTAAAACAAAATGTCCCAGTGCTAAAATTTATAGGGTAATGGGTAGTTTGTCCTGAGTCTCTCTCCCATCTGTCCACAGGCATCTCCCTAAATGGTAAATTCCAGTAATCACATAGGAGACTGGCCAAGAGTCCTGAGGTGGATGGCAATCGGCAGGAAGGGCGGTAGAGAAAGAGGGGGAGTCTGTGCAAATAGGAACCAACTGGTGACATGTTCGAAGATTAAAACACACACACACACACACACACACACACACACACACACACACACAGGAATGATAATAGACTTCTCCAAGCTTTTTGCTGTTGATGATTGCTATTGTAATAGTATGCTGTTGATCATTCTGATTCAGCGGAATAGTACGTTAAAATCTTTGGAAGTGTTATTTTTTTTTGCTTCCATTTATTATGTTTTTCCACTAATAGCCATAGTTTCCCACCTGAAACAAACTACAGTCGTGGTCCTGAACCCTTTTCAACCGCTTACACAATAAAACACTTTTTTTCCCACGGCGACCAAGAACAGAAACACACACACCAGGGCTGAAACAAGGCTCGCACGCAGCACACTTGGAATGGTTCTGTTTCACTTCAGGTCTTTCCAACTGTGGTAGAGATGCACTAAATTGATTCTTGCCTCGATAAGGTATTCCAACCCAAGTTTTCAAAATGCTGCCTTCGAATGTTCTTCTTTGTGAAAGTATGTATGTATTTCCCCTCTGTGTGGCTGTAATTAGATTATCCCAAAATTCTGGACCTTTTTTGGTCTATAATTTGTTTTTGAATTGATACGATTTATTACAGGACTCACACATTACACATCTAAGGAAGTTAAGTTTGATGAGGGAACATGACATTTTCAAGAAGCAGAAAGTGGCAAGGGTCTTTCACCAGCCTCTTACGCCGGTCTTTGTGCTCAAAACAAATTGAGAAGTTGAGGATAATTAGGTTTTATTCAGGAATTTCACTACAGTTTCATTAATACTCCTGAAAATGTCATTTTTGCAAAATTAAATAAACAGCTAATAGAATAAAAAGCCTGAAATATATACACTAGAGATTTTCACAGGTCAGGGTACATTTGCTACCACTCTACATTTTAGTCTTCTTCCAATATTCATTTATTTTTATTAAAAGGCTTTACTATTGAAAATAACTCACCAAAAATATCCCAAGAATCTGGGATTCTTAGTCTTCCAAAACTTGGACCAAAATTAGGGGGGCAAATAATGTGGTAAATATATTATAAAATTATGAAACTTCACACTTGAACGCTTATTTTTAGGCACACAAACACATACAACAACAGACACATAAACATATAACCATAAAGAATTGGAGGGACTAGCCGGAGGATTCCCTGACTTGCCTAGAATATTACTTATGCAACTAAAATTCAGCCACTCTCTCAACTATAGCTAAATGTTGCATTCTCAGAAGCAGCTTGGATTTATGTTATCAGACATCAAATAGAATAGCCTTCAGATAAATGTACCACGAAAATAGGAAGCCACAAATTCCTTCTGAATGTGACTACAGTGACTTCAGTAAATCTAACGGAAAGATTCCAAATTTTCTTAAGGAATTTAACAACAACAAACATACTTAAAAATTCCATAGATAATTCAGATTCCTTGGTCAATATTTCAAGATTAAGGAAGAAACAATCTATTGGCAGTAACTGCTCAATGCAAAATTTGCCTCTCAAATTTATTTTATATACCAATATTTTTATAAGCATTGTTCAAAGTCCTTGAGATAGATGTGTAGACATTATATTTTATTCTAACACAACTATCTCACTGGCCTGGAAAAGGCTGTAATTCCATAACCCTTTAAAAATGTTGATCGACTTAGGATTTTACCAAAAGTCAGTGTTTAATGTATTATAGACAAAGACTAAGTAGACTTAATTTTCCTTGGTTCACACAAAGCTAGAATCTTAAAATTATTGTTGAAATGTGCCTTGGGATTTTTTTTTACAGCCTTCGCTATTCATTTCTTCTGCTAACCACCTCTTTGAGAATGGAATTCTCAGTGACTCAGATGTCCATTTGTAGCACATTTCTTTATTAATACTGTTTCTTTTCTAAGTTTATTTATTTCAACACTCTTTTTCCTTAAACGGGGGGAAAATCTTGAAAATCAAATGCACAACAAGCAAAACAAGCAGTGATTGGCTGACACCCCACGGCCAAGGGCAGGCTCCAGCAGGTTTCGGAGTAGCAAGGACATCAGAGTATGGAGCATAATGGAGCATCATATTAGAGTGGAATTCAGCCAAACACAGTAATGTATGGATGTAGACGCATCTGAAAGAAGGAAAACAAAGATTTATGCAGGTAAAAAAAAAAAGTGCGATGAAGGATTTTTCCCCAATACCTTATACCCAATCAGAATGCTGTGGCAGAGGTTTTGGTCACAGAGTATTTTTATGTACAAATTATGTGTCTGTAAATAATAAATATGCTCGGGGGAAAAACAGTTAACTTGTCAGATGAATCCTACTCAGAAGGTTTAATAGTTTTTTGGTTTGTTTGTTTGTTTGTTTGTACACAGCATTAGAGTTCAATACAAACATCATCACATT
Organism: Lynx rufus; assembly: GCF_022079265.1. Taxonomy (NCBI): domain Eukaryota; kingdom Metazoa; phylum Chordata; class Mammalia; order Carnivora; family Felidae; genus Lynx; species Lynx rufus. The sequence continues at coordinate 22,085,600 of NW_025814845.1, read as the reverse complement.
CCTGAACATAAACCTTTATTCCGCCTTTAAAACATTAATTCACCAGACGTGATAATTAAGATTAGTTTTAGTGGTTTCAGCTCCATTCTTCTTGGAATGTGATTTCTCCCACAACACTAATGCTAAATAAAGCACTGTGTAATGTTCCGAAACAGAGTCCCTGCTTTAGAAAAGATTCTACGGGTTTTTAAAATAAATAAGAGAGAAAACTAAAGCTGACTCAAGATCTATGTGAACAGCTCCTACTATTTCTATAGAGTCATGGTAAATAAATGGATGAGGAACCTTGCTCTAGCCTAGAAATTGGTTATATACAACTTAAACATAAAGCTCTAAACAAGTATTGTACTAAGTTTCCATTATAACCTTCACCACCATTGTCTCCCAGGAGTAGAAAAGACAGTAAAATTTCTAATAGCACTGGCAGCTCTGGCGAAGCAAGGATTTTGTCACACTACATTTAGTTTGAAAAACAGTTCAAATTTCATTTTTGAAATTGACAAACTCAATCATTAGCATTTTATCACTAGGTAAATTTAAAATATGATGCACTAGATTGGTTAATTGCCTAACAAAGGAGAAAATCTAACTGAACATTTTTAAAATGTCACCTTGCTTTAAAAATTTGCTACAAAACCAATTTAGATGAAAAATTCATTTGCAATTGTGTGTTAAGGTCAATATGAAGGTTGTGTTCCCCACAAAGCTGGCAAAATGCAAAGGAGCATAGAAGCCAAAAAAGGATCATCGATATAAATGAAAACAGGCAAAAGATTATTCCAATTAGGGTGCATATAAACTTTTATACACAATGTATAGAAAGCTTGTATTAATTTCCACAAAAGTTATGTTCTCATTGAGAATATATTAATCCCACCTGTTGTCAGGCTTCTGCTGAAATTAAAAATTCTGTCAATTAACCTGCTGAATATATGCTGTAAACAATGTTACTTCAGTGTATGTCATCAATCGCTATTTTACAGACAGGGAAAGAGCCATTAATTTCTTTTGAAAGTCTAGAAAATGTGAATTGTAACTCCCCCGATAATTTACAGATAAGAACTGGAGCCTAAAGCAGCATTGTATTCTATTGTAAAAAAGTCAGTTTTCATAGCTCAATATGTAGTTATACATAGACAGGTGAACCTCAACAGATTTCTGTTGCTATTGAAATGTATACAGAAGAAGGGATGTAAATTCAATTTTATTCCTCGGGGGAGTACGATAAAAAACAAAAACACTGGTCTCTGCATTCCATGACTTGTATCCACACTGTATCCTTGATAATCTTGTGATCTCAGTCAAATTACTTTCTTCTAAAGGCCTCAACTTAAGTTGCATCGCCCCGTTCAAGGTACCAACAGGAAACAGAATTCGCACCCCAATGGTACAGATAAAGACCTTAGTCTCTTCATAGAAAATGAAGGAACTGGTTTGGTTGATATTTGTTAATTCTAAACTGTGATGACTCTAGTCATTTTAGATATAGGCACTAAATGATTGACTATGATATATTTTATTTCAATGTTGTATGTGTTTAAAGTTCAAATATGCTCCACATGTTAATGTATGAATATCACAATGAAATAAAAGTGTAATGGCACCATCGTTGGTTTATGTGAATATATCCGCACGAGTTTGTGTGTTAGAAAGAAAGAGAGATACTATGTGTACACTTTTCCACATATAAGATACGTAATTACTCAAAGATAGAAAAAAAATAACAAGAAAGAAGGATTTTGCTGTATTTATCCAGCTGCATGATTTACTTACAACCTATAAACGGACTCTGTGGTATTGCGTCTAAGTTACTAATTGACTTGGGGTAAGTTTGAGAGAAGTTTCAAATTGCCATACTTGGACTTCCATAAAAACGTACATATTCGATGCAGATCAGATCAGTGGATGACCTTTTCCTTATTCAGAGACCTCCAGAGGTCTAAGGTAATGTTGCTTTAGTAGATATCTCCTGACTAAAAACATCACCTAACTTTGATCAGTTATTAGCCTGCTGTCTGCTCTGTCAGGCCAAATGTAACAGAAACTCTACCATATGCACAATTCATGGTACTTCTTGAAAGTGTTTTTGGCTATAGACAGACACATCATATTGTAGAAACATGCTTATCAAATTGAAACCAGAAGCCATGGTTGGCATCACTCTACAGATGCTGCTATAGTAAGTATGGTGTCATATCCATACACAAACAAATTAATATTTAGTTTTCTCAGGGCTGAAAACCCTAATAGGCCATGGCAAGTTATCCATTCGCTTCCAGACCGGAAGTAATTAAAAAAAATATTTCTGCCACATTTTTTTACTAAGCATACAACGAATATATTGAACACAACTCGGTAATTAAAGAGAACATTATTTAGACAACATTCAGCAGTTCCTTAGGCAAGGGAAACCATCATTGGACTTATTAAGAATTTTTCTTGAGTATTTCTGAAGCAGCTGTAAATGGATTTTTAAATTAATGTTTATTCAAGCTGTATCTACTCTACTCTTGCCAAAAATACTTTATTTTTCATTTACTAGATACGATAAAATTTTTCCTTGCCAGTGCATTAGGTAATTAATGGCATGACATGTATAAACACAACCGGACTTAAAAATAACTTAAAAAGTAGTCAGTATGCTTTTATATTGTGTATTAATCTCTTTTGGAATCATATTATTCTTTAAGAGAATTGAAAAATATTTAACACATAGTAAAACTCTGAAGATTTAAAAATTAATAGAAAACATAGAATGTCTCTGCCTTTATTTCACAAAGCAAAAAAAGCACAATTGTCCTTCCAGGTCACAAAATTTGAACAAGCCCTAAAACCAGGTTTACCAAGTAAAGGAATAATGAAATGGAGAGGTAGAGGCTTAAGCTCAATAATGCTGTCAATGATCCACGTTCTGCTCAGCTAGACACATTATTTAGTTGAGAGCAAAGGCTTTTGTTTTAACTGCAAAGGTCTGAACTATGAATACCTGGGCTACGTCATCAGTTTTGCTAAGGTATGAGTTTCAGGAATAGATAGATAGATAGATAGATAGCAACTCTGCAACACACATCTCATAGATGCTGCCAGAGAGTAACTATAGAAGATTGATTTGAAAGTTTCCAGACCCTGTGAAAACACACCAAAAAGGGGGGAGGGGCATTATTTTCAAACTTTGATTTCCACAAAGCTGCTTAATTTATTGCAATATAACCATTAACAGGATTTAGGAGCAGCACTTGGAAACGTCTAATTCTCACGAGGATAAGAACACTGTAAACAGATCTCACTTCCATTATACCACAAGTTAAGAACTATGATAAAGCAATTCGGGAAATTTATAAATAAAGTGAAGCCTTTATGTCAGATGAAATCTCAGATTTTTAATTAATCCCTACCATAAGGAATTAAAAGACGGCATCCCTCAGGGTTTTCCTTAGATAGATTCAGTATCAACGGAGAAAATTATAACAAAACCTCGTGCTCTTTATTTTATCTTACATCACATTTAATTACAGAAAATACATTTTGGCAGTTGTATAAAAATTAAAGGTAATATCTTTTTGGGAAAAAAATAGAAAATCATCTACTGTGGTACAAAAATCAGAACAAAAAAGATCTTGTTTATTATGTCAGATGTCTTAACAGAATGTAACTTTGTAAATGGATCCCTTGTCCCCTGACAGCAATATTGAAGAGATGAAGAGTATCAATTACTATTACTAATTACATTAAGAGGAATGTGTTTCATTCTCCCTTACTTCATTTTAGTTCAGCTATTTATTGTGGTCAAAACTTCACACATCTTTTGAACACCTAACAACATATAAGTTTTCCAGTCACTTCTGGCAAACTGCAGGATTGAGACCAATGGTTTTGTAGGCTTTCTATTTCGGTATATGGACTTCTTTGCTCTGTTAAGAGCCTAGCACCGTACATTAGTTTATTTATAAGCATATCACTTTGCCTTTTAAACAGGATGCCACAACAGTCTTGATATTGGCTGTCTCCAATATTCAAGAATCCAGAGCCAACCTCATTTGATGAGCCAAATAAAGCTTAAGTGACAGCACAGAACATATGAGGCGGTTGTATAAAATATCTATAAATCTGCCACTTGATATGTGCCCTCCAAAGTTTCAGATTACACAATTTAGAATGCAAATGCCATTCAGCCACAAGATAAAAAGTCCTATTAGGATGACAGCGAAGCAGTAAACATTCTGCAGAAAGACCTCTTCACACACTTCTGCACTACAAGTTATCATTTTCCAAGGGAATTTCTATAGATCTAAGTTTATTTGTGGGCGTTTTATAAGTCATCTTTGTACTATTATTTTAACTAGAATTGTCCGATAAAAGTACCCCAAACAAAACAAAAATCTCCTTCTAACTCCAGGTGAAGCAATAACACAACAGATATAAACTCTCCAGTTATCAAATTTCAGGTTAAAAGAAAGAAAGGCTTTCACATGCATCACGTATTTTCGAAAGCAATTTAACGTAATGTAGTTCGGACCTGTATTTTCGTGGATTGCTTTGATTATTGGATATAAAAGCTATGTTCTCCTTATCTAAATAGCTACAGTAGAGTACTATGAGTAGAAGATATTTCTTTAGGAAACTAATTTTTAAGATTGTGAAAGCAATAAGGAATTAATATCTCTTTTCTATAGTATCTTTGATGAGCCCATCAATAACATCTTTAATGAGGCCATAAAACAAGTTCTTGTGCCTTCATTCTTCTCCGACTGTACATTGCACATGCAAAGCATATTTAATAGAGAAGCTATTATTCTATATTATTTGACAGTCATAAATGTGTTTTCTGAAATGAGTTCTGATGATGAGAAATATAGGATATTTTATTAATGGGGTTGCTACAGCCCTAGACACAGCAGTTTCCAAAAGGTTTACCTTGCTGAGTGTCAGACCTTGGCAGGTGTGAAAAGTAAACTTTGTGAGTGTTACATATATCACACAAGCAAAACTTTCAAAAACAGATTTTCTATTTTCTGAAGTCCATCTCAAAATATGTTTTTAAGATCTGTTTCCACATTTCACTGGGAAACAACCGTATTCTATACCACCTTAATAGTCTCAGATATCATCATGCATACCAAAATTTTCTTGCACACAGTGCATCCGACATGAACATTTCTGTTGCTTGGCTTAAATAAAAAGTGGGTCATGCAATTTTACTTTTGCTTGTAAACCCTTACACCAAACATGAGGAATACAAATGCTCCCTGCATATCCTCACGGAAGTTTAACTGTTACAGATATCGAGGTATTAAAAAGGCAGTTTTGCATGACATTTGTGTATCCTTAGATATTTTTAAACCAACATTTTTGTCGAAGTAGCCAGTTTTTAAGTATCTCAGACTTGGTACCACATTGGCACGAATCGGCCTCCGTTACCTGTAAAAGCTTGCATAATACATAGCATGGCTAAAACTTTTATACTGTGCAAGTTGCATAGGCACCAGTAGTAACTTCAGAAATTTTCTCTCTGGATGTAATTATCCACTTCATAGCCACAAAAGAAAACAATTTCAGGTCTAAGCTAACCAGCCAACCAATATTTACCTATTTATCCTGAAAACAGAAAATGTAGGATGAATTAGTGCCCTCAAGTTCAAAGAGATGGGCAAAACGCTGTCTACTTCCAAGTCTGTTAGTAACTTTGTAAACACTGGGTGGGTAACTTGCAAAATACAGTGGTCCACCTCGTGTAGATGGCCCATGCTCACTCAACCGATGACATAGGAATTAACATTAAATTACTGCTGTTAAATTTTCAAATCATAGCTTTAAAAGGGAGAAAGCAAAACTTCACAGGAGGTGCTCTCTGCCTCAGAGTTATTTCACCTCTTCTGGGATATTTAAATATACTTGGAATACATCTTACCTGTTTGCTGTACTTGTTATTGGTTTGACAGCTGTATTCAGAGCAGTGATCTGATCCAATTGAAATGTTGTCTCCTGCTCCCACAAATGTGTTGGCTGGTGGTAGATCTTGTACGGCCTGGTGTTTTTTTCCTGCAGTTGGTGACTGGGGATGAAGCTGGACAGTAGGCAATGGAGAACTAGATTTGTAATGCCTGGCCAGGTCAGGACTGCCAGGCCCACCATTAACGGATCGGTATCGCCCCATGTTTGGGCTGTCTGACAGCTTCTCATTGACACTATCATACCTCTGTCCATTTGGTTTAGAAGCTTCTACAGTGACAATGCTGCTGTAGAGAGGCTGCTTAGATTTTTTGTTTTTCTTGTCTTTTTTAGGCTTTTTAGATTTGTCATGCTGCTGGGGTGTAAAAAAGTCTTCGTGATCTTTTTTGCCAGCTTCATAGCCATTTTTGCTTTTGGACCGGCAGTACCTTGCCATCACTACAATTAAGATGATCAGAATCACGGTCATAATCCCGGCCACCACCCCAATGACAATACTGAGTCTCTGCTTGCTAATTTCGTAACTTGGGTCACCAGCTATATCCTGCGTGAGTGGGGTGTGCAAACTTCTGGCTATCTGTGAGTCAATCACAGTTGCATTAGAAACACTTTCATTGACAAACACATGCACCAGGGTCGTGGTGGACTGGGAAGGCTGTCCACTGTCATTCACTTGCACCACCAACCTGTGCAAGCCATAATGCTTTTGGGTGAGTTTCCCCACTAAGGAAACCACACCGCTGGTGGAATCAATTTCAAACAGCTTGAAGGGATTCCCTCCCACAATGCTGTAGTTAAGGTCTGCATTGATGCCATCGTCACTGTCTGTTGCCAACACTGTAGCTACTACTGTCCTGACATTACTTGAAGGTGGCAGTAAAGTGTAGGAAATGTTTCTGGGAAGGGTAACGGTGGGAGCGTTGTCGTTCTCATCCATGACAAAGAGAGAGACCGTGGCTGTGGCTGATCTGGGAGGATCTCCCCCATCCACAGCCTTGACTCTGAACGTGTATGTGGTCTGATGTTCCCGGTCAAAAGACATTGTGGAATAAATGGTCCCCGTGTCGTTTTCAATGGAGAAAATGTTACTGTTTTCCTCTATGTAGAGGCTCATCTCTGCATTGCGTCCCTTGTCAGCATCCATCACCGTGACCATCCCCACAGGGCTGTTGGGCTGCAAGTTTTCTTTCACATAAAACGTAAAGACGTCCTGCATAAACTTAGGGTCATTGTCATTCTTGTCAGCCACCTGCACAATCACCGTGGTGCTGCCCTGTAACACTGGGATGCCTTTGTCTTTGGCGTTAACTTTGAACTCATACCTGTCAGTCTGCTCGCGGTCCAGTACCGTATTGACGAGGATGTCCCCGGAATCGGGATCGATGGCAAAGATCCCCATCACAGAGGAATCCAGCGAGTAGGCGATCTCTGCATTTTTCCCGCTGTCGGCGTCCGTCGCCAGCACCGTGGCCACCCTCTCTCCAGGGATGTTGTTCTCGGGAAAGTAAACCTCCACTACTGACTGGCCGAAGACAGGCGGGTTGTCATTAGTGTCTCCTACCTTGACAACCAGGGAGTTGTTGCTGGAGAGGCTGGGGCTGCCCGAGTCCACCGCCACGATGACCACGTTGAACTCCCGGGTGGTCTCATAGTCCAAAGGGGCCGAGGTGTGCAGAAAGTACTTTTTCTTGTTCTGGTCGCCCTCTGTGTCGCTGGCCGGCTTGAGCTGGAAGGGCACGTCGCCCACCACGGTGCAGGTGACCACGCCGTTCTCGCCTTGGTCTCGGTCGGACACCTGCACCAGAGCAATGGGGGTGTCGACAAGAACATCCTCCGCCACGTTGGCCACCCCGTCCTTGAGAGGGATACGCCCGATCTTGCGGATTTCAATGGACGGCACATTGTCGTTCTCGTCCTTGATGTTGAGGACCACCGTGGCCTTGTCGGTCTTGGGGGGCTGCCCGCGGTCCCGGGCCATGACCGTGAAGCGCAGCTGGTTCACCTCCTCCCGGTCGATACGGTGCAGGACACTGAGCCAGCCGGACGTCTCGTCGAGGCGCAGCAGCCGCCGCACGGACTCGGTAGCGGCTCCGAACACGTACTCGATCTGCCCGTTGACCCCCACGTCCAGGTCGGCGGCGCGCAACTGCAGGATGGGAGTCCCCGGGGCGCTGTTCTCGGCGAGGTCCGCCTCGTACACGCTCTTCTCGAAGCGGGGGCTGTTGTCGTTCACGTCGGTGATGAGCACCCGCAAGATGGCCTGAGAGGAGCGCGGCGGGTCTCCACCGTCGCGCACCCGCAGGGTCAGCTCGTAGGAGTCGCGTTGTTCCCGGTCCAGCGCCCCCTTCACGATCAGCTGTGGCTGCTTCTCGCCATCCGGGGTGTCGGCCACCTGCAGTTCGAACACGCTGCTGCGGCCGCCGGGGTTGGTCCCGCCGCCGCCCTCCGGCGCGTCCGGCCGCCTCTTGGAGCCGCCTGGGCCGCCGCCGCTCGCGCCGTTCCCGCCGCCCCCGGGGTAGGGGGCGCTGTCGGCAGGCCCGGCGCGCCGGCCCTCGCCGCCGCCGCCGCCGCCGCCGCCGCCGCCCCCGGGCTCCTGGAGCAGCTCGTAGCGCTCGATGCCGTTGCGGCCGAAGTCACGGTCCGTGGCGGTGGGCAGCAGGTAGAGAGTGCCCACCGGCCGGTTCTCCTCCACCGTGAGCGTGAGCACGGGTGACGGGAAGGTGGGCGTGTTGTCGTTGATGTCGAGCACGATGACCCGGCCCTCGAACAGGTCCACCCAGCTCTGCGAGGGCCCGATCACCGACACCTCGAAGTCCAGAAAGCACTCGTTCTCGTCGAAGATCATCTGACACTGGGGCAGCTTCTCGCGGTCGATGCGCCGCTCGCTGGTGCTCAGCTCGCCGGTGAGGTTGTCGATCTTCAGGTACTCCGAGCCCGACTCGAGGCTGAAAGTCACCTCACCCGAGCCGGTCACGATGCCCAGGTCCGAGGCGACGTTGCCGATGCGGACGTCCGCCGGGCCCTCCTCGGCCAGTCGATACCGGAGGAGTTGCTTGGCGGCCGCCAGGCTGAGCGAGAGCGGCAAGAGGAGGCAGCAGCCCAGGCACCAGCCGCGCGCCCATCCCGCGGTCCGCATCCTCAGCATCTTCTCCTGCTGCTGCTGCTACTGCTCGTTCTAGTCACAGCCCCCTCGGCGCCCCCCTCCTCCGGGGCCGGCCGCCGGCCCTCCTCCCAGTCCTCTTCTCTCTCCGGGAAAGGAGGAAGGGAGAGGAGGGAGGGGGCGAGAAGAGCAGCGTGCGGAGTCGGCCAGGGGGACCAGCGAGGTGTCCTTCTTTTTCTTTTTTCTTTTCCTTCTGCTTCTTCCGAAAGTTATTGTTTCATAATTCATGCAATGGGTGCTAATCGCCCGCTCGCCGGCCGCCGTTCAGTCGCAGTACTCACAGTTCACGGGACACTGCGCGCCGCGGGCTCGGCGCCCCCCCAGAGTCATCCCCGCAGCGGGCGGAGAATCCCGGGCTCCCGTCCCCGCTCTGTCGGATGGGGCCGGAACCGCTCCGGCGGGCGGGCGGTGGAGCCGGGAAGCGGCGGGGAACACGCCTGCAGCTTCCCCCGCCTGCCAACCCCGTTGGTCTTTGCTGCTACTCGAGTTGAGTCCAATTCACGTTCCAGCCACACACTCCAGACCCAGCTTCTGCTCCGGCTGCCCAGGCAAACGTGAGTTGCTTCCTGCACGAGGCGCTGGGGCCAGCAACAAGCCAGTCTGAACTCTGACTCTGCTCTGGCAGCGGGGGAGCCAGTCAACAGATCGAGAATGAAAAAGCCCTGGCAGGTCGCTTCGGGCACCGTGCAGTGGAGACCACTCGCGTCACACGGCGGTCCGCGTCCGGGTCCCCCCCGCGCGCCGAAGAGCAGCCCGAGCCATCTTCAGAGACACCCAGAGAGTCAGTCCCTTTTCACCCCCAAGAGCTCGGGTTTCTCTTTTTTTCTTAACAACTCTGCGCAAGGTCATTAGTCACGAAGCCGCCGCCTGAAACCGCAGCAGCCGTTCGCCCGCGGGGGCGAAGGCTGAACCGTGCGCACCGCGCGGTGCCCAAGTTTGGGTTCGCAGCCGCAGAGTCCGTGCCTTCCCTCACCTGCATTCGGCCCGCATGTCGGAGCACTGGGATCTGCAGCGCTGTGCGCGATTCAGGGAGGAGATTGCAGCCTCTCTCTCTCCCCGCTCTCTCTCGATCCCTCCCCTCCCTCCCTCTCTCTCCTCCCTCCTCCTCCTCTCTCCTCCCTCCTCTCCTTTCCCCTTTCCCCTTCTCCCACTCTCTCTACTGCACGCTCCCTCGCCTTCCTCCCAGTCCCAATGCTGGCAACTCGAGCTGAACTTGATCCCTTTGCAGTTCAAAGGTGAGCAAACCAAGCTCGGTGCTCAGGCGACGTTGGCCTGGCGAGAGCCCCCGGCCGGGCTCCCCCAGTGGCAATTAACAAAGATGCCCAATTCTGTCCGGATTTCCGAAGAAAAGCCAAAGGCACTGGGGAGGGGGTTGGGGGGGGGGAGGTGGAGTCAGAGACAGCTGCCAAGTAGCTTAAAAAAAAAAAAAAATCCAGTTTGCCAAGGGGAGAAAAAGTGCCAGTCGGTTGTTTCCTCGGAAGTGCCCTGGCACGGCGGGTGAATTCCGCAGTTGTCTCGTACCCTTTCGCGTCTGGGAGAGTCTGGTGCGGGCGCGCTCGCTGCCCCTAGGGCTGCCAAGGCTCAAAGACACTGAATGGCAAGTAGGAAGCTCCCGCTCGCTAGCCGAGAGCCGGAAACCCGCAAGTTTGCCCAAAGTGGTGGTTGCTGCTGGGAGCTCGCTTGCTCGCTTGCGGCTCAAGCTTGTCCCTGACGCGACTGCCGCTGCGGCGGCGGCGGCGGCGGCGGTGGCGGAGGTGGCAGCCGAGCCGCCGAAACTACACATTCGCAGAGAGGGAGGGTGAAGAGCTGAAGGGAGGAAGGCAGGAGGGAGTACTAACCAGCCACCCGGCTCCGGAAAGCCCAGCTTCAGCGCCGGGGGCCACTCCTTACGTGCACAATCCCAGTCAGTCCCGTCCCCTTTAAGCCAAAGCCTCTCCCCCTCTTCCCAACGAGCGCAGCCACTGTCTTCTCGGGGGACTCGCTTTCCCTCCCCGGGGCTGGTAAATTTCCTCCTCTCTCTGACTAATGCCGTGTGCGAGTGTGAGAGCGCTGGAGCGGGTGTCAGGAAAGGTTTCTTCTTCTCCCCCTTCTCAGACGTTGTTCCCCACCCCCTCAAGTGTCTCCGTTTCGCGATTTCGCATCTTGGTTTGGGCATTGGCTTAACAGTGGCTTGGGGGATCCCGCGTGCGCGCCCAGGGAGCCACGTTGGTGTTCTGAGAAACCATGATGGGCTGCAGTGGTTAAGCGAGAACATCAAACTCCAGAGAGAGCTAGAGAGGGATCCTTTTTTGGGAGTGCAGACTTCGGAGGGCTGGCGTTGGGGGGGTGGGGTGGTGCCTGTCTTTGTTTAAATGCTTGGCATTCCTGTCGTCGTGCTTGCTTACGGGGGTAGACCGTGTGTGTGCGCGCGCCTGGGGAATAAACACATGTTGGAAGCCTCGATGTTATTTTCTGAGCTGAAACCTGCAGCCTTTAGTAACTGGTAAAGTGTAGCGTCACCTATCTGGATAAAAGGGAAATAAACTTTAATGGCAACTTTGTGTACCGAAGTGTCCCTAGTTCCGTTTCTCTCCTTCTTTTGACTTTGTGCCACTTGATCGTACATGGTATTCCCCCACGCGAGGCTTCCCCAGTTTTCAATCACAGCCACCGCAGCCTGCCTCATCAGATCCTCAGCTCCGGTTGTGTTTTAAAAACTGTAGTCATTCGCTCTTCATTTATTTCAGGGGCTAAGGGGGGGGCGCCGGGATTAAGGGGGTTCAGGCTGGCAGGAGATGTTTGGAGAGAATCTTATCATCTCAAAAGGGAAAAGAAGCTCCTGGTGGGATTCGGTTGGTCCTCAGCTAGTCTGCCCAATCTATAGGCATCGAAGGGCCTCCCCTTACAGGAAAATTTAAGACGAAAAGAAGAAAACAGAAAGAAATCCGTCCAGAGTGGGTACTCAGCCTTTACGAGACCCGTGTGAGGAGGCAAGATGATTTAAACAAGACAAACACCAATAAAGTCTACGAGCAGATGTAGCGCGCCGTTGTTTGGGCGGGCGCAGACAGCAGGAATGGGGGGAGAGGCGGCAGAGATCTCCAAGGTCTCCCTATGCGAGACCGTGGAGACGCGGAGGATGAAAGTGCCAGGGAGCTGGCGAGTATTTTCCAGTCTGCTAAAGCATTAGCACTTAGGGTGTAGTGGCTTCTCCTCCGGGGCCAGGCCGGGAACCCGGCCACCCCCACATTCCCCAAGCCCGCCGCCTCCGGAGCCACTCCGCTCTATATCTGCAGCATCAGCGAGAAAAACCCCGCGCGCAGACTCAGTGTGCACCGCCGCAGTCTGGAGCCGGGGGGGGGGGGGCGGGGGCGGGCGTCGCAACGTTTCCGAGGCCCGCTAAGTGGCTGTAATGCTAAATCCCCTCATATGTGGAAAACTCTGGTTTATCAGAATTCTTGTCTCCCACGACTCCCGGTCGCTTTTTTCCTAGGGTCCTAGGCGAAACAGGGAAGCTTGTTCTCTTCCGCGGCCTTGCACCGGTGCATTCCGATGCGCGGCAATATGGTGCAGTGCACGCACTCCCCTAACCGCCTTACTAAGATTTTGCAAACTTCAGGCAGCCGCGTGGGCAGAGACGTTGTACACTCCCGCTTCCCTCGCCAGACCATAAACTTGAACAAGCCCGTGAGCATCTTGAAACATTCGCCCACCGCTCCGGCGCGCAATCTCCAGGCGCACACTAGTGAGGGGCGAAGGAGTGGGAGGCTTTTCCCCAGAGCGCTGCATTTTTTTTTTCCCCAATGATGGTGGGGAGGGGGGGTGTGCAGCGCGTCCTTCACAGTGGAGTGGTTTTCTCATTGCGAGCTGGAGGTAGTCTCCAGTCCGCCCTCCCTACGCATCCCTACCAACTCCACCGCCGAGCCAAGCCAGCGTGGGAAATGGGTCCGACGTGTGCGGCATGGAGAACAGCGCGCCAGACTGCCCTGGCCACGAAGCCTCCCGGCTTTCCTCCCTCCCCCATCGTTCCCCGCCTCCGACCTTCCAGCCAGAGCGGCCGAGGAGCGGCTGCTTTGCCCCGCGGCGCGGTTCTGGGGAAAGGGAACCGAATGGGCGGGGCGCGGTTGTGGGCGAGGTGAGAGGAGCCCTCGGGGCGCCCTTGCCGCGGTCGGAGCTCCCAATCCTCTTCCGCCCCCTGTCTGGGGACTGACGCTCCAACTCCAGCCTCCCGCCGGCGCGGAGGATGAATGGAGGCGAGAAGCCGTTTCCCCCACCCCCGCCCCATTTCCGCAGTCTTAGAGCCAGTGTCACAAGTGCTCAGCAGTTTCATTAAATGGAACTGGGGGACTTAATCCCCCCCGGTACCAGACCTCACCACGGGAATATGATATCCGGATTCGCTCCCACCCACAAACCCCGCCCGGCTTTTCAGACTCGAGGCTGCATTTATCTTCTCAACCTGAGAGGAAAGGGTTCAGAAGGAAATGGGATCGAAAGTGTAACCGGCTGCAATAAATTAAAGAGCCCGTTGCTGCCGTGCTGCTGTTGCTGCTGCTTTGGCGGCCAGAACTGAAGAGAGAAAACGAGATCAGTTTCCCAAAGCCTGAGTTGCTCAGAGGGCGAGGACGTCATCGCTTGCAGGAGGCAAAATATTTGAGAGCATGTTGAAATGTTGGGGATTTGTGGTTCGTCTCGTTTTATTTTCAAAGGCATATTTTTTTTAAATGACCACTTGAAACCAAGATATGAAAAAAAAAAATGAAAGTCACTAAAATAGAAATGTTGTCCCGTTTTCATAGACATTTAATCAAAGCTTGGCCAACGATTGCTTTTTTTTCTATGCCAAATATCCTACCCTATGCTTATCATATTCGGTAGTTTTGTTGTTATTGTTGTTTTAAATTTACCTGCCAACCCTGCCATCTTAAAGCTGCGTTGCCGTTAAGAAATTTCAGTGACTGAGCTGAAAAATAGCATTCAGGGTCCGTGATGTAGTTTCAGCCTCAAAAAGACAGGAAGGGAAGTCACAGTGACAACAAAAGTTTATGGGTAAGAATACAAAGAAGTAGGTGCCGAAGATATGATCTCAGGGGGGCTTTCATTTATTATAGACGCTGTATTCACAATAGTACAAGAAAAAGGTTAAATACAGTAAACATGATAGCCAGTTCTGGAAAGAAATATAAAGCAGTTTGACGGGAAGGGAGAAAGTGACTCAAGAACTCCACCAAGGGACAAACAGAGGAAATGACACTCCTACATCTCCAAATCCATTGACCTTTTAGTCTTTTTACAAAGGGTCCTCTATATCCACTTACTTGTGCATATACAGGTTTTTGAGGCCTTTATGATCAATCCTTTCTCCAACTACTTTTGATAAATCTGAAACTGCAGCTTTCCTTTTCCAAGTAATTATTATGAATTATTGTTCTTTAAACATATATCATTTTGATATCATTTCGAACGGTGAATATAACTACGTAACTATTGTCTTATAGCAAGTATGATTCTGATTCTTGGGACTGGGAGAAACTTTGGGCAGATTGTGTATCCTTAAACCCGTGCTTGTAGTATGAAAATGAGTAGCAGACTGAAAAAGCTAAATTATTCATTGCAATAACAGACTTTTTGATGGACATTAAAACTCAGCAGTTTAAATAAGGAAACCACAGATTTCCTTTTAAGCAGGTAATAACTGCTTGCCTCAGTGGTTATTTAACTGGTCTCAGGCCAAGAAATAGAGTCAGTTTTGCTGTTTAAATCATGAAGTCATGTTATGAAAAGCTATGTACAATGTATTGATAAAAAAACAACACAAGATAAGAAGTAAACTTACTTGATTTATACTTCTCTATTGGATAACTATAACACATTTCTACAAGGCCAGTATAAAAATTCAGTTCACTGAGAAAAAGAAACTGAAAAAAGTAATTTTAAGTGTTTGTCCAAGTATTAATTCATAAGCTATATGATTTGACTATTAAATAGAATGTTTTAGTTTGTTTGTTTATTTATTTATTTATTTATTTATTTATTTAGAGAAAGCGCAAGCAAGGGAGGGTCAGAGAGAGAGGGAAAGAGAATCCCAAGCAGGCTGTCAGCACAGAGCCCCACGTGGGGCTCGATCCCACCAACCTGGAGATGATTATCTAAGCCAAAATCAAGAGTCCATGGCTTAACCAACTGAACCACCCGGGCGCCCCTAGAATGTTTTAATTTTTAAAATGCCATTTAACAGAAATGATTTTCACTTTTCAAGCACAGATTAATGGTTGATTTTTTTCAATTTCTTAAGTTTTACATGCCAAAACGTATGCAAGATAGCACAGATGTATAGTTGGTTATAAATAAATAAAGATCTAGTCAATTACTATAACTGACAAACACATTGTCTTTTACAAGACAATTTATGACTTTTTCAAAATTTACATTAATTTTTATACATTCACAAAAATCTAAGCTTGGGAAGAAAATACAGTATATTGCAAACTCTGGGTGAGTTTTTGGGGAAAAAAGAAACGTTGGTAGGTCAGAACAGTACACCCTCTTATTTGTGGTCATCTGAAGCTGTTCTCTGTCACTATCAAAGGTAAAATTGAACATTTCAATGCCCTTTACAGCATAAACTTGAGACATTTGGCATTTCTTTACTGCCGTGGCAGGGTGTGTCAAATGCTGCTGTGAATAATGACCTCTTAGCTGGATAGTATATTGAGGATTTTGGGGGGGTGGGGGGGATCTCATTATAATGGCTTGTATGAATATAATACTCAAATAATTGACCTTGGTTGTACTAAGAACGATTGAAAATTATGAATTATCTTTATAAGTTTTAGCCCCCGACTATATTCACCCAGGCTAACTAAATCACTTCTCATGTTAATTACCAATAGCGGGTGGTACAAAATGTTGTTTGATCAAATTTAACCCGTTGCATTTAAAATTCAAAATATGGAATGTATCTAGAGTAGGTAATTTAGTAAATTTGACTACTTTAACAGCAATGAATTTTCCAATGATAGATGCTGATCCTTACATGGTAATCACTGGACCTTTCCCCAATATTTCTGACTTCTGGACCTAGAGTAGAATTACGCTCTTGGCCCCCTTGTGGCTAGATGAGGCCACTGACTAAATCTGGGCAGTGGTGAATAGAAGTTAAGTTCACTTCCAAAGGGAAAATGGATGCCTGAGATGAAATTATTGTTCAGCTTTATCAAACTGATTATTAACATGAGCTAGGACCAATACCTAGAAACTGTCAATAAACTTCAGACTAACATTGCCTTTAGGTAGTAGTGGTGTTTTCAATGCCGTTTGAGTACTTATTTGATGAATTATTTAAGTAAATCTGATTTAAAAAGTCTTACAAAGTAGACACTATGTTTTTCAACTGTAAACCCTATAAATCAGCAGTTGTGCTATTTAGCCACAAGCGGAAATGTCATTTCATCAGCATGGCAAGTTCTTCATAAAGCTGTATAAATTTGTATCTGGTGATTTTTAACATTAGCAAACATATTTTTATAGTTTATTTTCTTTGTAGTAACTGGTGTAGAGTTTAACACCTTGAACGGGACTTTTGACACAGTACTGTTGATTTACAGTGAGATGGAAAGATAATAACTATCATGTATTTATGGTTATTATATCCTGTTTCGCTGCATAACTGATTATCATTACTGTCTCCAAAATGACTGGATAAAAACCCACCATAAGGATGTGAATAGAAGCTTTAAATTCAGTTAACGTATGTATAAAATATTAAATGTTTTGATGCATTATTAAGCTAACAGCCATGATTAGTAACCAACAGTATATGTCATCAATAGTATATATCTGAAGTGGTCACTGAAAGGTTTACTAATCATTCTGTTTCTGAGTGTTTTTCTTGTTTCTCTCTCCAGGTGTTAGCTGCAGCCTGATCATGTCTGCCTATTTGGAGAGAAGAGATAGTACCTACCCCTGCCTTTTTGGTGACATCTGATATGAAACTTGCTTTTGCGACCAACAAAGGGGAACCTTTGCTTCTAGCTTCCTCGTCAAACAGATTTGCTTAAAACATAGGAGAGAGGGTGAGCGAAAAACATGGTAAACTTGAAAAGGTATGACTGAAACTAAGGCAGTGCCCCAGTTTGTTTTATGTTGTCCTATAAAGTAGGACTTTCCAAAGGTCTGTAAGCCAGTATCACCTTCAACTACCAAAAGTTACTCTCTCTAGGTGTCCTGGTCAGTGATCTTCAGTTTCTGAATTACTTTCATGGGCAGATTTAATGTGATGCTAATGAAGCTTAAGCTTTCAGGGTCTCTCGCTTGACCTTGGGGGGTGAGGGGAAAGCAGCAATGTGTTTGCATAATCACATGGCTTTGAAATTTGCAACAGTAAGAATTTTAAGGGCAAAAGGTGAAGAGCACTGCTCCCCTCCACTCCAATTTCCTCCATCGCACGTTTTGTTTCAATAGTGTTACAGAGTCCAGGGCATGTTGGGGATCTAGTTAAGGGAAGATTCAGGTGGGGATACATACTAGTTGAGGGAAAGTTAAGTTGGGGATACGTTTAATTTGGGTGTGTTCAGATGTACTTTTGTGGATTCAGTCTCTCTCATTCGTAGTGAAGTTATCGCTGACAACCAAGGCTTCCAGAAATGTGCTCAGCATCCACTGTATTGGCACAAAGGTGTAGTGCCCGAGGCTCTCGGGTGATGGACTATCCCACAGCGCGGGATGCAGGAAGCCTCCGCGTGGTGGACCGGAATCCAGCCTCCAGTGTGTAGAACCGGAAGCAAGTCTGTAGAAAGTTCTGCCAATTGCAGTTATCCCTGCTTTTCGAAAGTTCCAGCCAGTCGCACCACTAGGCTTTTATGAAAAACCTACCTTAGCACTCGTTTTTGATAACCGAAAGAAATCCGAAGAGGATCTTTGCCTTGACAAAAGAAGGCGAAAAGAGAAAATAGAGTTCGGTGTTTGTTTTGCAGCAAGCTGTTGTAGAGGCAGCGTGTGAGAGTGGCCCTGCCATACTCCTTCCCCGGGAACTACACTCAGCACCTCAGCATGAGGCTGCCACAGCTTTGAACGGTGTCGGTGAGCATCTGCGCTTTATCTCAATTTATTTTGTGCACCCATTAGCAGGATAGGTCCTAAAGTATCAGAAACACCCAAGAGAGTTTATTTTTTGAGGCTAGGACCGCTCAAAAACATTTCCATATAAATTAATGGTAATTCTTTCTTTGCTTTCGGCCATTGCAGCTTGGGAAAAATTTCATAGGATCACGCTGCTCCCAGACAGCAGGGGTAGCTTGTGTTAGTCATGTAAACTTCTGCGTGCAGAATATGCTTCTCACTCCCGTCTCATCAGAACAAAAATACTCTCTATCAGGAATTAGTCGATAAACCAGGGGCCACACGTGAAAACACAGTATTCTTCGGAGTTGTGTGTGTACAATTTCTGAACAGATTGTGTAAATACAGAATTTATCAGCATACCTGTGTTTGAGGGGACACATACATAGTATCGCAGAGCCCCTGAGTGTGTGTGTGTGTGTGTGTGTGTGTGTGTGTCTGTGTGTGTAGTTGGGTGACTTTTGTAACCCTGTGTATTGGTGTTAGCACATTTAACACATCTTTTTTCTGACAGTCTGGCACTTCGACATAAAGTGACACCCTGTATCCACCAATACAGTAAAGATATCAAAAAAAAAAAAAGAAGAAGAAAAGAAAACCTAGTGTTTCAGTGACAGACTTACTATCCGTTAATAAATCGAAGTATGTTGCATTTACTCAATGATGGAGCTTGATATGGTGCAATGCTTTAAAAAATTAATCTAATTGTTTTTCTGTCTTAATTTCAGATTGATTCTATATATCTTTATTTTCAGACGTATTATTCATGCTAAAGTTCAAAAAACAAGAGTTATAGAGATGTGTCAGTATATTAATTAGTTAATTGGAATTGGGAGACACATTGTGATACTTGGGTATTTTTTTAATCAGATTTTTAAAATATGAAGTTGCTTATAATTTATTTTATGATTAAATATTTTGCAGCTGTTTTTCTATCATATTTTATATTTTTTCTGATAAAAGGCTGCCAAAATTATATAAACTTTAGGCCATATAAAACCTGATTCTGTCCTTGTGTGTAATAATGAAGAACATAGAGAGAAAGTAGTTATAATGAGCAAAACATGGACATCAAAGATACCCCAAAATCACAAACTAAATTCTGCAGAATATAATAAATATTAAGACTTTATGTGACAGACTTTATAAACAAATACTGCTGAACATCACAGTTGACATCATATGGAGCCAATGACTCACTCACCTAAGCCCTGCCCAAATTCCTGACCCACTAAATATAGGTTAGACATAGTAATATGTTATTTTAAGCCACTATATTTCTGGGTGGTTTGTTACACAGCAGTAGCTGGAGTAGCTGGAGCATGAGCTTCCGTTTGCAAATTTAATGGATGCTGAACGTCAGTTCTAGATTTAATAGTAATAATTGTTATTTATTGTGGCTCATCTATGTGCCAGATAACCATTCTCAATGCATTTCATTAGGTTATCACTTAATCTTTGAAGATGATCATTTAATAACCCATGAAGTTATTTCATTATGGAGATTATTTTGTATTACAGAGATTACAGAGGAGGAGACGGAGGCTTAAGGAGGTTAAGTTTCCTAATAGCCCTATGAGGTTATTAGATTATGAGGCTTATTTTTATCTGTAGTCCGATGAGGACAGTGAGATGTAAGGAGGTTGAAAAGGTCAAGTAATAAAGAGATATCGCAGCTACCACGTATCTGAGGCTGGAGGATCCAGTTTAATTCATTTGTAATGAAAGCCTTGGGTCTGATTTATTATAAATAAAACCTGACATTATAATGGGGAACTTATCTAATTAGTTTATTCAGTTTTACCCATAAGCAGACACACCCAACATCTTTCTCATTTATATTACTTTATTTAATTAATCTTATGTGTTTCTCCCTTATAATCTTCTGTCTTTAGTGTAGCTGACTTTAACTGACAATCTGCTCAGAGTTCTCTGGAAAGAAACACAGAGTAGGGCTGTATTTAAATGTACCTATCTCCTTTATGTCAGATCAAAGAAAACGTGCCATTTGTCCCTAACTTTTAAGGGCACTATATTTAATTCAAAATATTTTAGAGGAAATATTTAATCCAAGGAGTTTCATTTCCAAAGGAGACACACAATCAATTTTTAGGGAAAAATCCCATTCATTGGTATATTTCATTTCTGCTTTACTACAATGTTTTCTTTATCTTCGTGATCCATGCTACATAAATGGTGTTATAGTGACTTCTCTTGGTATTTTCAGAAAAGAGCCTCTCTTTAAGAAGGTTATTGATAACCTCATTTTTGTCTCTAGAGCACCATTTTGTGACAAGGATAAGAGCAACTGATAATATTGATGGGACACGTATGATAT
Organism: Lynx rufus; assembly: GCF_022079265.1. Lineage (NCBI taxonomy): Eukaryota > Metazoa > Chordata > Mammalia > Carnivora > Felidae > Lynx > Lynx rufus. Next base: position 22,065,054 of record NW_025814845.1, on the reverse strand, counting down.
ACCAGGGAAGATTCTAAGTTCTTTACATATATTAAAATATTTAATAAAGAGCCCAGGAAATTAATATTCATAAGACCTCAAATTTGTATGCACCTTTCTACTTTTTGGCCTCCTCGTGATTCCATATCCTCTGTTACGGCTTTGACCTTCATTATATGCCTGATAGACAAGTAATGTGACAGGAACAGTTGTCTACTGCAAACTCGGAGTATCTTATTCATAAGTGGCCTAAATTACTGTGCTAGTCATTATTCATTATTCAACAAAGTGCATTCCTGACTATATTCAAGCGTAAGAAGAAATATAGTTGCATGATACCTACAAGTCAGTGACCATGTGAATTGCTCTAGTCAAAGCTAATCTGAGCGGAAAAGATGTGGGTCTCTTCCTTGTGGAGGTACTTAAGAGCCAGCATGCAGTCCCCCTTTCCTTACCACCCCAGCAGCTGAAGCAGGGCAATTTACCTACATGCACACCCTGACCCCTCCTCTGTGGAATCTGAATTACTAAAATGTGGGGCCTGGGGCACCTGGGTGGCTCAGTCGGTTGAGCGTCGGACTTCGGCTCAGGTCATGATCTAGCGGCCCGTGAGTTCGAGCCCCGCGGTGAGCTCTGGGCTGACAGCTCAGAGCCTGGAACCTGTTTCAGATTCTGTGTCTCCTTCTCTCTCTGACCCTCCCGCATTCATGCTCTGTCTCTCTCTGTCTCAAAAATAAATAAACGTTAATTTTTTTTTTTTTTAATGTGGGGCCTGCCCCAGGGCCATTGATGTACATGTTGAAGCAGAACAAAGGAACTCTTAGGGAGGCAGAAACAGAGAAGGATATTCTCACACAAGGTGATAAGTCTGGCAGGGCTGTGTGGGCTCTTTATCTCTCTTTGTAAGAAGTGTTCCAGGCCCAAGGCCCGTTATTATGTTGCAGAGCAGATATAGGTACCCTGCACGCATGAAATTGCCTTTCCAAATAGGTACCATGAGAAGACCAGTGAATTGCTTGAGCATATACTAGTTACTGTACTTCATTTGCTGTGAAGTGAGTTCCTGGATAAAAAACATTGCTGAGTGGAATCCTATGATGATGGATAAACACCTTTAAGTTGATGGGCCATAGTTTTGGCAGAAGCACTGTATGCAGGAAAAGCAAATATGTATCCAGAGTAATTGTTTATTCAGGTAAGAACAAAACATTGCCCTTTCCGTGATGGAAGCAGTCCGAGGTAATCCACCTGCCACAAGGTAGTTGGCTGATCACCGTGGGGAATATTGTTATATTGGGTACTCAGTGTTGTTCTTTGCTGCTGTCACTTTGGGCACTCAGCAGTGACTGTGACCGTATTAACCTTAGTGAGTTGAAGTCCATGTTGCTAAACCCACGCATAATCCCTGCCACCAGGGCTGCTTTGGTTACAAATCCATTGGGCAGTAACAGTGGTGATTGGCAAAAGAGGCCTACTGGTATCCACAGAACAGGTCTTCTTACCTACTTGACTATCAAAATCATCCTCTGCTGAGATCACTCTTCGGCAAGGATTCATATGGGACACAAATATCTTCTTCCACTTCCCCCTCGTCGTCGTCGTCCTCCTCTACCTCTTCTTTTTCCTCTTCTTATTCCCCTTGTTCTTCTTCCCCATCCCCATCCTCCCACCTCACTCTTCCTTCTTCCCTCCTCCCTCCTCCTCCTCTTTCTTCTTCTTCTTCTTCTTCTTCTCCTTCTCCTTCTCCTTCCTCCTCCTCCTCCTTCTCCTCCTACTTCTTCTTTTTCTTCTTCACTGTCTTTTCTTATTCAGAGCTATCTATCAATATGTGTCTTCCCCAGATTTTCTTATTACGGTTTTCAGTCATATTTCAGTCAGTTTACAGTCAAATTTCATCTAAGTCTTTGACGATCCAGCCAAACCTTTGGCCATAGCTCATGAATCATTATAATCATACACCTGGCCACTTCTTCTTCTATGCCAAAAGAACAACAGGTGCATTTTTTGACATTCTGACCACTGGTAAGATTTCTTTCCACCACTGGCCTTCAGGAATGTCCCATAAGGGGCTGTACGTAGTGCTGTAACCACCCACTCTCAGGTGGTGCCTGCATATTGCGCAGAACAATCTATAAAAGTCCAAGTGTTCTCTTCCTCCATCATCTGACTGTAGGGAGTCCCTTATGAGGCTAGAGATGTAGACTGGAAGAGAGAAGGCAAGTGTGTAGCAGGCGGGAGTGCGGACCATGGGCATTTGGGCTACTGCCTTCTGTACCTTATCTATGCCATCAGGGCTGCTTGGGCTTGATTACGTATATACCACTTCCTGTGATGATGGAGTGTTCCTGTATACACCCAGCTTTATGGCTTAGCAGGTCAGATAACACCTGGTTCATTCTGGGCAGGTTACAGGGTAACATGGTGGCCCCAGGTCGATTCTTCGGTCTCTACTAAAGCCCAATATCAGGCCCAATAAAAGGACTGCAGCTATCTTCAAAGAATGGCAGGGCTTTGCTCCAACAGCCTGAGGGTCTGTGCTGTTGTTCCTCTATAGGGCTCAGCTACGGACTCCAAACAGCATCCTTATCTGCCCCTGCCACTTTAATTACCACTGGAGCTGCTAGATCACGTGGCCTAAGTGGCAAAGCAGCTTGCACAGCAGTCTGGCTCTGTTGCACAGCCTTCTTTTACTCTGGGCTCCACTTAGAACTAGCAGCATATTGGGTCAGGCAGTAAGCGAGCGGGAGTAACGCACTGAAATTAGGAATACATTGCCTCAGAAGTCCTAAGAGGCCCACGAGGCCTTTCTTGGTTGCAGTAGGAGCAGGTGGAAAGGTCCGGGAAGCCATGTGGGGATTCTGCCAATTGTTGAGTACTTTGTCTCATCCTTATCCTTCACCTCAAGAGGGATGTTGTAACATGCTCCAAACCGCTAGATGCCTAGAAATCTCACTGAGGTAGAAGACATGATCTTTGTCGGACTTCTTTCCCACTCTCTGATGCACAAATGTCTTAATAAGTCCAGAGGACTCGCTACCTCTTAGTCACTAGGTCCAATCAGCATAACAGTATCCATGTAATGTAACAGTGTAACATCACTGATCGAGAGATCAGTGGTCTCTGTGAACTAACTTAGAGCATAGGCCTGGAGAGTGGTTATAGCTCTGAGGTAGGAGAGTAAAGGTGTAATGTCAGCCTCGCCAGCTGAAAGCAACCCGCTTAGGGTCCTCCTTATTGACAGAGATGGAGCAAAAGGTATTTACTAAACCGGTGGCCGATCGTAAGTACCAGGGGATGTGTGAATTCACTCAAACAGTGAAGGAACATCTGAACATCATTTGCAATTGGATTCACCGCCTGGTTAAGCTAACAATAATCCGCTGTCAGTCTCCAAGATCCATCTGTCTTCTGCACCACCCAAACAGGTAAGTTGAAGGGAGACATGATGGAAATCATTGCATGTGTATCTTTGAAGTCATTGATAATGGTGCTAATCTTTGCAATCTTTCTAGGAATGAGACATGGCTTTTTGTTTACTATTTTCCTAAACAGAGGAACTTCTAGTGGCTTTCACTTGGCCTTTGCCAGCATAAGAGCCCCCACTGCACGGGTCAGGGAACCAATGTAGAGATTCTGCCAATTGTTGAGTACTTTATCTGTTCCAATGGTGCATTCTGGAACTGTAGAAATAACCACAGGATGGGTTGGCAGACACACTGGGCTCACTGTAAGAGAGAACTGAGCTAAAACTCCGTGGATCACCTGACCTCTAAAATCCCCAGTTCTGACTGTGAACTGCAAGGATGTTTTGGGTTTCTTGGAAATAGTGTCATTTCAGAGCCAGTGCCCAGTAATCCCCCAAAGTTCCAATTATTTCCTTTTCCCCAATACAGAGATGCCCTGGTAAAGGCCATAGATCCCTTTGGGAAAGGCTAGAGGAAAAATTAACAGTTATACATTGTTGGTGATGTACTGGGTCCTTCCTCAAAGGGACCAGGCTGCCTGCCCTATAATTCAAAGGCTTCTGGATTTATAAACTAGTTGATGTCTGGGAAGTGATTGAGGGGCTGCTACTCTCTGTTTTTATGATTCAGGTTAGGCTTTTTTTTTTTGCTCACTTGACTTTGAACTTTTCTGTTTATACAAAACAAGTAAGACTTTAGTAGGTTTCCTATTTCATTTCTAGGAATGTCAAAATCAATTAGTCAGTATCCTAGGTCCAGGTGAGTCAAACTATTCAGATTGCTGTTTGTTTGTTAGCTTGTTTGTTATTGAGAGAGAATTAGCACCTGAGAGAGTGTGATGGGGGAGGGGCAGAGGGGCAGGGAGACAGAGAGAGAGACAGTGGTGGTGGGGGGGGGGAAATCTCAAGCAGGTTCCATGCTCAGCACAGAGCCAGACACTGGGCTCCATCCCATAACCCTGGGATCATGACCTGAGCCAAAATCAAAAGTTGAATTTTCAACTGACTGAGCCACCCAGGTGCCCCCCATTGCTATTTTGATTCTGCTGTCCATTACCATCAATACTCCCACCTTGCTTTTGACAGTTGAGTGTCACCACTAAGCCCCTGTCACTGGAAGATCCAGTTCTTCTATTTGAATTTAGGATTCCCAATCCAGTGACCACAGGCCCAATTGTAAGGTCTGGTCTACAGAAAAGAGTGATCCCAGAGCCCCACAATGGTACTCCCCTCCCCTAACTCAAAATGTATTTTCCCTTACTCACAACATTAATGAAAAATATGTTCTTCGGGTCTTTCCAGGGTGGTTGAATAGGTCTTAAATGACAAATCCACTCTAATATTCTAATTTCCCTAAACCTTTAAGTTTCTTTTTTTTTTCCTTTACATCAACTGATCATGGGAGTTAGAGATGAAAGACAAAAAAAAAAAAACAAAAACAAAAACAAAAACAAAAAAACAAACAAAAAAAAACCCTACATGAATGGGGTTTTAGTAGTACCTAGTTAATTAGGACCTTAAGTTATTTAATATGGTCCTTGGATAGTCACCCAAACCTTGAATACTCTTTGTGGAAATGAAAAATAAACCCTTGCTGTTTTATGTTCCTGAGATTTAGGAAGTATTTGTTTCATGGCATGATTTAACCTGTTCTTAAGGCTACAGTCTCTTGATCTGTCAGATGTGGGATTTTAACTACATGTTTCTAAGATCACTTACAGAATTCACATTCTATGATTTTCAGTTTCCCAATTTCAAATACAGAAACTCAACCATGTGAAAATAAATCAACTATATCCAAGGCCACTCAGTTCAGTAGATGAAATTCTGGGGCTAGAATTGTGGTTTTCTAATTATCTACCCACTACTTTTTCCATTAGACTGACTCATGCTCTTCTAAATTCAGTCATTCTTCAAAATACACATTAACATATAAAGCTTATTTGGGAGTGATTTTGAATTTTGAAAGTGTTATGGCATTGTTTAGGATGTGTCATTTGAAAATGCCAGAGTAGCTTATCAATACTCAAGTTTCACACATAAAATTCTGTCTAATTCATGTTATTTGCCTGCTTTGCACTTAGAAATTAGCAATAAACTATGGGGAATATGGAAGCATATGATGTGATTTAGGTATTTTTATGAATTTTAACTTAACTAGCATGGGATATAATCGCACAGAAATTGCACATTTTATTTGGTTTTCTCAATGGAGAACAGCGCTCCTCTAGGGTAGGATTAACCACGATGTAAATTATTAAAGACTGATTCCTAAAAACTAGCAAATCAGAGTCCATTATCTATTAAGTCAACCATTCAAATTTGTCATTTGAGAAGCTGTCCAGTTACTCCTATGATGCTGCGAGTGCTCTGAGCATTCTTGGATTTCTTCTTCAGAGTACGTGAAGCTTTTTGGTAACTATTCCTTTTATCTTTGAAGGTGCTATTGATTACTAGAAATTGTCATTCAGAGTCTTTTGATGTGAATTAAAACTGTTATAGAACTAGACAATATTGCATTTATTCAAGTAATAAGTTGAAATATCTTGTTTTGAGTCTTTTGCGTTTTGTAAAAGTGACTTTGAAGTTAATTATTGAAACCGTATCCCTTAGAGGTATGCCTGGGTGGCTCAGTCAGTTGAGCATCTGACTCTTGATCTCAGCTCAGGTCTTGATCGCAGGGACATGAGTTCAGACCCTGCATTGGACTCCATGCTGGATGGGAAGCCAACTTAAAAAAAAAAATGGTATCCCTTAAGAATGTCAGTTTATATCAGAATCATTGGAATTAGCCATAGTATCCAAACAGACCAAATTAAGGTTAATCATCTAAAGATTGATTTAACTCTATGCGTCTGAGTGTATATGGCATGTATGTTGTGTGCAAGTATGTGTGCATATGAGAAAAAGCAACAGACTCATTATTTCATATTTTATGAAAGGTGTTATATCTATTTTTGAAGCATTTTGATTTAACTTGAAGAGCCAAGACATAAATATATACAAAGCAAAATATAAGGAAGATACTGCAGGCACTGAACCAATGTGGTATGACATGTCAAACAAGCAGGTTTCTTTCTCTAGAGATTTTAAAGAGAACGATAGATGGATATTTGTGGGATTTTTTTGGGCTATAGAATGGCCTGAAGGTAAAAAAAAAAATGAACAAGATTAATACGAGGTCATTTCTACAATCTCTAAAACGTTCTGAATGGGGCAAAATGAAAGACAGTATTATGGACTTGCTTTGGAGGACTAGTGAAGGAGAAAAATAGAAGGACTCTGTGTGATCAGTAATTGTACTCCTTCCTTAAGAACCAGCGTGCTGGATAAGGAATAGAGGGGCTGCCCCCTAAGAGTGTAATTACAAGGATTTAATGAGATCATGTGTAGAAAATGTCCAGCGCAGAAATCAACGTATGACTTATGCTCCATAAATATTAGTTTTATTTCCACTGGCCATTTCACATGTTTGCTGATTATTTGCATAGCTATGGATATAAGATGAAAATGAATAATTTAGCATTGATGTGCAGTATAATGAGGAAAGAAATAGAGAAGAGATATGATCTAATCAAAATGAGTTAGTCATAATCCTTTGTCTTTGAAAAATAATAATATAGTAAAGTCATATTTATATCAAGCTCTTAACTTTTCATATCTGTGATTTTCCTTTTATCCCTTGAATAGCCCCAAGACTTTGGTCAGGCAGGTTATTATCATCATGTACTTGATGAGAAAATTAGCGGCTGTGACTTGCTGAAGTCATAAAACTATTAGGTACCAGAGTCTGAATCAAAATAGAGATCCCACCATTGGTGGACTGCCTCTAAGATAATACCCAATTATCCTTGCCTCTTGGTATTTACGCCCTTCTGCAGTGTCTTCTTGTGTGAGCTGAACCTACTGACTCACGTTTAATAATCAGATTATGGTGAAAGTAGTTGGTGTCCCTTGCAAAAATTGGTTAAAACGAGACTGTGGCTTCCATCGTGGACCCTCCCTTGGTCTCTCCCTTGCTTTCTCTGAGGAAACCTGCTGCATTGTGAGTAAAGCTCTGGAGAGGCCCAAATGAACAGGAACTATTATGTCTGGCCAATATCCAGCAAGAGCTTTCAGTCTGCCAACAGTCACATGGGTGAGCTTGGATCTCCTGAGCCCAGCAGTTGCCATGTGAGTGAGCTTAGAAGAAGATTAAAAAAAAAAAAAAAAAAAAGAAGATTCTCTCCCAGCCACACCTCCAACCTGAGACCACAAGACTAAATAGAAACCTTGATTACATTGTTATGATAGATCTACAGCCAGAGGCATCAGCCAAGCCACTCCAACATTCCTGACTCAGAGAAACTGTGAGATTAAAAAAAAAAAAAAAAAAAAAAAAAGTTGATCTTAGCCATTAAGTTTTCGGGTATCATGTGATACAGAATGATATATTTGATACACATAAATTCCAAACTCTTGACATTTCAAATGTCTAGTCTATATGTAGATCTTAGTTATTATCCAATTGTTGAAATGTTGGTGTTAGAGTCTTTTGACACTTAACTCTGACTTTGGCCAATTTGCTCAACCTCTCTATGCCTCAGATTTCTTGTCAACGAAATGGAAATAATAAAAAGAGAAACTGCCTATGGGAAGAACAGAAAATAATATTTCTATGAAGTGCATAGAATTGTGCTGGTCCATAGACAGTGCCCATACCTTTTAGTATTATCATTCCATCATTAATGTAGGAAGCATATCTGGTATCAGAAATAAAGGAAGATAGAAAACTAATCAAGTATTCAAAACTGCAGTTGTAAATATGAATCAGCGATATTAACAACATACACCAACAGAAGAATAAATACACAGGATAATGTGGCAAGTAAAAAGACTGTGAACTAGAAGTTGTAAACCACTGAGGTTCTGGCATATTTTAGTGTGTTTTAATTTCTCTTTTAGAAGACAGTATTATTCTATTGACTTGTATTATTTGCCAGGTATCTTAAATTAGAAATCTCTTTTTGTGCCAGATTATAGGCAATATGTCTTCTGATTATGTAAATGTTAATATTTTTATAAAGGCGTTTGTTAAATTTGTTGTCTTTAGATATACCTGAATATATATACACATATTTACTCATGAATATATTTCAGTATAAGTGAAAACATGTTAAAAGTATTAAATACATATATTTGGAGGAAATTATGTCTAGAAGCAGCTGTGCTGTATGCTATCCCAAACAAGGAACAGAGTAAAAACAGTTAATGAGGCTCCATAACATTATTTAAGAGATATTACCCAAAACAGAAAGAGCCCTTAGTCATAATAGCAACGCTTTGAGAAGGACAGACAGGGAGTATTGGGAGTAAAATATTGAGATACAAGATAAGACTTAAAATATATTAGAAGGATGATTTGATTTAGAAACTAAATCACACACACAAAATAGTACAACACTAAATACTACTACTGCCATTTTCGTTTCTTAGAGCATTTTTAAAAGTGAATATGAGTCACAAGCATTTTTATGCAAATATACGATGTGAAAATCTGAAGAATTATATTACAGTGAACAAATGGCATTTACTAGAATTGTTTTTCAATGTTTTCTAGCCTGCATCAGACCTCTCGATTCCAAAACAATCTATAAGATTTATAAGAACAATATTTCTTTTTCATTAAGGGGAAAGCTCCTAAGGACTTTTTATGGAAAGGATGAAAATAAAAATCACGATTATAAACTTATGAAAGAACACTGTATGTTAATATCTGTAAAATATGGTATTTATATTTATGACAAAGATAAGGTATTCTTTTTGTGCACATAGTATCTAAAATCACTTTCCAGATATAGACTCTTTTAAACATTAACACTAAAATGACACACTATGGTTAATCCTCCAAATCTACAAACGCATATTCCCTAGCTTGTTTTTTTGTAAATATTATTTGCGTGCATGCGTGTGTGTGTGTGTGTTGATTTGATAAATAATAAGTCAATTGTTAGTGTAGGGGTGCTTCATAGAAAATGAAAGCATATTAAACCTATCCATTGTTACTTTCCTTTACTGCCTTTGCCATTTTTAAGTGCAAGAGACAGAATAATATTTCATGATTTTTAAATATCATCTAGGGATGAACATATCTAATGGGATTGAGATTTATGACCAGCTACCAAATTAACTTCCATGATGGTCCCCTCTTATGGAAACCTATTGATTGATTTTAAAACCAAATGCTCATGTGCTTAATTTCCAGGAGAAAGCTTGATTGGAATTTGATGTCTCTGATGCCATGAGTGTCTTTCTCAAAGGGCAGTGTAAATTCAGAATGGCGCTTGCCACAGAAAACAGAAGTATCTTTTGACAGGTAAGAGCAGAGTAAAAATGCAATATCACAGGTATGGAAAGGTATCCACAGTTGCTGAAGCAATTCTTTCCAAAGTGAAGAAATGAGACTGGTCGGTTGCTCCTCTCTTCTCATTTGACAGTCTTAAGTGACTCAAAGTATGTGATCCAGTGCTGAGTTTTTTTGGATTTCACACCTATTCTGTTTCAGACCTATCCTGTGATATTTCTCCTATCATCTTCTCTTGCTGTTCTTTATTCCTTTGCCTTCATCTTTTTTTCTCCTCTTCTCTTGTTTCTTTAACAATATATTGGATTTTTTTATTATAATACCTGTTTCTTGTCAAAGTCAAAGAATACAAAAGTATAATATAAAAAAATAAAGAATGTTGTCTTCTTTTTCTAGTGTCATTCCTTGAGGTAGCAAATGCTAACACATTGAAGGTGTAGCTTTCCTCATTTTATTCTAATTTCATACAAATATACAACTTATATGCATATAGACATGTGTATATATTGTGTATATGTATATATATATAATGTATTAAATTTTTGTTCTTTAAAAATTACATTATACCGAACACAGTGCTCTATAAATCCCCCTTTCACTTACAAATGAAACTCCCTCCTAGTCAATATGAGCAGGTGTAACTTAGGTTTTTTTTTTTTTATAGCTCTATAATATTCTATAGTCTGAATGTATGACATTTTATTCAGTCATTCTCCATACAAAAATAATTCAATACATTGGTAGGATTTCAACACCAGAAAAATGTTTACTGCCATACCAACTTATAGCTGGTGCTTTTATTTGTATAGAAACGGTTTCAAAAGTGAGAGTGGCTAAAATATATTAACAATTTAAATTTTAATAGCTATGCCAGATTACTTTTCAAAAAGCTTTAAACAATACATGTTTCCTCCATAAAAGTCTAAGAATTCCCATTTCTCTACATTCTGTATTGTATAGTCTACATATCTTTAATTGTTTGCTAGTCTATTATATGAATATGATATTTCATTTTAAAAACTAGAATATTTTCTTCATGACATTGTTGAATGTTTCCTTCTGTGAAACCCCTGCTTATACTTAACCCAGATAAGAAAAACATGTCAAGGACACTAATAGTTTATAAATTATGACATTCAGATTACTTTGATAAATTATGTATCTTACATACATTATTTCATAGAGCTTTCATAAGGACTTTAAGAAGGAAAATTTTTTCTTCTGTGTTATACATGAGGGAATGAAGAGATCACTAAATAGAGAAATGGAATGGGCATCCAAGCCTGTATGATTCTAAAGCACCTACATTTCAACTGTAACCAATTTCTTCCCAAGAGCCTTACATTGATGTCAGATATTTAGGCTCTCACCAAATGACTTGGGGTCAGAAACAAAGTGGGAGCAATATAAATAATTAGCCCAATCGTAAGTACTGATTTTCTTTTCTAAGTGCTAAACACTAGGCAAGCAACTTAGCTTCTATGAAAAATATTAAATTGGAGTGTTAAAATGAAACTTACCAATGCACCATATGTCAGAATGTAGCTTTAGGCCAGGAGTACATTTTCGAAGAAGATATTCGAAGATGAACATTGCAGAATTTATAGATGGGTCAATCCATCCAGAAGATTAATACTTAAAAACGCACAGGAACATAGCAAAGTTCCCAAACACACAGTGTGAAATGACAGAATTAAAAAAGAGAGAGAGACAAGTCAACAATAATTGTTGGAGATGTCAATACCTCATTTTCAATAAGGAATGTAACTACTATGGAGATAGTATAAACAAACCAATAGAATAAACCAACAGAAGACTCCAACAAGACTAGAAACCAACTACACCTAACAGATATATGTAGAATGTCTATAGAATACTATATCTCAAAACAGCAAAACACTTTTCCTTCTAAGTACACATGGAACATTCTCCAGGATAGACCCTGGAGAATATTTTTATGGCTAGGCCATAGAAAAGAGCCTTAATAAATTTAAATTTTTTTTAACATTTATTTATTTTTGAGACAGAGAGAGACAGAGCATGAATGGGGGAGGGGCAGAGAGAGAGGGAGACACAGAATCTGAAACAGGCTCCAGGCTCTGAGCTGTCAGCACAGAGCCCGATGTGGGGCTCCAACTCACAGGCTGAGAGATCACGACCTGATCCAAAGTCGGACGCTTAACCGACTGAGCCACCCAGGCGCCCAGAAAAAAGCCTTAATAAATTTAAAAGGAATAGAATCATATAAAATATGTTAGAAAAATTGAGAAAAATCACAAATCTACGAAACTTATATAACACAACTTTAAATGAATCAACAAAGAAATAAGAAAATACTTTGAGACAAGTGAAAATGAAAACACAACCTAATAGAACTTAGGAAATTCAGTGAAAGGAATTCTTCGAGAGAAATTTGTATCTACAAATATCTGTGTTAAAAAAAAAAAGTATCTCAAATAATAATTCTACCATAAGACACTGGAAAAAAAGAAGAAAAATAAAATCCAAAGCAAATGGAAGAAAGAAAATAATATAGCTTTGAGTGAAAATGAAGAGAACAGAGTACAGAAAAGTAACAGAAAAAATCAATCAAAATAAAACTTGTTTCTTTGGAAAGATCAAAAAAACTGACAAAACTCTAGGTACACTAAGAAAGAAGAGAACACTTCAAATTACTAAAATCATAAGTTAAAGAGCGACATCACTACCCACCTTACAGGAATAAAAATCAGTATTAGGGAATATTATAAGGAATTGTATGCCAAAAAATGAGATAACCTAGATGTAATGGAGAAATTCTTAGAGGGGCATAAACTACCAAAATCAATGTATGAAGAAGGAGAAAATATGAATAGACTTGTAACAAGTAAGGAAATTGAAAATTTTTAAACTTTTCATAAAATATTCTAGGTCCAGATGGTTTCATTGGTGAGTTTTTAAAGAAAAAGTTTAAAGAGCAATTGATATGATCTCAACAAACTTTCAAAAAATATAGAAGAGGAGGAAACACTGCTAAAATAATTTTGCAAGATCAGTATTATTCTGCTCCCAAAACCAGACCAAAAAAAAAAAAAAAACTCCACAAAAAAACTTACTAATATCCTTATTAACATATATGCAGAAATCCTGAGCAAAACACTCGCAAATCAAATTCAGCAAAATATAAAAAAATTACACTCTGTAAGAAAGTGGGATTTATCCCAAGAATATAAGGTTATTTATCTTCTGAAAATCAATTAATGTAATATATTAACAGAATAAAGGAAAAAGAACACATGATTATTTCCATAGAAACAAAAAAATGCTTGGCAAAATCTGACACTGTTTATGAATAAAAGGAAGCATTCTCAACTAGATAAAAGTCATATATTTAAAAAAAAGAACAAAGAATATAGTGAGCATTAATACATACTGAGGAAAGTCTGTATGCTTTCCCCCAAGATCAGTAACAAGGCAAAGTAGTCTGCTCTTGCAACTTCTATTTAACATTATGCTAAGGTTCCAGCAAGTGCAATTCAGCTGAATGAATGAATGAATGAATCTATCCATCCATCCATCCATCTATCCATCCATCCATCTATCCATCCATTCATCCATCCAGGTATGAAAGGAGGAAGGAAAACTATTCTATTTGTAAATGACATGATCTTGGGTATAGAAAATTTTTAAGTGGGAGCACCTGGGTGGCTTAGTCAGTTAAGCATCCGACTCTGAACTTCGGCTCAGGACATCATCTCATGGTTGTGAGATCAAGCCTGCCATAGGGCTCTGCGCTGTCCATGGAGCCTGCTTGAGATTCTCTACCTCCTCCCTCTGTCCTTTCCCTCCTTGCACTCTCTCTCTCTCTAAAAGAAAGAAAAAGAAAATCCTTAAGAATGTACAAAAAACCATTTAAATAATCAAGGAGTTCCGAAAAGTTGAAGAATGCAAGAGCAGTATACAAAACTATTTGGTTTTTTTTTTTTTTTGGTACACTAGAAAAAAACAACCAGAATATGAAGTTAAAAAATAATTTCTTATATTATAAAATAACATAAAAAAATAAAATGCTTAGGAAAAAAATTAGCAAAAAATAAACATATGTACTCTGAAAACTGTAAAACATTGTTAAGATAAAGAAGACCTGAATAAATGGAAAGACTTTGCATATTCCTGGAGCAGAAGAATTAATATTATTAAGATGGCAATATTCTTCCAAATGATCTACAGAACCAATGCATCCCTATCAAAATTCCAGTTTCCTTTTCTGTAGAAATTGACAAGCCCTTCCTAAAATTCACATGGAAATGAATAGTCAATGTCATCTTTAAAAAGAAGAACAAAGTAGGAGGACTCACACTTCCTGATTTCAAACCTTCTTACAGAGTTACAGCAATTAAGACAGTATGGTACTGGCATAAGTACAGACATATAGATCAATGAAACAGGATTGAGGGTCCAGAAATAAACTTTTATATTTATGGTCAAATGATTTTCAACAAGGGTGCTATGACAATTCAATATGGTAAAAAAAATAGTCTTTTGACACATGGTAGTGGGACAACTGGATATCCATATGCAGGAGAATGAAGTTGGACCCCTTCTCTAAATCATATACAAAAATACCTCAAGATGGATCAAAGACCTAAATATAAGGGCTGAAAATACCAAATTCTTACAAAAATTATGAGTTTCCCCTTGTGGCCCGGGGTTAAGCAAACCTCGGGTATGACACCAAAAGCATATGCAACAGAAGAAAAAAAAAAAGATAAATCGGACTTTGTCAAAATCCAAAGCCTTGTGCTACAAACAATATCATCAACAAAGTAAAATGACAACACACATCATGGAATAAAATATTGGCGAATCATATATCTGATAAAGGGTTGATATCCAGAATGTATAAGTAAAACTATAATTCATTTTAAGAAGATAGATAACGGAATTAAAAAAAATGGCTAAGGGATCTGAATAGACATTGCTTCAAAGAAGATATGCAAATGTGCAATAAGCAAATGAAAAGACACTCAACATCACTAGCTAACAGGGAAATGCAAATCAAAACCACATGGGGTACTACTTCACATTCACTAGGGTGACTATAATAAAGACAGATAATAAGTGCTGACAAGAATATAGAGAAATAAAAATTTTCATACATGGCTGATCAGAATGTGAAATGATATAGATCCTTTAGAAAACACTTTGGCAATTCCTCAAAATATTAAGCATAGAGTTACTATGTGACCCAGCAACTCAACGTCTCTCTATATTCACCGGAGAAGTGAAAACCTATGTCCACACAAAAATCTTTATACCAATGTTCATAGCAGCATTATTCATTATAGGCAAAATGTGGAAACAACCTAAATGTCCATTAACTGATGAAGGGGTAAACAAAATGTGATATGTCCATACAATGCAGTATTATTTGACGATGAAAAAGAATAGACTATTTAAACACCTTAACACATGGATAAATCTGGAAAACAGATTAAAAGAAAGAAGCCAGTTACCAATGACAACATATTGTATAATTTTATTTAAATGAAATATCCAGAATAAGCGTATCTATAGAGACAAAAAGTAGATTAGTTGTTGCCTGGGGCTGAAGCGATTAGGAGTAATGGGGAATGACTGCCAATGTATACAGTATTTCTTTGTGTGTGTGTGTGTGTGTGTGTGTGTGTGTGTGTGTGGTTGGGGGGGATGAAATGTCTTAGAATTTAATACGGTGATGGCTGCACAATTCTGACTATACTAAAAATTATTGACATGTATTCTTCGAAAAATGGAGGAAATACTAAAAAATTCTGTTAAGTGGCTTATAAACTATTCAGCCACATTGGGAGTATGAAAAAAAAATTCTAGAGCTAGAGATTGGGGAAATATCTTTTGTGAGAATTACACCGTGAGTCCCAGCCCTCTCAATTACAAAGTAGTAGCTTGAAGGTGACTATCCTGAAGGCTTATTAACAACTATCTCCAGGACTTTGGAGGACACAGTGGGCTTGGTAGCTGCAACATTTGTTTAGTCTAAAGGATGAAAAACTGGCTGGCTAAACCCTCTGATGGTGGAAATAGGAGAGTTTGCTGCTCTATCTATTAATTGAAATCTCCAGAGTTTATTCAGGAAAGAGGATGTGTGAATGTTTCCCATGGATCAGAGGTTATTTCACAAGCATGGAGAAGATGTGATATAGAATACTCACTGGCCTTTTCCCAGTGATCTGGAAAGGCAAACACACCTCCACGGAAGAAATGGAAGCCTAGTCAGGTTCCTGGGACTAAAAATGAAGGAAGTTATATCCCATCCCCTCAACCCACAGCATAGATATGTTTTGGACCTTGCTTGACAAAGGAAGTGTAGAAATGTCCTGAGCAATGGCGAAACCACTGGAACACCTATAGAAATGCCAATGAAAGTACTCTTAGTTCAGTCTGTAATAACAAAAATATCATAAACTGGGTGGCTTATAAACAACAAACATTTATTTCTCAGTTTTGGAGGCTGGGAAGCCTAAGACCATGGCAGCATCCAATGAGAGGCCTCTTCTTGGTTCATCACCAGTGCTTCTAGCTGTAACCTCACACAGTGGATGGGTGTCAGGGATGAGGGAGATTTCCTGGGCTTCTTTTATAAGGGCACTAATCCCACTCACGAGGGCTCCACCCTCACAACCTGCCTAATCACTTCCCAAAGTTTCCTCCTTCTAATGCAATAACACTGAGTATTAGCTTGCAGTGTATGAATTTCAGGGGACACAAACATTCAGATCATAATAAACGTGTTATCTTAAAACCAGCTGTGCTTTTCAACCTGAAAGAGGAGGAAAAGTTGTGCTAAGCGGAGAAATGAAAGAAACCAGGCGAACTTCCCTTATCACATGACGTCTTTCTGCCAACTATGGGCTCAGACTGCAAAAGGGGAGAAGCCTCAGTTTTAAGTCAGCTTCAGACCTTTGATAATTACTTGGGACCAGAAATTCTAATTATTGAAATGATACTGTGTTTTCTGACTTAAAGTCCTTGTAGAATTTCCTTAAAGTGACCAGAAAACATGAGTCTAAGTTTTCACATAGGAGTAGGGAAGAATAAAAACAGCCCCATCCCATTGAGTGTATCTACAATATAGTGGGAGACACAATTTAAATTGTTTATAATTATACCCCACTAGTCATGCTTGCTCAAATTCTAAAATGAGGATAATAATAGTATCCAATCCACAGAATTGCTTGATAAATTTCTCAACTGCCTAACAAATGAGTACTTTTAATTAATGCTATTACTATCACTTTGCTTTTACAATTGTTCACATGTCTTCTAGAACAATGTTGTTGAACATATTTTCTCCTGTAGATAGGAATGTTCTCTGTATTGTCCAATTAAGTTAGCCACTAGCCTCATTCAGCTGTTGAGCACGTGAAATGTGGTTAGTGCAACTGAGGCACTTACTTTTAATTTCATTTTAATTAATTTAAATCAAAACATAAATAGCTACATGTGGCTGTGGCTACTGTACTGGACAGCTCAGATCTCGACGTGTAACAAAGAAAAAAGATATGGGTCAGAAAAGTTGATTGTAAATTCAAGCCTAAGTCCAGCCAACGAGGGAGATTGTTCCAAACCAAATTATTGTTTCATTAGTGTAAGTGGCGTTGCCAGAAAAACCTCAGAATGAATCAGATACAAGTAGAGCTGTAATTTATACACAGATTACGGGGGTGGGCAACAAGAATAGCAAATATATATACACTGAAATTTGCCAGTGCTAAAATATATTCAGACTAACTTCTGACATCTAGTCTGGTACATTAGTATTGATAACAAATTGCAGGTGGAATTTGAACTAGCTATTTCCTAATGATGCAAATCATTAAATAAAGCATCTTACTAAGAGAAGCCCTACCATCTTATTCTTTGTTTTTTTGTAAATTTTTTAATGTTTATTTATTTAAGAGACAGAGAGACAAGCGGGGGAGGGGCAGAGAGAGCCAGAGACAAACTCTGAAACAGGCTGCAGGCTCTGAGCTGTCAGCACAGAGCCCGACGCGGGGCTGGAACCCACGAACCGTGAGATCATGACCTGAGCTGAAGTTGGACACTTAACCGACTGAGCCACCCAGGCGCCCCCCCGCCCATCTTATTCTTTATGAATAAGATGTGTGTCCATCTGACCAGAACGTGCCAGCACAGACCTCTGAAAGAAAGGTTCAGTGATGTTCCTCTGTACTGTTAGAGGAGGTTACAGCCTGGTGAAGGGAAGGACATTTCCTTCCCTTTAGTAACCTTCCTGACCTACTCTAACCTACTCTTTTCTAAAGCCAAGAGGAAAGTTCACTTTGGAAAGGAAAGTAAAAAGCTCTGGAGTAAGAAGGCAGAGTCAGCAGGGCTCCACATTGAAGTCTGCAGACTGGAAGAAAAGACTAGAGCACATTAAACATTATACTCAAGCCATGTCAGATGTGGAGGGAAGTCTTACCTAAATTCGGCAATTACGGCCTTATTCTAACTCAATATAGAGCCAAGCAGCTGCGTGCAGGGGTGTTTACTGCTGCTGTCACATTAAAGATTTATGCCCGACGGTGGCATCCTCGGTGTAATGGATCTAAGAACTTAAACTTATTTTTTGTGAGTAATGTTTGAAATTGCTGTTGCCCTCCCCGCTCCCCCTCCCGCCCCCCTGCACCCACTGTGTACCCACTGTTTCTCCGTACAGAGCTGGCAATGTGACCTCTGCTTGGGAACAGGACGGCAGTAGAGGATTTATACGATCCTGGATATATCCTAAGCTAGAGACCACCGACTATATGTAGCCTGAACTTGACCAGATGCTGTGGCAGCAGATCATAGAATCAGGAGCCTTCTAAAAACATCAGGAGATTAGAACTGCTTAAGAAGGTAAATGGCTGTTATAAATATATATTTGTGCAGCACATCTAGCATTGGTCAAGTGCTTACTCTCTATGTGGCACTGTATATGAAGTGCTTCTTATAAATATCTTTATGAGATAAGTGATATTTTAGCCCCAATTTACAAGGAAAGAAACCAAGGCTTGCAGAAGACTAGGTAATAACATACTCAAGGGGACATAATTAATTATTGATAGAGGTCCTGAACCATTTGTTACGCACGATGCAATGTGTTCTCTCGGATATAGAATAGAATTCTCCCTATCAATCAAGGTGAAAGGTGGTGCCATCATGTCCCTGGGGTTGTAGTGACCTACTGATATATGAAAACAGTGTGCTGCTCTCTATAAATATAGCTTATATCTAACCTGAATGCTCTTCTCATCTCTTTTTATTATAATGAATATAAAGGCAACTGAAGGAGAAGGGATGAAGTTGCTAATGTTGCAATTTCGTGAGGTCCTTATTGGACCCTGATCAAGGGAGCAGGAAACAACATCCATGAGCATTAATCATATACTCTGACTTCTGTACCACTAGGCGAGTGGACCTCAGGACTGGGACATTCCACAGTTGGGCTAGCAGAGACATGTTTCTTTCCTTTTCCCTGTTACATAGGATGGTTTGTGGCACCCAACACCTGGATCCCAGCATCTAGGGAATATCTCCTCTCCAATGTCCCACCCGGTAGGAGCTGTCATGGACCTTTAGATACAACGACACACATTCGTACAAAGAACGATCAACAAGGATCAACAAGATGACACATCCAAACATCTTGAATGTGTGTAGAATTGAATCTAAATAAACTAGAACGCAGAAATTTACCTTTTACTATAAGAAAAAAAAATCCCTAGTTTCCTCATTGCCCACATTTTTTTGTCTTCCCATTCTTTTTAACCCATTTTTTTTTTTCAATCACACAAAGCCATCAGGTAATTTGGGATCAATAGGATATATCAGACAGTTTCCCCTGGCGCCCAGTTTGCTCCAGATTGAGTTTACCTCAATGAAGGAACTTGGAGACATGCTTCTTACCCAGCCTTGGACCTGAACAAGGCCGGAGCGAACCTGTGTCCAAGAGAACCTGTGGGGAGCCAAACGAACACACTGAACACAAGTCACAGAACTGCTTTTCGTTCCTGCTCAGTGTTTAATCAGTAGAGGTGCCTCTGGCCAAGTCATTTAATCTCTTTGACTTGCAGTCCTTTTAGTCCATAAAACAAGGGTATAAAAACTAAGACAACCACTTAAATCTTTTAAAACCCCAACTTCCTATGAGTTCAAAATCTTAAGATAAAACGTTTTCTCAATATATGTCCAGAAGTCGTATTTTCACTAAACCAGTGTCCTTCTTCAAGATACCAGTGCTTCGAAAGCTAGTTCAACAGCACCTCTTTTATGAGGCTGTGTTTGAATGCATGTCAGGGTTCTTTGCTGTAAACAACAGACTGCATGCTGGCTAGATCAGGCAGATGAGTGTATTAGGTTTAAGCAGACAAGTGTATCAGGTTAGAATTTCCTGGAGGGCTACAGCCAGACTAGGAAGTTATTCCTCCATGACTGTTGACAAACTACGAAAGGAGAGGGCATTGCTGACAATGGGTCGAAGCAAGGCAAGTGGAGGTGGAGACATCCTTAGTCAGGGATCTGCTGCCACGGCTTCTAGAAACCTAGGATATGGACACTGGTCCCCGGGGCCCTGAGAGCTCCATGCCTGCCCCTGCCGTTGCGGAACATGGAGTCTGCATGGAATGTGTGGCGCTTTTCTTGTGTTGCTCTCCTCCAAATCCATGTCTCCATGGGTCCTTCTAATTGTTAGTGGCTTGGTCATTTGCCTGCACCCAGCTGCAGAGGAGACTGAAAATGTGAGTGTTCTGACTTGTGCCTTGGAAAGGCAAGGAATTGTAATGTGAGCAAATGGACCAAAAGTAAGGAGGTATAAGGTAACAGCCACAGTTAAGGACTGTGAAAAAAAAAAATGTATTGTCCTTGATTTCCTTCTCCAGACTGAAGCTTGCTTTGAAAAGCGTCAATATCGGGGTGCCTGGGTGGCTCAGTCAGTTAAGCATCCGACTTCGGGTCAGGTCATGATCTCACAGTTCATGGGTTCCAGCCCCACATCGGGCTCTGTGCGGATGGCTCAGAGCCTGGAGCCTGTTTCGGATTCTGTATGTGTGTGTGTCTCTCTCTCTGCACCTCCCTGCTCGTGCTCTCTCTCTTTCTGTCTCTCTCTCAATAAATAAATAAATAAACATTAAAAAATAAACAAGTAAAAGTATCAGTATTAAGTAAATATAAATAAACACATAAAACTTTCTTAGATACATTAGATGAACCTCTGCCTTTTGAAAGAGAAGATGGCTAAACAAAGTGCAAGCTTTTCTTGGTGACACAAGATTTTTAATATAAATTCAAATATTATGAACATGATTACGTAGTATGAGGAAACTGATTCCTCATTATCTGTATCCTTAAAGGTACCAGTCATAAAAGAACTTATCATTTCTAAATCTGATTTCATTTAGTGGACCTTCTTCCATTTCTAATTATCGTGGGGGTTATGAAATATCCTGGAATCAGATATATCTAAGTTCAGATCCTAGCAGAGGAATCTTGGACATTCTCATAACATTTCTGATGGTTATAGGAGATGATGAAAGGTAAGTATGGTTCACGGAGCCTAATGAATTGTAAGTACTCGTTGAATGAAAGCCGGTGGTGTTACACCTGCTTTATTTTCCCTGACTTTTCCCTTTGTCTGTTACCGTTTTTGATCATGCCTGCCTCTTACTCTGTTGGTTCAAACTCTTCCTCTTTGCTGCTTCCTCCTATTATGAGATTTCTTTTTTAAGAACATTAGGTTAATAGCTCTTTAGTTGATTGATTACTCAGTTACAAGCTCTGCATCAGTCCTGTATGTCTTTATGCAGTGAAGGAGCCTCACACCCTACCAATCAGCGCTCATTGTGTTTGACTTCTTGATTTCAAACCTTAGTTGCTCATCACTTCTGTTTGGGGTTTTGGGAAAAGCTAGCCTGTCTTTTAATGCATTGGAGGTAGATTCCAATATATAAGTAAACATCTTACTAGGCAAAGGTTAAAGTGAAGACAGCGACAACAGCAAATAATCTTCTCTCCTCATTAGCATGTAAGGAGGGGTTTGGAGCCAGAGAAATTTTTGATTCCTAGCCAATCCACTTATTATTCAAGTTCCTTGCACAAGACAGTTAACTTCTTTGAGAGACTTTCCTGATCTGTAAAACGGGAGTTCAGTTGTTGACTTGCCGGGTTGCTGTGAGAGTTAGAAATGCACCGCTTTCCTAGGGCGATGCCTCGCATATAGTTGATGTCCCATGAATGCTGGCTGTCCCGGTCATTGCAGCTAGGAGCAAACCAGCAGATTGCAGTGGCCTCCTGAGAAGTGGGTACTGATTAGAATGAAGGAGGGGGGGAGGAAGACACCCCAGAGAAAATACTGTCTGCTTCTGCTCAAGGTCAGCCCTGTCAGGCTGCCAAGAGGCGAAGACCTTTAATTTCATGGTGTCATTTTCTCTTCCTAAAAGTACAGTCTGACATATATTTGCTTTTTAAATTGAAGTGAACTAAAATTAATCTCATTATGGGAATCTGATAGTCCTCAAGGTACTTGGAGACTCCTGAGTGTCACAAAACTAGGATCAAAAACGCTGGTAAACTGCCAGCGGAAAAAGCAAAGGCGGCTAAGTGGACGGAAGCCCGTGGGGCTGGGGGTGAGGGGGCAGGGGATGCTTATGTATAATTTGACTCCTTTGACACTTTGTCAAAATAGTGTGGCTCAAACAGACACTTCAAGCCTGAATATCTTTGAGAAATCCTTAAAGACCTTCCTTGCTGTGTCTTAGTGGACAGCTTATATTTTTGAGAGCCATTTGAATATTGTTTAAATTGTATTTGAATATTCAGTAGAGGGACATTATTAAGCATTGATTTGCACACATACTTTTGGGCAACCATGGATTCTGGAGCTGTTCGTGGAGCTTGATGTGTACGAGAACAGCTTTAAAGAGGAGGAGATATGCCTAAAGTATAACCTGGGTTCGCTGTGTTCTCCAGATAAAAAAGTCTATATTTTCCATAGGAGCAGGAGTTGAGGTCTAGCCCCCTGTCATGATGAATCCTGGAAATCTATTTTTTTCTGATGAGGTCTTCAAGTTGCTGCTGGAAGGTCTTCCAGCAGATAAGGCCCTCTATCTTCCCCTGGGTTTCCTGGCTTTTTGATTTTCAGTTGATGGTCTGCTGTCAGCTCTGATATCCTGAATCTCTGTACCTTAAGTCTGTGAATACAAGACACTATCTTCCTCGTATCTCGAGGGTTCCAGAGCATCCTGGAGAGAAAGCCTTTAAGAATGACACTTATCACCTACTTTAAAATATTTATGAAGCGATTTTGCTTAAAAATATCTGTAACTCTTGCTCTAAACTTAAGCTTTTAAGTTTTGTCATTTTCAGTTTTTTGATTTTGAGAGCCATTATAACATCTTGACACTATATATATATATACACATATATACATATATATATACATATATATGTATATATGTATATGTATATGTATATATGTATGTATATGTATATATATGTATATGTATATATATACACACACACATGGAGAGAGAGAGAGAGAGAGAGGAAGAGAGTTCTTCCCCAAAATGAGTTAGGTTATTCTTTTCTGTACTGACCCTAAAAATTCTTTGTGGATCTTGCCTCTCTTGTCCATGACATTTTGTGTTACCAGTTTTCCAGATGTTGCTTCCTCTTTAGAAACAGTAGAATTCACCACCCACGTCTATTCCTTCTACTAGAAGACAAAATAGGATAATCTTTAAGAACATGGCTCCTTAGGGAAGATTCCCTAGGTTTGTTCACTTTTTATTAGTGGTGTGGTCTTTGACAAGCCACTCTGACTGAGCCTTAATATTGTCATCTATAAAAATTACTATCTAAATAGCACCCGCCCTACAGATCGTGGTGATTAAATGGCCATAATCCATAAGAAGCAGATGCAGCCAAGAGAGAACCTAATCTGGCCTGAGTATATGGAGAACAGGGTGGAAGCGTCAGCAGATAAAGCTCTACACTGATTCTTCCGTATGTGAGGAGTTTCCCCCTTTAACATGACTACTTAGGGTTCAGCGTATGCTGCCCACCAGGAAAAGTACTTTCTTTAGAGACTTGCATGACTTTCTTTAAAGGTCCGCCTGACTTCACACATTCTTAATTTCTATGTTAATCACCTGTGTCCGGGGTAGATATATAGGTGGAAATTTAGAGGTACGTTTACCGATGTCTATTTATTCTACTTCCTGTTGGATGTTCTGACAGGCTGTCTGCGCCCTGCCCCATCGCCTAGAGCTCTTTAATTACACAGGGACTGCCAACCACCAGAGAGCTTTCATTGACTTGAGATCGTTCTGCTTGTCCAGGGCAAGCTCGAATTGCTGCAGAATTGATAAATGACCTGCCACTTCCCTGGAGCCTTCGATTCGAGGCTGACAAGAGTTGGTGTACACATTCCCTCGTTCTCTTCCACTTGTCGGACTTACGCGGGATAGCCCTGAAGCAGGATCCTCGCTAACCCAGAGTTCCTCAGTGGGATCATACTCCAGTTACCCATCGTGGTAACCGAACTGGTAACACACGCTTCGTTTCTTGTATTCCCTTGCCTGTCTCACCAACCCACTCCACGGTGGGTTTTTCCCGAGGCCACTTTCCGAATGAACTACTTGCCCTCAAATCCTTGTTTCAGGGTCTGCCTCTGGGGAAAGCTGAACTAACAACGATCCCATGAGACCACGACTCATTGTGAAAAGGTCGTAGAGTGTCAGATCCTGGCACATGGTATACATTTGTGCATTTTTTGGTTTTTCTCATTCACCGATTCATTTTTCAATTTCTTATTTTATTGAAAAATTAATGTGTATTTATTTTGAGAGAGAGAGAATCCCAAGCAGGCTCTGCACTCAGTGCAGAGTCCAACTTGAGGCTCGAACTCACACGCTGTGAGATCATGACCCGAGCCAAAATCAAGAGTCGAAGGCTTACCCGACTGCGCCACCCAGGCACCCCTCATTTTTGAGGAGGCTCTATGCCCAGGGTGGAATCTAATGCGGGGCTCGAACTCATGACCCTGAGATCAAGACCTGAGCTGAAATTAAGAGTTGCAGCCTTAACCAGCTGAGCCACCCAGGTACTCCTCACGGAGTCGTTTTTTTGAAGTTAGTCAGTGTATTACTTCAGAGATCCACAGGGTTGCAAACAGCAGCCAAGCAGGCTGGCTGAGAGAGAAGCAGAGCCCCAAAAGCCGCAACATTTGATGGGAAAGGAAGCTTTCTGGCGGCCTTACACGCTCTGGCTATCCACTGCCAGAGAATAGGAAATACAAGGGTTTTTTTTTTTTTTTTTTTTTTTTTACGATTTTTTTTTATTCTAATAATGGCCTATCTTTTCATAGTTTGCTGAACTTGCTTTCTCCTTCATACATACCTTCGTATGAGTGGCATCATGACGTGGATCTCAAGTAGGAATTACTTTGGTCCCCAGAGGATATTTGGCAATTTCTGGGGGAATTCAGTTGATTTGCAGCACCGATCCGGGGGACTTGACGCAAAGAGAGAAATCTGTATCTGCGTCTTCCAATATGGCAGCCGCTAAACCCACGTGGCTCTTGAGCATTTCAAACCGAAGAACTGAAGTTTTTGTTTTATGAAGCTTTCGTTAGTTTAAATGTAAAGAGTCACACACGGCTAGTGAGTACCACGTTTGACAGTGCAGGAGTCAGAGAGACCTAAATGCAGATTGCGACTCTGTCATTTATTTGGTAGCTCTATGACCCTGAGCAAGGTCAGTTTCATCATCGGTACAATGGGGATAAACTCAGTGCATCCCTCACAGTACTATTGTTAAGGATTAAGGAAAACATAGCATAGTATTTGCATTGATCCACGTTCGGTGAACTATTATTAATTTTATGTGAACTGTAAATATTCACCTAGTGAAGCTTCTTTCCACAACTCAGCCTGCCTTAGCAACAGGAATTGGAAACCGGTTTGCAAGAGCACACTCCCTTCCCAGAGGCCTGAAGTCTCAATCCTATTTATGTCTGTCGTTGGATTTAATTGGGTCCATTTCTCCATGTTTATATGAATATATCTATTTACCTATTCACCTATCTAATCTTTCATATTTAAATTATAAATTGTCTATCCCTAACCCATCCACACACAAACCTCCCTTCTATTTTATTTTGACTTCATGTTTGAACCACATTGCCAATCTGCACTCCACTTTAATTAGGATTCTGCCTCCTCCAACACTGTGAACCTGGCATGCATTTTGAGACCTTGGGTAAAGCTCTTCCCTTTCCCTCCTCCTGACGCCTGCCTCCCATGGAACAAAGCCATTTGTAAATGTTTTCACACAACTGACCATGGCATTTATAGACAGGGCTTTAGAAAGGCTGTTGGCGAGTTGCATTTATAAAGAAGAATTCAAATAAAACTTTGTCCAGAGTTTCTCAACAATGCCTGATGCTTGCTACTTGAGAAGAAAAAGGTCACCCTAGTTAATTTGAAATATACCTACTTTGTGTGGATTTTATGTAGCTCATATAGTGTTCCCATTATTCAGAAAGCAAAGGGAACAAATGATCATTCAGAAGACACCATAAAAAAGTATTTAAACGTATGTAATAGTTTAGCTTTATGTGCACATTTATTAGCTTGTCTGTGAATGAGTATGCGAGAGAGAAAGAAATCAAGATGAAGAGAATGTTTTTTGCCTTTGGGGGGTTGGGGGAGAGTATAAACCAATGGAGTAACAGTACATCAGTTCATTGAATTCAACAATCATCAATAACACCATGACTTCCCCAGAATAAGGCATCTTGTAAGAATGATGCCTTGAACACTGGAGTCATAATAAAAGAGGATGCCTCCATGGTGCACACACACACATACACATACACTGACACACATACAGACACATACTTGTATATTTGAATAAACAATAAAAGAGAAGAAAGAATATAGGATTGAAAGAAGCATAGACGTTTTTAAAAGTCAGCACTAGATAGGTTTCCACCACCTTTTCTCACAAATTTCCATAAGGTTTGTTTTAGTTTTAATATTTGTGATAAGTTAGATATTGTCTTTTAAAAAGTGAACACTTAAAAATTATGTTCTTGTCACTGAAGACATGCCAGGGGCCTCCTGGTCATGCTGGGACATTGTGGGTATCAGTATGCTCCATAGTTGCTGCAAGAAAAGGAAAATGTTTAGCGTGTAATGCACAAAATCAAAGCTATTGAGTAAAAGGCAACATTTGCTATTCTTTAGGAAAATTGGCAACATCAAAAGTACACACTGTGCATAATTAAAACCAAGGAAGTAGGTTATTGGTTCCATTAAGTTTATTCAAGAACCAAAAGAACAAGTATGGAATTAACTGCATTTGTAAATACCATTTCATAATGAATACAGCAATTTAGAAAGATGGCCCTTTAGCCAATTTTTTACTTTTGAATCATTGCCATTGTTAACCAATTACCCAAATTGTGATAAAAACAAAACATTTTTATTATTTATGTAACAATGTGGGCATACTACTGAATATATATTCTTTAAGTTTGGATGTTCCTGTTTTTACTTTCTAGCTTCCCTTTCCTATAGTAATAATTTAATAAGAAATATTTATTGGGTACTTATGGTCTACCAGTACTCTCCGAGGCACTAGGAAGTGTTGATTTGAAAGAAAAACAAAAATATATGTGCTAAACATATGTGTGCGTGTGTGTGTTGAGTAGATTTTGAGGACATTGAATTGAGTAAGTTTTTATGCAAACATCTCAAGTGGTCACATGGGATATGGTTTCTTTGGAGACGATTGTTCATGTTTTATAGATTTCTGTTTACTTTTCCTTATCTGTTGAATGACCAACCATATTTTGATTGCAATGAAATTTCACTACTACAAAAAGTTCCTGAATTAGAGTGCAAGCATAAGTGAATAAATAAATAAAATAAATAAATAACATAATACTATATATAATTTAAGAAATATAAATCAAAATGTGATTGCAGATAAACTTTCGTTTGGTATAATGACTAGGAACAGAGACATTGGAATTTTAAATATAAATTAAAGTAGTATTTATTTAAAATTTTTTTATTAATACTTAACAAATCTTTACTGTGACATCAAATATTTTTAGTAGAATTTCTATTGATGAATTTAGTAGAATTTCTATCGATGGCTCTTTAAATGACATGACTGGTGAAAAATGTAAAGTATCTTATTTCGTTAAATTTTCATGGGAAATAAGTATTTTCACATTTATGTAAGGAAACTGTCTAGACCAAGGATGTTGCATGGTTTGGTTGTTAAGATGTGTGCCTTTGAACTCTTTTATACATGTGAAGGTATCTTGATTTTTCGTCGTTATAAACCTATCATCTTCTACAACATAAACTCTTTAAACAGTATCGTACACTTCCATTAATAGTCATGATGATGTTTTAAGAAGGACTGGACTTAACTTCGTATTAAATAAACTAGAAGTTAGGACAAAATACATGTAACTGCTATTTTCAGGGCTGTCCTTGAATGACGGGAACAAATAAGGTGTGTCCTATTATACGTTGGCTTTCTACTTAATAGCTTTTTGAAATGTAGGATGAGGGGGAGGAATCTGAAAGGCCAGTGGATTTATGGAATTGAGGAGACGAGGATCAGAGCACAGGGAGGCTGAGATCACTCTGCAAGCTGTAAGCCAGAGTTCTGGAAGGGAGGGGGCTGCACGGCACATTGGTGGGCACTTAGGGCAAGGCATGTCGGTATTGATCACTTGCTTGGGAAGGAGCACAAGGGAATATTGTAGGAGTGATGATATTTTTCTAATCTTGATAGTGATTACATGGGTGTACACATTTTCAAAACCCATCAAAATACACAATTAAAGATGATACAGTTCACTGTATATACATTATACCTTGATGAATTTGATTCTTAAAAAACACTCATAAAATTGACAAGAAACAATTGGAGGAGGAAAAACATGCCATATTAGACTCTAGAAAGATGTCATTCAATTTTTAAAAAATAATTAATATCCAAATTGTATAGGATAATAATTTTAATTAAAAAAAATCTACATTTACTGACTTCCTACCATTTTAGACGCTTTGATTTAAATATTTGGTATGCATGAACTCATTCAATCTTCAGAAGAAACCTATGAGGCAAGGACTAGTATGATCCCCATTCTATAAGTGAGGAAACAAAGCGTAGGAAGTAAGCCTAGGAAATAACTCAAGATTTCACTGACATTAAATGATGGAATCAGCAGTCATTCCTACGTGTTTTGACTGTTCTAACCACTGTATGAGCACATAAAATGTGCTGCCTTATTAGGTGCTGAGAAGACAATACTGGGCAGACACAGATGTAATATGGCGAAGAAGTCAGAGATTAACTGAAGAGTGAAAAAATATACAGGGAAATGTCATCTAGGTGGTGAAAAATTCACTTTAAAGCAAATTTAAGATACAATTTTGTAAATACGGAAACATAATTAATGATAGCAATGCAATTTGGGCCAAAATAACTGTGTTAATCACGGCCAGTGACACTACTAATTAGCAGACCTGTTTCTCAGAAAACATTTTTGGCAATGCGTATTAAAATCTTAATTTTTAAATCAATTTATACCCAGTTATTCCATTGTAGGGAACTCAGTCTAAGAAAATACCAACTGGGGTGGGGGGGAAGACTCCTAGGAGAAAGTGCTAATTGTGGTTTTCCTATGACAGTGAACAATACATATTGTTTTACTCTGCCCAGAAGTAGAATACATTGCAAATCCATTAGAATCATAGTTATAAAGATTACATCGAGAAATGAGAACAGACATGATTTAGTCACCAATCCAAGAAAGATATTACATGTGCCAGAGACATTATTTTACATACTGTGATGGATTGAATTGTGCCCACCTCCAAATTTATATGGTGAAGCCCTAACCCCCAAGGACTCAGAATATGCCTTTACTTGGAGATAGGATCTTTACAGAGGTAATCGAGGTAAAATGAGATTAAAATGGATTAGTATAGGCTCTAATCCAATAGGACTGGTGTACTTCTAAAAAGGACAATAAAGTTCAGTTTAAACCACTAGTTTGTGGTACTCTGTTATGGCTGTCTTAGCAAATTAATACACATGCTTGGTTATGGTTAGAGACTGATCGTCATTAGTGCTATTCACCCAATATACATAGCCCTCTCCTTCTGGCACAGGTAGGATTTGACTTCCTTTCCTTCTGAGACTGGGGTTGACCATGCACTTTCTGTGGCAACGAAAGGTGAAAAGACATAACATGTGTGTCACTTCAGGGAGATATTTTATGAGTCCCATACTTTGCAATGGTGTTTCTTTTCCTCCGCCATGACAACTGGTAACCTTAAAGACGATGGTGACTTTGTCAGTAAAAAGTGCAGGAAACAGAGCCTCTAGCTGACCTACAATGCACATGTAGTGTGAAGATGAGATAAACCGATGTTGTCCTAACTCACTGATATTTGGAAATTATTTGTTAATTGCAGTCAAGCCTAACTCATCCCAAGTAAAACAACTAGCAAGGCACAGGCTTTATTCACAAGAATTTTAGTCTGGGTGAGAGTTGTAGAAATAATCAGATGTTTAAAATTGAATGTTTTGGGGCGTCTGGGTGGCTCCGTCGGTTGAGTGTCTGACTTCGGCTCAGGTCATGATCTCACGGTTCGTGAGTTCGAGCCCTGCACCGGGCTCTGTGCTGACATCTCGGAGCCTGGAGGCCACTTTGGATTCTGTGTCTCCCTCTCTCTCTGCCCCTCCCCTGCTCATGCTCTGTCTCTCTCTGTCTCAAAAATAAATAAAAACATTAAAAAAATAAAAAATAAATAAAATTGGATATTTAAAAATGCCCTGATGAAAGTATGCAACGAATTTTAAGGATGCACAGAAGAGAGGCACTTAACCTGGACTAGGAATATTTCCTGAAGGGAAGTGACACGTTAGCTTGGTCTTGAAAGGCAAATAGGAGCTAGTCAGCAGAAGAAAATGAAGCCAGAGAGATGACGTGTGTACAAAGGTGAGAATTGCAAATTTCTCATTATGCTGGAATGTAATATGTGAGGGTCAAATGAGTAGATGTGATGTTTGGGGAGGATAAGTTGACAGGACCCAGGTCCAGGGGCTGTCTTTACCCATGCTCTGAAGGTTGTAAATTCCTTTCTCAGGTACTTTCCCTGTCAATAGCAAGTTCCCAAAGGAGTGAAATAATCAGTTTCAAATTACAGTTTGAAGTTGAAAAAAAAAGAAGGTATTGTATACATTTGATTGCAGGTATGTAAAATATAAACATGGAGAATGGCAAGTAATATGCAAAAGTCGTTATGTGAGAAAGGCGTGAACATAGGTAAAGAATGTTGCCAGTTTAAAATGTTACCGTATACAGGGCACCTGGGTGGCTAGGTTGGTTGAGCGCCCAGCATCAGGCTCTGTGCTGAGAGCTCAGAGCCTGGAGCCTGCTTCACATTCTGTGTCTCCCCTCTCTCTGCCCCTTCCCTGCTCATGCTCAGTGTCTCTCTGTCGCTCAATAATAAATAAATGTTTAAAAAATTTAAAAAAAAGATGTTACTATACAGTTTGTTCAATTAAAAGGAAATTTAATGTGAGGGTCTGACTAGGTAAGCAAAATAAGCTAAAAATATTTTTCTCTAAATCTTTAAAACCTATGGGAAACGAAAATATATGTTTACAAAATACAGTTAAAATCAGGTGGGAAAGGACTTATTAAGATAAGCAGCACAAATGGAGATGAAATGAGTTTTCTGTAGCTCTCTTGCTAGGAAAATTAACTTATACCAAAGGCAGAATTAATATTTTAAAAGGCTGTATTTCCAGATTGGAAACCTAGAGAGGGAAAGTAAAGAGAAATGAAAAAGAAAGACCAGTAAGCAGAATTCTAAGAGGTATCTTCAAGTTTCCTGTTTTCTAGTTATTTGATCCAACATTAATTCAGATTCTTCTATTGGAAAGGAGTTTGCCAATAGAATTAAGGTCCCTAATCAACTGATTAAAATATGGAGATTGCCCAGGTGGATCCAATGTAGTCACTCAAGCTCTTAAAAGTAGAAGAGAGACCAGAAAAGAGAGAGATGGAGTGAAAGGGATGTGGGGATCAGATCTGAAGCATGAGAAAGATTCAACTCTTTACTCCTAGCCCTTGAAGATGCATGGGGGAGATCAAAAATTGTGGGCAGTCGCTAGACGTAGAGCATAATGACTGGCCAACAGCTCACTAGGAAAAGGGCACATTAGTCCCACATCTACACGGAATTCTGCCAACCACCTGAATGAATTTAGAAGTAGATTCATCCTAGAGCCTCCAGGAAGCTATACAGTGTTGTCATATTTTGATATCAGCTTTGCAAGACCCGAAGAAAATAGCCCCGTTGAACTCACCAGATTTCTCAACAAAAGAAATGCGAGGTCGTAAATTTGTGTTGTTTAAAGCCACTAAGATTGTGGCACTTCACTACATTAGCAATGTAAAACTAATCACTTATTTAACAAAATGTGAAATAAGATGGTCGGGTGATGGTGAAACACATGCTTTAGTTGTTAATCAATTAGCAGTCATATACTTAATCAATTAGTAGTAATAGACTGTAGTGATCAAAGCTGAAGATTCTGGAACTGGAGGGCTCGGGATCAAGTCACAGCTTCATCGCTGGTTGTGTGAGACCTTTGAGCAAGCCTCTGTCCTTCAGTTTCCTCAACTGTATAAGGGGAATCATGATAGTTCTTAACCATTAATTACTAATGAATTGTACGCAAGTCACTTAGAACAGTGTTTAGGGTATGGAAAGTTCTGTAAAGTGTTGGCTACAATTGTTTCATTTGAGTGGGTTACACTGTAACCCATGTGTGGGCAAGTCCATAGCCTGTTTTTTTATGGGTTAAGACCTAGGAATGGTTTTATTTTTTTTAAATTTTTTTTTTCAACGTTTATTTATTTTTGGGACAGAGAGAGACAGAGCATGAACGGGGGAGGGGCAGAGAGAGAGGGAGACACAGAATGGGAAACAGGCTCCAGGCTCCGAGCCATCAGCCCAGAGCCTGACGCGGGGCTCGAACTCCCGGACCGCGAGATCGTGACCTGGCTGAAGTCGGACGCTTAACCAACTGCGCCACCCAGGCGCCCCTAGGAATGGTTTTAAAAAAGAAATGGTTTCAGACTCATGGATTAAGTTCACCTATTAACAGAAAGACTTTCAGAGTGTGTACACAAAAACAAAACTTTAACTTTCAAAAACACCTAAAACAAAATGACAGGATTGTTGTCAAAGGATGAAAGAATTAACAGAGGTGCCTGAACTGGTTCCATCAGAAGAACTTGGTCTTGTTGCGTGATCCAGGCCCACGTTGAGTGTAGCGATTACTAAAAAAAATAATAATAATAAATAAATAAGTAAATAAATAAATAGCTTAAAAAAAAGAGGAGACAAGTGAAACAAGAAAGCACATGAAGCAATAATATTAGAAATAGAAGATAATGTTAACGGTATTGAAATGGGTAAAGAATGACTTAAAATACAACTTGTTTTAAATATGATTTTGTTTATTGAACACAATTTCATCGGCGACATTGCTATAATTTACTTATGTTTCTGTTGTTGAACATGTAGTGTCTTTTTCATGTTTTTAGGGTTTTTTGGTTGTTTTTGTTTCTGTTTTGTTTTTTGTTTTTTTGGGTTTTTTTTTTTGGTTTCGTTTTGTTTTTTTGCTATTTTAGATACAGTTATTTTCGAACATCTTTGTACATAAAGCTTTTTCCATTTCATTGGATTCTTTCTTCAGGAAACATTTCCAGAAGTATAGTTATTTGGTATGAGAGCAACTGTTTTAAGATTCCTAATACTATTACCAAGTCAAAGGGATTGGACCAATTAGCAGTCCAACCTCATAAATTAAACGTTACCTTTTTTTTTTTTTTTCTGAAATGATTGTTACTGGAAGATTCTTTATGAGAAGTGGAATATATTTTAACTTCCTCTTAACGTTTTATAAAAGTGCTGCTAAGTATGTATAAACACTACCCTGGACCTTGTTAAAATGTAGAGCCTGATGGCACTATTTTGGGGTGGAGCCTAAAAGCCTGTGTTCTAACAAGCTCCCAAGTCCTTCTCCTGCTGCTTAGCTGCTCCCATTGTGAATACTGAGGCTTGAGGTTTAAGAAGCCTTGAGTAGGATGTAGGAAAGCCTTTGCTGAAAAAAATGAAGCGTTTGGAAAAAAAAAAATCTCACTTGATTTATTAAAAAATATTTTTTAATGTTTATTTATTTTTGTGATAGAGACAGAGCTTGAGCAGGGGATGGGCAGAGAGAGAGGGAGACACAGAATCGGAAACAGGCTCCATGCTCTGAGCTGTCAGCACAGAGCCCGACTCAGGGCTGGAACTCACAGATGGTGAGATCATGACCTGAGCCGAAGTTGGACGCCCAACCAACTGAGCCATCCAGGTGCCCCCCAAAAAATCTCACTTTTAAACAGATGTTTCAAACCAAGTAATCTCTTAATATTGTCTA
Source organism: Lynx rufus (assembly GCF_022079265.1). Lineage (NCBI taxonomy): Eukaryota > Metazoa > Chordata > Mammalia > Carnivora > Felidae > Lynx > Lynx rufus. Next base: position 22,030,711 of record NW_025814845.1, on the reverse strand, counting down.
ATCATTAAAAGGGTCGAGCAATCAGGAAAACAAAGGCTTGTTTAGCCTTACAACAAAGTTGTATTCGCCTGAGGTCTGACACTGGCTCCAGTCCTACCATGGACCCAGTCCAACTCTGGCCAGTTTCTAGATCCATTCTGGATAAAGAAATGCTCAAAGTCTGAAAGTCATCATGAAAGCACCATGGAACTAGGATCTGAGAGGGACTCACCCACCACTTCCAGAGGCAGTGAGAAAGCAGAGAACTCCAGGGGTGATCAGACACCTATACCTGGTCACTCATGTCTCCTGGGGGTCACCAGGATCTCTTATGTTACTTCTGATACCAGAACTGGTGAAATAAACTGAGGCACATTAAAATTTCTGAAAGTTTATTTGTGCAAAAATTGCCTCTCCTCAGGCAATGCCGAAGTAGAAGTGGTTAGGAGTGCTCCCAGTTGTGACTTTATTTTGTCCTTCATTTACTTTTGGTAAGTTTGTATATTATCAGTACTGATGAGTCATTTATAACACTAATTAATTAATCAGTCATCTATCTTGCTTTGGAATATTTTCCTCTCAAGCTATGTGCTTTTTCTTATTGGTTAATGAGAATTTACTTCATAGTAATAACATTAGGTCTCTGTCTAGAATGTTGCAAGTATCTTTTCATGGATTAGGATTGTCTTTTCTTACTTTGTTTCTGGTAGTATTTGACCTAGAATGTTTCACATTTCCTAGAGATTAAAAATCTATTCATCTTTTATACTATAGCTTCTCCCTTTGCCTTTATGTGTAGACACACCTTCCTTTTCATCCAAGCAAACAAGTATAGTATCTATTCTTTCAGGGAGGTGATGACTTTACTTCTTAGCATTTCACATTTTCTATAAAGAAGGTGATGTTTTGGGGCACCTGGGTGGCTCTGTTGGTTGAGCGTCTGAGTTCGGCTCAGGTCATGATCTCGCGGTCTGTGAGTTCGAGCCCCACGTCGGGCTCTGTGCTGACAGCTCGGAGCCTGGAGCCTGCTTCGGATTCTGTGTCTCCCTCTCTCTCTGCCCCTCCCCCACTCATGCTCGGTCTCTCTCTCTCTCTCTCTCTCTGTCAAAAATAAATAAAACATTTAAAATTTTTTTTAAAAAAGGTAATGTTTTTACCTTTCAGAAGTTAACCAGTTTTCTAAGCACCTTTTGTATTTGAAAATCCGTCCAATTCCTATTGATTTCAAAATTTTGTATTCTCTTCAGATAAAACACTGAACTTTGAAATATTTTCTCTAATTCAACAAAATATATGTATAGTATTTAATTTTTAGTTAAAGGGTAGAAACTGAGGTTTCTTAATCTCTCCAAAATAGGACTTTTTAGTTAAAAATAGCTTCTCCATCAGCTTAAGAAATTGAATAGGATCTTGAATACTGAATCATTTTGCAACTGGTTATAAAAATAATCTCACTATTTGAGTTATATTTCACATCCTAGCTCCTGTCCTTACATGAATTTCTGTGGTCTTAAGACAAATGTACAGTCTTAGTTTCCAGACATACTATTTTTATTAAGGACAAATTATATGAAGTTCACATGCAAGGTCAAGAGAAATTTTTTTGTTTTGTTTCCTATAATAAAATTCACTATTTTTCTTCCCAAAACAAAGGATTTAAATATAGCAAAATTTTGGAGCACATGGGTGGATCAATTGGTTGAGTGTTGATGTCAGGTCAAGTCATGATCTCACAGTTTGTGGGCTCGAGCCATGGGTTGGGCTCTGTGCTGACAGCTTGGAGCCTGAAGCCTGCTTCAGATTCTGTGTCTCTTTCTCTCTTCCCCTTCCCTGCTTGTGCTCTCTCGCTCTCTAAAATAAATAAAGAAACATTAAAAAAATTAAATAAATAAATAAATAAACAGATAGATAGATAGATAAATAAATAAATAAATAAATAAATAAATAATATAGCAAAGTTTTCTCCCAAGGCCAAAATGTCTACTTAATTTGTACAGGAAAAGATATTTCAATTAAAATACAATGAGATATGTAGCAAATATTGCAGTATAGAGAAAAATTGAATTTTTTGTTATATGAAAAATGATTCTTCTATTAATATCAAGTGTTATAGATTAAGATAGATATATACTTAAAATCCATTTTCTAATAAAAACAAATCAGGTTTCCTCTTCTACTGGTACCCTTTTCATCCCAAATACATACATCTGAATTTGATACATTGATTGGTCCATTGAAATTGAGCTCTTCAGGAGATGAGGTTTAAATATCAATCACCTTATGAATATTTAAATTCAAGAAATGTCAAATTAAAGGTTTGCTCATCTTATTTACTTTTAAGAGTTCTTCAGAAATATCAGGTAAAATGAGATCATAGTTGGTAACAGTTTAAAACTTTTAAAAGGCTGATCTTTGCAGAGTAATACTCCCAAATGTTCAGAAGGAAAATACCCAAATGTAATATAACCTTTAGATTTTTTAAAAAGCTTCTTGGATCTCAGCAAAACTTATTATATTTAACTTCAATGCTTTCCACTTAACTCTTGATTTAATGCAGCGGTCTTACCTGTAAACTGATACATTGGAATGAAACATCAATTACATTAAGCAATTTTATTGTGTTATGAAAGTAAGTACCAATATAGTGGGTAGTTTTATTGCATTGTTTCTCACTGATCGCATTTAACTTTCTAAAGAAAACCAAAGGCACTTTTATTATATATATATATATATTTTTTTCTAGATAAATATTTAATACTTGAAATTTTGAGCTACATTAAATCTGCAAATTAAATAATACCCACATGCACACTCTAACTTAATGGGTAAAATTTTATTTCATAGATGTATACTCTCCTAAGAAGGGATTCAACAGAGTTCTCAGAAAAGCAACTTCTCCTTTTGTATATAAATATAATATAATTCACCAAGATGTTATGTACATGCCTGAAGTCATTTGTTTACAAAGTTCATCCATTAACTATACAAGCTACACAAACATCATACACTGAATAGTGCATACTGAACACTTTCTACTTTTTGAACTTAGATTAAGAGGGGCAATTTAAGCAATTACTTAATCTGAGTAATGACTTCAAAGGAGCTTATTGAAAATCCATATTTGTAACTTGTTCTTTACAGATAAAGAAACTTACTTAAGAATTACCAGAAGCAGTCTGACTAAATTCAGAGAAATACTTAGGGTCATAGAGTTTTCCAGATGCAATTGGCTTTGTGTTGGAAGTGTGGATGGAGGGTTAACTTGTTCAGGGTCATGTCAGTTGTCGAGGAGAGTTTATCTGTCCAATATTAACATCTCCTACATCTTCTCTACCTGCTACTCCCCCCTCCTTCTTCCATACAGTCTGGAATTACCTCCAACTTTTGACTGTTAATCTATTTGACTCTCCTTTTGATTTCTAACATTGTATCTCCCTGACATTCCCAGATAATTTATTTCATCACAGGTCTTCAACCCCAGACTTCATAAAGGATATGCATATCATCTATCTTGCTTGGTTTCTTTCTACCTCTCATCTTTAAAAATCTCAATTCATCCTTCAACTTTGTCCCAGGACTTGGGTTCCCCCCATAGCTATACTTAGTTTGTACAGATTTTTGACAAAGGAAGAGATCATCATCATAAGTCAGTCTTTGCCACATTAAGTTTCCCTCTCTTTATATGGTTTTCTAAGCAGTCATTAGATTCCTAAAGTTTGAATTTAAGTCTTTTATGAAGGACTCATTGTCATTGTTTTACCTTTTTTTTCTTTCAAATAAAAAGTATCAACATTACTACAAACCACCTAGGTGTCATTTCGCTGAAACTAACAAATGTTAGAATATTGTTCTCAATGTTTATGAAAGAGTAAAGCATTTTGTATGAAGTTGAAATCTGCTATGAAACTTTTCTCAGGCCCATTCCATTCTCTCCCAGACATATTATCTATATTTGATGTTTCCATTCTTTTGTTCTTCCTTAAACTGCTCCTGTTAGGTTTCAGCCCCAGATCATATACACAGCTCCTTTTCAAGGTCACCCTAACTTCTAAATCACTAAGACCAGTGAACAAATCTTATTTTTTTCCTAAAGGAATCCAGTAGCATCATTTGATACATTTGATCACACCTGCCACCTTGAACACATTAATTACTTGGCTTTCAGCACATCACACATTATTTGCTTTCCTCCTGTAAACTAAATCTTGCTTCCTTATTCATTTTCTTCTCCCGAATCTCTAAAAATTGGTATGACTTTATCATCTTTTCTAATTAATCTCACCAAGTTAGTGATTTCATTCAGTCCTATGTTTTAAATAAAATTACAGGCCATTAAACTCCTACGTTGGAACATTTTCCTTCTTTCCCCCAAACTTCTACATGTGGGTATCTAATTGTCATCACAAACTTGTATGTGAGTGGAACTCCTAATCTTCTCCCTAAACCTCTTGTGCCCACCATCTCCCCATCTCAGTTAATGACAGCTTCTTTCCATTTGCAAGTTAGAAGCTAGATCTTGAATCTAACTTTGACTTTTCTTTCTCTCACATCCCATATCAAGCTCACGTGGAGACCTTGTGACGCATCTTCCAAACATCTGACCATATCTCAGTACCTGCCTATCTATTACTATGGTCCGAGGCATCACTTTATCACTCTGATAGAATATCCTTGTACTTTGTCTCCTCCTACTCCCTTTGTCCATTTCCATCTAGTCATAACAACCATACTGATTCTTTCAAAAGGAAAGGTGATGTAACTTCTTTGCTCAAAACTATCCCTTCACTCTAAAAGCCAAAGTCATTACAGAGCCTACAAAACCCTACAAAATTTTACTCCTTCTTTCCCCTTTGAGTTTTACTGCTTTTGAGCTGGCCCACTCTTTGCCATTCATGCTGTCCTCCTTTGCTCTTCCTTGGATATGGCAGTCACACGTTTTGTACCGGCTGCTCATTTTGCCTGAAATTCTCTTGCCCCAGATGTCTGCATTGCTCTCTCTCCCTGTGGCAGACTGTTATAGTTGCCAAGCATCTCCTGCTTTAATAAGAAGGTATTTTGCTACTGCACTTGGATACATGACTTGCTTTGGTTAATGAAATGAACAGAGCGCTCTATGCCTCTCCCAAACACAAGCTTGAAGAGCTGTTATATAATTTATCTTGGATCTTTTCCCTCTGCTCTGAGATCTGCATGATCCAGACAGGGGCTGCTCCTTCAGCCTGAGGCCCGGTATTAAACAACAGAGAGCAGAAAAACAGTTGACCCATGAGGCACTTGTAACACAAGAGAGAAGAATTTGTTGTTTGTTGTTGGAAGCCCTTGAAATTGGGACTTTTGTTACTGTATTACACTTAATGAAAGTTAGGATAGAAAGTGTTACCAAGGATTGGGGCACTGATTAAACAAACACAGTAACCCTTCAGATTGACTTTTCCTGTTGCTAGTGGGCACCCAGGAGACTATTATTGGAGTCTCAACAAGTAATTACGGTGTTATGTAGTGGTAAAGCATTTGGTAAGAAACAGGGCGTTGCCTTGGTTGATACTGGATGCTTTTATCTGGCACTATAAGAAAAAAAGATGAAATCAGAAAATAATTGGCTACCTTGCAAGTACAACTGAAAGGGAATATAGGAAACTCAGAAATTCCCAAAGCTTCTAGGTATAGAAGCTTGCGCTGTTTCTCATTTCCATCACATAAAAAATAAAACTGAGATAGCCTTTGAAAACAAAGGTTAATGTAAACGCCATCCCTTCTGCAAGAACTAAATTAGAATCCTAGCCCTCAAACACTTTGTTAAAATCTCCAAAATGATTGGGGTGCCTGGGTGGCGCAGTCGGTTAAGCGTCCGACTTCAGCCAGGTCACGATCTCGCGGTCCGTGAGTTCGAGCCCCGCGTCAGGCTCTGGGCTGATGGCTCAGAGCCTGGAGCCTGTTTCCGATTCTGTATCTCCCTCTCTCTCTGCCCCTCCCCCATTCATGCTCTGTCTCTCTCTGTCCCAAAAATAAATAAACGTTGAAAAAAAAAAATCTCCAAAATGATTAAGGTAGTGCCTAATAAAAATTTTAAGTTAGACAAAATGGCTCAAGGGAAAAAAAAAAAAAAAAGATTAAGGCATGGCTTTCCCAACAAATCTTGGTAAGTTCGAGTAACCTACAGTTAAGTCTGGAAAAAAATAATTGCTGCTAAGCTACTAACATATAAAGCTGAGTAATAGAAAAGCTAACTAAGCTTTTGGAAGAGTTGTGCTGCCAAAGAAGTCATTAGTTTGGATTTAAAATACATTATGGGGTACCTGGGTGGCTCCGTCAGTTAAGCATCTGACTTCGGCTCAGGTCATGATTTCGCCGTCTGTGAGTTCGAGCCCCGCGTTTATGCTCTGTGCTGACACCTTAGAGCCTGGAGCCTGCTTCGGATTCCGTGTCTCCTTCTCTCTGCCCCTCCCCTTGCTCACGCTGTCTCTCTCTCTCTCTCTCTCTCTCTCTCAAAAATAAATAAACATTAAAAAAAAAGTTTTAACATACGTTGTGACTCCTTGAGACTTAAAATAAACTTTGGGCTTCTAATCTTCACAGACAGAAAGAGAAAGCTGTGTGGTCCTTAGGGAGAACATCCTCTCCAATATCCTCCCCAGATAAGCCTGAGGAGGAAAATAGAAAAGGAAAAAAAATCTCCCAGAGGGAGACAGACTTTCAATAGAACAATGGACTGAGGATCTACTTCAAGGCAACAGAAACAGGGTCTAATTGATGAACATTCTCTTTCTTCAGGGTGAAGGTCATTTGCCGTTTCTCCCTGGGGAGATTTCTATGTTACTACAGGTCAGTGAGGACTGTGTGTTTCTCCTCCTCACCCTGTTCCAGTGGGAATATTTACTGTGGTTAGCCTGTCTACATTGAACCATTGCAATATAGTGTCATGGACAGCAAACTTGACTTTTCGGTTCTTAGATCTCTGCATCAAGAGAGCCATGTATGACCCCGATCTGAAGACTATTCATCATTAGGTTGTTTTCCTTTGTGTGGGTGAGGGAAGTATATTTTATGTGAGGAAGGGAAGGAAACAAGATGGTATTATTTTTCTCAAACACACTCTGATATTCCTCTTGATATAGATACTCTTAGCCCACTGCTTTTGGGTTTGATCAGATCATATGCTTTGGACAATGACAAGTGAATGGAAATGACACATGTCAGTCCAAGAAGGAGGATATATAAGGGCATTTTGTGATTCCACTTCCCCCCCCCACCCCGGGACATGGGAATGACATGCTCCAGATAGAGGTGGCTGCTTCAATCTGTTTCCTGGATTTAGAACGACTTAAAGCAGTGCCACAGCTGATCCACAAAGGTCTTGAGGAACACACAGTCGGTTTTCTAAATGGTGACTTGGGGGTTAACACAACATCACTCAGTGAAAGCTGAATAATGAACCACAATATTCCTTGAAGCCTTTGCTCAAATGTCACCTCAGGGATGTCTATTGTGTCTATATAAGACCATTTTAAGCACAATTCCACCACTTTCAGTCTCCCTTATCTTGCTCAATTTTTTTTCCGTGTCACCTATCCTCTACAACACTAACAAATTATTTTTTTATGGTCTGCCTCCAACCATGGACTCCCTTAGGGCCAGGGATTTTTGTCTGTTTGATCAGTGATGTTCCTGGCCCATAGCAGCCCCTCAAAATATGTTTTTTGGATAAATGAATGATGAGTTGTTTTGTATCCAATATTATGTATGTAGATGTCATGGTATTATTCTAAGTGATGGTGAATTTTATATGTTGACTTGGCTAGGCTATGGTGTTCAGTTGTCGGTTGAACACCGGTCTAGGTGTTTCTGTGAAGGTATTTTGTAGATATAATTAACACTTACAATCAGTTGGCTTTAAACGAAAAGTACCTTCAATGATGTGGGTAGGTCTCCAATCAGTTGTAGGCCTTAAGAGCAAAAACAAGTTTCCTAGTGATGAAGAAATTCTTCCTCAAGACTATAAAATAAAACTACAGCCTGCCAGTCAGGTCTACAAATTCTAGCCTCGGGACTATAACGTCAACTTGCCTGAGTTTCTAACCTGTCAACCTTTCCCTGCAGATTTTGGATTTGCCAGCTCCCATGATCACATGGACTAATTCATTAAAATAAATCTATCTATATCTATCTATATCTATAGTTATAGCTATACCTATCTCTATAACTCCTATTGGTTCTGTTTCTTGAAGAACTCTGTATATAACTTTACATAACTGTGTGTAATTTCTATATATAACTATAAATTATGTTTATTATTTTCAGCATTTATTCAAAGTATAGATCTGTATACATTCACTGTATTTCCTGTTTGCTCCAGAATATAGGAATATATCATAATTTATATTCATATAGGAATATATTATAATTTATATTCATTCTCCTCTTGATAGACATTTGTGTTGTTTCCAGTTTTACTGGGATGATGATGTAATGATCACTTTTACATGTTTCCTTTTATACATGTAGAATAAATGCTTTAGCGTATTTCTCTCGAAACTGAATTGCTCATATAGTGTCTATGTTAACACAAATGAGAGCTATAACATTTTACAGTTTATAATTTCACAAACCTATTTTTGAAAAATGTTTTATTGGGGCGCCTGGGTGGCGCAGTCGGTTAAGCGTCCGACTTCAGCCAGGTCAAGATCTCGCGGTCTGTGAGTTCGAGCCCCGCGTCAGGCTCTGGGCTGATGGCTCGGAGCCTGGAGCCTGTTTCCGATGCTGTGTCTCCCTCTCTCTCTGCCCCTCCCCCGTTCATGCTCTGTTTCTCCCTGTCCCCAAAAAAATAAATAAAAAACGTTGAAAAAAAAATTAAAAAAAAATGTTTTATTAATAGACATTCTTATATATAATAAACCTAATACATGTTATTAAAATATTAAAATATAAACAATTTAGGAAAATAAAAAGAATTCCTAATTCCTCATTACCTAATTGAACCATAACAAGCATCTTCGTGCATTTTTTTCCATTAAATTAAAAAAAAATTTTTTTTCAACGTTTATTTATTTTTGGGACAGAGAGAGACAGAGCATGAATGGGGGAGGGGCAGAGAGAGAGGGAGACACAGAATTGGAAACAGGCTCCAGGCTCTGAGCCATCAGCCCAGAGCCCGACGCGGGGCTCGAACTCACGGACCGCGAGATCGTGACCTGGCTGAAGTCGCACGCCTAACCGACTGCGCTACCCAGGCACCCCTCCATGAAATTTTAATAGAGTTTTAAAAATTTATTTTTGGTTACATAGATGATAACATATTATCTACTATGGGTAATTTTTCAGCCAATTTTCAATTGATAGAAATATTTCCCATGTAATGAACTTTTTCTAAACTTAATTTTTTGTAGCCTGGTTTTTGATGAATTAGATGAACTAAAATTCACCCACTGATTTCCATATTTTTACATGCTTTTTATCTCTTTTTTTCAATTTCAGTAAGAATGCTCTAAAAGCACCTGCTTAGAATACTTTTTCTGTATTTAGAATTATTTTTTGGGGCTAAAATGTATGAATGTTTTAATGTTCTTCAATATAGTCAGTCCGGTTGCTTTCCAAAGGTATTCTACAAATTCACCTTCCAACCAACAATATACTTTATACAATTGGAATTGCTATGTCTCTTTAGATATAGTTTGGTCCGAGTAGGTGCTTTTTATATTAGGTCTTGTTATATTATATATATTAGGTCTTGCTATGAGTTGAATTGTGTGTCTCCTAAAAAATGATATATTTAAGTTCTTATCCTCTGGACCTTAGAAAAGGAACTTATTGGTAAATAGGGTCTTTGTAGAAATAACGAGTTAGGATGAAGTGTACTGGGGTAGAGTGGACCATAAAGCAACATGATTGCTCTTATAAGATGGCCTTATGAAGACAGAAACATGGAGAATGCCACATGGTGACAACGACAGAGATCAGTTAGGTGAGAAGAGCAAACCAAGAAATGCCAAGAGTTGCTGGCAGACAAGCAGAAGGTAAGAAGAGGAAGGTAGGATTCTCCGTGAGCTTCAGAGGACCTGGGGGAAAGTAGCTCAGGCTCTACCTTTACCTGAATTTCTTCCCCTTTCTCTTTCTACTCGTCTGAATGAAACTGTTTTGATTCTCCACATAGATATGATCAAGTATCCTTCTCGCCCCTACTGGTTCACAATTATATCAGTCATTCCCCTTCCTTTACCATATCATCTCCTGATATCACGAGGGTTTTATTTATTTCTTAATTAATTTATTTATTCATTTATTTAGTCACAGTGCCATTGTTTTTGCTACTTTGCAGACCTTGGGAAGGCAGAGACCATTTTGCTTTGTATTCTTAAACGGCGTAACAAAGTGTAATGTGCATGGGAATAGCTTATTACATTTGTTGCATTACGTAGGTCAAATACTTTCAAAGGAGTAGAAGCGGTATTAATGTCAGCTAGTATTTGCTGTAATAGTGAAATGATCTGACATCCTTGTGTGGGTCTTATATGGACCCTGTAGTCAAGTAATAGCAGGGCTCTGTCAGATTCTCTGCTATACTCTCAATACCCGTCGTAGTGGCTGCGGCTTAATTGGTACCCCGAGAATATAGGTTGAATAAAAGAAGAAGTATCAAAGTAAGAGTAAAGCATTCTCATAAACCATGTTATGTTTTTTCACAGCTCACTTATATACTTTATTTCCATACTTTACAGGAAGTCGCTTAACTAAATTTGCCTATTTAAGTAAAAAAAAAAAAAACTGACTCAGAACAAACAAAAAAACGCATTACCTTTATTTGGGGAAGGAGAACATATCACATTATCCTTGTCGTAATTAACCCTCATTAATACAGTTTCCATCACCATGGAGTCTGCAATAAATTTCGTAAGTTAGTTTGCTATTGTTTATGTAACTCTTTTTCCCTTTCCTATGTATTTGTGTAATGTTAAGACTCTACCATTTAAAAAAAATAATAAAGTTTTACGTATTTTTAAAGAGAGAGACAGCAGGAGTGGGGAAGGGGCAGAGAGATAGAGGGAGACACAGAATCCTAAGCAGACTCCGTGCTACCAGCACAGAACCCCACATGGGTGGAACTTACAAAACCCGCAAGTCATGACCTGAGCTAAAATCAAGAGTTAGAGTTAGATGCTTAACCGACTAAGCCACCCAGGTGCCCCAATACTCCACAGTTTTGTAGAGAATCTCTATTTAAATATATATATATATATATATATATATATATATATATATAAAATGTTTATTTATTTTTAAGAGAGAGAGACAGAGACAGACAGAGTGAGTCGGGGAGGGGCAGAGAGAGAGACACAGAATCTGAAGCAGGCTCCAGTCTCTGAGCTGTCAGCACAGAGCATGATACGTGGCTGGAACTTACAACTGCAAGATCATAACTAGAGCTGAAGTCAGATGCTTAGCTGACTGAGCCCCCCAGGTTCCCAGAGAATCTCTATTTTATAATCTCTAAAACAAGAAGTTGTTGAATATCCCCCTTCATGATGACAGAAATAATTCATCCATCCATAAGATGAACAACTAATTGTTGATTCCTAATAATTTTATCTATGCCAAAGTTTTAGTATTTGTAAACATTAAAGTACTTAATAATTGTTACTGAATAATACATAGGTGGCATTGCTTCTCATTTTAAATGGGGATAACTGTTACATTTTTAAAAACAAGGTTATAATTCAGATTTTGTAAATTTAAGTTAATCTGTGCCAATTGACATGAGTGAGATAATATAGCTCTAATGGGGTTTCTTAGAATCTGGAATTAGGAATAATGAATTTCTGTCTCTGTCTCTGAGTACACATATGCTTGTTACACAAAACATGCACATATGTGTGCATATAGCGATGTGCATGGATATGTATGCATTTCCTTGGAAAGTGAAAATCTAACAAAACATGAGTAAGTCACGTAGGGTTTTTATATAAGCTGTGTGTGTCTAATAAGTATATATCTGCAAAATGTATACAAAATATATCGAAATGTGTTAGCCTAAAGGCAATATCGACTACAGCTGTATCAAAGACTACTGCAAGTACTAGCTAATAGTTAGTGGGCATTTTTCTATGTATCTGGCACTGTGCTAAGTGTATCACATATATCATCACATTTAATCCTTACAACATGGTGAGGTAGCTCTCATTATATTCCCCAGTATACAGATGAAAAAACTGAGACACTGAGTATTCCATTGACCAGTTGATGCAACTTCTTTTTTTTTTTATTTTTATTTTTTAACGTTTATTTATTTTGAGACAGAGAGAGACAGAGCATGAACGGGGGAGGGGCATAGAGAGAGGGAGACACATAATCGGAAGCAGGCTCCAGGCTCTGAGCCGTCAGCCCAGAGCCCGACGCGGGGCTCGAACTCACGGACCTTGAGATGGTGACCTGAGTTGAAGTCGGACGCTTAACCGACTGAGCCACCCAGGCGCCCCTGATGCAACTTCTTAGTAGCTACGTTTAGATTTGGATTCATTCTATCGGTGTCACTGTTCCATGTCTTTCCTTCTGGAGACATAGGATGTCCAAATGTCCTAGAAGTCCACTTGATCTCCAGGGTAATTAGCATATATCATGCCTTCCTTGAAAGAGTGAATCAAAAGCTCTTGAAAATCCAAAGACAGCCTGGCATATGGTAGTCTTTCGATTTTTGTTTAGTAAATGAACAAATAGGGTTATGAACCACTGTATTAGTTTGAGAAAGGCAGAATTTAATAATTTTGAAAGTCAAACTTGATTAGAAAAGTGGATCTTAATGTCTTAAGAAATAATTTAATTCAAAATGTTTACTATTCACGCCCTTCAACTTACTGTCGTCAGTTCAAATGTTCCAACTACTAAGTATTTTAGCAGTCTGTGAGTTTGGCTTCCAGTAGCTTCCTTAAGGAAGTAGAGATTACATTAAAAATAACCCTTTGGAAAGTGCAACAGGGTGCAGGAAAAATGTTCATTTTATGGAGAACAACCTGACAAGTTAGAGGTCTCTTTCTCTAGACACTGGGCTTCATTAAATCAAGGGTAATAGCAGAGTCTAATGCTTGACAATTTGCATCTTTCATATTTAATTTGAATTTTTCTGCACCAACTATTCCTACTGGTGTATAGTTACCCGATTTTCTATTAAATGAAAAGTGTGAGCTTTTAGTCGCAAGTTCCAAAGATCAGGCATTATGTTCTTTTCTAACACAAATCTTGAGGTGTCAACATTTTTCAGGCTGATTAAACTCCTTGTCACACAACTAAGTAGTAAAACGTAGCCTGGTCGTATGACTTGCATTACTGCATAGCATGTTTGCAGTGAAGTACCTCTGAGGAAGGGAAAAAAATGTACATTTTTACATGGTGCAGCCTTACTTTGTATTCCTCCAGACTACATTTAAAGTTAAAAGTTTATGAAAATTTAAAGTTTTACAGGCATTGCTTCCTACGGGCTTAAAAGCCCAGCTGACATTTATGAACAAATACATTTATTATACAGCAAATATATTTTTTAAACACTTAAGGGTATTCTCCAACCTCACAACATCTGCCAAGCATGAATGACAAGAACATTTTTAGTTTTAAAGAAAATACATAGTTTAGTATACTAAAAAAAAAGGTGGAAAAACTGGAATGTGAGGACCACTTAAAGGTTTACATTTATTTCATCGATAAGTGCGGCTTTAGCTTAGGTACTCAATGAAAGAATAGGAGCATATTGTAGCTTTCTACAATTCAAGAAGTGCTCAAGGGGCACCTGGGTGGCTCAGTTGGTTAAGCGTCCGACTCTTGATTTCGGCTCCGGTCGTTATCTCACGGTTTGTGAGTTCCAGCCCTGTGTCGGGCTCTGCACGGACAGCGTGGAGCCTGCTTGGGATTCTCTCTCTCTCTCTCTCTCTCTCTCTCTCTCTGCCTCTCCTCTGCTCGAGTTCTTTCTCTCTCTCTCTCAAAATAAATAAACATTAAACATTTTTTAAAGAAGTGCTCAAATATGTAAGTAGGGCTAAGGCCATACCATAAAAAAAATATATATTTTTTTCTGAATTTGATAACTTGCTGCATAATCATTCGGATGCTGAATATCTAGGCAGACAACTCCTTTGCCTCTGGGTTCTATGAAGAAAACACCAACTTAAACCAAAAGGGAAATTCTATAGACCAAATATTTGGAAGGTTCGAGGCCCATAGGGCTTGACAAAAAGATTGGTTTGTCAACAAATCCATGACCAGGCTTCGCCTTCTCTTCTATTCTGCCATGTCTCCTCTTTTCATTGGTCAATACTTGTAATAAATATTTGCTTTTGTCATTTCTTCAAATCTATAAACTCTTAGAATCTTGGGTTTGAATGGAGATGTTTAGCTTTTATTTTGAATCTCGCTGGAATGCTAAGAAATGGACATTTTGTGAGCACACAGAGAAAAAGGTAATAAGCTTGTTCAGGAATCTGGAATGGGAAGGGACCTTGTGAAAACCAGTGAAAGCACAAAGACATAAATGGGACTCCAGTGGCTGAAAGAGTTAATGCTTTCAGCCACACACACGGCAGATTTACTACAGGGGAGAGGAGGGAGGAATGGAGATTAACATTCAAGAGGAAAAACACTTCTTTTCCCCTTACCTGATACATCATGTGTTTAACATGTTGTGTTTCTCCAATAACAGTTGGTATCATTTGCATACATTGAAGAGAATACAGATGGTTTTTCTGCTGAGAGTGCAGTAAACGCAGAGGTCACACTGGGAATAACTAAAGTCTTAAACCACACCTTCGTGAATGCCATATATATATATTTATATATATAAATATATATATGTGTGTGTATATATATATATTTATATATATATATATTTAAATCAAGGCCTTATTGATTTATATACATTTAAATCAAGGCCTTATTACTTAGGACCCCACATATTTTTTTTTCCTGTGTTTAAAACATATGTGCTCGTGACCCACTTAGGAAAAAATGGAAAAGAAAAAAAAAAAAGACTCAACACTCACTAGTAAAGCAAAGGCTAGTAGCATAAATGATTGAAGTGTCTTTAAAAACACCTTCCCAGGAGAACAGCCTGCTACTGAAGTTCAGATCAGCAAATATACTTGCCTCATTATTCTTGCATGCCTTACATACCTGCTGCTTTTCCAAACTTCCACATGTTACTTTCTCTCTTCACAAGTGCTGTGCTCTCATCTAGCATTTTAAGAAATGAAAGAGACCACAAATCCTTGAAGAGATGGAATATTTTAAAATGTATTACTGGGCTAAATATTGAACCACATTATAAACACTTGCAAAGATTGGCCCCATTCATATTCAAGTGAAATATTCACCTTCTTTTTAAAACAGTGGTATCAACTAACAAGAATGGATGTCGTCGTAGAGCAGCATTTTGCTTAATAGTCACTTGATTGAGCTTGAACTGGAGAAAAGTAATTAAGGACACTAAGAATTAGAGAAGGTGGGGCACCTGGTTGGCTTAGTTGGTTAAGCTTTCGACTTTGGGCTTGGTCATGATCTCACAGGTCCTGAGTCATGAGTTCAATCCCTGCACCCCCCAGGCTCTGAGCTGTTTTCCCCACCTGGCTCACTGCTGTCAGCATGGAGCCCACAGTAGATCCTATGTTCCTCTCTCTCTCTGTGCTCCTTCTTTGCTGGTTGTCTCTCTCTCTCTCTCTCTCTCTGTCTCTGTCTCTCAAAATAAATAAATAAACTTAAAAAAAATAGAGATGACAATTACTTCTAATTTATATTAACTCTTGCTTTTCCTGAAATAACTTATTATTATCAAGGATAGGTGGGTAATTTGAATTTGTCAGACCAGAGAGAGAAAGTTGATGCCAAATGAAAATCATTCATTTGATATTTAAAAAGTGCATTTAAAAACATTCTTTTGTGTTTTCATTTATTAAGTATATCTTTTTTTTTCAAATATCTATGATAATAATTGTACTATGTGGACATTTTGCATAGATATAAGGATAGCTGGATATAATTTTTCTTGTAGGTTGGCCTCTTCCAAGATTGTATTAATCAGCAGTTCTGATATGCACAATATACTCTTACTAACTACTATTTGACTGATCTGGTTGTTTTAATTTTACTTTTTTTTTTTTTTTGGATGTTTGATAGTCAATTAAATCTACAAGTCTTGTCATGACTTTGACCTCCACCATTTTACATAATTGTCTCCAGCTCTCTCCACTCCTTCACTCTCTATGCCTTCATACTGTGGCATAACCCTCATCCCTGTCTGGAATTATTAACATATATTTGTTTAGTGTTTTACCACGTAAAATCAACATGTCAGTATGATCTTGATGTCTATATTTTGAAATAACTTTACACATATTTAGGCATAGAGAGTGAATGAGTGGAGAGAGGAAAAACCTGGGAGGGAAGGTTGTTTTAGACAGGTTTACTAGGGTCAGTTGAGCAGAGACCTAAAAAATTGAGGGAATGAGCCATAGAAATACCTGGAAGACTAGGAGGAAACCACAGTGTCACAGAGCAAAAAGCCCAAAGATGGAGATCAGCTTGGTGGTGTTTGAACAACCATAAAGTTTGAGGGGAGAGTGGTAGCAATGAGCTGGAGACAGAGGCAATTATGTAAAATGGTGGGCACAAAAGTCATCATAAGGAGTGTAGATTTTATTAATTTTTTTTAACGTTTATTTATTTTTGGGACATAGAGAGACAGAGCATGACGGGGGAGGGGCAGAGAGAGAGGGAGACACAGAATCGGAAACAGGCTCCAGGCTCTGAGCCATCAGCCCAGAGCCCGACGCGGGGCTCGAACTCACGGACCGCAAGATCGTGACCTGAGCTGAAGTCGGACGCTTAACCGACTGCACCACTCAGGAGCCCCAGGAGTGTAGATTTTAATCTACTGTCAAAAATCAAAACAAAAAAGAAAAAAAAAGGAAAATTAAAACAACCAGATCAAATTGTATTTAGTAAGAGTATATTGCGCATAAGAACGGTTCATGAACTGAGAGCTTCATATAAAACTGATATGAAGCTGAGAGGCATGGTGTTATAAGATGGCTTACGAAGTGAAAATAAAGTTGTTTAACCTTTATAGTGATTGGTAATTACAATGGGGTTTCTAGACAGCAGGATGGCATAAAAGTAATTACCTTCCACCATTTTTAAGAGGAAGTCTTAAGTTTCTTTTGATTATCAGGTGCATTTATAAGAAATAACCTAAGTTTTGCTTGTGTTTATGAAATAAACTAGAGTTAGCTTTCCCTGCATGGCTTAAGTTGTTTTGCCTGTTCAGGGAATTTTCAAGTCTAGTCTCCATTTTGCATTTTACTTTACTACTATGAGTCGTGAAAAGCCACATAGTTGTGAGTGTGTAACACTGTGAGTTAAGAAAGTAAGTTGCGTCAGGGTACCTGGGTGGTTCATTGGTTAAGCATCTGACTTCAGCTCAGGTCATGATCTCACAGTTTGTGGGTTCAAGTCCCACATCGGGCTCTGCAGCTGGCAGCATGGAACCTGCTTGAGATTCTTTCTCTCTCCCTCTCTCTCTGCCCCATCTGTACTCTGTCTCTCTCTCTCTCTCTCTCACTTCCTCTCTCAAAATAGATAAGTACACTTAAAAAAATAGCAAGGTGCCCTATTTTCAATCTCAGTCTCTCAATAATGAGCCATGATCTGGGACAGGTTACTCATTTTCTTCATCTGTGAAATGAGAAAGTAAATGTAACTCTCTGATTGGGGTGTTGTGGGAAATAAAGGACCTAATATATGTAAAGGACTAATTGTTCATATTTAACAGTGATCCCTCTTGTTGCTTGTTGCAAATAGACCATTGGAAGCCAGACAGGAAACAAGGCATTTAGGAGGCTACAGCATCTGGAAGTCCATGCCAGAGATACAGAAGCTCCTGGTCAGTGATTACTGTTTCAAGTAGTGAGATGTGATTAGACTTTTTTTTTTTCAAGTTTATTTATTTATTTTGAGAGAGACAGAGACAGTGTGAGCAGAGGAAGGGTAGGGAGAGGAAGAGAGAAAATCCCAAGCAGGCTCCATGCTACCAGCTGCAGAGCCTGATGTGGGGGCTCAGACCCACAAACTGTGAGTTCACGACCTGAGCCAAAACCAAGAGTCAGTTGCTTAACTGGCTGTACCACCCAGGTGTCCCGGGACATGATCAGATTTAACATATATTATGACAGAGAACCTGCCTCTGTGCCTCCAGACAGAGGACGGCCAATAGATTAGATGTGAATTCTAAGAGAGAGAGGAAGCAGAAATCACAACGGGATAAGTGTCTCAATAGTTGTAACAACTGCTGAGATAGGGAAGATTATTGGAGGAGGTGAGTTGGGTGGGATGGGGAAGAATCAGTAGCCTGGTTTGGGACTGTTAGGGTCCTGATATCTATAAGACATTTATATGGATATTTTGGGCAGAAAGCTATCCAAATCTAGCAGCACTGTTGATGACTGGAGGTGTAAATTTCAGTCACAGGTTACAGGTAGCATTTAAAAGCTTGGGAATGAACAAGTGTGTACAGGCAGAGAAGAGAACCGGCAAGGATGAAGACTGATGCCGTAACACTCAGGAGGAGAAAAAAAAAAAGAGTTGCCGGAGAATTTAAGAGAACCAAGGAGACTCCAGTATTATGGAAAACCAGTGAAGAAAATACTTGAAGGTGTGGGATAAGAAATGGCACATAAATGCTCAGTTTGGCATGATGAAAATCAACGGCCACTCGACAACAACAGTAACCATGACCGAAGCAGTTAGAGAAGAGTTAAGGTGTAAGTCCCAGAATGGGTCAAGAAGAGCTGGGAGGTCAAGATGTGGAAATGCCTTAATGAATTAAAACTATCAGAGGAGCTAGAAGAAAATAAAACTCAATATTTAAATCGGTGGTGACTTCTAAAACTTTGAAATGTTAATAAGAAACACAATGAAAACATTTAAATATTTGAGTATATACATAATAAAAGCTCTGTAAAAATTAAGGAAATTACAAAAATAACAAATGAAAACATTGAAACATGACAAACCAAACATCTATAATAAAGACAATTATTTACAAGTAAAAACATAAGCTAACAGTGCATAAATAACTAATGTACGGGAAGAGATCTTCATATCAGACAAAGTACAATTGAGCTTGACAAATAAATTTTAAGTTAAAAATATTATTAGCCGTTTTTAAAGATAATGCCAAGTGATAAGTAATACATTTAATACTGGTACATTATGCATTAGTTAAATCATTGTATTGTGAATATGTTTTAAAATGTGTATTTAAAACCGTACAAGTGTTCCATTAATTTTACCTATTCTACTCAAAGAAATATATTTCTAAGAACTAATTTAATAGATTAAAAAAAACCTATAATAATAGGAACAACTGCCATTGATAAACACTCAATGTGGTCTATGATTAACAATCTATAAATATTTGAAACTTACTTCATAAAAGTACTTCAAACATTATCTTGCCCATAACAATAGTTATAAATATGGACAAAGAATGGAAAGGAAGCTGTCAAAATGGATGACTGTACTTGTTATATTACATTTTCTTTAATATTGCTGTGTGTGTAAATCACGTGTGTGCCTGTCTATGTGTATCCCAATTAGAGATGAGTCTCTAATTCAGAGGTCTACATTTTAATGTAAACAAAAATTTTACCCGACCAGACTCTAAACTCCATGAATACAGTTGCCTTTGCTTTCTCATCATTGTATGTTCAGTGTCAAGCCTAAAATGTTTAATTAAATGTTGTTGAATAAATAGGAAGGGAAGGAGGCGGAAAAGAGAAAGGAAGGAAAAAAAGGAATCAATGACTCCATTTTTTCCTGTTTTACTTCCACATTCTCACCAATACCTCTCTTCACCTCAAATCAATTTAAATCATGTTTTCCTTAAAAAAAAAAATACCTCTCTCTGGATATCTAAAAATCTAATGATCACTTCACCAGCTTTCTAGCTAATAAGTTTTGAGCCATTGTGGTCACCTTGATTTATTCTTCAAACTCTATATACAATAAGACTTTAAATCCTAGAGACTCCCCATGGATTCATTCATTTGTTCACACATTTAATGAGTACCATTGTGAGTCACTGGGGGTAGAGTGAATCCAGGGTCTACTGTTGGGGAGATCATGATCTAGTGAGGGAGACATAAATATATAGAAAATATAAAGAGTGATTAAATGCTCAGATTGAGTTATGTATACTTTTGAAACATAAGAGGTAATTCATGGACGTTCAGATCAGGACACGTTTCCAGAGGAGATAGCTGCTTTGGGTCTAATAGGAATAAGAAGTTTATATAGGCAATTAAGAACAGTTAATTCCGGTGCAAAGGCACAAGTCCTTGGCAGCAAATATGCTTGGTAACTTTTAGTAATTTGGTATAACTAGACTTAGGGTATCTGTCTATTAGTCTCGTAGGGCTGTCGTAACAAAGTGCCATTAATTGGGTGGCTTAAAATAACAGAATGGCATTGTTTCTCAGTTCTGGAGGCTAGAAGTCCAGAATCAAGGTATCAGCAGCATTGGTCCTTCTGAGTGAGAATCTGTTCTATGACTCTTTCCTAGTTTCTGGATGCCCAGGCATTCCTTCGTTTGTAGGTACATCATTCCAATATTCCATCTTTACATGGTTCTCCCTGTGAAATCTCTGTCTACACATGGGTGTCTTCTTATAACATCAGTCATACTGGATTAAGGGCTCATGCTACTGTAATGTGACCTCATTTTAACTCATTATATCCACAACAAACCTGTTTCCAAAATGGTCACAATGTGGTATCAGGGGGTAAGACTTCAATATATCTTTCTTGGCACAATATTAAACCTGTAACAATGAGTTAGGATAAGGCATAGAGAGACAGATCCTGAAAAGTCTTATATAGAATGCTAAGTAATTTGGGTTTTATTCTAAACACTATGGAAAGGGAATGGAAAGATTGTAAATAACATGAGTGCAATTAATATTTTTTATAAACATAATTAATTTAATTTTAGTAGCTCCATGGTAAATAGATTTTAAGAGAGAAGAAAAAATAGGGTGAGTATTAGAGAATAAACTTGAAGACAGGACATAAGTTAGTTACAGTAATTTAGGAAAGAAAGAAATGAGGAGCAACTGAATTTGAGTATTAACAAAGGAGTTAGCAAACAAAACAAAACAAAACAAAACAAAACATTTTCTCCACTACCACTGTCACTTTCTTGAGAACCTTGTCATCTTCTTAGGCTCAAACATCTTTACATCTCATTAGGATAATAGCCTCTTAAAGTGTTTTCCAATTTCATGACATTTTCCACTCTGGTCCTACCTACATTATTTCCAAAACAGTTGAATATAATTCTTTAATGACTAACCTTTGATTATAGAACATCTTACTCAACTCAGCCTAGTATCTGTTTCAGTTGCTTTTGGCTACAATTTGTGCCAAGCAATGAGAAAATTTACTATGCTAATAGAAAGTCAGAGATAGAACAGACACCAGGGGTGGTTGATTCAGTGGGTCAGTTACATCATCATCATCTTGCTCTTCTATGCCAGTAATTCTTTCATCCTCAGGCTGGTAATAAAATGTCTCTTGTGGTAATCAGACAAGACAACAAGGGAAGAAAGAAGTAACTATCTCTGCCTCTTTTCTATCTTATCTGTAGGGAAACTTTACCCAGAAGCATTCCTACTACATCATGTCTCGGTAGCCAAAAATGACTTAGGATTACCCATCTAGGAATTCAACACTGGCAAGCAAGAGACATCTAATTGCTATGATTGATTAAGATTAATCATATGAAAAAAATTAAAAAAAAAATAATCATACCAAGTAGAATGTAGGTTGAGTGGTCAGGACACCGTCCTGTGTTTTATATGCATTATTTCAGTTAACCCATTTATATTATTATCTCCGACATATATGTCCAGCTCAGTCTTTCACTACTTAGTATATGTGATGCATCATTGAATAAGGTATCTGTATTAGATTTTAGGGCCGCCATAAGCAGATACTGGGTGGTTTAAACAATAGGAATTTGTTTTCTCACAGTTCTGGAACCTGGAAGTCCAAGATCAAGAAGTTGGCAGACTTGATTTCTTTAGAACCCTTTCTTATTGGTTTGTAAATGGTCCCAATCTGTGTCCTCATGCAGCTTTTTCTCTGTGGGTATGCACCCTCAGTGTCTCTCTGTGTGTCCAAATTTCCTCTTGTTATAGGACACCAGGCAGATTGGATTAGGACCATTTCACCAGCCTCACTTTAACTTAATCACTTTATCTTTAAAGGTGCCATCTCCAAACGCAGTCACATTTTAAGCGCTGGAAGTTAGGCCCGCAGCATATAAATTTGGAGGGGAAAGGGTTTAGCCTGTAACAATAAACTATGAATATACTCTGAGCATTTTCATCTCCATACCTTAGTTCATAGTTATTTAGTTGGGAATATTCTCTACCTTATCGCTGACTGCCAACATTATTTCATTTTGTTCAGAATCTACCTCCGTTGTCATCACAACTAAACCTTTTTTCAGCAGTAGCTTTTAATATCCTCCCAGATTTTTTCATGTACTTTTCTTAGGGAAACTTCTTGACTTTCTTTAAAATTACAGTCATTTGTACAATTACCATCTATCCTCATTAGATTGTAATATTCTTGAGAGCAGGGACTATATCTTTTTTTTTCTTTTTTAACCATAGTATTCCTTGTATTGTCTAACAGTATCTCGGCCATAGTTGGCATGCAGTACAAATGTGTTAAGAAAATGTCTACAGAAATATAATTCATTTATAGCCTCATAATAGGAATTGAGCGGCAGAAGAAACTATGATTTCTTAAGGGACAGAGAGAAGATTGGTCAATGAGTTGAAATTTGAAACAGGGCCTGAAGTATGGGTAGGATTTTGATAGATGGAGATATGACAAAAAGGAAATTAGACATAAGGTGAAACCTCCTTTCAAACCAGAGGTAAAGGAACAGCACAAGCTGAACTCAGACTCTAAAAAGTGTATTTCTATGCAATAGCATGTAGTCAGTTTGATTACGCCACAGAGTTTTGTTATTTAGTTGTAAGAGCTAAATCCAGAAAGACAGTTTGAGACAAAGTTATAAATGATGCAAATGGCATTTTTAAAACTAGTTGGAATTTCTTTGATAAGCGATGGTGAGTCACTGAAGGATGTCACTGATGGGAATCACATTTACCAAAGCATTGGTTAAGGAAAAAAATGTAAGCTCTAGAAGTATCAAATTTTCATAATAAAGGTAAAATGAAAAATGAAAGAAGATTTGAGAGTGCGAGAGGATGATGAATTTGAAAATAAGGAAAGATATCAAGTGAAAATGTCCAGAGGCCAGTGTGAAAATAACATTTACAGAAACAATTCTTGCTTTCCAGCATGCCATAAATACTAGAAAGTAAAAGGTATTTCAGTTATTTGAATATATCTACTCGCTTACGTAATAGAACTAGTCTATGGCTATACATTAATGCTCATATTTAGAACCTGTGCTAATTGTGTCTTCTACATCAGAGTAATGCAAATTATTAATCTTTAAGTTTTTTTAAACCCATTTTAGTTTGCTTTGTCAGATATTTAAGAACATATTCATGTGAACAAAATTACATGATATATGATGCGTATATATCTTCTTAAATATCTACCTTTTTAGCCACTTAATTTTTAATTAATTTACAGAGTGTACATCAAACATAATGCTCCAGATAGCTCTTCATTAATAAATATAAATATTACATCAGCTTAACTATATTTTATTGTGTTCTGTTTTTCTAGCTAGTGAAATTAGGTAACGGTTATACTAGGTTTTAAATTTTTCATTAAAATTGAGCCCAAATCATTGCTCCAATTACTTTTCCTTTGGAAGATACTATTTTTCTTTGACACAGTATTTTTAATGAGGTACTATACATTAGTTCACATTTACCTTTTGGCTATTTGTTTTCTATTACTAATTATAATGACCAGCAACAAACTGAGGTGTCTATTAATTTACATAATTAACTTATTGGCAATATTTGCCCTATGTTTGTTAAACTATCAGTATATCCATCTTATAACGATTTTAAAAATAAAAATTCATCTTTATCAAAATTATTGTTAAAGCCAAAGTCATATTATTTATTAACATAAAAATATGTTTAGCACTTATAAAAATAACAATACATATGTATGTATACAAATATATATATTTATACTTTTAAAGCAGGCTATATATGTGTAGACATAAAATGTAGAAAAGATGCCATAAATCAGACAACCTAAATTAAAATAATGTCAATAAAACACTGTTTTAAAATTGTGGTGAGGAGACACTTCAAATAATCTGGAGAAAAAAATTAAAATTGTACTCTCCTTGACCACCCATTTTTATAGTCCAAAGTCTGATTTTGTTTCTTATTTCCCTCAGTGACTTAATTATTAGTTTATTGATTTTCTTCAGCTGCCTCTTTTGTGATATAGTGAGTATAGCGTTTGAGTAGAATAGATATGATGTATTTTCTCCATACTTTTGTTTCCCCATTTTCCAAAGAGGTCATTTCTCTCTATCTAAAATTAAAAAGTTTGCTCATATTGTTTGCATTATTTGGACTTAGGGACTATAGTAGTGTGACCCCTTCCCTACCTTATCCTACTAGAGGAATTTGGAAATAGGTATGACTACTTTCATAGCATTACTCTGAAAATTTAATCACAACACACAGAAAGAAATATAAGTTCTCTCAAATAAACTATTCTGGGCTATAAACAGAGAATGTGTGAATGCGATAATAAGTGGAAGATGAACAATCATGGAATTATAGAAATAGAGTCTCAGGGCGAATAATTCAATGCCCATTTGAGATGTTGGGGAGACAAGTATGAGCGAGATCTGATTCCTGTTCTATTGTCTGTTTCATAGCGAGAGAGAAAGAAAAATCAGCTGAAAAATAATAATTTAAAGCATTAACTATATGCGGTAGAGAAGTGCCCAAAGTACAAAAGAAACATGAAGGTTGTAACATTGTACCAGCATAGGGTAGGCCCAATAATGTTTAAATGAGAATGAGTTCTTTAGTGACGAGGGAAAGGATATTTGTGGCCAAAAAGAAATCATGAACAACGATATAGGAGTGACAAACAGCACAGTATATTCTAGAAAAAAGAAGTCATTTGGTGTGAAATGTTAAAAGGTAGGGGTGAAGTTAAAAGGCAGGTAGGAATTAGGAAACAGCCTATTTGGTGTTTTGTGAGTGCTGCTTTACCCTACCATGTGTTTCCTATCCCCCTCTCCCTGATTCTCTTTTGTTCTATAGCACTTACCATCTTCTAATATACTTAGTTATTTTGTTTATTGTTGGTCTCTTCTATTAGTTTCAAGAGGGCAGATTTGAGGAGCTCAAGCCCAGAAACAAATGAAGACTCTAGTGGCCTTCTGAGAGAGAAGCAAGAATCCAGATCAAGAATGCTGTGATTGGATTGGAGAAAAGAAGGGTGAGGGACAGGTGGGTAGGGGGAACAAGGGCAGGCCATTCTTTAAGATATTAAAAGCAAGAGGACTTGGTGATTGGTGTGATTCGAGGGTGCGCGATAAGGACAATGGAGAGTTGACATCTTGAATTAGTTCATTTAGTAGGCAGTTGGATATGTGATTTTTGACCCATAACAAGTTTTGTGGCAGAAGTGTAGATCTAGGAATGGTTACCATGTTTTGTACTGGAGACCTTAAGATGGATAAGGTCTTCTAGGAAGGGCTTGTAGAGTAAGAACAAAATGGTTCTAAGAACAAAATCCTGAAATGGATCGAGGGTGAGGAGGCTATATAGGAATGGGAAAAGGTAAGGTATGATATCCATGAAGGGATTATGTGGATAAGTTAAGAAGAAAGAAAATGTCAACAATAATGAAATGATTACCAAACTTAAAAGCAGGAGAAATTTTCGGTACGCTAAGCAATGAAATGTACTCTTTTAATTTGGCAACACATTCTGTACCTAAGATCTTTTCTGTGTCCTGGTTTGCTGTCCGTTGATAAATCTGGTCATCTCTCATTTTACTCCTTTGTGCTCTGATTTTAAAAAGAAAGTTTCCAAAGGGTCAATAACTTGAAAGGCAAAGCATCTCATAATAGGAAATGCAGCTCATATATAGTATAATACCTGTGAATGTAAGCTCTAATATCACTACTACATATCAACCATGGCTCCCTGACCTTTCTGGCCCCTTCTCCAGCAACACCCTACCTCCTCCTTGAGATCCTCCTCACCACTTTCCTCAAAGCAGCCTAATTCACAAAGACAGCAGTGATTTAGCAAGTAGTCAATAGGTACTCAGCCAAGCTTAGCAAGGGATTTTGCTTCTCAGCTTTTAGGCCATGTCTCTATAGCATGACTAAGTTGGTTCTGGATTGCTTGATTTATTCTTCATTTTGCCTCGGATGTATTAATAGAACAATCAATCAGATCTTGGCAGGGATCAGAATTGGGCATTAGAAAGTCTAGTACAATGAATCGTGCATAGATTTGCTTCTTCTTCTTCTTGTTTTTTTTTTTTTTTTTTTTTTTGGTAAACAAATAGACTTGACCTTGTTTGTGCAAATGTTACAGATTAATGCAGTGTGTGGCTTTTTATTACACTTACACTATCTACTTTTCAAAAGCATTAAGTGAGAATTTTTCTGCTTTATAATCCTTTTAAAAATACAAAAGTTATTAAATATTCAGTATAAAATATACTTAAGCAGGTGGCTCCACACTCCGGATGTTTCAGACATTTATTTGGGTTGACAATCATTTAGTCAGCAGCTGGAAAAAGAGATGATCAAGAATGTTACGTTTGTTGCAATTTTTTAAGATTATGTTTGTTTTTGAACACACACTTCTGACTTCTTAAAATGAAAATTATATTGTTTTACCATTGGAAAAGGTGAGGCGTGCCTTATATAGACTAAGAAAAGAGAATGATTTACAAGGAAAAAAACACGTTTTAAGTAAGAATTATTTCTTATTTTACTTGGGAACTTAAGAACTGAAATGTTTTACAAATATACGTATGCATCTGCAAAAAGGAATGAGGTAGTTTAAGGCCATGCAGAAGATAAATGAAATAGGCTTTCATTTCTACATGATCCCAATTTTCAGATTACCGTTGGATCACAATTGTGAGAAAAATTATGTGTATGCTCTAAGATCAAAAAGGACTGAAAAAAAATTGTCCAGTCCTATGCTTATTACCATATAATCATTACATACCGTAGACAAATACATCCCTAAGGAATCAATGAATGTGGTTGATTATCTTGGTACTTTCACTTTGGGACTATCCCGTACTCTTGTTCACTGGATGATGGCTTTGAAAGGCATGAAGTTTTGAGGGGATTTTCCAAGAAGAGAAGTTCTTTAGCTACCAATAACATAAATCTGGAATAATCAATCAATTTCCTCTTCAAGAATAAGCTTAATGATCATATTTAACCAAATTTTCTTATATTTCACCAGTTCTTCATAGTACAAAAAAAATACCGCTGGTGTGAATCACGTATGCCCTATATGTTTTTCTGATCTCTTTTACCAAGACATTATTGTTTATTGGGGCTTCCAAGGACTTTAATCCAGTTGAAAAAATGTCAGTCTCTTCTGCCACCATTCTTACAACCCGAGCATCTGCCAAAATCTTTTGGAATCTGCTCAAAATTCAAGTTACCTTAATTTCGTTGAATCTGTAATTGGATATAACAAGAAAGAAGTGTGGTCTAGAAAGAAAACTGGTGAAGGGTAGGGAGAATATTATTAAAAATATTCTTCATCCAAGGGATTTGTGAAATGTTACTTATCCCTTAAAATTATTGAAGTTTTGTATTGTATAACTGTGTATAAGAGACATACATGAGTGACTTGGAAATTAGAATATATTAATTAAAAGTAGTTTTCATGATGTGTTGGCCAGACAAAAAAGTTTGTTAACAATTTTTAGCGTTATTTTACTTGCATTTATTTTTTTCCCTTTTCCAATCCTTTTGGTTATTTCATATTCACCAAAATGTTCTCCTTTTCACCATTTGTTTCTCATGCAAATTTATTAGCAGATTTCCTATTACAAATGTCAAAAAGGACTCTGGTGAGTTTAGAACTTGTGACCCCGAGGTGTTAAGAGCATTAAACACTGAGAGAAGATCAACTCCAATATCAGAATGGGTAAATGGCCTGGGAACTCTTTGTTTGTTTGGTTTCTTGAAACAGGTGAACTAATAACCCATTCTTCAAAATTACCCTGAGGTATAAAGCTTTACATATATAAGATGCTTTACAAATGTTAATTAATGTTAATACCAGCCATATGGCAGAACAAAATTATGTTTGGGTTCAGACTTGTAAAGGCTCCTATAGTTATTTCTAAAATATGACCATCTACTTTGGGAATCTTCTCTGGGATATGTAGCCAGCTCAGAGGATGTAGGTGAGACAAGGGTGTGCAAAGGTGATTCTGGTACGACCTAAAAATATTAACTGTGTGGACTTAAGCAAGTTGCTTGGCTTCTCCATGTCATAGTTTATTTGCTTATTTGTTTTGTTTTGTTCTTCATTTGTAAAAGTTACCTACTTCATAGGGTTGTATGAGGATTAAAATAATTCCTTTCTTTAAAGCCCTTAGTCCACTGCCTGGAACGTAGTAAGAGCTCATTGACGGTTAGCTAATGTCTCACTATTAAGCATTTTTAAACTCAAACTGTATTTATTGGCTACTTTGTAAGTTTAAGAACCTGTAGCAAGATCATAGGAATCTTTTAATTAAGGATTTCTATTTAATACCTGGATATTACAATTCAGCCATTGTTTAAAGCACATAATTGTTGCTTTGTCTTCTAGCAATTACACGTTGTCCTCATTCAATTAAATCTAAAGTTCAGGGTGTTCAGTCGTTGGGTTGGCTAATTTAATCTTAAGATTTAGTGCCAAGACAATTATTCCTTTCTGCAATTCTGATTAGCTGTAGTTTAAATCCACCTATTTTGAAATATACTAACAATGATTTGAAGGAAAAACAACATGAATCCTCCATCAAAGAAGGAGGGACTGACAGATAGCTTGTTTTTAGCTGAGGAATAAGTAAAGTTACCTGTTGACATAGAATCTTCCAGCACCTACATTGATCCAAACATTCTAAAAACCATACTTAGAGTACATGGATCTCTACTGAATTTCAGAACTGCAGAAAGTTAGTATGGAGAGGGGCTTTATGCAGTGGCTAATGCAGCTGCCCACACTTAGAAGTTTCTGGGTTTTCTAAGATCACACAGTTGGTAATGGAAGTGAAACCAGAAAGAAGTTCTCTTGATCGTCTGGACAAAAGGATATATTGCCCTGAGTCTCATGTGTTTTTCAAGCAAGACACAAAGAGGTTTAATAAGAATTTTTGGACTTAAATTCATGACTCTTCATTATTTCTTGATGTCTATAACTGTAATAGTAATCCAGGCTCTGATATCAATATGTTAATATCCAGGCCTAAAAAATATAGATTATCTTTGGTTAGTGATCCCCAGAGGAAAATTAAACAAATATTATTGTATCCTGGCTTGGATTCTGAGGTCCTTTGTCCCAATCACTTGGGTCCTGTTTCCATGTGATATGTTCATCTGTGGGGTAACTCAGATGAGTAGCCACTGGGTAACTACCCTGTGCCCGTCTTTCCCAGTAGCTGAAAATCCGTCTTGTTCCTTTCTCCCTTCCTGTGACCTGACAGCTGCCAAATCTCTTTAGTAAGGCAATTTTTCTGGGCACTTTCTTTTCCAGTGACTGGATTCACTATGGATAGTTTTGTTGGGTGCACCTTTATTTTGGTCCTTTTCCACTCTCCTATTTCTTGGCTCTCCTCTGATCACCTGCCTCCCCTTTTGCAATGAAAGATAATCTGCATTTTTTACTCAGTTGGGAACATTTGCTGACTGTCCTCTGCCTATACCTTCACGAGATTCTTTTTTTTTTAAATTTTTTTAAATGTTTTATTTATTTTTGAGACAGAGAGAGACAGAGCATGAACAGGGGAAGGTCAGAGAGAGAGGGAGACACAGAATCCGAAGCAGGCTCCAGACTCTGAACTGCCAGCACAGAGCCCAACGCGGGGCTCGAACTCACGGACGGTGAGATCATGACCTGAGCTGAAGTTGGACGCTCAACTGACTGAGCCACCCAGGTGCCCCATTCATGAGATTCTTTAGTTGTCCTGTAAGTCCTCACTAGTTTAGAACACCGTAATCTCAAAACCTGTTTTCACAGAAATAATTCCATTTATTTATTTATTTATTTTTAATTTAATTTTATTTTTTTAAAGTTTATTTATTTATTTTGAAACAGAAAGCACAAGCTGGGAAGGGGCAGAGAGAGCAGAGAGACAGAGAATCCCAAACAGGCTCCACACCACCAGGACAGAGCTTGACGCGGGGCTCGAACCCACGAACCGTGAGACTATGACCTGAGCTGAAGTTGGACGCTTAACCGACTGAGCCACCCAGGCGCCCCTTGCAGGAATAATTTTAAAATAATTACCTATGAACTGAAGCAAAGAAAAGAAAAATGAGGCTAAAGAATCATCCAAAGAAATGGAGATTGTGTTTGAGTAAATCTGTGGAAAGTACAGTTTACACTGTGAGGGGAAAATTTCACCCTTTCTAGAGTCGAGGAACACTAACTGCATGTGGGTAAGGCGCTGCGAGGTGGTAGTTACCCTTCTCATCCTGGTTGCTATAGCTGGTATTATCTATACTGTGTCCGCTATCTCTCCAGCTCTGAAAAACAGGAGCCTCGACTTGGGCCGACTACACTGGTCAACGAGTTCACCTCTAAGCGTTACTGTGGCTGAGACATATTCACATCCCACTTGATTCAGAGAGTCGGCTGCAAATCACAGCATTGACTGGGAACCCTCTGTGACTTAGTGCCTGTTCTAGAATCTGAGGCTGATGCACTGTCCAGTTTGTAAGGTTATTGTGATGATTCATTGAATTAATACGTGTAAAGCCTTTTAGATCGAGGCCTGGCACATGATAAGTCCTCAAAAATATTCATTACAATAAATATTAATTTGTGGGACAAAAATGCCTACTGGAAATTAATTTTTTAAATACTTACTGGTTTAAGAAGCAATTTTTTTTCCCACTGAATCAACTTTAACAGTCAATAGAGAACGTGTATACACTACAGTTTTTTTTTTTCTCCCTACACCCAAGTATTTGCTGCTCCCATTTCATAAACAGAATAAAGTAATCATGTGCCTCGGAGTGTGTGGGGAGACAGGGCCCAGGGTACTATGACTTTAGATGTTTCCGATTCAAGTAGTAATGTTGGCAGAAGTCACTGGTGCTGAGGTGAATCGTTCCTATCCAGTCTATAATGAAGAAGTCTTAACAATTGGAGAATTCAGAGGAAAAATTATTAGTTCTCAAACCAGTAAAATCTCTTAGATGTCTGTAGAAAAGGTAAGTTATTATTGCACTCATGGATTCTGCCCTTTTGGAAAGTAGTCAAGGTAGCGTCAGCCAGCAATGGATCTTTCTCCTTATATCCTTCTGGCCTGAAAGATTTTCCTTTAAGGCCATGATGGTTACTTTTATGTGTTAACTTGGCTGGACTAAGGGATGCTCAGAGAGCTGGTAAAATATTATTTCTGGGTGTGTCTGTGAGGGTGTCTCTGGAAGAGATTAATTAGCAATTGATTCAGTAGACTAAAGATCAACCTCACCAAAGCAAGTAGGCATTGTCCAATCTCTTGAGGGCCTATATATGTTAAAAAAAAAAAATGAAGGCAAAGAAAGGGCCAATTAAGTCTCTCTGCTTGTGCTGAGACATCCATATTTTTTCTGCCTTTGGATATCAGGCTTTCAGTTTCAAACTGGGACGCATACCAATGGCCCCAAGATTTTTAGTCCTTTGGACTCAGGCTGAATTACACCACCAGCTTTCCTGGTTCTCCATCTTTTAGATGGTAGATCGTGGGACTTCTTGGCCTCCAGAGCTGTGTGAGACAATTCCTTTAATAAATCTCCTCTCATATCTGTATATATCCTCTTGGTTCTGTTTTCTCTGGAGCGCCCTGGTCAAGGCCATGGCATCTCACAGTTATGTGTGAGATGGATTGCAACTGGAAAGATATTCCAAGCAGCTTTTACAGTTGTCCAATGGTCACCATAGCAAGAATAGAGAGAAGAAAGGCAGTGCTTAAATTTTTGGAAGAAGAATCAAATAGATTTGGAGATTGACGATGTTTGTGAATGAAGGAAAGGAAAATATTAGTTATTACATGAAAAGTGGTGCTAACGCAAATGATGAGTGATGTGAAAGGATTGGATGGATTCAAAGTGTGGAGAAATGCAACCTGACTCACAAAGATTCCTCCTTCAAGATAGCTGCAACTTTTTTTGACCACGAGCAGCCCCACAGAGGAGAATAAGCCAAGGCCATGCAAAATTTATAAAGCATCATGTTTGTACAGGGGAGATAACATCTAATGGAAAGTTCTCCTTCAAGTGCATTTCATTGACGATTTTTTTTTTCATGGCAATGAACTCATTTTTCTGTATTTAGTTCACAGCATATATAAGCAAATATGGATCTTTGGACAGAAGTCTTTAAAATACATGTCTTCTCCCATCACATCTTCTATTATAAGCAAATTGTTATCAAATTTCAGGAAGCATACATGCATGTGTGGTGAATAACAACTTTGGGAGGATTCAGCAAGTGAGTGAGTTATATTGGAAGCCTGTTTAAAGTAACTAGAATGATGGAACAAGAACATTACCCATATTTGCCATACAATAAGAAACCATAAAATAATACTTCCCATTTATTCAGGTTAATATTTTCTTAGGGCTTCTTTTATAATTTCAAAAAAAAAGTATTAAAATCTTTGTATGGGTAAGTGGAATCCTTGTATAATCAATCAAGAAGAATTTATTGAGTGTCCGTAATATGCTCACCACTAGGCACTAGATGTGGCAAAGATTGTTGCTTGCCCTATATTTCCTTTTCCTTGTTTTTATTTATTAATTTTTTTTTCTAAACAGAGGCCTGGTATGAACCAGACTGACCCTTTTAAGACATCTATAATTCATTTGTCAAAAATAGGCAATGCCCCCCACACTTTTATTCAGAGGAAAAGGCAAAGTTCTTACACACGCCTCTAAATAGCCCTACATGGTCTCAGCCCTTTTTATGTCTCTGGGTTTGTCTTCTACCCTTCTTCCACCTCAATATGCTCTGATACCTCCGTTGGCCTCCTTGTTTTTCTAATATGCCTCTCATTATTCAAATCAAGAGCTTTTGTACTGGCTGTTCCCTCTCTCTGAACATATCTGAAATGCACTTTACACAGATATTGATAAGGTTAATTTCTTCCCCTTTGATAAGTCTTTGCTTAAATGTCATCTTTTCAATGAGAGCCACGCTGACCACCCTAGTTCTCTTTCTCTCTTTCTCTCTGTCTCTTTTCTTAAACAACTATATTGATGTAAGATTATCATACAAAAAGGTGTACATATTTAATGTATACAATTTGATGAGATTGGAGACAAGTATATATCCATGAAACCATGAGCAAAAACTATGACATTAACATATCCATCACTTACAAAACTTTCTCCCTATCCTCTTTATCATTCTTACTCTTTTTATTTATTATTATTATTATCATTAGTATTATTAAAAATACTTAAGATCTACCTTCTTGGCAAATTTTTAAGTATATGACACCGTGTTGTTAACTATGGATGATACATGCTCTGTAGTAAATCTCTAGGACTTACTCAATTTGTGCAACTAAGATTTTGTACCATTTCTCTCAACAGCCCCCTTCCAACCATAATTCTATTCTGTGCGTCTATGAGTTTGACTATTTTAGAATCTTTATTTAAACGGTATTATGTATCTGTCCTGTGACTGGCTCACTTTACTTGCATAATGTCCTCCACTTTCATCTATTTCATTGCAAATGGAGAATTCCCTTCTTTTTTAAGGCTGAGTGGTATTCCATCACATGTTACACCACATTTTCTATATTCATTTTTCTGGTGATGGAAACTTAGGTTGTTTCCATCTATTGGCTACTGTCAAAAATACTGCAGTAAACATTTTTTTTATTTCCTTTGGAGGTATACCCCGAAGTAGAATTGCTAGATCTTACGGTATTTCTATTTTTCATATTTTGAGGACTGCCATGAGGTTTTTCATCGTAATCGTGCCAGTTTACATTCCCACAAACAGTGCCCAAATGTTCCCTTTCCAACACTTCTTTATCTTTTGTTTTCTTCATAATAGCTATTCTAACAGGTGTGAGAAAACTTTATCTTTTTTTTTCTTCATAATAGCTATTCTAACAGGTGTGAGGTGATATCCCAGTGCAGTTTTGATTTGAATTTTCCTCATGACTTGTGATGTTGAGTGTCTGTTTATACATCTGCGTATCTTTTTGGAGAAATCTTTACTTGGGTCCTTTTACCATTTTTTTTTAGGCAGGTTATTTATTTTTTGAATTTTGAGTTCCTTATATAATTTGAATATTAACCCTTTCTCTGACATAGGGTTTGCACATGTTTTCTCCTGTTCCATAGATTGGCTTTTCATTTCATCAGTTGCTTCCTTTGCTAAGCAAACATGTTTTTTGTTTGTTTGTTTCTTTCCTTTTTCTTTTTCCGATGTAGTTCCATTTGTGTATTTTTGCTTTAGTTGTTTCATTTTTACTTTTGATATTATATTCAAGAAATCATTGCCAAGGCTAATACCAAGAAACCATCTCCCTGTGATTTCTTCTAGTAGTTCTATGGTTTCAACTCTTATGTTTAAGTATTTAATCTATTTTTGGGTTTGTGTGTGTGTGTGTGTATTCTGTAAGATAAGGGTCCAGTATCATTCTTTTGCGTATGAAAAAATAGTTTTCACAACACTTTATCCTGAAGAGACTATCCTTTCCTCATTGTGTATTACTGGCATCCTTGTCAAAGATTAGTTGACTATATATGAGTCAGCTTATTTCTGGGCTCTCTATTCTGTTTCATCATCTATGTATCTGCTTTTATGCCAGCACCACACTATTTTGATTACCATCACTTTGTAATACAGCTTGAAATCAAGAAGTGTGATATCTCCAGCTTTGTTCTTCTTGCCCCAAATAGTTTTGGCTATTCAGGATCTTTTGTGGTTCTATATAAATTTGAGAACTTTTTTGGTCCTACTTGTGTGAAAAATGCCATTGTGAATTTTTATTTTATTTTATTTTATTTTATTTTATTTTATTTTATTTTATTTTATTTTATTTTATTTTACATTTATTTATTTTTGAGAAACAGTGAGACAGAGTGAGAGTTGGGGAGGGGCAGAGAGAGAGGGAGACACAGAATCCGAAACAGGCTCCAGGATCTGAGCTGTCAGCACAGAGCCCAACGTGGGGCTCGAACCCGCAGACCGTGAGATCATGACCCCAGCCGAAGTGGGACACTCAAGCGACTGAGCCACCCAGGTGCCCCGCCATTGTGAATTTTGATAGGGATTGCATTATATCTAGAGATGGCTTTGAGTAGTGGGGCCATTTTAGCAATACAACTTTTTCAAACTATGAGCGTGGACTGTATTTTCATTTATTGTGTCTCCTTTAGTTATTTCTTTGGTGCTTTATAATTCTCAGTGTACAAGTCATTTACCTCCTTTGTTAAGTTTATTCCAAAGTATTTTGTTCTTTTTGATGATACTGTAGACGGAATCGTTTTCTTAATTTCTTTTTTAGATATCAGTTTGTTGTTGGCATATAAAAAGAAACTTTTTTTGTACGTTAATTTTCGTAGCCTGCAGCCTCATTAAATTCATTATTACTGCTTTCTTGATGGTTTCCTATTAGAAGGTGGAGGAGGGGCGGTAATGTATCCTAACAGATAGGGCATTGTGAGACCAAAAAGTAAAGCAAGCCACTCCATACTGTTTACACAGAGTTTTATTCAGGGTAACTTACTGGTGCCACCCACTGGTTTGGGTGGATGGTGATCCAGCCACTGGTCACCTCTTCTCTGCCAAGTCTGGACCTTAATCCACAGATTTTGGAAGGAGGGGAAGTGCAGAGGTCATTGTGATGAGGTCAAGGGGTTTAACACTTAACAGACATCATGGGTCCATCTGTTCACCAGACAGGAAGGAGGGGAAGAAAGTGTGTTATCTTTGCTAGTTATCTAAAACAAAACTTTAGGGATGATGAGAACCAGCCCTCCCGCAAACTGATGTTGACTTCAGTTTGCTAATATGTTGTTCAGAATTTTTGTATCGGTGTTCATCAGGGATATGCGCCTGTAGTTTTCTTGCGTTGTCTTTGGCTTTGGTATAAGGATAATGTTGGTCTTAAGAAATGAGTTTGGGAGTGTTTCCTCTTCTATTTTTTTCAAGAGTATAAGAAAGATTGGTATTAAATCTTTTAAAAAAGTGTTTGGTATAATTTACCTATGAAGTTGTATGATCCTGCACTTTTGCTTTGTTAGGAGATTTTTGGTTGCTGATTCAATTTCCTTATTTATTATTGCTCTATCCAGACTTTCTATTTCTTCTTGATTCAGTCTTGGTATGTTGCATATTTCTAGGACGTTATAAATTTCATAGGTTTTTCAATATTTTGGTATTTAATTGTTAATAAAATTTCTTATCTTTTTTTATTTCTGTAGCATCTATTGTAATATGTATTCTTTTAGTTTTAATTTTATTTATTTAAGTCTGCTCTCTCTCTCTCTCTCTCTCTCTGTCTCTCTATTTTCTTGGTTATTCCGGTTAAGAGTTTGTTGATTTGGGGGAGCCTGGGTGGCTCAGTCGGTTGAGCATCTGACTTAGGCTCAAGTCATGATCTCACGGTTCATGAGTTTGAGCCCCACGTTGGGATCTGTGCTGACAGCTCAGAGCCTGGAGCCTGCTTCAGATTCTGTGTCTCCCTCTCTCTCTGCCCCTACCCTGCTCTCTCTCTCTTGCAAAAATAAATAAAACATAAAAAAATTAAAAAAAAGAGTGTTGATTTTGTTTATTGAAAAAAATGTGTTAGTTTTTTTCAAATTTTTCTAACATTTTTATATATTCAAATTTGTGTATTTCCGCTCTAATCTATTTTTTTCTGTTTACTTTGGGTTTAGTCCTTTTTAATTATTCTTTGAGTTATAAAGTTAGGTTATATATTTGAGATTTTTACTTTTAATGTAAGTGCTTGTTACTATAAACTTTCCCTTTAATACTGATTTTGCTATATTCTGTAAGTTTTGGCATGTCGTGTTTTCATTTGCCATAAGTATTCTAATTTTCCTTTTGATTTCCTTTTTGAACCACTTGTTGTCCAATATTGTGTTGTTTAATTTCCATGTATTTTTGAAGTTGTTCATAGTTT
The DNA here is from genome assembly GCF_022079265.1 of Lynx rufus. Taxonomy (NCBI): domain Eukaryota; kingdom Metazoa; phylum Chordata; class Mammalia; order Carnivora; family Felidae; genus Lynx; species Lynx rufus. The sequence continues at coordinate 21,993,334 of NW_025814845.1, read as the reverse complement.
TGTCATTGCTTTTTATTTTTAATACGTCTGGGTACAAAAGATGCTGAGAATAATTTCAAATATTTTTAATGGTTTAAGATTTTTTTTTTTGTAAATTAACATGAGTTATCCTGGAGAATGTTCCATTTGTGATAGAGAAGAATGTATTTTCTGCTGCTTTGGGGTAAAATATTCTATATATGTCTTTTAAGTTCAGTACTGTTCAAGTCTGCTATTTTTTTAAATTGATTTTCTGTCTGGATGATCTATTCATTATGGACAGTGAGTTATTGAAGTCTGCTACTATTATTGTATTGTTGCCTATTTCTCCCTTTAGACTCATCAATAATTTGTTTATATATTTAGGTGCTCTGGTTTGGGATATATATATATATATATATATAATTATTATACCTCCTTGTTGAATTTATTTATTTATGATTTTGTAGTGATGCTCTTTGTCATTTATGACAGGTGTTGACTTATGGCTTATTTTGTTTCATATAAATATAGGAATCCTTGTTCTTTTTTTATTACTATTTCCAAGGATGAACTTTTCCCCAACCCTTCCCTTGCAGCCTATGAGTGTGTGTTTTCAAAATGTTTTCTTTATTAAGTTTGAGAAGAGAGAGAGTCTGAGTGGGGGAGGGGCAGAGAAGAGGGCGAGAGAATCCCAAGCAGGTTCCAGGCTTATCATGGAGCCTGATGTGGAGCTTGATCTCACAACTCTGAAGTCATGACCAGAGCCAAAATCAAGAGATGGATGCTTAAGCCACTGAGCCACCAGCTACCCCGGCTTATGTGTGTTCTTAAATCTAAAGTGACTTTCTTAGAGACAACACATAGTTGGATATTGTTTGTTTTTTTTTTAACCCATTCAATCATGCCATTTTCTATTTATTTATTTATTTGTTTGTTCATTTATTTATTAATTTTTAATTATTTATTTTAAATTCAAGTTAGTTAACATACCATGTAGTAATTGGTTTCAGGAGTAGAAACTCGTGATTCATCTATTGCATATAACATGCAGTGCTCATACCAAAAAGTGCTCTCCTTGATGCCCATCAACCATTTGGCCCATACCCCTCCCACCTCCCCTCCAGCACTAATCAGTTTGTTCTCTGTATTTAAGAGTTTCTTATGGATTACCTCCTTCTCTGTATTTATTTTATTTTTCCTTCTCTTCCCTTATGTCCATCTGTTTTTTTCTTAAATTCATATATGAGTGAAATCACATAATACTTGTCTTTCTCTGACTGACTTATTTCGCTTAGCATAATACACTCTAGTTCCATCCACGTTGTTGCAAATAGCAAGTTTTCATTCTTTTTGATTGTCAAGTAATATTACATTGTATAAATATTCCACATCTTCTTTTTTTTTACATTTTTAAAATTTATTTATTTTTGAGAGAGAGACAAAGCACAAGCGGGGAGGAGCATAGAGAGAGGGAAACATGAAATCTGAAACAGGTTCCAGGTTCTAAGCTGTCAGCACAAAGCCTGATGCAGGGTTCGAACTCACAAACTGTGAGATTGTGGCCTGAGCTGAATTTGGACGCTTAACCGACTGAGCCACCCAGGCATCTATATACCACATCTTCTTTATCCATTTATCAGTTGTTGGACATTTGGGCTCTTTCCGTATTTTAGCTATTGTTGATAGTGCTGCTATAAACATTAGGATGTATGTGCCTATTCACATCAGCACTTTTGTGTTCTTTATATAATTACCTAGCAGTGCAACTGCTGAGTTATAGGGTAGTTCTATTTTTAATTTTTTGAGGAGCCCCCATACTGTTTTCTAGAGTGGCTGCACCAGTTTGCATTCCCACCAAGAGTGTAAGAGGGTTCCTCTTTCTCTGCATCCTCAGCAACATCTGTTGTTTCCTGAGTCTATTCTTAGACATCTTATGATTTTTGGTGCAATTATAAATGGGATCAATTCCTTGTTTTCTCTTTCTGCTGCTTCATTATTGGTGTATAGAAATGCAACCTATTTCTGTCCATTGATTTTATATCCTGCAGCTTTGCTGAATTCATGTATCAGCTCTAGCAGTTTTTGGGTGGAGTCCTTTGGGTTTTCCATATAGAGAGTATCATGTCATCTGTGAGGAGTGAAAGTCTGACTTCTTCCTTTCCCATCTGGATGCATTTTATTTCTTTTTTGCCACCTGATTGTGAGGGTAGGACTTCCAGTACCATGTTGAACAATAGTGGTAAGAGTTGACATCTCTGTCGTGTTCCTGACCTCAGGGGGGAAGCTCTCAATTCTTCCCCATTGAGGATGAAATTAGCTGCGGGTCTTCCATAGATGGACTTTATGATGTTGAAGTATGTTCCTTCCATCCCTACTTTCTTGAAGGTTTTTGTCAAGAAAGGGTGCTGTATTTTGTTAAATGCTTTTTCTGTATCTATTGAGAGAATCATATGGTACTTACCCTTTCTTTTATTAATGTGATGTATCACATTGATTGATTTGTGAATATTGAACCAGCCCTGAAGCCCAGGAATGAATCCCACTTGATTATGGTGAATAATTCTTTTAATGTACTGTTCAATTCTATCTGCTAGTATCTTGTTGAGAATGTTTGCACCCAGATTCATCCTGAACTGAGCCGAAGTCAGACACTTAACCAAAGTTTAATTCTTTTTCCTGGGGTATTTGTCTGGTTTTGGAGCCAAGGTAATGCTGGCCTCACAGAATGAATTTGGAAACTTTCCTTCCATTTATATTTTTTGGAACATTTTGGAAAGTATAGGTACAAATTCTCTTTTAAATGTCTGATAGAATTCCCCTGGGAAGTCATCTGGCCCAGGACTCTTTTTTTTGGTACATTTTTGATAATTGATTAAATTTCTTTGCTGGTTATGAATATGTTCAAATTTTCTATTTCTTTCTGTTTCAGTTTGGTAGTTTGTGAGTTTCTAGGAATTTGTCCATTTCTTCCAGATTGCCCAGTTATTTGGCATATAATTTTTCATAGTATTCTCCTATAATTGTTTGTATTTCTGTGGTATTGGTTGTGATAGCTCCTCTTTCATTTGTGATTTTATCTATTTGGGTCCTTTCTTTTTTCTTTTTCATAAGTCTGGCTAGGGCGTTATCAATTTTGTTCATTCTTTCAAAGAACCAGTTCTTAGATTCACTGATCTGTTCTGCTATTTTTTTGTTTGTTTATTTGTTTCCATATCATTTATTTCTGCTCTAATCTTTATTATTTTGCTTCTTCTGCTGGCTGTAGGTTTTATTTGCTGTTCCTTTTCTATTTCCTTTAGGTGGAAGGCTAGATTATATATTTGAGAACTATCTTGCTTCTTGAGATAGGACTAAATTGCAATATACTTCCCTCTTAAGATTGCCTATGCTGCATCCCAAAGGGTTTCGACTGTCATGTTTTCATTTTTTATTTGCATATATATATATATATATATATATATATTTGAATTTCTTATTTAATTTCCTAGATAATCCATTCATTCCTTAGGAGGATATTTTTTAACTTCCATGCATGTGAGGGCTTTTCAAATTTTTCTTGTGGTTGACTTCAAGTTTCATAGTGTTATGATCTAAAAATATGCATGGTATGATCTTGATCTTTTTGTACCTGTTGAAGGCTGCTTTGTGACCTAGTATGTGATCTATTCTGGAGAATGTTCCATGTGCACTTGAGAAGAATGCATATTCTTCTACCTTACGATGAAATGTCTGCACATACCTGTTAAGTCCATCTGATCCAGTGTGCCATTCAAAGTCATTGTTTCCTTGTTGATTTTCTGCTTAGATGATCTGTAAGTGTGGTGTTAAAGTCCCCTACTATTATTGTATTATTATCAATGAGTTTCTTTATATTTGTTATTAATAGGTTTATATATTTGGGTGTTTTAAGTTGGGGACATAAATATTTACAATTGTTAGATGGATAATTAATTATGATATAATGCCCTTCTTCATCTCTTGTTATAGTCTTTGGTTTAAAACTTAGTTTGTTTAATATAAGTATGGCTACTCTCCAGATTTCTTTTGACATTCATTACCATGATAGATCTCCATACCCTCACTTTCAATCTGCAGGTGTCTTTAGATCTACAATGAGTCTCTTGTAGGCAGCATATAGATCTTGTTTTTTATCTATTCAGTTACCCTATGTCTTTTGATTGGAGCATTTAGTGCATTTACATTCAAAGTGATTATTGAAAGATATCCCTTGTATTACCTCTAGAATCAGTGTTTCTGATGATATTCTCCATTTTGTTTGTTTGCTTGTTTTTTTTTTTTTTTTTTTTTTTCTCCTAGTCTTTGCTGTTTTGGTCTTTTTGGTTTTTGTTTTTCTTGTTTTTGTTTTTCTTCTCCACTCAAAGAGTCCTCCTTAAAATTTCTCCCAGGGCTGGTTTAGTGGTCACACACTCCTTTAATTTTTATGTGTCTGGGAAACTCTTTATCTCTCCTTCTATTTTGAATGACTGTCTTGCTGTATAAAGGATTCTTGGCTGCTTATTTTTCTCATTCACTACACTGAATATTTCTTGCCACTCCCTTCTGGCCTGCCAAGTTTCAGGGGACAGGTCTGCTGTTAACCTTTTTGTCTACCCTTGTAGGTTAAGGATCTTTTGTCCCTAGTTGCATTCAGAATTCTCTCTTTATCTTTGTATTTTGCAAGTTTCACTATGATATATGGTGGGGTTCACCTGTTTTTGTTGATTTTGAGGGGAGTTCACTGTGCCTCTTAGACTTGAATGTCTGTTTCCTTCCACAGATTAGGGAAATTCTCAGCTATAATTTGTTCAAATAAACCTTGTGCTTTTTCCTGCTCTTCTTCTGGGAATCCTATTAAAGGATATTGTTTCATTTTATGGAATAATTAAGTTCTCTAAGTATCTTCTCATGATCTAATAGTTGTCTTTCCCACTTCTTTTCTGCTTTATTATTTTCCATAATTTTACTTTCTATATCACCTATTCTCTCCTCTGTTTCTTCAGTTGTCATTGTGACTATCTCCAGTTGGTTTTGCATCGCAATTATAGCATTTTTTATTTCAGCCTGACTAGTTTTTAGGTCTTTGATCTCAGCAGCAACAGTTTCTCTCATGTCTTCCAGGCTTTTTCAAGCCCAGCTAGTAGTGGTATGACTATTGCTCTAAATTCTTGTTCAGATATATTGTTTATATCTGTTTTGAGTGGAAATATGCATGAAGAACTTTGAGTTGTGAGCTGAATTAGGACTTTTTATGGAGCACCATTTTTTTACTTGAGTGAATTACTGACAGAAAAAAAATTATTCTTGTTTAAAATTGGGTATTAGTCAGACATTTTCTAAAATAAATTAATGAAGTGAGACTGTTATTTCATGGTAAAAAACCTGACAGCATTGTGACCAGTGATATAATTCAAGGCTTCAAATAAAAGAATTTTGGAAATCATCTCTTCAATAGTGAGCATGAAAGCCTCCAATACCGAAAGATTTTGCAGCTGAGATTAGTGGTGTTATTAACAATTGTCATTTTAAGTTTCTTTATTTATTTTGAGAGAGAGCTTGAGCACAAGTGGGGAAGGCATAGAGAAATAAGGAGAGAGAGAATCCCAAGCAGTCCTCACACTGTCAGCACGGAGCCCGATGCAGGGCTGGAACCCACAAACCATGAGATCATGACCTGAGCTAAAATCAAGAGTCACTCAACTGTCTGAGCCACCCAGGCTCCCCAAGAATTATTTTAATATATTGTGTAAAAAAATGTCAAAAGCTGAAAGATCTACATAACTCAGTAAACCCATTTTTTTTTCAGATGACCATTGCATAATATTACAAAATTATGCCTCAATAAATGATCCATTCAAAATGCAAGACAAATAAAAGATTTTAACATAACAGTATAAAAAAGTTAGTTACAAAAATTTTAGATTCCTTACTGCAACTAACCTTTGAGAAGCTATGACTTGTTGGGTATTTTGGTCTAATATCAACTAGGATTCGTAATTACCCGAAGAACCTTAGAACACTCCTCTTTTCCAACTACATGTTCAAGACCAGATATCCTTTATATACCTCCATGAAAATAACATATCTGGTGTGCCTGGGTGCCTCAGTCAATAATCTGACTCTTGACTTTGTTTCAGGTCATGATCTTGTGGTTTGTGAGATCGAGCCCCATGTCAGGCTCTGTACTGGCAGCATAGAGCCTGCTTGGGATTCTCTCCTCCTCTACCTTTCTCTGCCCCTCCCCTGCTTGCATGCACCTCTTCTCTCTTGCTCTCTCTCAAAATAAATAAACTTAAAAAATATATATCTGAACAGCCTGAATCCAGAAATAGATAAGAAAATTCAGTTTTGTTCTACTGAGGCAGCTATAAAGAAGTCGTAAAAATGTAAACAGATGCAACACTTCTCACTAATTTTGTTTTCTCTGCATATACATTTATTTTACATAAAATATGTTATTTTACGTGTATTGCAAATTAAACATTGAAAAATTTAATACATTTCTGTTTTAACTTGACATACAAGAATTATTGAAAGGTAAAACACACATAAAAGCTCCCTGAAGTTCTCCATAGTTTTATTTTTTTAATTTATTTTTTTAAAGTTTATTTATTTTGAGAGAGAGAGAGAGAGTAGAGGCAGATGAGGGGAGAGAGAGAGAGAGAGAGAGAGAGAGAGAATCCCAAGAAGGCTCTGTGCTCTCAAGGCAGAGTCTGATGTGGGACTCGATCCCATGAACCGTGGGATCAGGACCTGAAATCAAGAGTTGGCCGCTTAACTGACTGAGTCACCCAGGTGCCCCTCCTCTCCATAGTTTTTAAGAGAGTAAATGAGTTCTGACAGCAACGTGCTTGAGAACTGCTATCATAGATGCTTCTTTCTCATTCATATTACATATCTGATGCAAGAAGATAAAAGACTGTATTCCAAATTGATGTTCAGTGACCCAGGATGACAGAGACTCTACTGTCTTATATTTGTACATCTGTTACTTATGAATCCTATTAACAATAGCAAGAAAGCAGACATATGACACACATAGAAACATTTTAAATTCTGTGCAGTGGTTTAAAAATACCCAGAGATAGGGGAAACTAGTGAGGGAGGATGCCATTAAGGAGTTTTAAGCAAGAAGTGGCACTTGAATTGGATACCCAGTGAGTGGCTGCATATGAACAGGTGGATGGTACACGAGGAGCATTCACAGTGAGATAAATAACATTAAATAGGTTCTGCTAGATTTGTCACAAGTTGCCCTTATGATCAGGAGGAATTGATCCCAACTTTAAAGGAGAGTCTACACTGGCTTATAGAAGGAGAACTGTATTTGGAAATCAACATAAGATTTGATTGTAGTGGCTTTTAAAAATGAAGCCAAACAGTTTAGATTTGATTTACTAAATGCAAGAGGCTTGGTTTGACGGAGAGGTATGGTGATTGTAGCCTTTGAAGAAATATAGCTTGGTGTTAAATAGTTCATAGGATGGTTAATTGGATGTAGCTGAGACTAAAATCAGAAAAGCCAGCTAAGGATTTTTGAACTGATTTTAAGCATTAGCACTGTGGATTTGTAATGGGGGGACAAGGGAGGGAGGATAGAAAAGGTTAGGAGAGGACACATATAAGATACAATTGGAAGGAAAAATAAATCACTTTTATTGACTGACTGAATATTGGGAATGAGATAGCTGCCTGTTACTAGATATCACTTAATATATATTCTTCTGTAGGGCTTTCCTTGACTCTTAAGCCATTCCTCTACTGAGAAAGCATTCCTCTAGGCACTATGTGCCCATAGGAAGTATCACTTCTAATTTGTATCATAATTTTTTCCTCATGTGCATATTCTGATGGGTGAATTTCAAAAGTCATTAAGATGATTTCCATGTACCACTGTAGCTTAACACAATGGTTGGCACATAACTAGTGTTCAATAATTATTTGTTGAGTCCATGGCAGTATTGTGTAATTAACATTTCAACTCAAGATAAATGATTTATTCATTTATCAAATGTTCAGAAATATGTAGGTGAGTGATATCACATGAGAATGGAAAAGTATGTTGGTCAAATTTTTTACTTTCAACTTGGACCTACTAAATTTTAAAGGCAGAGCTGGAGTACGATAGCATGCGATGCATAGTAAAACATTCTTCTTCCCTTTCTATATTATTTAATAGCATGGCATATGTTCCTAGCAAATATCATTATATAAGTCAATGCGAGAAACTCTATCAGACAAAATGATGATGACAAAAATTAAAGCAAGATATAAGCCTACACTTAGCACCAGACATTTGCTAGATACTTTACTAACTGCTTTCTACATATTCATCAATTTAATCCTCAAAATAACCCTATTATCTCTGCTTTCTACACAAAGAAACTGAAACAGAGGGTAGCTAAGTAACTCACTCAATGTCACATATATGTGACACATACAGATGTGACAGAGGCAGTATTTGAGGCAGTCTGTGCTCCTAACTTCTGTCTTTGGAACTGAGATTTTTCCCAGTAGGACATTATATAGTTATAGAAATCTCATAAAAATGTCATTAAAATCTATGGGATAGTGTTTTGCAGTTGTAAAGGGTGTTTTTTTCCTCTTTCAACAATGAGGAGATTGGCTTTTGCCAAATGGAGTTTACCTGAATAATTCACAATTGCTTAGAAAACCTGATGTATTTGTGATACAAAATAGTCAAATGCTTCTTTTACAAAAAAAATCTTAAAGATAAGAATTTAAAATAGAGGAATAATAATGAGAAACTCTACTATATAGATTTAGAAACTGGAGTTTGGAATACAAATGCAAAATTGGATATGTAGATGATTCAAAGCCTATGCGAATCTTGCAAATAGCAAAAGACTTTTACTAAAAGAAAAAGCAACACATTATATGCTAAAAATTTCTCAAAAAATGTGCATGCAGGAGCTACCAAAGCCATGAACACATCATAATTATTATCATTATCATCATCATTTTCATCAGTTGCAATTTTTTTTAAATATACAGGGTTCACGATACTGAATTAAATGCTGCAAATCCATAAAATTATTTTTTTAATTGCAAAAGAGCTCAAATAATAAAACCACTGTGGTGTTACTAAAAACATTAAAACAGTGGCTCATTTGTTGATCAAAGGTTAACACTTTGTAACAACCAAAAATGTTAACGTTTCTTATTTTTCAAATAATTTATGTAAGAAGGAAATCCTACATGACAGATTTAACATAGACTTAAAATTATCTGCAATCAGACTCTACTGAATGTTGGAGAATCTGACTCAATATTTGCAACCAATTAAGTTTTCCTATATATAGAACTGACATTTTTTGTTAAAAAAATCAAAGTGCCTTTTCTCTTTATTGTTTAGCTGTGGGTAGATTTAGGATTTTTAGATGGAAACTTCTTTTTTTCCACAAAAGAGTTCAGATTTAAGACGAAGACTTGAAGTAAAAATGACAGCCTTAACATACATAAGTATATAATCAAATTCAGTGACATATTTGTTTATTTGAAAATAGAATGAAAATGTGCTTAAATTTTTTTTTAAATTTACTTATTTTTGAGAGAGAGAGAGAGAGAGACAGAGACAGAGACAGAGAGACAGAGCATGAGCAGGGGAGGGGCAGAGAGAGAGGGAGACACAGAATCTGAAACAGGCTCCAGGCTCTGAGCCGTCAGCACAGACCCTGATGCAGAGTTCAAACCCATGAACTGCGAGGTCATGACCCGAGCCAAAGTTGGATGCTTAACTGACTGAGCCACCCAGGTGCTCTGAAAATGTGCTTTTTTAAAATTAAAAGTATTCAGTTCACATTTTACAAATTAAAATTAAAACTAACAAAGGAAATCAAAACACAGTTGTTCTAACCTTAGGTGGTATGTAGGGCAATAAGTTGGAATTAAAATAATCATTCTGATTGTTTCCTTACGAATCAACAGAAGATAATGGGTCGGTCCTCAATATACATCAGAAAAATACAATGCACAAGTATTCTTGTTCTTATATATACAAAGGGTATGCTTGAAAAGTTGGCAGATACTTAATTAAAATTTTTGAAATTGAATTACATTTGAATTGGCTAGATGAGGTTACAATTAAAATGGCCCGGATATAGAGGCACCTAGGTGGCTCAGTCAGTTGAGCATCTGACTTCGGCTCAGGTCATGATCTCACAGTCTGTGAGTTCGAGCCCCATGTCAGGCTCTGTGCTGACAGCTCGGAGCCTGGAGCCTGCTTCGGATTCTGTGTCTTCCTCTCTCTCCCACCCTCCCCAGCTCATACTCTGTCTCTCTTTCTCTGTCTCTGTCTCTCTCTCTCTCTTAATTGCTCTCAAAAATAAATAAACATTAAAAAAACAATAAATTAAGTGGCTCTGTTATAAACAAATGTTTGTTGAATACTGAGAATAATAACTTCATATATCTGTTTAACAAAATGTAGCTTTATGTCTCTGTGTGTGTGTGTGTGTGTGTGTGTGTGTGTGTGCGTGTGAGTATATTGGGTAAAATTAGACTTGAACATATACTGCTCATTTAATTTTAGTATGGTTTTGAATTATCTTCTTTAAAGAAATAAAAATATCATTTAACATTTGAAACAAATTGGCATCTTTTGGGAAGGTGCCCCTTTCTTTAAAAAATAGAGATAAAAATCTGTTCTCTTCAAACATTTAAGGGGTAAGGATTTACATGTGAAAACCATTTTGAGTGTATTTCAAGTTGGGATTTCCCCTGATGAGTGCCAGCATCACCTACTTCAGTTATGTGGGACGTAACCAAGATCCACAGGGGACGCTTTTGCATATCGTCACCAAAAATTTATTATTCCATTTCAAATAACACTGATTTACCGAAAAAAATTATAATATATTGTATGGACTTTTTGATTTTCCCTGGCATTGCCTCTAGAACATATATAGGGTTAGCCTACTGTCAGGAAAAATTTGACCAATAGAAATAGGCAGCAGGAAGGTGCTAGGTATCTTCTCCTTTATCTTTATCAAAGGCTACTTTGAGACATGGTCTCCCCATTTAGCATATCTGAATGTGTATCACTTAGCTAAATAGATACATCTGCCGTTGATTTTCTGTGTTGCTTTAATGCTGTACTGATACAGCAGTACTTTAATAATGTACTGAAGACAGTACAATCCTTCTTATCCTTCCCTGTTGCACTAATTTCTATATTCATTTATTTTATCTTGTATATTTTAGGAACTCAGGATGGAGTATTCTATGTGTATAGAATTTAGAAGAACACTATTATATTAAGTCAAATACACGTTTATTTAGAAGATATCTCTAGTTCAAGTCTACTACAATGAAATGAGTCACAGAAAAAAAGAAATCTAGTCTTTATTATAAGAACTAATAATGCAGAAACCAAGAGTTGCATACAGAACCGAAATTAGCTAATCATGGCGTATGATCCTTTTCATGTGGTGTTGAATTTGATTTGCTAGTATTTTGTTGAGAATTTTTGCGTCTACGTTCATCAGAAAATATGAGCCTGTGGTTCTCTTTTCTTGTAGTGTCATTACCTGGCTTTGGTGTCAGGGTAGTTCTGGCCTCATAAAATGAGTTGCGGAGTGTTCTAAGAAGGATTGATATTAATTCTTTAAATATTTTGTAAAATTCACCAGTGAAACTATCTGGTCCTAACCCTTTTTTTTTTTTGATTATTGATTCAATCTCCTTACTTCTTATTGGTCTATTCAGGTTTTCCATTTCTTCTTGATTAAGTTCTGTTAGATTGTATGTTAATAGAATTTTATCTATTTATCTATTATCTATCTGCTTAAGATTCTCTCTCCTTCTGTCCCTCTCCCACTTGCACTCTCTCTCTCTTTCTTCAAAAAAAAAATAAACTAAGACGATGTGATATGCCAATTCTATCTCAATAAAACTGGAAAATTTAGCTGATATTTTCTTTTTATTTTTGAGTAGCACTTCCTAAATTGTTCAGTTCACAGTGAACTCTATGGAAGTAAACAAAAACAAAAACACAAATTCTTAAGCTTCTTCTCTCATCTCATGTGCCAATAAGTCCCTACCAATCATCCGAAAAAACCATCACTCAGCTATCAAATTTCTTTAGCTGCCAATGTGAACTTCAAGAAACCAGGCAGAAGTGAGTAATAGTGTCTTACCAAATCCACCCCCAGTAGGGGTGATGGAGGGCAACAATGGACATGTTTGTTAAAGTTTGATTAGTATGTTTCTAGCATGAGTCTTTACTCAAGGAAAATTTATCTTGGAAATCAGAATCACAGCTATTTTGTCATGCGTTATATCTAGAATAATTCTCTGGATTAAGCATAGGTAAATATTTACATCAGAATTTACATTCTTAAAAATACCACACTGACTATATCAAGTGTTGATTGAAATACGGAAAAACAGAAACTCTCATGCACTGGTGTTTGTAATATAAAATCATAAAACTAATATGGAAATGAATGTGTCAGTTTCTTTAAAAACTTAAACATAAACCTACCATATAAATCAGCCATTGCACGCCTAAGGTGTTGTTGTTGTTTGTTTGTTTGTTTTTCTTAACGAGGTATTTTCTTTTATTAAGCATTTCCTTTTTTTTTTTATCATTTTATTTTATTTTTCATCATGAGAAGTACTCTTTACTCCCCATCCCCTAATTCACCCATCCTGCCACTCACTTCCCCTTTGGTAACCATCAGTTTATTCTCCATAGTTAAGAATCTTTCTTGGTTTCTCCTCTTTGGTTTTCTTTGTTCATTTGTTTTGTTTCTTAAATTCCACACATCAGTGAGACTATATGGTATTTATTTGTCAGTCTCTGATTAATTTTGCATAGCATTATACTCTCTAGCTCTAACCATGTTTTTGCAAACGGCAAGATTTCAGTCTTTTTTACAACTGAGTAATATTTCATTGTATATATAAACCACTTGTTTATGCATTCATCTGCCAATGGACAGTAGGGCTACTTCCATAGTTTGGCTATTGTAAATAATGCTGCAGTAAACATAGGAATGCATGTATCCCTTTGAATTAATGTTTTTTGTGTTCTTTGGATAAATTCCCAGCAGTGTAATTATTGGGTTGTAGGTTAGTACTAGTTTCTAATTTTTTGAGGAGTCTCCACACCGCTTTCCACAGTAGCTGCAAGAGTTTGCATTCCCACCAATAGTGAAAGAGGGTTCCATTTTCTCCACATTCTTACCAACATGTGTCTCTTATGTTTTCATTTTAGTCATTCTGACATATGTGAGGTGATATCTCAGTGAAGTTTTGATTTGTACTTCTCTGATGATGAGTGATGTTGAGCACATTTTAATGTGTCTGTTAGCCATTTGAATGTCTTCTGTGGAAAATGTTTGTTTATGTCTTCTGCCCATGATTATTTTTTAAATTGGGTTATTGCTTTTTGGGTATTGAGTTGTATCAGTTCTTTATATATTTTGAATACTAACCCTTTATTAGGTAAGTCATTTGCAAATATCTTCTCCCATTCTGTAGGTTGCCTTTTAGTTTTGTTGGTTGTTTCCTTTGCTGTGCAGAACGTTTTATTTTGATGTAGTCCTAATAATTTAGTTTTGCTTTTATTTTCCTGGCTTCCAGAGACCTCTCTAGAAAAAAATGTTGCTACAACCAATGTCAGAGACATTACTGCCTGTGCTATCTTCTAGGATTTTTATGGATTATTCTTATAGGATTTTCATATTTCATACTTAGATCTTTAGTCTATTTGGGGTTTTATTTTTGTGTATGGTGAATTGAAGTGCTCAAGTTTCACTTCTTTGCACGTAGCTATCCAGTTTTTCCCACACCATTTGTTGAAGAGACTGTCTTTTGTAGAATATTAACTCACCATATAATTGTGGGTTTATTTCTGGGTTTTCTGTTCTATTCCATGGATCTATGTGTCTGTTTTTATGCCAGTACTATATTATTTTAATTACTATCACTTTGTAATATAACTTGAAGTCTGTATTTGTGATACCTCCAGTTTTATCTTTCTTTTTCAAATGGCTTTGGTTCATCTCAGTCTTTTGTGGTTCCATAAAAATTTTAGGATTGTTTGTGAAAAATACTGTTGGTATTTTGATAGAGATTGCATTAAATCTATAGATTGCTTTGAGTAGCATAGAAATGTTAACAATATTTGTTTTTTCAACCCATGAAAATGGAATATCTTTCTATTTCTTTGCATCACTTTCAATTTATTGCATCAGTGTTTTATAGTTTTCAGAGTACAGGTCTTTCATCTCTTTGGTTAAGTTTATTGCTATATATTTTACCATTTTTAGTGCAATTGTAAATGATATTGTTTTCTTAATTTCACGTCCTGGTGCTTCATTATTAGTGTAAAGGAATGCAATGAATTTCTGTGCATTGTTTTTGTATCTGTGACTTTACTGCATTCATTTATCAGTTCTAGTAATTTTTTGGTGGAGTCTTTATGGGATTTTCTATATATGGTATCATATTATTTGCAAGTGGTGAATTTTACTTCTTCCTTACCAATTTTGATGGCTTTTATATATTTTTTGTTGTGTAATTGCTGTGGTTAGGATTTCCAGCACTATGTTGAATAAGAAGAGTAGTGAGAGTGGACATCCTTGTTTTTTGTTTGTTTGTTTGGTTTGTTTTTTTGTTTTTTTTTCTTGACCTCACAGAAAAGCTCTCATTTTTTTCCCCATTGATGATGATGTTAGCTATGGTTTTTTCATATGTGTCCTTTATTATGTTGGCTTACTTAGCTGAGGATTTTTATCATAAAAGGATGTTGGACTTTGTAAAATGCTTTTTCTGCACCTACTGAAATGATCATAGAGCATTTACCCTTTCTCTTATAGATGTGACATATCATGTTGATTGGTTTGCCTATATTGAACCAGCCTAGCCTAGTGGAAATAAACCCCACTTGATTGTATGTGAATGGATTCAATTTGTTAATATTTTGTTGAGTATTTTTGCATCTATGTTCATCAGAGATATTGTCCTGCAGTTCTCTTTTTCTATGGTGTCCTTATTTGGTTTTGGTATCATGGTGATACCGGCCTTATAGAATGAATTTAGAAGTTTCCCTTACTCTTGCACTTTTCTGAATAGTTTAAGAATAATAGATATAAACTCTTCTTTAAATCCTTGGTAGAGGGGCGCCTGGGTGGCGCAGTCGGTTAAGCGTCCGACTTCAGCCAGGTCACGATCTCGCGGTCCGGGAGTTCGAGCCCCGCGTCGGGCTCTGGGCTGATGGCTCAGAGCCTGGAGCCTGTTTCCGATTCTGTGTCTCCCTCTCTCTCTGCCCCTCGCCCGTTCATGCTCTGTCTCTCTCTGTCCCAAAAATAAATAAACGTTGAAAAAAAATTTTTTTTAAAAATAAATCCTTGGTAGAATTCACCTGTGAAATCTGGTTTATTTTTTCCTTTTTGGGCAGGTAGTTTTTTTGATTGCTGATTCAATTTCGTGGCTGACAATTGGTATGTTCAAATTTTCTTTTTCCTCCTGCTTTTGTTTTGGTAGGTTATATGTTTGTAAGAACACTCCTAGTTTTTAAACAAGGAAAATGACAATGTACATCAATACAAGCAATTGTGTAAATATGTTCTAGCATATTTATTTGTGGTCTCTGGACATTGGCAACAACTCATCAACTTCTGAATAGAGAAATAAATTATGCTATATATATGCAATGTCATACTACTTCTCAATAAAATAAAAAGTAATGATACCTTAATGCAGGCAATAATTCAAAACTCTGAATAATTATACCAAGTGAAGAAGCAAGATCAAAAAAGAGTACATACTGTGTGATTCCATTCGTATAAAATTCTAAAAAATGAAAACCAATCTGTAGTGAAAAAAATCAACAAGTGGTTGCTTGTCAACAGTCAGAGGAAAGGCAGGATAGGATGTAAGGATCACAAAAGGACACAGGAAACTTTTGAAGGTAATTATTATGTTCAGTTACTTTTATTATAGTGAGGACTTTACAGGAATATAAAAATACAAAATTTGTCAAATTGAATACTTTTTGTATTCAGTTTACTATATCCAATTATACCTCAATAAAGCTATAAAATATTGGAAATAGATCAAAGTCTGTTACTTGTATCCACTAATTATCTATTGCTATGCAACAAATTACCAGAAACTTTCACTTCTTTGGTTAAGTTTATTGCTAGATATTTTACTGTTTTTGGTGCCATTGTAAATGGGATTTTTTTTTTAATTCCACTTTTTGCTGCTTCATTATTAGTGGATAGAAATGCAATGGATTTCTATACATTGATTTTATAAAATGATATTGAATATATCACAGTTTCTTTGGCTCCTTTGGTCAGGAGGACCTGGGTTCACTGCTTTAAAGTAACTCACAGACTTTAATCAAAGACTTGGCTGAGCAGTAGTCATCTCAAAGCTTGGCTAAAAAAATATACACTTCCCCCATTCTGTCGGTTGCCTTTTAGTTTTGCTGATTGTTTCCTTCACTGTGCAGAAGCTTTTTATTTTGATGAGGTCCCATGCACCCCACTGTTTATAGCAGCACTATCAACAATAACCAAAGTATGGAAAGAGCCCAAATGTCCATCGATGGATGAATGGATAAAGAAGATGTGGTGTATATATACAATGGAGTATCACTCAGCAATCAAAAAGAATGAAATCTTGTCACTTGCGACTACATGGATGGAACTAGAGGGTATCATGCTGAGCGAAATTAGAGAAAGACAAATATCATATGACTTCACTCATAAGAGGGCTTTAAGACACAGAACAGATGAACATAAGGGAAGGGAAGCAAAAATAATATAGAAACAGGGAGGGGGACAAAACAGAAGAGATTCATAAATATGGAGAACCAACTGAGGGTTAGGGGAAGGATTGTGGGAAGGGGAATGGGCTAAATGGGTAAGAGGCATTAGGGATCTATTCCTGAAATCATTGTTGCACTATATGCTAACCAATTTGGATGTAAATTAAAAAAAGAAAATTAAAAAAAAGAAAATATATAATCCCCACCCTCTACATCTCAGATGGTAGATGCTAGGATTCAGTGCATTGTGAACTGTTGGATGATGGCTTCAATTCTTTGCTGTCTGTTGGTGATAGGCTGCCCTACATTCCTTGTACTTGGGTTTCTCCATAGGGTATCTCAGAATATGGCAGCTTGTTTCATGGAAGCATGCAAGTGAGACGAATGAGAGAGTAACACACACACACACACACACACACACACACAGAATTTATGAAAGAATATGGGAATAAAATATATATTAATTCATTATATACTTAGTGCCTCACAAGTCATTTATATACACAGTACTCATTGTAAAGAACTATCTTGAGAAATTGTCCTTAAATAAGTATTTTGCTTCAACAGTATCATTATAAAACAATTTTATTTGCATATTATACCATTGATGTCATGGTTGATAATATTCATTTGGGCCCAGTTTTGATCAGTGTCAATCAGCTTACCATCTGTGTTTGGGAAGTGATGTATGTTGAGATTGAATATAAAAAAAAATACATGTGCTCTATCCTCAAGGAACTAATGATGTTGAAAAGCAAACCTACAAAACGTAAAAGAAAATTATAAAATAGACTTAATACATATAAATGATAAACTGAATGATACTGGCTCAAAGAACCTGAGGTTAGTTGTAAGAGGAAAAATATCATAAAGTTGAAGCACTTAGGGAAGATTTTATTTAGCTGTTGAGGCTTAAGCTGGGTCTTGAAAAATGGTGAGTGCATTTGTCATTCATTTGTGTACAAGTACACCACCTTTCTTCTTAATGTTTGGGGAATTTTTAATTGTATGTTTTCCGGCAAGAAGAAACATCCTAATTCCCAAAGCATAGATTATCTCCATGCCAACTGGCATGAAGTTCACTGGCAAATGACTGCGTCTATCAAATGCTCTTACCTAGAATTTTTCATATGCTCAAATTAGACAAAGATGGAGTAAATTCCTTAGTGGTGGTGGTGGTGTTGTCTAAGTCTAGTTTTCCAGTCTCCTGGTGACTCTGAACTACTCACCACTTCCTCTTTTGCTTAAGATAGTCAGCAGGTTTATATTGCTTGCATTCAAGGACTTGGTTGACACAGCCAAATGTCATAGAAGTTCAAAACCTGCAAAGTTTATTTCAGGTTAGGGAGGTAATGTGAATAAAGGGCTGTGACCTTATAAGATATTACTGGTATTTTAAAACACTTCAGTACTTTTCAGTATAATTAATAACCTAGATGTGTATGTCTGAACTGGTAAGCATATCTGCGACAAGAACAATGAAGTAAACAAAATGCTAATTAGACAACACCTGTCTCTAATAGAGATGCATGTGTATATTTTAGTCTTAAAATTTGAAAAAAGCTTTGTACAACTTCATGGAATTAAGGACTGGAAGAAAGTTATATTGTCAAAGCGTCCAATGATAACAGAAGAATTTCCACCTATTACACGGGCAGCCTTCTGGGCAGTAGCTTCTCTACTGGAAAATGGGAGTTATGATACAGAAAATATAAGCAAGAGGAATGATTTCACCATGATTTTGGAGTAAAGGGTAAAAGAGAGCAAATACAACTGGAAATTAAATTTAAGACACAGACCAATTTTCTCATTGTTCTTTTACCTTCTGCACAAGAGGAATGAATCTGCACAATATTTGAAGGTAGAGAAGGCGTTGACTTTCCAAAAGATGTCCTATGTCTAGGTAGCTACTAGCACTTTGGAGATGTAATTATTTGATTTCTAGACCTTGCTGAATGCTAGGTAGTTTACTCTAGAAAGACATGTTACTTGCTACTGCCTGATGGCATTAACAACTAAGATCTTAAATATTTAAAAAAATATACTTTTTAGTCATTAATCCAGTCTTTACAAATAACATTTTATTACTACAACCTGGAGCTAGATGGCTTCATGATGGACTATAAAACCAATAAAGCATTCAGTATAGTAGAATATGAAAGTTGAGGTAATACTATTTTAATAAACATTTCAGTCTATCTAAACCCATGTGCATGTTTAATTAATTTTACTTTTTCAGACTTTGCTGACCCAAAAGGGAAATTGCCGGAGGGACGTTCATTTTTCTGCTATTACTGACCAGTTGGCTTCTGCAATTTGTCAAATTCATTTCCAGAGTGAAGGCTGAAGTTTTAATGTGACTCTCTGAGCCTTCTGTTTCCGCTAGACCCATACGTACCAGAAGTGCAGAGTTAACAGTGCATTTCACTCTGACTTCATCATTTACTAGTAAACCTAAATAGCATTTTCAGAAGAGTACATAATAAATGCATTCAGACACTGCAGCTGTTTTTTGTCTGTTTTCCAAACACATAATGTGCTAATTTGGAAAAAAATCAACAACAGCTGCAAATGCATGTCAACAGCGAGGTCTTCAAGGGAAGGCCTTAATAGGTTTTGTTAATCAGTGGTGAACCAGGTGTGAATAAATAATTAACAGGCTTGATAACAGAGCCCTGGTGCCACCAGTGCTGTACCTAAAGTTCCGATAGCCTTTCCTTGAAGTTCAGCATTTACCAGCATATTTAAAGAGAAAAATACTTAACGGTAACCAAGTCAGTAAAGCTAAAGTAAGATTTCCTCTTAAAAAAAAAGAGAGAAAAAATTGAATATAGATCCCAAGAAAAAAGAAAACTTCACATAATTTTGAATGCATTTTAATCCTGTAAATAAAACTAGATGTGTCATAATCCATTTCATTGGCATATCATTTTTTTTAAAACAAAAAGCTATTGCCTGTTAGTCTAGAAATAATTAATCAAAATTAACCTCATATAGAACATGTCAAGATATTTACTAAGAGTCTGATTGTTACATTTCCTCTGTGAATAGGGGCATGCTATAATATAAAAGATACACAGTCTTAACAGCAAGTGTCATGAAATGCCTACCAGACCTTGGTGGATATTACCCTTAAATCCTGTGCTGTGTCAATAAACCCACATGTATTTTAAACACCTACTATGTAGGGGTATAGAGAAAAAGCATAAGACACATTAACTGATCTTATGGAGTATAAAATATAATTGACAAAATCTTTCTCTTTTTATATGACATTTATTGTCAAATTGGTTTCCATACAACACCCAGTGCTCATCCCAACAGGTGCCCTCCTCAATGCCCATCACCCACTTTCCCCTCCCTCCCACCCCCAGCCACCCTTAGTTTATTCTTAGTTGTTAAGAGTCTCTTATGCTTTGTCTCCCTCCCTAACTTTTTTTTTCTTTCACCTCCCCCATGGGTTTCTGTTAAGTTTCTCAGGATCCACATAAGAGTGAAAACATATGGTATCTTTCTCTGTACGACTTATTTCACTTAGCAGAACACTCTCCAGTTCCATCCACGTTACTAAGAAGGCCATATTTCATTCTTTTTCATTGCCAAGTAGTAGGCCATTGTGTATATGAACCACATTAATTGACAAAGTCTTAACTTTTTTGGATATTAATAAACCAATGTGACAAAAGACTCATCATTTCATAGAAGAATGGACTGTGCACTGGGTTAGAATACGCCGGTGGTGTTCAAAGAGTGGTCCCAGGTCCAGTAACAGCAGCATTGCCTAACAACCTGTTAAAAAGGCAAATTCTCAGGCTTTACCTCGAACCTACTAAATCAGAAATGTGGGGAGCGGGGACCAGGGATCTGTGGATTAAGAAGCCCATCCAGGTGATTTTGATGCTTGCTGAAATGTAAGGTCATGTGTCTGTTCTTGTCACTGACTCATACTACAAAGTAGCGTTACTTGCCAAGTGCATGGTTTAAGGCCCATATCTGGGGACAAAAACTGTTTAGTGTCCTATGAACTCTGTCAGCTAAACCACCAGCTACTGGTGTCATGTCACTGTTAGGCTTTCCGAGAAAGCAAGAAAGAAGTCACTTGCCGCTTAATTACTTTCTGTTGATATAAGAACAGGACTGTATGGAAGAAAGGTCACCTATGCAGTGTTCCCAAGGGAAGATTGTTTCCTCCTTTCCTAACTCATGGGTGTTGAGGAGGTTAGAGGTATTTTGCTGTCTAAAGTTAAAGGTAGGAGCCTCAATTCATGAGTCAAGTTACCATTTCCAAACCCTCACTTCTCTACCAATAGAGGGACTGATGTTGACCTATCGACTGATTTGCAATCAACAGAATGCCTTGCTGGTTTACCAAGACTTGAAGCCAGATGAAATGAATACATCACATAACGTTCAAGTTTGAGCCATCTTCTCCTTTCTCTCACACCCCAGTGGCATTTTTCTAGAATTTCACAGGAGTTGTTCACCCCATTCATTAATGAAAGGGGTGAAAAATTGGCAGTGGAAAATGAAGAAGGGAGGAAAGAGGCAAACAAAACCATCAAGGGAGGTTCAATGCCTGCCCAATAAAGGCTCCCACTCGCTCCACACTAACTTGTCTGTACTGAATGGGTTCTCTACAAATTAATACGTTGAAGTTCTAACCCCCAGTGTGATATTTGGAAATGGGGCCTCTGGGAAGGAATTAGTGTTAGGTGAGGTCATGAGAGAGTGGCCTCATAAGATTAGTGTCCTCATAAGAACGGATGCCAGACATCTGTTTTTTTTCCATGTGCATGCTACGATGAAGAGCCCTGTGAGCACACAGGGAGAAGGCAGCCATCTGCAAGAGAGCCCTCATCTGAACCCAACTGTGCTCCCACTCTGATCTTGAATTTCTAGTCTTCAGAAATGTGAGAAAATAGATTTCTGCTGTTTAAGCCACCCAATCTATGGTATTTTATTTTTGGGGCTTGAGGAGATTAACACATTAACTCATCTTTGTTCTGCATTTATAAGGATCCTCTTGGCTTTGGGGACAGAAGGTACTCCTATTTTCCTCCCGTCTCCAGGAACATTGCATTCTTTCAAAAGGCAAACTCTTTTCCCCTTTGGATCCTCATGTTCTATCTCAGGGGGTGAGGATGTGGTTGTGGGAAGAGTACATCTCAGTCAGACTTATGGAGAGGTGGCTGCTTGGTGGTTCTTTCAACTTATTCCCAGATGGGCAGCTTTGTCCCCTAGTTCAGTCCTTGATACTAAAGGACATCCCATTATATTCATGATCTGATGTTAGTTTGTGAATTTGGGTCAGTCAAACAACTGTTCTGTTTCTTCACTTTTAAATATAAGTTGTTTTAGTAAGTGAATGATAGCCTGTAGTAGACACTCAGTGAATCCCCTTTAATGAGCCTGAAATAAATGAATAGACAGAATTTGTTAAAAGATATACTTAGTCATTAAGGAAAAAAAAAAACAATGCGGTCAAATAAGGCTCTAATTCTCAGGGAAGTTGCCTTTAAATTAATGGATACGAACTAAATTTTGGAAGGCAGTAAAAACAAATAAACATGGTTTTATTACCTTTCTAATCTTTGGAAAATAAGGAGTATGGTCTCAAAATGGGAGAGCCAAAATTAGTCCTAGTCAAATTACAACCCCACATTTACTGAGAGGGCACCATGTGAGAGGCCAGGCACTAATCTCTAAAATAGACCTGTAATCCTGCCAACCACCCTGATGATAGGTACCATTAGTGTGAAGAGCTGAATTGCATCTCTGAAAAATTCACTGATGCAAGTCCTATTGGCAAATACGTCAGAATGTGACTTATTTGGAGATAGCATCTTGCAGAGAAAATCAAGTTAAAAGGAAGTCATTAGGGTGGACCCTAAGCCAATATAATCTGGGTCATGATAAACAAGTTAGATTTGGACAGGCAGGACCACAGAGAAGACACCATGCGAAGATGAAGGCAGTGATTCCCAGAAGCTAAGGAATGCCAAAGATTGCCAGCAACCCACCAGAAGCTACGGCTCATGCATGGAACATATCCTCACAGCTCTCAAAAGGAGACGACCCTGCCAGAGCCTTGATCTTGGACCCCCAGTATCCAGAACTGTTAAGACAATCCATTTTTGTTATCTAAGCCACCCAGTTTATGAAGCTTTGTTAATAAAGCCCAGAGAACTCATATAATGAATATCCCTATTTTGTAAATGATGAAACTGGGTCTAAAACTCATTAACAGATGGTGTGGCAGGCTTACTCCAAAATGGTCCCCACGATCCCTACCTCTTCATGTTAGCGAACACAAGAGAATGCTGTTATGATCCCTACTCCTTGAATGTGGGTGACAACTATAGTTTACTTCTAACCAGAACAAGGATGATGGCATTTCCATGATTGAGTATCTGTACTGGATTATATATATTACATGAGATTGAAACATCTGTCTTACTGAAGGACCCTCTGTCTTTTGCTAGCTTTGAAAAAACAAGAGGAAGACCCAAATAGGCCATGCCTAGACCATTGAATACAGAAACTGTGAGATAATAAATGTATGTTTTTTCAAGCTACTTTTTATCACTTTTGAGTTTGTGATAATTTTGCAGCACTAGTTACCTAATACAGGCAGTGTTGCCTCCTTAAAACTCTACTGTTGACAAAGAAAATTCCCATCCAAGTTTTTTTTGTATAAGGTATGGAAGGGAAATTATAGAGGTATTTTTTTTTTAAATCATCATTTTAGTGTAGAGAAAGAAGGTACCAGACTTAAGGACCATGGTAAAATAAGGATTCTGAATTTATAGTTATAAAACTTGATTTTAAGCGCCATCATTGCTGCTTGTGTTGACAGTGGGACTTTGGGCAAATTTCTTATCATTTTGTCTCCTTTACTATAAAACAGGATTAATATCATATGTGAAAGAACTTAGTACGAGGCATGGTATATAATAGAAATATTATAATAAAATAATATTGTCACTGAAACAAGGCAATATATATTATGTTATATATAAAATATTATGATATATATATATATAATTATGTTAAAGGATTTTTCTTTTCTACTTCTCTACTTCCTTTCACTCTGTTACCAAGCTATATAGGCTCTGAATGCTAGCAAGAAATTCCATATAACTTAAGGGGAAATGGGTCAATGGTCTTTGGGTGACTTGAGGTGGTGGTTAAACTCCCAACATTTACATAAGCTTTAAGGCGAAAGATATTTGGGGAATCAAACCAGAAGATGGGTCATGCAGATCCCTGTGAAGTTATATACAGATGAGCATGCTGATTTTCTTTGTAGTTCAAGAAATATTTATTGCAGTGGATTTTCAGAAGAACTATACAAGAACTTATTGTTAATTTGCAAGAAAGTGCAATCACTCAAGCAGTCACGAGGATTGGACTATTCTGTTTCTATCTCTTTCCCCCCTTAGTCTCCTCACAAACGTGGCCTGGGAGCAGAGAGCTCATAAACTCAGACCTTGAATACGCTGGACAATAACTGAGTTAAATGAATTAACAAATGACACAGGTATTGAGCCTTGTTTTAGTGACGTTACAAATTGCAGCACATTATCACATATCCTGTACAGCTCCATGGCATTATTTTGTGCTTCTCTAAATCTCTGGTCTGTATGATACCTGTTTACAGTTCAGTCTCAGCTACCACCATATATATAACAAAGTATATAAGTTTGTGTGTGTGTGTGTGTGTGTGTGTGTGTGTATCTTATCTATATATTTTTTTTTTTCAAAAGTAATACTTTCAATTTACTGGCCTGACTACCTCAGGGCTATACATTCTATGATGAGCTTGGTGTCATTTTAACTACATAGCAATTGTGAAATGAAACTGATAATTTTAGACTCAGGGTTGGTAGACAGTAGAGAAATCCTTGTGCCCGATCCTGAAAACTTAGGGAGTTAATTCCCCAGAAGGCTGAAACTATAAGGAGGTCCTTAGAAGACCTGAACTAGGAAGTGAGTAAAAGAGACCACCTGGAAAGAGCACCCAGCCTCAGTGAAGAAGATTACTCACTGCCAGCATTTCTTTATAGGAAGGAGTTAGGATTCTGGTGTGTGTGTGTGTGTGTGTGTGTGTGTGGGAGGGGGGGTAATAGGCAGGAGACTTGTTTTAAAGCTGCGTTGGCATAGTGATTTATGAGAATGAAAAGAATCACTTGTCTACACTAAAGAATGGTTGTTGGTAGGAAATGAAGACGCAATGTCTACAAAATCCTTTTCTTGTTAGCATCTTTTATAGGCTGTGTAACCTTTAGCAAATCTAAACTCTCTCATTTGTAAAATGAGGCTAATAATAGTATATAGCTTATAGGATTGTTGTAAATTAAAGCAATGTACATTAGGTGCTTAGCATGATACATGGTATATAGTAATTGATCCATAAATTGTGTTTTCAAAATATGTTATTGATCAAGAATCCAAAAAGTGGTAATTTACCAAATAAGCCACCACCACATGTGCACAGAACTGAACATAATACTTGGGAACTTATCATTGTTTCGTTCTGAAGAGTTTTATATTTTCTTATGGATAAAAGTGGTCTTGTATGCCCAGTTATGTATGAGAAATAATTGCTAGTAGCTGGCACATAAAGTTATACTTTATTTCAACATGAGGCATGTGCTTTGGAAGATGACAGGGATGTTTACATTTATTTTAACCTGTCTAGAGACATTCTATTTCTGATTTTGTTAGTAGAATCTGACTGCTTTGTTGGTTTCCCATCAAAATGAGGCAGATTTCAAGCTTCCATTTATTTTTTAAAGGTTCACGTACATATCTTCTTGTCTTTTTTATACATCTACAAGATCTAGTTTCGAACAGTGCACATGTGCATAATACTGGGCTAAAACCATCCATCACATGAGTGATACTTAGCAGATAAACAAAACACATTAACATTTAAACAAAAATGAGTTTTGCCTCATCACGTTACCTACTTCTGATATAAGAACAGTGAGAAAGAGGCACTGAACAAAAATACCTATCGGGAAATATGATTGAACCTGCAGTAAAGTTGGATTCCTGTAATGGGAAATGTTTTATAATGAGGTGTGACTGAATTAAACACCTGGTGGTTGCAATATCAAATTAAATCACCCCTTTTGAACTCAATTTCACTTATGAAGTAACTGTAGTTTTTTTTTTTTTTAAACACACAGTGAAAATAAACTCATCACCATAATGGTGTTAAAGCCGTCCTAAGGTAAGGGGAAGTTGGTTTCAAAAAGGCCTTTTCAAAAGGCCACATGATAATAATCATCTCTTCCTAATTAATAAGGCCACATTCCATCTTCATGCTTATTAATCTCCACAAATTAATTTTGGTAAACTGCTTCATAATATCTGTCCTTACTCACATATTTTCAAGAGTGAATTACCAGTTCGTATGATATTTGATTCCTTCTTCTATTCAGTCTCTTTTAATGGATAGGTGGCTTAGTCCATTTGAGCTGCTATAACAGAACGCCAAAGACTGGGTGGTTTATACACAACAGAAATTTATTTCTTATAGATCTAGAGGCTGGGAGGTCCAAGGTCAGAGCACTAGCAGATTTAGTGTCCAGTGGGTGAGAGCCTGCTTCCTGGTTCATAGATGGCCGTGTTCACCCTGTGTCTGCACATGGCAGAAGGGGCAAGGGAGCTATCTGGGGTCACTTTTATAAGACACTTAACCCCATTCATGAGGGTTTCACTCTCATGACCTAATCACCTCTGCTGTCTCCTTATACCATCGTATTGGGGTGTTAAGATATCAACGTATGAATTTAGAGGATGTGGCATAACATTCAGTTCATAATGGTAGATGATCAAGATTATAATAATCATAACAAGCAATACTATTATGAATAATTATAGCAAACATCTATTGAATACTTTCCTTATAGAAGGTATCATCCTAGATCTTAATATACATGAATTAAATTTCATAAGGAAGACCCTATATGTTGCTTACCTCTTCAAAGTTAATAAAAATTCCCGCTCCATAAACCTACCCTCAACCCCTCGACATAATCTAAAGTCATCTAGCTGCCACGAGTAACAGCATTCCCTGAGATGACTATGCTCTTTTCTGTCTCTGAGCTTTGGCCTTTGAGGAGAACTCTCTTTATTCTCTCACTTCAATTTCAATCATTTCTTAGAACTGGTTTTAGATATCACTCTCTTCAGGGAGACTTCTTTAATCCTCTAAAACTGTAATGCGAGCTTTTCCTTTGGACCCACGTAGTGGTTAATTCACCCCATCACAGCACTTACCAGGATGGAAACACTCTGGCGTAAGTTATGATCTTTGATAATAGTGACTATATCTATTTTATCATTTGTAGCAAAGTGCCAGGGCACAGTGGATAGCCAATACATATTTGCTTACACAATGAATTTTTGATTTATGACTATTGTAATCTCATTTGGGGTATTTTCCAAATAATTCCTGGGCTATGAAACACAACACAGATCAGAAAAGGAGTGAGTATAGTGGGACAGGGATATTCAGACAGTTACTAATGAACAATTTGCTTCTTGTGAAAATCATAGATAAGTTGAAGAAAGAATAAGGAAATAGATCCCAGAGCATCAGACAGTTAAATTCTAAGGGTATTGACTTTAAAATGTCCTTAGTCAGGGTTTTATTTTGCCCTTTAGTTATTGAGGGATTTTTAAGTCCATTTAAAAAGAATTGCCAAAAATATATTAGTATGAGTGGTTTAAAGCTGATGGTAAGGAAATCGGATGAACAAAAGCCAGAAACAAAGAACAAATTCAAAATAAAATAAAAATGCAAAATGATAATCTGAGTTGCATGGGCCTGTTGAATGAGCAGTCAAACTGCTTACATTTCTGCAAGATATATTTATCTGTTTTGTAAGAGTGAAGTTTTAATGTTAAAACTAACTATAAACTTCTTTGTTTTTAATGGCTTTTTGATGATTACTAATATCCCTTGTTTGAATGCTTTGAGGACTGATATTTAAATTGGAATCAAGTGGTGTTTAAATAGCAAACAAATTCTGTGAATATTTAATCTACAGCTTTCAGAAATCAAATATAGAAATAACCATATATATTTTTTAAATAAATATTGAATACAAATCAAAATGATGTGTGCTGTAAATGGCATGCATTATTTATAGAATCGATTACAATCAGAAGTATTACATATGCACGTATATCAATTATGTTAAATAGATTTCAGATATTTAATGACTAAAGACTTTCATAGCAGCCTCAGAACTAATTATAAAATGAACAAGTCATTATACATCTTTCTAGATGTTTCTGAAATATCTTTGAATATTTAGCATTGTTTTGAGCAAGATGGTATATATTAGTTTTATACATTTGACAGCAAATTAAATTTATTAATCAAATAGATTTGCATTCACTTTGGCACTAAATTATACCTAGGATGACTCAAGTATAGAATTGTATAAAGGAATTTCTTCAAGATGACTGAGACTTTGAGCCTCTGGTTCTGCTGAAATACTAATGCTTTGAACGTCTTAGCAGCTTTTGTTGTGTTCATATTTAATGACTGATACTGGGACTATGATAAATAATGATTAAAGCAAAGTAAAATTTGTTTTTTCCTAAGTATCAGGAAAAAAAAAGACACATTTAAATTTGAAATTGGTGCTTCTGTTTACCTTTAAATTATAAAGTGATTGTCTTTTTAAAAATTAGCATTGAAATGTAAGGTTTTTGTCATTTTTCCTCCTTTGTGTTCCTGTGATTGGTGTTAGGGGGTCATTATTGTGGGGGTTAAACACGTGGGCTTTGTTAACGATGTCCAACATATTGTATGTGCTCAAGAAGTATTCGTTGAATAGGTGGATATTCAAATATCTTCCTCCCTTGGGGCGCCTGGGTGGCGCAGTCGGTTAAGCGTCCGACTTCAGCCAGGTCACGATCTCTGGTCCGTGAGTTCGAGCCCCGCGTCAGGCTCTGGGCTGATGGCTCAGAGCCTGGAGCCTGTTTCCGATTCTGTGTCTCCCTCTCTCTCTGCCCCTCCCCCGTTCATGCTCTGTCTCTCTCTGTCCCAAAAATAAATAAACGTTGAAAAAAAAAATTAAAAAAAAAAAAAAACAAATATCTTCCTCCCACTTATCTTTGTAAAGCTGGGCAAATACCAGTTTCCTCTGGAAAATGAGGATAATGGTTGTGATGTTTAATGATCTATTATATTTGGAAAGCGCTTACATTTAAAAAATTTTTTTCTTGTTATCACTTCCCTGTGGTACCAGGCCCTTGTCTTAAATGCACCCTGAAAGCAGGGAGTTTCCTAATGGAGAAGAAACTCTGTATCATGGCACGGTTTGCATGTGGGAAAGCATCCTAGAAACAACTGGCTATAAACCATTCTTACATAAATGTGCCTCTCTTTGAAGGGCAAAGCACTCTTGACACTTCGTAGAATCAAGCATTTTCTGACTGCAAACTTCCTCTCCAAAGCTTACTGTGAGAAAGCCGCTCAAGGTATCCAGAGAACTGAGCCTCCACGGGAGCTCTGTGGATGGCATGGAGAGCCTAGCTAGTTGGTATATTTGAACAGAAAAAAATTATTTAAAATTGTGCCAAAAAGATTACAGTCATGCCAAAAGATATCCAACTGCCATGCCAAAATGTGTTGCTTAACCTGTGCAATGATGAGAAACATGTATTTGTTTTTAATGTTTATTTTGAGAAAGAGAGTACATGTGTGCAAGAGAGGGGTGGGCTGAGAGAGAGAGAGAGGGAGAGGGAGAATCCCAAGAAGGCTCCATGCTCAATCTGGAGCCTCACGTGGCACTGGATCTCATAACCCCAGGATGGTGACCTGAGCCAAAGAGTCTGATGATTAACCAACAGAGCCAACCCATATGGAGCCAACATTGTATTGTTAAACACAGAGATTTCTTAATCCTGTTGCTGAATATTATTTTCCTTCATGGAATAAGATAAAATCTATGGATGCTATGGCACATGGTAGCCAAAGGTCAGATTCAGGTAGTTTTGATAGTTCTCTTTTTTCAATATCATTTACATTAAATTTTTCATGGAAGCATGAGGAATAATATATTAAGGTAGTTAAAATATTTCTGTATTTAAGTTTCAGCAGTTCCATTTAAAAAAAAATTTTAGGGGCGCCTGGGTGGCGCAGTCGGTTAAGCGTCCGACTTCAGCCAGGTCACGATCTCGCGGTCCGTGAGTTCGAGCCCCACGTCAGGCTCTGGGCTGATGGCTCAGAGCCTGGAGCCTGTTTCCGATTCTGTGTCTCCCTCTCTCTCTGCCCCTCCCCCGTTCATGCTCTGTCTCTCTCTGTCCCAAAAATAAAATAAACGTTGAAAAAAAAATAAAAATAAAAAAAATTTTTAACATTTATTTATTTTTGAGACAGAGAGAGAGCACGAACAGGGGAGGGTCAGAGAAAGAGTGAGACACAGAATATGAAACAGGCTCCAGGCTCTGAGCTGTCAGCACAGAGCCCAACATGGGGCTCGAACCCATGGACTGGGGGATCATGACCTGAGCTGAAGTCGGACGCTTAACCGACTGAGCCACCCAGGCGCCCTTCAGTAGTTCCATTTTAAAACAACTAGAAATCTGTCATTTTTTTTCTGGAACTGCCAGCCTGTAGCATTTTTTTTTTTTCATTACAAGGCAGATCCTTATTCATATTGCTACTAAATGGGAGAGGTTCCTTGCACTCACTATATTTTTTCTTGAATTGCTCTATAAGCAAGTTCATTTTTTTCCAAAGTCGTGTAACTTCTCTGTTTTTATATAAATCTGTTATTTAAATAAAGTATACAAAATTTCTGTTAAGTATAGTGTCAGTCCCACAAAATATGCCCAACAGATTGATGCTTGAATTAGTATATAACCCTGATAAGACAACTAGTCTAGTGGTTAAAAATTTATTTGGATGATATGAACAGAATTTGTTTTCTTTGAAAGTTAACCCATCAATGTAGAAATAAACACAAAAATACTTGAATGAAAAGAACCCATCTGATTTTCTTGGCATTGCACGGATTCTGTGTGGTTTTGGAGGTCACTCCAAATTTTCTGATTCAGCTTTATCTTCACAAGTAATGGAGAAACTCACTTCTGGTGAGGTGAGAGTACCCACACGAGATTGAAGGCGTTCTTCAGAAATGTGGTTTCCCCTTAAGGTAAAGGCATGTCTTTCTTGTGTCTAAAGATGAGCTAACAATTACTGAGCTGACATTTATTGTGGCGATAATTTTACATACCTGATATTATCTACATCACAATTCATTTTTGAATCAATATCTTTGGCGATGGGGCTCACAAATCTCAGAGAGGAAATAACTTTTCCCAAAGTCACACTAGTGATGAGAGGTACAGTTAAGCACTGAGCCAAGGTGTGTGCAGTCCAAGCCTATTTGCATGAATGATAGTGCTGTATATCGTGTCTAATTCACTGCTGTTTCTTAAAATACATCAGATTCCCTTTTACCGACTCACTGCAGAATGCCTCTGATTAATGAAATTCTCCATATAGGTCTTACAAATGAATGTTTCACCACCACAAAATCTTTGGGTGAATAGGGTGTGGGGGTATTTTTTCTCTTTTTTTTTTGAGGAGAGGGAGAGTGGGGGAGGGGAGAGAAAGAGAGAGAGAGAAGGAAAGCGAGAACCCCAAGCAGGCTCTGTGCTGTCAGCACAGAATTTGACACAGGGCTCAATCCCATGAACCGTGAGATCATGACCTGAGCCGGAACCAAGAGGCTGATGCTTAACCTACGGAGCCACCCGGGTGCCCCTTTCTCTTCTTTTTGATACCCCAATAGCATAGCCAAAAAGAGGGTTAAGATGTCTTGGCTCAAATACCTCTTGTTTTAGCAGAGAGGTAGTATCTTAAAATTTAAGAAAAATTTTAAGTATTTATTAGATTTTTCCCCATATTTATGCTTCAATTTTCAAGCTTGTTTGTTTTGTTTTGTTTTGCTCTGTTTTGTTTTAAAGTCCTCAAGGTCTCCTAGCACCTTGTTTCTCTACACTAGGCCAAGGACCAGCATCAAGGGCATTTTATGAGAGCATTTTAGAAATGCAAACCATTAGGTCCCATCCAGACCCACTGAATCAGCACCTGCCTTTTATCAAGAGTCTCAGGTGATTCATAGGCCCATTAAAGTTTGAGACTCACTGCCCTAGCATGCCATCAGAATGTTTTAAATGGCCTTGAGAATGAGGGAGAAGATACAAGTGTTATAATCTCTCAAGGATCAACAACTCACTCTATTTCGATTTGCCTGTACTTCCAAATGGGAACAGAAGCGATTTCATAAATAATCAGCTGTCAGTCCCACACTGGTTCTCAGCCCCACTAATTCTTATTTCCCTACAGTTGAGGTCGCTTGATTTCTATCTGTAGGACTCCCTCACCTTGCCTCCTATTTCTCGGATCAACCCTTATCTAAGAAAGGAATGGCTTAACAAGTCCAATTTTGTATTCTGTGGCTGAATCTCAAATCACCCCCAAGTACTTTTGGCTCCTGCAGTTTATGTAAATTGGCTTCAGTCTTGTTCGCTGCTCCTCTGTCTTCTGGCTAATAGTAACTCATCTATGCAGCTTTTTTTCTCAAGAGCTGTAAGTCCTTTTCTTTTTTCTATCCCTTCTGGTGCCTGGTACCTGCTGACCTATGCTCTTGACAAGAATTAACCACTTGGATTTGCTGGTGACTCAGCCATTCTATTATCTGGCTTTGATATCCAATTCTGACAAACTACGCAGGCACTAATTTAGTGCCAAAACAGAATAACTGAAGAATAGGTAGTTATTATTATTCTGAATAACAGAATAATATATAGTTATTATTATAGTTATAGTTATTACTGATATCTTAAAAATGTAGAGATTAAAGCTGAACTTGCAAAAATTAAATGTCTGACTTTCTTAGAACTCTATATTCTGTCACTTTGTCATAATCAAGAGTTTGTTTTTCAAAACATCAGAACTTAGAAAAATGTGGTAACTGGGTATTTTAGACATTTTATTCTGAATCCACTAAGAGCAGAAGATATTATTAATTCATTATGTGAAATGGAAGTTTTGGCAAAAACAAAGTCTATGAAACTTTAGAAAACAAGTGATAAAGGTCATTCAGAAAATTATACACAAAAGATAAAAATTTAGGGTTAGGCCTGTTATTTGAATGTTTAGGAAATGAAATCAACCTTAAATCTTTGCTGCTGGCCTTTTTCCTGGCCCAGGGATATTACTATTTTCAGAACATTGTTTTTCATGTATATATCTATCTCAAACTGTCTACAATGAAGAGAGAGCACCAGAGTTTTCTAGAAACCTACTTCTGTGCCTGACTTTTCTTTTACCCTTTGCTTTCGGACTACCTAAATGCTGCCTGAGGTCTAACGTTTTAGAACAAAATACATTCATTTCTCTCTGTCATGTTACATTTAATTACTTCTATTGCCAGTATGCCCTCTAGGATTCACAACATCCTCTCCTTTTCCAAAACACACACACACACACACACGCACACAGTCCCTCCACTTTGATTCTCACAATACTACATTACCATCATCATCTTCTCATTGGCTTCTCGGTGTCCGTCTATTCTGTCTCCAAATAGTTCTGAGTATGGCTTTCAGATCACCTAGAATTCTTCCTGCTCTAATCATGCCTGTTTCTTTAGTGAACTTATCAACTTCCACAAAACAGAAAATCAGTTCAAACTTCTCCACCCTATCAACAACAACAACAAACAAAGAAAAAACATGCAGAATGGAAGATGTTATGTATGTATGCATGTGGGTATGTATGTATGTACATTTATGGGTCTGTCAGTATATATCTGTACACATGAATAGCAAAGTACTATTAGTACACAGATCAATGCATTTTCATAAACTGAACATAATCAGGTAACCAGTTCCCAGATCAAAACAAGAGAACATTCTTGCACACTCCTTAAAACCACTTTGTATGAAGGCTAAAACTGGATTCAGAATTTCCCTTTTTACTGTGCTCAACACCCCTATCAGTCATGAGGGTGGATTATAAGATTGCATTTTTTTCATTTTAATGCCACATCTCCATGAGGCCATTGCAGCTCTACTAAACCTTACATTTATTCATTATCTGAAATGGTTTTTTTTTTTTTTCCCATGGAGAGGAATGAATTATGGAGAATTTCACGTAACTGAGAGCTGACATGGTTTATATTCTTTTAACCATCTTTCTCTGTATTCTACCCAACCCATATATTTCCTTAGAGTTGGCTCAATTTTCTAGTTTACAGCTACAGACATTATCACCCTCAACACAGTGCTTATTGACTGCATGCCTACTATGTATTAAATGCTGTGTATAGCACTGTAAATCAAACAGTACAAACAGAAGATATGGATTTGACCCATAGAGTATAAAATCACATTGGAAGATATTACAGGGTTTTTGCTTAAGGCTACTTTTCCCTATTTGTCTGAACTGTGTTTTCAAAATTGCATGTAGGGCTTGTACCAAGGTTTTTGACCCACCCTTGAAGTTTCTCTCTTTTTTTTTAACAGAATTTTAAGGTAGCCAGAACATATTTATTATGTCTTCAATTTTTTATGTGTCATATCTAAAACATTTTGCCTCATCCCAATACACAAAGATTTTCTCATATTTTCTAAAAGTTTTATAGGTTAGGATTTACATTTAGATCTATGACCATTCTGAGTTAATTTTTGTATGTGAGATTTGAATATGAATATGATATAGGAATCAAAATTCTGATTTTACTTGATTTGCATATGGATATCCAATTGTTCTCTACAAATTTGTACAAAAAATGATCATTTTCCACTAAATTGCCTTCTGCTGTTTTGACAAAAATCAGTTGTCCATATACATGTGGGTCTGCTTCTAACTGTATTGTTTTTTTTTCCCCATCTTTCTAACTTTATGCCCAACCACAACTTCTTGAGTACTGTAGTTTTATAATAAGCATTGCAATCACATAATGTTAATCCTTTAAATGTTTCTTCTTTTTTAGTATTTTAGCTATTGTAAGTTCTTTGCATTTCCACATGCATATTAGAATCAGTTTGTCAGTTTCTACAAAAAATCCTGCAGTGATTTTCATTGGCATAACATGGGATCTATAGATCACTGGCGAAAATTGATATCTTAACACTATTAAATCTTTTGAACTATATTATTTCTTTTATTTGGGTTTTTAGTTGATCTCCACAACTTTTTCTCCTTTTCAGCTTAACAGCTTTCCACATCATTAGTCAGATTTAGGTCTACATATCTCATAGTTTTTGACACTAATGTAAATGGTGTGTTTTTTTAATCAAATAATATAACTTTGTCATAGTTATTTAAGTGTTGGCTTTAGGATTTTTAGTATATGTATCTTTAACCCATCACAGTCTAATAAGTGATATTATGCTGCTTCTCAGATAATACATGAAACTTAGAAAAGTATACTTCCATTTCTATCTCTTCCAAGAGTCATCTTCCCTTCCCCCACTTCAACCAAAAAAAACAACAAAACAAAACAAAACCCTGGTCTCTCCAGTACTTTGTCTCGTGAGCTCTAGCTGCCTTGGTCTTTTTGGAATCCAACTCTGTCTTCTCATTTCAATACCACAAGGCTCCACCTGGCTTTCCCTCCTTCCATTCTTTTAAGGAAATGTCTTGGTAATCATGGGGCTTAACCTCATTGGTTTTCCGAAGCAGGCTCAGGGACAGGCCCCCCAAGATGGCTACACCTTAATCTCCAGAACCTGTGTTACCTGATGTAGCAAAAGGGACTTTGCAGGTTTAAGTAATCTAAGAGTCAGTCTTGCAATGGGGAGAGCAACCTACTTTATCCAGGAGAAACCAATGTAATCACAGTACTCTGTATAAAAGGAATTGAAAGAAGCTTCAGGGTCAGAGGAGAAGGTGATGAAATATTGGACGCAGAACGGGAGTGAAACGTTTTGAAGATAAAGTCAGAGGACACAACCACGGAATGCTGGTGATCACTAGAAGCTGAAAAAGGCAATGAAATTGATTTTCCATTCAGCCTCCATAAGGAATCAGCCCTGCTGGCACCTTCATTTTAGTATGGTGAAATTCATTTTGGACTTCTGATCTCCAAAACTGTAAGAGAACACATTTTTATTATTTTAAGTCCCTAAGTTTGTGGTAATTTATTACAGCACTTATAGGAAGCTACTACATTTCACATCTTTCAAGGATCACGGTCTTTTGATGGCTGATGTCCCAGTGCCTCAAACACCATAGTTGTGGGTACTGTTTTTGCTTTTGGCTAATCCAGGTTGGAGGGTAAATGTTCTGTTACTCTATCTGAACTGGAAGTGGAAATCCAAATGTGTCTCGTAATTTCCAGGGAAGAAAGCAAGAGCGATTCCTTAATTCATTGAAGAACCATGCACGGAATTTCTTGTTTTAGGGATAAAAGTTACTTTACTATTCTGAAGTGTATGAATTTTATGCTGTTGATGAATTGATTGTAGGGAAGGTGAGTAGCATAAGGATGATATCTTCATCTAATAAAAAAAAAAGAAAGAGACAAGTTCACCCTGCTGTTTAGTGGAAATAGCATTCTGTGGTGGAAAGACAAAGATCTTTGGAGTTAGACCTCACTTGTTTCCTGATTTTACTTTTCTGTGATTGAGGCAAGACGTGAACTACTCTGAGGCTTGCTTTCTGCCATTTATGAAACAGGGGTAATGTTCAGTGATTGTTACAAATCATGAATGGAAAGGGACTAGCCTAGTGCTTGGCACATAGTAAGAGTTTAATATAATGCAAATTTACTGATTCATGATTTCATCTAATAAGAAAGTGAAGCATTAGATAACAGAAGAATTCTGGGAGCTGGCTACCAGCTGCTCTTAAAAAGTGAGCAGGGAAGGGAAAGGGATAATTAGATGCACTGGGACTCTTGCAAGGGGCTCTTGAAGGAAAGCTGCAATGCTAAGGAAGCAATTGTAGATTTCTATATGGTAAGTGATATTCTGTAGTTAAAGTTGAGACTTGAGCTCCTCCTAAGTGTTTTTCAAATTGGAACGACCCTTTAGTTTCAAGGCTGGTCTAGAATTGAGCCAAAACTGAGAGCCAAAAGTCTTTTGTTCCAAAGAAAATACTTAGAATGATTTGGTTAATTAACTTCAAAGTAAATCCAAAACGGTTTGGCCTCATCTAGCCCCTGATGGAGCTGCCTTGTCCCTAGTGAGTTCTGGGCCTCACATAAAAGGAAAGCAGTGCGTACTGAGCTGAACGCCCAGCACTGATAATTTTAGCTCTTGAGCCACAGAACTTCACAAACCCTACACCTTTCATCATGGGTTTCCTTCTCCCATCCTCTGACCTCGGCTCTGCCCATCTGCCACTGAGCCTTTGCTTTTTATCTTCTGCTTGCCTCTGTCGTTCTACACATGTTGATCCCCGTTGGTAACTTTCTGCCTAGGTCTGTCCAGGGATTTCTCCTGTCCTTTAGAAGTTTCCTGAGATCAAAGGAGGAACTCACATAGAGGTTATCTTACAAAATTAGATAAAATTGAAATTTCATGTCCTATAACTTTCCTAGGATCTAAAAATGATATCTTGTACTGACTTAGAGATAAGCTATCTGGTTTGAATCCTTACCCATTGGTTTTTAGCTGTGTAACTTTGGGAAAGTTGCTTAATTTTTCTTAGCATTTGCTCTCTTATATGTAAAACAGAGAATTATGGTAGCTCCTTCATCAGATACCTGTAAGGATTAAATGGCTAATATATGTAAAAGCACTTACAACTGTGTCTGGTGCATAAAAGTGCTAGACAAATTTATAATTATTAGTATTGCAAAATGTATGCAAATATATTTTGATAGTTAACAACTACCTCCTGCATTTATTAGAGTGCAAATTTACATTTAAAATATTAGAACACAAAACTAAAAAAAAATACTGAATTTTAGGGTTCTTTTCTCTTATGAAAGCCTAG
The DNA here is from genome assembly GCF_022079265.1 of Lynx rufus. Classification (NCBI taxonomy): domain Eukaryota; kingdom Metazoa; phylum Chordata; class Mammalia; order Carnivora; family Felidae; genus Lynx; species Lynx rufus. The sequence goes on along the minus strand of NW_025814845.1, from coordinate 21,955,580 downwards.
ATGTTTTACCCATATAAAAATCCTTTTGCTGCCATTATCAGAGACATCGGAATTGTGGACCTAGTGGGCATCCTGACAGAACTGTGGTTGTAAATGCAATGTCCTAGAATACACATAGGTATAGGATCAGGCGATTCATAACTTTTGAAACACTGGTTTATGTTATTTAGTCCGTTAAGATAGAAGTAAATTCCCATAGGAATAGGCTATATGAAAATTATATGTGCTCATTTGTAAATGAAGAGTCCAGAAAAGAACTGTTCAAAATGTAATATGCCTGCAAATCATGTAGGGCGCTTGTGAAACAGCAGATTCCGAATCAAAAAAATCTTGAGCGAGTCCTGAACTTCTGCAATTGGAGCAGGCTCCGCGGCTGTGTGCCGTGCTGCTGGTTCTCAAACCACAGGAGTAGCAAGATCATCAGATGTAGGGATTCAGAGGAGTGAGTGGCTAATAAGTGAACCTCATTAGCTAATCTGAAGTCCACTGTCGGTCGCCAGGTACATCTCTTACACACAACTGAGATGAACATATTCTGTGCTTGAGAAGTTCTTTATAAATTACATTAGTCAAATATGTCCCTTGGATGTCCTGTGTCTCCTAATGTTGATTTCATCCCATTGATCATTTCATCTATGTGGCATATTCTATGTTGGAACCAGCTTACCAAATATATACCCATTAGAAATTACAGATAAAGTTGGCAATCTTCTGTTGATTTTTTTTTGTACGATCCTAACATGAAACTGAGATAAAACAGAAAATTTGATAATTTCGGAAATCATTAAAATAACTGCACATTAGGGGCACCTGGGTGGCTCAGTCGGTTAAGCCTCCGAGGTCCGCTCTGGTCATGATCTCACAGCTCGTGGGTTCAAGCCCCACGTCAGGCTCTGTGCTGACAGCTCAGAACCTGGAGCCTGCTTCGGATTCTGTGTCTCCCTCTCTCTCTCTGCCCCTCTCCGCTTGTACTCTGCCTCGCGTGCTCTCTTTCTCAAAAGTAAATAAAACATTAAAAAAATTAAAAATAATTGTGCATTAAATACCCATGTTTATGTCCTCTCTTCCTACACCCCCCAATAATTGTAATCAACAGATCAGATCTGTGGACATAGGTGGTAATATGTTCATACATATGTTCTCTAGAAAACAACCAAAACAAACAAAATGGCCTGAGGAGATATCTGAACCTTCCAAAATCTCTGAAAATTTAATAACTATAATTAGAGTATATCAATAACATTGGAATTTATGTATTTTAAGAGAAAAGATTTTGAGGAATAATACTTTTCCAATTAAGGTTTATTTTTAATTGAAAAAATATGAATGTATCAAAATAGTCCATAGAAGAGAATCAAATGTTCCTTAGCAGTAAAATTCTAAACATAATTACTTTTGAAAAATTCACTTCTCATCTTTTTAATGAATAATTTATTTACCTCATATGGGCAAGCATTCTATTTCCAAGAGATCTTGTTTTTATCCAGCTCACATCAGTGTTGGGTCTGTTTATCCACTTTTCATCAGAGTCTCTGTTCCGCTTAAAGTTAGGTTTATGATATTCTGTCCTAATGAAACACTGCCTAAGGTTTGCAATGCCACGCACTAATAGAAATTTATTTTCAATAAAGGATTTAAACTAAAATAAAACGATGGGTTTGTTTCTTCAAAAAAATACTTTGTGTTTTATGGAATTTAACTTCCTTGACTGTTAATTCTAATTACTAGAGAATTTTACATTTTGGTCCAACTACCTTTATATACTGTTCTCTCTTGCGGTGTTTATGCCAAGTTTGAATGTTACCATGGAAATCATTGTGCTACTGCAAATTTTACATTCTAATTTTGATGTAATATTAAGATGATTATGGATTATAGTTCAAAATTTAAAAGATTTAGTAATAAGATGACAAGGAATAAAATTTTAAACACTCAAAGGTTAACAGATTTATGTTACAGGGTGAACATTTCCAAGGTTCTTTTCTCTGTTATGAATATATTCATTAGAAGGAATAATATAGTTTAATAACCTTTAAATACATGAAGTCATCATTTTATTACCAATTAAGCTCAAAAATGATTTCTTCAATGGGAGGATATTGGGTTTACTATCTTTATAAATGGAATCAATTAGGTCAAATAAGTATAAAGTCACTTGCCATCTTATAAGATTTATAAAATCCATATTCTTGATTGTATCAAACTGGTGACTTTCCAGATACCTCTAATTCATTTAATGTGAATTCATTTAGCTTCTAACAAGTGCCTGAAGGATGCAAGTTGCTGCAATAGATGTAATTTGTCTGTATTTTAATTATCCGAAGGACAGTGATCTGGTTACACTGATACAGAGTAGGAGTTGCCCATTGCTCAGCTTAATTTCAGGAATTCATTAAAATGACCTATTTGGGCTTCAAAAAGAAAGACCCTCTCAATATCAGAAGAGCAGAAACCCCAGTAAGCTAGTCAAATGCTAGCTCTTGGGTAATAGTTTGTTTTCCCATATGTTATTTTCAAACTAAGGAGGGGATCTTTAAATAACTCTTCATCGAACTATCATTTTGACTTCATCATTTCACTCAGCTCTCTACTAAATCATCACATCTTGAGACAGCCTGACCTGAGCACCATGTAAAACAGCAGTTCCTAACCCCTGGTGAGTACATAACTAGTTTCTTCATAGCTCTGATTAACATTTAGGATTGTATATCTTTTTTTTTTTCTTAATGCTCTAACATAGTTTCAATATTCTAATATACCCGCTAGAATACAACTTTCATGAGGGAAGAGGCCTTGTCTATTTTATTCATTGCAAACCTGACATGTGGAAGCAATATCTGGCAAATAATAGATGCTCAATATGTTTGCTTGAGTAAATAAATATATTATTGTCAGCCTTGTTCTGCAGTGAAGTATGCAGCTTACATATTTGACACCAATTTGAGTTATGGGGAATATCAGAATTATTTCTTTAAGTTTATTTATTTTGAGAAAGACATCATGAGCAGAGGAGGGGCAGAGAGACAGAGAGAGAGAGAGAATCCCAAACAGACCCTGTGCCATCAGCGTGGAGCCCGACACTAGGCTCGATCCCGTGAACCATGAGATCGTGACCTAAGCCGAAATCAACAGTCAGATGCTAAACTGACTGAGCCACCCAGGTGCCCCCACAATTTTTCTTTTTTTAAAAGAAGACAAAGTAGGGAAGAGGCCAGTGAATTTCATGAACTAGAACATGGATTCACCTTCAAAGATCTGTTCTTAATTCTTTTTCTTAATTTCTAATTTTTTCTTGCTTTGCTTGTTTTCTCCCAGACTAGTCTTCTGTTTGCCATTCAAAATGGATTGATAGGGGCGCCTGGGTGGCGCAGTCGGTTAAGCGTCCGACTTCAGCCAGGTCACGATCTCGCGGTCCGTGAGTTCGAGCCCCGCGTCAGGCTCTGGGCTGATGGCTCAGAGCCTGGAGCCTGTTTCCGATTCTGTGTCTCCCTCTCTCTCTGCCCCTCCCCCGTTCATGCTCTGTCTCTCTCTGTCCCAAAAAATAAAATAAAAACGTTGGAAAAAAAATTCAAAATGGATTGATAAAGAGTGAAATGGATACAACCAAAATAAATGAATCTTTATTGTGTAACTGCTAAGGTTTCACAAAGGGTTAACAACAAGAAATGAAAGAAACCGATAAAAGAACATAACCGAGGTCGTTCTAGGTACATTTAATTCTCACTTCTTTACCCAATATGTAACATTTGGGAAACAAATTTAGTAGGCCATCTTGGTGTTTATATTGAAATCATCGTTTCCAGGAAAAAAAAAAAAGTTGAACTTTTCAGAGTGCTGTGGGTTTTTTTTTTAATTAAAAATACTTAGTTTTAAAATAGTTAATATTTCTCGAGTTCCTTACTATAGGGGTCATTGGCATCTAAATGAAAGTTTGTAGACATTCCATTAGGACAAAGGGTAAATTGTTTAAAAAAAAGGCAAATTTAAGTAGAGAACTATCTTCCTGGATTTGTTTTCCTCTATTTATGTTTCTGTCCATATATTGCGTCATTGCTCATATGCCTCTGGGCTCTGTTCGAAATGATCAAGACAATATTAGCAATTGATCTTCCACATCTAACTCAGGATAAAAGCCAAACTAAATCAATAACTTTACCATTGTACAACACTTTGCTGTAATTTACTTCTGGGGTAATTTACTGTGTATGTGCATGAATGAGTGAGAATTTTTCCCCCTGAGTGTCTTCAACTCAGCCTTAAGGCACAGTAACGAAAATGTCATTTTACTCACTCTCATATTTTACCTGCCCTGGACAGCTATAATTTTGGATCTACTAAATGCAATTAATTTCTACACCTTTTCAAAGAAGAGAATGTGGTCCACAGGTGTCATTTGTATTCTTACACTAACTCATAAACTTAGGGCTTTGTATTAGATTTATAGAAAACTCAGCATGAGAAAATCACTTTACAATCAGCGGGAGACTCCCAGGGGGTAGATTATTCCCTGGGAATAAATGTGTGACTGTGTGAAAGAGATGGAATCAGGGCTGGAAATTCACTTGTCCATTTCACTATAGCTTGGCTAAATGACTAAGCTGTGTGGTGAGAATATGAAAAGAAGGTTCCATTAAGAGAATCTCTGGGGGTTTCAAAATTATTCTTGTGGTTACAAGATGGGCTCCTCTCTGCGCTTTCTGACCGAAATTGGCTATTTGGGGACAAGTCTTAAGTTTGCTTGGTCATTCAGGTAATAGTAATGAGGCCTGATCTCCACCAAACAAACAAAAGAAAAATAGAAACTCCCAAACTCTAACTTACTTCCTAGAAGTTAGTTAGTTAGTGGGCAGACCCAAATTCTGAGACTGCACAGAAACCTGAGTGTTATTTGTAAATGGGGCAGGAGATAGTAAGCAATGATACTGATTCTGATACTGATTCTGCCTCTGGCTAATTAAGTTACATTAAACAAGTCATTTAACTTTCCAGGGCTTCCAGGGTTTCCCCAGGAGTAAAATGGAAAAGTTGATTCCTGTCTCAAAGCATTGTTAAAGCAATAAAATGATGTTTTGGATACAGAAGTGCTTAGACTACGACAGTGCTTTGCAAATAAATGTGTTTATGAAGATATAGGTTTGTAAACACCTGTTTACATCAGATGTATACATACATTCTGCATTATTATCCAGTTTATTAAGTAATTTTGAAAAAGTTAAGACTTGAATAAATACTTGTGGAGGGATAGCTCAGAATTTCTGTAAACTTATCCAAGTCAATTTGGGCATTTGTAATTCATTAGTAGTTTTTGGTGGATAAATCCCCCATAGTTACAAATGGGTGGATGTTTAGATTCTTCTTCCACAAACTTACTACCAAGTAGAAAGGGAGGCAAATCTCAAATTCATTCTACTTCATGCAACAAAGAAATGGTTAGCTAGAACACACCCAGTTTTACAAAAGCCTCAGCTCTCCAACCTTCTAGGCATTTTAGATAGTATCTTTCTTTAAAGCCTCATAAAGACACGTGCAACAGTATTCTAGCTAAATTTCATGAATGAATGAATGAATGAATGAATGAAGTGGGTGATAAAATCTGTAACTTTCTGGACAGAGTTTCTGTCAGACCGCTAAACTTTGCTATTTTAAATGTTTATTTTTGAGAGAAAGAGCACACGAGCAGGGGAGTAGGAGAGAGAGAGGAAGACACAGAACCTAAAGCAGGCTATGGGCTCTGAGTTGTCAGAACCCAGAACAGTTTGTGGGCTTGAACCCACAGTGAGATCATGACCTGTCGAAGTTGGATGCTTAACCGACTGAGCCCCCCAGGAGCCCCTTGCACGCTATCTTAAAGTCTAGCCTATGTAACATGGTTTTTTTATACCATTTTTTGTGCAAGTAAGGAGGACTCTATACAATATTTCTGCTATTTCACATGTCTTCTACACATTCTATCGATGAATATTCTAATACCTATTATGTCAAGTGACAAAGTCTCAGTAGGCAGTTTGATCAGTGATAAAGGTAACTGAAGCAATAGTCATCTCTGAATGTGAGTTTGGGATTTGAATTTTTCAAATCGGAATGAACCATCTCTGAAGAGCTCTCCCTGCCTGAGATTCTTCAGATTACTAACGACCAACTGAGGGTCGATGAAAACGCATTTACACATATTTGTCACTTTGCCTGTGTTGAAAGATTTTAAAGCAAATTGCTGGCAGTATATGAGCTCTGTGTGCAGGTTTATTGGTATATTTCTCTATATCTCAGTCCTAATCGGTATGGGTCAGTTGGTCAATTCTATCTACTGTCATTTCTTCTTTAACAGCTGTTTTGAAAATGTGAATGTGTTCCAACATGGTGGATATATTAAGGAACAGTTTGGGTGAAACATGAATTTCATATTTACTTATGGGCAATTTGGTCCTTTAGAAATACTAAATGATGCAGGATACCGTCCCCAGATGAACTGAGCCTCGTGGGAAATGCAAACCACATATATTCATGTGCCTCAACATCTATTTGTTACTCTAGTTCACAGTGTGTGTGACGATCCACACCCATTCGCGTGTGGTGTTACAACTCCCCCCTGACCTCAGATAACCCTCCTAATTTCTTCTACCACTGCATAATCAGTGGTGGACTCTCTCCAAATAAAATATTTTGTGGTATTTTAGCATTTATGTAATTCTTAATGTGTAACATTTTACCTTTTTTTGGTTATTTTGTTTGTTGGATTTTAAATGTATCACTGATGACATCTTGAGTGCTGTGCCATAACCAAATTTTCCCAATAAGCTCCATGGTTGATTTGTTTTTTTTTAGGGCTGGATTTTATATAGCCAGGCAATTTCTAGGAATACATATTAGGCTTTATTGCAGAACTGACTATATTTACAGTCAAGTTTCCTACATAGTATTTTCAGATGTCTCCTGTACTGGCAAGAAGTACAAACAGTTCAGAAGCTACGTGTATAGAATCTACCCAATTCTATAGCTACTTTTTTGCTGCTGTTGTTTTTGGTAAGGTGTAGTAGTCTATGACCTAGGCATATTTAGGTAAAAGTGTGATTCTAGATAAGCCATGGGGCTATTTGGAAAAGCAAACTCATATTGTAGTTTGTTTGTTTTTCCATCATTTAAGTTGGAATTTGCTCTGATTGTTAGGTTTAGTTTTCTCCAGTCCTCCTATCACAGAGTCTTACATGTAATAAATTCTTAATACTCAATGAGTGAACATGAGAATGAATGAACTGTAAATAGCCTCAAAAGAATAGCTGGGGGACAACAACAACAACAAAAGGAACTACTGGATATTTCCCCCTAAATAAACCATGGACAGAGCCAGAATCGTCTGATAGGTAATGGTGACACTTGCCAGACTGGAACTGATGTCAATTTGCCAAAGTCATGGCCAGTCCACACAGACACCAGCTATTCCTTTGTTAAAAACAGAGTGTAGGATCGTCTTTTCAGTCTCCCTAAAAGACCACTGTGTTGTTCAATTGATACAGTAATAATTGTGTCATTATTTAAACTGAAGGAAAAGATTTGAAAATAATTTTCTGTCTTGTGTATATAGTTACAGAACCAGAAAAATATAACAATGTTAAAAAATATAGTCTGAATTAATGTTGAATCAAATGTATAGAACCAGTGCGATTTACTATGTAAGAAGCTTCATTGTCAATATAGTCAATTCTGCAATAAAGACTCCTACGTATTCCTAGAAATTGCCTGGCTCCATAAAGTGCAGCCCAGTGCGAATTTACCAAATATTAACTCCATGAATCCTGTTAACTCCTATGCTCAATAATAGCATCCCAGATAGTAGTCCACATCCACTGGTTCTCAGTATGATTGGGTACTAGTAGTAATAATAGGCAGGGAATTTAAAGTATTTTCTGGTCAATCTGTTGTGCTGTTTCAATGACCTTCTTTGGACTATATGGGTCATTGACTGAAAGCTTTATGTTGTAACCATAGAGCTTTTGGTCGTTCAAAATGAAGTTTGTAGGTATACTATTTCTAGGTAAAGCAGGATCCCATTAAATGGGATCCACACAATTGGAAAGCTTTGTCAGAATTTTCTTCCATGTATGTATGCACCTTAATTATTTCTGTTTAATTAGATGAACCTGAGATTCTGTAAAATCCTAAATTACCTATTGAAATATTAGCATGTATTTGGAGTAATCAGTATATTCATATTCTTCTGAATGAAAATAATTTGAAAAGGTGTGATACATGGATTATTCATATCCAGGCTGAAAGAAATCATCCAGTGAAGCAGAACACTTTGGAATGGAAACATGCACAGTTTTGGGTCATTCAGACTGCAGTGAAAATATAGCGTTTGCCACCAATTACCTATAATCTCTGCCTTTTTAAAAAAATTTTTTTTCAACGTTTATTTATTTTTGGGACAGAGAGAGACAGAGCATGAACGGGGGAGGGGCAGAGAGAGAGGGAGACACAGAATCGGAAACAGGCTCCAGGCTCTGAGCCATCAGCCCAGAGCCCGACGCGGGGCTCGAACTCACGGACCGTGAGATCGTGACCTGAGCTGAAGTGGGACGCTTAACCGACTGCGCCACCCAGGCGCCCCTGTGCCTTTTTTATTTAACTGTAATAAGTCTCAGGATATTCACCTATAAAATGGATATATTTTGCCTACCTTATAGTAGTTGTAATATTATCTCAATAATTTTTTATATTACATATCTGGCATATGCATTCTATGTACAAAAATATTGGTGGTCAATCTTCTCTTTAATTGTGATTCTAGTCTTAAATGATATTTTGTGACCATTCAATAACTCATGTCGATTTATGGGCTACACTTGATTTCTAAAAGTATTTTGTTAGGTTATTGAAAGAACTGATACTATAAATACTTATAGCGCTAATAGGATAAGAATTTTCCAAAACTGAATCAAACCAATGAAAGCCCTTCAAGACTATGGCACCCTTCAAGCTTTGTCCAAACTTAATTTTCCTTTGGATAAAAATGGCTAGGTTTCCAATAAATCATTCAAATAACTATTCACTCTAAGATACAAGATAACTATCTGTGCTAATGCAGACAGATTTTGTTTTGAGTGACTATCATAGTGTGAAGTTCACATTTTTGGTGATTAAGCTTTAAAAGAAAAGCCTGTCATATTTCTGGATAGAGAAACTAAGGGAAGGAGCCTCACGCATAGGCCACAGAGGAAATCCCAGAATAGAGAGGACCAGAGAGAATAGTTGCATCAAAGTTAATCTGTAGGCTCTGCTATTGTGTCTACCTGACTTATTACCAGTATCATGTATGGTAGACAGGACATTCTAAACTGAGATCCAAATGGTTACACCTTTTGAACATGACATTTTTTTTTTACTTTGAATCTTTTCAAATTAATGTCAGATAAAACCAAAACACCCTTTGAAGCTATGTAACAGAACCCAAAGAAATAGAAATACAAAGAGTGAGTGGTAGCCAGAGTGATGGTGGAGACTTTGTCCCAACACAAGCCTAAGATGCCTCGATGATGCCATAGTTGTTCCTGTCATATTTTTGTATCAGCTTTTCAAGTGAACAGTAACTGGTGTTGCATCAATGATATCCATGATGTCTAGAACAAAATCCCAAATTGTTCAATATAAAAAGCCATATTAAAAAATAAAGGGAAAGAAAATTACCATTTTAAAATATGCAAAAGAATTGAAAAATACTCCATGTATTGAGAAAATTCAATGCACAAATTTTGAAAAATCAACCAATAGTAGAAAACTTCACCAACTTAATGGCAAGTATGGAAAAACTTTCAGGTAACGAAAGCCATGATTTAAAACAATCTTTCTAAGAATTAAAAAAAAAAAAAAGAAAAGAAAGGAAAGGAAGGAAGACAGGAAGACGGGGAAAGAAGGAAGACAGGAAGACGGGGAAGGGGCGGGAGGGAAGGAAATCATATAGTATTTTCCTTTCTCTGACTCATTTTACTTAGCATAATACCCTCTACGTCCATCTGTGCTGTCACAGATTAAAAAAAAAAAAAAGTCTCAGTAGGCAGTTCCTTCCTTTTCTTCCTCTCTTCCCTTCCTTTCCTTCCTTCCTCCCTTCCCTTCCTTTTTCCTCCTCCCTTCCCTTCCTTCCATCAGTTTGTATTCCTACCAAGAGTGAATGAGCATTCCTTTTTCTCCACATTCTCACCAACATTTGTTTCTTAGGTTTTTTATTTTAGCCATTCTGACAGTTTTGATTTGTGTTTCCATGATGATGAGTGATGTTTAGCATCTTTTCATGTGTCTGTCAGCCATCTGGATGTCTTTGGAGAAGTGTATGTTCACGTCCTTCGCCCATTTTTTCATTGGATTATTTGTTTTTTGCGTGTTGAATTTTATCAGGTCTTTGTATACTTTGGATACTAACCCTTTATTGGACAGGTCATTTGCAAATTGTTTTCACTGTTTAAAATCTTTTGTAGTTTCATATAAATTTTAGGATTATTCTGGTTCTAATAAAAACACTCATGGGGCGCCTGGGTGGCGCAGTCGGTTAAGCGTCCGACTTCAGCCAGGTCACGATCTCGCGGTCCGTGAGTTCGAGCCCCGCGTCGGGCTCTGGGCTGATGGCTCAGAGCCTGGAGCCCGTTTCCGATTCTGTGTCTCCCTCTCTCTCTGTCCCTCCCCCGTTCATGCTCTGTCTCTCTCTGTCCCAAAAATAAATAAATGTTGAAAAAAAAAATTAAAAAAAAAAACACTCTTGGTATTTTGATAGAGATTGCATTAATTCTATAGATTGTTTTGGGTGGTACAGACATTTTAACACACCTAATTCTTCAAATCCATGATCGCAATCTTTCTTTCACTTATTTGTGTTGTCTTAAATTTTTTAGTCAATGTCTTACGGCTTTTAGAGCACAGATCTTTTATCTGTTTAAATTTATTTCTATGTGTTTTATTCTTTTGATGTAATTGTAAATGGGATTGCTAACATTTTTTTTCCTGTTACTTCATTATTAGGGTATAGAAAAGCAACAAACTTCTGTATATTGCATTCTGAAACTTTACTAAATTTATTAATTTGAACTTTTGGAACTTTTTGTGTGGTGGAGTCTTCAGGGTTTTCTAGATATAGTATTACATCATCTGCAAATAGTGACAAATTTACTTATCAATTTTGGGTGCCTTTTCTTGTCTAATTTCTGTGACTAGGACTTTCAGTACTTCAGTGGTGAGTGTGGACCTCCGACTCTTATTCCTGATCTTAGAGAAAAAGCTTTTAATGTTTCACCATTGAGTATGCTGAAGCTGTGTGTTTGTTATCTATGGCTTTTATTACGTTGAGGTATGTTCCCTCCAAACTGACTTTATTGAGAGTTTTTATCATGAATGGATGTTGAATTTTGTTAGATGCGTTTTCTGTATCTGTTTAGACAATCATTTAATTTTAATCCTTTATTTTGTTAATGCAGTGTTTCATTTTGATGGATTCACAGGTGTTGAACCATCCTTGCATCCCTGAAATAAATCCCACTTAATAATGTTCTAATGTGGTGTTGAATTTGGCTTGCTAATATTTTTTGAGGGTTTTTAAAACATCGATGTTCATCAGGTATATTGGCCTATAATTTTATTTTATTATTTTTTTTATTTTTTAGTGTCTTTGGTTTTCATACCAGGGTAATGCTGGCCTTGTAAAATAAATTTTAGAGGTATTGTTTTCTCTCTATTTTTTTTTTTTTTGAAATAACTTAAGGATAGGTATTGACTCTTAGATACTTGGAAGAATTCGCCTGTGAAGTTGTCTGATTCTGGCCTTTTGTCTGCTGGAATTTTTTTACTACAGATTGAATTTTATTACTCATAATCAGTAATAAGTGTTCAGATTTTCTACTTCTTCCTGATTCATTCTTGTAAGATTTTATGTTTCTAGGAATTTATACATTTTGGGGGAAAATAATTATTTGTAGTAGATTCTAATTGTATGTATTTCTGTTGTTTTAGTTGTAACTTCTTTCATTTCTGATTTTATTTATTTGAATCTCTCTCTCTCTCTCTCTCTCTCATTTTTGGTAAGTCTGGCTAAATGTTTATAATTTTTTGTTTATTTTTTTCAAAGAATGAGATCTTAGTTTTATAGATATCTCACATTGTTTTTAAGTCTTTATTTCATTTACTTTGCCTCTGAATTTTATTATTTTTCCTATTAACTTAAAGCATTTTTCCCCACTTTTAGATATAAAGTTAGTTTGAGGTTTTTCTTGTTTGTGAAGGTAGGCCTGTATTGCTATAAACTTCCCTCTTAGAAATGATTTTGCTCTGTCCCAAAGATTTTGAACGATTGTGTTTACATTTTATTTATCTTGAGCTATTTTTTTGATTCCCTCTTTGGTTTCTTTGTTGACTCTTTGTTTATTATGTAACACGTTGTTTAGCCTCTACATGTTTGTGTTATTTTTACTTTGCTCCTTGTAATTTATTTTTAGTTTTATATCATTGTTGTCAAAAAAATGTGCCTCGTGTGGTTTTGTTTTGTTTTGTTCTAAGTTTGTTTATTTACTTTTGACAGAGAGTGTGTGTGGTGGGGAGGGGCAGACAAAGAAGGAGATAGTAAGAATTCCAGACAGGCTCCACACTTCCAGCACAGAGCCCAATGTGGGGCTCAAGCTCTGAAACCATGAGATCATGACCAGAGCAAAGATCGGAAGCTCAACCAACTGAGCCACCCAGGTGCCCCGTGCCTCATATGGTTTTAACTTTCTTTAATTTATTCACATTTGTTTTCTGGCCTGACATGTGATCTATTCTGGAGAGTGTTTTATGTGTGCTTGAAGAGAATGGGATGTTCCATATATTTCTGTTAAGTCCATTTGCTCCAATGTGTCATTCAAAGCCACTCTTTCCTTGTTGATTTTTCTGTCTGATAAACTGATGCAAATAGGGTGTTAAAGTCCCCTTATTGTATCACTGTCATTTTCTCTCTTTATGTCTGTTAATATTTGCTTTATGTATTTATATGCCGCTATATTGGGTGCATATATATTTGCAATTGTATCCTTTTACACTATGTGATCCCCTTCTTTGTCTCTTGCTACAGTCTCTGTTCTAATGTTTGTTTTGTCTGATGTAAGTATTACTATCCCAGCTTTCTGCCCCCACCCCTTCCATTTGCATGGAATATCTTTTTTGGTCTCCTAACTTACACTCTCTGTGTCTTTAAGTCTGAAGTGAGTCTCTGGTACGCAGAACATAAATGGGTCCTATTTGTTTATTTTTATCTACTCAGTCATCACCCTATGTCTTTTGGAACATTTAGTCCATTGAAACTTAAAATAATTATAAGTATGTACTTAATCACCATTTTAATTGTTTTTTGGTTGTTTTTGTAGTTCTTCTCTGTTCCTTTCTCTTGTTCTCCTCTCTGTGGCTTTCTTTAATGTTATACTTGGGTTGTTTTTTTTATTTATTTGTTGTTATCTGTTGTAAGATTTTGGCTTGTGATTACCATAAAGTTCATATATGATGTCCTATGTATAAACCAGTCTATTTTAAGTTGATGGTTAGTTAAGTTTGGTTTAAATATATTCAATGAGCACTATGTTTTTACTTACCTCCCCACATTTTATGTATATAACATCATATTTTACATCTATTTATTTTGTATATTCCTTAATTATTGTACATGGAATTAGCTTTACTACTGTTATCTTAATATTCCTCTTAGTTTTATAAGTGAGTGATTCACTATGTTTATTAAATGTTTGCCTTACCAGTAAGTTTATTTTTCTCTCCAATTTTCTTTTAACTTCTAGTTATGGTCTTTTATTCTTAGAGGAATCCATCTAACACTTCTCATAATTCTGCTTTAGTTGTGATAAAGTCCTTTAAATTGTGTTTGGTAAATTATCTTTTCTTCAATTATGAATGCTAAACTTGCCAGGTACACTATTCTTGGTTAGATTTCTTCCAGTCAGCACTTTGCAAACCAGAAGGGAATGGCATGATCTATTCAAAGTCAACTGAAAAATCAGCTGATAGTCTTACGAGGTTTCCCTTGCATGTAACTAATTGCTTTTCTCTTCGTGCTGTCAGGATTCTCCCTTTATCTTTAATTTTTAACATTTTACTTACTATGTTCCTTGCTGTGGGCCTCTGGGATTTATCTTGTTTGGGGCTCTCTTTGTTTCCTGGACCTCTGAATGTCTGTTTGGGAAGTTTTCTGCTCCCTTCTCTACCTAGAATGTGAATATTTGTACAGTCAACTTTTGTCCTAGAGGCTTCTTAACCTACCCTTATTTTTTAAACATTCTTTTTTTCTTGTTGCCGTTCAACTTGGATTTTTCCACTGTCCTGTCTTCTAGATCACTATTTTTTTTTTCTGCATTCTATAATCTGTTGATTCCATGTAGGGTGTTTTTTAATCCTGTTATTATATATTCAACTGACAGTAGTGGCCATGCATAAAGGGATTTTGTGGGGCCCAATATCCCCTTGTCACCAAAACCCAGCATTGTATGGATGTCCCTTGTGTAGACTGTTTGCTCCCTCCTGTTATGGCTGGGTTGCAATTGCTGTTGGAATGCAGGTGGGGAGTGCTGGCTCCAAGCTTGTTTGAGTGCAATGACCAGTTGCAACCATTGTGGGTGCACTCGTGGGCAGGGCGGGCCCTGGTGCAGCGGGACGAGATGCCCAGTTGTAGCTGCTGCAAGCAAGCTGTTGGATAGGTATAGCACCTGGGTCTGAGAGGCCCCACCATCACTGTTTCAGGTATGCTTTCGGGTGGGACTGGGCCCCCCATCCCCAGGAAAGGGGTTGCTATGGAGGGGCCCTAGCCTTGACTGGGGATGTCAGTCAGGTGTAGTGGGGTGGTAGCTGCATTGGAAGGGCACCTGCCAGGATGGGTGGGTTTTGTGGGGCAGGTCTTGAGGGAATGCTGGAGAAGAATGAGTGGTGCAAGCAAGGTAGATGGAGAGTGTCAGGACTTACTCCTCCTAGCATCAGGCCAGCTAGGCTAATGGAGAAACATGCTGCCTGCCAGCACTTATGTTCCTGAAGAAAGTTTCCTGGGATCCCGGTCTCTCTGGCACATGCTCTAAAATTAGTCAGTAAATCTCCTTAATGTATAAGGCAAGTGCTTTTCAAAGTACCGCCTTTGCTGGGCCTCAGAGTGACGCATAGTGTGCTAGCCTTTTTAAGAGTAGAGTCTCCGTTTCCTATCATCGGCTGGCTCTCCTGTAGTTAAGCCCCACTGATTTTCAAAGCCAGAAGTGTTATGGGGGCTTGCTTTTCCAAGAGAGGTCCTCAGGGCAGGGAGTGCCTCCCATGGGTCTCCATTCTCTCGCTCCTCATGGAGGACCTCTATGCATATAATATCCTTCCCACTTGTGGGGTTCCAATACAGGAGTTGGGGTCCTGACCACGTCTTGGACACATCCTACCCTTCCTGATGTGGCCTTTTCTAAATATCATTAACTGTGAAAGAGCTGCTCTGCTGGTCTTCAGGTAGTTTTCAGGGTGAGTTGCACTATATGAGGTTGTAAGTTTGATGGTTCTGCAAGAGGAAGTGAGCTCAAGATCCTTCTACTCTTCCATCTTCCTAACCACCCCCCCAACATTAAAAAAAATTAGGGGCGCCTGGGTGGCTCAGTGGTTGAGCGTCTGACTTCCGCTGAGGTCATGATCTCCCGGTTCATGGGTTCCAGCCCCGTGTAGGGCTCTGTGCTGACAGCTCGAAGCCTGGAGCCCACTTCGGATTCTGTGTGTCTCTCACTGCTCCTCCCCTGCTCATGCTCGCTCTCTCTCTCTCTCTCTCTCTCTCCCCTTCAAAAATAAATTAAAAAAAAACATTAAAAATAACAACTATATGCATCTTAAGAGACACACTTAAAACATAAAAATTAATACTACTTAAAAGAAAATTCATAAAACTTTGAAATATCAAAAGAAAGCAAAACCTTTGTCAAAAAGTGACATTTCATAATAAACGTTGATATCCTAAGTATCTATAGCAATTTTTAATTGTAAGGAACCATTAAAAATTCAAATATGTAAAATGAAATCACCAACAGCTACAATTATATCGGGATTTTCAGATACTTCTCTTAGTAACATATAGGACAAGTAGACTGAAAATGAGGAAATATACAGAAAAGTTTAACCAAAATGAAGTCAACAAACATGACCTAATTATCATACAAACAACATTGCACCCAAAGAATGAAGAATAAAGATCTCTCTAGATTGCTCAAAGATAATTTACTGAAATTGAACATATGCTGATGCATAAAGCAAGTATCAACAATTTCAAATGAATAAAATCATAGAGGGTATGTTTCAGACCTAGTGGAATTAAGATGGAAATCACAACAAAAGGAAAGTTAAAAATCCTGCAGATACTTTGAATTCATATTGCACACTTCTCATAACTTTTAGATTAAAAAAAAAAGAGTTGGAATGAATAAATATGATGTATCAAAAGTTGGGTGATGCAGCTATTTTATGCTAACTAGAAATCTAGAGCCATAAATGTATGCATTATAACAGAAGAAAGATTTGATCATCAATGAACTAAGACTATACTAAATGAAGTTACAAAAATATCAGCAAATTAGAGGTGGCTCAGTCAGTCAGGCGTTCTGACTTTGGCTCAGGTCATGATCTCCTGGCTCATGAGTTTGAGCCCTGCATCTGGCTCTCTGTTGTCGGGGTGGAGCCCACTTTGGATCCTTTGTCCCCCTCTCTCTCCACTTCTCCCCCACTCATGTGTGTTCTTTCTCTCTCAAAAATAAACAATTAACAAAATAAAAAAAATAAAAAAAATATATCAGCAAATTATACCCCCCAAATAGCAAAAGATAGAAAGCCATAGAAATAAACAGATATTATTAAAATAGAAAACAAACCTATGATGGAGATGATTAACCAACAGAAGTTAGCTTTTTGTGAAGACCAATATAATTGAAACACCTGGCAAGACTGATAAGGGAACAGAGTATCTATGAAGTAACAAATATCCTAAATGTGAAAACATATTACTATGTATCTAATTTTAGAAATTAAAAATATCGTGGCAGTGAGTTATTATAAACAAGTTATATCAATAATTTGGAAAACCTAAATGTATAAGTTGTAGAAAAATAAACTTACCAGAGCTCATGAAAGACAAAACGATAGAATTGTCACACATTTAATATTAATAACCTTCCTTAATTCTAGGCCCAGATTGCTTCACTGATAAATTCTGCTAAATATTGAAGGAGGACATAGCACCCATGTTTATAAATACTCTAAGAATAAATAAGAAAAGAAATATGTTCTAACCTAATTAATGAAATCCTCATCACCTTGAAATCAAACTTGACAAGGTAACGAAAATAGAAATACAATACTTAGAAGCAAAAATCCTAAACAATTATCAGTCCACAAAATCTAATGATACAAAAAGGCTGTTACATCAAGAACAAAATGGGGTGTGTTTCAGGAATTCCAGACTGGCTTACCATTGAAAATCTGTTGAATTGTTCAGTACATTAACAGAATAATAATAAAATCATACAATTTCCTCAAAAGGTTCAAAAAAATCATTTGCTATAATCCAATACCTATCTGCAAGAAATTGTTGGAGACTAAGTAGAAGAGAACTTAACATGATAATAATTATGTTTGAAAGAACCTTCAGAGTATATCACACATATATGAGAATTAAAAAAAAATCCTTTATTTACATGTTACCCTATCTCCTTAGGAAACTGTCAGTTCATTTTGATTGGGGACTATGTTATGTAATTAATTTTGTATTTGTCTTTGCCACTGTATTGGAAAGATAACACACACCAAGTTTGATTCTAAAGTCAGGTTTCACATCTCTGGTTGGAATTCTGTTGATCCATGACTTTGTATGGCTAACTCCTCATTCTTATTCTGATTTATTCAAAGATCCTCTTTTCAGAGAGGACTCCCTCAACTCTCCTAGCTAAAATGATTCCCCAACATCTCACAAACATGTATTCAGCTAAGTTACTGGGGTTAACAATCAACTGACGTGATTGTGCATTTATGCCACAATATTTTTTGAGTGCTTTTAAGGGCCAAAGGTTCTTCTACTACCCAGGATAGAGTAGTGATAAAAACATAATGCCTGATCTACCTTAATTTTGGAAGAGAAAGTTAAAATAGCAAATATTAAAACTTTAGAGGGCGCCTGGGTGGCTCAGTTGGTTTAGCGTCCGACTTCGGCTCAGGTCGTAATCTCGTGGTCCGTGAGTTCCAGCCCCGTGTCGGGCTCTGTGCTGACAGCTCAGAACCTGGAGACTGCTTCTGATTCTGTGTCTCCCTCTCTCTCTCTGACCCTCTCCTCATTCATGCTCTGTCTTTCTCTGTCTCAAAAATAAACGTTAAAAAAAACTTTAGAAAATGATAAATAATTGATGATAATAAATCATAGTAGCAGATGTAAAACAGATTGTTGTAGTACTTTTTATCCTTGGGTTCCTTCTGTCAGTGGCAACACCTAAGATTAATAATATATATTACATAAATTAACAAAATTGTGATGATCACATTTAGCTTAAAGATACGTACTTCCAATAAAGTAGTAAATGTGGATTTTACTAGTAAAGGAAAATTATATTTCTATATTAAATTAAAAATCAAGGCTGTGTTTTGATTAACATTTTGAAACTGTGTGTTTATAGTACCACATATTGGGGATGTTGAAGAGTGTTTTTCATAACCATTTTAATGGATTGTTGAATGGAAGTTCTGTATTAATAATGTGACTTTTTCTTTCTTCTAAACTCCAGAATTTATCCTCCAAATTGCAGAGCATATACTTCTTTTTTATAAAGCTCTTGTCATTCTGTAGTGGTGCATTACTAATTAGACAATTATTTCCATACTAGTAAAACATTGCTTAGAGTACTTATTATAGCTTTTAGAACGTTAAAGAGTTCACAGTTATAAATCGCTTACATTACATCAGGTATCATTTGCCACACAGTTCAAAGCTGCTTGTCCTTTCTCAAAGCAAGTGTTGCACAATTACAGTAAGTGACTGCAATTATAAATACATAACTTTTAAGAATAACATTTATTGACTTAACTGAAATAAACTTGGAATGAAATTCTTCAAACATAAAATTGATAATTATTGCCCTTTGCAAAGGACCCCAAGTACATAAGTTTTGAAATCTGTACATCATGTATTCATTTGCATTTTTTGTTTAACAAATTCTTTTACAGTATCTAACATATGTAAGGAAATATGCACATAAAAGTCAATGGAACTAGTAATATAATGTAACGGGTGTTAATGAATTTGTCAAGCCAGTGGAATCTGTTGCTTATTATCAGGATAGAAGTCTGAACACTTCTGTCCTCACACTTCCATATCACAGTTGCTAAAGAAAACATAACTCCATCAAGCCCTAGATGGAACCATGTATTACTCACATAGATTAGAGACCAAGCAAGATCGGCTTCAGTGATGGCCTTTGGTCTCCCGTGCCAAGCCAGTCTCTCCCCATTACTGAAGCAGGGCAATTAGCTTCCATGTACTCAGCTTGTGGTCCAACACAAGGACCCTGTCCCATCCCTACAGAGAACAGATAGAGTAGTAGGGTTGACCAGGTGCCATTTTATGCACACACTGAAGCAAAACAAAAAAGTACACATTGAGTCTGAATAGGGAAACATATTTCCACACAAGGTGATAAATTCAGCACAAGATGTGAGGTCTCCTTATCTCTTGGTAAGGAAGTGTTCCAGTCCCGAGGTCCATTCTATGGGGCTGAGTAGGACTAAAAAGACTGCATACTGAAGACTGCCTTTCCCAACAGAATTTATCTTGAAATCACATTCAGTGTGAGCTGCCTCAGGAATTCAGCAATCTTAGCCACAATGCTTTACTAATTTAGGCTAAATGGAGAGTCAGCAAGCCATACTGGTCAGATAAACAGAGCATTCTACTTCATTTTTAACATGTTTTAGAAAAGCATTGCCAAATAAGACTATATATAGAAGAAAGTCTTCAGCACAATGGGACTGAAAACTTTCATATGTGGCAGAATTGAGGGAATTGTGGCGGTCTACCACTGGCTACAGAAGAATGAGGTAACGATCGAGGAGAGATAAAGGGGATATAACGTGGGCTAAATTTCTCATGAGAATATTATTGTGAATTATACCCTAACTTGCATGATAATTTGTTATATAATATTACATCAATTTTTTAAAAACTTAGAATTTTTTTTAAATGTTTATTCATTTTTTAAGAAAGAGAGAGACAGAGACAGAGCATGATCAGGGGAGGGGCAGAGAGAAAGGGAGACACAGAATCTGAAGCAGGCTCCAGGCTCTGAGCTGTCAGCACAGAGCCTGATGCAGGGCTTGAACCCACGGACCACAAGATCATGACATGAGCCGAAGTCAGATGCTTAATTGACTGAGCCACCCAGGTACCCCTAATTAAAAAAAAAAAAGTTTTAAGGAAAGGCACAGACATAAGAGTTAGAACACACAAAAGAGACCAAGGAGGATATAAATGATATATTTAATGAATAAATCCAATAGATATACATTGAATTCATTACCTGAACATGGGGTGTGAACTTATTTTTCAAGGACTCATGGAACTTTTGGTAACTTCAGTTAGAATAGAAATTTTAATAACTGAATCTACGGATAATAGTAGCTTAGACAACAGAACTTCAAATATATAAATATTAAAAAAATACAAACTATTCTTAATGATAACTTTAGATTGATTTTATTTTTTTTGCCATCAAATAATCATATATTTTATGTATAATATTTTATGTCTAAACTTTTGGAACTTAAGACAGCACTCAGAGGGATAGTTGTAGCTGAAATATTTATGAAACAGGAAATAAAATTCTCTCATCATCTAAAAGGGTTTGAAAAATGATCAATAAAACAAGTCAAAGGATATGGTGAAGTATGTGTGCCTAGGTCTATGCCCCACAGGTCAGTCCTTTCAAATCTTTCGGAAATACAAAGTATCACTACTATTTAAAATGTTAGAATTGAGAACCTTGAAAATTATAAATCATTTTTACAAAGCAAGAATAAAACTGTATCATTGTATCAAATTCCATAAAATATGCAACGGAAGAATAACCTACACTAGTCTCACTTTTGAACCAATGCAAAAGTGCTTTCAAATATCAGCAAATAGAAATCTAAAGCACATTAAAAAATTGTGGAATTTGTTTTAATAATAAGATGTAAGGTTTATTATCAGAAACCTATCTAGGTTTACCAAAGGAGAAATAACACTAAAAAAAAATCACTATGGATGCTTAAAAAGCAGTTGATTAAAAATTAATATCCATTTCTGATAAACTTTCTGTACATATATGTGCCCACAAAGCCACAATTGTGTGTAAATGTGAAATACGAGGTCATTACAATTAAAGTCAATGATGCCCAATATTGCCATTATTTTTAATCACTTTCTAGCAGTACTTGATGATGCAGTTAGGTAAGAGAAAGACATAATTGGTATAACATTGGGGAAAAAATCATTATTACAGATGATATGGTTTTATACCTGGAAACCATGAAAAAGTCAAATGAAAACCCATATGAACAGCAGAAGAATTCCATAAGGGAGCTATTTATGAGATTAAGATATAAAAAGCAATAGCTGTCTTACATACACATTACAAACATTGAGAAAATACTGGTGAACTCTCTGTAATTGAAGTGTTGTAGCAGAGAGAAAGCAACCATCTGTCAATGATATAGTGGAGGGATCTCCCTGGATGGGAGCACAATTATTCTGGATGAATTCTAAAGTCCAATCCATGCTGTCATTCTATAATCTTGGGGAATCTGAATTTATGAACAAAGGGTTTTGATGGTAGTGGAATCATTCCTATGGCCCAACTGTTGTAGGCCCTCCACCTACTCTGATAATTCTTGTTTGTGCAATAACCTGTTGTTAAATTCTGTCATTCTGCACTCCGGTTGTGGTGCCTGAGTATCTTGGACATCGGATCTTGGCCCATTGCTTTGACCTGCTGAATGTACATTTTTAAATTTCTGTCTCTCCTTGTTAGTGATCTGAACTTGATCCTAATAAACAGACCGTCCAATCTTTAGCATGTGTTAAAAAGTCTAGCTCATAATAGGCATTAAATAAACACTGATACAAATGGCACATATATCCTCATTTTCTACATAATCCAGATTCACGTACTGGTTTTAAGGTGAAGACTGTCCCAAGGTTGGCCTGCCTAATTGCTTCTAGACTTCTGTCCCAAATTTGAAGTATGGGGCTTTGTTCCTATTCATTTTGTCCAAAATTATTTCTTCTAAACCAGAAGTTCTTCACTGGGGATTCATGCAAGCCCAAGAAGTCTATAGGAAAGATTCAGTGTTATTTTGCAAGTACCCTAATTGTACACAAAAGCTTTCATTTACGTGTTTATATTCCTATTTTTCTGGGGCGTTAGTTCATAAATTTAATCTCAATTGTATTATATCTCCTTTCCTGTGCTTTGCTCTGTCATGCTGATCCCACACTGATGCCTTCTAATACTAAAATCAAATTGGAAACTGACAACAGTGTATTGTGTGTTACAATAATAGATGTAGCTTGATGTCAACAGTAGTTTTTAGTTGTGTGAAGTCTTGTTCTCCTGGAGATGTTTTAGCAACCTCTCTCCAAGCAACAGTACAGCACTTACAAATGAATATTACACAATTCTTATCACATTGAAGATTTATCTTCAAATAGTAAGTCCAATGATCTATTTTCTCCTTCTTCTCCACGTGTGTGATCTTTACACCCAGCATTAATGTGGGCCAAAATACTCACGGTAGTGATCAAACAGGACCCACTTTTTTAAAATAAAAATTTTGAGGGGCGCCTGGGTGGCCCATTCGGGTCAGCCTCCGACTTCCGCTCAGGTCATGATCTCATGGTCTCTGGGTTGGAGCCCCGCGTCTGGGCTATGTGCTGACAGCTCAGAGCCTGGAGCCCCCTTCAGATTCTGAGTCTCCCTCTCTCTCTGCCATTCTGCTGCTCATGCTCTGCCTCTTTCTCAAAAATAAATAAGCATTGAAAAAAATAAAAATTTTGATTTTTTTTAATGAAAGGCTTTATGTTTTTGGAGTAATTTTCAGATTACAGCAAAATTGAGATGATGGTACAGCAATTTCCCATTAAGCCCTTGCTACCGTGTATGCATAGCTCACCCATTATCAACATCCCCTGCCAGAGTGGTACATTTGTCACATCAATAAGTCTACACTGACATGATGTTATTACTCAAAGTCCTAGTTGACATTAGGGTACATTCTAGGGTGGATTCTGAGGGTGTGGGCCAATTTATAATGACATGTGTCCATAATTATAGTATCATACAGAGTAGTTTTGATGCCCTAAAAACCCTCTGTGCTCCACGTATTCATTCTTCCCTTCCCCCCAAACCTCAGAAAGCACTGATCTTTTCACTGTTTCCACAGTTCTGCCTTATCCAGAATATCACACAGTGGAAACCATATAGTCTTTGCCCTTTTCAGATTGGCTTCTTTCACTGAATCATACACATTTAAGTTTCCTCCACGTTTTTTGTGGCTTAATAGTTCATGTATTTTTAGTGCTGAATAATATTCATTGTCTGAAGGAAGGTACCACAAATTATTTATCCATTCATTTGCTGAGGACCATGTTGGTTGTTTTAAAGTTGGTCTAGGGGCGCCTGGGTGGCGCAGTCGGTTAAGCGTCCGACTTCAGCCAGGTCACGATCTCGCGGTCCGTGAGTTCGAGCCCCGCGTCGGGCTCTGGGCTGATGGCTCAGAGCCTGGAGCCTGTTTCCGATTCTGTGTCTCCCTCTCTCTCTGCCCCTCGCCCGTTCATGCTCTGTCTCTCTCTGTCCCAAAAATAAATAAACGTTGAAAAAAAAAAAAGCTTTAAAAAAAAAAAAGTTGGTCTATTATCGAGCACGTGGGTGGCTCAGTTGGTTAAGCGTCTGACTCTTGGTTTTGGTTCAGGTTGTAGCAGTTTGTGAGATTGAACCCCACGTTGGGCTCTGCGCTGAAAGCACGGAGCCTGTTGGGATATTCTCTCTCTCTCTCAAAATGGAAATAAATAAAGGTAAAAAAAAATAAAAAGTTTTGTCCACTACAAATTTCTTGCTACAAACATCTGTGTTCAGTTTTTTGTATAGATTTAAGTTTTCACCTCCCTGGGTAAATATCATGGAGCTTGATTGATGGATTGTATGGTAATAGCATACAGTAAAACCTTGATTTGTGAGCATAATTCGTTCTGGAAACATGCTTGTAATCCAAAGCATTTTTATATCGAAGCGAATTTCTAGAGCCATGGACTCGGTTGTGATCATTTGACATTCGGTGAAACGTACTACTCGCGTTGTAAGACATCACTCGTTTATCAAGTTAAAATTTATTAGAAATGTTTGCTCGTCTTGCAGAATACTCTCAGACCAAGTTACTCACAATCCAAGGTATTACCGTATTTAGCTTTGCCAGAAATGATCAAACCTTCTTCTAAAATGGCCATACCATTTTGCATTTCCACTAGCAGTGAATGAGAGCTTTCATGCCTATAGCCTCACTGGTATTTGGTGGCGTGAGTGTTTTGAATTTTGACCATTCTAACAGGTGTGTAATAATATCTCATTATTGGTTTAATTTTCATTTCCCAGATGACATATGATATAAACATCTCCTCCTAGTCTTATTTGCCATCTGGGTATCTTTTTGGGTGAGGTGTCGGTTAAGGTCTTTGGCCCATTAGAATGGAGGAAGTATCTCTATGCAAAAATGAATCTGGATATAGACCTGGCACCCTTGAAAAAATTGAACTCAAAATGTATCGTAAACCTAAATGTAAACCACAAAACTCCTAGGAGATAATATAGAATCGAACCTGGATGACCTGGTATAGGATAAATGACCTTTTGGATACCGTGCCAGAGGCAGAATTCAAGAAATAATTGATAAGCTGGACTTTATTAAAATTAAAAATTTCTGCTCTGCAAGAGACAGTATCAAGAGAAGGCAAAGAGTAGCTAAGATCATACCGGTCTCCCACAGAAGGAAGTATATAGTCTTGTTTTGTCACTGATAAGAGGGCCCCGTGGTAGCACGTCCAGGGAAAGCAAATGGTTTTGTTTTATTGGTGCTTGAAGGGAAGAAGCATATTCTGAAATGCAAAATTCCCTTTTGGTAACAGTGATAATTGCCAAAAGTGTTGAGGATTATGGTCCTTTAGATACACATTTTTGTGAGGCGCTGAAGAGAAAATTTTGAAATGCACGTCTTTTCCTACTCAAAGTATCAAGACATTTTTGAGTCCATGCTCATATACGATGTTAATCATTATGAATCTAATCTTTTTAAGATTTGTGTGAATACAAAATTTTAGAGAGTTTTTAGTACTTCCTACTTAGCATTGCACTATTATTTTGTTGCTAAAAAAATACTAATATGGAATTGATAGAAGTTTGACAACAAACCAGAAACCTTTAGAAAATGTTAATCTTCATACACTTTCCACTGGTGTGTGAATACTTGTGCCCCCAGAAATCATACACCTGATATTTTGCTCACAATTGCCAGTGATCTATGTGAATGCTAAAAATCATGGTTGGTATCATGTAGAGCAAAAACCGTGTGCAATTTTTAGCCCCAGCATATTAAGTGGTGCTTAACATACATAACCAGTAAAAATACTTTTTTTTAATGACTTAATGCACAAGTTACTCAATAAACAAATGGATCCTAGTAGGAGAGTTAGCTGAGGATAATCTTTTTGATAAATGATCCATTTAGCAATCTAAAAACAAGAAAAAAGAATGATTTCACTGAATACAGAATGCTTAGACATCGTGGATTTTCACATGGCTATTTTAAGGCTAACTTATCTGGGATAACTATAACTGAGAATGAACAAGAAAGGAGGAGATAGACTTAACGGTTGAAATGCTCTAACTTTAATTCCTGGGAGACATCTGCTGCCACTGTATACCTTCATATGCCAAGGAAAAGTTTGAGTTTTGGCCTAATTATCTCCTCATTTGCTACTCATTTTGCTACTGTGATCTAAGCCTTAGGGAAAATGTATCTTGCTAATTACTTTAGTCTCAATATTTAAAATAATAGTGTATGTGTGCCATGTATTAGAAAGAAAAGGAAAGTTATCATCAGGATACTCTTTGGGTTTTGATTCAACATGGTGCATCAGTCACCAAGGGGAAGTCACTGTTGGCCACTCTTGGGAGTGGGAGGCCAAAGAAGAGGAGTAGAAAACTGAATTTCTTCTATTCATATACTCATGAGAAGAGAAGTGATAGTAATGCTAATAATATAGTCAAATTTTCATCCAGGTTTAGATCTGTTATACATTTTTGAATGCAAAACAATTATACCTGGGTGCGACGTTACTGAGTGAGAGACTATTTTGTCTTCCGTGACTTGAGTTAGGGGAACCAATGTGGGCTTTCATCAGTGAGTGCTGCATCTATCAGTCCTTACAACAGTCACTTATTTTGATCAAGTCAAAAGCTTTACATGTTTTCTAATGTCCGAGGATTACACAGTTCCTGATAACAATGTCATTAGCTTATGGAGTGATATGTAGTGACAAAAATACAAAGTGCGTTTTTGATAGTTTGATGCTCTGCTTTCCAAGTTAAAAAAATATGGAAAAATTGCCCTAATACAAGAAAATTGTTTTTTTTTTCCCAAATACTTTTAGGAAGGAGTTAAAGCATGAGCTTTATTGTTTTATTGCATTAGGATAGCATTTGTCTTGTGTTTATAAATCGTGCTATGTTAAAAATTCATATTTACTTATTTATAACATTATATTTAAAATTTTTTTAATGCTTATTTCTTTTTGAGAGAGAAAGAGAGAGCAGGGTAGGGGCAGAGAGAGAGGGAGACACAGAATCCAAAGCAGGTTCCAGGCTCCGCACTGTCAGCACAGAGCCTGAGGCGGGGCTCCAACTCACGAACTGAGATCATGACATGAGCCGAAGATGGACACTTAACCGAGCCACACTAAGGCTATTACTTTATTTCTTTAAAAACCCAATCTTACTTTTCAAAGCACCTTCATTAAATAAGCATTCCCTGAATCTCTGAGATGTTATGGTATTCTGTGATGGGATACAAGAAAACTGAATAGAATTTAATCGTGCCTTCTATCAAAGAGACCACTAATTGGTAAGACTAATGAATACAAAAGTAAAAAGAAAAATTATGGAAAAAAATATATAAAAAAAATATTCTCTCTCTCCCTCAGGTACTCTCCCCCCTCTCAAGTTAATAATAATAAAAATTTATATGTTTCTACTAATGAAATTTGAGTATTCAAATTATGATGGGCCTGGAACTGATATTATTGTTCCACAAATTTTATTTTGCCCCATCTTCATTTGAGAGGGTTTAATCCTTAATGTTGCATTATAATCCAAAGGCCTGTTGAGGGTCCAGCTTTCCTGTCCTATAAGGGATACCAGTGAGACAAGGGATCAAGAAAAGGCCATGTCATATATCACATGTCCTTATCTTAGGGAAATTTCCCAACAACTTCCCCTAAGTCTCCTTGACCATGCCTAGTTGGGAGAAAAGCTGGGGAGTCAGTCAGTTAGGTGTACATGTTGCTACTTTGAATAAAAGTTTATGTTCCTAAGAAAGGAGAGTGGGATAGTCAACTTAAATTCTCTATATACCTTTGGTTGATAATAATGTAAAAATTCTTATTTTCACAGAAATTAAGTTTGGGTAGGAATGATAATATTGACATTTATGAAAAAGGCATATATATATATATGTTTTTTTCATGCAAAGACAGTAATAGTGAAACCTGTGCTTTGAAAAAGTTAAAAAAATCTTGCTTTATGGAGAAAGCTGATATTAGTGAAAAAATATATCCATCATCTTCTTTCTTCCAAATAAGCTTCATAACGTAGCAGATATGCTTTTTCCTTTTCCCCCCAGTTGTTGTTGTTATATCATTGTTGTTTTCTTGTTATTATTAGACCATAGAACCCATGCTCTAACATAAATAGTAATAGAAGGAAGAAAGCATGGAAAAGATAAACTCTCTTTTATGCTAGAAAATGCATTCAGTTGTCTCACGATTACCAATCATCCATGAAAATGATTGTACCTTTGCTTTAGTTTCAACTGTGTAATCTGGAATGGTTTCTTTCTTTAACTTGGTCATTTTTATCCTATTAATGGAAGAATATTTAACATGTAAGAAGGACTGACACAATTCTATATTCTTACATCCTTGTACTTTGAACTGTGTCACTGAAGCAAATTATCTCCTCACTTTCTGTCTCTGCCTGTTTGTCTCCCTCATCATCATCGAAGGATTGCCTTTTTTTTCTGCATTCCATTACCAAAAAATTGGAATGCAGCAATTATGTACTGGGCAAGACAGAAAATGAGTGAAATGAAGGGGAAAAGGAGAGCTTCATGGTTATCGACGTGATGATGCTTTTAGTCCTAACATAAGGATGGCAAGTGATGAATAACTGAAAAGCTAACCTTAAGGCAGAAAGCACAGGGCCTTGCCTCACTGAAACAGAAAATGAGGTCTTAGGCCCTGCATGTTTTCAATTGTCTTTGTAATTTAGCTCACTGATGTAGACAAAATGTTGCTTGTTGGAAAAATGTCCTTTTCATCTCTCCTCCAGCCTAGTGGTTCAAATGGGCTACACATTGGAATCATCTGGGGGAGTATTAAAAAAAAATTCTAATATCTGACACTCATTTCTAGAGATCCTGATTTAACTGGTCTGGTCTAGAGGCCTGGAGAACCCTGCTGTACATCTAGAGTTGAGAACCACATTCATATATATATATGTATATATATATATATATATATATATTCATTTATATATATATTCATTTATATATATATTCATTTATATATATATTCATTTATATATATATTCATTTATATATATAATTATATATATGAAATTTATTGTCAAATTGGTCTCCATACAACACCCAGTACTCACCCCAACAGATGCCCTCCTCAATGCCCATCACCCACTTTCCCCTCCCTCCCACCCCCCCATCCACCCTCAGTTTATTCTCAGTTTTTTTTTTTTTTTAATTTTTTTTTTTTTCAACGTTTATTTATTTTTGGGACAGAGAGAGACAGAGCATGAACGGGGGAGGGGCAGAGCGAGAGGGAGACACAGAATCGGAAACAGGCTCCAGGCTCTGAGCCATCAGCCCAGAGCCCGACGCGGGGCTCGAACTCCCGGACCGCGAGATCGTGACCTGGCTGAAGTCGGACGCTTAACCGACTGCGCCACCCAGGCGCCCCTATTCTCAGTTTTTAAGAGTCTCTTATGGTTTGCCTCCCTCCCTCTCTAACTTTTTTTCTTTCCCCTTCCCTTCCTCCATGGTCCTCCACCAAGTTTCTCAGGATCCACATAAGAATGAAAACATATGGTATCTGTCTTTCTCTGTATGACTTATTTCGCTTAGCAGAACACTCTTCAGTTCCATCCACGTTGCTACAAATGGCCAGATTTCATTCTTTCCCATTGCCAAGTAGTATTCCATTGTGTATAATAAACCACAATTTCTTTATCCATTCATCAGTTGATGGACATTTAGGCTCTTTCCATAATCTGGCTATTGTTGAAATTGCTGCTATAAACATTGGGGTACAACTGCCCCTATGCACTCCTGTATCCCTTGAGTAAATTCCTGGCAGTGTTATTGCTGGGTCATAGGGTAGATCTATTTTTAATTTTTTGAGGAACCTCCACACTGTTTTCCAGAGTGGCTGCACCAGTTTGCATTCCCACCAACAGTGTAAGAGGGTTCCCATTTCTCCACATCCTCTCCAGCATCTATAGTCTCCTGATTTGTTCATTTTAGCCACTCTTACTGGCATGAGGTGGTATCTCAGTGTGGTTTTGATTTGTATTTTCCTGATGAGGAGTGACGTTGAGCATCTTTTCATGTGCCTGTTGGCCATCTGGATGTAAACATCATAAAAGCCATTTATGAAAATCCCACAGCTAATATCATCCTCAATAGGGAAAAACTGAAAGCTTTCCCTCTGAGATCAGGAACACGACAGGGATGTCCACTCACACTGCTGTTGTTTAACATACTGTTGGAAGTTCTAGCATCAGCAGTCAGGCAACACAAGGAAATCAAAGGCATCAAAATTGGCAAAGATGAAGTCAAGCTTTCACTTTTTGCTGATGACATGATATTATACATGGAAAACCAAATAGACTCTACCAAAAGTCTGCTAGAACTGATACATGAATTCAGCAAAGTCTCAGGATACAAAATTAATGTACAGAAATCAGTTGCATTCTTATACACTAATAATGAAGCAACAGGAAGACAAATAAAGAAACTGATCCCATTCACAATTGCACCAAGAATCATACAATACTCAGGAATAAACCTAACCAAAGATGTAAAAGATCTGTATGCTGAAAACTATAGAAGGCTTATGAAGGAAATTGAAGAAGATACAAAGAAATGAAAAAAACATTCCCTGTTCATGGGTTGGAAGAATAAATATTGTTAAAATGTCAATACTACCCAAAGCAATCTACCCATTCAATGCAATCCCAATCAAAATTGCACCAGCATTGTTCTCAAAGCTAGAACAAGCAATCCTAAAATTTGAATGGAACCACAAGAGAACCACTTTTAAACTCAATAGTTTTCTATCACCTGTGGTGTTTTGTTTAAAAAGCACTAAGGTCATGTTCTTCTTTTAGAAATTTACCTTGCTTTAGTCATTCCAGTTATTTGTGAACTAGGTAGTTCAAGAATTAAGCCAGGAAACTTTATTAGATTGTTTTAATTAGATACAGTTGATTCTTTGAATTGCCATCTAATTTAACCCTGTATTCTGAGTCACACATTTGTAACACTTCAGTTGATTTTGGCAGAATTTCACTTCCATGAAGAATGAGAATTAATGCATCGGGTGTGGGTATTTTAGTTCTGGTTGTTTACTGCAAACTCAATGACAGACAGTAGAACTGGAAGCATGCTGCTAATCTTTGAAACTGGTCCTTGATGTCCTGTACGAGTAAGATTTCTAGTGAACTTTGTATCCTGACATTTATTTTTTCCAGAACTTATTAATGCCCTTGTTTTCCTTTTTAACATTAGCTTTAGCAAATAGATTTTAAGTAATAACTTTTGAGATTTGTTTTTGAAAATTCTAAGGTAAAAGATTAAATATTATTCCAAGTTAGTCTTTCCAAGAATGAAGTAAGTAAATATGACTACCTTTTATGGAAGGGGCGGAGTGGGGTAGGGTGTGGAGTAAAATAGAAATTTTTAAAATGCAGAAAAAACACTTAGGCTTGGGGCACCACATTTATAGAATTACCAAATAAATTTATTTTCATTCTTAATCCAAGTGTATCAATGAGGAAGGTAGGCTGAAAAAGAAGGAAGGGATATAAACAGTCTTACTTTATCTTTCTTTCTTTTTTTCTTTCTTTTTTTTTTTTTAAACTCAGATTGACAGTGTAAATTGTCCTGAAATCACTGGGTAATTACACAACCTTCTGCATGGCCCTGGAGCAGCGATCTTGATACTACATAATTAATAATGTTCTCTTCAAAGTATGAGCGATAATCCCTTGATTGAATGCTCCAGATTCATTACATTACTAAATAAAACGAAACAATAATTAGAACAATATGCAAGGTAAGGGAGGTCCATATCATTATGTGTTTGTATGCAGGGAAGCAGAAGAATTAACCAAATGAAATGTGAAATTATTATGGATAATTGTAGGCATATGGAGATGATCAGCTTGCTTGCAATCAGAATTTTGTAAAGGAAAAATACGTGTGCTTATCTTTCCTTGAAGATGCCATGTAAATCTAGGGTTGTAACTGAGCTCTAGTAAGTATCTAGAATTACAGTAAAATCTTTTCTCTTTTTAGAGGTCTGTGAGAGGTGCCTTTGAAACTTGGAACATTTCTTTTTAGTTAAACTCTGTTCCCACTTCCCCTTGTGAAAATTGGATTTTCTCTTCTTTTCACTCCCATATGTCTTCTTGAAAATTTTCAGACAATATTGTTTTAATATGGCCTTATTTTATCCTCATCCCATATTTTCATCCCCGGAAATACCTTATAACTGCTTTATATTTTATTCTTTGTGATCTCTCCTCACACTTATTATGATGGGCCACACATATTTTGTCTTCAGTAAGTGCTTGATAAATGCATGAATTCAATCAAAGGGAAAACATTGTTAAAGATACATAATGAAAATAAAACTCTGGGTCCTTGTTCCTAAGGATAATGATTGAAAATTAAACAAGTTATTTCCCTAATGTAAAATATAAAAACGACTTTTATTGATCCATTTGATAGGTAGTCAGTAATTATAGGAGGTGGATAAGGCACTGTGAAAAAATCCAATGCACAGTGAATGAATAGCTAACACACGTGACATCAGAATAGGAATTCTTTTAGTACTAATCACCTATCAAGCTCCAGTTTCATGTTCTCAACTGCTAGTGGCACATCTTAATCACCTATGAAAGAAATGTTTGTTAATTATATACTTTTATAGAACTCTGCTGAATATTTTCAGAATTCAAATGAAAGAGGATTATCACACATGGCCATGCAAGTTGTACATTGCCCAACTGTAGGAAGGGAGAGATGGATTTATTTATACATAGAATTGGTTTAACTTCTTTCTTAAAAGTTTGGTGGAGTTCACCAGTGAACCCATCAGGGCTTTGACTTTCTCTTTCAGGAGCTCATTAATTATTCATTCAATTTCCTAAACACACTACTTTTCTTTAGAGATACAACTAACTGAATCTTTAATGGCCGAGCAAAAGTTAAGGAGTACTCCATTTTATCTTTTAAAGAATTCCACCTGCCATGACACACATTTTATTGGCTAAAGTATAAGGTCATACTCAAGTTCAGGAAGGAATGAAGGGATAATCCTATTATATGCCAACTATGTTCCTGGAAGAAATGAAACTAGAATATTGGTGAGAAGGTCTAACAAAACCACACCATTACTAACTTGAATGATCATGAAAACTTTCACATGACATTTGAGCATTTTAAAAATAGCTAGAAGCTGCACACAAAAAAGCAATTACAAGGAATGCAAAGAACCCAGAAACTATGTAGATAAGATGAATTCAAAGAACTCAAAATGAGTTCAAACCACCAATATGAGATGCTATCACCACATACCACAGAGCCTATATGGTTATCTTCCCCCTTTTCAATCTAAGATTATCAGACTTGAAAACTTGGAGCTATTTGAGAAGCACCACTAACATTTACAATCATTGCTTCTGTGTTGTTTTAATACCTTCTTCAATAGTTTCCCTGAATCCAATATTACCCTTCTCAAATATATTCACTAATGTTATTTTTCAACAATGTTTTTGACACTCCCATGCTGAAGAATAATAATTACTCTTGTTTTTCTTTTGAGTCAATTACTTAGTCTATGTCAGAGCTTCAGTATGTTAATTATTTAAACTTTAAATTTATTGGGGCGCCTGGGTGGCTCAGTCGGTTAAGCGTCCGACTTCGGCTCAGGTCATGATCTCACGGTCTGTGAGTTCAAGCCCCGCGTCGGGCTCTGTGCTGACAGCTCAGAGCCTGGAGCCTGTTTCAGATTCTGTGTCTCCCTCTCTCTCTGGCCCTCCCCCATTCATGCTCTGTCTCTCTCTGTCTCAAAAATAAGTAAACGTTAAAAAAAATTAAAAAAAAAATCTCTTATAAACTTTAAATTTATTTATGCACCATTTTTTACACCCAAGGAGTTGATTTCCTTATTTTAGCCACAAAACATGTTCATTAATAGCTCTTTTATAAAGTCCTTCATCTGGAATACCCATTTTTCCTCTTATTAGTCCAGGAAGCAATCCCATTCATATACTATCCATAAATAATGCCCACATTGCTCTAACATATTTCCTTTCAGTTCTATAAACAATAACAAAGAAACAAATGGGACTTTAATGAATTAATATACATTAGACAATTACAAATGTTATTTTTGATATAAATATTTATATTTTTATTTGAGAAAAGGGAAAACTGAAGCTTAGAATCTGAGCAAATACCCCCAAATTATAGAGGTAATATAGCATATAGCTGGTATTTAATTCCAGACCCCTGTAATGTCCAAACTTGATTAAACACTATCACACTTCCTGAATTCTTTTAAAGGGTATGGTCAGTTATTTTACCTATATGTAGATTCCTATTTTCCTCTAAATCATTTTATATGCATATATTTTCTTCTCAAGTAGATTACAAACATTTCAAAGCCAGGGACATATTTTTCAATTGCTTTGGGTCCCCACTCCACTGAGCACTGTGGAAGTCTATGAAGACCTACCAAATGAGAGAAACAAAGGCTCTTTATTTTGCGCTTACTGTAGTAAGGAATTCAGCCACTATCACTTGAGTTCTGACAGACTCAAAGAGGAATGGGAAAGCTTTATAGTGGAAAAAAAGGGAAGACTTCAGTATACTCTGATTGGAGTCTGTTGGCATTGGGAAGATATAAGTGGGCGATGAGATGTGGGGCATACTGTATGATTGTTTAGGGATGTATATTTGTCTATTTATAGTTGATCCCAACTTAAAAGCAGGGACCAAAATTACGGAACCTTTCAGTTATTAATCAAGTCTTGGCCTTTTGGAGCTGATTGGTATTATTTAGCATAGTGGTTTGTCACTAGAGATAAAAGTCTGCCGTTCGGGTTGCTTATTATAAATAAAGGGCTGGTTATGTGGCAGATTGCTGCAGTTTGTAGGTCAGAGTTCTATTCTTATATTTGGTCAATCCATCATCTATTCACGTGTTCGGTTTCTCAGCACTATGTTGAACAATTGAGACCTATCAGAAAACACTCAATAATTTTAATTTGGCTATGCTATGGGGAAGATTAAATGAACCAATGATATTGTGTAGGTTTTTGTGTTCATAGGTGAGGTGGCCTTATTCTATCCCTGACTTTTAATGTGCTGGCCACAGAATCGATCACATATGCCTTCTAGATTGTTTCCTACCTCTTTGAGAAAATAAGAAATCTCTTCTTTGAGGAAAGTAGCTATGATGGTCTTAAAAGTTCAATTTTGATGTTGAACTACCTGAATTCCAGTCTTGATCCTGAATCTTACATGTCATATTATTTGAAATTAATGACTGAATATCTTTAAACCTCCATTTCTTTATCAGTACATTAGAGAGTATGATATTAATTAGTTCATAGGACTGTTGTAAGAAATAGGGGTAAATTAAAATTTTTAAACCCCCAAGTACTGACCTGCTTATCGAATTTCCTCATATGCAATTCAAAATGAAAGTATTTCTAAACCATAAACTAATTGGAGAAAAGTCCAAAATTTTTATTTTCCTATGAAAAGTAATTATATGCTACTATAAAAACCTTAAATAACAAATTATTTCCTCATTATCTTTTGGGAGGGGGTTATTCAGTCCCTGCTGGTGCCCTAAACACATGATAACTGTACCTATAATACAGTCCAGTGATGGTGGGGGTTAAAATAAACCTTACATATAAAACACTTAGCAATAAAGAAGCCTTTTAAAAAAATGTTTACCTATTTATTTTGAGAGACAGTGTGTGTACAGAGGAGGGGCGGAGAGAGAGGGAGAGAATCCCAAGCAGGAACTGAACTCTCAGCACAGAGCCCAACATGGGGCTTGATCTCATGAACCACAAAATCATGATATGAGCTGAAATCAAAAGTCAGATGCCTAAACAACTGAGCCACCCAGTCCCCCCTCAATAAAGAACTCTTAATATTATGATAATTTCAGTTTATGTTTTGAGGTTTCATGTAATCTTATAATGATAACAATGAATACATATATAAGCAAATATGATAGGTGTGTGTGTGTGTGTATATATATATATATATATATATATATATATATATAGCGTTCAAATGGAGTTCAACTTTCTAAAGGTTTTCAGAAAAATTCTCATGTTAACACATAAAATAAAGTTCCTGTTAAAATTGTAAAATTGGGAGAAAAAATGCTGTTTTTAAATCAAAAGAACTCTTAGAGTCACCAAGAAATGGAAAAGAACTCATGACATTCTTAAGGGTCAAGTCTGTCTTGAACTGCTTTTAAAAAAATGTAAAATTTTTTTTTTTTGCTTTTAACTTGAAAACTTGAAGACCTCAGTTAAAGATGTAAGGGTTATTTTATAAATGTAGAATAATAAGCCATAATGATGATGTACAGAGTAACTAAAACACACATTACCCTGCACAAGAAGGAATTCACAGCGGAACAAATGGGAACATTATAATTTTAGAATGATCAAATGCATGCACCTTTAAAGTAATTTATTTCAAAAAGAAATTTATTTTGCTATATTTTCTCAATAGGTGAAAGATTTAGATTTTTAGGAAGAATGCATAGTGTATTTTTTGTTATGTTTTCTCTTTATTTTCAGCAAAGCCTTTTTGTTTTAACACTCATTTAAATAAATTTATCCTCTTTTGTATGTTTTCATTAATTCTTACTCTAATTCTTCAATCAGTCATCCATTGTAAATAAATAATATTGAGTACCTTTACTATATGCTAGACACCGGGATAAGTACTTGAGATACAATGTTTAATATGATGGGCATGATGTCTACTCTCCAGAATAATGATTTAAATAAGAAATTAGAATGTAATGTGATCGGGACTATGATGAAGAAAGTTCCAAGTGTGGTGAACTACATAAGAGAAAACTCTAATACAAACTTGAATATATGTGGGTGGAGATATGGGGATGGAAAGGGGTCTGGGGTCGAATGCTTCCTGGAGTTAACACTTTCAGTGAGATTTAAAGACAGATATGAAAGCTGGAGGGAATAGTGTTCCAGATTCAGGAGAAAAAAAAAAAATGTGGAAAGGCCCAAAGGTAAATGAGAGCAAAGAGGCAAGTGGTAAGAAGAATGAAATTTAGAAGTTTATTAAAAATCAATTTGCACAGGGCCCTGTATGACATTTAATTGGCTTTGGATTTTATTCTGTGGTCAAGGGGCAGCTTTTAAGGTACTTCATTAAAGTCTTTCAATTAAATGTTTAATTGATTTTGTAAAAATTTTATATACCTGTAAGTTATTTCAAGTTTTCGAAGTAGTTAATAGGAATTAGGTAGACTTTTTTTTTGTTTTTGTTTTGTTTTAGCCATTTAAAATATTATTTAAAAATATATGACTTTGTATATAGCTTATAAAATATTAAGTGGATTAGATAACACAACTTCAAAAGAGATTTTGTTCTATTTCTGTTTTGAAAGCTTTCTAACAGTAGGTCTTTGGGGACTGGAAGGACTAAAGTTGCTGTGAGTGTTCAATAATTACTAGGACATTTCAGGTCAGATCACTGATATATGTTTCTAAATACTATGTGCTAGGGGCGCCTGGGTGGCGCAGTCGGTTAAGCGTCCGACTTCAGCCAGGTCACGATCTCGCGGTCCGTGAGTTCGAGCCCCGCGTCGGGCTCTGGGCTGATGGCTCAGAGCCTGGAGCCTGTTTCCGATTCTGTGTCTCCCTCTCTCTCTGCCCCTCGCCCGTTCATGCTCTGTCTCTCTCTGTCCCAAAAATAAATAAATGTTGAAAAAAAATTAAAAAAAAAAATAAATACTATGTGCTAAATATTGATACAAATTCTGACATATAATTCCAAGAGTACCAGGTGAACTTAGTTCAAGATTTGATGTAGTCTATTGCATCAGTGATCAATCTAGAAGATAAAGCTGGCCTTTGGCAGGGATAGAACAGTCTGTTAGTTCGATTTAGGGGCCAGAGAAGTCTTAAAATATCCTTTATGGAAATGCTATGAAATCTGAAACACTTACTGCTGGTGTCCTTTTTTTTTTTTTTTTTGAAAGTCAAATGGAAGTATCTTACCTATGTGAAAAATGTATGACACCAGGATTGCTATTCCCATAACATACCTCCACTTGTAACATGTAACGGGTGGTGTCAGTTGAAAGCAAGACACCAGAAGTAACAAGGGAATCCTAAAATTCATGAAGGAGTTAGGAGGTCAACTTTAGAATATAGTATACTATAATTATATTTATCTCAGGGGTATTCATAAATCATATGTATTTTCAGCGTCAGAGTAAGTTTAAATGCTACATTTATGTTAAATTCTGTGTCCAGGTAATTTGAAACATACAACTGAGAATCAAGGTTCATTAAATGTGGGAAGACTAGTCTTCCAGCTCTACTGTTAGCAGAAGATTTTCAGAATGTTGTATCTGAAAGTAACAACCTCTGGAAAAATTAAGATAAAGCAATATTTGGAAAGGTTATTTAGGAGAAATGAAGAATGTCATCTCTGAGGATTTGTGCGTCCTTTGACAAGATCTCCACCAAAAAAAGATTTGGAAAGAAAGTGATTGGTTTATTTTTCCTCAACCTATCTCCCATTTTGGTTTTTAAAGATCTGAATCAAAGCATACATTTGAAAAGAACTATTAGGATATTCATTGCTGAATCTGAATATTCTGCATATGTTCCATAGTTATTTAATAACTTTACTTTCACACGAGGGAAGGCCTATATCATCGAGTTCTGAAGCTTTGCAGTATTTTTTAAATTTTTTGAGAACAACGTGTGTGTATGCATATCTCAAACTTCTACAGACACACCAGCAGTTGTCTTGAGAAGAAATATGATGACCTAGAAAATATAGCTCTTTAAAAACCTGATTGGCATTGCTTTCCTCTTCGATCTTGTTTTGAATTAATGGGACACTGTGGCAAAATCAAATTATAAAAAATTTTGCTTACAATTAATTAAAACTGAAGAAATTAGAATGCCTGTTTCTGCTAGACACTGGTTCAGCAACAACACATTTCCATGCTACTTAGGGTGGGGAGGAATTGAAACTGTCTACGAATGCTTTATTAAATGCTTATTAAGTACATAGTTTGCCTTAGAGGGATTAGGCTATCATTAGTCCACCACACTGTAGAGTATCTGATCCGAGTAGCTAGCCTGCTAAACAACAGGAAGGCCCAGAGTCCTTTGGGTTGATAAGAAAGGGCAGGGAATGGTATTTGAGTTATGGGGACTTCAGAGGGCAAATCTCAAAACAGAAATGTAACAGATTTTGTTGGTGGAACTGTTATCAGTGGAGGGTATTGAAGACAGAGAAAGGGCAAGGAGGCAAACGTCACCTGCAGTGGCAACTGCCTATTGTTATTTTCTCTTTGTTTCGTGAAAGTACTTATTTACTCATGAATCAAGATCTAGTATTTCT
Source organism: Lynx rufus (assembly GCF_022079265.1). Taxonomy (NCBI): domain Eukaryota; kingdom Metazoa; phylum Chordata; class Mammalia; order Carnivora; family Felidae; genus Lynx; species Lynx rufus. The sequence goes on along the minus strand of NW_025814845.1, from coordinate 21,916,271 downwards.
CTTTGGAACAATCTGGGTTAATCCCATTAGCCTTTCCCAATCTGCTTTCTGTTACATACGCGTACTCTTTTTCATTCATCCGGATGTTCATTCATTTCATTTTCCCAATGCCAGCCATCCACGGAGGGCTTACTGTGGAGGTAATGCAAACATTTACAGAAAAGCAGTTTTTCCTAGAACAAATCTCAATTTCATAATGTTGCCAAATAACTCTGTAGGGTGTAGAATTATTACTTATGCAGAATACTAAACCTGACTCTATTTTCTGGTCCACAAGATAAAAATAAACAAACAAACAAACATGGATTCTTTGAATCCCAGACCCCCGGATATAGTCTAAGGGTTGGCATTTAGTTATGTTTAGAAAATAACTTTAATTAAGAAACAATTTCCAGCATCATAAAAATGTTTCCTTCAGTTTTTTCACAAGGCTTCTGGTTGATCCTGATTATGGTAATGAAAGACCAATTGATCAACTATTCTTTATTAGTATTTACTCATACTATTTTTGTGACCTTATCATCTTAATTAAAACTTTTTACAATTAAAAGCAGGACCAGGTCAGACCAGTAATTTCATTTAACAATTCTCTATGTGACCAAATCAAAATAATGTTCTGTTATCTACAATAATCCTCTGCAACCTTTGAAACTGGGGACTTCATTCTATTTGGAACATTCCTTTCTATTAATTTCCATACACTAGCATGTATTTTTTACATATTCTTAAATTCCTTTCTAGTCTTCCTTTTCCCATGTTTGACATAAAATTCAGTTATTTCTTAATATTCTCTTATGAGCCCTATTCTAATATTTTCTTATGTTTTCTCTCTGTGGGTCTAACCTACTCTAGCTGCTTTTATTTGGCTGATATGTGTGTGCAGATGATGATGAATCACAAATTTTCGTGCTTAATGCACTCCTGAACTTATATATACAATTTATTGTTAAACATCTCCACTGAAAGATCTTATAATGACCTCAAACTGAACTTATCCAAAATCAAATGTATTTTCTCCCTGTTTTTCAACCCATCTTCTTCCATTATTCTCTATTTTGTCCTCTCAAATCCTCAGATGTTCCTTGATTTCTTTCTTTCTTTTTTTCTTTTTTACCGAGGCATAATTAGCATACAATGTTATATTAGTTTCAGGTGTACAACATATTGATTCGACAGTTCTATACATAATACTACAATAAGTGTAGTCACCATCTGTCACCATACAAATGTTATTACTGTATTATCAATTATGTTCTCTATGTTCTATTTTCAATTTCTGTGACTTATTGACTTTATATATGGAAGTTTGTACGTACTTAATCCCCTTTATTTCACCCACATCCCCCACTTAACTCCCCTCTGACAGCCGCCAGATGATTCTCTATATTTAAGTGTCTGTTTTTGTTTCTTTGCTTGTTCATTTGTTTTGTTTTGTTTTTTAGATTCCACATTTAAATGAGATCATGTGGAATTTGTCTTTATCTTACTTATTTCACTTAGCACAACACCCTCTAGTTTCAACCATGTTGTTGCAAATGGCATGATCTCCATCTCTGTGACTAATATTCTATTATGTGTATTTGTGTGTGTGTGTGTTCACATGTGTATAAATATATACCCCACATTTTCTTTATTGATCTATTGATGAATATGTGTGTGTGTAAATATATGCACTACTTTTTCTTTATCAATTCATCTATTGATGGAAACAGGTTGCTTCCACATCTTGTCTATTGTAAATAATACTGCAATAAGCATAGGAATGCACATGTCTTCTTGAATTATTGTTTTTGTTTTCTTTGGTTAAACACCCAGTAGTGGTATTACTGAATTATATGGTATTTCTATTTTTAATTTTGTGATGAAATTCTACAATTTTCCACAGTGGTTGGCACCAATTTACCTTCCCACCAATAGGACATAAGAGTTTCCTTTTATCCACGTCCTTGCTAACATTTGTTAGTTTTTGTCTTTTTGATACTAGCCATTCTTTTTGATGTGGGGTGATATCTCATTTTGGTTTTGATTTACATTTCCCTAATTATTAATAATGTTGAACATCTTTTCACATGTCCATTGGTCATTTGTATGTCTCTGGGAAAAGGTCTATTCAGGTTCTCTGCCCCCTTTTGAATTGGATTCCTTACTTCTTTATTGTTGAGTTGTATAAGTTCTTTATATATTCTAGATATTAGTCCCTAATCAGATACATCATTTTCAAATGTCTTCTCCCATTCACCAGACTGTCTTTTGTTAATGATTTTCTTTGTTGTGCAAAAGCTTTTTATTTTGGTATAGTGTGAAGAGTTTATTTTTGTTTTATTTTTCCTTTGCCTCAAGAGACCTATGCATAAAAATGTTGCTAAAGGCAATGTTCAAGAGATTACTACCTATAATTTCTTTTAAGAAATTTATGGTTTCAGGTCTCACATATAAGTCTTTAATCCATTTTGAGTTTATTTTTGTGTATGGTGCAAGAAAGTGGTCCAGCTTTATTCTTTTGCAAGTATCTGTCTAGTTTTCAGCACAGCAAAGGAAACAATCAATAGGCAATGGGAGAAGATGAAGGCAATGGGAGAAGATAAAGATGTGGTATGTGTGTATACATAGACAATCACACACTGGACTATTACTCAGCCATAAAAAGTGAAATCTTGCCATTTGCAGCAACATGGATAGAGTTAGAGTGTATTCTAAGCAAAATAAGTCAGTCAGAAAAAAATGAATACCATGTGATTTCTCTCATATGTGGAATTTAAGAAATAAAACAGATTAACATAGGAGTAAAAAGAGAAAAAAAGAAAAAAAGAGGTGAACCACAAAACAGACTATTAACTAACTGTAGAAAGCAAACTGAGGTTTGCTATTGGCTAGGTGGGGGGAGGGGAGGGAATGGTTTAATGGGTGGTGGGTATTAACCAACAAGGGAGTCCTTGTTGGGAAGAGCACCGGGTGTTGTATGTAAGTGACGAATCACAAAATTTTAGTACTGAAACTAATATTACACTATATGTTAACAAAAACAATTACTTAGTGTAAACCACCTCATAAAAAATAAAAATAAATAAATTTGAATTAAAAAAGCATTGAATTAGGAACACCTGGATGGCTCAGTCAGTAGTGCATCTGACTCTTGGTTTGGCTTCGGTCATGATCTCACAGTTCATGGGTTCAAGTCCCACATTAGGTTCCATGCTCTCAGCACAGAGCCTGATTTGGATTCTCTCTCTCTCTCTCTCTCTCTCTCTCTGCCCCTCTCCAACTCGCTCTTTCTCTCAAAATAAATAAACTTAAAAAATTAAACAAAAACATTGAATCTCTAGATTGTTTTGGTAGAATGGACATTCAAATAATATTAATTATTACAATTCATGAACATGGTACACCTTTCTATTTATGTTGTTTTTAATTTCTTTAACCAGTAACTTAAAGTTTACAGAGTGCATGTTTTTCATCACTGTCGTGGATTCTGGGTCTAAAGCTCTCTCCTGTCTAGCAAGAGAGTGGGATGCAGGATGAAAAGCGAGAGATGGCTAATGTCTGGGAAAAGACAAGAACCCCGAATAAGGGCCCTTGCCCCATATTTATTAAGATCAGAAAGCTTACAAACATGATGGGTGTGCACAAAGAGACAAACTGTGAACATTAACTTGGGGACGTGAGGGAAAAGGGGAAGTTTGAAGATATAGTGTTTGGGGTTTGGGTCAATGTAAAACAAAATCCTGGTGCTGGGCGGATGGGCAGATGGTTGTTAACGGGTAGACAGGAGGCACTGTGCCTGTTTATCTTTGCTAGCCTAGGGGATGAGACACGGGAAATAACTTCACGGTTAATAGGACACCTTTTCTTTTATTAACCATCTCCATTCTGGGCTGGTTTGCCTGCAGCGCAGCAGTGCATAATCCAATTCACCAATTTACCTAACCTGGCCCTATCCTCCTGTGAAAGCAGCTTTTCTGCTGTAGTACTAAATTAGGGGTGCTTCCACCCTGAATATCTAGTCTTGTTCATTTCATATACCTATGTATTGGGCACTTTTGCACCTGTTCCTATTTTAGGCCTTTGCCTCTCCCTCTCTATTCTGGGGGCTTTGCACCCCCTCTCTATTTTGGAGTGACTTTGCACCTCCCTATTCTCAGAGTGCCTTTGCACCCCCCTATTCTTGGGGTTCCAATCTGGTTTACCCAAACTCGGGTGTGAGCATTTTATGACTTTGTATTTCTTTATGCCTTGTTAATCCATTGGTGTAAACTGGAGGAATTCCTAAGCTTATCCCCCACACATCACCTTGGTTAAATTTATTCCTAGGTATTTTCTTTTTGGTGTGATTGTAAATAGAACTTCTTTCTTAATTTCTCTTTTTGCTACTTTGTTTTTAGTATACAGAAATGCAACAGATTTCTGTATATTCATTTTATATCCTGCAGCTACACTGAATTTATCAGTTCTAGTAGATTTTTGGTGGAGCCTTTAGGGTTTTCTATGTATCATGTAATGTTATCTGTAAATAGTGACAGTTTTACTTTACTTTTGTTTATTGTTTTTTATTTATTTTTCTTTTCTAATTGCTGCATCTAGGAATTCTAGTACTATGTTGAATAAAAATGAGATTGGACATTCTTTTCTTGTTCCTGATCTTAGAGGGAAACCTTTCAGTTTCTCACCATTGAGTGTGGTGTCAGCTGTGGATTTATCATTTGTGGCCTTTATTATGTTGATGTATGTTGCCTCTAAACTCACTATGTTGAGAGTTCTTATCATGAATAAATGTTGGATTTTCTCAAATACTTTTCCTGTGTGTACTGAGATAATTACATGTTTTTTATATTTAATTTTGTAAATATAACATATCACACTGGTTAATTTGCAAATATTGATCCCCCCATTACATCCTGGAATGAATCCTATTTGACTGTGAATTATTTTTTCAATATATTGTTGAATTTTGTTTGCTAATATTTTGTTGAAGATTTTTGCTTTGTTCATCAGAAATATCAGCCTTTAGTTTCTTTTCCTGTGGTGTCTTTATCAGGTTTTGGGATCAGGGAAATCATGACCTGTTAGAATGAATTTGTATGGAAAACTTTTGGAATTTTTTGTAATGGTTTGAGAAGAGTAAGTATTAACTGTTCTTGGAATGTTTGGCCAAGTTGGCTCACGAAGTCATCTATTGTTTGTTGGGAGATTTTAAAAGATCAATTTCACTACTAGTGATCAGTCCATTAACATTTTTATTTCTTCCTGATTCAGTTTCAGAAGATGGTATGTTTCTAGAAATTTATCAGTTTCTTATAGGTTGTTCAATTTGTTAGCATTTAATTTTTCATAATATTCTCTTATAAAATTTTTCTAAAAATTTTTATTCATTTTTGAGAGAGAGAAGAGAGGGAGGGAGTGAGCGAGCGCACAAGCAGGGGAGGGACAGAGAAAGAGTGTGACACAGAATCCAAAGCAGGCTCCATGCTCTGAGCTGTCAGCCCAGAGCCCAATGCGGGGTTCAAACCCACAAACTGGGAGATGATGAACTGAGCTAAAGTGGGATGCTTAACTGACTGAGCCACCCAGGTGTCTCGTAATATTTTTATAATCCTTTGTATTTTTGTGGTGTCTGTTATTTCTTCTCTTTCATTTCTGATTTTAAGTTCTGTCTCTCTTTCTCTCTCTTTTTTTTTTTATAAATCTAGCTAAAAGTTCCTCAATTTTGTTTAAATTTTCAAAAAACACCTCCTGGTTTTATTGATCTTTTGTATTTTTGTCTCGATTTCATTTATTTCTGCTTAATCTTTATTATTTCCATCCTTTTTCCAGTTTCATGTTTTTTTTTTTCCCCTTATAGTTCCTTTAGTGTAAGGTTATGTTGTTTATTTGAGGGTTTTTTTGTTTTCTTTTGTTTTGTTTTTTGATATAGATCTGTATTGCTGTAAAGTTCCCTCTTAGAACTGGTTTGCTGCGTCCCAAAGATTTTGGACCATTATAGCTTTATTTTTATTTATGTACATGAAATTTTTTATTTCTTCTTTGTTTTCCTGGTTGACTCGTTCATTGTTTACCAACATGTTGTTTAGCCTCTGTGTATTTGTGTTCTTTCCAGTTTTTTCTCGGAATTGCTTCCTAATTTCGTATCTTTTTTTTGTCAGAAAATGTGTCTCATATGGTTTCAATTTTATTTAATTTATTCAGACATGCTTTGTGACCTGGTGTGTGATCCATTCTAGAGAGTGTTGTATGTGAACTTGAAAAGAATGTGTATTATTCTGTTTTTGGATAGGATGTTCAGCACATATCTGTTAGTTCTATCGACTCTAATGTAACCTTCAAGGTTATGTATATTGGATACATAGATATTTACAATTTTTATATATTTTTATTAGATTGATTCCTTTTATCATTATGCACTGCCCTTCTTTGTCTCTTGTACAGTCTTTGTTTTAAAGTCTATTTTATCTGATTTAAGTATTCCTACTGTGGCTTTTTCTTCACTTCCATTTGCATGGAATATCTTTTGATCCAGCCCTTTACTTTCAGTTTCTGTGTGTTTTTAGGTGAAGTGAGTCTCTTGTAGGCAGAATATAGATGGGTCTTTTTTTTTTTTCTCATCTATTTATTCACCCTGTCTTTTGATTGGAGCATTGAGTTCAGTTACATTTAAAGTAATTACTGATAGGTATGTACTTAGTGACATTTTGTTAATTGTTTTCTTGTTGTTTTGTAGTTCTTTTCTGTTTCTATTTCTCTTGCTCTCTTCCTTATGGTTTGATGACTTTCTTTAATGTTATGCTTGGATTCTTTTTTCTTTATTTTTTGTGTCTCCACTGTAGGTTTTTGATATGTGGTGACCACTAGGTTCATATGAAACATCTTATGTGTATAACAGCCTCTATTAAGCTGATGGTCATTTACGTCTGAACACATTATAAATGCACTAAGATTTTACTCTTTCCATTTTATGTATATGTCATATTTTAAATATTTTTATTTTGTGTATCCCTTAACTAATTTTTGTATATGTAACTGATTTTTACTATTTTTGTATTTTAATCTTCCTACTAGCCTTATAAGTGATTAATCTACTACTTTACTATATGTTTACTTTCACCTGTGAAAATTTTTCCCCCATAATTTTCTTTTAGTTATGACCTTTTCTTTCCACTCAAAGAATTTTCTTTTTTTTTTTAATTTTTTAACGTTTATTTATTTTTGAGACAGAGAGAGAGCATAAACGGGGGAGGGTCAGAGAGAGGGAGACACAGAATCTGAAACAGGCTCCAGGCTCTGAGCTGTCAGCACAGAGCCCGATGCGGGGCTCGAACTGATGGACCACGAGATCATGACCTGAGCTGAAGTCGGACGCTCAACCGACTGAGCCACCCAGGTGCCCCAGTTTTTTTTTTTAATTTTTTTTTAACGTTTATTTATTTTTGAGACAGAGCATGAACAGGGGAGGGCAAAGAATTTTCTTTAACATTTCTTGTAATGCTGGTTAGTGCTGATAAATTCCTTTTAACTCTGGGAAACTTTTATCTCTTTCTATTCTGAATTACAACCTTTCAGGATAAAGTATTCTTGGTTGTAGTCTTTTTTTTTTTCTTTCACCACTTTGAATATACCATTCCACTCTCACCTGGCCTGCAAAGTTTCTGCTGAAAAATCCATCTGATAGCTTTATGGAGTTCTCAATTTACATAACTGTTTTCATTTCTCTTGTTGCTTTTAAAATTCTCTTTATCATTACTTTTTGACATTTTAATAATTATGTGTGTCTTAGTGTGAGTCTCCTTGGGTTAACCATGGTAGGGTCTCTCTGCATTTCCTGGACCTCAATGTCTCCTTCCCCAGATTAGGAAGGATTCTTCAATTTTTCTTACCCCTTATTTCTCTCTTCTTGTTGGGGATTTCTATAATGTAAATCTTATTATTCTTGATAATGTCTCTGAGTTCCTATAACTTCTTCTCATTTTATATTTATTATTGTTATTATTATTATTCAGCTTTGATCTTCCCATTACCCTGTCTTCCAGTTGGTTGATCTGTCTTTCCACATCCTCTAATCTGCTATCAATTCACTCTAGTATTTGTTTCATTTCAGTTATTGTCTTTAGCTCTGACTTGTTCTTTTTATGTTTTCTGTTTCTTTGTTGAAGTTCTCATGGAGTTCATCTACTCTTTTCTCAAGCCCAGCTAGAATCTTTATGACCATTACTGTGAATTCTTTAGTAGGCATATTGCTTATCTCTGTTTCATTTCACTTGACTCTTTTGTTCTGGTTTTGTCTTGTTCCTTTACTTGGGACCTATTCCTCTCTCTCCATTTTGTCTGTGTTTTGTTTCTGTGTACATCTCCTGTTCTTAAAAGTAGTGGCCTTGTGTAGAGGAGTTCCTGTGGTGCCCTGTGTCACAGTCCCCCGTGGCCACCAGTTACTCCACACGTGTCTCCCGTGTGGCCTTCATGTGCCCTAATGATGTGGCTGAGCCCCATTTGCCTTCAGCCCACGTGGCTGCAATGACCTGCTTTGCCTGCTGTGTGGACTAGGCAGGTGTTGTTTCTCGTGCTGTTGAGAGGCCTGTGTGAGGCCACCGTGAGCTCATAGGTGGGTAGAGTCATGGGTCAGACTAAATGTCTGCAGTTAGCCTCCCTGCCCCACTTTCAGCTTTGCCAGATATCAGGGCTTGCTCTCTGAGAAGCGGGCCGAAAGGACCGGCTGGTGGAACTGCAGGCGCACCGGTGTGAAGTGTTGTCTTTGCCTCCTGCCAGGGCAGGACTTACTTTGGGTCAGCCCTGGTCCCTGCCAGGGCTTTTTTCAGGCTATGGCGAGGCAGGAGCCACCTTGGAGGGATGCCTGCGGAAGCGGGCAGGTTGGGTGGGGCAGGTCCACAGAGGAAGGAGGGGTGGGGGGGTGAGGCCCACCACAGTGCTGACAAAACACATGGAGAGTATTGGTCTTGACTCCTCAAAGTGTCTGGCTATCTAGGCTGGGGGGAGGAGAAAAGAAATGAGACCCACCAGCACTTTCGTTCCTTGAGAAATCTCTTGGAGATCACCTCTCCTGAAGTGCACCTTGTGAGGTTAGTAAATAAATCTTCACACATACCTCATATGCTTTTTGAGTTCCTGCTCCTGTGCTGTGTCTCCCTGATTTATTTATTATGATGGCTTTTTTAAGGGCAAGGACTCAGTTTCCCATCACCCTCAGGCTCTCTCCGAGTCAGGCCTCTTGATTTTTAAAGTAGCTGGAGCTAAACTTTTAAAGTAGCTGGGGCTAAATTAGCCCCACTAATTTTAAAAGCTCCTGAAGGGAAGCCTCACTGGTTTCCACAGCCAGAGGTGATGGGAGTTCATCTTTTTGGTGCAGGTCCTGGGTGTCCGGTGTGGGATCTGATCCTCTCACATCTCTCTGTTTCTTTGCCCCTCTCATTAGCGATTGGTCTTGCCAGGGGTTAGGTTCCCAACTTCATCTCTACCCCTCTTACCCTTAATGAGTAATTGTTCAAGGTCTATCCTGTCCTGTTTTCAGTTAGTTGCATAAATGTCACTATTACATCAGTGTGTTTGTGGGATCAGGTGACCTCAGGATCCCCCCACACTACCATCTTCCCTGAACCAAAGAAAGCTTCCTTGATTTATTTAGTTCCCTCTTCTATGCGTAACCTATTTTTATTTCTCAAATATGTTCACCTATTTTCTTTCAAAATCATCGGGTCACATACTCTCTCTCGGGTTTATTTAATTTATTTTTGAGAGAGAGAGAGTGTGTGTGAGTGGGGGACAGTGTCAGAGGGAGAGAGAGTGTGTGAATCTCAAGCAGGCTCTATGCTCAGTGTGGAGCCTGACGTGGCGCTTGTTCCCACAACCCTGGGATTATGACTTGAGCTGAAATCAAGAGTCAGTTAACACTTAACACCAACTGAAATACCCAGGTGCCTATCACCTGGGTTTTTACGTTTACTTGCTCAATAGTTTCCAAATTTGCCTTCCAATTTATTTATCTTGTTAAATATTATTTTAATATTTGATCCTTTTAACTGCTTTAAAGATGTCGTTGGCCCTATCTGTTAGCTCTAACATGCCTGAATGGTCTTTGGTCTCTGCTTATATGTTCTGTTTTGCCTTCTGCCCTTCCCACCTACTTTAATGTTCAGCGAAACTGAAAGTGTTGCTATCTCATGCATAAGCATACCCTTGCTGACTTTGTAGACTTTGCCTGTGATTTTCCTCTAACTGAAACTTCTTTTCCATTTCTTAATATGGCTAACTCTCCTGAATCTTGAGGGTTTTTTTTTAATTGTAATGTTTTTTTTTAAATAGGAAATTTATTGTCAGATTGGTTTCCATACAACACCCAGTGCTCATCCCAACAGGTGCCCTCCTCAATGCCCATCACCCACTTTCCCCTCCCTCCCACCCCCCCAACCCTCAGTTTAATCTTGAGGTTTTGATTTAGACAGTAAGACCTCTAGAAACCTAGACTGTTTCTCTTGGTAACTCCTAAGAAGTTCTCCAGAATTTTTTCCTGTATTAGCACTTTTTTTTTCTCTGTATTAGCACTTATCTTATAATCTGGAAATTGCTTTCTTTTTAAATTCTGTTTTCCACTATACACTGTTGGAGGGTAAACACTCTGTCTTTTTCATTATTACAGTCACGAAAAGACAAACACGCTGTACGTACAATAAATATGTGTTAAATAAATGTGGTCACTACAATCCATTACTGTAGAACTAAAACCCATAAATTCTGGCTAACACGGAGGGAATTTATGCAAAAATTAAGAAAAAAACAAAACCTTCTTCAGGGCCTATGGATGTAAAGAGAGGAGAGCAAGCATGAGATAGAATTCAACCCCTGTTTCCTAACCCCCTGAAGTTAGGAAGAGTTTGAGAGAGTACATTTCACACAACCACACACACAGCTCAGTCTGGCTGGTCTTCTCTAGGACTAGTCGAACGTGTGAGGATATCTATGCCCAGGGAGCATGAAGTACACAACTAATCGTGATAAAACAATGAAGGTAGTTGATGGGTCAGTCTAAGTCTTGAAATTGGCATTGAGTTGGGGTCATTATGAATTATTTATCTTTTGGAATCTCAGAGTTGATTTCATTGTTATTTCAGCTTACTTTTGGGGTCCCTTCTGTCTCTGGTTCCTACTAATAAGAATAATAATGTGAAATTTAAACAATGATCTTGAGTTTAGTTCAAAGGCTAACGATCCAGTAACCCTCTTGAGGGAGAGTAATTTTGAGGATTTTTCCATGTTAGAAATCCTATGAATGAGAAGACAGTCAAATTAATATAAAATCATACTGAATAAGAGTGATCTGGTAGTCCAAGGACAGATGTCCTTAGAGAAAAACCATGTGAGGACCAGAATCAGAGGAAAAAAGGCTATATGAAACAGGCAGAGATTAGAGTTTATGTAGTTGCAAGCCAAGGAACACGAAGGATTGTTCTCTCAGCTTTTCACCTCGGATTTTTCTCTTTCCTAACTCCTTGCTTGCTAGAAACTGAAAGGCAAGCCTCTAAAATACATAGTGTTTTCTAGTCACCATCCCCATTTGCTCTCAAATCAACTTCCATCAGGTTTTTGCTGCTACCATTATAGTGAAACTGCTTTCTCAAGGTCACAAATGACCTTCATGTTATTTTTAGAAGTGAATTCTTTATTGTTGTCATCTTTTATCTCTTAGGAGAATTTTCCATAACCAATTACTGCTTTTGTTTCACCACCTAACTCAATGTACACTCTGAAATCTTACTCCCTGTCCCCTGCCTGTTAATAGGACATTGGGTTTTTTCTCCTCTCTAATTCACTCGTATGGTGAATTTTTCCAGTCTCATGACTTGAAATATCACTTATATGTTGATGACTCCCAAATGTATATTTTTCAATTCAGATATCTCTCTTGAACCCCAGACGTTTGAACTGTTTGATATTTTCACTTGGCCATCTGTTACATATCTCAACATATATCTGAACTCTCAGATAGTTCCTTTTCTTTTCCCTTACTCCCCTTTTTGCCTGAAAGACAACCACATTAATAAGAAAACCTCCTAATAGGAGAAAAACTCCTATTGCATTCATCCAAGGTCTTTTTTCCCCCCAATTCCTTACAATTGCTCAGGTCAAAGAACTTAAAGTCATTGGAGACTTTTCTATTTCTCTCACAATCCACATATTATCTGACAGGCAATCATATTGAATTTATAGTTAAAGTATATCTCACATCTGACCCTGTCTTTTCCTTACTATCACCCTGTTTGGGGTCACCAACATCTCTCTCCTGTCCTACTTTAATAGCCTCCTAACTGGTTTTTCTCTCTTCACACCCTTTAGTCTGTTCTTAACAGAGTATCTAGAATGCTTCCAAAACAAATATGGGGCACCTGGGTGGCTCAGTTGGTTAAGCATCCGACTTTGGCTTGGGTCATGATCTCGAGCCCCGCATCAGGCTCTGTGTTGACAGCTGGGAACCTGGAGCCTGTTTTGGATTCTGTGTCTCCCTCTCTCTCTGCCCCTCCCCTGCACACACTCTGTCTCTCTCTCTCTCTCTCTCTCTCTCTCTCTCTCTCGCTCAAAAATAAATAAATATTAAAAAAAAATTAAAAACAACAACAAAAACCAAATATAATCATGTTACTGCTTTGAACAAAACCCTAAAATTGTTCTTCATTTTACTGAAAGGGAAATTCAAAGCCTTCACAGTGACTGACAAGGTAGTAGCTGATCTGGGCCTCCTCACCTCCGGTTCTTATCTTTTATTTCTCTCTGCTTTGCTGGTCCTGCTTCAACTGCACTTATTTTTGCTGTTTTAGGATCTCTGCACCAGCTATTTCTGATGCGTGGCTTACATCCACACCTCCTTCAAATCTTGCCTCAAAATCCACCTTATCAAAGAGGCATATGCCTTACTTAAAATTGCACTGTTCCCCTCTCCCAGTTCCCTTTATCCTAATCTCTATATTTTTCCATATCACCTCTATCCTTCCGATATGTTACATTATTCCTTTAGTTAGGGTATTTATTTCCTAATGTCTGATGGAATGTTAGCTCCACGGAACTAGAGATCCATGTCTGTTTTATTTACTTGCAGACTTCAAGTACCTAGATTTATGTTAGCACATGATAGATAGTCAATGTATACCTTTTGAATTAATTAATGAGCAAATGATCAGCAATATAGATTAGTAGTAGTCTCACAGTAAATTCCTGGGATAATGATATTTGTTCCTTGTTTTGCATTTTACTTATGTATAAGGTAACAGAGAACAAAAGTTATTATAGTAGTCACCGTGACTATTGTTTAAAGTGCTTTCCTAGGTGCCTAGGCATTCTTTTACATAATTCAATTTGATGATACTTTTCTATATCATTGCTGTCTCGAAGTAAGACAACTGAGGTTTGCAAGATTAAGCAAGTTGCTCAGGCTTGAACAGTTTGTGCCTTGGGAGAGTTCAGGGTCCTCACCAGATCTGAGTGAAGGGAAATTCCACTCCAACCATTCTGTGCTATTAACACTTTTTTTTTAATATATGAAATTTATTGTCAAATTGGTTTCCATAAAACACCCAGTGCTCATCCCAAAAGATGCCCTCTTCAATACCCATCACCCACCCTCCCCTCCCTCCCACCCCCCATCAGTCCTCAGTTTGTTCTCAGTTTTTAAGAGTCTCTTGTTATTAGCACTTTTATAAACACTTGGAGAGCAGACAGGAAGTTGCTGTCTTTCCTCATGTACATAGGCTCTCTCATATGTATTTGAGTGTCATCTATTTATGTACTGCTCATCCAGCCCTGAATGGGTTAGTCTTGATTTGTTAAAACTACCACCGATACTGTTGTTGTTTCTTTTCTATTGTCATCAACTTCTTTTTTAAAGCGATTGGTGGCACATTGAAAAATGCTAGGAGGAAAGGGCTCTGCAACTTAAGAATAGCACTTCAGAAATAAGTAATTTAATATTTCACAAAGGAAGGTACTGAAGGCACCAATTTCCTCAGGGCTTTAGTTGGACTCACAGAAGTGACAATGTGCTACTCTATAATAGGTCTTGAGCTTTCTTCAGAATAGGCTTTTTCCATAGGTGGCCCAGAAATCATTGTGACCTTCACCTTAGGAGGGAGGGTTCACTAACTTTGACTTATTTACCTGGTTGGTGTTTGTTTGTTTGTTTGTTTTGTTTTTTAAATACATGTGTTGTTGTTACATGAAGCTGACGTTCTGCAATAATTTACTTTTCCATATATTGGCATGGCTACTGTCTGAAATTCTTTGCCTATGAATGGTTGTAATCGTAAATCTTATGCATTTGGGCTCCAATTCATATTTGCATTCTATTGACAAACTTTTTTAAATAAAACTTAATGTTTATTTATTTTTGAGACAGAGAGACAGAGCGTGAGCAGGGGAGGAGCAGAGAGAGAGGGAGACACAGAATCGGAAGCAGGCTCCAGGCTCTGAGCTGTCAGCACAGAGCCTGACGTGGGGCTCGAACTCACTGACCGTGAGATCATGACCTAAGCCAAAGTTGGAAGCTCAACCGACTGAGCCACCCAGGTGCCCTGACAAAGTTTTTTTTTTTCTTTTTTAATTCAAGTATAATTAACGGTGTTATATTAGTTTCAGATGTACAATATAATGATTCAACACTTCTACTAACAAACTTTTTAAAGTTGTGTCTACATGACTTCAACTCTTGGATAGGAATGAAAACCCTAGCATCAATCTGATAGAATGTCCTATATCTAAATCCCCTGAAGACCATGTGGAAGTTTCCAGCAGTGACACCAGAAGTAGCAGGAAATATTGGAGAAACTATATGCTCACCATAATTTAATTTCAAATGTTCACACTCTGAAGTCTTTAGATTAACAAATAATCACTTTTATAAGATGACATGTGCTAATTATAGCCTTCAAAAGTAAAGAAAAAATGAAAGCTCAGGTAGAGCACTGATGCGTTTGTTTTAAATTTGGAGAATATATACTTAAGGAACTCAGGTTGGGTAAATACATGTTTACTTTTCATAGTGGAACTCTACATCAATGGTGCATTGTGTCAGGATACTTGAGAAATCCTTACATTATGTTTAATTTTTCAAATCTGAATTTACACCTTATTCCTGTGGGGAAAGGAAAGGGACACTTGAGGGTGAGGATGTGGGTAAATGACATTTTTTTCTCAAGACAACCAAAAGCTTAGGATAGTCGTTGAACTGTTTTGATTAACCTGAGGCTCAACTATTAAGAGCTGTAACTTTTTAAGAAAAAAAAAATTAGTAATTTCAAAAATATAGTCAAATCTTGTAAATATCTCAGGAAACTTGAGTCCCAGATGCACATAGTGATTGGGCTCTAACATTGGGGGACATTAAGATATAACTAACTTATCCTACGGAAGTTATTATTTATTTAGCTAAGAACTTTGTTATTTAGAATAAGGTTATGTGGTTGGTAAAGTGTCATGTGTTGAATATCAGCCTAAAAATTGAAACCTCAAAATTTCCATTTCCATCTCCTTAGATATTTTGGTGCAGTTACAGGTTACAGGTTTTTGCTGGCTTTTTTTTTTTTTTTTTTTGGATCTCAGTCTAGCCAGAAAGATCTGAGATATCTACATGAGAAATACAGTATCTTGTGAATCTTTTTCAACATCCCAGGAGAGTCTGCAACACGGAACAGAAAGCTCCAAGAAATGTGAGCTGTTCCAACCCAAAGAGAAAAGCAAACATTTAACTGAAGTGTGCATATACCAGCTGTGAAATTACTGGGGAGGAAATTTCATGTAGGATGACAAGTGGGAAATAAAGGTTGGGAAGGGGCACTGCAGAAGACTATTCCCACATATGGACTTGTAGTAAATCTGATTGCTGTAATTTTTAATTTACATATTGAATTGTTCATTAGAAGAGAAGTGTAGGGGCTGAGAATTTGGACCCACAAATATAATTCCTTCATGTACATAAGACATTACTCTGCAACAATTTAAATGCTTTGCAACTAGTAGAAACTCATCTGGTAGTCATTAATATAACTTTTTAAATAATGACACACAGCAGCTTGTTACTATACTTAGGCAATTACAAAAGGCAGACTAGTTCCTGCTTATACAACAATATATTAATCAGATATACAATTTATTTTACCAAAGTCACTTTATTTGCATTGCAATTGTAGAGATATTTCTAGAGGAAATATTTCATATGATAATTTTAAAGCTGAATGAAACTTTACACGTGTTTCATAAAAATGGGAGCAGAGAACTAAAATCAGAAAAAAACACATATAAGTTAACTCTACCTAAGGAACCAAAATGAATAAAATAGAAACATTCCATGTGCTATAAAATATCAACAAGATGACTAGGTAATAAACAAATGGAAACAAATATGCACAATTTTATTAAATAACGTCATGAACATTTTATAGATTATAGAATAAAAATAAAATTAGCTGCTAAAAAATCTATGCAATAATTTAACAATAGTAGGCACTATGAAATTTGTAAGGAGAAAACAAACTTTTTTCAAAGATGTAAATAAACACTTGTTAGAGAAATAGAAGGGAATTTTGAATTTATAAAGATTTCATATCTTATTGGATTTATAAATTCAATAACATTCCATTTGCAAGCCCCGTGTGATTTTGTGGCGACTTGATTAAATCATTCTAGAGTGAATCTGGA
Organism: Lynx rufus; assembly: GCF_022079265.1. Lineage (NCBI taxonomy): Eukaryota > Metazoa > Chordata > Mammalia > Carnivora > Felidae > Lynx > Lynx rufus. The sequence continues at coordinate 21,899,594 of NW_025814845.1, read as the reverse complement.
AATGCCAATTGTTTCTATATTTGAAGGACACTTATGCTTCCACATATCAAAATATTTTTAGAAAGATACAAAAACTTGAAGAGTATAGTAAAGACCAAGCATTGACCACAGATCAATATCTCAGACAGACAGACAGGCACACACACACACACACACACACACACACACACACACAATTTATACACATAGACATACCTATATTTTCATTGAGTATAATGATGAATTTAGCCACCAAGTCAGCAGCGAAAGAAGGATTAGTTGGTCATTGATTCCTGGAGTTATAACAAACATTTTGAAAACATCAACTAATATTCATATTTCACTTTAAATGCAGATATAAACTGAATAAGCATTTACACTTAAATGTATCCTTGGAAACAGAAATTGTAAACTAAAATGGCAATTACTCTTGGGGAACCTGGGTGGCTCAGTCGGTTGAGCATCTGACCTCAGCTCAGGGCATGATCTCACAGTTAGCGGGTTCAAGCCCCTAATTGGGCTGTGTACTGACAGCTCAGAGCCTGGAGTCTGCTCCCGATTCTGTGTCTCCCTTTCTCTGCCTCTCCTCTGCTTGCAGTCTTCTTCTCTCTCAAAAATCAATAAACATTATTTTTTTTTTAAATGTCTATTTTGTCATTTTGCAACATAAGCGTCCTTTCCAAGCTTAAAAGCAGTGAAAGAAAGCAGCAGAAGAGGAACAATAACAATAACAACAAAAAAACCAACAAGAGGCAAGTCTGACTTGAAATTAAAAATAGAAAAATCATCAGTTGCATGATAAATAAGATAGAATGTCAAACAATAAAGCCAAGAAAAATATCTGCCCAAATCAACCAGGTCAGTGGTTGAAATTCTTCATAAATAAAATGTGATGATAGTTCAATAAGAAAAGCATAACAATTCCAATAGAAAAGGATCAAAGCTCACAGAATATTCATAGAAAGAGAAATGTCAATTTCTCTTTGAAATATAAAATTTTTGTTCTTAAACTTGAATGAGAAAAAATACAAATTATTATATCAAGAGAATAAAAGAAAATATAAAATGACTATTGATTTTTATTTATTCCAGTTTGACCCAGAAAATATATTGCTTTCTTACCCTTATATAAGATATTCACATTATTTCCTATTCAATGCTTATTTGCCAATAAAACACAATTGGTGAACTTCTCTAGTGAGCAGTAGGTTTCACTTCAGAAAACAAATACATTCTTTGTCGCATTAATAAACTTCAGTATTTTGCATAATGGGACTTATAAGACCTGTGACAGAAATTCCTATCACAATCAGCACAAGATTACTTTATTGTTGACTTGATTAAAGCAATATATCTGGATCATGTTTGCATGTTTATTTATTACGTTTGAAAACCTCAAATATATGTAAAATTTATACCGCTAATGAGTCGTAAACACCTGTCAAAGAGACAGGTGTTAATCTGGGTCTGACTTCTTTTCAGGACACCGCATTAATATTCTTAACTATGCAGGATGAGAACAAAATGTTTGGGTTTACATAAAGCATAAATATGAAAATTATAACTACATTTTAATCAGCAACATTTTTGCACTGCAACATATGTCTCTGTGTACCTTTCAAACTATAAGAAGTTGGAAGTACATATATTGTCCTTCTAGTTATATATTCATTAAATATCGACCAGTCATGATATTTGTTTACATTTATGTTATACTTAGCATTAGGGATCTTTGCAATGATTGACCTCTAGAGTTAACTGTGAAGAATTCCTCCAATTTGCAGATGAAAATGTTAAAGGTAACAGAAGTTCTGTGGTTTGTTCTAAATCCTAAGACTCTCAGGTGGTACAGCTAAAACTCAAGGCTCCTTATTCTTGTTTTGGTGTTTAAGTCCTTAGACAACTTTAAATAAAAGGTTTTATTCAACATTCTTTTAGCCCAGTGCCAGCCTTGGTACCAAGCAACTTAGCAGGATGGAATATTATTGAACTGCAAATTGGTCCAATTTTTCCCCATTATTCCTTAAATGTGCCAACACGCAGAGGAAAAACATTGCCATTGAGGTTCTCCTGGTGATGCTCAAGAGCCTTTGTACAGACATTTATTCATATGTGTAAAGCATTATTTTTTACATCACTAAACTTTTCAAGGAGTTTTTGTTGCATACTAAATATTTGGTTGGCACAGTTTAGGTACAAAAGACAGTGATACACAATTCTCTGCATTCATAGATATCGAGCATTACTGAAGTCAGGCTTTAAGCCGTCATATACAGAACATTAACTACAATTATTCCAAAGTAGCATGGAGGAGAAATATAAGGAGCTATGAGAACATGCAATGAACGGACTAGTTTAACGTTTTGTAAAAACCTGAATATTGATTAGATATCAGTCAGGTGAATGGGATTTAGGGCTAGCGATGCTGGGTAAAAGAAGAATTTTCTATGCTGAGGAAAATGTTTGAAGGTCCTAAGGTGGGAGAGGGAACAGGGATGTCATGTAACTGAGAGACCAGTGTGGCTTGGGTATAATAAACAGAGGAAATTTATGACAAAATAATGCAAGATACATAGTCAAGAGGAATGTCATTTCACTAATTTTACCCTTGAACATGGGTAGGAAAAAAATTGTTTGAAAACAATTCAACCACTCTTTCAATACAAGACTTAGACTGAGTTATTCCATGATCTGGGAGGATCAACAACAAAGTTGACAGTTACCAAAAAGGATTCCAAGTGTGTACTGTGTTCTTTAAGGGCCATCTAATTCTAGATCAGATACTCTTAGATATTCTCAGAGACTCTTAAACAATAAAGTCTCTTTCACAGTCAACAGTTGAGAGAAGAATCCATTGGATATTCCATTCTTGCTTTAGTAGAGATGAAACTTTGACAGTGTCCCAAGACTTTGGATATTACCATAGATTAATGTCAGTCTTAAATTACCTGGAGGTTGTCAAAATCTCCACCTGCCTTATGAAAATGCTATTGATTTCAAGTATTAGCTCAGCATTCTAATCTTCCTCCTGACAGCCCGGCTGTTACCTCCCTTGTTAGGTTATGAAATCCTTTCCTTCATACCCTAATTTAAGATTGAAAAAAAAATTAGAATCCTATAGCAGTGCTTAATTTGAGAGGTTCTGTTCAATATCTCGGAATTACTTGTACATTGGCCACATACTAAAATGTCACCCTGTCATATAGATGTTTTCTTCTGGACATCTAATTCCCCAAATACTCCCCGTGGTTCACAAGGTGAAACATTTATTATTTGAAAAGGAGAATGGCAAGTGAGATGTGTTTGTCAGCTAGTTTAAAGCTGTGACAAAGAGTGACTACTATTTTCCCCCACTTGACTTCTCATGTCCCATGGGGAGGGTGAGGTGACAGACCTTAAAGACATGCTATCTTGTGGCTTTTGTCTCATTCCTCAAGTCCTTTGGCTCTCCCTCATGTAACACATCAATAGTTTCCAAGTCCTTTAATATTTTAAAGGACTTAATATTTAGTTAGTGATGGATCAAGCTACTAAATTGGATCTTGGCAGGTAGAAGGATTGAATTCAGTCCAGATGAACAGTAACAGACTTGTTGCACTCCTGGAAAACAAACAAACAAACAAACAAACAAACAAAAAACAGACACAAACTGGGATAAATTGCATCCCTGGTCATGATCTCATTCAGTAAAGTATGTCATAATTTCACTGACTTTGTGACCATTGTTTTCCTTTTTAAAGGGATCATTTGCAACCTTTCTTTTCTAAGGTCATGTATTTATTTAGAAGTGAAATACATTTTTGTGCCATGATTGGTCTTTTGTGATAATGAGGGACATGTGTCAGAGATGATGTTAACTCTGTACTCAAGACCAGTGTTATCTGTAGAGCTACTTTCTCAACTGACCTGTATTTAATTACCTTTTTTTTTTCCTTCCTCAAACTTCAGGCTACAGAGGAGTCTGTAAAGCTACAGTGTAGAACAACAACATAAATAATAGTGTTCATACCTATTAGTTTCCAGAAACTTGGATCAATTTTCTGGGCATGTTTATATATGTTTTTTCAATAACCACAGTGAAACTGTTTCCAAAAAAACGAGTCTGTTCCAATGGCTTCGTTTGGCCACTAATTTGCCCTCCTTATGGATGTGTTTACTGTTTAGCTATTCCTTTTCTAAGAAATTTTCTTTTCTCTTTCTTCCAAAACCATGCTTACTTCTTAGTTTCCTCTATCACTCTGCGTTAATGCTTAGTTACTGGTGATTTTGTTATTGTTAATTTTTGTAAAGCTATTCCTAATCTTTAATTACCATCATTATAACAATGGCTCCCCCAAATCTGTTTTTATCTTTCTCCTATGCTCAACTTTATTCACAACTGCTTTCTGTTTAGTCAGACCATGGATATGAATTTGCCTGAGTTAAGTTGTGATTATGCTTGTTTCATAAAAACACACTATTTGGATAATAAAACGCACCAAACATCCAAAAGTCCACGTGTTCAGACTTGGCTGATGGTCTAGAGCCTACATTACCCATTAGGACAATGCAACAAAGATCCCACCGGTCCCGCGACTGAGAAAATCCACTGTTCCTGATTTGCCGAAGGGGAAAAATAGAAGCTAAAAGCTATTTTTAAAAATTTTTTTAATGTGTGTTTATTTTGGGGAGAGGGAGAGACAGAATGTGAGTCGGGGGGAGGGGCAGAGAAAGAGAGAGACACGGAATCTGAAGCAGGCTCCAGGCTCTGAGCTGTCAGCACAGAGCCTCATGTGGGGCGCAAACTCATGAACCACAAGATCATGACCTGAGCTGAAGTCCAGCACTTAACTGACTGAGCCACCCAGGCGCCCCGAAATCTTTTATTTTTTAATTGAAGTATAGTTGATACACAATGTTACATTAGTTTCAGGTGTACAACATACATAGTGATTTGACAAATCTATTATGCTGTGCTCAAAAGGGTAGCGATCATCTGTCACCATACAACACTATTACTATGCCATTGACTGTATTCCCTATGCTGAGACTTTGATCCCTGTGACTTGTATGTTCCATAACTGGAAGCCTGTAGTCCCCACTCCTTTTCACCCATTATGCCCATCCCCCACCTCCTTCCCTCTGGCAACCACCAATTTGTTCTCTGTACTTTTGGGCTTGTTTCTGCTTTTGTTTGTTCATTTGTTTGTTTTTTAGGTTCCACGTGTAAGTAAAATCATATGGTATTTGTCTTTTTTCCGTGACTTATTTTGAAAACTGAATCTTGCTTAACACCCTTTCCGGAATGGGGTTCCCTGCACTACGCCTTATATTAGGCTTCCAGACCCAAGCGTCACATGATTGCTTCTGACTGACAGAGCCTAGATGCGAAGAAGGCTAAGCAAGGGAGGTTCTTTTTTCAAATTTTTTTATTATGTTTGTTTATTTTGAGAGAGAGAGGGACGGAATGTGAGTGAGGGAGGGGCAGAGAGGGAGACGGAATCCGAAGCAGGCTCCAGGCTTTGAGCCATCAGCACAGAGCCTGATGTGGGGCTCCATCTCCTGAACGGTGAGACCATGACCTGAGGGTCAGTGCTCAACCGACTGAACCATCCAGGTGCTCCGCAAATGAATTTTAACTTCTATATTTGGAAGAGTCTTGATGATATAACCTATAACACTTCACAAGCATGTGAAAAGTACTTGCAAGCTGGGCGTTCAGCAATCACAGCAGTTTATCATTAGAATAATTCCAAACTTGTGTGTCGCAATACATAGAGCAGAAACTGGGGAAGTGTTCAAAGGGTGCTTCAAATTAGCTGTAAGTTTCATCTATTTTAAGCGTCTGAAAGCAACAGAAATAGGCGTAACACAAAACCAATAAGTACATAAGATGAACAAAGGAATTTGAGTTTCAATAAAGTCTCACCTCTTACCAGAGAATCAGGATCTAGTTTAAAGATGTGGATTTGAATTTTATATAACAATCACTTAATAATAAAACTGGTTTCTATTTTTATAAAAATTGAGAGAAAACCACAAACGATTTCACAGCATTGCTTCAAGAATTGATATATCAAATACGTAAGCATTTTAAAATTGCTCTTGGAGTGTTTGAATCTATGAAAAAAGAAGCCCTTTGGAATTGATGCTTTGACTATCTTAAGGTGAACTCTCCCCTTACCTCCTGCTGATAAGCCCCTTTGGCTTTTCCAATTGTTTTGCAAGTTGAAAGGGAGTTGACCTTTTTTTTTTTTCTTTTGAAACTTTTGTTATGAAATAAAGACAATAAGTCAAATAATGATGTTAGATAATGATCATTAAAGTAACCATTGCTCGATGCCTATCCAATATCCATTTGCTCCTCTTTTCGTTGACAGAAACTGACTATTGCTTGGGATGGTTATGCACACAACTAAAAGAAAAGCATCTATTTTCCTACCCTCTCTTCCCTTCGGGTTGGTCATGTGACACAGCCTTGACCTATAATTTGAAGAGGGCTTTTATCCTACAGGCTCTCAATGTAGTTAAATGGGGGCAGTATAGCAAAGCAGATCTGGCTCCTTTTAAAGCTAACTCCCACTACAAAGCTTGGAAAATTGAGAGAAACTGATGGGTAAATGAAGGAGCAAAGAAACAGGCGTAAACTCTACAGTCTTACACTGTCTATATAGATAGGAACTAATATTAATGGGTAACTTTTATGAATCATGAGAGTTTTGTTATACTATTTTTGATTAATTAAATCTTAAGTCTCAAGCTCTAAGCTAATGCACTTTTCTCAGTTGAGAACATCAATTCCATATTCCAAACGTTTGTTCAATGCACAGACATTAAAAAATAAAGCTAACACTGCACTATATATTTTTGCATATCCTTTACAACAAATATTGGCAGCAACCAGTCAAGATCTGCAAACAGTAATGGCTTGGGGAATTTGCCAGTAGTTCTCAATATCAATTGTTGCTTTAATCTGGCTTAAACCATGATTTATTTTTTAGGTTTCAGCAGCCTCTAAATTATTACTCCATTAAGGCTGTAAAGTTAATCCCATGAACATACTTTTACAACCAATAAATATGCGACCTGGTGCATCATTTAGAGCATTACTAGAAGCTTTTTATATTGATACAGTAGCAAAGATATTCCATCACCATAAAACAGTATCTCCCCAACATTTTTCGAAACTATTTAAAAACAAAGGGAGCATAGTGTCTGTTGCTGGAATGCACTGCGTGTAGTGCTTTATAAATTGTTTTCTCTCCAAACACACTCCATATTACTAAAGAATAAAAATCGTTCTTTTCTTAACTGAATTTGAATAACGCCAGTGCCATGGCACATACTTTTTCTAGTTTCAGTTTTACATGCTGCTGTTGAGCTGCATTAGAGTTCTATTTGATTTTTAAGAAAATCTATTTTGATGATAACTTCATCAAAATCTAAATGAACTATGAAATTTTAATATCTGAGTCCTCTTTCTCTACATTCATGTTCCATTTATACCTCTAAATATGCTGTTAAATTTACATACAGTTCTTAGCAGCAGTGGTTTTATTGCTTCAAGAGAAGTAGAAAACATAAAATAATGATGGCTGATAAGTTGCATATTATGGCAAAGTTACAGTAGAACTATATTTCATAATTTTAGGATCTCAACATAAAAGCAAAGCTTTGAAAAATATACAAAAGTATGATGAAGCTCATTTTCTGTTATATTTTGGGGAACAAATTCCCTATAATTTATTAAGTTAAGCTTGTTACCTTTGTTGTTGAAGTTATTTTTATTGGTGTTTCTTTCATTGATGTATCAGCTGCTGAGAGAGGTGTGCCAGAAATCAAGTATGATGATAAATGCGTCAGTTTCTCCTGGAAGTTCTATTAATATTTGCCTTACATATTTTGATGTTTTATTAGGTTCATAAAATTATAAAACTGTTCTATTTTCTAATGAATGTAACCTCTTCATTTGTATTCATATAATTCTAACTTTCTGATACTAATATATTTACACTAGCTTTGTTAAAAAAATCTTTTGCATTATATTGTTTTAAATTACTTAACTTCAGTGTTTCTGTGAACATACATTTTCTAAGTATTTTGTTAGCAGTATCTACTTATATTAAAGCTGATTTACAAAAAAGAAAAATATGAATAGACCTAATATCTATATCTAAAGCCCCAATCCAGTTGAAATTGCTCACAAAACTATCCTAAAGAAAACTTCAGGCCATGATGGTTTCATAGATACATTCTATAAAATGTTTAAGGAAAGGGATGCTGGAGTGGCTCAGTCAGTTAAACGTCCAGCTTTGGCTCAGGTCACAATCTCACGGTTCTTGGGTTTGAGCCCTGCATCCGGCTCTGTGCCGACAGCTCAGAGCCTGGAGCCTGCTTCAGATTCTGTGTCTCCCTTTCTCTTTGCCCCTCTCCCACTCGCGTTATGTCTCTCTCTCTCTCTCTCAAAGATAAATAAACGTCAAAAAGAAAAGTTTAAGGAGAAAATAATACCAATCTTGTAAAAAAGTCTTTCAGAAAATTTAGGAGATGGGACCTTTTTTCCAATTTATTTTATAAATCTCATGTAATGATGCCCCAATCTGAAATTACAAAACCAGATATTTCTTGACATTATATGAAAATTACAAATCTGTGTTCCTCAATCACATATACAGAAAAATACCCAATAATATATATAAAAGAATAAATATATTATAAGAATATGGGATTTATCCCAGAAATGCAAAGTTCTTTCAATATTCATGAATCAAGGAATATAATTTACCATCTCAATATACTTTGCATCTCAATGGATGCATAAAAATTATTCTGAAAAATTTTACACCCTTTCCTGATCAAATATTCCAGCTAAACCAAAACTGATGAACTATTTCTGAATGTATAACGGACATTTTTTATGGACTGAATTGTGTTTTCCCTAAAATTCGTATATTAAAGCCTTGCTTGAAATGTGGCTGCATTTGAAGATAGGGCCATAGAGGGTAATTAAAGTTAAATTTAGCAGCCACAAGAGTGGGGCCCTAATTAGGTAGGAGTGGTGGTCTTATAAGAAGAGGAAGATCTGTCCCTCTCTCTCTCTCTCTCTCTGCACAGAGGAAAAGCCATTTGAGGACACAGTGAGAATATTGTTAGCAGCAAGTCAAGGAGAGAGGCACCACCAGGAACCAACCCTACTGGCACTTTGATCTTGAACTTCCAGCTTCCAGAACTGGGAGTAAATAAACATATGTTGCTTAAGCCATCCAGTCTCTGCTATGTTGTTATGGCAGACCAAGTCAACTAATACAACATTAGTTGTACAAACAAAACACAAATAAAAGTGTACAAGTAACCTCATACCAAGTGGTAATATACTGGATATGTTCCCTCTAAAATCAGAAAAGGGAAGGGGTATTCATTCTTACCATCTTTGTTCATTATCATATTGAATGATTCAGCCAGTACAGTAAGGAGAGAAAGAAAAAAAGAATTAGGGATTGTTTTTATTTTTAGGCAGTATGAAAGTCTACATAAAATTTTCTAAATAATTCACTATAATACTAGAACTAAATTGCCAGAACTAAGTGAATTTAGCAAGAATGTAGGATACAAAGTCAACATACAAACTCAGCTGTGATTATGGTAGCAACGAAAATTGGAAAAAGAAAGAGGCAGAATGGTTTACAAATAGCATCTAAAACGGACGCACTATAAAATATGATAGCGCTGAAATTAAAGGCCTAAATAAATGAATATATACATGTTATGGATGTCTCAATATTGTTGAAGTCTCAATATTGTTATCAGCTTTCCTCAAATTGATTTATAGATTAAAAAGATCCTATCAAAACTTCAGAAATATTTTTGATAAAAATGAATAAATTAATTCTCAATAAAAGTGAATTAATAACTCTAAAGAATATATATGGAAATGCAAAGGCCTAGAACATCCTAAACACTTTTGATAAAATGAAAAAGAAGCTGAGGTTTATATTACCTGATATTAAGACTTAGAGTTACATTAATGAAGGCAATGTGGCATTTGTGTGAACATAGACAAATAGGTCTATGACAAATAGCTCACACCAAAAAATTAATTTCCAAAGGTTCATAGATCTACATATAAAAGCAAAAACTATAAAATTTATAGATTAAGTATAGGAGAAAAAGCCTTACAACCTTGGAATATACCATTTCTTAGATTGTGCAAAAAAAAAAAAAGAAAAAAGACAGTAACCTTATTGTAAAAATAAAAATACATAGATATATTACCAGTTTGTAGAAGCTTAATCTGGCTCAGCTCTTTCTCTGCAATGGGCATGATGGAAATATTTGCCTCATATGGAGAAACTCAGAGGACGCAAACTCACATCTGCCTTTGCCTGATTCTGGGCCCAGATCCAGCAATCCTACACCTTCAGTCCAGACTTGCTCCTGTGTATGTCTATTCCTCTTCATATCCACAGAAATACTATTTTGTTTTTGTGCAATGCTAATCCTATTTTCAGATACCTTAGCATTTGATGTTCAAATGGGAATCATAAAGCATGAGCTTACAAAGCCATCCTTGACTGGAAGTTTCAGCAGTATTCTTAGACAAATTACATGACAAATTTCTACATGAAAAAAGAAGAAGGTGCATTCTTTCCTATGGATAAAAGCATGAAAGCCACTTAAGGCACAATGATACGGGTCCCAGGAGAGGCACGGAGGCAGTGATGTGAGGACTGTGTGTGCTTGCTAGGCTGCTTGGATGTAGCTGGATCAAGAGAGACATAAGGCTCTTTCCATAATTTGGCTATTGTTGAGAGTGCTGCTATGAACATTGGGGTACAAGTGCCCCTATACTATGTGGCAATGAGAAAAAATGAAATATGGCCTTTTGTAGCAACGTGGATGGAACTGGAGAGTGTGATGCTAAGTGAAATAAGTCATACAGAGAAAGACAGATACCGTATGTTTTCACTCTTATGTGGATCCTGAGAAACTTAACAGAAACCCATGGGGGAAGGGAAGGAAAAAAAAAAAAAAAAAGAGGTTAGAGTGGGAGAGAGCCAAAACATAAGAGACTGTTAAAAACTGAGAATAAACTGAGGGTTGATGGGGGGTGGGAGGGAGGGGAGGGTGGGTGATGGGTATTGAGGAGGGCACCTTTTGGGATGAGCACTGGGTGTTGTATGGAAACCAATTTGTCAATAAATTTCATATATATAAAAAAAAATTAAAAGAAAAAAAAAAAGAGAGACATAAGGAGGAAGCAAAGACCATTTGTCAGTTTCATAGTTTGGTCCAAGGCTGTCTTTGGCCTTTTGGCCATTCAAGGCACTTTGCATGACTCAGAGGGTTGGACCACATTCCCCTCAGCTGCGACAACTTTAAACCCTGAATGGCAATGCAGGTTATAAATGAAAGAAAGCAAAACAATCCAAGACTAGTTAATTATTAAGCAGCACTTTACACAAATCCTTTTTAGTCACTCAGAAATTAATCCTGTTAAGTTTAAGATGTTTGATTTCAGCCAAAAGGTAGGATTTCTTTTATGCCATCAGGGTAATCAGTTGAACAATTTTTGATAAAAACATATGGAAAATATACGCTTTCTCCCACTTCAACAAATAGGCGTGCTGTTTCTGCACACTGACAGCTTCAAACCAGAGCAAAGAAGTATCTCTTAAGCTTTACCGTGATCATAGGTTTTGGACAAGAATGCTTCTAACCAAGCACATTTCTGAAGCAGGCTAAAAATATTTCCACTTACTTACAATTAAATTTACATATCGTGGTGGAGACAAATGTTGCCAAATCACAAACTCATGCCTTTGTGTTGTTAAAAAAGCAGGTAATGAGACACATTTTGTACCTGGCCGGTCTGGGAGTAAATTACACTCTTTTGCTCCCCTTGTCATTTTCAGTCAAGCTAAAAATAATGATTGAAATGAGCAAGTAAGGAAAACTTGAAGGGGAAAGATTACAAGAGAACAACTCTGTGGCGATGGTGTTCTGGAGTGTTCTATACATGTCTGAGCAGTATGATTTTGATCTTTTTGACGTTCCTCAATATTACTTTAAGAAACCCTTTGTCTAAATCTTGGTGTGAGTATTGGATTTCTGAAGAAATAGGCTCAAATTTGCATTTCAACATCAAGAAAAATGTGATTTTAATAGTCTGTTTAGTGCTCTATGAGTAGTTATTGCACTAAATATCCTATTTCTTTGTTTTAATTTTTATATCTCAGGGTGTATTCATTTCCTATTGATATACTAATAAATTACCATAAACTTTGTGGCTTAAAAAACCTCACAGATTTCTTATTATCCTACAGTTCTGGGGGTCAGTAGTCAAGAAGGGGTTTGCCACAGCTCTCTATTGCTTCTAGAAGCTGTAAAGAAGATTCTATTTTCTTTCCTTTTTCAGCTTCTAGGAACGTGCTGCATTCTGTAACTTGTGTGGCAGCATTAGTTCAACCTCTGCTTATATATATATGTGTATATATATATATATGTGTGTGTGTATTATATATAATACACGTGTATATATATGTGTATTATACGTACGTGTGTATATATATATATACACGTACGTATATATACACACACATATATACGCATATATATGTATATATACGTATATATATGTGTGTGTGTGTATATATAGTGTATATATATGTATATATATGTGTATATATATATTTTTTAATAAACTTTATTGAGGCATAATTTCTATAGAGTAAGATCCCTTTTACTTGTACTGTTCAATGAGATTTCTCAAATGTATACACTCATGTAACCAGCACCACAATCCAGAGAAAATATTATCACCACAAAATGTCCCTTAGTCTCCCTTAAGGCAGTTCTGTCTTTCAGGCCCCAGGCAACCACTTATCTGAATCTTATTACTATAGACTAGTTTTACATTTACTTAATATAAATATAAATGGTATCATAGAGTATGAATTCTTGCCTCATCATAATTGGCGTCCATCTATATTGCTGAGTCTATCAATAGCTCATTTGTTTTTATTGTTTTATAATATCCCCTAGTATACCTACCACAGTTTGTTTATCCATTTGGCTGTTGGTATACAATTGTCTTGTTTCTGATATTTTAGCTGTTGTGAACAGAGCTTTGTGAATGCTATTTTTTTGCATGTATAATCTTCTCTTTATTAAAGTACATTGGCATGCAATATTTTGTTAATTTCAGGCATACAACACAGTGATTCAACATTTATATACATTAGAAAGTAATCACCATGATAAATCTAGCTATAATCTGTCATAATACAAAGTTGTTACCGTATTATTACTTATATTCCTTATTAGTTATATTCCCTATGCTGTCCATTGCATTCCTTTTATTATGTATTTTATAACTGAAAGTTTAAACTTTTTAATCCCCTAGCCTTATTTTGCCCATCCCCCCCCATTCCTCTGGCAACAATGCAGATTGTTTTCTGCATCTGTGAGTCCTTCTGTTTTGTTTTATTTGTTTGTTTATTTTTTTGGATTCCAGATATAAGTCAAATCATATGACATTTGTATTTCTCTGTATGACTTTTTTCACTTAGCATAATGTACTCTAAGTCCATCCATGTTGTTGCAAATGGCCACATTTCATTCTCTGTTTATAGCTGAATAATATTTCAATGTATATATTTATACCACATCTTTATCCATTTCATTCACTGATGAACATTTAGGTTGCTTCCATATCTTGGCTATTGTTAATAATGCTGCAATAAACACAGGAATATGGTTATCTTTTAGAATTAGTGTTTCTGTTTTCTTTGGGTAAATACCCAGCAGTGGAATTACCGGATCATATGGTAATTCTATTTTTAATCTTTTGAAGAACCTCTATACTGTTTTTCACAGTGACTGCACAAGTTTGCATTCCTACCAACAGTGCATGACGTTTTCTTTTTCTCCACATTCTCACCAACACTTGTTTCTTGTGTTTTTGATTTTAGCCATTCTGACAGGTGTGAGGTGGTATCTCATGGTTTTGATTTGCATTTCCCTGATGATGAGTGATGCTGAGCATCTTTTCATGTGTCTGTTGGCCATCTGTACATGTTCTTTGCATAAATGTCTACTAATTAGATGTTTAATTAGATTTTTTAATTAGATCACCCATTTTTAATTTAGGTTCTTTTTTAATATTGTGTCATGTGAGTTCTTTTATATTTTAGTTATTAACCCCATATGTTTATATAATTTGCAAATATCTTCTCTCAATCATTAAGTTGCCTTTTTGTTTTGCCAGTGGTTTCCTTCTGTGTGTGAACACGTTTTAGTTTGATATAGTCTTAATCTGTTTATTTTAGCTTTTGTTATCCTTGCCTGAGGAGATAGATCAGAAAAAAAAAATATATATATATGTGTGTATATATATATATATAGAGAGAGAGAGAGAGAGCGCGCGCGCGCTCAGACAGATGTCTAAGAGCATACTGCTTTTGTTTTATTCTTGGAGTTTTATCACTTCTGTATTTACATTTAAGCCCTTAATCCATTTTGATTTATTTTTTGTATGGTGTAAGAAAGTGGTCCAGGTTCATTTTTTTCCCCAGGAATAGTTGGCTAGTTTTTTCAGCACCATTTATTGAAGAGACTGTCGTTTCCCCTTTGTATATTCTTACCTCCTTTGTTAAATATTAACTGACTGTATAAGCATGCTTTTATTTTCACGTTTTGTTCTCATTTCTGTTTCTGATTTATAAAACACTAACATTTGACTTTGTTTGATATTTTTATTTTCCTTGTTCTTTTAGGTATAGAGTTTCGTTGTTTATTTAGGTTCTTTTTGTTGTTGTTTCTTGAGGTGGGTCCATATTGCCATAAACTTCCTTCTTAGAACTACTTTTGCTGCATCTCATTGATTTAGGACAGTTGTTTTCATTTTTATTTGTCTCAAAGTACTTTTTGTTTTCCTTTGATTTCTTCATTGATACATTGGTTATTTATCATATATGGTAACATGTTTAGCGTCCATGTGTTTGTGTATTTTCCAGCTTTCTTCTTGTAATGAGTTTTTAGTTGATGCTGTTGTGGTCAGAAAAGATACTTGATATGATTTTAATCTTCTTAAATCGGAGATTTGTTTGTGGCCTAACATATGCTCTATCTGGATAATATTTTCTGTGCACCTGAAAATAATGTATTTTCTGTAATTTTGGATGGAATGCTCTGTATATATTTCTTAAGTCCATCTGGTCTAATGCGTTGCTTAAGGGCAATCATTCCTTATTGATTTTCTGTCTGGGTGATTTATCTATTTATGCACATGGGATGTTACAGTCTCCTACTACCTTTTGTATTCCTAGTTCTCCCTTTATGTCTGTTAATATTTGCCTTTAGGTGCTCCTGTATTTGGTATATTGATATTTCCATTGTTATATCCTCTTTATGGATTGATCCCTTTATCATTATGTAATGCCCTCCTTTGTCTCCTGAAATAGTTTTTGTTTTAAAATCCACTTTGTGTGGGGGCGCCTGGATGGCTCAGTCAGTTAAGTGTTTGACTTTGGCTCAGGTCATGATCTCATGGTTCATGAGTTCAATCCCTGTATCTGGCCTGTGCTGATAGCTTGGAGCTTGCTTTGGATTCTGTGTCTCCCTCTCTTTCTGTCCCTCCCCCACTCTCTCTCTCACTCTCAAACATAAATAAACATTAAGAAAAAACTTTTTAAAAAATCAAGTTTTTTTTTCTGATACAAGTATTGTTGTCCTAGCTTTCATTTCATTTCCATTGGCATGGTATATCTTTTTCCGTTCCTTCAATTTCATTCTGTATGTATCTTTCCATCTAAAGTGAATCTCTTGTAGGCAGCATATATAGGGTCTTGTTCTCTCCTTTCAGCCACCCTATGTCTTTTGATGTGTAATCCATTTGCATTTAAAGTAATTACTGATAGGTGTGTACTTGTTTCCATTTTGTTGGTTATTTCATAGCTGTGTTTGCAGTTCTTCTCTGTCCCTTTCTTGTTCTCTTACCTCACAATTCCGTTAGGGTTATGTTTGTTTTTCTTCCTATTTTTTATAGATCTAATACATATATATTAGATTGTGGTTACCATCAAATTTAGATGTAACACCCTATGAATATAGCAGTCTATTTTAAGTTGATGTTTGCTTAAATTCAAGTGTATTCTAAAAGGACTACATATTCACTCCCCCCCACATATACATTTTATATTTTTGCATCATATTTTAGACCCTATTATTTGGTGAATCCCTTGACTAATTCTTGCAGGTCTAGATGATTTACTACTTCTGAATGTATGTGTGTATTTATTTATTTAACGTTTATTTATTTTTGAGAGACAGAGAGAGCCAGAGTGTGAGCAGGGGAAGGGCTGAGAGGGAGACATAGAATCTGAAGCAGACTCCAGGCTTGAGCTGTCAGCACAGAGCCTGACGCAGGGCTTGAACCCATGAATCATGAGATCATGGCCTGAGCTGAAGCAGGACGCTTAACCAACTGAGCCACCCAGGCACTCTGAATCTTTTAACTTTTGTACTATATAGGTGGTTGCTACCGTATATTTAACTTTATCAGTGAGGTTTTCTTTTTCATAATTTTCTTATCTCTAGTTAAGGCTTTTTCTCTTCCATTTAAAGAAGTCTCTGACATTTCTTGTAAGGCTATTTGGTTATGATAAACTCCTGTAGCTTTTGCTTATCTGGGAAACTCCTTATCTCTCCAATTCTGAGTGATGTTCTTGCCACACAGAGTATTCTTGGTGGTAAGTATTTTCCTCTGGGCACTTTGAATGTTTTGTGCTGCTCCTTTCTGACCTGAAAAGTTTCTGCTGAAAAATCATCTGATAGTCTTTTACAGAGTTTCCCTTGTATGTAACTAATTGTTTCTCTTGCTGCTTCTAAGATTCTCTTTTTAACCCTTGCAACTTTGATTGTGATGTCTTTTGGTGTGGATTTCTTTGGGTTTACCATACTTGGGACTCTGTGTGTGTACTAGACTTGGATGCCTGTTTTTTCACCAGTTTAGAAAAATTGTCCAAATATCATTTCTGTCCCTTTTTCTTTTCTCCTTCTGTATCCTCTACAATTTGAATGTTAGTATGTTGATATTTTGAGAAACCCCTTAAACTATCTTCATTTTTGAAATCTTTCATTTCTTTTTTTCTGTTCTGATTGTGTGATCTTCAATAGGCTGTCTTCCACGTCGCTGATTTATCTATCTGCCTTATATAATCTGCTGTTGACTCCTTTTAGTGTATTTTTAATTTCAGTTATTGTATTCTTCAGCTCTGATTTTTTTTTTTTGATTTTGTCTTTGTTGAAGTTCTCTTTGTGTTCATCTTGTCTTCTCCCAAATTCACTGAATATCTTTATGACCATTATTTTGAATTCTATCGAGTGGGGTGCTTATCTCCATTTTTGTTTTGTTTTGTTTCGATTTCTTAGGTTTTGTCTTTTTCTTTCATTTGGAACATTTTCCTCTGTCTCTGCATTTTGCCCTTCTGTTTCTATATATTAGATAAATCAGTTGCATGTCCCCATCTTGAAGGAGTGGATTTCTGTAAAAACAAAACAAAAAAAAAACCTCCCCTGGTCACCCAAGCCAGTTCCTTAGGGGTGTCACCTATGTGGTCTTTGTGCACCCTCCTGTTGTGGCTGGGTCACAACTGGTGCTGACTTGCTGGCATGCAGGGCTATCCCCCAGCACTACTGTAAGGCCTGGCTGCAACTGCTATGTATTTACTGGTAAGCGGGTCTGGTTCCTGGCCTGTCTGGCTGGGACTATTGTAGGTGTTGTAGTGCTGCAAGGATTCTAGTCTGGGCCAGGTAATTGCTTGGGAGGGGTTCTGCTGTCAGTCTTGTGTGCTTGCAGGGTGGGATTCTTCTTGGATGGAATTTGGGCTGGGTGAGTTTCGTAGTGTGGGTTACAGGATGCTAGGGCAGGGCAAACAGTGCTAGCACAGTGGATGGAGAGTGTTAGAAAGATGGCCACCAGCACTGGGCTACCTAGGTAAAAGGGAAGTAAAAAAAATCTATATAATCTATATCTATATCTATATCTATATCTAGATCTAGATCTATAGATCTATAGATGGATAGATAGATATCTCTATACATAGAAATAGATATAGATCGATATAGATATAGTTACAGCCTACAAGTAGTTCTTCCCCAGAGAACGATTCAATAGATCACTGTCCCTCTGGCCGATGCCCTAAAATTAGTCAATGGATCTCCTTTACATGAACATAGGTGCTTTTAAAACTGCTGCCTCTGCTCTGGTACGTGGGACAAGTGAAATGGCACGTATGACCTTTAAGCCCACATTCTCAGTTTCCTACTGCCCCCTTCTCTCCTGGACACAAGCCCATTGGTTTTCAAATCTTGATGTTATGGGTGCTTTTATTCCTGCTGCAGGTCCCTTGGGCTGTGCAGTCCAATGTGGGGCTTAAGCCACTCATTCCTCAGAGAGGGCCTCTACAGCTGTGCTATCCTTCATGCCTATGAGTCACCTGACTGAATTGCCTCTCTGCCTCTCCTAGCTATCTTGATGTGGCTTTTTCTTTGTATTCCCTGTTCTGCTACTCTTCACATCATTCTCAGAGATTGTTGTTCATATAAAGTTACTTATTTTGATGTGTCTTTGAGAGGAGTTGGGCTCAGGATCTTCCTACTCCGCCTCTTGATACCCAATCCCCCCAGTCTCTGCTTTTTTCATCACATTTCCTTCTTTGATTATGACTCTCCTGCCTCACTCTAATAAAGACCCTTGTTATTACATTGGACCACTTTGATGATCCAGAATAATCTTTCTGTCTCAAGATCTGTAACCTAATCTCCTCTGTAATGTCCTTTTTTGCCATGTAATGTAACATCTTTATAGGTTTGGGGCTCAGACATAACTTTTCTGGGGAGGAGCTTTATTCTGTCTGCACCAAGAGGATTCAATATTAGAATATTTGTGAGTAGATATTTTTTTAAATATTTTGTTTATTTTAGAAAACTAATGAAGTATAGATACCTTAACAAAATGAAGGACGCTTAAAAATAACCTCTAATTCTACCATCTTGAGTTAACTATTATTAATTTTTTTATAAAACTTTTCATATTACTTATTGGGCACATGTATATCCTTCTATATTTTATAAAATTGAAAAGAAATATTGCATATTTATTGTAACATCTTTTTGACATAGTAATATTAAGAATATGTATCTTTCATCTTAATAAACATTTGCCTTTATTTTTTTGCCAGTATTTTTTTATTTTTATTTTTTGCCATTATTTTTGCTGGACAAATATTGGCTCTTTTCTTGTCTCCACACTTAATCCTATAGTTTAGTGCTGAAGTTTTGCATTGGCATATACTTAAATCACTTTCTTAAGGCTAAATATCTAAACATAGTATTGCTGTGTCAAATGTAGGATGTTTAACATTAAGCTGACTTAAAGTACTTATTTCTTCAAACTTTCCTATATATTGGTAATATGGTTCATTTTATCTTTACCAATTTGTTAGAAGAGAAGTATATCTGATTGTGGTTTTAACCTGGTCCAGTCATGACACAAACTGTTTGCAAGTGTTAACTTTAAAAAGGAAAAACAGAGAGAGAGAGAGAGGGAGGGAGGGGGGAGATTTACAAATAGAGAATTGTCATACAGGATAAGCAAGCTCTGGGAAAACTGTAGTCAAGTCCTGAGAATAAAAGAGAGAAATGCTCTTTTATAAAGGAAAGGGAGAATTTGGGAGGATTGTTATAAACAAAAGGTTCATTGGAGTAAACTCTTAGTTTGAAGTACAGTGGCTTTTTGTTGACTGATTTCTGACCATCTCTCATTGACTGGCTGTTGCCAAGGGAGGAGAAAAAAACTTTCTTCCTCTTGTTGGGACAGTAAAGTAGTAGTTAAAGTAGAATGGACTTGCAAGGCATGTCTCTTCCTGTTGTGTTCTGCAGTTGATGATGAGTGGTTAGGATGTGAGAGCTCCTCCTGGTGGCTTCCTGGTTCCATTCTAAGCGAGGTTTCCTGTTATGGCCATCTAAGTCAAAAGTATCAGGAATTCCATCCCAGGGACGAGGAGGTCAATTGTGTAATTCTAAGAGAAGAGGGGAGTTGGAAATCTCTATTCATTTATTCTTTCATTTATGACTTCATTCATTTATTTTTTTTAGTCATCACAGTTAAGAATATGGGTAATATGGCAAGGAACAAGATCATCAAGTTATTATTCCCATTATTATAGTCGTGTGTTGTATGTGTGTGTCATAACTAATGAGCAAACATCTAAATGGATCAGTTAATTTCATATAACAAAATGTGCTATAAAGCTGAGAAAGGATGGTACAGAGCACATCTATTTGAAATGGGAATAGACTGACCATAAAGGAACCAGGTATGTGTACAGCTGGGGGCCAAATTTGGGGTAGGGAGATCTCCCTGAGTTAGGAGTGAGGGAACTGAAATGAGGTCAGTATGGCTAGAGTCTATTGCCTTGAGCTGATTGGCACCAGAAATCCTCAGCCCATAGTTGGAATCTTCCAGACCATGTTAAGATATGTATGTATGTATGTATGTATGTATATACATATATGTATGTAGGTATGTGCATATATGTATATACATATATATGTATGTGTATATATATATGTGTATGAATATATATGTGTGTATATGTGTGTATGTGGGTATATATGTGTGTGTGTGTGTGTGTATACACACATATACATATTTTTTTTTCCCAGTTGCAATGAGAAGCCACTGTGGGATTTCAAGAAAAATGTATGTGTTCTAAATTATGGTTAAAACAATTTGCCTTGACTGATATGTAGAAAATGGTATGCTATGTTTTCAAAGAAGAAATGGGAAGACCAATGAGGAAACCATTTCAAAGGGTTGCTGGATTGGTTTAGGGTGGCAGCACAGTGAGGAAGAAAACTAGCTGGATTGGGGATAGATTTTGGATCTATTTTGGTACTCCTCACTATACTATGGGTACCACACTAAGGATCAAAATAGGATTCTGTTGTTTCTTTTACAGGCTCCATATCCCCATCCCCAAGCTGAAATTGGTCTTGAGAATGCTTCTGACATTCATTTTAATGATATGGAAACAGCTATTCTCTGATGCAGTGGCAGTCAGAGAGGGCTGATAATGGAAGTTAGGACCGAAAAATTAAACATGAAGAATAAAGGAAATTGTCCTGTACGATATTTTTAAGAAACCCACATTCATGGTTTGTTGCTCTATTTTAGCTGTTTTTTATCGGTGCCTGTAATAACCTCCAGCTTCTTTCATACGGAGGCTTTGCTTCCAGAATTCCAGTGTACAAACACGAAAAATTTATCTGGAAGTAACAACCCACTATCAGTCTCTAATATTTTAGCAAAAAGTAGATTATAAGGATGACTAAATTTAAAATTAGAATGGTCTTTAAAAGATCTTCAATATTGATGATTTCAGCTGAGTTTCCCAGAAGCAAACCTAAAAAAAAAATATGTGAAAGAGAAAAAAACAAAAGTTTAAGAAGTTTTCTTAGGAAAAAGCTTGTAGACAAATGAGAAGGAATGGAATCTGAACAAGTGTGCAATATTGTGCCCACATACACATAGACAATACTGAGCAAAACTCACACCTTATATGTCCCATGTAGAAACCAATAAAGCTAGAGTAGCCCCCTACCCCCCAATTCTCTCCTAGTTGTTAATCATTGTGACTGCCTGAGGGACACAGAACTGACTCTGACTATGGCAGACATATCCTAGGATGACTCATTTGAGTCATGCTCTGTATCATTTCCTTTCCTTGGGTGTGGGCACAAATGTGTGAATATGATGGATGAAATTATGTTACATGACAAAGGTCAGGCATTTTGCAAATATCATCAGAGTTCCCGATTAACTTTAAATTAATCAAAATGGAGGCCGTCCTGGGTGTGCCTGACCTAATCGGGGAAGTCCTTTAAAAGAGAGTTGAAGCAGCAGCAGATGCTAGCTTATTCACCTTGAAGGAGCAAATTATCATATTATGAAGAGGGCCAAATGGTAAGGAATTAGGCGAAGCTTTTAGTGGCTAAGGATCTGACTCCTACAGCTGCAAGGAACTGAATTCAGTGAGATTGGAAAAAGACGTCGATATCAAATGACATTGCAGCCTCTTTCAACAGTCTTTTGAAACCCTGCCTTTTGAAAGAGTTGTGCTGTATCCAAACTCCGACCCATGGAAACTTTGAGATAATAAATGTGAGTTGTATTAAGTTGCTAAGCTTATGATAATTTGTTAAACGACATAAAAGTCGACTGCATAAGTAAACTAATAACCCAGTCAAAAGATGAGCAAAAAATCTGAACAAACACATCATGGAAGAAGATATACAGTTGGATAATAACCATAAGAAAATATGTGCTCACCATCCTATGTCATTAAGAATTATAAATTAAAACAACAATGAGGTACCACTACAAACCTATTAAAATGATTAAAAACCAAAACACTGAAAACACCAGATACTGGCGAGGATGTGGGGCAACACAAACTTTCATACGTTGCTGATGGGAATGGAACATGGTGCAGCCACCTGGGAAGACAGCTTGGCTGTTCCTAACAAAGCTGAGCATACTCTTAACGTTAATGATCTGGCGATTGTAACTCTTGATATTTACCCAAATGAATTGAAAACTTATATCCACCAAAACCCTGCATCTTTATGTTTATACTGCTTTATTCATTTTTTTTTTAAACTTAAGACGACAAGATGTTCTTTAGTAGGTGAATGGATAAAGAAACTGGGTACATTCAGACAGTGGAATATTATCCAGTGCTAAAAAGAAATTATCAGGCCACGAAAAGACTTGGAGGAAAGTTAAGTGTGCATTGCTAAGTGCAAGAAGCCCATCTGAAAATGCCTCAAACTGTATGGTTCCAACTAAATGACTTTCTAGAAAAGACAAAACTGTAGAGACATAAAAACATCAGTGGGCTTGGAGGCAGGGAGAAAGGAAAGAATAAGTGGAACACAGGGGATTTCTAGTGCAGTGAAACTCTTCTATGATAGTGTGATGGTGGATACATATCCTTATACATTTGTCGAAACTCATACAATGTACAAAATGGTAACCCCTCATGGGAAATATGGAGTGTAGTTAATAATGGATCAGTATTGGCTTATTAACTGTACAAATGCAGTACAGTAATGTAAGATGTTATTGGGGAAAAGTGGAAGATGTGGATGAGAAAGTGTGTGGGGACTCTGTAATTTCCACTCAATACCTATATACCCCTAAAATTATGCAAAAAATTAAATTCAGTTAATTAAAAATATATAGAGTCA
Source organism: Lynx rufus (assembly GCF_022079265.1). NCBI lineage: Eukaryota > Metazoa > Chordata > Mammalia > Carnivora > Felidae > Lynx > Lynx rufus. The sequence goes on along the minus strand of NW_025814845.1, from coordinate 21,876,323 downwards.
GGATTATTACATAAGCCATCCCGTTTCAAGATTCTTATATTTCTCTTTCACCAAATTTTATTGAGATCAACCTATCTCTGTAGCTTAATAGGTTCATTCTAAAGACATTCTATTATCGTTATTATCAATATTCCCCCTTTCTGTGTGTATGTACGTGTGTGTGTGTGTGTGTGTGTGTGTTCACCCATATTAATGATAGAGTTCATATTCTTTCCCTGGTTTGGAGGGAGTGAAGCAAAATTTTCAATTGTGTTACTTTCACATTCTACTTGGTTTCTTCATGGTTAGCTTGAATGTTTCAATACTGCATGATTTGTTACAAAAATAATTTTGACAGTTATATTTGGACTTGAGGGAGGCTAGCTCCCATGGCTTCCGAAGCTCACTGCCTATTGCTAGCATTTCTCTTTTGTTCAATCTCCCCATTTTTGTAGTTTACTAAGAGCTGGTCTAAGTGACATTAAGGTAGGTACAGTCTGATACCAGCCACTGTGCTCCAGAGGTTGTTTTTTTGTTTTTTGTTTTTTTTTTAATTTTTTTTCAACGTTTATTTATTTTTGGGACAGAGAGAGACAGAGCATGAACAGGGGAGGGGCAGAGAGAGAGGGAGACACAGAATCGGAAACAGGCTCCAGGCTCTGGGCCATCAGCCCAGAGCCCGACGCGGGGCTCGAACTCACAGACCGCGAGATGGTGACCTGGCTGAAGTCGGACGCTTAACCGACTGCGCCACCCAGGGACCCCTGGTTTTTGGTTTTTATACAAGGTCATCTCCTGGACCAGGATTCTCCTATTGTTACATAGTGCCATACAAATATTCAGTGTCTTAGAGTCAGAAACCTCTCCTGGATCTTTAGAGACTGCATGTCATTTATATTTTTGACCCAAAGTGTGAGTTTCATTCCTTTTTCATTTAGTATCATAACAGATATGTTTCATAATGCCATTATATATGAATAAATATATATCAATACATATATATATTTTTATGCATGTGATATATATTTATGTTTTCATGTATTTATACCTATGTTATATGTGTCTACATGTATGTTTGTGAGGTAGACAATAGATAAAACCTCTTCTGATAATCTGTAAGTTTTAAAGCCCTTTTTGGTTATAATAATTATGTCTATAACATTAAGTCCTATCATTCACCCTATACCTCAGTTTTTTTTCCACATCGGTATCCAAAGAGTATATCTGGAAGTGGTCCTTATGTCAGGTGCTCTCATTTCTTTGTTTTTTTGCTTTCCATCTTCCGACTCTAATCTATAAAAGGGTAGAATATATTAGGCCATTCCTCTCTGCCCTCCTTTGTTATTTCCTCTCACCATTCTATTCCAACTGTCTAAATTGCCGCTTCGGGATTGAGGTGGGGAGACTACATTGTTCTCGCTGATGACCTTCCAACTCATCCTGTTGTCTCAGAGGAAACCAGACCCGACAATTGGAGAGCAGCTTCCCTGCACTGTGTTGAATCCATTCTTTTCCCAGAAAAGAAAGAGGTGAAAGGGGGTGGATGAATGTATATGTTCCTCGCTTTAGGTGGAGTATATCACCTGGCATAAATCTAGGTCACTGTCAACATTCAGGGATCAAAGAGCTCTTTTTTGACAGATCATCTTTTATTTCTTCTGTCTTGTAATTGGTCAGCTGCTCTAAGTCATGTTCTCACATTAATGATTCCAGCCTCTGCTCTAAGTCGATCCCTTTCATTCTTCTGTCACAGATAGGAAGTTGTTGAGAAAAAAAATAAAAAATTGTGTCTTTTTACTCCCCCTTTTGATGTTGTGTAAAGGGTCCCCAAATTGGATGTTTTTCAATTTTCTTCTGTTTTTTTTTTTTTTTATCTCCTCCACTCATTTTTTTGTTCCCTCTTTGTTTCCATTTTGTTTTGGTGTTTTTCTCTCATTTCATCTTTAAAAGTCATTGATAGGTCTTTCAGAATGACTCTAGTTTTTAATGTGTGCTGTTCTCCTGATGGGGAAAGGCAAATGGAACCATGACCTCTTAGTTGAATTCTAAAATTCATTGTTTCTGGTACTTATATTTCAGACTTTATCTTATTTTATTACTTTGCTTTTTTAAACATAGTATATATTTATTTTTTTAATTTTCAATTATTTTTTTGTTTATTTCTGTTGGTCTCATGTAGAAGAGTAGAACAAATGTCCATTTATTACAACTTCAGTGGATAGCTCACAATAGAATATGCACTAGAATCCCCTTCACAACTTAAGTCAGAATGAGAGGAAGAACAATCCTAAAAAACAGAAGTTGCAAAAGAATTAGAAATTACAAAATTGTATACTAGTCCCCACCTCCTAAGATACATTTATATCCATTCTTATCCCTTTTCCTATGTCCAATTGGCAAACCATTAGAATACATTCTGAATCAAACACCCTATCCCCTACCCCCCTCCGCAAAGGTAGATTAAAGTTGGATCTGTTCAGATACTCTTGTGCAAAGGTAACGAATATTGTTTGAACATACACTTTGCATCATGCACTATTCTAGGTACTTTGTTTATGCAATGAAAATCTTAATCCTAGAATAACTGATTTTGTTAAACATGATTATCTTGGGACTTATGTGAGGATAACATACTGTGATGCAATTTGAATGATGGGAAAAGTGAATTTCAGCTTTGGTTCTGGCCAAATCACTTTTAATGCAAGCCATGTTGGAGGTGATATAATTTTCAGGGAGTTTAAAGTTGCAATACCCATGTTCTGCAGCTGGTGAGAAGTGGCCCCTTATTAAAAGGTATAAAATTATTAGGATAGGTCTGGGAGTGTGTGTGTGTGTGTGTGTGTGTGTGTGTGTGTGTGCATGTTTTAATTTTTTTAAATGTTTTGAGAGAGAAAGCATGAGTAGGGAAGGAGCAGAGAGAGAGAGAGAGAGAAGAGGGAGCGAATCCCATGAAGGCTCTGTGCTGGCAGCACATAGCTCAATGTAGGACTTAATCTCACAAACAGTAAGATCATGACCTGAGCTGAAATCAAGAGTTGATCATTTAACCAACTGAGCCACCTGGGTGTCCCTGTATTGTTTATTTTTATCAATCTGTTTATTGTTTTGCTTGTTACCCTAACAGAATACAATAGACAGGTAAGATTATACTTAAGCTATGTAATATTTATAGTGTAATGAAAAGAATAATTTTGTACCAAGATGTCTACAGATGGAAAATAAAATGTATCTCTGTACACAAACATGATATAAATTTTTATTTATAAAAATAAATGGTCTGATAGACACCATGGAAAATATGGGGGGTCCAATGATGAGCAAAAATTAGCATAAAGCATGTGCCTTTAATTTAAATAAACGCAGAAACAAATTTGAAATAGGAACTGTGGCCAATGCTAAGAAGGGCTCCATTTCCCAATTAACACATTCTAAACTATGTATTTGTCCATTTGTTTATTATTTTTTTTTCCTATTGCCTGCGCCAACCATATGGGAAGAGATTTGGTCTATTTTATTTACTGCTAGACATATTCCAACATAGAGCCTGGTTTCTGGCACATACTAGGTTCTCAATATTTGTTCAATGAATAAATGATAGTGAATTAAGACGGATTCAATGTGTTCAAGGAAGTTAGTAAAGACACCCCTGAGGCAGCTGGATTCTGAGGTCTGAGGAGTGGGTTGACATTATTTGGAAGAAAAGAAGTTGGAAGACTGTCAGGCAGAAGGAAATGCTACATAAAAACACTGTGTCAAGAGTAAGCATAGTGAATACGAACCACAAAAGAAGGCTAGTTCTCACATGAAGGGAGGAGAAAAGCTTGGTGCTGGAGAGGAGGTAGGTGGGGAGGGATCTTCTGTAAGACCTTTGTGAGTAATGCTAATACAATCCATCTATTTTCTTAGAGTATTGAAAGCCATGAAATAAGTGTAGGCAGTGGACTGAAATAATCAGATGTGTACTTTAAAATGATACCTGTTCTTAATTACTCACCATGAAAGTGGCAGGAACACTTACAGAAGCATGGCTGAAGAAGAGAGGACCTAAAATAAACCTTAGATAATTTTAAGGTCTTTAAAGGTTTGAGGTCTGTTAAAGGAGCATGAGATAGTAAGGAAATCAGAAAGAAAAACCAGCAAGACAGGAGAAAAACGGTGTGATGGTAGAGTGGAAGGCAAGTGAGGAGAGTATTTTAAGGAAGGGAGGCCACAGTGTTCAATGCTATTGAAAGGTAAGTTGAGTTGTAGAATTAATCAAATATGCACTAGATATAAAGATATGGAGATTGTCATTGATTTTAGCAAAAGGAAGTTAAATGACAACATCTCTCTCTCTCTCTCTCTCTCTCTCTCTCTCTCTCACACACACACACACACACACACACACACACAAACACACACACACACACACACAAATTCTAAAGCTGTTGGGTAAGAATGATAATATATAATTGAGTCCAGGAGGAAAAATGACTACTGCCAGCAGCCAAATTCAAAAGGCACCAAAAAGGCTTAAAACCTGAATAATACTGAACCAATAATGATAGTTTATAAAATAATGGTTTTTCATGGAATTTAAAACTTAGGATTATAGGGGCGCCTGGGTGGCGCAGTCGGTTAAGTGTCCGACTTCAGCCAGGTCAGGATCTCGCGGTCCATGGGTTCGAGCCCCGCGTCGGGCTCTGGGCTGAAGGCTCAGAGCCTGGAGCCTGTTTCCAATTCTGTGTCTCCCTCTCTCTCTGCCCCTCCCCCGTTCATGCTCTGTCTCTCTCTGTCCCAAAAATAAATAAAAAACGTTGAAAAAAAATTTTAAAACTTAGGATTATAGCAATTATACTGGGTGCAGGAGACATAGCTTTGAGTCTGTGCAAAGTGGGCAATTGGAACTGAGATCCTTTAACAAAGGCTGGGCCTTCAGATGACTATTCCTGTAGAGAAAAAAATGAATAAAGATTAAAACCCTGCTCTCCAGAAAAGAGAGACAGCAAGGTATTTTGCCTGTGTCGTCCTCTGACCTTGCTGGGAAAATGAACTCTAGCTGAGAATCAATAACCAGAGTTCGACTTTCATTCATATAAGTGGTTTGAATATTCACTTCTTTTGGAGTCTGGAAAACCCTTGGCCAAAAAGTACTGTTTAATATGACCACAAGCACCTTGGGACAACAGACAGCATCAATACCAACACTTTTTTGGAGAAAAAACACTTGAATAAGGCTCTCAGAATGCTCACAAATTATGCTCATTCAAATATTACCTTGTAACTCCAAATTACACCACACATGAAAAAACACACTACAATGAAATAAAGCAAAACAGCACTCTCGGGGGCAAAATATATTGAAATTATTAGATTATGAATTAATTACATGAAAAATGTAATGAATTGAAAGAGGGAATTAAAAACATCAGAAGGGAACAATAGGAAAGCAAAATTAAGCACGGAACTTTAGAAAAGAACTACATAAAACTTACAGAAATTCAAAATATAAATACAGTAAAATCCTGGTTTGTGAGCATAATTTGTTCCTAAAACATGCTTATAATCTAAAACACTTGCGTATCACGGCATCTGGGGATCTCAGTGGTGGCTTGAGCGTTCAACTTCGGCTCAGATCATGGTCTCCCAGTCCGTGAGTTCGAGTCCAGCATCTGGCTCTGTGCTGACAGCTCAGAGCCTGAAGTCTGGATTCTGTCTCCCTCTCTTTCTGCCCCTTCCCTGCTCACGCTCTGTCTCTCTCTCTCTCTCTCTCTCTCTCTCTCTCTCTCTCAAAATTAAATAAACATTAGAAACTTTTTTTAAAAGAAGCACTTTTATATCAAAACAGATTTCCCCATAAGAAATAATGGAAACTCAGATGATTCGTTCCACAACCCAAAAATATACCTATAAAATGATTACAATACTGTAATAAATATAAAATAAGGAAATACAAAATATAAAGAACAATAAACAAATTAACCTGCACTGACCTTTGAAAACTTTTGTAACTGGTGTGAGGGAGACAAGAGAGAAGGAGGGTTATTGTGTAGGATGACTTTCACTACCACGAATGGAATCACTGCTATCTATTGGCTCAATGGAAACTTTTTCTTTTCATGCAGCTTTAACAAGGAACCTATCCAATGACACTTGCTTTTGTCTCCTCTTGAGGATTTTGCAGAAATGTGACATTTCATTGCTGTTAAACAGATTCATTGCTCGCACTGCCACAGCCTTATTCGCTAGTGCTTTTCTTCAAAATTTTGCACTGTTTCCCACATTTTACATATCTCCCTAATCTCATTTGCAGTGAAGAATTCCTCCACTTTTTCTCCTCCCCCTCTGCAGATGAGATGCAGATGTAGACTTCTTATAAAATCTTGCAATTTCAGCCACTCTCATACCTCATTCATACTTCCCAATGATTTCCTTCTTGACTCCCACCGTAATCATCTCCATTTTCTTACTGCCTTTCTTTTCAACCTTTTTCTGCATGGGGGCCATTGTATATACTCGCACGGATCTTGACTACATGTACAGTGTTAATAAGCTCTTGTCCTATACTGTATTTAATGTAACTGGCAATAAGGCAGCAGAGAAAAGAGTCTATATCTGAAGGCAGCCTGACCTAGAATGAAGCAAAGGATTCCCACGCTTACTCTTGCATGGAAAAGCAAAGGACTGTCCATAGGTGCTGTGAAGTCACAAACAATACACTAGTGCCTATTATGGGCATCTTCCAGCATTCTGAAAAATCACTGATTTATGCCAAACACCGTTGCCTGAGACCGAGCATCTGAACATGGGAGACAAACACCCACAATCCCAGAGAGAGAGAGAGAGAGAGAGAGAGAGAGAGAGAGAGAGAGCGCGAGAAGAACCATTGGCTCAGTTGTGATCAAGTAACGTTTGGCATCATGTGCTACTTGTATCAAGATGTTGCTCATTTATCAAGTTAAAATGTGTTAGAAATGTTTGCTCATCTTACAGAACAAGTTACTTGCAATCCAAGGTTTTACTGTATTTCAATTAAAACCTCAATTAATGTATTAAAATTATAAGCTCAAGAGAGAATGGCTTTGTGGTCTGAAATATGTCTAATATATATAAGTATATATTATCATGAAATTTACAAAGAGGAGAATAAAAATGGGGTAGCTATATGTATGATAGGTAAAGCCAGAAAGTTTGATATGTTTAATTGGACTTCCAGAGAAAGAAAGCCAGGAGGTTTTATACAACCTACACATATAGAGGTCATTTATTAGAATTTTCTACAATACATGAAAGAAATGCTCAGATTTAGGAAGCACAATAAAACACTAACATGATAAACAAATGCAACCCACATTTAAAAACCTTTTGGTAAAGTTTTAAATTCAGCTTAATAACAAAAAGATCTTAAATGCATCCAAAGTGCGAAAAAAATTACCTATAAAGAAAAAAGCTGTGGGGTCACCTGCGTTGCTTAGTGTATTAAGCCTCTGACTCTCACCATCTGCTTGGGTCCTGATCTCATGTTCTCTCTCTCTCTCTTTCCCTCTCTCTGCTCCTCCCCTGCTTGTTTTCTCTCTCCCTATCTCATTTTCACTCTCTCTCTCTCTCTCCAAATAAATAAACATTAAAAAAAAAAAAAAGGAAAAGCAATGATACTAATACCAGACTTCTCCTGAGCGCCAACTGAATTAACAAAATTGTACAAAAGGTGAAACAGGAGACAATTTAAGTAACCATCAATGTATGATTTTTTTTTTAATTAGGTAAACCATCATTCAGGAACAAGGGCAAAATTTAGATAAATTGTAGAAGTTGATAAGCAATGCATCCTCACCAGGAGAACTTCTAAATCATGTATTTCAAGAACAAATTAAATACAGAGCAAAAGGCATTAATTTAGAAATGAAGCAAAATAAATAGAAAACATATACAGAAACATGAAAAAAGTTGAAATAAAACAGTATTTCCTCATAGGGTTATTTTAAGAATTAAAAATATGATAGTTTTAAAGTGTTTGAAATAGCACTTATAAGCATGGTCAACATTTTATAATTGTTAAATAAGTAAAAAAAGTATATATTGCTAACATGGAACTGACATGTTTGACAGAAAAATGAATGTTTCTTTAGCAGCGTTGGGTACTTTGTGATCATAGAAAAATACACTAAAATTATGTTAGTTTTGGAATGGTATATAGATATTGTCTTATTTCAGAATTTGGTGTGTTTAAATATAGTTAACCACTGAAATGTACAAATAAATCATTAGATATCAAAAAGCATGTGTGGGAAATAGAAAAGTATCAATCAATTTAAAATACCAATCAACTTAAAATATCAAATTCTAAATATCACTTTAAGAGAGGTATAGTTTGTAAAAGAGAAAAACTTAAATCAGGGAGATTAGAAGAAAACCAAGGAATAAGATAAAACTGTAAATTTATTTTAATATCTGACAAAATAGACTTCTGGCAAAAAGTATTATTTGGGATAATACTTTCAATTTATATGAGGACTATAGAGTAATTTTACTTTTTTTTTCTTATTTTTTTTCCATGTAGTAACATAGTCAAAGATGTGTAAAGCAAAAGGAGCCCCTGGGGGGCTCAGTTGGTTAAACGTCAGACTCTTGATTTCAGCTCAGGTCATGATCTCAAAGTTGTGAGATCAAGCTCTACTTGGGCTCAGTACTGGCCACAGAGCCTGCTTAAGATTCTCTCTCTTTCTGGGGCGTCTGGGTGGCTCGGTCGGTTAAGCATCTGACTTTGGCTCAGGTCATGATCTCACGGTTTGTGAGTTTGAGCCCCACGTCGGACTCTGTGCTGACAGCTCAGAGCCTGGAGCCTGCTTCAGATTCTGTGTCTCCATCTCTCTCTGCCCCTCCCCTGCTCATGCTCTGTCTCTCTCTGTCTCTCAATAATAAGTAGATGTTAAAAAAAATTAAAAAGATTCTCTCTCCTTCTTGGGCGCCTGGGTGGCTCAGTCAGTTAAGTCTGGGACTTCGGCTCAGGTCATTATCTCACAGTTTAAGCCCCACATCGGGCTCTGTGCTGACAGCTCAGAACCTGGAGCCTGCTTTGGATTCTGTGTCTCCTTCTCTTTCTCTGCCCCTCCCCTGTCCATGCTCTCTCTCTCTCTCACTCTCAAAAATGAATGAACATTAAAAAAATTTCTCTCTCCTCCCTCTGCCCCTCCCTCACTCACTTTCTTGTGGATGCTCTCTGTCTTTCTCTCTCTCTCTCTCTCCCTCCCTCCCTCCCTCCCTCTCTCTCTCTAAAAAAGGGGGGGAAGAAAAAAGTAACAGATGGTAGGGAGAATATAATAAATCTACCATTATACAGGGAGATGTCATAAGGTCTAATACCCAAACTTAGTAAAAATATGACTAATTTGAAGAATACAGTTAAAACCTTGCACTTGTGAACATACATTGAACCCTGAAATCCAAAATTAAAGATCATAACATATTTTCCATTCACACATAAAAATATATATGTGTAAAATTGACTTTAAACTATAGCACAATGTAATCAAATTTTAAATAATTAGTAGCAGCAACTGATACAAAATTACTACATTATTAAATTAGAACTAAAATATCATAAAAAGACAATTTTAAAATATTAAATATATTTGGAAATTAGGTAACACACCTACAAATAACCAATAGGTTAAAGAGGAAAACATACAAAATTTAAACATGAACAAGATAATAATGAAAGTATTCCACATTAAAATTGAGCTAACTGCTTACTTATAAAAGATAGAAAGGCTAAAAATCAGTGACATAAGCATTCATCTTAAAAACATTAGAGAAAAAAGGCAAAAATGAACCTGAAGAAAGCAAAAGGAAGGAAAAGCAAAATATATAGCCTGCTACAGCTCATGAAAAATGATATAGAAAAAATTAATAGTTCAATGGCCATTTAAAAGTCTTTAATCTTTGGTAAAAACACTAATCCACATGATTTTAGGAGAAAATTACACAAAATATTTAAAGCATGGATAATTCCAATTTGATACAAAGTCTTTAAGGAAAAATATAGTAATATTTTAACAATACTGTATTTTAAATGATAGCTAAGAAACCATATTAAAATGGCTTGAAGAGTAAACGGAGGATATGGAAATATGAAGAATAAATACTAACGAAGCTTTTCAAAATTTCCAGGGAAGTAAAAGAGAGGGAAGTAACTTGAGGTGAGGTTTGAATGAGGATTTTTCTTAAGCTATGAGGAACATGAGCATATTGGAAAGCCATAAAAAATGAAGGAAATCTTGCCATTTCAGACAACAATGGTGATGGATGTCGAGGGCGTTATGTTAAGTGAGATAAATCAGAGAAAGATAATAACATATGATCCCATTTATATATCAAATCTAAAAATCTAAAACACCACCCCACCCCATTCAAACTCAAAGGGAACACATCAGTGGTTGTCGGAGGCAGGGGAATGAAGGATGGGTAAAATGGACAAACAGGTAGAAACTTCCTATTATAGAAATAAACAGGACCTGGAGATTTAACGTACAATATGATGGCTGTAATTATAATACTTCATTGTATATTTGAAAGTTAGCAAGAGAGTAGATCTTAAAAGTTCTTATCATAAGAAGGAAAATTGTAGTTAGGCATGGTGACAGATGTTATTGTGTGGTAATCATTTCACAATACATACACATATCAAGTCGGTGCGTTCTATACCTGCATCTAACGCTATGCCAATGCTGTGTCAATTATACCTCAATTTAAAACAAAGAAATAAATGCAATGGAGAGTTGGGAATGTTCACATAGTTGGGAGAGTTTGGATGTTTGTGAAGTGTGGGCTGAGTGAGATATTCCTAGATTTATAATAGGATTCTTGGCTAGGGTTGGAGCAGATGATGACAAGGAACAGTGAGTGAGTCAGCTCATTCTGTTTTATAATTTTCTGATTGGGCATCCCTTGACATCTGGGTTCCAGAAACAGAGAAAAATAAAACTTTGGATGCATTGTTATAAGTAACAAGATACATATTTAAACACTTTACAAAGTATCATATTACCAGTATGCATTTTTTTCAGTCAACAAATTCTGAGTGTTACCTTGAGTATTCTAAGATGATCTTGGAAATGCTGAGAACAGTTTCACCTCAGTAAAAGAATCCTCAGAGTCCTAATGCAAACTACATTATAGTCTTCTTTTTTTAGTTAATCTATTTTTTTCATTGAAGTGTAATTAACACACATTATCCTATTAGTTTCAGCTGTACATCATGGCTTTGGTATTTTTATACATTATGAAATGATTCCCACAAAGACTAGTTACCATCTGTCACTGTACAGAGTTATTACAATATTATTGACTATATTCCCTATGCTGTACATTATATCCCCATGATTTATTTCTTTTATGATTAGAAGATCATACCTTTAAAGCCACTTCAACTATTTTGCCCACCTCAACCCTTCCCTTCTCTGGTAACCAACACTTTATTTCTTGTATATATGGGTCTGTTTCTGTTTTCTTTTGTTTGTTCATGTTTTGCTTTTTAGATTCCCCATTCAAATGAAATCATAGAGTATTTGTCTTTTTCTTTCTGACTTATTTCATTTAATATAATACCCCCTAGGGTCATCCATGTTGCTGCAAATGGCAAGATTTCATTCTTTTTTTATGGCTGAGTGATATTCCTGTGTGTGTGTGTGTGTGTGTATCACATCTGTATCTATTCACCTATAGATGGCTACTTAGGTTTCTTCTAGATCTTAGCTATTTTAAATAATGCTGCAGTAAACAGAGGGGTGCATTATCTCTTCAAACTGGTGTTTTATATACTTCAGATAAAACCCAGAAGTGGAATTGCTGGACTGTGTGGTGGTTCTATTTTTTTTATTTTTTTCATTTTTTATTTTTTTTTTTAGGAATCTCCATACTATATTCCCTAGTAACTGTACCAATTTGCATTCCACCAACAGCAGCCAAGGGTTCCTTGTTTTCCACATCCTCACCAGAACTTTTTGTTTTTTTGGATAATAACCAATCTAACTGATGTGAGATGATGTCTCATTATGGTTTTGATTTGCATTTCCCTGATGATTAGTGATGTTAAGCATCTTTTCATGTACCTGTTGGCCATTTGTATAACTGGAAAAATATCTATTCAATATATCCATTTTCAACCATGTTTTTTTTTTTAAATATTAAGTTGTAAAAGTTCTTATAGAAGAAGAGGGAAAAAGAGAGGGGAGCAAACCATAAAAGACTGTTAACTATAGAGAAAAAACTGAAGAGGAAGTGGGCAGGGATGGGCTAGATGGGTGATGGTTATTAAGGAGGGCACTTGTGATGAGCACTGGGTATTACATGTAAGTGATGAATCACTTAATTCTAATTCAAAAAACCAATATTTTACCATATGTTAACGAACTAGAATTTAAATAAAATATTGAAAAAAAAAGTTATGTAAGTTCTTTATATATTGACCCCTTATAGAATGTATGATTTGCAAATATTTTCCCTCATTTAGCAGATTTTTTCATTGTTGTTTTGTTGAAGATTTTTCTTAACTGTGCAGAAGCTTTTTAGTTTATTGTAATCCTATTTGTTTATTTTAGCTTTTCTTGTCCTTGCCTGAGACTGATCGCCCCGCCCCCCCCGCCCCGTCCACCGCTCACACACACAAAAAAAGATTTCTTAGACTGATGTCAAGAGCCTCATATATGTTTTCTTCTAGGATTTTTATGGTTTTGGGTTTTACAGGTAAGTCTTTTATGCATTTTAAATGTATTTTTGTATACAGTGTAAGGCAGTGATTCGATTTTATTTTTGCGTGTATTTTGTTCAGTTTTCCCAACACCATTTATTGAAGAGACTGTCATCTCCACACTGTGTATTCTTTTTCACAGATCAATTGACCATGTATGTCTGGGTTTCTTTCTGGGCTCTCTAATACATTCCATTGATCTATGTGTCTGTTTTTGTGTTGGTTCCATACTGTCTTGATTACTATATGTTTATAGTTTGAAATCAGGGAAGGTGGTAGTTCCAGTTCGTTCTGTCTCACTATTGTTTTAGCTGTTTGGAACCCTTCATGGTTCCATAAATACTTTAGGATTCTTTGTTCTAGTTCTGTGAAAAATGCCAGTGGTATTTTGATGGGGATTGCATTAAATCTGTATATTGCCGTGGCTAGTATGGAGATTTCAACAGTATTATTTGATCCATGAGCACAGACTATATTTTTATTTATTTGTTTTTGTCTTCAATTTATTTCTTTTTTTTTTTGTCTTCAATTTATTTCATAAATGTTATACGGTTTTCAGAGGATAGGCCTTTTACCTTCTTTGTTAAATTTACTCCTAGGTTTTTGTTGTTATTGTTGATGCAATTGGAAATGGGATTTTTTTCTCAATTTCTCTTTCCGATAGCTTTTATTTAGTTTGTAGAAGCACAACATCATTACTTTGTGTCCTGGGATGCAATAATATTAGAAGTATTCATTCCCCTACAATATTTTGGAATAATTTGAGAAGGATAGGCAAAGCATTCTATAAATGGTTGATAGAATTCACCTGTGAAATTGTTTGGCCCTGGACTTTTGTTTCTTGCAAGTTTCCAAATTATTGATTCAGTGTCATTACTTGTACTTAGTCTATTCAGATTTTCTATTCCTTTGTGATTCAATCTTGGAATTGGGTATATATCAATGAATTTATCCATTTCTTTTAGGTTTTTCTACTTGTTCATTTGTAGCTATTTGCAGTAATCTCCTATGATCTTTAGTATTTCTGTGATGTCAGTCATAATGTCTCTTTTATTTCTGACATTATTTATTTAGACCCTCTCTCCTTTTTTCTTGATGAGTCTGGCTAGGGGATTATTGATTTTGTTTGTCTTCTCAAAGAACCAACTTTTAGTTTCAATTAGTCTTTTCTATTTTGTTAGTCTCTACATTATTGATTTTCTCTCTTATCTTTATTATTTCTTTCCTTCCACTAAATTTGAGCTTTGTTTGTTCTTCCTTTTCTTCTTCCTTTTAGTGTAAAGTTAGATTGCTTACTTGGGATTTTTTTATGAGGCAGTCCTGTATTGCTATGAACTGTCCTCTTATAAATGCTTTTGCTGAATGCCATAGATTTTTGGAAAGTTTTGTTTCCATTTTCATTTGTATTAAGGTATTTGTTATTTACTTTTTTTAATTTTATTTTTTATTTTTTAAAATTTACATCCAAATTAACATATAGTGCAGCAGTGATTTCAAGAGTAGATTCCTTAATGCCCCTTAGGCATTTAGCCCATCCCCCCTCCCACAACCCCTCCAGTAGCCCTCAGTTTCTTCTCCATATTTATGAGTCTCTTTTGTTTTTCCCCCCTCCCTGTTTTTGTATTATTTTAGTTTCCCTTCCCTTATGTTCAACTATCCCGCCTCCCACAACCCCTCCAGTAGCCCTCAGTTTCTTCTCCATATTTATGAGTCTCTTTTGTTTTTCCCCCCTCCCTGTTTTTATATTATTTTAGTTTCCCTTCCCTTATGTTCAACTGTTTTATCTCATAAAGCTAAGTGAAATTAGTCAAAGAAAGACAAAAATCATATGACTTCACTCATATATTACTTCCTTTTTGATTTCTTGTTGACTCATTGGTTGGTTAGTAACATGTTTAACCTCCACATGTTTGTGTGTTTTTTCCCCCAGTTTCCTTATTGTAATTGATTTCTAGTTTCATACTATTATTGTGGGAAAAGATGTTTGATACTATTTCAGTCTTTTTGAATTTACTGAAACTTTTTTTGTGGCCTAACATGTGATCTATCCTGGAGAATATCCTATGTGTACTTGTTAAAAAAAAAAGTATCTTATGGAGTTTTGGATGAATTTTCTGTGTATATAATGCACATCTGGTCTAATTAAGCCAAAGGTACAGAAAGATTAAGTAATTTCCAGATATCACCCAGTTGGTAAATGGCAGAAGTAGAATGGGAATCTAGGAAACCTAGCTTCAGCATGTTAATCTTAAAACTACCCTAAAAACTCTAACTCTGTTGTGAGATCATAGCCCCAATGGAGTGATATATTATAAGTTAATTTTAACCCTTGCTAATTGGTTGTAATGACAACTTGGATGGGAGAAGTAAGTGATAGAAATAATAGTTTGTGTGTGGAAAGATGAGGATTTTTAGCAAAACAGTTGTCTATTGAAGCTAAAATAAAGTATATCCAGTAGGAACCATATTCACTGGTATCTAGAAACAAGAGAATCTGACAACCACCAGCTCATGTTTTCCTTCATTATCTTGTATTTCTCTCTATTCCTTTCATATCTTTGAGAAAGAGTGAAAAAGAGTGTAGTCTTATCTTAAGAGAATTAAGTAGAATAATTTGTATCTACATTTTGGGGTGTAAAAAACTGAGGAAACCCTGTCTATGATAATAATATAAGATGGGCCAAGGTGGTTAGCACAGATGTATTAGTCAGCAACAGTTCACAGCAGAGCTAATAGAAAACAACCTATTGCTGGGGCGCCTGGGTGGCGCAGTCGGTTAAGCGTCCGACTTCAGCCAGGTCACGATCTCGCGGTCCGTGAGTTCGAGCCCCGCGTCGGGCTCTGGGCTGATGGCTCGGAGCCTGGAGCCTGTTTCCGATTCTGTGTCTCCCTCTCTCTCTGCCCCTCCCCCGTTCATGCTCTGTCTCTCTCTGTCCCAAAAATTAAAAAAAAAAAAAAAAAAAAAAGAAAACAACCTATTGGAATATAAATTCGTTCTAGGGCTTCATCCTTCAAATACTTTGGATATGTTCAAATGCCATGTGTCTCCATCAAATTAAAGTACCTACTTCTTTAAAAGCACCTTCCCTTAGTCTATTAAACTGTTTATCAGTCTGCTATTTTTTCTCTCAATCTCTTTCTCTCTAACCATCCATCCATTCTATCAACTCCTGTTAGAATTTAGTTTCTACGAAGCAGTTATTGCCTTCCATTTCTCTTTATTTCTTCAGTATCTTGCAGAATTCCAAGCATGTTGTAGAGTGTTTATAAATATTTGTTGAATGCCCAAAGACCCCACAAATGCTTTAGAATCACAATTTTATGGGGCTCCACCTTCTTTCATCCTAAAACAACTCTGCTTGAGACCCTTATCTAATGGACCTTCCACAGTGTCAGTTGTCCTTTGCATGGCTTCCATTTTCTTAACTACCAGATCTTTTGGCTAATTTGGCCCCTGTACAGTATAATGCCCTCCTTACATCCAGGAATCAATTCATTCTCTTACTCTGCTTTTTTTGTTTGTTTTTACCCCATCCAGATGTATGACACAGAACAGTGAATGGTAGAAACCAAGATGCAACCCAACTTTGAATTCATCTTTTATTTATTAATGTCCTCATGTCTGTTTTGCAGCTCAAACATGATTTCCCTTTAGGACTGGGAGATTGCACATATTACTTTATTCCCTATTTTATTCTTTATTCTATACTTTAATTGTTCTCAATTATTATCTATCCTTCAAGGGTAGATAATAATTGGTTTAATAATTGGTTAATAAATGGTTTAACTCCCATCTAATCTATGCAATACTCCATGTACAATTAAACATCCTGTGATCAATTCTTTCTCAGAATTCCTTAAGTTCACCCAAACTGCCCCTTTAAAAAATGTATATATTTATCATATAATGCCTTATATCATTAGTTAATTTTTACATGTAAAGATATCCTATCTTTCCAACATTATTAGAATTTGCCTTAGAGCATAATAGTTAGCATAATGTCTTGAAAAAACTACTTAGTTTTGCTTTGCAAAATTCAGTAGGTATTAAGGATATAGTGATCTGCTCATTAATAGGTTATTATTTTATTCAAAATGTATTTTCCAAGGGAAAATATTGGATTTTATAAAACATGTATTAATCAAATTTCTGTTCTATATATAGTCATTCACCACACTTACAAAGTTTGCAATTTTATTAAGTTTGTTAACTTCCTAAGGAAATACACAACCATTTTGTGTTTAGTCAAGCACTTAGAAAAAAGATTTTGGAAGATTTTTAATGATGATAATGCAGTTTGATGAAATAATAAGCATGTATATTTAG
This sequence comes from Lynx rufus, assembly GCF_022079265.1. Lineage (NCBI taxonomy): Eukaryota > Metazoa > Chordata > Mammalia > Carnivora > Felidae > Lynx > Lynx rufus. The sequence continues at coordinate 21,859,290 of NW_025814845.1, read as the reverse complement.
CTCTGTGAATGATAGTATTGATTGAATAGTAAATGGACTGCCCATATTATGTTTCGGATATGGACTTATATATTACAAGCCCAAATGTGCATGTAGAGATTGTTCTGTGTTGAAGACTGGGAAATAAGCTAATTAACCCCTAGCCTCATCAAACTGTGATAGAGAAAGTATGTCTCTATAGCTGGGGAGAAAAAAAGAATTCCCAGCCATAATGCTCTTTCTTTAGTATAAAATGTGCACTAATAGGATGCATTGAGTTACTGTTTCTATGAAGAGTCTCTATCCTTTCAAATGCAAATGTTTCAGAATCAGTCAGGTTCCCAGCACATAGATTTAAAACCAAGTCATTCTTCACTGTGGGCTAACATAATTGTACAATTGAGGCATTATATATTTATACATATAATGGGTACAATTCAAGCAGCTGCCTGCTGAAGTTAGTGGAAGTCTGTCTTTTAAGAAGAGAATGTGAAATACACACATACACACACACACACACACACACATGCATATATATATATATATATATTATATATATAATATATATATAATTTTTCATTTTCTTTTTTAAATTCAATTCCTGACTAGCCTCATTCTGTGTTTTCCCTCCATAACTTGACTTTAATTCCTTTAGTTTAAACATTACACCATCATTATTTTAATTTGCATATTTAATTGTTATTTTAGGGGAGTAAGAAAGTGTGACAATTATACACATGCATCTGAAAATGCAAATCCTACCATTGCAACTAGGGTGAAACTTTTTAAGTTATAAAGTTGTATATATACCATTAAAGATAATAGATTTTAGAATAAAAAAAAACTTACGTTTTTATCCTCATTTCGCTGCTTACTAGATATTTGTCACTGCATAGGTTAGGTAACTTCATAGCTCAGTTTCCTCACCTCTAAAATGACACCTTTCTTGCTAAGGACTTGTCACATGCTAAGTACTCAAAAATTTAGTTCAATTCCATTAGTTTTGTTGTTGTCTCCTAGCATGTTATCTGAGATTATTAATAGTGCAATGTTTGATGAATAATGCATAAAGATTTTCCTATAAGTTCATTATGGGGTTATCCACAGAGAATCACCTGCCAGCCATACTCCCCTTAGAAGTGCACAAAAGTATCTTCATCCTTTACTATGAAAGCAGCTCTGAATGGATTATCTTCTAAAAGCAGTCCATCAAATTGAGTACTTTAGGTTAGAGCAATTCAATATTTTATCAAATCAGAAAAAAATTTTTATCCTTTAATGAGGTGCTAAGCTCCTGGGGCACCACCTAATAAACAGCATCTCTTTTCCTCACCTTGGTTCTGAGCAATTTGAGAAATAAAACAAAGGAGTGTCATAGAGTCCTATGTATCACCTTTACTATTGATATGTCTAGCGAAGAGGAGCCAACTCAGTGTAAGAGATAGATGGGCCTATTATATGAGTCTTAGATCTAGAGAGATTTTTTCAGTCAATTCCAGGTGAAGTGGAGCTGGAACAGCCTCTTACTGTAGCAATGGCAGTAAGGGAACAAGAGGAAGAAAGACAAAAGTATTAAGTAGGTGGAGAAGGATTTAGGGGAAAAAAATCCCTCTTCATGGAAACTTGGGATGGAGTAAAAGGTTGCAATCTAACAGTAAGCTGATTATTTTCCTCCAACCCAAAGCTCTGAGTCATACTTGGAGAGTTCATAGTGCCTTAATGTGTGAAAGGGGCAAACAATGAAATTAACTTTCCTTTAGCAAGGCTTTAGATTCTGCATTACAATGTATGTTGTCAAATAAATTTCCAGAATTCTGTTCGGGGTGAATTCCTCCAGAAGGTATTTTGGTGATTGAAGGGTCATGTGCAAAGAGAAATAATCAAAAGACATTTGAATGTCACTATTTGGTTCCCATTATTGAACCCCCTGTGCCAGACATTGCGTTAGATGCTAATATTATCTCAATCCTTAGCACAACCCTGAAGACTAAGTATATCGATGCAATTTTATAAAGGAGAATAAGGTACAGAGAGATAAAGTAATTTGATAATCATTTATAGGTGGTAAATAGTACAACCAAGACCTCAGGTCTCACTAACTTCAAATCTTGATCTTCCATTTCACTTTGATATCTCATGAATATATTATTTACAAACTGTGACTGGAAACAACGTAAATTGACTACTGTCATCTTAAGTAGGAGAGAATGGTAGACAAGCAATGTCTTGCAAAACAAATTTTAGATTTGGAAATCTTAGAACAATCAAAGCAGCTCTGTAGGGTTAAGAACAGGAAGTACAGGGATCATCTTTTAGTACAAGGAGCATGACCAGACTGCACTGTGTCTACCATATCTCCAGATGATGAAGGAGCATAAGGCAAGTGACATTGCCTCCTCCCAGGTGGGATATGTGTGATATTCCTCAGGTATTCCTGGCTGCCCAAGAATAAAGGAAAGGAAAAAAAAAACCAAAACAACCAAAAACAAATGGTTAACTGATAGAGATCACAGTCATGCAGGACAAGAGTCTCAGTAAATTATAAGAAAAAGGCAATCTTATCAATACCTTAATCTCCATAAACCTATAGGCTCAGTTTTCTGGAGCCCCAACATCACCCCCCTCTCCATACCAATGTGGGGAACAAAGACAAGAAAGAAATGGTAGGTAAAATTAAATTTCTTTATAATCTCAGCCCATTGACAAATACTTGAGGCGAATACAGAGTAGACTAGTCCTCCAGGAATTCCCTACTGTCTTAATGTTAATGACTTACTAGAGGAAAAACAACCTTAGCTTGACAATAACAAGACTCCGGTATCTTATGAGTCCTCTTTAGTATATGGAAATCTTTCTGGAGTCCTCCCTTTTGCCTTTACTTCCCCCAACTCCACAGTATATAAACAATCACTCTCCACAACCCCAGTAGGGCTCTTCCTGCCCATGGCTCCTGTCCCTGTGCTTTAATAAAATCACCTTTTTGCATCCAAGGCATCTCAAGATTTCTTTTTTGGCCGTTGGATCTGGACCTCCAGTACTCCAAAAATCCTATCACAGACACGACTTCTGAATATGGCTAGTTCTTGGGAGAAACTGCTTTTGCCAGGCTAGAAAAAGATCTTTTCATCTGGGTTGGAGGATAGCTACTCCACACAATTTTTCTTTATACGTATTTAATTACTTTACTTTCTTTACATACATTTAACTTACTAAGCTTATGACGACTCTGACGTAGTGCCCCATTCACAGCAAGGGGAACTAAGACCTATAGAGGTTGAGTAACTTGCTCAAGTTTATATTCTAATTAAGATTCGGATGCCACCTGTCCCAGAGTCCATGCACTTAACAACACACTAAGTTCCCTCTCAGATGTAGAGAAGACAAAGCACTGACAATTTCATAAATTGGTATGCAATGAATAGACGATATGTAATAAGTAGATTCACTGAGGCTCCCACTTATCAAAATATTTTCAGAACAATATAATCATCACTGTATTTCCATCTACATTATCTTATTGAATGCAGCAAACTTATGAGATAGATTGGCAAAATTATGACTGTAAAAGAAAAAAAAGGAAAATCTATATTATCTGCTCCTGCTCATTCAATGAATAACAACCTGCACTGTAATAAAAATGACATGATTTGAGCTCGGTACTCCTGGTTGCCTACAAATAGCCACTCCTTTATGTTGTGTAGAAATGTATTTTTGACCCCTGTGAGCTTAGCCAAATATATGTAAAGACATCAGTATTTTGGCAAGTTAAAAGATAACAGAGCTTTAAAAAAACTTACGTGTGTTGGTATTACAAAAAAGAGACATGTTATTTATTTATTTGTTTATTTTTCTTTATTCATATAGCAAGCTTTTATTTTTTTTTATTTTTTTTATATATATGAAATTTATTGACAAATTGGTTTCCATACAACACCCAGTGCTCATCCCAAAAGGTGCCCTCCTCAATACCCATCACCCACCCTCCCCTCCCTCCCACCCCCCATCAACCCTCAGTTTGTTCTCAGTTTTTAACAGTCTCTTATGCTTTGGCTCTCTCCCACTCTAACGTCCTTTTTTTTTTTTTTTCTTTCCCCTCCCCCATGGTATTGGCACAAAAACAGACACACAGACCAATGGAATAGAATAGAAACCCCAGAACTAGACCCACAAACGTATGGCCAACTCATCTTTGACAAAGCAGGAAAGAACATCCAATGGAAAAAAGACAGCCTCTTTAACAAATGGTGCTGGGAGAACTGGACAGCAACATGCAGAAGGTTGAAACTAGACCACTTTCTCACACCATTTACAAAAATAAACTCAAAATGGATAAAGGACCTAAATGTGAGACAGGAAACCATCAAAACCTTAGAGGAGAAAGCAGGAAAAGACCTCTCTGACCTTAGCCGTAGCAATCTCTTACTTGACACATCCCCAAAGGCAAAGGAATTAAAAGCAAAAGTGAATTACTGGGACCTTATGAAGATAAAAAGCTTCTGCACAGCAAAGGAAACAACCAACAAAACTAAAAGGCAACCAACGGAATGGGAAAAGATATTTGCAAATGACATATCGGACAAAGGGCTAGTATCCAAAATCTATAAAGAGCTCACCAAACTCCACACCCGAAAAACAAATAACCCAGTGAAGAAGTGGGCAGAAAACATGAATAGACACTTCTCTAAAGAAGACATCCAGATGGCCAACAGGCACATGAAAAGATGTTCAGTGTCGCTCCTTATCAGGGAAATACAAATCAAAACCACACTCAGGTATCACCTCACGCCAGTCAGAGTGGCCAAAATGAACAAATCAGGAGAGTATAGATGCTGGCGAGGATGTGGAGAAATGGGAACCCTCTTGCACTGTTGGTGGGAATGCAAATTGGTGCAGCCGCTCTGGAAAGCAGTGTGGAGGTTCCTCAGAAAATTAAAAATAGACCTACCCTATGACCCAGCAATAGCACTGCTAGGAATTTACCCAAGGGATACAGGAGTACTGATGCATAGGGGCACTTGTACCCCAATGTTCATAGCAGCACTCTCAACAATAGCCAAATTATGGAAAGAGCCTAAATGTCCATCAACTGATGAATGGATAAAGAAATTGTGGTTTATATACACAATGGAATACTACGTGGCAATGAGAAAGAATGAAATATGGCCTTTTGTAGCAACGTGGATGGAACTGGAGAGTGTGATGCTAAGTGAAATAAGCCATACAGAGAAAGACAGATACCATATGGTTTCACTCTTATGTGGATCCTGAGAAACTTAACAGAGACATGTTATTTAAATGCATGCAGGAGATCTCCAAATAATGTTTACCTTAAGTTTGAGCAATTCTGGAACAAAATGATCTCTATGTATCTTACACTTTCAGTATTTTCTGTTTACTCTTGGCGCTCATAATTTTATCTGGGTAAAAATTTCTTCTTCTTCAATTAATGTTGAGATATACCTACCAGTATTTCTTGTTTTCAAAATTAAATCCCCTTTGCTGCCACTTTTTAAAATTGTCTCTGTGGTGGGTATTTTAATAGGTAATGAAATTCATGGAGCTATGGTCTCAAGTCATAAAAAATTGTTTACTCTAACATATCATTTGTCAGACTAAGAATAAAGATATGATTCTGTCTCCTTAGTACCCCTGGGTGCTTGTTATTGGCCACAAAGATTTTCAATAATAAGGCAAGGCTCTCTTCTCTGCCTCTAAGAATTTTCTGGTTCCTTGGTTTCACAGTTTTACTTCATGTTTGTTGCTAATGTTACTCTGACTTTATTATTATTACTTTTGGTTCTAATTCTCTGACTTTGGAGATAACTTTGGAGAGCTTTTAGTGGTAAAGTAAAAGACAACCCTAAAATATTGAAGTAAGAAATTATGGAATGGAATTCTTTGGTTCTTAGTTATGTGATTTTGGACAAATCACTTTACTGAAGGCTGTCAATAAAATGACAATTATGCAAAAATGCATGGATGTGGAGAATGGAATGTGAAATCTTTTCATTTAGTAGTCAAGTACAAATCTGGAACTCAGAGTAGGAAGGGGAAATGGTGGGTATATTAGACTCTGGAATCCTAGGGTCTTTTTTTAAAGTTTTTTTTTAATTTTTTTTAACGTTTATTTATTTTTGAGACAGAGAGAGACAGAGCATGAACGGGGGAGGGTCAGAGAGAGAGGGAGACACAGAATCTGAAACAGGCTCCAGGCTCTGAGCGGTCAGCACAGAGCCCGACGCGGGGCTCGAACTCACGGACTGTGAGATCATGACCTGAGCCGGTCAGCCGCTTAACCGACTGAGCCACCCAGGTGCCCCTTAAAGTTTTTTTTTTTAACAACTTTATTGAGGTATAACTGATACACAAAGAACTGCATGTGTTTAATGTGCACAATTTGGGGAGTCTGGGTATATGCAAACACGCATGATACCATAACCAGAATCAAATTAATAGATAATTCAACATTTCCCCAGGTTTCCTTGTATTTTTTTTTTAGGTTTTATTGTTTGTTTTTGTTTTTCTTTTGTTGAAAGAAACTTGAACATAAAACTTCCTTCTTAACAAGTTTTGAAGCACATAATACTGTATTGTTAACTATAACCACTATGTTTTTCAGCAGATCTCTAGAATTTATTCATTTTGCATAAGTTAAACTTTTTACCTAGTGAACAACAATTCCCCTTATCCCCTATTCCTTATGCCCTGGACTTACTCTTCTGTTCTCTGGTTTTATACATTTTACCTTTTTAGATAACTCATAAATGTGGAATCATGCAGTGTTTGTTCTTCTGTGACTGGCTTATTTCATTCAGCATAATGTTCTCCAAGTTCATCCATGTTGTTGCAAGTAGCAGGATATCCTTTGTAAAATAGTGAATAATATCCTATTGTATGTATATACCACATGGTCCTTATCCATTCATCTGTCAGTGAACACTAGGGTTTTTTCCACATCTTGGCTGTTGTGAATACTACTGCAATGAAAACAGTAGTGCAAATATCTTTGAGTTCCTGATTCAATTCTTTTGGATATACACCTAGGGGCGGGATTGCTGGATCATATGATTTTTCTATTTTGAATCTTTTGAGGAATCTCTATACTGTTTCCCATAGTGGCTGCACCATTTTATATTCTCACGAACAGTGTACAAATGTTCTCTTTTCTTTACATACTCTCCACCACTTGTCATCTTTTTTTGCAAAAGGCTGGTGACATACTGACTGACTTGAAGAAGCAGCAGGTTTTTATGCATATTTTTTTCTTTTTGCTACATCTAAAGTGTTCCTTTTTCTCCAGAGCTGTTAAGGGCAAATGATCATATGTAGAATGACAAGCCACAACTCTCATTCAATCTTAATCCTGCAGAGATTCTCACTTCTACCATTTGTTTTTTATATGTTACTAAGGGTCAGTTGAACTTATATAGAACATCAATTTTTGTACATTTTATCAAATTTATTTAGGAGATAATCAATATGGCAATCACCATATTCTTATAATTCTGAATTTTGTTCCCCTTCTTTCCAGTTATAATATGTGGGTTGAATATTCTTGACAAGTCCTAAGAATCTTTTCATCTCTGTCTGCCCAAAACTATGATGTGTCTTTGCAACAATTTTCGCTACTGTTGCTCTAATGATTTGCAATGTTATTCTTTTTAAATTCTGCCATCTAAAAATTGATTGGATTTCCTGTCTATAAAATTGTCTAACCTGCTTTTGATTCAAGAACACACTCCCCTAGGGATGCCTGGATGGCTCGGTCCGTTAAGCATCCACTTCTTGATATTGGCTCAGGTCATGATCTCACTGTTCTTGGGTTCAAGCCCCACATTTGGGCTCCATGCTGACAACAGGGATCCCGCCTGGGATTCCCTCTCTCTGTCTGCCCCTCCTCTCCCCATCTCTCTCAAAATAAATAAATAAACTTTAAAAAAAAGTCAAGAACACACTTCCCTAAAGTTTCTTCAGTGACAGTTTAGAAATAGACTAGTATTTTCGTGGAACCATTGCGTTACTGTTTCACTTCCTTTCCCTCACAATTATCTTATTCTAGAAAAAAAATCCCCTAGTAACCACTGGATATTATAGCAATCTTTAAAATGAAGGATTTAGGGGCATCTGTGTGGCTCAGTTGGTTAAGCATCTGACTTCGCCTGGGGTCATCATCTCGCGCTCGAGAGTCTGAGCTCCGCATCAGGCTCTGTGTTATCAGCCTGGAGCCTGTTTTGGATTCTGTGTCTCCTTCTCTCTCTCTGCCCTCTCTCCTTTGCTGTGGTATGTCTTTCTCTCTCTCAACAATAAATGAACACTAACAATTTTTTTTAAATGAAAGATTAGTCTCTGTATTATATCACTACATTACAAGATTCGCATGTACTGAGAGCTCAATTTCTATAAACAGCTCCAAGGAGAAGTTACTCAAGTGTTCCTAAGTAGTATTACTTACTGTTGAGTTAGGTTATAAGGTACAGTCCTATACTTTATATGAATGTCTGGCTAAAAAATAAGTGCGCATATATATATATATACACACACACACACATATATGTATTTTTATACATAGTTATATGTATATATATATATATTCTAGTTATATGTAAGCTATAACTATATAGTTTATATATATAAAACTATGTATAATTATATAATACATTTAAATACATATAATAATAGAATAATTATACATATAATGATTTAAATGCTTTCCTTCTCCCTAAATTCATATGCTAAATCTATCATCCCAGAAATGGTTGTACAGGCATACCTCAGAACACATTGCAAGTGTGGTTCAAGACAACTACAGTAAAGCAAATACTGCAATACAGAAAGTCGGTGAATGTTTTTACTTCCTAGTCCATATAAAAATTACGTCCCCACTGTAGTACAGTCTATCACATGCGCAATATTATGTCTAAAAATCAATGTATGTACCTTGACTTAAAAATAGTTTGTAAAATACCTTATTGATAAAAAAAAATGCTAACCATCATCGTAGCTTTCGGCGGGTCATACGCTTTTTCCTTGTGGAGAGTTTTGCTCAATGTTTAATGGTTGCTGACTGACCAGGAAAGTGGTTTCTGAAGGTTGGAGTGTCTTAAAATTAGACAATAGTGAAGTTTGCTTCATCAATTGACATTTCCTGTCAAGAGTGATTTATTTGCAGCATGCGGTGCTGTTTGATAACATTTTACCACAGAATTTATTTTTATATTTAGAGTCAATCTTCTCCAGCTCCACCTCCTGCTTAATCAATTAAGTTTATCTGATATTCTAAATCTTTTGCTGTCATTTCAATAATCTTTATAGCATCATCACCAGGAGTAGATTCATCCGAAGAAACCACTTTCTTTGCTCATGTGTAAGAAACAGATCCTCATTCTTTCAAGTTTGATCATGGGAAGGCAGTAATTCAGTCCCATCTTTGGGCTCCATTTCTAAGTCTAGTTCTTACTATTTCCACCACATTTGCAGTTACTTCCCCCACCGAAGGCTCAAACCCCTCGAAGTCGTTCATGAAGGTTGGAATCCACTTCTTCCAAACTCCTTTTAATGTTGATATTTTGACCTCTCCCTGCGAATCACAAATGTTTTTAGTGGCATCTACAATGTTGAATGCTTGCCAGAAGGTTTTCAATCTACTTTCCCAGGCACATTGGAGGACTCACAATCTATGGCAGCTACAGCCTAACAAAATGTACTTCTTAAATAATAGAACTTGAAAATTGAAGTGACTTCTTGATTAATGGCTTCAGAATGGATGTTGGTGTTAGTGGGCATGAAAATATTAATTCTGTTGCCCATCTTCATCAGAGTTCTTGGGTGACCAGGTACATTGTAAATAACAAGTTACTATTTTATTTTATTTTATTTATTTTTTTAATGTTTATTTATTTTTGAGACAGAGAGAGACAGAGCATGAACGGGGGAGGGTCAGAGAGAGAGGGAGACACAGAATCTGAAACAGGCTCCAAGCTCTGAGCAGTCAGCACAGAGCCCGACGCGGGGCTCAAACTCACGGACAGTGAGATCGTGACCTGAGCCGAAGTCGGACGCTTAACCAACTGAGCCACCCAGGCGCCCCAACAAGTTACAATTTTAAAGGAATCTTTGTTTTTCTTGTTTTTGTTTTTGTTTTTGTTTTTTCCTGAGAAGCAGTTCTCAACAGTGGGCTTAAAATATTCAGCAAACTACATTGTAAATGGATGTGCTGTCATCCAGGATTTATTGTTGCATTTGTAGACAACAGAGTAGATTTCACATCATTCTTTTTTTTTTTTTTAATGTCTATTTTTGAGAGAGACAGAGAGACAGAGCATTATCAGGGGAGGGGCAGAAAGAGAGAGAGAGAGACAGACAGACAGACAGAATCTGAAGCAGGCTCCAGGCTCTGAGCTGTCAGCACAGAGCTTGACGTGGGGCTCGAACTCACGAACTGTGAGATCATGACCTGAGCTGAAGTCGAGTATAGTCGCCTGCATGAATTCTCTTAGCTAGATCTTCCAGATAACTTGCTGTGGCTTCTACACTAGGGTTTGCTATTTTGCCTCGTGCTCTGAAGTCAGTTGTTTTTTTTTTTTTTCCTTAAACCTCAGGAACCAAATTTTGCTAGCTTCCAACTTCTGTTCCTCACCTCTTTCAGCCTTCATAGAGGTATGGGAAGTTAGGGCCTTGCTCTGGTTTAGGCTTCGGCTTAAGGGGATGTTGTGGCTGGTTTGATCTTCCATGTGGGCCACTAAAACTTTCTCCATCTCAGCAATGAGGCTCTTTCACCTTCTTATCATCTGTGTGACTCTGGAGTAGAGTTCCTTCAGTCGCGTTCAGAACTTGGTTAATGATTTGGCCCCAAAGACCTAGATTTTGGCATAGCTAGTCTTTTGACCTGCCTTCTTCACTAAGCTTAATTATTTTTAGGTTTCAATTTAAATGAGAGGTATGTGACTCCTCTTCTCACTTGAAAACTTAGAGGCTATACTGGAAGGGTATTAATTGGCCTAACATCAATATCGCTGTGTCTCAGGGAATAGGGTGGCCTAAGGAGAAAATATCGAAAGTAAACTGCCAGTCACTGGAAAAGTCAGAACGCACACAAAGTTTATTTAGTTTGTCTTATGTGTACATGGTTCATGACACCTCAAAACAATTAAAGAGTAATATCAAAATCACTCATCCCAGATTATTATAAAAATATAATAATAATGAAAAGTTTGAAATATTGAGAGAATTACAACACAGAGACACAAAATATGACACAGAGACAAGGAGTGAGCAAACGCTTATGGAAGACGGTGCTAATAGATTTGGTCAGTGTTGGTTTGCCACAAATCTTTAATCTGTAAAGCACAATAGAGCCAAATGCAATAAAAGGAAGCATGCCTGTATTTGGAGACAGGGCTTTTAAGAAGTCATGTAGATAAAATGAGATTATAAGGATGGGCGCCTGGTCCAATAGGATCAGTGTCCTCATAAGAAGAGATACCAGTCTGTTCATTTTCTTCCTCTCTTTCTCTCACTCACTCACTCACTCTCACTCCACCCTGCCCCATCACATGTGCATAAAGAAGAGGTTGTGTGCATGTGGTGAGAAGACAACCACCTAGAAGCCCAAAGGGGGCTTCAGAATAAAGCCTATCTCGCTAAAACCCTGTTCTTGGATAATATACCAGCCACCAGAGCTATGAAAAATTAATTTCTTTTTTTTTAAGTTTTTATTTAAATTCCCGTTAGCCACCATACAATGCAATATTCGTTTCAGGGGTACAATATTGTGATTCAGCACTTCATACATCACCTGGTGCTCATCACAGCAAGTATATCCCCTAACCCCCCTCACCTCCTTAACCTACCCCCCCACCCCCACTGTGAAAAATAAATTTCTGTTGTTCAAGCCACCAAGTCGCTCTGTGATACTGTGTTATGGCAGCCTGAGTAGACTAATACAATATACTCTATACCTATATGTTTACATGTATGTAAACGTACATATATAGAATTTTCAGATATTCAAAATGTTATAAGTCAAGGAATATCATCTAAAAGTAATTCCCCCTTGGGGCACCTGGGTGGCTCATTTGGTTGAGCATCTGACTCTTGATTTCAGCTCAGGAAATGATCCCAGGGTCGTGAGAGCAAGGCTCACACCAAGCTCTGAGCTCAACATGGCGATTCTCTCCCTCCTTTCCGTCTGCCCCTTTTCCCCACTCACGCTCGCTCTCTCTCGCTCTCTCTCTCTCTCAAATAAAAAGAAAAAATTAAAAAGTAATTACCCTTTTCCCACACCACCTACTCTATTTCCCTACCTAAAGAGAGTGACCAATCTTATACGTCTTTTGTAAACTCTTTTAGCTTTTTCTGAAGGACACCTCTGTGTCTTTTTAAAATTGTTGCCACTGTAAAATCAAGTGATGTCAATTAGTATTTTCAGAGTAACATCAAATTCCAAGGAAAGATATTCAATAGATCTTTAGAACAGCATTGATTAAAATAGTAAGTGTATTTTCATAATAAAGTAAAGGTTACAAAACTCATTGTTTTATACTCACAGAGGAATTATAAGCACATTATTCAATTAAGTTCAATATCAATTATATTTTGATTTATGTTGAGGGAAATGTGAGTGAAGTTAATAAGTATTGAAATTAGGTTGGGGGGCACCTTGCTGGCCAGTCAGTAAAGCATGTGACTCTTAATCTCGAGGTTGTGACTTCAAGCCCCACGTTGGGTGTAGCGATTACTTAAAAATAATCCTTTAAAAAAATTAGGTTGGAATGAATCTGCTGAAGGCCTTTTCTCAAGTTCAAAGGAAGGAATAGTCAACGATTATCTCTAGGGGATGAGTGGAATGAATATTTTATAGTAAAAAGAAAAAGTAAAATTATCTATCAGACGCCATTCTAGAATATTCCCTGTTTATACATAAAATATTATGTCATGTTTGGTCTAGATAGACTAGCATAATTAGTGGACAAAAAAACCTTATGTTTCTCAGCATAAATACCCAATGTCATAGTTTAATTGTACTGTCCCCTTGCTCCATGAACCATCTAATATAAAACATAAGCACAGTTAGGGAGTTGGAAAGAGGTAAAATAGGAGTATGAGAATAGAAAGTGGCGATTTAAGGAAATTCTGATCATCTTCAGCTAATAAAGTTCAGTTTATTTAATGTCAAGTATTGTGCCAGTAGCAGAACCAGCTCCGATCATTCTGTTAGCAGAGGGGGTAGATATTAAATTACAACATGGTCATTATAATTACAATTAGCTGAGATGTACAGCAGGTAGGAACAGTGGACCGAGTAGTGCATTCTGAGCCATAAGTAACCTAGGTTCTCAGCGAGGAGTAGGAAAATGTATATCTCTGGGTTCTGAAACCCTCTGTTCACCTGGAAGTTGGTGGTAGGTAGCAAGAAGGAGACAGCGACTCCAAGACTCGTTATATGGGCATAGCAATGGGATGGAAATCTGTGTGTAAAGGAGAAAAGCACTGTCTGTATCTAAATAGATTAATTGATCCAATAGTCTAGTGGTTAGTTTCCTTTGAATACAAAGATGGATATAGGTAGATTTCTTGATTTATAGATACTTCATAATGAGTTTGAAATCCTACACGAGTGCTTATAGCACTCTACTAACAAGACTTTAAAAAAAATGTAAACATAAAGCCATTAAATAAAAGGCAGGTCAATCAAGCCAACAAACCCCAGGGTTAGATCCCATTCACATTGGGTTCCCGTCATGGCTGCACTGACTTGAACAGCTGTGGATTCCTAAACAAGTGCCTTAATCCTTCTGTGTCTGAATATCTCCATCTGTGAGAATGATATAGTCACACCTGTCCATATCTAATTTGGTAATCTTAAGTGACTCCTACAGTCTGATGGAGTCAATTTTCTCAGCATAGGATGTGGTGCATGAAATCGTTTAGTTTGGTATTTTGAGGTTTAACAGTTTGAATATTTTAGCACTTTAATTATAAGATTTAAAAATACCTCCCACATGTTTTCATTTTACTATAGACTATTAAAAACTCAGTTAATTACTAAATATATCGGTTAGAGACTATCTGTTCTTCATTTGTACTTAACCTTTCACCTTTCGGGACAGGATCTATAAACACATTATAGACTTTTACAGTTCAATTGGACACTTCAAAAGCAAAGTCATTTACCATCAAGATAATTATGTTTTCATAGAATTTAAAAATTAATTAGGTTGAGGGATGTCTATGTCTACATCTTATTTTTAATGAAATGTTTATGTGTATATGTATATATATATTTACATATATTGATGAATAATTATGTCTGTACAGATGTGTGTGCTTCTTACATATTTCTTATTTATTTACCAGAGGAAAATTTAAAATTGTAACCTTAAATTTCCTTAACCTAGCATCTATATATTGGATAAAAATCTTTTGGAAAAGCACCAAATTGTTATTTGTCTTGTGAAAAGAATATTGAAAAAATAGAAATATTCCATAGAAGAGATGGAGTCGGGTGCCTGGGTGGCTCAGTTGGTTGAGTGTCCGACTTCAGCTCAGGTCATGATTTTGCCATTCGTGGGTTCGAGCTCTACATCAGGCTCTGGGCTGACAGCTCAGAGCTTCGAGCCTGCTTCAGATTCCGTGTCTCCCTCTCTCTCCGCCTCACCCCTATTCTCACTGTCTCTGTCTCGCTAAAGTGAATAAATATTAAAAAAATTTTTAAATAAATAAAAAATAACGAAGAGGTTTATTATTCTCCAAAAAAAAAAAAAAAAAAGAATACAGAATACCAAAATGTTATGTTATGGGCTCTTTTCATTGATCTTAAAAATAGAAAAAAAAAATTTACATACATATGTAAATTTTAAATAATTTTGTGTCTTTAGGGATGAGAGGAAAACTTCGGATTAAACAGCATTTTTTTTAATGTTTATTTATTTTTGAGACAGAGAGAGACAGAGCATGAATGGGGGAGGGTCAGAGAGAGCGAGACACAGAATCTGAAGTAGGCTCCAGGCTCTGAGCTGTCAGCACAGAGCCCAACGCAGGGCTCGAACTCACGGACCGCGAGATCATGACCTAAGCCGAAGTCAGACGCTCAACCGACTGAGCCACCAAGGCGCCCCTAAACAGCATTTTTAAGATTGTACTATAAAGATATGTATTGTATAGGTAGAAATATATGTATATATATTTGTATATTTGCATATATATATGTATATAAGTATACATATATGTGTGTATATACATATATATGTGTGTATATATATATATATATACTACATACATATATATATATATATATAGTATAATACGTGATTGTAATGAAAATTTTTAAACATCAGAATGAAATACCCAGGAAATGTTCAGATACATCCTTCAAAAATTCTTTCATTTATTCAGCATATATGCTAGGACTTATGAATAATATTTTTATCAAAAAAATGCCAGTACCTACTAAAATCCCTTCTAGACTTTTGGCATTGTCTGACTTTTGACATATAAAGACAAAATGATAAAGATAAAGGAGGAAAACTTCTAAGCATGGTTAAAATCTAAAACCCTGACAAAACTGGCAAGCAAAGTGAACTCTCAGTTATCGCTGTTCGGAATGCAAAATGGTGCAGTTTGGAAGACGATTTGGTAGTTTCTTATAAAAAAAATAAACACACTCTTTATGGCCCAGCATTCACACTCTGTGGTATTTAACCAAATGAATTGAAAATGTATGTCCACGTGAAAACCTGAACATGAATGTTTCTAGTGGCCATATTCACAATTGTCAAACGTTGAAAGTAGCCAAGATGTCCTTCAATATGTAAACGAATAAACAAGCTGTTATACAGCCATGGAATGGAATATTATTCAACACAAAAAATGAATTATCAAACCACAAAAAGACAAAGTGGTGCTCTAAATGCATATTGCTAAGTAAAAGAAGCCAATCTGAAAAGAGTACCTACTGTGTGATTCCAAATATATGACATTCTGGAAAAGGCAAAACTGTGAGGACAGTAAAAATATCAATGGTTCCCAGAGTTTAGTGGGAGAGAGGGATAAATAGGTAGAGAATAGGAGATTTTTAAGGTATTGAAACTATTCTATATGATACTGTAATGGTGCATACATATCATTCTACATTTGCCAAAACCACAGAGTAAACTTTAATGTAAATGATGAACTCTAATAATATATTAATATTGACTTATTAATTGTAACATTTATCACAGGAGTGCATGATATTATTAAGATATGTAACTGGGGAGAGGTAGTATATGAAAGAGATAGTATGTGAGAACTCTATTTTTGTGCTTGGTTTTTCCATAAACCTAAAAATGCTAAAAAATAAAGGCCATTGGTTTAAAATACAGTGAATATTATAGTATTAACTCTATTTTCATGTGTGGTTCAGCATTTCAACAATAAAGAAACCAGTCCATAAAAATAGTGCTGCATGATGAGAGATTGGTTTTTCTCCCCTTACTTACTTATGATGGATGCTGACATGATACTTACCTATTGCTGAGGACATGAGGATTTCCTCACGTGTATTAGCTCTAGGGTTTTCATGGATGGCCTTTATCAGGTTGATACAATCACATCCTGGTCCTACTTAGCTGAGTGTTTTTACTGTGAAAGAGTGTTAGGTTTTGGAAAATGTCTTTCCTGTGTGTATTGGAATTAGTGTGTGTATGTGTGTGTGTGTGTGTGTGTGTGTGTGTATGTGTGTGTTTACCGTTGTTCCATTAATATGATTTATAGATTAAATTTCAGATTATAAACCAATTTTGTAATCCTGGGACAAATCCCAGTAGGTTGTCATGTATGATCCTTTTTATATGATGCTGCATTCAGTGGGATAACTTTTTTTAATTAGGTTTTTTTTTTAATTTTCATTCCAGTAAAGTTAACATACAGTGTTCTATTATACGTGTACAATACAGTGATTCAACAATTCTATACATTACTCAGTGCTCATAATGATAAGTGAAATCTTTAATCTCCCATAAACTTTCACCCATCTTCCCATCCACCTCCCCTCTGGTACTCATCAATTTGTTTTCTATAGTTAAGAGTCTGTTTCAGTGTGCCTGGGTGGCTGAGTGGGTTAAGCATCCGATTCTTGATTTTGGCTCAGGTCATGATCTCATGAATCATGAGATCCAGCCCTGCCTCTCTGGCTCTGTGCTGACAGCAACGAGCCTACTTGGGATTCTCTCTCTCTGTCTGTTGCTCTCTCTCTCTCTCAATACATAAATAAACATTTTTAAAAACAAGAATCTGTTTCTTGGTTTGCCTCTCCTCTCTTGCTTTTTCTCCCTTTGTTTGTTTTGTTTATTCCACATATGAGTAAAATCACATGGTATTTGTCTTCCTCTGACTGGTTTATTTTGCTTGTTTAGAATTATATTCTAGCACCATCCATATCTTTGCAAATGACAAAATTTCATTCTTTTTATGGTTAAATAATATTCCTGTGTTGGGGAAGGGTGTGTACCACATCTTCCTTCTTCATTCATCTTTTGATGGACACTTGGGCTGTTTTCATAATTTGAAGATTGTAAATAATGCCACAATAAACAGGGATGCATATACCTTTTAATTAGTGTTTTTGTATTCTTTGGGTAAAAACCTAGTAATGCAATTGATGGATCCCAGGGTAGTTTTATCTATCTATCTATCTATCTATCTATCTATATATCAATTTATTTTTAGGTTAGTTTTACTTTAAAATTTTTTTTTTAATTTTTTTTTCAACGTTTTTATTTATTTTTGGGACAGAGAGAGACAGAGCATGAATGGGGGAGGGGCAGAGAGAGAGGGAGACACAGAATCGGAAACAGGCTCCAGGCTCCGAGCCATCAGCCCAGAGCCTGATGCGGGGCTCGAACTCACGGACTGCGAGATCGTGACCTGGCTGAAGTCGGACGCTTAACCGACTGCGCCACCCAGGCGCCCCTACTTTTAAATTTTTGAAGCCCATACAGTTTTCCCCAGTGGCTGCACCAGTTTGCATTCCCACCAACACTGCACTTGTTTCTTGTGTTTTTGATTTGAGCCATTCTGACAGGTGTGAGGTGATAGCTCATTGTAGTTTTCATTTGCATTTTCCTGATAATGAGTGATGTTGAGCACCTTTTCAAGTGTCTGTTGGCCATCCATATGTCTTCTTTGGAGAAATGTCTGTTCATGATAAATTTTACCAAGAAAGTTAAAATCCATATTTCTAAAGGATATTGGTCTGAATTTTTATTTTATTGTGATGGCTTTGGTTTTCTTGTCGGCATATAACTGGTCTCACAGAATAAGATGTAACGTGTTTTTTTCCTGTTCTATATTTTTGAACAGTTGGTGAATGGTTGGTATTGAATATTTTATGAAAATTTGGTAGAATTAACCAGTGTAGCCATCTGGACCTGGATTATTCATTTATTTATCTGGGAAGTTTTTAAATTATTATTATAAATTTAATTACTTTACTTGTTACAGATCTATTTAGATTTCCTATTTCTTGGGGCAGTTTTACTATTGTGTTTTCATAGAAATTTCATATTTCATCTAAGTTATCTACTTTGTTGGCATACATGAATTTATATTCCTTTCTAATCCTTATAATTCTTTTATAATCTTTTATGGTATCCTTGTATTTTTTCCTTCCTGATGTTTGCAATTTGAAACTTCTGGGTTTTTTCTTAGTGTGCCTATTTTTTTAATGTTTGTAGATCTTTTCAAAGATGGTTTCAAAAAACCATCTTTTATATTCATTGATTTTCTCTATTGTTTTGCTATTCACAATGTCATTAATTTCTGTTCTATTTTGTATTTCGTTCCTTTTGATTCCTATAAGTTTAGTTTGCTTTTCTTTTTATAATGGTTATAGGTGAAAGTTTAAGTTATTGGTTTGAAATCTTTTTTTAATTTTATTTTTGAGAGAGAGAGAGAGGAGAGAGAGAGAGAGTGAGCACGAGCAGGGAAGGGGCAGAGAGAGAGAGGGAGTCACATAATCCAAAGCAGGCTCCAGGCTCTGTGCTGTCAGCACAGAGCCCCACACAGGGCTCAAACCCAGAAACCGTGAGATCAAGACCTGAGTTGAAATCTGATGCTTAACTGGCTGAACCACCCAGGGGCCCAATGAAATCTTTTTTTTTTTTAATGGAGGCTTTTGAAACTGTAAATTTTCCTCTCAGCCACATCCCATAAGTTTTGGCACATTGTGTTTTTATTTTTATTTATCTCCGTGTATTTTATAATATCCTGTGTAATTCTTTCTTTGTTATAATTATTATTTAGGAGTGTTCTGTTTAATTTGCTAATATTTATCAATTTTCTAAATTTCCTTAATTTCTAATCATATTTTATTATAACTAAAAAATATACTTTCTTTTATTTAAATCTTTTCAAGGTATTGAAGCTTGTTTCAATAGCTTCATACTTGCCTAGTATGTGGTCTATTTCGACTATGATTCAGCCACACATGACAAGAATATGTGCTAAGCTGTTTTGGATGAATTATTTTGCAGATATTTGAAAGGTCTACTTGGTTCATAATTTTGTGGATCCTTGTTGATCACCTACCCATTTGTTCTGTCCATTATTCCAAGTGGGATGTTGATTACTGTTTGGAATTATGCTTCCCCTTTACATCGTATCAGCTTTGTTTCATGTATTTGGAAACCAGTTGGTTAGGTATATTTATATTTAAAATTATTTCCGTCTGGGGCACCTGGGTGGCTCAGTTAGTTAAGCATCCAACTGTTGGTTTTGGCTCTGGTCACAATCTCACAATTCATGAGTTCAATCCCACACTGGGCTCTGTGCTGACAGTGAAGATCCTGTTTGGGATTGTCTCTCTCTCCATCTTTCTCTCTGCTGCTCTCATGCATGAGTTCTCTCTCTCTCTCTCTCTCTGTCTCTCTCTCTCTCTTTCTCTTTCTTTCTTGCTCTCAAATAAATTTGAAAAAAACTATTTCTGTCTGATGGATTGAACTTTTTATTATAAATGTTTTTCTTTATATTAACTTTTGTTTTAAATTCTATTTTGTCTGATATTACTACAGCTACTCCAACTTTATGGCAACTGTTGGCATATTATATCTTTTGCCATCCTTTTATATTAAAATTATTTTAAACTTTATACATGAAATGTGTCTTTTTCATGCAGCTTAATTGCGTTTTGTTTTTATCCAGGCCAATGATCTCTGCCTTTTGATTGAGTTTTTAAATTTATGCACGTCTAATATTGATGTGCTTGAATTTATGTCTGTCATTTGTCATTTTTTCCTTCTTTTCCTTCTTTAATGCTGTCTTTTGCTTTAGGTAAATTTTTAATGCAACATTTAAATTCCTTCAATATTTTTTCAGTCTGTTTTTTTTTAGTTATTTTCTTACTGCTTGCACTAAGGTTTATTATGTTAATGCAAATGCAGCAGAAACTCCTTTGAATGTACAGATACTAACAATTTCAGTGACATTTAGAAATGTAGGGATTTAGAGACCCCAGTATAACTCTGTTCCCTCTTCCTGTCTTTGTGCTGAACTAGTATGCCTATTACATCTGTTTCATATAAGCCCCAAAGTATATTCTTGTAATTAACACTTTACAGAATGTTATATTTTTTAAAGAAGCTGAAAGAACAAACGAGAACAAGTATATGTTTGTAGTTTATATTTGTCGACCTCAAAGGGCCGTGGACCTGGGGCGGTGAAGGAACTGAGAAAAAGAGAGGACAGCCTAGCGAGGCACCCGGGACCCCGAGCCAACAGCCCGAGGCTCAGAGGTTTATTGTACATCTTCTTATATACGTTTTCAGGAAAAACAGGTCAGCGATGATTAACAACAGAAGCTTAACAAAGCATGTCAACAATGTACATCTGATTCAGCTATTGTATGTATCTCGCGTGTGAGAGCAGTCTTGCAGATACATATGTTCCGAGAAGAATCTTTAGGATAGAAGCAAAGACAAAGAAGGGAGTGAATGTGCTGTGCTGTATACAGCTGGCTTCTTTTGAGCAAAACATCCCTATCTGCGTACTAAAGAACAGACCACATTTTCCAAGGGCAATGCACTCAAGTCCTTTCGGGTTATTTTTAACCTTAGGATCTCGGAGCCTGAATGAATATGCGCCCATGGTCATTGTGGTGTTCTATTTCCCACATATATTTACTTTCCTATTTACAATTTCTTATTTGCTTCAGTTATTAGTGTAGATTTGTTACCATCTGACGCCAGTTTCTTAATCCTATACAGTTTTGCTCCACCTTTGTCCTTTGTTTTATTTTCAAATATATTATATTTTTATATGTCACAGGCCCAGTAAGACAATTATATGCATATTGTTTTGGGATATCTTTTTTTAAATCAGTTCAGAAGAGAAGCAATATACCACGGTACAGTCTTTTACAGTTACCTTCATAATTATCTCTGCTAATTCTCTTTTGTGTCTGGCTTAAATTACTGTATGGGGTCCCTTGCTCTCAATCTGAAATGCTTCCTCCAGTAATGTTTTAAAAGTAGTTCTGCTAACATGGATTCCCTCACTCGTTAATCTGGGAATTTTAATTTCACCTTCAATTTATTTTATTATTAAAAATTTTAATGTTTATTTATTTTTGAGAGAGAGACACAGAGACAGAGACAGAATGTGAGCAGGGAAGGGGGAGAGAGAGAGAGAGAGAGAGACAGGGAGACAGAATCCGAAGTAGGCCCCAGGCTCCAAGCTGTCAGCACAGAGCCTGATGTGGGGCTTGAACTCACAAACCAGAGATCATGAACTGAGCTGAAGTCTGACAACCAACTGAGCCACCCAGGCAAACCTCACGTTCAATTTTAAAAGACATTTACTGCATATAAGATTCTTTGTTGACAATTTTTTCCCCCAACTGTAAATATACTATCTCACTGCCTTTGGTCCTTTTCTAATGAGAAGTCGGCTGTGAATTTTGTCTGAGTTCCTTTGTATGTGAGCAGTCACTATTCTCTTGCTGCTTTGCAGATTTTCTCCTGGTATCTCTTTGTATGTAACCTTCTTGGGGTTCATTAGGCTGCTTGAATGTGTAGACTAATGTTTTTCATTTTGGGGAGTATTTGGTAGTTATTTCTTAAAGTATTTTTTTCTGCTCCTTTGCTTCTCTAATCCTGCAATTGCGTATATGTTTGTGCAAGTAATGTGGCCTGCATTTCTCTAAGATTTGCTCATTTTTCCCCTCTGCTTTTCCCTCTCTGTTCTTCAGATTGCATGGTCTCTATCAATTTTCAAATTTGCTGATTCTTTTGTCTGCCGGCTCAAATCTCCTTTTGAACCCCTCTAGTGACTTTTTCTTTCTGTTTATTGTAATTTTCATCTCCAGGATTTCTATTTGCTTTCTAAATATATACATATATCTGCATATATGTATATGCATATATTTCTCCTTATTGATATTCTCTAGTTGACACGCATTATTACTAGAACTCCCTTTAATTCAAAAGCATTGTTTCCCTTAGTTAATTAAATACATTTATAATAGCACCTTTGAAGTTTTTATCTGTGAAATTTATCCCCTGGGATCTCTCAAAGACAATTTCTCTTGTTTCTTTTTTTCTGATTGAATATGGGTCACATGTTCCTGTTTCTTTATGTCTTGTAATTATTGTTTACAGTTGGACATTGGAGATAATATATTATTTCAAGTCTGGATATTGATTCCTATTCTGGGGCTTCAATTTGTTGTCATTTGCTTGCTTGGTTTGGCTTGTGTTGGGTAGATTTGTTCAGCGCAGTCTATTTTCCCTGCAACGTGTAGCCTCAGGTCTCACTTCACAGAGGGCACTGCCTTTGGAATGCATATGATCACTCTAACCACCTCTCCCCACCCCCATCTCAAAGGAAAGGGGAGATTTTAACTGAGCTCTGTTTATTTCTTTCCCTGATTTTTTCCCATGAAGCTTCTGACAGTAATAAATTTAAATTTTTCAATAAATATGCCCTCTGGTTTCTCAAAAGGATCATGGTATGAGACAGTCCCGTTTGATTGCAAAATAAAATAAATTCCCGAGCTGATAATAGAATGCTTTTGTGTCTTATATAGGTAAAGAAAAGAAATAATACTTAAGCAAAATCAATTTATTTATTCTGATCTGGCTGTACCTAGTATAAAAAGTTTTATGGTCCCGTATATAATTGTATGTATTGTATTCAGTTTATAAAAGGCTTTTATTATCTTGGAGTGTCCTAACTTTCCTTTTTTTTTTTTTGATGCTTATGAAAGATTGTCAAGTAAAAGATCACGTTCCTAAAAATATAATGTCATTTATTGTGTGTGTGTGTGTGTGCGTGTGTGATCCCACCGTCATTTTGTTTACATAGTTAAATTATTGTTATCCATCTGAGTGAAAGGACAGCACCTGGGAGTACCCTACAACCCAATATATAAGGATAATTGGCATCTAGACCTGGAGGTGCATGATCTAAATTCATATTGCTATTTTAACAAGAAGTATGTGGGTAGATGAGTAGACACAAGGTTTTAAAAGTATGAAGCCAAAAACTCTTGTTTGGAAAACTTCTTCAAATGTCATGGCTCATATGTGAAATTTGAGAGATTCTTTTTCCCCCAAATTCCTTGTATTAATGATTTGCAAAGCTGAAACTTTCTAAACTGTCATTAACAATAATAAAGATGTTTCTACCAGCCATATTGAAAGAAAATGGAATTACCTTTCAATTGTCTCTGTAGAAAATTAAATTACAAAAGCTGTTTTCATATAAAAAGATGATCAAAAATATGAAGCCAAGATTATAGGAAAAGAAAACAGTTGTGCTGGACAGTTAATTGACAAATATGGTAGGTTTTCTGTCTGGATTTTTGTGCTGTTTGTGGAATTTTCAGATTTCTAAAATAAGCAATGTGTTATATTTATTTTCTTATCCTTAATTAGTATTTGCTTAGGTAATTGTAATGTTATATTATTTTTTTCTTAAGCAACCAAAACAGAAAAAAATTCAGAGACTACAAAACTAGGATCTGTCCCTTGTAAGCCTATTGTAATTTTGGAATAGGTTAGTAATGTTTTTAACAGGAAAAAGATAACACAGCAGATTATAATACCTAGTTTTCTGTAAGTTATGAACTCTAGAAAAATTGCTCATCACATCATCATGGAAGTCCATTTTGTTTTATGTGGTGACGATAAGCCTGGCCTCCGCATAAGACCAAAGTTTGCCTGACTTTGATATTTATAGTCAAAGTAAAGATAAAAATAATGCAGTTTATACATTGATTTTTGCTGATACATTATCAGAAAGACAAATAATCATAAGGCCCTTACAAAATATAATTATATATTGGCAGCTCAATTTTAATAATTTGGTATATCATGAGTATTTTATTCTACAACTGAGTTATCTATTTAAATGAGATATTAATTACATGTATAATATTATGGTCATTTTGAAATGTAAAATAGTACCTTCTTTAAAAGAGGTGTTTGAACACACCTAGTTTAAAAGAAACTAGTAGCTCATTTTATATTTTTCATTAGAAATTCCAACTTTTTTGTTAGAAACCATGTTAACATATGTTTATTTTTTCATATAGATCAGACTTTTTTTTCAAATTTTATTTATTTTTATTTATTTTTAATTTTTTTAACGTTTATTTATTTTTGAGACAGAGAGAGACAGAGCATGAACGGGGGAGGGTCAGAGAGAGGGAGACACAGAATCTGAAACAGGCTCCAGGCTCTGAGCCGTCAGCACAGAGCCCGACGCGGGGCTCGAACTCACCGACAGCGAGATCGTGACCTGAGCCGAAGTCGGACGCTCAACCAACTGAGCCACCCAGGCGCCCCAAATTTTATTTATTTTTATAGTAATGCCTACACTCATTGTGGGGCTTGAGCTTTTACAATTCTGACATCCAGAATCCCATGCTCTAGAGCAGGTATTTGTATTTTTTTGTCTGACTTTTTTTTACACAGCATCATACCCTCTAGGTATACCCATGTTGTCACAAATGGTAAGACCTCATTCTTTTTTGTGACTGAGTAATATTCCATTATATGTATTTGTGTATATGCCTTATGTGTCTATCCTTAAGAAATATATCATTTAGGGGCGCCTGGGTGGCGCAGTCGGTTAAGCGTCCGACTTCAGCCAGGTCACGATCTCGCGGTCCGTGAGTTCGAGCCCCGCGTCGGGCTCTGGGCTGATGGCTCGGAGCCTGGAGCCTGTTTCCGATTCTGTGTCTCCCTCTCTCTCTGCCCCTCCCCCGTTCATGCTCTGTCTCTCTCTGTCCCAAAAATAAATAAAAAACGTTGAAAAAAAAATTAAAAAAAAAAAAAAAAAGAAATATATCATTTAAAAATATCTTCTCCCATTCACCTGGTTGTCTTTTCATTTTGTTGACCCTTTCCTTTGGTGTGCAAAGTCCTTTTCTCTTGGCATAGTGTCAATAGTTTATTTTTGCTTTTGTTTCCCTTGCCTGAGGAGACCTACCCATACATATGTTGCTAAGGGCCCTGCCCAAGAGCCTGTCATCTATGGCTTAAGAGTTTTATGGTTTCAGGTCTCACATACAGGTCTTTTATTAATTTTGAGGTGTTTTTTTTTTTAAAGAAAGTTTTATTCTTTGCATGTAGGCTGCCTAGTTTTTTCATCACCATTTACTAAAAAGATTGCCTTTCCCCATTCTTGCCTCCTTTGTTATAGATTAATTGACCATATATGCCTGTGTTTATTTCTAGATCCTCTGTTCTGTCCCACTGTTGTATGTATCTCTTTTTTGCCAGTACTGTTTGGTGTATAGTCTGAAATCAAAAAGCATGATATTTCCAGCTTTTTTTTTTTTTTATCATTGCTTTGTCTATTGGGGTCTTTTGTGCTTTCATAGAAATTTTAAGATTATCTTTCTTGTTCTGTAAAAAATGCTCTTGGTATTTTGATAGAGATTGCTTTATGTAATATGGACATTTCAACAACATAAATTTTTCTCCATGAGCACAGTGGTTGTCTATAATTTCTTTCGTCAACATCTCTTTTATTTAAGTTTATTTATTTATTTGGAGAGGCAGCGAGAGACAAGCGTGAGTGTATGAGCAGGGGAGGGACAAAGAGAGGGGGCAGAGAATCCCAACCAGACTCTGTGCTGTCAGGACAGAGCTCCTTAACAGGCTCAATATCACCAACCGTGATCATGATCTGAGCCAAAATCAAGAGTCATCCATGTGCCATTTTTTCATAAATATCTTATAGTTTTTAGAGTAGAGGTCTTATATTTCAATGATTAAATCTATTTCCAGGTATTCTCTTTGATGCAATTGCATAGGTATCATTTTCTGAATTTCTCTGACAGTTTGTTATTAGTGTATAAAAATGCAACAAAATTCAGCATATTAATTTTGTATCCTGTGATTTTGCTGAATTCATT
Source organism: Lynx rufus (assembly GCF_022079265.1). Lineage (NCBI taxonomy): Eukaryota > Metazoa > Chordata > Mammalia > Carnivora > Felidae > Lynx > Lynx rufus. Next base: position 21,832,913 of record NW_025814845.1, on the reverse strand, counting down.
TATTCTAATCCATTTTTGGTGGAGTTTTTAAGGTTTTCTTTCTATTGATCTATTTATCATCTTTCAATCTATCTAGTAGTATGTCATCTGCAAAAAAAATGGCACATTTGCTTTGTCATTTCTCATTTGGTTGCCTTTTATTTCCTGCCTAATTGCTGTGGCTAGGACTTCCAGTACGATGGTAATTAAAAGTGGTGAGAGTGAGCCTCCTTATCTTGTTTCTGATCATAGAAGAATAGCATTCAGTATGCTTTTAGTTTTGGGTTTGTCACATATGACTTTTGTTATGTTGAGGTATGTTCCCTTTATACCCACTTTGTGGAGAGTTTTGATCATAAATGGATATTGAAACTTTTCACATGCTTTTTCTGCACCTATTGAGATGATCACATGATTTTTATCCCTCATGTTGTTAATGTGGCGTATCCTATCGATTAACTTGCAGATAGTGAGCTATATGGTCCCTGGAATTAATCCTACTTGATCTTGCTGTATGATTATTTAAATATATTATTGAATTTGGCTTGCTAATTTTTGTTGAGGAGTTTTCAGTCTATGTTCTTGAAAGGTATTGACCTATAATTTACTTTTATTTGGTAATTTTTGGTTTTTGTGTCGGAGTAATGCTGACCTTGTAGAATGAATTTGCAATCATTACTTTCTGTTTGTTTTTTTTTGGAATGGTTTGAGAAGCATAGGTATTTTATGTCCTGTAAATGTTAGAATTCACCTGTGAAGGCATCTGGTCCTGTTTATTTGTTGGAAGTTTGTGATTTAAGATTTTAAGATTTTTCTATTTGTTCCTGATTTAGTCTTGAAAGATTTTATGTTTCTAGGAATTTAGCTATTTCTTCTGTTTTCCCATTTTTTTTGGTGTGTAATTTTTTGTTATTGTCATATTATCCTTTGTATTTCTATGCCATTTGTAACTCCTTTCATTTCTGATTTTATTTCCCCTCTCCCCACTTTTTTGTGAGTCACGTTAAAGATTTATCAATTTTGTTTATCTTTTCTAAGAACCAGCTCTTAGTTTTACTTATCTTTTCAATGTTTTTAGGCTTTATTTCATTTATCTCTACTCTAATCTTATTTTCTCCTACTAACTTCAGACTTTGTTCATTTAGGTAGAAGGTTAAATTGTCTATTTGAGATTTTTCTTGTCTCTTGAGGTAGGCCTATATCACTATAAACTTCCCTCTTAGAACTGTTTTTTTGCATCCCATAGATTTTGGACTAGTGTGTTTCATTTTCATTTGTCTCAGGTATTTTTTGATTTCCTCTTTTATTTCTTTATTGATCGCATTGGTAGTTTAGTAGCATGTTGTTTAGCCTGCATGTGTTTGTTTGTTTTAAATATCTTTTTGTAATTGATTTCAAGTTTTATACCATTTGACTGAAAAAGATGCTTGGTATGATTTCCATCTTCTTGAATTAATTGAGATCTGTTTTGTGCTCTAACATGATCTATCCAGGGGAATGTTTCATGTGCATTTGAACATATGGATTCTGCTCTTTTTCTGTGGAATGAACTTATATCTAAGTCATATGTATATTTGAATGCCATGGTTTCCTTACTGATAATCTCTCTAGGTGATCTATCCATTTATATAACGGAGCATTGACGTCCCTTACTATTATAGTATTACTGTCAATTTTCCATCCATGTTGGTTAATTTTTGCTTTATATATTTAGGTGCTTCTAGGTTGGGAGCATAGATATTTAAATTTGTTATATCCTCTTGTTGGATTGATTTCTTTGTCATGCAGTGCCCTTCTTTGCTTCTTGTTACAGTTTTTGTTTATGTGTCTCTTTTGTCTAATGTGAGTATTGCTACCCCACCCTGTTAGATCATGTGCACCAAGAACACTTTAAAATAAGCTCTGTCTTGGGACACCTGGGTGGCTCAGTCGGTTAAGCATCCGACTCTTGGTTTTGGCCCACGTCACGATCTCATGGTTTTGTGACTTCAGGCCCTGTGTTGGACTCTGTGCTGGCAGCACAGAGCCTGCTTGAGATTCTCTGTCTCCCTTTCTCTCTTCCCCTCCCCACATGCACTGTCTCTGTCTCTCTAAAAATAAATTAATAAACTTAAAAAAAAAAAAAAGTTCTGTCTTGTGTCATGTGACACATCCACAGGCAAAATTCCTGCTTACCTTAGGAAACACTCTCCATCTGAGGTTAGAAAAACCCGAGGTTTGATGAATAAAATAAAATGGTTTAAAATATTTATTATTCACCATAATCAGAAACAGAAGGAGAGAGGAAGAATAAACATGTTGTTTTTGGAGCCAGTTAAATCAGATATGAGTCCTGGCTACATTACTTCCTAGCTGTGTGATTTTAGACAAATTACTTAACCAGGAATGTCTCTATCTCTCAAATAGATAAAAAATTGGATTTAACTTTAAGAGTTGTCATGAGTATAGATCCTTATCTCTGGAATGCAAAAGCTCTCAAATAAAAAAAATACTTTAACTTATTTGGTGACAAAAAACTTTATTTACTGTAAATACTATGACTATTCACATGTTTTATAACTGAAGCATCAATGTTTGATTACAGGGTAGTACTCCCTTCCTCTTTGTTAAGCTGGTATTCTGGATCATTACACATGTATGCACACACACACACAAACGCACACACCCCTTTCTAAACTCTAAAATTTTAAAACTCCAAAGACCCCAGGCATTTTGAATAAATAAATACATATGTGGCCTTTAGGAGTTTGGAATAAGTTATTGTAGACTTGCAATAATCAAATTAATAATAGTAAGTTATTTGTTAAAAAGCTTGAAAGATAGTAATTATAATTGCTCATCAAGCTCTTACTCTAGGCCAGACTCTTCTTATGACAGGATCACAGTTTCCATACACATTCTGAGTAGATATGAGTATAAAGACTGGGATAGTCTTAAGATTGCATAGGGAGAAAAATCCAACATTTCTTTATTTGCACCTAAATTACAAAGCTTTTTGGACACAGACTTGTACAATTCTGGAAATAAAGATGTATAAATCTTTGTGCTGGTGAAATGGAAACACTCAGGCTAGTGTGATTTATTTTATTTTTTACTTGAAAATGCATGCATACTGAGTTACCCTCTTTTTTTTCCCTTTTAAATATATAATTTTCTTGGCTCAATTACAGTGATGAAAATAATATAGAAAAATCTCTTCCCCTCAAAGCAATTCTATTAATCATATTCCGACTCCAAAATGTTATAAAGGGAGTGTATCACAATTTTGGAGGCATCTACTAACTTTTTGAGCAAGGGGAAGCGTATCAGTGTCTCTGCTAGTTTGCTGCAGCTATAAATATTAATATCTATTTTAGTAACTTCTTGCTATAGTAAGCAGGCACACAATTACCTTAAGACTATCTTAAACCATCATCGCTTTTAGTACACTTATTATTTCACATTTTGCATTTTAAGACTACATCTTCATATTCAAATATTATTTTATTTTTTTAAATAAAATTTATTGTCAAGTTAGCTAACATACAGTGTATACAGGGTGCTCTTGGTTTTGAAGTAGGTTCCTGCAATTTGTCACTTACATACAACACCCAGTGCTGATCCCAACAAGTGCCCCTCTCAATGCCCATCACTCATTTTCCCCTCTCCCTGTGTCCTCTCCATCAACCCTCAGGTTTTTTTTTTTCTTTTTTTTTCTGTGTTTAAGAGGGTTTGCCTTATGGTTTGCCTTAAGGTTTGTCTTATGGTTTGCCCCCCACTCTGTTTGAAACAATTTTTTCTCCTTCCCTTCTGCCATGGTCTTCTGTTAAGTCCCTCAAATTCCACATATGAGTGAAAACATGATCTCTGTCTTTCTCTGACTGATTAATTTCACTTAGCATAATACCCTCCAGTTCCATCCACATTGCTGCAAATGGCAAGATTTCATTCTTTCTCATTGCCAAGTAGTATTCCATTATACATGTATACCACATCTTCTTTATCCATTCATCAGTTGATGGACATTTGGGCTCTTTCCATAATTTGGCTGTTGTTGATAGCTCTGCTATAAGCGTTGGGGTACATGTGCCCCTATGAATTTGGGGGAGACCTCCACACTGTTTTCCAGAGTGGCTGCACCAGTTTGCATTCCCACAAACAGTGCAAGAGGGTTCCCATTTCTCCACATCCTGGCCAACATCTGTTGTTTTCTGAGATGTTAATTTTAGCCACTCTGACCTGTGTGAGGTGGTATCTTAATGTGCTTTTGATTTGTATTCCCTGATGAGGAGCTATGTTGAGCATTTTTCATGTGTCTGTTGGCCATCTGGATGTCTTTTGTGGAAAAGTGTGTATTCATGTCTTTTCATTTCTTAAGTGGATTATTTGTTTCCTGGGTGTTGAGTATGGTAAGTTCTTCATCGATTTTGGATACTAACCCTTTATCCGATAGGTCATTAGCAAATGTCTTCCTATTCTATCAGTTGCCTTTTAGTTTTGTTGGTTGTCTCCTTTGCTGTGCAGAAGGTTTTTATCTTTATAAGGTCCCAATCATTAATTTTTGCTTTTATTTCCCTTGTTTTGGAGACGTGTTGAGTAAAAAGTTCCTGCTGCTGAGGTCAAAGAGGTTGTTGCCTGTTTTCTCTTCTAGGGTTTTGATGGTTTCCTGTCTCACATTTAGGTCTTTCATCCATTTTGAGTTTATTTTTGTGTATGGTGAAATAAATTGGTCCAGTTTCGTTCTTCTGCATGTTGCTGTTCAGTTTTCCCAGCACCATTTGCTAAAGAGGCTGTGTTTTTTCCAATGAATACTCTTTCCTGCTTTGTCAAAGATCAGTTGGCCATACATTTGTGAGTCTAATTCTGGGTTCTCTATTCCATTCCATTGGTCTATGTGTCTGTTTTTGTGCCAATACCATACTGTCTTGATGATTACAGCTTTGTAGTACAAACCAAAGTCTGGGATTGTGATGCCTCCTGCTTTGGTTTTCTTTCTCAACATAACTTTGGCTCTTCTGGGTCTTTTGTGGTTCCATACAAATTGTAAGATTGCTCTAGCTCTGAGAAGAATGCTGGTATACTTTTGATTGAGATTTCATTGAATGTATACATTGCTTTGGGTAGCATCAATTTTTTAACAATACTGGTTCTTCCAATCTATGAGCATGGAAAGTTTTTTTTTTCATTACTTTGTGTCTTCTTCAATTTATTTCATAAGTTTTCTGTAGTTTTCAGCATACAGATCTTTTACCTCCTTGGCTCGATTTATTCCTATGTATTTTATGGTTCGTGGTGTAATTATCAATGGGATTGGTTCCTTGATTTCTCTTGCTGTTGCTTCATTATTGGTGTATAGACATGTAATGGATTTCTGTACATTGATTTTATATCCTGAGGCTCTGCTGAATTCATGTATCAGTTCTAGCGCTTCTTTGGCAGAATCTTTCCGGTTATCCATGAAGAGTATCATGTCATCTGCAAAAGGTGAAAGTTTGACTCCTTTGCCAAGTTGGATGCCTTTTATTTCATTTTGTTGTCTGATTGCTAAGCACTAATACTTCCAACACTATTAAACAACGGTGGTGAGAGTGGACATCCCTGTCATATTCCTGAGCTCAGCGGGAAAGCTCTCAGTTTTTTCCCATTGGGGATGATATTAGCTGTGGGCCTTTCATATATGGCTCTTATGATGTTATGGTACATTTCATCTATCCCAATTTTCTTGATGAATTTTATGAAAAAGGATGCTGTGTGGAGTGCCTGGGTGGCTCAGTCAGCTAAGCATCCCACTTCGACTCAGGTCATGATCTTTCAGTTCATGGGTTCAATCCCCGTGTTGGTCAGTGTGCTGATAGCTCAGAGCCTTGGGGCGCACTTCAGATTCTGTGTCTCACTCTCTCTCTCTGCCCCTCCCCCGCTCATGCTCTGTCTTTCTCTCCTTCAAAAATAAAATAAATAAACATTAAAAAAAGGAAAGATAATGTATTTTTGTCAGGTGCTTTTTCTGCATCTATTGACAGGGTCATATGGTTCTTATCCTTTCTTCTATTATTAATGTGATGTATCACATTGATTGATTTGAGAATATTGAACCAACACTGCAGCCCAGGAATGAATCCCACTTGATCATGGTGAATAATTCTTTTAATATACTGTTGAATTAGATTTGCTAGTATCTTGTTGAAAATTTTTGCATCCATGTTCACCAAGGATATTGGCCTCTAATTCTTCTTTTTAGTGGGGTCTCTGCCTGGTTTGGAAGTCAAGGTAATGCTGGCTTCATAAAATGGGTCCAGAAGCTTTCCTTCCATTTCTAATTTTTGGAACAGCTTAAGAAGAATAGGTATTAACTCGGCTTTAAATGTCTGGTAGAATTCCCCTGAAAATCCATCTGGCCCAGGGCTCTTATTTTTTGGGAGATTTTTGATGACTGATTCAATTTCTTCACTGGTTATGGGTCTGTTCAAATTTTCTATTATCTTCCCATTGGAGTTTCAGTAGTGTGTGGGTGTCTAGGAATTTGTCCATTTCTTCTAGATTGTGCAGGTGTTTGCCTTATAATTTTTCCTAGTATTCTCTAATAATTGTTGATTTTCAGTGGTGTTAGTTGTGATCTCTCCTCTTTCTCATTTTATCTATTTGGGTTCTCTTTCTTTTTGAGAAGTCTGGTTGGGGGTATCAATTTTGTTTGTTCTTTCAAAAAACCAGCTCTTCAATGAATCTTCATTGATCTGTTATACTTTTTTTTTTTTAGGATTCTGTATTGTTTATTTCTGCTCTAATCTTTATTACTTTTATTCTTCTGGCTTTGGGGTTTCTTTGCTGTTCTGCTTCTAGTTCCTTTAGGTGGGATGTTAGTTTCTGTGTTTGGGATATTTCTTGTTTCTTGAGATAGGCCTGGATTGCAATGTATTTTCCTATTAGGACTGCCTTTGCTGCATGCATCCCAAAGGGTTTGGACTGTCATGTTTCTATTTGCCAGTTGCTTCCGTATGCTTTTAAATTTCTTCCTTAATGGCCTGCTTGACCAAGTCATTCTTTAGTAGGATGTTTTTTAACCTCCATGCATTTGGAGGCTTTCCAAATATTTTTCTTGTGGTTGATTTCAAGTTTCATAGCAGTGAGGTCTGAAAATATTCATGGTATGATCTCAATCATTTTACATTTTTTTGAGGGCTGTTTTGTGATCCAGCATGTGATCTGTTTTGGAGAATGTCCCATGGGCCCTCAAGAAGAATGTGTATTCTGCAGCTTTTGGATGAAAAGTTCTGAATATATCTGTCAAGTCCATGTGGTCCAGTGTTTCATTCAAGGCCCTTGTTTCTTTGATTTTCTGCCTAGATGATCTGTCCATTGTTGTAAGTGGAGTATTAAGGTCACCTACGATTACCTTATTGTTATCAATAAGATTGCTTATGTTTGTGATTAATTGATTTATATATTTGCATTGTTCAAGGTGGGGCATAAACATTTATAATTGTAGCTCTTCTTTTTTTTTTTTTTTTTTTTTTTTTTTTTTCAATGTTTATTTATCTTTGGGACAGAGAGAGACAGAGCATGAACGGGGGAGGGGCAGAGAGAGAGAGGGAGACACAGAATCGGAAACAGGCTCCAGGCTCTGAGCCATCAGCCCAGAGCCCGACGCGGGGCTCGAACTCACGGACCGCGAGATCGTGACCTGGCTGAAGTCGGACGCTTAACCGACTGCGCCACCCAGGCGCCCCTGTAGCTCTTCTTGATACATAGACCCTTAGTTATGATTTAATGCCCTTCTTCATCTTTTGTTACAGTCTGGTTTAAAAACTAGTTTGTCTGATATAAGTGTGGCTACTCCATCATCCTTTTGACTTCCAGTAGCATGATAGATAGCTCTCCATCCCATCAGTTTCAATCTGCAGGTGTCCTCAGGTGTAAAATGAGCATATAGATGGATCTTGGCTTTTTACCCATTATGATACCCTATGTGTTTTGATTGGGGCATTTAGCCCATTTACATTCAGAGTAATATTGAAATATATGATTTAGTGTCATTGCTTTATCTGTAGGTTTCATGCTTGTGGTGATGTCTCTGGTCCTTTGTAGTCTTTGCAGGATTCCACTCACAGATTCCCCCTTAAGATTTCATGCAGGGCTGGTTTAGTGGTAATGAACTACTTCAGTTTTTGTTTTTCTGGGGAAGTCTTTATCCCTCCTTCTATTCAGAATGGCAGCCTTGCTGGATAAAGGATTCTTGGCTGTATATTTTTCCTATTCAGCACATTGATTATTTCCTGACAGTCCCTTCTGGCCTAACACATTTCAGTGGACAGGTCTTCTAATACCCTTATGTGTCCACCATTGTAGGTTAAGGTCCATTTGTCTCTAGCTGCTTTCAGAATTCCCTCTTTATCTTTGTATTTTTCCAGTTTCACTTTGATATGCCGTGGTGATGACCTTCTCTTGTTGATTCTGAAGGGAGTTTCCTGTGCCTCCTGGACTTTGACATTTGCTTCCTTTACTATATTAGAGAAGTTCTCAGCTATAATTTGTTCAAATAAACCTTCTTCCCCTTTCTTTCTCCTTTCTTCTTCTGGAATTCCTATGATATGGATATTATTACGTTTCATTGAATCACTTAGGTCTCTAATTCTCCCCTCATGGTCTAGTATTTTCATATTTCTCTTTTTTTTTCAGTTTCATCCTTTTCCATAATTTTATCTTCTATTTCACTTATCCTCCTCTCTGCTTCCTCCAGCCTTGCTGTCATTGCATCCAGTTTATTTTGCATCTCATTTACAACATTTCTTAGTTCATTGTGACTATTTCTTAGGTTCTTAATCTCTGCAGCAATAGATACTCTACTGTCTTCTATGCTTTTTCAGGCCGGCTATTAGTCTTATGACTATTATTCTAAATTTTTGATCAGATATATTGTTTATATCTGTTTTGAACAGTTCTCTGGCTGTCATTTCTTCCTGGAATTTGTTTTGAGAATTCTTCCATTTCATCATTTTGGCTAGTTTTCTGTATTTTCTTGCTTTAATAGCTTGTTTTGTGTGCTGCACTGCAAGTACTACTATATTAAAAAGGGGTCAGGCACTCTCCAGGGCCTGACCCTGCAGGCCCCTGTGTTTTGGGGGTGTGTTGCACGCTCTCTGTTATTGTGACTCTGGTTGTTTTATCTTCCTACTCATAGTGGGGGGGGTTAGGACCTTTCACCAGGTGTGTATTGATTTGTTCATTGAAGTAACCTGTTGTCAGATGATGCCTTGAAATTGGTGACTGTGCTGGTCTTGAGGAGGGGTGCTCTGGTTCTGTCAGTGTCAACCCTGCTCCAGCAGATACACAGTTGCCAGGCAGGGAGGGACAGGGTTTGGTGTAAGCAGGTCCCACCTCCCCTGGGGGCCCACTGTCCTGTTCCCTGAAGTCCCACCATGTTGGTGATGGGAGGAAAGATCGTGACACCCCAGTCTCTCCTCCCTGGACCAAGTGGCCCAAAACACTGTTCCATCAGTCCTTGCAGTGCTGCAGAGACAAGAGTTGGTTGGTTTGTCTAGCTCCACAGTCTCATGTGCCACCTGGGCACTTGGCTGTGATCAAACCCTGATGTCTTAAAGGATCGTGCTCCACACACCCAGTTCCAGGATAGCACTACTCTGCCTAGCCAATAAGGGGCCTCTGCTGGTGCCTGCAGTGTCTTTTGTCCTTGGAGCAGCAATATACCTTTTTCCCACAGCAATCAAGAGAGGCTCTCCCAATGCGCCACTGAGCTTCCCCAACCCCAGACCTCTGCAGTCCAGAGAAAGTCGCACCAACCCTGGATCATCACTGCTAAGGCTGTTTGCAATTTAGAGACCGAGTCTCTCCGCCTTTTTCCGCTCCCCAGTCTGTGATCCAGAGAGGTTTTTCTCTTATCCAAATACAATCCCGCACTTCCACAGCCTCTCTTTCTTTCTTTTTGTCTCTCCACCTAAGGGGTTCCTCTTCAGTCTGTGCATATGCTGCCCATTTTATCTCTCCCAATTTGCAAGCACACACCTCTGTCCCTCCAAGCTGTCCTGTGGGCCCCTGGAGATGTTTCTGTCACTCTGTAGCCCAGATTCATGAAATTCCAAGTCTTTTGTGCTCAGTACTGCTGTGTTTGAGGGACAAGGGAACTTTGCCCCTCCCCCCACTTCTCCACCATGTTGACTCTTCTCCCAAACATTCTTTTTAATAAAAAGGAATTGAGGTATATTTTCATGTTGAGAATCCAACTTTGAGGAATATAGAAGACAGAAAATTACTTATAACCAAGATATAGTATTTGTTAAACATTTCAAACTGGATGCAAGATGCATTAGTTATAATTAATAGTGTATCTCTGGTATAGCACCATTCATTCCTTTTGCAAAAAGAAGTCATCTTTGTGTGATGTGGTAAAAGGTTGTTTGTTATACCTAATTGAAGGATACAGATTTCAAGCTGTGTGTAGGTGATACATGAAATTTTCACTCCTGCTGATGAGCACATTGACTGCTGTGTAATTCTTTAAATTGATTCAATCAAACCCATGCTGTTTGTGCTTTTAATTGATTGAATTAAAACAGCATTTTAAACTTTTAATCATTCCATTAGACAGGGTTTTTTTTCTTGTTTATGCTCAAGATGTATTGTGGCTTTTTAACTTGTGAAATCAAACCAAAGCGCCGGGTGGCACTCCAATTTATTTAGTAACAATGATAGACTATAGCATTATCACAAATAAAAAAGGACGCTCCTATTTTTGAGGTACATATTGCAACTTTCCAGAAGGAGCTTCCTCTGCCTCTTTCCAACTACACAGATCGTCTGGTTTCATGGCTCCCTGAAGCAGCGAGATTCCTACTGCAGGCACAGAAATCCTGGCTGATCAAAAACACCCACAATAGATATGCAATTAAACTTAGGGACCATGTAAACATATATAGGATGCTTTGGCATGGAACTAAAGCCTCACGTTCTCATCTCAAACCGCATGCCAAATGCATGGCAGGGGGAGGGTACGGTCCATAGTGGTGGTAACACATAGGTGCCTTGTCTATAAAGAATTAAAAAACTATAGTCAAACTCTAAATGGTACCCTTCATTATTCCATGACCATGTACCAGTGAGTATAAATATTAGTGATAAAATACGTCTCCTAAAAATATTTTTCTAGGGCTCAGTTTTAAGTAATTGTTGTGGTTATTGTGAATTTTAATAATATATACACAAGCATAAAAGTAGCCTTCTCTTACTTAATATTCCATGATCCCTGTGAGTTAATTCAGAGAACTTCCAGTTATTCAATTGGCTCATGACCCATTTGGACTGAGTACACACATTTATTTAAAGACTCAGGAACTAGTCTGATCCTAGCTGTGGATCATTCATGGTTACCTTGAGTACCATTCTTGTTTCCAGCCCCTGTGCTAGCTACTCCACATCCCTGTGTTTAAATAGCAGCAACAGAATAAATTATGATATCACAGTGAATATAGTTATAAAGAAATAGGACTTTATTTATTCAGTTCTCTCATTCCAGGTGACCCCTTGAAGATTTTATTTGTGTTTAAATTTTAACTCAGAGAAACAGTACAAAACATAGGATACAGTGTTTTTGTGTGCTTTTTTTGAAGTACAGTTGAAATACAATATTAGTTTCAGGTGTACAATGTAGTGGTTGTACAAGTGTGTATATTATGTTATCGTCACCACAAGTGTAGAGCCATCTGTCACCATACAACACTACTATAGTACCATTGCCTATATTACCTACGCTGTGTCTTTTATCCCTGTGTCATTCATTTTATAACTGAAGCCTCGATTTCCCACTCTCCTTCCCTCTTTTTCCCATCCCCCAAACCCCTAGCCTCTGGCAAACATCAGTCTTTTCCCTGCATTTATGGGTCTGTTTCTGCTTTGTGTTTGTTTGTTCATGTTTTGATTTTTAGATTTCATATATAAGTGGAATCATATGGTATTTGTCTTTGCCTGAGTTATTTCATTTCACATAATATCCTCTAGGTCCATCCATGTTGTCAAAAATGGTAAGGTCAAATCCTTTTCTATGGCTGAGTACTATTTTGTGTGTGTGTATGTGTGTGTGTGTGTGTGTGTGTATGTGTGTGCGTGCGTGTGTGTGTGTGTATGTTATGCATTCATCTATTGATGGACACTTGGATTGCTTCCATATCTTGACTATTACACACAATGCTGCCAGGTAAACATAGGGTGTATATATCTTATCAAACTAGTGCTTTTGTTTTCTTTGCATAAATACTGGATCACAGGGTATTTCTAGTTTTAATGTTTTCAGGAACATTTATGCTGTTTTCCACAGTGACTACATAAAGTGTAGTAATTTTGTTTGGTAAGTCAAATTGTAGTTCATGCATGAAATATTTCATTAAATTTGAAAATATCTTTCAAAATGAGATTTATCTTTTTAAATTAATTGTTCAATTAATGAATCAAGAAAATAATTGTCATTGATTAGTATCTTAATAAAAATATTTTTTCATATGGTAAATGGACTTTCAAAAATGATCTTCTGTAAATGTCAAGGACTCTATGTACATGGTCTCAAGACTGGAAATTAATTGAAAATGTTACTTAGAAAATACCACTTTCAAAAAAATAAAATTCAGGATCAGGGCTTCTGGGTGCCTCAGTTGGTTGAGTGTCCAACTTCAGCCCAGGTCATGATCTCATGGTTCTTGGGTTCTAGCCCACATCAGGCTCTGTGCTGGAACCTGGACAGCTCAGAGCCTGGAGACTTCTTCGGATCCTGTGTCTCCCTCTCTCTCTGCCCTTGTCTCACTCACCCTCTGACTCTCTCTCTCAAAAATAAATAAACATTAAATTTGTTTTTAAATCTCCGTGCCAATTAAATTCAAATATTACATTTTAATAATTATATCTCACACAATGGTGGAATCTCAAATGAATTAAACACAACGTTGTGAAAAATAAAATGCATATTTAATAGACAAGAAGTGACAGAATATCTTAATTACTATTTGCGATAAGGCAAATAGTCGATTAACACATATTTTGTTTATTATATGTATCATATACTCTATTCTTCTTGTAAAATGTGCTAGAGAAAATGTGAAGAAAATCATTAGAGAAAATACATTCAAAGTGCTATATGAGGAGTAACACAGTTCAAACCCATGTTGTTCAAGGGTCAACGGCACTAAGAGTCTTGAGCTTCTCAAACATATTGCACTATTTTTATTGCTGTTGCAGATATTTCCAAAGCACCTTCTCAGTTTCAAAAAGATATTTAAACATAATGGTTGCAAAGTCTATGGGGAAATAATACAATCAACACCAGCCTCATGTTTGCTGATATCTATCTACTGACAGGAAAACTACTGGAGACAACTTGGCACATTCAAATTTATATTTTTATGATATAAAAATGAAACTTGTGGAGAGAGGGCAACAATATTTTATAAGCCTTAAACCAGGAGGAAGAAAGGAAATACTGGCAACAACACTTGGTTTAAAATAGTAGTTGCTATGACTACTTAAATTCTCTCTTAAGGTGACGTCCTTTTCTTTCATGAATTTTTTTTAGTTTAGTTGCCCTAACAACAGTACTCACTTAAGCAGCAAGTTTAATGAATTTGTTTTTGTTTACAAGGAAGCTTCTCTCTTATATTCTACATATTCTTCCAGCCATGAATAAACTGACATGAAGTACAGGCATTAAAAAAGATTTGAAATAGACTATATTTTAGAATAAACAGCAGCAAACATATGATGGATGCCATAATCTCCTTTTCCTAGGAGGAAACTGAATGGAGTTTTTAAAAACTTGAAACTGCTGAAAGATACTTAAAAAGTCATGGAATATTATTTGATTAAGAAGTAATTCTTGGGTTGGATTTCATATACTTTCATGCATTTGTTTTTAAAATTTAAGATCAACTTTATAGCAGCAGCTTTGAAAATGACATACATTTTGTTTTTACAACTTCAAGTACTGGATGCATTTAATTCTATTGTCTCAAGTAGACTTTATACTACTAGTCAAGAAACAAAACAATCTTCCCCATTAACTATTATACTTGGGGATTTAGCAGGTCAATGTACTTCATATCTTCACTGAATATATTGGTGTATGTATACATATATTTATTAATCAGTTACATGCAAGAACATTCAAAAGCCTGCAGTTGGAACTCTAAATGGACACAACTGTTTATGACTACAGTTTGCAATATGCAGGATAATGATTTCAAAGCAATTCTAATGCTAGGATTTTCCTCTTAGGGAAGTGTTCCTCACAGTATCATGTATGCAATAGAAAACTCTGAAAATAAAGTAATTGCCTGTCAATTGAGGATTGGTTAAATACATTGCATACCTCTATACAGTGGAATATTATATAACAAATCCTTTATTGACATCATTACTGGCATTTCATTATTAATGAAAATATATTAGTTCCATGTTATTTAATGAAAAAGCTAGGTTAATACAAATGTTTAGCATATGTCCACACGTATGTAAAAAGGGACTGTATAGGTATATTTATGAACATTTGTTGAATTAGAAAATACAAACAGGTCAATATTTTAGTTTTTATGATGGTGAGTTTAAATTTATATTGTAGTTATGTTCTATATTAATGAATAAATCTTATAATCAGACTTAAAAGTAAAATTATTTAAATTTGACAACATAACCAGGTATTTTAAGTTTCAAAATATTTGGTTGGAAAACATATCTAAGGCCAAATGTTCTTTTTTTTTACCAAGGAAATAATTTTTTAAAAAAGCAAACAATATACATTTCTTGTATTGGCAGGCTATCAAAGTTTATGTCCTGAATCCATTTATTATAAATATTAGGGCAAATAAATGGAAAGTGAATATATAATTTAGTTCACTAGAATTTAGCAAAGGGGTAAAATGTTTTTAAAAAGCCATAAAATTTAATAACAGCCATGCTATCAATAGGCTACTAATACCACTACAAACTACGCAAGAAGAGAAGATCATATAAAACATTTATGCGTTCAACCTAAACCCCTTTGAAAGTATTCTTTCCTTTTTTTTTTCTTGATAATGTTTGTTCATGTCCTACTTTATTTAGCATTGAGCATTTGCAATTAGAACATAAATGATATCTATTCCACAGGGGGATTCCAGAAAGGGAGCATGTAAGTTATCAAGCAAAACACAGTCTCTCACCCATGTCTCTCTTCCAGCGAATTCTAAGTTGTTCTAGGTCAAGAAGTGCTTCACATACTTCTTTGTGACTCCATATCTAAGGCACTTCTAGATACACAGTAAGTTTTCTCTATCTGCTCTGAGTAATGTGTAGGTGAAGAAATAGATATATAAGCAAAGATTTTTTTGAATATCACAACTGTGGAGTGAGAAACACTATGAAGGACACAGCATATGGAGATGAGAATGTATGTAGTTTAGAGAAGGCTTTATCTTTTAATAAGTCAATCACATTTGCTTCTTAAAATCATCCCCTGATTCTGCATCAAGGATATTCTTTTTCATTGTTCCGTGTCCAGTCTGGGACGCCACCAGTAATAACAGTTGGAAAAAGACTTGGAAAGGAATCAAAGAATTGGCATGAAATTAATTAAATTTACTTGTGATGAGAATTGGAGAAAAGGAGGGAAGAGGAATTATAGACCTTGAAAGAGAGAAGGCTGGACGTTAGCTAATTAATGGTCTTTATGTGTTTAAACACTGGAATTAGGAAAATAGTTCTTTGTCCTTAGTAGAAAAGAGTGTGAGTAATGTTAATTAAAATGGCATTTTGAAAGATATGAAAATGTTAGAATTCCATAAATAAAAGATGGTGGTGAACTTGAAGGATTTATAAAACAAAGGTATTCAAAGATGTTATTAATATCTGCTTTTTTCCCCCTCCTCCCATCTTGTTGCACAGATTTCACAAATAACTGCCAAGTCTTGGTTTCTATGTTAGGAAAAAAAAAAAAAACATTTTAAATCAGTCTTTATTTGGCAACTATATATACCCAGAATTGTGCCATCTGATGAAAGAAATTAAATTAAATTAAAATATCTTCTTAATAATATAGCTTTGGGATTAATTTATAAGAGTGTGTTCTTTTAGTTTGACAAGGAAAATGTTAATGGTTCCTGGTCAATTGAATTCGTAAGGTGAGAGGCAATTTAGCAAAAAGTTAGATCTGGTTGTCCTATTTCTTAGCTGTGTAACCTTGGTAAAATGATTTAACTTCTCTGTTCCTGAGTTTCCTCATCTGTAAAATGAGAAACATTGTCATACCTACTCCAGAGTGATACATATAAATATCTTAGAATGTTGTTTGGGACAGGTCAAGTCCACTGTCTACACTTGGTAGTGATTTGTATGACTGTATTTCAGGCTTCCCTCTAAATACATTGTATATCTAATTTCCTGTACCTTATTCTTATATTACAAATGAGGGAATCAAAGCTAAGGCTGGTTAAATGACACGGGTAGTCACAGGACCATTAGGGTAACAGTAGAATCTGAATTCAAGTCTTAAAACTTCACTCTTTACTTTTATAATAATCATTTATCTGATAATAGAATAAAAGATTTTTATGATGTATAAAGATTAAACAATGTGCCTTCTATACAGTGCTCTGAATCACTCAGAGGAGTATGGAATTATTACCAGGTAGAACTTCTTATATCTACAATTCCTTCGCATCTACATTTTAAGTCTTTCCTTGGTAAGCATTCATTTCTTTTAGAGGTTCTAGAAAACAAAGTTTAAAAGGAATGCTAGTTTTTGAAATGATTACATCTATTTTCCTATGAAACATACTAACCCACTCCTACATACGTCCTAGAAAATCATTTTGCCAATTGATCACAATAATCTCTGCTCTAAGCTGTCAAATAACTGACCGAGTTAAACTTTTAATACGGCCATGACTGCCGTGTTATCAGTGGAGTAGAGCAGATCAAAGTTACATCACCAAGCTTGGAATATTAATTAAATTTTTAGTAAGCAGTTATGACTTGATGACTGAGGAAAGTATTTCCTTATCTGCTGATATTTTGAAGAGGAAAAGAGATAAAGAGCAGATATTTGGGTAGACCTTTCCATTTAAATCTTTTCTTTTCTCTTCTCTTCTTTCTTTCTTTCTTTCTTTCTTTCTTTCTTTCTTTCACTGCAAAGCATACATCATTTCTGTTCAACTTAAGAAAATAAAATCTGCAAACCAAAATTTCTCTGAGATCAGCCAAATGTGATTTAAGTAAAGATACATTATTGTCTGAAATGATACTGGAATTTTTCTTGGAGTAAATTAAGGTTCCAATCCAGGCAAATTAAAGGAAGAAAGTAAGTTCCACAACTTTACTCTTTATCATGAGTTACCTCCTTTATCAAAAGTTGGTTTAAGTAAGGCACATAGTTAGGTGGTCAGTAGGGTTGGTCAATGTGATTGAATTACACATTTTGGTCCTATGGACTAGTTTAGTCATGTGACTTATATAAGTAGTGTGTGTGTGTGCGTGTGTGTATAAAATAAAATTCACAGTAGGTTCCACAGGAATGGGCTGGGAAGATGTTTTTGTACATTTCTTTGTTTTTTAGTCTAAACTGTTCACTGATAACAATGTACACATTTTAAGCAATAGGGCCAGCCACTTGGAAGGTAACATTGATTGATTGACAAATGACTCAGTAACTGACAGAATGATTTCTCCTCCATTCTTTGCCTACAATTGCTAACATTTGTGCCCACACATACATTTGATTATGCCATACGTATTATTTTATGTCCTTTTTTCAATTAATGGACTATCATAGGGATTATTCTATACTAATATATAGAGTTCTACCTAATTATGTTTAAATTCAAACAATATTCCTTATTCTAACCTAACAATTTATTCAAATGCAGTTGTCCTTTATTAATGAACACTCCAGTGGCTTTTTTTTTTTTTTTGGTCATGGTAGACAATGTGGCAATAAAGTCCTGGTATATGTCATGTTATCGAGAAATAGTAATATTTTTGCTCAGACCCATTTGGATCATGTTGGGACCAGAC
Organism: Lynx rufus; assembly: GCF_022079265.1. Taxonomy (NCBI): domain Eukaryota; kingdom Metazoa; phylum Chordata; class Mammalia; order Carnivora; family Felidae; genus Lynx; species Lynx rufus. The sequence continues at coordinate 21,814,919 of NW_025814845.1, read as the reverse complement.
TTTTAATCCCTTAGCATCCTGCAAAACAAATGAATTAATGTCAGTCTCACTCCCTTCTCTTTAGCACAGGGTCCATGAAGGAGAACTCTGCAGTAGCCACACGCACAGGACAAGTCGGAATACAGGGAAATACTTTGAAGAAAGTTGCGTGTTGATAAAGGGTTATGGATATTGAAGCAGACTATTATTTTACTTAAAGCTCTTCAATGTTAACACTTTTCCCTTTGGTAGCAAAATAAGGTGCATAGGGGAATACTCAAATAATATATTTTTTTAAGAATATAGACATAAAATGCATGAATGTGTGAACTACACAAGCTACAAAAATCCCATTAATATTCTGAGAAACAATCGTGCTTTCAAGTTGCAACGGCGAGGTGTGATAAAAACCACATAAAATAGGCAGTCTGAATCAAAACGTTAAATTCTCTGGGTTTCTGTTTTCATGTGAAAATAAAATGAGGTGATCACGTTAGTGCCAAGAATAGTATCAGGGATAGATTAGGCACTTGGTAAATATTTATTGGTGAATGTCTAGAGTACTATAAGATGCGGTGTTGAAAGAGTGAGAAACCGCAAAACCAGATACTTACAAACTACTAGCTCTTACTATAATAGCATATTATCATGAGTTAGCTATTTGTAGTAGTAGTGATAATTATTGTCCATCCGCTATTTCTCTATAATAACAATATAGACATGATTCAACATGCACAGTAATCAAGCTTCTGATCTCAATGTGCGTTCTTACTGAGTAAATGAAATGCAACGTTTTAAAGAAAGAATCTTATAAACTCTTGGCACTGTGCCTCAAACAATAGACATATAAAGTAAAACATATGGTCCTGGCCTCAAAATTTTATTTGTACTTCTCTCTTACGATAGTACATCCACGCCTACAATTCTCTGACTTCATGAAAACCTTGTAGCTCACTTTTTTTTTGACCTGTCCCAACACGTGTCTTCATTTGCTTCCTTATGCAGCCTGAATTCCATGGCTCATTATGATTATTCCTTCCTTTCCAACATCATCCGTTCAGTATTTTCTTTCATGTTGTATTATCCACCCTTGGCAAAACTCACCCCTAGTTTAAGAACTTGTTTCTCCGCTTCTAAAGGGAAGCAGCAGGAAGCTCTTGCAATAAATTAAATGCATGAAGTTGACAGGCTCTACTGAAAGTTAGTGAATATCAACTCCAAATGGAATCTTATTCTCACTCACCTCAGTCTTGTATTTGTCTTCCTTATTCCCCTCTCCTCACACATGGTTTTGCTGAACATGTATTGACAAGTCAGAAGATACAGATTAGAGTTTCTCTGGCTTCCCATCACCAATCTAGGGTCCAAATTTCATCTGTACCCACCTTTTCCTTCTTCCCTCATCACACAACAGCCCCTATCTTGCAAAATATCAAAGCCTTCAGTTAAGCTTTAAAGTCATCCTAGCTCTTAGGGTGCCTGGGTGGCTCAGTTGTTTAAGTGTCCAACTCTTGATTTCTGCTAAGGTCACGATCTCACAGTTTCGTGAGTTCGAGCCCTGCCTTGGGCTCTGCGCTGACTGTGCGGAGCCTGTTTGAGATTCTTCCTCTCTCTCTGCACTGCTAACCCCACTCACTCTGTCTCTCTCAAATAAATAAATAAATGTAAAAAAAAAAAGTATTCCTAGATCTTAAAGTGTGGTCCAGTAACTAACAGCAATAACATCACCTGAGCGACAATTTGATTTGGATTGGTAAAATGGTTTATATCATGCCTTACATCAACATATTTAGTAGATTTTAAACTGACATGGTCTGTTGTGGGAATAAAAATATAAGACCACTGCCCTTGAGGTTGTCAGACTTCAATATAAATAACAATGAAAAAAAAAAGGTAAAGAAAACACTCAACTAGTGGTTTATGACCTTGTTTCTTTGTATTTTAAATCACAGGATTGTATTAGATCATTTTCTAATTCCCCAGCGTTTAGGTTTTTTTCTGATCTGAAGCCCTGGAATTCTGAATGACTAAAAAGCAGCATGCAAATTATTGATCTAAGGTGTAAGCTCCAGGAAGCTGGGTACTTTTCTGTTTGATTTGCTGGTGTATCTGCACCACCTAAAGCAGTGCCTTATGGATAGTGATCATTATGTAGTTACAAATGAAACTCTGCAAGAGATAGTTTAATAAAAAAACAAACAAAAGCCCCCCAAAACAAGCTTTGAGGTGTACCTTTAGATTTTTAAAAAAAGAGTGTTGGTCAGGATAATCCTTTCTATTTCTCTACGGATGTCTCTCCCTTAGTTAAGTATGACAAATTTTTTCAACATTTTTACCCATCTATATTTTCCTAAAACACCAAGGGAGGAGTAATAATTTTTCCTAATTATTTAAACAGTGACGTTCTTGGCCATGTTCCTCTATTCAGTTGGGCTTACGAGTGATAGGTCAATATTCATGCATTGACAAGATGTAATGACTTGAGCTCTCTATTACTTTAGTTTTGTTTTTTCTCTGGACCTGCCTGAGCCCACGCATTGTAAATTCTTGCAATTTGAGTTTTCCTGTGAGTGGAACACTAGGTAGGATTTATTTCAGCATGATAACCTCTTTCTACCTCACATGGGTACATACAGTGAGATTGGTTTTTGAATTCCTGGATGTATGCAGTGTAGAATGAGAGATAGAGGTAAGAGTACAAGGAGTGTTCTGCCATCCAGAAGTTTGCAGGGAACTCTGCACATTGACCATTTACCTGGTGCTGCTAATTACACAAATATTTTTATTATCATTTTGTTCCCTGTTTGAATTTTCTAACGGGTAAGAATCCAGAGAGGAAGAGTGAGTGATGGGTTCCCAGAACTTGCAACAAGTTTTTTTTTTTTTTTTTTTTTTTTTTTTTTTTATGTCTATACTCATCTGGGAGACATAGCCATGAAACATACTCACTCTATTTCTACATATGAGTACACTGGAAGAATTCAAGTTGCTATATGAATTCTCTTTCTAACCTAGATATGTATAGATTTATTCTCTTTTGATTCGAGAAGAAGGTTATCACAAGGGCATTGCTTTAAAGGATGTTTTTCTCTCAAAAATATTCCTCTATTTTATTATCCCCTTCTCTAAAGGTATATAGAAAACACAGCTTAATGATCATTTAGGGCACCGGCATTGAGAGAGGAGAGTATGGAACCAACTTCTATTCTCAAGCTACTTCTCTGTACTGTCATTTCACTGACTTCACTGATAGTGACCAGTGTTGGGTTTAATATTAGGTAGGCTTCTAAAATGGAGCAGAAAGAACTTAAGAGCTAGGAATGAAAATGTGTGGTGAAAAAAAATAAAATGCAAGAATAGAGTCTTTGGATTCTACAGCATGAGTTCCAATGACCTGGGAATAATATTTAAAATGAAAAATAATATCAAGGAAACATCTACAGACAGATTAGTTTTGACTTCAGTTAGTTGTGAATGCAATGAATGAAGGGACACCAAGGACACCTGAGTGGCTCAGTGGGTTAAGCATCTGATTCTTGATTTCAGTTCGGGTCATGATCTTGAGGTTCATGAGATCAAGCCCCACCGTGGGCTCTGTGCTGACAGTGTGGCACCTGCTTGGGATTCTTTCTCTCCCTCTCTTCCTGTCCCTCGCCTGTTCATGGGCACGTGTTCACTTGGTCTCACTCTTTCTCTCTCAAAATACATAGACATTTAAAAAAAGAAAGGGGCACCATTCCTCTTATGCTTTTATTACAACAGAGAAATCGCTCTTTAAGAAAAAAAAATGCCTGTATCCTTTGTAATGGGTACATAAGAAAAACTAATACCCTTGAGTATGCATGTAACTTTGACGTGACAAAGTGTACAGGCCCTTGGCCAAGTCTGAATGACAATAAGAAGCCCAGTATTTCCACATATGTTATCAAGGTAGGCTGACTTATTAGTCATGAACTTCATGCAGCAGAGGAAAGAAAATGCTTAAATCATAAAGGGAAGGTCAGTGACGTAAATCAAAGCAATGTGTTCTTGATATTATCAATGTGTTTAGGACAATACCAAAATGTCACACTTAAAAGTATGTATATATGAAGAGCTCCAACAAAATGAATAATGCAAATAGCCAGAAACAGGCTCGATGATTAGCAATGACCCAGTGACTTTATTTTTTTTTTAAATGTAATTTTAAGTTTGTGACATTTGGTGAGAGTCTTGTGGTCCAACAAGCATCTGAGCTGTGCAGGATGACAGAATTTAAGGCAGGCAAGGGAATTGCTATAATAAAGCCTCATCGTTTGGCATACAGTAAAAGTAAACATGAAGAAACTTCATTAAAAATTCTGTACTCCCAATCTGTACACAGCAAAGAGCAAAAGCTCAACCTAGGAATAGACAACTGGTTCCCACTGTGGATCAAAATGGGACATTAAACAAACAATAATGAAACACCAACAATGGCAACGGCAGAGAAAGTAATGTGATGATTGTTTAATAATGTGATAATGCTTATAAAAATAAACATTAATAAAAACCCACACATGTTTACTAAATTAATAGTAGGAGACAAAGCTATGTGAATCTCAGCAAAATCATATCGTTTGTCTTGATGGCGCATAAAGAGTTGCAAATAAAAATAGATTCCATATATGCATGCTCTCTCGTACATATGTCTGTGATCATTTTCAAAGAGGATTCTACTGACTTTGGAATATTGAAGGGTTTGACAAGAAACGGGCTGAGGCAAATAGGAACTGAAGTTTTTAAGGAAAGATCACCAAGAAAGATAAGAGTAAAGCTGACAAACACCGAACTGTAACCCAGAAATTTGTGCCATCTTGCAAGCATTATTTCTTGGTTTGTGTGGCATGACAGCAGAGACAAGCTTTGCTACATTGGACAGTCTGGATATCATGGTCTAGTTTTCTCAAAGGTAGTAGTAATAAGCATGGGCTTTGAATTGTGAAAGGGTAACTGCTGGCTAGTGAGGAAAATAGAATTTTAAGGAGAAATAAATCCGTTCACCAAGGCACTACTTGCTCAAGAAACTCACTCTCCAAGTGGATGGAGCATTCGTTATTTTATGCACAGCGCCTGTTACTAACATCCTCTCTCTCTCTCTCTCTGTCTTTCTCTGTCTCTCTCTGTCTATATCTCTATCTATCTATCTATCTATCTTGGCTACAATTCCCAATTTTATTGAGGGAATTACCTCTCTGTTAGTGTGTGTGACGTTGGAAGGCTGTGAATTAAATACCTGCCATACACCTAATCAAAGACTGAGAACCTGATGTAAGCTTGTTAGACATGCAGAATCTTGGGCCCCACTCTACCTCTACTGGGTCAAAATCTACATTTTAATAAGAGTAGAGTACTCTGCTCTAGAGTAGACCAATGTATCCTATTTCCTACGTCCTATAACAAATATGGAGTTCAGGCAGAGATAACCTCATTATCTTTAGAGGGGTGTAGGTTTGCTTCAACTTCTCTCTCTCTCTGCCTATCTATCTGCTATGACCATTTTTCAAAAGCAGGATAAAGCTCCACTCAAAATTGGTTTCAGGTTTTGAGACTGATGATGCCACACTCACACATTACATGCACACACCAAGAGGGTGTAAAAAGATTTATTAATCACATAATGAAAATTTCTGGGGAGCAGGGAAGCTCCAAATTAGGTCCAGAAATGGCTTGAAATTTCAGAAAAAGAAGACTACCTTGTTTTTCTGCTCGTTTATTGTGGTAAGGGGATGGTGGCAGAGTGGGTTCCTAAGCAAGGAAGGGGCTTGCATGACTGGAAACTTACACGACGGCCGAAGGAATGAGCGTATGTGCTTTTATTTTGCAGCGTTCTCAGATGTGAAACAGAAGGGGAAAAGGTAGTGATGAGGCTTAAAAGCTGTCAAACAAGTGTCAGAAAACGGAGTCAGGCTCTTTATTGCAATTCACTTCCGATGTTCAGGGACTACAGTTTATCCTTTTTTATTTAATTAAATTTCAAGCTGTTTAAGTAAACCATGATGCTTTATGAGGACAGTGGCCTGAAGCTGGTAAGAGAGGTGAAAGTTCTGCCAATCCCCTTGTGCAAGAGCCCAGCATTGTGTTTCTAATTATGAGAAGTGAAGTGGTTCCCTTGGTCACTGTTATTGGTCTCCAGGACTCCGAAATGGATAAGGAGTGTCTTGATAAGACCTTGCATTGTGCCTCTTACGGGTACTGGTGAGGTCAGAGTTCTTTATTCCAAAAAGATAATCTTGTATAAGTAATGGCTATTGCTGTCGTGGGATTGATCAAACAGCCAGACCATATACATTGGCTCAAGAGTCTATAAAAATATGCAGATAGGGGCGCCTGGGTGGTGCAGTCGGTTAAGCGTCCGGCTTCAGCCAGGTCACCATCTCGCGGTCCGTGGGTTCGAGCCCCGCATCGGGCTCTGGGCTGATGGCTCAGAGCCTGGAGCCTGTTTCCGATTCTGTGTCTCCCTCTCTCTCTGCCCCTCCCCCGTTCATGCTCTGTCTCTCTCTGTCCCAAAAATAAATAAACGTTGAAAAAAAAAATTTAAAAAGTTTATTTAAAAAAAAAAATATGCAGATAGAGCCGATCGTAGGCCACGGCGACCTGCCTGAAGTGCATCTAGTTGTTCTAGACCTTGAGCCCTGTCCTCCATCACAGCATACTAAATAAGGGATGAAAAGAAAATCCCGCTGACGCATGAGATATTGGCCGTTATGTACAGACTATTGTTCACTTTCTTGGACTTTTCAGGAGCAAAGGAGTCTAAGGAAGGGATGATCTCCTCCAGTACTGTGATATCTGGCAAGAGACTGAAGCCACCTCCTCTTGCAGGTGGGCTATGCCTGAGCGTCCAGGTTTGGGTCTATCCTGTAGCAAAGAGGCTTGGGTGGCCATGCCAAGCTTGCAGGGAAGACATGATGGTCAAGTAAGTATGGAGGGTCACAGGCTGAGGGCCTATGAGAACCTCTGTTTCCAGGGGAACCCAGTATGTGGCAACCAATTGTTGCTCTAATGGCATATAATGTGGAGCTAAGGAGCACAGTGACATGTGCCAGCAACCTAAGAACCACCTATGGTCATCATGGTTGCCCTGAAACTCCAGAACATGAAAGAAGATTACTAAAGTCCCTACAGCGAGGGAGTCTCTTAATGGTACCAAAAGAAATGCTTGTTGCATTTTAATTTAGACAGAGTCTAGAGCAATTTGTTGGAATGAGCCCCATTCAGGATGAGACAATTTGCAGAAACATTATACATGGGTTTGAATAAAATCTGTAAATGAGGAATACGTTGCATTCAGAAACCCAAACCTAAAAGTTGGGGGAGCTGAGAGGGTCACAAGCTGTTTTTCCATAGCGCCAGGGATGGGGTGGGCCCCTGGTTTACCAAATCATTTCAGGAAATTAATGGAGGTGGCACAGCCTTGAACTATCCTCAATGAATGTGTCCAATGAATCCCATTTTGTTAGTGTGATATCACACCTGTATTCCTGAAGAAAGTTAAATGTAATTATGATTTTTCCCACGAAGTCTGTGTGCAGTGTCTGGCTTTTGAGTTACTCTATGAACAACCTTGCTTCCTTTCTTCCTTGGGTGTTCTTGAATGACTTAGTTGGGGGAGGTGGGAAAATGAATATGAGATTGAGGGAGCGATATACTGGATTTCTGCTAGTCTGGACATGTAAGAAAATGCAAGTAAACTATATAAATGTATGTCCAAATTTGAGGCACAGTTAGTTGATAAAGTACATAAGTGTTTGTCTAATCTTCCCTTCTATAGTGTAAATTCTACAAAGAGGGTCAGTAGCTTACCAGAATGCCATATTTGGCATTCAAAATACTTGTCAAGAAATAAAGTTATAAATGTTAAATGAAAACACTTTAGGAAGTGAGTTCTAAATTTACTTTTGTATCATTATCACTTAGATCTTGCTAATCTTATAAAAAGTTTATTTTCCATAATATGATGATCCTACTTAACCATCTTCTTCACTAAAATGAAAACTGAAGAGAAAGTATCTAGGAAATAAAAAAAAAATATCTCTATTATATAAATCCTATATATTATTATTTTATATATTTATTACATATTATTTTATATATTTTATTATATATGATATGTGTTATATGTAATATATATCATATATCATATAAATATTTATGTAAAATATTTATATATTGTATATTATTTAAAGTGAAAACAATACTGCAACAATAAAACAAACTATGGCTGTTTTCTGTGCAGATGTATAAAATTTTGCATAAGCCTCATCCTCATGATGGTAGAAAAAAATCACTCAGATAATTCTTTGCTTGCATGTAAACTCATCCTTTTAGTTGCCATCTTCTCTTTTCTTCATTCTTTACCATACAAATTAGAATTAGTGTAGTTGTCTCTCTGTTAGAGAGCCTAGCAGGAAAGTGAGAAACACTTTGTAAACAGATTTTCTTCTTTGTCCACTTTGGCTAAGATGTCAAATATTATAGTTTTGTCTTCCAAGTTTTAGTTCTGCGATGATATACCTGCTTGTCCTACAAGATGGGAACTATTTCAAGTAACCTTTTCTTGTATTTTTTTGAATGAACCTTTGCTACAGAAGACATTTTAAATATACCAGATGTGCTCTGCTGTCTTTGCACTGACTTTCAGCTGCCTTGAGAAAGTCCTTGTTCTCAGCTTCAAATTTATCTTCATCTGTATGTATGTGACTTTCTCCCATTTTCAAAGGAGAGGAAAATACCCATTTTATTTGTCAAAGATGATGACATCACCTCTACACAGACCCCGTCATTTTTAGCTTCCTCAGCAATAATACTTCAATAATTATCACCATTCTTTGCTGAGATTATCATTTCTCACTGTGTTGGACATTTCTCCTCAGCAAACATATTCGATCACTTATGCTTTAAAAATAAAAGTCAAAAGGGTACTTGAATCCCATTTACCTCCCCAGATGTTGTCTATGTTAGCCAATGAGACAATTTACCTTTATTCAGATCTTCTCCTTCCAGGAATGTTCTACGGTTACCAATGAGATATAATGTACCTTATTTTAGAGCATGAGTTTGTAGGAGTCATTTCTCTCACATATAACAGGTGATGACCCAGAAGACAGGCGTTTGTCAGCCTAAGTTCCTTAATAGTGATAATGTTGAATAGATATCCTTGAGATGATCCTTGATGTGAAATGAAAATAATGTGGTGTGAGTAGGGAAACAAAAAACCCTTTAATTTAAAGCTATGAGATTTGCAGTTTAGTGTTTACCAAAGCATAAATTATCTTATCCTGCCTAATATAGAAGTTGATTCCTAGAATTTGGGTGGTAGCATAATAAAAACCTAAAATATAAGAGAATTTCTCACTGTCCGTATGGTCAGCAAGGAGAAAATTGTTATTTTAAGGCTGCAAAGATAGGAATACATATTGTGTAGTAGCGAAATTTCTGGTAAAATATTGTTGATAGTAATTTAGATGGTAGACCATGCATCTAGTAGATGTGAATTGTTAGAGGAAAAGGTTGACAGAAAGAAGTACAGGGTACTTGTTACTGTTTAGTATATTTAGCAAGGTATTGCAAGAAAAGTAGAGCTCACAATGAATCCGTCAGTCTTCAAGAACAAACAGAAGGGAATAAACATTTCTAAAAATGCAGAGCCTTGTAATAGTAAAAAGACAACTGTTTTATACATGAAATAGTACGAAAAAAATAAAGAAACTTTGGAGGAACAAATAAAAAGTAGATTTAAGCTGAGCCTTGCGGTACATAATTTTCAACTGATTAAATTGCCTCTCGGTGAAAACTAAATTAAGGAAATGACCATGACAGACATATTTAACACTACCTGGATTAAACTGAATCAGAAAAATGATGCAAATGAAGAAACTGACATCCAGTAAATATTTTCAAATGGACAGAATTTGTCAGGAAAGAGACAAAGGATGTGCACCTGCCAAACCTGTTGAGCTCCAAGTCAAGGTATTGAGCGAGAGGGTGCACAGGAGAAATACGGTGCACGTGAAATGAAGTCTTGAAAGGAAAGGTGATTGTGAACGTTGACATATACAAATGAAACTGAGTAGAATCAAATTGTTGAGAATTAACTAGGCTTTTAAAAAGAATCTACTGTCAAAAACACAACCAGCTTGAACCATCAGTGTCCATTGTCGTTTGAGACTTGAAACAATTCTTGGCCCCAAATATCTATGGATAGAAGGTAATCAGAGAACAGTTTGCAGCATCCAAGGACAGCCTGTCCCCTGATGTCCCTTTCAAGTGTGGCAAAGGAAGATAGTGGACAAGAATAACTGGTTTCTGATTTGCCTTGTGTTCTTCCATTTTCTAAAAATGAATGTTTAGTGTGATTATTCAGGCTCTGTCCTCTCAATGTTTATTGGGATGAGTTTGTAGGGGCAGATAGCACATATTTCTAAATTCGTAGATCTCTAAAACAGGAATAGCTACAGCCATGGTTTATCTAATGCTGCCGTCCATCCTTCTAAAAGAAAAACCTTTTACCGAGAAAACTGGCACTTTTAGTGACATGCCATGACTGAGTGGGATTTACAGCTGAGGTGAGTAAACCCTGTTTTCAGGAAGAAGAGTGAAGAGAATATTTGGTGACCAGAATAGATGGCAGTAGTTTTTATACTTTTCATGAATATTCCAGTCTTCCTCAATCTGAGAAGAGAGTAAAATGGACTCCCACCCCCTTGCATGAAGGCATGGACATGAGGCTTTCTTTGGCTATGATATGTGAGCAGAAGTTTTCAAGATTCAGTGCGCAACTGTCGGTATTTCTTTTCCCTCCTTGCCACAATAACCACAAATTTTAAAGGCTCTGTTTGCTTGGATTCTGAGGAAGGACAGTGTGGTCCAGAATCCTCTGCTGGCCTGAGATGCGCATAGAGCCTAAGCAAGATAGAAAGTTCTAGTGTTTTAAGCAGTGGGATATTAAAATTATTTGTTAAAGCTGTACAATTGAAAATATTCTATTATATTACTTATATTGTGTCTTTTCTTCCCTTTCATGTTTTGAGAATGTAATTCCAGATTTTTCACCATTTTTTTTGGTCCCACAGTGGTTGCATCCACAACAGCAAAACTGGCCCATTGAGTTCCCCCAAAACTAATGGAGGTATTTTTTCATATCTTATTAACATAACGGTAGCAGGATTTTATCAAAACTGTTTGACCTAAAACTCTTTCTTTCCTTCCCTAGACTCTCTGACACCATTGTGTTATCATTTCAGGTTTTCTCTTAGGTCCTTTATAAATTTTCTCCTCTATTTCACATTCCTCAAAATTAAGCATTCACAAAGGTTCTAAAACTTTTTCCTTTCTACTTGCTTCCCTCTGGGAGAAGCATTGACCTTCAATGATGCCAACAGTTGGAAATGTTTGGGTAACTCCTGAATTAGTATCTCTAGTCCGGATCAATTTGTTGAGTTCCAGAAATTATGACCACTGTCCTGTGAACATCACCACCTGACAGTATATATCCACTGAGTTGTCATCCTTACAAAGTTCTAAATATCCATGACTTTTTTCTCTCTACCACACACAGCCATATGGCTACTAAGTGCTGGTTATTCTAACTCTTGATGTGAACAATCACCATTATTTCTCTCTTTTCCCATTGCCACTTTTAGTCTAGTCTTTAATTATTTCTCCCTTGATTTTTCAAACAGCTGCCTTACTGATTTTTTTTTTGTCATGCAGTTTGAGTCCTTCCTGCACTGTGACCCAAGTGATCTTTCTAATGTAAAAGTTGGCACAAGTCGCTCTTCTTGAATTTCTTCAAAGGCTCCCTCTTTTGCAAATAAGATTAAATCCATTCTCCTTACTGTACTTATAAAAATCTCTTATGTCTGCTTTAATTCCTTATCAAATTTCATCTGTTCACATTTTCCTCTTGTAACATATACTCAATTCAGACTAAACTGTTTGTAATTCTCTAAGCCATGCCTTCTTATTTTGCTACTCTTAAAATGTGCTTTTTCTGCTATTTGACATTGTTTTTCCTCACCTGAAAGTAACCTTCTTATGACCCAAGTAACAAAATGGTTTTTCCTCTCTGTTTTCCTCCATTATAATCTGCAAATCCTTACGACCTCATTGATCCTCCTGTGTTGTCATCTGTAATTTTTTGCCGATTTCTGCCAACCTACTATAAAGTCTGACTGTAGAGACTGCTGTTTATATTCCTGGTATCCAGGATACCAAGTAGTAAGTACTCAGCATTCATTTATTTATAAAAATAGAATAGGATTCCTTGATGTGGAGGCTTTCACTATATTCAGACCTACTCAGAATTAAAGCTATATATGCATTCAATTGATTAACAAATATATAGTTATCCATCTTTTGGGTAATTTTTTGATACAAAATACCTGAAATATTCAGTTTTGGAATAATTTGGCTCTGAAGAAAAAAAATAAAGATTTCTTTATATATTATTCCTGCCTAGTTTTATTCCCGTAATGTGCATGCTATAGAAATTAGCCTCATAAACATAGTCTCTGGAAGTCATTTCTTCTTAGTTTTCTCCAGCATGATCCCAAATGAGACTTCTCACTATTCTCTATAATCTTATTCCAGCTTATTAAAATGATCTCTGTTCAGTCAAAAGAACATGACATTCTAGGCCCATAAGTTTGATAAAGTATCTCTATGTAACAGGCCAGAAAAAAGTTTCTTGGTAATTTTCTCTTCATACTTTAAAAAGCTTTTTTGAAGAGGAATAATGTTCATCTCACTTCATTCTGCTTTCTTTCTTACCTACCTCCCAGAAAGCAAAATGTGGTTAACCTGACAATACTTAAGACCATGAATAAATTTATTTCAACACCTCTAATAGATGGGTTATTAATAGCTATAAATAACTTAGGTAAACTTTAAGTTATTGTCTTGTAACCATAGTAAATATAGTTCTTGGTAAACAGGGATGGCCATTTGCATTTCAAATGTGCATATTCTGAACTGTTCATGAAAAATGCTTGTATAGTTTATGCTTTGATGGACTGATTGATCAAATTAAAGTACAATGTTTTTACTACCTATAGAGTACAACAAAATGAAAGCAGTTTGTTGATATAAACTATCTTTAATTGTAAAATTCAACCCTAAATCCCAGCACAGAATTAAAATAGTGACATCAAGTGGACTTTGGAAGAGATAATTATTTCTTAAGAATGTTTTAAAAGAAATTGCATATTAAAATCCTTTTAAATGCTATAAACACCACAAAACAATACAATGAAATATATTAAACGTGCAGACACGTGGGATGCGCAAGCACCCCATTTAAGATGTTGCTCACTATGAGGGTGACATGTGGTTGGCTTTAGTAAAAAGAAAAAAAAAATAATAGCAACCAATAAGTAACTAAAAAAATAAACCAGTATTGGTTTTGAAGGTCAGCTGTCAGCACCGCCAAAAGTGAACTATGAACAAGCTGGGTTTAATACTTTCTTTTTTCTCTTTTCTTGGCTTAAGTTGGAAAAAAAATAATTAGAACAGATTTTTTTTTTTTCTAAGCACAAGCACTAGTAATACAGAACTTGCACGGTGCATGGAACAAGTTCTTTCAGCGGCATGTTTTATTATTTTTCCCTAAGCCACAGATGTTAGCTGTTTTCACATCAAAATAATGATGTTAGTCATGAGTTTCTTGGAAACGCGTTTTTAAAAAGCTTTTGCGCAGATGAGATGGGAGATGTGTGCCTCAGAACAAATGAAAAGAGTCATGTTTTCAGTGGAATATCAGGAGCAGGAAAAAAAATTGGCAGTAGCCTTTGAACAGATATTTTAAGTGCCTACTGAAAAGTTGGTAGAGAAAGACTGACGATTATAAACTAACCTGTGAGCAGTGGAGTATCGGAAGGCCAAAAAGAACCCGAAAATGACAAACTTTTTAGGAAACAAGAATCCAAAGAGGAACATTCAAGAGAATCATATGAGCTGTATTCGCGTACCTTATACTTTTCTGTTTAAATGTATTTCACATTTTAAGAAATACATTATAAAATCTAACGCTCTAGGGGCACCTGGGTGGCTCAGTCAGTTAAGCATCCAGCTTTGGCTCAGGTCATGATCTTATGGTTCATTGGTTTGAGCCCCGCATCTGGCTCTCTGCTGACAGCCCAGAGCCCGGAGCCTGCTTCCGATTCTGTGTCTCCCTCTACCCGCCCCCCCCCCGACTTGTTCTCTCCCTCTCTCTTTCTTTAAAAAATAAAAATAAACATTAAAAAATTTTTAAAAATTAAAACCTAAAGCTCTATAATTTTAGGCAATGTAACTTCAATTGTGCAATCACTGCTCACTTCAAAAATGAGAACAATGCTAGCTCCCAGAAACCCCTCTAACTTTTTTTTCTCTAAAAGTAATTGCTATCCTGAATTGTGTCCAGGGATTGAGCCTGTTTTACAACTTAAACATGCGTGCGCGCGGGCACACACACACACACACACACACACACACATTGGGAGTACACTATTTGCATTTATGTGTGTGTATTCCCCGCCCCCAACATAAAGTCTAATTTAACCATGTTTTTGTGGTTGCAACAGAATCTTCTTTGATGTATGACATTCTATTTTATAACTATATTAAAATCAATCCATTCTGCTTTTGCTAGACATGTTCGTTGCTCTTAGATTTTAAGTAATAGAAATAATAGTGTTATAAACACAACTTGATGTGTCCTATGATGCAAATATGAGAATTCCTGGTTCCTAGAGAATGTTTACATTCCATTCCATTCTATTAGATCCTGACCTTTTTTTTTTTTTCAAAATCTTAAACCAAATGACAAAATGACACTCCCACAGTCGTGCTGCAGAATTCTAGTTGTTTAGAATCATCCTTACCATTTGTGGGTGATGAAAATCACTTTAATTGTAGCCATTTTGGTGAGCTATATTTGACCACATTGGTACTATTTTGTATTTCCCTTATCACTAATAATGTTATATACCATTTCACATGCTTGTTTACTGTTTGAACATTTTCTGTTGCCCGTTGAATGGGTTTCTTATCTCTCTTTTTTTTTCTTTCTTGAATTGGCTTTTTCTATTGCTATGTGGAATTCTATGTTCCAACTGGAGTTTATCTTTGGTAATCAGTATTACAGTATCTTCCATCAATTTATGGATTGCTTTCTCAGTGGTGTCTTTTAACATTTCTTTCTTGTATTTCTCTCATGTTTTGTTATTAAATTTATACTGATTTCCTGAAATGAATTATGGATGTCTCCCATTTTTTTTTTAATCTGGAAATATTTAAGATTGCTGCACATTATTCTACCATGTTTCGAGTAACTCACAGAAGTTATCTGGGCCAGGAACTCTCTTTCGACTAAATTTTAAGTTACAGATTTAATTTCTCTCATCGATGTAGGAGAATTCGGATTTCTGTTTATCTTCTATTAAGACGTAATTGACATATAACATTGTATAACCTTAAGGTGTACAACATGATGATTTGGTATATTTAATTGCAATATGGTGGCCAGCGTAATGTTAGCTAATACCTCTATCAAGTCACATAATGATCATTTCTTTTTTTTTTGGACTGATAACAGCGAAGACTTAGTCATTCAGGAACCTTGAAGTTTATAATACAGTATTGCTGGCTATAATCACCATGCCTGCACCTTAGATCTCCAGCATTTATTTATTGACTAGTTGCTAGTTTCTATCCTTAAATATCTCCCAAACTCCCCTACTCTCTAGCTCCTGGCAATCACTTTTTTATGCTGTTTCTGTAAATGTGACTTTTTTTTTTTTTTGATTCCACGTATAAATGGCATCTTGAAGTATTTGAAGGCATAATGCCTCCAAGGTCCATCTCTGTTGTTTGCATAGCAAGATCTCCTTTTTACTCATGGCTGAATAATTTTTCGTTGTATGTATATGTAAAACTTTCTTTATCCATTCACCTATTCACAGGCACTTAGGTTGTTTCTATAGCCTAGCTTTTGTGGACAAAGCTTCAGCAAACATTGAAGGGAAGATATCTTTCAATATCCTGTTTTCATTCTCTTTGGATACATATCCAGAAATAGGGTTGCTGGATCATATGGTAGTCCTATTTATACTTTTTTGATAAATTACCATGCTGTTTTCCACAGTGGCTGGGCCAATTTGCATTCCCATCAACAGTGCACAAGGGCTCCCTTTTTTCCACATCCTTATCAACACTTACTATCTCTTGTCTTCTTCATGCTGCTCGCCATTCTAGCAGGCGTGAGGTGACAAAACATCTCATGGTTTTGACTGGCATTTCCCTGATGTTTGATGATGTTGAGCATCTTGTCATGTATCTCTCGGCTAGTTAGCTGTCTTCTTTGGAAAAATGTCTATTAAGTTCCTGTGCCCGTCTTTAAAACTGGGTGGTTTGTGTTTTTTGAATTTTAAGTTGTATGAGGTTATGCTTTTAAAAACCTTTGTCCATTTTATCTGTAATTTCAAGTTAAATTTTTAATGTTGATTACTTTTCCTTTTATATCTTTATCATATCTATAGAATCTGAAGTGATTTTTTTTCATTCATATGAGTACTTTGTAATTAATTTTATTAGCCATGTTGGGGATTTTCCTAAATATTTCTTCCTGACAACCAGTTATTAGCTCTATTGATTTTTTTTCTATTGTTTCCTGTTTCCTACGTCATTGATTTTTGTTCTTATCAAACCCTCCTCTTTCTAGTTCATTAAGAGGAATACTTAAATCCTTGATTTTCAGTCTTCTAATGTATGTGTTTATGGTGATAAATTTCATTCAAAACACAGCTTTAACTTCATAACACACATTTTGAAGGAATGTATTTTCATCATCATTTAGTACAGAAACTTTCTTCTTTGTTATTTTGGTTTTGATTTATCAACTATTTAGCAGTGTATTGCTTTATTTTCAAGCATTCTTAGATATTTTAGCCATCATTTTTGTTCATTTGTTTCTAGCTTAATTCTGTAGGCAGAAAACAAGCTGAATAATTTCAGTCATTTAAAATGTGTTGGTACTTGCTTTATGGCATAATAAATGTTCAATTTGGAAAATTTTCCATGTGCACATATAAAGAATGTGGGTGAAGTATTCTATGAATCTCAATTCAACCAAATTTGTTAATCATGCTGTTCAAATATGTAGTTCTTTACTGATGTTTTTTGTCTGCTCGCTTCATTATTTACTGTGGAAATTTTGCTTAAATTTGCATTTGACTATAGTCTTCTCTACTTACCCTTTGTGATATGTCAGCGTTGAAGTATTCTGAAGCTATGCTTTTATGTGTATACAAATTTAGCATATATATATATATATTTATGTTTTACATTTTATATATATTTTATAAATATACACATTTTATATTTTTTGTATACTTCATATATTTGTGTATATAAATATTTCCTATTGAATGAACTTCTGTATCATTATGCAATATTCATTTACATTGACAGAAATAAATCTTGCCTTTAACTCTAGTTTTCTGAATGATTATAACTATACCAGCTTTCCTTTGATTACCATTTTCATATTATATATTTTAGCATACTTTTACACTCAAATTTTTACATGTCATATTTAATGTGTGCCTATTACAAGAATCATATACTTAACTTTTGCTCTTGTATGCAGACTGATCTTTTTTGCTTTTTACTTGGACTATTGTGTTTATTTCCTTTTAATGTTTAAGTGTTTTTCCAGATGATTATAAATCTGTTATCTAACTTTTTAACCAGTTTTTTAAATATTTCTTTTTACTTTTTACCTATTAGCTTTCTACGTATGAATTGTTTTATTATTCTTTTAGTGGTTACTGTGGATATTACAAAATGATTCCTTGAATATTTTTTTGCTGATATATACAGTCCATACAACATTAACCCTATTCTTAATTTATATTATTATCATATTTAAATTGTATTTTTATGTATTTATTTTTTCAATATATGAAATTTATTGTCAAATTGATTTCCATACAACACCCAGTGCTCATCCCAAAAGGTGCCCTCCTCAATACCCATCACCCACCCTCCCCTCCCTCCCACCCCCCATCAACCCTCAGTTTGTTCTCAGTTTTTAAGAGTCTCTTATGCTTTGGCTCTCTCCCACTCTAACCTCTTTTTTTTTCCTTCGCCTCCTCCATGGGTTTCTGTTAAGTTTCTCAGGATACACATAAGAGTGAAAACATATGGTATCTGTCTTTCTTTGTATGGCTTATTTCACTTAGGATAACACTCTCCAGTTCTATCCACGTTGCTACAAAGGGCCATATTTCATTCTTTCTCATTGCCACGTACTACTCCATTGTGTGTATAAACCATAATTTCTTTATCCATTCATCAGTTGATGGACATTTAGGCTCTTTCCCTAATTTGGCTATTGTTGAGAGTGCTGCTATAAACATTGGGGTATAAGTGACCCTATGCATCAGTACTCCTGTATCCCTTGGGTAAATTCCTAGCAGTACTACTGCTGGGTCATAGGGTAGGTCTATTTTTAATTTTCTGAGGAACCTCCAGACTGTTTTCCAGAGTGGCTGCACCAGGTTGCATTCCCACCAACAGTGCAAGAGGGTTCCTGTTTCTCCACATCCTCTCCAGCATCTATAGTCTCCTGATTTGTTCATTTTGGCCACTCTGACTGGCATGAGGTGATATCTGAGTGTGGTTTTGATTTGTATTTCCCTGATGAGGAGCGACGTTGAGCATCTTTTCATGTGCCTGTTGGCCATCTGGATGTCTTCTTTACAGAAGTGTCTATTTATGTTTTATTCCCATTTCTTCACTGGGTTATTTGTTTTTCAGGTGTGGAGTTTGGTGAGTTCTTTATAGATTTTGGATACTAGCCCTTTGTCCGATATGCCATTTGCAAATATCTTTTCCCATTCCGTTGGTTGCCTTTTAGATTTGTTGACTGTTTCCTTTGCTGTGCAGAAGCTTTTTATCTTCATGAGGTCCCAGTAGTTCATTTTTGCTTTTAATTCCCTTGCCTTTGGGGATGTGTCGAGTAAGAGATTGCTACGGCTGAGGTCAAAGAGGTCTTTTCCTGCTTTCTCCTCTAGGGTTTTGATGGTTTCCTGTCTCATATTCAGGTCTTTATCCATTTTGAGTTTATTTTTGTGAATGGTGTGAGAAAGTGGTTTAGTTTCAACCTTCTGCCTGTTGCTGTTCAGTTCTCCCAGCACCATTTGTTAAAGAGACTGTCTTTTTTCCATTGGATGTTCTTTCCTGCTTTGTCAAAGATTAGTTGGCCATACGTTTGTGGGTCTAGTTCTGGGGTTTCTGTTCTATTCCATTGGTCTATGTGTCTGTTTTTGTGCCAATACCATGCTGTATTGATGATTACAGCTTTGTAGTAGAGGCTGAAGTCTGGGATTGTGATGCCTCCTGCTTTGGTCTTCTTCTTCTTCAAAATTACTTTGGCTATTTGGGGCCTTTTGTTGTTTCATGTGAATTTTAGGATTGCTTGTTCTAGCTTCGAGAAGAATACTGGTGCAGTTTTGATTGGGATTGCATTGAATGTGTAGATAGCTTTGGGTAGTATTGACATTTTGACAATATTTATTCTTCCAATCCATGAGCAGGGAATGTCTTTCCATTTCTTTATATCTTCTTCAATTTCCTTCATAAGCTTTCTATAGTTTTCAGCATACAGATCCTTTACATCTTTGGTTAGATTTATCCCTAGTTATTTTATGCTTCTTGGTGCAATTGTGAATGGGATCAGTTTCTTTATTTGTCTTTCTGTTCCTTCATTATTAGTGTATAGGAATGCAACTGATTTCTGTACATTGATTTTGTATCCTGCAACTTTGCTAAATTCGTGTATCAGTTCTAGCAGACTTTTGGTGGAGTCTATCAGATTTTCCATGTATAATATCATGTCATCTGCAAAAAGTGAAAGCTTGGCTTCATCTTTGCCAATTTTGATGTCTTTGATTTCCTTTTGTTGTCTGATTGCTGATGCTAGAACTTCCAACACTATATTGAACAACAGCAGTGAGAATGGACATCCCTGTCGTGTTCCTGATCTCAGGGAAAAAGCTCTCAGTTTTTCCCCATTGAGGTTGATGTTAGGTGTGGGCTTTTCATAAATGGCTTTTATGATGTTTAAGTATGTTCCTTCTATCCCAACTTTCTCCAGGATTTTTATTAAGAAAGGATAACGAATTTTGTCAAATGCTTTTTCTGCATCGATTGACAGGATCATATGGTTCTATCTTTTCTTTTATTAATGTGATGTATCACGTTGATTGATTTGCGAATGTTGAACCAGCCCTACAGCCCAGGAATTAATCCCTCTCGATCATGGTGAATAATTCGTTTTATATTTTCTTGAATTTGATTTGCTAATATCTTATTGAGAATTTTTGCATCCATATTCATCAGGGACATTGGCTTGTAGTTCTCTTTTTTTACTGTGTCTCTGTCTGGTTTAGGAATCAAAGTAATACTGGCTTCATAGAATGAGTCTGGAAGTTTTCCTTCCCTTTCTATGTTTTGGAATAGCTTGAGAAGGATAGGTATTATCTCTGCTGTAAACGTCTGGTAGAACTCCCCTGGGAAGCCATCTGGTCCTGGACTCTTATTTGTTGGGAGATTTTTGATAACCCATTCAATTTCTTCGCTGGTTATGGGTCTGTTCAGGGTCTGTTCAAGCTTCCTATTTCCTCCTGATTGAGTTTTGGAAGTGTGTGGGTGTTTAGGAATTTGTCCATTTCTTCCAGGTTGTCCAGTTGGCATATAATTTTTCATAGTATTCCCTGATAATTGTTTGTATCTCTGAGGGATTGGTTGTACTAATTCCATTTTCATTCATGATTTTATCTATTTGGGTCATCTCCCTTTTCTTTTTGAGAAGCCTGGCTAGAGGTTTGTCAATTTTGTTTATTTTTTCAAAAAACCAACTCTTGGTTTCGTTGATCTGCTCTACAGTTTTTTTAGATTCTATATTGTTTATTTCTGCTCTGATCTTTATTATTTCTCTTCTTCTGCTGGGTTTGGGGTTTCTTTGCTGTTATGCGTCTATTTCCTTTAGGTGTGCTGTTAGATTTTGTATTTGGGATTTTTCTTGTTTCTTGAGACAGTCCTGGATTGCGATGTATTTTCCTCTCAGGAATGCCTTTGATGCATCCCAAAGCGTTTGGATTGTTGTATTTTCATTTTCGTGTGTTTCCATATGTTTTTAAATATCTTCTCTAATTGCCTGGTTGACCCACTCATTCGTTAGTAGGGTGTTCTTTAACCTCCATGCTTTTGGAGGTTTTCCAGACTTTTTCCTGTGGTTGATTTCAAGCTTCATAGCATTGTGGTCTGAAAGTATGCATGGTATGATCTCAATTCTTGTATACTTATGAAGGGCTGTTTTGTGACCCAGTATGTGATCTATCTTGGAGAATGTTCCATGTGCACTCGAGAAGAAAGTATATTCTGTTGCTTTCGGATGCAGAGTTCTAAATATATCTGTCAAGTTCATCTGGTCCAATGTATCATTCAGGGCCCTTGTTTCTTTATTGAGGGTGTGTCTAGATGATTTATGCATTTCTGTAAGTGGAGTGTTAAAGTCCCCTGCAATGACCACATTCTTATCAATAAGGTTGCTTATGTTTGTGAGTAATTGTTTTATATATTTGGGGGCTCCCGTATTTGGCACATAGACATTTATAATTATTAGCTCTTCCTGATGGATAGACCCTGTAATTATTATATAATGCCCTTCTTCGTCTCTTGTTACAGCCTTTAATTTAAAGTCTAGTTTGTCTGATATAAATATGGCTACTCCAGCTTTCTTTTGGCTTCCAGTAGCATGATAAATAGTTCTCCATCCCCTCACTCTCAATCTGCAGGTGTCCTCAAGTCTAAAATGAGTCTCTTGTAGACAGCAAATAGATGGGTCTTGTTTTTTTATCCATTCTGTTACCCTATGTCTTTTGGTTGGCGCATTTAATCCATTTACATTCAGTGTTATTATAGAAAGATACGGGTTTAGAGTCATTGTGATGTCTGTCTGTTTTATGCTTGTAGTGATGTCTCTGGTACTTTGTCTCACAGGGTCCCCCTTAGGATCTCTTGTAGGGCTGGTTTAGTGGTGACGAATTCCTTCAGTTTTTGTTTGTGTGGGAAGACCTTTATCTCTCCTTCTATTCTAAATGACAGATTTGCTGGATAGAGGATTCTCGGCTGCATATTTTTTTCTGTTCATCACATTGAAGATTTCCTGCCATTCCTTTCTGGCCTGGCAAGTTTCAGTAGAGAGATCTGTCACAAGTCTTATCAGTCTCCCTTTATATGTTAGAGCATGTTTATCCCTAGCTGCTTTCTGAATTTTCCCTTTCTCCTTGTATTTTGCCAGTTTCACTATGATATGCCGTGCAGAAGATCGATTCAAGTTACGTCTGAAGGGAGTTCTCTGTGCCTCTTGGATTTCAATGCCTTTTTCCTTCCCCAGATCAGGGAAGTTCTCAGCTATGATTTCTTCAAGTACACCTTCAGCAACTTTCCCTCTCTCTTCCTCCTCTGGAATACCAATTATGCATATATTATTTCTCTTTAGTGCATCACTTAGTTCTCTAATTTTCCCCTCCTACTCCTGGATTTTTTTATCTCTCTTTTTCTCAGCTTCCTCTTTTTCCATAATTGTATCTTCTAGTTCACCTATTCTCTCCTCTGCCTCTTAAATCCGAGCTGTGGTTGTCTCCATTTTATTTTGCAGCTCATTTATAGCATTTTTAGCTCCTCCTGACTGTTCCTCAGTCCCTTGATCTCTCTAGCATTAGATTCTCTGCTGTCCTCTATACTGTTTTCAAGCCCAGTGATTAATTTTATGACTATTATTCTAAATTAATTTCTGTTATATTGTTTAAATCCTTTTTTGATCAGTTCGTTAGCTGTCGTTATTTCCTGGAGATTCTTTTGAGGGGAATTCTTCCATTTCGTCATTTTGGAGATTTCCTGGAGTGGTGCGGAACTGCAGGGCACTTCCCCTGTGCTGTCCTGAATAACTTGCCTTGGTGGATGGGGCCACAGTCAGACCTGATGTCTGCCCCCAGCCCACCGCTGGGGCCACAGTCAGACTGGTGTGTACCTTCTCTTCCCCTCTCCTAGGGGCAGGATTCACTGTGGAATAGCGTGGCCCATCTGGGCTACTTGCACACTGCCAGGCTTGTGGTGCTGGGGATCTGGCGTATTAGCTGTGGTGGATAGGCAGGGTGCACAGGGGCAGGAGGGGCAGGCTCAGCTTGCTTATCCTTCGGTGATCATCTTGGGGAGGGGCCCTGCAGCACCGGGAGGGAGTCAGACCCGCCGCTGGAGGTATGGATCTGCAGAAGTACAGCAGATACTTGGGTGTTTGCGTGGTGCAAGCAAGTTCCCTGGCAGGAACCAGTTCCCTTTGGGATCTTGGCTTGGGAATGGGCGAGGGATGCGGCACTGGCGAGTGCCTTTGTTCCCTGCCAAGCTGAACTCTGTCATCCAGGCTCAACAACTCTCCCTCCTGTTGTCCTCCAGCCCTCCCGCTCTCCCAGCAGAGCTGTTAGCTTATAACCTTCCAGATGTTAAGTCCCGCTTGCTGTCGGAACATACTCCCTACGGCCCCCCCACCTTTGCAAGCCAGACTCGGGGCCTCTGCTTTGCCGGTGGGCTGCCCCTCCACCCTGGCTCCCTCCTGCCGGTCCATGTAGCGCGCACTGCCCCTCTGCCCTTCCTACCCTCTTCCGTGGACCTCTCATCTACGCTTGGCTCCAGAGAATCTGTCCTGCTAGTCTTCTGGTGGTTTTCTGGGTTATTTAGGCAGGTGTGGGTGGAATCTAAGTGATCAGTAGGATGTGGTGAGCCCAGCATCCTCCTATGCCACCATCCTCCCCCTACGGCTCTATCATATTTAAATTTTAAATATTTTTTCCCAAACACATAAACAAATTTCCTATTATAAATTTAGATAGTCAATATTTATTTACATGCATCCAAATAATTGAATATTCTATTGCATTACATTACTTCGCATATTACCTCACATCCTTTGGGATCACTTTTCTTCTACATGAAGAACAACTTTCCTACTTCCTATCTTTTGTGTGTTTGTCTTTGAGTGTTTTTTGAGTTTTTGTTTATCTGGAAATTATTCAGTTAACCTTATGTTTGAAGAATACTTTTGTTGGGTGTACAAATTTAGACTAATAGTTTCCTGAAGCAATTAAAAATGTCACCCAATGTCATGTGGCTTCCATGATTTCTGTTGAGAAATCCATTGTAAGTCTCTTATTATTCATTTGAAGGCAGTATGTTTAAAACATAAAACAAACAAACAAGCAAAAACACCTCTTTTTGGACATGGTTTTTATTAATTTTGTTGTGATTTTTCCCATTATGGTTTGCTTTATATTTATTCACTTGAGAATTCTGGAAAGTATAAAGAATATTTTCCATCTCTCTGTTTATACTTCTCCCCCACAATTTATGATTATAGTCAACAATGATGAAATTTATATTATGTGCCAGGTTCTGGGTTAACATGTTACTTCAGTTTCCTCATATAAGACTCAAAAAAAACCCTACAAAGTTTCTACTATTAATAATTCCAGAAGAAGAAAATGAAAACTTAAGTAATTAGGTCAAGGTCAAATTTTGAGGTTATAGAACAAAGACTAAAATTAGCTTGTTTTATACCAGAGCCCATGTGGTGTGATAGTAAGAATGCCCAAAATATATTTGGGAAAAAAAAGTTAATAATGTGGTACTTTTAACTCAATAAAATGACGTGAGCTAGAAATACTTGAGGTATGTGACAAATTGGAAAAAGCTTTTTATTATTATAAATGTGGGTTTTAATGTTGGCTTTGACATTAACAGTCTCCTAGAATTTGTTTAGGATGACAATTTGGGGCCCAAGGCATCATTTTTAAATAAGGGTTTTGGATAAGTTGTCCTATTGATTCTTTGAGGTTAGAAAATTTTATGAAAATAATTTGATTTCAAGCAACTTTTTAAAATCAAAAGACTGTGTGCCTACACAAAATCCACGATGAGTATACATCTAATCATACATCCAGAGATGTGCAAAGTAAAGACTGCTGTGAAAATTTTCTTATTAAAAAATTCCCTCTTCGGATTCCTAAACATTATTGTTGGCCTTTTCAGGAATCTGTCTGAGCTTTTTATATTTTGTTAGAAATGAGGTGCCTAAAATTGAATCCAGTTTTTACAGTGCAATACAACAAAATTGGATAGCAAGTGTCTATTATTATCTTGTAACTTCATGTTACAGTACACTTTGATACTGAATCCAAAATCACAGAAGTCCTTCATAGCACCTTAGAAAATTTATGTATAATTCTATATATGCTTTGATTTTAAACATTCTTTAAGATTTTATTTTTTACAAAGTGTTTTATTTCTATTTATCATCCAATAAATTTATTTAGCAGCATCAAAATTTAAATATATTTCTTTTGTTTTTTCTTAGATGGTATCTATCTTGAAATTCCCTTGTAAAAAATGTGCTTTTCTGCATTCTTAACAGTAATTGTATTAGCATTATTTAGGTTTCATAACTTTTCATTTTTTCTTTTGAAAATAAATCATGTTGTCTTGACATGCTGCTGAGCAAATCTTATTTCAGCTAAACATTGCTTTTAGACTAGGGAATACAGTGTTGTTGTTTATATTCGAAAATGCAGCAGTAGTAAAAATCAACATAGCATAGCAGTGTTGTCCTAAGAGCAAACGGCTGGTTGTGCTGAAATGCTTCTTGGAATTCAGCAATGTCTTTAATTTTCTTGTGCAAAGTGCTAAATAAAAACAATAAGCAGATTGAAATTATGTATGCATGATTTAAGTGAAAGCATAATGATTCATTTTTTCTCAGAAAAAGTACAGAAATAGTATGCTTCAATTTGATATTATTGCTGGTGAAGTTTAAGAGCTCAAAGACTATTTTGATTACTTTCCAGCTCTAACAACTGTCCATATTTGGGAAATGAATATATTAAGGATGGATTTGGAACTCATGTCACTAGAATACCTTTAATATTTTAGTTTATCTCATAATAAATTATTTGCATAACTAATATTTTATTATAGAGGACTCTAAACTTTGTTTCAAGAGTATTTTAAATGAGAGATAACTGTTAATTCCTTATTATATTTTTTCAAATGGGAATAATGAAGAAGTTATCTATTAAATGTTAGATGCATAGAAATGCATTATCGGCAATTTTGAAATATGTTCCTCAATTTAGTTAAGCAGTTAAGTTTTCAAGCAGATAGCACCGTATAGCTACTGAGAGACCATTTTATTGCTGGAGCAAATGGGCAACCATCCTATCATTATTCTACAAATAATAAGGGCTATCGAAAGCCTCATTTGGTTCTAAACTTTAAGCAATGTGTGTCTCACAGCCTACCTGCCTAATCATTGAGCGTAGGAGATCTTACCATTAAAATCCAGTGCCAGGGAAAGTAGCCACAGTAGGTTTAAAAAATGGGGCGGATCAGTGTCTAGACTGTCAGTTTCTAATTAGGATCCTGAGTAGAAGAATCTTTTCATAAAAATGTCAATTAAACAATAGTTTGGAAAATGAACAGTAAAGCAATGGAGCTGTAATTTTACTAGTTCAAATACACAGAGGTAATTTCCCCCCATAGATCTACAGTGATAGTAAATTTTAGTTATGACCAGCTCAAATCCCTAGTTTGTGTACTCTGTCAGCCAATTAGATTCTGATTTATGTGGAAGTGATTCTGAGTAACTCCATTGCCCGACAACACTAGCCTTCAAAATACCCTGCGTTCTCTAACTAGTAATTATTTATAAGATAAAGTTTTTTTCTTAGAAAAACAGCAGTTATTTTTTTCTCAGGTTTAGTTTAAATAAGATGATGAATAATATAAAGATGTATGCTTCTCATTCCATTTCGTTACAAAACTAATATTAATATGATAACAAAAATTGAGTGATACTGTGTATTTCATTAAAAGTATATGTTCCCATTGTCTTCATTTAATCCTCTCAATTCCAGTGACTTAGCCATTATTCAGATTTGAAAAAAAAAAAGAATAAATTTTATTAGTAGGACATGTCTGGAGGAATTCTGTATATGCCTCGGCAGATTCTCCAAATATTAGCAATATACATGTTGGCCTTATCTTCCCTCTTCTCTTTTTCTCTTTCTCTTGGTACATTTACACTGATATCCATATACATGGACAGATACATATAATTGTTTTCTGAAGAATTTGAGGATCAGTTGCACCCAATGCTCCTTTAATTCTAAATGTTCAGTACGTTTTTCTTAAAAAAACATTTTCTTATATGACCATAGTACAATAATCAAAGTCAGAAAATTAATATTACTTCAATACTGTTCTCCAATGTATAGACTATATTCAGATTTTTCCAACTGTCCCAATGGTGTCTTCCATAGAAAAGGAAAATTCTAGACTATATGTTGCATTCAGTTATCATGTTCCTTTAGTCTTTCATCTGGAACAGTTTCTCAGTCATCCTTTGTGTTTCATTTTGTAGGCTACAGGTCAGTAATTTCGGAAGAAGTTTTTCCTGGTTGGTCTGCTGTTTCTTCCTGATTAAATTTAGGTTATGTACATTTGGCAGGAAATCCACAGAAGTGATGTTGTGTTCTTCTCAGTGCATCCTATCAAGAGGTACATGCTATCAACTTTTCCAATTATTGGTGATGCTAACTGTCATCCCATGATTAAGGAGGGGTCTGCCAGATTTCCCCACCGTCTTTTTGTAACTATTACTATTTCATGGAGATCATCTCTGAATCTATGTAAAAATCTTGTTATTTCTAACATCTTTCATTTACTAGTTTTAGTATCCATTGGTGATTTTTGTCTAAAACAATGATTATTTCAGTAGTTTCCAGAAGATGATATTCTGTTTTAATCATTACTTTTACATTTACTATTTCACATTTTATTGCAAAGAAAATCTTACCTTATTACTTCCTTTCTTCATCCCCTTTTTCTTCCCTTTCTTCCTTTATCTCTCCCCTCTCCCTTCCCCCCATCTCCCTATTCTCTCCCTCCTCTGCCTTCCTCCTTTCCTTCCTCTTTTCTCATTCTAAAATTATCCTAACCCTATGGAAAGTTAAATAATTGAACTATATGCCTAAAATATACGAAACTAATTTTCTGCTACAATTTATTTAGTGCACGCACACAGAGTTGAAAAGTTGTTTTAATTTCAAGACCTTAACATCCATTTGCTTAAGAAGTTATGCATGAGGTGAAATCCTGGGTACAACATATACAACAAGTAAAAACATGCTTACTTCTCTATACTGAACAACTGAGACAAAGTGTAAAAGTAGGTCAGGGATGAGGAACAGCCAGAGAAAGACTGTAAGAACAATTTTATTTCCCAACACTGTAGCCCTCTTACAAATACATAAATCGCCGCTTTAATGCTGAGTCATACGTTGTCCAAGGCATGTGAATTAGTTAATCAATATTTATTAAATGTATTAGGTACTGAGAATATACAGCTGAATAGAACACACATGACTTGCCTCAGGAAACTTAAAGATTATAAGGACACATATTAAATAAATATTTACAAAAAATATTAAGTGATAACAAATAAAGGACTGCGAAGGGAAGAAGCATTGAGAGCTATTTGAGAATTCACCCTGGTCTGGTATGACAAGGAAGTTTTCTTTCCGGAAGTGAAATATTAGAAACAAGTAGAAGTTAAATAGAAAATTTTTAAAAGAGAGATTCAGGTTTAGGAGAGACTTGCTCAGAGTGAGCAAGGGGAATGCGTAGCAAAGTGAGATGGATGCATTAAGCAGGTAGGAAATGAGTTTTTAAAGTGAAATGAGTTATTAAAAGGGTTTAAATGAAGGCGATGATCTGATTTGTTTGGTGATTAAAAAAAAATATGTTGATAACAGCAGTGTTTTCTCCGAAGCAAATGTGGGGCTGCTGGAATAATTTAACTGAGAAATGCTGGTGGCACCGGGGTTGTGTTGGTGAAAGATTGGAAAGTTGATAGGACATAGTAGTTCATTAACTGAGTGGTAAGAGTGGTCAACGAAGATGCCTAAGTTGTTGTTTTTCTTTTTTTTTTTTTTTTCAGAATGTGATAATGCATTTCCAGAGAGAAATCTCCAAAATGAGAATGTTGGGGACAAAGTCTATGAGTTTAATTTGAGAAGACTTAGACACAGTCATAAATCTGGAGTAAAAGAAAGGTCTGACCTGGGAATATGGGGCAGAGGATCATAGCACTTAAATTGAGGACATAGACATTAGATTTAAATGAAAGAGATTATTGGGAAAACAAATGGCTGGGTGATGTCTGGAAGTGTTGAATCACTAAATTCTACACCTGAAACTAGTATTACACTGCATGTTAACTGGGAAAAAATAAAAGAAAGAAAATAAACACCACACTTAAAAAAATACAACAAACAAAAAACACTAATAAATATGTATAAGTAAGAGTGGAGTGAAAGAGAGGTAGCCTTTAAAGGAAAGGTAAAGTAAAGGAGGACGACCAATTGCTAAGTGGGGTGAATGTACAGCACAATATTCTCCTAGTGTACTTAATCTTTCTATTCCCTATAGAAGGTTTACTATCTCCTCCCATTGCCACTTACCTTACAGTGCCCTCCAAAAATATAGTTGACTGAAACACAAGACAAAATATTTTAAAAAGAAAAAAATATTTTAAAAATTATACCAGCAAAAATAGGGAAACACAAAATGAGTAACTAAAGTAAAAAAAAAAAAGTCAGATGTAAGAAATATAATTGTCTACACATCACCCCTGAATACATTAATTCTTTCATTAAAAATAGGGGGTTACCCCCCTGTGCTCTGGTGGGACTGCCCTTCTTAGTCAGGCTTGCCTCAGTCCCAGCAAGGCAGGCTTCTCTCTCAGAAGAACAGCATAGGCCTCTGCCCACACCATGTCTCAAAAGCCCAGAGTTTTAAAGGTCGGCTGACTTGTCTGGGATAGAGCCAGGAGGGTATGGCACTACTCCTGGAGAGAAGAGATGCCAACAACTGCAGGGCAGACAGCGTGGAAACAGCAATCTGAAACAAAACAAAACAAAACAAAAACAAAAACAAAAACAAAAAAAAGAAAAGCAAAACCTTTGACATACAGCGGGTAGATTATTTGCTATTCTAAGAGGGCTTCCCTGAGAGGCAACATTCAGGGAGATGCCTCTCATGGGACAAAAAAGCTGGCTGGAACTATTTCCCTCCCATGCCCCTTAGCATAAACACAAAGCCACCTGAGGGAAGCAGCTGACACCCCCCCCCCCCGCCCCCAGCACTGGCTGCCTCACTTGCTTACACCGAGTCCCAATCCCTGCCATCTGGTGGGACTGACTTGCTCAGTCACACTTGCCTCAGTCCAATGTGGCTTCTCAAATTAAACTCATAGACTTTGTCCCCAACATTCTCATTTTGGAGATTTCTCTCTGGAAATGCATTATCACATTCTGGAAAAAAAAAAAAAAGAGAGAAAAAACAACTTAGGCATCTTCGTTGACCACTCTTACCACTCAGTTAATGAACTACTATGTCCTATCAACTTTCCAAGGCTTTGGAAGCCTCCCCCAAAGTCCAGCACAAGTCTCTCCCCATACCACGTCTCTCAACCAGAGAGTTCTACAGTGCCTCAGTTCTGGTTGAGTCGTTGTCAGCTCTCATTTCACAGGCAGATCAGAGCACACCTACTTAAAGCTCACCACATTCAGGCCAGGGGCCAAACATTACCCACAGAAGGCATGGAGAGCCTCTGCAGATTAGTGGCTTGATGGTTAAAGCAGTCAAAACACAACAGCATAGTATATGAGCACACATCTTCACATGGTCTTTAATTTCAGGAGCAGGAGACATAACTGGCTTTGCTAACACAGAGAAGAAGGCAGAGAAAGACAAAATGCCAAGATAGAGGAATTCATCCCAAATGAAAGAACAAGATAAGGTCATAGCAAGAGATTTAAGCAAAACAGATAGAAGTAACATGTATGATGGACAATTTTAAGCAACAATCGTTAGGATACTCCCTGGGCTTGAGAAAAGGAGATATCAGTGAGACCCTTTCAAGAGAGATTAAAGAGTTAAGAATTATAAATCGGAGATGAAGAATGCAATAAATGAGATTAGAAACAGACCTGATGCCATGAATAGCAGGCTGGAAGGAGCACAGGAATGAATTAGTGACCTGGAAGGCAAAATAATGAACCAAAGAAAGAAAGAAGAATTATGGAACACAAGAATAGATTTAGGGCACTCAGTGTATGCGTCAAATGTAATAACATTCATATTATAGGAGTCCCTGAAGAATAAGAGAGAGAAAAGGGGACAGAAAATTTATTTGCGGAAGTAATAGCTGAAAAGTTCCCTAATCTGGGGAAGGAAAAAAAAGACATCCACATCTAGGAGGCACTGCGAAATCCCATTGAAATCAACAAAAACAGGACAACACCAAGACATATTATAATTAAATCTGTAAAATATAGTCATAAAGGAAAAACCTTAAAATCAGAAAGACAAAAGAAGTCCTTAACTTATAGGGGAAAGTCCGTAAGGTTAGCTGGAGATTTCTCAAAAGAAACACGGTAAGCCAGAAGGGAGTGACATGATGTATTCAGAGAGGAGAATGGGAAATATCTGCAGCCGAGAATAGTCTATCCAGCAGGGTTACCATTCAGAATAGAAGGAGAAAGAGATTTTTCCAGCCAACAAAAACTCAAGGAGATTGTGACCACTAAATCAGCCCTGCAAGAAATATTAAAGAGGATCCTTTCAATGTAAAGGAGAGAACAAAAGTGACAAAGGCAAGAAAGGATCAGAGAAAATCTCCATTAACAACAAAACAAGTAATAAAATGGCAATAAATACGTATCTATCAATAATTGCTTTGAATGTAAATGGACTAAATGCTCCAATCAAAAGACATAGGATGTAAGAATGAAAAAAAAACAAAAACAAAAACAAAAACACAAGAACTATCTGCTCATTTTACAATGACCGATTTTAGATATGCAGACACCTGCAGATTGAACATGAGAAGTTAGAGAAACATTTATCAAGCAAATCGATGTCAAAGGAAAATCAGAGCAGCAATACTTATATCAGACAAACTAGATTTTTCTGTTATTACGTTGTTTATATCCCGCTTTGGTATGAGGGTAATACTGGCCTCATGGAATGATTTTGAATGTGTTCCCTCTATTCCCATTTTTGTATGGTTTTCATAAAGATTGTCATCATTATTTTTTAATGTTTGGTAAAATTCACCAGTGAAACCATGTGATCTTGGCCTTTTCTGTGCTGGGATATTTTTGATTTCTAATTCATCTATCATTCCTGTTATTGGTCTAAGAAGATTTTCTATTTCTTGGATTCAAGATTCATGATTTACTTGTAAGCTGTGCATTTTTAGGAATTATCTGGGATTTTTCCTAAATTATTTGATTTGTTAGTATATAATTGTTTATAGTAATCTGGTATAACAATATTTCTGTGGCTATCTGTTCCATTTCTCATTTTGGTTTTTGAGTCTTCTCTCTTTTCTTTGCTAAGGTAGTTAAAAGCATTGCCAATTTTATTTCTTTTTAGAAAAACTGGTCATTACTTTCAATGTTATTGTTATTGTGGTCTCTTTTATTTACTTCTGATTTTTCTTTGTTATTTCCTTTACTAAAATTCAGCTAAGTTTCTTTGTCTAGTTTATTGTAGTGCTGTTTATTTGAACGTTTTTTTCTTAATACAAGCATCTATAGCCTAAATTTCATTCTAACATGCTTTTGATGGATCCCATAGGTTTTGGAATATTGTGTGTTTTTTACTTTTTGAGATATATTTTTATTTGCCATTTGATTTCTTATTTGACCCATTGCTTGTGTAGTATTGTGTTGTTTAATATTTCATATTAAATATTTAATATTTACATCATAGATTTTCCAGCTTTGTTTTATTGTTCATCTTTAAGTTTTGTAGCATTGTGTTTGGAAAATATACTTGGTATGATTTCAGTATTCTTCTTTTTTTTTTAATGTTTATTTTTGAGAGTGAGGGAGAGAGAGAGGGGAGACACAGAATCGGAAGCAGGCTCCAGGCTCTGAGCTGTCATCACAGAGCCTGACGCGGGGCTCGAACTCACAAACCGTGAGAACATGACCTGAGCTGAAGTCAGAGGCTTAACTGACTGAGCCACCCAGGTGCTCCCAATTTCAGTCTTCTTAAATGTGTAATATTTGTTATGTCTCTTTTTATGTGATTTAAAAGGGATTCTTTTGTGTGTGTACTTGAAGAAAGTGTGTATGCTATTTTACTCGCATGCAGTGTTTTATAATATCTTTTAAAACCATTATTCTGAAGTATGCTTCAAGTAAAAAATGTTCTTGTTGAAAAACATAATTATTGTAACTGAAGGTATTCGTTTAAAATAAAGCATGTCAGAGGGGAAGTGAGTGGGGGGGATGGTTGAACTACGTGAAGGGGCTTAAGAGTACACTTATAATGAGCACTGAGTAATGATGTATAGAATTGTTGAATCACTATATTATACACCTGGAACTAATATAATACTATATGTTAATTATAATGGAATTAAAATGAAAAGCTTAATTAAAAAAAGAAGACAATAGGGGCACCTGGTCCCTGTTAAGCATCCAACTTCAACTCAGGTCATAATCCCACAGTTGTGGGTTCAAGCCCTGCATCTGGCTCTGTGCTGACCGCTAGGAGCCTGGAGCCTGCTTCAGATTCTGTGTCTCCCTCTCTTTCTATGCTCCTCCCCACTCACACTCTGTCTCTCTCCCTCAAAAATGAGTAAATGTTAAAAAAAAATAAAGAAAGACAACAACCATTAAAAATATAGGTGGTTATATCGGTCAAAATGTATTACTGAGGTACCTGATTTTAACATACCAACAAAAAGAAAAAATAGTGTAAAAAGATAAAGGAGATTAAAGGAAATAAAATGAGCAAGAAGATATGGGCCAAAATACACATAGTAATAATGAGTTGGAAATATATTTAGAGTAGAATTTAAGGCTGAAGTATTGAGAACAGATAAGATTATTTTTTGATGATTCAAAACTACACAGATGATAAAAGACTTAAAAATACACCAAACAACAGCTAAATATATAAAACAAAACTGGTAAATATAAGGAAAACTAAAAATCAAAGTGAGAATTGTAGATTTCAATAATCTCCTAAAGTTTCATTGATGCAAAACACAATAACACACACACAAAAATGCAATGAAGAGAATCAACTTAATAGGAATACACAGAATTATAGGTATCTCATATAATTTTTTTATATCAGGAAAATTTACAAAAGGTTCATGTATTGAAACTCACAAATTCATTAAATGACTCTTCACAAAATTCTATAAATCTGAACATTTTTAGGTTCCATTTTTTTAGTCATCATCCAAAACAGTAGAACTAAATAATATGATTAAAAAACAAAACAAACAAAAAACATCTAACTACTTTTGAAATTAGAAACATAGATCTAGAATAACATTTGGAACTGCAAGAAAATCCAATGGGAAATTTAAAAGAACATCTAGAAAGCAATAAATATAAAAACACTTTATATCAAAATCTACAAGATTAATCTGATTCACTAAGAAATATATAGTCTTAAATACCCCCATTATTATTTTTTTTATTTTTTTTTTATAATTTTTTTTCAACGTTTATTTATTTTTGGGACAGAGAGAGACAGAGCATGAACGGGGGAGGGGCAGAGAGAGAAGGAGACACAGAATCAGAAACAGGCTCCAGGCTCTGAGCCATCAGCCCAGAGCCCGACGCGGGGCTCGAACTCACGGAGTGCGAGATCGTGACCTGGCTGAAGTCGGACGCTTAACCGACTGCGCCACCCAGGCGCCCCCCCATTATTATTAAATAAAAAATAAAATAAAGGCCTAAATTGAGAAGTCATTCTCACTCACTTGCCTCCGATATGCTCCCTTGAATAGAAAAGGAAGATATAGATTTTTTAAAAAAATGAGTGCCTAAATTTAAAATTTTTGCTTTATTTAACAATTAGACAATGAACAATATAATTGAACAACATAAAGCAAAATAAAATAGAAATATGGATATAATGAAGAGGAAATAAATGGTAATAAAAAGAATAGTAGTCAAAACACATAAATTCAGAACTCCTATTTTTTAAAGTCTAATTAAATTTACTAGGGGCACCTGGGTGTCTCGTTCAGTTAAGCGTCTGACTTTGACTCAGATCCTGGTCTCATGGTTGGTGAGTTCAGCCCTATGTCAGGCTCTTTGCTGACAGCTCAGAGCCTGCAGCCTGCTTTGGATTCTGTGTCTCCCTCTCTCTCTGCCCCTCCTCTGCTCACAATCTCTCTCTCTCTGTCTCTGTCTCTCTCTCTGTCTGTCTCAAAAAAAAAAAAAAAAATATATATATATATATATAATTACATTTACTAAATGGGTAGAAAGGTGAAGTTTTATATGAATGGGAATTTTTTTAAAAAATAAGAAAATACAGGCGCAACTCAGATATATTGCAGGGTCAGTTCCAGACCAGAATAATAAATGAATATCACAATGAAGTCAAATGAATTTTTTCATTTCCCAGTGCATTTAAAGTTATATTTACACTATACTATAGTCTATTTTTATACAATAGTATGTTCAAAAATGCACATGTTAATTTTTAAAATACTGCTAAAAATGCTAACCATTATCTGAGCTTTCAGTAAACATTAATATTTTTGCTGGTGGAGGGTCTTGCCTCACTATAGATGGCTACTGGCTGCTTAGAGTTTTGGTGGTTGCCGAAGGTTGGGGTGTCTGTAGCAAGTTGTTAAAGTAAGACAATGAAGTGTATATCGATTGAGTCTTCCTTTCATGAACAATTTCTCTGTAGCATGCAGTGTTATTTGATAACATTCCAATCTTCTCAACTCCTGCTGCTTGTTTTTTATCAATTGAATTTATATAATTTCTAAGTCCTTTTTTTGCCATTTCAACAATCATCATGGTGTCTTCATGAGGAGTAGCTTCTATCTCAGGAAACTACTTTCTTTGCTCATCCATAAGAAACAACTCATCTGTTCAAATTTTATCACGAGATTGCAGCAATTCAGTCACATCTTTAGGCTCCACTTCTAATTCTAGTTCTTTTGCTATTACTGCCACATCTGCAGTTACTTTTTCCGCTGAAGTCTTGAATCACTCCAAGCCATCCATGAACGCCGGAATCAGCTTCTCCAAACTCCACTTAATGTTGATACTTTGACCTCTTCCCATGAATCACAAATATTAATGGTGTTCTAAATGGTGAATCCTTTCCAGGTTTTCAATTGACTTTGCCCAGATCTATCAGAGAAGTCACTATCTATGGCATTTGCAGTCTCATCAAATGTATTTCTTAAATAATTTGGCTTGAAAGTTGAAATGAACCAGGGTTTCAGAATGAATGTCATGTTAGCAGCAGATTTGAAAACAGCATTAATCCTGTCGTCCATCTCCATCAGAGCGCTTGGGTAAGCAGGTGCACATTGTCAATGAGCAGTCATATTTTGAAAAGAATATTTTTCCCTGAGCAGTAGGTCTTAACAATGGGTTTAACAATTTCAGTAAACCATGATGTAAACAGATGTGCTGTCATCCAAGTTTTGTTCTTCCATTTATAGAGTACAGGCAGAGTAGATTTAGCATCATTCTTTTTTTTAAAAAATTTTTTTTTAACATTTATTTATTTTTGAGACAGAGAGAGACAGAGCATGAACGGGGGACGGGCAGAGAGAGAGGGAGACACAGAATCAGAAACAGGCTCCAGGCTCTGAGCCATCAGCCCAGAGCCTGACGCGGGGCTCGAACTCACGGACCGCGAGATCGTGACCTGGCTGAAGTTGGACGCTTAACCGACTGAGCCACCCAGGCGCCCCGATTTAGCATCATTCTTAAGGGCCCAAGGATTTTCAGAATGGTAAATATGCATTAGCTTCAGTTTAGTCACTCGCTGTGTTAGCTTCTAACAGAAGAAATCAGCCTGTCCTCTGAACATTTGAAGCCAGGCATTGACTTCTTTCTTCGTGTGAAAGTCCTAGATGGCATCTTCTTCCAATAAAAGGCTGTGTTGTTTACATTGAAAATCTACTGTTTTATGTAGCCACCTTTTGTTGAATTATCTTAGTTAGATCTGGATAACATTCTGCAGCTTCTATATCAGCACTTACTACTTCACCCTTTACTTTTTGTTATGGAGATGGTTCCTTCCTTTAAATCTCATGGATCAACCTCTGCTAGCTTCAAACTTTTTATCTGCAGCTCAGCCTTTACAGAATTGAAGAAAGTTAGAGCCTTGCTCTGAATTAGGATTTGACTTAAGTGGATGTTGTGGCCGGTTTGATCTTCTATCGAGACCACTCAAACCTCTTCATTTCAGCAGTAAGTAAGGCTCTTTTGCTCTCTTATCATTTACGTCACTGGAGTAGCATTTTTAACTTCCTTCAAGTATGTTTTCTTTGAATTCACAACTTGGTGCACTGTTTTGTATAAGAGAGCTAGTTTTTAGCCAATCTCAGCTGTTGACATGGCTTTCTCACTAAATTTAATCTAGCTTTCAATTTAAAATGATATGTACAATTCTTTCCTTCCCTTGAATACCTAGAGACCATGGTAGGGTCATTCAGTGCCCTAAGTTCAATATCTCTGTGTCCTAGGAAACAGGCCTAAGGTGAGGGAGAGATGGGCATGAATGGAGCAGTCAGAACATACCCAACATTTAAGCCATCTTATATGGTCATGACTTCTGGTGCCCCCAAACTAGTACGTTTTTGGTAACATCAAAGACCATAGATCACCATTAAAAATATAGTAACAATGAACGTTTTGAAATATTGAGAAAATTATCAAAATGTGATACAGAACATGAAATGAGCAAATGCTATTGGAAAAAAAAATGGTGCCAACTAACTTCCTTAATGCAGGATTGCCACCACCGTTAATTTATGGGGAAAAATGGAATATCTGTGAGCACAATGAAAGTGCAATAAAATGAGGCATTCCTGGATATAAAGGAAACTGAAAGCATTAAACATGATCTCATATTAAATTTTATAGAACACATGTAGAAAAATTCGAGGACCGGTATGATTTCTAACAAATAAAAATTACTAAAATTAATCCAAAAGGCAGACATTTTAAAACTGAAATAAAATAGAAGAAGACAATATGTACTTAAAAGCTACTGTATTGAAAAGAGGGACCTACACTAAGTTTTAGCTAACCATCAGATAACTTGATTCCAATTTTACTTAAACTATTTCAAGCTGTAAAGGGAAACAAAGAATTCTCCACTTTATTTTATGAAACCAGCCTGATTTACATTCCCTATCTCAAAAGGAAATGAGAAAATAGAAATTATTTATGAATATAAAAACAAATATCCTAAATAAAAAATAAAATATTAACAAACAGAAGCAAGTAATGCATAAAAATATAATGTCTAATTACTAAGCAATGTTTATTCCATTAATCAAAGTGTAATTCAGCATACAAAATTTATCACATTTTTTTTCCTTCACACATTCAAAAATGTGGGAAAGATATAAATTCCACTGGTATATTCCAATAAGGCATTTGGTAATATGAAAATTCATTCTCAATGAACAGTATGGGCACAACATACATAGAAGAAAAAAATGAAATAAAACTATTTGCCAAAATAATTGAGTAAACATTTTGTAAATGGACAAAATTCTAAACTTACACTTATTTAAAATAAGGAAGTCAACTGGAGCCCAACTCTCTCCATAGTATGCAACATTTTCTTGAGATTTTAGCAAATATGGGAACGTGGAATATTTCAGTAATCAATGTAATTTTTAGAAAAATAAATTATGTTTCCTTGTGATGGTATGATTTATAACTGTAGCCACCATTTTCCCTTCTAAACTATTAAAATAAATAAGATAACTGGATAAAGTGACTTGATATAAAATATTTATTATTTTCAAGTGTACAATAGTTTAATGGTTTTATATAACATGAAATGATACCCGTGATAAAACTAGTTATCATCTGTCACCATACAAAATTACTAATATTATTGACTATATACTAATATATTACATCCCCATGACTCATTTATTTTCCAATGGAAATATGTACCTCATAATCCCCTTTGCCTATATTTTCTGTCCCCCTAATCACTCCTGTCCTCTAGTAGCCAATAGTTTGTTTCCAATATCTATGAATCTGTTTCTGTTTTGTTCATTTGTTTTTAGATAGCACACCTAAGTGAAATCATACAGTATTTGTCTTTTTATGTCTGACTTATTTCCCTTAGCATAATATACTCTTGATCCATTTTGTTGTCCCAAATGGCAAGATTTCATTTTTTTAATGGCAGAGTAATGTTTCATGTGTTATATTATATATATGTGTGTGTGTGTGTGTGTGTGTACATATATATATATATGTGTGTGTGTGTGTGTGTATATAATGCAGATATTATATATATATAATATCATATATAATATCATACAACATATATATATAATATTCTTTATTTTTCATCTATTAATGGACATGTAGATTGTTTCAATATCTTACCTATTGTAAATAATGCTGTGATGAACATAGGTATGCATATATCTCTTTGAATTGATGTTTTCTTTCCTTCAAATACCCAGAAATGGAATTTTTAGATTGCATGGCTACTTAATTTTAAACTTTTTGAGAGCCCTCCATACTGGTTCACAGAGTAATTTCATCAAGTTACATTCCCACCAACAGTACGCATGTTTCCCTTTTTCTCCACATCCTTTCCAATTCTTATATTTTTATGGTTTTTTTTGTTTG
The DNA here is from genome assembly GCF_022079265.1 of Lynx rufus. Lineage (NCBI taxonomy): Eukaryota > Metazoa > Chordata > Mammalia > Carnivora > Felidae > Lynx > Lynx rufus. Next base: position 21,775,080 of record NW_025814845.1, on the reverse strand, counting down.
TTTTGTTTTTTATACTAGCTAAGTGACAGGTAGGAGGGGATATTTTATTGTGGTTTTAATTTGCATTTTCCTGATTGGTCATGTTAAGCATCTTTTCATGGTCATTTTGGACATCTGTATGTTTTCTTTGGAAAAATGTCTATTCAACTGCTCTACCCATTTTTTAATTGGTTTGTTTTTTTGATATAAAGTTGTATAAGTTCTTTATATATTTTAGATGTTAATCCCTTATTGGATTTTATCACTTGCAAATATCTTCTCCCACTCAGTGGGTTGCCTTTTCATTATGTTGATAGTTTCCTTTGCTGTGCAAAACTTTTTACTTTGTTGTAATCCAATTTGTTATTTTAGCTTTTGTTGCCTTTGCTTGAGGAGACTGGTCCAAAAAAAAGAAAATACAGCTAAGGTCAATGTCAAAGAGGTTACTATTTATGTTTCCTTCTAGGAGTTTCATAGTTTCAGGTCTTATGTGCAAATATTTAATCCATTTTGATTTAATTCTGTATGTGGTTCAGTTTCATTCTTTTACATATAGTTGTCCAGTTTTCCCAACACCAGACTGTAAGCAGACTGTATTTTTTTCATTGTATATTCTTGCCACATTTGTCCTACATTAATTGACCATGTATGTGTGGGTTTATTTCTAGGCTGTCTATTCTATTCATCCATGTAGCTTTCTCTTGCCAGTAACATACTGTTCTGGTTACTATGGCTCTGTAGTATAATCTGAAATCAATGAGAATGATATCTCCAGATTGTTCTTTCTCAAGTTTGCTTTGGCGATGTCGTATGTATGTATGTATGTATGTACATATGTATGTATTTGTTTATTTATTTATTTTTGAGAGAGAGCATGAGCGAGGGAGGAGAAGGCAGAAAGGGGGACAGAGGATCTGAAGTTGACTCTGCACTGACAGCAGTGAGCCTGATATGGGGATTGAATTTATGAACCATAGATCATGACCTGAACCGAAGTCAGATACTCAACCAAATGAGCCACCCAGGTGCCTCATCTTTTTTAATTACATACAAATTTTAGGATTATTTGTATAGTTCTGTAAGAAAATGCCATGATATTTTGATGGGGCTGACATTGAATCTATATATTGCTTTGGGTAATATGGTTTTAATATTAATTATTCCAATCAATAAGCCATGGAATATCTTTCAATTTGTTAGTGTCATTTTCAATTTCTTCCATCAATGTCATAGTTTTCAGAGTATAGGTCTTTCACCTCCTTGGTTAAATTGAATCCTAGATATTTTACTTTATTAATGTGATTATAAATTGAACTATTTTCTCAATTTCTTTTTCTGATAGCTTATATTAGTATAGAGAGACCCAACCAATTTCTAATTATTGATTTTCATCCGGTGACTTTTCTGAATTCATGTACTAGTTCTAATAAATTTTTGGTATTTAGGGTTTTATCTATATATTATCATGTCAGCCATAAATAGTGACCATTTTACTTCTTTCTTTCTGATATGGATGACTCATTTTTCCTTGCACAACTGCTGTGGCTAAGATTTCTAAATTTATGTTGAATAAAAGTGAGAGTCGGCATCCTTTTCTTGTTCCTGATCTTAGAAGAAAAGCTTCCAAGTTTTCATCATTGAATATGATGTTAGCGGTGATTATGTCATATGTGACCTTTGTTATGTTGAGGTAGTAGGTTCCCTCTATATCTACTTTGTTGAGGATTTTTTATTAAATGTTGAATTTTATCAAATGCCTTTTCTGCATCCATTGAGATAATTATATGACTTGAAACCTTCATCTTGGTAATGTAATGTATAATTTTGATTGATTTGTGGATGGTGACACATCCATGCATCACTTAAATCCCACTTAATCATTGTATATTATCCTTTTAATGTACTGTTGAATTTGATTTGCTAATTTTTGTTGAGGATTTTTACGTTTATGTTCATCAGGATAATTGGCCTTCAGTTTTCTTTATTGTGCTATCTGTGTCTAGTTGAAGTCTCAGGTAATGCTGACCTCATAAATTAGTTTGGAAATATTCTTCCCTCTTCAATTTTTTTTGTAAATATTTAAGAAAGATAGGTAGTAACTTTTTTAAATATTTTGTAAAATTCACCTGTGAAGCCACCTGGTCATGAGCTTCTCTTATTGGAGGATTTTTATTTTATTTATTTCTTTTTAAAAATTTAAATCCAAATTAGTTAAAATATAATGTAATAATGATTTCGGGAATAGAATTTAGTGGTTCATCACTTACATATAACACCCAGTGCTCATCCCAGCAAGGGACCCCTTAATGCCCATCACCCATTTTGCCCATTGCCCCACCTAACACCCCTCCAGCAGCCATTAATTTGTTCTCTGTATTTAAGAGCCCCTTATGGTTTGCCTCCCTCTCTGTTTTCATCTTATTTTTGCTTCCCTTCTGCTATGTTCATCTGTTTTGTTTCTTAAATTGCACGCATGTCTGAAACCACAATTGCCTTTCTTTTACTTACTTTACTTAGCATAATACACCCGAGTTCCATCCACATTGTTGCAAATGACAAGATTTCATTATGTTTGATCACCGAGTAATATTCTATGTAAATATATAAGCCACATTTTCCTCATCCACTCATCAGTCGATGGACATTTGAGCTCTTTCCATTATAAGGCTATTGCCAATAGTGCTGCTAAAAATATTGGCATGCATGTATCCCTTCAAATCAGCAATTTTGTATCCATTGGATAAATACCTAGTAATGCAATTGCTGTGTCCTGGGGTACTTCTATTTTTAATTGTTTGAGGAATTTCCATACTGTTTCCAGAATGGCTGTGCCAGTTCGCATGCATTCCTACCAGCAGCGCAAAAGGGCTCCCCTTTCCTCGCATCCTCACCAACATCTGTTGTTTCCTGAGCTGTTAATTGTAGCCATGTGTGAATTTTAGCCAGGTGTGAAGTGGTATCTTGGAGGATTTTTTAAATTACTAATTTGAATTAATTTGTAAGCAGTCTCTTCAGACTTCCAATTCTGTGCGTGTGATTTAGGCTTAGAAGGTTGTACATTTCAAGAACTGTATCAATTCCAGGTTTTCAGTTTGTTGGGGTATAATTATTGGTAGTAGTCTCATGATTATTTGCATTGCGATGATATCAATTATGCTTTCTCTTTCATTTCTGATTTTATTTGTTTGAGTCCTCTGTTTTTCTTGATGAATCTGGCTAGAGGTTTATCATTATTTTAGTACTTATTTCCATTGATTCGGGGCTTTGCTTCATTTTCTTTTTTTTCAAGTTCCCTTAGGTGTAAAGTTAGATGGGTTGTTTGAGATTTTTCTTGTTTTTTGAAGGCGCGCCTGTGATGCTATGAATTTCTATCTTAGAACAGATTTTGCCGCATCTCAATGATTTTGGACCATTGTGTTTTATTTTCATTTGTCTCAAGGTATTTGTTAGTTCCTCGTTGATTTTTCATAGACTCATTGGCTGTTTAGCTTTCACATTTGTTTTTTTTTTCCCCAATATTCTTCTCATAATTAAGTTCTAGTTTCATACCATTGTGCTCAGAAGATATGCTTCATATTATTTCAGCTATCTTGAATATTGACACATGTTTTATAGCCTAACATGTAATCTATCCCGGAGAATATTCTGTGCACACTTGAGGAGAATGTGTATTCCGCTGGTTTGGGATAGGATGATCTCTCTCTATCTTTTAAAGCCATTTGGCCTAATGTGTTGTTTAAGGCCAATGTTTCCTTATTGATTTTCTGTCGGATGTTCTATCCATTGATGTAAGTGGAGTATTAAATTCCCTTTCTATAACTGTATTACTGTCAACTTTTCCCTTTATAGCTGTTAATGTATTCTCTAAATGTTTAGTTGCTCCTATACTGGGAACATAATGTATGTAACTGTTATATATATTTTTTAATTGACCCTTTTATCATTATACAATATTCCTTTTTGTCTTTTGTCACAGTCTTTGTTTTTAAAATCTGTGTTGTCAATATCGTTGCCTCATCTTTCTTTTGGTTTGCAACCCTTCACCTTCGGTCTTTGTCTTTAGATTCAAAATGAGTCTCTTGTAGACAGTATATAGATGTGTCTTTATTTTTTATCCACTATGCTACCTTAGGTCTGTTTATTGCAGCATCCAGTACATTTACATTTAAAGTAACTATTGATAGGTATGCACTTATTGCCATTTTCTTAACTGTTTTCTGGTTATTTCTTTCTTGTTCTCTTGTTCTCTTTCGCCTTCCCTTGTGATTTGCTGAATTTCTTTGTGCTATATTTAGGTTCCTTACTCTGTATTGTTTCTCTATTGTAAATTTTTGTTTGTTGTTACCATCAGATTCATATATATATTGATCCTATATATGTAGCAGTCTATTTTAAATTGATAGTCACTTAAGTTTGAACACATTCAAAGGCACTGCATTTGTACTCCCCTTTTAGGTTTTTGATGTCCTATTTTAAATCTTTTTTTTGTGTAACCCTTAACTACTTATTTCTATTATAGTTTATTTTTACAGTTTTTGTCTTTTAAACTTCATATTATGTGTTTAAGTTACTGACCCACTGCCTTTACTGTATATTTGCCTTTGCTGGTGAGTTTTTTTTTCCTTTGATATAGTTTCTTATTTCTATTTATGGATTTTTCTGGTTAAAAAAAAAGACTCTGTGACCTTTATTGTAAGGGTCCTTTAGTAGTGATAAACTTCTTTAGTTTTTGCTGATATGAGGAAATCTTTGTTTCTTCAATACTGACTGATAATCTTGCCAGGAAGAGTATTCTTGGTTGTAAGTTTTTCCCTTTCAGTGCTTTGGACATGTTTTGCCACTCCTTTCTGGCCTGCAAAGTTTGTTCTGAAAAATCAGCTGAAGTCTTATGGGGTTTCACTTATATGGGACTATTTGTTTTTATCTTGTTGCCTGTAAGATTCTCTCTTTATCTTTATTTTTTTTCCATTTTAATTATCATATATCATGATGGGGATCTCCTTGGGTTCATCTTATTGGGAACTCTCTGTGTTTCCTAGATCTAGATGTCTGGGTTTTTGTTTGTTTGTTTGTTTTGTTTTGTTTTGTTTTGTTTCCCAGGTTAGGGAATTTTTCAGCCCTTATTTCTTCAGATAAGTTTTATGCCAATTTCAACCCCTTTCTCATTCTGGGGTCTCTGTAATATCAGTGTTAGTATAGTTGATGTTGTCTCAGAGGTCCATTAAACTACCTTCACTTTATGATTCACTTTTCTTTTTGCTGTTCTATTGGGTGATTTCTGTCCTCAGATTGCTGATTTTTCCTCTCCATTATCTAATCTGTTGACTCATTTTAGTGAATTTTTTAAATTTCAGTTATTGTGTTCTTCTTATATTATTTTTCTTATATTTCTGTTTTTTTTCCTTATATTTCTGTTTATTGAAGCTACACTGTAGCTACACTACATTCTTCCCCCAAGTTTGGTGAGCATCTTTGTGACCCTTTAAGCTGTTTATTGGGTACATTACTTACCTTCATTTCATTAGTCTACCCCTCCACCCCAACCTCCACTGGGATTGCATCTTATTCTTTCATTTGCAGCATATTTCTGTCTCTCATTTTGTTTGGCTTTCTGTGCTTGTTTTTTTGTTTGTTTTGTTTTTGTTTTGTTTTGTTTATTTTAGGAGAGAGCACATGGGGGGGGCAGAGAGAGAGAGGGGGGAGAGAGAGAAAATCCCAAGTAGGCTCTGCAGTGTCAGCACAGAGTCCAATGCAGGGCTTGAAATCACAAACTGTGAGATCATGACCTAAGCCAAAATCAAGAGTCCAATGCTTAACCCACTGAGTCACCTAGGCACCCCTTCTGTGCTTGTTTTTATGAATTAAGCAGAACTTCTACGTCTCTCAGTCTTGAAGGAGTAGCCCTGTTTAGGGGCATCTCCTGTGTGGATTGCACGGGTCTGTTCTCTGAGGCTGGCTGAGGCTGGAGTGGTCCTAGGGCACACTGCATCATGGCCACTCTGGTAAGACAGCTGGATCTGAAGCAGATGTAGCTTGTGGAGTCCTGAGGAATGCTGGGGCCACCCTGGTCGAGTCACTGGATCTGGTATAGTTGCCACCTTGGTGGGACTGCTGGAGCTGGAGCAAGAACTGGCCAAGGGGTGCCAGTATGCTCTGTGTTTGGCCATTCTACTGGAATAGCCAGACATGAGGTGGGTATGGGCCAAGGGGGTCTTGGGGCCCACATCAGCAGGGTCACCTTGGTAGGACAGCTGAATTGTTGCAGGCTGGGTAGGGAGTCTTGGGACATCATACTCTAGTGACACTTGGCAGAACAGCTGGTGCTGTAGTAGGAATTGGGAAGGGTTGCACCACATTGGGTCTGCCCTGGTGGGATGGCTGGAGCTGGAAAGGGCATGAGCCAGGGGGTCCCAGGGAATGCCATGTATAGTTTGCCTTGGCAAGATGGCTTGGTCAGGTTCAGGTTCAAAGGATTCTGGAATGCACTGTGCCAGAACCACCTTAGGGGAAAGCTGGGCTATGGGCCTGGGTCCCACCGAGGTGGCCCTAGCAGGCCGGCTAGATGGCCTGGACAGTACTCACACCCACACTATTTAATTGTGCAGGGAACCTCAAAAATTGTGCTCACTAGCATCTCCAATGCCAGAGAGAGTGCCAGCAGTTTCTCTCCTGTTTGACAGATACTCTAAGGTAAGCAAATGGTTTCCCTTCACTTATAGACTAGTTTCCCTTTAAACTCCTGGTTTTTTTTCGAAAGAAAGTTGGGCAAGTTTGTGTTTGGGCCTCTCAGTTTTAACCCTCAGTTTTGTGGGCAGTGTTCCTATTACAGAATCTATATTCCCTAACCTTTTCTACATGCTCCCTCTATCATTTATTATGCAGAAGCTGTTCAATTAGCACCAAGTTCTTTTTCAGAGGATATTGTTATTACATTTGTTTGTGTCTGAGGAAGGAGGTAAATTTAAGGTCACCCATATTGCACTGCTCTCCTCACTGTAGGTTGTCTTGAATTTAGCAGGAACACCTAGAAAAAGAAACAGGAACATTCATCTATTCCAAATAACAACAATAAATTCAACAAAAAAGTCAAAAGGGGCACCTGGGGGGCTCAGTCGGTTGAGCATCTGATTTCTGATTCTGATCTCCCAGTTGGTGACATTGAGCTCCACATTGGGCTCTGAACTGAAAGCATGGAGTCTGCTTGGGATTCTCTTTCTACTCTCCTCACCGCCCCTCCCCAGTTCACACACACATACTCTCTCTCTCCCTCCCTCTCTCAAAATAAATAAATAAACATTAAATTTTTTTTTAAATCAAGACACTTTATGAAATACTTAATCATAAATTTAACAAGAAAGACAGAAAACATATATGAAAAAAAGTGAGAGCACATTATTGAGACAAAACAACATTACTGAGATAAAGAAATGCCATTTCACTTTCTTAGGAAGGAATAATGTCATAAAATATAAAATATCTTCAAATAAATATATGCATTTAGTATAATTAATCTAATCTCTAATGTTTTCTAAACCTACTTATTGACAACTTCTTCAGATGTTCTTCATTAGAAGGTAAACTAGAAAGTGTCAAGACTGTAACCTAAAATAGAAAATTCTATTTATTTTCTATTGAGTTATCCACAAAGTCACGCAAACATTCACATTTCTTGAACTTCTGCTGAGTCCTTGAACTTTAGGGTGATTTTGTGAAGAGTATTCATACAGTACATCATAAATTATTTGCTTGAGCATATTTTATTTTGTATTCTTTTTGGAAAAAAATAGTAAAATAAGGGACGAAACATGATGGGTTTTCACATTACTGAAAACATCGTTACTTGCCATGTAGTCTCTTATAAACTGATCAAACATAGATTTCATTTTCTAAGCTATTTTTTCAAAGAGATATATGAAGTTTTAATCTAATATTTAACTTTAATATTCAGAGCAATGGTTTAAATGAGGAAGCCAAAGCAATAGTATATGGCAAAAGAATCTGCAGATTTCTATGAGCCACGTTTCTTTCTTTCTTTTTTTTTTCTTAATGTTTATGTATTTATTTTGAGAGAGACAGAGAGTGTGAGCAGGGGAGGGACAGAGAGAGAGGTAGGAAGAGAAACCCAAGCAGGCTCTGCACTGTCACCGACTGGGGGCTCAATCTCACAAACGGTGAGAACATGACCTGGCCAAATCAAGAGTCAGATGCTTAACTGACTGAGCCACCCAGGCGCCCCAAGCCTGTTTGTATTTAGAAAAGTATAATTCCTAAATCTCGCATATGGTTCATTTAATGCTTTAGTGATTTTTGGCAGAAATACAGATAGCTTATTTAATAAGAGGCAATATTTTGCCCCCAAAATGCCTCAAATGACAATGACAATGTAATTTGCATATAAAATGCTTAATGACTAGAATTAGAACTAAATTCGAATTACACAATTTACAATTAAAATTTACAATTAAATTATACATTTCACAATTAGAATTAAAACTCCCTGAGGCAGGTAGCACAACCGTACACATTTCAGTATATGCTGAATTTGCTATATGCTAAAATAGTATATGCTAAATTAGTATATGCTAAATATGCTATATTTCTAATCATACGACACAAATTTTGTCAGGATATATTTGTCGATTGTTACACATATACTTTACATACACACACTTCCAACAAAAGTCTTTTCATTGAGTTTCATACTTCCTTCCTGAAAGAAAAAATAATTGCTGATATCTGGATAGCTATATATTCCTCCCCTATTTTCTAGCCCCTGTGCTAGTGATATGGTGATATGGGTTCTTTTGGTCCATGGGTTCTCAGTAGAAGGTATTCATCGCTAAAGTATAGGATATCAAGTGCATTGTGCCATTTTTTCACTGATTGTAATGCAAAAGGAGGCTCATATAAAATTATCAGATAGTAGAGGCTCTATCAGCCCGTGTCTGTAAATGGCAATGTGCACAGAGGGATTTCCTTTTAATTTGATCAGTATTAGCTATATGCCATGAGCTACAAATTTTTTTTTATGTTAAATGACTAACATTCTGTGGTTGTTTTCTAACTGCGGTTTAACATACGTTTCTTAACTAATATTCCTCAAGTCTTTGTGTCAGACAAAACAGAATGAATGATCTTGCCATTAAAATAATGTTGATATATATGGGGCGCCTGGGTGGCGCAGTCGGTTAAGCGTCCGACTTCGGCCAGGTCACGATCTCGCGGTCTGTGAGTTCGAGCCCCGCGTCGGGCTCTGGGCTGATGGCTCGGAGCCTGGAGCCTGTTTCCGATTCTGTGTCTCCCTCTCTCTCTGCCCCTCCCCCGTTCATGCTCGGTCTCTCTCTGTCCCAAAAATAAATAAAAATGTTGAAAAAAAAATTAAAAAAAAAATAATGTTGATATAAACACATTTGTTCCTCTTGCTCCACTGACATTTTGTGATACATTCTTTTATTCTTGTCCTCAAATAATTACAACTTGATTTATAGTTTTCTTTTGTTAGGAAAATGTTATCTTTTTTTAAAAGAATTTCTTTTATTCATCAAATATTTATTGAGTAAATATTTTGATGAAATATTTATGGGAATGACACGAGCTGAATTAAAAATAAACATTTGCCCTTAAGGAGATGACTGTATAGCAGCACACACACACACACACACACACACACACACACACAAATGCACACAAATGCTATGACCCAAGTTTGAATTTGATTAATACCATAACAGATTCTCAAAGTAAAGAGTTCCATCACTGGGGACATTTTAAAAGTGGCATATAGTTACGAAGTTAATATACATACCCATCATATATAAATTTCAAGCAATTTTTGGTCTCAGGTCATGATCTCATGGTTCATGAGTTCGAGCCCCGCATCGTCTCTGTGCTGACAGCTCAGAGCCTGGAGCCTGCTTCGGATTCTGTGTCTCCTTTTCTCTGTACCTTCCCCGCTTATGCTCTCTCTCTTTCTCAAAGAATAAATAAACAGAAAAGAGAAAGAAAGAAAGAAAGAAAGAAAGAAAGAAAGAAAGAAAGAAAGAAAGAAAAATTTCAAGCAATTTTTTACTATAGTTCCCAATAATGTCCATATATTATCTTTTCTTCTTTTCCAGACAATTCCATTTAAGTAGTCACCTGTCCAAAAGGCTGTGAGTACCAGAGATCAAATGATGGAGGAGGATGGCAGAGCTATTTCTTATGACAGAGCCTGTCCTCAGCAAGTGTGTCCAGAAGAACATGCACATAGAATTGATTCTTTTTATTTGAATGACATTCCTTGGGACACAAACTATGGACTCCTTGTAATGTTCAACCGTAAGTGCTTTAGCTCACTGGACACAATGAGAGGTTGCTTTTCTCCCCAAACTTTTAACAAATTTTAATAGAATGATCAGAAGTTAAAAAGACTCTAAACAAAGACTTTCAATAGGAGATTTATAGACTTGCATGACAACTCTCTCTCTCTCTGTAGATAATGGAAAAAAATATCTGTAGATATTCAGCATATATTTCACAGAATAGACACTCATGTTTTGCTTAAACATTGTAGAAAATTTCCATGATTTTATTTACATTGTGAAGTTAAGTGTTACCCCAAATTTAATGCCATTATTTCTGGGAGTCTCCTATAGATTAATATTTTTCTTTTTTTTTTTCAACGTTTATTTATTTTTTTGGGACAGAGAGAGACAGAGCATGAACGGGGGAGGGGCAGAGAGAGAGGGAGACACAGAATCGGAAACAGGCTCCAGGCTCCGAGCCGTCAGCCCAGAGCCTGACGCGGGGCTCGAACTCACGGACCGCGAGATCGTGACCTGGCTGAAGTCGGACGCTTAACCGACTGCGCCACCCAGGCGCCCCATAGATTAATATTTTTCAAAACCTCTCAACAATTAATTTTCCTCCAAAACTAAATACCATAGTTCTGAAAGGGTTATGCAATTGACCAGTGGTAAGAGTGATAAAATTTAGGAACACATTCTTGGAATGACCCAATTTGGTTCTGTAGAATGGCCTAGAAGGTGGAGTGAAATGAAAATCTATATTGAAACATTACAGTCTAGCCTCAACTAAGGAAGATGACCAGATGTAAGGCAGGAAGATGGAAGAAAAGAGCTGAGAAAACCAAATATTAATACCAACTGCCTTAGATGCTGCATTTCACAGGTTTTAAACAAGAAAAATTCTGAAATAATTCTCACTGAACAAAATAAATATGCTTCCAAAGGGTGTTTAATATGATATGGGATAATAAAGTTGAGAGCTTCCCCATCTCACTCTACTCTTTAATTCCCATACTCTTGTTAACAAATAGTTGACTCCATTAAAAGCTGTGTAATAGAGAAGACACAAGACATGACCGTTCCGCTGGCAAAGGGGAAGCGCACAGGCATAAGCAAGTGAAGGTACATCCTAAGTGCACTTATCTAAGAAAAATGATTAAGATTTGCAGTGAGCATAACTTTAAATGATCTAAATGTCAATAGGAGCCCAAAGATTAGGTAGAGATGGAAAGAGATTGGAGATGGAAAGAGATGGAAGCAGAGATTATAGAAATTTGAAAAAGATGAAAGGGAGCTGGCAGAAAAAAAAAAAAAATATATATATATATATGACAAAGGTGGGGACGAAGATGGTGGGGTAGAAAGATTCTGAACTCACCTTCCAAGGATACACCAAAATCTACAATTGCATATACGACAACTATCTTTGCGAACAAACTGAAGACTAGCAGAACAGGTATTATACAACAAAGGATATAATGAAAAGCGACATCAAGATGGGAGCATACACGTGGTCTAATCTGGATTTATACCTTCGTGGTGGCAAATTCACAAACAGGTGGGGTATCATAACTGAAGAGTCCCTTCCCGAGGAACATGGGGTGTGAGCCCCCTATTGGGCATTCCTATCCTGGGGACCTACACTGGAAAGATGAGCACCCATACCATTTGGATTTCAAACCCGGTGAAACTTATGCCAGGAGAGCCATAAGGCAAGAGGCACTGAGTCTCTGTTCTTAAGGGGCACGTGCACAAACGCGCTCCATGTCTCAGCATAAAGGCAGCCATTTGCAAAGCACCTGGGTTACACATGGAAGAGATCTGTTGACCAATTCTAGGGTATGTCAAGGGTAGGATTCCGTTGCAACGTTCTCTAGGGATGCAAGTGCTGGCAGGCACCATTTTATGTTCACTTAGTTTCCCCATAGCTGCCCTGGAACTAGCAGATACCGTTGCTGGCCCTCTCCACCTACTGTGGTAGAAACACGTGCCCAGCGCTGGTGTTTCTTTGTGAATTCCACATTACCAACCTACCTGGCCTGACCTAGAACTTCTTCTAAGTACCCATATGCTCCCCCATGTTCAGTGGCAGTCCTTGGCCAACCCCAGTGCCCCCACCAAGGGTTCCCACACTGGATGCCAGCCCCTTATACTGGAGTGCCAGCAACAGTTAACAGCCAGGTCTCAGTCAGCCACGCTAAGGGCAACTCTATATACCAAGCATCCATAGTGGTTGTGGCCTGGCTTTTACATATAACTATCCTTGGGGGCAGCTCCATACCAGTGAGTCTATGCCAGTTGTGATCCAGCCACAACAGGAGGGTATAGGTAGCCTACCCAGGGATACCCCTGGGGAACCTAGGTGATGAGGGGTTACTGGAACCCACAGGACACTTTCTGCTTAAAGCCACTCCTTCAAGAAAGGGAGATGTAACTGACCTATTACATAGCAACAGATAATTAGCAAAATGAAGCGATAAGGGAATATGTTTCAATCAAAAGAACAAGAGAAATTCTCAGAGAAATAACTGAACAAAATGGAGCTAAGCAATCCACCAAATAAAGAGTTCAAAGTAATGGCCATAAAGGTGCTCACAAAACTCAGAAGAACGGAGACGCGCAAGAACTTCAAAGAGATATAAAAGATATATAATTAAAAAAAGAACTACTCAGACCTGAAGAACGCATTAACTAAAGTAAAAATGGGCTAAAAGGAAGCGATAGCAGAGTACACACAGCAGGACAAATCAGTGATCTGGAAGACTGTAGAGAAAGTCACTCGGCCAAAACAGCAAGAAGAAAAAAAAAATAAATTGAGGATCATTTAAGGGACCTCTGAGAAAAGATCAAGCATACTAACATTTGCATTATATGGGTCCCAGAAGGCAAAGACAGACAGAAAGGGATAGAAAATAGCAAAACTTTTCTAACTTGGTGAGGAAAGCAAACAACCAAGTCTAGAGACAGAGAATCTCAAGTAGGGAAAACCTAGAGAGACCCACACAAGGAAACATTATAATCAAAGCGTCAATATTTAAAGATACAGAGTGAATCTTCTTAAAAAATAAATTAAAAAAATTAAAAAACCCTCCAGTATAATTAACATATGGTGTTAAATTAGTTTCAGGTGTCTAATATAGTGACTTGACATTTCTGTATATTACTCAGCACTCAAGTTAAGTGTTCTCTTAATTTCCTTCACTTATTTCACCCATCCCCCCACCAATCTCCCCTCTGGTAGCCATCTGTTTGCTCTTTGTAGATAAGAGTCTATATTTTTGTTTGTCTCCTTTTCCCTTTGTTCACTTGTTTTGTTACTTAAATTCCACACATGAGTGAAGTCAGATGGTATTTGTCTTTCTCTGACTTATTTCACTTAGGATTACATTGTCTAGATCCATCCATGTTGTTGCAAATGACAAGAATTCATTCTTTTTTGTGGTTGAATGCTATTCCCTATATCATATGACATAGTGTATATATATAGTTTCCATAATTTGGCTATTGTTAACAATGTGGGCGAATATATCCTTGCATTAGTGTTTTCCTATTCTTTGGTTAAAGATCAAATAGTGAAATTACAGGATTGTATGGTAGTTCTATTTTTATTTTTTTTGAGGGAGCTTCATACTGTTTTCCAGTGGCTGTACCAGTTTGCATTCCCAACCACAGTACATAAGGTTTTTTTTTTCTCTCTACATCCTCATCAACACTTATTTCTTGTGTTTTTGATTTTAGCCATTCTGACATGTGTGGGATGATACAGCTCATTATGGATTTGATTTGCATTTCCTTGATGATGAATGGTGTTGAGAATCTTTCCACATGTCTCCTGGCAATCTGGATGTCTTCTGTGGAGAAATGTATGTTCATATCTTGTGCCCATCTTAATAGGATTATTTGTTTGGGGGGCATTGAGTTGTAGAAGTTCTCTACGTATTTTGGAAACTAACCCTTTATCAGATATGTCATTTGTAAATATCTTCTCACATTCAGTAGGTTGTCTGTTAGTTTTTTTTTTTTAATTTTTTTTTTCAACGTTTATTTATTTTTGGGACAGAGAGAGACAGAGCATGAATGGGGGAGGGGCAGAGAGAGAGGGAGACACAGAATCGGAAACAGGCTCCAGGCTCTGAGCCATCAGCCCAGAGCCTGACGCGGGGCTCGAACTCACGGACCGCGAGATCGTGACCTGGCTGAAGTCGGATGCTTAACCGACTGCGCCACCCAGGCGCCCCAAGGTTGTCTGTTAGTTTTGTTGATAGTTTCCTTTGCTGTGCAGCAGGTTTGTTTTTTTTTTTTTTTTTTTTATTTTGATGTTGTCCCAATTGTTTTTGCTTTTGCTTCCCTTGCTTCAGGAGACATATCTAGAAAAATGTTATGGCCGATGTCAGAGAAATGTTACTGCCTGTGTTCTTTTCTAGGATTTTTATGGTTTCAGGTATCACATTTAGTTATTTAATCCATTTTGAATTTATTTTTGTGTATGATGTAAGAAAGTGGTCTAGTTTAATTTTTTTGCGTGTAGCTGTCCAGTTTTCCCAACATCATTTGTTGAAGACATTTTTCCCCACTGTATATTCTTGCCTTCTTTGTTGAAGATTAATTGAGCGTATAAGTGTGGGTTTATTTCTGGAATTTCTATTTTGTTCCATTGATCTATGTATCCACTTCTGTGTCAGTACCATACTGTTCTTATTATTGCAGCATTGTATTATAACTTGGACTCTGGAATTGCAATACCTCCAGTTTTCTTTTTCTTCTTCAAGATTTCTTTGTCTATTTGAGGTCTTTTGTGGTTTCATACAAACATTAGGATTGCTTATTCTAGTTCTGTGAAAAATGCTGTTGGTGTTTTGATAGGGATTTCATAAAATGTTTAGGTTGCTTTGGATAAGAGGGATATTTTAACATCATTTGGTCTTTGAACTCATGAGTGTGAAATCTTTCCATTGATATCATCTTCTATTTCTTTCATCAATGTTTTATAGTTTTCAGAGTACAGGTCTTACACCTCTTTGGTTAAATTTATTTTTAGGAAGTTTATTATTTTTGGTACAATTATAAATGGGTTTGCTTTCTTAATTTTTTCTGCTACTTTATTAGTGTACAGAAATACAACAGATTTCTCTATATTGATTTTGTATCCTGTAACATTATTGAGTTCATATAATAGTTCTAAAAGTTTTTTGGTGGAATCTTTGGGGTTTAGTATATATAGTATCATATCATCTTCAAAGAGTGGCAGTTTTAAGTCTTCCTTACCAATTTGGATGCCTTTTGGTTTTGTTGTCTGATTGCTGTGTTTAGAACTTTCAATACTATGTTGAATAAAAGTGGTGAGAGTGAATATCTTTGTCTTCTTCCTGACCTTAGGGAAAAAACTCTCAATTTTTCCCCCATTGAGAACTATGTTATAGCTGTGAGTTTTTCATATGTGGCCTTTATTCTGTTGAGGTATGTTCCCTCTAAACCTGTTTTCTTGTGCGCCTGGGTGGCTCAGTCGGTTGAGCGTCCGACTTTGGCTCAGGTCATGATCTCATCATTGGTGAGTTCAAGCCCCACGTTGGGCTCTGTGCTGACACCTCAGAGCGTGGGGCCGGCTTCAGATTCTCTGTCTCCCTCTCTCTGTCTCTGCTCCTCCCCTGCTCATATTCTGTCTCTCTCTCTCTCTCAAAAAAAAAAAATAAATAAAAATAAACCTACTTTGTTGAGTTTTTTTTTTCTTATTGTGAATGCATATGGTACTTTGTCAAATACTTTTTTCTGACAATATTGAATTGATCACATAGTTTTGCTTCTATATTACATCCAAAAGAGAGGATAAAATTTCAAAAACTCAAAATCTCACAAGAATGTGATTATTCAATAGCTAGTAAAAACTTAACTATAAAAGAGCAATGATAATTAGCTTATTTTTGATAAGATAAGAGATATGGAATATGGTTGATTTTAAAGAGGAACAACATAAACAAATTGTGGTTTCTGAAGAAGATAGGGACTAAAGAGGACATGATGGTTTGGGCATATTGGAATGAAAATGTGTTTCTCAATTAAAAAATTAAATTATAGTTGGTTAATAACTACAGAGTTCTCAAGAGAAAAGCACTCAGGAACTGTATACAAGGCTAAACTTACTTCAGTTTTAAGGCAACAAACAATTCTTAGTTATGCTAGAACTTCAGGAATAGCACATGTTTGAGGTCCTTAGCAAAATACAGCAAATATTCAGTCAAAAAATTACAGAAAGCAGGGATGGAGAAACAAGATGTGGACTTTTGCATCTCTTTTAAAAATCAGCATACTTACTAAACTATTTCAAAATGTTTATAAATTATAAATGCTATAAACCTTATCTTATAAAAATAATTCAATTAAACAATGGGAGATAAGGAATGGGAGTTGTCAGGAACTCTCAACATGGTAGCTTCCTTATGGTTTACAGAGTCGAGTCAATAAAGTGTTAGGAATTTCTTTTTTTTTATTTTTTTAATGTTTTCATTTATTTTTGAGACAGAGAGTGAGCAGGAGAGGGGCAGAGAGAGGGGGACACACGATCTGAAGCAGGCTCCAGGCTCTGAGCTGTCAGCACAGAGCCCAACGCAAGGCTCGAACTCACAGACCGTGAGATCATGACCTGAGCTGAAGTCGGACGCTTAACTGAGCCACGCAGGTACCCCAACTGTTATGAATTATTAAATTATTATAAATTATCAAATTATTAAAATATCTCTACCCTTAAAATTATTCATAACATTTTTTAAGTTCAGTATCATTTTCCAAGCCTATACAATTTATAAAAATATTATCTGAGTTTCAGTAATTTCTTTCATTTGTTTCAAAACTTAAAAGAAATTAAATTTAATACCTAAGAAATTAAAATAGCATTGAAAGATTTTCAATCTATCCATTGAAGTTGGAGCTAAACTATTTTAAAACTAATTTATTTAAATTCAAGCCTGTTAGTTAACATACAGTATAATATTGGGTTTCAGGAGTAGAACATAGTCATTCATCACTTACATATAACACCCAGGGCTCATCCCAAACAATGCCCTCCTTAATGCCCATCACCTTTTTAGCCCATCCCCCCACCTACCTTCCTTCCAGCAATTCTCAGTTTGTCCTCTGTATTTAAGAGTCTCTTATGGTTTGCCTCCCTTAAAACAGTCAAGTAAGATTCCAGCTGAAAATAACAGAAAACCTGACTTCTGATATTATAAATATATGTTTATTTCTCTATCATAATAAAATGTTGGGAGGTAGGAAGCTGATGGACCCATGGCTAAATGATGTCATCGCCAAAGTCTATGCACATATTTTCTCACTATGCTTGTGACAACAGCATGTTTGTGTATACCAAGCAAGGAAGGGGAAAAATGAACAAGGGGGGGTGTCATCAGATGTGTACTTGCATTTCATAGGCCACCCCTGACTCGAGAGTCTGCACAGTGACTCATAGATTTCCCAATTTACAGTAGGTACAAATAAAACATATTGAGTGATTTGAATTATGTTTCTATTATATGTTTCTTTTTCATTGATTCATAGATGAATTTCAGAAGTCAAGTGCAATAGATTTTTACCGTGGATAATATACAGGGGATTTTTTTTATTTTAAAATTTAAAAATGAGAAACAGGTATTACCGAAGGCACATTTCTGTCTACCCATATAGCTAAAATCAATTAAAACATTTATTAAGTACATAACATCATTTTACATAAAGTCACATAGTTTAACACAAGTCATAAGACAAGACATGTGAAATATTAAATGTATAGTGACAAGGACAGATATACCAAACATATTGTCATGTAATAATTTTTAAAAAAAATACTTGAGGGGCGCCTGGGTGGCGCAGTCGGTTAAGCGTCCAACTTCAGCCAGGTCACGATCTCGCGGTCCGTGAGTTCGAGCCCCGCGTCGGGCTCTGGGCTGATGGCTCAGAGCCTGGAGCCTGTTTCCGATTCTGTGTCTCCCTCTCTCTCTGCCCCTCCCCCGTTCATGCTCTGTCTCTCTCTGTCCCAAAAATAAATAAATGTTGAAAAAAAAAATTAAAAAAAAAAAATACTTGAGAAATTGTTTTTTTAAAATTTCAGATACCATGTTCAAAATCATTTCCCCTGAGAATTTGTAAAAATTTCCGTAGCAGCATTCTTAGCCTCTAAGAAGAAATGACACAACATCAGTTTTGAGGCTCCAGCAATATCATCCATTACACTTCCATTTTGCAAACTTTTCTCAGCATGTCCCTCTACAACACCTCTTGCTAGTCATATATTGTCTTGGCTGAGTGGCATTTATAATATTTTCACAACAAGAAATTGTTTTTGATGGTCATTTTTCAATCACGCTCTTACACTCAGTATTGCTGTCCGTGTCGTGTGGCTCAATTACTGACTGACCATTTGCAGGTGGCAGGTCAAACACTGTCACATTCCATAGTATAGCAAATCCTCCTTTAGTTATTATAGCAGCATTGTTTTAGAGAAGAAAAGGCTTTTTCTTTAAAGCATGGCTACTCTTCCTTCCATTTTTGACTTTTGAGTAAATTATGTCTACTATGATTAAATCTGTTGAGAAATTCTATTGGATTTTGCAGCCATATATATATTAAACACATAATGCAAGGGGGTGAAGGAAAGAGAAGACAAAGGAAACAAACCACAGAGTCTCTTAATGATAGAGAACAGAGCTGATGGAGAGAGGTGAAGGGGAGATGGGCATTAAGGAGGGCACTTGTGATGAGCACTAGGTGTTATATTCTCCTGAATATAATTGAATTTTCCTGAAACCAATACTACACTGTGTGTTAACTTCTATTTAAATTTAAAAAAATAACCAAATGAAATTGGCACAATCACAGTTTTTGAATATTAAATAAGTGTATTTGCTTAAATTATTAAAATATAACTTGAATATTTGAGATGATTGGGAACATACAGAGCTGGAGATCAATGAGTGAATAGAATACAGAGACAAGGAACACAGTAAAAATGGGCAAACAATTGAAAATATGAGCAAATTTAAGAAATCCAGATGCTCTAAAATTCTTAATTGAAATAGCAAAAGGAAATGGAAGGGAAAATAAATAATAGAATAAAATTCCTGAAAGTTAAAGACACTATTTCCAGATAGAAATCCCCACCTCCTGGGAGCAGAAGATACATGTAAAAAGATTCACAACTATTATACACACCACACACACACTTTAAAGGAAATATACTCACAGGAAAAGAAAAATTTATTAAAAATTTACAAGTGTCAAGTTACTCCCAGAATGAAGAGTTTTACATAAGAAGTAGACGGTTTTGCTTTTTTTGTTTTTCCTAATCAAAAGACAAGGGTGGTATTTTTAAAGATCAAAGGAAATTATCATGTACCTAGGGTTCCATACCTTGCCATACTACCAAGTAAATAAGAGGATAAAATTAGCCAATAGCGATCGTAAATAAATTTAGAAATGTTATAACCAGTAGGTCAGAACCAGTAATATTACTTAAGGACATGCTTCTGATATTTGAAAGTTCTATTTTCACCCTCCTATGATCCATAACTTTGGTGTCACTTTTTTTCTTGGCATATGTTATAAATCCCATAAAACATTATTTTTGTTGTTTTAAGTGGTCAATGTTCTTTTACATGTATCCATGTATTGTTCTTAGTGCTTTTCATTCTTGCCTGATCATATTTTCTGTGTCTTCACATATCCCATATATCTTAAGATTTCTGTGCAGGTTATTATGAATAAAAAATAAAATAAAATAAGAAACCAGACAATGGTTTCTTTTTACAAGAAAGAGTTCTTCTTTTCTTGTGACAGTCAGATTGTAGGTGTTTGTTAATATCATCAAATTCAATTAAGGGTTGAGCTAGGTTGCCATTTCAGAATAAACCATCTCTTGTTCATCAGTGTGCCAGGAGTGCAGTCTTCTGTGTGTCGAGTGAGAATCAGGTAGCTCTCTCTCTACCGTCTTAGTCCCACAAATCTTTGGGGAAATCAGCTCTCCTCTTGAGATGTCTTTATTAACTTATCGCATTCCATATTTTTCAATAGCTGGCAAATGTTTTGAGGGGAAACTGGCCAAATTTTTGAGACCAGCTCTTACGCTCCATTAGAACTTTGACTCATAGGTATAATGAGTATGTGATTTATTTTAAATTGCTTACAGCAATTAATACTCAAATGCTGCTAGCATTTAACTCAGAGCCCTAGCCTCCAGTGTAGCTCAGAATTCAGAACTCACAATATTCCAATATACCATCACTCATGAACTCAACTTCATTCAACTACCAAAGTCTCTGCTGGTTTCTATTCCGTTATAGAATCTCCCTGGATGGATCCGGCCAAATGCCTAGACTCACTGTAAAATAAGGGTCTGGATCCAAAAAAGAAATGGCTTTTACTCATAATAGAAAAGTTTATTCCTCTTTGGAATTTTAATTTACCATATTCTTCCTATTTCTATAATTATTCTGTGCCTTTTAAAAATAGGATCTTTCGGGGCGCCTGGGTGGCGCAGTCGGTTAAGCGTCCGACTTCAGCCAGGTCACGATCTCGCGGTCCGTGAGTTCGAGCCCCACGTCAGGCTCTGGGCTGATGGCTCGGAGCCTGGAGCCTGTTTCCGATTCTGTGTCTCCCTCTCTCTCTGCCCCTCCCCCGTTCATGCTCTGTCTCTCTCTGTCCCAAAAATAAATAAACGTTGAAAAAAAATAAAAAAATAAAAATAGGATCTTTCTAAATGTTGTAGAAGGAGCATGGATCTACAGTGATCTACTGTCTTACCCAGAAGCAGAAGTCTTCTTTTCAGTATGTGTTAATAATTATACTCCAGTTTATTTTAATGAAAAATATTTTTATTTATTCAGGAGCTTTATTTTTTTAATATAATTTATTGTCAGATTGGCTTACATACAACACCCAGTGCTCATCCCAACAAATGCCCTCCTCAATGCCCATCAATCATTTTCCCTCTCCCCACCCACCCTCCCTTCCCCCCATCTACCCTCAGTTTTTTCTCAGTTCAAGAGCTTTATTTTTTGTAATTCTGTCTTGTCCTTTTGTATTATTATGGTCAAAATAATTACTCTGTAAATGAGATGATGATGATGTTTATCATTTCTTAGTGATAGGTAAAGTTTACTTCCCATATTGACAGTTTGATACTTTAAATGAGCATGCATCATTTCTTTCAAAAACATTTAAATCCAAATATTTTTACTGCCAATGTTAAAAGTCAACAGCACTTGGAGCTTTTATAAAAATTCTTTGAAAATCATAGGACTAATCTAAATACGAACCAAATTCTATGATACTTTGATAAGATATATTAAATTGCCTAATTTTTTAATTTTTAAAAAATACTTATTCTTGACGGGGAGGGTGGTGGGGGACACAGAGAGAGGGAGACACAGAATCTGAAGCAGGCTCCAGGCTCTGAGTTGTCAGCCCAGAGCCCAACGTGGGGCTTGAATTCACAGACTGTGAGATCATGACCAGAGCTGAAGTCAGACACTTAAGTGACTGATACACCCAGTTGCCTCTACCTAAAATTTAATAGTTCATGTAATATAAATATTAAACATGGGATGGCTAATGAGATATAATGACTAGTTAATCTCTTTGTTAAACTGTGTCAACAAGTTCCCATCTTTTAAGATTTCCAATTAAATTCCTGATTCAGGTATCTGTAATTCTAAGACTGCTCAAAAGAATATAGGGATTAACAATTTGTCTTCCACCATATGAAGAGGGTGACCAAACGTTTTAAGTTTTCAGGACTCAGAAGGTTTCTAGGAAGAGGGATTTTCAGTTTTAAAGGCAGGAAAGTCCCTGGCAAAGCAGGATGAGTTTGTTACCTTACCAATGACAAAGCAATGCAGATCTCTAATAATAAGTAATACATAGAAAATATATTTATGATATTTAGGATTTACATAAAATTTATAAAATAATTATGACTTAATAGTATTAATAAACATGAATACAAAACACTCAAGAGAGAAAAGTATACAATTATTACATAATTATAATCACAGGAGTCAGAACTGTATTGTAAGCTCAACGTTGAATTTGAAATCAAAAGATCTGCATTTAATTTCCAATTTTACCACTTACTATTTGAACTCTGACAAACCTACTAATCTCTCTGAACAACACACTAATATTCTGTAAAAAAGGGATAATTGTATTTATCTTTTTTTTTACCTTATTAGATTGTTTTAAAGATCAAGTAATGTAGTGTATGATAGAAAACAAAAAACACTATAGTGCTACACTGATGTTATTTATACACTGATATATTCAAAATTGTAGACAATTCTCCAACATTACTTGGTCACTAATTCATGCCATTATGAAAGCATATCTCTTCTACAGTAGCTGAGTTTAATAAGCTAGCTACATCCCAATTCTTATTTCTTCCACAGTAGCTAAAATTTACTAAGCTCATCAAGCAAAAATTTTCTTTTCATTAAGATTAAACTTCCAGCACAGGATTTTATGTACTTTTTGTGGCCACAAGGGTCCAATGGACAAAGCTTTATTTCAAATATTGAAATAATATGTGACATATATCATTAAACATTTGAAAACAACTTTTGTCAATTCTTTCTTTGTGGCCATAAGTTGAAAGTATTTTAAATTTCCAGATATATCAATGGCTTGCTCATAATAATGTAAGCTCATATGAATTTCACACTATAATGTGACACAGAGGAATAAATTTTATTAGGCATTTAAAAGAGAATATGAGAATTCTTGATAGAGTAGAAGATGCCTGGGTTGATTACCAGATAAAGTGGAAACTCAACAGATACATCAAGACAACAGGGTTTTGCAAGTCAAAATTATAGCAACCACGAAGGCAGGACAGTAGGGAAAGGACATTGAGAATTCAGGGAATTAGATGTTTAATTAAACTAAGTACAAAGTAAATCTAGCGGTAGAGCAGGACGAAAGGTAAGATAATTAAAATAGGCTAGATTATGTAAAATACTCTAAGCTAGAGAAATTGTAATCATTTGTAACCTCAATGGCCAATATATCTATATTTTACTACATATAAGGTAGGTAGTGCTAGATGCCAATCCAAAAGATGTTTTCCTGTTTATCCTTAAACACAGAACATTAATTACTTTTTGATTCCCAAAGCATCTAGCTAAAAGTCTATCTTCAAACTCCTACCTCAAAACTAGAGGTGGTTAATGAAATAACCCTAATTCTGCTGTATAACGTGCCTATAATGATTCCCTACAATCAAAATAGCTTTTTTTCTCCTGTATCTTTCTTTCTTTCTTCTTTTTTTTTTTTTCTGCTTGACTATTATGAAGGCATAACTCTGGAAAATAATGGTCATCTTGTGACCATGAGATGATACACAAGGGTACAGATGTACCCACAAGGGTACAGTATACAAGTGTATATACTGTGAACAGCAGAGCTGAAAGATGAAAAGAACCTGATGTCTGATGATGTCATTGAACCATTGGGCAAGCCCTACAACAGCCTAATTCTGGACTTATTACCTGAAATCAACAGATATTTGCTCCTTAAACTACAATAGTTAACACAATTAAGTACCCATGGATGTAAGTCTTGAAATATATTTTATAATCAATAGAAAGGCACTGAAGTACTTTAAGCTGAGGATTAATATAATCCATTTATGTCTTAGAAAGGTCACTCCTGCTACGCCAAATGCCCATAGTAACTATTTACACTGTAGAAATCGCAGACATGATACATCATCCTATGTTTAAGAAAACACACAGTTTTTAAAATAAATGTAAGCAAGATAAGAATAATGCCAGATATCCTAGCTATTGACCAAATTCTAAGAATTACAACAGATTCAATAAATATACACTCAGAACATGTGCATTTAAGATTTGTTACTCCTGAGGAGGTTATGCTTGACTGGAATAATTCTATCTGCCATTTCAAATCCATGACAACGTGTTCACGTTTCATCTTCTCCCCTCATAAGTAAATATGAAGAGAATGTGTTAAATATGGATACAGACATAAAATATCTTTTGATTGGTGTCTTCTTGAGAGGCTAAAATGAAATGATATGAAATCTTTTATAAATGTTATCTCATTGACGTAGTTGGAAAAATACTTTAAAATATTAGTTCTTACTGGGTCGCCTGTGTAGCTCAGTGGGTTAAGTGTCCGACTCTTGGTTTTGGCTCACGTCATGACCTCATGGTTCATGAGTTCTAGCCCAGCGTCATGTTCTGCACTGGCAGAGCGGAGCCTGCTTGGGCTTCTTTCTCTCCCTCTCTCTCTGCCCCTCCTCTGCTCCTGCTCTGTCTCTGTCAAAATAAATAAATTTTAGGGGCGCCTGGGTGGCTCAGTCAGTTAAGCATCCGACTTCGGCTCAAGTCATGATCTCGCGGTCTGTGAGTTCGAGCCCCACGTCAGGCTCTGTGCTGACAGCTCAGAGCCTGGAGCCTGTTTCAGATTCTGTGTCTCCCTCTTTCTCTGGCCCTCCCCGGTTCATGCTGTCTCTCCCTGTCTCAAAAATAAATAAATGTTAAAAAAAAATATAAAAAAAATAAATACAAATAAAATAAATAAACTTTAAGAAAAATTAAAAAAAAAATAGTTCTTACTTCCTAGAGTTATACCAGTACAACCTTTGTGTTATACACATAAAAGCAAGCAAACAGTAAAAAAAAAAAAAAAAAAAAAAGTCATTAAGCAAGCTATTGAACAAACCTGGATTTCAGCACCGCTCATCACTGTATGGTCAGTAACAGTATCGGCTCTGGACCCACAGAGCTGCACATGGGACTCGTATTCTACCATCCACTAGATAGATAATGTAGAAAAAGTCTCCTTATTATACCTAAGAATGGATTTCTCTCATCTTAAGTGGGGATTATAATACATACTTATGGGAGTATTTTGAGAATTCAGTGAGATAATATTTGTAGTGTGTAGCTCAGTTCTTAGCACATAGTAATCCTTCAATGGTTGTTGCCACTAATAGTATGATTATTACCGTTATCATTACATTCCTCATCATTATTATTGCCTTCCATTATGAGCGAAAACAACTAATTTGAATGGAAATGGCTTTTTATATAGATTTTCTTTACAGTGTGCTTTACATCTTGTCCATTCTTAATTGTCCATGAGAGAATTTGGTTATAATGATCTATTTTAGCCTGGTGTTAATTCTGGGACAACTTATTAATATCTGGGCCCTCTGCCTTCTTGCACCACATATTTAGGAAAAACAAAATAATTTTAATAGTAAACTGTGGCTAAAGAATGGAGGTAATACAATGCAGAAACGTAAGGTACTTTAAAGTCATCATCACTTGCATTTTGAGTGACTCTAATTTTTTTCCCAGTATTTATAATCAAGATAACGCTATACTGAAAGGATGTATATTTTACAGGTTTCCTTTTAACACTAACAGATTATAAGTGACTTGAAGTTTTACTGTAGGCCATTTAATTCACTAGAATCAATGTTTCCTAAAATGAAGTTTAGACCACTACTTGTAGGCAATACCTAAAATTCATGAAAACGTTGTTATCTCTACAATGTCTATTTTTATTTTAGCATATGACAAATTCAACTTTGAGAAATACATTTGACCCTATGTCGTCAGGGGCCTGAACTGTGCGGGTCCACTGGTAGTCCAGTGTTTTCTCATTTCCTTATGATTTTCTTAATAACGTTCTTTTCTCTACCTTACTTTATTGAAAGAATGCAGTATAATAATACATATTCAAAACATGTGTTAATTAACTGTTTATTCTATTGGTAAGGCTTCCAGTAAACGTATTTCATTTCCTTATGATTTTCCTAATGACGTTCTTTTCTCTAGCCTACTTTATTGAAAGAATGCAGTATAATAATACATATTCAAAATGTGTGTTAGTTAACTGTTTATGTTATTGGTAAGGCTTCCAGTCAATATTAGTCTTTTAGTAGTTAAGTTTTTGGGGGAGTCAAAATTACCTACCCACAGCTTTTCAACTGCGCACGGGAGATGGTGTCCCCAACCCCAGCATTGTTCAAGAGTCAACTGTATGTTCTTCTGAAAATACAAAGTATACCCGCTAATTTCTTTAAATATTTGTTGAGAGTATTTGTAATATTTAACTGAAAATGCTGTTTTTGCAAGAGATTTTTAAGTAAGCTTTTATATGAAATTGAAAAGTCTAACAAAGTATGTGTATTATACAATTGACAGAAGATTGAGAAGGTCTGTTCTAGAAATATGTTTGTACAAATGGGAGCTTTGTGGACAAT
Source organism: Lynx rufus (assembly GCF_022079265.1). NCBI lineage: Eukaryota > Metazoa > Chordata > Mammalia > Carnivora > Felidae > Lynx > Lynx rufus. The sequence goes on along the minus strand of NW_025814845.1, from coordinate 21,748,536 downwards.
GGAGACTACATACATGCTAATAATATTTAAGAAAGTCTCATGGGTACATTTTAAACACTATCAAAATGTACCTTGACAACATATGTTGTTTTTGTTGTTGTTCTGTGTTGTGCAGATTAAAAAAAAAAATTATGTAGAAACGAGAAGTTTCTCCCTTAGAAATAGGACAGTATACTTAGGTGTTTCATGTTGTGACAGAATAAGCTTGTTTATCTCTAATTGTTTTAAAAAGGGACACACACCAACACCAGGAATTCTAAGTTAATAGTGTAGAGTTGAGCAGGAGGGAAGAAAATTAAGATCTTCAAGACAATTCGCAGAAAGCAGCTAGAGATAGAATTTCTGTAGACACAATAATTTTTCAATCCTTTCAGATAACAACTTGCACTGGTTCTAAAATGCTGTATAACTTTCATCTTGTCTGACAACTTAGACTAACAGAGGGCTTCAACAAGAAAGATTGAAGGTTATATTCAGAGAGCATAAGAAAGTGTACCAGGGTCACATAGAGATGGGAATAGAAACTTCATATGGTTGCCATACTGGCCACCCAGTCTTGCAGCCATGCTTCCTGTGGAACAGTTAAGAAGTTAACTTCAGTGATGTAAAGGTAGTCAAGTTGTATCAGTATTTGTAAAGATGATGATAATGACCATACATTGATAGTAATCATGAATTGTGCCCACATTTTAAAATTTAGATAGTTCTAGAAGATGATTGTGTATCTATTGGAAGTAAGAACGTGATGACATGTTCACCCACTGTAGGAGTATTTTCATGTTTTAAGCAACAAGCTTGAAATGAAATGCAAATTATTTCCTTGTTTTATTGCATTTTACAGATATTTTGTTTTGTTTTTTTAAATAACATGAAAGCTACTGGCAACCCTATTTTGAGCATATCTGTCAGGAACATTTTTACAATGGCATTTGCTCACTTCATGTCTCTGTATCACATTTTGGTAATTCTTGCAATATTTTAAACATTTTCATTTTATATTTGTTACTGTAATCTGTGAATATTAATATTTAAAATTGCTATTGTAATTATTATGGGGTTCCACAAACTGTGACCACATAGGGTGGCAAACTTAATTGATAAATGTTACGTGTGTTCTGAGTGCCCCACTGACAAGCCATTCTTCCATCTCTCTCCCTCTCCTTGGGCGTCCCTGTTCTCTGAGACACAACAAGTTTGAAATCAGGTCAGCTAATAACCCCGCAATGGCCTCTAAGTGGTCAAGTGAAAGGAAGGGTCATACATCTCTCACTTTAAATTAAAAGCTAGAAATGATTAAGCTTAGTGAGGAAGGCATGTTGAAAGTCAAAATAGGCTGCAAACTAAGTCTCTTATCCCAAACAGTTCATCCAGTTGTGAATGCAGAGAAAAACTTATTGAGGGAAATTAAAAGTGCTACTCCAGTGAACACACAATTGATAAGAAAGCCAAACAGTTTTATTGCTGATGTGGACAGAGTTTGAGTGGTCTGGATGGACGATTAAACCAGCCACAACGTCTTCTTAAGCCAAAACTCAATCCAGAGCAAGGCCCTAACTCCCTTCCATTCTATGAAAGCTTACTGGTGAGGACGCTGCAGAAAAGTCTAAAGCTAGCAAAGCTTGGTTCATGAGGTTTTTAAAAAAAGCCATCTCTACAACATAAAAGGGCCAGGTAAAGCAGCAAGTTCTGATATGGAAGCTGCAAGTTATCCAGAAGATCTAGCTAAGATAATTCATGAAGACGGCTACACTAAACAACAGGTGTTCAATGCAGACAAACCAGTCTTATATTGGAAGGAAATGGCATTTAGGACTTTCATAGCCAGAGAGGAAAAATCAGTGCTTGACTTCAACAAATGGTAGAATGACCCTTGTTAGGAGCTTGTAATGCAGCTGTTGATTTGAGGTTGAACCCAGTGTTCACTTGCCATTTCTAAAATCCTAGGACCCTTAGGAATTATGCTAAATCTATGTTGCTTGTGCTCTATAAATGGAACTACAACACTGTATGACACATCTATTTATGACATGGTTTACTGAATATTTTAAGGCCACTCTTGAGACCTACAGCCCAGAACAAAAGATTGCTTTCAAACTATGAATGTTTATTGACAATACATCTGGTCACCCAAGCATTGTGATGAAGATGTACATGGGATTAATGTTGTTTTCATGCCTGCTAACACAACATCCATTTTGCCCATGGATCAAGGGGTCATTTCAACTTTCAAGTCTTATTATTTAAGAAATGCCTTTCTTAGAGCCAAAGCTTCCATAAACAGTGAATCCTCTGAAGGATCTGGGCAGAATCAATAGAAAATCTTCTGAAAGGGTTCACCATTCCAGATGCCAGTAAAAACATCCAAGATTTATAGGAAGAGGTCAAAATATCAACATAAAGAGGAGTTGGGAAAAGGTGATTCCAAACCTCACGGATGACTTTGGAGGGGTTCAAGACTCCAGTGGAGGAAGTAACTGCAGGTGTGGTGGAAATAGAAAGAGAACTAGAATTAGAAGTGTAGCCTGAAGATAAGACTGCCTTGCTGCGATTCCATGATAAAACGAACAGATGAGGAGTTGCTTCTTGTGGGTGAGCAAAGAAACAGATTTCCTGAGACGGAATCTATTTCTGGTGAAGCTGCTGTGAAGATTGCTGAAATGACAGCAAAGAACTTATATTACATACATTTAATTGATAAGGCAGTGGCGGAGTTTGAGAGGATTGGCTCCAATTTTGAAATAAGTTCTAGAGTGGGCAAAATGCTACCCAACAGCACCTCATGCTACAGAGATACCGTTTGGGAAAGGAAAAGTCAATTAACGCAGCAAGCCAAAGGGTTGCCTTATTTTCAGAAATCGCCACAGGCACCTAAACCTTCAGGAAACATCACCCTGACCAGTCAGTAGCCATCAACCCTGAGACCAGACCCTGTATCACCAGAAAGGTGATGTGTTGCTGAAAGCCCAGTTGAGGTTTTGGCATTTGTTTAGCAATAAAGTTTTTTTTTTTTTAATTTCAGATACGTACTTTTTTTTTTTAAACATAATGGTATTGGATGCTTAATAGAATGCAGTATAGTGTAAACATAACTTTTATTTGCGCCAGAAAACCAAAACATTTATTTGACTCACTTTATTTTGATGTATTTTTTTATTGCAGTGGTCTAGAACTGAACCCACAATATCTCTAAGGTATGCCTCCGTACAGAGAGATTTTTGTTGTGTTTTAATATGCTTCTGGCCTCACTTTTATTCCTAGAATGTAAATTTCATGATGGCTGAAGATTTTGCTTATCTTCTTACATGGAGACAAACATGCAATAGGACAGTGTCTCACACAGAATAAGTATCTGATAAATATGTACAGCAAAACTAAACATGTTAATGTGTAGCTCTTTGGATAACGGACAGTTCTGCTGACCCAGGAGCCCTGCAAGGAGCCAAGTGGTGGGCTAGGAGTGGATATTCTACTCAATACTAGCAAGTACTGTACATACAAGGGATATGGAGCTCACTCTGTTGCTATGTTTCTGACAGTTTCTCAGACACGTTTTTTGAATCTGCATCTAGCAACGGGAATTTTCATTTTTTAGAAAAATAACAGTATATGCCATAGTTCAAAGCATAGGCATAAAGGTGCTCAACAGCTCGCTCTCTCTCTCTCTCTCTCTACCTCTCTACCCATCTCCTAAGATGCCCAAATATTACTAAAAGTAATGATACAACCAATCCTTGAATTAGGTTCTCAGAAAAACAGAATCTGTGTACTGTGTATATATAGAGAAAGAGATTTGTGATAAGGAGTTGGATTACATAATTGTGAAGGCTGGTAAGTCCCACATATGCAGTGTGGGCTGACAGGCTGGAGAACCAGGAGAGCTAATTGTGCAGATGCAGTCTGAAAGCAGTCTGCTGCAGAATTTTCTTTTGCTCTGGAAGGCAGATATTTTATCTCCACACAGGCCTTCAATTGATTGGATGGAACCTACTCACATGATGGAGGGCAATCTGCTTTACCCCAATTTCACTAAATCTTAATCTCACCCAGAAATACCCTCCCAGTGGACACAAATTCTGATTGTATCGAAATTTAAATTAGAAGAAGCTATTCACAGGAACAGTGATATTTTTGCAGTATATGAAAAATGAAGGACATTGTGAGAAATTTCCTCTGTTAATGGATTCACAGATATTCTGAAGTAAAATTTTGATTTCCTCAAAAGCAGTCATAACAATTTGAGTAACAGGAAATAATTCATGTGTATACACAAGATAAGTATGACCTAAAAATTATATATCTTCCATTCCAAGTGTTAATCTTGAATTATTGTTAAAATACACAAGCCATTCAATCTGATTATATGTCTGGTGTTATATAGATTATAGGAATTCAAATGTAATAATGTATTTACTTATATCACACACACACACACACACACACACACGCAGTTTAAAAGTTGAGTTGCACAGTATCCAGTCCAGCACAGTTAGAACCCCAAGAAAAATAATATTAAGCATGGAAGCTTATAGGAATCTAAGGAAGGTTGCTGTTGATGAAGAACAAAAATCACAGCGTGCACTATAAATTTGGAAGGATAGGTTTCTGAGGAGAGCAACAGATGCTGTTTCTTTCAAATTATTTTAAGACGGGATACACATTTTTTAAAAAAGTGTTAACATTGTAGCACTACTCAAACAAAGAATATTATAAACCTCAAAGGTCTGCTGCTGCTGTCAGTTTATTTCCCAAAGGCACAAAATAGATTTGTTTAATTTTTCCTACAATATTTTCTTGTGATTTGACCAGTCAATTGTTAAGATTCCCTTGAAAATGATACTTTAATACTTCATATGAGAAATTGATAGCTCTTGTCAAATGTCTACTAGAACTTAGGAAAATAATGCCTTCTTGATCTTTTCTCAGATGAGATCAAAGTCCATTAAAGACCTTACAAGATGTGTTCGAGGTAGAGAAAGTCAAGGGCAGAGTATGTCAGCAACAAAAACAGGGAAAAATATGTAGTTTTTCACGACCAGGACCATGTTCTAACACAAGCAAACACAAGCCTACCTCTGATTTCAAATTGAAGTTAGTGCTTTATGGACTCCTCCCTTGATTCCTTCCTTCTTTCTCTTCTCTCATTGTCTCTTTCTCATCACAGCTTCTTGTCAAGTTTCATACTCAAAACCATCGTCAGCTTGCCACCATTATCATGGTAATTTAAAAATGTCTTAGATATCCTCTTTTTAAGCATTATATTCTTTATGAATTAGTAATAATAAAACCTCACAATATAGTTTTATATATACTGTATGGACATAGATTTATAAATCAGGTTATAAATATGATAGTATATTCAGAAAATATTGTACTGTTTTGTCATGTAAAACTAGGAATGTCTTGGGGCATCTGGGTGGCTCAGTTGGTTAAGCATCCAATTTCAGCTCAAGTCATGATCTCATGGTTCATGGGTTCGAGCCCCCGTATCAGGCTCTGTGCTGACAGCTCAGAGCCTGAAGCCACCTTTGGATTCTGTGTCTCCCTCTCTTTCTGCCCCTCCCCTGCTCACAGTCTATCTCCCTCTCTCTCTCTCTCCCTCCCTCTCTCTGTCCCCCTCTCTCTCTCTCTCTCAAAAATAATAAATAAACATTAAAAGTATCTTTAAAGACAAACTAGGAATACCTCATGATAAATAATCCAAATAATAATAATGATAGTTTTAAGTATTTTATTTTGTAGTATAGCAATATAATAAATGTTTTGAATATATATATATATAGTATATATATTATATATATATAATAAATATATATATATATATATTTAATTCCAGTATAGTTAACATACAATGTTATATTGGCTTTAGGTGTACAATATAGTGATTCAATTATTCTGTACATTAATCAGTGCTCATCATGATAAGTGTGTTCCTAATCCCCTTTCACTATTAAACCAATCGCCTCACCCACCTCTCCTCTGTTAACCATAGGTTTGTTCTATACAATTAAGATTCTGTTTTTGGTTTGTGTCTTATTTTTTCACTTTGTTTGTTTCTTAAATTTCATCTATTAGTGAAATCGTATGGTATTTTTTTTCTCTGACGGACTTATTTTGCTTAGCATTATACTCTCTAGATCCATCCATGTTGTTGCAGATGGCAAGATTTCATTTTTTTATGGCTGAGTAATATTCCACGTACATGTATGTATGTGTGTGTGTGTGTGTGTGTGCCTGTGTGTGTGTGTATACACATACATATACATACCACCTCTTTATCCATTCATCTATTGATGGACCCCTTGGCTGCTTCCATGATTTGGTTACTGTAAATAGTACTGAGTACATTTAGGGGTATATATATTTTTTTGAATTAGTGTTTTAATATTCTTTGGGTAAATATCCAGAAGTGGAATTACTGGAGCATATGGTCATTGTACTGTAAATTTTTTGAGGAACCTCCATGCTGTTTTCCACAGTGGCTATACCAGTTTGTCTTCCCACTGACGATGCGAAGAGTCCCTTTTTCTCCACAACCCCACAACCCTGTTGTTGTATTTTTGATTTTGGCCATTCTGACATGTGAGAAGTGGTAGTCCATTGTGGTTTTAATTTGTATTTCCCTGATGAGGAGTGATGTTGAGCAGCTTTTCATGTGTCTGTTGGCCATCTGGATGTCTTCTTTGGAGAAATGTCTTTTCATGTCTTCTCATTTTTAATTAAATTATTTGTCCCTTTTTTTGATGTTGAGTTGCATAAGTTCTATATGTATTTTGTATACAAACCCCTTATCAAAAGTGTCATTTGCAAATTTCACTCACATTCTGTAGGCTTTTAGTTTTGTTGATCACTTTCTTTGCTATGCAGAAGGGTTTTTTTTTTTTTTTGATGTAGACCCAATAGTTTATTTTGCATTTGTTTCCCTTGCCTCAGGAGACATATTTAGAAAATATAATGGCTGATGGCAAATTCCTTCCTGTGCTCTCCTCTAGGATTTTTATGGCTTCAGGTCTCACACTGAGGTTCTTAATCCATTTTGAATTTATTTCTGTGTATGGGATAAGAATGTTGACCTCACAGAATGAATTTGGAAGCTTTTCTTCTATTTTTTTGCGGCGGGGGCGGATAGTTTGAGTAGAAGAAGTATTGAGGCACTCGGGTAACTCAGATGGTTAAACATTTGACTATTGATTTTGGCAGGTCATGATCTCACAGTTTGTAAGTTTGAGCCCAGCATTGGGCTCTGCACTGGCAGGGTGAAATCTGCTTGAGATTCCCTCTCTATCCCGTTCTCTCTCTATACTCCTCCCAGCCTCTTTCTCTTTCTCTCAAAAAAAATATTTTATATACATATAAAAGAATTATATATATATATAATATATTACAAATTTATATATATATACATGTATATATATAATATATTACAAATTTATATATATATATTTATATATATATATAAAAGAAAAAATATTAACTCTTCTTTCAATGTTTGGCAAAATTCACCTATAAAGCTGACTCATCTTGGACTTTTGTTTGTTGAAGTTTTTTAATTACATATTTTAATTTCATTGCTGGTAATTAGTCTGTTCAAATTTTCTATTTTTTTCTGCTTCATTTTTGGGAAATTATAGGCTTCTAGGAATTTATCCATTTCTTCTATATTGTCCAATTGTTGGCATATAATCTCTTATAATATTCTCATAATCATTTGGATTTCTGTGGTGTTGTTTTTTCTCTTCTTTCATTTCTGATTTTATTTGCATCTTTCTCTCTCTTTGCTCGCTCCCTCTCAATGAGTCTAAATAAAGGTTACTTTTTTTTTTAATCTTTTAAAACAAGCTCCTGGTTTTATTAATCTATTCTATTGTTTTGTTGTTGTTGTTGTCATTCTAAGTTTCTATTTTAGGTATTTCTGTTCTAAATTTTATTATTTCCTTCCTTCTGCTGGTTTGGGGTTTCATTTGTTTTTCTTTTTCTAGATCCTTGAGGTTTATGTTTACATTGATTATTCTTGCTTCTTGAGGTAGACCTGAATTGTTATAAACTTCTCTCTTATAAATTTTGCTGCATCCCAAATATTTGGGGCCATTATATTTTTATTTCCATTGGTCTCTGTGTATGTTTTTATTTTGTCTTTGACCTCTTGGTTGGCCCATTCATTGTTTACTACCATGTTGTTTAACATCATGTATTTATGTTCATTACAGATTCTTTTCTTGTGGTTGATTTCCAGTTTCGTGTGTTCTGGTCAGAAAAGATGCCTTCTATGACTTTGGTCATTTTGAATTTGTTGAGACTTGTTAGTGACCTAATATGTGATCTATTCTGGAGAATATTTCATGTATCATTAAAAATAATGTGTATTCTGCTGTTTTAGGATGAAATATCCTAAATATATCTGTTAGATCCATCTGGTCCAAAATGTCATTTAAAGGAACTGTTTCCTTATTGATTTTCTGTTTGGATGATTTATCCATTGATGGGAGTTGGGTGTTAAAGTCCCCTACTATTATTGTAGGACCATCAATTACTTCCTTTATGTTTGTTACTAGCTGCTTTATTTATTTGAGCACTCCTATGTTGAATGCATAAATTGTCATATCTTCTTATAGTGTTTCCTTTATGATTACAGAGCTTCCTTCTGTGTTTATTGTTACAGTCTTTAAGTCTACATTGTCCAATGTAAGTATCACTACTCCCACTTTCTTTTCACCTCCATTTATGTGATAAATTCTTTTTCATCCCTTCACGTCCAATATGCCTGTGTCTTTAGGTCTGAAATGAGTCTCCAATAGTCAACAAGTGGATGCACCTTGCTTTTCCATCCATTCCATCACCCTAAGTCTTTTGATTGGAACATTTAGTCCATTTACATTCAAAGTAATTATTGATAGGTATCAATTATTGCCATTTTGTTACTTGTGTAATGGTTGACTTTGAAGTTCTTTGTTCCTTTTCTCTCTTGCTCTCTTCTCCCATGGTTTGCTGGATTTCTTTGGTGATATATTTGAATTCCCTTTTCTTTAGTTTTTGCATCTGTTACTAGTTTTTGATTTGCAGTTACCATTATGCTTATGTATAACATCTTATGTATATAGTAGGTTCTGTTAAGTGAATATTCACTTAAGGTTGAACCCATTCTTTACTTTTCTCTCCATATTTTAGATATATGGTGTCAAACTTCACATCCTCTTGTGTAAAACTTGACTGATTGTTATAGATATATTTAATTTTATATCTCTTGTCCTTCCTACTCTTATTACTCCTACTTATGGTCTTTTCTTTCCACTCAAAGAGTCCCCTTTAACGTTTCTTGTAGGGCTGGTGTAGTGGTCATGATTTCCTTTAGCTAATGTTTGTCTAGGAAACTCCACATCTCTCCTTCTATTTTGAATAATAGCCTTGGTGGATAGAGTATTCTTAGCTGCAGTTCACTACCCCACCCCAGCATTTTGGATACATCATGCCACTCCCTCCTGGCCTGCAAAGTTTCTGCTGAAACAATCAGCTGATAGCCTTATGGGGATTTCTCTTTTATGTAAATGTTTTTTGATTGCTTCTTTCAAAACTTTCTGCCACAAATTTTTTTTGCCATTTAATTACAATGTGTCTAGGTGTGGACCTCCTTGGGTTGCTTTTGTTGGGGGCTTTCTGCACCTCCTCGGCCTGAATTTTTGTTTCCCTCCCCAGAATTCAGAATTTATCAGCTCCTATTTCTTCAAATAAATTTTCTGTCACTTTTCTCTTTCTTTTCCTTCTGGAATCCCTTTAATGTGAATGTTATTGTGCTTGATAGCGTCACTGAATACCCTAAATCTATTTTCTTTTTCTTTTTTATTATTTTTCTCTCTCCTGTTCAGCTTTCCATTACTCCATCCTCCAGTTTGCTGATCCATTCTTCTTCCTCTGGTCTACTATTTATTCTAACTAGTCTATTTTTCATTTCAGCTATTGTGTTTTTCATCTCTGATTGGCTCTTTTCATGTTTTCTTTCTGGTATGGGTGTCACTGATTTCCTCCACTCTTCTTCAGTCTAGTATCTTTATGACTATTACTTTAAATACTCTATCATGCATATTGCTTTATTTTGTTTAGCTCTCTTGTGATTTTTTCCTCTTCTTTCATTCGGGGAATATTGATCTGTGTCCTCATTTTCTCTAAGTCTCTGTGTCTGTTTCTATGTGTGAGGAAAGTCACCGATACACCCTGCTTTTGATAGTAGTGGCTCTATGCGGAATTGGCCCTCTGGTGCTCTGTGGAAGACTGTCCCCTATTCACCAGAACCTGGTGCTTCAGGGGTGTCTCCAGTGTATGTTACATGAATCCTACGGTAGTGGCTGCGCTGCTTTTGCCTTCAGTCTATTCATTTGCAATGGTTCCTTTTGCCTGCTGTGGGCAGGGTTTGGTTCCTGTGTTGTTAGGGGGCGGTCTGAGGCTGCCATGGGCCTCCACTGAGTCAGATCAAGAGTTTGCCAGAGATGCAGCAGCACCAACCTGCAGGGTGCTTTCCCTGTGGCGTCCCGTGAGAAGCTTCCGGTGGTCGGGGCTGCAGTTGGACTGGTGTGCGTAGATATTTCCCCCTCTTCCTAGGACAGGAGTCACTTTGTAGTGGTGCTGGCCCCTGTTGGGAATGCATGCATACTGCCCGGCTTGTGGCACTATTTTGGATAGGGTACAGCCAAAGGCATACTGGGGGGGGGGGGTCAAGTCTGCAGTAGAGCACTGGGGTGGGGTGAATGGTGTTCACAAGGTTTGCATAGGTCTGCTGTAAGAGGGGACCTGGAGGTCCTTTAGAAAACTGCCACAGGGTTGGAGGGGACAGATCCCAGGAGAATATAGGGGTGGAACCCACATGCCAGCTAGGCCCATTCTGGTCCAGTGGTAGAGGGAACAGACAGCTGCCCCAAACCCCGGCCAAGGCTGGTCGGGTTGGAGGGTGCAGATCCACACATGTATGCCATGGTGGGGGATGCTGTTAGTAGCTAGATGGAGAGTATTGCACTATGCTGGTTCCCACAGGCGTCCCTGAGTCTAGGTGGGGGTGCAGGTGGGGCGGGGGGATTGCTTCTGTCCACAGAAGCAATTGCTTCTCCAGGGGGATTGCTCCTGGAGATGTCTCCAAAGGATTCCTGCCCCTCCAGGACCCACTCTGAGATCAGTGAACAAATCTCCCTCCCGTATACCCCAGGCAGTGTTCAAACTGCTGCCTTTCCAGTGGTATCTACCTGGGGCTGTTTGTTGTGCCGTTTCCTTAAGGGTGGGGACTCTGTTTTCTCTTGTTCTCTTTCATTCCCAGAGCTGAGCCTGCTGATTTTTTAAAGAAGTTCCAGGCATTAAATCCTACTGATTTTATTTTATTTATTTATTTATTTTTTTTTTAAATTTTTTTTTTCAATGTTTATTTATTTTTGGGACAGCGAGAGACAGAGCACGAACGGGGGAGGGGCAGAGAGAGGGAGACATAGAATCGGAAACAGGCTCCAGGCTCTGAGCCATCGGCCCAGAGCCCGACGCGGGGCTCGAACTCACAGATCGCGAGATCGTGACCTGGCTGAAGTCGGACGCTTAACCGACTGCGCCACCCAGGCGCCCCAAATCCTACTGATTTTAAGTACTAACTAAATTTTGGTTCCGTTGGTTTTCAAAGCCAAATGTTACGGGGATCTGTCATCCCCATGTGTGTTCCCTGGGCCTAGGGTGCCTGGTGTGGTGGTCTTGTTTTTTGTTTGTTTCTTTGTTTGTTTTCCCTCTCTGCACCTGCTGTGTCCCTGCCTCCTTGGAATATTCCTGTGCCTTCCTCTCTACATTTCGTTCTGGAGCGTCTGTTCTGCCTGACTTTGGGTCGTTGTGGGGCTCTTTATGCTGATGTAGGTGTTAACTAGCTGTATCTGTGGGATGATATGTACTTAGGATCCTCCTGCTCTGCCGTTCTCCTGTTTGAACTACAGTATCTTGCATGTTACATCTCCTATGATTTTCGTTTTATCGTCACAAAAATTCAGTGTATTAAGTTTTACATGTGACCCTATTTTATATAAGGAAGCTATCAACGTTTACTCATTAAATATGTAATTGGTTGTTTTATTAAGTAAGCTGAGAGACGTTAAGTGCTTAGAACACCTCAGACATATAAAGCTTTCAATATTAGCTATTCTTAAGTGAAAGCTTCATATTTAGAGACACGCAGAGTCATAAAAAGATACGCATATTTTTTTAATGGCTGAAATCAAGTTTTTAGATTCTTGAGTGTCGCCAAAGGACAACTAGTATATAAATAATCTCTGGTAAATATTTTCCAATGACCAATGTTGATTTCTATCGCATTTGAAAGCTCAGATATATAATTACCGTGGCACATAGAATGAATGAAGAAAATACAATCCAGAATTGACATTACCTTCTTAAAATTCTGCTTCTGGGCAAAACTTCAGAAGTTTTAGAGATGATTCTATAGCTCAACTAAACAATTAATACAGAACAGAGATCATTTGTGAAGGACAGTCAATCTATTGTAACTAATCCTGAACTTAGTGGAGAGCAAACCCAGTAAATATTGTGTGTCATGTGACGTAAAAAAAACAATTAGACAAAATTCACATCACACATAGTAGCTATCTTAAAGTTATAATTCAATGATGTTTAATGTATTCACAATGTTGTGTGAACACTAGATCTCTCTAGTTTTAAAACTTTTTAATTACCCCATAAAAAAACCACCCTATATCATTAATTATATTACCCATGATCATTAACTAATTATATTCCCCCATTCCCCACTCCGCCCACCTCTAGTAACCTGTAATCTGCTTTCTGTATATCAATTAGCCTAGTCTGAATATATTATGTAAAAGGAATTATGCATACAAATTGTGACCTTTTATGTTAGGCTTCTTTCCTTAAAATAGTATTTCAAGGCTCACTCAAGTTGTAGCATTTCTCAGTAATTTGTTCTTTTTTATGGCTAAATTAGATCCCATTGTATGTATATTACCATACTTTATGCATTTACCTCATTGACGGATAGTTGGCTTAACTCCATTTTTTGCTTGTATGAATAAAGCTACTACACTCCTTGTAAACAAGTTTCTGTGTAGATATACATTTCTTGTTTCTGTTTTCTTTTTAAGGTTTATACCTAGGAGCATAATTGCTGAACGTTCTGTTTAACTGTTTTCCACAGTGGCTGCACTGTTTTACATTCTCTACCACAATGGATGGGGATTCCTTATTCGTCAAAATCACCGCAATAGTTATTAACTTCCACTTTCTTTTTTTTTTTTTTAAACTTTTTTTTTCAACGTTTATTTATTTTTTGGGGACACAGAGAGACAGAGCATGAACGGGGGAGGGGCAGAGAGAGAGGGAGACACAGAATCGGAAACAGGCTCCAGGCTCTGAGCCATCAGCCCAGAGCCTGACACGGGGCTCGAACTCACGGACCGTGAGATCGTGACCTGGCTGAAGTCGGAAGCCCAACCGACTGCGCCACCCAGGCGCCCCTAACTTCCACTTTCTTAATTAAAGTCATACTAGTTGCATGCAGTGGTACCTCACTGTGGTTTGACCCGCACTTCCTTAATGACTAAGGATTGTGAACATCTTTTTCTTAGCTTTTTTTTTAAATGTTTATTTATTTTTGACAGACAGAGACATGGCACGGGTGGGGGAGGGGCAGAGAGAGAGGGAGACACAGAATCCGAAACAGGCTCCAGGCTCTGAGCTGTCAGCAGAGCCCGACGTGGGGCTCGAACTCACAAGCTGTGAGATCATGACCTGAGCCGAAGTCAGACGCTCAGCAAACTGAGCCACCCAGGTGCCCCTCTGAACATCTTTTTCAATGTGCCTGCTGGCCATTTGTATATCTTCTTTGGTGAAATGTTTGTTTTATTTCTTTGCTCATTTTTTAAATTGTTTGTCCTTTTGTTGAGAAAATGAGAGCTCTTGATAGATTCTGGATATTACACATTTATTTGGATTTTAAACTTTTTATATGATTTGGAAATATTTTCTCCATTTCTGTAGGGTTTCTTTTCACATTCTTAATTGTGTATTTTGATGCATGAAAGGTTTTTGAGTTTTGAAGTACAATGTATCTCTTGCGTCTGTGTTTGTGGGTAGGCTTTTGCTTTTGGTGTTCACTCTCAAAATCTATTGCCAAATCCGAGGTCATGGAGCTTTATCTTTTTCTGATATTTTTATGGTTTAAATTTCTATATTTCGGTTATTGATCCATGTTGAGTTAATTTTTGTATATAAAGTGAAGTAGGTGCCCAAACTCATTCTTTTGCATGTGAAAATGCAGTTGTCAACCATTTGCTGAAGAAACTATTTTTTCTATATGCATGTCTTCAGCTTTCTTGTTGAGAATCAATTGACTAAAGATATTTGGATGGATTTCTGAACTCTCAAACATATTCCGTTGGTCTTGATGACTGTCCATATATCAGTGCCACACTGTTTTGAACACTGCAGCTTTGGAGTAAATTTTGAAAAAAAGAAGTTTGAGTCTTTCTACTTTGTTCCCTTTTTTCAAAAATTTTCTGACTGGAGCCTCCTGTATTTCCATATAAATCTGCTTTCCATTTCTATTTTTAAAAAAATCCATTGGAAGTTTGATAGAGAATACAATGAAGCTGTAGGTGGCTTTGGAAAATACTGACATCTTCATAATATTACATCTGCCAATTTATGAATGTAAAATATCTTTCCATTTATTTATGTCTTTTAAAATTTATTTCAACAACAATTTAGTCTTCAGGATAGCACTCTCTTACTTCCTTGGTTAAATGTTTCCATGGATATTGTATTCTTTTGGATGTTAAACTAAATGGAATTGCTTTCCTAATTTCCCTTTTGGGTTGTTTACTGTTGTATAGAAAAGCCCACTGTTTGTGTGTGTGTGTGATCTGGAACCCTGAAATTTTGCTAAGTTGTCTCTAGTAGATTTGTATGTGTGTGTGTTTGTGTATACATATATACATACATTTGCATTGTGTTACAATTAGAGATAGTTTTCCCTTCATTTCTAACTTACGTGACTTTTATTTATTTTCCTTGTCTCACTGATCTGGTTAGTACTAACATAACAATGTTAAATAGTCAGTAAGGGGTGCCTGGGTGGCTCAGTCGGTTGAGCGTCCGAATTCAGCTCAGGTCATGATCTCACTGTCCGTGAGTTCAAGCCCCACGTGGGGCTCTGTGCTGACAGCTCAGAACCTGGAGCCTGTTTCAGATTCTGTGTCTCCCTCTCTCTTTGCCCCTCCCCCACTCATGCTCTGTCTCTGTCTCTCTGTCAAAAATAAACGTTAAAAAAAATAAATACATAAAATAACAGTCAGTAAAATGAGTATTCTTGTCCTGCTCCTAAACTGAGGGGAAAATATTTCAAATTTTCACCCTTGAGTATGAAAGATTAGACTTCTCATGGGTGCTTTTTATTATAATAAGGATATTCCCATCGGTTCTTAATTTGCTGAATGTTTTATTCGTAAAAAAGGGGTTGAATTTTGTGAACTTCTTTTTATCAATTGATCATGTGTTGTATTCACTTCAGTGATGTATAATATTTTATCACTTTTCTATTTTTAACCACTATTTTATTATTTTGATAAATCTTAGGCCTGTGTAATCCTTTAAACTTGTTGATTCAGTTTGCTGGTACATTTCTTGAGAATATTCTTTAGGGGTATTGATCTGTTATTTTCTTTTTATTGAAATTTTTATATCTGGCTTTGGAGTAATAATTTAGTCTCAAAGAATGTGTTCACTCCTCTTCATTTTTTTATAAAGGTTTAACTGGGATTGGTGTTTATTATATAAATATTTGGGAGAGTCACCACTGAAGCCATTTGGTCCTGGACATTTCTCTGTTGGGTGGTTTCAATTACATAGCCAGCACTTCGTGTAGGTGTGTTGAGCGTTCTGTTTCTTCCTGAATCAGTTTTGGTAACCTGTGTGTTTTTAGGAATGTTTACGTTTCATCTGAATTATCTAAATCCCACAATTGAACACACAATTGTTCACAGTAATGTGTTATAATTCTTTCAGTGTAAGAGAGGACCTAAGCTGGTGGCATCGTAGGAGGACGCTCGGCTTATCTCGTCCTTTGAAAATATCTAAATAACTATCAAATCATTCTAAATACCCCAGAAATCAACAACTGTTGATAGAGCAAACGCTGCAACTGTTATGGAACCAGGCTGGATCTCCGGCAGAGAAACCAAGCGGCACTCAGAGATCTTGGGGGATTGGAGTTTTGTTTCACACTGGCAGGCTCAGAAGACACAATCCCTCCCAAGGTCTGAGCCCCAAGCGCAAGCAGGAGGGGTAATTTATAGTGTTGTCTCTTCCGAATTCATGGCAATTTCGCGCAAGGCAAGCAGAACAGGAAGAACCCAGAAGAGGAGTCTCTAAACTAGGAACCAGAGCTTGTGTTAGTTCCATCGGCCATCTTATGGTGCCTAGCTTTACTTATTTTCCCAACATTCCCCCCTTTGATGCCTTTTTAAAAATCTTTTTTCCTAGGCCATCATCCTCTAGGTCTAGGGATTGGTACCCTCAGAGGGCTAAGATGCGTGTTGCAATTTGGCGAGCAACGGTGTTTTCCATGAAGCATACCAGGGTGTTTAGGATACAGGGGCCGATGGTCACAAGTAAAATTATGGAAAGGAGGGGTCCTGCCAGGTCAGGAAGCCAGGATGTCCAGTTTGTGGGGTCTCATCCTTTCCATTGACTGATAATTTCCCGTTGTCTATGTTGGATTGTTTCCTTTAGGTCCTTAACTTCAGTTGTGACTATTCTGGACTGCTTTACAAAACAGCAACATTCCTCCCCCAGAAAGATACAAATGCCTCCTTTTTCTGAAGTGAGGAAGTCAAGGGTTCGCCTGTTTTGGAGGGACACTGCTGCCAGGGATTTTTTTTGGTTTGGTAAGTTTACTAGAGGTCTGCCACCTGTTGCAATTCCTGTTCCTATCAGGATGGGAAGCAAGACTGCCCATTTAGCCCGAGGCTTGGGGCGAAAGGCTGTTAGGAACTGATCTTCAGTGTATACAGAGATCTTGGGGGTTAGGAAGACTGAGTAGCACATGTGAGTCCAGTTGGCCTCCAAGAATTGGTAGGCCGAATTGGAGCACAGATAGAAAACCCCAGGAAGTGAACATAAGGTTGTATTCTTATTTAAGGTTATATTTTCCCTCATAGGGAGGTGCCGTCTATAACTTCAGGGACTGTGCAAGTTAGATTATCAGCATTCGTGAGACAGACCCCAGTGGCCAAGGGTCCAATTAAGATGGTGACCTTGGCTGTGAGATTTTCAGGAGCTTCCCAGCCCAAAGGGATGGGAGTGGCTAAGTAATCCCTCTGGCAGAGAGGTAAGCACATCCAACAGGTTTGGGTGTGATTATCCATTTCATGGAGGACTGGTAGGGTAGTGTTGGCCCAATGCCAGAGCAGGGAATTGGTAAGCATTTGGTTAAAAGCTGAAAGGTTTAAACCCTGGTAGGGTGCTGAGGTGGTTGCCTTTATGGACTGTATTAGCTTGACCTTGGTTTCCTTTATGACCTTTTGGAGGATGCTATCTTGTACCCCTCCCTCGTCTGACATCCCTAGTTGGGGAAGGTATGTATAGCAGGCTCATTTTCCTTTCTGGAGGCTCTGTTTGTTACATGGGTGCCTGCTAGTTTGGGTTATTTCTACAGCCCAAAACTTATGTGATTGAGCATCTGGCGATTGGCAAAGAGTGGGTGTCTTTCCAACAACCTTTGTGGAGAAGGTGAGGGAGCTGAATGCTCTTGTGTCCCCGTTAACCATGGGATACTGTCCTTACTGTCTGATACAATCCTGGGGGCAAGGTGGGTATATGGCAATTGTGAGAGTGAGAGAGGTTAACATAAAATACAGGCCATACTTAATAGTCCTCCCATCCAGAGGAGGTATGGTGAGACCCAGCATGCATCTTTTGTCCCATATCCAATTTGTTGGGGCAGCCTCTATCAGTCCAACAGTAAGAAGCAGGATCAGAGTTATGACACCGGTAAGGGGCAAGGGTTGGCAGAGTTGCATCCGAGCCCTTGGGCTTGGTCCACACGTTTCATTCCTTAAGCTTCTGCCATGCGCAGGCCAGCCACCTTCCGGGGTGTGGCTAGAGCAGGGCTGAAGATCTCCGGTGCTGGCATCTTTTTGAGGGTCAATTTAAGCGGGTTGACTGGGTCTGAATCACTTTGCCAGGTTGAGGGCTCTTTGAAGTTGGCCTTCTTCACTCTGGAGTGATGGACCCATGGAGTGATTCCTGAAACACTGAGGGCTGTAGGTAGGAGTTGTTAGAATAACGGTATGAGGCCCAGTCCACTTCAGCTTAAGAGGTTCCCTTTTCCAGTCTTTGACCCATATAGAGTCTCCTGGCAAAAAGGGATAGATGGGGGTCCCTATGGAAATTGGGACCCTCTCTATGGTGTATCTTTGCAACTTATTTAGGACTGTCCCGAAGGTTTGAAGCTGTTCTCTTACTTCCTTATCTCCAATCTGGTGCAGGTCTCCTGGGAGTTTTCCTATGTATGGGGGAGGCTGTCCATATTCTAACTCGAGCAGGAAGAATTCCAGTGCCCCAGGCATGCAGCGGGCATGCAAGAGGGCCAATGGCAGTAAACCTTGCCATGAGAGATTAGTTTCCTGGTAGAACTTAGCCAGGGTTTCTTTGAGTGTGCGATTCATCCATTCTACCTTTCCCGAGCTCTGTGGTCAGTGTGCAGTTTCCAGGTAATGTTCAGAGTTTGTATAACGTCCGCCACAAATGCAGGTCCATTGTCACTGTGTATGGTTAAGGGCAGACGAACCGAGGCACGGTTTCCCATAGAAGAGCTTTGGCCACTTCGTGACTCCTTTCCGTCCTGGTCGGGAAGGCTTTGACCCATCCTGAATATGTGCAGATTATTACACGGAGGTGCCTGAATCCTTTGCTTGGTTGTATATCTGTGAAGTCCACCTCCAAGTCTTTGAAAGGGGGGGGCCCCCATCCTTTGCATGCCAGGTGGGGGCCGTGGGGCAGACTGGGCGTTGTTCTTGGTACATGCTACACATTGTTCACTGACTGTCCAGCATAATGCCAGCAGCTGGCTGATATGGTAACTCTTTGAGGAGGGCCTCCAGTGCAGTTTTTCCCAGGTGCATGAGCTGGTGATAGTCTTTGACCAGTTGTTTTCCCATTGATGAGGGGACAAAGATGTGTCCATTTGGTGTGACCCACCATCCTTCTTTGTTTAGAGTGCACCCTTCTGTTGAGGCCCAATGTCTTTCCTCTCTTGTGTAAAGGGGCAGGAAGGGCCTCCCTTGGGGGCACGAGGGTCATGGTGTAGGTGGGAGCCTCTCCTGGGTCATCACAGGCGGCAGCTCTGACTGCTTTGTCAGCCAAGCAATTTCCTCAAGTTATGGGGTCGTTTCCCTTCTGCTGTCCCTTATCGGGCAGGACAGTTACTTTGTCTGGCAGCCATATGGCCTCGAGGAGTTTTAGTATTTCTTGTTTTTGATAGTCTTTCCTGCAGCAGTAAGGGGGCCTCTTTCTTTATAGATGGCCCCATGTACATGCACGGTAGCAAAGGTATACCAAAAGTCAGTATAAATTTGACTCATTTGCCCTTGCTGTGGATGAGGGCTCGGGTTAGGGCATATAGTTCAGCTCGTTGTGCTGACCATCCTTCTGTAATGCCTTGGCTTCTAAAACTTCGGTAGTTGTGGTTACCACGCACCCTGCTTTTCGGCTGCCGTCTTGTAAGTTGCTGCACCGGTCGCTGAACAGGGTGATCTCCGGGTTTTTTATAGCCTGGTCTCGGAGGCCTGGGGGCCTGGCACAGCTTTCATCTGTTACTTCAGAAAAGTCATGGTCACGTTCCCCTTCTTCCGTGGGGAGGAAAGTGGCTGGATTTAGTGTCCTTACTGTTTGGAGAGTAACGCTTGGGTTTTCACAGATGTTGTGTCAGCCGAGAGCTGGTGAGGAAATGATATCCCTGTGTGTTCATGAGGGACATGAACATGTGTGGCACCTTGACATTAAGTTTTTGTCCTAGGGTAAGTTTGTCTGCCTCCTTGATGAGTAGGACTGTGGCCACAAGCGCCCCAAGACACACTGGCCACACTGCAGCCACAGAATCAAGTTTTTTAGACACATAGGCTACTGGCTATTGCCAGGGCTCTATGGTCTGAGTGAGGATTCTGAGGGCTATTTTATCTTTTTTGTGTACAAAGAGGGTGAAGGGTTTTTCTATGTCAGGTAAGCCCAGAGCTGGGCCTCACCCCAGAGCCGACTTTATTTCTGTGAAAGTGGCCCTTGCTTCCTTAGTCCAGGGTGGGGGCTCCCAGTCTGCCTCCCCCACCAAACAGATCATAAAGAGGTCTTGCTATGGCTGAGAATCCAGGAATCCAAATGCAACAGAACCCTGCAGCCCCTCAGAATTTACGAAAACCTCATTTTGTTTGGGGCTGTGGCAGTGTAATAACCTTTTTTCTTTCCGGTCCTAATCTTTTTTTCCTTGTGTGAGGAGGAAGCCCAGATATTGGACCTGCTATTGGCAAATCTGTGCCTTTTTCCAAGAGACTCAATACCCCAAGTCACACAGGAGTTGTAGGAGGGCTTCTGTGCCTCTTGTACAATTCTTGTGGGTGTCGCTGGCATGGGAGAGGTTGTCCACATATTGGAGAAGGATACACCCTGTGTTTTCTCTTGGAAAGTCAGCAAGGTCCTCAGCCTGCACTTCCCCAAAGAGAGAAGGTGAATTCTTGAATCTTTGGGGGAGTCATGTCCAGGTCACCCTAACCCTGGCTCCGTATAATGGGTTCAGTCCATTCAAAAGCAAACAGTGGTTGACTTTGAGGAACTAGGTGGAGGCACAAGAAGGCATCCTTCAGGTCTAGGCATGTGAACCATCTGGCCAACCTTGGAATTTAGGTCAGGATGGTGTACTGGTTTGGAAACACTGGCTGTAGGGTAACAGTTACCTTGTTAATGGCCCTCAAATCCTGAACAGCCGGTGTCCTCCTGCTGGCTTCTTGACTGGCAAGAGTGGGGTATTCCAAGCCGATTGGGATTCAATCAGGACACCTGTTTCTCTGAGGTCAGGTTCTCCTGGATGCCCATTCTAGCCTCGAGTGAAAGGGGATACTGCCTCTGTCTTTGGGGTTGTGCTCCAGGGATCAGATCAACAATGATGGGGCATGATTCTGGGCTAGTCCAGGTGGGTTATCTTCAGGCAATATGGAGGGGAAGGAAAGCCTGAACTCTGATGGATTACAGGGTTGGGTTTGGGCACAGAATAGTCTCCATCCCTTTTCCCTTGGTGTGGTGATTGCCAAGACCAGGGCTTCCCCCTGCCTTGGGTTTAATTGGAGGCTAGCATGTCCAGTGGGTTCAAAAGTTATTTGGGCCCTAAGTTTGGAGAGTAGATCTCAGCCCAGGAGGGGAATTGGACAGTCAGGAAAGTAGAGGAACTTGTGCTGGATTTTGTGACCCCCAAGTTCAAATTGTCAGGCTTGGCAGAAGGTTTGTTGTATCGCCAGTATCCCAGTAGCCCCAAGGATGGTCGCTATCTTTTGGCTGGAAGAGGCTACTGGGGAAGTGACAACCAAATGTTCAGCTCCGGTGTCAACCATAAAAGTCATTGTCTGGCCCCCCACTTTCATTTTGACTGTGGGCTCATGGGGGTCAAGAGAGAAAGAGTCCAGTCCCCTTCAGTCTGATTAGATCTCAGCCAGACCAATAAGGTCCCCTTCCCCAGGTTCCTCCTTATATCGGCTGGGTTTTGGGGGCCCCTTCCAATTTGGGCACTCGTTCTTCCAGTGACCCTTTTCCTTGCAGTAGGCACATTGGTCCTTTGCTAAGGGGGCTCTGGGCCTTCCCCCCTTTGGTGGTTGAAGCTTCCCCATCTCTGCATTGTCCAATTCTTTCAATGTTGCTGTGAAAAGGGTGACCCTCTTCTTTAGTCTTTTTTCAGATTCCCTCTCAACTGTGACTTCCCTGTTCATGAAAACTTTATTGGTGACCTCTATCAACTGCGAGATATTCACCCCAGCAAAGCCCTCTAGTTTCTAGAGTTTTCTCCTGATGTCTAGGACAGCATGGGCCACAAAGGAGGTATTTACCATCTGTTGACTTTCTAGTGCCTCGAGGTCAAATGGAGTGTAGACCCGGTATGCCTCACATAGTCTTTCATAGTAGTCTTTGGGAGACTCCCCAGGTTGCTGAGTGATGATATTTTAGTCCTGTTCATGAGCTTTTTGGCTCCAGCTGAATTCCCTGAAGGAAAGCTTCTTGGTGCCATCAGATGTAAGCCTGTTCTTCTTCTGTGGTGAAGTCCTATGTCGGGCTTTCTTCAGATGCAGCAGCTTGAACCCAGGCAACAGGGTCATTGATCCCTGGCGTCACGTGGTCTTCTGGGTACCGTCCTGCCTCCCTCATTATCTTCCTTTTTTCTGTATTAAACAGGGGCTGGCAATCTTCCCAGGTCAGTCAGTGCATCTTGAAGAGAGACTCTATCAAGTTGGCCATTGCTTGTCACTTTTCAGAGTATGATGGAGTGTTGTGTTTCCAATTAAGGAGGTTTGTTTTAGAGAAGGGCTGATAACACATCATGGAATGGCTGGGATGGACTGTTCCATACTCATTCTGTCTTTCAGGTTCTTTCATTTCCCTTACTGGCATTTGAAGTGCACCAGGTCCAGGTCTGGGGCACCATCTGGCTATTGGTCCTGGTGAGAGAGGATTCTCAGGGTCTGGGGGTGGAGGAGAGAAGGCCAGTGGAAGAGTTTCAGGTCCCTGAGTGGTGGGGGGGGGATGGGCCTCTGTGGGGTCATAAGGTGGAGGAAAGATGGGGTCCTTCTCTGGGTCTTCCGCAAATACAAGGGAAGTAGTAAGCTGCTTCTTCGGTTCTCTGGATGAGGCAGCTAAAATCTTTGTCTGTCTTTGCATGTTATGGATGAATCACACCCAAGGTGGGGAATTTGATACAATTTCAAGCCAGGAATCGATATCTGGAAATTGGTCAGGGTGACCTGGGTTTCCAGTGACTACTGGCCAAACCTGCCAGACCACCTAGATATCTAATGTTCATTCTGAGGGCCATCCTACATTGAACATGGGCCATTCTAGTTCACAAAGGGTCCATAACTTTCCTGGTGTCATTTTCATCCCATAGTCACCAGAGAATCCCTTTTTGAAGTTCTTAAGCATGACCTTGAGTATCGTGGGCTTACTCTGTTTTGACCCCATTACTAATTTTTCCCATGTCCAGTGTCCCAAAGACAAAGGGGAGTATCCCCTCAGATGAGAGGACCAATCAGATGCTTCACTGGTTGCATTCCTGGGGGGGGGGGGGCTTTAGGTGAGGCTTGGCCATAGCAGACTTAGCTTTATGACTTGCAATCGGTGTGTATTCTGACGCTGCCCTGGACTGTATGCCTTTCACCATGACACAGGAGAGCCCACTTACACTATGTAGACTTTTAGGGACCTTAAGGGTGCCCGTCCATGGAGCCACAGATTCGAACTTGACAGGAGAGCCAGGCTAGGCCACACACTCACACACACAAACATGGTGGAGGTTATCACATTCCTCTCACCAAATCCTAACTGTGAGACCTCTGAGCCTCTGGGGAGTGATCAGGTCCCCCTTCTACTCTTGTGGTAGGGCCTGACTAGATTTGGGCCCCAGTCTTACCGCTTCCAATGGTGGGGCTCAGGTCTGCACCTACCATGTCTCTTCAAGTCCTGCAGGAATGACAGAGTGGAGCCAGACTGAGGCAGTCAGGTTTGGAAGCTGCCGAACAACGTGGCAGAGATGCCTCTTCCTCAGCAATTCCTGTTCCCTCTCTGCCCCGCCGTTTTTCCAAACCGGTGGCAACTAGGGGCCAGCGCAGTTGGGTTTCCTGGTCAGGGAGCCAAATATGTTACGGAACCAGGCTAGATTGCTGGTGGAGAAACCAAGTGGAACTCGGAGATCATTGTGAATCAGAGTTTTATTTCACACTGGCGGGTTCAGAGGAGACAATGTCTCCAAAGGTCTGAGTCCTGAGCCCAAGCAGGAGGGGTAATTTATAGTATCTCTTCCACGTTTGTGGCAATTTTGCACATGCAGTCAGCTGAACAGGAAGAACCTGGAAGAGGAGCCTGTAAGTTAGGGACCAGAGCTTTTGGTAATCCTGTTGGCCATCTTATGGTGGATAACTTCACTTTTATTTTCCAACACAAATAAAGGGACAGAAAAAGCCACATTGAAGAAGTTGGGAAGGGCAGAGATGCGGTTTGGGAGAGAAAGACACCATGAGTGCTGCAGAGGAGAAGGAGCCATAGTCACAGAGAAAGACCAGAAAGAGAGAAGCACATAGGGGAATGCACAAGAACACTTCCCCAAAGCCACTGCCTGGGAAAATGAGAGGGGCTCATTTTCATGAGTTCTTGCGACCAATAGGTCTTCAAGAATGGAGTTTTAAAAGTCCGTGGGTGTAGCTGGGATAGAGCCCTGCTCCTGTAGAGAAGGCAGGCAAACAACCTGAGGGCAGACTGCCTGGAAATAGCCAACTGAAAAACTCCTGGTACACACAGTGGGGAGACTGCTTTTCTTGAAGTGCATCCCTGAGAGGCAGCATTCATGGCGACATCTCTCTGGGAACGAAGGAGCCAGCTGGCACCATTTTCCTCCCTCACCCATCAGCATAAATGCAGAGAAACCCTCAGAAAGTAGCTCAGCCCCTACACTGACTGCCAAACACGCTTATGCCAAGTCCCACTACTGCCTTTCTCAGCCAAGTTTGCCTCAGTATCAGCACAGTGGGTCCCTTCTCCAGGAGATCAGCAGAAACCCCTGCCCACACCACGTCTCCCAACCAGAGAGTTCTGCAGGGCTTCGTTCCTAGTGGAAGTATTATCAGGTCTCATTTAATAAGCAGACCAGAGCACACGTACTTAAAACTCACCACGTTCTGGCCAAGGACCAGAAACTGCCCACTGGAGGCAAGGTGAGCCTCTGCAGACAACCAACCTGAAGAATAGAGCAGCCAAAGCACAGCAGCAGACTATATGCAGAACACACGACAGACACTCCCTAAAGCACTAGGCCCTGGACATTCTATGACCTCTTCTTCATAAAGCCATTACTCTCAGAAGCCGGAAACAATGGACTTTTCTAACACAGGGAAGAAGATACTTAGACAGAACGCTAAGAGAGCAGTGTTCATCCCAAATGAAATGACAAGATAAGGTCAACTCCAGAGATCTACATGGCACAGATATAAATA
Organism: Lynx rufus; assembly: GCF_022079265.1. NCBI lineage: Eukaryota > Metazoa > Chordata > Mammalia > Carnivora > Felidae > Lynx > Lynx rufus. Next base: position 21,723,262 of record NW_025814845.1, on the reverse strand, counting down.
ACATGTCTGATGGAGAATTAAAGCAACAATAATAAGGATATTCACTGGGCTTGAGAAAAAAAGGAAGACTTCAGAGAGGCTCTTACTGCAGAGTTAAGAGAGTTAAAAAATATAAGTCAGAAATGAAAAATGCAATAACTGAGATTTGAAATAGACTTGATGTAATGAACACAAAATGGGAAGAAGCAGAGGAGTGAATAAGTGATATTGAAGATAAAATAATGGAAAATAATGAAGCTGTACAAAAGGAAAGAATTATGGAACATGAGAACAGACCTTGGGAACTCTGTGACTCTATCAAACATAATATTCATATTATAGGAGTCCCAGAAGGAGAGAGAAAAAGGGACAGAACATTTATTTGAGGGAATAATAGCTGAAAACTTCCATAATCTGAGGAAGGAAACAGACGTCAAGATCCAAGAGGCACAGAAAACTCCCATCAAAATCAATAAAAGCTGGCCAACACCAAGACATACCATAATTAAATTTGCAAATTATAGTGATAAAGAAAAAAAAAACTCTTAGCAGCAAGACAGAACATATTTCTAACTTACAAGGGAAGACCCATAAGGCTAGCTACAGATCTCTCAACAGAAACTTGGCAAGCAAGAAGGGAGTGAAATGATATATTCAAAGTGCAGAATGGTAAAAATCTGCAGCCAAGAATACTCTATCCAGCAAGGCTATCATTCAGAATAGAAGGAGACATAGAGTTTGCCAGACAAAGAAAAACTAATGGAGTTTGTGACCACTAAACCATCCTTGCAAGAAATATTAAAGAGTTTGCCTCGGGTGGAAAGGAAAGACCAAAAGTGAAAAACAAAAGAGAGAGAAAGAGAAAAATCACCAGAAACAATGACAAAACAAGTGATAAAATGGCACTAAATACACATCTATCAATAATTACTCTGAATGTAAATGGACTAAATGCTCCTATCAGAAAAAATAAGGTGTAAAAACTGATAAAAACAAATAGATCCATTTCTATGCTGCCTATGAGAGACTCATTTTAGATCTAAAGACACCTGCAGATGGAAAGAAAGGGGGTGGAGAGACATATATCATGCAAATGGACATCAAAAGAAAGTTGGAGTAGATATTCTTGTGTTGGAAAAAATAGATTTAAACAAATACTGTAGGAAAAGACAAAGAAGGACACTATATCATAATAAAGGGGACTATCCAACAAGAAAATTTAACAATTTTAAATATTTATACCTCCAACATGAGAGCATCCAAATATATAAAACTATTAATAACAAGCATAAAGGAATTCATTGATGATAATATAAAAATAGTGGAGGACTTTAACACCCCCCTTATAACAAAGGACAGATGGTCTAAGCAGAAAATCAACAAGGAATCAAGCTTTGAATGACACCTAAAGCAAATGGACTTAACAGATATATTCAGAATGTTCCATCCTAAAGCATCAGAATACACATTCTTTTCAAATGCACGTGGGAAATTACCCAGAATAGATCACATGCTAGGTCACAAATCAGCCCTCAACAAATACAAAACAATTGAGACTATGATGCATATTTTCCAACCAAACCCTGTAAAATGTGTAGTCAACAACAAGAAAAAATTGGAAAGACCACAAATACATGGAGACTAAACAACATGTTCATAAACAATGAATGAGTCAAACAGGAAATCAAAGAAGAAATTAAAAAAAAAATACGTGAAACAAACTGGAAACACAATGGTCCAAAATGGGATGAGAAAAGGTGATTTTAAAAGGGAAATATACAGCAATAGAGGCCTGCCACAAGAAGAAAGAAAAATATCAAACAACCAATCCTTACACCTAAAGGAGCTAGAAAAAAAATGAAGCCTAAATGCAGAATATGGGAAATAATAAATATTAGAGCAGGAAAAAAAATGATATAAAACTAAACAACAACAACAATACAATATATCAGTGAAATCAGGAGCTCTTTGAAAAAGTTAATAACATTGATAAACTCCTAGCCAGATTTATCAAAAAAAACCAGAAAGGACTCAAATAAATAAAGAGAGAGAAGAAATGAGAGAGGAGAAAGAACAACCAATACCATAAAAATACAATTATAAGAGAATGTTATAAAAAACTAATTGCTAACAACTTGGACAATCTGGAAGAAATGGATAAATTTCTAGAAACATAAACTATCAGAAATGAAATAGGAAGAAACAGAAAACTTCAACAGAAGAAGGAAAGAAATTGAAACAATAGTAAAAAATCTCTGAACAAACAAAAGTCCAGAGCTGGATGGCTTTCCAAAGAAATTCTACCAAAATTTTGTAATGTTTATTTATTTTTGAGAGAGAGCCAGTGAGTGAGCAGCGAGGGGCAGAGAGAGAGAGAGAGGGAGAGAGAGAATCCCAAGCAGGCTCTGCATTAACAGTGCAGAGCCTGATGCAGGGCTTGATCTCACGAACAGTGAGATCATGACCTGAGCCAAAATCAAGAGTCTGATGCTTAACAGATTGAGCATGCAGGTGCCCCTCTACCAAACATTTAAAGAATGAATAATGCTTATTCTTCTCACACTATTCTAAATAATAGAAATTGAAGGAAAACTTTCAAACTCATCTTATGAGGCTAGCACTGCCCTGATTCCAAAAACAGACTCCACTGAAAAAGAGAGCTACAGACCAGTAACCATGATGAACATGGATGCAAATATTCTCAACAAAATACTAGCCAATTGAGTCCAACAGTACATGAAAAGAATTGTTCACCACAGTCAAGTGGGATTTATACCTGGGCTATAAGTCTGATTCAATATTTACAAATCAACAACGTGATATACCAATTAATAAAATAAAGGATAAGAACTAGATGATACTCTCAATAGGTGCAGAAAAAGCATTTGAGAGGATACAACATCAATTCTTGATAAAAATCCTCAACAAAGTAGAGATAAATGGAACACACCTCAGTGTCATTAAGACCATGTATGAAAGACCCACAGCTAATATGACCCTCAATGTGGAAAAACTGAGAACTTTTCCTCAATGGTAAGGAACAAAACAGGAATGTCCACTCCCACTACTGTTATTTAACATAATACTGAAAGTCTTAGCCTCAGCAATAAGACAACAAAAAGGAATAAGAGGCATCCAAATCAGCAAGGAAGAAGTCAGACATTCACTATTTGCAGATAACGTGATACTATATACAGCAAACCCAAAGACTCTACCAAAAGTTCAAGTTCTAGTTCTAGTTTTGCTAGAACTAAAACAGAAATTCAGTAAAGTTGCAGGATACAAAATCAATGTACAGAAATCTGATGCATTTCTATACACCAATAATGAAAAAGCAGAAAGAGAAAATAAGGAATCAATCCCTTTTACAATTGCACCAAAAATAATAAGATACCTAGAAATAAGCCAAACCAAAGAGCGAAAAGATTTTTACTCCAAAGAGTATAAAACACTGATGAAGGAAATTGAAGATGACCCAAAGAAATGGAAAAGCATTCCATGCTCCATTCCATGGATTGGAAGAATGTTATTTAACAATAACAAATATTGTTAAAATGTCTTTATTACCCAAAGCAATCCACAGATTTAATACAATCCTTATTAAAACAGGATCAGCATTTTTCACAGAGCTAGAACAAACCATCCTAAAATTTGTATGGAACCACAAAAGTCCCCAAATAGTCAAAGCAATCTTGAAAAAGAGAACCAAATCTGAAGGCATTACAATTCTGTACTTCCAAGTATATTACAAAGCTGTAGTGATAAAGACAGTAATGTCACAAACATGGACGTATAGATTAATACAACAGAATAGAAAACTCAGAAACATATGGTCCACAACCATAAGGTCAATTAATCTTAGACAAGGCAGGAAAGACTATCCAATGGACGAAAGTCTCTTCAACAAATGGTTCTGGGAAAACTGGCCAACGACATGCAGAAGAATGAAACTGGACCACTTTCTTATACCATACAAGAAAGAAATTCAAAATGGATAAATATGTAAATGCAAAACTTAAAACCATCAAAATCCTAGAGGAGAACACATGCAGTAACCTCTTTAATACTGGCCATAGCAACTATTTTCTAGATATGTCCCCTGAGGCAAGGGGGACATAAAGTTAAAAATAAAGTTAAAAATAGAATGACCCTACAATCCAGAAATTGCACTACTATGTATTTACCTAAAGAATACAGAAATACTAATTTGAAGGGATGCATGCACCCCGATGTTTATAGCAGCATTATGAATAGTGAAATTATGAAAAGAGCTCAAATATCCATCGACGAATGAATGAATGAAGAAGTGGGTGTTTGTGGGGGTGTGGGGGTGTGTATGACTTCTTTCCATAGCTTTGTGTTGCAAGACTCAAATATCAGCACTTTAACTATATTATTACATTGTCTTCTGTCCTCCATATTTTGTAAGAAAATAGCTGCTAATCTCATTGTGTATTTCTTTTATATAATGAGTTGCTTCTTGCTGCTTTCAAGATTCTCTGATTTTTGACAGTTTGTTTATAATGTGTCTTGGTGTGCTATCTCTTTGAGTTATTCTGTTTAGGAATTATTTGAGCTAACTGGACGTGCAGATTCATATATTTCATATTTATGGAGTTCTCATTCATTATTTCTTCAGATATTCTCTCCGGCCCTTTCCCTCTTTTTCTTCTTTTTGGGATTCCCATAATGCCCACAGTGATACACTTAACGGTATCCCATAAGTTCCTTAAACTTTATGCATTATTCTTTATTCTTTGTGCACCTCAATCTGTTAATCTCAGTTGTCCTACATTTAAGTTCTCTTCTGTCTGTTCAAGTATATTTTTAACCCCTTAAGTAACATTTTTATTTAAGATATTGTAGTTTTTACATACATAATTTTATTTGGTGTCTTTTTATATTATAGATTTATTTACTGACATTCCATAGCAATCCATTTATTGTTTTCCTGATTTCCTTTACTTCTTTATGATTTTCTCCAGATTGTTGAGCACATTTAAATTGTTAAAGTCTTAGTGTAGTAAGTTCAATGTCTAGGCTTCTTCACGGGTGGTTCCTATCAAGTTCTTTTTATCAGTGACTGAGCCATAATTTCAGGTGTGTGTGTGTGTTTTTGATATGTTTTGTAATTATTTGTTGAGAACTGGATATTTCAAATATTGTATTAATCATATCTCTCCATCCAGCATTGCTGTTATTTCTGCTGTTAAGACTGCAGTCATCTACTTATTCAGTGATCTTTCCCAAACAATTTTTGCAAAGATTATCTTCCCTCTTGTGTGTGATCACTGCAGTCTCTGTTCCATTATCTCTTCAGTCCGCATTTTAATCCCCTTAGATGCCTGTATCCAATTTATAATATATACATATGTATATATATATATATATATATGTGTGTGTGTGTGTGTGTGTGTGTGTATGAAGAACTTTAAAAGTGTATCTCTTTAAGCTCCCTTGCATCAATGAGCCCTTCAGCCCATGTGGGTTAAACCAATGGCCTCTGTATAGCTCTTCAATGGCAGCAGTTAAGAATGTGAAAGTCAATGGCAAAAGTCAATGGCAGCAGTAAGAATGTGAAAGCCAAATTTTAGGAGGAGAAGATCCCTATTTCCCCACGCTGACAACAGTAAGTCACACTCAGGGTGTGGTCTGATGTATCCATAGGAATAGGGAATGGTAGCTGCAAAAGGAAATTCAAACTTCAGCAGACTATGAGTCTTTCTCCATCAAGAATCTCCCTGAAAGCAAAACTAGACTTTAGAATTCTAAAAGAGTTGCTTCAGACAGTTCCTGCTAGTTCCATAGTTGTCTCAGTGGAGGGGCCAAAAGGTAAAGCTTCTGACTTTGCCATATTCTGTGATGTACAGGCGTCATTTAATGTTCATATTAAATTACTCCCTTTTAGAGATAATTTGGGAAATATTTTTAATATAAAAATAGCACTTTTTGGTTTTAATTCATTTCTAAATTAAAATCAGTAGTCTTGAATATTGGAATGGAAACTTCGAGTAAGTGCCATCTCAGTTACATGATCCAGAAAAAAAAAATGTGTTTTTCTATCTTTAGATATTTTTAGGCAACCAATTTACTAGAGTAAATATGATTTTATTAAAGGTAATATTATTGGGCTGTGAAGAAGGAAGCTAGGGCAGCATGGAGCAGAAGGAGTTAGAATCAATTTCATTTGCTGTACCAGATAAAGGTATTAATCAAAATACACTTGAGGTTTCAAAATATCTGGGTGGTATTTAAAGTAAGATTTAGCAATCCGGGAAATCATGGATTCACATTCTTTTTATATTTAATAATGTAAAATTTAATAGAAATTTCTTGCTTGATAGGATAAAAGAATGTAGTTAATACGGGACCCTCTTACATCATGCTTAGACATGCATTCATTTCTCCTGACAAGAAATCTATAATTAATGTCCTCACTTCTATAATAGAATGCTCATATGTTTCTGTCAACTAAGTTACAAAAGCCTCATAAATTTTCTTTTATAATCTTTGTTTCGTTTGAGATACCGTGATTTTACTATTTGCTATTGCAGGAAGAACTGACTCAAATATTTTGTAAATATTTGTGGTTTTATGTTGATGCTGTTCCTTTTAGTATCGCACATGTATGTGTTCACACACACAGCATTATATATACTCTGAATACCTTCTAAGGTCGACATTTGCTATTTCACATGCAGAAGAAAAACGGGAGACTGAATACGGTTCGGTTAGAGCGAGATGAGTGAAGAACTTACTGCAGAGGCAAAAGTTAAGGATACATTACTAAAACTCACTAATCAAGATAAATAGTTCATGTGTACTTTAAAATCAAAAGTAATGAAACATAAATCACGATGGGTAAAATATCAAAATTTCAAATTCAGGCACGATCAGGAACTATAACATGATAAACTCTATTTGAACCTGAGGCAACTATGACATCCAGTGATAGAAATTCAGGTAAATATTTTAATGCACTGAGTATTTTTTTCTTGCTTTCTTAAATTTTGTGCCCGAGGCAAGTACCTCACTCTCCTGTTAGTCTAACTGGATCTAAATCCCTAGTCTTGTGACAAACTTTGGATGTTTAGGCCCTGAAGTAGCAAAATTAATCTTGTGTTTCCTCAGTCAGGATTTTACATGCAAAATATTTACTTTCTAGCAACTAAAGTTGTGAATGTTTCAATTTAGGTTCAGAAGAAGAATACATTAGTAATACCAGCAGGAAGCTTATTAGGAATAACTGGACCAGGACATTAGTAACACTTACCTGAGATCATGCCTACATATAAAAGGACAAAGTGGTGTCCCATGTGAGGCGAACTTTAAATGCCATCCAGAAGCAGGCAGTAAAAAGAATCTGAGAGAAGTAGGCCAGAGGATGTAAAAATTGAAGGAAGCACCAGAACCTGAAATATTTATTGTCCCACCTTCTCCTGTGTGCTTGATCTCTGTATCTCTCTCTGTCTCAGAATATCAAGAGATGACATGTTCAGTAATGTTCAAAAAATATAACACACATCTATTAACCATGAAAATAGGCATATTATTTGAGAGATCAAACAGGTAAACATTCTGAGAGAAATGTGTATTAATTAATCTACCCATCCTCCCATGTCTTCCATAAATATGATTTGGCATTTGCATAAGCCATATTGTGTAGGTGTGAAAAGTCAAAGAACAGGTGAAAAGAAGCTAAAATATAACAATATAACAATTGCACTACATATAAATGATACAAGCATACCTCATTAATCATGCTTTCTTTTATTGTGCTTCACAGATACTTTATTATGTTTTTCTTTCCTTTATTTATTTTTACAAATCAAAGTGGCAACCCTGAATGAAGCAGGTGTATTGGCTCCATTTCTCTAATAGCGTTTGGTCACTTTGTGTCTTTGTGTAATGCTTTGGTAATTTCTCAAACTTTTAAATTTTCATTATCATATTTTTACAGTAATCTGTGATGAGTGATCTTTGGTGTTATTACTGTAATTGTTTGGGGAAGCCATGAATTAAGCCCATACAAGATGGAAAACGCAAAAAGTGTATGCATTCTGACTGCCTTCACGATGCCTGTCCCCCTGTCTCTCTCCCTCTCCTTGGGTCTTCCTATTCCCTGAGACACAACAATATTGAGATTAGGCCAGTTAATAACCAACCCTGCAATGTCCTCTACATGATCAACTGAAAGGGAGAATCACACATCGCTCACCTTACATCAAAAACTTGAAATAGGGGCGCCTGCGTGGCTCAGTCGGTTAAGCGTCCGACTTCAGCTCAGGTCACGATCTCACAGTCCGTGAGTTCGAGCCCCGCGTCGAGCTCTGGGCTGATGGCTCAGAGCCTGGAGCCTGCTTCGGATTCTGTGTCTCGTTCTCTCTCTGCCCCTCCCCGTTCATGCTCTGTCTCTCTCTGTCTCAAAAATAAATAAACGTTAAAAAAAATAAAAAAAATAAAAAACAACTAGAAATGACTTGGGGCACCTGGGTGGCTCAGTCAGCTAAGTGTCTGACTTCGGCTCAGGTCATGATCTCACGGTTCGTGAGTTTGAGCCCTGCATCGGGCTCTGTGCTGACAGCTCGGAGCCAGGAGCCTGCTTCGGATTCTGTGTCTCCCTCTCTCTCTGTTCCTCCCCTGCTCTCACTCTGTCTCTTACTCTCTAAAAAAAAAAAAAAAAAAAAAAAAAAAAAAAAAACCAAAACCAAAAACTAGAAATGATTAGCTTAGTGAGGAAGACATGTCCAAAACTGAGATTTGTACAAGAGACCTAGTTTTTGGCCTAATAGCCAAGTTGTAAAAGCAAGGGAAAAGATTTTGAGGGAAATTAAAAGTGTTACTATGAGAACACATGAATGATAAGAAGGCAGAACAGTTTTATTGCTGATAAGGAGAAAGTTTGAGTGGTCTGGGTCGATGATTAAACCAGCCAAAAAAATCCCCTTATGCCAAAACTCAATCCAGAGGAAGGCCCTAACGTCCTTCAATTATATGAAAGTTGAAAGGTGAGGTTGCTAATAGCCAAAGTATGGAAAGAGCCCAAATGCCCATCGTTGGATGAATGAATAAAGAAGATGTGGTGTATATATATACACAATGGAGAATTACTCGGCAATCAACAAGAATGAAATCTTACCATTTGCAACTTCGTGGATGGAACTAGAGGGTATTGTGCTAAGCGAAATTAGTCGGAGAAAGACAAATATCATATGACTTCACTCATATGAGAACTTTAAGACACAGAACAGATATGAGGACTTTAAGACACAGAAGCAAAAATAATATAAAAACGGGGCGGGGGGGACAAAACAGAAGAGACTCATAAATATGGAGAAGAAACTGAGGGTTACTCGAAGGCAGACGGGCTAAATGGGTAAGGGGCACTAAGGAATCTATTCCCGAAATCATTGTTGCACTACATGCTAACTAACTTGGATGTAAATTAAAAAAAAAATAATGAATTAAAAAAAAAAAAAGGTGCAGTTGCTGCAGAATATGTCTGAAGCCAGTTGAAGTTTGTTAATGAGGTTTAAGGAAAGAAGACATCTCCACAACATAAGCGGCAAGATTAACGTAGAGGCTGCAGCAAGTTTTTCAGAAGATGCGGCTGAGATAATTCGTGAAGGTGGCTACACTAAACAACATATTTTAAATGTAGATGATACAGCATCATATTGGAAGAAGATGCTATTTAGGACTTTCATAGCTAGAGAGAAGTCGTTGCCTGGCTTCAACAAAGGACAGGATGAATCTATTGTTAGAAGCTAATGCAGTTGGTGACTTCAAGTTGAACCCAGTGTTTATTTACCATTCAGGAAAAAAAAAAAAAGAAAACAAACAAACAAAAAAAACCTAGCCCCCTTAGAGAATTAGGTTAAATCTACTCTGCTGTGCCCTATAAATGGAAAATCAAAGCCCATGTGACAGCACATTATTTATAACATGGTTTACTGAATATTTTAAGCCCAATGTTGAGATTTACAGCTCAGAAAAAAAGATTTCTTTCACAAGATGACTCTTCGTTGTCAAGGTACCTGTTCACTCAAGAGCTCTGATGGAGATGTACAATGAGATTAATGTTGTTTTCATGCCTGCAACACAACATCCAAAAGATTAAGGAGTCATTTTTGACTTTCAAATCTTATTATTTAAGAGAGACATTTCTTAAGGCTATAGAGTGATTTCTCTGATTGATCTGGACACAGTTAATTGATAACCTTCTGGAAAGGACTCACCATTCTATATGCCTTTAAAAATATTTGAAATTTATGGGAAGAGGTCAAAGTACCAACATTAAGAGGAGTTTGGAGAACGTTTCCGGCCTCCAAGGATGACTTTGATGGGTTCAAGACTTCAGTGGTAGGAACTAGAATGAGAAGGGGAGGCTGAAGATACAACTGAATTGCTGCAATTTCATGGTTAACTTGAATACACGAAGGTTGCTTCTTACGAAGAAGCAAAGAAAGTAATTTTTTTTGAGATGGCATCTATTCCTGCTGAAGTTGCTGTGAAGATTGTTAAAATGACAGCAAAGGGCTTGTAATATTACATAAACTTAGTTGATAAAGCACTGGCAGGGTTTGAGAGAATTGACTCCAATTTGGAAACGATTCCCATAGTGTGTAAACTGTTATCACACAGCACCAAAGGCTGTAGGGAAATCATTAAAAAATAAAAAGGGAAAATCAATTGGTATGGCAAACTTCACTTTCAGAAATTATTTCCAGAGCTTCTTTTCAGAAGTTACTCTAGAAACCCCACCTTCAGCAACCGCTACCCTGATAAGTCAGCAGCCATCAACACTGAGGCAGGACCCTTCACCAGCAAAAATTTTATGACTTGCTAAAAGCTCAAATGATGTTAGATTTTTTTTAGTAATTATGTGTTTTTAAATTAAGGTATGTACATTATATTTTTAGACATATTGCTACTCCCCATGTAATATATTACAGTGTAGTATAAATATAAATTTTATATGCACTGGGTAACCAAAATATTAACTTGAATGACTTTATTGCTGCATTCTGTTTTTTGTAGAGGTCTGGAACCAAATCTACAATATCCAAGTCATCAGATACCATACTGAAATATAGAACTAACCTAAGTTACTTTGGAAAGTAGTATTTTGGTTGTATACCAAAGGCTAGGTACAAAACAAAGTCTACAAAAATACTGTAGTTACTAAATTTCTCACAGGGCTTTATCTTAACAATTCTGAAACTACCTGTGGTGTAGCTAATGCTTTATAAGTGAGTAAGTACATTGTAAATAATGAGAGTCAGTTTATTCACTTTTTTTTTAGAAGTCACCCTGCAGTGGTTGGTTGGAAATCAACATATATGAATTCATGGTACATACAAATATTAGCTATAAATCTATCCTTTCATCCATCCAAATACAGATATGAATATATTTTCCAAGTTGTATCCATTTAGAAGACCTATAAGCAATAACACAGTAAGCAAATTATGTTTCTAAATACCAGATACTGGTTTATAAATATCTTCTCCAATAAAAGGAACAAGGTGTTATTGAGGACAATTTGATTCCAAGGCTGCAGCATAGAAAATCGAAGATGAACCTGGAGCGTTGTGTGGTGCTAGAAAGGAAAGAAGTGCTCAAAAAATGCTGGGCACATGCCAAAATATTATAGGAGCCACACTATCGTAGCTCCTAAAGGCTAAACTAGAGCACTCCAAAGAATAAATATAATTTTAGATGAGAAACCATACAAAATCAAATATCCATGTGTGCTTGATGACATAAACTGATAACTGAACACATGAATAAAGGAGGGAGGAGGGATGGCTCATCTTTATAGAATAACTACAATGCATAAGCATTGAAGGGATAGAGATAAGTAGGATAAACAGGAAAAACTTGGGCACAGGATCCACCAAAACATATTAAAATTAGACAAAATGTTGAAAAGGAGCAGGACATTTGCATAGCTTCAATGCAGTTCATCTTAAGATATTTCATAACTAAGAGGAATGGGAGTAGCTACAACAGAGGAAGCCATCAGACATCACCTTAATCAGGTGATTAAAGTTAACACCATCAGAAAAAACGCATGTTGACATCACATATCCCTTTTTATTACATACTGGGGAGACAGCGTCACTTTTGCGGTATCCTTGCAATAAAATGTGTAACTTCAACTTAATGATTAGATATGTCAGACAACCTAAAATTGAGAGACATTTTATAAAATAATTGGGCAGTATCCTTCAAAACATGAAGGACAAGCAAAGAGTGTTACATAAGAGGGAGATTAGGAAACATATTTTAAATCCAATGTAGGGCCTGGATTGGAAAGAGATGAAAAGGTCATTAGTGGAAAATCTTCTGAAATTAAAACAAAAAACCTGTATTTAAGTAAATTATATTACTTTTATGAATTCCTTTGTGTTGACAAATGTTAACGTTTTACGTAGCTATATTACATTAGGAGAAGCTGGGTGAATGATACTTGTAATGGCTGTGCTAATTTTGAAGTGTATTTGTAAGTTCAAATTATTTTAAAAATAAAATAATTATTTTATAATTATTTTTATTATTATTTTTATTTTATTTATTATAATTATTTTATAATTATAATAAATAAATTAGGCAGTTTGTGTTTGGCCTCCCTTTAACTGAGGCGCTTGTGTCTTTTAAGATCTACATGATACTTTGCACCCCATCCTTCCCTGCACACATACACATATTTAAAATATACACATCTGGAGTCTTATACCTCCAGTGCTGAGTTGAATGGACTTAGGAAGTCTGCTTGAGCTACCCCATCATAGATTTCTGCATATTCACAGTGGGCCCAATCTTGCCCATATTCCACTGTACCTGGATGGACACTAATCTCCTGAGTTGCTTGAGTCAAGGCTAACACTTTGTATCAAGTCTCTCAGTGAGAAAATATTTGCACGGTTACTACTTTTGACCAGTATCCCCCATTTTTTCCTGACTCATTGGTAGAGAAAACCTGCTGTTATATCTTTGTTCTCCAATGCCAACTAATCATTAATTGGAAATTGCAAAAGACCATCGGGCTAGTATTCTCAAATCTTACTGTCGAATGTTAGGATTATATCTTTATTATCCAACTAGGAATTTTTGAGTTAAGTATTTGTCATTTCCCCATGGGTCCCAACATTTCATTTGTATTTTTGAAAATTACATATTTGCTAAATATATAAAGAAAATATTAACAGATATAAAGGGAGAAATAACAATAAAATAATGGGGGGTGCTTTAATACCTCATTTACATTAATGGATAGAACATCCAAACAGAATATTAGTGAGGAAACCTCAGCCTTATGTGATGCATTAGACCAGATGAACTTAACTGTTACATACAGAACATTTTATCCAAATGCAACAGGGTACATACTCTTCTTAAGTGCATATGGGACATTCTCCAGGATGGATCATATGTTAGGCCACAAAACAAATGTTAATACATTTAAGAAGATTGAAATCATATGAAGCATCTCTTCAAACCACACTCCTATGACACTAGAAATCACATGAATAAAACTGGAAAATCACTGGGTGGCTCAGTCAGTTAAGTGTCTGACTCTTGATTTCAGCTCAGGTAATTATCCCATGGTTCATGAGTCTAAACCCCATGTCAGGCTCCATGCTGACAGTCTGGAGTCTGCTTGGGATTCTCTCTCTCCCCCTTTCTCTCTCTCATCCCCTGCTCATGTGATCTCTTTCAAAAATAAATGAACTTAAAAAACAAAAAAAACTGGAAAATCACAAATATCTAGAGGTTAAACAATACACTACTGAACAGCCAGTGAACCCAAGACGAAATCAAAATAAAAAAATATAAAAATGCCTTGAAATAAATAAAAATGCAAAGATAAGATAGCAAAATTTATGGGATTTAGCTTTACCTGAGGGAAGGGCATAGTAATAAATGCCTACTCCAAGAAACAAGAAAAGTCTTAAATAAACAATTTAACGTTTTACCTCAAGAACTAGAAAAAGAAGCCCAAGGTTAAAGAAGAAAGGAAATAACAAAGAGCAGAAATAAATGAAGTAGAGACCAAAAGGAAAATAGAAAAAGATTAATGAAAGAGCTGGTTCTTTGAAAAAATAACCAAAATTGACCAATCTTTAGCTAGACATCAAGAAAACAAAATGAGAGGGGGCTGAAATAAAATCAAACATAAAAGAGGAGATACTACAACTGATACCACAGAAATATGAAGGATCATAAGAGACTACTATGAACAATTACCTAACGAACTGGACAACCTTCAAGAAATGGATAAATTCCTAGAAAAACAACCTACCAGTGCAGAATCATGAAGAAGCAGAAAATCTGAAGGTATATGGGAAGATGGCAGAGTAGGAGGAACCTGATCTTACCTTGTCCCACAGACACACTGAGATAAAAGTTACATCAATATAAGGAACTCTGAAAACAACCTGAAGACTAGGAGAACAGCTCTTCCATATTTAATTACAGAGAAGAATCCACATCCAAAAGGATGGGGGTGGGGCAGAAATATGGCCTGCAGTCAAACTCCCCTGAAACTAACCACAAATGGGAGGGATTCCACAAGCATGGAGAAGCAGAGGATTAAGCCTCACCCTAGGCACTGGGGACCTGCACTGGGAAGATGAGTCACCATAACATCTGGTCTTGAAAAGCAATGGGATTACCTATGGGAGCTTTTGAAAATGAGTGGGGCCTCACCCAGAGTACTTTAAAAATCACTGAGCTTAATTCCAGAGAGCTGGAGGGCAACAGGAAACTGAGTTCCTGCCCTTATAGAGACAGCAAAATCAATAATTTGGCCTGAGACATAGCACAGAAGCAGCTGTTCGAAAAGTGCCTGTGGTATATGTGAAGGATATTTATGTACTAATCTTAAAACATGTGCTAAGGGGGCAGGGATTTTCAAGAGACTTCTCCAAGAACAAAAAAAGTGCTAGCAGGTGCCATTTCTCTTACTTTCTCCAGCCAAGATTGGCTCTCCAGATGGTGGGAACCAGCACTAACGGTCTTCACCTATTTTGTTGATATTGAATGTGTTCCCCTACAGCCCTGCCCCATTCAACCTGCACACCTCAGCAGGTGTTCTCCAAACCTGCTTCTTCCTTGCCACGCCCTGAAAGGAGCCCCAGCAGAGAATGTCACCACTCCAAAGTGTCTCCTTTCTTGGGGAGAGGGGAGATAACCCTACACACCAGTGCATCTGCAATTCCAGTAGCTGAGCCTCTGTTGGCCATGCAGAGAGCAAGCTCCATCATTTGGTGCACCTATAGCTGTGTCTGACTGCCAGCCCTGCCCACCTGCAAGCTTGTGGCACCTCAAGCCTTTCAACAGCACAGAGACCAAACTCTGCACAGTGCACACACAGCAGGCAAATCAGGTCATTGGCAGCTGGTTGGGCTGGAAGCAAACATGGCTCAGCCACAATAGTAGGGCACATACAATCCACACAGGAGTCACTCCTAGAGCATCTGGGTTGCTGACTAGGGGGATGGCATCACAAGATTGCTTCTAAACAAAGCCCTTACTTTGAAGACCAGGAGACATAGCTGACCTCCATCATTCATAGAAACAGAGTTACACAAAATAAGAAGACAGAGGAATATGTCCCAAATAAAAGGAAAGGACAAAATTATAGCAAGAGAGCTAAGTGAAAATGAGATAAACAATATGCCTGGTAAAGAATTCAAAGTAATGGTCAGATACTGGACTTAAGAGTGGATAAATCAGGGGCGCCTAGGTGGCTCAGTTGGTTAAGCATCTGACTTCAACTCAGGTCATGATCTCGTGTTTTGTGGGTTCGAGCCCCATATCGGCTCTTTGCTGACAGCTTTGAGCCTGGAACCTGCTTCATATTCTGGGTCTCCCTCTCTCCCTTCCTCTCCCCCTGTCATGTTCTGTCTCTCTCTCCCTCAAAAATAAACATTAAAAAAAAAAAAGTGGATAAACTCAGTGAGAGCTTCAACAAAGAAATAGAAAATATAAAAAAGAACCAGAGATGAAGAATGGAAGAATAACTGAAATTAAAATAATACACTAGAAGGAATCAATAGATTAGGGGATGCAGAACAGATCAGTGTCCTGGAAAAGAGAACATAAGAAACAACCAAGCTGAAGAGCAAAAAAAAAAAAAAAAAAAAAAAAAAAAAAAAGGTTAACAGGACTCAGTGACATCATTAGGCGTTTACATTCTAGGGATTCCAAAAGGGGAAGAGAGAGAGTATGAGGCAGAATGTTTATTTAAAGCAATAATATTTTAACATTTCCCTAATCTGGGGAAGGAAACAGATATTCCAATCTGGAAAGCACAGAATTCTCCTAATAATATTAACCCAAGGAAATCCACACCAAGACACATAATCATCAAAGTGGGAAAAAGTGGTGATAAAGAGGAAATTTTAAAGGCAACAAGAGAAAACAGTTACATAAATGGAAAACCCCATAAGGCTATCAGCTGACTTTTCAGCAGAAATTTTACAGGCCAGATGGGAGTGTCACGATATATTCAATATGCTGAAAGGAAAAAACAAAAAACAAAAAACAAAAAACAACAAAAAAAGAACTGCAACCCAAAATACTGTACACATCAATGTTATCATTTAGAATACAAGAAGAGAGAGTTTCCCAGATATGTGTCTGGGTGGCTCAGTCAGTGTCTGACTCTTGATTTCTGTTCAGGTCATTATCTCAGCATTCATGAGGTTGGGATCCACACTGACAGCATACAGCCTGCTTGGGATTCACTCTCCCCTCTCCCTCTCTTTCTCCTTCTCTCTCCCACAATAAATAAATAAGCTTTAAAAAAGTTTTTCAGATAAACATAAGTTTAATGAGTTCATCACAAATAAACCAGTCTTACAAAAACTGTTACAGGGAATTCTTTGAGTGAAAAGAAAAGGCCATAACTGAAGGAAAATAATACAAGAAAAAAAATTCACAGGTAAAAACAAACATGTACTAAAGGTAATAATTTAATCATTTATAAAGCCAGTAAGAGGGTCAAAACACAAAAATAGTAAAAATCAATTATAGCTACAATAGTCAATGGATAGATAAAATAAACAAATGCAAAATATGATAGCATATACATAAAATGTGAAGGAGGAAGTGAAAATTTAGTACCTTTAGAATGTGTTTGAATGCAAGTAACCATTAACTCAATATAGACTGCTAAACACATGCAATGTCATATATTAACTTAATGGTAACCACAATCAAAAACCTATAACAAAAACCAAAATAAAGATAAAGGAATCCAAGCATTATGCTAAGAGTAGCCATTAAACCTCAAGGGAAAACAAGAATATGGAAGGAATGGAGAGGAACAGAAAAAAAAAAAAAACACAATGAGACAACACATTTTAAAATGGAGATGGGGTGCCTAGATGGCTTAGTCGGTTAGGCATGTGGCTCTTGGTTTCAGCTCAGGTCATGATATCATAGTTTCTGGGCTTGAGCCCTGCAACCCTCTCACGGCACAGAGCCTGCTTGAGATTCTCTCTCTACCTCTCTGTCTCTCCCCCACCCTCTCTCAAAAATAAAATAAAATAAATAAAGTAAAATAAAATAAAATAAAATAAAACAAAATAAAAGAGATAAATACATACCTAATAATTATTTAAATGTAAATAAACAAATGTTTCAATCCAAAGAATTAGGTTCATGTACAAAACAAGACCCATCTATATGCTGCCTACAAAATACTCACTTCAGACCTTAAAGACATGTACAGACTGAAAGTGAAGTGCTGGAAAGTCAAAGCAAATAGTAGCCAAAAAAAACTGTGAAATAAATACTTGTATCAAAAAAAAAAAAAAGACTTAAAACAAAGGCAAGAGACAAAGAAGGGCACTACATAATGGTAAAGGAATCACCCCAACAAGAAGATATAACAATTGTAAATTTTTATGAATTCAACGTAGGAACACCTAAATACATAAAGCAGATATTAACAGACATAAAAGAAAAAATTGACAGTAACACAATGATAGTAGGGGACTTTAACGCCTCACTTACATCAATTGATAGATCATCAAGACAGAAAAGCAACAAGGAACAAGAGGCTTTGAAGGATACAGCAGACCAGATGGATTTAATAGATGTATATACAACATTTTATCCAAAAACAGATTACACATCCTTGTCAAGTGTATGTATTCTTCAGGATAGATCATATATTACACCACACAATAAGGCTCCATATCATATCAAGCATCTTTTCTGATCACAATGGTAGAAAACAAGAAATCAATTACACAAAAAATTCTGTAAAGAACACAAATACATGGGACTGACAAACATACTACTAATGATTAATGTGCCAACCAATAAATAAAAGAGGAAATCAAAACATACATGGAGACATGAAAATAAAAACACTCTGGTCCAAAATTTATGACACAGAGCAAAAGGAGTTTTAAGTTGGAAGTTTAGCAATACAGACCTACCTCCAGAAACAAGAAAAATCTCAAATGAGCAATCTAACATTGCACCTACAAGAGCAAAAAAGAGAAAAAGGCTAAATCTAGTAAGAAGAAGGGGGAAAAAAGATGGGAGAGAAAACAATAAGAGAAACAACGAAAAGAAAGAAAGAAAAGATCAATGATACCAGGCACTGCTTCTCTGAAAATATAACCAAAATTGATAATCTTTTGGCCAGACTCATCACGGGAAAAAAAAGAAAAATGTACTCAAATTCAGAAATGAAAAAGAACATAGAAATACAAAAGACAATAACATATTACTAAAAAAATTATACACCAATAAATTAGATAACCTAGAAGAAAGGAATAAATGCCTAGAACATAGAATCTTTCAAAACTCAATCAGGAATAAATAGAAAATTTGAATATATCAATTACTAATAACTGAATTTGACCAGTAATTAAAAACTCCCGCAAAATAGGCACACCTGGGTGGGTCAGTTGGTTGAGTGTCTGAGTCTTGATTTCAGCTTAGGTCATGATCTCAGGGTCGTGAAATGGAGCCCCATAGAAGTCTCTGTGATGAATGTGTAGCCTGCTTAAGATTCTCTCTGTCTCTCCCTCTGTCCCCTCACCCTTACTTGCATACTATCTCTCTAAAGGAAAAAAAAAAAAAAAACAACCCCCCCCAACTGAGGACCAAATGGCTCTGCAGATGAATCCTACTAAACATTTAAAAGAATTAAACCTATTTTCCTCAAACTATTTCCAAAGATAGAAGAGGAAGGGAAACTTTCATATCCATTATACACGGCCAGTATTACACTGACACCAAAACCAGGTAAAGAACACTCTAAGCCAATGTCTCTAATGAACATGGATGCAAAAATATTTAACAAAATATTAGCAAACTATATTTAATAACACATTAAAGAAAAAGTGGAAAATTCACTATGATCAATTAGGATTTATTTCAGGGATGCAAGGGTGAGTTCAATGATTTGCAAATCAACCAATGCAATATGAACATCTCAACAGATGCAGAATAACAACTGACAAAGTACCGCATCCATTTGTGATAAAAACTTTCAACAAAATAAGTCTTGACAGAACATACCTTGGTATAAGAAGGGCATATACGAAAAATCCACAACTAAAAACACAATGGTGAAAAACTAAAAGCTTTTCCTCTAAGATCAGGAGCAAGAGAAAGCTCTCCACTCTCACCTGTATGATTCAATATAGTATTAGAATCAGACAAGAAAAGAAAAAGCACCCAGCCTGATACAGAAGAAATAAAATTGTTATTTTTTGCAGATGCCATGAAACTGTACACAGAAATCCTGTAAGTCTCCAGAAAAAAAAAATCAGAACTGATAAAAAAGTAATTTGTTCGGCACAAAATTAATATACAGAAATCTGTTGCATTTGTATATAGTAGGAGAAAGATAAGAAAGCAATGCCATTTAAAACTGCAACAAAAAGAATAAAATACCTAGTAATAAACTTAGCCAAGGAAGTTAAAAACATGTACACTGGAAAATATAAAACACTGATGACAGAAGTTGAAGGCAATGTAGCAAATGGAAAGCTATTCTGTGGTCATGATTTGAAATAATCAATATTGTTGAAACGCCCATAGTTCCAAGTCAATCCACAAATTCGATGTAATTCCTATCAAAATACCAACAGCACTCTTCACAAAACTAGAACAAATAATACAACAATTTGTGAGGAAGCACAAAAAGCCCTGAATAGCCAAGATAATCTTGAGAAAGAACAAAACTGGAGGTACCACAATCCCAGATTTCAAGATATGCTATAAGGTTATAGTAATCAAAACAGTTGGGTGCTGGCACAAAAATAGACACATAGATCAATGGAACACAAAACAGAAATCAACCCATCCTTATATGGTCAATTAATCCATGACAAAGAAGACAAAATTACACAATGAAGAAAACATAGCCTCTTCAATAAATGGCACTGGGAACACTGGACAGCTACATGCAACACAATAAAACTGGACCACTTTCTCATACTACATCCAAAAATAAATTCCAATGGACGAAACACCAAAAGTAAGGCATGAAACTATACAACTCCTAGAAGAAAACATAGACTGTAATGTCTCGGACATCAGCCTTAGCGACATTTTGCTAGGTATGTTTCCTCAGGCAAGGGAAACAAAAACAAAAATAAACTACTGGGAGTACACCAGAAGAAACAAACATAAACAAAAACAAAAACGAAACCAAAAAAACCCAACTTTTGCACAGTGAAGGAAACCTTCAACAAAATAAAAAGGCGATCTCCTGGATAAAACAAATTGTTTTACAAATGGTATATCCAATAAGGCGTTAATATCTAAAGTACAGGGGTGCCGCAGTGGCTCAGTAGGTTAAGCATCCAACTCGGTTTTGGCTCAGGTCGTGATCCCATGGTTCGTGAATTTCAGCCCCACATCAGGCTGTGCACTGACAGTGCAGGACCTGCTTGGGATTCTCTCTCACTCTATGCCCCCTTTCTCACTCTCTCTTTCTCAAAATAAATAAATAAACTTTAAAAATTATTTAAAAACTATCTAAAATATAGAAATAACTAATACAACCTAATATTGAAAAAATCTAATTAAAAGTAGTTAGAGGACCTGAATAGACATTTTTTTCCAAAGAAAACATAAAAAGAGCCAACAGACACACACAAAAAATTGCGCTTCAGTAATCATCAGGGAAATGCAAATCAAAACCATAATGAGATATGATCTTACACCTGTCAGAATGGCTAGAATCAAAAGGACAAGAAATAATTGTTGGTTAGGATTTAGAGAAAAGGAACTCGCCTGCACTACTAGTCAGAATGTAAACTTGTGCAGCCACTGTGGTAAACAGCATGGAGTGTCCTCAAAAACTTCCTCAAAAATAGAAATATCACATGAGCTAGTAATTCCACTACTGGGCATTTACCCAAAGAAAATGAAAATGCTAATTGGAAAAGATATATGCACCCTTATGTTTATTGCAGCATTATTTACCATAGCCAAGATATGCAAGCAACATGAATGTCCGACAAAAGTAAATAAAGAAGATATATATATATATATATGTAATATAATATTAGCCATAACAAGAATGAGATCTTGCCATTTGCAAACTACATGGATGGACCTAGAGAGTGTTGTGTTAAGTAAAACAAGTCACAGAAAAACAAATACTATATGATTTGTCTTATATGTGAAATCTGAAAAACAAAGAAGCAAGCAAAAAGAGACTGTGAAATACAGAAAACAAACAGGTAGCTGCAGAGTGATGGTACGGGGGTGAAATACATAAACAGAATTAAGAATTACATGCTTCCATCTATGGCATAAATAAGCCAAGGTGATAAAAGGTACAGCATAGGGAATATAGTCAATGATATTATAATAATTGTGTGGTGACAGATGGCCACTAAACCATTGTGGTGAGCATTAAGTAACGTATAGAATTGTTGAATCAGTATATTATACACCTGAAACTAATATAACACTGTATGCAAGTAATACTTCAATAAAACATAAAAGAAATAGTAAATATAAATAGACCAATTGCTAGCGAGGAAACTGAATCAGTAATCAAAACCCTCGCAACAAACCAAAGTCCAGGACCAAATGGCTTCATTGGTGAATTCTACCAAATGTTTAAAGAAGAATTAATATGAATCCTTCTCAAATTCTTTAAAAAAAATAAATAAATAAAAGAATAGGGAACTCTTCCACATTCATTTTACAAACCCAGCAGTAACCTAACAGCAAAAGCAGACAAGGATGCCTTTAGAAAGGAAAATGACGGGCCAATATTCAGATGACCTTAGGTGCAAAAATCTTCAACAAAATAGTAGTAAATGGAATTCAACAATGCATGAAAAAGATCATACATTATGATCAAGGGGGATTTACCTCAGGAATGTAAGGATGGTTCAACACCTGCAAATCAGTCAACATGATACACTGTATTAAAATAAAGGATATAAATCATATGATCACTTTAATAGATACAGAAAAACATTTGACAATATTCAACATCTATTATTGATAAAAACTCTCAAGAAAGTGGCTACAGAGGAAATGTACCTCAACATAATAAAGGCCATATATGAAAAGCCCACAACAAAAACCACATCAGTGGTGAAAAACTGAAAGCTTTTCCTGTGAGATCAGGAACAAGAAAAGGATCGTCTCTCTTGCTATTCTTATTCAACTTCTTATTCAACACAGTACTGGAAGTCTTTGCAACAGCAATTAGGAAAGGAATGGAAATAAAATGCATACAAATTGGAAAAGAAGAGGTAAAACGGTCACTATTTGCAGGTGACATTATAGTATATATAGAAAACCCTAAGTATTCCATCAGAAAACTGTTAAAAGTAACAAACAGGGGCACTTGGGTGGCTCAGTCAGGTAAGTGTCTGACTCTTGACATCAGCTCAGATCATGATCTCATGGTTTGTGGGGTCAAGCATTGGGCTCCACGTTGAAAACATGGGGTCTGCTTGGGATTCTCCCTCTCTGTCCCTCCCACAATCATGCATGCGCACTCTCTCTCTCTCTCTCTCTCTCTGTCTCAAAATAAATAAATAAATTTTTAAAAAGTCACAAATTCAGTAATGTTGTAGGAAAGAAAATCAATACACAATATGTTGCATTTTATACACTAATAACAAAATATCTGAAAAGAAAATAAACAATCCCATTTACATTGCATCAAAAAAAAAAAAAACACCTAGAAATAAATTTAACCAAAGAGTGAAAGACCTGTATAGTGAAATCTATAAAACATTGAGAAATTCGAAGATACGGATAAATGGAACGACAGTCTGTGTTTATAGATTAGAATAATTAATATGGTTAAAATGTCCCATTACCCAATCTACACATTCATTGCAATCCCTATCAAATCCCAATGCATTTTCCACAGAAATAGAACAAACAATCCTAAAATGTGTATGGAACCACAAAAGACCCCTAATATCCAAAGCAATCATGAGATAGAACAAAGCTGGGGGCATCATGCTCCCTAATTTTAAACTAAATTATAAATATATGGTAATTAAGATAGTATGGCATTGACACAAAAACATATAGACAAATGGAACATATTTGAAGCCCAGAAATAAACCCATTCATAATCAGTCAATTAATTTACAAAAACAGAGCCAAGAATATACAATGTGAAAAAGACAATCTCTTCAATAAATGGTATTGGAAAAACTGGACAGCCACAGGCAGAGAATGAAACTGGACCACTATCTTACACAATAGACAAAAATTAACTTGAAATGGGTTAAAGATTTGGACATACAATCTGAAAACATAAAACTCCTAGAAGAAAACATAGACCGTAAGCTCCCTGACATGTCTTGGGGATTATTTCTTGAATTTGACACAAAAAGTAAAACCAACAACAGCAAAAACAAATAAGGGGCACTACATCAAAATAGTAATGTTCTGTAGAGCAAAACAAACAAACAAACAAACCTAAACATCAGTAAAATGGATAGGTAACCTACCGAATGGGGGAAAATACTTGCAAATTATGTATATGATAAGGGTTTAATATCCAAAATATATAAAGAATCCATACAACTCAGTAACAATTTTTTTTTTGATTAAAAAGTGGCTAGAAGATTTGAATAGATGATTTTAAAAAGAAATATACAAATGACCAATGGGTACATGAAAAGATGCTCAGCATTATCAATCATGTAAGAAATACAAATCAAAATGACAATATATCACTTCACACCTATTAGAATGGCTTTATAAGAAAAAGACAAGAAATAATGTGTTTGAAAAGTTGTTGATAGAAAGGAACTCTTGTGCACTGTCAGTGGGAATGTAAATTGGTACAGCTACTATGGAAAATAGCATGGCAGTTCTTCAAAAAAATGAAAGATATAACTACACCTATGATCTAGCAATTCTACTTCTGGATATTTATCCAAGGAAAGGAAAAAAAATCATTTGAAAAGATATATGCACCCCTATGTTCATTGCACCATTATTTACAAAAACCAAGGTATGGAAACAATCTGTGTCCATTGACAGATGAATGGATAAAGACCGATATGTCTCACATACGCAAACATACACACACGAATATTATTCAACCCATAAAAAAAAAAAGAATGAATCTTGCTTTGGGGTAACATGGATGGACCTTGATGGTATTTTGCTATGTAAACTAAGTCAGATAGACAAAGACGATACTATACAATTTACGTTATAGGTGAAATCAAAAAACAAGAACAAAAAACAAGCAAGCTCATAAATACAAAGTGCAGATTGGTGGTTGCTAGAGGCAGGTGGGGTGGGGGGGAAGAATGTAGAAGAAATGGGTGATAGAAGTTAAAAGGTAAAAAATATAAATAATATTTAAAAAAAAGAAAAATAAAATTTGTTATCAGCTAAATATATACATGTATAAGGTAATATACATATTTCTCATTTGAGGAATTGTTCAGAACAAAGAAGATAAGTATAAGATCCTCATAAGACCCACACTTAAGCTTTCAAATTGTATTCATTCTTGACTACAAGTTACTCAGCTAGAAGAACTGTTATGATTTAAACAGATTAAGATTTACCCAACTATGGTTAACTGCAACCTTAATAGACTACTTAGATTACTGACGATTTGGCTAATGGGTTTCAAAACAAGTTCAAATTTATGTAATTGATTCTTGGATTAATTAATGGTTGACTTAATAAAATCTCTTGGCTGTATCAAAACCTTTAGTGCAAAAGAAATATTACAAGCATTGATATATTACTTTTGTGAATTACTGAATGGATCCTTAAATCATAATTCCTGTATCTGAAAATCATATAACAATGCTCCTGGAAGGTCAAATTGGCAACTGGTTTATGATTAGCAACTGTAATTAAAATCTTTATTGAGTTCTTACAATGTATCAGAACCTAAGTTCAAGTCTTGATATACATTATTTTTAATCTTTACAACAGATTTGGAGATATGGCCCAAAGACAGGTCTGTACTTCAAATTATCCTAATTTAAAAAAAAAATGTTTATTTATTTATTTTGAGAGAGAGAGGGAGAGTGCGTGCGTGTGTGTGTGCGTGTGTGTGTGTGTGTGTACGTGTGCGCGAGAGAATGGGGCGGGGGGGAGGAAGGAGAGATAATTCCAAGCAGGCTGAGCTGTCAGCACAGAACCCAACCAAGCCTCAGTCCCACAAACTGTGAAATCATTACCTGAGCCGAAATCAAGAGTCTGACACTGAACCCACTGAACCACCAAGCACCTCCAAATTATCCCGATATTTTCTTTTACGCGTAAGTCCTGAGTAAAGTGGAAAAATAAAGATGCATGGGAGTGGAGGTTAATGTATATCAATTTTCCTCTATGAGGTCACTTCAAATGTAGAGCTATTAACAACCACTTCTTAGGCAAGAAACCTATTTACAGAAATGGCCAGAGTAGGAATTAATGACAACACAATTCACATACAATTGTCCCTAACCAACATTTCTCACCAATTACCGTATACACAGTGTGCCTCAGGCAGGACTCTAAAACTGTCAGTTGAAAGAGATGACTTTTTTTTTTTTTTTAGCAGCTTTGTATAGGAGCTTCTCATAAAGGAATAGGTAGTCCCTTGACTTATTTTATTATGTCTATCAATCTATCATCTACCTTGATCAGGAAAACTAAGAATCAAGTTGCCTCTGAAAACATGTTCATTTGAACAAAATTGTTACTCGATATCATCTTGTACTTTTTTTCCTTGTTCTTTCATCAGAAATGGATCTTGTGTTACATAGTCTGTATACCTAAAGTTGACACATCAGAAGTGAATCAGCTGCTTCCATATTGGTACAGCAAAAATATAGCAAAACTAAAAACTAACATATTTGTTGTACTTAGCAGTTGTTGCCTAGAATAAGGCTCCTTCTGTATATAAAAATATGTAAGGCTACTTCTATATATAAAAATATTTTAAAACCCTGATCTCATTCTTTATTTCCTAAGGCCACATAAACATGGATGTTGCCTTAATGAAAATTCATTTTATACCTCTTTTAACAAATTCGAGGGAAATAAAACTCTCTACTCTGTAACTTTCCAAGTGGAAAGCAAATAGTATTCTATTATTGGAGGATGCAGAAGAAAGGTTTCCTACTTATCTCTGGGCATTATGCATGTTTTAATTTCTTTATGTTCAACTACATATTGTATTAACTTTTTTAAGTTGTATTGTCAACAAATACATCCCCCTAAATGACCAAATACACACAATTTTATTTTGAACTGAGCTAGGTAGTAGAGGAGTGTGCGGACATTTATATACTAAGATTATTCAAATACACATAAAAGACTATAGTTCATTTTTTTTCAAAATACCAAAGGTTATTTAAGGGTTGGAAAATGTGCTATTTTTGCATTGATTACATAAATCTGCTGGGTTTATTGTTTACCTCATGGGAAATTCTGTTTCTGCTTTATCAATCATGATGGTCACATCAAACATCTTAATTTTTTATTTAATTTTAGATACAGGCTTCTGGATTTGTTTTATATTATTGTACAGTTTATGTATCACACAAAAGGAGCCCAAATAAAAGGGTTTCTGGGAGCTGAAAGAGTTTCTAGCTAAGTTTGGTGGCCTCATGTGGGGACAGTTCTTCCAAAGCATGTACAGTACTATTTCTAATTCACACAAAGTTGCTTGTGAAATCAACCTGTTTAAAATAGTAACTTATCCTTCTGTACTTTAATTTTGATTTTTTTTATCAAAATTTGCTCCCTTCTCAGTCTTCATTATTTCAGCAAATGAGGACACCTTATACCTAGTCATTCAGACCAAAACTGGAATAATGTCTAATTCTACACTCTGTTATTGCCCCTCATCCTATCTATCAACAAATATTATTGGTTCTGCATTTAAAAATTCTTAAATTTGACCTTGTTTACCCCAATGCTGTGTCCCTAGTTCATGCCACCATCCTTTCTGCCTAGAATGTTCCAACAACTTTCTGATAGCTTCTTTCAAACAGCTCTTCTTGTTTCAGTTCTTGACCCCACCCAGTTTTTCCACCACAGAGGAGAGGAGAGAAAGGGGCAGAGAGCGAATACATAACCAAGTAGATTATTGTTTGAATTCCTGGACCGAGCAATGTCAGAAGCCACCTCAACCTCCAAACTTCCTGATTGTAAAAAACCAATAAATCTCCAATTTAACTACTTTGGGGCATGTTGCTTATTTAACTACTTTGGGGCATGTTTAAATGGATGCCTTGGTCATTTGCAACTGAAATATGTAAGATGTAATATGTGTAATGGAAGGAAGAACAATGAATTAAGAGTAAAAACATTTGGGAACTAGTTCAGGCTCTGATATTCACTATTCATATGATCATTGGCAAGTCACTTATTCATTCTGTACGTGAATTTCCTTATCTCATGGGAGAAAGATATCTTACCTTTACATTGCACAGTTTGTGTGTGTGTGTGTGTGTGTGTGTGTGTGTGTGTGTGTGTGTGTGGAGTCCAATGCAATAAAATTGGCTGAAATGTGACATTGGTCTCCATCAGACCCCAAAGCCTGTTTGCTTTCCACTTTTCTGTAGACTGTGTATAATACTAACACCTGTGTACAAGGCAAGTAATAGAGTCTCTCTTGTATCGTATCCATACTCCTATATACAAAAACATCCTTGGCTTAAACACTCTGTCTTTCTGCCTTCCAGTATTCAAAAGTACCATACTGTGTAGACAATCTTCATATAAACAAAATCAGCCTGAATCATGAACCCAAAGCAACCTGTTTCCTATTTCTTTGAAAGTTCCCCTGTTTTCAAGTGTAGAAAGTTGCAGGAAAAGCCAGATTCATCAGTTATAATTCTCGGTAAATATTTGTTTGCCCTGCCAATGTATTTATGTGTTTGGGCCTTCCATGATCATGACGCATTCGGCCTACTAAGTTGTTGAGTGTGCAGTCATGCAGAGCAGAGAAGGTCAGGGACTTCTCAGAGCATGAAAAAAATAACGAAACTAATGAATTCCACACCAGTTAGACTGCACATATTTTACATTAAATCAATTGTATTATTTCGTTAGTTCAGTCACACAGCTGGTCAATTTATTGCATTAATCAGTTATATCTGATGGCCCGAATTGACTAGGGTGCTTAGGCAAATGGCCAAACTGATTGCCCAGTGCACACAATATGTAAAGAACTATTTTTTCTCATCTACCAGGTATTCACAAATATACCTGAAATTATAAAACTTTTTCTTTTCATGAGGAAATCGTGTATATCCTAACCAATGGAAAAGGTCATAACATCGCCCTTAGAATGCACATCACTACGTGCTGTTCCGTGAACTTGAGAGAACGGATTTCTAGTATTGGATGGATTTGGATCATTTAACAAATCAATTTGTCAATTTTATAAATGAAATCTGAACTCTAAAGCTTCGCTCATATGCTTCTTTTCACATATGCGATAAACTCAAGGAAAAATACAGGCATTTGGGTAGAATAATAAATTCCAAAATATTGTTGCCACCGCTATCTTCTCCTAACATCTAAGCAATCTTAGTCCTAAAGGTATTAAGAAAGTGAAGCCACAGGTCTCAATAAAAGCAGATATCCTAAGGATAATTTGCTATCACAAACAGCCTATCTGTAAACAGCCAATGTCCTCATTTTGTGCTTCCTTAAATTCACCTTGAAAATTATGACCAAAATATTTTCATTTGTTAAGGGAGAAAATCAACAAACACATACAACTTTCTATATAAGTTTTAAGGCTTAAGAAGATATGTACAGGCATTTCTCTCAGCACTATAACAAGATGTATGTGAGGTAAGCAAGTGTGGTGGAGAGAAAGCACCTTTCATAATATTTATTGATAGTTTGTAGAATTATATCATTGAAAAATCTGTAGCATTATACTAATCAAATCATGGGTTCTCCTTTGGGAAATGTCTTATTTCTTCCTGTATTTCTCTGCATATTTAATTAGTAGTCTTGAACATAATATTTTCCTTCTGTAGTCTAATAATCCATTTAAAATATTCTCTTTAAAGGGGCGCCTGGGTGGTTCAGTTGGTTGGGCATCTGACTTCAGCTCAGGTCACGATCTCACAGCTCATGAGTTCGAGCCCCACAACGGGCTCTGTGCTGACAGCTCAGAGCCTGGAGCTTGCTTCAGATTCTGTGTTTCTCTCTCTCTACCCCTCCTCTGCTCATGCTCTGTCTCTCTCTGTCTCAAAAATAAATAAACATTAAAAAAAAATTAAAAATAAGAAAAATAAATAAAATGCTCTCTTTAAATATCCCTTCCTGGAATAGATACCCAGAAGAGAGGCCTAGTATGTTAGACCTAAAAGAAACTGTACAGATCTTTAGGTCACCTCTGATTTTTAACTGTAGTGTAACTGAAGTCCCAGAGGGATATAATGAAGTGCTTTTCACTAGTTAATGGTTACAGAACTTTAAGAACTCAAGTTTTCCTCTGCCCCTGTCAAGTGTCCTTTCCATTAAATTAAATTATTTTAAGAAATGCCATTTAACACAATTTTGGGGGGTATGACTCAGTTAAATATTCTTAGCTCAAGGGAAGATCAGGTTTATACTTTAATGTTTTAGGCTCTGAGCTAGGAGGAGACAAGTAATTAAATTGAGGAAAAAGACTAAATGAATATATAATTTCTTTTCTTTCATAAACTCTTCCTGTTGTTACCAGGTCTAGATAGATAAGGCTTAATCCCTTCTGTGTATGTGAGTGGATAATGTGCTGACACAGTTTTGTCACTGATAATAAACGGAAGGTTATCCCTTTGTTGACAAAATAGTTTTTGGACTCAACTATTAGTCATGAAAATCAATTCAGTAAATGTATACCACATTGGCAGGAGGTAGAGTAAGAAAGTATCTGTGGATCAAGGGAAAAAAAGGAACTGTAAGTATGAAATTAGAGTCATTTTCACGTTTGATGGAAAGTTATATTTATCTTTGCATGTAAACATTTGGAGACACCTATGGGTTATAATTGTATACATTTTGTTTTGAATCAGATTTCATACTCTGGAAGTTTGAACTTGATTCATACTTTCCCAACCTCCAATAGAATTACTTCCACACAGAAAACTGAACATTTCTTGATTTCTCTAACAGTCAGAATCACACTAAATATCATGAGCAGAATAGGATTGAATCCAAAGAAGTATTAGGAGAGTAGGCTCTGAGTTTCACCTCAAACATTACACATTTAACTGATCGACCAAGGGTATGATGATGTCTGACACAATCAGAAAAGTGGAAAATCAGGAGGCCACCAATGAACCACTGAGTTTGATATATAGGCTTGAAGAATCAAAAAGTAGCTGCAACCTCAAAACTATATTTAAATACCAGTGAAGCTGGAAATGGGATTCTAAAACAGTTACAAAACAAAATCACATTCTCATAACTTGGTTGCTGTACAAAGCAATAACAACAGACCTACCAAAATTGGCATAAAGACGGCTTCCTATCAATTTTAGCTTTCAAAATGCTCTTACAAATGCATCTAATCGATAGAACCTAATTTGCATCCAGCACATGCAAGGAAATCCATTGGGGGGAGAAAAGCTTTAACTCTCTGCTCTTGTAGTAGAGAAAAGCAGCCTAGTAAGTGGTAGGAATGGATCCTGACAATTAGGCATATACAACACGGTTTACCGTAAAGTACTCTAGGGTCTCTGTAGCCCTGAAGTCCAGTTCTGATTCGTTTAAGTCACTGGCACCCCATTTAGCTGTTTACATTCTTCAAAAACCAGATCTACTCCCTATATACAACCAGCCACTGTCCCAATAGAAGTGGACATTATCAGAGCTACACACGATTTTAAGTGTTCCTGCATTCTACTTTCAAATTCTGTCAGTCTGTCCATCCATCCATCCATCCAAATAACTCTATATGTGCCCAAGATTTCCCATATCTCAGGGTGCTGAAGTTTGGGAAAATGAATGAAAATACCTGGCTTTCCCATGACAGCCAGTTGTTTTGAATTAAAACTTAATGTCTTTAAGGTTGCAGGTAAAGTTATGTCTGAACTTTTAAGGAAAAGTTTTAAATTATGGAATTCTATATGTAAATTTTTCCTGCCCAAAACCTGATTTTAGAATTTTACATTAGTTTGCTAGGAGTACCATAACAAAATACCAGAAGCTGGGTGGCTTAAACAATGGAATTGTATTTTCACACAATTCTGGAGGCTGAAAGTCTAAGATCAAGGTGCCAAGAGGGACTGGTATCTCCTGAGGCCCCTCTCTTTGACTTGTAGATGGCTACTTTCTCATTGTGTCCTTACCTAGACTTTCCTCTGCCACACATAACTGAGATGCCTCTTATTAGTAGGACACTGCAGATATTCGATTGAGGTTCCACTCTTATGATCTCATTTAACTTTAATTACCTCTTTAAAGGCCTTTCTTTCAAATACAGTTACATTGGAGGTTAGGGCTTCAAATGTGAATTATGGGGGGGGACATGATTCAGTTTATATAAAATTTTATGGAATATTTGTGAATAAAGTAAAAATATAAATAATTAGAGATTCTGTATTTCACATTAAAACACTTTAATTCTGAAATGAAACTAAATGAATGATTTACTATGACACATGATTGCATTGGATATATATTACAAGATAAGCTCCAATTATAATATTATGTTAACTTCCAAAAAACTTTTTGATTATTTTTACAATCATAATATTTCAAATACAGTATTAACCCAAATTAATGTTTTATTTGAATTTAAGTAACCAAACATTTAAAAAAAATTTTAATGTTTTAATTTATATTTGAAGGAGAGAGAGAGAGAGACAGAGCATGAGTGGGGGAGGAGCAGAGAGAGAGGGAGACACAGAATCAAAGCAGGCTCCAGGCTCTAAGCTGTCAGCACAGAGCCCTTTGCGGGGCTCGAACCCACAAACTGTGAGATCATTACTTGAGCCGAAGCCGGATGCTCAACCGACTGAGTCACCCAGGCGTCCCAGTAACCAAACATTTTTAACAACTCAGATAAAAATAACTATAAATTTAACATTTTTTTTATTTTTACTATTCCAGTTTTTAGTCCACTCACAACCTAATTGAAAATGATTTCAATATATTAATAAGAATCTTAGATGAAATCTACTTTTTGTAACTACTGATCTAAGGCAAATATTTCCTATTGCATTACTAGTTAGATAACATTCCAAATCAAATATTTACTTTGCTAGCCCTTTATTCATACTCGTTTTGTATTGTTTTCTTCAGGTATAATTTTTCCTCTGCCATACATATAACATTATTTAGCCAAGGATAAATATTTAATCATATCACAAAAATGGATTCTTGTCCCAATTTCCTTATCTAAAAATTAGTTGTAGAAATATTAGAAAATAAGTTGGTTTAAAATATGCCATTGGTCTGTTGTTATGCCCACTTCCTAAGAAAGTGTTCTATTCAATAGTAGGTTATATATAATCAATTATAAGAAAAAAATGGGAAAAATACAAACATGGAGATTAAACAACATGCTACTAAGCAATCCAAGAAAGAAATCAAAGAGGAAAAAGAATGACATGGAGACTAAAGGAAAATAAAAACACAACAGCCTCAAATATTTGGGATGCAGCAAGAGTAGTCTAAAGGAAAAATTTACAGCAATACAAGTTTACTTCGAGAAACAAGAAAAATCTTAAATAGTCTAATTTACACATATAGAACTTGAAAAAGAAGCAAAGTTCAAAGTTACAGATGGATTAAAATAATGATAAACGCATAAATAAATGAAATAGAGACTAAAAAAACAATAGAAAAGTTCAATAAAATATGAACTGGTTCTTTGAAAAGAGAAACAAAACTGATAAACCTTTAGCATGATTGAGAAAAAAAAAAGGAGTATCCAAATAAAATCAGAAATTAAAGAGGAAAAGTCACAACCAACATCACAAAAATACAAAGGATTTTAAAAGGCTACTACAAAAAATTATATGCCAACATTAGACAACCTAGAAGAAACGAATAAATTTGTAGAAACATATAACTTTCCAAAATTGAATCAGGAAGAAATAGAAAATCTGAACAGACCAATTACTAATAACAAATGTGAGTCAATAATCAAAAAACTCCTAACAAACAAAAGTCTATGACCAGACAAATTCACAAATGAATTCTACCAAACATTTAAAGAACTCTTAACATCTATTCTCCTGAAACTATTTCAAAGAATAGAATAAGGAGAGCTTCCCAATACACTCTACAAGGCCAGTATTATGCTGATACCAAAAAAAAAAAAAAAAAAAAAAAAAGATACTACAAAAAAAGAAACCTGCAAGCCACTGGCCCTAATGTACATAGGTACAAAAATCCTCAACAAAATTTTAGCAAATCATATTTAATAATACATTAAAAGGAGTATTCACCATGATTGAATGGGATTTATTCCAGGGATGCAAAGATGGTTCAATAACACCAGTCAATCAATGTGCTTTACCACATTTACAAAATGATATTAAAAATCATGATCATCTCGATAGATTCAGAAAAAGCATTTGAAAAATTCAACATCCATCAGTAATAAACACCATCAACAAAGTGGGTCTAAAGGGAACATGTCTCAACATAATAAAGGCCATATATGATAAATCCACAACTAAGATCATTCTCAATGACGGAAAATTGAGAACTTTTCTTCTAACATTAGGGACAAGACAAGAATGCCTGTTTTCACCACTTTGACTCCACATGTACTGGAAGTCCTAGCCACAGAAATAAGACAAGAAGGAGACAATAAAAGGCATCCAAATTAGTACAGAAGAAGCAAGACTGTCATTATTCGAAGATAACATGGTACTAAAGAAAACCCTAAGGACTCCACCAGAAAAACTGTTAGAATAAATTAATTAAGTAAAGTTTCACAATACAAAATTAATATGTAGAAATATGTTGGGTTTTCATACACCAACCATGAAGTAGTAGAAAGAGAAATTAAGAAAACAATCCCATTTAGTGAATCGCATGAAAAGAAAAAAAAAATCTAGGAATAAATTTAACCAAGGAGACGAAAGACCTGTATCCTGAAAACTGTAAGATATTGATGAAAGAACCTAAAGATGACAAATTAAAGATATCACATGCTCAAGGATGGGAATTATTGTTAAAATACTCCTTTGGATATTGTTCTTTTATTTATTATTTATTTTTTTTTTATTTATTTATTTTTGAGAGAGAGGGAGAGACAGAGCGTGAGCAGGGGAGGGGCAGAGAGAGAGAGGGAGACACAGAATCTGAAGCAGGCTCCAGGCTTTGAGCTGTCAACACAGAGCTCCATGCGGGGCTCAAACTCACAAACCATGAGATCATGACCTGAGCCGAAGTCAGACGCTCAGCCGACTGAGCCACCCAGGCGCCCCATCATTGGATATTGTTAAAGTGTCCATGATACCCAAAGCAAACTACAGATTCAATAAAATCCTGTTAAAATTCCAGTGGCAGTTTTAACATAACTAGAATGAATACCCATAAAGTTAGTATGGAACCACAAAATCTTTGCATAGCCAAAGTAAAGTTGAGAAGGTATAAAGCTGGAGGTATCACAATCCCACGCTTCAAGATATCTTGCAACACTATAATCATGAAAACAGTATAAGACTGGCACAAGAACAGACACCTAGATCAATGGAAATAAATAGCCCAGAAATAAACCCATGCTGATATGATTAATCTATACAAAGGGAGCAAGAATATATAATGGATAAAAGATAGTGTCTTCACTAAATTGTGCTGAGAACACTGGACAGCTACATGCAAAAGAATGTAACCAAGCAACTCTCTTATACCTTACAAAAAAATAAACTCAAAATGAAATAAAAAACTAAATTGAGACCTAAAACCATAAAATTCCTAAAAGAAAACATAGGCAGCAATCCTTTAGACATCAGTCTTAATAACATTTTTCTAGATAGGTATTTAGGGGAAGGAAAATGAAATAAAAAATAAACTATTGGGACTACACTAAAATAAAGACTTTTGCATAGTGACAAAAGGTAACCCACTAAATGGGAGAAGATATTTGCAAAATAATCTGATAAGAATTTAATGTCCAAAATATATAAGGACTTGCACAACTCAAATGAATGTCCAAAATATATGAAGAATTTATACAACTCAACACACACATACACACACACCAGTTTGATGTAAAAAAGGGTAGAAGAGTTGAGTAGAGAGTTTTCCAAGGTGGACATTCAGATGGCCAATACACACATTAAAAATGTACTTAACATCATTAATCATCACATTAATCATCAAAATCAAACCCAGAACATCATATCAACTCACACCAGAGTAGCTGTTTATCAAAAAGACAGAAAAAACAAGTGCTGGCACTGATGTGGGGAAAGGGAAGCTTCATGTACTATTGGTGGGAATGTAAATTGGTGCAAACCCTGTAGAAAACAGTATGGAAGTTTCTCAAAACAATAAAAATAAAAGTGCCATGTGATCCAGTACAATTCCACTACTGGGTAGTTACTTGAAGAAAACCAAAACACTAATTGAAAAAGATAGATGCACCTTTATGCTTATTAAACATTATATACAAAGCCAAGATATGGGAGAAACCTAAGTGTGCATCAATATATGAATGGATAAAGAAGATGTGATATACAATGGAATTTTACTCAGCCATAAGAAAGAATGAGATCATTGAGATCTTGCCTTTTGTGACTATGAATGGGCCTAGAAACAATTACGCTAGATGAAATGATTCAGAGAGAAAAAGACAGATACTATATGATATCAGTTATATATAGAACTTAGAAAATAAGACAAATGAACAACCAAACAAAAAAGGCAGAAACATATCTAGAAATACAGAGAACAAACTGGTGGTTGCCACAGAGGAGTAGGGTGGGGAGATAGACAAAAATCAGTAAAGGGGATTGGGAAGTATAGGATTCTAGTTATGAAATGAGCAAGTCATGGAGATGAAAAGTACATCATAGGGAATGTAGTCAATAGTATTTTCATAAAGTTATATGGTGACATATGGTAGTTACATTTGTGGTGGGCATAGCATAACTTAGAGTTGTTGAATTACTATGTTGTATACCTGATACTAATGTAACATTGTTTGTCAACTGTACTTCATTTTTTTTTTTAATGTAAGCTGTATATGTCTCTGCCTTGTTACAGACTTTGTTTAGGCATTGGGAACTAGTAAGTAACATACAGGCTGGTAATTTAAACTAATAACATAATTATTCAAAATTATCCAGGTTACATCTTTTTCATATTAGTAAAAAATATTTTGAATTGCCACATGGCATCTAAGGATGGGATACTTGTTCATTGTGTCTGAATTCACTTGGGTTCTGACCTGTGGGAAATAAGCTTAGGAATCCCCTGGGTTTACATCAATGGGTTAACAAGGCATAAAGAAGTGCAAAGCCATAGGATGCTTATGCCCAAGTTTGGGTAAACAAGATTAGGCAAATAAGGATAGAGAAAGGGGGCTTAGGCCCACAGAATAGAGAGGGCGGGGCAAAGGCCCCAGTATAGAGAGGGAGGGGCAAAGGGTCCAATATAGAACATAGGTATATGAAATAAACAAGATTAGGTATTCAGGGCAGAAGTGCCCCCCAATTTAGTACTATAGCAGAAAGCTGCTTTCACAGGAAAGAAGGACCAAGATAGGTAAAATTGGGCTATAGTCCCCAGCACTGCAGGTGAAGCAGCCCAGAGCTAAGATGATTAACAAAAGAAAAGGTGCCTTGTTAACTCTGAGGTCACATGTCCTGTCTCATCCCCTAGGCTAGCTAAGATAAAAAGAGGTGGTGCCTCACATCCCCTGTATAGGACCTTCCGCCCCTCTGCCTGGTGTCAGGATTTTGCTTTGTATTAACCCAAGCCCCTAACCCCAAATATCCTGAAGACCCTCTTTCCCTCATGTCCACAAGTTAATGTTCACAGATTCATTGTCTCTTTGTGTATGTCCATTGCCATGTTTGTAAGCCTTCTGATCCTAATAAAAACGGGACAAGGACCCTTATTCGGGTCTCTTGTCTTTTCCAGGACATTGGCCATCTCTCGCTTTTCATCCTGCATCCTACTGTTTTGCTAGACAAGAGAGAACTTTAGACTCAGAGTCTAAAACATTAGCACTACCATTTTTTCAGAGAGAAGCACATTTTCAGACATGTGCAGTGACTACGTTATAAGAAAAGAAAAACAATTACTTTGGGAAGTATTGATTCTGAAATCATCTGAATGTATCCCTAGTGACCTTCGTTGTTCTTGATACTTTCCTTGCAGTTCATCTGACTGCAAATTGTGCTTCAAACAATAAAATGATAAAAAATTAAGAGTAGGTCAGATACCTTCAGCTTCTGTCATAAGTAGTTGAAAAACAAGTTCAAACAAAGATAAAATAGGGTAACAGAGAGACTAATTCCAATAGATTAATTTGGAGAATTTAATAAAAAGCTTGGATATTGAAGATTTTTATAAGATTTTGCTGTCAGAAGGTTGGTTAAAGTTTTAAATAAAGCTTTTCCTGTAACAATTGATATTTGTGCAAAACTTTGATATTTGTGCACAGTCATGCACATAAAATTATGTTTTAAAATGGTTTGTCATTCTCTGATGTATAATAGTATAACTAAATAATCCAGCCTAACATGTCTGAGGCCCATTTTGGAAAATGATTACTTAAGAGGAATAAAGCATTTTCATTTGAAGCCTCGCCTACTTCTACATGATTTTAAATCATTGTTTCGAGAGAAATAAGCCGAATGGACACTTATAATAAAAAGACAGTATTTCCTAGGGAGACAATTTCACTAAAAAGCGTGTTCCACTGAAGGGATGTTTTCTGACACATTTCCCAATTAACAACTGATCCTGAGAGGTAAAAGTCAACTTTCTAAGCTTTGGTTCTCAATAGGCTTTTTCGCCCTGAATCTCATTCATCACCATTTTGACAGTATTGCTTCATGAACCAATTTCTTGAAAGCTGATTGAGGAAAAGTTGGAAAAAGAGGCAATGAGCTTCTCAGTGCAAGCAGTATTCAAGCAGAGATGTAATTATTAGGATATTTTGACTACAAGACCATAGAGACTTCTAGTTGTGATATTTTTTTTATATTTCTCATAGAATTTATTAATTTTGCTATTTACTTGCACACATGACATTAATTTTCCCTTTATAAATCTTGCACATAATTTTAAACTGTACATAATGCATATCCAATTGTTCTCATTTTGTATAAAGGTATATTGTTAACAGGTTTTGAATATTTTTGAAATTCCAATGTTATTAATATTTCAAAGAATATCAATGGTTCTGTAAGTCAAATCAAAATAGGAGTTGAAACGTACAATGCATGTTAATTTGGTAGAAAATATGCACACTTGCAAAATAACAGGAAAAAATCAACAAAATTCTATGGCAGATCTTAAAGTCATTTTTATACCATTTGTTTTGTTTTCCCTAAAAACTTGCTACTTTTTTTTAAGTTTGTTTATTTATTTTGAGAGAGAGAATGTGCATAAGCAGGGGAGTGGCAGAGAGAGAGACAGAGAGAGAGAGAGACAGAGAGAGAGAGAATTCCAAGCATGCTCTGTCAGCACAGAGCCCATGATGCGGCTTGATCTCATGAACCAGGAGATCACGACCTGAGCTAAAATCAAGAGTTGAACACTTAACCGACTGAGCCACCCAGGTGCCCTGAATTTCAATACCTTAAATTAAACACCCACACCCATCAGAAATACCAAAGGTTGATGACAAATTGGATGAAGTAATTGGCAATACACATAATTATATATCTAGAATGACAGATTAATGAGGAATAATGAAAATTAAATACATATATGAGATGGTGATAAAAAGGTGGATTTTGAATAAATGAATATAGTATCTAATTGGAATAAAAATTAAAAGCTTTATGTGAACAACCTAAACTTACAAAAGGTACTTAGCATTTATAGCTGTGAATATCATAAAATTGATAAAATAGTGTTTATCTTGAATACGACTCCATAAATGCTCACCCCTACCCAATTTAACTGTCTGTATTAGAAAAAGAACAAAAATGTTAATTCTTAATCAGATAAAAAAAGAATCAAAAATTTTAAAAACATTAAATAGAATAGCGGGCATTTACTTTCCAAAATTTAAATAAGATATTGAAATATCTTTTATTAAGTTTCAATGTGCTTCAGTATCTCTTTTATTCAATTTTAATTACCCATAAGTGAGACATGTAATGTTTAAATTCATAAAATATATTTCCTGTT
Source organism: Lynx rufus (assembly GCF_022079265.1). NCBI lineage: Eukaryota > Metazoa > Chordata > Mammalia > Carnivora > Felidae > Lynx > Lynx rufus. The sequence goes on along the minus strand of NW_025814845.1, from coordinate 21,683,503 downwards.
AATATGAAATATGGTAGCTGGTGGAGGAAATAAATGTTAAAACCTATTCTAAAAGACTAACCTTGTCCCAAAACAATGAATACACAAACAAGTTCTGGAGAGAAAAATGTCATTATGTAATATAAACATCTAGAGAGAGTGATATATATATATATATATATATATATAATATATATATATATATATATGTGTGTGTGTATACACACACACACACACACACACACACACAGAAGAGAGAGAGAGAAAATGAATACCAAATCCAAATATCGGTAGTCCTCAGAGAAGAAAATTAAAAACTAATGGAAGATAACATATTCTTAGAGATATAATTCAATACATTTTTTAAATAATAAAAGAAGGTTTGAAATTACGTTTTGAAGGACACCACAGGATGACCATGAAAACACTCTTGAACGGTCCTCAGATACACTTTTAACCTAGGAAAACTTTTGAGAGCATTTCTTATCCAGTTTTTTATTTATCTTTCTCTTCTATAGAAGAGCATACTTAGGGTTTATCTGTATACACAAAAATTACTTTGAGGGACTAACTGTCAGTTTATATCTGTGTGGTGTGCTTATAATTAAGGAGATTTGATTTAGAGTGAGACTGCCTGGATTCAAATGCTAACTTTACCAACTACCACTTATGTACCTGAGGCAATATATCACTTTTCATGCCTTAATTTTCTCATCTTAAATCATAGAAAATGATGTTTATGTAATCCTCTGGCATATGTAGTATGTGTTTGTTAAATTAATAAAAATCAATACAAGTAAAATATGTACTGTGGTTATAAAAAATGAGATAGATATGGAACAGCTTTGAATATTAGACTGGACAAAATTTAACTGGAAATACTCTTCCTATTAAGAATGATAGGTAAAACCATTTGGTTAAAAAAACTCCATCTGAACTAAAGATTTTTCTGAAAACAAATGGAAAAATAATGTTAGTTTTGATTTAGAATGTCTTATTTCTTCACTTATTACTAGCAGGATCTTTAAATAGTAACTTGGATTTGTTGACTCTGTATTCTTATCTGGAAAATGTCAAAAATAAGATTAAATTAAAATCTTAACTTTAGCATATATCTTAAGAATGAAAAACATATCACCTAATTTTGGCATAATTATACATAACTTTAAATTAAATATTAATTTTGGAAGTACAGGATTCAAAGTATTTTAATCACAACCATGTAATTCTTTAAAGCAAGCTATCCATCACTTAAAATGATGTAAAATTAGAGGCCTTCCAGAATAAGAAGAGAAAGGAGCAGAAATCTTATTTCAAGAAATAATGAAAGAAAAATTTCCTAAGTTGGGGAAGGAGATGGACATCCAGATCCAGGAAAATGATAGACTTGCAAATACGATGAACCCAAAAAGACGCAAACCAAGAGATACTCTAATTAAAATACCAAAAGTTAAAGTCAAGGATCTCTCCTGAACAGTATATTCAAAGGGATGGGGGGGGAAAAAAAAAAAAAAAAAAACCTTTCCACCTTTCCATAAAGAATACTCCACCTAGGAGTTTATAATTCACAATTGATAAATTAAAAATTTTTCAGTTAAACAAAAGATAAAGGAATCCATCATAACTAAACTGATCTCACATGAAATTTTAAAAATGTCTCTAGCAGAAAGGAAATAATACTAATTAGTAACAAGAACACATGTGAAAGAATAAATCTCACTGGTAAATTAAATATACAGCAAAGATAGTGGACTAATTACTTATAAAACTAGTATAAAAGTTAAAAGACAAAAGTAGTAAAAATAACTATGATTAAAATTAAAGGATACACAAGATAAAAAGATGTAAAATGTGGCATTAAAAACATAAAACATGTGAGGGAAAGTAAAAATTGTTCAGCTGTAAAATGAGATCAAACTTAATTTGCCATCAACATAGAACACATTGTTACAGATATAAGTTGTTACATGTATGCCCCATTGCAACTACCAAGCAAACAGCTATAATAAGGATACAAAAGATAAAAAGAAAGGAATATCAACATACAACCAAAAAAAGTCATCAAGCCACAAAAGAAGAGAGCAAGACAAAAAAGGAATAGAGAAAAACTACAAAAATAGTCAGGAAACATTTTTTTTTTAATGGCAATAAGCACACACCTTTCATTAATTACTTTAAATGTAAATGGAGTAAATTCTTCAATCAAAAGAGAGTGGTAGAATGGACTTAAAAATATATAAAACAACAAACAACCAAACCCATCTATTTGCTGCTTACAAGAGACAGATTTTAGATGTAAGGACACACAGACTGCAACTAAAGAAGTGGAAAATGATGTTCCATGTAAATCAAAACCAAAAGAAAGATAGACTAGCTAGAGTTAGACAAAATACATTTTAAAACAAAGATGATAAGTGAAAAATAGAGGTATTACATAATGATAAAATAATCCAAGAAGAGAATATAACATTTGTAAGTTTTGTGTGCCCAGCATAGGAATACCTAAATATGCGAAGCAAATATTAGCAGACCTCAGAGGAGAAGTGGCAATACAATAGTTTAGGGCATTTGATACCCTGCTTACATCGATGGAGAGATCATCCAGACAGAAAATTAATAAAGAAACACTGGCATTAAATGACATGTTAGAACAAATCGACTTAACAGATATTTATAGAACATCCCACCCAATGCAAAAGAATACTTATTGTCAAGTGCATATGATTTTCCAAGATAGATTGTTATATGTTAGGCCACAAAAGAAGTTTTGTAAATTTAAGAGGAATGAAATCATATCAAGTATCTTTTTCCACCACAATGGTATGAAACTAGCAATGAATTATATGAATAAAACTAAAAAATGTACAAACATGTGGAAATTAAACAACCTGGTAATAAACACCCAATGGGTCAAAGAAGAAATAAAAAAAAATATCTTGAGACAAATCAAAATTTAAAAATGTAATGTATCAAAAGTTATGGATGCAGCATTAGCAGCTCTAAGATGCAAGATCATAATGACAAATGCCTTCCTCAAGAAACAAGGCTCAACCAAATTTTACACTTCAAGAAATTAGACAAAGAACAAATGACACCCAAAGTTATAGAAGGAACTAAATAACAAAGATTAGAATAAGTGAAATAAAGGATAGAAAGACAAAATATCCAAGATCAATTAAATGAAGATAAATGATAAATGAAATAGACAAAATTTTAGCTAGACTCACCGAGAGACAGAGAGAGAGACAGAGACAGAGACAGAGAGAGAGAGAGAAATTCAAATAGCAACAACAAAATAAATGAATGAGATGTTACAACTGATACCACGGGGCTGGGGGGCAGGAACCTGATACCATAGAAATACAAAGGATCAGAAGAGATAGATGACTGTGAACAACTGTATACCAGAAAACTGAACAACCTAGAAAAATAAGTTTGTGGAAACATACAACCTACCAAGACCAAGCCATGAGGAAATAGAAAGTGTGGACAGATCAACTACTAGCAAGGATATTGCATCAGTAATCAAATAATCAAAAGCCTCCCAAAAAATAAAAGTCCAAGACCGGACCGCTTCACTGGTAAATTCTACCAAACGTTCAAAGAAGAATTAACACCAATCCTTCTCAAAGTCTTCCTAAAGAAGAAGAAAGGGGAATATTTGCAAACACATTGTACAAGTCCAGCATTACCCCGATACCAAAACCTGACAAGAATGCTGCAAACAAGAAAGAAGAAAAAAGGAAAACTACAGGTCAATATTCCTAATAAACACAGATCCCAAATTCCTCAACAGTTAAGGGAATTCAAAAAATACATTAAGGTGTGCCAGGGTGGCCCAGTCAGTTAAGTGTCCAACTTCGGCTTAGGTCATGATCTCACAACTTGTGAGTTCAAGCCCTGTGTCTGGCTCTGTGCTGACAGCTCAGAGCCTAGAGCCTGCTTTGGATTCTGTGTCTCCCTCTTTCTCTCCTCCTCCCCTGCTTGCACTCCCTCTCTCTCTCTCAAAATTAATAAACATTATAATTTTTAAAATTAATAAATAAAATACATTAAAGAGATCATATACCATGATCAAGTAGGATTTGTTCCAGGAATGCAAGGCTGTCTCAACATCTGTTGAACATGATAGACTACACTAACAAAATGGAGGCTAAAAATCATATGGTCATCTCAATAGATGCAGAAAAAAAACTGACAAAATTAAACACTGATAATAATAAAAATTCTCAAAAGAAGAGAACTCACCATATATGACAAACCCACAGCTAACATTATATTAATCAGTGAAAAGCTAAAAGGTTTTCCTCTCCAATGAGGAACAAGATAAAGATGTTAACTCCCGCCACTTTTATTAAGCACAGTATTGGAAGGAAGGAGGGAGGGATGGAAGGAAAAAAAAAAGAAAGAGAAAGGGAGGAAGGGAGGGAGGACAGGAGGAAGGAAGAACAGCTACATGCAAAAGAATAAAACAGGACCCCTTTCTTATACCATGCACAAAAATAAACTCAAAATGGATTAAAGACCTAAATGTAAGACTTGAAACGCTAAAAATCCTAGAAGAGAGCATATGCAGTAATTTCTCTGTCATGGCCTGTAACAATATTTTTTTCTAGACAGGTCCCCTGAGGCAAGGAAAATAAAAGCAAAAATCAACTATTGGGACTATATCAAAATAAAAGATTCCGCACAGCAAACAATCAACAAAACGCAACCTCAAGCTATTGAATGGGAGAGGATGTTTGCAAATAACGTATCTGGATAAAGGGTTTGTATCCAAAATATATAAAACGTATACAGCTCAACACCGCAAAAAAGAAATAATGGAATTAAAAAATGGGCAGAAGACATGTACAGTCATTTCTCCAAGGAAGACATACAGATGCACAACAGAAACATCAAAAGCTACCCAACAGAACTCATCATCAGGGAAATGCAAATCAGAAGCACAGTGAGATTACCTCACACCTGTCAGAATGGCCAAAATTAAAAACACTAGAAATACTAGTGTTGTCAAGGGTGTGGAAAAATACTCTTTCACTGGTGGGAATGCAAACTGTTGTAGCCTCTCTGGAAAACAGTATGGAAATTCCTCAAAAAGTTAAAAAAAATAACTACCCTATTATCTAGGAATTGCACTAGTAGGTATTTACCCAAGAATACAAAAATACTAACTCAAAGGGATCCGTGCTTTTCTATATTTATTTAAGCATTATTTATAATAGCCAAGTTACAGAAGTAGCCCAAGTATTCACTGATAGATGAATGGATAAAGAGGATTCCATTTCTTATATTCTAGTGTGTGTGTGTGTGTGTGTGTGTGTGTGTGTGTATACACATATATACACACACACACAAGAATATAAGAAATGGAATCTTGCCATTTACAACAACATAGATAGAGCTAGAGAGTATAACGTTAAGTGAAATAAGTCAATCAGAGAAAGACAAATACCATATGATTTCACTTATATATATATGTGGAATTTAAGAAACAAAACAAATGAGCAAAGGAAGAGAGGGGGAGGAGGGAGAGAGAGAGAGAGAGAAATGAAGAAACAGACTCTTAACTATGGAGAACATATTGGTGGTTACCAGAGGGGAGATAGGTTGAGGGGATGGGTGAAATAGGTGATGGGGATTAAAGAGTACAGTTATCATGATGAGCACTGAGTAATGTACAGAACTGTTGAATTGCTATATTCTACACCTGAATCTAATGTAACACTGTATGTTAAATATACTGGAATTAAAAGTTCAAAATGAAAGAAAAAGAAAGAAAGAAAGAAAGAAAGAAAGAAAGAAAGAAAGAAAGAGCACCCAACTTGGAAAGGAAGAAGTAAAACTGTCATTATTTGCAGATGACATGATATTATGTATAGAAAATTCTAAAGACTACACCAAAAATCATTAGAAATAATAAACAGATTCAGTAGAGTTGCACGATACAAAATCAACAAGCGAAAATATGTTGTGCTTCTTTACATCAACAATAAACTATCAAAAAGAGAAATAAACAATCACATTTACAATAGCATCAAAAAAATACCTAGGAATAAATACGACCAAGGAAGTGAAAGATATGTATATTCATAATTATAATACATTAATGAAAGAAATTGAAGAAGGCACAAATAAATGGAAAGAATTTCTGTGTTAATGGATTGGAAGAATTAATATTAAAATTCCATACTACACAAAGCAATCTACAGATTCAGTGTACTCCCTATACAAATTGCAATAATGTTTCTCAGAGAAATACAAAAGACAGTCCTAAAATCTGGATGGAACAACAAGAAATATTGAGAAAAAGAAAAAGAACAAAGTTGAAGGCATTATGCTCCCTGATTTCAAAATAAATTACAAAGCTATATTAACTAAAATGGTATGTCACTGGCATTAAAGCAGACACAGAAATAAATTGAATATAATAGACTGTGCAGAAAAAAAATGCAGCTATGGTCAGTTCATTTATGATAAGCCAATAATATACAATAGTGAAAGTATTATCTCTTTTCAATAAATAGTGTTGGGAAAATTGGACAGCCACATTCAAGGGAATAAAACCAGATCACTATCTTACACCTTAACAAAAATTAACTCAAAATGGATTGCAGACTTAAATATAAGACCTGACACCAAAAAGCTCCTTAGAGAAAACATAGGTGGTCAGCTCTTTGACACAGGTCTTGAAAATAACTTCTTCTTTTTTAATCTGACACCAGAAGCGAAACCAAAAAAATGCAAAAACAAACACATGGAACTATATCAAACTAAAAAGCTTCTGCACAGCAAAGAAAACATTCAACAAAATGTAAAGACAACACACTGAATGGGAGAAAATATTTGCAAATTTTATATCCGATAAAGACTTTATATCCAAATATTGAAAACTCATAGAATAGCAAAAAAAAAAAAAAACTCAATAAAAAATGGCTAGAAGATCTGAATAGACATTTTTCCAAAGAAGAGATACACCTGGCAAATAGATACATGAAAAGTTGCTTCATATCATAAATCACTGGGAAACTGCACATCAGAAACACAATAAGATATTATCTCACACATGTTAGAATGACTATTACCAAAGAGACAAGAAATAACAAGTGTTGGTGAGGTTGAGGAGGAAAGGGAACCCTTGTGTATTGATGATGAGAATGTAATTTGGTGCAGCCACTCTGAAAAAAAAAATATGGAGGTTCTTCACAAAATTAAAACTAGAAATACCACATGATCTAGCAATTCCACTTCTTGGTATTTATTCAATGAAAATAAAAACACTAATTCAAAAAAGTATATGCATCCTCATGTTCATTGCAGTATTATTTACAATCGCAAGATATTGAAACAGTGTAAGTGTACATTGATAAGTGAATGGATAAAGAAATTGTATTATTTTATATACTTATAGATTTAGACAAATATTCACAACAGAATATTATTCAGCCATAAAAAACAAAATCTTGCAATTTGTGAAAACATGAGCAGATCTTCAGGGCATCATTATGTTAAGTGAAATAAGTCAGGCAGAAGAAGGCAGATACAGTATGATCTTTGTTATATATAGAATCTAAAAACAAAAACAGGGACACCTGGGTGGCTCAGTTGGTTAAGCATCAGACTCTTGATTTCAGCTCAGGTCATGATCTCATGGGGAGTTCAAGCCCTGCATTGGGCTCTGTGCTGACCATGTGGAGCCTACTTGGGTTTCTCTCTCTCTCCCTACCTCCCTCTCCTCTCTGTCTCTCCCACCCTCCCTCTCTCTCTGTCTCTCTGTATCTCTAACTAAATTAAAAAAAAAATAAAAAGAGAAAAGCTAGCTCATAGACACAGAGAACAATTTGGTGGTTCCAAAGGTAGAAGGTGAGGAGGGAGAAATGGGTGAACTTTTTTTTTTTTGGTTTGAATAAAAATATAAAATGATGCAGAAATAAATATAATGCCAACCTAAAGACCAGTTTCTATTTTATTCTCTATGTTGAGTTGGGTCAGGATAATTTGAGGTTATTTTTTGACTATGTGTGCATTAAGAAAATTATCAGTTAAATCCATTACCATTTTTTAAAAGACCACAAAGTAGAAAAGTATCATAAACATTTTAGAAAGCTTTGAATAGATAATTCAGCTAATTTCCACTGCAACTTACTTTCATTTTAACCTTATCAATCACAAACTAACCTATAAACCTTAAACTGAGCTGCTTGTATTAAGTTCACTAAGCCTACCCTAAAGAATGAGAAATCTGCAGTAAGTCTTGTAATTGAAATTGCATTATTTTGTAAGTCATCCACTTGTCAATAACACGTTGATGAATAACTGCTGTACACGTTTATCTATTTTTCTGTGGAAACAGATTTCAGTTGGCTATAGATTTAATAAAATAATTAAAAGCATATCTTTATGGATCATGCTTTTTTAAATATTATAACAAATACACTAAGTCATAATTACTCAATACTTCCATGTAATAAATCCTCTTGATAGGCACTGTAGAAACTATAGATGAATAGGGCATATACAAACTTTGGCTTCACAAATGTATTGCCTATTATTAGTAACTAAATTGTGGCCCCACAAGATTCATATGTTAATACCTTAACCACAGTAAGAATGTGACTGTATTTGGAGATAATGGAGAAAGGGTCTTTCAAAAGGTAATTGTGTCAATGAAGTCATAAGGTGAGCCTTAATCCAATATAATGGTGCCCTTAAAAAAGAAAAAAAAAAAACCCAACAGGTAATTAGGACACAGACATGTAAGGAGGGAAAGCTATGCAATAGGGACATCTGCAAACCAAGGAAAGAGGCCTCAGAAGCAACCAGCCCTTGCAAAATCTTGATTTCAGACAGCTATCCTCCAGAACTCTGAAAAAATACTTTTCTCTTATTTAAGTCATCCAGTTAGTGGCACTTTTTTTTCTGGCAGCCTTAGTGTCTCAGTCCATTTGTGTTGCTATAACAAAAATATTATAGACTAAGTGGCTGATAAGCAATAAAATTTATTTTTCAAATTTCTAGAGTCTGAGAAGGCCAAGATCAAGGGACCTTGCATGGTAGGAAGCTAGGAGTTGTCTGTTACCGCTTTAGTAAGGGCGTTAATCCCCTATAGTGAGTGCTTCACCTTCATGACCTAATTATCTCCCAAGAGTCTCACCTCTAAATACATTCGGGATTAGATTTCAACATACACATATTGAAGGGCCATAAATATTCAGTCTCTAGCACCTGCAAATTAAGACACCTACTTGAGGGGCTACAATTTCATGTGGGGGTCATCTCCTCCTCTAATGATCTCTCATTTTCTTTTTGTCCTTCATTTCTATTCTTCCTTTTTTGATTTAACTAAATGAGACATTACCTCCTTACTCATGTTTCATTATTATTGTATTTCTTCCCCTTTTGAATTTGTATATACATACTGACTGCAGTTGAAATAGATATTGAAAGTAATTTTCTCAGTAATTCCTTCATTTAATCTTTTGAATGACATGAATTCTGTTGATAATATTATTCTTTGCTTTTGTTGTTATCGAGGAGAACTAGATATCTCTTCATTTACCAATTTCTTCACCATTTTTTTTTTTTAATTTTTTTTTTCAATGTTTTTTTTTATTTATTTTTTGGGACAGAGAGAGACAGAGCATGAACGGGGGAGGGGCAGAGAGAGAGGGAGACACAGAATCGGAAACAGGCTCCAGGCTCTGAGCCATCAGCCCAGAGCCCGACGCGGGGCTCGAACCCACAGACCGCGAGATCGTGACCTGGCTGAAGTCGGACGCTTAACCGACTGCGCCACCCAGGCGCCCCTCTTCACCATTTTTTAACAAATAGGTATCTCATTTATCCCTTCAGTTAAGTGTAATGTCTGGCTTGCATGATTACTTAGCTAGCATGCATGACAGAATTTGAAGGTTTAGTTATACTAGTATCTTTTATGTTAGTAAATTACTAATAGTAACACACTATATGGAGGCTTATATTATTATTTCTACCAAAATAATAACAACAAACTTTCCTTCCAAATAGTTAAACAAATGACATTGTGTAAGGCTTTCTATTAGTACAGAGCTTTAATGATAAAAAGACTAACTATATTTGGATGTAATTTAATGCCACTCAAAAAGTCTAAATTTGTGTTTCTAGCAATGATTAAACAACTGCTGCCAGCTAGTTCTACAATTAAAACTAACAAGAGAACAGTAAATAAACAAGGAAACCGAATTGAATAAAACAACTATTTTCAGAATTTGGACAACTAGCTGTATAGAACTATGATTCCTTCTAAAATGAAACAAATAATGTGAGCCCCACAATTGTCCCAGCTTTTATCTACATGAATTTACCACATCCTAGCACATGGAGAGGAATTAATGGATAACATGACCTCTATGAATTAAGTAAAGGTGAACCTAAGATTGGGAAGTTCAGATGGCTCATATTTGTGGAGTATAGCCCTGAAGATAAGAGATCAATTCAGAAAAAAAAAAAAAAAAGAAAATGCTTTAGAAAACTGAGTCCTGGGGCGCCTGGGTGGCTCAGTCAGTTAAGTGTCTGACTTTGGCTCCGGTCATGATCTCGTAGTTCCTGACTTTGAGCTCCACATCAGGTTCTGCACTGACGGTGAGGATCCTGCTTGGGATTATCTCTCTCTCCCTCTCTCTCTGCCTCTCCCCCACTTGCACTCTCTGTCTCAAAATAAATAGACAAACTGAAAAAAAAAAAGAAAGAAAAATCTGTAGGAGTCCTTTTCAGTCTTTGTTAAAACCAAGATGTGCATGTATGCGGTGTGACCCCACAGGCTCAGAAAAGGACAGTTACCAGCAAAGTTAACAAATACTGGGGAGCTGACCCAAGATTGAGAAACATTTCGTTTCTGACCTACAAGAATGGTAAGTTTTTAAGAGTCCACCAAATGCATTCGGTAGATATACAAATCAAGCCACATTTTGGGAGTTGTGGTTAACTATCCCTAGTGCCTAAATTAAAAGCTATTTTAGACCCACAAAAACACAGTTTAAAAGATCAACCTCATCTGCCAGGAAACTGACCACTTGCTATAAAAACCAAACCAAACCAAGAAATCTCAAGATTCTTCAAACAAAAACCCAGATATTCAAAGTAAAATGTTGACTGACAATGTCTAGAATCCAAGCAAATATCGGTAAACATGCCAAAGGAACAAAAATATATGACTTAAAACCCAGAGAAAAGTCAGTTAACTGAAAGATCTAGAACGGAAAACGATACATAGATAAGGTTTTTAAACTGTCAATTATAAAGATATTTAAGTTATTTTGTGAATATAAATAAGAGAGAGATGGAAACTGTGTTAAAAACCAGATGTAACTTCCAGAGAAAAATACAGTATCTGCAATAAAAAAAAAAATCTACTTGGGTTCAAGAAAAGATTAGACACTTGGTTGAAAATTTTAGTGAATTTGAGAACATAGTAGTAGAAATTGTCCAAACTCAAAAAAGAGGAAAAATTGCTGAAAAAAATAAAGTTTAAGAGACATATTGGGAAAATATTGATTTGTCTGCTATTCAAATAATTTTAGAATTGCAAGGGAATTGGAAAGAGAAAAAATATTTGAAGAAACAATGACCAGCTTCTTTCTAAATTTTATGATAACTACATAAAACACATAATATTAATCAAGTAGCTAAAAAAACAATGATGAAAGAAAGCGTGTAGCCACGGGGGAAAAAAGTAAAACTTCATATAGAAGGAAACAAAAGTAAAAATCATGGTGAACTCTTCACCGCCAAAAAATGCATTGTTGAAGACAACAGAATGACATATATAAAGTGCTGGGGAGTAAATGCCAATGAGAATGCTGTATCTACACAAAATACACTTCAATAATGATGAAAAGAGGCGCCTGGGTGGCTCAGTTGGTTAAGCATCCGACACTGGTTTCAGGTCACGTCATGATCTCATGGTTCAGTTCATGGGATCAATCCCCACATTGGGCTCTGTGCTGACAGTCCAGAGCCTCCTTGGGATTCTTTCCCCCCACCAACCCCCCCTCAAAATAAACTTTAAAAAATGAGTAAAAGAATACAACAAGACAGAAATTTCAAAATACCACACTGCAAGGGTTGCTTAAAGATGCATTTCATGCTGAGGGCAAGTGATTTCAGATGGAAATTTTGATCTATAAAAAGGAATGGAGAGTACTAGGACTGGCATATTTATGGATTAAACATTCTTTTCTTCATGTAAAAATTTTAAATTATATTTGATTGCTTAATAAAAAAGTGGCAAATTGTATTGTAGGCTAATGTTGATGTATACAAATAAGATCATTGGCGATAGCAGCACATGGTGTGTTGGGTTGGCCTGTAGCTGATGTATTCAACTAAGAGTGTGCAGATTATGACCTGCTGGAGAAGGAGGATGCAAGGCCACCCACACAGGGTTGTCAGGTACCTCCCCCAGCATCCAAACTCCCGCTCAGGGTCGTTTTCATAAAAAGCACAGATTCAATACAAAAAAGTCACAAGATTACCTACAGATCCCAGAAGTGGGGGAGGTGTAATGAGAAGGTTAAGGACAGTCCTCTCTGTCCTGGTTTATGACAGAACAGGAGGAGATAGAGAGCAGGGTAGCAAGCACCTGTTGCATGGGCTCAACTCTAAGTGGTTATTTCCTTTATTTATTTTTTATAAAATTTATTTATTTATTTATTTATTTAGAGCACAAGAGCAGGGGAGAAGCAAAGAGAGAAAGAGAGAGAATCTCAGTCTTAGCACTGTGCAGATTCTGACATGGGCTTGAAGTCATGAACTGAGAGATCGTGACCTGAACCGAAATCAAGAGTCTGATGTGCAACCAATCGAGCCACCCAGGCGTCCTTCTAAGTGGTTATTTTAAAAGGTGTCCTGGGAAAAGCAAACTGGGAAGCATTGTAAAGTGTACAGGCAGCAACTCAAAATAGCTATTTTTCCATTACAATGGGGGATGGAAATATTCTGTTATGAGGTTCTTATGTTATATATGAAGTGATATAACATTAAACACTTTTCTTCAAGTACTTTATTTTACCCTTGAAATACCATAAAACTCATTATTCATTCAACCCTTCCTGCATCCCTCCCCACCCCATGGGAAAATTTTTGACCTGAGATTCCTTTCACCTGATTTCAGTGTTTTCAAACTGTTCCTCATTCAATTATGAGGTTAATGGGGTGCCAATAAAGCCTTTCTTTTTATTTGGACAAGGGGCATATTTTAATAGGCATGCTTTGTAAAGATTTATTTGGTTGTCATGCTCACAATACATTTGAATAGTTACCTCCTTCAATATGTATGTCTGCTCTCATCAAAGAAAAAAAAAAGACAAAAGAACACAAAAAGCCCACTTCTATATTCTACCAGAGATTTCTGTGGCCTTATATTTTATCTCTCTTTCTTGTAGATATTTTTGTTTTTTCTTATCATCATTCAGTAAGTAAGTTCCTTGAAGGTTAGGCATTTCATTGTACCCATCTTTGAGAATCCAAACACAGAGGAAAAATAGGTCATAATAAATTCAAGAAATATTTTCAGATTTCACTTTTGCTTCTCTTTGTGAAACACAAAAGCAAAATGTACACACAACACACCGACACTCACACACACACACACACACACACAAATGTGTGTCCATTCTTATTAAAGTAGTCTTGGTAGATCAAGTAAATCAAACAGCATTTAAACAGGAACAGTATTTAGGTGTGACTTGCCTTAGTTGGATATTTATATTGATAAAGTTGAATGTCTAATGGGTTTATTTTTCAGGTTGAAAGGATAAATTTAACGACTCAATCTCAAGAGAAGATTTTTATTTAATACAAGTAACAAGAAAGAAAACCATGTTTATTTTATTAGAAAGAGCATCATTTAATTTAATCTGCTTAATGATATCCAAGAATAGTTGGTGAGTTGATATCTTATGTATTACCATAATACAAAGGAATATCAACACAGATTTTTAAAAGAAAGGAAAAGCCTCCACATGAGTACTTAAGTATCTGTAATAATGGAGACTAATCTGTATATTTATAAGGTGAGTAGGAGTTTTTCCTTCCTGTAGTAAAATTTTCCAGGTACTTATTTCCTTTGACTAATAAATGCTATTTCCTATTTATGTCACACTTCTCTGCCCTGTAAAGTGCTTTGTATTGTCAGAAACATTTATTAGACCCTTACTGTGTATAGGAAATCTATGTTATTGGTTGCATTTCTCTTTCCAAGTGGATATCTTGACTTCATCATGATCCGCCTTGAAATGCAAAACTCGTGAAATTAAAGCAGACACACATTTAAAAACCACAAAGTGGATATGATAAAGCCTCTTATATAAGCCATTTTGGATACAGTATTAACTATATTCAGTTATTAATTCATATTTACTCTTATTCACATCTTTAAATACCATATTATAACTTATATGAGCTACTTTTCATCTTTCAGTGGTCACGTTTTCCTGGTAAGCCTTCTTATAACTACAGTGTATTCATAGCAATTTATTCACATATTTTAGAACTTAACATATTACATTAGAGCTTATAGTATAAAGTGGATTTATTCTTAATTATCACTTTTATTTATCCTTCCACCCTGCAAGCATTTATTGTATAAATGTTATATCAAGTAGTCTGCTGGAAAGTTCTTGAAGAAAGAAAAACATTTAAACATTTCTGTCTCCCTAAAACATGTAAAGAGTTGTAATAATATTTTTGAATAAATGGCTGGAGAGATGGATGGGCGAATTAATAAAATTCCACTCCCTACTCTATTTCTGCATGGAGATGGAGTTTTTAAAAATTCACTAATAAGAAGAAACTTTTTTTTGTCTATTTAACAAAATATTGTAAGCTCAAACTTATAAAGGAGAAATGACAAGACAGCTGAAAATTAAGATATAAAACCATTAATCTTAACTCTTTTTTTTACTTGCCCCAAATTTTAGTAGTGGACTTTCCTGGAATTTTCTTACTGTCATGGAGGTATTCATAATTATATTATTTAATTTGTAATAAGTACTATAAGATAGTTGATTTGTGTTTATCCTCATGTTTCCCAATTTCTATACATTTTACAGGCAACTTATCTCGGTGATGATGAAATTGTCCATGTCTTTATTACATTTTGTAAACCAGAAATCAAAACAAAAAATGGTAGAATCCAAAATCAAAAAGGGGAAAAACGTGAGTTACAAGGAAACAATTGTTTACATTAAGAAATGTGTTAGGCAAAATTGCTGACAAGTAATTTTTTAAAAACATAATTCTGACATTCATGAAAGAAAAACCTGTCTCAAAATATCAGTTGTGTGCACTTGTCAGGAAAGGGATGAAACAAAACAAATTAAACAGTTAAAAGTGCCAAAATAGTTAACTGAAATACTACTTTGACTTAAAAAAATTATACACAAGCACCTAGTAAAGTCTCTAAAGTCTTCATTAACTTCACCCATGCCTTATGTTGGTGTTAATTATAACTTTGTATTCAATCTCTCTTGAATAATAACTCATCCTTGCCCACTGGCTTCAATTATTACACTTTTTTAGTAAATAATTTCCAAAATATTTCCTTTTCTAATAGATCTGTGCTAGGCCATAAGGCAATTAATATTCATCTTCCTATTGACTTTCTAGTTTGGCCCGATTCTTCACATCCAATAGTTTTTCATGTGTTAGTTATCGCCTATAGTTTTCCCATGATATTTTCTATATTGATAAATAGCCTTACCATACACACACCCACATTAGAAACCTGTGATTTACTAAATCTCCGTTACTTAATTACTTAATTTACCCTAATTAATACATGCGGAAATGGATACCAGAAAAGATGCAATGATTTTGCAGACAGGCATTAGAAATACAGTCAGAAATTTAATCCATCAGTTCTATATTCCAGCCCAACTCTCCTTTCAGTAAGTAATGGTGGAAATATATTCGATTTCTTCCCTCCTAGCTCTCAGAAATTTTGCTAAAGAGTTTGGGAACGTGGCAGATGCACACAGCGTGTATTTCCTAGAAACACAACTACATTACCTCACTTACTTACTTACTTGTGCCCCCCTTAGCCCAGTGTAATGAGTCAAGTTTAGTAGAGCTAACAAGATGATTCCCTTCTCCATCTCAGCAGTTTTAAAATGGGAACGTATACTACTTTTGCTTATGGGTTGAATTCTGATGGGAGGTTTAAGGGAAAGAAATACTTGCATTTAAAAAGAATAGTCTGGGGGCGCCTGGGTGGCGCAGTCGGTTAAGCGTCCCACTTCAGCCAGGTCACGATCTCGCGGTCCGTGAGTTCGAGCCCCGCGTCGGGCTCTGGGCTGATGGCTCAGAGCCTGGAGCCTGTTTCTGATTCTGTGTCTCCCTCTCTCTCTGCCCCTCCCCCGTTCATGCTCTGTCTCTCTCTGTCCCAAAAATAAATAAACGTTGAAAAAAAAAATTTAAAAAGAATAGTCTGTATTGTAGAAGACTAAGGAAAAAGCAAGCATTATATTGAAACTTGAGTGAAAAATTATGTATATAAGTGTACATATGTTTTTAATTAGGTAACTAGAGGAAATATTTATGAGAAGAGCGCCCCTATAGTAAGTTAACCTGCTTCTTAGAGCAAAGCACACGAAAATGGGATAGTGGACAAAGAGAAACTGAGGCAATAATAAACATGATAAATCCAGTCTAGATCTTTAAACAGATCAACTTCAAAAGTGTTTCTGATGGAAGATAGCAATATCCTCGTACTATTTGCATCTTTTAAAGCTGACGGCAATGGAACCTAGTGTTTTTAGGTGATATGAACAAGGTCACACAGTTAGTAAGTTACAAAGATGAAACCTGGAACTGAATCTCCATTCCACGATGCCAGTGTTCTTTACATTTAACAACAGCAACAACAACAACAACAACAAAAACCAAAAAACAAAAGAAAAAACAATGATACAGACTGAATAGGATGAGAGGTAAGAGAAAGCACACGACAGCTCTCTTAGTAAGTCGGTTGGTAAAGTTATGCCAAATTTAGGGCCTTGATTACAATACTAGGAGTAGGAATAGAATCTGAAGAATGGCTTTTTTTAGACATGTTAATAATGATAAGGCAAGAGTTAAGAATGTAAATACATGGGAATCATCCAGCTGAAAGAGTCCAAAATCTAAAAGAAGGTGTTAGAGTCAAGAAAAGTCACCTGATGAGGGCAAGGATAATGGTATTGAGTTAAATCTTAATGATTTTTATCATAAATGTAATAGACACTTACTGAAAAAAATGTATTTTAAGACGGAAAAAAAAATATAACCTCCATTTTAGTCCCATTTGCCCATCTATAATCAGACATGTCAAGAATAGTGTCTGGTAAATACGTGATCTCCCATAAACGTTGCATAAAGGAATCGCATTACTTCTGGTATTATTATCACAGTGATTCAGTGGTAGAACAAGGATTTAAGTACCTGCCCTCACAGAGGACATTTACTTGGTAAATATACGACAGTGAAACAATCCAGGGAGTCAGAAGTAGTGATTTTCTAAGGCATCGTGTATTTTGTATATGAAGAATTTTTCATGTGGATAACTTATATATTACACACGTCTAAATTCCCAGGTAAAGGTGATTCAGTCAGTCTAAAACAAAGTGCAATTAGAGTCAAATTTACAGGAAGTATTTAAAACACGGTTTTGATTTCTTAACCAGTTTTGGATTACCCTTACACTGAGTGTTTAATTATCAGATGTGGTCACCTGAGCTTTTACTCAGGAATCTGAGAACGAAAAAGTGAGAGATAAAAGGCTAGTCAGAAAAACATTCAAAAGCTGTCTGCTTCTTGCAGAAACTTCTTGCTTTCTTGCAGAAACTCTTCCCACTGACCTTTCATCATAGGGATTTGGCCTTTCTTGTGCTGCTGAGGTGGCCTGACTCTGCCGATGGTTCTACTCAGATGCCATGTTTTCTCAAAATACTCTCAGAGACTATTTTTACCGTAGCTCAGTTTAAAGTAACTTCAGATAGTGTGGCTAGAAATTCGCTAGCAGAACAGCACAAACGCTCTGCAATGAGACCTTGAATTCAGCATTTATTTAAGCTCTTCACAAACATTAGCGTCTGTAATGAATCCTCCCAATTCCTCCTCCTTAAGTCATATTTCGTTGTCCTTGATTTACAAACATAGACCTAAAATATCAGGGAAATGCATAGCGCAACTTGTCAGACAAATCTTTTTTAAACATTACCTTCGGCATGTTATTCTCCTCCTGAGGAGCATCATATTTTCTCCCACGTTATTTCTAAATCCTTCTATTTCTGCCCCTAAAATCTAGCCTCTAGCCACCCAATCTTTAGTTCTTAAGTCTTAATAATACTCAGCACATCTCTTTTTTTTTAAATTTTTTTTAATGTGTATTTATTTCTGAGAGAGAGACAAAGAGACAGAGAGAAAGACAGAGGCACAGAGTATGAGCAGGGGAGAGGCAGAGAGTGAGGGAGACACAGAATCCACAGCCGTCTTGAGACTCTGAGCTGTCAGCACAGAGCCCAAAGTGGGGCTTGAACCCACGACCCACAAGATCATGACCGAAGCTGAAGTCAGATGCCCAACCGAGCCATTCAGGCACCCTGACATATCTCTCATCTAAGAAGTCAGACCTCTTGATTGCTCCCTGAACACAATAATATTTCTTCCCTTTATAAGGGTAATTATTAGAAGTGCAATCTTTATCATACATTCATATTCTGGTATGAACCTCCTCCAGTCTATCTACTATGCTGTTGTATGGTGAATTTCCTATATAAGAGATTTTGATCACATTCCCCTCTTGATATCTTTCATATTTTGGTTGAGTATGCTTATTAAGTAGGGAGGTGTCTTTTTCAACTCGGCTCAGTATATTGATTATTGATTATACTGTCATAATTTTCTAGGTGTTTCACAAATACCTTGTTTTATTCTTACAACAATCCCATGAGGAACGCATCACTGTTACTGTTTTATGAAAGAGACAAGTTTGCTTTGTGTCTGATACAAGAATCAGATTTTCTGACAACACAGAATATCAGGTATTGCACTTTTAATTTGCTGAATAGATGATCGTGAAACTTTCAAATGAGTAATATGTCTTCTTTCCTCTGGGAGAGTCCTTAGCTTGTTATACAACTAAGTTAGTATATTGGTATACTGTTGGCCCAATTACTTAAACTTCATTATTTAGGGATAGACAAAGATAATTGGACCAATTCTGTTGAAAATAACTGCCCTTGAAGCTCAAAATACCAAACTTTCTTCATGACAGATGTATTAGTTTTCTAAGACTCTACTTAAAAAGTACCACAGACTGGGTAACTTATACAACATAAATATGTTTCTCAGAATACTGGGGGCTAGAGTCCCAGATCAATGTGTCTGTAGAGTTCGTTTCTTCTGAGGCCTCTCTTGTTGGCTTGTAAATGGCTGTCTCCTCCTTGTGTCTTCACATGGTTTTTCCTCTGTACATATCTGTGTCCTAATCATCTCTCTTACAAGGACACCATTCAGATTGGATTAGAGCTTGTCCTAATGACCTCACTTTAATTTAATAATCCCTTTAAAGACTGGATCTCCAAATATTGTCACATTCTGAGGTATGGCGCTTCAGGGTTTCAACATAGGAATTTGAGGTGACACAAATTGGTCTATACCAACAAATAATGTAGTAGCTAAATATAGAAGTCACTATATTCTAAGGAGTAAATTATACAATTCCAAGGAGAGAACTTGGTTAAATATTCAAAGAAGTTTCTAATATAACCATTCTATGAAGTGGAAATATGCCAGTGAAGATAAATTCAGAGAGAAAACTGACATAGGAAGAGTTAAATTTGTGCCAGAATATATTTTTTCAGTTCTCTACAGAAACACAGTCCCATCTGGCAGAAGACCAAATAAGAAGGAGAAAACTTAGGATGTTATTTTGCTTTTGTTCATTTATCCATCTGTCTGCATGAACCCTATGACATTGTTTTCCAAATGGAAGCCTACTAATGCCAGAAACATGGTACTTGGCCTGAAATTATCAATGCTTAGCCAGTTTCAGTTTAAGAGAAGATAATATTACTGAAAAATTTCATTTCTTAAATATGACTACACTTGCCAAAAACTGAAATTTTCACTAACATTACTCAGTATATGCTTTTTAGCCCTTTGAATCTGTATTTTATTGTGCTTCATATACATACAGGTATATTTTTTTCTTTGGTTCATTCATACATTTTCAGAGTTATTTAAGCTACTTTATTTTTTTAAACATTTTTTTTTCAACGTTTATTTATTTTTGGGACAGAGAGAGACAGAGCATGAACGGGGGAGGGGCAGAGAGAGAGGGAGACACAGAATCGGAAACAGGCTCCAGGCTCTGAGCCATCAGCCCAGAGCCCGACGCGGGGCTCGAACCCACGGACCACGAGATCGTGACCTGGCTGAAGTCGGACGCTTAACCGACTGCGCCACCCAGGCGCCCCATATTTAAGCTACTTTAAAATACTACTTTAAAAAAAAAGTTTTAATGTTTATTTATTTTTGAAGGAGAGACAGACAGAATGTGTGTGGGGGAGGGGCAGAGAGAGAGGGAAACACAGAATCTGAAGCAGGCTCCAGGCTCTGAGCTGTCAGCACAGAGCCCAACGCGGGGCTCAAGCTCACAAATTGCGAGATCATGACCTTAGCAGAAGTCAGACGCTTAAATGACTGAGCCACCTATGTGCCCCTTAAAATATTACTTTTAATACTGGTTTTTGGCAGAAAAAATACTAAAGATTTTTTTTAGCCACATCCTAGTTTTGTTATAGATTCTAATAAATTAATTTAAAAAGTAACAAATATAATTTGCTCAACAAAAATTACTCATGTTGCTTGACTTTTTTGAGTAATATATCAATTAAAATGTCATGCTCTTACTATATTTATTGTATTAGTATATGGGCAAATGACATTTTAATTGGCTTTCTTTGTATCTTTTCAAATACCACAGAGCATAATGTTTACCAGTAGTATGGTTGCATGATTTGTTGAAGCAACAATGTCTAGTAGTAAATTATTATATCTTTCTATTGTCTATCTGCGTTCTATTAACTATCTATAGATATGGACTTTTTCCCAAAAATAAATATGATACATATTTCTCATTATTTTGTTATTTATGTATCTATGTTTTTCCTTCCTCATCTATGTAAGAAATGTTTGAAAATATCTATAACATTTAGCAACTTTATGAAGTACTAATTATGCTACCATCCATAAAGTAGACCAATTATTACTTATGTCTATCCATATGCATATAGTTTTGTAAAGTTGAAGTCATTCTGTATGTATCCATTTTCCCGCCTAATTAGTATTGTTCCCATGTCCTAAAATACCATTGCGCTGAAGACCACTGGTATAATGTGACCAGAACCTAATGTGCATCATTTTCCCTCTCTTTCAATTTCAAGTTTATCAACAGATTAGAGCCCCCAAACTCTCTAAAACCATAAAAAAATATTTGAGCCTAGAACGATGCCGGGGTTGGGATGCCTATCACCTGGGCAGCTGAAAATCTTCATATAACTTTGGACTCCCCAAAACTTAACTACTAATAACCTACCGTAGACTGGAAACCTTACCGGTAACAACAAGCCAGTTAGCACACATTTTTGTATGTTATTTGTACTATATACTACATTTTTATAATAAAGTAAGCTAAAGAAAAGAACATGTTGCTAAGAAAACTGTAAGAGAAAATACATTTACAGGAGTGTATTTGCTGAAAAAAAAAAGCTTCATAAGTAAACAAGAACAGTTCAAACCTCTGTTGTTCAAGGGACAATGGTACGTGTAAAATTGTGTGTAACTTCCTGATAAAGTTGAAAGCTTCATATAAATTTGGCAATGATTTATCATAATATGATTTATTCAATATTATGGTATATTTTTACAATAATTATTACGTCTTTTTGTATTTTGTAATTAAATGTCCTTTTTAAATTGTGTTTCACTTAGGTAACTTAGAATTAATTAAAAAAATTAAGAAATATTTATAAAGATATTCCATGCAAATGGAAACAAAATGAAAGCTGGGGTAGCAATACTTAGATCAGACAAAATAGACTTTAAAACAAACACTGTGATAAGAGACAAACAAGGCATTATATAATAACAAAGGGATCAATCCAAGAAGAAGATGTAACACTTGTAAGTACATACCAAAATAAGAACATCTAAATATATGAAGCAAATGTTAACAGAAACAAAGGGAGAAATTTACAGTAATGCAAAAATGCAAACCATAGTAGTAATGCAAAAACCACAGGGGAGCTTAACATTCCACTAACATCGATGGATAGATCATCCAGAATGAAAATCAATAAGGAAACATTGGCCTCGAACAATACATTAGAGCAAACAGACTTAAAAGTTACATACAAACAATCCATCCCAGAGCAGATGAATATGTATTCTTAAGTGCCATGGAACATTCTACAGAATAGATCATATGTTAGGCCACAAAGTCTTAAAAGATTGGAATCATATCAAGAATCTTTTCTGACCACAAATGTATAAAACTAGAAATCAATTACAAGAAGAAAACTGAAAAAAAAAAAAAAACTACAAACACATGAAGTCTAACAAGCTACTAAATAATAATTGAGTCAACAAAGAAATCAAAAGGAAAATTTAAAAAAATACCTTGAGACAAATAAAAATGAAAACACAGCACTCCAAAATCTCTGGGATGCAGGAAAAGCATTTCTAAGAAGGGAATTTATGGCCATACAGGCCTACATCAAGAAATAAAAAAATTCAAATAAACAATCTAACTTTATATCTAAAGAAGCTAGAAAAAGAAGAACAAACAAAGTCCAAAGCAAGGATGGTTCATATCCACAAATCGGTCAACATGATATACCACATTAAAAATGAAGTATAAAAACCTTGCGGTCATCTCAATATACACATAAAAGGCATTTGACAAAATTTAACATCTGTTCCTAATCAAAAGTCTCAATAAAGTGAGTACAGAGGGAACGCACCTCAATATAATAAAGACCATATATGATAAACAGTTAACATCGTAATCAATGGTGAAAATTTGAAAGCTCCTCTTCTAAGAATATGAACAAGACAACATATCTCAGGCATCCTAGCTGCAGATTAGGCAAGAAAAAGAAATGAAAAGCATCTGAATTAGAGAGGAAGAAATAAAATTGTCATATTTGCAGATGACATGATACTATATTTAAAACACTCTAAAGCCTCCATCTCAAAACTATTAGATAAATGGAATCAGTAAAATCCCAGGTTACACAATCAATATACAGAAATCTCTGGCTTCTACACACAAATAACAAACTATCAGAGAAATTAAGAAAATAGTTCCACTTACAATTGTACCAAAACGAATAAGGTACATAGAAATAAATGCAAGTGAGATAAAAGATTAGTATTCCAAAAACTTTAAGACACTGATGAAACAAATTGAAGACAAAACAAATAAGTTGATGTTCTCATGGACTGGTTTAATTAATATTGTGAAAATCTCTATAGTACCCAACACAATCTATAGATTCAATGTAATCTATATGAAAACTTCAATGGCATTTTTCATTTGAACTAAAAGTTGTATGGAACCAAAAAGACCCCAAATAGCCAAAGCAATCTTAGGAAGAAAGCACAAAACTGGAAGCAACCTGCCGCTAGCCTTCAAATATACTGCAAAGCTATAGTCATCAAAACAATATGACACTGGCACAAAAACAAACACATAGATCAACAGAACAGGATAGAGAGCCCGTAAATAAAGCCACGCTTATATGGTCAAATGAGCTACAACAGAAGAGGGAAGAATATACAACGGGGAAAAATAGTCTCTTCATTAAATGGTGCTGAGAACACTGGATAGCTACATGCAAAAGCATGAAACTGAACCACTGTCTCATCCCATACACAAAAACAAACTCAAAATGAATTAAAGATCTAAATGTGAGACCTGAAACCATAAAACTCCTAGAAGAAAACATAAGCTGTAATTTCTTAAACATTGGCCATAGCAACATCTTTTCTAGATATGTCTCCTCGGGCAAGGGCAACAAAAATAAACAAATGGGACTACATCACACTTAAAAGCATTTGCATAGCAAAGGACAACATCAACAAAATAAAAAGGCGACATACTGAATGGGAGAAGATATTTGGAAATGACAGATTCAATAATGGGTTAAAATCCAAAATATATCTAAAAGCTTATAAAATACAATATAAAAAATCCCATTAAAATTGGGCAGAGGAGGGGTGCCTGGGTGTCTCCCTCGGTTAAGCATCTGTCTTCAGTTCAGGTCATGATCTCTTGATCATGTGTTCAAGCCCCACATGGGGGTCTCTGCTGTCCTCACAGAGCCCACTTCAGATCCTTTGTCCCTCCCCCCTGCAGACTCCCCCCTCTCTAAAATACACACAGAAAAGTGGGCAGAGGACTTGAGTAGACATTTTTCCAAAAAAGATATAAAGATGGCCTCCAGGCACATAAAAAGATGCCTAACATCACTAACCAACAGAGAAATGCATATTAAAACAACAATGAGTTATCACCTCACACATGTCAAAACAGCTATTATGAAAAAGACAAGGAATAACAAGTTGGCAAGGATGTGGAAAGAAGGGTGCACTGTTGGTAGAAATGTAAATTGGTGCAGATACTCTGGGTGGCAGTATGAAAGTCTTTCAAAAAATAAAAAAAAAGAAGTATAAAATTCATCATTTTACTTTTATGTATTTATCCAATAAAAACAGAAACACTAATTTGAAAAACCATGTATACACCTATATTTATGATAATATTATTTAAAATAGCTAAGATAGGGCAACAATATGTGCCCGTTGATAGATGCATATCTAAGGAAGTTGTGTTATAACACACACACACACACACACACACACACACACACACACTGGAATAGTAGTCATATCAAAGAAATAAATCTTGCCACGTGCAACAACATGGATAGAGTTAGAGGGTTTTGTACTAAGTGAAATAAGTCAATGGAGAAAAGCAAATACCACAAAATTTCACTTATATGTAGAATCTAATAAAACAAATGAACAAGTGCAACAACATAGAAACAGACCCATAGATACAGAGAACAGATTGATGGTTACCAGAGCAGAGCAGGAGGGGAGTGGATAAAAATATGTGAAGGGGATTAAGAGGTTCAATCTTTCAGATAGAGAATAAATAAAACTTGTGAATATACAGTATACAGAATATAGTCAATAATATTTAACAATTTTATATGATATCAGACAGTAACTAGACTTATTGTGGTGATTTTTAATAATGTATATAAATATTATATTACTATGTTGTGCCCCTGAAACAAATACAATATTGTAGGTCAATTGTTTGATTAAAAAATTCAGAAATGTTTGGATATTTTGATTCAGTTAATACTGAAACCATTTATTTTTTCTTAGAAGAAATGATTTCTTTTTTATTGGTGGAGGAGTTATTTATGTACTTTTATTTTTAAATAATTTATTGTCATGTTAACTAACATACAGTGTATACAGTGTAGTCTTGGCTTCGGAAGTAGATTCCTGTGATTCATCGCTTACATACAACACCCAGTGCTCATCTCAAGTGCCCTCCTCAATGCCCATCACCCATTTCCCTGCTCCCCCCGCAAGCCCCACCCGCATCAACCCTCAGTTTGTTCTCTGTATTTAAGGGTCTTTTATAGTTTGCCTTCCTCTCTGTTTGTAACTTATTTTTCCTTCCCTTCCCCTGTGGTCTTTTGTTAAGTTTCTCATATTCCACATGAGTGAAAACATATGATATCTTTCTCTGACTTATTTCACTTAGCATAATAGCCTTCAGTTCCATCCATTGTTGCAAGTGACAAGATTTCATTCTTTTCCATCACTGAGTGGTACTCCATTGTATATATATTCCACCTCTTCTTTATCCATTCATAAGTTGAAGGACATTTGGGTTCTTTCCATAACTTGGCTATTGTGGATAGCACTGCTATAAATTCTGGGGTACATGGGCCCTTACGAATCAGCACTCCTGTATCCTTTGGATAAATTCCTCATAGTGATATTGTTAGGTTCTAGGATAATTCTATTTTTAACTTTTTGAGGACCCCCACACTGTTTTCCAGAGTGGCTATAGGAGTTTGCATTCCCACCAACAGTGCAAGAGAGTTCCCCTTTCTCCATATCCTCACCAACATCTGTTGTTTCCTGAGTTGTTCATTTTAGCTACTCTGACCAGTGTGAGGTGGTATCTCAATGTGGTTTTGGTTTATATCTCCCTGACGATGAACGATGTTGAGCATCTTTTCATATGTCCATTAGCCATCTGGATATCTTCTTTGTAAAAGTGTCTATTCATGTCCTCTGCCTATTTCTTCACTGGATTGTTTTTTTGGGTGTTGAGTTTGATAAGTTCTTTATAGATTTTAAATACTAACCCCTTATCCAATATGTCATTTGCAAATACTTTCTCCCATTCCATTGGTTGCCTTTTCATTCTGTTGATTGTCTCCTTAGCTGTGCAAAAGCTTTCTATCTGGATCAGGTCCCAATAGTTCATTTTTGCTTTTATTTCCGTTGCCTTCTTTATAAGAATTTTTCATCTGAGAGCACCCAAAACATGGTATGTTCCTCTATTTTATGGAAATGTTTTTTAATCCTAAACTTGAATTTCTACTTTTCTGGCATGTAGTCCAATATCTTTTCAATATTATTTCAGTAAAATTATGTATTTTGTTGTTGTTCCCTAAATGTTTTAAAATTATATTTTCTTATGAATTATTTCTAGAATGTAATTAATACATCATTCCATATGTATTTATTTCATTGTGCCTTTTACTTGACACTTACTTTGGACATTTTTAGGTTCCTCACTAAGCATCACCTTTTCTCTCTCTTGCTCAAGGCCCCGAGTGTTTGTTTCATATATTGGTCATCCATCCACTAGATGGCGTATACCCATGAACCTGCACAGGAGTGTGTACACACACACACACACACACACACACACACACTCTCTCTCCCTCTCTCTCTCTCTCTCTTCATGTGTTTTGAGGAATCATCACTCTGACTACAGCTCCTAGAATGGCCCCTTATTGGCACAGCAAAAATTTCATTCTCCTTAAATTGGTTCTTAAATATACAACAAAAAAAAATAGTGAATTCTAATACAGTGAAACCTTGGTTTGTGAGCATAATTCATTACAGAAACATGCTTATAACCCAAAGCACTTGTATATCAAAGTGAATTTCCCCATAAGCAATAGTGGAAACTCAGGTGATTCATTCCACAACCTGAAAATATTCATATAAAAATGATTATAATACTGTAATATAATACGAAATCATAAAGAAACACAAAATAAAAAGAAAAATAAACAAATCAACCAGCACTTTCCTTTGAAACCTTTAGTGGCTGGTGTGAGGGAGACAAGAGTGAGGAGGGTTATTTTGTAGGATGACTTTCGCTATCACTAACGGATGTTGACTACAGTACAGTATTAATAAACTCTTGTCACATACTGTATTTAATGTAACTGTCAACAAGGCAGCAGAGGAAAGGGTCTATATCTGCAGGTGGCCTGACCTAGAATAAAGCAAAGCCTTCCTAAGGTTATTCTGGTATGGAAAAGCAAAGGACTGTCCATAGGTGCTTTGAAGTGACAAAAAAAATAATAGTGTCAGTTGTGAGCACCTTTCAATATATACACAATATACACACACTGTATATTGTGTGTTCAATATACACACTATATATATATATATATATATATACACACACACACGATATATATATATACACACACATGTATATATATTCAATATATTCATATATATGCCAATAGTATTGTTTCCCCTCATTTCAAATAGTTATGTCTCAAATATTTGAATAAACAATTACATCCTAAATAGAGAGATGGCGGAGATACGTTCTTATTGTTCTGCTTAAATTTTTAAGACACATCTTTAAAGACTGATCATGAAGTTTAATAATGATTATTAGTATAAAGCAAATGTTTGCTGTATAATAGTAAAGTGGTTCTATACAGTAGCTTTTAAAGGTTGTATCATTTGATTTTTTTAGAAATGGATGTGGGATTTTATTTAATTCATCTGGGTAGCAGTTGAGATTACATACATAGGTGTACATGTATATTTTTGTAATTGATGTATATGCAATACAAATAGGTTCCAATACATTTATCCATCTTCATAGTTCTGGAATAAAAACAAAACAAATATGATTATGGCAAAGAACGTTCTTATAATTGCTATTTATTTGATGTAGCAGTTTTGCATTTATATTATTGAGATTGAATAATTTATATTTCTAGCTATCAGTGTCATTTTTGTTTTTAAAATACATTTATTTGTAATATATTACACAAACCAAAAAATATAATACATGCATGCTAAGAATATAGTTATGCATGCTGATTTCAAAATAACCATCCAGTTAAAAACTACTAGGAAATTATTAATGATGGGGAATGTGTACATGTGCATATCTCCTATCATATGTTGTTCTCCTCAACTTGCAAAGAAAATTATTTCCTTGAATGTTGTGCTTATCATTCTTTTACAATTTGTATTTAATTGTATCTTTTATTTCTTTGACAGATAATATCATTGTATACATATTTAATTTTGCTGAGGACAGAATTTTATAAAAATGTTGCACGGCATGAAACATTCTGTAGCATTTTTTTATGAAAAATATGTTTCTAAGCTTGATATCCATGCACATAATCATTTACTTTCACCATGCAATTTATTCTAAAAATGTTATATTTTCTTTTTGATATGTAAATAATTAACTCAAATAGAATTGAGATTTATGTATGGTGTGTGGTAAGGAGGATCCAATTTTTTTTTGTTTGTTTACAACCAATTGTTCCCACATCACTTGAAAAATCTCTTCTTTTTCCAATTACTTATCTATCATACCACTCCATCACATAAGGGGTTTCCATTCCTCTTTGGTCCCTTTTGTACACAACCCTATTTCTAGTCTCTATATTCTATTTGGTTAGTCAGTTTGCCTACTTCTGTGCCAATTTTTTATGGTTCAATTATTTTAAGTATATAAAAAGGTCTGATGTATGATATTGTTCTCAGGTGTATCTTATAGTGATAATAAAATTTAATTTACACAAATGGGTGATACATGAAATATATGAATATGGTTTTAAGTTTACAGTAAGGGAAGAAGTATGATAAATATTATATGATCTAAAAAATAGTAGTACCTAACATTATATTCCTTAATTATATATGAATGTCAATTTGCCTGAGATAGTGAATTATTTAGATGAGCAATTTAAAACATCAGCAATTTTCAGCGTCTGTCACAAAACAGACATTTACATATTTTTAAATGAGATGAATATAGGAAGTCCCCAGCTGTACAATCAACCAATGATAATTCTACTCAGCCCGGGCCACAGCGTTTTCCAGTATTCTCTCCTTTAGTTAAGCTTCTAAAAGGAAGATAGAAAAAGGTGACTGAGGTTCTTTCCAATGTTCTATAAACAGATATGGATAAAAGGATTCCTACCAAAGTTACAGATAATACTGAGAGCATTCTGAATGACAAAGGTTCCTAATTCTTTTCTTTCCCTTTAAAATGAATTTTGAGCAACTGCTTCTTTAACACTTCTGAAGAAAATTTAGCTTAGATATTTTTATGTAATGCCTTTGAATTGTGAACAAAAAAACATAATTTGCATCAGGGCTTAGTAAGAATCATATTAGAATATTAGTGTGCTTCATTTCATCACCATCTGGGGTAGTCACTGATCAGCTGGATTGACTTGATTCACATGCAAAACTGTGCATAGTTCTTTTTATTTTCTGTATTGTGCATATCACCCCTAGAAATTTTAAAGTTATAAAAGCTATGTTCAAGCGATTTCAGATGAAACAAAGTAGTTTGGGCCCTCCAACTTTAATCAAAGTCTCAAATCTAGAAAAACTTGCATGTGCAAAATTACAAGTGATAATTTATCAAATAAAGAAATTTTGAAGTCCTCAATAACAGCCATATATACCTACACTTTTGTCTGTTATGTAGCTTTAATTTTTTTGAGCTAAGGGCTGCACTGAAAACACAAATCTATTTATATAAACATAGCCTTCCCAAAAGAAGGAAAAGCATTTGTCCATTTAACATGTCTAAACATTAGTCCTAGATTCCCACCACAGAGCCTAATGGGCGGGACATATAGACATACAATAAAAATATGGTTATAATTCTTGTCTTCAAAGAGAGGAAAGGTTGGTTGTATTCAGATTTATTACTTGTTAACAATAGGAGAAATACTTGGGAATATTTGGTTGATAATGAGCAATAATTTCCATCAGTATATCAATGGAAATTAAGAGGCTTTCCAGGGGAAATGAAAAATGGAAATTTTCTGCTAAGTGATTTGCCCCAGGTTCTTAAAAGTAATAGAGTTCCAGTCTAAGGCAGTGTTGGAGGAACTTGAACTCACCTTCTCCATGGATATAACAAATCTACCCCTATTTATAGAATAATTTTTCTTGAAGAAGAACTGAGGCTTACTAAACAGCTGCTGCACAACAAAGGATAGGCTATATAGAGAACAGCAGGAGGGACACAGACATGGTCAAGGGAAACACCATTGCCTGACACGGCAAACTACAGAGTATGGGGATAGTACAGACAGACCATGAGTAGATAGATCTGCCCTGGAGCACAGATAGAAAGCCATGGTTTAAAGGGGCAAATAGAATATAAAGGCACCAGCGCAAGAACCCTGACAAATGACAGAGGAGCTACTGGAACTCTGGCCAGGTCAGAGGGGCTGGTGAACACCACAGTTTATACACACCCTTGATAGCTCAGCTAGGAGCAGGGTCTGGGCACCACAGCCAGCTTGCCACTTTAGTGAGCCCAGGCCCCTAGCTCCTGGCAGTCCCAGAAGCCCTAGTACTACCCCGAATAAAAGTCACGGTTTAAAGGAGCAACTTTAATTACCATAACTTTTGAAAAATAAGGTTCAACAAAACCGGAATTCAATTTGTTAAAGAAAAAAAATCACCTCAAAAAAAAAAACAAACAGCAAATAGAATACAAAGGAACTAGCCCTAGAACCTTGCCGATAGGAGGGGAGCTGCCAGAACACTGTCCAAATCGGAGGTTCCGGGAAGCACCACAGTTTACATCCACCCTCCACCTTGATAGCATGGACATGAGCAGAGTCTGGATGTCAGCCTATGGCCTCAGTGAGCCGGGGGCCTCTAGCCTATACTAACCAACGTCACCAAACAAGGTGGTACCCGTGTGGTGCACACCAGGATACCCTGGTCAGTGCTCCTTATAGCTCCAGCCATTGCACCAAGGTGACACAGGTGAAAAGCACCTTGGAACGCTCTAGGCCCACACCATTTCGGCTCCAGATGGCTTACCAGGGCACTACTGGTGCAACCTCACATGGAGCCTCCCTCCATGGCTCATACACGCAAGACCATTCTTTCAAGTTTAGGAGAAGTAGCTATTCTGCATCATTCACAGAAACACACGGAAAGTCAAGCAAAAGGAGAAGAGAGAGAAATATGCTCCAAATGAAAGAACAAGACAGGTGCCCAGAGAAAGAAAGAAATGAAATGGAGACAAGCAACGCACCTCATAAAAAGTTTAACATAATAATTGTAAAGATGCTTATCAGACTGGAGACCAACAGTGGAAGACCTCGGTAAGAACTGCAACACAAAGAGAAAATATAAAAAAGAATTAGAGTTGAAGAATACAATAACTGAAGTGAAAAATACACTAGA
The DNA here is from genome assembly GCF_022079265.1 of Lynx rufus. Classification (NCBI taxonomy): domain Eukaryota; kingdom Metazoa; phylum Chordata; class Mammalia; order Carnivora; family Felidae; genus Lynx; species Lynx rufus. Next base: position 21,651,682 of record NW_025814845.1, on the reverse strand, counting down.
AGTAATCAAAGGTTTATTAATGGATGCAGAAAAATAGATCAACAGTTTGCAAGAAAATAATGGGAAGCTTTCAAGCTGAACAGCAAAAAAAAAAAAAAAAAAAAAGTTAAGGGACATCTTAGATGACACAAAGCAAGTAAACATTCACATAAAAGGGGTTTCAGAAGAAGAAAAGAGAGAAGGGGCAGATTTTTTTTTTCAACAAATTTTTTGAAGAAATAATAGCTGAAAACTTTCCTAAACTAGAGATGGAACCACAGGAAGTTGAGAGAATTCCAAATAAGATGAACCCAATGAGGTCTACATTATGATACATAATAATTAAAATTTCAAAGATAAAAGATAAAGAGATAACTTTTTAAAATTTGTTAACGTTTACGTTTACTTAATTTTGAGAGACAGAGACAGAGAATGAGCAGGGGAGAGGCAGAGAGAGAAAGACACAGAATCCAAAGCAGCCTCTAGGCTCTGAGCTGTCAGCACAGAGCCAGACATGGGGCTTAAACCCACAAACCATGAGATCATGACCTGAGATGAGGTCGGATGCTTAACCGACTGAGCCACTCAGGTGCCCCTAAAAAGAGAATTTTTTTAAAGCAGTAAGAGAGAAGCAAAAAGTTATTTACAATGGGAAACTCCATAAGGCTATCAGATTATTTTTCAGCAGAAACTGCACGACAGAACAGAGTGGCATGATATATTCTAAGTGAGGAAAGGAAAGAAATCAACCAAGAAAAATCTACCCAGCAAGATTATAATTCAGAATCAAGGGAGAGAAAACGAGATTCTAAGACAAACAAGAGTTAATGAAATTCACCACCACTAAACTGACCTTATCAGTAATGTTAAAGGGACTTTTGTAAGTGTGTGGGGGGAAGGCCTTAATTACAAATAAAAAAAATGAATAACAAATATGGGAAATATGACAATATATACTTAAAACGTGGAGGGCATGTGAAAAAGCTGGAGTTGCAATACTTATATCAGACAAAATGGACTTTAAAACAAAGACTGTAATGAGACAAAGAAGTGCACTGAATAATGATAAAGTGATCAATCCAATAAGAGAATGTAACAATTATAAATATCTACACACCAAACATTGGATCATCTAACTACATAAAGCAACAATTAACAGACATAAGGGAGAAATCCACAGTAATGCAATAAGAGTAAGGGACTTTAACACTCTACTTACTTCGATGAGTAGATTATCCAGGCAGAATATCAATAAGGAAAGTGACTTTAAACAATACATTAAAACAGATGGACTTAACAGGTATTTACAGAACATTCCATCCAAAAACGTGAATACCCACTTTTTTTCAAGTGCACATGGAACAACTTTCAGGATAGGTCACATATTAGGCCACAGATAATCTCAGTAAGTTTAAGAAGATTGAAATCATGAACCTTTTTCAAACACAATGGTATGAAACTAGAAAACAGCCACAAGGAAAACAAAAACAAAAGCAAAATTGGAAAACACAAACCCCAAATAACATACTACTAAACAACTAATAGGTCAATGAAGAAATCAAAGAGAAAGTTTAAAAAATGATACATGGAGACATATAGAAATGAAACACAATGGGACAAATTTTCAGGACAGAATGTTCTAAGAGGAAAAAAAAATATATACAAACACAGGCTTCAAGAAATAAGAAAAATCTCAGAAAAAAACTAACCTTACACCTAAACAAATTGGAAAAAGAGGAACAAAAACCAAAGCTATAAAAGGAAGGAAATAATAATGATCAGAGTAGAAATAAATAAAATAGAGACATAAAAGAAAACAATAAAACCAAGAGCTGTTTCTTTGAAAAGATAAACAATTTGATAAACATTTAGCCAGACTTATCAAGAATAAAAAGGGGACTCAAATATATAAAACCATAAACGGAATAGGAAACATAACAACCAACATCACAGAAATACAAAGAATTATGAAATACCACTATGAAAAATCGTATGCCAACAAATTGGACAACCTAGAAGAAATCAATATATTCTTAGAAGCAAAGAATATTTCAAAACTGAAGCAGGAAGAATTAAAATATCTGAACAGACCAAATGCTAGTAACAACATTGAAATGGTAATCAAATAAACTCCCAACAAACAAAAGTCCAGGACCAGGAAGCATTACAGTTGAATTCTACCAAACCATTTAAAGAAAAGTTGATAACTATTCTCCTCAAACCATTCCACAGAGTAGAAGAGGAAGGAGAGCAAATACATTCTACAAGGTCAGCATTACCATGATACTGAAACCAGACAAAGATGTACCAAAAAGGAAACAAAACAACCCCAAAACAACAAAAACAAACAAAACCCAAAAGTAAAGGCAAATATCCCCAATGAATATAGATACAAAACTCCTCAACAAAATACTAGCAAGCCACATTCAACAGCACATTAAAAGGATCATTTCTACGATCAGTTAGGAATTATTCTAGGGATGCAAGAGCAGTTCAATATTTACAAATCAATTGATGTGATACACCATTTAATTAAGAATAAAAATCATGATCACCTCAACAGATGCAGAAAAAGCATTTGACAAAATTCAACATCTGTTTGTAACAAAAGCTCTCAACAACGTGGGTTTAGAGGAAACAATCTTCAACATAATGAAGGCCATATATATATATATATGACAAACCAACAACTAACATCTAAGTCAATGGTGAAAACCTGGGAGCTTTTCCTCTAAGATTAAGAACAAACAAGGATGTACACTATCACCATTTTCGTTCAATATAGTACTACAAGTCCTAGCCATAGCAATCAGACAAGAAGAAATTAAAGGCATCCAAATTGATAAGAGGTGAAACTGTCACCATTTGCAGATAAGGTGACACCATATGTATCGAAAATCCTAAAGATTTCACCAAAAAAAAAAAAAAATAGAATAAATGAATTCAGTAAAGTTGGAAGATAGAAAATTAATTAATACCTTAAAATTGGTTGCATTTTTATATACTAATAACAAAGTAACAGGAAGGGAAATTAAGAAAGCATTTCATTTACAATTGCACCAAAGAGAATAAATTACCTAGGAATAAACATAACCAAGGAGGTGAAAAATTTATAATCTGAAAACCAGGAAACACTGCTGAAACAATTGAAGACAACACTGAAAAATGAAAATACATTTTATGATCATGGATTGCAAGAATTAATATTGTTAAAATAGTTACACTACCCCCCAAAAAATAACCCTGCAGCTTCAATGCAATCCCTACCAAAATTCCAATGACATTTTTAACAGAACAAGTAATACTAAAATATGTATGGAGCCACAAAAGGCCCTGAATAGCCAAAGCAATCTTGAAAAAGAAGAACAAAGTTGGAGGTATTACACACCCAGATTTGGAGATTTATTGTAAACCTATAGTAATCAAAACAGCAATAATGCTGGCACAAAAATAGACACATTGATCAATGGAACAGAACAGAGCCCAGAAATAATCCCATTCTTATATACATATTAATCTATGACAAAGGGAGTAAGAATATACAATGGTGAAAAGAGTCTCTTCAATATATGATGCTGGGAAAACTGGACAGCTACATGCAAAGGAATGACACTAGACCACTTTCTTACATCACACACAAAAATAAACCCGAAATGAATTAAAGACCTAAAACCATAAAACTCCAGGAAGCAAAAAGTAGACTGTAAACGTTTGGATATCAACCTTAGCAATATTTTTCTAGGTATGTCTTCTGAAGCAGGAGAAACAAAAACAAAAATAAACTATTGAGACTATACAAAAATAAAAAGATTTACACAAGGAAGGAAACCATCAACAAAATAAAAATGCAACCTACTGAATGGGAGACTATATTTGCAAATGATGTATCTTATAAGGTGTTAATATTCATAACATATAATCTTATGTAAGCAATCCAAAATATATGAATAACTTCTACAACTCAACATTTAAAAAAAAACCCAAATAATCAAATAAAAAATGGGCATAGGACTTGAATAGATTTTTCGAAAGAAGACAAAGACATGCCCAACAGACACATGAAAAGATGTTCAACATCACTCACCAACAAGGAAAAAGCAAATCTAAACGACAGTGAGGTATCATCTTATACCTGTCAGATGACTAATATTAAAAAAAGCACAAGAAACAGTAAGTGTTGCTGAGGACATGGAGAAAAAGGAACCCTAACCACTGTTAGTGGTGATGTGAATTCCCACTGTGGAAAACAGCATAGAGGTTGCTCAAAAAATTAAAAATTGAATTATCATAGGATCCAGTAATTCCACTACTGGATATTTACCAAGGGAAAATGAAAACACTACTTGAAAAATGTATATGTACCCCTATGTTCATTGCAGCGTTATTTACAATAGCCAAGTTATGGAAGCATCCAAGTGTTCATCAATAGATTAATGGATAAAGAAGCGGCATATGTATGTAATGGAATATTATTCAGCCCTAAAAAGAAATGAAATCTTACCATTCCTGACAACATGGATGAATCTAGAGGGTATTATGCCAGGTGAAACAAGTTAGACAGAGAAAGAAATTGATCGTACGATTTCACTTATATATGGATTCTAAAACAATAAAACAAATGAATAAACAAACCAACAAACAAAAAGCTGAAACAGACCCACAAAGAACAAACTATTGGTTGCCAGAGGGAAGAGGAGTGGTCGGTATAGTCTCCCAGCTATGGAACGAAAAAGCCATGGGGATAAACTGTACAAAATAGGGAAGAGTGTCAATTATACCCTAATAGAGTTTCATGGTGACTGACAGAAGCTACTCTTGTGGTGATCACAGCCTATTGTCCAGACTTGTGGAATCACTGCTTTGCACACCTTAAATTAATGTAACATTTTGTGTCAACTATACTTGGATAAAATTAAAAAAACAATAATAAAGGTGATAGATGTTTAAGGTAGAAAAACAGAAAGCTTTTAGTGGAAAGCTTTCAATGCACAATCATGCACATGTCAGGTGACACTCCATTCGGGTCTGTGGGGACAGTGTCAGCTAAGTGACACATGAATAAAACCAAAAGAGTGTGACTTTACAGTGGAGGTATATTCCAGGCAAGACGAAAACCAAATACAAAGACTAAGGTTTAGTGGGTATGGCATATTCCAGGAACAGCAGGAAGGTAGCATGAACTCAGTAGAGAAAGGAGCTCACGAGAGTGTGGCTCAAGTCTGAGAGAAGGCAATGAGGAGAGGGAACCCCACAAGGCTTAAAAATTTTGCAAGAGTCCTTGTGAAACCTAGTCTCTATTCCAATCCTTTGTTCATGTTTTATTTAATATGTGAAATACTGTGAATAGATAAAAATTAAATTGCATTTATCTTAAAAACAATCATACCAGACTATGTTAGTTTATTAAGAAGATACGTTTTGAGCCATGGATTCAGGTCTTCAAAGTGATTCCAGAAGAGGTCATTATACCTACTTAAGAGAGGAAAACAGTATATCAGGGAGTGAGCAGTGTGGTCTGAGGGTGTATCCCTGAAAGAAGTTTCAGAAAATGGACAGAACTAGCTGAAGCAGGGAAAGGCCATCAAAAATCCAACATTGCTCGCTGAACAACTTGCCCCCTCGAAATTAATCCATGTATTTCTCCATAATTGTTCCACAATGGCTTTACTGAAAATTATCCCACTAGCTATTTATGGTGAGTTGTCCATATGCTACCAACTGAGCTAGACTCTGGAAATTTTTTGTGTGTATTTGACTATTTCCAATGTTGGAAATGCTTCTTCACACATTTACCATGAAGTGAGATTCATAATGTTCAAAATACCTTCTAGGCAACAAGTCTGCATCGGCTAACATGTCTCAGTATTTCCTTTACTTAACAAAACTGTTAACCTTCTTAACAGAATGATATAAAAATGAAAACAGTTATCTTATAAACATTCTTTGACTTATAAACTATAAACCCTAGGACTTAACTTGAAAGTGATTTATATTAAATAATTATCTAATTATATAAACTCCCATTAGTGTCTGATATGTAATTAACCAAATGCAAACATTATTATTGACATTAAAATTATCAATTAAGTGGAGCTAACCCGTGTCCCCAACCTATCATCTGATGTCTCTCAGTAAGAAATAGGCATATGTTGAAAATTGACTACCACACCATAATTTTTTTTTCTCCCAATAGTAAAGTTCTTGGTTCCTTCCGGATTTTCAAATTATTTTGGGGGCAGTCATAAACTATCAACCATGCCAACCCTTTATTTTTTGACCCTGTGTATAGTTATAGTTTTCAACATAGTAAAATGTTTAACCTCAGTATATTATTTCCATGCTTAGGATTGTTATGAGGCGGAATGGGTACCAGATTTTTTGGTGTCCCAATATTTTTCAATAGGTATTGAAATATTTTTTTTTTCTTACTGTGAAATAGTTAAATGTATATTATTTGGCCAGGAAAGTGACACATTTGAAGCAATGTTTTTGCTCTGTACATTACCATATTATGTTTTTGTGTGGAGAGGTAGCTTTTATGCAATTTTTAATTATCAGATTAAGATTTGGTAGCATTCTACTTTGACTTTAAAAAATCTAAATGGTATATTAAGTGTGCTGTTGAAAATTAAAAGATCTCCAAATAGATTTAGTTTATACAACATAATAAATTAAATCTTAACTACATGTGAAATTCCATTACTATAGCTTTTATAAATGAAAGGTTAAATGCAAATTAAAGAGTTAGAAATGCATTATGCTATATTTCAATGAATGTGGTATACCACAGTTCCCATTTCTGAGCTCTCAGGGCTGTGGGTTTGTAACAGTTCATTGCACTGCCAATAATGAGTCTGCAGGGAGCTTTGTTACAAATGTCCCAATTCTTTCATTTGTTCTATTCCCAGTGCATGCTGGGATGCCTAACTGTGTGAAATCAAGCCATGGATTATCCATTTACTGCCACTTTATCCCAGGGGAAATAAACTTGAAAACAAATAGGCTGCACTCTCGTAATAAATTCAGAGCAAAATGTGTTTGTATTCTACTGAAAAAATGACAAGTCAAATTTATTTAGAATTCGAAAACTTTACTTTCCTTCCTAAAACATTGTAACTACTTATTGGCTGGATTGTCCAAATATGAAAACATCCATAGCATGCATATATATATATATTTTTTTTCCCTGCAGTGAATTATAACAGAGAATTTGTAGGTATAGATTTCTTAGTATATACTCATCTTGTTATGGAAGGGTCAATCTTCTTGGAAATCTTTTACATTAAACAGCAATTGTTAATATGTAATGAGTTGACTCAATTATAAGAAAGCCTCACTCCACATGAGCTTATCAACGTAAGAAATATTGAAACACCTGTTCCTGTGCAATTTCATTATCTGGCTGAATTACCACTGCTTTGGGTATTTAATGTGATGTTTATTTTCTTATGGTGAATATTGTTGCTATTACACGTAACTGAAGATGGCTATCAGTATGTAATCTTTTAATTACATTATTAAACTAGAGTCATGGCCAGAAATATTAGTCATTTTGTTTCTAAGTATCATATTAAAATATTGTACATGCTTTATTTTTATTAGGAGTATAGACCTTGGAATATACATTTCCGCATTAAAGAAGTGACCATATCACCTGATATTATGGATTTAAACAACAGTTGACAGCTCAACTTTTCAAATAAAGTCCTCTAGAAATGTGAACTGACTTATTCAGAAACTTGAATTGATGTATTCTAAAGCAACTTTCTATGGCAGTTTCTTAAGAAAATATATCTTAATAAAGTGTTTGAATATAAATGAAATTTGTTTATGACAAAAGTAGTCTTGGATTGCAGAATAAAGTGAGGTGAAAAAGTACTATGTCAATTCTTAATAAAGTCTCCTACTTCCTTAGAGTCTGGAAAAATCTTTCATGTCACAAAAACTTCAATTATTTAAAAATTATACTGTGATACCCACCTCATATAAAACTTTAAAAATAAATGAGGAGGGGCGCCTGGGTGGCGCAGTCGGTTAAGCGTCCGACTTCAGCCAGGTCACGATCTCGCGGTCCGTGAGTTCGAGCCCCGCGTCAGGCTCTGGGCTGATGGCTCAGAGCCTGGAGCCTGTTTCCGATTCTGTGTCTCCCTCTCTCTCTGCCCCTCCCCCGTTCATGCTCTGTCTCTCTCTGTCCCAAAAATAAATAAACGTTGAAAAAAAAAATTTAAAATAAAAATAAATGAGGAAATAAGTACCTACGTTCAAAAAGTTAGTTAAAACGTAATACATTTTAACCCTAATTTTTCCTGAATTAGAAATATTAATACACTGTGCAATGTTAAGCTGTATTTATTTTATCTCAAGTTAATCATCAGAAGTTAATTTTGTGTGCTGCGAAACACGGCAATTGTTGCCTTGCAATTGAGGCCAATGTTCCAAAGCGGGGGGGGGGAGTGAGCTGATTAGAATGGCTCTTTCCTAAGAGGAGTCACCATAGGCGTTACCAAGAGAGAGCAGAAACATTATCTTCTTTCCTCTTGCCCCACCTCCATTTTCTCCCTATTTCAAAAGGAGTAGAGAAGCTCAAGAAGAAACTTGAGGATAGAGTCTTCAGATTGGAGAATGAATGTGTTTGTTGTTGTTTTGTACTCCTTACTCATACTAAGGGACTGTTTACAAGAATCACCTGCAGAAAGTGGTGATGTTTACAAGAATGACGACCGGTATCCTGTCACACTGCCTGATGGGACATTTGCTTAAGCAGAACAGTTATTGATCAGCCCTTAAACTTCATCTGCTCAGGGCATGGGAAGAGAACTTGAGTGATCTGACAGGCTGAAGAAGGGTGAAGAGAAGAGCAGCCTGTTTATAATCAACAGAAGTTTAGGTCACATATTCTAATTGTTAAACAATTCAACTCCCAGTAATGCCCTACTGTTTAAATCCATTAACCACTATTTTTGACACATCTACAGATCCTCAATGCTTTTCTCTTCTTGTTCTTCTGAGCAATTACCAACTCTTCTTTTCAAAGTCCCATTTTCAGGGATTTTTATTTTCCTTTTGAAAGACTGTTTTGACCCCAAAATACAAGGTCCTCTATCTCATATATATATCAAATCTATTGTTTTAGAAAGAGAAGTAAAATGAGATGCGCGATGGATATTTAAAGGTGAGCCTGAAAAAACAATGTGTGAAAATTTAGTTGTGACAGAGCTCTGTTTTTGGTTAGTGGTCAGTCTCCACACTTCTTGCTGCATGAAGATCTTTTTATAGACTTGTATCTTTTTCAAAATGTTGAATTGGTGTTAATGTGTATGGCTAAGAGTTCAATGTTAGTACTGGGTTTCTACAGTTTAATTTCCAGGCTAGTTTTACAGACATCTGAATACCACATTGTCCTACAGACTTCAAATTGATCTGAGGCTAACTATAATATATTGCAATCCTGTAACTATCTCAAGTTCTATATACTTAATAATTGATCACTAACTCAGAAATTTCCCTCAGATAAAATAAGAATGTCAATGAAGATTCTTATATGTAACCTTTTTCACATAAAATTAAAAATAGTATTATTAATGAATATTCTTACATGTGTATCAGTAAATTATCACAATTTTTATGTGATGTATTTAAGTGCAAATCTGGAAAGGAGTGCAGTGAATACTGGTAACTCAAAAAAATATTCAATATTTTGTTTTCTGTTACCAATGGATATTAGCCTTTCCTCAATCAGCACTAATGATAAACTGAATGCAGAATAATTTTTAGACACTTTTATATTTTCAGGTTGAGTTAATATGTTAAGTTACTTGTATCTACCATGAAATTAATGAAGTTTCCTGGTCATAGAGTTTGCTAATCAGAAACACTGAATCATGACTGAAGACTATCTTGTGCTAAACATTTTTCTATTATTTTCAGCCTTACTATTTTCCCAATTCTAGGCAAGATTTGAAACAATGTTCTGTATATAATATAGTATGAATTTCATCACTAAACATATATATTTCATTTTTTTATTTTTATACTAAGAAATCAAAATGTTTATAAAAAATTACAATACAAACCTTTCTAAAATATTCTTTGAATGAACTCATCCTACCTTCCTCAGGTACTGTATTCAAATCACAAAAAGAATTAGAAATAGAACACCTTGCAGAATCATTTGGAAAATATCACATATTTTTTATAAAAAAACTTTCTGAGGTATGTTCTACAGCACTCTAGTGTGAGAGAAGACAGACACCACGCCCCTACACACACACACACACACACACACACACACACACACACACGCTTTTGTTGGTAAATTAGTGAAAATATAAATACATACTCTATCTTAGAGCTTTATAAACAACTTTATCCTACTAAAACTCTAAGAATTTTTTATTGAAAAATTTTGGGTGACTTGAAATTAAAAAAAAAAAGAGAGTCTTTTACTTTTGCATTAGACATACTGAAAGAAGTAGAGGTGTAGAACATACGTGTTTAGATTTTGCACACTGTCAAATGATCCATTATAACAGGTTTGCTCATGGGCATTGCTTCTGGAAATATTTATTCTTGCAATATTGTTTAAGAGATAAAATTCCGCTGTGTGCTTTTTACTTGAATTATTTGAAAATATGATTCTGAATATAGTTCCTGCTGAAATGTTATTTACTGAAAATAACATATATTTGTAATTTAGTTTTATGGTGCTTTCTAAAGTGCCTGCTGCACCGTGACAATGCCACCTGTGCTACTTATGAAGTCTGTCATATTTCAGGGCTTATAAGTTTTGTATAGAGGTTTGGAACTCAAAAGCAAAATTTTCATAATGGCAGAACCTTGACTTATAATGCCTCTGCCCGGGGGCAAATAGTGTTTATACATTGTTGTGTTAAGGACATATATACTTTGAAATTTAAGGAGGAGTTACCACTTTAAAGCAATATAGGTCATTCTTACCCCTATTCATCTCTACAAGATCTTATATGAGAAGTAGAACCTAGAGAAATATGTTGAAGAACAAAGTAAGTATGAGTGAGAGTAGGAAAAAAATGCATCAAATTCTCTAAAATTATCTTTGACATTATTTTTGACTGTTTTCTGTTTTTCTTTTCTTTTTGGTTCCCTGAAAATATGCTTACACATGCAAAGATTTCCTTTATATAAATGAGCATTAAATAAAATGTTTTTCATCTATTTTAAAAGCATTTATTTGAACTAAAAGAAGTAATTTTGAACAAAGAACATTGGTAATAAAACTGCAGCTAGATGGATACTAACTGGCTGCTTCAAATGTGTAATTATCCAAGAGGCATTTTTTTTTTACGTTTTATTTAAATAATCTCTACACCCAGTGGGGGCCTCATACAACTCTGAGATCAAGAGTAGCGTGCTCTTCTGATTGAGCCGGCTAGGTGTCCCTTATTTTGTTTCCGAATGCAATTTAGCATGAAAATATGGGCCATTAAAAAAAAAAAGGTACAATATGAATATTCTCACAGGGTTCAAAATCTTTGATTCAATGAATTGAAACAAATGCACATTTTTATTAAAACCAGTTAATTTTAAGAGATGATCTGTTATATTTTAGCGTATATCCCTTCATACTCCTTTCCTATTAGTTTTAGGTCTATTTACTTTATCATTTTTATATATTTCTCTATGAATTTCCTAATTAAGTCATAAAATAACCAATTAAATCAGGTAAATCTTATCAACTTACAAATGAATATATTTTCTCTAACTTAAAAAAGACACACGAGTAGCATTTCCTAACATGACATCTCTTTCTAGCTGTCCTGTTTTATGAACATTGAGTAAAACTTTATTTGATATCCTATTGTGCATTTTATTATATGACTTCAAATTCTCTCATTTTAATTATACAGATGAATGCTTATAAAAAACTGTAAAAAAACTAGAATCATTTATTTGTAAAAAGAAATACCCAAATTTTACATACACATACACATACACACACACACACACACACACACACACACACACACACACAGAATAAAACCTTGGATTGTGAGTAACTAGTTTTGCAAGTGTTCCTCAAGATGAGCAAATATTTTTTTATAAATTTTAACTTGATAAACAAGCAATGTCTTGTAATACAAGTAGTACATGATGCTGAATGTCATATGATCACAACTGAGCCCAGGGTTTCTCTCTCTCTCTCTCTCTCACTGTGAGATTGTGGGTGATTGTCTCCCATGCTGGGGTGCTCAGTCTCAGGCCACAGTGTTTGTCATCAGAGAATTTTCAGAATGTTGGAAGTGTATTTTTTGTGACTTCATAGCACCTATGGACAGTTCCCTTGTACAAAAGGAAGCGTAGGAATGCTTTTCTTCATTCTAGGTCAGGCTGCCTTCAGATATAGACTCTTTTCTCTGCTGCCTTATTGCCAGTTACATTAAATACAGTATAGGACAAGAGCTTATTACCACTGTACATGTAGTCAAGATCCGTGCAAGTATATACAATGGCCCCCATGCAGAAAAAGGTTGAAAAGAAAGGCAGTAAGAAGATGATTACGGTGGAAGTTAAGAAGGAAATCATCCAGAAGCATGAACGAGGTATGTGAGTGGCCGAAATTGCAGGATTTTATAAGAGGTCTATGTTTGCATCTCATCTGCAGAGGAGGAGGAGGAGAATGAGATTAGGGAGATGTGTAACATCTGGGAAACAGTGCAATATTTTGTAGAAAAGCATCACCCAAATAAGGCTGTAGCAGTGAGAGTGATGGATCTGTATAATGACAATGCAATGTCACATTTCAATGAAATCCTCAAAGGGAGGCAAAAGTGTCATTGGATAGGTTCCTAGTTAAAATTACACAAAAAGAGAAAGAATCCATTGAGCCCATAGATAGCAGTGATTCCGTTAGTGATAGTAAGAGTTGTCCTACACAATAACCCTCCTGTCTCTTGTCTCCCTCACCCACCATGAAAGTTTTCAAAGGTAAGCACAGGTTTATTTTTCTTTATATTTTGTATTTTCTTTATCATTTTATACTACAGTATTGTAATCATTTTATATTAATATTTTTGGGTTGTAGAATGAATCATCTGAGTTTCCATTATTTCTTATGGGGAAATTCACTTTGATATACAAGTGCTTTGGATGACAAGCATATTTCCAGAACGAATTATGCTCACAAACCAAGTTTTTACTGAATATGTATGTATATGTATTTGATCCTCTTTTTTTCACAATATTTACGTTTTACAAAGTTGCTTTAAAAACTGAATGGTGAATATAGAACCACTGTTACTAGGGGAAATATAGGGTTTGGCTCCTGAGAGCCAACATTTTTAACCACAACATTTTTAACAACCGCTCAAACATTAGCATGTTTAACAATGTGTGTGTGTGTGTGTGTGTGTGTGTGTGTGTGTATGTGTTTAATGTTTATTTTTGGGAAAGAGTGAGAGAGAGCACGTGTATGTGAGCAGAAGAGGAAGACAGAGGATGCAAAGCGGGTTTCACACTAACAGCAGAGAGCCCATTGTGGTTCTTAAACTCACATACCACAAGATCATGACCTGAGCCGAAATCAGATGCTTAACTGACTGAGCCGTCCAGGCTCCCCTTAATGTGTATTTCTGTTAAACACATCTCACTTAATGTATATTTCTTACAACTAATTAATTTATGCTAACTCATGTATGCTAATTAATTTAGTAAGAAAGGAAACCTGGAAGTATGGAATCAGTAAATAATGGGGATCAACTATATTTGTAAGATCTTTGTTTTGAAATAGATACAACCAACATAAATCAGGGACCAACATCACATCCTAGAAGATATTGAAGGGGACTCTGATTCATAGTTCCTGGGACTCAAATTTCCTTAAAATGGTCCGGAGCTTGCCTAACATAGTAATGAAGGAAACAACGAAAATCAAAAAAACAAAAACAAAAACAAAAAAACAAAAAACAAAAACTAGTAGCACATGAGATATTAGTATTTTCTGGATTATGTAAAGAGCCGGAAACCAAGGCACACAAAAAAAAGTCAAGCAAGATAGCTGTCATTCTATAGATGCCCTTAACAGTGGTGAACACGTATAGAAATGAGAACAAAAGAGGATTTAAAACTCATACTCTTAAACAGGAAACAAGATTATTCGGTTAAGGACTAATTGTCCATTAGGGGCATCATAGGCTATGATTCTTATTTGATCATGTGTTTCCTAACTCTAAATCCTTCAGGTTACAGCAATAAGTTTATTAATAGCTGGAATTTGAACTTGGGGCAGGCTAGATATCAGAGTCCAATTTATAATGAGACTATTGTTATAAATTTAAAAGGAAGAGTATGCCAGTAGTTAAATAAGTTGAGAAATTGTCACAATGTGTCTTCAGTAATTATAAAGTAACAGAATGTCAGCAAGTTACTTTTAAAAATCCCCTGTTTTGTTGTTAGGAAGATAATTGGTCACTTAATGTATAACAATGGAAAAATCACAATAAAGAGAATTTTTAAGAAAGAAACTTTAGAATGATTTTAAAAGCCAAAAGAAGTCTAGTAAGAGCAATTCATTTCACAAAAAATGAATATACTTCACTTTTTCCCCAATGGTAATATAATGTAACAAGGAAAACGATTATGAAATTTATATCACATACACATCATGAGAAAACAATTCCCATAAATACTGGAGAAGAACCCTTTAATGTACCCATGAAAAGTTGTAAGTATGAAGCCTATAGTCCCATCATTTCTAGCTGCCTCCACTATTTCCTGTTTGGAATATTGTTACTCTTACTCAACTCACTTATTCTGTAAAACGGGTGTTAATTATTTTTTAGATATATCCTGGCACTCTCATCTAACAAAATCAAAACTGGGTAGACACCCATCATTTTATCAGTTATTTCCTGGTCACTAATCTCTGAAAGTTCACATGTTGTTGATTCTATCTCTATGTTACCATAAACCGCTGACCACAATCTATTATTAATTTCTCATTTCACTTTTGTTGTGAAGTCATCATCATAGCCATATTTACTTGACCTCTACTCAGTATTTCCATACCAGATTTTACATCCTTATTCTAGAACATGCCATTTTGTTTTGTATTTATTTGAGTACATGTTTTTCTCCCTCTCTAAAATATATATTATGGGGTATGAATTAAATCCCATCCTCCCCCTCCCAATTTAGAATGTTTGCAATGACACACAATGCATAGTGTTAAAATTTTGAAGACAGGCAATTCATAAAAATTAAGAACTTGCCTCCAGTTGTTCGTAAATTCTAAATTAAAGTCTAGGGGATAAGAGGGTTTTAAAATAGACTATTCTATTCTTTTCTGATTTTTCTCTACTTTTTATGGTAATGTTTCGTTTATTTTATCCATTGCTTCCTAAGAACCTCTACCTCTAAATAGAGGCCATAATGCAAATAGCTTGGTTCATCTTTCTTGATTGTTCAGTGGCTGTAAGGACTCAATCAAGTGGAGATAGGATAATCACACAATCAATCTGGGTAAGAAAAAGGAGTGTAGGGAACAACCACACAATGCTTCTTTCTTCAAGTCATGCAAAATAGCTTTGAAATAAATCTGGAATTTGCTAATTATGGCTAAATCTTCTTTTTAATTTAAGCTGTATGACTTAGCAGCCAGAGTTCATTTTCAAACCTAGAGCTAAAAAAGTTCCATTGTTATATATTTTAAAGAGACCTTTACAGGCTTAAAGTTAAAATCATGATTGATGCAGTTTTGGCAAGTTTTCACGTCTAATGCTTCCAGGAGTTAACTCCATTATAATAATTCTCATTAGAATAGTTATGAAAACTGAAATACATTCTCCACAGTTCACAAGGTGGTACATTTGCAATCCCTGTCAAAATATTATTTTTAAGTATTGTTGTGAATAATTAATTTAACTTTAACAAGGAATGTTCATGAAATATGCATTTATAAATAGCAGACCAGTTTCTATTATTTCCAACGCTGGCAATTCATAATGTAATTGAGTGAAGGTAAAATGATAGTGCCTAATCTCATTTTCTCGCCAACGTCCCAAAGCCCTTTGTCTGTTCTGTTTTATACTCAGAACATGAAGTAAAATAAAAAGTTTCTCCTTGCAGTTGCACAGAATAAAATGATGGGGAAAGAAAATAAGTAATTTTAAAGACTGATGTTTTCAGAATTCAGCGTGTATGCAATGAGCATCATTTAGGTACTGTCATTCAGACAGCCCTTCTTGCCTGTATCACTCAGGCATATAGGAGGTTGACCACGTTTAGACGTTTAAATCCTAACTCACCCTCCGTAGCACCTCAAGGTAGTGTCTATTCTGTATCCTGAGAAAAGGCTTTGTCACATACTTCTTTGTGATTGACACACATCTTTCCAGGACTCAATGTAACTAATAAATTATCATCTGTACCTGTGAGCCACTGTTTAATCACAGGTTCTGTTTGCTACAGACCTTGCCTTTTGAGCTGGATTGTGCCTGCTCTTCAAAGTACTCACAATCTGGGAAACTCATTAATAAATTCTTTATTTAAAAACTGGTAAGGAATACGTTTTTTAAAAAAACTGCAGAAGGACTGAGGAGGGGCATATTACAACTGGTGCCTCAGCAGTGTTGGAAAAAAGTTATTCAAGAGGAGACACTTGGGGCGCCTGGGTGGCTCAGTCGGTTAAGCGACGGACTTCGGCTCAGGTCATGATCTCACGGTCCGTGAGTTCGAGCCCCGCATCCGGCTCTGTGCTGATCGCTCAGAGCCTGGAGCCTGCTTCCGATTCTGTGTCTCCCTCTCTCTCTGACCCTCCCCCGTTCATGCTCTGTCTCTCTCTGTCTCAAAAATTAAAAAAAAAAAAAAAAATTAAAAAAAAAAGTGGAGACACCTGAAGAATGTATATGAATTTGCCAAAAGAGACAAAAAAAAAAAAAAGGCAGAAAGATGATTGCCACTTTTGTTGAAGGATGATGTGAAATTGTACCAACACTATAAAGAAAATGTGGAGTCAGTTACTGATTTGGGGCCAGCACATTTCCATGTCTTTTTAGTAGCTGATCTGAGAAAGAGTATTTGACTAACACCAAACACAGTGTAAGGGCAATTCTCACACTCTCTTCAGGAAAGACTAGGTCAGAACAGATATCCTCAATATGCATTACATGAATATATATATATATATATATTTGAATATACATCTACATAATAAGCTAACATAAGGCAAGTTTTTAAAAATATATTGCAGTACTGAGAAAAAGCAAAGCAATTCTAACTACCAAAAAGAAGTTTATAATGAAACACTTTATTACATAAAAGAGAAAAAGTATAAATGAGTGAGAAAAAAAATCAAGATGGTAAAATTAAAATAGATTAGGATGAGAGAAGCATCAATTTTAAAATAACTAAATAGAAGCAGAAATAATCCTGGAGAATACTGACCTGTGATACGGAATATAAACATAAAGAGGTAATCCAGCATTAAGTAGAAAAGGGCAAGCATATAAAATAAGGGAGAAGCATGATAGTTTATAAAAAGAATTAAAGTAAAAATAATTAACGATGCAAAATGCATGGTAACTAAATTCAAAATAAACATTAGAAAGAGCAAAATACTAACTTATAGGATATTAATAAAGTAACAATGTTTAAATAAAAATAAAACATTTAAAAAACAAGTGCTAATTATTAAGTTTAAAATAGGTAAACTCCAGGGAAAGAAGAAGAAAGAACCGAACCCCAATCAATAAAAAAATATATGAATATAAAAAACGAATGCAATGATGTTAAATTAGATTTTAAAAAAGAGTCTTTGTAAAGACTAATTTAATGAAACAACATTTTGAACATCCTGATGGTATTTTTCTGATATATTAAAAATGAATGAATAAAACTTAATAGCCACAAGGGAAAGAAATGAAGATTTATCAGTATGTCTTCCACAGTCCTTAGGGTCAGATAATCTTAATAATTATTTTGTCCAACTCCTTAAGGAAACAAAAATTCTCTAAAATATGAACTATTTCAGGTTATTGAAAAACAAGGTAACACTATGGAATTTATTTCATAAAGTGAGTGAAAAATTGATACAAGATACATACAGGAAAACCTTTCCATGAGCATTCTTAATAAAGATAAAATATTTAATAAAGATATAAAATATTTAAATAAAAGTAAATTACCAAAATCAAAGAATCTTCTCCCTTGCTCAAATGTAAATTACAAAAATACAAAAGTAAAAATAAGAATAGTCCCAATTGATACCAAAAATGTCTTTTAATATATTAAATATGTGGTTCTGATTTTTAAAATTAATATCAGAAAATTAGAAATTTGGGACAATCTTTATTATCAAAAGTACTAGTATATCAAATAGTTCAATATTTTACCTTTGTGGTAAAATATTAAGGCACTTCTCACAAGATAATAAAAAAGTCAAGCATAGTTGCCTATTATAATGATTATCTAGAAGTTCTAACTAGTGCAGATATATACAATAAGAGGAAGAATCCTCACTGATATAAAAAAGAAAATATACACTGATGACTATATTGTCATATGTATAGAAAATCTCAGAAATAACTTAGCACTTTTTAAAAATTTAATAACGTGACTGGATGGGAGATAATACTATATACTTTCCTGTTGCTTTATCTATAAGCAATTATAAGACATGGAGAGTTGCAATTTAAACTTTTAAAATAACATAGGACATAGAATGAACACTATAAAGTAGAGACTTTAAAAGAAAAAAAAAGGGCGCCTGGGTGGCGCAGTCGGTTAAGCGTCCGACTTCAGCCAGGTCACGATCTCGCGGTCCGTGAGTTCGAGCCCCGCGTCTGGCTCTGGGCTGATGGCTCAGAGCCTGGAGCCTGTTTCCGATTCTGTGTCTCCCTCTCTCTCTGCCCCTCCCCCGTTCATGCTCTGTCTCTCTCTGTCCCAAAAATAAATAAACGTTGAAAAAAAAAATTAAAAAAAAAAAAAAAAAAAAGAAAAAAAAAAGGGGGGGGATGCCTGGGTGGCAGGTAAGTGTCCAAATTTGGCTCAGGTCATGATCTCACTGTGAATGAGTTCCAGCCCCTACATCCAGTTCTGTGCTGACAGCTTGGAGCCTGGATCCTTCCTCAGATTCTGTGCCTCTGTCTCTCTCTGTTCCTCTCCCACTCATGCTTTCTCTCTCTCTCAAAAATAAATAAATGTTAAAAAAAAATTATTAGGAAAAAAAAAAACAAAACTATCCCATTTCATGAAAACAATCCTGAATTGGGAAAAAAAAAAAATAGGTATCAAATGCAATTTCTTTCCAAATTAATATCTCAGGTTTTTTGGTTTGTTTTCATGGTTTGGATATTTGAATAGTTTCTTTCCCTTTTCCACTGACTCTTCCTTCTTCCTTTTAGCTTGGTAAAATTATTATGCAGTTTGACTATAGGCATTGGTAATTAGAATCCAAAGAAAATGTAAAACACTGACCAAAAAAAAAAAAAAAAAAGGAAATTAATGCATATTAGGCTTGCCTTCTTGCCTTTCTGGATTACAAAATAGATCAGACAGCTATAACTAATGTAACTAAAATATACTCATGAAAGAAAAAACACAAATTGTTGGAAAACCTAGAGTGGGACAAATAAATTTTTAAGGAATGAATATTTAATTTGAAAATGGTATTTTGGACGTAATTAGCAGTGGGCCTTGTAATTTAAGTGTGTTCCCAGTGCTTATGTATTCTTGCACTACCCTCCCCTCACTGTCCCCCCCCAGGTGGATTGTTTTGATGTAAATTCCAGCTTCACCACTTACTGTGTCAATCTAAGTATGTTACCATAATTTCATAATCCACAGTATTTGTATCTTTAAAAACAGTGATTGAACCTACTTGCTAGTTAAGTGACTGACACTTAATAAGCTCTCATCAACTTGTACTAAATTAGTAGGAGTAGCGGCAGTAATAGTAAAATACAAGTAGGCACAGATGTAACAGAAGTTGCACTAATCGTAAAAGTGACAGAAGAATTGCATTAGTTTTTGCCTTCATCATTTTCTTCCATATCACAATTAAGTCAACATCCACAGTGTCTGAAGGATAATGTTTAGACTCCAAGACTGCGTGCTACTTTTTGTTGTTTTGTGGTTGTTTAAGCAACACATAGGAGTGAGGCAATAAATTAAATAATCCAATAAATGCACATTATACACATAAAATGTTGATATGATAATCTCTCATATTCATGAGATAAGACAAGTGCAGTTATATTTTGATTTGCTCCAAGTGCTAACTTTTCTTGAGCCTTTTTTTTTTTTTGGACAATAATTGAGTGTGAATTCATAGTGAATTAAATAATACACCCAATATTTTATTTGTTACAGAGTACTGTCAACTGAGCAATTTATGTTGCTTTTCCTAAATTTTGAGGTAATTTAATATGGTGGTGAAACATGGGATGTGTGAGTTTGAGCAAGTTAATTTCCAAAACTCATTATTGGTAGTAGTAAAATGAGGAGGAGTAAAATAGTACTTACTTCCTATCATTGTTATGAAAATAAAGCAGATCACAAGATGATCATATAAGACACATGTAATAAATAGTCTTTCCTGTTTTCTGTTGTAATCATTACTGTGGCAATTGTAGTAAGTTATATTGCCATTATCAATGTAAACGTTAACATGGTTACCAATTAAGTAGGATAAAGCCATGTATTTATATGTTCAATCGATTTTCAATTAAAAAAAAAAGAGAAAGCAATCCAAGGGTGAAAAGAATATCTCCAAACAAATGATGCAGGGAAACCTGGATATTCATTTGGAAAGTAAATGAAAACTCATACTTCACATCAGAAACGAATAAAACAAATTGAGAACACCAAAGTCATAAGGATGTAGAGCAACTGATCTCTCACTGTTTTTGAGAAAGTAAAATGTTATAACCACTTTAAAATAAGTTCTAGCACTTTTTAACAACATTAAACATTCACTTGCCCTTGCCTTAAGAATTCCACTTCTACATATATTCTCAAGAGAAATGAAAACATGCCCATGCAAGACCTAGTACGTGGAAAAATCTTAGAAACCTTACTCATAATAACCAACAACTGGAAACAGCCTAGGTTTCCCTTGGCAGAAAAAAAGGCTAAAAAAAAAAACAAAAAAACTCTATAGTTTATTCACATAACAAACTATTACTCATTCGTAAAACGGAACAAGCCACAGACAAACACAAGCTTAGATAAATGCTGAAATAAATGAAATGAAAATGAGTAAAGTCAGTCAAAAATAGTTACATAACTGTAAGTTTCCATTTATATGAATTCTCAAAATAGAAAAATGAATTGATGCTAGATAAAAAAACAAAACAAAACAAAAAAAAAAAACAAAAAACAGAGACTGGTTGCGTTAGTTAGGATGCAGTAGAGGCTTGATTGGAAATAAGTGTTAGAACACTTTCTGGAGCCACACTAGTGTATATCTTGAGAAGGGTGTGAATTACATAGGTCGATGCACATGTTACAACTCAGCAAATGGTTGGGAGCTTGGGAAGATGGCAGAGTAGGAGGACCCTAAGCTCACCCCATCACACCTTTACAACTAGGTATCACTCATAACCCAGTAAATAGACAGCTATCAGAAGACTGTCAGATCAAACTCTACAAGGACAAGTAGAGAGGAAGCCACGTTAGAGGTTAGGAAAGGCAGAAATGGCGGTAGGCAGCTGCCTGCAGCAGGGAGGAGCTGTAGGTGGGGAGAGTGGAAAGCACCCGGGAGCCACAAGGGGGAAACAAATCCCTGTAATGTCTGGCCTTGAAAACCAGGGGGGCTGCTGAATTAATTCCATGAGTTTGTATAACCGGCATGACTTGGAGCTTGGAGCTTTAAAAGTCAGCTGACAGCGATAGCTCTGCCACTTGTCCTTGAAGAGACTACAGCCCTGAGGAGGCAACATGGAAGAAAGAGTTTGCACCACGCCTGGGGCAAATGGGAGGGAGCTCAGATTATACTGCTTTTGGAGCCTGTTCTGGGACTTTTCAGGGAACAAAGGGAATGGCTAGAGCCATTTTTTTCTCTGCCCTCCAGCATAAACACAGAGCTGCCTATGGAAGGCAGAAATTCACAGACACTTGCTACTTAACTTGCTATCAGTGTTCGCTGCAGAGTTCTGTCTTACTCCTGCACTCCAAGCCAGTGCATCCAAGCCTGTAGCCCTTGGGCCTGGCATTCAGCATAGATTGTGTTAACATCACTGCCCTTCTCTGGCCCTCCTGGGGTCATGCTCCAAAAACTCCCAACAGGGATACCTGGCTGGCTTAGTTGGTAGATCATGGGATATTTGATGTCTGGATTGTAAATTTGATCCCCACAATGGCTGTAGAGATTACTTAAAAATAAAATCTTAAAAAAAATAAAAATAAAAAACCCGAAGTCCAGGACCAGATAGTTTCGCAGGTGAATTCTACCAAACATTTAAAGAAGAGTTTATATCTATTCTATTCAAACTATTCCAAAAAATAGAAATGGAAGAAAAACTTCCAAATTCATCCCATGAGGGCAGGATCACCCGGATACCAAAACCAGATAAAGACACCACACACAATACCTCTGGTGAACATAGATGCAAAAATTCTCAACAAGATAATAGCGAATGAAATTCAACATTAGAAAACCCATTTACAGTGATTAAATGTGATTTATTCCTTTGATGCAAAGGTGACTTACAATTTCCAAATCAATGTGATAAGTTACATCAATAAAAGGAAGGATAAAAACTATATAACCATTTCAATAGATGCAGAAAAAGCATTCACAAAGTTAATATCCATTCATGATAAAAAACACTCAACAAAGTAAGTCTGGAGGGGAGAAACTTCAACCTAATAAAGACCATATATAAAAAACCCCACAGCTAACATCATCCTCAATGGGGAAAAACTGAGAACTTTTCCTCTAAGATCTGTCCATTCTCATCACTGTTGTTCAACATAGGACAGGAAGTCTTAGCCTCAGCAATCAGACAACAAAAAGAAATAAAGACATCCAAATTGGCAAGGAAGAAGTCAAATTTTCATTGTTTGTAGATGACATGCTATATAGAAAAAACTTGAAAGATTTTACCAAAAGCAATTAGAACTGATAAATGAATTCAGAAAAGTCATAGTATACAAAATCAGTGTGCAGAAATCTCTTGCTTTACTATATGCTAATAATGAAGCAACAGAAGACAAATTAAGAAATACTTCCATTTACAGGTGCATCCAAAATAAGATATCTAGGAATAAAGCTAACCAAAGATGTGAAAGATCTGCCCTCTGAAAAACTATAAACTATTGATGAAAGAAATTGAAGGCACCACAAAGAAATGGAAGGACATTCCATGCTCATGGATTAGAAGAACAAATACTGTTAAAAGGTCTATATTACCCAAAGCAATCTATACATTTAATGCAATTCCTATCAAAATACCACCAGCATTTTTCACAGAGCTAGAGAAAAACCAGCCTAAAATTTAGATGAAAGTACAAAAAAACCTGAATAGCCCATGCAGTTTTGAAGAAGAAAAGTTGGATATATCACAATTCAAGACTTCAGGTTATATTACAAAGCTGTAGCAATCAAATCAGTATGGTAATGACACAAAAATGAACACATAGGACAGAATAGAAAACCCAGAAATCAGCCCACAATTATATGGTTAATCTTTGATAAAGCAGGAAGAATATTCATTCAATGGGAAAAAAATAGCTGCTTCAACAAATGGTGTTGGAGAAACTGGTCGACTATATGCAAAAGAATGAAACTGGATAGCTTTATTTCACCATCCACAAAAATAAACCCCAAAGAGACTTAAGACCTAAATGTGAGACCTGTAACCATAAAAATCCTAGAAGAGAGCACAGGCAGTAATGTCCCTGACATTGACCATAGCAACATGTTTCTAGATAGGTCTCCTGAGGCAAAGGAAATAAAAGCAAAAATAAAGTATTGGGACTACATCAAAATACAAAGCTTTTAAACAGCAATGGAAATAATCAACAAAACTAAAAGGCAACCTACTGAATGAGAGACTATATTTGCAAGTGACATACCCAATAAAGGGTTAGTATCCAAAATATATAAAGAAGTTATACAACAAATAATCCAATAAACAAATAATCCAATTAAAAGTGGGTAGAAGACTAGAGCAGACATTTCTCCGAGGATGACATATAAATGGCCAACAGACACTTAAAAAATGCTCAACATCACTCATCATTAGGGAAATGCAAATCAAAACCACAATGAGATACCACCTCACACTTGTCAGAATGGCTAAATCAGAAACAGAAGAAGCAAGTGTTTGTGAGGATGGGATGTGGAACCCTCTTTCACCTTTGGTGGGAATGCAAACTGGTACAGCCACCATGGAAAACAGTATAGAGATTCTTCAAAAAGTTAAAAATGAAACTACCCTACAATGCAGTAATTGCACTACTGCGTATTTACCCAAAAAAATACAAAAACACTAATCCAAATACAGAAATACTGAATCACTATATCGTACATCTGAAACTAATAACAACACTGTATATTAACTATATTGGAATTAAAATAAAATAAAATAAATACAATAAAATAGGAGGCAGGTCATAAAATAATTTAAGAAAAAAATTTTAATGTTTATTTTTGAAAGAGACAGAGACAGAATGCGAGTGGGTTAGGGGCAGAGAGAGGGAGACATAGAATCCGAAACAGGGTCCAGGCTCTGAGCTGTCAGCACAGAGCCTGACGCGAGGTTCGAACTCACGAGCTATGAGATCATGACCTGAGCAGAAGTCAGACACTCAACCGACTGAGCCACCCAGGCACCCCGGGTCCTAAAATAAATTTTAAGGAAAAAAAAAAAAAAAAAGAGAGAAATTTATCTCCAGGATCAAAACAAAGCTAAGGAGTATGATAACAGTAACATTAATCATTGCCATGACAATAAAATATTAACATTAAATTAAATGAAAAGTAAATCAATTAAAAAGGAACTCAGCAAAGGTACCTATACATTTAGCAAATTTCATATCAAAGGAAAAACTAAATACTTAACTCTAGTTAGTGATGTGTGTGCTGAAGTTTTGAGGAGAACTGGTTTTTTTGTCTATAATTTTAAATTTATCAATAATTTAAATGGGGGCACCTGGGTGGCTCAGTTCGTTAAGCATCTGACTTCAGCTTAAGTCATGATCTCGTGGTTTGTAGGTTCAAACCCCACGTCAAGCTCTGTGCTGACAGCACAGAGCCTGGAGCCCACTTAGGATTCTGTGTCTCCCTCTCTCTCTGCCTATCCCCCACTTGCACTCTATCAAAGATAAATAAACATTAAGAAATTAAAAAAATTAAATGGACTGAGGCATGGATGTAAAGATAACTAAATCGATAGGTGATAAAACCAGTAAATTCAACTATTAATGTTAGAACCTAGGTGTTGGGTATGGGTGTTCACTGCAAAGCTCTTTCAAATTTGCTGTATGTTTAAATATTTTCATAATAATGTACCAGAAAAGTTAAACATACATCTACACTGGTACAGTGATTCTATTCCTACTTATTTACCTGAGATAAATGAAAACATGTGTTCACAAGGCGTGCTGTACAAGAATACTTATAGCAATTTTATTAACAGCCAAGAGCTGACAAAAGGTGAATGCATAAATAAATTGCGTGATTTTTACACACTGAAATGCCAATGAGCAGTAGAAAGGATCAAACTACTCATATACACGACAACATGGATGAATCTCAACATTAGGTGAAAAAAAAATCTAGCAGCAATTAGTATATATTGAATGATTTCATTTATATAAAGTTTTAGAAATCAAAACTAAACCTCAGCGACAAATCAGTGCAGTAGTTGTATGGGGGATGAGAGATCTTTGCTTGGTGATGGAATCATTCTATACATTGAATGGAAGCTTCGGTTGTGTGGGTATACAGATTTATCAAAATTGATTTTACTGCACACTTAAGATCTATGCATTTAATCATGTGTAAATTTTACCTAGAAAAAAAAAAGGAAGGAAAAAAAAGGTACTTCTTTTTTTGGGATCCTTTTTTTGGGATTTAGAAGGTTTATACATACATGTGAAGACTGACATACATAGGAACAGTTTAAGATCATGATTCTCAAACTATAAGGTCCATATCAGCCATCTGGTAGTCTTGATATGCAGATATCAAGATATCAAGATAACCCAAATAAAAGAGCTAATAAGTCAAAATACTTTTCTTCAGATATTTAAGGCTATCTTATGTAAATTGGGTTATTTTTCCTCCCTTACATACATAGAATAGGATCAATGATAAACAATTTACAGGGAGGCAAATATGTAATCAATATAATACATAATTTCAAACAATTAGATATTCTTAGCAACACAACTTATTGTGTAAAATAGGAGGTTCTTCATGACTAGAATTGATCAAGGGATTCTTATCAACTTTTCAGAATATAGCAGAGGAACATGTGTGTGTCTGTGTGTGTGTGTGTGTGTGTGTTTAAATTTACAGCAAGATTGTATTAAATTGCTTCAAAATTTCTATCATATCTACGATTCCGATTCCACAATGTTGAGGAAGATACAACTATTACAAAACAAGGCTATAGCAAAGCTATAAGTTGTATGTGTTTTGAATTTGAGATGAGTATAAATATGATGAGATGGGCTTGTTTAGTCAAGTAGGCAGACCCTTTAGAAAGTTCCATGTTATATTTTTATTTAATACTTAACTGCCAAAAATGCCTATTTGAAATAACGTTGCCAGTCTTCATTAAATATTTGGATGTCATACAATACGATTAGCTTTAATAAAAAAAAAACTAATTTTGACTTTAGTTGGCCATTATTTCTCTTCTTTGAATTTATGCAGAATGTTAAATGTATTAATATAATAAAAGATTCACATACTGTGCTCAAGATGCTAGCAGGAAAACTCACTCCCTTCTCTTTCCTGGAAAAAGACAAATTGTGCTACAACCAAAATAGCCTCATTTTGTTCCCCTTGTCATGCTGGAGCTAGGAAGATGTCACTCAAAAGAGTTGAGTATTCAGAAGATGTGCAAAATCATACATTTGGAACATTAGGCCACATCATTAAACTACCCAAGTTACTTACCTGTGACTTCAATTGGTTTTATTCAGATTTCTAAATTTCAACTTTATATATATTAACCACTCAATTTCAAACCTTACCAAACACAAGTGAAAACAATTCTATATTTTACAGAGATTAATTTTGAAATTTTCAAGTCTGTGATAAAATGGATTCAAGTATATAATCTTAATCTCTCGTGAGCTAAGAAGTAAAGAAATCTGTAATGCCTACTGAGCACATTTAATTTAAATACATGCCTTCCTGTAACAAATATGATAAACTATAAAAATTACATGGAAAACTGAAAGAATGTTCTAGTCAAGCAGTTCAAAAAATCAACGGTTCTTTTCAATGTTATTCCTTGATATTGACAAAGCACTATGATTAGTTTTGGTCAGGATTCCAAGGAAAGAGAAGAGGATAATTCTCTTTTGTTGTTTAAAAAATGCTTGAGTTTTTTGTTGTTGTTGTTGTAATAATATTTTGTTATCACTTATGTATGGTTTTAAAATCGATACTTTCTAACCTGTTTGTTTGCTCTCCTAAGGACATTCAAGAGTATCCTAGTCTAGGCCACAGATGATGGAAGTCACTTTGGTTTAGAAACTTTGAACCAAAAAAAGGGAGCTAGAATTTAGGTGCTACACTAAATAATACTTTTTACTGAACTTAATTTTCATCCTGACTGCTTATATCTTAACAAAGAAATGGATAAAATTTACATCTCAAGGTCTTTAAAAGTACAAATAAAATCAATGTGAGCAAAAGATATCAAATGATATAAATTGTATGCCTTCACAAAGTAAAAAAAAAAATATATATATATATATATATATATATATATATATATATATTATAGCTCCTTTGGGATTTCTTCCAAAATGTGAAAATTTGTAATAAAAATTGTTAAAGGTCTTGTCATGCTTCCTTCTGCATACATTATGAAAACAAAACCAAACAAAATCAGTAACACAAAATCTAGAGGCGCCTGGGTGGCTCATTCATTTAAGTGTTCGACTTGTGCTCAGGTCATGATGTCACAGTTCATAGGTTCGAGTCCCATGTCAGGGGACAGCTCAGAACCTGCAATGACAGCTCAGAACCTGGAGTCTGCTTCAGACTCTGTGTCTCCCTCTCTCTCTGCCCCTCCCTGACTTGCAGTCTGTCTCTCAAAAATAAACAAACATTAAAATTTTTTTTTTAAATCAATAACACAAAATCCTTAACCTTTGCCCTCTATATTTGATGTCATGTTTCAGAGAGGTTAGAGAAAAATCAGACTAATGCCTCAGTGTTTTTTAATTTTTTTAAAATTGTTTTTAATGTTTATTTATTTCGGAGAGAGAGAGACAGAACGTGAGCAGGCAAGGGGCAGAGAAAGAGGGAGACACCGAATCTGAAATGGGCTCCAGGCTCTGAGCTGTCAGCACAGAACTCCATGCAGGGCTCGAACCCGTGAACCATGAGATCATAACCTGAGCCAAAGTCAGACGCTCAACCAACTGAGCCACCCAGGAGCCCCTCGGTGTTTTTTTATATTAAAGAAAACATGCTAAACTCAGTTATGTTTACTTAGAAGGAACATTTTGAAATCACTATGGTATTTATTCAAATACTTTGCTAGACCAAAAGGAAAATGCAATAAAATATATCTGTTATGTAAAAATTATATTTTATCCATGTCTATCAACATATTATAAAATCTTGAAAAAGACAAAAGTGAAAATAAATTTGATTTTATAACAAATTTGGTATTTAGTAATTCTAACTCTGTTGAAAATAGTTCCATTTAGAAAGAGTATAACTAAAATTAATTTGATATGACTTTTCAAGTATAGGGTTTTATTAATAGATTAAGAGTAGACTAAATATCTATTTTAAATTTCCTCGGAGGAAACCACTTTACTTAAGCATGTATTACAATTAATTTATTACAAATTATGTATAGCTTCAAATCAAATTCCTCAAAAAGTCAAACACCTGTCTTTGATAATAGCTTTTTACTATTGTATTTGTGCACCAATAATTTGAGTGCTTTTTTTAAATGGTATTTGATAAATGATGTCCTATTGAAAGAAGACACATTTATTAAAAGTAGAGTATAGAAGTGAAGAAAACTCATGATTATTTGTCAGGCAATATATATTCTGAATAAGGCGTGATAATTACTGGGAAAATTAGGCAAATACGACAAAAATATAACTTACTGGCTAAAGAAATATGAAAGGAGTTCAAAGGATGCTGGGAAAATTCAAAGAACTGAAGAACAAACCAATTACATAATAGAAGTCAGGTTTTCAGGAACGCAGGCTGAATAGGTAGTCATCATTGGCACGTCTGTCTACTTTTAAGGACTCCTTCTTTATCAACATTCCTTATTCGCCTAGAATGCCATTCTCCTTCACTGAAGTCATGGTTATCACTTATCTGTGTTTAGCAAATCCAAATCAGAAATATTAGATGAGGTCTCTGCTTGGCATGGATTGAGGTGCATACTGAAAGCTGTCCTTGCTGGTGAAAAGAAAGACCGGGACAGATTCCACCTTTCAATATAGTCTGATAGAGAGGAAGGGTATGCCAGTGCAGTTTCCATTCAGACAACACGTGGTAGCATATTATAGGGAAGCAGGAAGATGGCCAGGAGACTTTTTGTTATTCTTAGATAACAAGATGGGGTTGGGGAAGACACAATAACGATTTAAGCAATCCGTGTTAAGGAAAGTAAGTGCTAAAATAGACTTTTGTGCTCAAGAAGAAAACCTCAAATATAGTTGAGGCTATATAGTTAAGAAATAGCAAGGAGAAAAAAATGAGAAACTGTAAATGAGTACCCCATGTTGATAGAGATTATGAATGCCTCAAGAATTTAGAAGAGTAGAGAAAATAGCTTGTTCACAGCTAATGGTTTACACATCACTAGGAGGATGGTATTCAAAATGAATCTTAAAAATGAATGCAATAATTTATGTTTGAAAGTGACTAGAATTCTCTGATGAAAAAAACTATCAAGCCTACATCTTGAGTATAATATTTATTTATTGGCTTATTTAACCTCTGTGCCCCCTTAACATTATCACCACCACCACCTTCCTGGGAAGGTATGTAATATTTGCTTCTCATTATTATATTTTTAAATCAAGAGATTTGTGTTTGTATGTGTGAAACCTAAGTAATAAGAGGCAAAAATGGAAAAAAAAAACAAATAGAAATAAGGACAACAATACAGTGAATTGTTAACAAAAATAACTCAAATGTCATATAAAAATAAAGTAACACAGTCTATACACATTGATTCAATCTTCATTGACACTGATACCCTTTAATTATATCCCCTTTCATTTTATTTTTAAAAAAAATTTAATATTTATTTTTGAGAGAGAGAGAGACAGCATGATCAGAGAGAGAGGGAGACACAGAATCTGAGGCAGGCTCCAGGCCCTGAGCTGTCAGCACAGAGCCCAACGTGGGGCCCGAACCCACGAAGCATGGGATCATGACCTGGGTTGAAGTCAGACACTCAAGGGACTGAGCTACCCAGGCACCCCAATCATTGTATCCTAATTAATAACCTTTAATCATAATTTTCAAACATTTCATCTTTCAACAAGATTTTAAGAAAGAAGTTTCATGCACATAGTAAAAAAAAATAAGTCAATACATTTTAGAAAAGTCAAGGCTAAAATTTAAATTTCGGGGGTATATGGGTATTCTTGATACTTTCTGCTCCATTTTGCTGTGAACCTACAACTTCTAAAAAAAAAAATACCCTCATTTCCTCTGTCCCCAAACCTCTTTCTAATTCAGGGATAACTACAGGCAGGATATTATTTCTAACATTACCAAACAAAGTCTTCCTGTGGAGGGATGTATATGATTTTATAGACCTACATATCATGATTTTAAATAAGATTATAATATACATATTCTACATTTTTTGCATTTTCTTAATTAAATGCAGTCTTTTTTTAGATTAGCTTCTATGCTTTTAGTAATTATATAGTATTATATTTTTCAAATTTACCATTTTATAATTTGTTTTTTCTATTTTATAAATATTTTATTTATATGTTATAAATATCCTGTATGTCAACTGCTTCCAGGTTTGTTTGTTTTTTTTTTTATTATATACTTATGCAGGCATGACAAACATCTAGAATTAGAATTACTGAATACATTTTATTTTTTTTTTATTTTTTTAAATTTTAACGTTTATTTATTTTTGAGACAGAGAGAGACAGAGCATGAACAGGGGAGGGGCAGAGAGAGAGGGAGACACAGAATCAGAAACAGGCTCCAGGCTCTGAGCGGTCAGCACAGAGCCGATGCGGGGCTCGAACTCACGGACCGTGAGATCATGACCTGAGCCGAAGTCGGATGCTTAACCGACCGAGCCACCCAGGCACCCTTACTGAATACATTTTAAATTTAGTTTGATTATGGCGCATCTGGGTGGCTCAGTTGGTTGAGCATCCACTCATGATCTCAGCTCAGGTCTTGACCTCAGGGTCGCTAGTTCGAGCCCTGCATTGGGCTCCACACCCAGCATAGAGTCTATTTAATAATAATAATAAATTTACTTTGGTTAGCAGGCTATATATACTAGTTGTTTCAATAATTCATACTTTCACCATGAGTGAATGAATGTTCTCCTATCTCTGAGTTGGAAAGATTCTTTAGTCCAGTAAACCTGCAAAAATATATATCACTTTCGAGGAGGTTTGATTGAAATAAATGCAAATCCAAACAGGACATTGTGAAAACTGTAGTTTGTCTTAATTGCAGTTCTAGGATTTATTTTTATGTACATTCAGTAACACATTTCAGATGGGAAAAAAAAAAGTAATGAGGACCCGAAAACAGCAACTTTTCTAATGGAAAGTATTGGATGAATTCTGAAAGGGCAAGTTAGGTCCTGGATTCCAGTCTTAGCTTCATCACCAGTAAACCTTGTGACTTAAAGTGAATCATTCAAAAATCTCTGGTCCTCAATTTCATGATATGCATAGTAAAGATCACACTATATATTGTTGACTGTCCCTTCTACAGCTGATTTCATATTGAAAATTTATGGAGATAGTAACCCAGCCCTTTGTTCATACAAATTCTGTCTAATGGGGAAAAATAATTAGTCTTTGTCATTACACAGTAATACACTAAAATTTCTCTCCTTGAGATTTCTGGCTTTCCAAATACGGAAATAAAGAAGAAAAGGTAAAGGCATTTGATTAGTCCCAAGTACATTTTCTCTAGCATAGCAAAAATTCTGCAAGAAGAAAACTTCCAGTAAAAGCAATTGATTGTGAGAGGACACAAAGTTCTGTGAATATGTGAACTGAAAATTAGGAAAGCAATACTATAATTCATAAAAAATAATTTTTTTATAAAAAAAGCAATAATTCATAAAAAAAGTTTATGAATTAAAGAAACAGTATTTTAAAGTTAGTACTATTGGCTTTTACTAATGGTGTTTGGTGATGTTTTTTTAGCACTCAGGCTTAGCTGACATTGTTGTTATTTCTGGTTCTAAAAATCAGAAGTATTAATCTCAAAGTCAGGTAAACAACATCTCAGGCATCAAGCAAGTGTTCAGGCCACATGCTATTCAATCCTATTGAATTTTTAAAACCTCCTGAAATTTAAATTGGCAGACTTGGACCAAGTTTGAATAGAACACTAGCAGGAGAGCTCCTTAGAAAGTAAGAAAGAAATCTTTGCATTGAAATTATGCCATAATTAACAATATTTAAAAATACTGTGGTTATTTGGATAACACGTTATTTACAACTATAGTCACAATATCAACTTCCTTAAAAAGTACAATGCAAAAGGATTTCAAAAACATTATCTATGTACAAGGCACAATGGCTTTTTCTTTATCTCAACAGAAATAAAGCCACAAACTCTATATTGATGCAGTCATAATCATTGAGATGTTACTTAATGTACTTGACCCTAGGATTCATATTTGAGATAGGATTTCTGCTTATGTATTTTTCCTTTCAGAGTAAGTCGATAATATACAATATACCCTTAAAACTCTGTCTAGATAAAAGAAAAAATCCTACTGTATAAACTTTTGTTAGTTTGCTTCATACCCACTGGATACAAATAATTCATTTTATGCCAGGTAATCTCATTGTCACTTTTTTTTTTCCTATTACCACAATTATATTACTGAAACAACACAGAGCATTTTCTCGTTTTAAAATTTATCTTCAGGAAATTATATCTTAAGATGGACATGTCTGGCCTTAGTAATATAAAGCAGGAATAGAATGTTTTCAGAAAGTAATCACTGAATTCTACTCCCGAAACCAATATTGCACTCTATGTTACCTAATTAAAATTAAAAAAAAAAAGAAAGCTTTCAGAAAGTTTAAACTTCCTGCATGCTATCTAAATAAATAATGAGCTTGACTGTGTTAATACTTTCAACTAATTATTCATTTTACCATTTTGAGTAGATTAATAGCTGTGCATCTTTATAATTAAAGTCACTAAAGTTGCAAAGCTTTATGTAACATATAGTGCCTGCAACTATACTGAAATTACACTAAAACACTAGATTAACTTGGTCATGGGATACAGGTCATTGGCAGACAGAAAATCAAACTGAACTATTAAGCTTTTATTCACACTTAATCACATATTTACTTGATTATAAGGTGCATATATGTGGGGCATATATATTTCACGGTAATTATCATAAGTAGCTGAAAATATCAAAGTCTTGGAGTTATTTATAATTTTGCAAAATTAATATAGGAGCATCTATTATATACAAAAAAGAACAATAAATGATAAATTATAGCAAGTAAAGTTACAGGATGAACCTTCATAACTTCAAATAAATGAATTAACTGAACATGAAAGACAGAAAGAGGAGAGACTTTAGACGAATCCAGCAGGGTACAGGACAGTTGTTTAACAAAAATTGTTTTTTTGATAGAGTGAAATGAGGGGCACCTGGGTAGCTCAGTCAGTAGAGCATTGGACTTCAGCTCAGGTCATGATCTCCCAGTTCATGGGTTCAAGCCCTGCATTGGGCTCTGTGCTGACAGCTCAGAGCCTGGAGCCTGACTTGGATTCTGTGTCTCTTCTTTCTCTGTCCCTCTCTCCGTACCCCCCCCCCTCAAAATTAAACATTAAAAAAAAGGAAATGATATTTGTATAATACCTAATATAGAATCATGGGTAAGATTATGTTAATTTATGACAGTGAAAGAAATCTACAATTATGCTTAAATAAATCAGTAGAGAAAAATTACAAAAAATATGTCAGAAGATTCTAATGCTTTCTCTCCCTATTGGGGGCATCATTTCTGGGGGAAGCAAGCAGATATAATGTAGGCAGCCTTATGGAGAGTCCCATGTGGTGATGAACTGGAGTCTCTAGCCAACAACCATGTGAGTGAACTTGAATGTTCCTTCAGCCCCAGAGGAACTTTGAAGTGACTGAAGACCTGACTGATAGCTTGATGGTAAGCTCTTGAGGGATTGGATTCCTGACCCACAGACGCTGAGATGATAAATACTGCTTCAAGCAGCTATGCTTTGGGGTAATTTGTTACATAGCAATTGATAACTCCTATATTACCCAAATGTCCACCAATGGGAAAATATATATAAAGTCTGTTATATTTATACAATGATATATTACCCAGTAATAAAAAAGAATGAACCACTGCTACACAAAATACGTGCTTCCCACAGGTTCAGTGATGAACAAAAGAAGCCAAGCCAAAAAGAACACATATTATAGGATTCTTTTTATGTCGTGTTTAAACATATTAAACAAAAACAATATATATAGAGACAGAAGTCAAAATAATGGTTATGTTGTGGAGTACTGAATGGGAAGGAGCAGAGAGAATCCTTTAGTATCCTTCATAAATTAGCATCCTCGACCCACATTTACAGAGCTATAGATGTGTTATACCTTAATTTTTGAGATCTTTATATCCTATACATAAGTAAAAATTAAGATTTATAAGCTTTATTATCTGTACATTCTACATCAAAAGAATTAATTTTAAAAGAACACAGGAGGATGAAGGGAAGATGGCGGCGTAGGAGGACGCTGGGCTCACCGCGCGTCCTGCTGATCACTTAGATTCCACCTACACCTGCCTAAATAACCCAGAAAACCGCCAGAGGATTAGCAGAACGGAGTCACCAGACCCAAGTGCAGACGAGAGGCCCACGGAAGAGGGTAGGAAGGGCGGCGAGGCGGTGCGCGCTCCACGGACTGGCGGGAGGGAGCCGGGGCGGAGGGGCGGCTCGCCGGCCAAGCAGAGCCCCCGAGTCCTGCTTGCAAAAGCGGAGGGGCCTGACGGACTGTGTTCCGACAGCAAGCGCGACTTAGCGTCTGGGAGGTCATAAGTTAACAGCTCTGCTCGGAAAGCGGGAAGGCTGGAGGACAAAGGGAGGGTGAGCTGCGGAGCCCCCGGACGACAGAGCTCAGTTTGGCGGGGAACAAAGGCGCTAGCCAGCGCCATCTCCCCCGCCCATCCCCCAGCCAAAATCCCAAAGGGAACCGGTTCCTGCCAGGGAACTTGCTCGCTCGGCGGGAACACCCAACTCTGTGCTTCTGCGGAGCCAAACCTCCGGCAGGCAGCGATCTGACTCCCTCCGGCTGCCACAGGGCCCCTCCTGAAGTGGATCACCTAAGGAGAAGCGAGCTAAGCCTGCCCCCCTGCCACCGTGCACCTTGCCTACCCACCCCAGCTAATACGCCAGATCCCCAGCATCACAAGCCTGGCAGTGTGCAAGTAGCCCAGACGGGCCACGCCACCCCACAGTGAATCCCGCCCCTAGGAGAGGGGAAGAGAAGGCACACACCAGTCTGACTGTGGCCCCAGCGGTGGGCTGGGGGCAGACATCAGGTCGGACTGCAGCCCCGCCCACCAACTCCAGTTATACACCACAGCACAGGGGAAGTGCCCTGCAGGCCCTCACCACACCAGGGACTATCCAAAATGACCCAGCGGAAGAATTCCCCTCAGAAGCATCTCCAGGAAATAACAACAGCTAATGAGCTGATCAAAAAGGATTTAAATAATATAACAGAAAGTGAATTTAGAATAATAGTCATAAAATTAATCGCTGGGCTGGAAAACAGTATACAGGACAGCAGAGAATCTCTTGCTACAGAGATCAAGGGACGAAGGAACAGTCACGAGGAGCTGAAAAACGCTTTAAAGGAAATGGAAAACAAAATGGAAACCACCACAGCTCGGATGGAAGAGGCAGAGGAGAGAATAGGTGAACTAGAAGATAAAGTTATGGAAAAAGAGGAAGCTGAGAAAAAGAGAGATAAAAAAATCCAGGAGTAGGAGGGGAAAATTAGAGAACTAAGTGATACACTAAAAAGAAATAATATACGCATAATTGGTATCCCAGAGGAGGAAGAGAGAGGGAAAGGTGCTGAAGGGGTACTTGAAGAAATCATAGCTGAGAACTTCCCTGAACTGGGGAAGGAAAAAGGCATTGAAATCCAAGAGGCACAGAGAACTCCCTTCAGACGTAACTTGAATCGATCTTCTGCACGACATATCATAGTGAAACTGGCAAAATACAAGGATAAAGAGAAAATTCTGAAAGCAGCAAGGGGTAAACGTGCCCTCACATATAAAGGGAGACCTATCAGACTCGTGACTGATCTCTCTTTTGAAACTTGGCAGGCCAGAAAGAATTGGCACGAGATTTTCAGGGTGCTAGACAGCAAAAATATGCAGCCGAGAATCCTTTATCCAGCAAGTCTGTCATTTAGAATAGAAGGAGAGATAAAGGTCTTCCCAAACAAACAAAAACTGAAGGAATTTGTCACCACTAAACCAGCCCTACAAGAGATCCTAAGGGGGACCCTGTGAGACAAAGTACCAGAGACATCACTGCAAGCATAAAACATACAGACATCACAATGACTCTAAACCCGTATCTTTCTATAATAACACTGAATGTAAATGGATTAAATGCGCCAACCAAAAGACATAGGGTATCAGAATGGATACAAAACCAAGACCCATCTATTTGCTGTCTACAAGAGACTCATTTTAGACCTGAGGACACCTTTAGATTCAGAGTGAGGGGATGGAGAACTATTTATCATGCTACTGGAAGCCAGAAGAAAGCTGGAGTAGCCATACTTATATCAGACAAACTAGACTTTAAATTAAAGGCTGCAACAAGAGATGAAGAAGGACATTATATAATAGTTACAGGGTCTATCCATCAGGAAGAGCTAACAATTATAAATGTCTATGCGCCGAATACTGGAGCCCCCAAATACATAAAACAATTACTCATAAACATAAGCAACCTTATTGATAAGAATGTGGTAATTGCAGAGGACTTTAACACCCCACTTACAGAAATGGATAGATCATCTAGACACACGGTCAATAAAGAAACAAGGGCCCTGAATGAGACATTGGATCAGATGGACTTGACAGATATATTTAGAACTCTGCATCCCAAAGCAACAGAATATACTTTCTTCTCGAGTGCACATGGAACATTC
Organism: Lynx rufus; assembly: GCF_022079265.1. Lineage (NCBI taxonomy): Eukaryota > Metazoa > Chordata > Mammalia > Carnivora > Felidae > Lynx > Lynx rufus. The sequence continues at coordinate 21,614,096 of NW_025814845.1, read as the reverse complement.
TCCAAGATAGATCATATACTGGGTCACAAAACAGCCCTTCATAAGTTTACAAGAATTGAAATTATACCATGCATACTTTCAGACCACAATGCTATGAAGCTTGAAATCAACCACAGGAAAAAGTCTGGAAAACCTCCAAAAGCATGGAGGTTAAAGAACACCCTACTAACGAATGAGTGGGTCAACCAGGCAATTAGAGAAGAAATCAAAAAATATATGGAAACAAACGAAAATGAAAATACAACAATCCAAACGCTTTGGGACGCAGCGAAGGCAGTCCTGAGAGGAAAATACATTGCAATCCAGGCCTATCTCAAGAAACAAGAAAAATCCCAAATACAAAATCTAACAGCACACCTAAAGGAACTAGAAGCAGAACAGCAAAGGCAGCCTAAACCCAGCAGAAGAAGAGAAATAATAAAGATCAGAGCAGAAATAAACAATATAGAATCTAAAAAAACTGTAGAGCAGATCAACGAAACCAAGAGTTGGTTTTTTGAAAAAATAAACAAAATTGACAAACCTCTAGCCAGGCTTCTCAAAAAGAAAAGGGAGATGACCCAAATAGATAAAATCATGAATGAAAATGGAATTAGTACAACCAATCCCTCAGAGATACAAACAATTATCAGGGAATACTATGAAAAATTATATGCCAACAAATTGGACAACCTGGAAGAAATGGACAAATTCCTGAACACCCACACTCTTCCAAAACTCAATCAGGAGGAAATAGAAAGCTTGAACAGACCCATAACCAGCGAAGAAATTGAATCGGTTATCAAAAATCTCCCAACAAATAAGAGTCCAGGACCAGATGGCTTCCCAGGGGAGTTCTACCAGATGTTTAAAGCAGAGATAATACCTATCCTTCTCAAGCTATTCCAAGAAATAGAAAGGGAAGGAAAACTTCCAGACTCATTCTATGAAGCCAGTATTACTTTGATTCCTAAACCAGACAGAGACCCAGTAAAAAAAGAAAACTACAGGCCAATATCCCTGATGAATATGGATGCCAAAATTCTCAATAAGATACTAGCAAATCGAATTCAACAGCATATAAAAAGAATTATTCACCATGATCAAGTGGGATTCATTCCTGGGATGCAGGGCTGGTTCAACATTCGCAAATCAATCAACGTGATACATCACATTAACAAAAAAAAAGAGAAGAACCATATGATCCTGTCAATCGATGCAGAAAAGGCCTTTGACAAAATCCAGCACCCTTTCTTAATAAAAACCCTTCAGAAAGTCGGGATAGAAGGAACATACTTAAAGATCATAAAAGCCATTTATGAAAAGCCCACAGCTAACATCATCCTCAATGGGGAAAAACTGAGAGCTTTTTCCCTGAGATCAGGAACACGACAGGGATGCCCACTCTCACCGCTGTTGTTCAACATAGTGCTGGAAGTTCTAGCATCAGCAATCAGACAACAAAAGGAAATCAAAGGCATCAAAATTGGCAAAGATGAAGTCAAGCTTTCGCTTTTTGCAGATGACATGATATTATACATGGAAAATCCGATAGACTCCACCAAAAGTCTGCTAGAACTGATACATGAATTCAGCAAAGTTGCAGGATACAAAATCAATGTACAGAAATCAGTTGCATTCTTATACACTAACAATGAAGCAACAGAAAGACAAATAAAGAAACTGATCCCATTCACAATTACACCAAGAAGCATAAAATACCTAGGAATAAATCTAACCAAAGATGTAAAGGATCTGTATGCTGAAAACTATAGAAAGCTTATGAAGGTAATTGAAGAAGATTTAAAGAAATGGAAAGACATTCCCTGCTCATGGATTGGAAAAATAAATATTGTCAAAATGTCAATACTACCCAAAGCTATCTACACATTCAATGCAATCCCAATCAAAATTGCACCAGCATTCTTCTCGAAACTAGAACAAGCAATCCTAAAATTCATATGGAACCACAAAAGGCCCCGAATAGCCAAAGGAATTTTGAAGAAGAAGACCAAAGCAGGAGGCATCACAATCCCAGACTTTAGCCTCTACTACAAAGCTGTCATCATCAAGACAGCATGGTATTGGCACAAAAACAGACACACAGACCAATGGAATAGAATAGAAACCCCAGAACTAGACCCACAAACGTATGGCCAACTCATCTTTGACAAAGCAGGAAAGAACATCCAATGGAAAAAAGACAGCCTCTTTAACAAATGGTGCTGGGAGAACTGGACAGCAACATGCAGAAGGTTGAAACTAGACCACTTTCTCACACCATTTACAAAAATAAACTCAAAATGGATAAAGGACCTAAATGTGAGACAGGAAACCATCAAAACCTTAGAGGAGAAAGCAGGAAAAGACCTCTCTGACCTCAGCCGTAGCAATCTCTTACTCGACACATCCCCAAAGGCAAGGGAATTAAAAGCAAAAGTGAATTACTGGGACCTTATGAAGATAAAAAGCTTCTGCACAGCAAAGGAAACAACCAACAAAACTAAAAGGCAACCAACGGAATGGGAAAAGATATTTGCAAATGACATATCGGACAAAGGGCTAGTATCTAAAATCTATAAAGAGCTCACCAAACTCCACACCCGAAAAACAAATAACCCAGTGAAGAAATGGGCAGAAAACATGAATAGACACTTCTCTAAAGAAGACATCCAGATGGCCAACAGGCACATGAAAAGATGTTCAGCGTCGCTCCTTATCAGGGAAATACAAATCAAAACCACACTCAGGTATCACCTCACGCCAGTCAGAGTGGCCAAAATGAACAAATCAGGAGACTATAGATGCTGGAGAGGATGTGGACAAACGGGAACCCTCTTGCACTGTTGGTGGGAATGCAAATTGGTGCAGCCGCTCTGGAAAGCAGTGTGGAGGTTCCTCAGAAAATTAAAAATAGACCTACCCTATGACCCAGCAATAGCACTGCTAGGAGTTTATCCAAGGGATACAGGAGTACTGATGCATAGGGGCACTTGTACCCCAATGTTCATAGCAGCACTCTCAACAATAGCCAAATTATGGAAAGAGCCTAAATGTCCATCAACTGATGAATGGATAAAGAAATTGTGGTATATATACACAATGGAATACTACGTGGCAATGAGAAAAAATGAAATATGGCCCTTTGTAGCAACGTGGATGGAACTGGAGAGTGTGATGCTAAGTGAAATAAGCCATACAGAGAAAGACAGATACCATATGGTTTCACTCTTATGTGGATCCTGAGAAACTTAACAGGAACCCATGGGGGAGGGGAAGGAAAAAAAAAAAAAAAGAGAGGTTAGAGTGGGAGAGAGCCAAAGCATAAGAGACTGTTAAAAACTGAGAACAAACTGAGGGTTGATGGGGGGTGGGAGGGAGGGGAGGGTGGTTGATGGGTATTGAGGAGGGCACCTTTTGGGATGAGCACTGGGTGTTATATGGAAACCAATTTGTCAATAAATTTCATATATAAAAAAAAAAAAAGAACACAGGAGGTAAGGTATGTTTGGAAAATACTACATTTGCATATGTTATTTGATGTTCTATTTGTCAAATCTGCAGTGGAATATATAGACTTAGGAATCTAAAGGTTCTGAAATGATATCTGAGACAGTATTATAGTTTTATAATGGTTTTCTGTGTCAAGTCCACTGGGCTGAGGGTTGATAGTTGGTAAGACATTTCTGATTGTATCTCTGAGGGTGTTTCTGGGAGAGATTAGCATTTGAATTGGTAGACTGAGTGACAGTCTCCACCCCTCACCAATGTGGGTGGGAAACATTCAATCCATTGAGGGCCTGAGTAGAACAAAACAGGGGTAGAAGAGTGAATTTATGGGTGCTTTATTTTGGTTATCCATCATCTCATTGCTTTTGTGCATGAGTGCTTTTCATTCTTAGGCTTTTAGACTCAGAGTAGGACTTACACCATCGGCTTCCCTGGCTCTCAGGACTTTGGGTTTGAACTGGAACCACTTCCTTGGGTTTCCAGCTTTCAGATTGCAGGTCGTGGGAGTTCTCTGCCTTTGTAATCGTGTGAGTCAATCTCTCACAATGAATTTCTTTCTATATGTTTATATAACTCCTATTATATGGTTTCTTAGAATCTAGTATAAGATTTAGAGTCATAAATATATAGATGTACTTAGAACCATCACAGTGAATTTGATTTCTCATGTAGAACATGTAGAGTGGTCATGGAATAGAGCATAGGTCATAGAACTCTGAGGAAAAACAACATAAAAGGGCCAGGAAAGGAAAAACAAATTACCACAGAGCCAAGATGAACCAAAGGAGAATCAAGGGAAAACCAGGTCATGTTAACTAATGTCTCTTGGTTGTTTTCCATTGAGAAGGGAGAGGTCAACTGCATCATATATTTCAGGTTAAGTAAGGTTAAGTAAGGATTGAATGCCACTCATTCAGATTATTAAAAAAAAGATTATGTCTAACTATGAAGAAAGTAGTTTCCTAAAGGAAGGGTGAACTAAGGTCATCTCCATAAGATCTTGGGCAGAAGTGATTTGAAATTCATTACATACAATAGAAACAAATTTAAGTTTCTGGTTGTCATAAAATCTTTTCTCTAATTATATATTACAGTCCATCTGAACACACAAGAACCTGTCATACTTAGATCAGTAAAATAAAGTTGAATTCAAGCAAACAACCTGTTATTGTCAAAATGATGCCAAATACCACTTTAGACTGAATGTAATACTTTTCAACTAGTTATATTGGTGTCATATGTCTACAGCGTTAGTAAGTTTCTATCTCAGAAGTTTAGGGGCTCCGCAAACTTTAAATAATCCTGAAAATGTATTGTCAGCTCCTCCCCACTCCACGAGAACTAGTCTTTCATATTTCCAGGTGGAGTACGGGAAATCACAGTTAAATTCTACTTGCTATTACTCATGTATTTCTCACCTTTGACAAAATAACACACCGCTCTCATTCAAAAGGGGAAAGACTGTTTTGGAAAACAAAACAAAACATTCCTCATTTCATCGCTTTAGAGCATTGCTTCTATAGGTGTGAAGTTAGATTTATCATTTCTCGGAAAACATTGATCCTTTTATAGGTTCAAATAACTCAGGAAGTTATTTCACCCCAAACACTGGCTCCGACACTGGCTTATCCATCTGAGCAACAAATAGGATTTAAATAGGGAAAGGAGTGACAGAGGACATAGGATGTTATTGGTCACAACCAGTTGGAAAAGAATGTCTAAGAAAAAGTAAATTTCCTTGGAAATACTCTAGCTTAGCATCCAATTAAAAAACTGTGGGTTATGGGTTTGAGAGTAGCTATGAAGACTCTTATGCTAGTTAGCTTATATTAAGGTTTGAGGGCCTGGCTAGTGCTCTAAACCTTCTTCACTAGCTGGAACTCACGGGCCATGAGATCATGACCTGAGCTGAAGTTGGATGCTTAACCGACTGACCCACCCAGGTGCCCCATGAATATTTTGTTATAGTGGGAAAGAGATATTAAATCAACCAATTACAGAAGGCAATATAAATTTGAAACTCTAAGAAATATTTGGAAGATTCAACGAAGATTTTTCATCAATTTAGGACACCAGGGAAAGTTTTCATGAGAAAGATATATTTGTACTGAGGTATGACAAATTAAAGGACATTATCCAGAGGCACCTGAGTGGCTCAGTTGGTTAAGCATTGACTGGGGCTCAGGTCATGATGTCACGGTTCATGAGTTTGAGTCCCGAGCCACGCTCTATGCTGACAGCTCAGAACCTGGAGCTGCTTCAGATTCTGTGTCTCCTCTCGCTGCCCCTCCCCTGCTCACGCTCTGTCTCTCTCAAAAATAAAAATAAAAACATTAAGTAAATTAGTGATGTTATGTAGGTGAAAGAAGAGGAATGTAGATAGAATCTAAAGATATCATGTGGCAAATCCCACATGAGTGGTGAATGAACGTGTGAATGTGAGACGAGAATAGGACATAGATGACTGGAGTCGTATGGCTCATGTTACTAGAAGAATGGTGATGAAATTTGTTGTAACATATTATCCTGGAAGGAGTAACCTATTGGTGTTGAAGGTCATGAAGTCCATGAATTTAGATTTTATTTGTTGGCTTTGATGGGTGTTTCAACATCAATGAGATGTCAAGGACTAATTGGATATATGAGTATATATTTCAGGGGAGGTATCTGAAATGGATATATAAACTTGAAAGTCACCTGCATAAAGGTAAAAACTGAGGACTTTAATGTAGATGAAGTTTACCATGGAAGGGATACAGAGTGTGATGAAAAAGGGATTATCACCCAGTGTTTGAGAAACTGAAACATTCAATAATGAAACAAAGGAGGAGGAGCACGCAAATGAGATACCTACTGAGCAAGCAGAGAAAAATGTGGTCCTTTAGAAAAGCAGTGGTGTCAGTGTTGTTAAAGAGTGTCTTAAGGAAATGATTGACGGGAATACTTTCAAATGCTTGATGCATGGCTGAATAGTAAAGTAAGAGAAAGATTGAAAAGTAATCTTTCAGCATAACAGTACGGAGGTTATAGGTGACTTTCCCAAACATGCTGTTGTGGAATGATTGGGACAGACTGAAGTCAGGGTAGGGTGGTGGCCATGGAAATACATTTCACAGATCTGCTTTTGCAGAAGTACATTTGACTGGCAGTCCCAGTTGTTGCCCCTTTGGATGTACCACTGTGTTTATAATGAGGCCATGCTTGCTATGGGGATGCTCTCACCCAATAACTGAGCATATCAAGGTAATGAGAAAAGCCTATTACTGTGAGATGTGAGATGTGGGATTCCTCCAACAAATTTCATTCAAAGACAGCCCACTGGTCTGCTCTCCTCTTTCTTACATTCCTGGCCTGCCAGACTTGAAAAAATATCTTCGTACTATTTGTGCTGCTGTGTTCATATATATGTGGGAGATGAGGATAGTTAGGACAAGATGCCTTCTCAGATGCCTTCTGAAAAGCTGCGATGGTATTCAGAACAGCTGGAAGAGAAACTTTATTAACCATCCTCTTAACTCTTCTCTATACTTTGTGTGTTCTCTTTTAAGGATAGGCATTTGTCTTCAGGAGAGAACAAGACCCAAGAGCATAGGTAAGAGCTTCATTGGACCACTAGTTGATTATAAAACTAATTATTGACCTAATTTTAGAATGTTGTATTTAGTAGGAAATGTCTTTACTATTATTTTTTCTTGGGTTGGTGTTGGAGATATTAATGTAAAGAGGAGGGTGTGAAGTGACTAGGTGTAGGGTAATATGCCTACACAGCTTGAAATTAAAAATGAGTCATAAGCATCTTTAACCAAAGTGGTAGGTACTACCTTATCAGAAATAAATGACATCATCGCTGTTCCCAAGGCAGAGGAAACAGATCTAGGATAAATATTATCTAGAAGATACTATTTAATTTCAAAATAATCACTCTGAATTCAGATGGAATCATAGGAGGTTAGCATTTACAAAAACAAAATTGAATCAAGTGGACCAGAACATTAAGAGAACTTAGGAACACTTGCATGGCACAAGAGAATTAGATTAGCAATATCTCAAAGCTGATGGTACAGATAAAATGTAGGATATTTCCAAATTTATAAGAATACATTTATATTTATATGAAAATGTAAAATTTGCTTATGTTCTATTTGGATACACAAATACTTATTGACAACGTGTGTTATACATCCTTAGTCTTTGATACTCTGCAGTCTTAAGTATATAGTGACAAAGAACAGAGATCTATCATTTCAGTGAAGATAGTTCAAAAACTGAAAGAAAATGGGAAAATTTACTTATTGTGAGAGAAATAAATCTGTCGTGAGAAAAGATGTCAATTAAGATAATCTTGACGGAAACATGTAGTATATAAGAACATGTGTAAAGGATTCAAATTCTGAAAATAGTCATAAAATCTAATGTGAGTAGGTTCTAAAAACATAATAAGTAGGCTTCCTCATTTCACTATATAACCAACATAGGCAAAATGATTCAACAATGATTTTTACATCAAGTATATCCAAATGTTTCATTTCTGTGAACTCTAGAAATACTATTTAAAGTTATAATCAAGGATTGAGGCTGGAGCATATATACACTTAAAGGGTATACATTCAATGAGATTTAGTCTCCATGTTTTCTAAGACGACAGGACATTAAAAATCTTATTTTCTTTCAAATGTCAATCACATTGTATATCTAGTTTCATAAATACAAGAAACTTATGCTGTACTATATTGACAAAAGTTACATTCCAAGCCAGAGTACTATTTATGTTTTGTGTTCTTGTGTCCCCTGTTCAAAAAACTTGGTCAATTTTTCCTTTCCATATAGGAATCTCAAAATTCTCTAAATTTTGGAGAATATACTTGTCTTGTATACATATTTTTTCAGTCATATATTTCCCCAGACATTCCTATGAAGTCTATTCCATAGACTTACACTGTCCAAATATATTAGTAACTACCTACATACAGGTATTAAAAATTAAATTTAAATCCATTCAAATTAAATTAAAATTTCAGTTCCTCAGAAACACTAGCTTTCAGTGTTTGATAGCACATGAACCTAGAGTCTTCCATGTTGTGTACTTTAGACATAGAGTACTTCCAAAATCACAGAAAATTACTGGACAGGGCTGTTATAGACAGCAACAATCATTTATTTATCAATCATTAGCTAATATTTTACTAAACCCTTGTGACATATCAGGTACTGTCTGTAGTTCCAGAGATATAGTAGTAAATATAATGGATACAGTGCCTGCTTTCATCAGGCTCACATTCTTGAAATTGAGACATAAAATATTAATCAACAAAACCATATGATGCTGTATAAAATATTAGAGTCTATATTAGAGGAATTAGGACAGACTGGTAGAAGAGAGTGGTGATAAGAAATAGTTTTCCTGAAGAAATAATGTTTCCTGAAAAATGACCGTGAATTAACCAGGTAGAAAAAAGTTAGAGCCATACCACTGCAGAGGGTATCAAGGCAGAAGAGGAGTCGACTTTGCGCATCGGAGTTTGCATGTGAAACTTGCATTAGTGCGAGTTTGCATTAGTGAAAGCTCTAATGCGGTACAGGGACCACATCCTACAGGCTGAGGTGGGTGCTGGCCAGACCTGACGCAAAGACATTTAGATAAAGGCCTATTAAAGCTGCAAAATAATTGACTTGATTATTTAACTGTGAAGAGTAAGAAACTTCTTATAATAACTGACCTTTGTGCGCTAACACGTAACCCCCACCTCCCACCCCGGTGTGGCACATGCCAAAGAACAAGCCTGTGCTTTTATTTTCTTCTGCTTGATCAGCTCCATGGGCCACATAGATGGCTAAGGCTTTGCACTTCAGAGGTGCGTCTTGAGAAGTAAGAGGAGACCTGAAGAGACAGATACATCCATTCTAGCATGCATCCCTGGTGTCGTGTGTATCTTTATTCTCTGTCTGGTTGGGTCAGTTAGGCTCAGGCAGGAAAAAAGAAGTCACACCAGTTATTTTAACAGAGAGAATGTAATATAGAGAATTGATTGAACAGGTATTACACAGAGCTGTCCACTTATAGCTACTGCCGAAATCAAATATAATATTTGAAATAGACCCATCAAGTGCCTTCTACACGCAACTTACGAGGCCAGGACTTTCATGGGTGGGACTGCCGTGTCTCCACGTGTATGGGGCAACGGTTATTTAAAACATAAAGTGTTATCATGTTTAAATGAAGTTTCACTTGTTTGACCATCATCACTGCTAAGTAGTGCCAGGCCTAGAAGATAGCACTCATTTTCCAGGTGTTGAAGCTTTATAAATTGGCTTGTGATTTTAGCCAATTTGGTACATTTCTGTTCTGATTGCTTTTCAATCAAAAAGCAATTTTGGCCTTTACTGACACCAACAGGAACAAGTAGACCTAAGTGGTTTATGATGGATCCAGGAGGACGTAGTTAAAGGTGCCATTTTCTGAGGTATGGAAGAGACACATGATGCTGGAGGTATAATAAACTTAGTTGCAACGAGTTGAGATAAAAAAACTAACAAGGGTTTTGTAGAAATTTTATGTGAGGATGCCTAGAAGGTTATTTGGGTTTATGGATAAGAATGGGGCTCAAGTGAAAATCTGTCCTGAATACACAGGTCAAGCTATTCGGGTGACAGATATCACAGAGGAAAAACGAAGAGTGTTCCCATGTGTAGGACACTATTTCTCAGGAACCCCCAAATTTAGACCAGGACAGGAAAATAGCTCATTTTGGAATGAAGTAATAGAAAGATAAGAAAGATCTAGAAATTTCTTATCTAGAAAGATAAGAAAACACCTGGAGAAAGTTGTGTATGGAAATCAAGACATTTCAAGAATGCATGAAGAAAATGGCCCTGGATATCAAATGTCATACTGGTAAAATAGGTCCTGAGAAGAATCCACTAAGTTAACAAGGAGACTATTTTTTTTCAATATCTTTTTAAAATTTTATTTTAGGGAAAAAGCATATCTCAAGCAGGCTCCACGCTCAGCATGGAGTCCAATGCAGAGCTCAATCCCACGACCCTGGAATCACAACCTGAGCTGAAATCAGAGTTGGATGTTCAACGCACTGAGCCACCCAGACACCCCAACAAGGAGACTATTGATACACTGAGCAGTGGAGGATGAAAGAAGATTTCACTGGTTTGAGCACCAATGTCAAAGGAAGAAGTAAAGCCAATGAGATGAGCTCATCCTTTCTTACAACAGCTGTTTAAACTGTTGCAACAGTCTGAATGTTAATAGAAGAGAGAAAAGAGCTTGGCAGTGGGAGGAGGGCACAGGTAGAGGGAGAGCTTCAGCAATTTGTACAACTTCCTATAGTAGAAATATTAAGCCTCAACTTACAGTATTTTTCCAAAGTGCTCTCTTTGTACTAGGAACTATCTTGGTCATAACAGTAAGGTCGGCCATTAACTCCTAAGTAAGTGGAATTCTTTATAAATTTTTGGAGATTTATTTTCTCTCATCATGCCGCATACTGTGTATTAATAACTGGTTTGTTTTAGAAGATGAAGCCTTTGAACTTCAAAACGTAGGCAGCATTTAAAAATGGCTCCTGGAAGGGGGGTCTGGGTGGCCTGGTCGGGTAAGCATCAGACTCTTGATTTTGCTCAGATCTCACGGGCCTTATGCTCTTTTTTGTTCACTCTCTCAAAATAAATAAATAAACATTTAAAAATAAAAAATAAAAAGGCTTCTCAAAAAATGTCCTTTTCATGTTCTGGTGAAATGTTATCAAGTCAAATTTAGATATTATGACAATGTGTTGTAAGGTTTTTCTTAGAACGGCTTCAAATATCTGAAGAGTGAAGGGCCCTGACTGCTCTGACCCCTATCCCCACCCCAAACACACACTCACACACATACACTCTATTTTAGAGCAGATGATAAGAGACTAATTCATGGTTAGTTTCTATGAACATAATTTCCTCCTCATGCCCTCCGGTATAATTGTGTTTCTCCTTCTTTTATGAAAATGATTTAGAGTAATGACCTGGACTTCTGGTTTCAGGTTTCACATGTAAAGAGCTTGGAAGTTGTCACTCTGTCCTAACAACAAATAAAAAGCAGAACAGACTAAAAACCCAAAAACTCTTCTAGGACTCTTAAGAGAGGGGAAAACACAAGTGAAATTGCTGCTCTCAAGCTGAAGAGACCAACAGGTAAACAAAAGTCATCAGGACTTACCAGAGCATGGACTTGCAAGCAGAAACTTTCAAGGGAGAGAGTTCTGGAAAAGCAGAACTGTAATTGATGAATTGCTAGAAGCTCGATTCTGACAAGTCTGAGAGTTAAAAATTCCAGGGGGACACAGTCACAGAGGGTTCCCACACTTCTGTGGGGGTTACCTTCAGGAGTTCAACCTGCAGACTAGTCAAATTTCCTTGGGCTTCCTGTAGGAGAAGGGAAAAAGAAGCCATTTTGAAATATGCCACAGCGCTCTGCTCTTAATAAGGCCTGCCCTGGGAAACCAGAACTTACCCTTCTGTGTGGTAATTGTCAGAACCTAATCGACCTGGGGAAAGAGAAATACCCAACACCTGCCAGCTCTGGTCATTCTTCCCACCTAAGCAGGGGGTGGGTTGGGGGTGAGGGGGACCTGGAAAACACTTTTGAAATTTATAGTCCAGAAGCAGAGGCTCACTGAAAGACTTAGACCTAATCACAAGACTATAGAACACTTCAACTACCCCCACACCTCACTGCCACTTTACTAAAGACCTATTTACAGCAATTCCTTGTACATTGTGTCCAGCTGTGACCCCCAACTACAATTTTCTTGTCTTATTGGAAACACTGGGTAGGGTATTTAATGATTCTGTCCTTGAAATACGTGGAAAATAAAATCTGCTGATTTTCTCATGCATTCTTTTTTTTTCTTTAATAAAATGTAAATTGTCTCTTTGGCCCAACCCTGTAAATAGCATGCTTACCTACTAACACTTTATCAATAGGGAACACATGGGCTTCCCTAATGACAGAAGAATTAGCACCTGACAGGCCACGAGGCCTGCAAAGCAGGGTTTTGCAATGATTTTCTGGCGTGTTACCTCAACAAGATGGCAAATGAGGTGTGGGACACAGAACAAGTGTGTGAAAAGGACATAGTAAAACGTGAGGGACAAAGACCAGGTCTTTCCTTATAAGAAATCTTAAAAGGGTTATATAAGGATGTACGAATTCATGGGATGACAAATGTGACAACCCCTGCAGTAAGTAACAAGATAGATTACATTAAAATACCCAAATTATGTAAATTGCTTTGACTTTATAGCTTTCAGAAGCCATAAATCAAAGCTTAATTGAATATAAATGAAAAACATTAAATGATGTCATATTTCCAAAGTAAAGTTTTCAAAGCAGAAGACTGTAAGAATTGCTTTTGTTTTCCAATTTCAGATAATTTTAAGAAGAGTCAGTGTAATATACGTGCTTCATTCAATCCAAATCAGAATTCATCAAGTCTGTATGATCAATGTGTTCCACCCAAAAGCAAAATAATAAAAATAAATCAAGCCATTATACATGAGAATTTTGGGTAATTTTTTTTAATTGCTGTGCAACATCAATTATATCTGGGGGCACAGAGGCTTTTAACCTAATTCTCAAACCTCTCAATGCCCTATACCTTTTTTTGATCTATGGACTCTAGGAAAATAAAATTATAAAAAAGTTTTTTTTCCCTGAATATTATAAGGTTCCCCACGAACCCTCACTTGTGGTGGAGCCAAATTTATTTTATAAATACACAATTAAACTAAAAAAATAATTTTAAAAAGATCTTGTATTCACATGTAATATGAAATCATATTTATTACATTATCCCAATTTTTTTTTCAAAAATACTTTTTTGGTATTCTAATTGCCCTTAAAATTTTCAACACAATTTTTATTTTCTAATAAATGTATAATGATTTTAAACAAGAAAACAGGGAAATATCCAACCTCATTGTTGGGATTTGAATTCAACCATTTTGTCCCCTGCCAACAGCCACCTGCTCATGTTTTCTTGATTTTTGCATTTAGTGGCTGTTGGCCGTGAGAAGATCATTGCAATGGCCACACTGAAACAGGGCAAGCAAATATAAGATACGGTTTCACCACGACATCCCGATTTTTTTGTAAATTAATTACAAAACAGAACAAGAATTATCATATTTATAAAAGGTAGCCCAAATATCAGCCAGTTTGGTGATTTCAAGTCTTTTGTATGCCACATTCACTTCATTCTTTAATATGTAAATATCAAACATCAAATTTTCTTATTACATATGATGGGAAATCCAGGATCTCCCGATAACTTCAGAGTTGGTCAACAGGCTTAAATTCCTCTTTATGTCTAATGTGGCCAGTCCACGGAATCTTGAGATTGCCCAAAAGGTTTGCTAAGTATGTCACGGCTTTCTTCACTCTCCGAAATAATACAACTTAAGAAGTCTTAGTTAATGAGAGTAACGTTCTCTCACAGCTTATAGCTCATCATGGGAACCACTTTCTAGTATTTCTAGTAGATTATGTTAGTTTGCATATGGATTATTCTCATAAAAGTCAGGCTGTATGGAATTATGGCTTCAGGAGATCCAACATCTGTGAGCATGGGTGCACTTTCTTTACCTTAGTCTCAGTTGACTTACCTGGAGATGGAGAGAATTCTGAGCTACAATTTGCAAGTTTTATTGCTGGCTTACTTTCTGTTCTGGTTGTTGGCACTTTGCTTCAGCCCCACACCTGCTGTTTTATGAGTATTTCAGAATCGTAAAAGTTTCTGCCATTTTATCATGTCGAGAAAATGTTTCCGCTTGGTTTTTCTCCATAGCCCATCCTGGCCTCGACTTCAGGGTTGTTTTTACATCTATGAGGAGAATCATGATGTTGCCCTAGACTGGGGTTTGGCAAACTTTTCCGGTAAAGGGCCAAATGATAAGTATTTTAGACTTGGCTGCCTTAGGGTGTCTGTTGAAACTACTCATTGCTACTCACCTAGCTCGAAAGTGGCCATAGAAAATACAAACACAAATTGGCAGGCTGTGTTCCAATAAAACTTGACAAAATCAGGTGGAGTTGGCTCATGAGGCATGGTTTGGCTATCCAGGCTGTGATGAAACATGAGTGTATCAGGCAATACGGATGTCCCCACACCATAGTTTGCTAACCCTACCATTAAAGAAAGGCAGATTGATGTCTTAAAATAAGTTTATTATTAAGAAATATTTTATAAATGTAATTTTATGTTATATAAATGCCATATGCCATATACAGTAAAACCATAATAAAATGAGTAATTGAGAATCCAACATCTGAGTTACCCAGCAGAGCATGACCAGTACAAAGGTCCTTTTGTTGCCCTTTCAATTATATGACTTCCCTTTTCCAGGCTCCTTCACCACCCCTATTTGCTCCTCTCTGAAAATAATTTCTATTCATATACATTATTTTCTTGCTTTTCCTCATCAGTCAATCCTCCTTATCTGTGGTGTTTATATGGCATAAAATTGAGGTGAACAGTGAATTAGCAAATACTGAACCATTGCTTTTAGGCAAAATATGGAGACACACACACACATCTCATACAGATTATTACCCTTAATCATAAAAAACAGCTCACTCTGGTAGATTTTATTTTATTCTACAAAACAGGAAACTAGGTTCAGAAGTGTTAAGTGACTTGCCTGAGGCTGCCCTCTATCAGATGCCAGAGTTGGGGTTCCTGTCCAACTGGCCCCAGGGACAGAGTTTCTTGCACTACGAATCACTGTCATCTCCCTTTTCTGGCCATCTCTGTGAGAGCTGAAACAAGAAGACAGAGTCTCACCTTGGTCGACCTCACCTGGGAACATATGCCTCAGTGACTCAAATTTTTCACTGTTTTGAGCATGTCTGCAAATGACCAGGAAAGTGATTTTGTGATTACAGATAAATTGTGGCCAGCAGGCAAATCACAAATACAGAATTATAAACCATGAATGTTGACTGTAGTTTTGTTAAAATGAATATGCATATATTTTAGTTTTGCATACTTTTGATCTTTATGTAATTGATAACATACCAAATGCTTTCTTGCTTACTCATTCATTCATTCATTCATTCATTATAATGTTATGGTCAGGCCACACATATATCTGAGATTGTTATGTCTGAATTGATTGTGACTCATTCATTTATATTTTTGTAATTAATTCTGATGTATAGATACGTAATTTTTGTCCATTCTTCTCTTGGGGGGACATCTGGGCTATATGAGCTTCTTGGTATTACAAACAAATCCGGGTTTGAATATTCTTGTTCATGGCTGTTAGTTAAAAAAAAAAAAAAAAGATTCTATGGGATATATTATCTTTATTTTTATTTACTTGATCACAGTTTCTATCTCTTTACTCACTTTACAGAAGGTTAATATTAATAGCTTTTCTAATCTTAATCCACATTAGCATATAGGGGATAAAACTAATTTAGTTACAATCTCTTAAATTTTAAAACCTAGTCTGACTATGTTTTCCAGTGTATTGTTTAAATGCTTTGTATCCATGAGCATAAGTGTGAGTTGGCATATAACATTTTTATTACATTTTTTTTTTTTGGTCTGGTGTTAACAAAATGTCTCTTAAAATTAGATGGTGAGTGTTTTCAATTTTTCTATGCTTTGTAAAATTTGTACATCCGTTCTTGGAAATTTGGTAAAATATTTCTGTAAAACATATATTATGATATTTTATTTTTATTGTTATTTAAAATGATAAACTTATTCCCTAAATTTTCCCCTACAGTAATTTGGAATGTATTTTCTCTATTTCTAATTTTTTGGTGATTCCTTTTGAAAAATTACCATAATCCATTTAATTTCGAAAAGTAATCAATTGCTTTCTAGAACAATAAAAATATGTTGGAATTTTTGGGGGTCATAATCCCCATTATAGGCTTATATATTGTCATGATCCAACAATTACATGTTACTACTACTTTTTTAGCATATTTGTTCAGAATTTTATGTATCTGTTTAAATTGGTATTTGTGAACCAATTTTTCTTGTCTCCCTGTTTTAGATACCCTTTCCTTTTTTTTTTTAAATTAATCATATATGCTTGAGTATATGTATGTATGTATGTATGTCTGCCTGTGATATTGATAATATTCTTTTTAAGGAGCGTGGAGTCTGTTCATGCTAAATTTTGTCTTTCTGTTTATCTTATCCTTGTTCTTGAAAGAGAGTGAAAATTGATGACACATTTCTCCCAGCATTTATTCTTCCACTGATTTTGCCTCTCATTGTTGCTGTTGGAAAATTTACTATCAGTTGAATTGTAAGGTTTTTTGTTTTGTTTTGTTTTATAAATTACTTTTAATTATTACTACCTGACATAGTATGTATTGCCTTTAATGAATCCTGTTTGGTATATGTTGTTTATTGAATTTTAGGCTTCATATCTTTTACCAATTCTGGAAAATTCTTAGCCATTATTTCTTCAAATATTTTCTCTCCACCATTCTCACTTTTAGCTTTAATTGTGATGAGAAGAATATTAGTCCTCATTTTGTCTTCCGTAGTTTTTTAATGTTTATTTCTTTTTGAGAAAGAGAGAGAGAGAGAGAGCAGGGGAGGGGCAGAGAGAGAGGGAGACACAGAATTCCAAGCAGGCTCCAGGCTCTGAGATCTGTCAGCACAGAGCCTCACCTGGGGCCTGAACCCACAGACTGGGAGATCATGACCTGAGCCAAAGTTGGATGCTCAACCAACTGAGCCACCCAGGCACCCCTATGTTTTCCATATTTTAATCTCTTTTCTGCAGTCTTCAGATCCAATATCCAGTTCACTAATTCTCTTCAATTTTATGAACTGTGCAGATTAACTCATGGAAAAAAAATGTAATTTCACATTTTTGAATGTATATATGAAATATTGTTATCATATTATTATTTATCGATATATACATAGCTATTTTGTATACCAAGGCTGATATTTCACTATTTTAAACCTTGTGAGTTACACATACTGAGTTTTCTTTTTTCTGCTGATTGATGCCTGCCGATACAGAGCCACAGATAGGTGATTGGGTCACTCACATTACGTGCCAAATAGAAGAGGTTTTATGCTCAGTCATCAAAATAAATAATTTAGTGTAATTTTTAAAATCAAAATTAATAAGATTCACAATAAACAAATATCAAAAATTTAAATAGAGACAAGATCTGACCTTGGGTTTGCATACCTCACTTCCCTCACCCTAACCCATCTGTAGTAGATCCTCCCGTTAACTAAAATTGTGATATTTTGTTTATCACAGATTTTTCTTATTGATGTTGATTTGTTAAAATAATGAGTAAAGTACTACTTATCTTGATTATTGAGTTTTTTGATGCCCCCTTAAATTTTTCACTTGAGGTGAGTGTCTCAGCCTAATCTTAGCCTGGCTATGAGAATTTCTTTCTTTGTATTTTTTATTTTTTTTAAATTGTAATAAACATTGAAATGACCTTAATCTGTTGACAATAAGTCAACCATCTGTTACCCATTTTCAAATATTTGTATTTTCCTCTCTTATAGACTACAATGTATCAGCCATGCCCTAGGCAACTTTAGGGAGAACTTTATGAATCCTGTTTGGTATATGTTGTTTCTTGAATTTTAGGCTTCATATCTTTTACCAATTCTGGAAAATTCTCAGTCATTATTTCTTCAAATATTTTCTCTCCACCATTCTCACTTTTAGCTTTAATTGTGAGAGTATGCTTGTATTCCAAGTTGGCTACTGGAAAAGGACTTTATTCTGTAGACATCTTGGGTTAATAACAAATTAAAACCTTTTGTCTTAAGAGACATGTGGCTGTTTGCTTGAGGATTCATAAGCACTACCGAAGAGAAAATGGTGGTGTGCTAAGATAGTTTTCACCTTTATACATATATTTGATTCTTAATCAAATCTTATCTATCTCCCTTTCCTTTTACATTTTTGAAAATAGGAAAATAATTATTGTTGTGTTTGTTTCTACATACCACATACTGGCTGAATGCCCCAGGCAATGGTGCCATAAAAGGATTCAATGTTGGTCTCTGCTACTGGCATATTGAGCACCCAGTAGTAGCTATGGCCAGGAGGTCCTTGGTAAGTATAAGACTATATTACTCAGCCCATGTATTGTCTCCATTCTTGCTACCATGGCCAATTTGTTCATGAACCCACTGGGCAATACAGAGGTGGTCGGGAAAAGATGTTGCTGACTGATAGCCACAGAATAATCCACAGAAGGATTATTAAAACACTCCTCTCCTGAAGTCACCCTTTTGGGAGCATTCATATGGGATGCAAGTATCTTCATGTTTTCTGCCCATTCTGAGGGGTCTTGCAGTCATGTTCCATTCAAGTCTCTGACCATCCAGCCAAACC
This sequence comes from Lynx rufus, assembly GCF_022079265.1. NCBI lineage: Eukaryota > Metazoa > Chordata > Mammalia > Carnivora > Felidae > Lynx > Lynx rufus. The sequence continues at coordinate 21,595,205 of NW_025814845.1, read as the reverse complement.
TTTGTCCACAGCACAAGAATTGGTGGGGCTCCTGGGTGTCTCAGGTGGTTAAGCATCTGACTCTCGATTTTGGTTTAGGTCATGATCTCACGGTTTGTGGCATGGAGCCCCGCATCAGGGGCTCTGCGCTGACAGTGTGGAGCCTGCTTGGGAGTCTCTGTCTCCCTCTCTCCCTATCCCTGCCCTCCTCTCAGAAAACAAACAAACGAACAGAAGAATTGCTATATAATTACACATAACGGCCATTTCTCTTTCCGAGTAAAGCGAATAACCAAGCGCACTGCTTGAATTTCTGGCCACTGGGAGAATTTTCCTTCACCACTGCCCTTCATGGATGTCCCAGGAAAGGTCTGTAGCACTATAGCTGCCCACTTTCTGGTGGTGCCTGTATATTATGCAGTACCATCGGTAAAACTAGGCCCAAGCCTTTTCTTCTGTCAGCCGATCATAGGGAATTCCCCATGGTACCACATGCGCCAGCTGGGAGTGGAAAGCAGTGTAGCAAAAGGAAAGACCATGAGCATTTGCATCTAACTTATGTCTTCAGGTTCTACAAGGGCCCAATCATGTCCATGGTGCTTCTGTTTGGTGATAGAGTGTTGCTATGCGTGTCCAACATTATGGATTGTTGGGTTAGTTAACACCTGGCTCATGATGGACATCTCAGGTCACATGATATGTTGGCGGTCCATGGTTAGGTCTCTACTAAGGCACAGTAGTATGCCAAGAGCTGATTCTCAGAAGGAGAATACTTATCTGTGGAGGATGGCAGAGCTTTGCTCCAAAATGCTAAGTGCCTGCACAGTGATTTACCTGTAGGAGCCTGCCACAGTATCCCTACCTGCCCCTGAACTCTAAGCATCATTGGATCTGCTAGATCCTATGGCTCAAGTGGCAGAGCAACTTGCAATTCAGGTTGGATACAGTCCAGAGGCTTTTCTTCTTCTGGGTCCTGCTCAAAGCTGGCAGCTCTCTAAGTCCCTCAGTAAACGAGCCATAGTAATATACTCAAATGAGGAACATGTTGTCTCCAAATTGCAAAGAGGTCCACTACGGATTGAGCTAGTTTTTTAGTGGTAAGCAGAGGCTAAATGCAGCGACTTCGCCTTTACCTAGGAGGGATATCTCAACATGCCTCATATTAACAGATACCTAAAAAATTTCACTGAGGCAGAAGACGTCCGAACTTCTATCACATTTATTTTTCATTCTCTGGCGTGTGCACTTCTTACCAATAACTCTAACGTAGTTTCTACTTCCTGCTCACTAGGTCCAGTCAGCATAATCTTATTAAAACAATGGAACTTTGTGACATCTTCTGAGAGTGAAAGGCAATCATGGTCCCTGAAAAATACTTTATGACACAGGGTTGGAGTTCTTTTTAAAGATGTTTATTTATTTATTTTGAGAGAGAGAGAGGGAAGGAGAGAGAGAGAGAAAACAGGGGGCGGGGCAGAGAGTGAGGGAGAGAGAATCCCAAGCTCCACACTGTCAGTGCAGAGCCAGATGTGGGACCTGATCTCATGAACTATGAGTGATGTCATGACCTAAGCCAAAATCAAGAGTTGGACACTTAACCAACTGAGCCACCCAGTTGCCCCTGGGATGGACTCTTAATATATCCTTGAAGTAAGATAGTGTGCTTATTCTTTCCAGCTAAAAGTATCATACAAAGTCATCCGGCTTCCTGCTTCTTACAAGTTGGAGTATCTAATGTTAATAATTAATATTGATATTTTATATTGCTATATTGCTCCATTGCTAGATTATGCCATGGAAAATCAGTGTTCTTTACTACTGGAGATAGAGTCATTAGCATCTTAAATCTAATCAGATTAGAGAGCCAATTCCAGAAAACCCAAAACCAATTCAGAAAACTCAGTCTTAAAATTCTGTTCTTCTAGAACCATTCTCATTAACCATAACTCTATTAGGCTTCTCCAGAGATATAGAACCTGTATGTGTGTGTGGGAAGGGAAGGGTTTTGTGTGTGTGTGTGTATGTGTGTGTGTGTGTGTGTATGTCTATATCTATGTCTATGTCTGTCTATATCTATATCTATATCTATATCATCTATGTCTATATATATGTAAATGTATACATAAAGAAGGTAAGGAATTGGCCCACGTGATTATGGAGGTGAAGAAGTTCCAATATCTGCAGCTGGAAAGCTGTAAACCCAGGAAAGCCAAGGTTATAGCTCTATTCTGAGTGCAAAGTCCTCTGAGTCACATGCACCGATGGTATAAGTTGCAGTCTGAAAGCCTGTAGGCTAGATTTTGCATGTGATTTTACAGCTGATTTTTCAGTTTAAATTCAAAAGCTGGGAAGGACTCCTATCCCCAGTCAAGCAGCAAGGCCCAAGGAGTTCCTCTTATTCACCTCTTTTCTCCTATTCAGGTGTTTATTTGATTGAAAGAGGGTCTCTCACATTAGGAAGGACATTAGTCTTTACTCTGCCTGCCAATTCAAGTGTTAATCTCATCTAGAAACACCCTCACAGATACACTTAGAATAAGTTTGACCAACAGTCTGGGTACCTCATAACCAGCTGATACAAACTTAATCATCAGAGACCTTTTTACAGGGTTTTGAAACGAGGTGTAGCATGACTTACCTGTGTTAAAGAAAAAAAAAAAACAGAACCCTAGTGATGTATTGAGGATGACTGAATTTCAAGGGTAGAAGTAGGAAGGTCTATTACAACTAAAAACTCCAGGGATGGAAGCTCTGGAGCTGCTGAGAAGTAATAAGAATCTTTATAAATTTCGGATGCAGAGCCAACAGAAGTAGGTATGGGTTGAAAAAATACTAAAGGAGACAAGGACAATGCCAAGGTTTTTATTTTAAAAAATGGAAGAGTAGAGTTGACATGATATGATTTGCTATAATAACTAGGTAAGCAGATTTGGGAGAGAAGAGAACAAGATTTGCATTGACACCTTAATATGAGATGTCTATTAGACATTCAACCTATTATTTATTGAGGCATTTGTTAATAATGAATTCAATTTTGACTCTTCCGAGAAGTTTGACAATTTTCATAGAAACTCAAAAAAAAAAGACATAAAATTGAGTCTATACATTTGTGGTTGACACTTATGATATATGTTCAGAGGGGCTCTACCCAGGCATTTACAAATCATGCTACATTTTTGAGAACCCAGTTTGACTTTACACAGCCTGGACTCTTAAACATTTTTACCCGTAGCTAGTGTTGGGAAGTGGGAAGATAAGAACATAGACCAAGTGCCTTTTAGTGGTATGTCAATCTCTCTATGACTTTGTCCCAAATTCCCTTTCTAAACTTCATTATTCATTGCCCTCAAGCATTTTCCTCCAATATTTCTGTTATTCCTGTTAGCTGAAGTCCTTTTCCTACCCCATATCTTTACTCATGCTTATCTTTTATTCTGAGAAGATCTGGTCTCCCATTTTCCAATTCTTAAAGTCATTTACCTGAAAAACTTAAAGCAACTACTTTCTCCTCCATGAAATTTTTCTAATGCCACAGTAACTTATTTTTCTCCTATATTTGCATCACAGTTTTAGAGATCAAATCAATATTTAAAGATGCTGCCATGTATTATAGTTTGCTATTATCTGCCTGTTTTTTTTCCTCCCTTAGATTGCACTGATACTATGAACATACAAACAATGTTACCATGAACATTACTTATTTTTATATTCCCCAATACCTGACACATAGTAGGTACTGAACATTATATAATTACTTTATTCAGTTGAACAAGTAGTATTTGAATGACAGTGAATAAAGCAATGAATATTGCAGGCTTTCAAAAATCAGTGTTATGTTAGATAACATTTTAGCATACTTTAAAAATCACACTAACTTGTCTCCTATAAATGCTAGGTACTATGGAAAAAATTGTGAAATCCATGTTGAATATCAGTAATAATCTGCATGCTCATTTTCAACATCACGTATTTATTTCTCGATATCAGAGATTGGCATATTATTATTACATAGTATAGAGAACAACAACAAAAGCACATAGAATTGTGGCCATTAAATCATGCATTTATACATGTAATGTTTGTTCCCCAGGGTTTACATTTATGTGTAAAATGTATAAGCATTATTTAAAACCAATTAAAAGTTTATATTATAAAGCAGGAACAATTCATATGATTAGGCTATAAGGAGACAAAGAACAGGTTTTTAGCAATTTCTAATTTGCTCCATTTTTCCTGTGAAAATAACACCATATTTAGAATTGCTTGTGGCTTCCACAAATTTATAGTTTGACCAATACAGAGAATAATTGGATGTTTACCCCATTCCCTCTATTTGTATTGTTACAATTTATACAACTGCAGGAATCATCATCAAGGATTAAATGAAATATTCAAAGACACATTATAATTAAGTGTGCATAAACAGAAAATATTTTAAAAATTGAATTATTTTCAAAACATTGAAATAGCCTCCTTTTATGATTTCTTAGTGATAATAAAGAAAATACAATGGTAAGTCCTTTTCTAAGATAATTAGACAACCTAAACTATGCAATCTTCAGCCAAGTATAAGAAAGGTGAAAATCATAAAGTTCATGCTATAAAGATGTTGCACATTAAACACGTTATTTTTCAAACTTCTCAGTCCTCAGGCAGAACCAACCTCTCTTATTTAGATGTTAATCTGGCAAGGTTAAATTATTTCATGACCCACTGTAGAATTGGTAGGATAAGTGGAAAGTGGAGATAAGTTATGAAAGAGAAAAGTTTGACAATTAATTATAAGAGAAAAGCCAGGGGGCGCCTGGGTGGCTCAGTCGGTTAAGCGTCCAACTTCTGCTCAGGTCATGATCTCACGGTTCGTGCGTTCGAGCCCCGCGTCGGGCTCTGTGCTGACAGCTCGGAGCCTGGAGCCTGTTTCAGATTCTGTGTCTCCCTCTCTCTCTGCCCCTCCCCCACTTGCACTCTGTCTCTCTCTGTCCCAAAAATAAATAAACATTAAAAAAAAAAAAAAAAAGAGAGAGAGAAAAGCCAGGACCAGAACCCAGAACCTTCTCAGACACTTTCAATATCTTTTCTATAAATATAGAATCTGAGGATGTAAATTTTGATTGAGCAAATATGTATGGCATCATATTTAATATTGACAATGATTAGACGTGAGAAAACTGGTGTTTACAAAAGTTAAAATAATGGTTTATACTTTATAAACTAATAGTTCATATTAGTTTGCATTATTCACTGTGTGACCAAACTGAACTAAGAATATGCTCTGAAAAACACAAGTGTTTTTACCTTGAAAACCCCCAGAGGATCAGTTTGAGATCCCACAATGTTGGAGTAGATTCCTAATGACTTTGACCTGGCCAACCATACTTGTAGATAGAGCAGAGACTCTGAAGCCGGCTTCCTAACTCCTTTATGAAAAAAGGTAGCTACAATGCCTGGTTTGTAATAACTCGGATTTTCAAAGCTGTGAATAAATACTGTATTTATGAAAGAAAATGTGATTGGCTTTCCGATGAATAATCTGAGAAGATAGAAATATATTCCTCCAGAAATAAACAAAGGCTATGTAATATTAATTGAGAAGGAACAACATGGATTACACCTGGGTCCTTAAATGAGTCAAAGTTGCTGAAGGTACTGTTTATCTTTAAGAAAACATAATTTGTGAAAATAAAGACATTATAATACATGAGAGAATTGCTATAATTCTGAAGTCCTCTCTGAGAAAAAAAATGTTGGTAGAGTCATGTCACTTAATATTCCTTATTAGAAAAAAATTTCAAAGAGAAATGATAAATGCAAATGCCATGAAATGAACAGTTATTTATTATTTATGAATCAACATAACAGCTAATGTCACTAAACTTGCATCAAAGCAAAGAAACCCCTCATGGAAACATATTCATGGTTGCTCTCACGCAAGATAGACTGCTTGCTTCTCTCTCTCTCTCTCTCTCTCTCATTCTTTCTCTTCCAATTTATCCATCCATCCATACTTCTATCCATGTTTTAATTTTTTTTATCAATCTCTCAACATGTATTGTGTTTTTCCAGCACCTGTTTGTCCTTGATTGAATTCTTGCACCTACCCCTGCTATTTTCTTTACTCTGCTATGTTATGGGGTAGCTGGCACTATATTTCCTATGGATTCTAGCCAGTTGACTTCTAGCTAGGGATGGCCCGTGGTTCTATCTCCTCTGTGGGTACAAATGTTCCCAGATAAACCCACCATGTATTCTATCTCTTCCAGTCTATCCTGGGTCTGGGTCCCTCCAAAAAAACCCTCCTCCCTTCGTGCCTCCAGCCTGGAGGTCATAGTACCTAACTGATATTGCTAATCTCTGGGACTGATCCACTCTCTGAATTTTGGGTTCTTAGTGTTTCTTGCACTTGAATAACCAATCCTCTGCGTTATTCTGTTTATATATTCAGATGGTTCCTGTTATCTGGTTAGACCCTGATTAAAACAGCAACCTAAGCATTTACCTCTTCACCTACCATGGTGTTTTGGATGCAGTGTGAAGAAAATAAGTAATGTTTGGGTGTGTTTCCCATTTTCTCTGTGGAATAAAGGGGCTTTTGTTTCTACCAGATGGGTTTCTTCCTCTCCCTACTCTATTGGGGATTTGTTTATTGCTGGCAATAACATAAGCATAATAATATGCTTTTATCACGATAAAAACTGGACTAGTTGTAAGAGCACTTTCAAAGAAAGAAGTGTGTATGCGTATCTGTTTCATGTGCGGGAAATTTAAAAAAAAGATGGATTTTAAGAAATATTACTATGTGCTACATTTATGTTGTTCAACAATATAAAATAAATAAATGAGTTATTTTAAAAGTAATGTCTGTGGTGCTGTGTGTCTTTGAACATATGTATTACACGGAGTATCCTAGAGGAAGCAAGAGCTGTTGCCCTTAATGGGAGAAGTGATGGTTTGTTGCAAAAACCTCTTTTTCATTTTCTTCCACCTGTTTTGCCTTTCCTCACTTAGTCTCCTATTTATTTTCTTTTTCTCAATTTTTTTCCTAACAGAAGTGATTTCTTATTTAAAAATTCTAAAACAGAAATTATGGTTAATTCTGAAAATGTATCTAATAATCACATTAATAGGTGACATTTAGTTTCTGCAGATTATGTGACAGATACTGGTACACATCCCTCATAAATAGTACCTTATTGAATCCCCACCAGGATCTTGTGAGTTAAGCAACATTCTTCTTGTCATTTCATAGCAGAAAGAACAGGTTTAGAGGTCAAATTAAAGCTAGAAGCTATGCATTCTGACTTCAGGTACTAAGCATTTAGCTATTATGCTAAACAGAAAATACAGGATTTCGTGAATGTCATGAAAATGTACATGAAAGTAAGTTTGTAAGGTTTTAAATTTCAGGTAAGAATAGTGCAACTTGAGAATGATGCACTTTGCTATTAACATAGCTAATAGCAAAAGTAAATAGTTCCTTATCTTCCTTATTTAATTGTAGAGAGAAATTTCATAGGTGAAATATATTTAGCATTTTCCAGGAGCAAACATTTAGAGAAAGAAATAGATGAAAACTGACTTCACAAAATTAAAATGAGCTACACAATTATAATTGATTATTTTCTGAGAGATTTATCCACAGAAACAACAACAAAAAGAATACGCTTGTTTGACTTATTTGTTTAAGAAAGCACAAATGAGGGGCGCCTGGGTGGCGCAGTCGGTTAAGCGTCTGACTTCAGCCAGGTCATGATCTCGCGGTCCGTGAGCTCGAGCCCCGCGTCAGGCTCTGGGCTGATGGCTCGGAGCCTGGAGCCTGTTTCTGATTCTGTGTCTCCCTCTCTCTCTGCCCCTCCCCCCGTTCATGCTCTGTCTCTCTCTGTCCCAAAATAAATAAATGTTGAAAAAAAAAATTTAAAAAAAAGAAAGCACAAATGAGATCACAGCAACAGCTTTATTGTTTATTAACTCTTTTGTAGTCTAAACATTGATCAAGGTCTTATACACAAAATTTCAAATAGTTACTTCTTTCTTTAAAAATTTGTTTAGTCCTGTGATATTTTTCCATATAATTATTATTGATAAAAATGAAACTCATGACAAAATTATTATTGGCCTGAAGAAGATGACGAATGTACACAAATCCTTGCCATCTTTGGGGGATTATACTTCATGCTGAGTTAATGGTCTAATAATTCAGAGTGATATTTTCATAACCAAGTGGTTAAATGTCTGATTATCTAAGATACGATGTGTGCTCTGTGAAAAAAAATCTATGAATCCATTATTGAAGTTAAAAAGTAGGATTTTATTCAGAGTTTTGTCTAGGTTTCCCTTTTCATGTCTGTCCTGGATACTTTCTTTCTGCTTAGGGTTTATTTTTCACATAAGAGACATACTCCCTTCCTTTTACTTATCTGCGTCCATCCTTCTTTTTCTGAAAGAATCAATTCAATGTCCAATTGCGACCTCAGTCCTTATGAAAAAGCTGAGGCTCTTTTTGTAGTTGAGTCAATGGGCACTCATCTTCCTCACTTATTGTTATAATCAATGCATGTTACTCCCACTTATCTAGAGATCAGTTAACCAACAATCAAAAACTAGAAAACAACATAAAAAAATTAGCTGCTGAAGTTTTCATCAGGTCACCTACCATATCAGGAATCTAGAAACCAGAGAGAATATCATATTATTCAAACACCATTCAAATGGTGTATTTTGGAATTCTTCCTAAATCCTTGTTCAAGTATTTGCCATGTACATTTGAGTTCATCTTCCGAATATTTCTTCTCAATTTTCCTTGGAACTTATCCATCACCCTTCTTATGGGTTGAATTGGTCCAAAGAGATATGTTTAAGTTGTTAACTCCATACCTGTGAATGTGTCCTAATTTGGAAATAAGCTCTTTGCAGATGTAATCACGTTAAGATGAAGCCATCAGCATGGGTCCTAATCCCAAATGGCAAGTGTCCTTATATAAGAGCTATATCTGGACATATAATATACAGAGAGTGGAATGTCATGTGAAGACACACACACACAGAAAGAGATGGCCATGTAAAGATAAAGGCAGAGAATGGAATTATACTGCAACAAGATAAGGACGACTGAAAGTATAAGAAGTTGAAGGAGTAAAGGAAAGATCCTTCCCCATAGGTTTCAGAGTCAACCTAACCCGACCATTACCTTGATTTTGGAATTCTAGCTCTGACACAATAACTTTCTGTTGTTTTAAGTCACTCAGTTTTTGGTACTTTGTTATGGCGGCCTTAAGAAACTAACCAACCCTTGACTTCAATCATGCAATGTGACAATTTTATTAATATAACCTATTGAGTTTGACAACTGTCTTAGTCAGTTAGGCTACTATTACAAAAATGTCATAGACTGGGTGGCTTAAACATTTGCTTCTCACAGTTTTGGAGGCTAGGAAGTCCAAGATCAACACACTGGTATATCTGATGTCTGGTGAGAGCCCTTTTCCTGGTTTTCAGGCAGCTATCTTTTCCTTGTGCCCTCACATTGCAGAGAGCAGAAAAAGAGAGAACAAACTCTTATGTAGAAGGACACTAATACCATTCATGAGGACTTTACTCTCACTTCCTAATTATCTCCCAAAGGCTCTAACTCCTACCGATATCACATTGAAGTTTAGAACAAAATGCAACATGAATTTTGGAGGGACATAAACATGCTGTCCCATGACCAAACTTTTAGCTTATTCGATGGATTTGTCTATGCCACTAGAGGTGCACTAGTTACAGGGCATACCAGTCCAAAAATTGGCATAGTCCTCATATCATGAATATGGATATAAAAGTTCATCTGCTGAAGCTCATGAATTTCATTCTTAGATTGACCTTTATGTCCTTATCATTACTCTACTCTATTTTTATATTCAACTTTAAGAAAATTAGTTCTTCTGATTCCCCTGCTCCATAGATGATTAGAAACAGCAAATTGAGTGGGAAGGAATGGATTCAAGAAATATAATCAGAATACGAATTATTACAGAGCCATGAAGTGGTAAATTTGAAATCTGCTTTAGAATGTAAACTCTGTTACTAATAACCTTCAGGAGATTAGGAATTTGACTTAATTTTCCAAGACTAACTTTCCTCATTTGTTACATGGAAAACCATAACACCGTTATTATTACAATTAATGATGTAACATCTGACAAGTATCTCAGTCAGACATACAGTAGGTATTATTGTCAACTCAGTTTTTCCTCCTTTGATTTCATAGGATATACCAGTCTAACACCACTAACTGTAAAGAAAAGTCTGTTAATACATTTTCATTTAGTGCTATAACTGCTAAGCATGGATCTGAACTTGATTCTTCAATAAAATGATTAAAAAATTAACAATTAGCAAGAATGTATGCAATTCTTTTGAGAACTTGCATCAGATTTCTAATGCTGCTATAGCAAATTGCCATGAATTTAGTGGCTTAGAAGGACACACATTTATTACTTTTAACATTTGGTAGGTCAGAGATCTGACACAGGTTTGTCCAGACTAATATCAAAATGTCAGAGGATCTCTGTTCATTCCTGGAAGATCTAGTGGAGAATTTTTCTTGCCTTTTCCAGCTTCTTGGAGGCAGTCTGCATGCCTTGGCTTATAGACCCTTCCATCTTCAAGATGAGCAACATAATAATTCCCTGACCTCCCAGAGTCCCATCCCTTTGTCTGACTATACCTAGGAATGATTCTTCACTTTTAAGAAATCATGTGATTAGACTGGGTTCTAGTGGTGATCCAGGATAATCTATCTCAATATCCTTAACTTTAACAGTTTGAAAGTGATTTTTGTCATTTAAGGTAACAAATTTATGGTGCATGGATTAGGATGTGGACATCTTTAGAGTGGGGGGAGAAGAAAATGGGAACATTATTCTGCTTACCACAAAATTATTGAATTCCTACATGAATCTCTAAATTACCTTGAATTTTTATTAAATATAATGGTTGTTTTTAAGAAATTTTAGCTATTGAATATTGTTTTTGGAATCTCTTCTGTGTTTGATAATTAGTAGACTCTCTGACATCCATTTATATTCATGGGAGAACACTAGACACATCATATACCTAACCATTGCTGTTAGTGGAGCCCTCAAATATTATACTAATGTAGTAAATGTTAATTGCCTCTATAATTTAGACAATTTTTTAGTTAGAGTATCTATTCCCTGCTTTCCAGAATTGTTACATTTATTCACTTCTTGCGCTAATTCTAAATCCCTACTCCATAAATGGAAATTTGTGAAATGTATTACTACAAATGTCAAAGCCTCAAAATAGAAAGTAAAAACGAGGAATAAAAACAAAGTTGGTTAAATCAATATATTATTTCTTTCCAATTTTACTGTGTTTATTATTATTTTTAAAATAGGAACAGCATTGTCTATTCTCCTATATTCTCAGAGTTCTAAATAGATTAACCAAAAAGGATTAACTAAGGATTAACACAACGTTTATAAATTTTATGTGTTTGAACTGTAAGAGCTTTACAAACAAAAACAGGAACACTGGTATCTAGATATAGCTAATACTGTATTTTTTAATCAAAGAATTAGTGAATATTAAGAGCGAAACATAAACTGAGTCCTAGAACTATTAGATTACTTCAACATAGTCATAAAGCTAGATGCTAAACTAATTTAATTTTACTTTGGACATACTAAAAAACATAAGAGGAGAAATCATACACTGAGCCTAGTCTGACAGCAAAGCATAAGTATGGATTCATTTGCAATTTACACAACAAAAATTTATTTGCTCCCAGACATTGTACGAATTGCTGCAGAGCAGGGAATAAGGAAGATCTTCTGATGTCCTTGAGAGTTCACAAATGAACTAAAGCAAATCTGTCATATAATATGCTTTTATCCCTTCAGAGCCCTCCTACCATTTTACTGACATTCCATCATTCCCTTCCTCTAATCAACTTCGCTCTCCTTGAACAGTCATTCACCTAACTTGAGAGTTAACTCTAACTTTTATTATCAAGTGTATTCTTGGGATAATTCCACTGAAATTGGAAAATCTAGAAATTTAGATAAACTTAAAGAGCTCAGTGAAAATTTCAAAAATGTGCATTTCCCGCAAGATGGGAAAAGTTGGGTTAAAGAGGCCCATAACGAGCATATTTAAAAAGGCCCATTTTAAGTATACTCAATACTAATTAATTTTAGAACGTGACAGATTGAAACCTTGTTTATTAAAATATGTAATGGGGCGCCTGAGTGGCTCAGTCAGTTAATTATCCAATCTTAGTTTTGGCTCAGGTCATGATCTCACGGTTGTGGGACTGAGCCCCATGTCTAGCTCCTCACTGACAGCATGGATCTTGCTTGGGATTCTCTCTCTGTACCTCTCCCTCTTTCGTGCTCTCTAAATAAATAAATAAATAAATAAATAAATAAATAACTTTTAATATATGCAATAAATTTACTACTATACAATGAAAATAATGAGTAAAAATAAATGTGCAATATTTATCCTAATTTTAATTTTCTGAATCCTTGAGTATTCTCTTCCAGAAATTAGGCTTCATTGAAATAAAGGAAAAGAAGGTACTGAGTTCTCTGGTAAGTGTTGACTTCACCAAATTGGGACAACTCCCACCATCACCACCACTGCTGCCAAAGGACTGACTATGGACGATTCACTTTGTAAAAGTGGAGAGCCGAGATTCAAATGTTTCATTTCTATTAACTGTTGTTCCCTACTGATTCATTTTGTGACTTAAACCAAAAATCGTTTACTGGGATGCCCGGGTGGCTCAGCCAGTTGGGCATCCAACTTTGGTTCAGGTCATGATCTCATGGTTCATGAGTTCAGGCCCTGCATTGAGCTCTGCGTTGACCACATGAAGCCTGCTTGGGATTCTGTCTCTTCCTCTCTGCTCCTTCCCCAGTCTCTCTCTAGCTCTCTCAAAATAAATAAATAAACTTAAAAAAAAATCATTTACTGATAATGTGTGTTTACATGCCATCGTTTTCCTGAGAAGCTAAACAGATTTAATTCCTTTCTACTTCATTTTTTTGGTATATTTAAAGAAAAAATAATTATAATGCCAACCATTGTCCCACAATGTTATAAATAAAATCTGTTCAAATATTTTGATAACTTATGATAAATATTGCTAAGTATAAAATGCTATTAATTAGCTACACATTGATCACAAGATGCCCATTATTGAAGAACAACTTTAAAACTTCGAAACCTTCACTGCTGTTTTGAAAAGAAACAGCATTTGCTTAGAAAGAAGGCATACATTTTGAAACTTCAAAACCTGAAATGTCACATAGCGACAGTGCATTTATTTGAACCTTAAATGCAAGAAGAAAAAAATGTGTATCACACTAACACTACTCAATACTTCCTCTCACCACCTATTCTTTTTTTCTTTTTTTTTTTTAACGCATTGAAATTATTCTTTGGGTAAAGTGTCCATTTAAATGATTGCTATGTTCTAAACATTTTTTTTTTAAATGTGATGGGTTGGCCATTCTTCATGCTGCCCAGGTGTTCTGGGCTAGTTCTGATGGTTAAGTGACCTCAGCAGCAGGGAGAGTGACCATAGGAAAGAATATCACTAATCGCAGGAGACCATGAAGCCTAAAGTCACTATTTCTTTGTCTTTTTCTTTTTGTTCAATTAAAGTACTTTTTACCATATTCAGAGTGCAACGACATGGGTTGCTTTCTTTCATTCAACAAATAGTTACTGAGATACTCCGTGAAACTTCCTTCCTTGGTCTACCTACAATCATCAGTTGGTTATAGCACATCTTAATATGCAACATGGCTCAATGAAAAGTCAACTTACATGTGAATTTGGTCATTGATTTTTTTTTTAATTCGTTAGACCCTCCAAGGCATATTAACAAAGAAATGTGTTTTCATCCACCAAAATTAAAATGGCTGCTTTCTTTTTAAGGAGATCATTTAGATCAGGCCCCAAATCAATGTTTCAGACTTTGATTCTAGATATCATTTTGAAAGACAAAAAAGCAGAATACATGTCAAAGATGCAACTATTTTATTACTGAGAGATACGATGTCTAAAGAATATGCAGATATTGAGGGTCTCTTTCTTCTAACAGCCATCATTATTACCACTATAGTTGGTAAAGTAACACTTGGTGGCTCTATAATGACATCTGGATGGAATGCTTCGCTTTCCAGTCACACAAATCTCATGATAATTAGGGCGCTCTTATTTTCTTTCATTTACAATTTGTACCTCCGTCTCTATTTTAATCTTTATTTCCTCCTCTCCTCTGATTACAGACTAAAGTGGAGGTGCTGGCTGTTTGGATTGGAAGGAAAATAGGATCCTTGAGCTAAAATTCAGTCCCTCTTCTAATAAACACTCCTGCATGTATTGTGACAGGGAGGAGGGATGTTAGGGGAAAATTAAATATTTCTTTACCAAACAAGGTCAGGTGCCAGGCCTCTTTACTGGTTGATCTTCCTATTTCTCTTGCTAACACCGGCTGGTACTCAGTTTCCCTTCTGGGATAAGTATCCAATGACAGGTTTATGGGTGCTTGTGTGGGTGATTCAGAGGGCATCAGGAGGCACCCTCCCATTACAAATGTGGCTGATTTGTGACACTCGGTGCTGCTACCCTAATTCCCACACATTCCTAGTTATTGCTGATGGCCAATCATCTTTCCTGTGGTCTTTTACTGCCAGATCTCCCTGCCTGATTAAATATTCCCTTATGTAGGGTATGAGTCAAATGCTCAAGCTTGGATAACTATTTCACTCAGCATAATCGAGCCAAATAATGGGAACACAGGCATCTCTGTGCTGCCACTCTGTCAGCCCCAGGAAGTCTCCCTACTTCCATCAGTTTCTAATGGAATAGGGACATATCAGTGGGTCTGTGGACTAATACTTATACAACATAGCAGCCAAATATCAGTTTTCAGTTGTGGCAGGCCCAACTAATTCTTACAAGTGATTCTCTGCAAGATTCCATTCTGTTGGCTTTTGACAGTAAAACAGTCCCTAGACCACCTCTCTGTCTCCAGGAATACTGTACCCCTAAACAGCTTCCACATGATTTTTCTCATGCTCTTTTTAAATAAAAGGAAGCCACTTGGATTAACTGTTGATTCTACTCAATGATTTATATGAGCATGATCTTCTGGGATAGCAGGCCTCAAGACCATACTATGCTTGGAATTTCAAACTGACTCTGCAAATATCTATTGAACACCAACAACATGGGAGGAGCGTGCTGGTAAAACAGCACGAAAACAACACGAATAAGTTTCCCCTTATTGAGTGAAAACGCCTATGGGGGAAAAAAAAAAAAACTAAAGCAGATAAGGATAAGTGTTTTGAGAATAGTGTGTATGGAAGGCTTTAATGGCAGTGGTACTGTTTAAAATGTAGCAATTAGTGAAAGCCATCCTGGGAAGAAGTTATGTGAGTAGAGATGAAGAAAGTGAAGGATCATGGGTGGGGGTGGGGGGCTGCAGGGGAAGGAGGGTTGTAACAGATGAAAAAAACAGGTGCAAATGCCCTGAGGCCAAAACACGGAAATTTGTTCGTGAAGCTTAATGTAACACGGGGGTGTTTTCTGCTGTTTGTTTTCAACTGTTTTCCCCAGTCCAAATGCAGGTGCTTCACACTTAGCATCACACTGCTCCACAATGTTAAGGCCGTGCAAGTCTTAAACTGTTTTGGACATCACAAAACTCCTGGAGCGGGATCTTGCTATTACTAACATTCATATCAAACCATACTTTTAACACATTGTGAACGCCTTTTTTTTTTTAAAACTAAGGTATAGTTGGCATATAACATATTATTTTTAGATGCATAACATAATGTTCAAACATTTGTATATGTTGCAGAATGATCACTGGATAAGTCTAGGGAGCATCTGCCAACATACATAGTTATAACACTGAGTTGCCTGTGATAAGAACTTTTAAATATACAATACGGTATTATTAAATATAGTCGCCTTGCTGTGCGTTACATACCTGTGACTTTTTTTTATATATAAATAAGCCCATTTTATAAAGAAACATACACTTAAATCAATCATCCTAGGGATGTCTGGGTAGCTCAGTCTGTCGAACTTCTGTCTCTTGATTTCAACTCAGGTCATGATCCCCGAGTCGTGGAGTCGAGGCCTGTGTTGAGCTCTATGCTGAGCATGGAACCTGCTTAGGATTCTCTCTCTCTCTCTCTCTCTCTCTCTCTCTCTCTCTGTCTTGGCCCCTCTTCCCTGCTCTCATGGACTCTCTTTCTCTTTAAAACAAAAATTTTAAAAAGAATTGGAAAACTCACCTACTTCTTAGCATATAATAGATGCCAGTAAATGCCTGCTGACTCAGTGAATCAAAGCGATATATCAGAGATAGATCATTTGTTTTATGAAGATGAGTAATTTGACCATTTCTTTCATTAAGTCTCCATAACTGAATTTGTTCTGAATTTCTTGATCATCATCATCTACCATTGAACCTCTTAAAGGATGGGACCAAGATGCACACCCAGTAATCTTTCCCAATAATAGAAACCTTTTGTAAAGAGTTTACTAATTCCCAGGCACTATGAAAAGCACTGTACGTATAATTCCATCTTAACTTTAGTTTGGTTTTAATATCTTCTAAAGACAGGAAGTGAGATTTTGAGGAATGATTATATTGCTATAGGTTATAATAGTATTGGGAAGGTATAAAGTCTGGTATTTAAGACGAGTCTTGGATTCTATTATAGACAAACTAATCATGTATTCAAAGAACTGAAAAAGAGAGTAAGGAGAATAATTTGATGTTCCAAAAAATTAGAGGCTTGTACCATGATATTTTCAGTGCTTTGTTCCTCCAACTGTTTTGATCATTCTTTGCTTAAGTTTTGGGAAGGGGAAAGTGACAGAACTTATTGTAACCTGGATTTGCCATTTGCTAATTTTGTGACATCAGGACCCTCTCTGAGGCTCATTCAGATTCATTATCTGTCTAATAGCAATAACATCTATCTTGTAAGTGAGTGTAAGGGGTAGATGAGAAAAATGCAAAGACTTCAGCAAAAAACATATGAAGAGCTCAGCAAAATATAGATAGCACCATCCTTGGTTAGCAGAAACAAATCTCGAATCTCGAATCTACAATCCAAAATCAGATCTGCCTCATTCTCAAGTCTAGACATTGAACCACTGCACACAATGCCTACATAATTTTCCAAGCAGTTCTCAGTGATTTCCTGCTGTCAAATATATATACGTCTATTTTTGTAGTGCTTCCCTTCTTTATCTTCTTGTGTCTTTTATAGAAAATGAGGGATAACAGCTGCACATAGGTGTTCCATTAAGAGACCAAGAGTGTTCACTGCAGTGTCTTGAAAACATTCTCTCTTTTTTGTTTTTAATATCTTTTGGGGGAAAAAAATTCAATAATCCATTCCCTCAGCCAGTCTCAGCTTAGCCAAATTCCTAAGGGACAGTTTAAGGTGAAAACTTCACTAGGGTGTGTTTCTTTTAAGAGGAAGTGGTGAGGAGTAGATTTCACCACCCATACTTGCTAAGACCCCTGTAGAGAAATAATTCTCACCAGCCTCAGCTACAGGCTCTAGCTTTTACAAATATAACAACTGACAATGGCTTGTTTTGGCATCCGTTCACAATGGAGAGTTAAAGTCTGAAGACACAGTTAAGTATTTACAGGTCATGGCAAAGGAGGGTCGAAATGGGGCAGATGGCCCTGATTCACTTAGCCATCATGTAAAGGATCCGTCACACCCAAGGACCCACTACCATGGTTTGGATAAAAACAAGGCGACTATATTTCATACTGCACTTTCTAGCAATGACAGAACACTTCAGGAAAAATGACCTGTTAATTATTTTATTAAGTGAATTGTATAAAAGTGTGATCGTGGTAAAAATGTTCCCCTTTCAAATACCTTTCGTGGTTTATAACCTCCTCACCCAAAAATAATAAACTTGGCACTAATACGGTCTAAAGATGCCAATTTCAAATACTTTTGAAAATAGGACTATTTTTCACATCGAACGTGAGTAGTCCTATAATGTAAAAAGGTAGATTAAATGGATGCTCTTTTAGAACAAGCTTATTTTATAAGTTCAAGTTTAAATACGTGCATATGGAAAGTCAACCCATGAAAATAATGAGCCTGTTGTGACGCAAACATGTTAGTTTGGTTGTTTCTGGTGACAGCTGCAGTTTTATATTAGTTTTAGCGTCCAGTTTATTTTGTTTTTTGTTTTTTTTTCCAGTTGCACAATACTGAAACACAGGAATCCGCACAGAAAACTCAAAGCAAATGGAAATAGTTCTCATAGTACTTTTGGCAACCTCAAGTTGCTATTGATTTGAACAAATGAAATTTGAAATGGAAGTAGGAGATTTGGAGGCTCCTGGGTGGCTCAGTTGGTTGAGCCCTGAGTTCAGCTCATCTCATGATCTCAGGGTTCCTGAGTTTGAGCCTCACATCAGGCTCACTGCTGTCGGCACAGAACCCACTTTGGATCCTCCGTCCCCCTCTCTCTGCCCTTTGCCTGCTTGCACCTGTGCGTGCACTCTCTGTCTCAAAAATAAACATTAAAAAAACAGAAAAGAAATATTAAGTAGGAGATTTTTGTATTAACTTTCAAGACTTAGTAACTTCTCTAATTGCTGCTTAATACTGTTAACAGAGGGGCTCCTGGGTGGCTCAGTCAGTTAAGCATCCGACATTGGCTCAGGTCATAACCTCACAGTTTGTGGGTTGGAGCCCCATGTGGGGCTCTCTGCTCTCAGCACAGAGGTTGCTTGGGATCCTCTGTCCCCGCCGCCCCCCCCCCCCCCGCAATCTCATCACCTCTTGCCTGTGTGCTCTCTCTCTTTCTCAAAAATGAACATTAAAAAAATATAACAGAACAGAAAATACTCAAAGCTGACAAATAGGCATAACAATTACATTCCAATATTATCAATTGATAAAGAGTGAAAAAAAATCTTGTTAATTTAGACTAACAAGCGGCAAAGAGCACATATCCCTGAGAACTAACTTGCATACAGTTTAACAGTGTGTCACGTGTTTCACAGTGAGCTCAGTACAAGTTTAGATGACGGGGCATACAGGTACCTGTCTAAAATCCATTGAATACAGGAGCTCCTGGGTGGCTCAGTTAGTTGAGCATCTGACTTCGGCTTAGGCCATAATCTCATGGTTCATGAGTTCGAGCCCTGCATCAGGCTATGGTGCTGACAGCTCGGTGCCTGGAGCCTACTTTGGATTCTGTGTGTCTCTCTCTCTCTCTGACCTTCCCCTGCTCATTCTCTCTCTCTCTCTCTCTCAAAAAATAAACACTAAAATAATTATAAAAAAAATTAAAAAATCCATTGAATACAAAATGTCACCCCTTTTTCTCCATTATATATTTACAGGAAATAGTATTATATGCCCAGAGTTAGAAAGGAAAGAAGTCTAGTTTCTAAAGTCAACACAAAAATACTCAGTGGTGTAAGTGAATGTTTACAAAACACTAAATTTACTATAAAGTTATATATCAGAATCAATTAGAGTGTTTTCTAAGCTTTCCACTTTTAAAAACTATTAAAAATTAAGTTCAAATCATCTTTGTGGGAATGCTAAACATCTGAGGAACATGGTTTGAAAAACATTGGTCTAGTTCAGTGAGAGGTCATATTCAAAGATATTTTAAGTCAGAAACTGACCAAGAATGGACAGTCCCTGTACGTTTGTTTCAGCCTGTTCTTTTCAAAGTTAATGTATTTACTTTTATTTATTTTTTAATTTTTAAATGTTTATTTATTATTGAGAGACAGAGAGAGACAGAGCACTGGCATGGGAGGGGCAGAGAGAGGAGATGACACGGAATTCAAAGTGGGCTCCAGACTCCAAGCTGTCAGCACAGAGAGTGATGCAGGGCTCGAACCCACAAACCGTGAGATCATGGCCGGAGCTGAAGTCTGATGCTTAACCGACTGAGCCACTCAGACACCCCTATTTATTTTGAGAGAGGAGGAGAGGAGGAGGGTGGGACGGGCAGAGAGAGAGGGAGACAGAGAGGTGGGGGGAATTCTAAGCAGACCCTGCACTATCAGTGCAGACCCTGTTGAGGGGCTCAAACTCACAAACCCATGATTGCCAAGATTGTGACCTGAGCCAAAATCAAGAGCCAGACACTCAACCTACTGAGCCACCCATGTGCCTCTGTTTCAGTTTTGCTTTAAAAGTATTTATCCCACATTGCTTTAGTCCAAAGATTCTCAACTGACATGATTTTGAGTCCAAAGGGACATTTGACAATGTCTGGAGATATTTTTTTGTTTTCAAAACTGTTAAGGGAATGGTGCTACTGGTCCTAGTGAATAGATTTTTACTAAACATCCTGAGATGCATAGGACATGCCCTATAAGAAAGAATTATGCAGTGAAAAATGTCAATAATCCTAAGGCTGAGAAACACAACATTATACCACTAACGTTAAATTAAAAATGTTGATCATGGGGTGCCTGGGTGGCTCAGTTGGTTAAGTATCCAACTCCTGATTTCGACTCAGGTCATGATATCATGGTTCATGAGTTCGAGGCCCACATGGGGCTCTGCACTAACAGTGTGGAGCTTGCTTGGGATCTCTCTCTCTTTCTGTCTGTCCCCCTCCCCCCCCCCCACAAATAAATAATAAAAAAAAATAAAATTTAAAAATTAAAAAAAAATTATCATTATGTTCTTTTGTTGGAAACTCTATGGAAAAATCTTATCCCGCACAATTTCACTCTATGTAAATAGGGGCTCAAAATAATCCTAAAAACTATTTGATACCTAAATGTCTTTTTTTCTTTAAATTTTTTTAAAGTTTATTCATTTTTGAGAGAGAAAGACACACAGAGTGTGAGTAGGGAACAAGCAGAGAGAGAGGGAGACAGAATCTGAAGCAGGCTCCAGGCTCTGAGCTGTCAGCACAGAGCCCAACGTGGGGCTCGAACACACCAGCTGTGAGATCATGACCTGAGCCGAAGTCAGATGCCCAACTGACTGAGCCACCCAGGTGACCCTTGATACCTAAATGCCTTCAAATGACAGATATTACTTATACCATAAATGTTTTAAAGTTTCTAAGTATGCTTGGAATAATTTCCATATAACCATGGAGTCTAATGATAATATCATGATTCAAGAGACAGAACAATATCACCCTGTCCTTATATAATATTTGCCATTTGGATGACTACTGATCATGCAATTTCCAGGCACCCTATTCTGAAGCAAGATCATGAACCTCCATACACTCTGGTATTTTGTTTCGACAAAGGTTTTGACCTAGATGTATTGTCTCAATAACATAATTTACTCTGATGGCTCCCAACTTCAAAAATTACCAGATTATTTGAAAATGGCCTTCTTTAGCATGGGATATTGTAGGCTATTTCTTGCACTGTGCATTCTGGTTCCAAATTACCTCCCTGCAAATAGCATACGTGTTATAGTTATCAGGGCCTTTGACATTTTTTTTTATAGTAAAGAACACCACCACAAATACTCTGCGAATATAGTTTTATAGGATGAAGATTTGTAACGTACATAATTACAAAACTTCATAAATGCATATGCCATGTTACCCTTAATAGTAATTCAACAGAGAGGCTTCTCAGCCATCATTGAGCTTGGAACACTGAAAGTCAAAATTCGCAAGTTAATGGCTTGCCCTTTTCTGACAGCACTCCAGATTTTCACACTATAACTAACACTTTGACTCATTCAACAACTGAACTGTTGACAGGGGCACTTAAACTAGTCAGAAGAGTAAAAAAAATACCAAGCACATCAAAAGCTAGGGGATATGGAAGGAAAATAACAAAATTAAAGAAAACAATGAAGTTTGGGATTTTCATAGTGCTCGTATCAAATATCCCAGGTGAGTTTTCCTATCTCATTTATGTTATATATCAAATACAGTATAAATTTTCTTTGGTAGGTATATATTTTAAGCTAGTTAAGAGGAAAAATGGATACTTAACACCTAATGTTATTTTAAAGGAGAATTCTAAAGTCTTATACTCATTATTTTAATATTTCAATGTCTTTGTATTTAGTTACTGACTTCACTAGAAACACTCTCAATAAAGATATGATATATATAAAAACAAGAAAATATTTTTCATAAACATTAAAGATACATCCAAAACTGTTGTCAGAAGTGGGGTAACGTTCCAGGTAGACGAGTGTGCATTAGCTAATAAGTTTTATTTTAAAACCCAGCAGTCAGTTTAGAATGTGTTCTAAGACAAAACCCATTTGCAGTCCTAAGTCACTTGCTCTCAGGCTGGTCAGTACTGTAAACAAAATAAATAAATCTATGCCACGTTACCATATGCTTTGGTTTATGAATTTGAGCCTCCTGTCTTGACTACCAACTCACCCTACCAACAGCATCTATGTTAAGAATCTTAGAGGTAGATGGAGATCAGAAAAGTCAAATACTTCAGCACAAACAGAATATTTTAATGTTAAAAGTACTGTTAGCATCGCTGATTCAAGGAGAGTAGATGATCCTTGGAATTCATTTATATGGAAAAGTTAAAGAATGCCCATATATAATCATATTTTAATTAGAACTTAATATATTCAGTATTCTCTTTGTAAATCATTCTGTAAGAAAAAAGTACCTTGACAATATTAACGGAATATATGATTTGCATCCTTGAAAGCCTAATGAATGAGACTTTATTTGCAATTATATAAATGCATAGTTAAGACCACCATACAGTTGAAAGTACGTAAGGAATAGGAAGGAAGATTTTAGGAGAATGAATTTCTTTCAATGCATATCTAGAGCATCTATGTCACTGGGGCCCTCTCATTCTATCTGCATGGCCCGGATTTTCTTGTCCAGACCACATGTTTTGATTCTTTAAAAAATATTTTCGTAAATGAATTTTATTCTATGCAATTAGTATTATTTCATTAACTCTTTCTTTTAACTTTGATACAACATGTTATAATGATTAAAAGGATGAGCATATCTGGACTTTAGACTTCCTCACTGAACTGGCAGTTTCCTCATCAGTAATATAACACTATTAATAGACTCTGGCACATGGATTTGTTGACAGACTAGATAAAATAACGCTGTAAAAACAGTTAGCACTGATAGTTATTACTTGGTTTGGCATTATTAGTAAATTTAGAGTCTAACGATATCCAAGAATTATCATGACTCTATATAAATGATAAATCCATTTATATAGGTTTGGGCTCTTCCAGTGTAACTGGAGAGAGTCTTCTTTTAAACATACACACACCCAATACCACCAAAAATATCATAAACACTTCTGGAACACCCATAAAAGGAGACTGACTTTTTCCTGATATCCTAAATTATTTGGAAGGAAAGAAAGCATTATGTAGTCATTCTAAGGGATCAATGGAAAGGTATAGAATTATATATAATTGGTAACGAAAGCCACAAATTATGAAGAAATTATTTCCTACCTTGCTAATATGTGCAGCATAAAGGAAAATGTTAGAAAGAAACTCCAGAGCCCATAATTACAGATACCGGTTCTTAACTACATTTATTAAGGACTGTTAGCATTAATTTAATGTGGAGAAACCAAAGACTGGTACCAGATAGTGGTATAGTCTTCATTCTTCATCATATAAAAATATAGATTCTAAGCTGTATATCACTCTCTGTAGTTTGGATGTAGACTCATCTCAAGGATTCTTTTAGTTATCCTCTATTCAGTACATATTCATTGAGGTTTTGCTCTGGACCATCTACTGTACTAGAAGCACCGAGAATATATCAGGAAACAAGAGAGACTTAGTTCCTACCCATGTAGGCACTGTAATATAAATAAAAAGATACATGTTGTCCTAGTGATTACAAGAGTGTTTCCCATTAAGAAAGAAGTTAGCAAATAAAGATTCTTTAGAGCTGAAAGAGAATAGAGGAGGATCAGGGAGACTGAACAGCATGCTAGATGCAAAAAAAATAGCACATGGGAAAGTTGGAGTCCAGAGTGAATGTGGCTCCATTAAAGACTTGAAGTAATTAAAATATGCCTGAAGATGTAAGATGTGGTAAGGTTGTGGTAAAGGCAGGTAACAGACCAAGGAAACAGGTGCATGGGAAACCAAAATCAAATTAAGGGTTGTCTTACTCTGTTTGGGCTGCTGTGACAAAGCACCACAGACTGGCTGGCTTATAAACAACAGAAATTTATTTCTCCTCGTTCTGGGGGGCGGGGAGTGAGAAGTCTGAGACTGGGGTGCCAGCATGGTTGGGTGAAAGCCCTGTTCCCAGTCACAGGCTTCTTGTATCCTCGCATGGTAGAAGGAGCTGGGAGGCTCTGTGAGGTCTTTTTTACAAGGGTACTAATTGCATCCATGAGGGCTCCACCCCCATGACCTAAGCCCCTCTCAAAGACCCACCCTCAAAATTCCAGAACATTGGACGTCAGAATTTCAACTTCTGAATTTTGGAGGGACACCAATACTGGGATTGCAATGATTTTACAATTTTATGTCATGTAGTCAAAGGTACAAGCTGGTCTGGGTGAACCCAGCCTACCTGTTATGAGTCGATCGTTAAACAAATTTTTACTGAACACCTACTACTTCCCAAGTACTGGGTGTACGCCATGGGTACAAAAGGTTGGCAACAGTCATGGACTAGACATAGGCCTAAGTAAAACTTTCTTTTTTAAAAATGTTTATTTATTTACTTTTGAGAGGGGGGGGAGGAGGAGGGGCAGAGACACAGAGAGAGAGAGAGAGAGAGAGAGAGAGAGAAAGAGAGAGAGAGACACAGAATCTGAAGCAGGCTCCAGGCTCTGAGCTGTCAGCACAGAGCCCAATGCAGAGCTTTGAGACCCACAAGATCATGACCTGAGCTGAAGACAAACACTTAACCAACTGAGCCACCCAGTCACCTGAGACCTGAATAAATCTGATAGAACTTACCTAATAGAACTGCCATCTAGTGGAAAGAAAAACAAACTTGTAATTATAATAAAATGTAATACAGGTGGAAACACAAAGCAAAGACACATACATCAGTCTATGAACTATCACAGTATCCTTATAATATAAAGTTCTGGGGACAGAAAAACTTATGTACATGCAAAGGTCAAAACAAGATAAATCATTATATAATATGACATTCATAATACTCTATTTACATAAAAAAAGGAAAAAAAAACAAAGAAAACTAAACTCCTTGTTAACAGGGGAAATGCACTGGGGATGTGACAGTTGTAGACTATTGAGTTGCCAAGGCTCAAAGTTGCTAAAGGGTCAGAACTAATTACAATGGAAGGTTTTATATTATAGTAATACCAAGTATATACTCTTAGTGTATGGTGTTTCAGGATCTAACACACAATTCAGAATCAAATCACATTCATTTGTTTTCTTACTGTGGTGAATATACATAGTAATATTTACCATTTCAACTATTTTTAAGCATACAAGTCAATTGCATTATTTACATTTAGAAACACTTGTTATTTTCCATATTTTTATTTTTGCAATGGACAATTTTACAAATATGTGTAAATGTCTGTCTATCTATCGATAGATAGATAGACAGGGAGAGAGAGGTTTAAATGGGAGCCTTCATACTGACATGGAAAGAAATCCTGTAATTCAATAGCCACCTTTATCTTCTAAGACAGGTTTCTTTACTTGTTTCTTAAAGGTATTGACATAAGTCCACAAGTTTGTATATTAATGACTGAGGAACTTAAAAGATCTCTCTGGCTTCATTCTGCATTTTTAAGAAGGTATATTGTGTGAAAAGGAGGAAAAAAATTCCTGAAAAAATGGGGTGGGGATATTTGCAATGACCACACTTGGGAAATTCATGCTAGAGCATCTTCTGCCATTAACCACAACCAATAGTGTGACTTTGAGCAAATGACTCAAGTTCTTCATGTCTCAGGTTTTCCATGTGGAAAATGTGGGTGCTAAATCAGATGACTTTACGTTTATTTAGGGACAAAGCCACTAGGGCACATTACATACAGAAGGTGCATTAAATGCTCTAAGATAATTCAATACACAGTGTTTACTGATTCTACTAGATTCAATTCCCCCTTTGCTTGGGTTGGCAAAGATCTTGAGCACTGTCCACCCTCACTACCCACCTCGTCCTAACTGGCATCTAACACCCACTTCAAATGCCTAAAGTAGTAAGATATAGGTGAACATGACTAGTGTTGTCATGGACTGAGGTATGTGTCCATCAGCGTGCTTTAAGAAATCTTATCTGGGGATTTGAACGAAGATATAGTGTAGAAGTGGATGCTGCTGGAGTCTGCCCAGATCTCCCTTTTAAGACCTTAAGACCAAGACTCTCCTTTTTCTAGTTTCCAGGAATGGTGGTAGTTGACAATTCACAAGGCATACATTTGCCCTTTGTGGGGTTAGCTCACATCCAACGACTCTTCCATGCTGGCTCAAATGGAATTCTCAAAGCCTGAATTCAGAACAAATCTGATGGCATGGACTGATACCTCTTTTGTAACGGCAATGAGATTCAAGTCCCTCCTCTGCTCAATCCTACCTTCCTTAATGTACTTTAGGTTTCTTTTCCAGAAGCACTTTCCAGCAAGTCTCATGCACACATCTGCTTCCCAGGATTTACTTCCAGGGATGCAAACCTAAGATATATATGATATGACAGGAAATTATTTAAGAGAATGTCAGTAATCACAAAGCTTGAAAATATATACAGTCTTTTGCTTACTTAATAAAGTCATACACATTTTTCCTTCTCAGACCATAATAACTTATATTTCTCATGAAACCACATGGAGAACTTAGGCTTTGATGACATGAAACATGACTTCAGGTGTCATAGAACCCACCTTGATCATGAATATGGACTTCCATTGAAATAGTATTAATTATAAGTAAAGAATGTCTGATAAGATTTCTGTTTGAAGGACTCATGGAGAGAGTAGTATTTTATTCTCATAGTTCAATATTTTGAGGAACATTTTATGAAAGATAAAGTATTTCTAATTTCACAGGTAATAGAACCAGGATTAATCTAATCTTTGCTTCCAGCCTTGAATGAACCGAGATGACTGGAAATAAATCTGGAAATGGAATTTAGCAGGCGTCTCAAAGCTCCTAAAACAATTAATGACATTACTGGGGACAAATATGTGCCTTTTGTTATAAAAAAAAGCCACTCAGGTTTGAAATGTAAGAATTCTATGAGTTACCGAAATAATCTTTTTTTAAAAAGTAGAGAGAAAAACTACAGTGTGTAATAAATCTGCCTTTAATGAACTCTTGACTCCATTCTCTAACTTTTAGAGACCAAAAGCAATTTAAAAAAAAATTTTTTAACGTTTTTATTTATTTTTGAGACAGGGAGAGACAGAGCATGAACAGGGGAGGATCAGAGAGAGGGAGACACAGAATCCAAAACAGGCTCCAGGCTCTGAGCTGTCAGCACAGAGCCCAACACGGGGCTCGAACTCACGGACTGTGAGATCATGACCTGAGCCGAAGTTGCCGCCCAAAAGCAATTTAGCTGGTCTCTCTCTACTCCATGGGAGGCTAGTTTTCATTCTCAGCAGGACGCGCTGATTAAAACTGCAGGTGCAGCGGGGTAGGTGCAGGTCCCCTTGTCCTTTCACATTCTGCACACTCACCCAACAGCTCTCTACTTAGTGGATGAGTGAAACTGGTCAAGTGAGCTCATCATGTTGTGGCTTGTTGCTACCTGCAAAATTGGAGCAAAGGACACTGCTCTTCCCAAAAGTTTGCGGTGGGAATAAAGGGCAATACACATTCTTGGACTATAGTAACTGATAACTGGATTTTATTAAATATCTCTTTTTTTCAATAATATTTTGTTTTGGTTCTAGCTAAGTGGGCCAGGCTTATTTTAAATATATATATATATATATTTAAATATATATATAAATATATATAAATATATATAAATATAAATAATGTATTTATATATATTTAAATATATATATATATAAATATATTTATATATATTATAAATATATATACATATATATTATATGTGTATGCATGGACATATGCATATATATGTGTTTATGTGTGTATGCATATATTATATATATATTTTAAATATATATACATATATTTATTTAAACGAGTTTAACATTGCAATATAGTACAAACTGAAATGATATCAAGTCATTCTGCGTTTTTTTTTTTTTCTTTCTCTACTTAAAACTCCCAGGTAATACAATACTCAAATGGTGCCGTAACTGTTGCAGCCCTTAAACTGTGAGATTTCTTTCTTCAGTTTGACAGATGGCCCAGCAGATCTGAATGACCTCACACCTAACAAAAGTCTAATCTGCACCTGCAGCAAAGGGTACTTTAAATGGGGGCAGCGGCTAATTCTTTTCCACAGCCCCTCCTGGGGTAGATCATCCTTCCTTCCTTATTTGAGGTGGGTTCAGAGGGATGATTGCCTCTGTTCCTTATAGTAACATTAACTAGCAAGGTCTTTTGGACAACTGTTTCTCATTAGGATTTTAGAAATATCATATTGTTTTTATTAGCAAGAGTATGAAGTTTATCTTTCTAAAAACTGGTACTCACTGACTTTGAGTTGCCCTCAAAACTGAAATGCAATGATTAACAATCACAATTTGTTTCTATATATTCCCCAAGAGATTGAAAAAAAGTCTAACATTTTTAGAGCAAGTTAGTTTGGGGCCGGAAAAATTGATTTGAGACCCAGTAGCTTTCTATTCTACATAATGACTGGTATTTAACCTTACCTGGATACATTGATACATTGATTTTTTTAACATAGAAAAGTCCTTTTTTAATAATTGATATTAATTTACTTAATTAGAACAGAGAATAAATATAATGAGGTTGTATCTTCTCAAATGCAGCAAATGATTTGTAACTAAGTATTATGGACTTCTATCATTAGTTTCTCTTTTTATTTTTTTTATTTCTAAACTTAGTAAAATTTTCATTTAAGTAAAAATAGACTGGTAAATACAATCAAGATGTAGATATAAAACCAATGTGAAGAATGTGAAATACTTTTAAATAAGAAATTTTCAATGATTATGTTATTTTTTTCTATTCTGACCATTTTATATTTGCTTCCCATTGAGCAAGCCAATATTTTTACATTATAGATGTTTTTGAAATTAGAGCATCTGTTTGATTTGACAAGGACTAATAATGAATCAATATGCTTTCTTTACATTTATAATCATGATGTGAAAGGTCCACATTTATTAGATTTCTTGAGTTATAATCTATTGATAAAATTGTACAACAGTATTTCTTACATATCATAAAATAGGAAAAATTAAACCTCTTATCAGTTAATGGCTTGACCAATGGCAGCACTTAAAAAAGACTCATACATGTGTAGTAGGTTACTTAAAGGACTTAGGATTTATTCTGGCTATGGTAAAATAGTCCTAGATTGATTTCTAGGACTGATGGAGCCACCCAGATGCCCCTAAGGCATAATCTTCTAAAATCTGTTATAATAGTTTGCATGAAAAGAAAATAAATAAAAGAAGAGAAGGTATAAGATATTTTATAGTAGGGACACCATTTCTTTTAAAATTTTTGAATGTTTTTATTTATTTTTGGGACAGAGAGGGACAGAGCATGAACAGGGGAGGGGCAGAGAGAGAGGGAGACACAGAATCCGAAGCAGGCTCCAGGCCCTGAGCTGCTGGCACAGAGCCCAAGGCGGGGCTCGAACTCACTGACTGTGAGATCATGGAGCCACCCAGGTGCCCCAGTAGGGACACAATTGTTAAAAATTTGAATCCTTATTAGTTAATATGGTGCATGAATAAGTCTAACTGAAAATGAGCAGATGCATACATTCATTCATCCACATGCAGCTAAGTTACAGAGCCCTCTTATGTATCAGGTGTGATGTAACTAACTGCCTTACGGAACCGACAAGGTAGTGAGAGTGACTGATAAGTAAATAAAGAGTTAGCTGTAAATCCAAGTGCAAGATGTAAAGGCTAGTAAGCCTCTAAATCAGCCTGGAGCATGTGGAGCACAAACATTATTCGCCGTTCATCATGCACTAAGGTTATCAAATTGTATTGTTTAGCCTGAGTCGGAAGTAGAGTGCATAGCGCAGAATAGGGGCTTTGAGGTCCAATTTATAGTTTTCAATGATTTAAGTGATTTACACATGATTTGAAATTACTTAAATATTGTAAGGGGTTTCTTTTAGTTTTAAATCCTTCCAGCCGCTGGAAGATGGGTCCTCAGACAAGCTCTTTAAATAGGTGGGGATTGTTTTACCCATAAGTTGAATATAATAAGCGAACCACTTATTTCATTGAGTCATGTAATTGACTGAGAGAATTGACATGAAGCAGGACACTGTACGTGTCACGTGGTAGGTCCCTGTTGCAAGTTGGGCTCCAAGAAAGCCAGCTCTGAGTCAGAGATTAGCATTTAGGAAGCATATCAGGAAGCCCCTTTAGGATGAATACCTGTGGGAGAAGCAAGAGAAGCATAAGATGGGTGGTAGTCAGACAAGGGCCTCAGAGTCCCACACTAGGGGGGTTGCTATCTGATACCCCGACATCAGCTAGTCACCAGGGGCTGGCTGCTCCTGTGACGTAGATACACCATCCCATTGGGCCAGATGAGTCTCTTACCACCAGCAATTTCCAGACGAGGCTGATGGCCAGGAGATGTTCATAGCAACATTCCCAGCAGCTGGGGAGTCGGTCCTGAAGTCCTTGAGGGAAGATCTCGGAGGCTCCTCACAGGACCCACTACAGAATTCAATGGACGTTAATTATTGAGTATTAGATATTGCTACTATACAAACAGTTTAAGTGGACTTGAATTAGATAAGAGTGAGTTTGGGGAGCCTGGGTGTCTCAGTCAGTTGGGCATCAGACTTGGGCTCGGGTCATGATCTTGTGGTCCATAAGTTCGAGCCCCACGTCGGGTTCTGTGCTGACACCTCAGCGCCTGGAGCCTATTTCAGAGTCTGTGTCTCCATGTCTCTCCTTCTCTCCCCCACTCATGCTCGCTTGCTTGCTCTCTCTCAAAAATAAATAAATATATATATTTTTTAAAAAGGGTGAGTTAAAATGGTGATAGAGATGCAGGAGTGCTCAGATTTTACCAATAATGCCAGCAACTAGAGATGTTAAAAAGAAGCCCTGAAAACATTGATCCACTTTGACTCAACAATTACATTCCTACAAATACATCCTGAGGAAATAATAGGGAGGCACAAAAATCTTTAACTTTAAGATTGCTTATAAAAGCATTATAGTAGAAATCAAAGATGAAACAAGTTAAATGTCCAATAGTAGTGAATGTGTAAATGGTACATCCACTATTGAATCTATTATGATAAATTCACGATTAGAATACACTTTGGTCATTAAGATAATAGTTTTAACAAATGCTTATTGACATGAGAACAAGTTCATGGCGTGCAAAGTCGGAGGGATAAAGCAGTTCAGGAAGTCTGTATACTACATAATATTTCTTCATGAACACACACAAAGATTTATTCCAAAGTGTCAATGATGATTATCTCTGAAAACTGGGGTTATGGGAAATTGTATTTTCTTAGTTTTACTTATTTGTATTTTCTTTTCTTTTTCTTCATTATTAAACATAGTATTCACATGACAGAGTATTATAATGTATACATATAGTCCACAGAAGAGTGATAGAAGGGAAACACAAACCCTCACCTCCAAACCAATAAAATAATATAATGTGACATATTCTATATACTATCCTACACGAGCATAATAATGATTATCATATAAAATAAAATTCATATGATCTCAGGGCACTTCATGTGCCTAGATCATCTCATCAAAATGAGAAATACGAACATGTAGAACACAAAGAAAAATTTAAGAAAATTCTTAGATCAGTCCAGAGTGATTTGAAGTTTGTAACTTTGGATTGTTCACATTTAGACGCAGTACAGTCTAGTGTTAAGACCATAGGCTCTTGGGATGCCTGGGTGGCTCAGTCGGTTAAGTGGCCGACTTCGGTCGAGTCATGATTTTGCGGTCCGTGAGTTTGAGCCCCACGTCGGGCTCTGTGCTGACAGCTCAGAGCCTGGAGCCTGTTTCAGATTCTGTGTCTCCCTCTCTCTGACACTCCCCCGTTCATGCTCTGTGTCTCTCTGTCTCAAAAATAAATAAACGTTAAAAAAAAAAAAAAGACCGTAGGCTCTTAAGTCACTTTTCTAGTTTTAGATTTTATTCGCTTCCAAACCGAAAGGATATTCCATAAGGGCTCTGACTATGGAGAATATATAAGAGAGTGGCATTCTTTAATATGGATGCTCTATTGCTATTCACACAGTGTACATTTGTAATCCAGATGTTGGCATCTGGTGCTTATACAGGAATCTGTTTTGTTTTATGTTTTGCAATTAAGCTGCTTTATTTCTGCAATTTAGTTTTTCAAAGTAAGTACTAAACTTTGCATTCACATTTATTAATTGCCATTTTACTAGTTTTAGCAGTTAACTAGACAGATAATTGTTTGTTTGTTTGTTTTTAATAGTATCTAGTATGCCCTTGATGGATTGATTGATTCTCTAAGCTCTTTGCCATCTGTAGTTTTACAAATGAAGTGCTGAAAAAAGCCAGGCCGGAGCCTTAGGGCTCATATGGAGCATGTGTCTACTATCTGCTCTTTAAGAACTTGACCCTCATCGACCCCACCCTCTCAGCTGTCAGGGGTTTCAGACACAGAGGGAGCTGAGCCGCCTTTGTGTAAAGGAGCTGCCATTCCCAAGGGTACAACCTCTTCTCCGGAGCAGCCCACCTATGACTGGTTGAAGTGGAATCAAAAGCCGTGACCCCTTTGTCTCAATTCGGACCAACCCTGAGCAGCCATCTTAGCTCCGAGCTCCCTGTGGAATCAGGGGGAGGCCTTGAATGCAACTGTATCACGGGAGTTCTGCTGCCTCCTCGACTCAACCCTACTACTCTCACTCCCCACCACTGTCATTCCTCCTTAACAATCTCTGGAAACTCACCGTTACCGAGATCTGTCTCAGAATACTTCCCAGGTGGTCCAACCTAAGACAACCCTGACTATCTCATAGGCTTGCGTTTTTCACTTACAAAGATAACATTATAGTCTTTAATTACTTTGTTTAAATACTTCAATAAAATTAAGACATAAACCTCTTATAGTATCTCAGAACTTTTGGTTTAATAACGCCATTACATGGTTCGTGTAGCATGGCTTTTTACTCAAGTCTTGTTATTGCCTAGGAATCATAATTTCCTCTTTCAAAAGTCTAAAGCCCCTTTGCATCACCAACAGCATGCTTTCAGGGGTGTAGTTAATGAGATTCACATGTTTTTATTTTTTTGACTATCAATAAAATATTTGCATTGGTGGTCACAACTTTACCTTTTTCTGTGAGTCCCCAAAATCGCCCACACTAATTCTGCAACCATTAAGTTACTAGAAATGCCCGTCTATTATTACTACTCTTTAAATTCTAAAATAATACCAGATGTCAAATATTTTTTAAAGCATTCATTTGCCAAACATTGTGTTGAGAGCTTTATGTGCATATTTCAGTTACTTGTCCAACAGTTCATAAGACCATAGTCGTGGTCTCCATTTTGGAATCGAGAAAACCAAAGCACAGAAAGGTTAAATTACTTACGTAAGGCCGTACACCTATGGATTACATGCCTGGGATTTTAATCTTGACCACCAGTGCAACTTTGCCACTTCAAATTTCTTCATGTTTATTGGTATCTATCTGGACCCAAAACGTGGCACTTTGGATGGCAAATAGGTGTTCCTTTTTTTTTTGAAACTTAATCATATTAACTTGCCCATTCTTTTGAAATTCCCAAACCATTAGCTGGCTTTAAGAGTATAATGACTAGTCAGCCCTATCTTCCACGTCCCCTGTCTTCGTTCTAGTCCAGCCACAGGAAGTTTCTGGTTGATCCTTGGACATACGACACACGTTTTTGCTTGAGAATTTGATATTTTTCTGTTTTCCTCTATCTAGAATGCTCTTTGCTAAGATATCACTATGGGTCAACCTACTTCATATCAGTATTTATTCAATGGTCACCTTCTTAGTAAAACTTAGTTTAGCCTTTCAAAAATTCTCCCTTGAAATCTGTTCCCAGCACTCCCTTTCTCTAATTTATTTTTCTTCCAAGGTATCATCACCATCCATTTTTTTTGTTTTGTTTTTGTTTTGTTTTTGTCTATACTCCTGCAGTAGATTTTAAACTCTATAAGGTGTTTGTCATTTTAATCCAGCATTACATCTCCAGGAATTACAATAATGTTTCATATAAAGTGAACACTCAATAAATATTTGCTTAAAATGCATTAAATGGGGAGGAAATAAAATAATTGGTCTAAAATCGTTTAGTGACAGATCACTCTGATTTTTTTTTTCATTTTGATGTTTCTTCATTTGGTTTTGAGAGATAACATGCATGAGTGGGAGCATAGAGAGAGAGGAAAAGAGAAAATCCCAAGCAGGTTCCGTGCTGTCGGCATAGAGCCTTCTGTGGGGCTCCATCCCACAAATCATGAGATCATGACCTGAGATGAAATCAAAAGGTGGTTGTTCAACCGACTGAGCCATCCTGGTGCCTCCATAGTGACAGATCGGTGTTAAAAGAAAATGCATCAGGTAGTATTAAGCAAGAATACACTTGAGTGCATATTTTCAAAGAAATAAAAACCCACTAGCATTTACTTGGCACTTAAAATATGTGAGGCAATATTTTAGATGTTAGGAGTGCCACGATGAAGAAAGTATGTAAAGTCCCTGCTTTCATAGTGATAACATTTCAGCTCACTTTCCTGCACAATGCTTGTATCACCATGCTGTCTAAACAGGTTTTGGGGATGGGAATGAAGCAGATGATAAACCAACATCATTGCAAAAGAAAATCTGTTTTGCAGCTAATTTTTCTTGGAAAATATTTCTTCTTAGAAATAGGTTTGGTACAGGGAACCCGTGTTATTAGTTATTTTCAGGACTTAAATGATAATATTTACTGACCATCTAAACTGCAGAAATGCAAAAGAAAACAGTTACATGGTGGATACTTTATTAGTGTTTGAAAGTGGGTCCACATCTGAGAACATTTCCCTTATGTCTCATGTTAAAGTATAACATTAAATGAAGCATTTTCTAC
Organism: Lynx rufus; assembly: GCF_022079265.1. Classification (NCBI taxonomy): domain Eukaryota; kingdom Metazoa; phylum Chordata; class Mammalia; order Carnivora; family Felidae; genus Lynx; species Lynx rufus. Next base: position 21,560,017 of record NW_025814845.1, on the reverse strand, counting down.
ATATATGTAATACATTACTACTTTATCTCAAAATAACAACATTAAATGGAAGATTTTTAGAGAAATATGAATGCTGATGAAATGAACATTTCAAAGGAAATATTTTAAAAATTATTATTTTAGCTAGCAATATATTCATATTTGCATAAACTTACCATAAAAGCTTAATTTAAAAATGTCTTGCATTTTTCACCCCATTTAACAAATTCTCATATTTTTAAAGGATAGCGTGGTGAATTAATGTGGGAATATTTGCATTATCTTATAAATAACATAAGCATTGTTCAACAGAGGAAAGAAGCCAAGTTCTTTAAAAATTTTGCACATATCTATTAATCATTTGATTATGTGTCTTTTCATGCTTTTGCCGCATTGCTTCTTTATACTTGTAGAAAATGACTACTACATGAATACATAGTGAATTATTGCTGCCAAAAATAAAATATGAATTTCCTTAACATAATGTTTTTATTACTATATTTTAATAACACTTAAAAATTTTAAAGCCTTAAGGATGTACTCTGATTTTACTATATTTAATAAAATAGATACATACCATTACATATATGCATATATTTTATATGCCCATACACTTTGGGATCACTGAGTTGCATGAAAACTGCTATAGAAATCACGTAATCCAATAGATACAAAATCACAAAAATTATAGTAGACATAATAATATTAGAAAAATCTGCGTTGAAAATGAGCCATAAAAATGTTTAAATGTAATTTTTTGGTATTATACAAAGGGTGAAATTAATTATGGTCAATATCATAGAGCAATATCATAGAAAATAATCATATGTTAAATTTGTGTATATTATGAGTAATTTGGAGAAAATTGTCAGTGTCCAAGAAAGCTTGCAATTTCAGTAGACAGAACTAAGACTGATAAAATAATTCTAGAAATACAGGAGACAGTAAGTCATCTGATTAAATGCACAGCAATTAAATGTTACATAAGTTAATAAAACTGATGTTACTTTCTTATGATTCCAGTGAAGATTTGCACCTCATTAGCAAAAGTTGTGCCCAGCCAACAGTGGTGAAATATTAGCATAGAATTGATAAACGGATATAAGTTTAAATTCTGAATGTGAGGGGCGCCTGGGTGGCTTGGTCGGTTAAGCGTCCGACTTCGGCTCAGGTCATGATCTCCCGGTCAGTGAGTTCGAGCCCCGCGTCGGGTTCTGCGCTGACAGCTCAGAGCCTGAAGCCTGTTTCAGATTCTGTGTCTCCCTCACTCTGCCCCTCCCCTATTCATGCTCTGTCTCTCTCTGTCTCAAAAATAAATAAACGTTAAAAAAAAAAATTAATTCTGAATGTGAATCTTAGAACAAGTAACTTAATTTCTGCAAATATTGTGAAGTGAGTTATTATTACAACCTTGCAGTTTTCCTGATATTAAATTAAGTAATGCATATGAGTCTACCTATCACAGAGCCTGATAAAGATTAAATACTTACTAAATGTATCCTTACTATCATTATATCCATTGGATGGATAAGAATTCCTTTTCTTGTCACTTGTATGGAAAAGCACATTACATCTTACAGTAATCCTCAAAGTCTCCCCCACCTTGGACTAATAAATTCCAGTTGCAAACAGTGGGAACTTGCTTGCTAATGCACCCTTTATGGTTACCTTCCCTTTTGTCTCATTTCTCATTCTTTACTATAGTTTCACTGATCACGTCCCGAATATTGCACTAGGATCTCTGTTTCAATGTCTTCTGCTGGTAAACCAAATAAGAAAAAAAAAAAAAAAGGAAATATAGCTTTAATCAATGCCATATAGATGAGAAGATGGACTTTATTTAATGCAGAGTATAAAAGAACTTTGAAGGTGGGGTGGTGTAATATGAGTAGCTTTATAGAAGGTCAATCTAGAGCTAGACTGGTAGATGTAGTGAAAATATGAAATACTATAGAAAGGAAAACCACTTAGGAATTCATTACAATTGGGTAAAATTATTAAGATAAGGATTTGAACCAAACTTAAAGGAACAAGAATAATGAAAGGATAAATAGGAAAAAGGAAATAAAACACCTAATACAAAATAATAAGAAATTAGTGGGACATTGCTAAGGTTAGGGGTCAGGCAATAGTTACCATTCACACATTGAATAAATTAATATATGTTTGAAAAATGACAGAAGAGAGCAGAGGACTCATCTTTTGTGATGAGTTACCTGTATGAATTATTTATTTCTAAGCAAACAGTGAAGGAATTTTTTTACTGAATTAAAAAATGGAAGAAAGAGAAAAAGCACACAAGCATACAAATTTTCAAAATTACATAAAAGAGCAGGAAATTAATGGGTGTAGAACTTGTCAGTCACATGTTCCCCTACAATAAATTATTTTGCCTTTATTCTGATGCATCTCTTGAGTTTTTAAAGTCTTCCTCCATTCATTAACTGCTTGCATGCACTTCTTTTCAAACATCCTGTTGTTTCAAAGTCAGCTATGGTATTAAGTGCACTAAAAGGCACAGATCAGTTAGTTATAATTATACCAAGATAAATAAGAAAGATAAAAACAAATGTTGCGATAGTGGAAGACTGGTCCATGTATCTGATTTTGGCCCAAATGAACTCATACATAGGAAGCAAAGAGGCACAGATTTACCGTATGGCGTAAATTTCAGTGACACAGTGGATATCTTCAAAGTCTCTTTCAAAATGACAGATAGCAATAGCAATTTTAAAACTCAGGTGTTAACAGTTAATTTCTTTGGTTATTACTTTTGGACCTTACTGTTTAAAAACTGAATACCCTGTTGTAAGTGTACATGTCATCAACCGCTGGACTGTGCAGGTGACGGGGAAAACGGGACCAGAAATGGTGCTGTAAATACCATTCTAGACAAACTAACATAGGAAGATCATCTGAAGCCCACGGCAGGGTTCTACAAAGATAAAAAGCTGCAATAGAATGAGACAAATATAGCAGCCTGTGGCAGGGAAGAGATCCCGTTTATGGAAGAGACATGAAATCTGCCAGAACTTTTTGGAACCGAAAACAAAACAAAACAAAACAAAAAACAAAAAACAAAAAAGAGCAAATGAAGAAAAGGTAGGAAAATAATATCTCAAAACCTCCCTGTGTCTCAGAACTGATAGTTTTTTTCTTTCCTCTGTGAAGAGAAGTGTTTTCTATATTTTGTGCATTCTCTGAAAGTTGGGGAAGGTCTCCCCGTTTCCCCTTTCTAGGCCACTCGTTATCTCCCGCTTCCAAGCCAAGATAGGTTATGCCACTTAAACTGCAAACGATCAGTGCTACTTTCTTTACACTGTTAATAAACAAGAAAAAGATAAAAGAGTGGTGGGAGTAAGAAGGATAAACCAAAGTCAGAGAAAAAGGGGATGAGGAAAGAAGGCTGTGGAGGGAGGAGGGGAAGGGGAAAGGATAGGCAACAGAAAAGAACGTTTAACATTGTTCTGTTAGCCAAAAAAAGAGAACGTAGGATGTAGCAGAGACATTAGAACTCTTTGAATTGACCACTTCACTTCAGATGAGGAGACAGAAGACCTGAGATGTTAACTGTTGTGGTTGATACCCCAGGAGTTGACTCATGAGGGTTCATTAGCATTCATTAGTGCTTCATCCATGTCAGGCTTTGTTCTAAATGCTACAACACAGCACTCAATGAACAAAGCCCCGGGACTCAGGAATCTGCTCAGCAGAAGTAACATTCCAGTTCAGATCTCCCAGTTCCCAATTGCTCCACTCACCTCATTAACACAAATGCCCTCCTGAAAATAACTTCACTGATGTCATGAGCCTAGGTACATTCCTGGAAGAAGTTGCCGTATTTAGTATCTCTTCATGCTAAGAATCTCTGGTCCTAAAAGCAGTTGTTACAGGCATCAAAATATTAACTAGAAATATACACATTTTGTTCTTGACGTATAATATACTGAACGTGTGATTTACTCATCAAAAAAGAACAGGTGATTTGTAGTTAGGGGAGAACAGTAGCAAGGGGATCATTCTTAGGAAGTTATACTCTTTCTTTTTTATCCTTTCAATCTTCTAGAGTGTCTTCATTATTCTGACAAAGAAAATGCCCTTAAAGTAGGGACAATATATTAAAAATGCTTAAGACAAAATAAAAGCCAAATGAGAGAGCACTTCAAAATGCTTGGAAATAATGCATATGCAAAAGAGATGGGACAGTTGCAGAAAATGCTACAGTTTTACCCATCTTGACTGGCATACGTAGAGGAAAGTGAATTTCTTGGGGCTCACCCAAGAGTTGGTATGCAACTCAAAGATATTCCAAGCGATATTCCAAAAGCTAGCCACTTTGTCACTAGAAGCCTCCGTTAATTGTTGAGTATGTGTGTTTAGGATCATATTGTTGAAATATCACTTTTTATAGTGCAGTTATTTAGTAAATTTTGGTGAAAAAAACATTATTCTGAAAAAAAAGTTAATTGTCTATGGCGAGATTAAAAAAAAATATTCAGGAGCAGTTGAGAAAAAAAAAAAAAGCATGAACTGGACAGACCTATATCAGGGAAGTCCAATCCTTCTTTTGATTTCACCTTTCTTTTCTTCTTTATCAGTGTTCCTGCCTATTCTTTTTCTTTTCCCCCTGAACAAGTGTCTGTCTATTCATCAAGGTCAAATTCAGATGTCAGCATATTATGAGGCTGTTCTTACTTTCAATTCTGCTTTACACTGAAACTCTTCCTCGCCTGCCATCCAAAGCCTTCACATTTAACTTTTTTGTTTGTTTTTATGTTTTATTTTTTACAGTTCTTAAGAAGAAGATACGTGTTTTAGAAAGACCAGTCTTGGAAAGTGGGCATTGTTGACTGGATTAAAGTGGTAACATAGGGAGGCAGGAACACTAGGGTAAAAATCTGACTGCATAATCCAAGCAAGAACCGATAAAGTCCTGACATAAAATAATACAGTTGAGATGCACAGAGAGCACAATGATAGGTATTGGGAAATATAAAATAAAACAAGTAAAACTAAAAAAAAAAATTAACAACGAAAACAGCAAGTCATATCATACAGAAAACTTCCTTTCATCAGACTAAAGTAAAATAGAATAACTAGGATGAATGTATAATTTATTATCCAAATCAGGAAACAGTGTAGAGTTAAAGGGGTGTTAAAGAAGAGTCCAAAATGGACTCACTTGTGCTAAGGCCACTTCGGCAAACCAAAACTTAATACCTAACCTAACTGCAGTTTTAGCCTCTCCCAGGAATGTATAACCTTTACCAGTTAATCTAGAATTACCGTCAGCACTAGTGAGACAATTTTCCCAACAGACCCCTTCCATCTCAAAAAAGGTGGTGACTGTGGCTAAAGCATTCCACTCTTTTTCTGTCCTTTCTGCCTACAAAAGCCTTCCATTTTGTACAGGTCTGTAGAGCTCCTTTTAATATGCTGGATGGAATACTGCCCAATTCATGAATTGTTGAATAGAGCCAATTAAATTTACAAATTTACCCAGTTGAATTTTGTTGTTTAACAGGAGAGACTCTTGATAATTAAATCAGAATAAGAAGTTGCTGACCATGGCAGGCTCAGACAAACCAGGACATCTAATCACCCCAAGTATATTGGACTGAATGCTAAGTTATGAGTTGAAATGTATATAAATCCTCATCTAAATGCAACACTACTCATCTCGGAAACTTTTAGAAAATTAGCTAAATGATTTGGGGCTTAGTTTCAACTCATCAAAATTGGTTTAAATATACAGTAAAACCTTGGTTTGTGAGCATAATTCATTCTGGAAACATGCTTGCAATCCAAAGTACTTGTATATCAAAGTGAATTTCAAGAACCATTGGCTCAGTTTTGATCATATGTCATTTGGCATCATGTACTACTTGTATTGCAAGATATCTCTGATTTAACAAGTTCAAGTTTATTAGAAATGTTTGTTCATCTTGCAGAACCCCCACAGAACAAATTACTCATTATCCAACGTTTTACTGTATTAATGGATGAGGTGAGAAGGGCTGAAATACAAGTATCTTGCTAGTTTTCTAAGACTATATGAAAACAAAAAAGATAAAAGCTCTCATTGCTTTCCCCTCCTTGCCACCCACTGCCTAATCCCTGAATGCAAATAAACACTCAAACCTCATCCAAAGAAGCCACGTGCTCTCCATGATCTATCTGATTGCCAATGCACGTGAAGACGTTGCTCCTTGGGAAACAAAATCACTCTCTAATTGAGCGATTCAGTCCCAAAGCCTCAGCCCCATACTTTTACTGATGTCTTCAAAATGTATTATCTCCAATCTCAATCACTTTAATGAACTCAAAACTTAATACATTCTATTAATATATGCTAACCCTCAACTGAAGTTTTAAACTTATGTGCATTTTACACATAAAAGACATCTCAATTCAGATACTAAATGTTAATCAATTACTTGATTTGTATCTGTTTTTCATAAATTTTATAGTTAAGAATGTAGATCCACAAACAAAGCTGATCCAAACACACCTAAAAGTTTGTCATTACTAAATTGATTAGCAGTTTTTTAATTTAAATTTTGTGCAGGCTAGCACAATAGACTGTTTAGGAATGACAGGAGTATCAAATTTATAAAGTCCCATAAATTTATAAATTTATGTTTACCCTATCTCCTAATCTGCTCTCCCCGCTAGACTTTCCCATTGAAATACCTGTCACTGCCATTGGCTGTGGGCCAAGGTAAAATAAAACAAAACAAAACAAAAACGAAAACAAAAACAAACTTGAAGTCTGTCTTGATTCTGTGCTATCTCCACTCCCCACACCTAGTGACCAATAAATCTTATTATAGATATAAAAATACATACAAAAATATCTGACCACCATTTACCACTATGGTATATGTACTATGATAAATATACCATAATTGCGAAGGTAAATATAATGCACAAAATTGTATGTTATACATGTGTATTCAATGATAGTTGAATTTTCTGCTATTCAGGTTACCATGGGTAATCATTTCTTATCTGTAGAGCCAAATATGGTGATATAAGTTGCTATTAATTAATAGGAAAGACAAGTGATATGTAATGAAGCAGTAAAAGGAAATAAAGGAAATAAGGAAGGGTGCCAGATAAAATTAAAAATGGGCAAACAAAAGAAAAGAAAGACTATAGCCAACATTGTATATGTCCCATGGCTTCAATGATTTTCTGCTTTTATTGATAAACAAAAATTGCTTCCTGGTGGAATGAGGGAATGGAGAGAGCAAACAGACATCATCCCGCACCTGACAGTCATTCATTCATTCATTCAATTTTTTAATTTTTTTCCAAGCCTGACTTTCAAAGTGGACATCTGATTTGGTTAAGACGTGTTGTCTCCAAGTTATAACGTATCTGAATAATTTTGGCTTAAACAAGTAGGCACTTGCATGTTTTCCTTTAACGGAAATTCTAGAAGTAGGAAACATCACAAAGGATGCTTCAGTGATATAATGACTTTACAGTTGTTCTGCCCAGGATGCTGGCTATTCTCAGGTTCGTAAGATGTCACCAGAGTTTCAATATTGAATACCATCTGAACATCTGAAACAACAGCATCTGAAGCAGCAACAACATCTGAAACTTTAACAACAGCATCTGAAAGCATCTAGAGAGAAGTATGAGAAGATCTCTTTTCTTGCTACCTTCTCTTTTCACCAGGAGGGATATTGTTTCTAAAAGCCAAAGTATTTTCCTCTCATGGCTTCTTCTAAACCAATCACTGGCACACTAAGCAATTTTGAGTATACTTCACTCTGTATTTTTGGGTCATCTTCCCTAACCACATTGGCAGTCCTTATTACAATATTTGGGGCTTTCTTAGCAGGAAAGTGGGGTGAGGGACAGGCCGTTGGGAGATAAAGTGTTTTTATTTGTTTTTGCTATTGTTTTCCATACATGCTTTTAATAGCTCTAAACAAGGCCTGTATTACTTGTGGCCTTCACAAAATGGTCTAGTTCTAATCACCTCCCCTCTCATTTTTACACTATCTTCCCCAGCCCTCTCTCCTCGCAGGGACTCGGGGTGGGAAGATAAAGCCCCTTCTCTGGACTGGTTTTACTGCTGGTTTTTGTATAAATAAATCTGATGACCACACACAGAAACTCATTTTTGGACTCATTATGTGGTGGTACACTTAATGCATTTTATGACTTTTAATTACTGTAAATGGTGGATTTTGTTGGTCAGCACAAAGCGAAGAACAAGAAGAAGTGTGTACAAATCACGTATAATACATTTTATGGGGAAAAACAATGTCCTGCTCTTTAGCCATAGGTTTACCAATCATTTTCCTTATGAAATAATTTTGGGCAAATATGAGGCCTTCTTTACCTTATTTGTCCAAAAGTGATACTTGCCACTTCCTCCAAAGAATTTCATTAGCATTTAAAGAGACAATGCATGTATGCATGTATATCCATATATACACATATGCAAATGAGCTCTGTAGTGGTCTATAGTGAGTCCTACACTATTTCATATGCTGTATTACTGTTGTGATGTTTTAGCAACGTAAGTTAAGCTTTTACATATCTTAACATCTCTGAAACTGGGATGTTTCTTTTACTTGATGATCTCTTACAATAGTTCTTGCTTCTTAAAAAATTTTTTTTAACGTTTATTTATTTCTGAGACAGAGAGAGACAGAGCATGAACGGGGGAGGGTCAGAGAGAGAGGGAGACACAGAATGGGAAGCAGGCTCCAGGCTCTGAGCCATCAGCCCAGAGACTGACGCGGGGCTCCACCCCACGGACCTCAAGATCGTGACCTGAGCTGAGGTCGGACGCTTAACCGACTGAGCCACCCAGGAACCCCAGTTCTTGCTTCTTAAAAGTTATCGGTGTCTGGGGCACCTGGGTGGCTCAGTCGGTTAAGCATCTGACTTTGATCTCCTGGTTCGTGGGTTCAAGCCCCGCATCAGGCTCTGCGCTGACAGCTCAGAGCCTGGAGCCTACTTCAGATTCTGTGTCTCCCTGTCTCTCTGACCCTCTACCACTTATGCTGTCTCTCCTTGTCTTTCACAAATAAATAAATGTCATGAGCACTGGTTGTATGGAAACCAATTTGACAATAAGTTATATTAAAAAATAAGTAAAATTTAAAAAATAAAAACAAAGAAATAAATGTTTAAAAAATTAAAAAAACTTCTTTAAACGTTATTGATGTCATTTGTTATCACCTGTGTATGAGTAAACTAGGTTGTTATTTCTAATGTTACAAGTGGACATTTACAACTGTTTCAAGTTTCATGAAACAAAACACTTGAAGACCATTTGAGAAAGAAATAGGAGCTCTCGATGCTATCTGAAAATACATTGATGCTTTTTGCTAAAATACATAAAATGTCAGCATCAAAACTAGCAGAATTAATGTCATCATAGTACAAAAAAACGTGGAGACACCTTTCTGATGGAGCTGAGAGCCATATTGTGAGAAGAAAACCTGAACATAGACCATTCTTCATCAGAAAGTGTTATTTAAAATATATGAGCTTTGAATGCACAGATTTAGAAATAATTTAACCGATGTGCTTTTCTTCTATTTTTCTTTGTATGTACATGTGAATAATATATGGTACCACTAAGTACATCCAAAGAATTCTTTCAACAAATATATATATATTTTTTTTTTAATTTTTTTTTTCAACGTTTATTTATTTTTGGGACAGAGAGAGACAGAGCATGAACGGGGGAGGGGCAGAGAGAGAGGGAGACACAGAATCGGAAACAGGCTCCAGGCTCTGAGCCATCAGCCCAGAGCCCGACGCGGGGCTCGAACTCACGGACCGCGAGATCGTGACCTGGCTGAAGTCGGCCGCTTAACCGACTGCGCCACCCAGGCGCCCCCAAATATATATATATTTTAAAAAACTCGTGGGATTTCTTCATTTTTTTTAAATGATTTTTTATTTGTTTAAAACAATTTATAGGAAATAACTATGGAATTATTGAATACCAAGAATGGTTATAAGCCTTGAATATATCATAGAGAACAAGACAGAGAATAGAAAATGCATACTCTTGTGCAACGTACAATCTAAGAAGGGACATAGACAATAGAAAAATAGGTATGTAATATAGTTACTGGAAGTTATAAATGTAATGACAAAATATGAGAGCATGTGGAAAAAAACTGATGAAAATAAATATTCTAAAAATGTGGTTTTGGGGCACCTGGGTGTCTCAGTCCACTCAGTGTCTGTCTTCAGCTCACGGTTCATGAGTTCTAGTCTCACATCAGGCTCCCTGTTGTCAGCACAGAACCCACTTCAGACCCTCTGTCTCCCTCTCTCTCTGCCTCTCCTCCACTTTCTCGCTCTCTCTCAAAAATAAACAGTAAAAAAAAAATGTAGTTTGGGAAGATCTCTCTGAAGAGGAGACATTTATACCAAGAACTTAAATAACGATGCATAGTTACATGAGTGTTAAAATTCCGATTTACCAGACTTTTTAAGCCCAAGAATCCCGTCTTAATTTTTTCTTAGTTAATTAGTAAGTGTATGGATTTTGTCACATTTACACTATTTTTAAATATGCTCATCTTTTACAATCTTTGATTTACAAACTAACATATCAACAGTGAAAATCTTTCTGAAATTCTTATGCTGACGTCAAATTTTAGAAAGACTGAGACAGTTGAAATTTAAGTTAACACAGTGGTAAATAGCTGGTAATGTTGGTGTACTTCCCTAATATTTTACATTAATTGGAGTTTGTGCTAAAATTGTCCATAACATATGTAGAAAAAATGATGTATTTCTAGATATGTTATCCTTTTTAAGGAGTATGTTTTACTGTGTGTGTGGGGGGGGGATAAAATATTAAATATCAGGGCTATTGTCAGTTATTAGAATTGTGTATATTATTAAAATTATATATATTATTAATAATACAAAAGTTGTCTATAAAAGTAAAACATTTGCTATAAACTTTTGTTTTTATTAAATCATAATAATTTATTAAATAAATAATACAACAGCTAGATATGTTATTACCTATATATGTTATTATAACTATATAACCAATGACTGTATAATTTATTATTAATTATATTTTTAAATTTTGAATTTTTTTCTGTTTTCTTTTTTTATATATATAATTTATTGTCATGTTAGCTAACATACAGTGTATTTACAGTGTTCTCTTGATTTTGGGGGTAGATTCCCGTGATTCATCACTTACATACAACACCCAGTGCTCATCCCATCAAGTACCCTCCTCAATGCCCATCACCCTTCTCCCCCCTCCACGACTCCCCATCAACCCTTACTTTGTTCTCTGTATTTAAGAGTCTCTTATGGTTTGCCTCTCTCTGTGTTTGAATCTATTTTTTCCCCTTCCCTTCCCTAATGGTTTCTGTTAAGTTTCTCAAGTTCCACATATGAGTGAAAACATATGATATCTGTCTTTATCTGGCTGACTTATTTCACTTAACATAATATCCTCCCATTCCATCCACGTTGTTGCAAATGGCAGGATTTCATTCTTTCTCGTTGCCAAGTAGCATTCCATTCTGTATATAAAGCACATCGTCTTTATCCGTTCATCAGTTTTAAATTTTTCATTTTTAAATAATTTTTTATTTTTATTTTTAATGTTTATTTTAGAGACAGAGAGTGTGCATGTGCAAGTGGGGGAGGAGCAAAGATGGGGGGGCAGAGGATCTGAAGTGGGTTCTGTGCTGACAGCAGAGAGCCTGATACAAGGCTCGAACTCATGAACTAAGAGATCATGACTTGAGCTGAAGTCAGACACTTAACTGACTTAGCCACTCAGGTGCCCCTAACTAATTTTTTAATGTGTTCAAAAGTTTTATTGTTTGAAACATTGAAAGATTATCATTGAAAATATAAAAAAGGCAAATAAGGGTAAAAGAAATAACAAATTCTTAAGTACTAGGTAGTATACAAATTGCATGCTGTCATCGTAACCCCAGGGTTTCAGACATACGGGGATATATTACAGAATGGCAGACATAGTTTTAGTACATATGTTTAGGATTTTATTTTAAGTGTTGATATTTTATGGATTCAACTACAATCCCATTCATATCTTATCATTTCATGAGCAACACAGATGACTGATAATTAACCAAATATGTTATTGTAATATAATCTCTATCAATATTCCAACAGTATTTTTTTATAGAAGTGGAAAAAAACACTCCTAAAATTTATATGGAACCACAGAAGAGCCTCATTATCAAATAAAAACATAATTTTAAACTACATGAAATAACAGTGACTATTGTATGACTACCATCAATTCAGAATTCCCTGTCATCATATATTAAAGAGTATTTCTAAAAATTACATCAATACAGCGATTTTTAAAACAGAACAGCTTGGGGCGCCTGGGTGGCGCAGTCGGTTAAGCGTCCGACTTCAGCCAGGTCACGATCTCGCGGTCCGTGAGTTCGAGCCCCGCGTCAGGCTCTGGGCGGATGGCTCGGAGCCTGGAGCCTGTTTCCGATTCTGTGTCTCCCTCTCTCTCTGCCCCTCCCCCGTTCATGCTCTGTCTCTCTCTGTCCCAAAAATAAATAAAAACGTTGAACAAAAAATTTAAAAAAATAAATAAATAAAAAAATAGAACAGCTCATGTTCAGTTCTTAAAATCACGTTTATATGAGCATATTACATTATTGTACAGTTTCCAGTTAAATGATCGTTTCTTCCTTTCCTTCTAGTTTGTCAGTCAGGGATATATTTGAAATGTATAGCTTAAACCATCAAGAGTTCTTCAAATGAGCAGCCCATTTAAACCAAAACACACAAACAGAAATAATTATCATGGGCCTCTGTTTTAAGAGAAAATCCATACAAAATGTATGAAATTATTTAATTCTAAAGATATCTTTATAATTTTGGCACTTCGAAAGTCAAATAAGAGTTCAATTTTGAATTTCTCATATGCCCTTGGTTAAGCTACTTAAACTGTGTTCATGTAACTAAGATAACAATTATAATAGATAACAAACAGTCCTCCTTCTAATGATTGTCAGTTTGCGCTGGCATTGTTTGAAAAGCAGTATTGTGTTAATATATCTAAATAACCCAAAGGAATGCCAAATAAATGCAAGCTCTTCCATTTATCACTATGTTTTCTCTCTCATAAGGGATAAGTTCTCTGTGAAAACAAAATTCTTTTTAAAACTACTATATAATTGCAGTATTATTGAAAAGCCTCATATTGATTCTAGATACCTGTGATTGTAAATCAATATGATACATGCTTTGGGAGCAGGAAAATATGCATAGCTCCCTTTCAGATCCTGAGGGTGATTATAATTGTGAAAATGACAAAAGACGAAACTCATTGTCCTGGATGAACATACCAGTAATTTGCTGTATGACAATCTGTTTTTGAACCACTTGTGTGGGATATTGTGACTGAATGCTATTGCATTTCTACATGAACGGAATTTTATTAACTTATTCTCCAACCCCCATATTCACAAACAAATGGCAGAGAAAATATTGAATCAATCAGCGGTTATGGATTATCTCATTTATATTGCATTAATGGGTTTCACAAAAACATGTAATTCTGATACTCTTTGCAATTAAATCTTGATAAATGCTCTATCCTTGGCCACACTCCGGAAAAAAAAAATTGTTGTGAGAGAAGTCATTGGTATTTCCTCATACGAGCTTTGCTTTGCAACTTGTAGCCTAAATGCCAATGTTTGTATTTTGATGCCAGTTTATTAGCTATAAGGTCTTAGGTAATGTTCTAAACTTTAAGTTTCATAATGTGTAAAATGGCTAACTTATTTGTCCTCAACTAGCCAAATATGTGCTCGTGGATTTTTCATCTTTATGTCAGAATTAGAGAATCTTTCCTTTCAATTTAATTAAAATTAATTTAAAAAATAGCAAGGTTATTTTTAGGTTTATCAAAATTTCTATAATTAATAGGTTATTAAAAGTGGGTAATTTGGGGGAAAGGTAAAATAGTTGTTTTATCTGGATTATTTATCTCTGTTCAAGAAATGTGCCATTAACCTTTTAAAATACTAGCAAAATTTAGGGCGCCTGGTGGCACAGCTGGGTAAGCGTCCAATTTTGGCTCAGGTCATGATCTAGTGATCTGCAAGTTCAAGCCTTGCAACAGGCTCTGTGCTGACAGCTTAGAGCCTGAAGCTTGCTTCAAATTCTGTCTCCCTCTGTCTCTGCACCTCCCCCACTCACACTCTGTCTCTCCCTGCCACTCTCAAAAATAAATAAACATTAAAGATTTTTTAAAAAATAATAGAAAAATTTTAGAACACCCAAAAGTAAACCCATGTTTATATGATCAATTAATCTACAACAAAGGCAAGAAAAGACAACACTGTACAGCTATATGCAAAAGAATGAAACTGGACAATTTACACCACACACACACACACACACACACACACACAATTCAAAATGAATTAAAGACCTAAATGAGAGATACGAAAACACAAAACTCCCAGGACACAACATAGGCAGTAATCTCTTAGACATTGGCCTTAGAAACATTCTTCTAAGATATGTTCCTTAGGCAAAGGAAACAAACACAAAAATAAACTAGAGGGAATCTATCAAATAAAAGCTTTTACATAGCAAAGGAAATGATCAATAAAACAAAAAGGGAACCAACTGAATGGGAGATATTTCAAGTGTCATATCCAATTAAGGGTTAATATCCAAAATATATAAATAACTTATATAACTCAACAGCAAACCCACAATCATATTGAAAAATGAGCAGTATACCTCAACATTTTTCCAAAGAAGATATACAGATGGCCAACAGACACATGAAAAGATGCTCAATACCACTGATCATCAGGGAAATGCAAATCAAAACTGCAATGAGATATCACCTTACACTTATCAGAATGGTTAGAATTAAAAAAAAAAAACAAGAAATAACAAGTGTTGGTGAGAAGGTGGAGAAAAAAGAACACTCGTGTGCTGTTGGTGGAAATGTAAATTCTTACAGCCACTGTGGAAAACAACACAGAGTTTCCTTGAAAAAATAAAAATAGAAATACTATATTAACTAGTAATTTAACTGCCAGGTATTCCCCCAAAGAAAATGAAAACACTAACTGGAAAAGATCTATGCACCTGTATGTTTCTTGCAGCAATATTTACATTAGCTAAGTCATGGAAGCAACTCAAGTGAACATTGATAGACGCATGGATAAAGAAGTGGTATATATATATAATGAAATATTACTCAGCTATAAAAAAAAAAGATGAGTTCTTGCTCTTTCTGACAACATGGTTAGACCTAGAGGGTATTTTGCTAAGTGAAATAACTCAGAGGAACACAAATACCATATGATTTCACTCATTTGTGGATTCTAAAAGAAATAGAAGAATAAACAAACAAACAAACAATAAGCAGCAAAAGATCCACGAATGCAGACAACAAACTGTTGATTGCCAGAAGGGAGTAGGCTGGGGGAAATGGGAAAAAAATGTTTGAAAAGGAGTGGGAGATACAGGCTTCCAGTTTTGAAATGAATGTCATGGGAAGAAAAGGTACAGCATAGGGAATATAATCAATGGCATTGTAATAGCATTATAAGGTGACAGAGTATAGCATAACTCTGGTGAGTATAGCATAACGTAAAGACTTGTTGAATCACCATTTGTACACATGAGATAATGCAGCATTGCATATCAACTGTACTTCAATTAAAAATGAAAAATAAAAGGATTAGAAAATTTTTTAATTTATGCTTGAAAGACTGAACTGAAATTCAGTAGGTTGCTCCATAAGTTAAGTGTTCAACTCTTGATTTCAGAGCAGGTCACGATCTCACAGTTCATGTGATTGAGCCCCACATCAGTCTCCATGCTGACAGTGTGGAGCCTGCTTGGGATTCTCTCTCTCTCTCTCTCTCTCTCTCTCTCTCTCTCAAAATAAATAAATAAACATTTAAAGAAGGAAATAAGAAGAAATTGTGGACATAATTGAAATTATATGTTGAGAAGTGAAGATAATGATCACTTTTAAGTACTAATATTAAGAAATTTTGGTGATGAAAATAATATAAACGTATAGTATGAAATTCTAAACAAAATGCTAATAGTTTTAATGATTTCATCCTGTTAAGCCTTCCTAATAATCCTATGAGGTATCACCATTATAAATCCAATTTTGCGAGCAAAGATAAGGACACTGAGAAGTTAACTTACCTGTCCAAGGTCATACTACTTATCAGTGACAAACATAATATTATAACCTAGGGATCCTGCCTTTTTACACTATGTTGATACATCCTTTTTGTGTATGTCAATGTTTCTCTAGACATCTAAACATCATAACTCCCTCTGCTTTTTAGTCTATATACTGCTTTTAGCCTCTCATTTTTTGAATATTCATGAACCAGAGTTTAGTTCTAAGATACTATATTCTCACCTTCCACCGAGTTCCCTTTTTACTCTTAGGCATAGTAATGTGCTCCAAAGGACAACGGTCTCTTTTAGATTAAGATATTTCTACCACCTATTATTCCGTGGCTTCTGGAGAAGACTTCTTGCCCATGGGATCACATCTTATGAGATTGAATTCTGAAGTCACCACTTAAGATAATACAGGCAGACTTAAATCTGCATATCACTGGGCCTAAGCCTATTGGAACTATGCAATATTTCTGCTCTGCTTTAAGTAAAATCTGATATAAATCAAACCCTTCTCAAGTTTCATTCCAGAAAAATTTGAAAGGCTTGGTGTATGAAGTTTTTCTCTTTAATGCAGCATGCTTGTAAGTAGCCTGGGAACGTGTCTGATGCTAAGCTCTTTTCCAAGGCAGGGATAACTTCTTTGATGAGGAAATTCATTTTACAAAAGCATAAAGCCATAAAAAAATGCACTTTATAACATGTTACCTTTAACAACTCTAACTATAACTATAGAATATTTAAAGCTTTTCCTAAATGTTTTCCTCTGTGGAATGTGGATACATTGTGCATAACATCTCTTTCTTAGGAACCAACAGGATGAATTTTCATTCTTTAATTTACTAGTGCCTGCCATCTAATTATCCCCACTAACATACATACTCTACTTTCTCCTTCACAAGACAGTAAGGATGAATGGTCTGTATCTAGAGATAATAGATCATGGAATAATAGCCCTGTTTCAAAAAAAATCAATAATCACTTAGGCTCACACATATGGATATATGCAACACAGTCTTGAATACATAATGTATTTCAAAAATAGGATGCTGCTACTATAGTATCCATATGTAAAAGAGAGGTTTTTATATGTTTATAAATATATGAAGTGGATGCTTTGTGTGTGTGTGTGTGAAAATAAGTAAATGTATTTATATATATACATATATATGTACTTTGTGATGTTCCAGAGGGTAGACTTATTACCTACATTTTTTAGACATGTTATAGGTACAAGATACAAAATAAACTTATTTCAATAACATCAGTCTGAACATAATATTCTCAAGTGTAGAAAGAAAAGCTTACTAATTTGTTTACATTCGTCTTTTATGTCACTGAAAAAGCTGCCACATAGTGTTAGATATTGATGAAATTCGGTCCATTGTGATAGACCACAGACACATGGTCTTACTTTCATTACTAAAATATTCCCAGTATCCTGGTCACTCTTCAGATTGTCATCACAATAGTCTACCACAAGCAAATACTGAGAACTTACTTCACTGTGCATTGTTAACTGCAGAATAATTAGTTGAAGGGTTTTGTGATTTACATGAAGTCTGTGATCCCTATGGTTTTATATACTATGTGCACAATCACAAAGCAGCCTTAGGAAATATAGGCAGGAAATGCTAAATAAAAACAAATATGTTTGGATAAGTACTAGAACCATATAAAATATATATCCAAGTAGCTTTTCATACAGGAACACTTTATGGAAGAATGAGAAGAGATTTAAAAGATTTTGAAAGATTGGAAAAGTTTGGTGGGTGCGAATTAGATGTACTTTAAAAAGCAGAAGGGAGATTGATTTGGATATGGATCAAACATCTATTTCATTATATGATTCAAAAGGCTTTTCAGCATTGCTTCCTCCATGGCTGATTAAATTATGTATGAGAACACCAGTATCCTGTAACTCTGGTCAATTCACTGAAGAACTTCATTTTAATTCTACCATTAGCTTACATATGAGTTATCAGTATTCAGCAACCTAGCCAATCACCTATAAGAGTTATTGTGGATTTTATATTAATTAAGTAAGTAAGGAACACAGAGGATAGCATACAAGATAATTTGTGTAAAACCTATTTCAAGATTATCCTACTTGAGGGACAAAGGAACTGGGCAGTTTTATGCCTGGGATTTTCATCTCAGGCGCATAGAAATTGCTCAAAGCACACTGAAAATGTTAAAGGCTAAGGGTGAGTTACTGACAACATCGTCTCCAAAATATAAAATGGGAAATGAGCAAAGCATAGCATTAGTATGATATTTAATTACAATTATCGAAAGTGGAAAAGATTCCGAAAACATTTGGGGGTGGTGATGAGTTTGTTAATGAAGGTTCCTTGTCCCCATTTTGTATTTTCATTTAAGTGAGTGTGGTGTTCTTGTAATGGTTATGTTTGCTTTTCAGTAAGAAAGAAATCTATTTCTCATCCAGTGATTAGTGTTTCTTATTATCATCTGGTACTGTACTTCAGTCTTCAGCAGATGGATATTTGTTGATCTCATATTATGCATCAGGTACTATTAAGGGTACTGGGATACAATCATGAACATTTCAGGAAAAAACATTGTTAGAGACAAGAGCTATGAAGAAACTACAAAGGGAGATGTAATAGAAAGTGACATAAATGGTCAGAAAAGCCCTCTTGGAAGAGTTAGCATTAATGTGACCTTTACAGGATTAAAAGAAGGAGCACCCCAAGCAAAGGTTTGGTAAAAATCTCATCCCAGGCAAGGAAATGGCATTCTCTTAGCAAGTTTTCTGGCTTGAACAAGGACAATGTCATTGGTAGCACTGGCTAACAGTGTGAAGGTATCTGGTCACCACCGCAGATACTGAATCAAATATCTGGAAATGGACAGTATCTGCATTTTTCAAGAAGCTTTCAATGTAATTTTCACCTATGCTGAAAATCTAAAACAACCTGGATGATTCATTGAAATTTTCTAAAAACATTTCTATTTTATATAATAGAGCACAATGATAACACTTTAAAAATAGGTGTAACAGAAGAAAACTTAGGTTATTGATAAATTGATCGTTTTTTTACACTATGGTTTTATGGAAGGAGTTAGAATGTGTTTAGTACGAGAATAGTTTACTCAAATGGTCAAAATTTATTGTGATTTCTTATGAAACATACAAATTTTGTTTAGATGAAAAATGTATAACATTTTTGCTGTATGGGTCATGGAATACACATTTTTTGAGGAAGAAAATTGAACCACTATTTAAAGTGTTCACTACAGTTTTCATAAGATGAAAATGCCACAGACAGCAATCAAGCCTAAAAACCCAAATTTCTAACCATTTCTGTTTTAAATAGCTTTTACCTGCCAATGCCATGAATCATATATAATATTCGGTTCAAATAATGAAGAGTAACACAGGAAATAGCCATTTTGTTTTGACTACAAAGAGGGTTGACACCTTTCTTTGTTTGGTGGAGAGTTAAAAAAAAAAGTCAGATGAGATTCAAAGTATTTTCCTATATTTTCCTTTGTTGTCCAGCCTCTTGGGTATCATTGTACCTCTTTCTGCCAGCTGTAGCGCACAACACAAAATACTATTTAAAATTTAGGAAATTTTGTATTTTATGTATATATTATATGTACATGAATTATATATATATATGCACATATATATACATATATATGCACATATATATATTATATATATGTGCATATATATAATATATATATATATTCAAGATTTGAAAATGAATAAACATCATATATAAGAGTGAGACCTCACTGATGAGATATTTCATGTGTTTCCATCTGTACACTCTATAGTTAGTCAAGCAGCCATGATGATTCTGCCCTGGCTTCAGTCAGACAATAAGCTTAAAGGTAATATACAGCCCCATCTTCTTTATTCCTATGCTTCTAGTTCTGCCTGAAGTTACTTTGACTGCACTTTCAAAATATCCCTTTCCTGGTTTATGGATCTGTAGTAATTTGGGGGAAAGAAGTAGGCACAATTTAGGATTACCAGACTCTTAATTTAGAAGCTGATCCATTATCTCAGGAGAACTTGGAACACTTTTCAGGGTATAGATAAGAAAAAGATAAAACAAGCTTTTGAGCACTGAATCTTAGTCTAGTATTTTTATGAGTCTCCATTCTTTTTATTTCATGTTTTCTTATGAAGAGGATTAATTGGCACTCACTCTTGCTTATGTCTACCCTCCCCCATAATTCCTTAAAGGCAAAAATTATATTTTTGGTAATTAGGGATCAGGTCATGGGCATTCATACTTAATCCATTTTCTTCCTTTCTTCAGATTATGACTGACTGTAGACAGGACCCAGTTCTTGGTCATGAAATTCAATTAATTTAATTTAAAAAGTAAATTAATTTAATTATAAAAGCAAAGTTCTCACCCTCCCCCCGCCCCCGAGATGTGTCTGTCATTATCCATGTTTGCCTATCATCAGACACATATTGCCTCACTTGGTACCACAAAGCCCATTGATACTACACATTTAAAAAAACATACTTTGATTCTGTGTTTTCCATAATACAGATTCCATTTGCACTTGCTTTTTTTTTCTTTTCCTGAATCTTGAGTGTTTCTCAGTTAAATTTCATGGGAAATAGAAGTGACATTTATTGGGCTGTTTCAAATCCCAAATACAGATGATATTAAAAATGTCTTTCTGAAAGACTCAAATAAATAAAATCAGAAATTAAAGAGGAGAAATTACAACTGGAAACACAGACATACAAAAGATTATTAGAAATTAATGCCAAAAAACTGGACAAAATAATACAGATAAACAAATTTCTAGGAGCCTACAATCTTTCAAAACTGAATCTATTTCTATAGAAAATTTGAATAGAACAATTACTGGTAATTAAACTAAATAACTATTTTAAAAACTATCAAAAACTAAAGGTTCAGAACTACGTGGATTAACAGATGAATTTTACCAAACATTTAAAGAAGAGTTAATACCTATTCTTCTCAAACTAGTAAAAAAAAAAAAAAAGAAAGAAAGATAAAAGAAAATGAAGAGGAAGAAAGCTTCCAAATACATTCTACAAAGCCAGCATTACCCTGATACCAAAACCAGGTAAAGACAGTACAGAAAAAGAAAACTATAAGCCAATATCACTGATGAACATAGATGCAAAATTCTCAATGAAATATTAGCAAACTGAATTCAACAATACATTAAAAAAAAAAAAACATTGACCACAATCAAGGGGAATTTATTCCAGAGATGCAAGAATGGTCCAATATTCACAAATCAATCAACATGTTGATTTCAATCATATTGATATACCACATTAACAAAATGAAGGACAAAAAATTATAAAATCATATCAACAGATGCATAAAAACCATTTGACAAAGTTTAACAACAATTCATTGTAAAAACTCTCAATGAAGTGGGAATATACCTCAAGATAATAAAGGCCCTGCATGAAAACCTACAGTTAACATCACATTCAATGATTAAAAACTGAGAGCTTTTTCTTCAAGATGAGTACAAAACAAGAATGTTCACTCTCATCACTTTTATTCAACATAGTACTGGAAGTCCTAGTCATAGCAATCAGTCAAAAAAAAAAAAAAAGAAAGAAAGAAAGAAAGAAAGAAGGAAGACACATCCATATAGGCAAGGAAGACGATAAATCATCATCATTTGCAGATGATATGATATGATATACAGAAAATTCTAAAGGCTCCACCAAAACAAGTAGAAGTAATAAACAAATTTAGTAAAGTTGTAGGATAGAAAACTGATACTCAGAAATTGGTACTGCTTGTATACACTAATAACAAAGTAGCAGAAAGAAAACTTAAAAACAATTTCATGTACTATTTCACGTCATAAATAAATAAATAAATACCTTGAAATAAACTTAACCAAAGAGGTTAAAGAATACACTCTGAAGACTGTAGAACATTGACGAAAGAAACTGAAGACAACACAAATGAATGGAATAATATTCCCTGCTCATGAATTGGAAGAATTAATATTATTAAAAAGTCCAAAGCATCCAAAGACATCTACAGATTTGATGCAATTTCTATCAATATACCAAATGCATTTTTCATAGACTTAGAACAAATAAAATTGAAACTTATATGGAACCATAAAGGACTGTGAATAACCAAAGAGATCTTGAGAAATAACACCAAAGCTGGAAATAATGCAATTTCAGATATCAAGATATACTCCAAAGCTGTAGTAATCAAAACAATATGGTATGGCACAAAAGTAGACACATAGATCATAGAAGAAAACAGAAAAACCAGAAGTAAACCCACATTTGTACAGTCAATTAATCTTCAAGGGGCAAGAGCAGACAATGGAAAACAGATAGCTTCTTCAATAAATGGTGCTGACAACACTGGACAACTACATGTGAAAGAATGAAACTGAGCCACTTTCTTACACTATACACACAGAAAAAAACTCAAAATAAAGTAAAGACCTAAATGTGAGATATGAAACATAAAACTCCCAAAAGAAAACATAGGCAGTAATCTCTTAGACATTGGCCTTTGCACACTTTTTCTCGGTATGTTCCTTAGGCAAAGAAAACAAACACAGAAATAAACTAGTAAGACTATATCAAAATAAAAAGCTTTTGCAAAGCAAAGAAAACCATCAACAAAACAAAAAGGAAATCAGCTGAGTAGAAGATGTTTGAAATGATATATCTAATTAAGGTTTAATATCCAAAATATATAAATAACTTACATAACTCAACACCAAATTCACAATCATATCGAAAAATGGCAGAGCACCTCAACAGACATTTTTCCAGAGAAGACATACAGATGGTCAACAGACACATGAAAAGATGTTCAGTACCACTGATCATCAGGAAAATGCAAATGAAAACCAAAGTGAGATATCACTTTACACCTGTTAGAATGGCTAGAATCAAAAACAAAAACAAAAACAAGAAATAACAAGATGGGGAAGTGGAGAAAAGGGAACATTTGTGCACTGTTGGTGGAAATGTAAATTCTTACGGTTATTGTGGAAAACAGTGTGGAGTTTCTTCAAAAAGTTAAACATAGAAATACTATATGATTTAGTAATTTCACTACTGGGCATTTATCTGAATAAAATGAAAACACCAGTTGGAAAAGATATATATACCTCAATGTTTCTTCCAGCAATATTTATGTTAGTCTCAAGTCATCAAAGGAACCCAAGTGACCATCAATAGATGAATGGACAAAAATATATATATATATATATAACATATATACATGTATACATATATTAAATATATTACATATATATTACACATATATATTATATATATGCATATATATATAAAGATATGCATATAATGAAATATTAGTCAGCCATTAAAAAGGATGAGTTCTTGCTTTTTGTGACAACATTGATGTACTTAAAGGGCATCATGCTAAATAAAATAAGGCAGACAAACAAACAAAACAAATGAATAAACAAAAATGTAGAAAGAAGAAGCATACTTGTAAGTATAGATAACAAACTGTTGGTTTGGGGAGGGAAGAGGGTTGCAGGGACGAGCAAAATGGGTGCAAGGGAATGAGAGATGCAATTATGGAATGAAAAAGTCATGGGAATGAAAGGTAGAGCCTGGGAAACATAGTCAATAATATTGTCACTGCACTGTAGGGTGACAGATGCTAACTACACTTGCGGTGAGCATAGCATAGTGTATAGAGATGTTGAATCACTCTGTTGTGTATCTGAAAGTGATGCAACATTGTGTATTAACTATACTCAAATAAAAGAAACTTAACACAAGAAGTTCTTTGGGTTCAAAGTTGCACCTAGAAGAATCCCAGTTGACCTGGCTCTCATCTGGGAGTATGGTTTAACTGTTAATTTGGTTAAGCTTACATTAGGGAGTGGAGGGAAAGAACGTTAAGACTTGAAAGTATCTTTGTTTGAATTGACTCAAGCCTTTTGGATTAAGGTATAAAAATATGAGTGAAAGATTTTCTTCACATTAACTCTCTTGATCCATCGATTTCAATAGATGCGAGTATTGCCACTCCCACAGCGCAGGATCTTGCGTCTTCTTTCTTCTAAACCATGACAATAAGCTATGGCACCATCATCAGTTGGTTATTGGACTTGCTCAGAAATCTTGATGTGTTTTTTAAAAATTTATTTTAATGTTTACTTATTTTTGACAGAGAGACAGAGCTTGAGTGGGGGAGTGGCAGAGAGCAAGGGAGACACAGAATCTGAAACAGGCTCCAGGCTCTAAGCCGTCAGCACAGAGCCCAAAGTGGGGCTCGAACCCACAGACGGTGAGATCACGACATGTGCTGAAGTTGGACGCCCAACCGACTGAGCCCCCGAGGCACCCCCAGAAATCTTGATGTTTTTGTTTCTTAGTTTGTTTTTGTTTCTGATTTAACAACTGGTATCCAAAGAGCTTTCTATCCCACTCATTTGGACCCTTTCCTCCCTACTATATGCCACAGGCCAAATCTTTTCAAATGTGATTTTACACAGGTGGAAATAAAGGGCTGCCACTTTGACAGTTTTGGGTACTGTGTTGGTGGCATATCGACAACAGAACTTCCCAGCCTAGCTTTTCATTTAGCTTCTCCTTAGAAGAATTTGTGGGGGTGTTGTGGCTGTTGTTGTTATTGTGTTTTTTTGTTTGTTTTTGGTTGGTTGGTTGTTTTGTTTTGTTTTGGTATGGACATAACATATAAAGGGATGGTATAGGTAAATCAGCCTCAACTAAAGAAATAATTTTACAACTTTTTAAATGCTCCAATCTACAATCTCCTTTCACTCTTACATTTGAAACTCAAAACGATGTAGCGCATTAGGGAGGACATGGTCCCTTCTTCCAACTTTGCAGATAAGAAAAGGGAGATTGGAATCATGAATCAGACATATTTGGTTTCAATTTCTGGCTACGTAATTTACTAGCAATATGAATTTCAGTGCGTTACTCCGTATCCCTATTTAGAAAATGTTTTGAGCAGTTAAATGCAACACAGAAGCTAAAGCTGTTAGCACCATTTAGCAATCAGCAATTACTTAAGAAATAGTAGTTATTTTGCTTTCAATTTAACTCCAACATTTCTCTACTTTATCAAGATGAACACTAATTCTCAGTCATTCAAATATTTTAGAATTTCTGTATGTTGGCGAGTGCATTAATAAACATTCCTGTAATTTCACTTTTAAACCCTGAGCCATATGTTTTGGCATAAACTCTGTTCCCTACATAATAACAAAGATATGCCAACACCATTCATCAAACATAGTTAGAAAAGGCAGAAAGGGGAAATGGCACGGAATATTTTCATGTAATTTTTGTGAACCACAGATGTTTAAGTAGAGTTGTATTAATAATTTCATCATTCATAATAAATTAATTTATTGGAGGTTACCACCGCCAACTGTTTCATAGATCAAAGTGTTAAGCTGTATTTAATAAGTCATTTTCATTGTCTGAGAATATGTAAAAAATTTAGCTGTCATATCAATCTATATTGAAGATCCACAAGGAAGTTTCAATGAAACATAACTCCCTAAATATACTAAGAAATTTCATATATCAGAAAACAGCCTTTCAAAATATATGTATCATGTTATTAGATAACATATTTAAAATAAATTTCATCTTTTTCACTTTATGAATCTGATCAAGTTTGTCCAAATATTGGCCAAGAGAAGAACCATGGTTAATTGTCTTATGCCAACCTCCAGCTCCTGCTAAAATTTTGGTTTATTTTCTTTGGAGACCTCTGTTGAAGGTACATTTTCTTTTCAACAATTTTTCCCTTCTCTTTATATAGTCTCTTCTATTTTATGTTTATGGTTTTCTTATTATCCTTGCAAAAATATTATGAGCAAATTATTCAGATTGGGTTTATAACCAAGTAACTTAAAAATTTATACTTGAGTCTGACTAGATGCAAATCTAAAACCCAGAAATGCTGCTAAATAATTGATTCTGTCTTAAGTGACTTGTTCGAATTGTGATTGTTGATTTTGTTGGAAGTTTCAATTAGATCTCCTCTTAGATAATATGTAGCTATTGCAGTAGTTTCTTCTCTCTCCCTCCTAATTTTTAAAATGGTTTTCTAAACAAATAACTAGCTAAGTTTTTCTACCTATCGATTCCTTCCCTCATCCCACCCTCCCCCATTTCCATCTATTATGGGCTAAACCACGTCTTCCTAAAATGCCTATGAAGTCCTAACCCCTAACGTCATTGTATTTGTAGATAGGACCTTAAGGGAGGTAACTAAGTTAAATGAAGTCATAATGTGAAACCTTAAACCCACAGGACTTGTGTCCTTATAAGAAGAGGAAAAGAGACCAAGTCTCCCTTTTCATGCATGCACAAAGAGTCCACGTGAGAACACAGGGGGACGGTGGCCATCTAGAAGCCATGCACCGTGACCTCACCAGAAAGCAGTCTGTTGGCCTCTTTATCTTAGACTCCCAGCACCCGGAACTGTGTCTGATATTTAGGCCATCCAGTCTGTAGTGTGCTATTACAGCTCATTCTGTTGCACCCAGTTTCATTTTCACCCCATTACTAGACCAGGTGCATTCTTAAAAAAAAAAAGTTTATTTATTTTGAGAGAGAAAGAGAGAGACAGAGCACAAGTAGGGGAGAGACAGAGAGAGAGAAGGAGACAGAATCCCAAGCCGGCTTGCACTGTCTGCACAGAACCTGACACACAGCTTAATCTCTCACGAACCCCGAGATCATGACCTGAGCCAAAGTCAAGAGCCAGATCCTTAACTTACTGAGCCACCCAGGCACCCCAAGACTAGGTGCATTCTTATAGATTCTCATATCTCATACTATTTTAGATTGCTGTTGCCCTGACTGGATTAGGAGTTTCCTTAACTTAGAGACTGCTTACTGTCAACTCAACACCCTTTAAAATCAATCAAAGGGAATGGTGTATGGTAGGATACGGGAAATGCTTGCTGAAGCGCATTTTTGGAGACAGATTATCGAAGACTGGCCACCATAAAGATGTCAAATAATTTTACATTTTCAATTTAATATGAATTGAAATTCCACAGTGCTTTTGTATGTGATAACATTGTGCATATATCTTCTTCAGTGGAAGAAAATATCTATCAATTAGGGTGTTAAGTATAGAATGATGTATCAACTTGATGGACATTCAGCAGACGCTGAAAATCATGGTTACGAACTCAGGGAGGCATTATGGGATAGTTACAATCAAATCTAGGTAAACTGTGTGTAACATTATGGAAGATTATAACAAAATGTGAAATGAAAAAGCCAGGAAATGAATTTGCTCATGTACTATGATTACAAGTATTTACAGATGAAAGCATATGAGAATATTTAGAGAAAATAGTTATAACATGGCTAATATGATTATTTTACCCATTTTCCAAATTTCTTCTTTTTTTTTCTTATTTTCATTATTAGAATACTAAATTTATATTCAAAAATACAAGGAAGCATTTAATACCATAGACACATATATTGAAAGAGTCCACACAAAAGGGCAAAATAGCATGGTAGCTAAACATATGCGTAAGGGCAAACTGTGTTCACATGTCAGTTTTAAAATTACTAACTTGGGGACCTTGGGAAAAAGAAGTACTTTACATGCTCTAAGGCTTAGTTTCCTTATCTTTCAAATGGAATGAATATTAACAATAATGTCCACCAAAGCACTTAAAATCCAGAAATACAATAAGTGCTCTTAAAGGCTAGCTAATAATTTCCAAAAGAAAGTAAGCTCCGTGAGGTTAGGGACTTGCTTAATTCATTACTGTAGATGAGGATCTGGCATTTAGTAGTTTTATAATAAGCATTTATTAATGAATGATTGAGTGAAAGAGAGAATATAATAAGCTAATAGAAAGCTTAGGAAGGTTGAGGAGAACAGCAGAACTATATATAATGAAAGGGTTTTTTTTTTCTTAATAAATTTCATTATTTGGAAAATGTCTGGGCAGTTTAACTATAATAACACTTTATATTTCCTAAAGAAGATTAATACAATTCTCCTACCCGTATAAGCTGTTTCCTGAATAAAATAGATACTTTATTGCAGAAACTACTTCGACCCATACCTTGTAGTAATTTACCATGTTTCTGTTCAAAATTATTTCCTTGTGGATAGTTAGCTCAAGCTCCAGCAGAATCAGCCACAGTAAATAAGTAAAATAAAATTACCATAAGAATGCTGAGGGGCGCCTGGGTGGCGCAGTCGGTTAAGCGTCCGACTTCAGCCAGGTCACGATCTCGCGGTCCGGGAGTTCGAGCCCCGCGTCAGGCTCTGGGCTGATGGCTCAGAGCCTGGAGCCTGCTTCCGATTCTGTGTCTCCCTCTCTCTCTGCCCCTCCCCCGTTCATGCTCTGTCTCTCTCTGTCCCAAAAATAAATAAACGTTGAAAAAAAAAAAAGAATGCTGAATAACACTTGATAGGGTCCTTCAATATTTTTGGATGAGAAAAAGCAGAAATTGCCTAACGCTCAGAATGCCTCTGCTGAAAAAGCTGTGTTCCCAGCTTTCAGAATTCATCTTGCTACTTCTGCTCAGTGATGTCACTAAAATTCACTGATACCCCCCTTTCCACATACACACATTTTTTTTTCAACCTCACGTTGCATTCTATTCTCGGTTTACTGTCTTAGAAACACAACTGAAATACATCCCAGGGTATTGATTATCTCTGTGATTTAAGTTAAAAAAATATCAAGGACTTGGAAGGCAATAAACAAAGTGGTAGGCAGTTTTCTCTATCACTTTTTCTACGAGTAGCACAGAAGCTATGTAAAGATGTTTTAGGATAAAAGGAGACCTGAATGAGCCATCTAGTGAATTGATAGTAAACTTCCTTCCCATGCACATAGGGGAGTATAGCACTGACTTAGATGTGTTCTGGGAGCTAAAGCACTCACCCATTCTTTGTTTGAAAAATAACTGTGGGGGTGCCTGGGTGGCTCAGTCGGTTAAGTGTCCGACTTCGGCTCAGGTCATGATCTCGCAGTCCGTGAGTTCGAGCCCTGCGTCGGGCTCTGTGCAGACAGCTCAGAGCCTGGAGCCTGCTTCGGATTCTGTGTCTCCCTCTCTCTCTGACCCTCCCCCATTCACGCTCTGTCTCTCTCTGTCTCAAAAACAAATAAACATTAAAAAAAAATAAGTGTGAATGAAGTGAATCAGAGATTCTCTCTACTCCAACCTGTACAAATGTGTTTATCTATTGATTCAAAAGGTTAGTCATTCCAAAATATGTATGTACATATGTATTCATTGAGCATTTACTCTGTACCAAAGGGCTGGGGGATTTGTCTTCTAACAACTTACATTCTAATTGGTGGAGAGGCACTCTAAATAAAAGACTGTGAGTCATGTAATTTCAGAACATGAAGAAATGCTAATAAAGAAATAATGGGGCAGTGGGATAGTGAGTAGCTTAAGGAGATTTTCATGGTTACTTTAAAAACAAGTGTTTTGAATGGCTTCTCTTAGGGTAACATTTTTAACCCAAAAGGTTACTCATGAACAGTCAGCCATGACCATAAAGGAAGAAGAACATTGGAGGCTTGGAGGAAATATTTCACAAATTTCCAAAAAGGTTAGTGGCTTGAAATTTTCAAAGGATTAAAGAAAGCAAGAAAGCAAGGGAAAGAAAGAGGAAAGAAGAAAAGAAAAGAAAAGAAAAGAAAAGAAAAGAAAAGAAAAGAAAAGAAAAAAAGAAAAGGTAGAGGAGGGGAGGAGAGAAGAGAAGAGAAGAGAAGAAGAGAAGAGAAAAGAAAAGAAAAATGTTAGTGAGGCTGAAGAAACAGGGAAGGGCTGTATGGGGGACAGGGTAGAGAGAGTGTAACATGGACTCAAATTGTCCATGAAAACAAAAGGTCTGAATGTTCTTCTAATTCCACTTGGTGGTCAGTAGAGCATTTTCTCCAAGGCAGTGACAATTATCTGCTAAATAATTTCTCTACATGTACACACTATTCAATATCTTACATCTTAAGGAAAAGTTTATCATGGTGTCTGGACACATGGGCACTAAGCCCCATCCTGGGGTCAGAGAAAGATGTAGAAGGAATCAATGTGGGAAATGATTTTGAGAGCTTTAATGAGATAAAAGAGAGGAAAGGAGGTAGCTCTCTGGTCCAAAAGAAGAGGAAAAAAAAAAATCACTGAACATGGGATTCTTGTCACAGAGACATAGATTTTAACAGTTTGTATTCATCTAATCTCTGCACTGAAGTAGTATCTTCCTAAATCAGTGACCAATCCTTTTATCTCTTTACCATGACACTTGGCCTACTTTAACCATTGTCCCTGTAATCCAGAGGGTGTGAAACAATCTTTTATTTACTTTCTAGGAGTATTTATAACATGCTTGGCAAAACAGAATGTTCACAGAGGTGAAAAATTAATGTTAACTAGTTTATTCTTAAACATCGCATTAAAAATGTACCAAATCGGAGCTATAATGTTTTCTGAGTTCAGATGCTATCGTATTAATTTCAGAGATGTGTCAACACATATCAAGTATTCTCGATAGCTCGATGCCTTACAACTCTTGGCTTCGTTTCCTTTCTCATGTTATGAAGGGAATTATTAAATAGTTACTATGTGAGTCATAAGAATATAGTTCGTCTTTGTTATCAGTAATACTGATTACGCTTTTGATTGTTTTTTTCCTTTGTTGAGACAACTTTACATTAACATTCTTTAACTCTTGATTTTGCCAAAAAGTATGTAAATATAAATAAAAAGAAACTGAAACTCACTGGTGTCCCTGTAGCTTTAAGCAACCTAGCCACATATGCTTAAAGAAAACACCAAAGAAACTGATAGCTTTAAATGTATCTACTAGACATGTATTTTATTTACTACAAATATAAAAAATCTTCATGTATCCTAGAGCTAGCATAGAGAGGCGTTCACCGATTTACAGAAAAATATTAGTGTGTATTTGTAAGTCACCTCCCATTTATTGGACTGTTGTACTGTTTGGGAAAGATTCATTTTTCAACAAAATAAAATTCGACATTGACATCGATAGGTAGCTGTTATCATGTCTGAATTACCATTGAAGAAAAGGAGTATCAATGAGGCTAAGCCAACTCCTTTCAGTCAGTGGGGTAGGACCAGACCTGAGCTCAAGACTAGTTAATCATGCTGTGCTCCAATCTAAACCTCGGCTACTGTCAGAGCATGCTTGAAGATTCAGGAACAGAATCTGGGTTTCTTTTATTATGCAACTTACTCTGGGAAGAGTAAAAGAAAATAAAATTATGAAAGAAGGGGAAAGAAAATTCAGACATGGCTATTTTGTTCTTTTTATTCTTTGTTTTTTTTTTTTTTTTTACTACCCTATGCCATTTCTCTCCTCTTATCCTGTTTTCTATTGTTCTGTGTGTGTGTGTGTGTTTTATTTCAACCCCGGTTAGTTAACATATTGTGTAATAATGGTTTCAGGAGTAGAATTTAGTGATTCTTCACTTACCTATAACATCCAGTGCTCATCCCATCAAGTGTCCTCCTTAACGCCCATCACCTATTTATCACAAACCCCACCTACTTCCCCTCCAGCAACCCTCAGTTTGTTCTCTGTATTTAAGAGTTTCTTATGGTTTGTCTCCCTCTCTGTTTTTATCTTATTGTTCCTCCCCTTCCCTTATATTCATTTGTTGTGTTTCTTAAATTCCACTATAAGTGATATCATATGATATTTATCTTTCTCTGCCTGACGTATTTCACTTAGCATAATACACTCTATTTCCATCCACGTTGTTGCAAATGGCAAGATTTCATTCTTTTTGATCTCTGAGTAGTATTCCATTGTATATAAATACCACACCTTCTTTATCCACTTGTCAGTCAATGAGCATTTGGGCTCTGTCCATAATTTGGCTATTGTTGATAGTGTTGCTATAAATATTGGGGTGCGTGTGCCCCTTCGAATCAACATTTTTGTACACTTTGGATAAATGCCTCGTATTGATTGCAATCGCTGGGTTATAGGGGAGTTCTATTTTTAATTTTTGGGGGATCCTCCATACTGTTTTCCAGAGTGGCTGCACCAGTTTGCATTCCCACCACCAGTGCAAAACTGTTCCTCTTTCTCTGCATTCTCACCAACAGCTGTTGTTTCCTAAGTTGTTCATTTTAGCCATTCTGACAGGTGTGAACTGGTATCTCATTGTGGTTTTGGTTTGTATTTCCCGATGATGAGTGATGCTGAGCATTTTTCATGTGTCTGTTAGCCATCTGGACGTCTTCTTTGGAAAAGTGTCTGTTCGTGTCCTTTGCCCATTTCTTCACTGGATTATTTGTGTTTTGGTATTGAGTTTGATAAGTTCATTATAGATTTTGGATACTAACCCTTTATCTGATATGTCATTTGCAAATATCTACTCCCTTTCCATTGGCTACCTTTTAGTTTTGTCGATTGTTTCCTTCACCGTGCAGAAGCTTTTTATCTTGATGAGATCCCAATAGTTCATTTTTTCTATTTTTCTCCTTGACTCCAGAGACATGTCTAATAAGGAGTTTCTGTGGCTGAGGTCAAAGAAGTTTTGTGCTTTGTTTCTAATGGCATGTCTTTCTCCTTTGATCCACAGCTTTGTGACTCTAGTACCTTTGGAAACATATTTTATCTCTTCAAGAGAAAAATGTATAAAAATATATGATCATAGAATAGCAAGCTTAATATGACAAGGTCTATAATTTTATATGAACATTTTTGTCATTTTTAAGCTTCTCAGCATAATCCCCATGTGAATAATATGCTTGCAAATATGCAGATACCACACATAAAATTATGTAATTCTGATTTTTTTGTTGTTGAGCTTAAAAGCTATGGAAATATACTAGAAGCAAAGTGCTTATCATTGGTGACACTGCAGAGAAAAAGTTATGTAGTTACACATAACATAAGTTACACAGCCTCAGAGCCTCAGTTATATAAACCAAAAAGATTTCTTAAAAGATTCTGGGAATATTAATTCAACTATGATTCCCTCTAAAATGAAATGAATCGTTAGAAGACTATTACAATAAACTGTGCAAGAGTGCACAGTAAAATATTTATTTGATTTCATAAGGAGAAACATATCACTTCTGTTCTACCATCAGAAAACATTCAAATACCAAGAATTTGGAAGGCTGGGAGTAATGGAGGGAAAAATAAGTAGGGAAAAGATTAGTAATCCATTTTCCAAGAAATAGTGCCCTTTTCCAAGGTTTGCCAATTTGCAAACATATAATCACGTGTGCCGGCTTTTCAAAGAAAATAATTTATAAACATAGCACGATCTTAAATCATAAATTCCATAGCTCCAGCATTCTCTAAGTTCTGCTAAAATTAGAGATACTTTTTCATCTGAAAAAAACCCCTAGTTTATTTATTCTCAACTGCAAAATGAATGAAATAAAAAACTTCAATGGTAAATTACAAAGGGCTAAAATGTTTTATGGCACCTCCCATGAAGAGATGGAATCTCTACCTGAATTTGTTGACTCTGGGCTTGTCTGTGACTTGCTTTGACCAAGAGAATCAAGCAGATAAGTAATGTGGATGTTTTTAGCCTTGGATTCAAGACATCTTACAGCTTTCTGTTCTTGAATGTAAACAAACATACGCTAAATTGTTGAGTGATGAGGGACATGTGCCCATTTGCTCCTGTCATCCCAACTTATAGCCAGCTAACCCCCTGAAGAGGAACTGGTTGACCTGCAAATGACCAGAAATGGATGACCCCTATGCATAAGTGAATCCAGCTGGCGCCAGTATAAGAACCATCCAGCTGAATGCAGCCCAAATATTCAACCCACAGAGCACTGAGCTAAATAAATGTTATCCTTTCAAAGTCACTAAGCTTCTGGATGGACCTTTTTATTTTGCACAAAATAACTGATATAACACCCATAAGTAGGGATCGGACAAAATCATTTCAACGTGTTTTCTCTAACACAGTAAATATCAAGTGATATGCAGATATTAATTTCACTACCTGTGCACTCTGCCTGAATGTGGATTCCTTCAGGTGTCTGAAAATTCTGGAGACTCAGAGCTGTGGTGGCTTCTTTAGTGATGGAGATTGATAAAAGTGGATTAGCCTGCTTGTTGAGCTGGCCCTCTATCAGCCACATCTGAAGGTGGCTAACTCGTCTCTAGGTAGGATTCTGCACAGTTACTATTATTTTCTCCAGGGCAAAAATTTGGACCTATGGGGATAGGTGATCACATTCCTCAAACATCATTCAGCTCCATGAAGGACACAGCACCATGGACTTCTAAATAGATGTAAAATTGGGGCACCTGGGTGGCTCATTCGGTTGAGTGACTGACTTGGGTTCAGGTCATGATTTCATGGTTTGTGAGTTCAAGCCCCGTGTTGGGCTCTGTGCTGACAGCTCAGAGCCTGGAGCCGGCTTCTGATTCTGTGTCTCCCTCTCTCTCTGCCCTTCCCCCACTCATGCTCTGTCTCTCTCTGTCTCAGAAATAAATAAACATTAAAAAAATTTAAATAGATATAAAATGTAAACAAGCATGGTTTGTTAGCAAATAAGGGTCCTTAATAGGGATTGAGCTCCTAGCTTCAAATATGAAACGAAGAGCTGTTGGAGGAGGTCATCAAGAAGATGTGATCTCTAGTTGACCCTCCAGCTGGGCCCAGGCCATCAGAAGTTCCCCACCCGCTCCCCTGCCCTTGAAATGTGGATTCTGCTGCCTTTCCCAGGAACTGTGAACCGTTTTCAGGGACACACCCTTGAGAAAATAAGGTGTTGTTGAGACTATATGGATAGTGTATGTGATAGAAACCACTTAAGGTCTCTATACAAACTTTGAAGATTCTTCCAGATGGCTGTGGAAATCTACTCCTCTGGTGCCACTCAAGGTAAGCCTCGAGAGTCAATTCCCTTGCTTATTAACCTGCGATCTATCAAGCTGGAGTGACTTGCCTTGTTCTTGGGCCTCTCTCTGATCTCTTTGTATGCGGGCCAGTTTGTGAATCAACAAGAACACATTTAGTTCTTTAATTGCATGTCTGTTAATGGAAAACATAGATTAAATAAAGAAAACACTGTTGCCTCATTTACCTTAGGGGTGGAGGGAGTAAATGATAAATTTTTCCTGACTTGAGTCCCATGATTTTTGTAGAAAAGAAGGTTGGTCACCGCTTGGTAGTGAGTTCCTGCGTGGAGTCGCTCAGCTTAGTTACTTTAGACAAAGCCACCCATTTCATTAGGGGCTTCCAGAATGGGAAGCCACCCCGGCACCAGTAAGAAAGCCCATGCTGTTGGGGCTCCTGGGTGGCTCACGTGCTTAACCGTTCAACTTCAGCTCAGGTCATGATCTCACAGTTCCTGGGTTCGAGTCCTGCGTCTGGCTCTGTGCTGTGTTCAGTTTCCGTGTCTCCTTTTCTCTCTGCCCCTCCTCCACTTGTGCTCTGTCTCTCTCTCTGTCTCTCAAAAATAAATAAATATTTAAAAGAATTAAAAAAGCGAGAGAGAGAAAGAAAGCTTGTGCCATTTCCACAAAGTTTGCAAGAGGGAGGGCCTGAAGGCCTATGCTTTTAAGTGGTTAGTTGGGTTGCTCAGGAAGTTTTTCAAAAACGGTGCTTGTCAACCTGAGGAATTTCTCCCCTAGGACATTTGGGACTATCTTGAAGAAATATTGTTTTTAATGTTTATTTATTTATTTTGACAGAGAGAGAGAGAGAGAGAGAGATTGAAAGCAGAGGAGAAGGAGAGAGAGTATCCCAAGTAGGCTACATGTTGTCAGAGCAGAGCCCAACATGGGGCTCGGTATCAGGATCCTGAAATCATGACCTGAGTTGAATTCAGGAGTCAAGCACTTAACCAACTGAGCCACCCAGGCACCGCCATCTTGCAAACATTTCGGCTGTCATATTGGCAGTGCAGTGTCGTATTGGTCGTCTAGGGGCAGCCACAGATTCTACCAAATACCCTAAAATGTGCAGGTCAGTGTCCCCCTCTGCCCTTAGCTCCATCCAAGATGTCAGTAGGGCCAAGGCTGCGAAACTCTGCTCCAGAGAATCCAAGCCTTCGACAGAAGAGTGAAAACTCGAATACAGTTTACTCTCGGCCCTTCAAATTGTGTCTTTAAAGTCCGATGACAATCTTAATTGAAACATAATTGTTGTGCTTAAGTTTACAGTATTCTGTTATAACAAAATCATGCTATCCTCTTTATATTTTACAAACTACAGGTTTCGAATCATTTACGGAAGAATCTTTTTTTTTTTATTTTTTTTAACGTTTATTTATTTTTGAGGGAGAGCGAGACAGGGTGCTAGCGTGGGAGGGGGCAGAGAGAGAGGGAGACACAGAATCCCCAGCAGGCTCCAGGCTCCACCCAGGCGTCCCTAGGGAAGAACCTTTTATTTAAAAGGAAACAACAGGCCCAGGCCCTTAAGGCAGGATCCCCTGAAACAATTTACCATAATAAATTCACCCTCTATAATCATAAATCCTCCCTTACTGGGGCACCTGGGTGGCTCAGTCGGTTAAGCATCAAACTTGGCTCAGGTCATGATCTCATGGTTTGTGAGTTCGAGTCCCACGATGACAGAATCTGACAGACAGCTCAGAGCCTGTTTCAGATTCTGTGTCTCCCTCTCACTCTGACCCTCCAGCTCACACTCTGTCTCTGTCTCTCAAAAATAAATAAAACGTGAAAAAAATATTTAAAAAGACCTCGCTTATTATACAATTTTTGTTTCACAAAAGAAACGTTTGAGTACTTGTGTTAACAATAGGCAAAATCACTTTTTATGAATTGCATCTGTAACCAAGGTCAAAAGTGAATCATTGCAAGGTGGTCTCAGGAGTCTTGGGGGCTTTACAAGATATTTTTCTGAGAGTCTTCCATAGCACACAAATATCATTCAACATATGAAAACCAACACAGTACCCTTGCTTTTTGGGAAGTGTTAGAAGAAATTACCTACTTCGCGACATCCTCACTCAGGATTTCACTCCTCATGACACCTTATACTAAGACATATGCAGCTTAATTAGGATTAAACTGACTTTGTTTTGAAAGGTTATAACTTAAATCATGATTCTAAATTATTTTTTTCTAAATCTACTTATATTATTTTTACGAAACTTACAGAATTAAAGGGACATTTAATTGTATAAAATGTATTCCCCTCATTCCTCCTAAAATAGAATCAGATTGAGGGTTGTCAATCCCTTGAAAGTTAAAACCCAAACGATAGATTACTTTGCTTCTCCTTATGCTCTTTACTCCTTTCCCTTCTCCGTTGTGAATTTCCCAAAAGACAGCGGTCAATTTAGGAGTCTTTCCACCATCTCATGTAGAGAGTGGAAGGATACATAAGTGAGATAGGGGAAGCTGGCCTAAAGCACAGATTTTGAGAAGAAATACATGACAAAACTGTTGTAATAAAGTTTTATGGTTGGATAAATATTGTATGAAATGACAGAAAACCAATCCTTATAGAAGTTCTGTGTCACCGAACGTATACTTTAAGTTTTTGAAATTCTTGAGTTTTGCTTTTGTAACATATAGATCAAAGTTTAGAATATGAGTACTTTTTTTTTTCTCCTTTCTGAAAGCCATTCTGGTGGTTAGTACATGTTTTACAGTATTACTTGATTTTTAAATTATTTCAGACTTCTTCGTTATCTTGATTACATTATCTTATACAGTGACCCCCCCCAAAAAAAAACCGTGTTTTTACTTCTTTTATTTATTGACTATGACAGTGAATATACTTGGCAGAGTTTTTGTAGAAAATAGTGTCCCTATGCATAATGCACATGGAAGAGAAAAATAGTTTAATTTTTATTTATCTTAGAAGTGGAGTCCGACATTTATGCTGTCATTCAAAATTAAGCAATGCCTTCCAAATTCTCTCGTTTATTCGACAAACATTGAATACACACATGTCAAAATGCCCCTAGACAAAGAGATACAATGATTAAAAATGAAATGTAGTTGCTTTCACAGAATTCCCATTATAACATGTTTATTCTGTTTATTCTCCCTCTATTCTTTGGATTACAACATTTCTCTTGACTACTTTTCAATCTATGCATTCATCTTTTTAACAAATATTGATAGGGTGCCTATTTGCTTGGCTCTGTGCTACATGCTTGGTACATAGTGGTGAGATAATTATCCTCTTCATGGTTCTTAAATTATACTGGGGGGAATAAACATTATGTAATAAAGGCAGAAATGAATACAAATTAATGAGATTTTTAAGTACTAAGAAGGAGACAAACCCAATGCTCTGTAAGAAAACAGCTGTGTGAAAGTGCATTCCAGTACCCATTGGGCGGACCAGTAACATCCTTAGAGAACCAAAATTAAGCTGACGGCTGAATGAAGGGAAGACTCTAGCTATGCCTAGGAATTCAAATTTAGATTTTTCTGATAGACCGGCATTATGCATAAGTAGTGAGGTGGGTAAGAGGCACAGTGTTGAATACGCGAAAGAGTCCAGTGCAGCTGAGATTCGGTGAATAAAAGGAGAGAGAGATACTTAAGCAGAGATGTTGGGTGGAGAGTTGAGTACAAGTCAAACCTCTGAGGAGGCAATCAAACTTGAGTCAGATGTAGAACTAATCTTGGGCTGCAGCTGAAAGTCATAGAACAGATTAGATTCACTCAAAGAGAGAGTGTAGAGAAGACAATTCCTGTCTAGATACAACAGTAAAAATAGGGTAAAGGACTAAACTTCGGGAGCATGTCCTAGATGTGGGGATCCAGAATACACAGACAAAACTTTGCCTTTTAGAAGATTAAGGCCAAGATGGAGAGATAGACAAGTATTTGGATAGTTACATGATAGAGGTATACACTAGGTCCTGATGGGACACAATGACACAAACATTTAATTCTGCTTGTGGGTAGTGTGGAAAGACTAAAAGAAGTATGACATCGAGCTATTCTAAAAATCTTCAAAACGCTTCAAGTAACAAGCTAATAGGATATAGAGAAGATCATTCTGGGCAAAGGATTTAAGATAAAAAATTCAAAGCATTTGAGCAACTGTAAGTAGTTCAACTTAATGACATGGTTATGGCTTCTTCTGGAATTTAAGATTTAGGTTAACCTTCACTGATGTACCTTTTCTCCTTTATTTTACATTCTTATAGTAATTAAGAAATCATATTGCTTTTGCCCTTTAATTGTCTGCATTAATATGTTCTCTCCTGATCTGCCCTTAATCTACACAGGGAAAAGAGGAGAGTCATTCATTTAATTTTTTTTTGTTTGTTTTTTACTGTTTATTTATTTTAGAGACAGAGCACAAGTAGATGAGGGGCAGAGAGAGGCAGAGACAGAATCTGAAGCAGGCTGCAGGCTCTGAGCTGTCAGCACAGAGCCCCACACGGGGCTCGAACCCACGAACCATGAGATCATGACCTGAACCGAAGTCGGACGCTCAATGACAGAGACACCCAGGCGCCCCGAGAGTCACTCATTTTATACAAGCCAAGCCATCATGCCGTTCTATGCACAGAGCAGGTGGTCACCAAATGTATTATTTCCTAAACAACTGGATTCCTGTCCCTCCATCCTTGGTAGAGATGGAAAGAAACCTTTTATCTAGTGTGAAAAACAAACTAACTGTATTCACAACATTAAAACATATCATTCCATCCGTGATGCCCTGATGTAAGCAAAGCACTTCAGTGACCTGAAATTAGCCTCGAATTAAAGTGTCAAGAATCATTCTGTACAAATCAGCTTTCATTAAATTCAAACACACGCAAAATTGAATCAATTTCTTAAACGTACTTATTTCCAGATCCCCAACAGACACAATAATACCAACATGTAACAATTTCAGACATATAAACAGTTTTCCTATCCCCGTTACTGAAGAGAGACTACTACTTCCCAGCTAGACGGTGATACACTCTAAATGCAAATTGAAAGCAAAACAAGACTCTCCAAATCTGAGAACTTCTGGCTGTTGGTTAGAATGTCTTGAAGTATTTTTCTTGATCTCTGCACAAAAGTATGGGAACATACACTTGTAAAGCAAAAACACAGGGTTCAATCTGACTATCTTGTCCTGGTCCTCCTGTTGTAAAATGAATAAAGCATTTTTATCAGGGATTCTGCAGTAATATCTTAACTCAACCACAAACACAAAAACAAAAAAAATCTTGTTGGCAAAAAGCCTATGTGTTTTTGAAGAAGGAAACCACCTGAAAGAGATGCCTCCTCCCCTCCAACTTTGATAAACAGATCCTCTCTCTCACTTAGACTTGGAGGAACTTTCCCAGAATCACGAATTGTGAAAACGAATTGTGCACAAAGTTACCAGCAGCCAAGAGTCTTGAAATTTCTAAATGATAATTTTCAAGACTACATTTAACTAAATGCAACCAATGTGTGAATAAAAGGGAGTTGTCAATATAGACAGTTCAGTAGCGTTTAAGTAGTCATGGCAGACCTTTTTACATTCAATCATCCATTTTCTGTTATATGATAACGAGTGAGCTATCAATCATTCGTTAACAACAATAAAGTTTGTTAACTTTTCTGTTGAACCACTACCATGATGGTAATGACTTCACGTGCTTTTATAAGGATCAAGCAACCAGTGGAATTAATCCACAGTGCATTCAAGGCTCTTTTTCCAAAAACCTACAGAATTTTTGACAGGTGAAGAAAAATGTATATTAAGTACATAACATAACAGAGATCTTACAAAATTCATATTAATAAATATCTAGAAAAGTATTGCATTTCATTGCTAAATTTAATACTCAATTGAAAAAAATTCCATTGGTTACATATCTCACTGAAGTGTTGGAAGGAATACTCTGACTTCTAAGAAATGATGGACAACCTGAATTAAATAGCCAATTAACCTAAAATAAAAACTATAATAAATTACATCTTTTATAAAAAACAATCTGGTAAAATGTGTGCTTGTCACATTAATATAATGTAAAATGAGATGGCCAAAACTATGGGTGACTAGGGCCTAATGAGGTGACAAAATGGTCCCACCAGCTAGTAAATTAAATAAGTGGCATAAGGGAGGTATAAGACGGAAGCAAGGAAGGAGGGGAGGGAGGAAGGAAGAAAGGAAAGGAGAAAGGAGGAACAGAGGAGTGGAAAG
Organism: Lynx rufus; assembly: GCF_022079265.1. Lineage (NCBI taxonomy): Eukaryota > Metazoa > Chordata > Mammalia > Carnivora > Felidae > Lynx > Lynx rufus. The sequence continues at coordinate 21,518,719 of NW_025814845.1, read as the reverse complement.
GAGGATTTGCATGCTGTTATATAGCAGGCACTAGACTCAATTATTTCCTTTTTTGCCTTAATTCTCCAACACTGGTTCCATGATCCCCAGAATTTAGTTTGTTTTTTTTTTCAAGATGAAGATATCAAGGTTCCTAAAGATTAAATAAATTTTCCAATGAACGTATAGAGTGTAAAAGGAGAACCAGGATTTTAAGCCATTGACTTTTGATCTTTGTTGGATAAGACTTTACTTAAGCATAGACTGACTAAACAAATATTTATTACTCTTTATTTTTATCATTTACCTACTTCCCTGATAAATATTATAATCCCCAGCAAAGATTCAGTACGTAATGCCTTTCTATTTCTCATTTGTATCAGGAAAGATTGAAAAAATGATGTCTCTACAAAATATTTTATTTTAGGGATGTTTTCTACTCAGCATGCTGAATAAAAATTCAATTAATGATAGTTAAAATTAATAAGGAAGAAATCGAAAGGGACAAAGGCCTAATTGTTCCTTAAAAGGTTTATTTAATAGCCTGTTCTAGATGTCAGTTTTTTTTCATCACATCTCTTTGGAACATCTCTTAATAACAAAAATAGTTATTTTTTCCCATATATTCTTTGAAAAGCTGTGATATTATAATTCTAGGCTAACGCTATTTATACTTAATTGCATTCATGCAAATTCTATAACACAAACACGAGGTCAGCTTTGTTTCTCAATACCAAATTAAACCATACTAAATTAAACCACACGACAGAGAAGTGCTTGGCTAAGGAAGTTTGGCCATCTCAATAAATGACTATCATTTATGCAGTTTGCTCATTTCCCTGCAATGCTTTTGTGTGTTCAATAAAAATTGATATGAGTGAAAGGATATGAAATCTCTACCAACAAAGTAGAAAGAAAAAAAAATAACACACTAATTTAAAATATACTTCAGCTACCTGTCAGGAGCAAATTAAAAAAGCCTTTAATGGAAAGAACCACAGCACTTGGCAGCATTGTTACTCGCTTCTGTAGATGATTCAGCTTATTGAAGTCTTAAAAAGGATTCAGGTATCTTCGTGTCTTCCTATCCGAATGCTCTGTGGTTTCTCTGTGGAATTCTCTCTGCGTTTTTTGCAGTTCAATAACCCGCGCCGCAAAGAGTGAAATGCTCCCACAGTTTTTATGTTTTGGTATTCAAAACAGTGTCTCTTGCCATAGTCAGGCCTCCTATTTTGCTTTTGTTTGTTGTTTATGTTTGTTGATGTGTATTTATTTATTTTGAGAGCCAGAAGAGAGAGTGGGGGAGGGGCAGAGAGACAAAGGGAGAGAGAGAATTCGAGGCAGGCTCCTCATGCTGTCAGTGCATGGCCCTGATGTGGGGATCGATCTCATGAACCATGAGATCATGACCTGCGGCCGAAATTAAGTCAGAAGCTTAACTGAGCCACTCATAAAACAACTTATGTTGTTTTAATTTTGAGTCATCTTTTGCAAATATTTTTGCACAGATACTTCTTGTGAATAACTGAAGTGAAGCAAACACAGACATCGTATCTGACTTTCGGGGACTCAGAACTGGATAAAGGGGGTGGATGAGGAAACTCTACCATTTCACCAGGGATTGCTCTGCAAGGCTGACTGCAGAAGACTTTCAATTGCTTACCCGTGCAAGCTTTTATCACTAAACTGATAACTTCAGTTGCCTTTATTACAGGTTCCTGTCGTTAAACATCCATGAACTCATTGATTGAATCCGTGTGATTTTAAAAGCTGCCACATGGCCAAGATCCTAACTACAACTACAGAGAATGTCTCTGAGAAATTGAGATCAAACACTAAGAGCTCACACTTTCAGGGGCAGGATTCATTTACATTCTTTATGTCTCCTTAAGCAAGCACGACAATTTTTGACAGTCACAAAAATACTAATGCACTTACACTTGGTGTTATTTGTTAAGAAAGTGTATTCCAGATAGGAGGCTGGCAAAAATAATAAACAAAAAAGATAAGCATTGGTTATTTCATCACTTTTAATTCAGCCAATTATCTATTTAACCATTTATCAATTGATAGTGATAATATTTTGAATATCTACTATGGAAATAGAATTAATTACTAATAAGTCAAACAACAAATGTTCGCCCATAATCATAATTCATATGTACTGAGATATAGTCCCATTTCTCTAAAATACACCCTTTTAAAGTGTGCAGTTCAGTGGCCTCTAGGAAGTTCAAAAAGTTAGGCAACCATTACCACTCTCTAGTCCCGAAACATTTTTTGTCACTCAAAAAGAAACCGTATTGTAGTTACTACCATGCTTCCCTCCTCTTAGCCCCTGGTAATGACTAATCTACTTTCCTCTGTTGACTCGACTATTCTTAGTATTTCATATAAATGGAATAATAAAATATATGGCTCTTTGTGTATGGCTTCTCTCACTTAGTATGTTTTTAAGGTTTAACCATGCTGTAGCATGAATTGGCACAAAAATTTCCTTTTTACTGCTGCATAGTATTTTATTCTGTGGATATGTCATATTTTTGTTTATGCATTAATTAGTTGGTAGACTTAAGCTTGCTTCCATTTGGGGACACATTAGGAATAACGTTGGTATGAATATCTGTGTATAAATTTGTGTACATATTTTTAAAGTCATCTTGGGTATACATCTAAGATTAGAATGGATGGATCATATGGCAACTCGTTAATTTTTTGAAGAAATGTTTTACAAAGTAACTTCGGTGTTTTATATTCCTCTCAGCACTGTAGGAGGGTTCCAATTTTTCCACATCCTTGCCAACACCTGTTATATTGCCTGTCTTTCTTATTATAGTAATCCTAAGTAGGTGTGAAGTGATATCTCAATGGTAAATAATTTTCTTAGCATGTGCAAGTGTGTGATATATGGCTAGATATGAAAATAGATTCATGGAGACATAATAAGATGATAGACAAAAACATATAAGGTATATTTATAGATATAGGAAGGAAGGAAGCTTCCAAACAAATTATTGTATTTTTTTTTCTGACAACTAGCATACTCAAGGTCAGATACTCTTTTGTAGAATTAGTGACTCCTTCAAAGTCACTGGCTTTTAAAGGATGAACACTATTCATATGAAATGAGAAGAGAGAGAAAAAATTTTCAAACAGAATATTTAAAATAATATTTCTGGAAGTCAAATTATACAAGGTATCATTATGAAGCACTAGGTAGATCAATTTTGCTTGGGTATGCAGGTTAACATTAATCTAATTGGGACAATGAGATTGGCAAAATGTATAACTATTGCAACTGAAATAGAAAAACAGAAGTAATAAGAACGATTGCACATATAATATTTTGAAACAATGCAAGATGCTATTAGGTTTAAATGTCATAGGGGTGGTACAGAATAATTAATGAGACTGTGCACTGAAATGTTCATGAAAATCTTCATAAAGAGATGGTATTTGAGTGGGTGAGGACACTTATGTCACGTTGGTCCAATGTAAGAGGGAATTATTTAAAATTAGAGAAGATTTGGGCCACCTGGGTGGCTCAGTCGGTTGGGCGTCTGACTTCAGCTCAGGTCATGATCTCGTGGTTCGTGAGTTCCAGCCCCAGGTCGGGCTCTGTGCTGACAGCTTAGAGCCTGGAGCCTGCTTCAGATTTTGTGTCTTTCTCTCTCTCCACCCCTCCCCTGCTCATTGTCTCTCTCTCTCTTTTTCTCTCTCTCTCTCAAAAATACATAAACATTAAAAAACTTAAAATAAATAAATAAAATTAGAGAAGACTGGCAAAACCTCTACCTCCTATTTGGCTCATAGGAGGCAAGGCCCATGCTCACAGTAGTATCCCATTGGATCCTGGCTTTCTGGGGACTTTGGAGCTGCAATTGCTTCTTGACTCTTTGTTTTGCCAATCTTTTGAACCTAGCTAGACTACCAGCTACATCATGTTTATTTGAAAAAGAAAAAAAGTATTTAACATGACAGTATTAATTAGCCGTATTATAACCAGAAGCAAAGTTATATATTGACAAAGGAATTAGGGAATGGCAATATTGGAATTCACATGCTCTTTAAGGTCACAAATTGCTTCTTCCCACTGTGGGAGTAGAACCCTGTCCCCAAATGCCTGCTGAAACTGAAGTTTTAGGGAAGTATCTGATATGGATCATGTTCCTTCCTTGTACACAGGAGATGGAACTGGAAATCAAGAGAACAGTTAAGATGCTAGAAAATGACAACAACCAGACAAAACGATGAGGAAGGGGACGAGAATATGTGAAACGAAAGAGATAGGATTAGGCCAATCTGATCCTAGTTACTTAGAATAATAAGGCAATGTCAGAATGCAAACGTTGGGAGGTGAATATTTCCATTTCCCACAGTAGAGATCACTAAAAAGGAACTCCTAAGTTAGGCTTGGAAAAGTTGAAGGGATGCGATGAGATAGATACACGGAGTTCTCTGGGGATACATCTGGTGATCCCATCTCTAGGTGGGGAGGTGATCAAACTGAAATGGCAGCTCCACTGTGCGCAGGGTCAGGAACCAAGACTTTCTCTCCTGTTGCTTTGCTGTTGAGAGGGGCTGCGGGATGGAGTGGGATTCCATTCTCAAAGCTCACCACCAATGGCCGATTCCTCAAGCATTGCATACGTATCCTGGGAGCAAAAAGACGAGGAGGAGAAAAGAAAGTCACTACTATCCTTTAAAATAATTCTGAAAGAACTTATATTTACCAGCTACAACTTAGTCACCAAGTCTAACTGCAAAGCATGTCGGAAAATTGTCCCAGAACACCCAAGTGTTATTTCTACCCAGAAAGTGGCAATGATATAAGGTAATAGATAGTGCCAGAGTCGCTTTCATATCTCCTTTGATAATCAGTGCAAATCCTCTTACAAACCTGTAGTTTTGTGACACTCCACTCTTTTCCAATGGAGACAAAAACTGAGTTTCATGGCAGGGAGTAGCATTTTTTGTCTCTCCATATGCTGCCCCATTTCTCTTACTGTGGAAAGGTCAGCCGCTCGTTACAATGAGAAAATATTTCTGAGATGCCAAAAGCAAAGTTGATCTGTTGTGTAGAGTTGAGGTGTGATCTATAGAAACTTCTAGCTGAGCCCTAGATACTGATGGTCCTCAGGGTGTTCTGTGATTGTTATAAATATTTCTGGTTCCTTTGGGGCACTGTGCTTAAAGTGTCGGATATATAGTTATGTTTTAATTTTAAATGTATTTCCATGATGCTATCCATTGAATAAATATTTGTTGAACTAAATGCATGTCAAAAATTGTGTTAGTCTTGATAAGTCTTTTAACAGAGAACAAATATAGATAATATTTTATCTCTCGGACCCTCAGATGCCTAGAGGACAATGAGTGGATGACAAGTGTATCAACAACGAGGGAATATTTCAACATGAACAGTGTCACCACACACCCCCACTATTATATCATATATTTAATATATCATATTAAATATTATATCATATTTAATGTGTATATTCAACATATTTTATATTATATTATATTTCAGCATATGTTCGAGTAGAGATCAGTAATATATTCTTTCCATTTTCCAAAAGATAAATATTTAGTAATTTGCACTTAAAAGGAAAATAGGGGCACATGGGTGGCTCAGTCTGTTGAGCCTCCGACTTCAGCTCAGGTCGCGGTCTCAGTGTTCATGGGATCAAGCCCCACGTCGGGTCGGGTTTTGCATTGACAGTGCGGAACCTGCTTCGGGTGCTGTATCTCCTTCTCTCCCTGTCCCTCCCCTGCTCCCCCTCTCTGTCTCAAAACTAAATATTTTTAAAAACAGGAAAATAGAGAAGAACTGCTTCTACCTGTTTTGGAAAAGAGAAGAGATATAAATATATCCCCCAAAATTAAGGCATTGAGGGGAGCTTCTTCTTTCAGATTTTCTTAAGTGTAAACCTGTCTGCCACTAACATGTCCACCTAAGGATGATGCCGGATGAAGGTGTTTTTCACTGAAAACACCACAGCGTACTCAGCTGGAGAATTCTGCCCCTGGCTAGAATGACGAGGGTAGGGAGATTATCTATAGCATTAACAATATTTAATTGTCCCTTTCGTATGTGATAAATGGAAGAGATGCTTGTTACCTGCCGCAGCTTGCCAGGCAAACAAAGCCATGTGCCCGCACTATTAGGCACTTTGGGCACAGAAAGCTGTGGAGTGCAATGTGATAGGTTAGGTATTACTCTTCTTGCAACATGGACCCCACAATAACACCATAAGCCACTGATTGCACAACATAGCATATGTCCTCAGATATTTAGTTTAGGTACATAAAACCTTCGGATACATTTTACATTGTTCTATCTAGCCTGTCAGACAGTCTGGTGCTGCAGACGAAAAGAATATGAGTTTGACACATTTCGATGCACTGTATTGGGACAAATAAGGCATTTGAAGATGGGAAACTGCACAAGTTCAAAAATTTAATACTAATCTTTAAGCGGCGTGTCTGCTTTCAGGGTTTGGAAATAAATGCCTAAGGCTTGTGTGATTGAAACACAATTGTGGTTTCCCATTTTTTGTGGTTCATCATTTTCATTACTTACACGCATCTAATTTAATCAATCATTTTTATTGGAGTTTTCTGATTTAAGAAAGGATATAAAATTACATTTTGTTGAGTTACAAATGTGACTACAATAGCTATTAATATTTCTCCATCTCCAGGTCTGGTGTCCATGTGCTCAGAATGAGATTGTGCTATTTTATTAAATTCAAAAATGTTTCCGTTTTCACTGCCTTCTTCGTTCTGCATGATCTGTATTTCCAGTGTTGTTCATAAAGGTTTCTTAAGATCTGTTGCTATAGTCACTATTATTCAACAAATATTTTTACAGTAATATACTCTGTTAATACTTTAAGGAAAAGGACGTAGTATTTCAGATAAATGAATGTGTTTCTAACAATCCTTCTTATGCTCTAGCAGCAGAAACGATCTAATTCTGCATTTTCTAAATGCCCATATATACTGTAGAGCTATCACATATAATTTTGAAATGCAGGAACATAATGCTTTGAATACAATGAGGCTGGTCATATAAAAAAATATATCCAATACGGGGGCGCCTGGGGGTTCAGCGGGTTAAGCGTCCAACTTCAGCTCAGGTCATGATCTCACAGCTCATGAGCACAGAGCCTGGAGTCTGCTTCAGATTTTGTGTCCCTCTCTCATTCCGCCCCTCCCCAGCTCATGCTGTCTCTTCTCTCTTTCAAGAATAAACATTAAAAAAATTTAAAATATCTCCAACATATAATAATTTGAAAAAAAGTACTTTTGCAAATACAATCATTTAATTTTCATAACATTCTGGTAGAGCTGGACCATGGTCTACAATTTAGAGGTCAGATAAATGAGTCCCAAACAAGTCAATGCATTCACTCAAAGTTACAGCTTAGGGACTTGAGGTCCAGGACCACACAGCAGATCTTGGACTCCAATCTGTGTCTCATTCTACTATCCCAATTTGCATGCAGAAATAGAATTCTTCCGGACCGGCAAGGTCAACCTCCTTGAGGCTCTTTATCAAAAGAAACTTCATAGTAGGCCAAATTAAGCCACACGTCAAAACATCTATCTTTTCCTGTGTTTATTAAGAGAACAAGCTTCCTCTTCTAACTGCTACTTTATATTTGTCCTTCACTTCATATCCAAGTGCTTTTTTAAAGAGGAGTTTACATTCACTTTATCTAGGTGGTAGATTTTTTTTTTTTTTTTTGAGAGTGAGAGAGCATGAGCAGGGAGAGGAGCAGAGGGAGAGAGAGAGAGAGAGAGAGAGAGAGAGAGAGAATCTTATGCAGGCTCCTGGCTCATGGGGCTCGATCCCATGACTCTAGGATCATGAGCCGAAATCAAGAGTTAGGTACTCAACCAACTGAGCCACCCAAGCACCTGTTTATTACACACCTTTAATCTGCACTCTACTTTGGAGGTATGATTTTTTTGAAAACTTCCTTTTCTAAAATCCTATTATGGATTGACTGATGTCCCTCTAAAATTCATATGTTGAAGACCTAATCTCAACTACCTCAGAATGTGACCTTACTAGGAATAGTGGTGTTGCAGATACAATTAGTTAAGTTGAGGCATACTGGCCCTTAATCTGAGGGACATCCTTACAAAAGGAAGAGATATGGGCATAGACTTATATGGACACAGGGGGGATACCATGTGAAGATAAGGGCAGAGATTGGAGTGATTTTTCTACATACCAAGGGATGCCATGCCAAGAACTGCCAGAAACCATAAGAAGCTAGGAGAGAACCATGGCAGAGATCCTTCCTCATAGAACTCACCAGCTCTGCCGACACTTGATCTCAGACTTCTAGCTTCCAGAACTGTGACACCATAGCTTTCTGTTGAGGAAGCCACTCAGTTCATGGTACGTTGCTATGGTAGCCTTAAGCCAACAAATTCACACTTTTCTTTTCCTTTAGAAAATCGTTATTCTTTCCAGACCCTTCCTTTTTGATGTATTTATTATGATTTACCTAGTTATTTGTTATTTATTTATTTATTTTTAAAGATTCTTTAGGAGTCCCTAATAATGTAGGTTTCCCATCCTCTGTCAATGATTCAAAGGGTAGTTTTTCACCATGGTCTGTTCTTGTGCGTTAGTCTCCACACACTTTTTTTGGAATAATATCAAAACCTTGTGGTTTCAGCTATCACCCACTTATATATCCCAACCACATATCTTCTAAAGTTTAGGCACAAATTACTCAATGTATCTAAAACTGAATTTATTGCATTTATTACATTCCCCTATCTTCTTTTCTCTCTTTGTTCAGTGCAAGCCACTCCTTTAACTCAGTTACACAAGCAAAAATAGTGAATGAAGGTCAATCTATACTCATCACTTCACTTCATGCCCTACACTTAAATAGTGAATAAGCTCAGCGAATTCTACAACGGGAATAGTTCTTAAATAAGTCTATCTTTTGTAACCATTTAAATTCTAGTCAATTGCAGTAGTTTTGCAACATGTCTTCTCGGTCTCCTGCCTTGTATGCTTCCCCAATTCATTGCCTGAAGACTGATGAATTCAAGACACAAATCAAATCTTGCCTGAAGTGATTGGTCTTTAGTCCATTATTCAGGAAAGCAGTTAGTTCTGGAATGGAGTACACACCCCCCCACGCCCATTCTGTTCTATGTCATACTAATGTATTATAACTTTTAAAAAAAATTTTATAGTTATTTATTTTTGAAGGAGAGAGGGACAGAGGGGGAGGGGGGAGGGGCAGAGAGAGAGAGGGAGACATAGAATCCGAAGCAGGCTCCAGGCTCCGAGCTGTCAGCACAGAGCCCAACACAGGCCTGGAACCCCTAACCAGGAGATCATGATCTGAGCTGAAGTCAGAGGCTTAACCGACTGAGCCACCCAGGTGCCCCTATTATGACTTTTTTTTTTTTTTTTAATGAGTTTCTTTAACTTCATTGAGAAATGCCTGACCAATGTGGTTGTGATTCTTTTTTTTTTTTTTAATGTTTATTTATTTACTTTTGAGAGAAAGAGAACACAAGCAGGGGAGGGGCAGAGAGGGAAAGGGAGAAATAGAAACTGAAGCAGGCTCCAGGCTCTGAACTGTCAGCGCAGAAAAGGATGCTATGGTGCAGGAACCCAGGATGGGTGAATGAATGGTGAGATCAGGACCTGAGCCTAAATCCTTTGCTTAACTGACTGAGCCACCCAGGCCCCCACCCCACTCCATGATTGTGATTCTTAATATGTGTTAATGAGGATACAGGTTTTGAATGCGATTTCTTTATGTGACACACATTTATACATTTTAACATCTAAGTAAGTCTCTTTAACCTAAAATAAGAATGCGATTCAATTGCTGTTCTTTGGTGGTAATGCAATGTTGCAGTTTTAACTGAATTTACATCAGCATTTTTATCATCTGACAAGGTTAAAACACCCTAAACAGGACTCTTTGTTCCTTGTCTACTTCACCTTCTAATCTGCCCCTCCCCAAACACATACACACACATAGAGCCATCTCTCTCTCTCTCTCTGTCTTTCTCTCAATAGGATCAACAGCACTTCATAGAGATAGTGAGCATATTTCTTGATCAGTCATTTTGTGAGTCTGGATGAAGTTCTGATTTATCTGTAGGTAACTCATTAAAAAGAAAAACTTTGATTTTATACGAAAAGTGGTAGAAAGTTTTTTTAATAGCATTTCTTTTATTTTTATTTTTATTTTTTTAAATCTTTTTTTTTTTTTTAATATTCATTTATTTTTGAGACAGAGAGAGACAGAGCATGAGCAGGGGAGGGGCAGAGAGAGAGGGAGACAGAATCTGAAGCAGTCTCCAGGCTCTCGGCTGTCAGCACAGAGCCCAATGCGGGGCTTGAACTCATCGACTGATGAGCTGACGACCTGAGCCGAAGTCAGATGCTCAACCGGCTGAGCCACCCAAGCGCCCCTTTGTAGTAGCCTTTCTAATGTTGAAATGGAATTTAGACATTTTGGCATTTAGCATTTTATATCTTATAACAATTATTAGGCAAGTTAACATGCTTTTGTTGCCTGGCATTTTCTATCCTATCCATACACGTCCGGGTGGTACAAATTTCTTCTGCAAAGAAGGATCATAATAGCAGGGAGGTTAGTTGTATTCTTGATATTGAGTTTGGTAACTTTTTTTTTCTATATATATATATAGTTTTGTTGTTTGGGGAGTAGGGGAGATCAAAAAATCATTGGCAGCATTATAAGTCAGATGTTACCTTCTTTTCAATGTTTTTTTGAATATTGTAAGCAAACTAATTTATTAATTTCCATTATTTTACTTTTTAAATTCATTTGCCACCATTAAAATCCCTAATTTTTCTAAGGAAGCAACATTTCTTTTGGTGACTGGTTCTTAGAAATTGGAAAATCTATTTTCTCAGGCTGCCAGGGCTTGATTTCATCAGCATACTTCTGCCACACTTAGTCACTAAACTGGCACCTTTGGGGACTATTTTAATTAATTACAAAATGTCAATTAATGAATAGATTAAAATGAGAAGAGGTAACATGGAACAGGTTTAACAGTACAGGAGAGAGATTTGGATCTCTTTAGTCCATGCTTGACACAAAGTTACAGTTTTCTTAAACTGAGAACAAAAGACACTGGGCTTAGACATCCGGTACCAATTCTGCTGCTAAGGAGATTTGGACCTTCGTAGGTTCTTTAACCTGATGGGGCATCTCTTTTCCCATAAAAAAAAAAAAAAAAAGAAAGAAAAAGAATAGGTCCGGATTAGATAATCTCTAAAATCCATTCCTGCTCTAATATTCTATGTTTCTATGCATATTAGTAACAGCCGTCAAACTATCAGCCTTGGGAGTATATGCTGTGAAGAGTTAGTGATACAGAGAATGGTATTGATGGTGATAATGAAGACTAATATTATGAGGGCCATATGCCTGCAGTAATGACCTCATTTGACTCCATAACTGTTCTGTTATTGCCTTCCATTGTATAAATGAGAAAATTGAGGCTCTAAAAACTTAAATGTGCCCAATACCATAAAGCCCTATGCCTGTCAATTATTTCAAATACTAGGCTATATGCAAAGAATAATGTCGGTATTCACCAGTATGTCATTTTTCCTCCCTTTCTATGCACCAATAAGACTGCATTATTGATCGGCTTGAAGATGTATGGCCTTATGTTTAGCTCTGTCCAATGGCTGTGAGCAGAATGTGCATGTATAACTTCTGGTCCAAATTATGGACAAACTACCCATGATCTGACAGGTGCCTCCTTCTCTGAGATCACCAACAAAGCAGGATGTTTCTGATGGGTGTTGCTCCAAGATGGCAGCACTTACCCCCTTCTGAAAGCCTGTCCTACTGTTTGTAGGACAGTTAATCTTGTTTCTTCTCTGGATACAGACTCAGCTAGAATAAATTATAAACCCTTGTTGGGTAATCCACTGAAATGTTGGGGTTTTGTGTTACCAAAAAAATAACCAACTTTCTTTTGGCAGAATCAAGATGTTTTCCTCTTCAGTATATGTTAGGGATGTGGAGCTTTGAGTGTTTTCCATATTACGAGTTTTATCAGTATTTTCTGATACAATCAGCCAGCCAGTCAACACCATTGGCTACCATGGAAACATCCTTAAGCATGAATCATTCTGTCCTGCTAGATTCTCCCACATTTTCTCCCTTCTATTTTCCTTAAAACCTTTCATCCCCCCTCTCTAAATTCCTTTTAGTAAACACATGCCCTAGATCCCCTGATTTTCAAAGAAATTTTATTCTTCCTTTCAACATTGATTGATTTCAACTCAAATCTGATTTCTGGTACTGACATTTAATAGCAGTGTGATCTCATCAAAGCGGTGTCTCGGACTCAGTCAGAAATCTAAAATGAGTATACATATTGTGGAAGAAGGGGGTTATTATATGATATCACTTCCCCTGAATTGTGTATATTGCTGGGTCATAAAGTTCTAGAAGGGAAAAGTGGAGTGTCAGACAAAAGTCAACAAGCAGCCCTTTTAAAACAAGGCTGTTCTGGCTGCCCAAGTGGGTCTGCAAAGAAGACCTGGTAATGACCATGGAGAGCTGGTGTCTCTACATATCTGATGGGCCTGGGTTCCTCTTGTTCAGCAAGGTTCATACTGGGGGAGAGAGGTGGTCATGAAGCCAAGAAGAGCAAGAACTAGCTAGAATCTGCCAATGTCTTTTCATTTGTGATTCATGGCCTCTAATACAAGAGATTTCACAGACTAAAGACTGACTGCTCAGTCACTTTTACCGTCCGAAACTTACAGGAATTTATCTTTGGGGCCAACTAACAAAGTACAGGATAGAGGATTCTAGAAACAACGGTAGCTTAGCCAAGTCAACAATGCAAAAAAAAAAAAAAATGCTGTAAGTCAATTATTTTTTTGCGTTTTAATTCCTTTACTTCTAAGATGCTTGATTTTACTTCAACAACTCAATGTTATAGTTGTGGGGATAATATGTAAATATACACTGAAAATCAAAATAATGATAAAATCTATTTTGTTTCCAAAATAATTATGACAACATATTTTATTTGGTTCCTTTAAACAAATCAATCTGTGAAAATAAATATTTTATGCTATTTAAAAATAGTGGTCTTACCAACAGTGTGGGGTGTGCTTACCTTACCAATTCTGTATCTCCTTGTTCTATAGCCTATGACTATAGATTTCAAATTTATAAAGTGCAGTACATACATTTGAAATGCAAAAGTTCAATAATCATGTTACCCAACTCTTTACTGATGACTCCTGAGATAACGTGTCCTTTATTTAATATTTATGACATATACACACAAAGAGGTGGATAGCTTCCAAATTCTATCACGTAGAACTTCAAAGTGTATGTGACATCAAGAAAACTACAAGTGTGGCTTTGAATCTTATATAGGTACTGATCTTATGAAATTAGTTGGAAAAAAAATTCAGTGCTTTGGGCTTTAAATAGTCATTATCATAAATATTTATTTGCTTCCATTTTAACTAATGAATACTGAAAACTAACATACATTTACACCAGTAATTTTTACTTCAGACCAAAAACACATAGGTAGTGACTATAAGAAATAACACTATTATGGGGTGCCTGAGTGGCTCGGTCAGTTAAGCGTCCAGCTCCTGGTTTCAGCTGACATCATGATCTCACAGTTGGTGAGATCGAGCCCAGGACGGGGTTCCATGTTTACTGCATGGGGCTTGCTTGGAATTCTCTCTCCCTCTCACTCTGTCCCTCCCCTGCTCATGTGCGCGCTCTCTCTCTCTCTCTCTCTTTCTCTCTCTCAAAATAAATAAAACTTAAAAAAATAAATAAAATAAAAAAGAAATAAAATATTTTCATTTCATAGATTTTTATTATTTTTTTAATGTTTATTTAAATTTGAGAGAGAGAGAGAAAGCAAGAAAGCAAGAGCAAGGGAGGGGCAGACAGAGAGGGAGAGAAAGAGAATCACAAGCAGGTTCCCCACTGTTAGCGCAGAGCCCAACGCAGGGCAGGAACCCATGAACTGTGAGATCATGACGTGAGCTGAAATTAAGAGGCAGACGCTCAACCGACTGAACCAGCCAGGTGCCCCTCATTTTGTACAGATGTTTGTACCATATTTCTTTTGGAAGTGGAAAGCACTTTCAAAATTATTTTTCTTAATCCCTTTATATAACAGATGAAAAAAAGAAGTTACCTATATAAAAGAAATTATATAGATCATAAAAAAACATCTGCATAACTTACTAAACCGTTCACGTGTCTGTTTTATTATTATCATTTTTTCTAGTTCAGCTAAATACTTATCCCAACCAGTGTACTACATATTTTACCAATTGTGCACATATTTCTGTGATCCAAATCATAAAACTGTTGATTATAGGGTGTTCAAAATCCATTTGGGAAAAAAAAATATGTTTGCAAACCTAATCATAACTAAAGCAAACTGAGAAATTGGAAATTCACTTCAGACAAAAATCAAAGGACATTTTGGAAGAGACTATCCAATTAAATCTATGGATTTATTTCAGAAAACAAGTTTTAAGCAAGTATGAGCAAGGTCTTGTGATGGACATTGTACATAGACCACGATTTAAACCATAGGTTCTGACTTTGGGGATACATGATCTTGAGATAGTGAAAAACATATAATCAGCCATTAGAAAGCTGTGTAAGGATTTGATAATGATTATTCCAACAGAGAGGAAGTGAAGAAAGCATTCCTGTGGTTTCATCAGAGATATAGACATCAGAATAGTGACTTTGGTACTAAACATAAGGGATTTTATAAAGCCAAATAAATAGTGGTAAAGAGGGAAATGTAGATGTAGTGTGCTTGTGTGTATGTGTGCACTCACGTGAACATATATGTGTTGTGGGAAAAGATATGTATTATTAGAAAAGTTATCTCATCTAGCTTACACTGAAAAACTGGGACATAGATCCCAAGTCACTTTGAGTTCTTTACTAATAATAACTATGAATAGAAACATTGGCCAAATGAGCTAAAATTACAGAATTTTTCAGTTATTAAATTCAAAATCCTTATTTATTTTTTTAAGCCACTTTTATTCTCAATGAAAAGGAATAACAGATCCTGCCTTACTCTATAATGAAAGAATAAAGTGGATTTATGATGTGACCTTTTATTAAAACATGAAGTTTGCCTTCCTAAGATCCTCAAAAATGAGTTATTCTTCCCTGAACAAAAATGGTCCTCTGGGCATTGCCTCATATGGGATAATTTAATAGGATTTCACACACTGTGTAACTGAAACTATATATTCATCTAATGACACTAGATTCATTAAAACAACAACAACAACCACCACCACACTGAATCCTCAAATCTCAATCCCCTGCCATGATTATTCATACCTCTCAGTTGATTATGATCCCAAATGACAACACAAATCAAAGTACATTTTCATATTATGTTTTTGCCATTAAGTAAATCTAATTAAATATCTGATAATTAATACAAAGTCTTCTAAAAGAGTTAATACATTGGAGACTGTCCATGGAAGATGAGTTAGTGGGAATTACTTTCATTTCTGCTCTTCAACGTGACTGATATATGTATATTTCTTTTTGACCTGTGTGGAAAAAATGTTTTTCTAGGTACAAGAATATATTTCTTCCGGTTGGACATTATTATGTTGGTGGCATATATATGTGTCTTATACCATGTCACCCATCCAGCCAGTCAGTAAATATTTATAGAATGCCTAATATTTGGCAGGTACTATGCTAAAAGCCAGCGATATAAAGTGTTAATATACAGACCCTGGAGTCAAAAGACCATTTTTTTCCATGAATCGCTATTATAATTCATCTAAATCTCTAATATTTAGTGGGGCCTTTTGAGTAGGATTTAGAAAAGGTGGTTATTATGAATTATGGTGTATAATGTTCTTTTACATTCTATTTCCACCTGAGGAATACTTTTCTCCTCTCCTTATCTTTGAACTCGAAACCCGGTCTGGCCCATGGCATATCAGCAGATATGACGCAAGCAGAGGTCTGAAATCTGCATACGCCCTGGGGTCTCTCTCTTGCACTCTACCTTTACGATAGAGACATGCTGAGTAGCCTGATGGTCCCAGAAAAAGAAAAAGCACTCGCAGTAGGTAGATCTCTAAGGAACCCAGGGCCTGGAACTAATCCTAACGGAGGCCAGCAGAGGTCAGTAGAGCTGGGCCAGTAGATGAGCCCTTTGAAGCAGAGACACCCTCATTGAATAATCAGCAAGTGAGTAAGAATAAATGCTCACCTTTATAAGGCTCTCAGTTTGGGGGCGGTTTATTATAGGCCAATAGTTGACAGACACAGAGGAATCTGTGCTTTATGGTGATTCTAATTCCAGATTTTTTTTTTGGTTTGGATCTAGTATTTAAAAATATTTACTTACAAAGTTGTAAATGTGTGTTCTGTGTTAAGGAAACAAAGAGTAGTGTGGCTGTGAGTCTTCTTACCATTTTACTTTCATTTCAGAACCAACTGATAAAGGCAGAAACGCAGCAAAGACATCAATGGTATAAATGTAATGAGATGAATAATTCTATTCAGCAAAATTTATCTGTGACAATTTCTTAAGTGATCATAAAAGTTATAAGCAAGTTATTCTCCTCGGAATCTTTGTAAGCTCCCCTGGGTGGTTAGCCTGATTATATAAACATGGAAGACGGTGATGGAATGATTTCTTGATTAAAAAAAAAAAAAAAAGAGTTACGTGTCTGTATATATGGGTATTTATTTAGAATTGGATTTGTTTTTCATGCTGAGTTGACTGCAAGAATCACAAATAAGCAACATTCATATAGAAATTCAAGGCCATTGAGAGAGAAACATACTCTAGAAGTAAAACTGTTAACATGTCATTGTTAACTCGTTAAAATAAAACAAACTTAATCATGTTATATACCTCTAGTGCTTATAGCAATGCCACACGCAATGTTAGCCCATCATGAATAAACAATAAATAGTGTTATATGATTAAAACAATGATGATACATATATAGTTCTAATAAAAACTTAGATGTTCAGGAATTTCCTCACCTGCCCTGAGGGACAGTGATAGAACCAATAGCTAATACGTTAGAATTTGCCAAATCAGTGGCTTACTCAATGACAAATATGTCCTTTAATTCTTTTTTTTTAAGTTTTATTTTAATTCCACTTAGTTAACATACAGTGCTATATTACTTTCGGGTGTACAATATCGTAATTTAATACTTCCATACATCACCCTGTGCTCACCATGACAGGTGCACTGCTTATTCCCCATCACCTATTCAACCCATCCCCCTACCCACCTCCCCTCTGGCAACTATCTGTTCTATATATTTAAGAGTCTGTTTCTTTTTTTTAAGAGTCTCTTTCTTGATTTCTCTTATTTTTTCCCTTTGTTACTTTCTTTTGTTTCTTAAATTCCACCTATGAATGAAATCATATGGTATTTGTCTTTTTCTGACATATTTCACGTAGCATTATTTCCTCCGGCTCCATCTATGTTGTTTCATATTCTTTATTTCTGGATGTTGAAGTCAGAGATCTAATTTATGGTGATGATGAAGTGGACAAACATGTAGAAAGTAAGTCAATCAGAGTGAAGAGAAACAGGTTGATCATATCTCAGTAAATGTATTGAAGACGTCTGCAACCTAATACTGTGTTGGGTAAACATTTACAAGACACTATCACTTATCCCTTTGTCCCCAAAATATACCATGTGTAGCATGGGAAAGATGTCCATAGTAAGAAAGAGCACTCTCCGTAACCCTTCATTTCTGAGTATTAGCCAAGAGCCAGGGCAAATTTTTTCAGAAACCATGTTTCTGGTGGAAAAAAAATAGCTCAGATCCATTGTGCCTCCCTTTTCAATGACTGCATGAAGCTGAATGAAATCTTGTTTTGTTCTAGGGAAGAAAAAAAAAAGCCTGTAACATATAGATTGATGCCTGTAGTTGCTTTTCATTATGTTCCAACTTTTATCCCTTGAGGTGAAAGTCAGATGGCTCTATAACAGTTTACTAAGTGAAACCATGACAAAAAAAAATTCTATTAATGCACTGACTGCAGTAAAGGATCTATAAAAAAAATTCAAACTTTGACAGCCTTTACAATATTCACAATGACCATAAAGCCCATAAAATTCATTAATACATAATATATTTAAGCCAAAATTTGCATCTTCATGTGTATTCATGATTTCCTAAATGGGGATTAAACTGGTAGAAATGCCTCCTCAACATAGAACCCAAGTCCTCAGAGATTGTAAAAAGGAGTCAAGAAAAAGTGAAGGGACTTGATGTAAAATTTTTCTGGGGTAAAGTTTTTGGGTGAATACCTGTTGAGCTCTTGAGTTTCTTAGAGAGTATGTTCCCACCTCTCTCTTTTTTTAATAAAAAATTGATTAATTTATTTTGAGGTGGGGAGGCAGAGAGAGAGAGAGAGAACCCCAAGTAGACTCCATGCTCTCAGCACAGAGCCTGATGTGGGGAGGGGGGCTCAATCTCATGAACCGTGAGATCATGACCTGAGCTGAAATCAAGATTCAGACGTTCCACCAACTGAGCCACCTACACACAAGGCCTCCCATCTCTCTCTTTATAAGAGATCATTACTGGGGATGTGGAGTGGCACACACAAAAAGTAAACTCTTCAAATGCATCCCTTTCCCCACATTTTATGCCATTATATCTGCAAATTTACTTGAATACTTATATGCCCCTTCATTCTTCCCAACCAGTGACCTACATTTAGGTTTTTAGGCCTTATTTCTTTTACTCACTTATCCTACCATTTCACCTCAAAAATATACCTACCATTTCACATATCGTCATTATACCTTCTTGTTTACCACATCCTTTTCATTAATATTTATATGTGCACACTTCTCTTCTACCTGAAAATAAGATAATTAAAAATAGAAAGTTAGATCTCTGGATAGATAGATAGATGAGATGCATGGGTAGACGATAGATACACAAAGAAATCTCTAAGGGTGCCTGGGTGGCTCAGTGGGTTAGGCGTCTGACTTTTGATTTCCACTCAAGTCATGATCTATTGGTTTGTGAGTTCAAGCCCCACATCTCTGTGCTAACAGTGTGGAGCCTGCTCGGGATTCTGTCTCTCTCCCTCTCTCTCTGCCCCTTCCTCTTTCATGCTCTCTCTCTCAAAATAAATTAAAAAAAAATACATCTCTAGATAGATAGATGATAGATAGATGTTCTATAATGGATAGATATCTCTTTTTAAAATTCTTAATGTTTACTTTTGAGTAAGAGAGAGAGAGACAGACACACATAGCATGAGTAGGGGGAGGGACAGAGAGAGGGAGACACAGAATCCAAAACAGGCTCCAGGTTCTGAGCTGTCAGCACAGAGCCTGACGCAGGGCTTGAACTCACAAGCTGAGAGATCATGACCTGAGCCGAAGTTGGACGCTTAACTGATTGAGCCACCCTGGCATCCCTATCATGGATGGATATCTCTTTAGAGATAGAGGAGAAAGAGAAGAGAGAAGTGATAAAATAGAAAAGAGAAAGAGAGAACAGGAGGTCAATGTTAAACTGTTGTGAGAACAAAAGAGGCAAACAGACGCAAGCTAGACCTGTGTATGCACAAAGTGAAGGTTCTAGAATTTAGGGCAAATATAAAGGATTTAGGTCTTGAAGAAGAATATGATAAAGAAGTCTTCAAAAACAAACTGTTATGTGATTAGTGCTTGAAGCTAAAAAAAACCACTTTATTATTCTGGGAAGAATGTCCCTTCTTCCACATAAAGCTGCATAAAATTAATAATGTAGCGATTTTTATTAATTAAATTAATTAATATTAGTCCTTACAGAGGTCAGGATGCTTCCTGCAACCACCCAAATGAGAAAAATGGCAAAAAGATATAAAAATATAGTGGGATACTTTGAGATAATATTTGGTGGAATAGATTTAAGGTCTTCAAATAAATATTCCATGAGGCACCTGTTATATATGGTTGACATACAGAGGCCCTAGACAAAAAGGAAAAAAATGGATCGGTACAAATGTACTTTGTCAAAGTAAATAGTACTTAAGTTCAGTAATAATAACATTGAAGAACAAGAATGTAGAATTGGCTACCCTATTTATACTCAAAGCCCTTCCGTGATCATTTTATCCATTTACAAGTCACTTAAATGCTCTTACAGAGGTTACTGCGTGCAAACCATCATGCAATGTGTTGGGCATGTAGTTAGGAATAAAACTCAGCTCTCATTTGACATTACTTACATTATGATAAGGAGAACAGATGAGAAGTCAGCCACCTCAGAACTGTTTCGTAAGAGCAAGAATAGAGGGTCACCCAGTGTATGGTGGGTACATGAAAGGGAGCATAATTCAGCATGAAAGGTCAAGGAATGTATATCAGTCAAGATGAGAGTTGAGGTACATTTGAAAGGCTAAGTAAGAGTTCACCAAGAAGATGAGGTGAAAAGAGCAAGACGTGGTAGTAATAACATGAATTCACTCGTCACTGATTAAGCAACTCAATAACCTCAAATACGACACAGATATTTACACTTCTGGCTATGTTCTCTATACCACAATTATCTAGTAACTTTAAGCAGTGTGCATAATTAATGCAGATATTGAACTTAATAAATTATTAATAAAACTGGCAATACGTTGGTATGAATTTTTTTGCTCCCTTGTACATATGAGACACATGAGAAAATCTATTGTTTTTGTAAGTACCTTTTCCTCGTCCCTTGACTACCGATCCTGATACACAGAAACAGTCATTCTGTCACTAGCTTTGTGCCACACCAGAGAGAAGGTGGTCTCCAAGGAAACAATAGAGCAAATAATTAAGAGTTCTCTCTCACACTGGGAGAGCATCAGATGACATTGAGCTACAGGTGGTCACTGCTATCATGACCTACAAATCTGAAAAATGTTAAGGATCTTTTCATGTCCTGTGTGTAACCCATCAAAAATGTCAGGACAACAGAGCGCTCTTTGCACTATTATATTTCTAAAACAAGGAGCCATTAACTGCCATATTTTGACAAGGAAATGTTCACTAGAAATTTGACGATCCAGGCAACAGCTATGACTCTGCCACCCACTACAACACAGAGCAGTTAAGTCGTGTCTTTTTTTATGTTTTTTTAAAAAGTTTTATTATTATTATTGAGAGACAGAGACAGAGCATGAGCATGGAACGGGCAGAGAGAGGGAGAGACAGAATCCGAAGCAGGCTCCAGGCTCTGAGCTGACTGCACAGAGCCCGCTGCGGGGCACGAACTCACGGAGCATGAGATCATGACCTGAGCTGAAGTCGGACGCTTAACCGACTGAGCCACCCAGACGCCCCATCATGTCTTTTTATAAATATGAACATCATTTTCTCTTCAGCAAAATGAAGTTGGATTGGTTGATCTTTAATTTTCCTTCTGTATTCGAACGTTTCATATTTCTGCAATCTTATAATGGTACTGTTAAATTCATACAAGTTTTTTAATGAGTATTTAGTTATTGAGAGAGAGACAGAGAGAGACAAAGCGAGCCAGGGAAAGACAGAGAGAGAGACAGAGACAGAGACTCTTAAGCAGGCTCTGCCCTGCCAGTGCAGAGCCCAATGTGGGGCTCGAACTCATGAACCACGAGACCATGACCTGAGAGGAAAACAAGAGTCGGACGTTTAACCAACTGAATCACCCAGGTGCCCCTCCTGCAAGTTTTATAATAACCATAACAGCATATATCATATTATTTTGTAATATATTTAACATATAAAAATAAATTATGGACTTATTTTCAATATATTTAAACTTTCCTTAATAATTCTAAGGATTATTAAGCAGAGGTCCATGGATCATGCCTCAGCGAGGTCTTATACATATATTGAAAACTGTTGGGAGTATATGTCTGTCAATCGGTGTGTGTGTGTGTGTGTGTGTGTGTGTGTGTGTGTGTGTATGCATATATGGGTATATATACAGCTACGGACCCCTCCCACAGCTAATGGAAGGGTCTAGAGCTGTCTTCAGATTCCAAAATACATTGGTGATCTCTACCCTCTCATTCTACTCCCCCTCCCAGCCCTATCACACACACACACACACACACACACACACACACACGCACATAAATTATGAACCACTGGTATGTTTATATCTCCCATGATTTTGCTTTTATATGTTGTTTAAGTCAAAGTCCAACCAGGAAAATAGAAACCAGTCTGTCATGTCAAACTAGGGGAATTTAACACAGTAAATTTTTCACACCACTCATGAGAGAGCTGAGAAGCCAATAAGGGACAATGAGGTGATCTGCTGATTACATATCTGCACAGGAAGCCACTATAACCATAAAGTATAACCACAAAGGAAAGTCGTTTTGCCAGAGCCCAGAAGTGAGGGGCATCCAGTCAAAACTGGAAGCCCACAGGTCTGCCCAGAGGAAGCTGAAGCCACACAGGGCGTACAACTGGAGACAGTGCCTGCGAACCTGAAGACAGAGGCTCCTACTGGCTGAAGAATTAGTTACCCTTTAATACTGCACAGAGCAAGACAAGGGAAAGGGGTAGCTTTGAGTATAAACAAACCGGGAGGCAGAGAATTTAGAATTAATTAAAAATATAGAAATTATTTTCACACCAGATCTTCTGTTTTCCTTATTTCTTATGATGATAAAACAACCATTTCTAGCAAGTATGCAGGTTCAAAAATTTGAGTACTTTTTCATTTTTCCCCTTTCCCTTGTTTCCGAAATCATAATCATATTTATTGTGATATCTCAGTGTTTACCTGTGAAACACACACACACACACACACACACACACACACACACACACACATATATATTCCCAGTTTCTGCTAATGTTTGGTTTTTGACTCTGGTTCCTGATACAGAGGTCCTAAATTTTTAAATTTCTTGATGTGATAAGAGCATCTTTGTTCTAATGAGATGATTCTCGATGGGTTCTGGGGTAGGGGTTGATCACTAAAAAGACAAAAAACATGATTAGAAGCTTAGAACTTTCAGCCCTAGCCCCCATCTTCAAAAGAAGAGAGAGAGGCTTGGAAATGAGTTAATAGTTGATCATGTCTGCTCAATGAAGCCTCCATTAAAATCCATGAAGTATGGGGTTTGGAGAGCTGCCATGTTAGTGAATGCATCAACATGCCCGACGGGTGGCACACTCCAAATCCACGGGGACAGAAGCTCTTGCACTGGCCACCCTTTCAGAGCTCACCCTGTAAATCTCTTTATCTGGCTGTTCATTTGTATCCTTTAAACTAGACTCTGTGATAAATCTTCAAAGGTAAGCAAACTGTTCTTCCTGGATTCTGTGAGCTACTTTTGTAAGTTTTTGAACCTGAGGTGGGGGGTGGGCAGGGGTGTGCTGTGGGAACCTGTGATTTGTGGCCAAGTCAAACAGAAATTCTAGGTAATGTGGGCACCTACTACTTGTGATCGACATCTAGAGTGGGAGGCAGTCTCAGGATTGAACTCTTGACCTATGGGGGTCTGTGCTAACTCTGCTTACTATCCAAGCTAAATTGAATTGTAGAATGTCTAACTAATGACACAGAATTGGTCGGTGTAGGGAAAAACCCACATGGCTCGTGTCAAAAGTATTGCGTAAAGGAAAACAGTGAATAATGAGTTTTCACCAGACAATACCCTTTCACTTCCTAATAATCCCCTGCAATTTTTTCACTATTATCCATATTGGCCATTCTCCTAGTTTTGTTTCCTTCCTAACTCATGATACTAAAGGCTCCAGACCCACCGTCTCAAGTCCAAATTCAGATCATATGACTTGCCCACTCCAAAAATTTTATAAAAGTCTGGATGTAGTAACTAGGTACATTTACCCTCTGATCTGATTCCTACCATTTTTCAGTCTTATGTTTCCGTTAGAGTGACCTATAAACCCCATCACGACACAGAGGATTTGATCAAACACTGAGCTAAGACACTTCACCCCAATTTAGCCTGGCGTCCACCAGCACTAGCCTGCGTCCCTAAAGATGACCTGCAGCCCTAATGCTGAGTTTTGCCTCAAAAAAATGCAGTGCTTCCAAACTGCAAAATGTACATGGTCCCAACCCACAGTGCCACATCATTTGCATTAATTTTCCACTTGTTGCTTTTTTGCAATGTTCCATTTTCCTGTTGTTTCTTCTGTTTCTTCTATGTTTCGCTTTGTCACCTTTTCTTAGTGGAGCTGTGCGCAGGGTAGAGTGGTGTCTCTTTCTCCAACTGTCATAGTCTGAATAAAACCATCCTTCACACCTTTAACAAGTGTCCGGTGCAGTTTTTCTCTGACATCAGTCACGAACCTGGTTGAGTGACACTCCTAACACTTCTCTGGACACCACATGCCCATCTTTGTGTTTGTACTCATGATGTGCAGCATGTTTGGAAAAACCTTTTCTCAAACACCACATGTCCACATTTTTGTTCACCTTTGAAGATCAAATCCAATGCAACCCCTTGTTATACTGCTGCTTAGTTAATTATGCTTGATTATTAATCTGTCTGGCTGTCTGGGTCCACACAAGCCTGAACTTCCTGCTTTACTTCTCTTTTGCCTGGGAGGATTCCGTGATTATTTGCAGGCCATATCCTCAAAGGAGACTTGGGTCTTTTCTGGGTCAGATCATGTAGTAGCAGTTCAATAAGTGCCAGGTCCACAGTTTTATTTTCCTCCTGCTGTGATAGGCAAAGGGGCTAAGAGTGGCTATTCTGTCAAGCTGGCTCTTGGAGTTGGAATAAAAAATAGGAAAGCTCCTAGCTGTCCCTCAGGGAGCATGGGGGCCTTTCATGTATCATAGAACTGAGACTTAAAATATTTTGTTACCACAATACAACCTAGCCAAACGCCTTTATTTTACTGTACGTCTCTTAGGTAATTTAAAATGTCAAAAATAAATCATAATTATTTGTGTATTTATAAGGTTTTTTTTTCCTACTGGATTAGAAAGCTTTAATGATAGAATTTGTTTCTGAGACTTGATAGATGTATGTTTTCTTAAGATTGCAAAAATAACGAATTAATATGCAACTAGACGAATGCTTTCTTCCACCAATATTTTTGATCTAGAATTGTACTTTTTAAATGAGTCCTTTGGATTGAATAGTCCTGTGTGCTCTCATTGAGGCAACTGTACATTTTGCTTCCTAAGGGATTCTTTGTACTGTAAAGGGCATGGGCAAATCATTATCGATATACCCATAAGTTTTTTGTACAACATTTCCGAGATGTGTTGGCTGGTACAAGATTGGCCTTGATTATGCTTGGAATGAAAGCACCAATACAGATTTAGAAAGTGCTGACACAGTATCACTGGCTTATATATCTATAACCAGTCTGTTTCCAATTTTACAAGAAGGTCTAGCTGGCAGTGTTAGCATTTTTCAAAAGTTGAAAGCAATAGGAAATAACCTTAGGTTTAATAGGCTTGTTTTGCTAACAATGAGATTTTTTTCTGTGAAAATTATTGATTCATTTCAACATTCCACCAGAGATAGTATTGTCAAAATTGTTTACTGTTTGAAAATAGAATCAACACTCAATAATTGACAATAAAGTAGAAGGGTTTGCTATGGATGATTCAAATATGCAGATAATTATTAAATCAATAGTTTCATATTTATGAAAATATATTTTTTCTTTTACATTTTATATATATTTTAAGTTGAACACTTTTCAACAAAATGACCTGATTACAAAACAACCTGATTATGTTAAACACTACCACCTTTTTCTGTGTGTTCCATAACCAGATTTAGAAGCTTTCGCTGTTTGAAATAGAAATTCACTTGAGCTTGGGGCACCTGGGTGGCTCAGTCAGTTAGGCAACCGACTCTGGCTCAGATCATGATCTCTTGGTCTGTGAGTTCGAGTCCTGCATCGGGCTGTGTGCTGACAGCTCCGAGCCTGGAGCCTGCTTCAGATTCTGTGTCTCCCAATTTCTCTGCCCCTCCCCCACTCGCACTCTGTCTCTCTCTTTC
Organism: Lynx rufus; assembly: GCF_022079265.1. NCBI lineage: Eukaryota > Metazoa > Chordata > Mammalia > Carnivora > Felidae > Lynx > Lynx rufus. Next base: position 21,492,695 of record NW_025814845.1, on the reverse strand, counting down.
TAAAATAAAGATTAAAAAATTAAAAAAATTAAATAAAAAGCAAAGAAATTCATTTGAGGTAAACCCACATCAGTTGGGGTTTGGGGGAAGGCATTATTCAAGTCATACTACGGACTGGTAACATAACTTAGGTGTCCCGCGTGGGAAGAAGAGCCTGACTCCAAAATGGTAAGTGAATGAGGCAGTTATTCGCTGGTTTTCTCTTTGGCACCAGATGTATTTGTTTTTCATTACCATTCTCTATGCCTCCTCCTTTCTCCTGCTCCCTGGGAATATGGGTTAATCTCCATTGTTGAGAATCACTTCTGCAAGCCTTGTCAATGTAGCCCCAGTTAATGCAGTCACAGCTTCTTGTCTACTGTTTTTGTGTGTGTAGGTGTATCTATTAGTTTTTTTCCTCAAGATATATTTATTTCTTACAGTCTTTGGATGTTCATCCAAGAACCAAAAAGTTCTAGCTAGAGAATAGGGATATGGGTGAATAGATATCAGACACTTTTCCAGATGTTCTGGGTAGAGCTGATTGTGCTCTTAAGGGACTGAATCGAATCATTTCACTTGTGTGAATGTGTGTGTGTGTGTGTGTGTGTGTGCTTTTGTGTTTTAACTTGACTCATAGCTAATGTAGTGGAAGGATTCATCACTGATTTTAAAAGAAGAAAATGTTTCCTACAAAATGTCTGTTGAAGTTAAAAATAAGAGTTAACTAGAATGCTTCAAGATCATCCAAGGAAAATAATATGCTAGGAAAAGCCACTTAGCATGAATAAAGTATAATATGGACTATTCAACCTTTATATAAACAAATATTTACTCAAAATGTTGAATTAATTTACCTTACCAATGGATAACACTGACAACTGGCATTATTATAAAATTATTTTTAATTCTCCTGAAAAACTTGCGTTTTGTGTGTTTATGTTTACAATAATAATTTTATTGTATGTATGATAAACATTGATCTTCTCCAAATGAATTATTAAAAATATTTATTTAGCACTCACATTTATTGAATCTAAATGTGCTAAAATTAGAATTAATTCAATTGATTCGCTGAGAGTTCATTTCATTTATAAACAAATATGCATACCTAAGAAAATAAACAAATATATTTGTTTATAAATACATAGGCTTGTGTGTGTGTGTGTGTGTGTGTGTGTGTGTGTGTGTTTTCTCTGAAGGGGATTTTACTTCTTTCTAGTTATTGATCATTATAGCATGAGTAAATTCTAAATGAACAGAATATCATGAAATTAATTATCCACAAATGTTTCCTTAGAAATATCAGTCTCATATGTAATGCCAAACTTAGGATACAAATACTCCATTAGCTATCATTTATGGGCAATGATATTTGGGACTCCAAAGAGGTTCATATTTCTCAGAAACTAACACAAGAAACATAGTAATAACAGTAATGCCTCTAATGTCACAAAGGCACTAGAGAGCATCTGAGATACATTTTTGTTTATGCCTTTTACCAGCTGTAATTTATCATGTTTTGCCAGAGCCAAAGTTAGTGGCTGCCTGACATAAGCACAGAAAGTCTGAAACAAAGCAAATATTTTTGAGACTTCAAAGAAGGAAACTTTACACTATGCAAAGTAGCTCAGGGCGATGTCCTGAACTGTATAATTAGTCAATGAGTGTTTATTTTGATAGAATAATGACTGTATAAATCTGCTAGAAAACTTGAAAGCAGTGCTCAGTGAGAAAGCTGTTGAATTCTATTGCAACATGTACTCTATTCTCCTTGATAATGATATCTGAATTAAAACCTCATGAGAAAGTCCCTTATTTTTTTTTAAGTCTAAGCTCCCTTTGAATTGCAAATTATTACTTTTCTCAACATAACTATGATGGTCGCTTTCAATTTCTGCTGTGAAACAGCAGTTTCCAATGCCAAATTGACATTTAGGAGCATTGTGGGAACCTACCACAGGTCTTGTGGAAAAATAGTATAGATTTGTTTGGTAAGGATTTATAGAGGAATTATAAAGATCTCCTCAGAACTTTCAAAATTCCTGGCAAATCACCCCAGTATTGACAAGTATTGACCCTTTACTCTCTTGAATGGCAGGAATGCTGTTCCAGTCATCTATTTTTTTTTTTTTTTACCCTATAAACTGGAAACTTAAAAGCATATTCACCAGATGCAGAATAACTTGCCCTTCTACTGAAAAATGCCTACATGGCCACTGTAGCTATCTAATGCTACCATGAAATACAATACCAATGTGACTAAAATCCCTCTCAGGCAATTTCCATTATTTTCTCTCAACTCAATATACAGATTTTTTTTTCCACGCTATGTTGTTTGACTACTTTCTATAGCACAGTTCCATCAAAATCAGAGATTTTAATATAATCAAACTAATAAAGTCTTGTGTGCAAATTTCCCCCAGGGTTTTCCAGCAGAATGACCTATTCTCTAGAAACAAAACCAGTTAGTGTTTGCTATGTAACTCACCACCCTAATTCTGGTGACTTAAAATGGCTACTATTGATGGCGGTGGGGAATGATGAGGGAACGGCCAGGTATATCTTCTAATTTTTGTTGGGCTGGGTGGACGAGGGGCTGGCTGGTCTGGCTTGGTGTGTGTTGGGATGGCTCATTTCTGCTTCAAGATGACTCTTGCCCTCCTGCATACTTGTGCAAGTTTCTTCACTTGAGAGATCCTCAAATTTCCAAAATACTGAGCAGAGACGCAAAAGAGTCCTTTCAAGTCCTAGGAAAGAGTACATCACTCCTCCCAAATTCCGTTGTCCAAAGCAAGTCACAAGGCCGGCCCAGATTCAAGTGGAGGGAAAACAGACTGTGCACGGGAGAAACTTTAAAGCCACATTCTAAAGGGTGTATAAACAGGGAAGAATAAAGCATGTGGGCCACTATTGCAATTTACCACAACTCTCATTAGTCCAATGGATACTTTCAGTATGGAAAGTAGCAAAAGCACACAGATGCAATACGGGAAGTCACAAATTACTCTGATAGAATATGGAAAGTGCAAAACACTTTAAAAAAAAAAAAGGAGGTGACGGCCGGAAATAGCTGCTCAAAATTGGTTCAGGCTATAACTGGAAGCCCATGTGAAATCACCAAAAATGATTATTATTCTAACTCCTTAAATTGTGCCGCGCGACTTTGGCCAACTCATAATCTCCCGGAGATTTTGTTTTCTTCTTAAACAAATAGAAAATTGGTACTTGATCCAATCTAAGTCTGAGTAATTTCTAGGTATGTGGAAATGGATACATTTATAATAGCTATCATAAAAATTAGAAGCCCATGACAAGGATACTTTTAGTCTACATGATGAAAAAGAGGAAGTTAAATTTAGAAAATAAATTATTGATGATAAATAATGCCTGCTAGAGAAAAAACCCTGCAAAAGCAGCTGGCAATGTGCTGGTGAAAGTTGCTTTTTAAAGTGAGGACCGAGTTCTGAGACTTCCTGTCCTGTCAGCTTCCTGTTGTGCGTGCTCTCTTGTTCATCTATCAAGCTTAATTTAGGTGGATAAAAGCCCATAAATCCCCACATTGCTAACAGGAATAATCATGACAATGCCAAAATATTTGGTTGGTGAATAAACATCCAGTGATAGAACATATAATACTTTGAAACTCAAATTTGATTTTTGTATGAGATAATTTTTTTCTTTAATTTTTAAATATTTATTTTTGAGGGGTGGGGACGGGCAGAGAGAGGGAGACACCGAATCTGAAGCAGGCTTCTGGCTCTAACCTGTCAACACAGGGCCCAATGCGGGGCTCAAACTCATGAACTGTGAGATCATGACCTGAGCCAAAGTTGGATGCTTAACCCACTGAGCCACCCTGGTACATCAGGAGAGATTTTTTTTTTTAATTTATATTAGATTTATACTTTGTTGAAAAGCAAAATTTTTTAAATGTTGGAAATATAAATAACACCTATAAAAAGTTCTGAAGATCAAGGAATTACTCTTATATGACACATGTGTTCCAGATGTAAATTACACTTTCATACAGAAAGATTGAGGAATACTTAAGATCTTTACAAATTCTCTCTCTCTCTCTTAATTTTTACTGAGAAGGAAATAATGATCCATAAAAGTAGCTGATTTGGTCAAATACACACAGCTAATCTGTTGACAAAGCTGAAATAAGGACGTTTCTCACCTCCAGCACAGAGATCTTTCTGCTATCCCATTCTGCAAGATATTATTTAATGCAGATAAAATTGCATGATCGGTCTCCAAGTTAACGTGTGTGTGCTTGCCTTTGTGTACCTGCGTTTGCCTGTTTGTGTGGTGTGAGTCTCTTAAAAGAATAAAAATTCGATCTTTTTTCATATCATGTTTGACTAAATACTGCTCCAACAGTCTCAAGTTCCCTGCCTTAAGAAAATAAGAAGCTTTGGGAACATAAACAATAATAAGGTGAAAATATCCAATGAAGAAAAGAAGGGTAACATAGTATGAACAGTCCTCAGGGCATACAGCAGAATGTAAGAAAATGTCTATGTTACTGTAGAGTGCAGAATAAGATCAAGATAAGTCGTTGTTTGCTGTAAATTGTTACTACATCAAGGCAAGAGGGAGATTTGGGCACCAGATAATCTTTAGCTGACCCTTGATTCACCTCCAATATATAGACATCACTTCTATGACAAAGATATCACAATGGTACCATCTTCCATGTACCTCTGCTTCTTGTTTACAGATCAGCAATTTGCAGGTCACAAGTTTCAAGAGCTACATACATTTCCCATTATTTTCTAATACATTGATGAAAATAAATGCCCTGTGGTTCCAACGTCAGTGGCTTTTTACCAAACAAGAATTTCCACTGAGAAAAGTTGCGGTTATTACCTTAAAAGAGATGTGTTATTTTATTTTTCCGACAACAGAAGGCCTCTATAAGTCCAAAGTCGCATACAATTATTTACTACAGAGCAGAATAATAGAACACTACACTAGGATAAATTTTGTGCCCACTTAATTGAAACACTTGCCAAGGAGCTGGGGGAAAGCAATGTATTTCAATCACTCTAAACAATGGATAAATGAGACACATTCCTTCTAAATGACACATTTTAGCTGTCTGGAAGCCTATTCACAGTTGTGCGTGGTAACATAAGTTTGCCACTCTGTTCCTTACAATTGGTCCATTTCAAGCTGTGCTTTGAAGCTGTTTATTCCAAGGAACCTTCATAATATTAAGAGGAAAAAAATGTTTTTGGATGTAGCACTAAATGTTTTTAGATGTGGACCAATATTTTTCCACTCCCTCTGGAATATATGTATGTATATTTATTTGTATCTTTTTTTTTTGTCTCTGTTTCTCTGTCTCTCTACGTTTCTCTCTCTGTCAATATATAATATACATATACATACATAATTTAAAATACGAATGCACTTTATTATTTTTAATATTAAACAAAGCCAGTCTACATTAAGTATTTTTCTCATAATCTTCAGCTCAGTATTTATTTTATTAAACTGGAATATAACGATAGGGCTATGCTAGTAATTCAAGGAGAAACTAGTATAAACTTGTTTCAACAGCAATATTTAAATACATAAATAAGTCTCTTTTTATATCTCTGAAAAACAAAAAATAAAAACCTGTCGATAGAAATAAAGAAAATGTAATTTGTTCCTGAAAAAAAGCTAAGGTAAAAATAAAGGAATATAGAAGCAGAAAGCACTTGTTTTCATGAGTTATAGGCAGAGTGGCTATATAATTTATTATCCAAATCATGACGTTTTTCAGAATGAAAGAAGGTGTTATTAATAACTTGAAAGGGCGGGCCTACGCCTGCCGACTCCCTCTTGTTCTGTGTCCTCCACCTTGAGTGACTATGTCCCCGACCTGACCCCTTTTCTGGGAAAATCGCAGAAACCTCAGGCCACGCCTCCTCCCCTTGAGTAACCTCCCGCTCACCCGTTCAAACTTCCTGATCAAAACACGCCTGGCGACCTGCGTAACAGGACTCCGACCCTTCCCCAGCCAATCAGCTGAGGCCACAGCCATTATCTCACCAACTGCCCCTAGACCCCTATAAAACCTTTGTGCTTTTGAAACTCGCTCTCTCTCCCCGGTATCTCACCGCTGCGTCGGTGCAGGTAGGGGATTGAGCTCAGCTAGCTCGAATAAAGGCTCTTTTGCTTTTGCATCGGACTCGGTTCCCTAGTGGTCTTTGGGGATCACGAATTCTGGACATAACAATATAATCTAAAGCATGGCAAAGTTTACAACAATAAACTAATATACAAAAGATTTCCTCTACTTCTGTACCTTTCAAACTGAAAGCTCTCAAGGGAGTTCTGGATCTTAACATCCTTACAGATTGAAATAGACTAGGGTTCTGTCTCTAAAGTTTTGATAGAACACATTTAAAAAAAATTACTATGTTCGTAATAGTAAGTCAACAAAGAATTAGAAATGTTTCACAAGTGTTTTCTGTCTTGGATGTTTTCAGTTAAAACAAAACAAAAACTCTACCTTCTCCCTAAACCTGGTAAAGTGCAAATACAGAGCTCACCTGAATATAGAGGGTAGGAAAACCTACCTCTTGGTGTCTTCAGAAACCTATTCTCTAAACCTATTTATGTCCCTAAACGTGCTGAAGAAGTATCTTTTTAGTTATTTGATGTAGCTTATAGTAGCAAAGTTTTTGGTTTGTTTTTAGAAATCACACCATTCATGTGGGAAATGTGATTACCCTTTTTGAAATCAGTGTCTGTAACAACTGTACTTAACTTGCCTTCCGATCCTGTGATATGTTTGTATGGACTGATCCTAGGGAGAGCGCTTAGTGGGGGGAGGCCACCTCCTCTAGGACAGATATAGAACAAAAGCAAATACAAGCAAGCGAAGCAGTTACATGGCAATGCTTTGGTCAGATGGCATTTTGCTACAGGTGGATAGATTTACCATCAGTTTCAGAAGCTGGAGGTTGGTGGGAGTGTGGTTTGGAACCTGGTATCAGTGACTCAGTTCAAAATAACAAGTGCAAAGAACAAAGGGAGGGGTTTCTGAATAATGACTGAAAAGTCTTGCTGGTGAATCTCACTAGATCAGAGAATCTAAGTCCCAACATCCAATTTATGCACAAGTGTTTCTAGGAGGGAGAGTGCAGAAGGGGTTCAGAAGGTAAGTAAGCTTTTGTGTTTTTTCGTTTCCTTGGACCATCACAGCTCTCTTCAGTGTAAGAAGAGTGAGCAGTAGCAAATTCCTGGCCCCTCTCCCCTGGTAGCCTGTTGTTAACCCCCTGAGTATCCCTCCCAAACAGTTGCATTGCAAAAGATGGGGGTCAGGAAGATAAGGAAGATACTCTCGAATAATATTTACTGCTATTTTCCCTCAAAATCTGGAATTTCCTAGCCTGACATATTTCTTGAAAAACTGAAAAGAGTCCCTCTTCGTGTTTTCTGTATTGGGGTGGTGGTGCTGGGAGGTGGGAGGACAATCAAATATGTGACACAAACCAAATCTTACATTGCAGCTCACTTGTATATATGTCATTCTCTAACCGTGAGTATATTTCCCCTGCTGATGGTTACTGAAGTTCAAAATCTAATTGCAACTAGTCCAAGAAGGCTTTCTGTGGGCAACATTTAAAAAAAATGATCATACATTTGTCTCTTTTTGTTATTATATATATATTATATATGTTATATATTATATATAGCATTTTATTATATATAACATTTTATTACATTTATATAAATGTTATTATATATTTTATACATATATATAATTTTTTTAAGTTTATTTATTTATTTTGAGAGAGAGAGCACACAAGAAAGGGAGGGACGGAAAGAGAGAGGGAGAGAGAGAATCCTAAGCAGGCTCTGCACCATCAGCGCAGAGCCTGATGTGAGACTCAAACACACCAAATACAAGATCATGACTTGAGCCAAGATCAGACGCTTAACTGACTGAGCCACCAAGGTGCCATTCTCTCTCTCTGTCTCTGTCTCTCTCTCTCTGTATATATGTATACATATATACATACATATACACTCTATGTGTGTGTATATACACACACACACACACACACACACACACACATATATATATATATATGTATGTATATATATTATATTTTTTCTTTTAAGTAAGCTCCATGCCCAACATAGGGCTAGAACTCAGGACCCAAAGATCAGGAGTCACATGCTCTACTGAGTGAGCCAGCCAGGCACCCCTGCTGGTGGAACTTTAAAAGAATATACTCAAGTAATTCTACATACTGTTTACAGATCAAAATTCTATTGGGGATCATGTACACTAAACTTTTACATTGCACAAATATGATTATAACTTTTAAGAACAGAAGCTAAAACAAATTAACTTGGGTTCTACATTGTTCTCAGTTTCGTGCATTTTAATTTAATTAACACATGTCATAATGCTCTATGTTAAAAGGCATTGTGAAAACCACAGAGGATATGAGATTGTCCGGGCCCTCAAATACATCACTGAATCTTTTCTTTTTTTTTTTTTTTTTTTCAACGTTTATTTATTTTTGGGACAGAGAGAGACAGAGCATGAACAGGGGAGGGGCAGAGAGAGGGAGACACAGAATCGGAAGCAGGCTCCAGGCTCTGAGCCATCAGCCCAGAGCCCGACGCGGGGCTCGAACTCCCGGACCGCAAGATCGTGACCTGGCTGAAGTCGGACGCTTAACCGACTGCGCCACCCAGGCGCCCCCACTGAATCTTTTCTATTCTCTTGATGTAGATGAACTTCCTCTTATATTAACTATTTGGAATTCTGTGAAAATTTGGACTATACATGGTGCTATTATCTTCAATTTGTTATTTTGATTAATACACAAAATTTCTAAGTGGAAAATCTGGATAATTTATTATAAGCTCATGAAGAAGTAGGTCTACTAAATTAATATTTGTAGTTTCTGTCAGATGCTGTAGTTGTTAGTTCACATGAAAGATAGTTCTAAGAAAACTAATTTAAATTTAAAAATTTTTCTGCCCCTCCTAAAAAGGAAAATAAGCAATAGTATTTCCACAAGCATTACTTTAGACACTTATTTCAAAAGACAATTTAGGGCCTTTGTACCTCTCAAGTGATGTAATGGAAAGAGAAAAAATGTAGCATACATATTAATTTGGGTAGTTTTTTTTTTTTTTTACAAATATTCTATGGACTATGGACAGTTGGAAAGAACACTTTTTTAAAATAAGGAATCTAATAGAAAACCTGAAGTAAGAATGATCCTCATTAATAAACTGCTAACTATGGTAAAGCAATTTCAAAGTGTGTTATGATTTTCCCCCACATTTCCTAATAATTAAAACCTACATTTTGTATATCTCACTATAAATCACAAATTCTGTACTAAATAACACATAATTGATAATATGGAATTTTCCCCCAACCCTTTAGAGCTATTTACACTTCCTGTATTTGTCTGCTTTTATATGACAAATAATAATTATAATAAAAATCATAGTAGGGAATAATAGTAATAATAAATGAGTTTGCTTCATTCATAGTGATAATTATAACAGTTTTTTTCTTCTTCTGTTTGAAAATATCTATGAAGCTCATTGTCAAGTATCTTCCTAAAAGTAAGTTAATAACAGCTAAAAAAATTTATCACAGTTCCAACCTGTGCTTTACTTGAAGAATCTAAGCTAGAGAAGGATTGTCCATCTGTTAGTTTTGAAAAACACTAAAGTTCTCAATACTTAGTTTTCAAACATACCCTTCCCAAAGGCGCTCTTCTCATTTTTTTTATTTTAAAATTTGGAGAATATATTTTTCTGAAACTAACATCCAGTGCAGTGTCCTTGATCTCCCATCTCATCTGACTCTTCAGCAACACTGAATCTGAGATTCAGTTATTTAAAAAAATATTAATAGTTTATTTTCACTTAAATACACTTAAATGCTTATACAAACGCACATGCATGCATATACCTAGAATTTCAGAGGAGTTTGAAGTGTGGGAAATGAAATGGCAGTGAAGATACAATATCTGTTTCATTCAACAGAGACATAATCATTTACAAAAGGAATTTTGGTAGACTTTTTCTGTACAAAGAATGTGGAAAGTGTAATCATCCAGAAATATGTGTCTGTATAAGTTAAAAATGGAATTGGAGAAAATATAGCCAGACCATAATTAACCTAATACTGGTTAGTTGTATTTGGGTGTTGTAAAATGAAAAAAAAAAAAAAAGTATTGACAAATTTTGTGCTATATAGAAAGATTTAGACCACCGGCATCACTGTACCAGGAAATCCAACTATTACTGGTGAAATACTTGGGGGGGGGATACAAATTTTGGGACTGAAAAACCTGATTTGCTCAAATTTACAGGAATGATCTAGAATCATTCTTATGTCTTTTAGAAAATAAAACAGTATCTGTAAATTTCAACTGCTTGTATAAAATTAGTGAATTTTTAAGATTAAAGGATAACAAACAAAGCAATATACTAGTATTCAAAACATCTAGGTAATAAAATGATATTGATTACCACCTCTCCTGGCTCAATCCCAGAGATTTTTCCAAACACACTTTTTTTTTTTTCCTGTAGTGTAGTATCTTTCTCTCTCTCTCTCCACTAATATGTCTACGAATTTATAAAATTAGTCTTTGAACAAGATTCTTTTTGAAGTAGGAAGTTTAATAAACCCAGGGGAAATCTGAGAAGCAGACATGTGTTATCATTTCTTTAGTAAAAAATATTAATGCGGGATTTACACTTTGCAAATCAATTGCACATATGAGATTTAACTTGCTTTGCATGACCAATAAAGTCAGTGTTTTATGATGACTTTTCAGGCGAGGAAGTGGGCTAGCAGGATAAGAGATTTTTTTTTTTCCTAAAGCAATTGCAGAGTAGGTCAAACAGCAAACAAATGACAGAGCTTTAATCCAAAATTGAGTTATGTGAATTCAATTACTATGCCACTTATTCCTAAAGTCCTTTTTCTCTTTAAAGTTTGCATTTAGTAATAAGCTAGAATTTATCATCTCATATATAGTCCTATTGGAATACGATGGTGATGGCAATAAAATATGCCTGTAGGATTCTGTTTCATAAGCTAATGTTTAGGGAAATTAATGACATAAACACATTTTTCTTTATGTTTTTCATACTCTTTCTAGAGATAAATTATAAGCTGTATATGTGATGCAATTTGTGAATGAGTAGAGTGAACTTTCCATTTTGCTATATTTTGGGCTTCCCTATGACTCCAGATAAATTACTTATCTCATTTTAGTTACATTTATTCATAATGTACATATTTATCTTGTTGAAAGAGGAATCTATTTTTTTTGAAGTTTATTTATTTATTTGAGAGAGAGAGGGCACGAACAGGAGAAGGGCAGAGAGAGAGGGGGGGAGAGAGAGAATCCGAAGCAGGCTCTTCACTGCTAGTTCAGAGCCTGCTGTGGGGTTCAAACACATGAACCATGAGATCATGACCTGAGCCCAAACCAAGAGTTGGAAGCTTAACCGACCGAGCCACCCAGGAGCTCCTGAAAGAGAAATCTAAATGGCAATTCCAGGGGCTATAGACTTGAATTTATTCACTCCACAGAAGAGCTCTCTTTCAGGCACTGGAGACACAGTGGAAATACAAACTGTCTCTGCTTTCAAGGAGCTTAAAGTCTAGTGAGGAGATAAAGAGAGAAAATGTATGCTGGCGGATGAACATGCTATAAAGAGGAGAAGGCAGGTCAGGAAAATGAGGGGAATGGGAGAGATGATGATAAGGCATGGGAAGTCTTTGATGGGAAACTTTGTGGATGCGATTTAAGAAAAGTAAGGTGTTATCTAGGAGCCCAGACCCAGGAGACCAGGAAAGCTGTAGGAGGAGGAGCTTTGGGAAAGTGTCCTTTTTCCAGTCTGCAGGAAGGTATGAGAAACGTTAGCTATTGTTACCTTGTCACTATTATCCTAGCAATATTTATTTTCTAAGTATCGACATGTGTGGTTTTGCCTGTGATACCTTAAGAGTTACAATTTTTTAAGGCCATGCTCTTCCATTTCCTACTGTACACAGGACTCTTTTTCAAAAAAATTTAAGTTTTATTTATTTAAGTAAACTTGACATCCAACGTGGGGCTCAAACTCATGACTCCAAGATGAAGCGTCACATGCTCTTTTGACTGAACCAGCCAGCCCGCCCTCACAGGACTCCTCTGAGTAGAAACAAAAAATGTATACAAATCATGGCTTAACCAAGCTTTCAATAACAAATGCCAAAGAACAAAATTCATTAAGAATTGAGAACTTGACCTTGAAGGATGATAAAGTTTCAGACATGTGGAAAATGGAAAAGGTATTCTGGGCAGAGAGAACATAATGAACAATGGCTTTAAAGCAGAACATACTGTTTGCTGGGAGTAGAATGCTTTGGAATGTTATAATTTCTTTTCCGAATGTGGAATATCAGTTTTGACATTAAGATAGTCCGGCTTGATCTTGAGATCGTATGTGTAACTGATTTAAAGGACACCAGATGGGGTTCGGAAAATATTCCCCTACTGGCCATCTCCGTTACCCTGGAAAAGTACCTTCATGCTGTAATCTCGAGTTACTTTGAGAAGCTGAGAGAAGAAAAATGACAAAATCCTTAACCTATTCTGCTTTAGTTTTCTCTATAAATAAAGGGAGTTTAAGTGGTCCACCTTCTGATCAAAATTTCTGTCACCCATGCCAAACAACATCTTTCTCTTCTTTTTTTAAAATTTTACTGACAGGGGCGCCTGGGTGGCGCAGTCGGTTGGGCGTCCGACTTCAGCCAGGTCACGATCTCGCGGTCCGGGAGTTCGAGCCCCGCGTCGGGCTCTGGGCTGATGGCTCAGAGCCTGGAGCCTGTTTCCGATTCTGTGTCTCCCTCTCTCTCTGCCCCTCCCCCGTTCATGCTCTGTCTCTCTCTGTCCCAAAAATAAATAAAAACGTTGAAAAAAAAATTAAAAAAAAAATAAAATAAAATTTTACTGACAATATTCTATTATCCTGAAAATATATCTAAGAGATATATATTTCAAATGAATATGTTAACTATAGGTTTATGTCATATAAATATGTACAAGGTATATATTTTTATTTATGAAGAGATTTATATCTAAATTTTTGTACATGGTTATAGTTAAATATAGGTATGTATACATATATACATATACCTGTACACACACACACAATCCCATTAAACTCTCAATAGTTGTTTTTGTAGAAATTGCCAAGCTGATTGCAAAATTGTAGGGAAATGAGGCAATAATCTAGAATTTACCAAAATTACCTAAAAAATAAAGACAATAGTTGGAGTACTCACACTAACACTAGCTGCTTTCACAATTTACTATAAAATTACAGTATTCAAGATAATATATCATTGGCATAATCACAGACAAATAGTTCACTGAAAGAGAATAGCGTGTCCAGAAATAGATTCACACATGTATGTAAGCACTGAGGAAACGGAATGAGAGAAATAAAAGATTTTTTAGCAAGTTATATTAGAGCAAGTAGCTAATATGTCGAAAGAAAACCACATTTGAATCATTTTGGAACAACATACATGAAAATGAATTTGAGGTATTTCATACACCTGAAGACAAAATATTAATCTATGAAGCATCTAGAAAAAAATAAAGGAGAATATTTTATCTGCCTTATGATAGGGAAAGATGAGTCACAGAGGATGCAAAAAGCTCTAATCTTAAAAATAATAAAATGTTATCAATGTGAAAAACTGCTCATTAACAACCACTGTAAGAAAATGAAAAGGAAGCTACACATGGAAGAAAGTATTTGTGATACATGTATGTGAAGGGATTTCTATGGAGAAAATACAAAGAAACCTTAGAGGTGAAAAATCAAAAGATAAGAAGTTTAATTCTAAAAAATGAACATGGGAATGCAAGCCGGCACAGCCACTCTGGAAAACAGTGTGGAGGTTCCTCAAAAAACTAAAAATAGAACTACCCTTCCACCCAGCAATTGCAGTACTAGGCATTTATCCACAGGATACAGGGACACATGCACCCCCATGTTTATAGCAGCACTATCAACAGTAGCCAAAGTATGGAAAGAGCCCAAATGTCCATCGATGGATGAATGGGTATGAAGATGTGGTATATGTATATACAGTGGAGTATTACTCAACAATCAAAAAGAATGAAATCTTGCCATTTGCCACTACGTGGATGAAACTGGAGGGTATTATGCTAAGTGAAATTAGTCAGAGAAAGACAAATATCATATGACTTCACTCATATGAGGACTTTAAGAGACAAAACGGATGAACATAAGGGAAGGGAAACAAAAATAATATAACAACAGGGAGGGGACAAAACAGAAGAGACTCATAAATATGGAGAACAAACTGAGGGTTGCTGGAGAGGTTGTGGGAGGGCAGATGCCTAAATGGGTAAGGGGCATTAAGGAATCTACTCCTGAAATCATTGTTTCACTATATGCTAACTAATTTGGATGTAAATAAAACAGAATAAGAAGTAAAATTAAAATTAAAGCAAAAAAATATAATAAAAAATAAAAAAATAAATAAAACTCATAAACTTGAGCACAAAGTTTATCAAGGGAGACATGAATGTCAAGTAAGAAAATAAATGGTAGTCAATATCTTTATTCATCAGGGAAATAAAAATTAAAACTATAATTAAATACCACTCTACACCCTCTAGAATTTTAAAGATTAAATATGTAAGACAATTTAAAGAGTGAAAATATCAAGTATTAGGAAAGATGTGGAACAAATGAGATGTCCATATAATTCTGGAAAAAAAAATGTGAATTCATATGAAACTCTGAAGAATCTTTGGCGTTTTCTTACAAAGTTAAACATACATTTAATTTGCATCCCAGCCACTCAACTCCTAGGTATTTACTGAACAGAAATTATAATTTAAGTCCAAAAAAGACTGCTTGTATATGTTCATAGCAACTCTACTGAAGCTGCCAAAACCCAGAAATAGCTCAAATGCCCATCTTTAGGACAAGATAAACAAACTGTAGTATATCCATCGAGTGGAATACTAATTAACAATAAAAAATAAATCCTTGATTCATCCCATAGCAATAAATATTCTCAAGAAATATTCTCAAAAACATTATGTTAATTGTAGAATCCAACCAGAGAATAGTCCATATGGTATAATTTCTTTCATAGTAAATCAAAATAAGCGAGACTGATCTTTGGTGATAGAAATTTAAAATGATTAACCCTTGTGGGCCAAGCACAACTGAATTCTTTGGGTAGATGAAAATGTACTATGTCTTGATTGGGAGATTGATGTGATAGGTGTACACATTTGTCAAAAATCTTTTAATTTTTTTAACGTTTATTTTTGAGAGGGAGACAGAGCATGAGCGGGGGAGGGTGGAGGGAGGGGGAGAAACAGAATGTAAAGCAGGCTTCAGGCCCCGAGCTGTCATCACGGAGCCCAATGCGGGACTTGAACACACAAACCTGTGAGATCATGACCTGAGCCAAAGTCGGATGCTTAACCGACTGAGACAGCCTGGCGCCCCCAAAATCTTTTAATTTTATCTATACGATTCACTGTAGGTAATTTTCCCTCAGTATAAAATCTGTAAAAAAATAGCTTTCGTTCTTTTTGATCACCAAGTAACATTCCATTGTGTATCTATATACCACATCTTCTTTATCATCTTGCCATTTGCAACAGCATGGATGGAACTGGACTGTATTATGTTAAGCAAAATAAGTCAAAGAAAGACAAATACATGATTTCACTTATATGTGGAATTTAAAAAACATAACATGAACATGGGGGGAGGGAAGGAAAAATAATATGAAAACAGAGAGGAAGGCAAACCATAAGAGAATTTTAAATACAGACAACATACTGAGGTGGGGGCATGGGGTAAATTGGTGATGGACTTTAAGGGGGATGCTTGTTGGGAGGAGCACTGGGTGTTACATGGATCTGATGAATCACTGGGTTCTACTCCTGAAACAAATACTGCACTGTATATTAACTAATTTGAATTTAAGTTAAAAGAAAAAAAAAAGGAAGGAAAACATTACTTTCTATGTTGGAAAGCAAATAGCATCCAAAAATTCTTTACTCTTCATTGTTTAATGATCTGTTTCCTAAGTTTTGCTAACATTTTGCCTTTTATTTTTACTTTTTTTTAAGTTTTATTATTTAGTTTGAAAGAGAGAGAGAGAGAGAGAGAGAGCGAGCAGGGGGGAGGCAGAAAGAGGGAGAGAGAGAATCCCAAACAGGCTCCGCATTGTCAGCATGGAACCCAATGCTGGCCTCGAATGCATGAACTATGAGATCATGACCTGAGCCCAAATCAAGAGTTGTATGCTTAACCAACTGGGCCACCCAGGCACCCCGATATTGACTTTTCTTAACCAGAGATAGTTATATTTTTACTCAATTCTTTACAGTCGCTCTGAGCCTGTTTTCAGTTTTTAGTGTAAATGCAAATAATTCTAAATTTATAGCAATAAAGAAATAAGAAATCTTTAGCTAACTTGTTTCATCTAAGCACAGATATCAGAGATGCATCCTGAAGTCAAATAATTCTAAAGAAAATATGCTTTAAAACTGTAATTTTATATTTAACAAACTGAAAACTCTTTCATCTGTCAATATGATTTTCTAAAATATATTGGAATATATAAGCAGAAGGCTTTTATTTATCACATGTAGTGCCTTCTGAACATCTGAATGTCCCAGACTGCATAGTCACATTTAGCTTATTTTCTGTAATATGATCACCACTTCTCTCTTTTTTTTTTTTATGTAGCAACATCGTGATCATAAAATCAGTGGCCAAATTTTAGAGAAATGAGGAAATAATCTAGAATTGCCAAAAACTACCTAGAAAATAAGACAATAGTTGGTGTCCTCACAATAGCTTGTTTCACCAGCATACCCAAATACATGTGTGTCAACTATTGAATATGAAGGTTTGTGTACATAAAATAATAAAATCTATGTGCATATACATATACATATATACTCATATGTAAATATACACATATATCACACCACACATGTCTATATTTACATGTTAATATATATGTGCAAGGGTATGTTGCTTACCTTTACAAGACTGATATTGCTTACAGATGCCAGACATGGTAAGGCTGTCTGACATTATACTGCCATTTATTATTCCCAGAGAAAGAATCTCCTTGGAGATCACCAGATCTCCTTGGAGCCAATTTTCTTTCTTTTTGACAGAAATCAGTTGAGTGACAGTTCTTAGTTATGGAAATATAAGTCTCCTAAGCACCTGCTTTCCATCATCACCTTTTGTGTTTGGAGAAAGGCTGATCTCCTGAAGAAACCTATATTTGCAGAAGACAGCGCAGGGGATTTATATAATGTACTTAGATTTATAAGACCAGCATTCAACAGGGATGCTGTAGCAATGATGAAAGTGATAGCACTAATAGAAAGCTCCATATCTTCTTCTCTATCTTTTGTTAGGGAGCTGCAGTGCCCTCTGATGAACTCTGGCCCGGGCCTTCTCCTGGACTCTCAAGCCATATATCAAACTATCTAAAGAATGTCTAATAAATATCTCCCTCAATATATCCTAAATGGAATTGTTGACCTTCCTTCGGCACAAACTTTACCCCCTACCTTCCTGATCTCCCTTGTTGCCAATCTCATCCTTCCAATTACTTAGGTTTTACTTATGTTACATTTCCAAGAGTCAGTTTTGAATCTTTTATTCTCATACTCAACGTATAATCTATCAGGAAATCCCATTGTCCATCCTCAGAGTATATCTAGTATCAGACCACTTGTACCGCCCCCTCTGTTCCAACTCTGGTCCAAGGCATCAACATCTCTTGTCGGAAGTATCTCTGAATAGAAGTACAGTCTAACCACAAAGAACAGTCATTGATCCTTCAAGACTTAGTGTAGACTAAGTAACGTGTCTGTTCAAAAACCTTCTATGGTTCTTTATTTAACTTGGGGCAATAGCCAAACTCCATATAAAAGCACATGCATCCTTACCAGACATGACCCCACTGACTTCACTGACTTCAATGATCAGCTGTCTCTCTTGCGCATTATGCTCAGAGACACTGACACCAAAGGTCAAGTACATTCTTGTCTTAGGACATTTGTTCAGACTCTTTCTAATCTCTGGACTACTCTACACCAGATAGCTTCCTGCTAAGTGTCTCATCTTCCTCCGTTATGGAAGGAGATGCCGTCTTCTCTTCAGCCTCTACCCTGATCACTTTATTTAATTCCGCAGTGTGTTACTTTCTGCAGCACCTTCTCACACGCACACATTTCCTATCCCGTTTACCCTGTTGTACCTGTTTTTATTTTTTTAATTTTCATGTACCACTTAATACGTTCTAACATAGTATATTTAATTTACGTCTTCCTTATGTCAGCTTTGTTTTAGGTTAAATAAGTTTGACATAGAACATTGTGTGAATTTAACTCGTATGTGTTATTTGATACATTTATATATTATAATATGATTGCCATTGTGGTGATATTTATCACATTACTTAATTGTAATACAATATCATCTATATTCTTTGTATCGTGCATTAGATCTCCGTGGCTTATTTACCACTCATTGCAAGTTTGCACCATTAAACAGCAGCAGTCTTATCCCCCTCACTCCATCTCCTGACACAATTTGTTTTTTTGCAATTTGACTTTTTTAAATTGCACATATAAGTGATATCATACAGTATTTGCCTTTGCCTGACTTATCTCACTTAGCATAATGTGCTCAAGGCCCATCCATATTGTTACAAAAAGCAGGATATCATCCTTTCTCATGGCTGAATAATATTCCATGAGTCTGCTAATGGGCATTAAGGTTGTTTCTAATCTTGACTATTGTGAATAATGAAAAAATAAAATGGGAATGCCTATATCTTTTCAAAATCCAGTTTCCATTTCCTTTGTGTATAAACCCAGAAGTGGAGTAATTGGATCATATGGTATATCTCTTTTTTTATTATTTTTTTGACAAAACTCCGTATTGTTTTCCATAGTGGTTGAACCAATTCACATTTTCTTTTTTTTTTTTAATTTTTTTTTTAACATTTATTTATTTTTGAGACAGGGAGAGACAGAGCATGAACGGGGGAGGGTCAGAGAGAGAGGGAGACACAGAATCTGAAACAGGCTCCAGGCTCTGAGCTGTCAGCACAGAGCCTGAGGCGGGGCTCGAACTCACAGAGTGCGAGATCGTGACCTGAGCCGAAGTCGGCCGCTTAACCGACTGAGCCACCCAGGCGCCCCAAACCAATTCACATTTTCAACAAGAATAAATTAGGGTTTCTTTTTCAAAACATCCTCCCCAGCAGCTATCGTCTCTTATCTTCTTGAGGATAGCCATTCTAGCAGGTGTGAAGTGATATCTCACCCTGGTTTTGATTTGTATTCCCCTGATGATGAGTGACGCTGAACATCTTTCCATGTGCCTGTGGTGCTAAGTGTCAGGGGCTTTATGTTACTCACTAACGCATCCCAAATACTCTGCCCGTACTTAACAGAGCAGGCGCTAAATACATATTTGTTGAATCCATGAATGATTTGGGAAGCTGCTGAAATTCTTTGGCAATTTGAAAGAAAATACGGAGAAATATACCAAAATTCCTGACAAGGCTATGAAAATACCACATTTAAAAAATGAATTAGAATGAAGGGGCTAAGATAGTATCTCAAGCTAGTGAATACAGCCATTTATATCACCTGTGCTCAAACTACAACAATTGTGCCGCATGTGAACATTTGTAGCCAAGAGACTATCACTTCGTGGATTTTCACTCATTACCATAGGCACTCTTCGACCAGGTAGCCCAACCTATGACTTTCCTCCAACATACCCTTTACTCCAATTCTAAATCTTGCATTAGGTTGACAGAATCCAAGCAATTAAAATGCACCTTAAAAGAATAGTTAATGCATCAAGAGCTTGCAGATAGACTAATAGCAGGGCTTCTAAACGAGTAAGAAAACACTACAAATTTTACACACCAGTGGGTTGGTAATAGAAATATTTTTCTCTGAAAATAGAAATATTTTTCTTTGAAATTTTCCTGTGCCATTTCTTGGGACCATAAAGAGAAAATATATAAATATTTATTTATTTATTTATTTATTTATTTTTATTTTTTTAAATATATGAAATTTATTATCAAATTGGTTTCCATACAACACCCAGTGCTCATCCCAAAAGGTGCCCTCCTCAATACCCATCACCCACCCTCCCCTCCCTCCCACCCCCCATCAACCCTCAGTTTGTTCTCAGTTTTTAAGAGTCTCTTATGCTTTGGCTCTCTCCCACTCTAACCTCTTTTTTTTTTTTCCTTCCCCTCCCCCATGGATTTCTGTTAAGTTTCTCAGGATCCACATAAAAGTGAAAACATACGGTATCTGTCTTTCTCTGTATGGCTTATTTCACTTAGCATCACACTCTTAAAGTTAAGGCTGTAACATATGACCTCTGTACGTGTGATGGATGTTAATGCTTCAAATAATTTTTGAGCTTTGACTACTTAGAAAACGTGTTGCCTCTAAAATGGGAGAAAACAAATGTTGTCCTCCAGGTGTTTATCATCTAATGTAGAAAGCTTATGCATAAGTATATAATTGTATTAGAATATTATAAGTGCTTAAAGCAATATACAGAGTTTATTGTATGCATGGGGAAGTGCTGTATAAGCATGGAGGAAAATACCTTTGTTAAGAAAGACTTGCTTCATAATAAAAACATCATCGTGGATTTCTTGATGATGAGTACATGCTAGATGACAGGATGGGATGGGTCCAGGTTGAAACGATGGTGGGAATGAGGGTCATTACACAGAAAAAGAACAATCTGACAAAAACATGATGGCAAGAAAAAGATGAATCAGACTAAAACCATTAAGCACCGTGGAAAGGAGGACAGACGATGTTTAAATCAGAGAAATGTGAGAAACATCTAGTTCAAACTGAAGATTAAAGAATCAACCAAGATCTTTGGATAGGCTAACTAGTGAATACTTTATGCTATGCCTCAATATGTAAATAAAATGTTTACAAGATAGTAACAATTAAATAAATTTCAAAAGTCCAGTAAAGAGTAGATTATTCCCACGATGACACGTTTGAAGGTATTTTTGAAGTATCAAACTTCCTACTCTTGAAAAAGATATTTTCTTTTGAAATTCTTTTTTTTTTTTTTTAATTTTTTTTTTTTTTTCAACGTTTATTTATTTTTGGGACAGAGAGAGACAGAGCATGAACGGGGGAGGGGCAGAGAGAGGGAGACACAGAATCGGAAACAGGCTCCAGGCTCCGAGCCATCAGCCCAGAGCCTGACGCGGGGCTCGAACTCACGGACCGTGAGATCGTGACCTGGCTGAAGTCGGACGCTTAACCGACTGCGCCACCCAGGCGCCCCTTGAAATTCTTATATTCTGGTATTTTTCACATATGAGCAGCCGTGTGTAAGTCAAAACTGAGACTAGAGTATCAAGGAAACTGTATGCCACGTTGACAGGTTGACATAGCCCTCTGGTTGATGGGAAACCATTGGCAGCTTTTAAAGTACTGTAGAGCATAATCACACTTATATTTCAGAAGAATGACTCTGAAGAAGTCTGTGAAGACGGAAATAGTACCTGGAGACAGACAGGCTGGTAATATTTCTGTTGTGGTTGCCAAAATAGAGATGATAAAGACCTGAAAAAAAGGGGGAGTCATCGGAAAAAATATTTTAAGAGTTAATATATTTAGAGCAGAGAGATTAAATTGGATATTAGGGTGAAGAAGAAGAAGGAGTCTATTAAGAGTTTCAGTTTTCTAGCTTGAATAATTTAATGATTGTCGGAGTCACTGACTTTATGTTGGGATGGGAGTGGTGAAAAGGGAAAGTTCTATATTACAAATGTACTTGAAGTGCTTGTATGTGTTTGCTGTTGCTATTGATTTGGAGGTTATAAGCATATAGGTTGTTT
Organism: Lynx rufus; assembly: GCF_022079265.1. Classification (NCBI taxonomy): domain Eukaryota; kingdom Metazoa; phylum Chordata; class Mammalia; order Carnivora; family Felidae; genus Lynx; species Lynx rufus. Next base: position 21,470,722 of record NW_025814845.1, on the reverse strand, counting down.
TTGAAAACTTGGCAGTAAATGAAAGCACCCATAGATACTAGAAACACTAAGGAGCTAAAAAGAACAGTGGAAAAATAAAAGAAGCTTTTGTAATAACAACTTTGGGTAGATGGGTTGAGGACTAAATGTTCATGATGCTTGGAATGGTCACTTCTAGGGGCGCCTGGGTGGCTCAGTTAAGAGTCCTACTCTTGGTTTTGGCTCAGGTCAAGGTCTCAAGGTTTCATGGTTTCAAACCTGACATTAGGCAGCATGGAGCTTGCTTGGGATTCTCTCTCTCTCCCTCTTTCTCTGTCCCTCCCCCTACTCACTCTCTCAAAATAAATAAATAAGTTTAAATTTTTTTTTAAATAAAAAAGGCAAAGGTCACTTCTATTTAGTATTCATAATAGGCATGTGAATTATGTAAAATAGTTTTATCATCACCATCATCATCATTTAGTAAATGTTAGTCAAGCATCTAGAATTTAAAGATGTGACATGACAGATATTTAGGACTTACTTCTAGTTAATTTTAAAATATCATCGCTTACTTCCTCCTTAAGAAAAAAACAACATGGCCCTGATCTTCTCTACTAGTTCCTATGTCTGTAAAAGTTTTCAATTAAAACAAAGCACTCTTATTAAAATTGCAGCACACGAAGTTGAAAGTAATTTGAATTGGAGAATCAAGATTTTTATAAACTTATATTTACATTTGAAATTACAGGCCAAGCTGAGTGAGAGAAAGAATGGAAATTTCTGAACTCAGATAAAGGAAATCATTTTTGAAATGAGGGATAGGCAAGTTATGGATTAAAAATAAATGTGTTCGGGGGCGCCTGGGTGGCTCAGTCGGTTTAAGTGTCAGACTTCAGCTCAGGTCATGATCATGCAGTTTGTGAGTTCAGTCCCTGTGTTGGGCTCTGTGCTGACAGCTCAGAGCCTGGAGCCTGCTTCAGATTCTGTCTCCTTCTCTCTCATCCCCTCCCCTGCTCATGCTCTCTCTCTCACTCAAAAATAAAAATTAAAAATAATTAAAAAATGAAAAAAGTGAAAACACAATTGTGTTTATAAGACCAAACGGTTTCAAAGCATCCCTAAAGTAAGGCTGTGTCAATAGAAAAATAGTTTACAGGACAAAGAAAATTATAGAGCATCCGTTTTGACCCATAAATTTGTACTAACTGATGATCTAACAATGTTTAGAAACCCACATGCTGTACCTGTTAAGATTGAACTTAGAATCAATCAGATAGACGTATTTTGGATTTGGGCTCCACACTTTCTTTCTTTTTTCTTTTTCTTTTTTTTTTTTTTTTTTTTGCTATTTGACAGTTTCTTATCTTTTCTGTGTATAAGTTTCTTCATAAGAAAATTTCTTTAAAAAAAGACAAGTCATGAAATGAAAAGAAAATGAAAGGAAATAACGTGATCACATAGTCCACTTCACAACTAAAAATATGTACTTACCTTTTGCCATGCAAAGTATTATGTTTATACACAGTGTTGCATTTTAAGATGTGAGCTAAAAATAATTTTAGTCCAAAGGAAGCCCATAAGAATGGTGAATAGTTGGAAAATCACATGATAATAGGTTACTTTTATATGACAAGTATACCTAAGTGGATATTTAGATGAAAACTGAGTAGCTCCTTTTAAATACCTGAAGAATTTTCATGTGAAAAATACATAGCACTGATCTAGGTAACTCCTAAGAAGATACTAGAACTACAAAATTTCAGGGAGGGTCATAGGGTTTCATCTATGAAAAAAAAAATATATATATACACATATAACAATCAAATCTGTTCAAAAGTATAGTGAAATATCATAAGTGACAGTGAAGACTGTGCTCAGAGGATTTAAGAACAAAGTTCAAAATATGAAACATCAACAGACTTAAAAATTGTTACAGACTGTAGCATTATATATGTATATGATATTATATATATAACATATTATGTATAATATATATACTATATATAATATACATAATATACATACATATAATATATATACTATACATAATATATGTAATATATATTATATATATTATATTATGTATACTATATATAGTATAGTATATTATAGATGAAGCACTAAATTTTCCCTCAGGAATATTTGGAAAATATATCAAAGTATAAAAGAAAACAACTTCTGGGGCGCCTGGGTGGCTCAGTCGGTTAAGCGTCCGACTTCGGCTCAGGTCATGATCTCATGGTCCGTGGGTTCAAGCCCCGCGTCGGGCTCTGTGCTGACAGCTCAGAGCCTGGAGCCTGTTTCGGATTCTGTGTCTCCCTCTTTCTCTGACCCTCCCCTGTTCATGCTCTCTCTCTGTCTCAAAAATAAATAAATGTTAAAAAAAATTAAAAAAAAAAAAAACTTCTTTTAGCCTTTTGATATGGACTCCTCCAGATACATAACTGTGTTCTCACTGAGTATCCAAAAACAAAAGATGGCCTGAATAAACTAAAATACCAAAAACTGTTTATTGAAATAAATTATAAAGAAAATAAAAAGACAAGTGAGAAACCAAACTAAGGTTTTTGGAACATAACTGTAAAATGAATCAAATTCAAGAATATTTTTACTCAAATATGTAAGAAAAAAATATATTCGAATCAAGTATAAAAATAGGCAAAAAGAAAAAAAAACATATATAGGTGTTTTAAAGAAATTGGAACGTAATGTCTGTACAAAAAAATGAAAACAGGAGCTATTTTGTTAATATCATAGAAAAGCAGATTCACACCAAGGTATGATAAAATTTGATATTCTCTAGCAGATAGGCAAACATTAACAAATCTGACAATACCAAATTTTAGCAAGGATGTGCATGAGCAGAGACTCGTATACACGCTATTGAGATGAGAATTTGCTAAAAATCACTATGGGAAAGAATATATATAACCTTATCTTTATAAATATGTGTAACTAAAATTTAGGAATTTCATTTCTAAGCATATGCATATGTGCCAAAAATTATGCTAAAATATTCATAGCAAGAATCATTTGTAATTAGCTAACTAGAAATAACAAAAGTGTCTATAGACAGGAGAGTCGATAACTAAATTTGGCTATACTCTTGTACTGCAGGAATTGGCAAACTATGAACCATGAGCCAAAGCTGGCAAGCTTCCTATTTTAGTAAATAATGTTGTATTGAAACACAGCCACATGTACTGGGTTGTGTATTGTGTAGGCTGCTTTTTCTGTAGGACAGCGGAGTTGGGTAGTTGTGAGAGAGACCATATGCCCTCTCCAGCCAAACATATTCATTATCTATTCAGAGAACGACCTCGGTAATCCCATTTCTAATGGAATATTACACAGAAGTGAAAATGAAAGAACCATGAAAGAGCATGAATGAATGATACTATCATGATACTATATTTTAATACAGTTCTAACTTATTGTGCAGCAAATATTGTAGGAATATAAATGTAAATCCTATATTTATTATAAAATGCAAAAATATGCAATTTCACTAATGAATAACAATTCTGTTAATCGGTTATCGGTATTATAGTGGGAGGAAGCTAGCAGATTAGAGACTCTGCAATATTATAATTCCTGTCGGGGGGCAAGTTCAACAACATTTTATTACTTAAATTTGTATCTTACATATTTATTAGACGGATTGTCTTTATGTATCAGTTATCATATTGTTTCAGTACTAATATAAAAGTAGCTCTTGGGAAAGAAAAGAAAAATACATACTTGAAGAGTAAGCTTTGTGTATGTTTCTAATGTGTGTGTTCACATGTGCTATTATTATAACCTTTATCATCAATAACTAACATATATTGTATTTGAATAGCAATATATAGTAGTGGTTTGAAGGAGTGTTTTAGGACCAGAATATGTGGATTTGAATTATAATCCACCACTCTGCAGCTTTTTAAACCTGGACAATGTAATCAATTCACACAATGCAGTTAAAAATATATCTACTTATTCAATTTATTGTGCGAATCAATAGGATCCATCTTTCTCAAACCGTAGAAAAACCCTCAGAGAAATTTCAATGATATCTATTTCTATTGTTTCATTTGTTTTTAAACGCGTTACCTGGAAATGTTGTGATTGAAACTAAAACAAACTAAAATAAGTATAATTTAGAGAGAATTGTAGTAAATAAAGACGCATACTCTAAAGTGCATAAAACAATAATGTGACCTCCTGATTTAAACATTTTTGGGGAAAAAAAGGGTAAAAATCATCATGGTAAAAGGGCCATATGTGTAACTATTGTGAATGTTTCTTAATTATACTTTTTTTTTTAAGGCTGAACATTTTAGAATTAGGAATGTTACATGAAGATATTCTGAATCCATTTGCATTTCAGGCATTTCAAAGTGTCTTCCACACTGTGGTAAGAGCAATCTTGCTGAATACAAAACCTGAGTTATCCCCTTTCTATTTAATCTTTCTAGCTTTTCTACAATCCATGTAGATCTTCTGGAATACTATTCCATTATATATTTTCAAGACTAGTTCTATTTGGTCAGACACATCTCAGCTCCAAGGTCATGAACTCAAAGAAGTATAGGCAGACTACCCAATGTAAATAGTTAATACAAGTAATATTGAATACATGGAGAGTGATCATGTTTCTGGATTTTAAAATATTATACTCTAGGATGTTAGTTTCTCTCAAAGTAACAGAAAAATTGCTTTATGCTTAAAGTCCTAAATATGTTTCACATTATATAAAAAAAGCATTCTGCAGTTCTTTATTTTTTGTCAATTAAAAATATAATCATGTTATATATTGTATTATTTAATAATATTTAAAAAGTATACAATTAAAACTTACATTTTCTTTATATTTTCTATTTTATATAAAAATGTACTTATTGTTGGTTGTAATTTTTCAAATAATTTGATTGCTAGTGAGCTTCTTATTTATATTTTATTGACCATTTAAATGTATACATATGTGAATGTTTCTCATGTTTCAATTGGGAGTGTTTGCCTTTTCTAGATATCTGTTGAATGAAAATACAAATGGATGAAGTAAAGTTTTTATGGTGCAGAATCTGCTCATGTGTTGGCAATAAATATTATAATCACATTTTCATAATTTACCATTAGCTTCTGGTGTTTCAAAATTCTATGTAGCCAGATCTATCAGTTTTCAAATTTATAGTTACTTTCTATTTTGTTCAGAATGGCCTTCTCAGCTTAAAATTAAAGAAATATCATCCTGTATTTTGTTCCCATTCTCTTGTGATTGATTTTTTTACCTTAGTATTTAATTGAAATTCTGTTATAACATTAAGAACTCATTCTAGGTTATAAAATGTTTTATTTTGTTTCTTTTTTGTACTGGTAACTTCTGGTATAAAAACTATATATATATGGGGTGCCTGGGTGGCTCAGTCGGTCGGGCGTCCGACTTCGGCTCAGGTCATGATCTCATGGTCTGTGTCAGGCTCTGTGCTGACAGCTCAGAGCCTGGAGCCTGCTTCGGATTCTGTGTCTCCCTCTCTCTCTGACCCTCCCCCGTTCATGCTCTGTCTCTCTCTGTTTCAAAACTAAATAAACATTAATTTTTTTTTTAAACTTCTGTTATAACATTAAGAACTCATTCTATGTTATAAAATGTTTTATTGTTTGTTTGTTTGTTTGTTTTTGTACGGAATAACCCTAATATGTGTTTCACCATTAATTATGATATTGGCCAATGGTTAAAAACTGTGTGTGTGTGTGTGTGTGTGTGTGTACTCAGTAAAATTAAGCAATTACAGTAGTAACTCATGGTAATGTATGCATAACTAAGAAAAATATGCTTTCACCATTGGTTTCTACTGGAATTGTGGAATTTCACTGACTATAAATTACTATTTCACTAATTGTAATTGTATAAGCTTTTACATTGAGATGATATGATTTCAGACAAAAGGAAATCTATTTGACCTTTAAAGTTAGGCTCATTGTAAAATTTTAAGGACCTTGGCGTCTAAGGACCTGTTTGGAAAATTTGACTCCCGTGCACACTTCTCATTTTGTAGATAGATAAACTGAATCCTAGAAAGGTTAAGCAATGTGTCTCCAGTGAGACAGGATGATTGGAATAGAGATGGTTCTGATTTAATTCTCCCATCAATCTCATGTATGATGTGGATAAGACCCTAATTATTTTATTCTCATCTTAATGCTTTGCTAAAATGAGACCTAGAGCAGTTAACAGATGTGCCCGTATTAGGGTTCTGCAGTGAAACAGATCGATAGGATATATCTAAGAGGAGATTCATTATAGGAATTGGCTCAGGTAATTATACAGGCTGAGAAGTTCCAAGAACTCTGAATGCAACTTGGAGAACCAGGAAGCCAGTGGTGTAATTCAGTCCAAATCCAGAGGCCTGAGAGCCAATGGTGTAAGTCCAAGTCCGAAAGGTTGAGAATTGGAGGGAGCTGATAGCATAAGTCCTGGTCTGCATCTGGAGGCCCTAAAACCTGGAAAAGATTTTTCAGAATAGAGGAAGATGTTTGTCTTAGCTCAGGAAGAGAGAGGGACAACCTGGAAAAGATGTTTCAGGGTAGAGGAAGATGGTTGTCGTAGCTCAAGAAGAAAGAGGGGAGCCTGGGTGGCTTAGTCAGTTAAGCCTCCAACTTCCGCTCAGGGTCATGATCTCACGGTTTGTGAGTTCACGCCCGGCATTGGGCTCTGTGCTGACAGCTCAGAGCCTGGAGCCTGCTTCAGATTCTGTGTCTCCCTCTGTCTCTGCCCCTCCCCTGTTCTCTTTCTCTGTTTCTGTCTTAAAAATAAATAAACATTAAAAAAAATTTTAAAAAAAAGAAGAGAGAAAAAAATGTGCCCTTTCTCTGCCTCTTTGTTCTATATAAGCCCTCAGCAGAGTGGGTAATGCTCACCTTCCTTGGTGACAGTGATCTTATTCTACTGACTCAAATACTAATCTCTTCCAGAAACACTCCTGTGGGCACATCCAGAAATAATGTTTTGCCAGCTATCTGGGCATCCCTTAGACCAGTCAAGTTGACACATGGAATTAACCATTGCTGTGCCTCAGGACATTCACTGTATTTGAATTGAGACATGGCTGAAATATATGTTTCTAGAATGGCACTTTGATGATCTTTCCACTTTAGCGCTACACCATAGTATAGAGGCAGAATGATGGAGGGAGTGTTCTTTCTTATTCCAACATTCAAACTTACTGTGTCACACTTGCTACTTTTTCCTAATCAAGTCTCTGAAATGAATAGAACACCTGTAAGCATCATTTCTTTGAATTGACTATCACCTTCACAACGTGTGATATGAGATCCCTTTGCCCTGTAGGAAAATGTCAAGAATTCGTAACCATTTTCAGGTTCTTGTCACCTTTGTTATCCAGCAACTGAGGCACTGTCATCTTGTCAGTGATGTCGATCCCTCTTTCTCTAACAACACTGCAATCGTCACTTTCCTGACAGACATCTTAGATAATTCACATACTTGCCAAATTTTAGACAGGGTAACTTTAAAACCCAAGCATCAGGAAGAAGTACCATTCTAAAATACAGGAGTGGACGAAATGCACCTCTTGCCTTAATAACAACGGTTCAGAGTAGCTCTGCGTCTTAAGAAAACTGTGGAGGCTGGCAAAAGCCAGAGCCTAAAATGCTGAAAGCAAATCAGCTGTTTTGGATGAGGAAGGCTCTGCTGATATTGCTTCAGTGGAAAAGCCAGGCATGCATTTCAAAGCCAGACTCGGTGGTGTTATGACCTAGATTATTTCAGCTAACGTTTATGTGGCATCTGGTATATTACCCATTTTTACACGTATAACAATAAGTGTTTTACACTTACAATAAGTCCACACAACAACAATCATTGCTGTGTCTTAATGTTTATCCTCCATATGAGGATGGGTCCAGCAGATAATTACATGTCCAAAGGGGGAAATTGAACATTTACTGAAGAAATCACTTGAATAGGTAGGGCTAGGTTTAAGAAAAACCTATGGAGAGGTGGGTGGGGGGGATGGTCTAAATGGGTGATGGGGATTAAGGAGGGCATTTGTTGGCATGAGCACTGGGTGTTGTATGTACGTGAGGAATCACTAAATTCCACACCAGAAACTAATATTCATATTACAGTGTATGTTAACTAACTGGAATTTAATAAAAACTTGAGGGAAAGGGGCGCCTGGGTGGCTCAGTCGGTTGAGCATCTGACTTGGCTCAGGTCATGATCTTGCGGTCTGTGAGTTCAAGCCCTGTGTCAGGCTCTGTGCTGACAGCTCGGAGCCTGGAGCCTGCTTCGGATTCTGTGTCTCCTCTCTCTGCCCCTCTCCCGCTAGCACTCTGTCCCTGTCTCTCTCTCTCTGTCTCTCTGTCTCAAACATAAATAGACATAAAAAAAAGAAGAAAGAAAGAAAGAAAGAAAGAAAGAAAGAAAGAGAACAACTTGAGGGAGAAAACTAAAACAAAAACCTAAGAGAGGGTGAAGAAACCCAGGTCATTGTCACTGCTAGGCCTGAAAATGTTAGTGAGGGGAATGGCTGCAAGCACCCACCAAGACCTGTAGCTTTCGGAGGGGGCATCCTGAAAAAAAAATTCAGCATTGTCAAGTCTTGAGCCTGGCATAGAGGGGAAATAACTTGCCTTGGGTGAAAAAGCACGTAAGTTGCTGAGATAGGATTTAATTCACTATCTTCCAGCATGAAGCTTCGTGCTTTTGCTCCTATGCTACTATTACGCCATTTCTCATGAAAAAGGAATTTATTCATTCCACTTTTCCTTTTCTGCAACACAGACTCTTATTTTAGTTGAAGTCAAAGAAGCACAAAAAGAGTAATGAATGCTTATTTTAGAAGCATGACTAAAGTTACTCTCTATCTCAACCAATCAACTCTTCTGTAGAGAACCTCAAATATACATGCACATTCATACACTCATACTGAGATTACATATAAGATATGTTGAACTTGGGGCGCCTGGGTGGCTCAGTCAGTTAAACGACGGACTTGATTTCCGCTTAGGTCATGATCTCATGGTTTGTCAGATAGAGACCTTCATCACTCTCTGAGCTGACAGTGTGGAGTCCGCTTGGGATTCTCTCTCTCTTTCTGCTTCTTCCTGGCATGCACATGTGCTTGCTCGCTCTCTCTCTCTCTCTCTCTCCCCCCGCCATTCAAAGTAATAAATAAATATTTAAAATATGCCAGTCCTGCTAAATACTCAATTTTTTTTAAGATCTATTATTACACTATTTCAAAAAATTAAATAGAATGTATCAGTAGCAATCAGCTACATGGAAAAAATGAATAAAAATCTCCTTATAAAGTATATTATAAGAAAATATTTTCCACTTAAATATTCTCCCAAAGTACTATTGTAGATTACATAATCTCACATTCAATCATTCATTTCTATTTGCACCAAATAATTGTGGAGATTCATATCACGAGCCACGTTGTTTAATATTGTTCAACAAAAGCTAAGACATTTTCCTTATTGGAATGTAGATGTTCGTGTTTTGATACAGTTCTTAAGCAGTGAATTGTACCTAGCTTTTTTATAGTATAGTTTTGTAGCAATATATTTGATCAAAGGAGCCAATAGTAACTTTTCAGAAAGACATAGAGTTTTAACATATGGAATGCCTTTCCAAAATCAGAAAATAAAAATACTGCCTTGTAAAGTGCTATTTCCGTTGTCTGTGCAACAAGACTTTAAAAATAAGCAGATACTTGAAGCTGATCCTGACTCCTTAGATTCTTAAGAAGCAGAAGGAATGTACAACAGCAACCTTTTGACATGTATGTTGCCAAGAGTTCAGTGGCTTACAATCCCGAAGTAAAACTGAGGTTAATAGACACTGGCAAATGAGATACTTTAACAGCAGCAGAGAACCTATTTAAATACTTTTCATCATTTCAAATTAGACTTAAGTTGGCAAATGAGATATTTAAGTATCAAAACTACGCTAATATGGCCCTGTTATTCTTCTGACCTCTGCATCTAGGGGCACATGAACTTTTTGATTCATGACAAGTGGAATGTCACAATGCCAATGAAATTCGGGCATAATTATTGTGTATCCAATCAATAAATGCGTTTTGAAATGATTGAATACCTTTGATGTTTCTTTCTCAACATAGCCCTTCAACAACATTGTGTCTCTCAGAAACCTATAGACAAGTTCAATATGTATAATAAAACATATAATGGTAATATATAAAACAATGTTGGCTGTGTTCCTTCCTTGTAGGCATTACCTAGTTCTGTGACACCTTTCTATCCAAGCATGGTCACAAAATGGACCAGGGTAATTTGAAGTTGTTTGACTCACAAATTTCTCTCATTAATATTAACCAGGCATTCTTGAAATTAGAGTTTCTTATTGACTCAGGTTTAGTGGTGAGAAAAGTTCCATTCCAAAGTAATGAACAAGTAATAGTTAGATGAGAATCAGCATCTTTGTTCTGAAGTAGACGGATGAGTAGTTTTGCCTGACTGGAGAACAGAGTCTCAGAGCGTAGGTGCTGTTTCCCAGTATACAAATGGAGAAAACACATATATCCCCCAGCTACTCCCATTCTATTTACCCACTTAGTACCACTTGTTGGAAGCATCTGAGAAAATAAAAAAAAAAAAAAATCTGAGAAAATAAAAAAAAATTATGACTTGATGGAAATATTTTGGTCATCAAGATGCAGGAAACAGCAAGCTATTATAACATTTGTTCATGGAGCTCCTGGTTGTACTGAGTCTAAATTATTTCCCAGTACTAAGTGTAACTCATTAACTCATGAGACCATTGCTGTATATGGTGACACTAAGTTCCAGAAATGATTAGCAGCCTGTTGTAGATAAGGTAAAAAATATAGGCACTCTTTTGCTTGGAAGAGTCCCAGTTTACACCTCTTCTTCCAGAATAATGATTAATAATGTCCCCTTTCTCTCTCTCTTTTTTTTTAATTTTTAAAAAAAGTGTTTAATTTTGACACAGAGAGAGACAGAACATGAGCGGGGGAGGGGCAGAGAGAGAGGGAGAGACAGAATCCAAAGCAGGCTCCAGGCTCTGAGCTGTCAGCACAGAGCCCGATGTGGGGCTTGAACTCATGAACCATGAGATCATGACTTGAGCCAAAGTTGGATGTTTAACCTGACCTGAGATGAAGTTGGATGCTTACCTGACTAGCCACCCTGCTCCCCTCTCCTTTCTCTCTCAAAAGGGTTTCTATTTGGATAAACTACAAGGCCATCTTAATTATTGGGTGATTTAGAAAACAGATGCCAATTTACTACTTCTATCATATTTTAAAGGAGGGAATAAACTTTAGAAAGGTGGATTTGTTTTCATTGTGGATTTCATTATGTACAGTAGAATTACATTTATATGGCCAATCTATGTAAATACTATGCATCACAAAAAAGTTTCCATGAGAATCTTAGATATGATCATTATTGACATAATGATATGATCCATTTTCTATTTCTATAATTCTTTGAAATGAATAATGGCCAGCACCAAAATTATGGCAATAAAATGAAAACGCAAAAGAACATACAAGACATTGTATGGTACTGAGCAATTTGCATTTTTTCACTAGTTGGAGGACACATTCTTGATGTTGGTGGACTTTTAAAATATATTATCTGAACCAAGAGCATAATTTAATTTCTCAAATATCTCATCTTTTTTGGCATTAATTTTAGAATTGCCAACCTGCTCATTTATGCTGTCTAAAATCTAATTACCTGGAAGATTTAACTTCAAGTATGGGCTAGTTTTTTGTTTGCATTTTTGTTTTTTCCTCTCTGGCCTTAGTATGTACATATTTTTTAAATATCCTGAGCTGGCCAGTATATGTGTACAATATATATATATATTTTTTTTCAATGTTTATTTATTTTTGGGACAGAGAGAGACAGAGCATGAACGGGGGAGGGGCAGAGAGAGAGGGAGACACAGAATCAGAAACAGGCTCCAGGCTCCGAGCCATCAGCCCAGAGCCTGACGCGGGGCTCGAACTCACGGACCGCGAGATCGTGACCTGGCTGAAGTCGGACGCTTAACCGACTGCGCCACCCAGGCGCCCCTACAATATATTTTTTGAAACATAACATTTAAAAAGTAACTTTTGATTGTTGCAAATGCCAATAAACATATTTCAAATATAGATATTTTATCATAAATTCTAGCTGATTCTCTTTGATAAAATTTAGAGCAACTTTTTTTCTTTATTCAAGTTTTTGTTTAAATTTTAGTTAGTTAACATTACAACAAAACTATTTTAACAAACATGACTTTCCTTAATTCGAACAATAGTAGCCAGATTTTTATGGCTATGTTTTGAAAGTGGAACTGATTTTGTCCAAAAATTAATTTAAATAATTTGAATTTTCCACTTTTAATCATGACTTGAAAGCTGTTTTTTACAGCTATCTCAAAATGACTTTGGAAGTTACTCTTCCAGAATAAAACAACAAATTGGCAAATTTAAATATTATTAAAGGATTAATAAGTAGCCAGTAGAAAAATATTTATGGAAGTACAAAGGGGAAAAATAGATTGAACATATGAAATAAAATCAGAACCGGAGTTTTGAAAAAGCAATAGCAAGACTGGATTATTCATAACCCAATGTGGGCAGAACATAGAATTTAAAAACAAGATAACATGTGTTCACTGTTGCAGAGTCTTGCTAAAATTATGTAATAGAATGATATCTGACATTTTGTTGCTTTTTACTTAATTAATAAGATTTATACACACAAACAATTATATATATATATATATATATATATATATATATGCTCACACACCCTTTCCTCGTTATGAGTTCTATGCACAAAGACTTCAGAAAATTACAGTTCACAATTTGAGTTAATTCTCTATTAACTCCATTAAATATGCTTTGTATTATGTACTAGCCCAAGACTAAAATGGGGTTGCCTAGTTTCTCATTCTAGAAAATCAATATAGTTCTATGGATGCAATTTTGCTATTCAGATCTTTAACTTGAAAGAGACTGTACTCAGCATTATGTCATGTTAATTCTTGCACTCCAGTAGACTCTTCATGCTGACTCAGATTTTACCAGAAATATATTGAATATACTTGCAGTTCATCAGTTTCAGTACACTTTAAGTCATTGGTCAAATGGAATGTTTGGCAAAACACAAGAAAACTGAAAGAATGCATACAGTGAGTAGTACATGATGAGCATAAAAAGCATTGCTCAATATATAAAATAAGTTTGCAAACATGCCAAGTCATATCAATATTTATAAAGTTTAGTAGAGCTTGGTTGATATAGCAAAAAGCTCTTAAACAATTTGGATGTTTTGTTTTTTTCTTTTTGAATGGAGAGCATATGAATTTGGAATGTAGCTGGCCAGATTATGGTAGAAATTTTCATGGGAAGTTGAATTTACCAGCAACAAGAATATAATAAATATGTTTTATGAAGCATCTGCATTATTTTTTCTGGAGCCTCCATGTCATGTAGGGGTAGCTTTGTGAATTATTTTCAAAAGAGCCTTGGTAAAGAGTCCACATAAATACAATACTTGCTGGATATTGGATAATGCTAAAGAAATATTGCTTTTTTGATTTAATAATTAATGATTATACTTTTAAAGAGACTTTTTTATTTTTTAGCATTCTTATTTATTTTTGAGAGAGAGAGAGAGAGAGAGAAAGAGGGCAACAGAGCATGAGTGCGGGAGGGGCAGAGACAGAGAGGGAGACATAGAGTCTGAACCACGCTCCAGGCTCTGAGCTGTCAGCACAGAGCCAAACGCTGGGCTCGAACTCACCAGCTGTGAGATCATATCAGCCTGATATCATCAGCTCTTCAGCCTGAGCTGACGTCAGACGCTTAACAAATCGGGCCACCCAGGTGCCCCCAAAGTGACATATTTTAAAGCCAAATATTAAATAATTACGGATGAAATGCAAGTTTCCTTGGATCTACCTCAAATTAATCCAGGAAGAAGGGGAAGTAGATGGGAATATAGGCAAAACAAGATTGACCCTGAGTAAAAATGGTTAGAGTTGTCTAATGGATTCATGGAATTTTGTTGTACTGTATCTTTATGTTTGCATGTATTTACAATTTTCTGTAATAAAAATGTTTCTCAATAAAGATACGTATGGCCTCATACCTAAACATGGAAATCTACCCCACCCAGTATCAAAACAAAAAGGAAAGTATTTGGGTATTATACAACACATCATATTCTTTGCTTTTCGGGATATAAACAGGTCTTTCCTTACGGAGTAAGTGTTTGAGCAACATTCAGGATATGACCCCCCCCCCCCCAACAGTGTTTGATAACCTGCAGTGTATGTTCTTCATATCTTTTAAATCTTAAACGTTCATTTTTATGCTCTTTCTGCCCTCCTTGTTTCGTGCCTTCGTAAGGCCTCTGGCTGCCATAGCATTCAGTGATATGTCTACCTCTTCTTACCATGCCTGAGACCACTTTCATTTTTCTCTCCTCTCATTTATTTCTTCTTCTACTTTTCCTTCTATTTTTTCAGTCTAAACCTCATTTTCTACATATCGAACTTTGTTGACGTGCAAGCAAATATATTCAATTTATCCCAGATGATAGAGTTTAATATATACTCCTTAAGAAGAATATTTCAAATAATGTTAGCATTTACAAATTCAAACACACAGGAAAAACAAACTGCCATTTACTGGTATTCCGGATGTAATCGTCACCTCATTTGGTGGTTCTCTCAGAGAAAACCCTGCTAGATATCTCTCCAAAAGCATTTATCAAACTAGGAATGCCACCATCCTGGTTATTCAACACTGTTCTTTCTGAGTCTGCTGTTTACTATGTAACATTCTATTATCTAGCTTCTACTTTTATCCTTTCTGAATGCTTTCTTTAGGCATTTCATTCAAAACTAAGCAAAAGGAAATCAGCCATCGAATGGAAAGTGCTGCAATTAAGTCATTGTCTCAGGTCAGACTATGACTAAAATTTTAGAAGTCTTGGGGACTGAGAATATTTTGGAGGTACCCCATACATAATGCAAAATAATAATAAAATGGGATAATCAGCTGAGTCATCATAAGAAGGAAACTCAACAAATTAGCTGCTCAGTTGGTGGACAAATTTAAACAGTTTGCCTATTGATATTAGCATTAATATTAGGCACTGACTCTGCTCTTGGCTTCTGTACTTCTTACATCTAGGCAGTTGAACGCTATTACTTTCTTTCAATGGGCAGGTTAGCCAGGATTTAGAGTCAGGGCTCGAGCTTGCAAATATATGTATGGCAACTAATCTTCAAATAAATGTATTGACTAAGTTGTAGAAGTTGTAGGGAGAGCACCCGATAATTGTTTGCTGGATTATTCTGTATAACTTCTTTATCGCTGGTGTTAGCTAGCTACTAGAGGAGTAAATTCAGATATGAAGGACTGATGACTGATATTCCCATTTTACATTTTAGAGGAATGTTTTATTTTACAACACGTATAAACTTCCAAGTGGAAAAATTAACCCAATACATGGAAATGATTTTATATGCAGAGTTTTCTTTGAGATGCTTAATATTAAATTTTTCCCACTCTCAGTCTATAAAGTACTGATTCTTAGAAAAGAACAGGACAATCTCTTTTCTTTCCCTTAAGCTTAATATATTTCTTTTCCTAAGTGAAAAGTTAGTTGTTATTTTTCATCATTGTGTGAGCATCATTTGTGTTACTTTTCATCATTCATGTATATTTGTGTGAGCCTCTGTGGCTCCTTCATTGTTGTAGGTCTGTGAGGTAGCCTAATAAATTATTTGCCTCTTATTAGATGTTACCAACTTCATCCGAACTATAAATAAGTAGGTGCATTTGAATATGAGCACATATTCAGTCCAGTCCAACAGCTCATGACTCAGGGACAGGCATATATTATAACATTAAAAATTGGTTTTCAGAAACTACAATTATGATTTTTTTCTGACACAGAAGACTGGAGGGCATCAGTTTTCCTAAATCTTTATTTTGCTTTTTTTTCCACTAAAAAGCTTGAGGAGATTTTTTTTTTCAATTCACCTGTCCCCAGATGGAATCATTGTGTTTCTCCTAGGTCCACTTTTCCTACTATGATCCAGTCATAGCTTATTTATCCTTTTCTAGCAGTAGTTGGATAGTATCTCAAAATGTAGTTTTGTTATTAATCTCTACTTTCCTTGGATTCTGTGTAGGGTAAGGCATAGACGAGGGGATCAAATCCTAAGGAAAATAGTTTTGGTCTCAACAACACTTTCACTGATTTAGAAATAGTGTACCATTTTAGAACATTTTTATCAACCTCTGAGATCTCCTTGAATGTAGTTGTATCTACTGCAGAAGAGGTTCTCCACACTCTTTTCATAGGTTGTAGTTTTCATCGATCATTTCCATAATTCTCTAAACAAAACCTTGAGCATATAAGGAATAGTATGATATGACATCTTGCTTCCAAAAGAGTCAACAGTTTGATGTCACATTTTGAAGAGTTATCATTTGGGATTGAAGTGCTCTATCAAATACTAAAGGGGAAAAATATATGAAATAGATAATGACAGAGCCTGGAAAGATAATCTAAGAGATTTTTTTTTCTAGAAAGGGACATTAATACAAATGCCTTCATGGCTGAGTTTTGTTTCTTTGTTTTTTTACAGTAAGTTCTTCTAAGTACATGAAAAACAATCAGGGAGCAAGCCAAGAAAGGTGGCAAATGGCCTGTGTTCAATCAAAGATATTTCTTGCAAAGTGCACAGGGCCTGAAATTTATATGTGGTAATAGAGGCAGAGAAGATTCAAATAGTCTTATAAACACCTTTAAATAAAGAAAAAGCACAAAACCATTTTCCATTGCTTTATAAATTTTAAAAGCAAATTTCTTTACTATTGTATTGCAGAGAAAAATTTATGAAATAAGGACAATGTTCAGACATCTGGGTCTGATAAAATTTTGGAAGGTAACTTCTCAAACAACAACGGATACTGAGAAGACTTTTCAGATCCTATAAATACCACCTAAAGAAGAAAAAAGAGTATTATTATAAGTATATATAAGTATATAACACATGTATATATAATTATATATGTATGTAATACATATATAGTATATATAATTACAATTATATATAATAATTATGTATTATATAATTATACTTATTATTAGACTTCTATATCATTATTATTATTATTATTATTTTTAGACCTCTTGAAATGGTTTTATGAGTAAAAATTTCCTTCAGAATTAAACAAAAAAACTGGATGAAATTCCAGAAAAAGCAATCAATTCAGGAAATTTTAATGGAAAAATTGATCAACACTGGATAAATCAGGAAGCATTTACTTTCAAACACCTGCCATAACATTGGAGAAAAATGTTAAAAGTCTGCCTTGCTTGCATGCACCCCCTTGGCATGGTCAGCAAAAACCATAGCTCTACTGGATTGATCACTGACAAAACTCATAGCTATTCCAGAACAGTTGGTGGACTCAATTTGGCAACGGTAGTGGGAGCATTGCGAGCTAAAAGTGGCAATCTCAATCAGAATATACAGAGAAACCAATCGTGTTATTAACCCAAAGTTGTAGTATACTTTATGAAGGGCAGCAGACCAACCAGAAACTTAACAGATAAATCTCAAGGTTACAAAGTCATAAAAGAACTAAAGTAGTAAACCCTCCACATAGACTGACAGGACTATTAAGCTACTCATGTACAGCAAAAATATAAAATTGCACCATGCAATGTGATAATCATAAAAAAATGAATACTGGCTGCAATTTCAGATGTGCTCCTCAGTGTACCCACAGCTTGGTCAACAGTGGTTGAAGATGTTATGGCCTCAATGTTTCTGAGCACGACCCCTGCCCAAATCATTGGCTGACTGCTAGCTTACACTAAAACAGGTCTGACTCCTCATGACCCAGGGTAAAAAATAAAAGTGAGGAAAGAATTGAGTGGAGAAATCTGTGGCTAGCATCCTCAGAAGAGATAGATTTTGAAGTTTAAAGACAAACAAGTTACTAAAGCAGTATGAGAAAAATCAAAACAACAAATTTCATAAAATATATTGGAGTCCAAAATTGCTGTAATAGGTTTTTAAAACATCCAAGTTCAATAAAAATTTACAAGTAAAACAAAATGAAACAAAACAAAACAAAACAAAAAAAAACCACAGAAGTCTGATCTATATTAAAGACAACAAAAACAAAACAAAAACTGACACTAAGTGGAAATTGATGTTAAATATTCCAGAAAACTATTTAAATCAGATACTGTAAATATGTTCAAAGAATTAAATAAAAATATGTTTAAAAATTAAAGGAAAATATGTTAATATCAGTCTCACAGAGAAATCAGAATGATAAAAAGGACCCACTGAAATTAGTTGAAAGATACAATATTGGAAATGAAATTTTAATTAAATTGGCTCAAAAATAGATTTGAAGTGGAGAATTAAGTAACAGTTAACTTGAAGTATCAATAGAAATTATTCAATTAAAGAAAAACAGGGGAACAGATATTGAAGAATCATATAAAGTTCCAAAAAGAAAGGAATGAAATTTGTGGCTGAAAATGTTTGAGGAAATAATGGTCCAAAATTTCCCAAACATGATAAAACATTAATTTATGTATCCAAGAAGTTCAATAAACGCCACCTGGAGTATACATAAAGATCATATATACTTCAAAATCATCATAATTATTCTTCTGAGATGCAAAGACAGAAAAAAAAACTTGAATGCAATGAGAGAAAAATGTTTTTTTAATGTATACAAACAATGATATAAACAATAACTAGCATCTATTTAGGAACAGTGGAGGTCATAAACTGTTAGGGTGGCATATTCAAAAGTGATAAAAGAAAAAAACAATCAACCAAAGGTTTAAATCCAGGAGAATTCCCTTCACATAATAAATTACCTTCACATATAAAAGTAAAACTACAATATTCTGGATTTTTTCAATAATAATTTGTTGTTCATACAACAGTACTAGTGAAAGTACTAAAGAAAAAGTCTTCAGGATAAAAGAAAATTATACCAGAGACTTCTGTTTCTGAGAACAAAATATTGACATACATGATTCCATTCTTACAACTCATGCAATTGGTCTTTCTCACTTTCTATTTAATTGGTTTTGTTTTTAAAACTCCATGTGTTCTAAGGGCACCTGGGTGGGTCAGTTGGTGCACTGGCGAACAGTGTGGAGCCTGCCTGGGATTCTCTCTCTCCCTCCCCCTCTCCTTCTGCTCCTCCCCTGATCTTTTGCGTGTGTGCACATACATAGGCACTCTCTCTCTCTCCTCTCTCTTTCCCAATATAAATAAATACATTAAAATAATACTGTGTTCTATAAGCATCAGGAGTCTTAACTTTTTTATTTACATAATTTAAAGACTGCTAACACAAATTATTCAATTAATTATTCATTGATCTTTGGGGATTTCTTTGTCTTTTTATTTATTTTTAACCTTAAATCGAAAGCCATATGTTCAATAAAAGCTTAACCATTCTCCAATTCAAAAACTTAAAACAATTAACTGAAGATGGATTATAGACATAATTATTAGTGCTAGAACTATAAAACTTAACAAAAATGATGCATTAGTTTGTCTTCCTCCTGGTTAGGCACAGATTTCTTAGATATGGCAGAGAAATCACAAGGAAGAAAAATCGCTGAATTGAACTTCATCGAAATTAAACAGAATTTCGCTTTCAAAAGAGCTATTAAGAAAATAACAATACAAGTTATAGACTAAACTAAAATATTTGCAATACTTATATCTGATAAGAAATCTATCCAGAAAAAATTAAGAATGCTTACAACTCATACAAAAAATAATTTGAAAAAAGGGCAAACTATTTGAATAGGCACTTTATTAAAAATACATAAAAGAAGGAAAAGAAGCACATAAATTTTAGCATCATTTGTTTTCATATAAATACAAATTTAAAAGTTCAAGAAACTGTTGTTAGTACTACAACATACTCCCTAGAATAACTGAAGTCAAAAAGACTAAAATGCTAGATATTGGCAAGGATACGAAGAAAAATTTAAATTTTTATGCATTTCTGATGAAAAGAAAATAAAATGGAACCACTATCTTCTAAAGCAGTTGGGCAGTTTTCAAAATATAGACAAAACTTACTCTATTTCATTCCTAGGTACCTGCCTCAAAAAACCCCCAAAAAACAAAAACGTATGTCCACACAAAGATTTGTACATGAAAGCTCACAGCAGTATTACTTATAATCACCAAAAACTAGAGGGCCACTTGGGTGGCTCAGTTGGTTAAGCATTTGATTCTTGATTTCGGCTCAGTCATGATCTCACAGTTGTGGGACTGAGCCCTGTGTCAGTTTCCACACTGAGCGTAAAGCTAGCTTAAGATTCTCTCTCTCTCTCTCTCTGTCTCTCTGCCCCTCCACCTTGCTCATAACGCATGCACATGTGCTCTCTCTCTTTCTCTCAATAAAGGAAACAAACAAATACTTAATCACCAAAAATTCGAAAAATTCAATGCTTCTGAAGTGATGAAAGGATAAACAAAACATGTTATATCCATACATTGAAATACTGCTTAGAATAGAAAGAAACAAACTTTTCATACACACAACATCGTAGCTAATCTCAAAAAGAAAAAGAAAAAGTTCACGTTAAGTGAGAGAAGTCAGAAACAAGACTACATTTTTTTAATGATTCCATTTATACGAAGTGTTTACCAAATGGAAAGCTATAAAAACCAGGTCAGGTTTTTATTTTGTTTTGTTCTGTTTTGTTTGGGTTTGGTTTGGGTTTTTAGCTGTGATTGCTGTTGTTTGTTTGTTTGTGTTTTCCTTCAGGGCCCAGGAATGGGAGGGGAATTGATTGCAAAAGGTCATAAGGGCACTTTCTGGAATGATGGAGATATTATAACACTGGATTTCCATGGTTCCTTGAGTGTGAAATTTGTAATTATCAGATGATATGCACTTAAAATGGGTGAATATTATAGTGCATAAAATATACCTTAGTACAGTTTTTTCAAGAATAGCAAAGTCAAAGACAAGGAAATGTTACTAAATTGGACAGTTTATATATGCTCAATACCAATTTAGAGGTGACAAACTAGCAATAAATACATGTGGTTAGCCACAATAGTTTTTAACACTTCATGTGTACATGAAGATGAAGACACGATTCAGTGATATTGATATATATATATATATATATATATATATATCAAAATTTTCCAGCAGAGAAGTGTATGTTTCACACAACAATTCTTATAAAGAAAGAAGAGATGTTTACCCTCTCATTTTTCAGCCACCTAAGGCTAACATTTACTGAGTTACTTTGGCCAGCATATTAGACAATTTACGTGTATTATTTAATCCACCATGAGGCCATAACGATCATATCCTTCATTTTTATAGATAAAGATATGGGACTGAGATTGAATAATCTGTTCCAGGTTAACAACTGGCAAATGGGAGACGTGGGCTTCATGCTCTAATCCATCTAGTCCAGATGCTTTACTCCTAACCATCATGCCATACCAATCTTTGATGCCCTGAAAGCTGTGGGGCTTAATAAAGATACACCAAATAGTGGAATCCCAAGTGCTACATCTAGTTACATCTCTAAAGGAATTTACAGTGTACATGGGAAGAAAGAACCTGTGTGTTCTTTTCAGCTGCTAGTCAATGTTGAACAGAATGGAATTCCCCTCCCTCTTTGGAAGATTGCTGATTACCTTGGCTTTCACTTTTCTTAAAGTGTGGAATGAGAGAATATCCGTTAAAATAAAATCTCAGTTAAACAGACTTTTTCTAAAATTCGTTGTAGGTAATCATACAGTCGGCTTAAGGATAATAGTCCTTTCTGTTCTCTCTACCAAGTTGTTGTTGTTTTAATACCAAATTATTTTCTGAGTAATTATAAATCTTGGACGTAATCTTTGATATAATAGAGCAGAGGCCAAGTTAATAACTTCAGACACAATTTTCTGTTTTCACAGGCATGGAGAGGAGCGTTACAGGAGGTTTGTAAAGCAGCCTGCAGAGGTCCTAGTTGTGTTCAACATCCTATAGTCAGTACCAGACGTCCCACAGACTGAGGTTCAGTAGAATGGCAGGAGAGAAGAGATTCTTGGTCCAGAAATTTTTGTGTGTTTTGTTTGTTTGTTTGTTTGTTTAGGGACAAAAATAATTCAAGAGAAACAGAATTTAATTATTGGCATTTGGTTGAGAGAAAAGAGCAATGTTAGTAAGGTTCCCAATCCCTCTGGGTAATTCACGCTATGTGAAATAAGTCAGAGCTGTCTGTACCTAAAATACATTTTGTTTTAGGATGGCATAAAGATACTTTTCACTTGCACCTTCAGACCTACTCTCTAACGATTTTTCCATCTTGCTCTAATCCCAGGAGAATGTCCAGTGTTTAGTGTGTTGGGGACTCCATTTCACATTAGCTTCTGGCTGGCCTCAGTAAAAGAGAGGTGGTTGCAAGAGATCGTAGCACGGAAGACAGGTTGTTCAGGGTTGATTCTGTCCTTGGAGGCCATAGTTTATTTCTCATAAAGCTGCCCTGTTTAAATTTCAGTACCTGCAATTCCTACCGCCCCCTGTCCCTCCATGACTCGCTGTGGTACTCACCACTGCTCTCATATGTTGGCTGTTAGGGGATGTACTGTTATGTAGTGGTGTTTTGGATCATTTCCAGATATTTGTAAACAGTTTCTTAATATTCTCCTCATATTATTTGGGTTAAACAGGCCATTTCTTTCCTGTAGAAATCTGGTATGATACTGATAGTTATATATAAACAGATACCATAGTAGCTTCCAATCTCTCCCCTCTTCCAATAATGGTGAACATTGTTGCCAGATTAATGACTATCCGACTTCTTTATTAAAGAAGATCTACTAGTATTTTTGTTCATTTATTGCTTGTTTGTTTGTTTTTAAACTTATATATTCCAGTTACAAAAATCTTGGGTAGGCTTCATTGCCTCTATGATCAAATAAAGTAATTAAGCGTTCAACAGTTTTTAATTCCAGTTCTCTTTTATATTCCTAACCAATGTGAGTCCTCAGTCCTAAGCATGGTAGTGTATTGACTGTCCCAAATATTTTCAATTTAACTCAATATAATTTGATTCAATTCAAGGTAATTAAATTTGTCCCATATTTCTTACACACTACTAAGTTCCAAAAGTATGATATGACTCCTGAGCTCTGGATGAAAAAGGGCTAGATGAGAATTGAAGAATTTGGAACATAAACAATATGGTATAAAACTAAGCTCCACAAAAATTGTCACAGGCTAGCTTATAAACCTTTGTAGAATATATGAATACATTTAAAAAAAGATTGATTTTTATTTGATAAACTGAATCCCAGGGCAAGGAGAATACTTGTGGAAAGCTTTTGGGGGGGACTAAAGAAAATACATAAAGATGTATAGTTTGAATGTAAATGTACAGTTTGAATGTATTTCTTATCAGTATAGTATTCCGTATACTTTATAGTGAATTTTTCATCTTCAAATTGTCCTTCAGCTAAAAGAAAATAATAGGCACACCACTTTGTTAGTATCACCCTTTTATCCAACCATCCATCCATCCATTTATCCATCCATCCATCCATCCATCCATCCATCTATCCATCCAAGGCTCTTTCCTCAACATTAAATTTATAAACGCTTTCAAGCTGTGAAATCTAAAACGATATGAGGATGAATTTAAGTCTGGAATGCTCATCCTGGGGTTTTTTAACTGCTACTCCTCCATTACCATCAAGAATCTCTAAACTTATGCTTGTAGAGTTTGGGGGTCTCTATACTCTAATAATTAATTTTTTTTTAATTTAGGCTTTTCATTTTGATGAAAACAATAATTTAAGTATAATCTATGTTGTCTGGCATAATACCATATTAATAAGCTATTGGTGTGTAACTAAGAATAATGCCACAATAATTTAGTGGCATTCAAAAGTAAACATGCATTTCTCACATGTATGTGTGTCAGCTAGAGCAGCTTTGTTCCATTTCTGTTCATTCTAGGTCCTGAGTTGAAAGGGCATCTGTTTATGAATACAATGCAGAAGCAAACAGGGCATGTCCAATATTAAAAGCCTGTTTTAAAATTCTTCTTATATCATCTTTGCTAATATCCCTTTGTACAAAGTTAGTTAGATGACGAAGCTCAAATCCCAGGGTCATGGATGTGCACTCAACCTCTTTGGAAGTGACTGAAAATTTATAAAGCATAGGACATGATGGAGGAATCATTACTAATGACAATTAGTAGCTGATGGTGGTGATGCAAACATTTTTATTTGTTTGGTAAATGATTGTGTTCCAGCAAATTGACAATCCAATGATAACAAGGTTGCAGTATAAAAGGTTTTGGAGATTGAATGGATGGACAGGAGTGTTATGATTCATGAGTCATCAGATGGCATTTCAGACACAGAAGGATCTGTTCCAAAGAGGTGAGTTCAATATTACCAGTCTGAAATGATCCCATCATTGTAATTACCTACTCATAACAATCAATACTGCACAATTGATTCATAATAAATGGGTAATGAAAAAAAGTTCATTTTTCAAAATTCCACAGTAACTCGAATGAGTAGCCATTTAATAAAGATATGAACATTAGAATAGTAAAATGTCAAAGAAAACCCAACAGCATTAATGAGTTTCCTAATAAAAGCTCACTAACATTGTTGTTTTGGCACTCTACACTGGTATTTTTTTTGTAAAATTTTTGTAAAATTAACAATTTTATAAAGACTGAGGTCCAATTATCTTACAAAACAAATTGCTAAAATTATTAGTGTGTTTTTTAAATGTTTATTTATTTATTTTGAGTGACAGAGAGAGAGAGAGCGAGCAGGGGAGGGATAGAGAGATAATCCAAAGCAGGTTCTGTGCTGTCAGTGCAGAGCCTGACACAGGGATCGATCCCATGGACCGTGAGATCATGATGTGAGCCCAAATTAAGAGTTGGACTCTAAACCAGCTGAGCCACTAGGGCACTCCTTGTGCATATTCATTTAAACTATGGTTCTTTGAATCAAAACTCACAAACAGATAAATATGAAGCCAGACCTAAGTCTAAGTCTTTCTTTTTTAAATTTTTTTTTCAACGTTTTTTATTTATTTTTGAGACAGAGAGAGACAGAGCATGAACGGGGGGAGGGGCAGAGAGAGAGGGAGACACAGAATCGGAAACAGGCTCCAGGCTCCGAGCCATCAGCCCAGAGCCTGACGCGGGGCTCGAACTCACGGACCTCGAGATCGTGACCTGGCTGAAGTCGGACGCTTAACCGACTGCGCCACCCAGGCGCCCCTAAGTCTTTCTTTTAAACACCGCCCTGATGGTTTCGTTTAAATATCACATCATCACATTATATTAATTAGGTGAACTTTTGATCTTCCAAGTTATCACCAGCGTCAAGTATCCGCAGTTTCACCGGTACACACGTAGTTCGCCATGGTAGCTTTCTCAAATTCTTCATCATTTTCCCAACCTCGGGTCTCTCACTGCCCAGTCGATGAAGCCACACATTTTAGGTGTTAGTTATATGGCAGCACTCCAAGACTATATATTGATTTCTGTATAAGGTACACATTGTCATGATAATGCTACAAAATTAACCATCTGAAAATAAGGTCAAACAAAACAATATACATTATTAAGGCCATGATTCTACAAATCCATGCTTTAACTGAGCTTTATTTCTGACCTGATCTAGGCTTACTCTCATTTGAGAGCTGGCTACTGGCCACTAGGAAAACAAACAATTGTAGGTCAGATGTCTTCTGACCGGAACAACTTCATTTGGCTTCATGTTTCTCTAGAGCCATCTAGCAGGGTAAACTAGGTTCTTTTCAAAAGGCAGAGATGCAGGAGTAACTAAATGGACATGCATGAGTCACGTTAAGACCCCTATTCGGCACTGTCACTCTGTCACTTTTGTCATATTGTACTGCCAAAATAAGTGACAAAGCCAGGTTTCTCCTTTTGGAGAGCAACTAAAAAGTCACATGGCTGAGTGTAGATAGGGATGGGATTAAAAACATGGCACAATTCATGCAATTGGTCTTTCTCAGTTTCGATTTAATTGATTTTATTTTCCAAAATTTTATGTGTTCTATAAGCATAAGGAGCCTTACCTTTTTTTTTTAAAAATAATTTTAAAACTGTTCACATGAATTGTTCAGTTAATTATTCAGTGATCTTGAAGGATTTCTTTGTCTTTTTATTTATTTTTAAACTTAAATGGAGTTCCCATATTATTCATATTTGAGAATCTCTGCCTTTTGATTGGAGGTTGTTTTAAGAATACATAGGAGACTCTTAAAATCTGAGAATAAACTGAGGGTGGATGGGTAGTGGGAGGGAGGGGGGGTGGGTGATGGGCATTGAGGAGGACACCTGTTGGGATGAGCACTGGGTGTTGTATGGAAACCAATTTGACAATAAATTTCATATTAAAAAAAAAGAAAAAAGGAAAAAAAAAGAATACATAGGAAAGTAAGGGGACAAGTATGGGCTCAAACTATTCATTTCTAACACTGTTCGGGATACCACAGAAATCTAATGGAGGAATAGAAAATCTAATTAAGAGGGAGGGACACAGGGTGGTTGACTGCATGGCTATGGGATTCAGTCAGCCTGGCTATAATCTCTTAGTGCTGTGACTTTGAGTAAGTTACATGACTTCAGTTTCCCCATGAACAAGATTCATAGGGATAAAAAGGATACCTACTTCATGTGGTTCTTGACAAAATTAAATGAACACACACAGTGCCTAGCATATCTTAGACACTATGTAAGTTGAAGCTGTACCCATTTCCATGACCAATACTCATGATGACTTGGTTTTTAATTGTCTCCACTTCTACTATTGTTAATGATTGGTAGCACATCCTTCTGGGTTTCTTACTGCTTAAAATATTGTGGGACAATCTGACAGAATCTGCGTTTGTCCGAGCGATTGAACCAGCCCACCTGAGTCCGAGGATTACCCAGAGCAGAATATCTGGGACTCATTAGTTGATAAGAGAAGAGTAGCGTGTTACAAAGCGTGGAGACATGTGAAGCACCCAAGTCTCCTTCTCTCATAATGCCAACTAATTATTCTTCCTTTGGTCAATAATATAGCTCCTTCCAAATGTGTATTTTTATTGCTTTTATGTATTTATTTTTATTTTAGAGAGAGAGAGAGAGAGAGAGAGCACACATGCAAACTGGGGAGAGAATCCCCAGGAGAAGGAGAGAGAATCCTAAGTAGTCTCCACAGTCACAACAGAGCCATTACGGGGGCTCAACTCCACGACCCTGGGATCATGACCTGAGCCGAAATCAAGAGACTGACGCTAAACAGACTGAGGTATCTAGATAACCCTAAATTTGTGATTTTATGAATAAAAAGATGGGTGCAGTTGCTTATACATATTTTTTTTTCCACACATGTGTGCATGTTTTCCTAGCCTACACGTGTGAAAGTGGAATTGTTTGGGGTTAATAGGCTCTACAGATATACAATATTACCTTTTTATAGAAACGATCCAGAAGAAAAACCCAGTAAGTATATAAATAATAAATGCCACTAATCCAATGGATAAAAAGTAACACAGTATGGTGTAATCCCTTCCTGATGACTACTGACATGCATCATCTATTTTTAATATTTATTGGATATTTGTATTTTCCTTTCAGTATATTTTACCTTGAAGTACTTTGCCATTTATCTGTTTGTTGCCATGTCCCTCCCCACACCCCTTGCCTTTTGAAAATGGGGTGTGGTCAGTTGCTAAGCTACATTTTCAGAAAGAGAAAACTTGCTTACTGCAGGAGGACTTTTAATTTCTCTTTATCTTGGTATCTCCAAAGCCTATAGCAGTAAAATAAGATAAGCAATAATACATATTGTGCAAGTTACAACTACAGCATTTAGCACTATGCCAGTTTGCATAATATTTTAATAAGGTTTTGTTCTAGTCACTTATGCATAATGACATCTTAATTTCAGTGTGCATGATTAAAGCAGTATCCTAAAGGCTCTTTAGTGTATTACGAAACTTTTGTGATGCTGTCGTGGGCTATTTTGTAAACGTTATTACTTCAGTATATTTTTTTAGGTTATTACTCATCATTTTTTTTCTTTTATATTTTCCTTCCTTAAAAGGTTCATATGGACCTGAAGTTTTGCTTTTCTCATCACTTTCACTATAGTATGATCTTAAAAAAGGAAAAAAAAAACAGCTATGGCAACAATTTCAATTTCTTGGCATGCAGAGTTTGTGCTTCTGATTTATAAATGTCAACTAAGTTGTTTTTATATATGTACATTGAGTTACCTATATAATTCCATATTTTTACTCTAACTGCAAATTATGATGGCAGTAATATATCAATGCATATCCACTAGAATGGGTAAAATCAAAAGGACTACCGAAATTAGGTGTAGGCAGGTTTGAGAAAAAATATAAATATTTTATTGTTCATGGGAATATCAACTGGTCCACTTA
The DNA here is from genome assembly GCF_022079265.1 of Lynx rufus. Taxonomy (NCBI): domain Eukaryota; kingdom Metazoa; phylum Chordata; class Mammalia; order Carnivora; family Felidae; genus Lynx; species Lynx rufus. The sequence continues at coordinate 21,442,226 of NW_025814845.1, read as the reverse complement.
CTTTGGAAAAATATTTGGCCATAACTCTTAGCAGTAAATATTTGTAAATCCTGAAGACCCATCCATTCCATTCCTTGGTATTTGCCCAACAAAAGTGGCTCATATGTCTATTGAACACCAAGAATGCTAATTTCAGCTTTATTCACAATTGCCCCAAACTTGAAACAAACTGTATTCATTTCGTATTGCTGTGTGACAAATTAACCCCCAATTTAGCAGCTTATAAGAAAATATTCATTATCTTACAAATTCTTTAGGCCACAAGAGGGGCACAACCTAACTAGGTAAATAATCTAAAATTAAGAGTCGGGCTATATAGTCTGGCTATATATATAGGATATATCCTACACTTGACAGGCCTGATGTCCTTACAAACCTGATGCTCCTTAGACAATAGGAACATTTAATTCAGAGATAGTTCCTAAACACCAAAGAAACAAACATATATACATATTTATTAGGACATTAAGCAGTTATATTTAAGTTATGATGCATGTAGCAAAAATCATTGTATTCCCAACCTTAATTAGCATCTCTCTCAAAAGTGCTTCTTAATATTTTCTCTAGCGCAAATTATATTTTTATTTTTAAATAATAAATCAAGGTAACAGAATACAGAGTACCCAGTGAGAAATATCAGTTTAACTTCGCTTCACCTAGTGGGAGATTTCACACACACCGATGGATACTTTTCCCTATACTTAAGCTACATTAAGAATGTTAATACATTATACTCAGTATATTTACGTCAAAGTTATTCAAGCTATTCTAATTCTCCAGAGATAAATCTAAACTAAAAAGCATTAGCTAACAAATTTTTTTTCAACAAATAAATAATTTCTCCTCAGCAATTTCAAGTTGCCATGTTGCTTAAGTGGTTCAAGTTCATATACATTCATTTATTTTTCTAAATGTCAGCAATAATTTAAACTGTTCCACATCACAGACCACTGACAGTTGGTATGTAAGATAATAAACAGAATTACAGTCACTTGGGGCAGTGAAATTCATACATTTTCCTTTCTATGGGCTCGGTTAACATGTAATTTAGATATTAGTTTGTCACCGTGATTTTCAATTCATTCTTCATAGAGTTATTGTAACTGAACTGATGATCCTAGTCATAGGTGTCGAGAGTTATGTTAACTATCCTTATAGAAACTGATACACAGGCTACTGCGTTTTACTATTTCCAAACAGAATATATGGAGAAATAAAAATATATATGTTGCCCACCTAAAAAGAAATCTTTCAGGTATCAGTTTTTCTTGATGCGATTTGTTTTTATACGCATGCGTAAGAAACAAAAGTTTTATTTCCCAAGGGAATTTGGCATTATAAGCCATATCGAGTTCTCAGACTCTTGCCCTGCTGGCTGTATGAATTCAAATACTCTCAAAAGAAAAAAAATCTTAAATGTTTTACTATCCTTGGCAGAAAATACTAGGATGCAAATAAAGAGAGAAGTAGCATAAGGGTCAAGACTGAATTTTAGTTATTAATGTTGAATCCTCTCCTGTCGTCCTTTGTTCAGGGACAGAATGACAGAATGGTCCAATGTTTCTGAGTTCTCTGACAATCTCTCCTTGGTATCCTTTCTTTCCCCATTAATATCATGGTGGGGCCGCTTGTTTCCAGAGAATTTCAATTGGATAAACTAAGTTGTGCTGGAGGGTTAATAATTTCTTGAATTTCCTTCAGTAATGATGTTTACATATTAGCATGAATAGCAGTGAAAACCCGAAGTGATGAATCTTAATTTTGTTCTCTGATTCCCTTCTTATTCATTCATTGTCCAGATCCTCTGTTAACCCAACCCTTAGCGAATTCTTTGCTATTTTCCTCACCCCAACAGCACAAATCTCATCTGCTGACACCCTGACAACACTCCCATAATTCCATTATTATACCAATGGCACCATGTTGCATTCTTTCAGGATTCATCTCAGAGACTGAACTCTTTGGACCTCGGCCTCAATTTCTGGAGAAAAAAAAATAATTCAGCATTTTATGCAGTAATTGCCAAATTAAACTCTTTGCTGTGATTGTTCTTATGTTTTGTTGGCTGTTTGCCTGATGGTTGATACATTTCTTAGGCTTTAATCCAGAGCTTTAAGGGAATAAACTTCATCTCTTTCACAATTCATACCCGATAGTTTTACTCTATAATTTTTGTTTAATGTAGCGTGCTAACAGCTGAAAAGCCCTTTCCTATCAATGACTAATTTTACAGATGACACAACTAGGCCTCTCAAAAGTGACACATCTCTGAGCCTCGATTTCCTCTTTTTCAAAAATGGGAATACTCTTAACCGAAGAGATTCCTCTACGAATTAAATGTGTGCTTAGCTTACGACACGCAGTAAGTACTCAAAATTACAGATGTTTGGATTATTTTTGTGACTATTTGTCAATAGCTTTAGACAATCTCAAGTTTACTATTTCTTTGTTGAATAAAGTCAGCATGTTTCCCAGACAAATAAAACCTTACCTTTTCCATTACCATTTATATTTATCTGTCAATTCAATAATATTCCACCAACCTGCTTTTTATGGAAATAACCCTCTCTGGGCTTCAGATCGTGCTGTGCTCTGCGGAGCCCTCCTGGTGATTTGTGCCACATCCATATCTCCCTCATCTCGCATGTAATGGCTCTGCGGTCTGGAGTTTGAGCCACTATAAAACTCAGGAAGAACTCATAGTAACTTAGGCTTCTTTGATACATCTCATACCTTGTTTTCATACTTCCACTTTCTTGAAGTTTCTTTTTCTGCAGGCTTTCCCTTTTGCCAACTGAAATATCATTTCTTTAAAATAGAGAATTGAGATCTGAGAACATATATCAATACATACATTGTCTCGTATATGCTTTGATTTTATGCTTTTATTATAGTGTGCACAATTTAATAAAATAAATATTCACATGACTCTTTTCTGGAAATCTGTTCCACATTGGGTTGTAATCCATGGGAGGGTAATTGCTAAATTTATTCAGTTTATTCTAGCCCGTGGCATGTGCCTAAGCCTAGAAAATACCTGCCTATTCGGCAAATAGGTGAGATTTTTTTTCTCATATTATTTGCACTCCTTACTTCAGCTTCAAATATGCAAATTATTAATGAATCAGGTGTTTTCTTTTTAATTTCCAACTAGCTATTGGATTATTTAGTCATTTATACTTATCTCTCCTTTATTTACCAGTTGATCCCATTGACTATTTTAAATCAATTATTTTGGCTTCTATGCATGGGTGAAAGCAACATCTGAACGCACTAACGATAGGTTTGCAAGTTATACAAAGGAAACATGTTCATATCAGGTCTATCAGGTTAGAGAAAAATGTTTTAATATACATATTAATAGTTCAATATATATGCATAGGTACATGTAATTGCCTCTTTTTAACAATGCTCTGTTCAGTACTCTTGTCTCTTAAATATTCATCTAAATATACACCTGGGGTGCCTGGGTGGCTTGGTCCGTTAAGTGTCTGACTCTTGATCCCATCTTATCTCAGGGATGTGAGTTGAAGCCCCACATCGGGCTCCATGCTAGGTGTGAAGCCGACTTAATAAAAATGAAAATTAAAAAAAAAGAAACAAAAAAAACCAGACACCTGTATTGTTGCAAACTACTCATGCCAATGTTTTCCCATGTCTGACAGCTAACGTTTGTCCTTAGCCAATGAGAGCTGAGAGCCAGTAGCTGCCATCAGCAGGACACTTTTGAGCGATGTGGGTTGATGCATCTTACTGTCAATTCTCCCATCCAATGAGTGGTGACTTCCTCTTCTTGAAGCAAGTGTTGCTTTTCCTTGTCACTTTCTTCTGACCTGGAGAGAGTTTTATGTGATACTGGCTGATGAAAGGAGGACACGTGGTGGTGCTAAACATGCACCAAAGAAATCATGGAGGGGTATCAAGTTCAAAGTTAAAATACAAAGTTTGGAGCGTGTTAGTCACCTTAAAAAAAAAAAAAAGAAGAAGTCTGGGGCGCCTGGGTGGCTCAGTCGGTTGAGCGTCCGACTTCGGCTCAGGTCACGATCTCGCGGTCCGTGAGTTCGAGCCCCGCGTCGGGCTCTGGGCTGATGGCTCAGAGCCTGGAGCCTGTTTCCGATTCTGTGTCTCCCTCTCTCTCTGACCCTCCCCCGTTCATGCTCTGTCTCTCTCTGTCTCAAAAATAAATAAACTTAAAAACAAATTAAAAAAAAAGTCTGTCTCAAAAACAGAGTGAAGATGAGCAATCCAATATTGAAACTTCCAGAAACATCAGTGTAGCCCGGGGAGACCAGTTTATGGAAACATCTCTAACTTGCAGTCGTTCATAACTCACAGGAGTTTGGAGAAGATAAATCATGTGTTACATGCAGGCCTGCAAACCACTGTCTCTCTTTGATGCCCAGAGAGAGAGAGAGAGAGAAAGAAAGCCAGATTTTGACCTGTTGCTCGAAGACCAGAAGTGCATTGACAATCTCAGCTGTCTGTTTTCTACATGCTTTGATATTGCCTCAGCCTTTTGAATTACCAGTAAAATAAGAAGAACTGTGTGATTCCTCCGTGATTTGTTAATTCCACCCCTTGTTTTCTAATGTAAGATACCTAGAGATTATCTCCATGGGGCCTGAGCTCCAAGAAACCCAGGCTGAACTTGTTAAGGGCTCTATTGTGTCCCTGCCCCACCCCCACCCCCACCAATTCATATATTGAACTCCTAACCCCTAGTACCTCAGAATGTAACCATATTTGGAGATGAGTTAAAGAGATGATGAAGCAAAAATGAAACCATTAGGGTAGAGCGCTAATCCAATATGGCTGGTATCCCTATAAGAAGAAGAAAAGACACCACCGATGGGCATACACAGAGAAAAGGCCAAGCGAGGACACAGTGAGAGGACTGTCTATATGCCAAGGAGAGAAGCCTCAGGAGAAACCAAACCTGCTGACGCCTTGATATTGGATTTCAGCCTCCAGAGCTTTGAAAAAATGCCTTTGTTATTTAAGCCACCTGGACTGCATCATTCTGTTTTAGCAGATCCAGCAGACTAACACAAACTGGTTTGGTTTGCACTATAATTCCAGGAATAAATAGTTTTACTTAAAAAGGTATACGTTTAACGTGATATATTTTTATCAATGGCTTAGCTCAAGGCGAAAGCTTCCTGGCACCTTGGGACCTCAGTGATGGCCAATGATTTTACAGATGAGCACAGAAGCAAAAGAAGCAAGGGGACAAATCGTATGTTCCCTAAATATAGTTACCTGTTTCTGCTTCGTTTTTTCCCAGGACTGAGAGACCATTAAGGAAACGGATTGTATTTTATGCCCCAAATTTAAATTAGTACAGAACCCGGATCTACCAGTGGCTCAATCAATGTCTTCTCATAATCAGTCAGTCAGCTTTCACTCCCCCCACCCACTTTTCTTTGGAAAGAACTCTTTATTTCCATAGCAGTACCGAGCTCAAATATGCACTGCTTATCTATCTAAACCCTGCCTTAAATGTCATTTTCTAACACCAGAACACTACACCTCTGTTTATAATAGCATGCACATATTTAACAAACATAAAAAAAAATCCATGCTGCTTACTAGGAGACACTGATATGCTCTTCTAGAAGAAGGGTTCCACCTAGGTTTGGAATCATCTCTCTGAATCATAGTGACTTGCAAATGAAAACCTGTTGCAGTTGGCTGCAGTCTCCCCACAGCCCTTGTTTAATTGTGTTACCCCCTTTTTCCTTCTTTCGATTTCTATTCCATTCTCCCTTGTAATTCTATGTTTTCAGTGTATAATGTTGAGCAGAACTAAATACCAGTTCTAGTTCTCCATTTATAGTCCAGTACCAATTATGATGTGTGTGGAGGGGTTCCCCACATCTACAAGCAATTCTCGAGATACCAGCTGAGTGTCCTACAATTCGACTCGGTTCTAACACTATCTACGAAGAGATAGCATCAGGTTCTCCAGATGAAAGGTTCAGTCCTATAAGACGGCCTTTTTCAAATTTAGACTCCAGTTTCAAATCCAAGATGTCACCTGTGCTTCTGACCCACCAGCTATCGATCAGAGATTCCAATGACCCCCATGTTGGGTTTCAGATGCTAGTTTCTAGTCCTAGTTGTTACCTGAACTTCTGACTGACTGTCCATAAATCAGAGGTTCCCAGGATATTCTTCTTGGGCTTGCGCCTGCAGTTTAGAGAAACATTTTACTCAATAGATTAGCAGTTTATTATAAAAACATATAACTCAAGAAGAGCCAGAGGCCAGGCCAAAGGAAAACCGTGGAGCCTCCAAACACACACTCTCCCTGTACCTCGAACCCAGAAGCTTTTTGAACTCCACCCTTTGGGGTTTTATGGAGGCTCCGTTAAAGAGGCACGAACGATTTAATCATTGACCATTGAGTATTAATTCAACTTCCAGCTCCTCTGCCCTTCCAGGAGGTCAGGGGCTGAGACTGAAATCTCGAACCATTTAATCATGTGGTTGGCTTCTCTGGTGACCCGTCCCCATCCTTGGCGGGGGGGGGGGGGGGGGGATTAGGAGACCTGGGAGTGGTTCAAAAGTCACCTCATTAACATAATAACAGGCACCTTTATCATTCTTCTTCAAGCTGGCTTGGAACCCTCTATGGGAATTTCCAGGGTATGATCTGACACTATCCCCCATAAGCAGTGGGGAGGGAGAGAAAAGAAAGAAGCAGGCCTACCCAGGTTGGTAGGTGGCAGTTATAATAAACAAAGGGAATTTACATACAAGGCTTGTCTTGGGCAGCAGCAAGACAAATGGATCCCTGGACCTGCCCACCAAATGTTAAAAAGTTTATGAAAAGGCCTTGACTGTCACATACATTATGCACGTGTTCTCAACACCACATCACTGTCTCAAGGCTATGTCCTTGGAGAAGCCTCTGGGAGCAGGGAAGTCAAGAGGAACCCTGATGTCTCAGGGTCAGCTCACAGGTCAACCGGCAGTCACCCTTTTTCAGTGACCTTCCCCAACACTTCATGTAAGAAATTCTAAGGGTTTTGGGGGCACCTGTGTGGCTCAGTTGGTTAAGCGTCAGACTCTGTTTCGGCTCAGGTCATGATCTCGCAGTTCGTGATTTTGAGTCCCACTTAGGGCTCTGTGCTGGCAATGCAGAGTCTGCTTGGGATTCTCTCTCTCCCTCTCTCTCTGACCCTCCCGGCTTGCTCTCTCTCTCTCTTTCCTACAAGAAATAAGTAAACTAAAAAAAGAAATTAAAAAAAAAAAAAAAAAGGAATTCCAAGGGCTTTAGGAGCTCCGTGCCAGAAATAGAAGGAAGACAAAATATGTATTTCTTACTGTAAATTAAAATGTCACAATAACTTAAAAACCACTGTTTTTAACATACTTGCCATGCACCAGACGCTGACAGGTATACTCTGACTCTTACATTTTCTTACTTCATTTGATACTGACAATAATCTATTAAAAGCAGATGATTAAACTGAGATTTTGCGAGGTATGGCCATGGCCATAGTGAGAACTTGTATGTGATGAAACCAGGCCTGGCCCCTTCCCTAATTTTATGCAGCTAATCTGTCCATATTCACTGATTTTATTAGAGAATTCCCACTGCTTCCAACGTAAATTAAATTCATTATCTTTGGCACTAGAATATTTACATAAGGTAGTTCTGAATCTTTGTTGTGTCACAAACTCTGTAGAGCATATGAAAAAATAAAAACAAAACAAAACTAGGGACACTTTTGACATATATATGTATATATATATATATAAACACATGTATGTTGACGTGTGTAGATGTATACATACATATATACACATCACATGGGTTTGAACTACACTGGTCCACATAAACAGAGGACTCTTTTTAAAATAAATATCACACAGTACTGTAAATGTATTTTCTGTTCCTTATTGATGAAGGAAAGGAGCAGAAAAATGTTCCCCTTTAGCCCAGAAGGCTGACCTATAAGCCTACATGGTTTTGATTACGATCAAATATGTGCTGGTTCCTACATCCATAAGGAGTCACATGACCGCCTGTATATCTCATCAATATTTTATATCGAGCTGAATGATAAGCACTGGAGAATTCTTGTGAAAGTAGTTTTATGAGTAGAAATTCAAAGAAGCTATTTAGGATCTACCACTCTCTATATGTCCTCTCCCCTTTGAGCAATAAGGCATATAGCCACTAGCTTCAGACAATAAAAGTTCAGCTCTTTCTGTCCACAGTTCCTGTCCCTCTGCTACTTAAATGAACTTACTATGTTACACAATACAACATCTCAAGAAGTTTTTTCAATGTGTATTTATTTTTGAGAGACAGAGACAGAGCACAAGTGGGAGAGGAACAGAGAGAGAGGGAGACACAGAATCCGACGTACATACAGGTTCTGCGCTGTCAGCACAGAGTCCAATGCGGGGCTCGAACTCGCAAGCTGTGAGATCATGACCTGAGCCGAAGTCAGACCCTCAACTGACGGAGCCACCCAGGTACCCCCTCAAGAATTCCTTTTTGACTGTGGCACTCAATGATCCACAACATTATGATTTTCTTGATAATACTTTATTTTCTTGATAATCTTTTATTTTCCGGCTTACCTTATTTTAAGAATACAGAACATAATATGTATAACACAAAATATATATTTATCATCTGTTTATGTAACCAGTAAGGCTTCAGTCCACATAAGGCTATTAATAGTTACGTTTTTGGGAAATCAATGGTTATACAAAGATTTTAAACTGTGCAGGAGCCTTGCACCCCTACACCCCCTGCATTTTCTAAGCGTGAACTGTATATGTAGGATTTGACTTCATATAGTTCATAGACATTTTGAGGTCTGTTCATAATACCCTTTTGAGTATTATTTTTCAAAGGCTGGAGCCACTATCCATACATAGATTGCCTGAGAGTTTATGCCACCATCCCCTTCTTGCCTGCACGCTCAGATCAGCTTTGCCTTAAATTGAACATTTGCTTGATTATCTTCACCTTTATCTGACCCACCTGCTTCCATCTACCAATTCTCCTTATCAGTTAACTGGAAGTACTTTCTTCCTTAATAAATTACATGTGCACAAATAATTGGCTTAGATTCCACTCCTGGTATCCTCATCTACAAGGGATATCACAAGAATTAACTGAGAAAACGAATTCAAAAATAATTAGCCTGGTGTTTGCACATACTAAATATCCCATACCTGTTAATGGTTCCATCATGATACTTATTTGTGTTTGTGTGGTTGCTATTGTTTTGTTAGTTTTATTATAATTTAAGGTTTGTGGCATGTATCTTGAAACCTGTTGCTTAAACTTCTGCATTTCAGTATTCTCAATTGAAAAAAATATGGATAATAGTGCCCATTTAGTGCCTTTTCTAAAGATTAAACGAGATAGAGCATAAACTCTTATCACAGTGATTTTCTTATAGGAATTATTAAATAAATATTAGTTTTGTCTTTTGGTGGGCATCTGAAGGATATCAAGAGTTTGTTTAAAAAATATTTATCCGGGGTGCCTGGGTGGCTCAGTCGGTTAAGCATCCAGCTTCGACTCATGTCATGATCTCACGGGTCGTGGGTCCGAGCCCCGTATCGGACTCTGTGCTGACAGCTCAGAGCCTGGAGCCTGCTTCAGATTCTGTCTCCTTCTCTCTCTGTTCCTCCCCTGCTCGTTCTCTGTCTCTCTCTGTCTCTGAAAAATAAACATTAAAAATTAAAAAATAAAAATAAAAATAATCTATCCTCAAAACATAATAAATGTGCATATCAACTAATATATGTGTTTCAATAGAAGAGGTTCCTCATTCACTTTACATAATATCAGGATGATACCTCACAAATTATTATATAATAATAAACAGTGTACCTTCAGTATTAAGTACTTGTTATTGAGACTTTCTTCACTGCAAATTTATTTTATTTGCAACATCTACGAACTTTTTTAAGGGTCAAAAATCTCACTGTATTCCAATGTTCCATCAAAATAATCACTGAAACATATACTTTAGGTTAATATAGGTTTTCATTTTGAAAGTGAAAATGCTTCACTTTATGTTTTTCATTTTGCGATAAAATCATATATTAATGATTTAAACAAAAGCAATGTTCACATTCAGATTATTACTTTCATTAAAACAACTGTAAAATTTACAAGTATCTTCTCAGTTTGGCTAACAATGCAACTTACACTATAAAATGTAACATGATTCTTAAGATTGATAGTAAAGCTTTCAAAGTGGATTGGACAAGAGGAGATTGGGAAGGAAGGAAAGAAGCAATTTACCGAAGCTAACAAAGTAGACTTACTTCATTATACTTATTTGCTATGCCAGCAGGGAATAAAAATAGAGATTCTGTACTTTCAAGGTGAATCAAAGGAAATGCATTGTCCTTTAGAAATGAAAGCTCACCAAATAGGGCCAATCTTGATGAATTCTAAGAACTGTGCCAATATCTTGCCATCAGGAATGCTATAAAAATGGTCCACATAGGGGTTGGGGGAAAATATACTTTGTAATAGGCATGGAAATAAGAATTTTCTATTTCATAGGGTTTAAAATAACTCTTTGCAAAAAATAATAAAATAAGATTAAATGCAAAGTAGAGTGTCTCTATGTTTTGCTATTTTTCTCTCTATACATGAAGAAAGCTATTACATTTCCATGACTTCAGCAAAATTGTTTCAAATTCAAAACTATTCAATGCTTCCCTATATTCTTAGCCCAGAAGGAAGTGCCTAAATTATCCTACAGCTTTTCCATCTCAGTTAAATCTTTGTATATTTATGATCCAAATGTCTTTATTGTATACATCACAGTCCATCCGTGTGAATAAACTTTGTAGTTTTCACTAATACCAATATCAAAGTGTGCTGAGTGGCTACAAACAGTAAATAGCTATGACTATGATAGGGTGTATCCATAGACATGCATGGACATCAGAGAAAGTTGTTTTGTTTTGATCTGTTGTATTTGGCGTGTGTCAGACAACTATGATCTTCAGCCTTTTAAACACAATGGCAAACGATACAGCATGTTAAAAGGCCCCCAGTTCAATAAGAGATCTTAAATACATACCATTTAAGTAATATGGAAAGATTTTTGGAAGGTCTGTATTTGCACGAGAGACAAAATAAGACACAAGATTCAAATGACTTCATTTTAGCCAATTTCAACTATGTCAAACTTTAGTAAAAGACAAATCAGAAATGTGTTCAGTGTTTTCCAGAGTAGAGCTATGACTGTGGAGAATATTAAGGAGAATGAGATAATTACTCTATCATTGATTTATTCACCAAATAGTTATTGAGCACCTGCTAGGTGTCAAACTCTGCTCTGATACTAGAGGTATAGTGAACATAAAAAAAGCAAAGAAACAAATCACATAAGAATCACTGCACATGGGGAGTTTGCATTCTGTTGAGGGAGAAATGGCAATATGGGTAACTAATTATTAAAACTATTTAAGTAGAGCTGTGGATGATCAAATTTAAGTCTATTAAAGAAAGTGTTAATAGTTGAATGGAAATTGACTTACAATGGTCTAACTACTAGAAGCTTGGTATTTCTACAACCAAATGACTTATTTCTGGTACACTGAATTATTTCGTCATGTTTTTTCTATGTTTTAAAACACATTTACATTCATTAATTTTTTATCTGCTTTAGATCAACATTTCTCAGTGGACTAGGATGACGTTTATCTAAATTATGTCCCATATCATGACAAAGAGCTAATACACAATTTTTGTTGGTGATAATAATATTATTGATAATAATAATGATGATGCACTCATATACTATCCCAGAAGTGACTCTGTGGAAATAATTAAAAGCCGGTATTCACAGAATTAAGATATTGTAAGAAGAAACATCTGTAAAAATGGAAACTTATTTAATATCTTCAAATATATCTCTTTAGAAGATACTCATTACCCTTCAGTTATGTGTGCTACAGGAGCAATGGACCAAAAATATGAAGGGAATTAAAGGTATAATATGGGTCAGACACAACCAGTAGATTGACTCAAGTCTTCTATTACAACCACTAGAAAAAAAAATTCTGATGTGTTGTTATAAAGTTGTGAAGCTGGAAATTGTACAAATTACATCACAGTAATTCTTATAAGCTTATACATTTAGGTAAGCTCTGTCACATGGATGCTGGAAAAGAATTGACATAAATATTCATAACAGCAAATTTGAAGTAACAAATACGTGGATGTAGTTCAGGTTTTGTTGACAAAAGAGGCAAAAAAATTATTGTGTAGTTGTACAAAGGAACGAAATTTGGTAAAAAATGAGTAATTATAACCACATAGATCCATGTGATTAAATATCGAAAAATGTGTTTGAAAAAGCAAGACAGAGAAGATAGGACATATATGCAATTATAGAAAATATATTAAAAATTGAAAAAAAGAGAGATATGAATGCTGAGGAGCAAAAATCATGTCTCTTATAAATTTAAAGGAACTACCAAAATATTAAAATATTAATTATTCATTGTTATTTATGTCGCAGTCATTTTGAAAAAAATCTACTTATGTACAATGTATACAAATTATGCATTAATATATACACAGATTCATATTTAGAACAATACGTAACATATGAAATGCTTATTGTATTTATCATTTTAATTTAAATTTATTGTTTTATTTGCATGCAACATTTAATAACAGATTCAATCAATATCTGAGTCTTTGAAGGTAGTGCCTAGCATCTGTAATTTAAATAACTTTCTTAGTGTTCCTTGCATACCTAGTTTGACACCTTCTGAGGAATGTACTCATCAGACTTACAAATTAGAAGGATCATTTGGGGAGGTACGTGATCGGTAAATTGGACACAGATGAAACAGAATGGAAACCAATCTGGAAGAAGGCTATTTCAGCTTTTACTAAGAAGATGAATTCCTACTAAGTCAGTGAGAAGGAAATAGAGAAGAGGTGTGTAAATCTTTAATTAGCAAAGTTGACTGAATAATTGACTAGCTGTGGGGATTATAATTGTGGCTGAATGAGAAATCTAGGAAATTTAACACGTTTCTAGATTATATCAGTTATCAGAGAAGACTAAATGAGAGAAGTTCTAGAACGAGAGCATCAGTATGCTCAGATTTGTTTCGTGTGGAGTGCTTGGGGTACATCCAGACATAGATGATCAGTGGAATATTGAATACATGAGTCTGGTATTTTGGCAACAGGTATAATCTAGCGGTTTCACAGTTAACGAGTGGATTCTTCTAGAAAGACAATATAAAATGAGAATAGAAAAACACACTAAACACTTTATGCACTACACCATTTAAAAATGAGCCAGAATAAAAGGAAACAGAAGAGATGGAGAGAGAATTGCTTCACAGAGAGCCAAAAAGGAGAGGGGAGTAGGAGGAAGTATTACCGAAAGAAACATATGGGCAGTTGATGCAGAGTTTAGGAAAACAGACTCTGAGATTGAGTTATGAAAATAGGAGAAGAGCAGTAAAACCTGCAAAAAGGATGGAATTAAAGCTCTGGAAATATTTTCAAGAAAGAAAGCATATTTAATAAATGTCAAAAACAATATAAGTATCCAAGAACGTGGGATTATATAGATAGATATAGATATAGATATAGATATAGATATAGATATAGATATATATTTATAATTACAAATAAATACCCCCCTGCATCATCATTGTTTAATTTTCTACCAGATCCTTCTCATTATAAATCATACTCTGCAATTCCATATATATAATATATACACACACACATACACAAACATACACACACACATACACATACATACATACACACATGTTATGGACTGAATGCTTGTCTGCCTCCCAAATTCACATGGTGAAGCTCTAATCTCCAATGTGATGGTATTTGGAGATGTGGTATTTAGGGTGTAATGAGGTTTAGGTGAGGTCATGTGGGTGGAATCCCCACTATGGGACCACTGTTTTTATAAGAAGAGGAGAGGCAAGAAAGTGCTCTGTCTGAGCCATAGGAGGACACAGCAAGGGGCCCCTGGGTTGCTCAGTCGGCTCAGGTCATGATCTCTCAGTTCCTGAATTCGAGCCCCACATTGGGCTCTATGCTGACAGCTCAGAGCCTGGAGCCTGCTTGGGATTCTGTGTCTCCCTCTCTCTCTGCCCCTCCCATGCTCATGTGCATGCTCTGGCTCTCTTGCTCTCTCTCAAGAATAAATAAACATAAAAAAAAAAAAAGACAGCAAGAAGGTAGCAGTCTGCAAATCAGGAGAACAGAGGGCCCTTACCAGACACAAAATATTTTGACACCTTGATTTGGATATTCCAGCCTCCAGAATGGTGAGAAATATATGTTTGTTGTTGAAGTTGCTCATTCTATGGTAATTTGTTGTAGCAGCCTGAATTAAAACTCTAATCTGTATGTAATCTGCCCACATACACCTTCACCTACCATATCTCGGCCCCTCCTTTTTTAAGGTTGCTAGAGCAATTGTTTTTTTAATTTTGACCCTTTCTAGTTACACTCTTACTATCTTTCAAATTCAATTCATGAAGTTTGTAATCACAACCACGTCAATAAAACAGCTTATGTCAAGAACCCAATGACCTCTCCATTACTAAATTTGATAATCAGTGCTCAATTTTCCCATTATTTTGCCCCTCAGTAGAAATTGAGCAGTTGACTCTTCCTTTCTTCTTACATTTCCTGTAAGGTAAAAGCAAAGTTTCTCTGGTACTAAAGTACAAGTGACATTTCTCCCATGGGTCCTTAATACAGAGCAAATAGTTTGATGAACTTGACAGTTTTCTCAATGACATTCTGACAATAAATGCACCAAGAATTTTCACGTAGGTCTTACTAATGGCTGTCCTTCAATGTGAGCCAAAGACATAACATCAAAATATAATTCAATATAAATTAAGTTCATGAGATGTAAGACAGCGTAGTTCAAGTACAGTACTCAAGTCTCTGATGATGATATATGTAGTCATTGTGTTGGATTATTGCTTATTACTTCTTTAAAATTCATTTATATAAATTATGTGAAATTTGTGTTTAAACATATAGTTTCATTCACAGATATAAATAGTTTTTAGGAAAATTTTTCAAAATGATAAAATGACAGATGTCTGCAACTTTGGATATTCACATGT
The DNA here is from genome assembly GCF_022079265.1 of Lynx rufus. Lineage (NCBI taxonomy): Eukaryota > Metazoa > Chordata > Mammalia > Carnivora > Felidae > Lynx > Lynx rufus. The sequence continues at coordinate 21,427,088 of NW_025814845.1, read as the reverse complement.
TACTTATTGCTTACCTATTTTGCACAAGCACTCTGTGTGCACTGAGGACACAACAGTAAATAAGAGTGAGAAAGTTGCTACACTATTGGGAGCGTAAGAAACTAAGGAAGCAATAAATATACATGCAAATAAAACAAAACAATTAAGACTGTGATGAGAGCTAAAAAGGAATAAAGAGGGGCTCTGAGAGGGAGTGCTTTCATCAGGATAGGATTCTCTGATGATGAAATGTAAAAGACAAAGTAGGTCATCATACTAAATTATCAGAAGAGTGTAGGTCCTGCGTTGGGAAAGGATTTGGCCTATTTAAGAAACTGGAAAGATGGTGTAGGAAACAGGTAGGAGGGCAAGATAACCAGTATAAAATAAAGTTAGAGGGATTGTCAGGAGTCAGTAGGTAAGATAAGAAATCACAGGCAATTTTAAGGAGTTTCGATTTTACTAAATCCAAAAATGTTTGTATTTTAAACAAGGGAGTGAAGTGATCTAAATTGTGGTTTGTAGAAGCCCCTCTGGCTGATTTGGTATAGTACCATGTATATATGAATCTGCATGTATATATATATATATGTTTATATTTATAAATAATATAATATGTTATTTATATTATTATTTATATGTTTCTTTACATTATTTATTTTATTTTATATTATATATTATATTATTTATTATACATTATATTATTTATATATATTATATATATTTATATATAACATAACAATTATGACTTGATTCATAAAAAAGAAAAAAAATTAAAAGATAATCTTCTCATTGATTTGAATTAAAATGGGCCAAATATCAGAAAAGAAAAATTTCCATCAGAATTCTCAACTTTGGCTGAGAAAGAGGTTGCTTACATGATGGCTCTGTGGTCTTATTGTATCACTTGTGTCCTCACTGTTAGAAGGACTATTTCACAGTCATAACCTTAAAATATGATTCATCTTTTCTCAAACTAGAATTTGAGGAGTTTAAAATGGTGTGGATTATAATATGTACTTCTCAAAACAATCTTGTGAGTTACGGATTATTATCTTTCCATGAGGCAAATAGGGGAACTGGCATCTTGCAGGTTGCAATGACATGCCCGTGTTTCTACGGTATAGGAGTTTGAGTGAAACCATATCTGATTGACTTTTGATCCTATGTTCTAAACCATTGTGTGACAGTTTTTAACTTTTCAAGTAATAATCACCTTTTAAGATATATTTCCAAATCTATATCTGTATCTTCATCTATGTAGGTTAAATTTAAGTCAAAATTTGTTATCCCCTAGGTTGGATATAGTAGGCAAAATATGTTTTCTCTTTTCTTCATTGACTCTGTGAACGGGAAAACCAGCTTTTCATTAGTTTGCATAATTATAACCTAGCATGTTAGTATTACAGTTTATTTTCTCCTTGATGGGGTGGCTGTTAAACTACTTAAACAGTGCAATTTGAAGAATATTTTTCCTATTTTATGTATAAAGAATTTGACATAGGTTTAACAGTATTCCAGAAATGTGACTTGCATATGTTATATGCATATTTTAACTAAAGTGGTGAAGTTGTTTTTATTTCATTCATTATATCAACACCACTTCCCTGTTAAATTAGTGAAAATAATTATCCGATTTTCTTTACAATACTTAAATGATCAGTAATATCCTACATGTCAGGGTAGTCGTCCAGATTTTCTCCAGTTCACCATTGGTACTTATTTTCACACCCAAGTTGTAGGAATATTTTTAATTACTTATTTTCCTGAAAATCTGGGATAGTGTCTTGCTTCTGTCAGCTCCCCCTCAAGGGATTAGTGTTCTTATTAAAAAAAAAAACAGAGTGCTCCACAATTTCACTCATAACCTTCTCAAATTAATATTAGCCATTTGAATTTCCATGCTCTTCTCACTATGAGGAATACAGTATTACCTCGTCTTTGATCTGTTTGACTATTTGCCTGATTTATGCTTGGATATCTGTAACCCCTGGAGACATTCTATCTTGCACTCCTAACAGAATCACTTCCAACAGCCAGTCCAGCCACCTGGCATAGATCTTATTTTCATTGCTTAGATGTAGGATAAAACTTATTTCTATATTTCTATGCAAAGTTTCCATTTAGTTTGTAACTTGATGGAGTCCTCAGGTACAGAACCCATCCTTCACTCCTTTTATGAGCAAATACAATTTTCTCTATTCTTTAATAATTGGACTTCTCAAGAAAGTAATCTGATTTTTCATATGCGAAACAAGTCATTCAATATGTCCGGAAAGAAAATTGTCATAGATACAAATGTTTAAAGCAAAACACAAAAAAAAGCAATAAGAAGTCAAAGTGGCTTAAAAAACGAACAAACCCAACAAGACCAATTGTTGGTGTGTATGAGGCGCAACAGGGACTCTTCTTCTTCAGTCACTTTGGAAAATAATAGAACTTACTTACCAAGCTAAGTAAGTTCTTGCCATAGGATCTAGAAATTGTACTCTTAGGTATTTACCTAACTAATCTGAGTAGCCTAGGTCCACAAAACTTGCATGTAAATATTTAGAGCAGTTGTATTCATACTCACCCAAAACTCAAAGCAACCAAGATATCTTCAATAGGTGAATAAAGACCAAAATAAGGCTTATCATCTTTGGGACTTTATACCCTCAAAAAAGGTATGAAGTGACCTCCTAGTTGGCTAACATTCTAAACTTCACTTGGAATGTGTTCATCTGAGTGCATAGATGTGTGTAAGAATTCATTAAGCTGTACACACAAGATTTGTGCAATTCGATGTCTGTATCTTATGGTTCAATTATAAATAAATGGAACCATATTTTGAAAATATTTTCAGAATTATATAACCATTATTATATAGTTATAAGTTGTTTTCATAATAGCACTAAGCTTTATACAGAGCATTTTTTCACCAAGAAAATATCTTTTCTGAGACTGAGTTATGACAACCATTAAACTAACAATTTATTAAGTGGTTGAAAATTACTTCATGCTGCTGTGGACATTATTGGCACATTGTGTCTAAGCCATTAGCCCTCAGTAGTAGAGTGGTATGGGGGTGAGCAATACATTGGACTATAAGATTCCATAAATGGATTTGTAGTTCAACTTTATATTGGAGTAGTCTATAAATCATCTTGGACATCTTTCAACTCAATTGGTTGCTGAAATCATTAGAAGTATTCAAGACAGTAATATATTATATCTTTCATAACATTCTAGACCATCCTTTTAACTATATGAGTTCATATAAAATAAAAAGTCAAGAAATTATTGCATTTGCGTATTACATACAATCAGTGTGTGGTAACTGTGAAAAGATCTAGGTTCTGCAAGGTGATTGTTTACAAATTTTAGCTAAATTGGTATTTTAAGAATTTTCTCTTTTCTCACTTCTCTTGATTCCTTAAAACAAACAAACAAAACAAAATCTTATTAAATTATTTGGCAAAATTGGCTGGTAAAACTTAATTGAAAGATAACACAATTCAAAAGTGACAAGAGTCCATGTGCATGTGTGTGTATGTTTGTGTGTGTGTGTCTGTGTGTGTATGGTCCAGTGCAGGCTGATATGACCACATAACACTTTTACTGAGCTAACTTTAGTTTGACTCAGTGAAACAATCAATGTATTTTGGTGTCATAAAGATATAGTTTCTGATTTATTATATCCCTTTCTTTACACATGGGTTGAAAACTGTGTCAGAGGCGCTCCTCACCCTCTCTTCTATATTCCCTACAAATAATAGGTGCTTAAAGTAATTTCGTATTTTTCCTCCAGCAGTTTCTTTTTCCACCTTCTATGGATGCTGCCGGATTGTATATGATTCACTAGGTTCGCAAGCCTTAAGAGAAATGCTCAGACATGTTCTACTTCACCATGATTGATGATATCACTAGAAAAAGATGTAAATATTACTAGAAAGTCAGATTTTCTCTTTTTTTTTTTTTTTTTAAAGAGTTGGCTGGTTTTTTTTATTTTATTTTTGGGACAGAGAGAGACAGAGCATGAACGGGGGAGGGGCAGAGAGAGAGGGAGACACAGAATCGGAAACAGGCTCCAGGCTCTGAGCAGTCAGCACAGAGCCCGACGCAGGGCTCGAACTCACGGACCGCGAGATCGTGACCTGGCTGAAGTCGGACGCTTAACCGACTGCGCCACCCAGGCGCCCCAGATTTTCTCTTTTCTTGACCACAGTCTAAGCTCATGCTTAAAAATAAATGGAACAACAAATAAACTTCATAAAAAGACATCTCAAAAGTGGATGCTTCAGCAAAGATGCTGAAGAGAGTCTATATTTTTGCTAATTAATGCTGGGAGAGGCTATAAATAAATTGAAATGCAACGGCTTGATACTAAACCTGATCAAGACAGAGACCATGCCTCAATCGACTCATCATGAAATATGTAACGGAGCAAAGTCCTCAAACGTTCTCATTCCAGTCAATGGATGAAGCTCTGAAGCTAAATTTTTCAACTCAACATCACCATATTTAAGGACAATTATTTAATAGAAGAAGAAAACTACTAAAAATTTAAAATAAAATCAATAAGCCTTTGTCAGTAAAGCAGATGAGGCAACAAACATACATGAAACTTCCTTCCCAAATAGGAAACCTAAAATATTTGCATCCTATCACTTTCAAATACAATGTAATAAATCCCTAAGTATGTATCCCCTTCCTAGTCTAAGCTCTGGTTCACATTTTCAAATCGACACACTTCATAATTTTCCAGTAGCTTCTGCCAAATCATTGCAATTATTTATTTGACTATAGTACCATTAACATTTTTTTTGATAATTTCTGTACTTAATTTTAACATATGTCTTCCATTAATTGAAATCAGAAGGGGAGACAAATTCAATGAAAAAATAGGCAAAAGTAAAAGTACACAAATTAAAATTACAGGTCAGGAGATGAAACAATGACATGCACTTTAGTGGGAATAGGTACTTTTTGAGGTAGAAATAACATTTTAAAAATTTAACTATGTATATCATTCCTTTGAGTATCAGAGTTGTTCAATAATCATTTGCTAAATACTTCCAATATTGATATTGGATTACTTGTTGAACATCATCTCCATGACAAATATAATAAAAGATTTCCATGTAGACGAAACCACACCTAAAATAAAGCTTTTATGTACTTCTTTTTTTAACATTTGGACCGTCTTTTTCTCTCCTTCTAGACATAATCGCTCCTTTATGTTTTTATACTATTTTACTCTCTTTATCTCAACTAAATTTTATGGTCCTGCAAAGTTTTTTTTAATTGAATATCAATGTATTATGAAAAAGATATGTCATTAAGAGTTTACCTTGGAATGAAGAGATTGATCTTTTACCATAATTTGTTTTCTTACCTTTCTATTTATGTCATGATCTCCTATTTGGAGAATGTTCTCTGTATTGAGTTGGACATATCAACGGAATTTGATTTTGAATTGTATATAATAAATTACTCGAAAATCCTTGGAATCTCCAAGCAAACAAAAAAAAACCCACCCTATTTTTCAAATATTAATGAGTATTTTTTCCTAAAACAAAATATTAAAATGGGAGATTGTTTTTTTTTTTTTTCCTGGTATGGGGTTGGAGGGGTGGTAGTTAGGTGAGAGACAAACACAAATTATTTTTAAGTAAACTTTGGTTGAATAATCCAAAATTATTGACATAAAAGTCATCAATAAGACATAAAAGCACCACTGTGTAAAAATAATGTGTTGATAAATGTCTTTTTAAGGAGATTAGTAGGCAACTCTGAACAGAATGCTATACATTTAGTTTGAGTGGTTTTTTTCACCTGCTGGCTTGGGCATGTGAAGATAGGATTTGAGGTTCCTCTATAAGCTTAGGATTTCTGTAATTTTGGGTAAAGAAGAATGATCCTGTAAAGGCTGAATACCATGGCGATATTCAGGTCTTAATTTTTACTTTGTATCTTAGACCTTTGGGTTATTGAAAAATGTGACTTTTGGAAGAAATAAGACATTCTGCCATGAGTGATGAAAACCTCATCATTCTCAGGTCACGTCACTTACCTGGGCAGTCAATTATAGAGGCATATGTTCCGGGGTGGGTTAAAAACCATGTACACATTTGATTAAAGCTAGGCTTTAAAAAAATCTCATTTAGTAATTAAGAAGATGAACTTAATTTCTCTCTCTGTTTAGTGTCTTTCTTTTGCTTTCTTTTTTTCCAATTTTTTACCAGTAACAGTTCCTTTCCACTCCATTACTTTCTAGATGGGGAAAGGTACCAATTATGATTCTCTGCCTAAGCAGTGGATAAGAACTCTGGATGGAATAAGCTCACAGCAGACCTTCTATGTGATAGCCCTTGCAAAACTCATGCTTCACTCTTCCCAAACGTTTCAAAAGCCAATTAAATCAAGTACTGATTATTGTACACAATCGAAAATACACTTGATGAGCAAGGTGATTTCAGGTGTATCTTTCAGGTCTAAAAACTCTCATTGATTGCTACTTCTTGTATTTGAATATAGGACTTTCAACACGACATGCAGATGCAGTGTCAGATTTGAATATTCTCACACCATTAGAATAACTGAAAATCAACCTCAGAGTGGTACAGAAAATGACAGGTCAGGAAAAACAGAAAAATCGCCAGAGACACCTGTACCCATTTCTTTGTAATTTGTCAAATAATGCTGGGAATAAACAAGCAGAACATGCAGTCAGTGGAAGGAAAATCAAGGTTTGTTTCTGTTCTGTGAAAACCAAATGTAACTAATGCTACTGGGGAAACATCATTGTATGAATGGGTCCTTGCCTCATTCTATGAGGAAGGATTGTCCAGTTAAAGAAGAAGAAATTCAAAACCAGTAACAAGCAGAGACGGGTCCCCCAGGCAATTGACACTGACATCTGGTTGTTTCACAGGGGCAATCAATATGGAAATGATTACAGCCTACAGGGCTGAACTGGGGCTCCTGCACCTGTTCTCAGAGGAGGTCACTTCAATAAAAGGAGGTGATTTTGTTGTTGGAAGAAAGCTAAATATCTGGTAGCTCCACTATTGGCAGGTTGGTAACTAGAGAACTGTGAGACATCCAAAGTACCGTGACGTTTTGGTTTTTTGCTTTAAATTAAATGGGTGAGTACTGAGGTAATATTTTCATTTTTTAAATTAATTTATTTATTTTTGAGAGAGAGAGAGAGAGAGAGAGCAGGGAAGGGGGAGGGGAGAGACAGAGAGAACCCCAAGCAGTTTCCACCCTGTTGGTGCGGAGCCCGATGTTAGGCTCAAAGTCACAAACCATGAGATCATGACCTGAGCCGAAGTAGGATGCTTAACCAACTGAGCCACCCAGGGGCCTGAGATAGTATTTTCTGTCTAACCTGTGCACACTGCCAGTGAAAAGTGAACCTGCCCTGAACCTATTTTTCTGATATTAACCCTGCACTCATAAAACCCATCGTTCACTATGAACAAGAAAACAAATGTATTTGGTCTTATATTAGAACTCCATTAAAACCTGTACTCAACTTCTAAAAAACTCCACTATATCTCTCTAAGCACCCTATATTATGTTCTAACTGGCCTATTTGTTAATTTCCAAGCATACCTTGTGTTTTCCAATTCTGTGTCTTTGCCTCAGTTTGTTGTTCCTTTTCCTGGAAATATACTTCATTCTGCTGCCCACATAGGACCAATTTTTACCCTTATATCAAGACACATTTTATGACACCTCCTTGAATTTCTTCTTATAAAGTAATGGTTCCCCTTTCTGAAAAATGAGTTTATTTTTAGGACTTCTGTGGTACTCACATCATACTGCTACGTGAAACACATGGTGTTGGGTTTGTATTATCACCAATAATAACAATATTAAATGTTATATTAAGTCAACCCTGCCACAGGATTTTTATCCACAAAGTTATTTCATCAGGAAAAACTATTTTATGTCTATTTTTGAAATCAGAACACTGAAACTTAAGTGATGTTAAGAAAATAGAAACTTAACAGAAGACCAGGGGGGAGGGGAAAGGGGAAAAAAAGTTACAGAGAGAGAAGGAGGCAAACCATAAGAGACTTAAATACTGAGAACAAACTGAGGGTTGATGGGGGGTGGGGAAAAGGGGAAAGTGGGTGATGGGCATTGAGGAGGGCACTTGTTGGGATGAAGCACTGGGTGTTGTATGGAAACCAATTTGACAGTAAATTAAAAAAAAAAGAAAGAAAAAAGGAAATAGCTAAGGCTAAAGCCAACAGTAAATCTAGGGATCAAATCCATGTTGGTCTTACTCCAAAGCCTAAAAATGGTGGTCCTTGCAACCAGTGGTACAGATCTTGAGGATGAACCTCCTCTTTTTTCCTTATGTGTGTATTCTCGACCAATTAGGATAGCCAAGCCAGAGATTGTTAGCTTTGCTTGCATGTTAGAAAGAATGGGGAGTTGGGGCGCCTGGGTGGCGCAGTCGGTTAAGCGTCCGACTTCAGCCAGGTCACGATCTCGTGGTCCGTGAGTTCGAGCCCCGCGTCAGGCTCTGGGCTGATGGCTCAGAGCCTGGAGCCTGTTTCCGATTCTGTGTCTCCCTCTCTCTCTGCCCCTCCCCCGTTCATGCTCTGTCTCTCTCTGTCCCAAAAAAATAAATAAACGTTGAAAAAAAAAAAAAAAGAAAGAATGGGGAGTTTTGAAAATCTCTATGTCTGAATATACCTCACCCCAATTTTAGCAGAATCTGTGGGGCAGTGGTTATGGAGAGGCATATTATGGTTTTCTGGATAAGTCTTGTAAGTTGACTGAATGGAGATCTACCGTCCTGGGCTTTCATTTGATATCTATTGAACTCAATGAATCAAAAAGGCTACAAGAAAAATTATGTTCCTAATTGGACACAGCAATACAGTACAAATAAGCACACACCTGCACACATAACTGTACAGATGATGTTTGGATATAACATGCATTTTGTATGAATGTAAAGAAAGGATCATTTATCACATTTATCTGAAGAAGTTGATTTGTTTTCTTTTTTCTCCCATTCTGTTAAAGAGAGGTAGGGCAAGAATAAATAGCAAAGATTTTACAGAAAAGAAGAGTAATGTGATCAAAGGTCTGTTTTGAGGAGAGTAATGCATTAGGACAACAATGTAGTAAACATTTAAGTGAGAGGTATTCCAGAATCTATAGTCCATTATGATCATGGAGAAGCTATTGCATTTTTCCTGGTCACAAAAAACAGAGGCACAGAATAATAGTTAAGAAGTAGGAAGGGAAATAAAAGGGAAACGTAAAAGGTACTAAAAACAAAATATTGATTTAAACTGAAGATATTGTATATAAGGGAGTGTTTAAATGTCTGGCACCATAATCATTGAGAAATCATGGACAAAGATGAAGAAAATAAAAGAACTAATTATGAAATCCAGAGAGGAGAATATATTTTTTTTATCTGCTGAACATCCTAAGTTCCTACATTGACCTTAATATTTTCTGAATTTAATGGTTATTCCCTTCTCTAAAATTAGACTAATTTTAGTCCTAATAAGATAAACAATGTGGATAAGGTGAAAATTCTGCTACACTAAGAGAATATGTTAGTGTTCCTAAATTCATGGTGAGTTTTTTTGTTTGTTTGTTTTCGTTTTTTCATATGCCTGAGCAATTCCAAGATGGACATGTATGTTTTTGTCTGCAAATGCCAGTGTGCGTCAAAGGGAGAGTTTCAGAGTTTGTATACACCTTCCTGTGACAAACTTAATTGGCTGTAAGAACACTCAATCATAACTGCATTGCCTCATTCAAGCAAACTGTTAGTGGAATCTCTCTGTCCTTTGGTGGCACCATTAACAAGCATCCTGATATATTTTTAAACTACATTTCTTACTGGAAAATCTCTAGAAGCATCACTTATTCCACTTGTTCCAATAATGTGAAATCATTTTTATGAGAAAGATGTATCCACTTCTTCAAAATATTATAAAGGAAAAATAAATAACAGATGCATTTATGTTTATTTTCCCTATAGAGAAAAAAACACAACATACGATAAATATATTTTTAAAGTTTTGAGTTTTTTTAAGTTTATTTATTTTAAGAGAGAGAGAGAGAGTTCAAGCAGGGGACAGACAGAGAGAAAATTCCAAACAGGCTCTGTATTGTCAGTGCATAGCCCAGCGCAGGGCTCAATCTCATGAACTGTGCGATTATGAGCTGAGCTAAAACCAAGAGTTGGATGCTTAATCAACTAAGCCACCCAGGCCTCCCAAAAAAGGTTTTTAGGTTTATAAAAGGGAAACTGGACCAAGGTCTCCCAGATTATACCTAAAGGAAATTGTCTGAATATCAATTTAATTTATGGTAGTAGCTCATGAGAGGTTAAGACAAGGAATATATGAAATAAGTCAGGCAGTGATGTATGGGAGTATTAAATCACTACATTGTATACATTAAACAAATATAACACTGTATGTTAACTAACTGGAATTAAAATTTAAAAAAACTTAAAAAAAAAGACCAGGGATATATGAGTTGGAAATCAGTTATAGAGACAAGAAGTACAAGCTACAGAAATCAATTAAAAGAGAAAGGTTATAGAAGGGTGAGAGAAGAGAGATAAGGGCGACTCATAATAAAACTGTTTATGTGATTCAAAGAGTAGAAAATCAGGTAAAGAGGAAATTGTGCAAATCAGTATAATGGAGTATCACCGAATCAAATGAAGGTTCTTTAAAAATGTTCTTGCATTGCTGATCAATAGTATAATACAAAGTATTTAAATTAAAGAAAAAAAAAACATTTTTAAAAAAGAGCCATTAGAGTTTTTTAATCCGTAAATTTTGAGAAACCAATAGCAAACCAACAGTTACAGTAGATAATTCCTATTGTTAAGTCTTGGTAATAGATAGAAACCAATACTAGACAAGCATGGTAGAAATGTATTATGTTAAATAAGAAAAATATTATCGATATCCATACTATTTCAAAAGATACAAAGGAATCTCGTTTTCTAGCTCAATAGCAGAAATAACATATTTGCATACTTCAGGACCAGATATTTTGTCTGAACATATTATCTTCCAAAATAAAATAGCTTTTAGGGAGGTACCTAGTTCTATATCTTACAGCAAGAAAATTTAGAAGGGTGTAATTGTCAAAGCGTGGGTGCTTTACGTGTGTCAGGGGTGTTCTCAAAGAGAGTCGATGTAGTCATATCATCTCAGGTAAGCTTTAAAGCAAGAAATAATAGTAGAAGAAATAGTGTATTCTAAAATAATAAAATGTCCATTGATATTCATCCATTAACTAGATGATAACAATGACACATTTGTATGTACCCAATGATAAATTTGTATGTTGCCAAAATATGGCAAGCAAAAAATGACAGCACTAAAAAGAGGTAATTGAAAATCTACCATCATAATGGGAAGCATTAACAGATATCTTTTAGAATCTTAAAAAAAAATTAGTTAAGGCATATAAGATGAAAGAACAATGAACAAAATTAGCTGAATGGACGTTTAGAGAAAACTTCACCCAATAATGAGAGAATATAAAATATTTATTACCAAATTGCCAATTTAAAGGTGCGTATATTCAACAGATTTCAAGGGATAAAAACAACTATGTTCTTTCATCACAATGTAATTAATAAAAACAAATTTAAAAAGATTAAAAACTTAAGCAGTATAATTCTAAATAGGTCGTAGATTAAAGAAGAAATGAAAATAGTGTGTTGCACTGGTTGTAAATTAATTATAATAAAAATATGATGTTAACAGATGATTTAACATAAATGCATATATTAAAAGAGAATGGTAAAAATCAATTACCCGAGAATTCAGCTCAAAAAAGAAAACTTAAAGAAATAAGAGGAAAGTCATAATAAAATAAGCATAGTGATCAGTGAGATAGGGAACAAGTACACTATAAACAAAATCAATAAAGGAAAATTTGACTCTATGGAAAAACTAACACAATAATCATCTAGAAAATTAAAAAAATAAGGGTGATAAGGAACAAAGTACTAATATCATGAATAAAACAGGCATCATGATAGATACCAAATTTATTTTAAAACACAGTAAGAAAATATTTTGTCACTATATTTGATAATTTAGGTAATTTAGATAATTTAGATTTTTTTCTACAAAGAAAATTCCAGACTCAAATTGTATCACTGACTTAATTCGCAAATATTTGAAGAAACACACACAATTTACACAAATTCTTACTAGACAAAAAATTAGGAAGCCTTCCCTATTTGATTTATTAGAGTAATATATTCTTGATAATTACATCAAGTGAGAACAAGATTGCAAGTTGATACTTTTCCAGCACATGGATGCAAAATACTAAACAAAATATTAGCAAATCAAATCCAACAATTAAAAAAATAATAATGATTTTTTTAAGTATTTAAAGTTGGTTTGACCTATGAAAATAAAAAAATGTGATTCACCACGTTAATAAAATTAAAAAAAGAAAGTGTGATCACCTCAAAATGTAGTTAAAGCACATAATAAAAGTTAAAACTTAATTTTGATATAAATGTTTAATAAAATAGGTAGTAAGGTTAACTTAATCTGATAAAGAAAATCTATAAGAAAAGGCACCACCATTTATATTTAATGATGAAAAACTGAAAGTTTTCCACTGAGATTGAACCATGGCCAAGGATTCTCGTCTCACTACTTTATTTAATGTTCTAACAGTCATAGAAAATGAAGTAAGGAGAAACAAATTTTAGAAATACAGACTGACAAAGTAAAACATTGACACTCATTGTAGGCAGTGGCACCTGGGTGGCTCAGTTGGTTGAGTCTCAGACTTTGGCTCGGGTCATGATCTTGCAGTTTATGGGTTCGAGCACTGCATGGGGTTCTGTACTGACAGCTTGAAGCCTAGAGCCTGCTTTGGATTCTGTGTCTTGTTCTCTCTCTGCCCCTCCTCTGCTCATGCTCTGTCCCTCTCTCTCTCAAAAATAAATAAATATTAAAAACATTAAAAATAAAAACTCATTGTAGGCAAAACCACATAATTTTCAGCATAACATGTCTAGTATGTTCAAGGAATCTAAGTATTATTATTAGATTCAAAAAATAATGTCAAAAATGCAAAATTCATAAATTAGCAAGAGATCATTACAAAATGAAATTTAATATAATACAATTATAATACTAGTAAAAATCTCAAATGCCTAGGAATAAATCTAATGAAAATATAAAATCTCTACATAGAAACTTACAAACTTTCACTGAGAAAAATTAAAGACCTAAATGATGAAAAGATATACTATATCCATCAACTCTGAGACTCATTATTATAAAGATACGAAATTTTCCCAAATTGATCTATAAAGTTATTATACTAATAAAATCACAGATTTTTGTGATTATGAATAAGATATTTCTAAAATTTTATGGAAATGTGGTACTGATGCAAAGATATACCCATCAAACAGAATAGACAGAATTAAGGAGAAGGTGAAGGAGGGTGGGTCTGGAAATAGTCTTGAGTTCTGATTCTACCCCATGAGACCTGCAAGTTTAACATTATACTTAAATGTTTATTGGTATAGGGGTGCCTGGGTGGCTCAGCCAGTTGGGCAGTGGACTTCGGCTCAGGTCATGATCTCACAGCTCATGAGTTCAAGCCCAGTGTCATGCTCTGTGCTGACAGTTCAGATCCTGGAGCCTGCTTCAGATTCTGTGTCTCTCTTTCTTTCTGCCCCTTCCCTGCTCTTGCACTGTCTCTCTCTCTCTCTCTCTCACTCTCTCTCTCTCAAAAATAAATAAACATTTAAAAAAATGTTTATTGGTAAATGTATGAGATTTTCAAAAGAATCCATCATTTTACATTTGTAATTGCATTTACGTATTTTAAGAGAAGTTAATTTATTATAATTAAATTCTAAGCAATAAAATTACATGTAATTAGATATGTAAGTACATATTTAATTTTGTTACAAAAGAGCATTAAAGAAATTACAAAGAGCTAGAGTTTTAATTTTTGGCCCCAAATACCTACGAATGTTAACATATCAATGTCAGTTATGAACAAAGAGCAGTGGGGTGCCTGGGTGGCTCAGTTGGTTGAGCATCCAACTCTTGATATTGGCTCAGGTAGTGATCACGTGGTTATGAGACTGAGCCCCTTGTTGGGTGCCTACTTGGGATTCTCTCTCTCCCTCTCTCTCTATCCCTCCCCTTCTCTCTCTCTCTGTCTCTCTCCTTCTCTCAAAATAAATAAATAAACAAAAGAAAAGAGAACTTAGAGGAGTGAATGAGTATGTAATAGCGTATAGGAGCATAGTATATGAGCTCATATTGAAAAAAAAGGTCAAATAAAAGACCTGCCAGTTACTGATTGTGAGTAGTTATACAAATACAAATCACTTAGACTCACTGATTTTCAGTTTCTTATTCTTTAAAGAGAGGGAACAAAAATCATGTTATAGATATACGAGATTGTTCTCAAGAATGAATGGGTACACAATTCAAATACAGCCATTTATATAGTTCTTGCTGTTAGGTGTTTTATATTATTATGATCATCGTCATCATAATCATCATCATCATTGTCATTGAAATTTTCTAATAAATGGAAATCGCAGTTGCTAGCTTATGGAGTAACAAGTTTATGGAAAATTTTTCTTGTAAAAATTATGACATAGGAGAACAATGCAAGCTAAACAAGGAAAGCAGAGAAGAACCAAGAAATGGCTTGTTGTGGAATGATCAATGTTACCTGTTATCCAAGAAAACTGATAGAGGAAAGAAAATTACACATTCAAGGTAGGTGAGGAGGAAGAAGACCTCCTATTTTTGATAAAAAGAAGGTAATAATTAGCACAAAACCAAAAAAAATAATAATTTTAAAAAACATAACTGACATGAAATCTAGACATGGGAGTCCAAAATAGAAGCGTTGGATAATGATTAATAAGAAAGGAAAGTGTTTTCTTTGAGTTAACTAGGTGAACTTGTGATCTGGGTCTTGGGCAGTGAGATGGAATAAAGAGAGAGAGATGTTACTTCATTTTGAGAGATGGAGTTTATTTTCTGTCCTCTTAATTTGAGTCTCAGGACTCAAACTCAGGTTGGTCCTGAGATTACCAATAAAATACATCAGGAAGAACATTATGGTACTTCTAGACCTAGTCTTTAAAAGGATTGGGGTGCACCTGGGTGGCTCAGTTGGTTAAGCAACTGACTTTGGCTCAGGTCCTGATCTCGCGGTTCACGAGTTCCAGCCTCACATCAGGCTCAAAGCCCAGAGCCTGCTTCAGATTCTGTGTCTCTCTCTCTCTCTCTTTCTGTCCCTCCCCCACTCATGCTCTGTCTCTCTCTCAAAAATAAAGACATTAAAAAATAAAAAAATAAAAATAAAAAAATGAAAAGATTGGAAATGTCTCTACTTCTTGGAATGCTCAGTCTTAGAAGTCACTCTTCTTGTTGGAACCAACTATCATGTTGCAAGGAAGTGCAAGGAAGCATGGAGAAATCCACCAGGAGGAGAATGAAAGCATCAATCATCAGCTTAGCTTCCTTTTGACAGGCGGCAACAAATTGCCAGACATATATGTGGGACATCTTAGAAATAAAGGTTCTACTCCTACTTAACCTGCTCAAGCAAAGCAGGCTAAACTTTTTAGCAATACCAGATAAGGAAAATATAAACATAACAATAAAATAATTGGGATGTGTTACAAAGCATTGTGTATTGTGTTTTTTTTTGCATTTTTGCATTCTGATTATTTTTCAATTTTTAAGTATATAGTTTTAAATCATACAAACCCACCACCCCTGCTCTGGTTACAAAACTTAAAAATCATAAGAACAGTTTTGTTTGTTTTAATTTACTAATTTTTGAAGGCAACAATAAATAACTAAAACAAGTAGCAGGAGAAAATTTTGAATCAGCCCAATAGTGAGATATGTATATTAATGTACATTTAATATATGTATCCAACACATTTTATATATTTATATATTCATTCTATCAGGTATTAAAACCAAAGAAAACAAATAAAACAAAAACAGAGAAGGTGGTAAGAAGTGGAGACAGTGACACATCACTTAGATCCCACTATCAATGAGGTTCCTCTGGGAAACAAAAGTATCCAAGATGGAAGTAGAGATTAAATAAAAGCTAAGTTAAGGGTATTCAGAGGAGTCCAGAAATTTAGAGAAAAATAGCCAACTTCCACAAATTGGTTTGTTTACCTATACCTTCTGTTCACACATATGGGACACAAATTATGATTTATGAGAGACAGAAGGTTGCTTTACATATCTACAGAAGGCTTTCCTGGAATCAATCTGGCTTTATGATAAAATTAATAGGCAAATGCCCTGAAACATTATCACATAAGTTTAGGACAGACCCATACAAAACCACATAGTTACAGTCCTTCTACTGATGAATGAACATACTGCTGTTGCGAGAACGTCTTTCTTTACTCACCAGTACACACAGAAATTTAAGGTGATAAGTTTATATTGTCTTTCTATAAAAATGTCCTTAAATGAAAGCCAAATTCTCTAAGGATACTTATTTTAAATACTGCCTCATTTGGATAGATATTTCTAAAATTATTCAAAATAAACTGTTTTGAAGTTTTAATTTGCATTTACTGAGTTTAGTATTGTATACCTATATAATATACACTTAAATATGTGTATTCATATATATAATTCATATGCATACATACACACATAGGTTAGGAAAGAAAAACATTGAGGGAGTGATTTAAGTGAGATTATAAATGGCAAAATAAAACAAAACGTGGAGGGTCTTGGTTTAGAATACAGACACTTAGATGTTACCCAGGAAGCAATTGGAACAATTACAAGCCTTCCTGATGAAATAATCTCATTTTTCTTTTTAATTACATAATATATGCTCATTTTGGGAAATGTAATTAACGTGTAGTCTATATTTTAACTTTTTTGCATATTTCTTATCTTTTAACATTTTCAAATTTATTTTACATTTCATTATATTGGTGATTTTGTCATGATAAAAGGGCATAATAAAATATTTTGGTGGTCAAACACTTAATATATATTTGGATAAATGGGATTTAGGACAAAATTCACTATGAAGGGTTAGAGTACACAAAGAATAGTAACTGCTTTTCTGTATAGACAAGTAGGTAAAAGAGACACAATGAGAATTTTTGAGATGGCTGATTAAAAACACAGATCATTGATACATATATATTAAAAACCATATCATACATGTATATATGAGAATAAAGGGGTAGCAAATGTAACTCATAAAGAGATAACTACTAAGTCAGAATCTACATATTTTCTCAAATGATTTTATTTTTAAGCAACCTCCACATCCCAACTCACAACGCCACGATTAAGAGTCACATGCTCTATTGACTGAACCATTCAGGTACCCCTGTGTATTTTGATTATATTTTATAATCAAGCTCACACATGCAGTTTTATAATGAGTGATTCAGGGTGAATTGCAGGAGACATTTAATATTGTATGATTATTAATAAACTTTTTAGCAATACCAGATAAGGAAAACATAAGCATGACAAAATAATTGGGTTGTGTTACAAAGCATTGTGTATTGTGGGGTTTTGTTTTACATTTTTGCATTCTGATTATTTTTCAATTTTTAAGTAAATATTTTAAAATAATACAATTATTTTGCAGTTAGATCATTGAATGTGGTGCCATCATAGATATTTACATGACTCCTATGTATTGCCGGGGTTAAGCCGAACTGAAATCCCAGGTAGCAGAATTTTCACTGAAAAAAGTCAGTTAGTGGGATGTGGGCAAGAAATAAAAACATAATTGTATCTTTTAACTCCCTGAGATGTAGTAGATTTTTCAGAGGAAGGGAATTTAAGGTCTTGATGTGGCAATTATATAAAAAGTCGGGTAGAAAAAGAGTGCAGCCTTATATTGAGAAGTTTGAAGGAAAGCTAAATGTGCCAAGCCAACCCAGACTTAGTAAGGCGAGGAATGAAGAGTTAGAAGGTATAATTTGTTGCTTGTTAGGTTGTTATGTTTTGAAATAAAATAAATACATTATTTCTATTTATTTTAATTAAACATTTTAATTTTATTTTCTAATTTCTGATGTATGGATCGACAGCTTTTTAAAGATATAATTATAAATAGACATACATGTAATGGGTGGGCATAGTCCACATTTTTTCTCTCAGTGATAGAGATATTTGAAATCACTGATTATTCTTATACCTCTCTAGCCACCAAATCGTCTGAATGCAATTACATTTGTTATTCTTTCCTCCCTTTTTTTGACTTACATAATAAGTAGTTGCCACCTGTTTTATCTTCTAGGACAGAACATTTAGAAATCTTGTAGTAAAACTTCCTTTTTTTTCCAACCTCAGAAAACTCGATGGGGAAAAGATTGTCCCTCCAATAAATGGTGCTGGGAAAACTGGATAACTATATGCAAAAAAAAAAAAATGAAATTGGACTTCTATCTTACACCACTAACAAACATTAATGGATTAAATAATTAAACCTAGACCTGAAAGCATAAAT
The DNA here is from genome assembly GCF_022079265.1 of Lynx rufus. Taxonomy (NCBI): domain Eukaryota; kingdom Metazoa; phylum Chordata; class Mammalia; order Carnivora; family Felidae; genus Lynx; species Lynx rufus. The sequence continues at coordinate 21,408,578 of NW_025814845.1, read as the reverse complement.
CTTCTAGGGTAAAACATATGGGAAAATCTCCTTGGCATTGACCTTGGCAATGATTTTTTGGATTTTTGGATATGACATCAGCTGCAGGGAAAACAAAAGAAAAAAAAAAGACAAGTTGTTCTACCTAAGACTAAAAAGTTTTCGCACATCAAAAGAAACAATTCACAAGATGAAAAAGCAATCTATAGAATGGGGAAAGTATTTTCAAAACGTATATCTGATAGAGGATTAATATCCAAAAATCTATAAAGAAAGCATACAATTCAGTAACAAGAATCCAATGTGATATAAAAGTGAGCAGAGGAACTGAGTAGGCATTTGTCCAAAGACATATAAATGGCCAACAATATGAAAAGACATCCAAATTTTTTAATGTTTGTTTATTTATTTTTAAGAGAGAGTAAAGCATGAACAGGGGAGGGACAGAGAGTGAGGGAGAGAGAGAATCCCAAGCAGGCTTCAGTCTGTAAGCATAGAGCCTGACGTGGGGCCCAAACTCACAAACTGTGAGATCATAACCTGAGCCAAAACCAAGAGTCAGATGCTTAACCAACTCAGCCAGCCAGGCACCCCTGTCTTCTACTCTTAAGTGGCCTAACTGTATCTGTCCTTGCTGGGCAATTTGGTCCATTCTCACCACAGCATCCAGAATAATCCTGTTGAAATCAAAGCCTAATTATATCACTGCATAAGACTCTCTGATGAAACCTTGTCTCATTCACAGAAGCACTCACTCTTTTTTTTTTTCCAGTCAACGAGATGTCTTACTTTTCTTTGGATACACCTGTGTCTGCTCTTACCGCAAAAAGTGCTTTTCACATGCTCTTTTCTCACCCATATCTCCTCAGGTCTCCTTCTACTACACCTTTTTGGTGATATTTCCCAGGTCACTGGATCTGCAATCACAGACACACACACACACACACACACACACACACACACACACACACTCTCTGTCATTGCACTTTGTTTTTCTCTTTGAACTTTATAGCCCTTAATGCTCTCATATATATTTCATGAGAGGTGATCTCAATTTCAGTCTTTGGTTACATAAGACTGGAAAAAAATTTCCCTTTTGACGTCATTTGTTGATATTTATAGATATACTTTCACTATAGTGTACTTCAGTATTGAGTCATTGGTTTATATCTGAGAACTATTCCCATTACAATATTATTTTATTCCATGTGTGAAGAGAATGAAATGATCATCTACTCTATACACAATGTTTTCATTTTGATGACTTATACTTATGGTATACTTATGCTTTTCCTGTGATATTGGTTTTATATTTCTTAAGACTGATTCTATTTCCCACTTTGCTTTAGCTACTATACCAGACAAGCCCAGGGAAAACAAAAGATCTTATCACCTGTGTTTTGAGCACCAATATTACAACATTTTGTCTTAGTTTTCCTATGATCTTGGTTTTCTATTGATTTTGTTTTCCAGTGTTTATTTTATTGCCCATTATTTGGCAACATCGACTTAAATTAACTCCAATAGATCCAATTTATACATACAAATACAATTTTTATTCCTCAATGCCCAGTATAAATGTCAATATTCATGTTGCTACAGTTTGCTCATTCACAAACAGAATAAATGGGTCATTCATTTTCTACAAGGGATTATAAATTCATCAGAATCAAAGCCAGTAGGCCCTTGAGCATGTTAGCACAGAGCATTTGTGAGGTATGTTGTTGAATAACTGTTTTGGGATAAACATTTTTAATAGATACTATAATTAAAAAAACACTTGTTAATATAGAATATAGGCCTCTATTTTCTTTAACTAGGAATAGCTTAAATTTGGGGCATATATGAATTAAATTAACAGACCAGAATATGAGAAGAGTAATTGATTTAACTGAATTACAGAAAAAAGAGAAGGATAGGAGATACATTTGAAATTCGTATATAAAAGCCAGCAGAATTCAGATTAATAAGAAATTGGCTTATGCTTGATAGGCTTTTTTTATTTAATTTATTTTTTTAAATGTACATTCAAGTTAGCATATCCTGCAACAATGATTTCAGGAGTAGATTCCTTAATGCCCCTTACCCATTTAGCCCATCCTCCCTCCACAACCCCTCCATTAACCCTCTGTTTGTTCTCCATATTTAAGAGTCTCTTATGTTTTGTCCCCCTCCCTGTTTCTATATTATTTTTGCTTCCTTCCCTTATATTCATCTGTTTTGTAACTTAAAGTCTTCATATGAGTGAAATCATATGATATTTGCCTTTCTCTGACTAATTTTGCTTAGCATAATACCCTCTAGTTCCATCCATGTAGTTGCAAATGACAAGATTTCATTCTTTTTGATTGCCAATAGGTACTTTTTTTAATAGGAAATCATTTTAAGCATCAATTTTTTTGTTTACTATTTTATCCTCAACCAGATTGACTCACTGAATTATGAAGAGATTTTGGTAAATATAATATACTAGAATGGATTAAATACACTGGGCAGGAAGCATATAACCAAATCCAAGCTTGTTCTGCTTGCCTCATAACAGACCATTAAGTCAAGAGGCAAGATGTTGGCATAAGGGAAGTGACTTTTTTCCAAAAGCCAGTGAACCAAAGAGATGGTGGTCTATTGTCCCAAAGAACCATCTCCCTCAGCATGAAGTTTGAGTTTCTTTTATGCTCTCAAAAGGGGGCAGTGAGAGCAGGTTGCAGTCAAAGGGTAACTGACATGTGTAGATAACCAAGGAAGGTTATGTAACTTATCAGTTGATCTTTGCATACAGGAATCTGATCTTGTGTTCCTGTAAATCTTAAACATAGCATATTCATTTCTGCATATAGTTCCTTAATCTCCTTGGGAGGCGGTAGATTTCATATGAAAAGCAGTTTTTGCAAATTTTAACTGTAACATGCCTATGTCCAGGGGCTAAGCAGAAGTTTCTAAGCTATTGGTCACAGCAACATGGAGAAGCAGTAAGGAGTCAGACATGCTAAGTGTTTCTCCTTATTACAAGCAGAGAGATTGTTGTAAGATTTAATTCTATCACATAATACTAGAAGAATAAATCTCAACAAAATAATACCAATACCAAGAATAAAAATAATAATACTTGGAAGTTACCATGCCTTAGACACTGTTTTAAGCATTTTAACTCTATTAAATGACTTAATTCTTATAGCAAGCTTATGAGGTAGGTATTATTACTATCATCTTTATTTGAAAAGGAAGAATATGAGTCATAAAATTAACACTTACTCAAAGTTTCGTATTGTAAAGTGATAGATCTTGGATTTGAATCTGCCAAAATATGATTCTAATTCTAGAAGCCTTGCTCTTGAAAGACATCTTTACTGCCTCTGGAAAGAATATGAATAACACAAAACTTCTAGGATCACTGCTTAAAACATTTAAAAAGCATACTGAAATTGGGAAAGAAATATAGATGTTGCTGATTGTTAAAATATTACATATGGACATTTAAGATATGCATCTTAAATACTTTAATTATATTTCCAATATTTTATATTATCAATATTGATTAATTTACCACAATATTTGAACTTTTGTAAGAGAAAGAAAAACTTATTTTTTTTCTTTTAGCTGCTAACAACCATTTACTTCCCCAACTTCCCAGAATAAATTTATATACCCGAATTTTTCCAAAATAACCATAGTATCATCCAGTTGGCAGAAACTGTGGCTGTGTATAGAAACTATGCTGGTGTGCATAGGGGCACATAGAGGCAGGAGGAAGTGGGTCGATCAGCTTAAGGAAGGGGGACTCTGTCTCCTATCACTTCTCACCCCATGAGGAACTTACCCAAAACAGCAAATGTGTTGAGATGCTGTATAACATAACACATTACACAATACTATTTATGATTCCGTGAATTTGCTCTTGCTTTTTCATTTGCTTGCCATATTTTTTCCCAGAAAAGTTAAGATTGAAAAAGTAATATGTTATAAGTCAACATTCATAACTCATTTATGACATAATTTACTGGGAGGAGAATAGAAATTATGTAACATCTTTGTCTCTTCTAGATTATGAATTTTTCAAAAAATGGAAACCATGTATGTTTTAATCATGTGGTCCCCTCGTCAGGGTATTAGAAAGAATGAGGTCCAAGAGAATGAAACATGGTTCTTATAATTTGATTTAGATTGGGAATCAAATGTTCTTTTATACAGTAATAGTACAAGTAAAATCTTTCTGTGATTTTCCATCCATGAAACTAATCAGTGAATCTGTAATACTTACTGACCACTAAGTAGGTACTCAAGAGACTTAAAAGGAAAAGGGTATCTGTAAGACGTATCTTCTGCTTCATGAATCACATAACTCATTTACTTGACAGTGAAAGCAATAAGCACAATATATAGTAGTACATAACTAAATGCTAATGTTTGTAATCATTGAGGCTATGAATACCATAAGAATTTTGGAAATTGATGAGGAAAATAATAATTTTCTTAGATTAACTAGTACTGTAAAATGAGTAAGTCATGTCATATTAGCATTTTGTTCACGAACATTTACAAATTCAAATATATGTTAGCTTTCAAATTTATGTAATGAAAATACAATTTTAGTTGAATACTATATATACTATACATTATAGTTTGAGATTACAAGAATAATTTTTAATTAGACACTTCTATCTTGGATTTCTAAATTCATATAAGATTGTTTTTTCTTTATTCACTCAAGTTATATGGCTAAATATGAGATGTTCTGGTAAACCATGACTGCCAAAATAGCTAATATTAGAAATATTTGTTAACTAAGTAAACCTCTGTATGCATGTTGTTAAATTAGAACTCATTATATAACGTGAAACAAAACACTTCAGCCTATCGGAACAGAAAAAAAAATGGTCATGGAGTCAAGATACTTAATATTTTCTCCAAGTTCTGCAAATAAATGCTTACGTAACCATGAATAAAATTCTTTACTTTCTGGATATATATTTCTTTAAATTGGAAAACAGAGAAAGAAAAAGCAACATCTAATTTTCAAGTGTCTTCAGGATATAAGTACTGAAACACAGTATTGTGTAGAAGTCCAACATTTAAAACGGTGAAAACAGAGGGATTTAAGCTCAAGAGTCTTATGTTTTTGCAGGCAAGAGTAACTATCCTAGCTAATGTAAGCAGAAAAAATATTGAATTATTGAATGCATATATACAGCCAGCAAAACTGATAGAAAGACAGGAGAACCAGGCTTAATAAGAAACAAGCTTCAAGGGTTGCTAGAGAGATGAAAATATAATCAAGGTCAAAGGCAAGGGAAAAGTTGGTCGAAATGGCTGTATTGGCACTATTGATGCTGGACAGTCAACAGTGCTACTGCTTGGTTCTATCAGATGATACCACTAACCACACACGCTGCCAAAACTATGGATGATTTCTCAACTTTTCTTGTGGCTTTGACTCACTTCCATGAGATTCAAGGATCGTAGGTATGAACACCCAATGCAGAGCCTACATGTATACGAACTCACTGCCCACTGTGTTGTTGTTGGACATATACAAGGAAAGAGTAATGGCATTTCTCCCTCAGAAGCTTTGATTCTGCCAACAAATCCCACCCAGTGAGGCACTTACACCAAAATGGAGTGCTGTTGAAATATTGCATAGCAGATAGAACAAATATTTTCCATCTCTACCTAAAGATCTTGAAACTTCATACAATAAGACTTCTCATGGCTATTATGGTCCAATTCATTTTATAAAGTGCTTGGTGCTACTTACTAAGCTAACTTTACAATAACTGATGTACCTAAACTTAAAGTTTGGAAAACTGTTTTCACCAACATTCTGTTGCTTATGGGAAACTCAAGCTTAGTTTTGTTTCTTGAATGTGACTTAAAAAATAAACACATCATGTACTGACATCTTAGGTGAAAGTTACACATAGGTTTCCATGTTTCTATAAAAAATCCCTCAAAATTTGTGAAAAACAAACGGATTTTTTATAGGAAAAACGTGCTAATTTTTTTAATAGGGAAAAAACTCTTTTGGGACATGAATAATAACTATCATCATCTGTTTTTTATGATCTGATTTTCCTAAGGTAAGACAACCTATACTGCCTCCATAAAAGCTAATTTATCTAATCACAATTATAGTACATTTATTAAGTAATATCTCTGTGTGTAAAGAATTTTATGTTTCACTTAAATTAGGTAATCTCTGATATGAAAAAAAAATTATCATCAAAGGCAGGAATGACAGGAAGGATAGAAGCTGAAAATTATATTAAGAAATACATGAATTAATACAATTAGTAATGTTAGCACTACAGTTTGTGTTTTTGATATATAATATGTGATAGGATGTTGTGATTTATATTAAGCAGATTCCATCTGATTGGTCATTTTTGCTCCCCCAAAAATGGAGTTGAAGATAACATTTTATAAATATAGTCAACTGATATTTGACAGAGGAGCAAAGGCAACATCATGGCGAAAAGAGAGTCCTTTCAACAAGGAGTGCTGAAACAACCTGATATCTACATGCCAAAAAAGAAATCCAGACATAAACCCTACACACGTCCTCCCCAAATTAATCAAAACCCAAGTGAGAAGTGCAAAACTATACCACTCCTGGCAAATAACTGAAGAAAATCTAGGTGTTATTGACTTGGTGATGATTTCTTAAATATGATCCAGCGTTAAGAACAAATTATTAACCTGGACTTTATTTAAATTACAAATTTCTTCTCTGTGAAGGACACTGGCAAGAAAAAAGAAAAAGACAAGAAAGACACAGGGATATTTGTATCTGATAAAGGACTATTACCTAAGACATACAAAAAGAACCTCATAAAACTCAATAACAAAGAGCTCAGTTAAAATACGGGGCAAAGACCTTAAGAGGCATCTCACCAAAGGAGATAAATAGAGGGCAAATGAGCATATGAAAAGATGCTCCACATTATGCTTTCAGTGAAATGCAAATTAAAACAATAATGAGACACTACTACACAAATTAGAATGACTTGAATCCAGAACATCAACAGCAGCAAATACTGGTAATGATGTAGAACCACAGGAAGTCTCATTCATTGCTGATGGAATGCAACATGGCACAGCCACTATAATAGATAGTTGGGAAGTTTCTTACAAAACTAAACACACTCTTATCAGATGAGGGAATGGTCGCCCTGTTTGGTATGTACACAAAGGAGCTGAATACTTATGTCTTCCCCAAAACCCGCACGCAGATGTTTATAGCACCTTTATTCATAATTACCCAAACTTGGAAGCAATCAAGATGTCCTTCAGTGGATGAATGGATAAATAAACTGTGGTCCATCCAGACAATGGGATGTTATTCATCACCACAAAGAAAAGAGTTGTCAAGTCTTGAAAAGACACGGAGGGACCTTAATTGCATATTACTAAGTGAAAGAAGCCAATCTGAAAAGGCTACATTCTGTATGATTCCAACCATATGATATTCTTGAAAAGGCAAAATCATGGAAATAGTCGGAAGATCTGTGGCTGCTAAGGATTGGGATGGTTGGGGAAAGAATAAGCAAAGCACAGAGGATTTTTAGGGCAGTGAAACTACTCTGTATGATACTATAATGATGGACACATGTCATTGTACATTTGTCCCAAACACAGAATTTACAACACTAAAAGCTAACTCTAATTAAACTGTTCATCAGTTGTAATACATGTACCACTCTTGTAGGCAATGTTGACTTGGGGAAGGCTCTGGATGTGTAGAGGCATGGAATTTAGGAAATCCCTGTACCTTCTGTTCAATGCTGTTGTGAACCTAAAATGCTGATGGTGAGTTAAGGGAAGACTGCAGTGACTGAAGCTGCAAAAAGAAATGGCCATAGCTGTCTGCTATAATGTAAGAAAACAGGTTGGTAATAAGAGTGGGAATTCTTGTTGGGATAAGTGATTGAGAGTACATAGTTAGTCAAACTAGTATGTTGAGAATCAAGAAATGAATGCTAAAATGTATTTGACTAATTTACCCAATAACTCAGTATTTCAAATTTATATATTAAGTGCCTAGTAAAACCTACACATTCCAGAGGGAGCAGGGAAGAAAGAAAGAAAGAAAGAAAGAAAGAAGAAAGAAAGAAAAAAAAGAGAAAAAAAGAGAAAAAGAAAAAGTTTGAATAGACTTGGAAAATGTACTAAAATACAGTTATGAAGCCATATGTTGGACTCAATGGTTACTTTTAAAACTTTGTTCAATTATGTTTTGTCCCATTGAAAGTCTCATGGAAAGTAATGGTTTCCAACTGGGAGGTGAGAAGAGCAAAGCAAATATCAGAAATATAGTAGCAATCTCAGTCAACTTCCTAAGGTAACCAGAGCTGGGTAGCATTAACACAGTGGGGGAAGTTTGGGCACATGAACATTTTGTCTACCTTTTAATTTGTAGAAGTTGAACACATATCATAAGATCACAATGGCATATTACCCGTAAAAAAGAATGAAATGTTGCCATTTGCAACGACATGAATAGAGCTAAAGAGTGTTACACTAAGCGCAGTCAGAGAAAGACAAATACCATATGATTTCCCTCATATGTGGAATTTAAGAAATAAAACAAGCAAAGGGGAAAATATAGCATACAGAGAGACAAATGAAGAAACAGTATCTTAGCCACAGAGAACAGACTGATAGTTACGGCGGGGAGAAGTGGGTGGAAGGATGGGTTAAACAGGTGTTAGGGATTAGGAGTGCACTTATGATGAGCACCGGGTGTTGCATAGAAATGCTGAATCACTATATTGTACACCTGAAACAAATATTACACTGTATGTGAACTAATTGGAATTTAAATAAAAATTAAAAAAATGATTAGATGATACGACTACATTTCAGAGATACATACATTTAACTTAAGTATATGAATAGTAATAGAACGTATGAGGGCATAGACCATCCCCAGTTGATGGAGGTTTCTAAAATTCTGACTCAATCATTTGCAACTTTAATTGATTCCCATGTACTAGGAGTCACAAACAGGTAAACACACACAGGTTTTATAGAGAAGGGTTTATATTTCTCATGGTTCTTCATAAAGTTTTAGCCCTTATATAAAGGAGACAATATGCTTTATGAAAAAATAAAATTTTCATTTCCACACTGTAGGTATTTAATACTTACTGCATTTGGAATCAGTGCTGATATGGCTACATGAGTCAGTTACTTCCATATGGATTTTAAAGGACAATCTGTAAAATTTGACAACGTGAGTTTTTCTTAATACTGCAAAGCTGGAAAGCATTACAACGAAACATCATTCAAGTGAAAGATGCCAAGTCATATCATGTCTATTTATATAGGACCATGAGAAAAGTAAAAAGCCATATTTACACATTTCATATTTACACTTGTTCTTTCATACTGAGTACTTCTGATATGAACAAATGTTACGTCCAACACTTATTGTTTCCCATACAAATCGAATTATGTTTCTTACCTTATCCTTCAGTATATAATATTAGGGAAAACAAAACTACTAAAATGAGGTGAGTTTTAAAAAACGGTAATTGGACGATAAGTCCTATTTTGACATAGTAAACTAATGCTATTTAACTGCATGAACTATTTTGCTAAATAAATACTCTATAAGTTAAGGTAAATAACAACCCAAAAAAGCTACAGAGATGAAGGCCTATAGAGGGATATCATATTATTTGGAAAATAATGTCCAGAGTCTTTCAACAACTGTTCAATGCACAGTCATAAACAATAACATTTATGGAATCGTCATTCCTTTCAGTCTGGCAAATATTTTTGTGGGGGTAACTGTGTTTTAGTAATGTGGTGCCATATAAATGGTTACAGTAGCTAGAAAACTAGGGAAGGTGAGGGGAAACATGTATTAGTGATTAAGAGGGTGGGCTCTGGGTATTTGACATGAGTAGAATTCTAGATGAATGATTCTCAGTGATTTATATAACTTTACTGCACCTGTGCATCTGTTTCTTCATTTGTGACATTGGGTCAACAATCTCTCTTTTGTCATGGGACTTTTGAACATGAAATAAATTAATTTCTCTTAGGACAGCGCATGGCCCTTAGTAAGTGCTAAATAAGTGTTTGCTTTATTGTTAAATATATCTGTTACAGAATGATTTAAATTCATAAAACAAACGCAGGAATAGATTCTAACAGGAAACACCTACACCAAAGGCAATGTGGAAGATTCATGCCAGTAAAGAGACTTTGAACCATTTTGAGGACTAACAGCAAGTCTTGTGAAAGGAGAAAATAAAATAATATTTATTGAAAATCTATGCTGTACCAGAAACTTTGCGTGCATGATTCATTTAATTCCCCCTACCCCCCGCAGTACAACAAGCTTGAGGAAATTTTCCCCGTTTCATAAAGAAAGATACTAAAGACACATTAAATAAGTTGCTAATTTTTCTCTGCCCATCGAGTCAATCCAGTGTCTAAACTGATATATATATCTGGCTCTAAATTATGGATTGCTATCACATATTGTTTTCACATACTGCTAGCTATACTTGGTGTTTCCTTCTAGAAACCCATATAGCATGCTATTCAAAACCCTGAAATATTAAGGGCTTTAATATTTTCCATAAAATTCCTGTGCCAGTTTCTGGTGAGAGATTGTTTATTTATCATCTTTGTGATGCACCTAATGGTACCTTAGCTTATGGAAGGCAAGCATAATTATCTCCATTAATGCGTGAATTAATGTAAAGGAGAAAAATAGGTAGTGTCCACGAAAAGAAACTGAGTTTCTTTCTTTCCAAACCCCTCTCCACTGCTCCTTAATCTCAAACCAATTTAAGTATTCTTCTGTCATGCTTCTTTAAAGGAGCTTCTCTAAAGAAGCTTCATACTCCACAATGCTCTCTCTTCTAGGAGCCTGACTTTCATCTAGCTTTGATTCTGGAAAAGTTTTAATGACCAACTCAATAAAGTCTCTTATGTGTTAACTGTTTATTATATGAACTTCTGAAAATCGGTACTTGTCAGTACAGTCACTATCTGCATGTTGATAGATATATCTAATCACTCAATGACAAAAGAAAATTGAATTGGGTGGAATTGGGTGGAACACCCCAATGTTGCAGAAGGGCAAATATTTTCTGTATCTTGCTCTCTCTGTTAAGTTTCAAGGCCCTTTTTAAAGGTAGGTGCCTATGTATTCTCTCTTATGTAGGTCCAAAGCTCCCTCTCAGTCTGGGACAGCCGGTGCTGTTTCATTCTCTTGAAAGTTCTGTTATCCTTGCACAGGAATGAAGTATAAACACACCTACAGTGGCTTGCCCTTCCCTCTTGCCCAGTTCTGCAATACCTAATTATGTAAGGACACTTGCTTGTTTTCTAAGTGCACGGAAATGAACAAGTCCTTGTTTTAATGCTTTCTACAAAAGAAACGAATGCACTGAAAAATAAAGGCAATAAAAAGTTCACATGAATAAAAATATCATCAGAGAGCAAAGGGTTTTAGAGGAACATTCAACCTGCTCTGATAAACAAGCGTTGTCAAATAAAACATGTAATTTAATAAAAATATGATAGCAAAGACCAACTGGCAAATGATTCTTAAGAGAGAAAATTTCTTGACATTTAGGAAAGTGCAACTTTTGGAAGTCACTTGTCATGTACTCACATATTCATTTTCAAGGTAATGACTAGTAAATTACTGTGACCCTTTATCTCATCGGACACTGTTCTTTTCCATAATTGATCATCTCTTCTTTCATATTTAGAGTGGGACTCTACATGCATGCAACCCCTGAATGTAAAACTCCAGAAAAAAAAATAGTCAGGGATAGAAGTGGATTCTAGCATAAACATTTTTACAAAAGATTCCTCTATTGCATGTATACCACAGGAGGGCAGGGGACACCTGGGTGGCTCAGTCAGTTGAGTATCTGGCTTTGTCTCAGGTCCTGAGCTCACAGTGCCTGGGTTTGAGCCCCCTGTTGGGCTCTGTGCTGACAGCTCAGAGCCTGAAGCCTGCTTCAGATTCTGTGTCTCCCTCTCTCCGCCCTTTCCCTGCTCTCCCTATGCGTGTCCGTCTCTCTCTCTCTCTCTCTCTCTCTCTCTCAAAAATAAATAAACTTAGAAAAAAAAGAATAATCTTAAGTATACCACAGAAGGGCCAAAGGCATTATGGAAATAATTATGTTTTCCAAAAGTTAGTTTCAGTAGCTGTACAAGTCTGTTTATTTGGCTATCTATAAGAGACATAATTGCTCAATCAGGTGTCCCGTGCCCTAAAGCATTTGAAATATAAAGAGGATAACTCTTTCTAAAAATAATGATTAACTATTTTAATGTATTTTTTGTATGAAATATAGAGTTAGGAATAGTAAAAAGGAAGAAAAGGATAGTACTTGTTAAAATTTTACTTGCAGATAGTTGATAAATAAAGAAGGTGCGTGACCGTATATGGGTGTGAAACACATCCGTACAAAATCATATAAGCTCTGCTGAAAAGTTTAAAGCTCAATGTAACTTCCAATATAAATGATTTTTATTAAAATTTATTCCCGATTTCTTCCCCCCCCCCCCAATTTAGGACGTAGCACAAATTCCTACTGAAATGAAGGTAAATCAGAAGTTTATTGTTCAGGAGGCATTCAGCTCTTGTTTTCTCTGCTGACACCACCAATATGAATAATGACAAGACCAATGATGAGGCCGTTTTTGTGATGCAAATCTCTCCATGGGGAGAGGACTGGAGTCATCATGAGTTTATTTCACAATTCAGCTTCTTTCTCTAGCAAGCCACCGTAATGAGATCAACTGTGCCCTTTCTCTAGACTGGAAAGTAAAATTCCAGTGGATCACAGCACGATTGATTGGGGTCCGTCAGCCACCCCGCTCGTCAGTGCCTAAGGACTGCAGATTCATGCAGAGATCGGCATCTCTTATTATGATGGTCAAAATGAACACAATGACTCCACTGTGGTTTAGTTCATTTTAGAAATGTTGAAAATCTGCCAGTTTATGTTTTTGTAAGATAATATAGGTCACATTTCAGTACAGCTAGATACACTTCATAATAATCTATTTTTTTATACCAACACAATTATTTCATCTTTTTATTATTTTTAAATTTTTTAACGTTTATTCATTATTGAGAGACAGAGCATGAGTGAGGGAGGGGCAGAGAGAGAGGGAGACACAGAATCCGAAGCAGGCTCCAGGCTTCCAGCTGTCAGCACAGACCCCGACGTGGGGCTCGAACTCACAAACCGTGAGATCATGACCTGAGCCAAAGTTGGAGGCTCAACCAACTGAGCCACCCAGGCGCGCCTCAATTATTTCATCTATTAAGTGAATTATCCTGAAACCCCTCCTCTCCACCTACTCACCTCCTCCTTAATCTTCCCTTTAGAGTTATCTCTGTGACATTATTTAATAACTCTGGTAAATCATAGTTTTCTCAACCAGATTGTGATCTCTTTGGGGGCTGGGGTTTTAGGACTGGCAAGATGTACAGACCTGGCAAAATGTTTGGAATAAAACACGTATTCCCTAAACTCGCTCCTGTAACAAGTCATAATGTATCTGATGTATCATGATACTACTTACGAAAAATGATTCTTGCTTGCCTTATACCACATTATAATACACAGTATATATTATATATATATTATAGCAGAAGAATTCACTCTTGTAGTCTCTGCTAATATCTATATAGGGCCTGTGAAGAAGCTCAAAACAAATACCTGGACGGTTTCAAATGCGATTGATCACAGAAAACATTTTTATCAAGTCATTTGTGGAAAAAGAATTCCACAGAACTTGCTTCAGGAAATGCTCATCTGAACACTTGTTAGAAATGTTCATTTGGATCATGTTGCACCTACAATGAATCATATGATCAAATATTCATTTAACCATGTCAAGTCATTAAAAGAGATATATTCTTAGAGGTGTTTCTCTAAGGATGACACACCTTAATTTTTATTACACTCACCCCCTTACACACACATGAGAATAGATAAAAGCCTTATCAATATCATTAGGCATGGTTTCCACATAGCAATTGTGTGTGAAATTTTGGTAATTATCTGATTATTGTGGTCCTTGCTTAGAGAACTACGATATTTGATTATGAAACATGCTACAGAATTGTTTTTTTCAAATTTATCTACTGGCTATGACTTGTCTTATTGTTTGCTTTTGTAAGTCCTACATCTTTTTCTTTTTCATATTTGAAAAAAAATAAAAAAAGGTTATTGCCAAATGCTCACTTTCTTTTGTACTGATTAAAGGACATTCTTCTCGATTTGAAGCCCCACGCCCAATCTCTCTCTTTCTCTCTCTGTCTCTCCTATATGCCTTGGTTCTTTACTTTGTTCTTCAACAATAAGTCTCCAGTGAAAAGACTATATCATCAGGGTTACTAGTGGCAAACAGAAAACAAATGAACATAAGCAAGCTTAAGTTCAATTAGAACCACAGGAAAAAATCATGACATGGAAAAGAACAAGGTTACAGAGGAATGAAGTTGTATCTTCCAACTATACACAAAGGAGCATAAGAAGAACCAGAACACTGGATTACAAGGTTGAGTTGATGTCAAGACATGAAAAGTAAAGTGCAAAATGAAGGCAATTAACTGGATAATTGGAGAAAACCAAACTATTTGGCCTCAAATAAATGGTTACTTCACTTGAGAGTAATTTTAGACTTGAATTATAGTTTTATAAAATTATTCATTCATCTGTTGTAGGAATGGTAGCCTCCCGAAAATGAAATGACAGATTTTTTTTTCAAATAGAGGAAGTGACAGGTGGGAAAACGTATCTATTGATGACCATATCATTGTCATCTTTGTTATTTTATCCTTGCCCTATTCCTCTCCTCTCTGTCAGTGTGCATTCTTAGTTCTGTTTGTTCTCTGGCATCCCTAGATTAAGCAGGAGATCTGGATATTCTCAACAGAGGTCTACAAAATTAGGTTCATGGTGTTTTTTTGTTGTTGTTGTTGTTGTTGTTTCATTTTGGGTTATCCAACGTATCTGGCCATAAATAATACTGAGAAATATCATTTAGTGATTTCCTGATCTGGACTAGATGTAATAAGCGTAGCTCCAATCCATGCAGGAACAATCGGGATAATTATTATTGCAATTTCACCGACAAAGAACTAGAAGCTCCAATAACTCACATAACTTACCTGAGATCACACAATTAGGCCAAGTGGGAATTAATTTCTAGTTCGGTCTTACCCTAAAGCCCATGGTATTTCTATTTGATATTATTTTTATATTAGTTCTATGACATCATTAAAAACTCTTAGCTTGTTTTGTTTCTCATAAAAGGAGGTATAGAAAATTGAAACATTTATTTTTCGGATCAGTGGCCTTCACACCTATTTTTCTTCAAGATGCTTGCATTAAAAATAAAAGGAACACATTCCTCAATACATTTTTATTTTTCTCCATGCATGAGCCAGAGAGATCATTTAAAAAGTAAATCAGATTGTGTCATTACCTCACCTACTCAGAGACATCTAATGCCCTATCACACTTTGACTAATATCCCAAAGCCCAGCCAGGCCAGAAGTGCATATCTGATCTGACATATTTATGTCATTATTTACATGTAAAGTGAAAGTTGTAGAATTCTTTCTCCTTTTTCTTTTTAGGTTTATTTATTTATTTTTGAGACAGAGCACATGAAGGCGGTGGCAAGGGTGGGGAGGGAGAGAGAGAGAGAGAGAGAGAGAGAGAGAGAGAGAGAGAATCCTAAGCAGGCAGCACACTACCAGCTCTAAGCCCCATGCAAGGCTCAAACCCATAAACCATGAGATCAGGACCTGAGCCAAAATCAAGGGTCAGACATTTAACTGGCTGAGCCACCCAGGTGCCCGTCTTTCTCCTTTTTAAGTTGCAGTTGGGAACTATGGGTTAAATGGCCACATGTCCCATTCTGCCCTAGGCAGTGTTGGCTCATGACTGTTATCTCAGAGTAATTATTTATAGCATGCATTTTGCTCTAATAAATCATATGCTTTGTGTTCAAGGCATGCAGTCATACCACCAATGGGTGTCATTTGCCTCCTTCGTGTGTGTGTGTGTGTGTGTGTGCGCGCACACACACGCGCACGTGGTGGAAGACAAAGAGCGATAGAAGAAGAGAGAGAGATTTCAACTTACCCATGTGCCATTTTCTTACAGGAGTATGAAACCCTAAAAATCTTTCTAATGATTCAAAATAAAAAAAAAAAAAACAAACTTTCAAGGGATCAATTTGTAGGTAACATTTTAAAACTTTTTAAAGAGTACTAACTAAAATGAATTTAGACTGTCCTGGTTGGCTATTCTTTATCACTAATGTGTTTTAATATAAATGACTCAGTTTAAAAGGGTGATTAAGGTCATCAGCTGCGACTCTGAAAGCTTTGGTTTTGAAAATAACTGATTCGGGCCGGCCGTATCCCTGTGCCCTTGACAAGTTACTTCAACTCTGAAAATGAGTTTCCTATGGCATAAAATTATAATAATTTCATGCAGTTGCTGTGAAAGTAAGTAGCTAATAAATAAACAGAAGACTAGTAATCTGTAGCTATCATTAGTTTTAACTACCAATAATGTTGAATTTAAATACTTTTTTTAGAACGCTTTAATGGGGAGGTTTTAAAATTTGATGGAAAGTAAATACTTGCAAATGGTTTTTCTTCTGTGTTAATGGTTATCAAGAAAGTGTTTTCTGTATGTATTTTCAAACAATCACCAAGACAAGTCCTTAGTCATTTTCAAATATTTCCTTACTTTTTTTTTTTTTTTTTTGCAATTCTGTACATGAGAGCAGTAAAGAAAACACAGTTGTAGGCTGTATTTCTGAAATAATAAAGAAGACAATTTCTGGAACATATATGTATATGTAGTTTTATACCCAAAACATAATTTTCAATTGATCCCTTACTTCCGATCTGCGTAAAGGGTACAGCAAACAAACCAAAGCCCTCATGAGCAATGCCTTGGTCACACTTTTTGTCTCCAGTGCTCACAACTATTATTCTTAGCAAGACTGTAAGATGGGTAACTTAATGCCACCTAATAAAGAAATAAGAAAATGAAAATACCACTAAATTGTACTAATGTAACTCACTGCACCTAGAGCAACAATGAAGATGTATTTGCACAAATACATTAATAACGTACCCTGCGGAAAAATCATTAAAGAAGAGAGATTTACTCAGTAAAATTCCTGGTAAAATGGTTGGAAAAAAATAAGGCAAAGATTTTTCTTCAGACCACAATGACAAAATATGATTTTGATGAAGTTCCATGTAAGTCTAAAGGAATGTAATAAAATGTAAATACTTATCTGACTCTCTAAGGATAGCACTGTTAGAGAAATTTTAAAAGACACACAAAAAAATTACTATCATATGAAAAATGTAAACGTTTATGCATAAGAAGTCATGATTAAAGAGACTGCTGACAAGAAAGGGGACAGATTATACACTTATTAAAGGCAATGGATTAATATATTAATATGGTGAAACTTAAAAAATTAATTAAACAAGTAATGGCCCAGTAAGAAGAAATGGGAAGATTTCCAATAGAGTTTTCACAAAAAGTAAAAGCAAGCAAGAAAGAAATTATAGCAAATAAAATTATATATATATATATATACACACACACACACAAACATTTAAATTTTAATAATAAAGATCTATAAATAGAAACATGGTTTTTCAAGGGTGACACTTTTAATATTTAGAGTTAAATAGCAATGTTGATAATATTTGCCTTTTTTCAGGATGCAGAGAAAGTGAACTACTTATATCCTGGCGAGAGTAAGAATAGCTACAGGTAAGATAAGAACTCCAAATGTGGGGGCACCTGGGTAGCTCTGTTGGTTAAGCTTTCGAGACTCCCATCAGGCTCTCTGCTGTCAGTGAGGAGCCCGCTTTGGAACTCTGTCTCCCTCCCTCTCTGCTTCTCCCCCGCTCACACTCTTTCTCTGTCAAAAATAAACAAACATTAAAAAATAAAAAAACCAAGAACTACAAATCTGTCAAAAATGTAAATTATTACTATTCCTAATCGGATAACTTAATTCCAGTATTTCCTCTTAAAACTGTTACGAGAAATAATAACTGGTATATATGTAAATAGAAACGCTGATCTCAACATAATATAATAACAAAATGTTAAGCACCCAAATTACCAATAACTAGAGGATTAAAAGTATTATTTTAATAGAGCAATTAAATAGAATATAATTGTGTAGTTATTAAAAATTTACTGTTGTGGTAAAAGTGTTCACAATACAATTGTAAATGAAATAACTCTGTGTATAGTGTAGTCTGAATTTTCAGCAACGTCTATGCAAACATTCACCTGCATTTACACTCACACGCACACAGATATGCTGAGTGAAATAAACCAGTCCCCAAAGGACAAATATTGCATGATTCCATTTACATATGAGATATCTAAAATAGTCAACGTCATAAATCCAACCATGCCAGGAGCTGGCAGGTGGAGGGAGGGGGAGAGTTGTTAATCAATGAACATATTGGTCATTATTTGTTCTTCTAAGGATTTGAAATGATTGGATAAGGCTCACTCACATTATGGAGGTCAACTTGCTTTACCCAAAGTCCACCAAGTTAAATGTTAATCTAATCCAAAAAACAGCTTTAGAGAGTCATCTAGAATAATCTTTGAATTCATATCTGAGCATTCTGGCCCAGCTAAGTCAATAAACAAAACTAACCACCACAAGGATCATTGAATATTGATGAAGAAATTATAGTCAAAATGGATGAGCACATATAGGCAGTTAGTGGATTTTGGTTAGAAGTCAAGTCTTCTAAACCCTCCCCCCCCAGGATGGTGGAATATCACTATTGCTTCTCTTAAACATGGCATAGATAACATAATTTCTGAAAGAAGGAAAATAGATGATTCCTTATGTAGTGAGTTCTGAACTGTCCATCTAAATTGACAAAATGTGCTTCTACATAAGCAAGTGCAGAGTAACAGATCACCCATGATATTTAGCAGGTGGTGCAAGAGCCCATGAGGGTTAGAATTTACATACAGCTGAAATACTGGGTATGGAAATACCATGTTAAAGGTATCATCTAGTTTAATTTAGAATAAGAAATTAACACGGAGGTCAAATAGAACTTGACATTGTCTTGCCAGTTACTTCATGCAACTATTTTAATTCTTGATATGGGGAACTAGATTTATCATTTTATCCTACAAAATGAATACCTGATTGATTCACACCCATCATTATAATATGTTCAGTAAGATACATGTATAAGACAGAGGAATGCATAAATAACAGGTCAGTACTTGAGTCATTGGTGTACTGGATCTATCGAAAATGGTGAGTGTATGCTAACACCTAAAACAGATTATACAAAGTCAAGAAAATTAAGCTAAGAATAAATGTATGGGAAAAACCAATATTTGAGAGACTGATGAAAACTAGGAATAAGGAAAGAATTCTGATGAAACACAGAGTTTATGTTCTTTGTCACAGAATAGTTTTTAGAAGTAATTAGAAAGACACAAAGACTGGGAGAAAAGTTGGGGTAATTTTGATCAGAAAGGAAATGGTTTTTAAAAAGTCAAAGGAATAAAAAAGAAATAAAAAGTGAGTATTGAAATATTATCTATATTGTGTTAAAATCAATTGAATGCATAGTGAAAGATAGTTTGGAAAAGGAATAAACGTGGTTAAGGAGGAGATTGCAGGGTTTTGTTTTGTTTTGTTTTGTTTTTTTGTTCCATAACACAAATGAAGTAAATCAACAATATAATTTTAGCAGAATTCAGAATGAATTGACAGCCAAAATTCTCAGCTGCCTCATTTGGAGAACTTCTTTCTAATTTTGCAGATGTTATACCAAGAATATGCTACTTACAAATGACTAAAACATCAATTCCTAGGAGAGAATCACCTTATGGAATCATCTGGTGTCCAATCTGCAGTATTAATTAAATGAGATCATGAGGTTTGGGAGTTAGGTGGTGTTGTGAAAAGTCTGTAAGCTTGAAGATCCTCAGATTGTGCTGATTCATTGTATTATCTCTGACATATTCACAGTCATAATAAAGTAAATATTCATAAATTTGAATTTCCTCATCTGCTTCTCCCAATTTCATTGTTCCATGGAAGAAAACCTAAACCCTGGGGATGGGAAAGCTATCTACTGACAATTTTTTATTGGTTTTTGTTGCAAGCCTTTAACAGCCTTGACTTTGTCATTTTCTTAGACTATTAGGCAAATAAGCAGCCCATACTTGAGCAAAGGTGAGCCAAAAGAGGAGGGGAAAGAAGAAGACATCCACAAAAAGAACAAAAGGAATCCCTGAGGAAGGAATAAGTGAGTAGCCTAATGGAAGAAAAAGTTGAGAGAGGCTCAAGGAGAAAATAGTTAGGCAAATCAAATTTTTTAACATTTATTTATTTGAGAGAGAAAGAGAGAGAGAAAGAGAGAGAGAAAGAGAGAGAGAAAGAGAGAGAGAGGACAAGTGGGGGAAGGGCAGAGACAGACAGAGACACAGAAGCCGAAGCAGGCTCCAGGTTCTGAGCTGTCAACACAGAGCCCAATTCAGGGCTCCAAAGCGGGGCTTGAACTCACAGACCACAAAATCATGACCTGAACTGAAGTCAGACACTCAACCGACTGAGTCCCCCAGGTTCCCCATTGGCTAACCAATTCAAATGCAGTAGAGAAAAAATAGATCAAAATGTACTTTGGAAAATGGGCAGTTGCCTATTAATATATGTAAAATTTCAGCGAAGCAGGATGAACAAGTTCTAGAGATCTGCTGTACATTTTACCTGTAGTTAACAATACTGTATTGTACATTTAACAGATTCTTATTATGATGTGTTCTTATCATAAAAAACTAAAATTTAAAGAAAGAATAAAACAAAGATAATAAATAATATCATTACTATATAGCTTGTGACATCTGAAATAAGATTGTACTCCAAGGTGACAGATTTGAAAACCAGTCATTACTGAGGAAATAATCCTAAATGCTTTTAACTTTGATTTTTAATGAAAAATTGAGATGATTGCAAGAAATTGAACTACAGAAAGTTTATGAAAGAAATTGAAGAAGACACACACACACACAAAAAAAGATTCCATGCTTCTGGATAGGAAGAACAAATATTGTTAAAATGTTGATATTACCCAAAGCAATCTACATATTCAACACAATCCCTATCAAAGTAACACCAGCATTCTTCACAGAGCTAAAACAAATAATCCTAAAATTTGTATGGAACCAGAAAAGACCCCAAATAGCCAAAGCAATCATGAAAAAGAAAACCAAAGCAGGAGGCATCACAATCCCAGACTTCAAGCTATACTACAAAGCTATAATCATTAAGACAGTATGGTTCTGGCACAAGAACAGACACTCAGATTATTGGAACAGAATAAAGAACCCAGAAATGGACCCGCAAATGTATGGCCAACTAATCTTTGACAAAGAAGGAAAGAATATCCAATGGAATAAAGACAGTCTCTTCAGCAAGTGGTGCTGGGAAAACTGGACAGCAACATGCAGAAGAATGAACCTGGACCACTTTCTTACACTATACACAAAAATAAACTCAAAATGGATGAAAGACCACAATGAAAGACAGGAAGCCATCAAAATCCTTGAGAAGAAAGCAGGCAAAAACCTCTTTGATCTTGACCACAGCAACTTCTTACTCAACACGTCTCCGGAGGCAAGGGAAACAAAAGCAAAAATGAACTATTGGGACCTCATCAAAATAAAAAGCTTCTGCACAGCGAAGGAAACAATCAGCAAAACTAAAAGGCAACCGACAGAATGGGAGAGGATATTTGCAAATGACATATCAGATAAAGGGTTAGTATCCAAAATCCATAAAGAACTTATCAAATTCAACACCCAAAAACAAATAATCCAGTGAAGAAATGGGCAAAAGACATGGATAGACACTTCTCCAAGGAAGACATCCAGATGGCCAAGCGACACATGAAAAAATGTTCCACATCACCCATCATCAGGGAAATACAAATCAAAACCACAGTAAGATACCACCTTACATCTGTCAGAATGGCTAACATTAACAACTCAGGCAACAACAGATGTTGGCCAGGATGCGGAGAAAGAGGATCTCCTTTGCACTGCTGGTGGGAATGCAAGCTGGTGCAGCCACTCTGGAAAACAGCATGGAGGTTCCTCAAAAAACTAAAAATAGAACTACCCTATGACCCAGCAATTGCACTAGTAGATATTTATACAAGGGATACAGGTGTGCTGTTTCAAAGGCACATGCACCCCCATGTTTATAGCAGCACAATCAACAATAGCCAAAGTATGGACAAAGCCCAAATGTCCATCGATGGTTGAATGGATAAAGAAGATATATATATATATATATACATATATACGTATACACACACACACACACAATGGAGTATTACTCAGCCATCAAAAAGAATGAAATCTTGCCATTTGCAACTACGTGGATGGAACTGGAGGGTATTAGGGTAAGTGAAATTAGTCAGAGAAACACGGAAGTCATATGACTTCACTCATAGGACAACTTTAAGAGACAAAACAGATAAATGTAAGGGAAGGGAAACAGAAATAATATAAAAACAGGGAGGGGGACAAAACAGAAGAGATTCATAAATATGCAGAAAAAACTGAGGGTTACTGGAGGGGTTGTGGGAGGGGGATGGGGTAAATGGGTAAGGGGCATTAAGGAATCTGAAATCATTGTTTCACTATATGCTACCTAATTTGGATGTAAATTTTAAAAAATAAAAAATAAAATAAAAAAAAATTGCAAGGAACTGAATCCTGCCAAAACAGTGTGACGTTGGCAGTAGACCCTGCATTCCAGGAAATAACTCAGCTTATTTGTGACACGTTAATTTTAGGCTTGCCACACTCTGAAGACAGAGAACTGAGCCATGCTAAGCCTGGACGTACAATTTAGTGAAACAATAGGCAATTGTGTGTTAAGCATCTAAGTGGTAGTAAATTTGTTACAGAGCATCATAAAATTAGTACAAAAACTACAATTGTAGAATCTCCCCCATTATGTAGCTTGTAACTCTATTATTTTATGCTGTAAGATGTTACATTAGAAAGTTGAAAAGATTTAAAATAATATGGGAGATTATTATGAAAGATGAAAGGAGACCAGAAGTGAATACAGGAATGGAAATAGAGGAAATAAAACACAGTTCATCTGGGTTTGAGGGTGAACGGCACTCAAAATATCTTATGACTGAGAAATGTTAAGTGGAATTTGTACTACTAAAATCTTGGAGGTGTGGAATGATATATGGTTGGGGAAAATCTTTCTCTATAGAATCCTGGATGAGGTTATTCCAAGTAATCTGAATCGTTCAACATGGTCACAGAGATATTCAGTGACCTTCTACACTCCTATGAGTCACCCATCAGACATAATCATGTCCATCATGCCAACTACTCCATAAGTGACAGCAGATCAATTAGAAACACGGGCTGAACTCTGAGCAAACTGAATAAGACGCAATCATGTCATTACTAACCACACGACCAAATGCCAGAATTGCACAGAGTGAGCAGATAGATGAGGGATGTTACCTTAGAGATGAACAGAACAAGAAAATACCATGGAAGATTTAAAGACCTCTTTGCCAAACACCCACAGTCATGTAGACCCACCCAAACGCTATACATGGAAGCTATCCTTGGAAGAAGCAGGATATGAGGAGAAATGTGAAAGATTGACCATTCTTATTTAGATCAAATATTACTTGGGGCGCCTGGGTGGCGCAGTCGGTTAAGCGTCCGACTTCAGCCAGGTCACGATCTCGCGGTCGGTGAGTTCGAGCCCCGCGTCAGGCTCTGGGCTGATGGCTCAGAGCCTGGAGCCTGTTTCCGATTCTGTGTCTCCCTCTCTCTCTGCCCCTTCCCCGTTCATGCTCTGTCTCTCTCTGTCCCAAAAATAAATAAACGTTGAAAAAAAATTAAAAAAAAATTACTTAAAGGGACTATATTATTTTTTCCACCTAATGTTAATAAGTGAGACTGTAATAGTATTCTTCCTCTACCTAGAAGGTTAGGACATCTATAATAGTTATAGATAAAAATAAAGAAGAGGTATTTTTGCTGCTTGCCCAGGTCATAGTGTTAATAAATGTGTAATATTTATGCAGCATACATATCCACACACATATGCAGAGACATAAAACTTTACATCAAAATAAAAAAAATTCTCTGTATTTAAATTTAAGTAATCAATTTATGTTTTCACATAAAATAGAATAACTAAAGAACAGTGAGCTGGTGTAAGTTCTAATAAACTCTTTTAGTTCGGGTAACATATTTCATTGATTCTGACAATTTACAGTGCAGTAAAAATGTAAACAAAATGTGAATATTATAATCCATTTGGAAAACACTAATGTGAACAGATATCTTGTAGAGAAGTTTCAGAAGTCAAGCATATTTAGTTGCAGTCAGTTTTCATTTTCTTTCCTTAATGGAAGTAAGAGATATCTAGTTTCTAATTCTGGTAATATCTGGAGTTAGCAAGGAGTTCTACAGCTCATTAGAGTGCTCTACCAGCTTGGGAGATTTTTTTCTTTTTTCTTGAGGCTAAGTTCAAGTGCTCACATCTCTTGCCTTGTCAGTATTGAGCATAAGGCCTACTTCCAAAATTGGGGTTTTAGAAAGCAACCAGCTGACATTTGATTTCATTAGCAATAGAAGATTTCACAAATTATCATTGAATAAGATGCCATTCCATCTATCTTGTTAACGTTAAACAAAAACTCAGTTTCTTGTCTTGCTTTTTTTTTTGTATTTTGTTTTTTGGTTTTGTTTTTGTTTTGTTGTTTTTGTTTTGTTTTGTTTTGTTTTGTTTTGTTTTTTGGTACATGTATGTGAATGCTGAGTAATTCAAGAAATATAGGAAGTAGAAACATATTTATTGCCATGTTTTATAATTCTTTATACAAAATATAAGATTTAAATTTCAACATAGGGTAGATAGAACATAAACTCAGACCCTAATTTTCTGAGACCAATTCAACTTGATCTTTTGTGACAAATTAGTTGATTCATAATAAGTAACTGTCCACCATTGTATTTTCAAATCTTTGTTCCATGTATAATTTATTTCAATCCCTGGAGAATATAATTTAGGAAAGTGTTATTTTATTTATATTCTAAGAATTGACTCAGTGATTCAGTCTGGAAAACCTTCATATTGAGATACATGTTTTACAGATCTATTTCTTTAAAAAATATTTTCCATCTATGGTTTCCATTGTTGTTTCTTTTATGACCATCTAGTGATGTTCCAAAATCCAATGATTGATATAGATAGAAGAGTTTTTTTAATTAATCTGAAAAATATGTGGTAAGACAAGATAAGGTTCTCTTTACTTCAATATCAATTGGTTTCATCATTCAGTTCTGATGAACATTTTCATACCAGAATTGACAAGTAATGATGTTGTATATTCAGAATTCATCGCATCCATATAAATACATTTTAAAAATGTAAATATATATGTTAATAATGATAGGGGACAATGAGATTTCCTACTACATAGGTGTCTTAGTCCATTAAGACACCCTATATGTTGGTCAAGTTCATATTCTTTCTCATTACAATCCACAGTGAAAATTACAATGAAGAGCAAAGAAAGTGGGTTGTTCCATGTTCTTTCCACTCCCATACCACTTCTGTCATATTGAATAATCATTTTGTATTCATTTTATGCCTAAGCATTCTCAAATAAGCCTCCATTTTCCCCACATATCATTTGCCAACTTTAAGCTACCTTGAGCTTGTCAATTTTGTCCATGAGGAAGCGTCAGAAACCAAATTAACCCTCCCACCTTAAATAATTTTAAACACAGACAATATATATGTAGTAAATATTTTCAGATTTTGGAAAAGACAGGAACTTTTCCTGCCCAAGACAGGAACTAATAACTGAGAGAAAGAAAAAAGTTGAATCATATGAGTGCTTGGCTAATTAACTGAAGGGAGATTCTAGGCAAAAGCATGAGGATTTGAGACTCAGATAGAGCCCGGCTGTATCCCTTAGTTGAAGAAACAGAGTTCAGAGTTTAGGGAAATAAAGGTGACTAGAATTCACAGGCAGACAACAAATAGGTCATGCACACACTCAAACATACATGCACATGCAAATGCACACACAGAGACAGAGACAGAGAAAAAGAAAGGAAAGAAGAAAAAAAATGAGGAGAGAAAGTAAGAAAAAAGAAAGAAAGTAAGAAAAAATGAGGAGAGAAAGTAAGAAGGAAAGAGAGAAAGAAAGAAAGAAAGAAAGAAAGAAAGCAAGCAAGCAGGAAGGCAGGAAGGAAGGAAGGAAGGAAGGAAGGAAGGGAGAGAGGAAGGAAAGCAGTGAGGAAATATACTGTTTTTCCCTCAAGTATATGACTAAGTGCTCAATAACACATGCTTTAGAGAAAACTAAGTCCAGGAAAAGGTCGACATAAATGATCAAGGAGAATAATACCTGAAAATTATGCATGCCAAAGATCGTTCACCAACCAGAACGAAGAGACGTCATAATACACAGGGTTTCCATTAGAGTCCATAAAAGAGTATTGCCTCTTTTGTGAGGTCATGTTAGTGCTAGATGAAAACCTTCCTGGACTCCATTTAAGAAAGCTTAAAAATAAGCCTTGAAAGGTAAAAAACTGCTTTCAAGTAGCTCAGTTACGTAACATAGCAAAGTCCAACAATATTTACAGGAATACAAAACTTCCAGCAACAAATCATGTAAAATTTACAATGTTTGGCATATGAAAAAAAAAAAAGAGGAATGCAAAGAAGCAGAGAAATACAGCAATAATAAGGAGAAAAATCAATCAGTTGAAATAGATTCCAAAAAGGCGCAGAATTACCAGAAAAGGACAAGAAATCATACATGGCAAATGCAAAGTGTGCCCCATACATTCAAAACACTAGTATATGAAGATGATACAGAGAGAAATAAAAGGAATAAAGATACCCCAGATGAAATTCTGGAGTTGAAAATGTGACCTATAAAATGAAAAATACACCGGATTGAATTAAGAGAAACTAGATATCAAAGAAGAAAATATTACTTAATTTAAATATATCACATTACAAAAAACTGTAGTAAATGAAATATGAATTTTAAAAGTCTGGAAAAAAATAAACAGAGCATGAGAATTACGAGACTCTCTTGATCAAGTGGCCTAATAAAGACATAACCCAAATATCAGAAAGAGAGGTGGGAGTGACAGAGAAAACATTTGAAGAAATAATGGCCAATATTTTCCAAATTTGGTAAAAATAATAAAGCAAAGTTCCCAGAAGCTCAATGAACCCCAAGCATAATGAAGGAAAAGAAACCTGTGCTGAGGGACATCATAATCATATTGCTTAGAACTGGTGATATACAGAAAATCTTTGAAGTTCTGAAGGGAAAAAAGAATTATATACAAAATAATGAAAATAAGGATGAGAGAAGACTTATTGTCAATAACAATTCAAGCCAGAATTTTCTTTCAGCAAAATTCATTTCAAAAATGAAGTCAGAAAAAAAAAACAACTCGGACATGAAATTCCAAATATAATATCATTATATCAACTATAATATCACTATTATATCACTATTATATCATTATAATATCACTATTATCAACACTACAAAAATGGTATAGAAAGTACTTCAGGCAGGGGGAAAATAATGAGAAATTGAAATGCAGAGCTACCAGAAAGAATGAGAAAGGTTAAAATGGTTAATATGCATATAAATAAACATTTCTAGTTTTGAAAATCACCTTGGGGTCGCCTGGGTGACTCAGTTAAGCGTCAGACACTTGCTGCCCGCGCAGGTCACGATCTCATGGTTTGTGAGTTCGAGGCCCACATCAGGCTCTGCACGGACAGCGCGGAACCAACTTGGGATTCTCTGTTTCTCCTTCTTTCTCTGCCCTTCTCGCACTTATGTGTCTTTCTCTCAGTCTCAAAATAAATAAATAAACTTAAAAGATAAAATCACTTTGAAGGATAATTGTTTAGAGTTTTGAAAATGAATAGCAACATGTGTGGGATTATAGCATAGATAGAAGTAAAATATAAGAAAGCAATATCACAAAAGTCAGGATGGGAGCTATGGCAGTATACTCTTTTAAGGTTTGGCAGATGCATAAAGTGTTATCATTTGGAGGAAGACTGATCTTTGAAAGATATATATGCTAACTTATAAAACAGCCATTGTAATAAAAAACAGAGTTAAAGATAATAAGCCAAAAAAAGGAGATAAAGTGGAATCATTAAAATGTACTCAATCCAAAAGATGACAGAGAAAGAGGAAAAAATGGGAATAAAGAACAGATGGCACAAATTCTAGAAATAGTAGATTTAAACTATTTGCATCAAATATAAATTGCATCAAATATAAATAACTTAAACACCCCCAATTAAAAGTCAGAAAGTGTCAGAATGCATTTAAAAGACCCAAGTATATGCCGTCTATAAGAAATCTACTTTAAATATAAGTCAGATGAGTTCAAAGTAAAAGAAATGGAAAAAGTTATTCTATACAAACACCAATCATAAGAAAGCCGGAGGAGCTAAATGAATGTCAAGTTTTCTTCTTCTCTCTCTCTTTTTTTATTCTTTTCTGTTTCTTTGGTGAAACATTTTAATCAATCTCAATTCTTCCTGTTCTTTTACACCTAAAATTTTTCCTGAAAAAGTATTTTTAAGATCCATTTTGATCATGTGTGTGGGATTGCCAAGTAAATTCCTATGAACGTGGAAATGTGTGCCCAAATCTGAATTTGCCGACCTGTCTTCTGACCCACTTACACAGCACGGAAATAACGCTTCTTGCTTTTATGTATAAAGTTCCAGCATGTGTTAATCCTATATTTTTGCCAAATTCTGCCAGCATTGCACACTCAGCTCTTGGATTGGCATGTCTGGAACACCTCAAATCTCTTCTGCTTTATTTTTTCACAGCTTCATTCTTGTAGATTTATCCCTTTCTGGTTAAGGATTTAGTTTGCATTAGTGTCATGTTGAAGAAATATTTATTGAATAACGTAAGTACTCTGATATATGTTAAGTTTCAACTTAAAGTTAGTAATTCTCTGCAGTAGAAGACAGTGAAAAGATTCTAGAAAAATTTGTATTTATAGAATGAAATTTCATTCCAAGCTAATGGAAGCACAACGACTGATTATCAGTTATAAATTTTGAGCTGGACTGTAAAATATGAGCAGAATGTCAAAGGTCGGAGACAGAAAGAATATTCTAGAAGGGGGAATTGTTCAGCTAAAAGTTTGCCAAGAAGGCAAATTTTCTGACAAGTTTCCTTTTTTTGGTTTTCCATGGTGTGGAAATGTAAGTAAATAATTTCACTACAAGGGGGAGTCTGTGTCAAGAAGAAATGGGACAGGTGCCTCAGTGGCTGAGTTGGGTAAGCCAAGGGACGGAGCCTGCTTGGGATTCTCTCACTCCCTCTTTCCCTCTGCTATTCCCCCACTTATGCTCTCTTTCTCTCTCAAAATAAATAAATAAACATAAAAAAATAAAGATACAGTGAATAGATTTTGGGTATAAATTGAAAAAGGATAAGACCTCAAAGCCAAATATAGAATTACAGATGGTATTTAAGAAACTGGTAACCATAAGATTATTCAGGCAAGGAAGTTATAGAATCACAGAGTTGTTTTCAACAAGATTAATTGGGAAGCCATAAGATAGATTTTTTCTGCAATTTTGTCATTATTCATTTATTTCGGTTATGTAACATTTCTGGTACCATCCATTAAAATGGAATAGGTTAAGTTGAGATAGAATAAGTGCTTTTTCAAATTTCTTTTTTACTTTGTTATAAAATTTTAAAAGGAAGGTTACAAATTAAAAAAAAAGTATGGTATATGCCATGGTATATTTTGAAATAGACTATTTTTAGAATGGTTTTAGATTTATAGAAAAAAATGGTTCCATATGCCCTCTACCCAGTTTCCATTACATTAGTATAGTTCATTTTTTCCAATTAATAAACCAGTATTGATACATAATTATCAGTTAGTTTATTGAGATTTTTAAAATTTCTGGCGTCTCTTACCGTTTCAGAATCCCTTTCCCCATCCACATTACATTTTGTTGTCATGTCCGCTTATGCTGCTATTGGTTATTTTTGGTAACCTTGTAATTTTAGGTGTACTGATTAGATGTTTGTACAATGCCCCTCTGTCAGAATTTGTCTGGTGGTTTTCTCACGTTTAGACATAGGATTATGGGTTGTTGGAAGGAAGACCAGAAAGGCAACATGACTTATCACTTTCAATGTTGATCTTATTCAACTGACTGAGATAGTCGGTCAGAATTCTCTATTGCCAAGTTATTCTCCCCTGGGTCTTCCCAGACTACACTTTTTGGAAATTTTCTCACTAGGCATTGTCTACACTAAGGAAGTGAGAATTACACTGTGTCCTTGTAGGAACAGAGTATCTATGCTAATTATTTGGAATTCTTCTGCATGGGAGACTTCTCTATTTCCCTTTTTATTTATTTATTCAATTGCTTTTTAAATCAGCATGGATTCAGATTATTAATTTTATACTCTGGGATATAATCCGTTACTACTTTATTTGTACATTGTGAGGTCTTTTGGTGGGCTGTTAGTTCTTTTGACGTCTCTCATCAGCAAAATTTGTTTTGAGCACTTTGCTTCCTGGCATTACAAAATGCTCTAGGTCTATCTTGTATGTTTCCTAAATTAGTCCTAAAATCAGCCATTTATCTAAGGTACCCTGGATTGATTTTCTAGAGAACAGTATTAGAAAGTAAAATTGGATCATCAGGATGGTCATTCCTACTGGGATTTTGTGGCTTCGGTGCCCTCTTTGCTGATAGAGTAAAGGAATATATGTGTGAGTCATATCTATAATATTTCCATATGTGATTATTTATATATAATGCTATATAGACTATAAGACACATTAAATAGTTCCAAGGATGATATTTATTTTTTTATTTCCCAGAGATATTTTGTAAACTTGGAAAAGTCTATTTTTATAAGTACTTTGAAAACTCACCTCACCTCTTGGATGTGAGAAACTTAAATCATTGATCCAAATCCTTCAATAATTACAAGATTATTTAGGTTTTCACTCTCCTCTGTAATCAGTTTTGGCAAGTTATAGTTTCCATGCTACCATTTTGTATAAAGATCTTACATTCACCAGCATAAATATTTCTTTAATATCTTTTTGCAGGTTTGAATGTGTATGCATTTGCAATTGTTGTCTCAATATCAATTTCTAATATTGTTTATCAGTGACATGCTCACTTTTTTTTTCTATATCAATTTTACCAGAGTATTACACTTATTTTAATGCCTTCAAAAAAAAAACAATAAACCTAACTAAAGACTTTGTTGCTTCCTTCATATTTTATCTAGTTGTTTAAACTATCTGTTTAATAGTCCATATTTTTAGGATGACATTTAACCCAACCTTCAGCATTTATTTTTAGTTATGTCTTAATAGGTATAAATTTTACCTAAAGTAATATTTTAGTTATCTTTTTATTGGTCTCCAGTTAAATCATTGTGCTCATAAAATATAGACAATATTAGAAGTTATTCTTTATAAAATCTTAAGAACTTTTCCCCAATTTATCAATTTTTATCGATATTCACTACAATTGTGTTGAAAATAACATGCACACTCTGGCTGATATCTTTGATATATTCATTATATGTAATTCATTAATTGCATTGTAGAAATAATGTTTATCCTTATAAGTTTATGGATATTTTACTCATCAAGCAATAGGTATAATTGTCAACATTTTCCTACATGAAAGCAATTTTTTACTTGTATTTCAGAAAATTTTTGGCTTGTATTTCAATGTATGATATTGAGAACATACATATTTACATATTATTTTCTTTTTGATTGTATACCTTTATGATTATAGGATTACTCTGGAAGTTTTTAATGCTCTTTTTTTAACTTAAAATATTCTTTGTCTGATTTTTATGTAGACTAGACTTTTTTTGTTAGTGTTAACCTGGCATATGTTTTCCCTCTTTATTCTTGCCTTCCATTCTGCTATGTTTTTAATGTTTCTCTTGTAATAGCATATGTGTGAATTTTGTTTATTAGTGATCTCTGACAATCTTATTTTATTTTTTTATTTTTTTCAATGTTTATTTATTATTATTATTATTATTATTTTTTTTTTAGAGAGAGACAGACACAGAATGTGAGTGGGTTAAGAGCAGAGAGAGAGGAAGACACAGAATCTGAAGCAGGTTCCAGCCCCTGAGCTGTCAGCACAGAACCTGACGCGGGGCTCGAACCCATGAGCTGTGGGATCATGACCTGAGCCAAAGTCGGACGCTCCACCGACTGAGCCACTGAGGCGCCCTGACAATCTTACTTTAATATTTTTTACATTTAGGTATATTATCATTCATTTTAGCTACTAGTGTATTTTCATATATGTTTATCACCTTATTTTACTAACTGGTGTTGTGATTATTTGTTTTTGTTTTTGTTGAGGATTTTTCCTTCTGCTTTAGTGCCCTCTTTTGGGTTGTTTGGGTTTTTCTTCATTTTGTTTTATTTGCTTTTTATAACTATGTTTTATAAATCATATTAATGGTCACTTTATATTTTCATGTGCATATATAATTTAAAACTGTTAAACCAATTAAAACTAGCTATGTACAATATTTGTTAGGTTATAGAATTAAAACTATTTCATTAAGGAAAAGACCCTGGCCAGTTATGAAAAAAATTATTATATTGAGATAGTGGTAAAGATTTTTAAAAATACAAAAGTAAATCTGAAGAATTGTTCAGTATGATTATGAAGAAAGGTGATGAGTTTAGTCTTGAACAGCATGAGTTTGAAATATCTAGAAGCATAGGATTTCTACAACAAAATTTTTTGTTATTGTAGATCATAAATTGTCAAGCATTACTAAGAAAAAGGCAAGAATGAGAAATGTTAATTTTTTTCTGTTTTTAATTTTATTTAGTGTACTTTTTAAATTTACATCCAAGTTAGTTAGCATGTAGTGCAACAATGATTTCAGGAGTAGATTCCTTAATGCCCCTTATCCATTGAGTCTATCCTTTTCCCAAAACTCCTCCAGTAACCCTCTATTCATTCTTCATATTTAAGAGTCTCTTATGGTTTTGTCCACCTCCCTGTTTTTATATTATTTTTGCTTCCCTTCCCTTATGTTCATCTGTTTTGTTTCTTAAAGTCCTTATATGAGTGAAGTCATATGATATGTTCATTTTTTCTATGCTGAGGTGAAAATAGTGGGGGGTCTTACAGGGAGTTGGAAAAGGTAACATAGGTTGTATTCATTTCATTTAATATTTGTGAAATCGTTGACTCTGACTAAAAATTGAGATATCTATTCCCATTAAGTGAAAACCATAATCAAGGACTACATATACGAGACTTTATTCTTTCTTTTCTCATTTTACACAATCCTGGGGGTGAAGATGGAGAGTTGCAAGTATGATAATGGAAACCTTATCAGGAGACGGGGCACCTGGGTGGCTCAGTCGATTGAGCATCGACTTTGGCTCAGGTCATGATCTCGTGGTTTGTGGGTTCCAACCCTGCATCAGGCTCTGTGCTGACAGCCCAGAGCCTGGAGCCTGCTTTGGATTCTGTGTCTCCCTCTCTCTCCGCCCCTTCCCCTACTCACACTCAGTCTCACTCTCAAAAATAAATAAACATTAAAAATATTTTAAAAGGTATAAAAAAGAAATTTTATCAGGAGAGATGAAGTCACTACTTTTAACTTTCTCTTATTTTGTGCTGTGCATTTGCAAAAACTTTTCAGTTAAATATATATTCATAGCTTTGTTTCCCAATCAGTATGGTTTTATATAACTCAATGAGATAAACAGAAGTATAAAAAAAATTGGGGTTTTGGGAAATATTCTGTGTTTTCTGAATAAATTTAAATTTTGCTGAAAATATAAGAATATTTAATAGAAGTTTAAATTTTATATTTTTGTCTTGTTTTGTTTTTAAATGTTTTTATTTTGAGAGACAGAGAGAACACAATCAGGGAGGGGCAGAGAGAGAGAGAGAGAGAGAGAGAGAGAAAGAGAGAATATCAAGAAGGTTCCACACAGTCAGCACAGAGCATGATTTGTGTGTCAAACTCACGGACTGTGAGATCATGACCTGAGCTACCCGGTGCCCTGAATTTTAAATTTTAAAGTACTCTTTAGTA
Organism: Lynx rufus; assembly: GCF_022079265.1. Lineage (NCBI taxonomy): Eukaryota > Metazoa > Chordata > Mammalia > Carnivora > Felidae > Lynx > Lynx rufus. The sequence continues at coordinate 21,374,341 of NW_025814845.1, read as the reverse complement.
GCTTGGTTATAAATATATCTATACACTATATCAATCTGTTTAAATTAAAATTGGAATTTTATTGGATATCTTTGTAATCCAAATTTAGAGTTTATGTAGACTGCTTCCTCAATAAGACAACAAAAATATCTTAAAACAATGATTAATTTTGTTCTATAATTTAGCATAAAATAAACTTTAGTCTCTTTTTTCTGCTTGATTACATTTTTATTCACATAGGCTGTTTTGCTCGTGAAGTCTGTCTCTAGCCCTCCTGGATTGTCCTCGAATTTTATGGTAAAGGAAAAAAAAAAGGTTATTTATAATTGGTATATTCATTTTCTATTTTGAAACAGGTTGGGAAGTTCTCTCAATTTATACATATTCTTGACAGGTTCATATGGCGTCTGACACAAGCTGCCTAAAAGGAGCAAAGCTTAAACATGATTGAACAGATCCATTGTACTTCAGAAAACAGAAATGCATCAATTATTTGTTGTCTCTTTAAATTAAATTATATACAACAATGAATTCTCTTTTGGGACTGAGGCAGCACACGGGATCTAATTTCTCTAATTAGTTGCTGTGTTCATTCTGCTTTCATGGCATTAATGCACAAACCACCGTCAAATCCAAAATGAGTTTCTTTTTTGAATGACAGGTATTAGTCAAGACAGCTCACTAAAAGTACCAAAGGAATATTGAAAAGTAGGGATAAATTTTGATAAAATTTCTAAAAAGCAAAAAGTGTCTTATATACATTTCTTCACTCAGGCCACTTATTCACAAATACCTTCACTTTAAGGTAACTTAAAGGAGTTATAGTTAAATCGAGAGGGTGTCTATGCATGTGAGTGAGAGAGAAGGAAATATTTGCCTTATTTTAAGTTTTGCTGTCTATTTTTGTCGACTTCATTACCTTCATTTATATCTATATATCTTTATCATATATATCTATATAATTTTATTTATTTACTACTATATTTAGATACAGCTTGGGGGTGACCTTCAAAAAAGGTGATAAATTTTGATTATTTTAAGATTTTAATTTGCATATTGTATTCATTTGAAAATTTTATCTGTTGTAGTATCATTGTATTTTTTTCATCGGTATTTTCTTCCTTAATAAAAGAACCACAGTTCCTAACTAAGAACTTTACTGGATGAAAATAAGAGTGGATTTCCTAGCCCTGTGGCTAGATGTGTCCCAATATAAAGTTTGAGAAAAAAAAAAGATAGTGGAGGACCTTATTTTAATTATGTTGAAAGGGATATGATAGTAAATCTTTTTAAAAATATGTTGGCAATGGTTTCTTTATATCACTTTTAATTGAGTTCTAGGAGAAAGACATTTTTGGTCGTGGGGTAGTCTATCCATAAACAGAGATGGAGAAGCAGAGAGTCTGGCTAAATTAGAGAGGCTCTCTGCTTGGGGCCAGCGATTAGAGCTGATGAAGTGCATCATCATATGAAGCAATTTAACTCACCAACTCATTCTATACTCAAAACTGAAGCAGCTAGGAAGTATTGTGAAACAGAAGATTTAGCAGGATGTTATTGGTGTTACATTTAATAAAGGCTGGGAACAGAGCACTCAAAATGGGATTAAATGTATTGGTTCTTAATAGAAACACTTTGCGATAGTCTAAAGGTAGTTGCTATTAAATTGAAATGAAGTTTTGGGGCGCCTGGGTGGCGCAGTCGGTTAAGCGTCCGACTTCAGCCAGGTCACGATCTCGTGGTCTGTGAGTTCGAGCCCCGCGTCAGGCTCTGGGCTGATGGCTCAGAGCCTGGAGCCTGTTTCCGATTCTGTGTCTCCCTCTCTCTCTGCCCCTCCCCTGTTCATGCTCTGTCTCTCTCTGTCCCAAAAATAAATAAACGTTGAAAAAAAAAATTTAAATTGAAATGAAATTTTGAGGACCAGGGAAGGGAACAGAAACCAAAAACTTAAAAGAAAAAAAAAAGTCTAGGCTTAAAGACAGTATATAGATAAGAAGTTTACTTGTGATAATGCATATGTAAGATAATATAGCATTGTTGTTTTAAACCACTAAATTTGGAGTTAGTATGCTTCAGTTAATGACTGATACACTCTGTGAGTTGAATAATATACACAGTTGGTACCTTTATTAGTTGAATTCTAGTAGTCAAATATATAGTACACATGATGCTCAAATAATCTAGGGGTTAGGGGTGCTAATCCCTCACCCAGTCAGAAATCTATATTTAACTTTTGACTCCCCCAAAACTTAACTCTTAATAACCTACTGCTGATTGGAAACCTTACCCATAACATAAAATTTTGATGAATGCATATTTTGTGTGTTACGTGTATCATATACTGCATTTATATAATAAATTAGGCTAGAGAAAGCAAAATGTTATTAAGAAAATCATAAGGAAGAGAAAATACATTTACAATATTATACTGTGGTTATAAAAAACAAAAACACATATAAGCAGACCCATGCAGTTCAAACACATGTAGTTCAGGGTCAACTGTACAATAATCATATATATGCAAAGAAATAGAATCTTTATGTCTCATAATATGGCCATATTAAATTACAGGTTAAACAAGGAGATGGAAAGATAGCAAAATTGTGCTTCCCATGAACTAGTTCATTCTATAAGGCTATTTATAAATCTTCTCTCCTTGTTAATCCAAAGAAAGTATAAAAGAAAATATCACTATGTCTACAGTAAAATCTTGGATTGTGAGTACCTTATTCTGCAAGTGTCTCACAAGACGAGCAAACATTTCTAATACATTTTAACTTGATAAGTGAGCAATGTCTTGCAATATGAGTAGTACTTGACCCCGAATGTCATATGATCACAACTGAGCCAATGGTTCTCTCTCACGTTTGTTGTGGGATTGTGGGTCCCCCATGCTTGGATGACCGGTTTCAGGCTATGGTGTTTGGCAGAAATCAGCGATTTTGTAGAATGTTGGAAGGTGCCCACAATAGGCACTAGTGTATTTTTTGTCACTTCAAAGCACCTATAGACAGTCCCTTGCTTTTCCCTTCAAGAGTAAGCTTAGGAATGCTTTGCTTCATTCTAGGTCAAGCTTCCTGCAGATATAGACCCTTTCCTCTGCTGCCTTATTGCCAGTTGTGTTAAATACAGTATATGATAAGCGTTTATTAACACTGTACCATAGTCAACATATGTTAGTGACAGTGAAGGTCATCCTACACAATTACCCTTTCTCTTGTCTCCCTCACACCAGCCACAAAGGTTTTCAAAGGTAAATGCAGGTTAATTTGTTTATGTTTTTAATATTTTGCATTTTTATAATTATGTATTATATTACAGTATTGTAATCACTTTATGTTTAATATTTTGGGGTTGTGGAAGGAATCATCTGAGTTTCCATTATTTCTTAAGCAGAAATTAACTTTGGTACACAAGTGTTTTGAATTGCAAGCATGATTCCAGAATGAATTATGCCCATAAACCAAGGTTTTATTGTATTTTAATTTGCATATAGGTGTGTTTTTGTCCATGGTTTTGTACATTTAGAGTTTATCAAGAGTTTGTCAATAAGACTATTTCTCTATCAATTTTCTAATTCACTTATGATGACATTTGATTTTAAATGTTTCTCCAATTTTAGCAATCTTGATGTATCTACCTATGAATGTTAAAATACTTTAATATTTTTGAGATGCTAGCATTGAAAAAAATAGTAAATAATTTACTTTAATCTAGGGATATCTGAATCACTTATTTTTTTCTGTACCCTAAGTGGAAATTGATGTATGAAGAAAGAATTGGTTGTGAGACTGTAATTGCAAAAGGATATTTTTTTTTGAGAAACAACAGTATAGATAAATAAAAAAGCACCTATTATTGACTTTAATAATGACTGCCAGAGGAAATGATCAAATAAGTGAAAATACCAGGTTATAAATGTTGAAAATATAAGGTTAACATTTAAATAATATTAAAATTAAGAATTAAATTAAGCTGTACTGTATACACAAAAACATTTCATTAAACTTATTGAAATAACATTGTGAGCAAATAAATATTAAAGGCTTGGCTAAGAAAGATCACAAAAATGAAAGATGGAGAATGAAGTTTGGGTTGACTTAATCAGCTGTGATCAAGGACACATAATGTAATGGATTTCGTTCTCTGATTTTCTTGTATAAAGTGATAGCATTTGTCTCTTAAATTTAAATATTAATGAATGACATGGTTGCTTTTAGTAAGACTTAAAACTGAATATACTATTAACAGGCCATGAATAAATCCTGGCCCAACTTAGAAGTCCAAATAAGATTACAAAATAAGAAAGGACAAATAAGATATACACAGACTACTTCATCAACATTTATTGCATTAGAAGCTGTATATTAGATTCATGGAAAAAAAAACTTGCTCATGTTTTCAAGACATTATACTCCAGTGAGATATATAGTCATAAGCAAGCACTTACAGTGAAGCATGAACATTAGTACTGTCTCCTGCCTTCTTAGGAGAGAGTCAGGCTAGAGAATGGAATAGAGATTACTTGAAAAGAGTGCAAAGTGGAGTTGTGCATGGCAAGGATGGCGAGTAGAGTCAGTCTTAGAAAGGTTGAGGTGAGAAAGATATTAGGTAGAGTCAAGAACATAGCCAAGGTCTGAAAATAATGGAAGATGACATTTCGGGAGAAAGTCCAGTGACACAGGAAGGAGGAACAATGCAGCTCTTGGTGTGGGAAGTAGTGAGCTATGAAGCAAGGGCAGATTATAAACTATTCTATAATATTTAGAACAAATTTCAAAGAAATAAGCACATAACAAAAAATTAAATCGAACTCCAAAGAAAGAGTATAAAGAAAGAATTTTAGAGCCTAACACACCATATGGAATACATACAAATGGAATAAAATTTTTATGAATCAATAAAGATCAAGATAATGATTTTATGTTAAATTTTATAGATCTTTATTCTTTAACTAATCACCAATAGTACACATGTCTTAGTGTATAAATTTTTACTTCAAAAGCCCCAAATTCATTCCAGGTATTTAGGTTTGCAAGATCCATTGTGATGCCTTAGGTTTAGTTCGAGAAAACCAAGGAAGCAAGTATTGCGGGATTTCAAAAGACTGTAGATCGGAAGGCCATCCAGAACCAAGGAAGGCTCTTTCTGTCTCTTTCTCTGTCTCGCCACTGCTCTCTCTCCCCACCATGTATACACATGGCTTCTACTGAGCTTCATTCTAGATAGCTGTCCATTCCATGGAATTGGCTGGGAATTGGCTTTTATAGCACGCAGAGACCGTGACAGTAGATTTAACCCTAGAGTCAGAATTTAAATATTAGAAAGACAGTCCTGATCAAAATGGAAGCTCTAGTATTGAGGCCACATAACATTTTATACAAGATATGCAAAATGTGTAGGTGAGTGTCTGAAGACCACAGCTCTCATGGTAGATTGCTATAAACTTTCCTCTCCCCACTCCCCCATTGTTCACGTCACAGTGAATTCAGGCTCTTGGGTAGTTTCCTCCTTCACTACATCTGGCCTTTTGGCTTTCTTGGGTGAGTAGAATATAGCAGTAATATTCTGTACATTTCTTTGTACGGCTTTATACAGTTCTGCAAGCTTTGCCGCTTCCACTTTTGCTCTCTTGGGTCCTAAGTCATCACATAAATAAATTGACAATCCTGCTACCGTGAATTTCTACTAATAAATGATCAAAGAAACTCAAATTGTTCATAAGACATTATGAATTAAGAGTTGGGATGCAAGGAGGTCTTGTATCGTAAACAAATTACAGCCAGTTAGTTCAACTAGCAAAATAAGAAGATTTACTAATGATAACTGACTAAAAACTGCAATGGATGTTATGTTATAAAGATAGTGAGTCCTTCAAGGAGCAGGATATCAAAAAGAATTTTAATAATACCCAATTTCGTGTATCCCAGCATACTTGTCAGCAACTGTAACGGCTTTGTAATGTATCAACCTGACTAGGATAAATGTTTTTTCCCAAATTCCCTTGTTGGGGTCGAATACAATAGACATTTTTGTGTGACATTGGATAAGTAGCAGCATTGCAGTCGTTTATGTTCTAAAGTTTAAGACAGGGTCACCAGAAGCTTTTGTAGCTCGGACATGCTATTTATCTGTATGAGGCAATTACTGGGCTTGCAACTCCTCCCGTAGGTTTTTCAACTTCTAGACCAAATGGGATTAGCTCTTGGAAAAGGGCACTTATTTCTCACGAAAGGCACTACATCATCACCAAAGTTGGAAAAAGAACTGGCAGGTTGTAGGTAAGAAGAATAATGGTTTCCAAAGATATCAATGACCTAATCCTCAAACCTGTGCATATGTCATCATAAATATAAAAGAACCTATGTACCTATGATTAAAATAAAGATAAGGGTATTATTTTTGATTATCAGAATGGTCTCAATTTACTTATAAGAGAAATTATAAGAGAAGGAGAGATGGGGCGCCTGGGTGGCTCAGCCAGTTAAGCAAATGACTTCGGCTCAGGTCACGATCTCATGGTCTGTAAGTTTGAGCCCCACATTGGGCTCTGGGCTGATAGCCCAGAGCCTGGAGTCTGCTTTGGGTTCTGTGTCTCCCTCTCTCTCCGCTCCTCCCACACACACACACTCTGTGTGTGTATGTGTGTGTGTGTGTGTGTGTGTGTGTGTGTGTGTTAAAAATCAACACTAAAAATTAAAAAAAAAATTACGGGAAGGAGAGAGAAAAGTAGAATCTGAGAAGGTGATGTGACAATGAAAGCAGAGGTCACATTCAGAGAGAGATTTGAAGATGTTATGCTGCTGGATTTGAAGATGGAGGAAGGACCAAGGAATACAAGCAATGCTTTGAAGCTGGAAAAGACAAGACAGATTCTTCTCTAAAGCCTGTGGAAGGAACGTAGCTTTGCCAATACTTTGATGTTATTCCTATCATTCCCTCTTTCAGATTTAGAACCTCTGGGGCTGGGCAATAATAACTTTGGGTTTTCTCAAGCCAATGAACTTTTACTAATTTGTGACAGCACTCATAGAAGATTAATATGCACGGGTTCCGGATCTTTTTTTTGTGACTATCCGCCTGCTTGTGGGTTCCACCTTGCCTTTGGTCTTTGATCTCCAGCGTCCATCCATCTTTCCTCTCAAACTAACTGCCTTGAGGGTTTTCAGCTTCAGTGAAAGACATACAGAAGATTACTTCATAAGGACTATTTAAAAAAAAAAGTGTTTTAAAAAAGACTATTTAACTCTCACAATGGCATAAAACAGAAACCGTGTGACAAATGTTATGTAGTATGTCTAGCGGTTATGCTTCTCTGAACTCTGATCGCCACAAAAATTCTGGCCTTACCTGGACATCATTCCTTGAAGTAGGTAGAACTTTGTGTTAATGCACAACATCTTAGAAGACTTTCTCTCATATTTGTCGTAATAATTTCTTGTACACAAATGTCTCTGCCACTCTTTGTCTCTGCCACCCTTAGGAATAGATTTTGGATTAGAAGCCGACCTTTCTACAATCTCTTCCTCCACTGACCGTGGAAATACATCTCCACAGAGTGAACTTCCCCCATAGGACTTTAATTACACAATGCTATATTATTTTAAGGCTTAAATAAAATACTACCTGTATATGAACATATTGAATTTCAACCATTCCAGAGTTACGTTTCCCACTTTATGTAATAGGATTAGGCCCGGAATTTTGACATTTTATGTCTATAGTGTTTTGAGGATAATTGATTTCTCTGATGTCCCAGATATGCATGAGATCTAACATGTTATTTTTTTTTAATTGGAAATCTTTGGGAAAATCTCCACATGGCACTTCTTAAACTTCTAAGTTGTTTTTTTTTTTTTTCTTTTCATGATCTTTGCAAACTCAATTTATTTTCTATTGGTCTTAATCAAGTTATCCCAAGGTTTATGAATTTCTTCTAAGAAACGAATTTGTCTATTTATAAAGAAGGAGACAACACCTTCAAATACCTGTAAGAAATCCATCTTTGTTTAGAAATTAAATTTATTGGTTTCCTTGTTTATGAGGAGAAAATTGTCTATCAGGTACCAAAATAAAGCCAAATGGAATTGCAATTGAATGTCTCATTTCTCTTAATTTCCTCTCTCTGTGATACCAGAAATTATATGTTAACATTTTACTTTCTAGGGGCAGCCTTTTTTCTTTTAGTCAGCCTTGGAAATTCTTCTCTGCTGCTACCACCCCAGACAAAGGAAGCTCGCACTGTATTAGCCCGGTGGCCTTAGGAATGTTCAGTCAGTTAGTGAATCTCATCTCATCAGTGTATTTCTCTCATTCCAGAACGTCTGCTATAAATTAATAGAATTCCCTTAAGTGACTGAAATAGGTATGGAGAACTCCAAAAGTGGTGTGCTAGAAATATAAATTTGGTAAATGTTAGCATACAAGAGAGCACTAGAGCCATGAGAATGGATGTGGTAACCTAAGAGACTTCCCTTTTTCTTAGGAAGAGTTAAGAAAATCAATAATACAATGTAACATTTAACTGATGGATACAAAAGAATTGAGAAAAGGCTGAAAATCAACCAATCAATCCCATGACGAAAAGCAGAAACAAGCAGAAAATGGTGTTGTTTAGATAAACAGAAAAGAAAGATCTAATATTAAGTCCGGAAATTTAAAAGTCTTACACAGACTATTTACCATACCACAATTGTCAAGTTCACATTATCAGATTCCTTTTAACTTTTCAAATTTTTTACTTACATACACAAAATATTCTTCAAAAAGAAAATAGAGATATCCACTAGACAGCATGTCTTAGAATTATGATGATGCCATTGATAAACACACACAGGTACTCGCACATCTTAATCTACGTATTGATCTATCTATTGATCTTTCATTCTATGGGTCTAAGTATCAATATATTTACCTACCTATGTATATAATTATCAGTCTATTTTCCTATCTATGCATATATATTTTGTTTTACATTAAAGCATTCTATTGTATATTATGCCATGTTTCAGTTCCTTCTCTATTAACATATATACAACTTTTTTCTCTAATTACTTTCTATTGTCCTAAGTCTCATGTTGTTGTAATTTAAAAGGTTAATATAGAATATTGTAAATTACTATTTTTAGACTTAACACATAGGAAGGTTTATGTAGCACAGATAGAAAAAAAATCTAAAATACTGAAGAAAATTTTTGAAAATCTTTTCATTTTAAACACACCAAAATAAATATCAATATATGAATGAAATACTGGGAAACATATTGGAAAAAAACTGTACCAAAATATTAGGATTCATAATGCATAACTAATACAAATCAATAACAAAAACATAAACAATCATTTAGGACAATGAGAAAACGTTTAAGGTGGGTAATTTAAAGAATAGAACAATAGATGGCTGTTGGATGCAAATATTATTAGTCTATTGAGAGAATAGAAAGGCAAATCATACTATGAGTTGAAATAACTACAGAGATATTCTGCTTCAATGTCTATAAAGAATGTTCGTCTTTGCAGGGTCCTCCAGCCGCCTGGGCAATTGACAGGGTCCACAATCCCAGAGGTCTGGAAACACTGTAGGAAAACTTTTATTGCTGCCACTTGTGCAAAGGGTTGGGACAGATGCAGACAGTTGGCCTGATGTGTTGGTTAGTTGTTCTTTTCCCAAGTAATCGTGTGTGTGTGGTGTGTGTGTGTGTGTGTGTGTGTGTGTGTGTGTAGATAGATAGATAGATCCTGAACCCTTTTATACTTCTATTATCTACAACCTGCAGGCATTGAGTTCCCTCACGGATCACATTTTGCAGCACATTTTAGCCTGAAGTTCTCTTCTTATGTTCAATCTTTTGAATATTAGACCCACGTTTTATGCCAAAATTAATTCCTGTAAATTTTGAGTTAGGATACATTTTGCCCCATATCTTTTGTATAAATTCCATGAGTTGGTAAGAGAGGGAATGGCCGTGCATGCACCCAGTGGGCCATTTTAAAGTCTTGAGTTTAACCTTTTTCAATAATTATCAAATATTTACCATCAGTAAAACCCTTTTATCTCTTGTTATATTTGGAAGACGCATCCAGTTTTCCTCTGCTATAGAATATAATCTCAATTTTCCATTCCTTGAGATTTTCTGCCACATTTGCACTTCTATTCTCCCTCTCTCTTAAATATTCTTCTTTCCAACTGTTTTCCCTACGGAATACCAAAATGCTTTGTCGATTGGCTTGTTTCCTAAATTTGAAAGAGAGCTGCTGACTAGCTATTTTTGTTTTCCTTTATGCAACAATCTCTAAAACTAAAGAGCTGGGCTTCAGTTTAAAGAACAGGGGAAGGAAAATACTGACAGATTATTATGAGTACACTTGACTGTTAGGAAACAAGAAATTAAACTTATACATATAATGAAAAATGGGGAAACAATATTACGACAGCCTTACTGATTACTCAATAATTATTAGACATCTAGAGAAATTTGAATTTTATTTATAGATAGAAAAATCCAAGCGAATAAAGATAACATGTAGAAATTGAGAATCATTTGTTATATTTTCATATAAGTCAATGAATTATTTCCAAATAGTAATTGGCTATAGCTAGTGTTATTTAATTCATAAGTAAAAAAATAATAATTAAATTGAGGTTATTTGAAGATAAGTAATTATTGCTAAATGAAAAGATGAACTACAATCTGTAGCAAATCATTTAGACATAATTGCAAAGCAGTATAAAATAAAAATTTACCAAGAAATTTATGTAGGTGTTCAGTAACAAGAATCGATATACAACTTAATGAATTTATGATTAAAGAAAACATAGAGATAAACAATAAGTGTTTAAAAACAAAAATGAAAGTTACTTTAACTTAAAATTTGCAATGCAATAAAAAATGTATTAAGAGGAATTTGAATAAAAACTATTTCTCCAAAAAGTTAAGATTAGGTCACCTCAGGTCATAAGAATTAGTGCTCAATTTATAAATTCTTCCATAAGTAGTTGATGTGATGAAAACCCTAAAAACTTCTCTTTATATAAATACAGCTGTTAACCCTTTCGTATGTCTCTGTCTTCCTAGGTATTGCAAAATACATCTAGTGCTACTATATGTCCCCTGGAGAGATACCCCAGAGCCCAAAGTCCAGTTCACTGGTAGCTCTCATCAATACCTCAGAAGCTTCTTCTTTTTCTCTGGACTTTATCTGTACTACACAATATGGAAGAATGACTCTAAAGTTCTCATTTTGAGTCATTGAAATGTGTCTTACTGCTAACTGGAAGATGTTTCATGCCTGTCTTCAAGCATCATATTTTAACAAAGCTCTACTATATCTAGTTTTTTTTTCTCTTTCTTTTTCCTTTTTTTTTAAAGGTAAGCAATTCAAGATTGTTTCAATGCGATGATCATCTATCTGGGAGGGTTTGAGTCTCCCTGGTGGCACTGGGAATTATGTGCCCTCAGCTGCCATGCTTCTGCTGTGTGACTTGCCCCTCACCTTCCAGACATTCCTGATTGAACCATGACTGATTCCATTCATTTTCCATCTACTAGGAATTTAAAACTGATAATGAGCAACTCAGTATTTCTGTATGACTATACTTGTCAGAGGAAACTTAAGGTCCATTGAGAAATCATCCCTGGGCATATGGAATAAAAAACAAGAACACTTACATGGAGAAAGACAAATATGAAAGACAGAGAAAAAGACATCAAATTATTAAAAAGTGTAACATTTCTCTTTTTACCTTCTATCTTCAATCCTAAAGGCATCGGTTATCTTGTAGAAAGTAATTCACGGGTTCATGAAATTTTTGATACAAGTACAAGGTTCAATGAAATAGAACCCTACTCAAAACAATCTTAGCCTCTATGTTGTGTCTGGGCTGCCACAGTCTTTTTTTTTTTTTTTTTTTCAAGATGGATGATAAAGTACAAAGTCAAGTCTAAATGGAAGCCTTTGAGACTAGATCAGAGAATCCTAAGCTTAATGGTTCTATGGGCTTTACTGGAGATAGGGTTTTAAATATTGGAGCTTAATCACTTTTCATCTGTTCCTCCTCTTTCTTCTTGATTGATTGTTAGTTCTCCTTCTTTGTTTTCATATGTACTCATACAAATTTACTGTTAATAGTTTCAAATTTACTAATATTATATAGCATATGCGTGATTATATTTTTAAAAATTCAAACAAAACTGTATATTCATATTTTCTTCTTCAAGTTCTGTCCTCTTTCAACAGTTTTATTATTTTTCTGATAATCAAATGTTGACAGTGGTTTCACTTGAGAACAACACTGTACATTTCCAATGTGTGGTATAATTGTAGGTTTTAGAAGGGTCAAATCAGTAATGGCAATTTTTAGAATTGTTGGCAGCAGGAGAATTTGTTTTTTTAGTTCAAGAAATGCTGATAATAGGACTTTGTTATTTGGTTAATTAGTTTCGAGTGAGGGTTTGGTCAGATTTCTTTCCAGAAAAATATATCCATAAGTTTTTCACATATATGTAAGTTACTTGACTTCCAGCTAAAGAAATACAGACAACAGCAAATACTTTGGGGGAAAAAATCAAAGGGCAATGAAGTTATAAATGAAAAAAGTAACACATGTGTAGTATATGCTTTAAGTAAACTTCATAAAGCCTAAGAATTATCTCATGTTCTCTTCTCAGCATAAGTCTGACTTTCTTTGATACCCATCACTTCTAATAGATTAATTTACTTTCCTGTATTTTTAAAATCAACTTCCATTCCCCGCTTTTCATTTTGTTTAAAAAGTCTTTTTTTTATTTTTTTTAACGTTTATTTATTCTTGAGACAGAGAGAGACAGAGCATGAACGGGGGAGGGTCACAGAGAGAGGGAGACACAGAATCTGAAACAAGCTCCAGGCTCTGAGCTGTCAGCACAGAGCCCGACGCGGGGCTAGAACCCACGGACCGTGAGATCATGACCTGAGCTGAAGTCGGACACTTAACCGACCGAGTCACCCAGGCGCCCAGAAAAAAGTCTTAATAAATAATAACAAATGGACAAAAAATGGAAAATATATTTGGAATACTAAGGGAGTTTGAAATATCTTTCAAAGGTCTTAAAGTCTTAGTTCCTGATTCAATCATTGAACATAACCTCTACTATTTAAAATTCCAGTAAATAAAATTCCCATAAATTTCTCTGCAGTTAAATGGAATTATTCAAGGGGCGCCAGAGTGGCTCAGTCAGTTAAGCGACCAACTCTTGATTTTGGCTCAGGTCATGATCTCATGGTTTTATGAGTTCAAGCCCTGTGTCAGGCTCTGCTCTGACAGTGCAGAGCCTGCTTGGATTCTCTCTCTCTCCGTCTCTTTCTGCCCTTTCCCTGATTGCTCTCTCTCTCTCTCTCTCTCTCTCAAATAAATTAACTTAAAAAAATGGAATTAATTAAGATTATGCATCTGTTAAAAAGTTTATTTTGGAACTTTTGAAAAAAGTTTCACCAGATACCTATGTTTCTCTAAAAAGCATCAATTTCCATTAAGTTATATTAAATAAAATGCACATAAGAATTGCTTACAATATTATATTTCTGCTAGTAAATTTAAGTTAAAATGAACTTCATAAGGTAGGTTAAGTAATTTTAAAATTTAAATTCACAGTCAGTGTAACAGCAATTCTCATTGCCTTGAACAAGATCCCTACCTGAGACATAGCTCAGGACAGTGGGTAACAATTAGTAAAATTTTCAAAGTTTAGCAATTGTTAAGTGGGCATATTCTGAAATGTAACCTTTAGAAAATAAACGTCAGGAAATTATGGGAAAATATTTTATAAATGCTACCAGGCATTCTGGTATAACATTGAAAGACAGACACACAGACACACACAGACACACAGACACGCAAAGCATTCAGGCAGCAATATCAAGTAGACTCTAAGAGATAGGATCAAAATTTAAAAAAGGAAAAGAGTAATCCTGTCTATGGCTTTCCAGATCATTGCGCAATTTGTAAATTGGGTTTCTATCTCCTTTCTCCATATGCTTAAATGGAGAATCAAGAGTATCCTGGATGCCCAGAGCTCCGTGTTGCACTGAAAGACATAGCTTTAGCATGTATGCACTTAAGTACCCAAGCCCTCAGAACAATTCCAGAATATGGTTCTCCACCAGTAGAATTTAGTGCTTTGTGGTTTTCTCTCCAAGTTGAGTATATCTGAGGACACTGGTACTGAATCGGAGCACTGTGGAAAAGACTCACGGAAACAAATCAATCATTCATTGTAGGGACAGCAACAATCACGTTCCGATTCCTTTCATTTTACATACTGTAAAAAATACTTTTCTTGACGGTATATAAAAATGGGGAAAGTATTAGTTACAGGTGTTAGAGGAGGTCATCCGGGCCATTGGGCCACCTGTTTACCCGCAAACCGGACCCAGGAAACTAGAGGATCCCCAGTACTGTCCCTGTCCTTGGGATATAGGTTCCACCCACCAACTCACGGTGGGAGCTGTTTGCAAGAACACACCCTTAGGAGAGCAATGTGTTGTTGAGGCCATCCAGACTGCATATGTGACTGCATTAAGGCCTCTGTATAAACCTTTAAGATTCTGGCAGGTGGATCTGGAGACCAGGTGGTCTCACAGCCCCTACGCCAGCCTTGTACGTAAGTTCTCTTGCCTATTAAACCTGCCACTTACCAAGGTGGAGGGGGTTCTTTCTTCTGTCTCTCCTTGATCTCTGTGAATGGGGACCAGTTTCACATTTCACCCAGGAAATTTCCAAGGTTGCCAACCAACAATTGGAACGATTAAGCCAAGATAACGGCACTCTCCTTAATAGTGTGAAGTAAGACATGTAATAATACTATGCTATTAATTCTCTTCTTTTTTTTTTCATCTTGTCTTACCATTTTCACTTTGGCAAAAGTGCAGCTTAATTGGGCTAGTGCTGTCTGTGCATAAATGATCACATGGGACCACATGGTTTCTTGCTTTGTGTTTTGAGACAGACACAAAGAAGATGAAAATAAAGCAAAAAGGAAACCATAAATCACATTTTTCACTCTCAACTAATTGCCCACTTGTCAGAATAGATGGAGACTGTATTCACAGAAAATGCCTCTAGACCAGCACACTTTCTAAGATTTTTAATGGCTTTGGGATTTTCCTCTAGATATTTCTGTTTCTGCCAAAGGGAGCAAATGTTTACTGTTTTCATCTTTTTAAGACACTGGCCTCTGTCACGCGTCTTAAAAAATTGAACTATGGTTTTATAAACCATGTTCTTAAACATAAAACACAATCATAAAATAGTTGGTGCGCTTTTGAAATATAGACATAAGACATTTGATATTTTTTGAGCAGAAATGTTTCCAAGGTCAAATATAATGCTGAAAACGTCAGTAAATAAATTTATAAAACTTTTATATGTGATTCACAAAATCCCTCAAAATTTAATTTGGGGTGTGGTGGGGGGTAAGCTAGAAGAAGACTGCTGTGGAATGCATGTAAAATAGAGAAGGAGAACTGTCAGCGGCCAATCAGACCACAACATACATCCTTCATTTTATGTAACTCACTCTGAATGCAATGTTAGAATGAGAAACACAGCAGATGATACTGATGAGGACACTGGACACAAGTCCAAATACTTTTGTCTAGTACATTTTGCCCTTACTCGATGTGGTGACCTTGGACTAGTCAAGCATGAAAACCCTCACATTTTCATGTGTAAAGAATCTGTATTATGTAATCTGTAAAGCCCTAAAATTTCATGTTAAATAGGAAGAATGACTTGCTTCTATGGGTAAATTTGGTCAATTAAATAAGTATATATTTTTAGACTTAGTCTAAAACCTGTGAAATATAAGATTTGTGCATACATTTAAAAAATGGGACATATTACCTAACTATCAGCAAATCTGAATTGTCTTTAGTTTTTTCATACCAGTGTGAATTAACAGCATATTGAGAAACTGGCAGAATGATCCAGACGCCACTTAAAATAAACCAATATCACGTACAGCTTTCCTGTATAGGCAAGCTTTCTCCTATCAATATTGTTTTAAAAGAGAGAGTAACAAAGGTAATAAATAAATAAGCCTCTTTAGGAAAAAAAAGTTTCTTAAATGATTTCTTTCCATTTACAGTAAACTCACTTGAAACATTGATGGAGCCGACAAATGTAATTTTGTAAACAGCAAGCACTTTTGCTTGAGGGCACCGCAGACTAACAGTTCATCATGCGTAGCCCTGAAAAAATGTTCACATTTCAATTCTGCTTTACTCCCGTTTTCCTGTTCTTTCATTTACCCTCCTTGCCTGTCCTTAAAGCCACCTACTTTTCATTCCATCACATTTCTTCTGGGCTGTTCTCTCACCTAGTTGTGCAAGAAAATAAAACATATCCTAAATCTTCTTGTCCATGTTATCTGATGTAACTGCAACTTTGTGTTGAGGATGGTCAATTAAGTGGGCTGAGAGTTGCTTGTTAGGAGATAACATCTAAAAGAAGGTTCCTACAAAGAATGCTGGGTACTGCTCTTTTGAAAAGTGCTTCTTTTTAGAAGTCGCTCTGCTTAGGACAGTCCGATGGTCCTTTGACTTGCTTTGTCAGGATTTTAACTGCTGCATCACTTAGCTGTGGGTATCATTGGAAGCAGGTCAACCTGTGACTTATACCTTAATAAAATGTTCCTGTTATTAGCTTCCCTTGGCCCGTGTGCGTTCACTGCTGACTCGACAGTCCTTCTAATTAGAGTTCTTAATTCTTGGCTATTTCAGTACTTGAATATTGTATTCCAGGTGCTATTGTAAAAGAACTAATCGATAGTAAACAAATTATGGAGAATTAATTCTCTTATTGTCATGCTTATATTCTGCACGGTTTGGGTGATCATTTTTTTTTTCTTTACCAAGTCACCACATTTTGTTAGGTTGTCATGTTCCCTAAGATAACAAATCTTGAAAATAGCTCTCAAAGCATGGCTCTATATTATTTCTAAGTGAGAACATCTTCTTTTCATGGTGTAATAGGCAATTCAGACATCCCTGGGCAGTCTAAGTGAGATATAAACCAGGTCATCCTCTGAGTTTGAAGGAGATATTTGTGGTAAAACACCATCCTGATGATGCTTTAGTCCGCTGACCTTGGTGTGGGAATGAAAAGTGATTTTAAATTCAAAACAAAGTTAGTAGAGCTTCTCAGCAACTTATTAGGCTGATATCCTAGGCTTGCATTTTTTCCACTTTTTTTGCCTGACCCCATCAGCCTCTGGAATTCATCACCACAATCTAAATGCCCTCTTCCTTTTTCAGTATCTAAACACTTCCCCAGGCTTTTAGAAAGCTAGTGCAGCAGATTCCTAAATACCCTGTGGATTCCATCTACCTCCTCTTGGATTGGTATCTGATAAATGTCTACCTTTGCTTTAGGAATAGTATGTTACTTCTTCCTCTATGAAGCATTGTCTGAAAGTCTTAGGCATTTATCCAACGATTTCTTGAAGTGCTTCTGTTATCCTATTGTGCTTCACACTATATTGTATTCCTTATTAACATGATTATCTTCCTTGTCAGACTTCGGCATTGATGAAGGAAAAAGACCATACCCGAATTTGTTTTTCAGGATCTGGTATGGGGTCCCTCGTCTACTGAGCCTTGACTAACTGTAGAATGAATGAATGAATGACTACCTCATAGCATGATGATTAGCTGCACTCATTGGTATCCGATAAACTTAAGTCCATGTTTTGGTTCTGCCTCTGAAAAACTCGGCGACTTTGTTCAAATTGCTACTCTTATCCTTAGTGTTAAATGAGATAATAGTAGATCTAGTCTCATAGACTTACAGTAAGACGTTTCTCGCAGTTTCTGACTTAATAACTGAAAAATTGTATATGCATGTGCTTGTGCACGAGAGGGTGTGTCCGTGCATTTTAATGTGACCTATTTTAAATTATTCATAGATATTCAGTGACGTATAAGGAATGTACCACAAATTGGTTCTATGTGACATAATAGAAGCATATACATATATCTATATATCTCATTGGTATTAAAGAAAATGACAGTTATTTTTCTTCACTCAAATAGGTGGGGTTTTGCTTTGTTTTGTTTTTTTCTTAAAAAGATCCTAACAAGTAAAAGAGGTCCTCTGTGGTCTTGTCTTCCTTTATACGTGAGCAAAAAAAAAATATGTGTTTTATACTGTAACTTATTCTGTTCTGTGATTATTTAGAAATAACTAACATCCCCTTCAATGCATTGCAAGAGTATACTTTTTTCTTTCTCTCTCAATATTGTTATCTTTAAAAAAAATAGAATTTTGAGTCTCATATCTCTCAATTGTAAAATTTAGGTGCCAGAATACATGGTTGCTAAAACTCCATTCACGTGTAAAAAAAAAAATAAATCAGCTAATGGCTTTTGGAGTATGTATCTGGGACACCATGGAAAATATTGAAGAGTCTATTAAATATATAATAGGTGTAGTAATAATTAATCCCAAGAAATATATTGAAATTTGGGGAGTTATTTAGGATATATAGTCTAAGCAAAGTCAGAATTGTACATTATTTATTTATTAAATTATGCCTTATTTAAAAAATGTTAAATGCTATTTTAAATGTCATTTTTACATGAGTAATATAGTTTAAATATTTTCAGTGGGCCTGTGTATTACTACTACTACTACAGTCTTTGTTCTATAGGTGACAGAGCTGAGATAAGAATTGTTAAGGAACTCCCTAAGATCCCAGAGTAGGTAACTGGGAGCTCTGGGAATTTAACTCATGTCTTTCTGTATCTACATCTCTTCACTAGTCTTCTTTGGGGGGGTTAAAAAAAAAAGGAATACCATTTTCTTCTTTGGGGGGATAAAAAAAAAGGAATACCATTTTTTCTGTGATTAGAGAGAATGTACTGGATTCTAGATGAGAGAGGTGACGTTCCAAGCTCTAAGAAGGAAGTCCAAGTTATATAATGATGAATTCCAGGGAGTAATGAGGTTCGAAGTTGTATAACTAACTCCAAGAAATCTTTTCTCTTCTGAAGAGAAGTTAGACTGAAGGATATTGAGTGAAAACGGAACATTCCTTCATTCGTCTTTGAAGATCTCCATTGCGCTCCTACCCCCTGTAAAGCACAGTGCTGGACAGGATAGCTAAGCTGGATTCCTGTTCTCAATAATTGAAGAATGTATGAGTATGTATTATTTACCTAGCTTCCTATTCCTAAGAGGCTCTGCTCCTCTCCTGGTGGTCCATTATCTCCTCCACATATTTTCCGGCTTCCTTGATATAATACAACTCTTGAAATGCTTTTCGCCCTGATTTTGTTTCACTGCTTTCTTCTGGTAATTCTGTGCCATTGCTGACATTTAGTTTTTCGGTCTCCTTTTCTTCCTCTATATTCAATTATTCTGTCTTGTTTTACTCTGCACTTCCCATTACCTCCTAGGTTGGACATGTGACTTCTAGAACATACTGTGCTTTGCTGGCTTATACCACCTGGTAACAGGTTGTGACAAGTCGGTCATGCTCGTGTCTCCTCAACTCCACCTTCAGTGGTTGTGTGTCGGATGCCCGAAATCAATTTTAGTAGAAGTTTATACACCATGAAAATTGGAAAATGTTGCAAATCAGGCCTTTTTTAAAAAAATTATTCCCCAGATAGCTGTCGTTGATAAATCTGTCTTCCCAACCCCAACTAGCCCAAGAAGGTATTTTTGTTTATGGCTGTCAGTAAAATACTTAAAAAAAGCACTAACAGAGAGTGGGAAATCCTAAATTATTATTATATGAATGTTATTAAATAATCACTTATAAAATATTGAAATTAATTGCCGCTCTGAAGTTCTCTAAGGTCCTATTATTAAAAGACTGCTGTATATTATACCTTGAAAGACTGAACACGTATTTTTTTAGAAGTCTAGTGAATAAAACGAGTGAATAAAACTCACTTACGTACTTACTGAAGATGATTTACATAAAAACAACAACTCCCATGATTATTCCAAATCGTCCATCGTGGGGGGAAAAAAGTGAAAACACACCTTAGGGGTCAGTCCAACCTAGATCAGGCACTTACGCTTCTTAGAATATAACTGAGTAGCCTTTTTTTTCCCTGCTGGGAAAGAATCACAGAGCAAACACACGGAGCAAGTAGAAGGTGAAAGTAGAGTGGACTTTTGATCACTTGCAAAATTAAATCATAAAGAATTTAAATTCTACCCACGACTTCATTTGTTTGTACGAGGCTTCTCTTTTTTCTAAAAGAAACATATGCTGTTATGTCCTCATTACAAGATAAAACAGTACTTTTAAATTCCTCTCTCTGGCTCACTTCTAAATCAGTCACCGACGACTTACACTGAGCCCTATATATTTAGCAAAGAGCTGACATTCAAAGATTTTAACTTCCAGTTTCTACCTTCTCTTGCAAGCCTTAAATTGGAAAAGTGGGATAGGATAGCATAATGGTTAAAAAGCATAGATTCCAGGCTCTAAAATCAGTCTGCTAGACGTCTACCCAGGATCTACTACTTAATAACTATATCATTTGAAGGAAATAATTAGCCTTTCTGCACCTGCGTCTCCTCAGCAGAAAAGACGGTGAAAATAATATTACTTTTACTCAGAATGTCATTGTGAAAAATAAATATGCTAAAACATACACAACACTTAGAAAAATACCTAAAATATATAGGAAATTACAGCTATTTAAACACTATATTTGCCATGATTGTTTATTGCCACTGCTTTTTCACATAGGCACATTCCACAGTGTTTATTTTTCCATTTAGAAAGGTAATTTACTTGAGACAAATGATTGTGCCATGTACTATAAGTTTTGGAAGACCACAAAATATTCATTCAGAAATTCAGTATCCATTGTGTTCAAGGTGTAGTAGCAACGAACAACATTAGTTTAAAAAATCTTATTTTTCTGGAGCTTAGACTCTATCATTCTTACTCTTTAAAATAAGATGATCTGGTAAGTGAGAAAGCACGCACAAAACAAATTCTATCGCGAATATTGTAATATGGAAGTAAACACTGGATAGTAAATGATTCCAAACTAGAAGAATCATGGGACAAGTCATTGAACTGCCACTCGGAAGATGAATGGCATTGTTCTCACAAGAAAAAGCAGGGAGCATGGTTCTCCAGCAATTTGGAGAACAATCTAATCTAAGTAGAGCAATGTGAGTCGAGTGGTCAGCTCCTTTTCGAGAGGAGAACGAAAAGGAAGAGGGATGAATGTTAAAGCTGGAAGTTTAGCATTAGGAAGAGACCCTTACGACCGAGGGATGGTGCGTGGGGTTTCCTTAAATAGGCAATGGAGAGGGGTTGTAGGTTTCAGCCTGAGAATGGAAGCGCTTATGCCCACATTTTACAGACCTCCAGGACAGAAGTTTGGGGGTCACCATTATTTTCCTGCATGTGGTGGCAATTCAGTAGCTCTTACAAAATGAGTCCAGGTCTCCATTTCTGAATTCTAGAGCAATCATGCGTGGGTGATACATTCCACTCGTGCTATGTTCTCGTTTCAATTTGCAATTGAAAGGTTATTCTCAAGAATGAACGAGAAAGGAAGAGAGGACTATTTGCCTGATTGCTTGACATCCGCCATGTTTCTTCTTTCTATGTCCATATAAATTGACCTTTTTAACATACTCTGTGACAAAAAGGCACTGGTCTAGCATTCAGGAGATGATGACATGAATAAAGCACAGAATTTGGTTTCCATCATCCTAATGGAAAGGTTAAAAATCTGAACACACAAATAATATTTTTCAGCTTGGAGGTCGATTTTATGATAAGAAAGATTGAGCAAAGCATTGGAGTAGTGTTCTGAGAACAGGGATGGAATAGCAATCTGTTATCAATTTAGACTGATATCAACAGGGATGTCGTTACTTAATGCTTCCTAAAGGAAAAGTTGATACTGAAAAATCTAGGGTTTTAATGGAAATGATTTAAGTCAGTGTTCAAGGAAAAGCAACAGCAAGAACAAGAGATGGAGAGATGTGTTTGTTTATTTGTTTTCTCCAGGATACCATTTATACATGTTGTGTTATAGGTTCAGATTTGTTTAGGGAGGCACGCTAGTGACAATGTATTCAGACCCTGGAGACAAATGCTCTTTCCGGTATAAAAAAAACCATTAATCTCTGGGCAAATTACTTAACTCTTGAACTTTGACTTCTTCAGCTGCCAAATAATATTATGGGACTAATAATAGGAGTTAACTCATAATATATTTTATAAGTTATTATTAGTCCCACATAGTGTGTGCGTATACATATACACACGCAGTATTAGAACTGTATTAGAATACTAACCGGCAGAGTGTATCACTCAAAAATATCATTGTTTACTAAGGAAAATATGTAATGCGTAGCATTTATTTTAAAAGAAATTTGCTGGTTCGCTTGAAAATCCAGAGTATAATGAAATATGGATTTAGTGCAAAGCACCTGTGAAACTGAAAGCTTTTGAATGGAAGACTGACCTGAGAAGTTGGGATTTATTTTTCAAACGTTGTGATTATTCAGCAAGAATTTGGAGCCTTGAATGTTGCTGTATTAAAAGTTTACAGTTTGGGGATGCCTGGGTGGCTCAGCCGGTTAAGCGTCCCACTTTGGCTCAGGTCATGATCTCATGGTTTGTGAGTTCGAGCCCCGCCTCGGGCTCTGTGCTGATGGCTCGAAGCCTGGAGCCTGCTTCAGATTCTGTGTCTCCCTCTCTCTCTGCCACTCCCTCGCTCATGCTCTGTCTCTCTCTGTGTCTCAAAATATAAATGAACCTTAAAAGAATTTAAAGTTTACAGTTTCACAGAGGATAAAGGCTAAAATCAAACCAAACAAAATTACCCCAAAGGAGCGAGTTACTCCAAGATTAGCTGGTGAACCAGATAGTATTTATTTTGGTTCTCAAACTGCAAATGTCCTGAATGTTCTTTCCTCCCATTATTTTTCCCAGTTGATGACCTTTGAAACCCTGCTCTGAGGTTTACCATGATGTGAAATACTCACAGACAAGAAGTTATGACAGGTTTCTGTTACGCTTCCTCGGGTAGCATACCGCCCTTTTCAAGTTTATAAGGGGGTAACGCATTCACGAATATTTTCTGTGGTGAATTTTCGAAAAGATTGTTAGTGGAGTGACATTTTACAGTTTAGAGGATTTTTCACTGTTATTCAAAGCAAGCTATGTCCAAGTTTCTTTAACTGTCAAAACTATAGCTTGTCTTTCTCCACTAAAGTTTTGAGATTTACATTTGGTGTTTAATTTGTTCTAATCTTTTTTTTTTCTTTTTTCTTTTCCTACTTGGCGTATATAATGGAGGGTGGGGGTGATGATTATTGCTTCTCTAACATGTAACAATTCGAATTGTTATTTATATTCATAACATCCCACATGAATGACATCACATTGTACTAAGACAGTCCTTCTTAGGGAGCTACTATTCTTATTACTATTTAGCCTTACACGTTATTCATTCAGGAAAAATTGGTCAATTGGAAAAATCCGTGGTCTGGTTGCTATTTGCCCAACACATCTGTAAACCACTCAGTTGCCGACACTTTGACTCTGCTTGGCAAGGACCCTGCTGTAACTATGCACTTTCTCTTTCGTCCCAGATACATTTAAAAACTAACTTTTCCACGCATTATTTTCGGACACTCTAAATAAACATCCAAGATGATTAAAATTCTAGTGTGTAAAGAGAAAAATAACACATGGAAGAAAACACATGAAACTATCACCAAAATAATATGACTACGCTTAGGAAGGAATAAAGCTGATATTTGAAAAGGCTGGCTCTCCCTAAAATAAAGCAAACTGTGACATATGCTGAACTTATGTAAATTCTCCAGGAGACTGTATTTATTGAAAATAAGGCATATATATTTATATTAATTTAATTGAGAGTAGGTTCATAAACTATCAAGAAAAGCCAGGATTTTTCATTTATAACAGTCTTTTAACTCCTATGAAAATACATTTTAATTTTGTCATGACCTATAAAGGAACGAAACTATCTCCTAGTGTGTCAAGTCTTATAATATTCAGTAGGCATATTAATAAAGGATAGGGAATATACAATTTCCACACAACAACAGAAACCTCTTTGTACAAACCTAGAACTTCTTTTTTTTTTCCTTTTCAGATAGTTCCTTTTATTTCTGTTAATGTGATATATCAAATATACCTCATTAGAAAGTCTTAAAAGTATGTACATTTCTGGATACATTCATGTTGTTTTCATGCCTTCCTGTAACCAAAAAGTTATCACTTCAAATTCTTATAATGTATATATTTATTTATCATCACGTGGAAATAGTTGTACATAACATTTCTTCCTGAAATATTTTGAGTGCATTAAGTTGCAGAGTCTATGAAAGTTGGCAGTAAGTCTAACTCTTTTTATTTTAGTACTGAAGGAAACTCTTACAGTGAAATTTTACATATAAAATTAGATTTCCATTTTCATCTCACTGTTATTTATCAAATTATCTGCCTTTGCACTTGCCAGACAGATCAGCTGTAATTAATGCTCTCTTAGCCAAAGTGGATGCGATTGCAGACCTCAAATTATACTTTTTGGAGATAAAGACACCATATAAAAAGGGAAAAGAAAGAAAGAAAGTAACACAAAACTTAAAGTACCACAACCATTGCATACACACACACATTGATGAACTTATCTAAAATACGCCAAAATTTTGTCAACTGCAGATTTATATTAAAAGTCTTCTCTTAGGGGCGCCTGGGTGGCTCAGTTGGTTGAGTATCCAACTTCGGCTCAGGTCGTGATCTTGGATTCCTGAGTTCAAGCCCTGCATCGGGCTCTTTGCTGACAGCTCGGAGCCTGGAGACTGCTCTGGATTCTGTGTCTCCCTCTCTCTCTCTCTCTCTCTCTCTGTCCTTCTCTGCTCGCACTCTGTCTCTCTCTCTCTCAAAAATAAATAAATAAATAAATAAACGCTTAAAGTAGAAGATTTATCTTAGCTCCAGTATTTAATTTTAATGAACTACGACTATAGCTAGATATATATGAACTGATACACAACTGGAATGTGAAACATAAAGATTAAAATGTCTGTTTCATTACCTGGAATTGAACACAATCCACATCATCACAATTTTCATCATTGACGACAGGAGTTATTTATGGCAGCAGAAAATGAAAAATTTTAATACGAAATGCAAGCAGGGACTTGAATACTCTTTCTGAATTAAACCCCCATGCCAGACAGCAGTTGAAAGAAAACAATTTACGATATCATACTAAAAATCAAAGAATAAATGAACAAATCAGAGCATTATGATATTGATTATACAACAAAATGCTAGGCTATTTTTTTTTCAAATCATAATGTTTACTTTCCTTTTGTATATCCTAGGGAGATACACACAAAAATAAAGACGAAAAAATGCAAGCAAGAAGACAAGTTGCAAAAAACTATGTTTTTGTGTTGCCTGAACAGGTGATGGGGAGGGCACCTGTTGTAATGAGCATCAGGTGACTATAAAAGTGTTGAATCACTGGGGCACCTGGGTACCTCAGTGGGTTAAACGTCCAACTTCAGCTCAGGTCATGACACGGTTTGTGAATTCTAGCCCTGTGTCGGGCTCTGTGCTGACAGCTCAGACCCTGGAGCCTGCTTTGGATTCTGTCTCCCTCTGTCTCTGCCCCTCCCCCACTCATGCTATCTCTCTTTCTCTCTCACAAAAATAAACATTAAAAAAATTTTTTTAAAAAAGTGTTGAATCACTACATTGTACACCAGAAACTAATATTACATTTTATGTTAACTAACTGGAATTTAAATAAAAACTTAAAAAACAAGACAAAACAAAGCAAACCTTTACACTTAAAAATTAATTATGTAACAAGTATTGTGGAGAATGGTTTCTAAACTTGGATACTTTCATGCAGCTTAAAAAAAACAGAAAGTGAAAATTTTAATGATACAGTTTGTATACGAATTCTTTAGGTTATAAGTGAAAATAACTTAAATATTTATAAATTGTCAGTTGGCATTTGTACACCTACCATTTTCTCTAAATGTTTTGTGGGTCCTGTGGTCTTAGTTTATAAATAGCTAAACTATTGGATTAAAATAGACTATTCTAATACCTTTCTTGGAAAGTTAGACTGTACCAAAATGTTTGAAGATGTACTTTTCTATTTGCTGACTGTATTCAATGATTTTTTTTTCAAGTTTTCTTTTAAACTCCAGTTAATTAATATACAGTGTAATATTAGTTTCAGGACTAGAATTTAGTGATTCCTCACTTACATACAACAACAGGTGCTAGTCATAAGGTGCATTCCTTAATCCTCAGTATGTATTTAACTCATCCCAATTCACCTCCCTTCTGGTAACCATCAGTTTGTTCTCTATAGTTAAGAGTCTGTTTCTTGGTTTATCTCTCTCTGTTTTATGTTTCTGACATTTTTTTTGTTATTTGCTGACCCTGCACTTTTAGTCTGAAAGGATTGTTTTCACCATGCGTAACGCTTCTCTTATTATTATTATTATTATTTTTTTTTTTTTGTACAATTAACATCTTCTTAGCTATTCTCAGACCACATGTCTGTCTGCTTGACACAGAGTTTTCTGTTTTGTTTTTAAGATTAGTTTTTAGAGTAGTCCATAGAAAACTTACGAGGAAAATACAGAAATTTCCCATTTACCCCATTGCCTCCATATATGCATAAGCTCCCGCATTATCAACATCACTCATCACAGTGCTGTGTTTTGTTATAATTGATGGACAAACATTGGCACGTCTGAAATACCCAAAGCTGGCAGCTTACCTTCGGGTTCACAATGGGTGTTGTAAATTCTATGGGTTTTGAAAAACTGTAATGACGTGTATCCATTGTTATAAAACAATACAGAATATTTTCAATTGTCCTAAAATGTTTCTGTGCTCACCTGTTCAAACTCTTCCCTCCCCCAACCCTTGGCAACCACTGGTCTTCTTATTGTCTCTATAGGTGGCCTTTTCCTAAATGTCATAGGGTAGCAATAATACAGTATGCAGCCTTTTCAGGTTGGCTTTTTTTTTTTTCAGATTGGCTTCTTGCACTTAGTAAGACAAATTTAAGATTACTCCATGATGTGTGTGTGTGTCTGTGTGTGTGTGTGTGTATTTGCATGTGGCTTGAAAGCTTATTTCTTTAGCATTGAAAAACATCCCATTGTCTGGATGTACCACAGTTTCTCTATTTACTTCGTTAAGGACATCTGGGTTGTTTTTAAGTTTTGTCAATTATGAATCAAACTGCTACAAAAACCTGTGTGTGCAGACTTTGGGGCAGACATGTTTTCAACTTTTTGAGGTAAATACCAAGGAAAATGATTTCTAGATAGTATAGTAAATATATTTGTTTTGCAAGAAACTACCACTCTCTTTTAAAATGGCTGTACCACTTTGCGTTCCCACCAGCAAAGAATGGGAGTTTTTATTGCCCCACAACTCCGTCAGCATTTGGTGTTGCCAGTGTTCCAGATTTAACCATTCCAACAAGCATGTGGTACCTGGTTGCTTGACTATGCCTTTTCCTTGATGACATAATATGTGGAATCACTTTTCATATGCTTATTTGCCATGTATGTATCTTCTTTGATGAGGTTCTGTTAAGGTCTTTGGGCCACTTTGTAATAGGGTTGTTTACCTATTGTTGAGTTTTAAGTGTTCCTTGTGTCTTAAATCACCATCCTTTACCTGATGTATTTTTTGCAAATATTTTCTCCCAGTCAGTGCCTTATCTGTTTATTCTCTGAATATTGTCTTTCACAGGGAAGAAGTCTTTAATTTGAATGAAGCCCAGTTTCTATTATTTCTTTTCATGAATCTTGCCTTTGGCATTGTGTCTGAAAACATTGCCATAATCCATGTAATTTAGGCTTTTCCCTATGTTATCATTTAGAAGCTTTATACTTTTGTGTTATATGTCAGTTTTTAATCTACTTTTAGTGAAGTTTTGTGAAGTGTGTAAATTCCCTGTGTAGACTTCTCCCCCCACCTTTTTTTTAATGAAGCTGTCCGGTAATTTCAGCATCATGTGTTGAAGGGACTATCTTTTTTCCATTTTAGCCTTTACCTCTGTAAAAGATCAGTTGATGATATTTATGTGTATTATTGCTCGACTCTGTTATGTTCCATTGATTTATTAGTCTATGACTGCTACCGCACTCTTTTGATATTCTTCCTCTATAGTAAGTATTGAAGTTGTAAAGTGTCAGTCTACTTCATTCTTTCCCTTCAATATTGTGTTGGCTATTCTGAATCTTTTGCCTCTCCATATAAATGTTAATCAGTTTGTTAAATTCCTTAAAATAACGTGCTGCGATTTCATTTGGAATTACATTGAATCAAAAGATACAGTGTAGGAGAACATCTTAATAATATCAAGTCCTCCTTTTAATTAACTAGGAGAAATTCCAAAACTCAATTTTTTTGAGTTTGTTCATCAAAATCTTGCAGTTTATTTTCATTTTTTGGCAGATTGTGTCTTTCAAGGAATTGATGCATTTGATCTAGGTTATCCAGCTTTTAGGCATAGAGTTGGCCAAAGTATTACTTTATTATCCCTTTTAAAAATTATTTAATTAGGGGCACATGGGTGGTTCACTCAGGTAAGCATCTGACTCTTGGTCTCAGCCCAGGTCATGATCTCACAGTTCATGAGTTCCAGCCCTGGATCAAGCTTCCTGCCTGGTTGAGACTCCCTGTCTCTCTCTCTCTCTCTCTCTCTTGCTCTCTGCCCTTCCCATGCTCTCTCTCTCTCTCTCTCTCTCTCTCTCAAAACAAATAAATAAACTTTTAAAAATATTTAATTAATGTGTAGTTGGCATACAATATTATATTAGTGTCAGGTGTAAAACATAGTGATTCAACATTTATATACATTACAAAATGTTTACTATGGTAAGTGTAATTCATCTGTCACCATACAATTTAATGGCAATATTATTGATTATATTTCCTATGCTATAGTTTTCATCCTTGTGACTTATTAATTTTATAACTGACAGTTTGTATCTCTTACCCTCCTTCATCTATTTTGTTCATTCCCCCACCTGCCTTCCCTCTGGCAGCCACAAGTTCGTTCTCTGTAGCTATGAGTCTGTTTTGTTTTGTTTTGTTTTGTTTTCTTTCGTTTGTCTGTTCGTTTGTTAATTTGTTGTGTTTTGTTTTGGATTGCACCTGTAGATAAAATCACATGATTTTTGTCTTTGTCTGACATTTCACTTAGCATAATATCTTTTAGGTTAATCCTTGTTGACACAAATAGCAAGATGTTATTATTTTTAATGGCTGAGTAATATTTCATTTTATGTATATACCACATCTTCTTTATCCATTTATCCATTAATGAACACTTAGTTTCCATATCTTGGCTACCGTAAATAACGCTGCAAGAAACAGGGGTGCGTATATCTTTTTGCATTAGTGTTTTAATTTCCTTTGGGTAACTAGGAGTGGAATTACTTGATCATATGGTATTTATATATATATATATTTTTTTTAATTTTCAAGGAATTCCCATACTGTTTTCCATAGTGGCTGCACCAATTTACATTCCCACCAACAGTGCGCGGGGGTTCCCTTTGTTCCAGATCCTTGCCAACACTGCTATTTCTTGTCTTTTTCATACTAGCCACTCTGACTAGTAGAAGATGCTATCTCATTGTGGTTTTGTTCTGCATTTTCCTGATCATTAATGATGCTGAGCATCTTTTCATGTACCTGTTAGCCATCTGTTTGTCTTCTTTGAAAAAAAACTGTCGACATTAAGATTTCCTGGGGGTGCCAGGGTGGCTCAGTTGGTGGAGTATCTGACTTCAGCTTAGGTTGTGATCTCGCGGTTTGTGAGTTCGAGCCCGTATCTGGCTCTCTGCTGTCAGCCCAGAGCCCGCTTCAGATCCTGTGTCCCCCTCTCTCTCTGCCCCTCCCCTGCTCATTCTCTCTCTCTCTCAAAACAAAAATAAATAAATAAAAAATAAATAAATAAATAAATAAACTTAAAAAAAAAGATTTCCTGCCCATTTTTTTCTTTTTTGTAAGTTTCACACCCAGCATGGAGCCCAACACCAGACCTTAAACTCACAACCCTGAGTTCAAGACCTAAGCAGAGATTGAGAGTCAGATACTTAATTGACTGAGCCATGCAGGCGCCCTTGCCCATTTTTAAATAGGATTGTTTTTATTATTAAGTTGTATATATTCTTTATATGTTTTGGATATTAGCTCCTTGTCAGTTACATGATTTGCCAATAATTTCTGCCATTTAGTGAGGTTGCCTTATTTATGTATTTATGTATGTATGTATTTATGACTGATGGTTTCTTTGCTGTGCAGAAAGAAGTTTTTTAGTATTATGTAACCCCACTTGTTTATTTTTGTTTTTGCAGTTTTTCCTCTTTTTGTCTGATGAAAAAAACATCATCACCAAGACTTATGCCAACAAGCTTACCCTCTAGATTTTCTTCCTTCATTTTTATCATTTCAAGTCTTAGATTCAAGTATTTAATCAACATTGAGCTAATTTGTGCATATGATATAAGATAAGTGGTCAAAGTTTCTTACTTTTGCATGTGGCTGACCAATTTTCGAACACCATTTATTGAAGAGACTATCTTCTCCTCATTGTATATTCTTGCTCCTGGGTTGTAAATTAATTGACCATTATTCATGGGTTTATTTCTGGGCTTCTTATTCTCTTCCGTCGATCTATGTGCCTGTTTTTATGTAGATACCATAACGTTTTAATTACTATAGATTTGTAATGTGGTTTCAAATCAGGGAATGTGATGCCTCCAGCTTTGCTGTTTTCTCTCAAGATTTCTTTTGTTATTCAGAGTTTTCTGTGGTTCTATATACATTTTAGAATTTTTTGTTGTATTTCTTTGAAAATGTCATTGGAACTTTGATAAGCATTGTCTTGAATCTGTAGATTGCTTTGGGTCGCATGGACATTTTAACAATAGTGATTCTGCCAATCCAAGAGCATGGAATATATTTCCATTTATTTGTGTCTTTTTTAATTTCTTTCATTAATGTCTCATAGTTTTCCATAGAAAAGTCTTTCATCTCCTTGGTTTCATTTATTCCTAGGTATTTTATTATCTTTGATACAATTGTAAATAGGCTTGTTTTCTTCATTTTTCTTTCTGATAATTTGTTATTATCTGATGTTAGTAAATTGTGTGTTTATTAATATTTCTCTTCTCTCTCTCTCTCTTTTTGCTTTTTGTATTTACCGGATTAGAATCTCATAGGTTTTATTGATATCTTTAAAGAACCAATTTTTGGTTCTGTTGACATTCTCTAATGATTTCCTGTTTTCACGTTTATTGATTTTAGTTCTTATTATTTATAGTTTCTGCTTAATGTGGATTTCATTTTACCTTCTTTTTATTTTTTTTAAGTTTATTTATTTATTTTGGGAGAGAGAGAGAGAATGAGTGAGGGAGGAACAGAGAGAGAGGGAGAGAAGGAGAACCCCAAGCAGGTTCCACACTGTCTGCACAAGCCCTATGTGGGGTTCATACTCACGAACTGTAAGATCATGACCTGAGCCAAAATCAAGAGTCAGAATCAAGAGTTGAATTTAGAAGCCATTATCCTAACTGACTATGCAACCCAGGTACCCTATATTTTTTTTAAATTTTTTAATGTTTACTTATTTACTTAGAGAGAGAGAGAGAGAGAGAGAGAGAGAGAGAGAGAAACATGAGTGGGGGAAAGGCAGGGAGAGAGAGAGGGAAAGAGAGAGAATCCCAAGCAGGCTCCTGTGCTGTCAGTGCAGAGCCCAACTGGATCTCACTAACCTGAGATCATGACCTGAGCCGAAATCATTGGAACTTTAATTGACTGTGCCACCCAGGAACCCAATTTTGTCTTTTTTTTTAGATTTCTCAGGTGGAAACTTACAGTATCGATTTGGGATCTTTCTTCTTTTCTAATATATGCATTCAATGCTAGAAGTTTTCCTCTAAGTACTCATTTTACAGGATCCCACAAATTTTGATGTTACGTTTTATTTTAATGAAGTTCAAAATATTTTTAAAATTTCTCTTGAGATGTCTTCTTTGACTCCTGTGTTACCTAGAAGTTTGTTGTTTAATCTTTTTGTAATTTGCGATTTTCCAGTTATCTTTCCGTTACTGATCTCCAGTTTATGTTCATTGGAGCCTGAGAGCAGACTTTGTGTGATTTCAGCTTAAAGTTGTTAACACGTGCTCTATGGCCCAGAATGTGGCCTATCTTGGTAAATGTTCCATGTGATCTTGAGAGGAATGTGTATTCTGTTGTTGTTGGATGAAGTCACATAAAGATATCAATTATATCCAATTGATTGATGATGATGAATTCAATTATGTCCTTCCTTATTTTCTGCCTGTTAGATTTGTCCATTTCTGATAGAAGGGCAATGTAGTCTACAAGTATGATAATAGATGTATCTATTTCTCCTTGAAGTTGTAGCCACTTTTGCCTCACGTAGTTTGACACTCTGATTTTGGGCAGATACACATTAAGGATTGTTAGGTCTTCTTGAAGAGTTTACTCTTTTATCTGTATGTAATGCCTTTCTTTATCACTGATAACTTTTCTTGCCGTGAGGTCTTCTCTATCTGAAATTAATAAAGTTTCTCAGGCTTTCTTTTTGTTAGTGTTAGCATGGTACACATTTCTCCATTCATTTATATTTAATTGTCTTATATTTATATATGTCTTTATACTTAACTAGGCTTCTGGTAGGTAACATGTCGTTGGTTTTTATTTTTTGATCCACTCTGAAAATCTCCACCTTAACCGTACATTTAGGAATTACATATATTTTGAATAAAATAATATTTTGTATTTCATATATTTGAAAGGGTGGTTAAATGACATTTTATTTCCTGAGACTTTTTCGTATTCCACAATGTTCATTTTAATTCCCCCAGATAGGATTCTCAATTTCCATGCAGTCACTTTTTATTAATATCTAATTATTTTTCCATCATCTGTTTAGAGACCTTTTTTTTTTAAATATATATTACACTTCAGTCATATCATATTCAGCCTGCTTGGGCTTGACTTAAAATAAACTTATTCTGTGAAATGACAGTAAAAATCCACAAAGCAAAATGTCATTGCAAACTGCCTTATGTTTTTGTAGCTATAGATGATAAAATCTCCTATAGGGCTTTTCATGATCAGGTTGATAAATCATTAGCTACATTTCTGTCCATCCCTAGTTTAAAATTACTAAAGTAATAAACACCATATAATGAATAGCATGTTAAATAAATTAATAAATTAAACTTATTTATGTGCTTAAAAGTGGCAAAATATATAATAAAACCAGATGAAGTTAAACTTTATTATTAAATTTATGGAGTAAGTATGGCCTTGGTGCAAATAAGTGCTATAGATTAAATGTTTGTGTCCTCCCCAAAATTATATTTTAACATCCGAACCCCCAAGGAGATGGTTAACAGGAGAGGGGTCTTAGGAGGTGATTAGGTCATGAGGTAAAGTCCTCATGAATGGAATTTGAACCCTTAGAAAATGGAGCAACAGAGAGGTCCTTATCTCTCCTACCATGTGAGGACACAGTAACAAAATGGTCATCTATGGACCAGGCAGCAAACTCTCTTCCAGATATCAAATCTGTCTGTGCCTTGATCTTGAACTTCCCAGCCTGTAGGACTGTGTAAAATAATTTTCTTTTACTTATAATTCACCCAGTGTATGGAATTTTGCAGACTAAGAGAGAGTAAGCAAGAAGAGAAATTCCTAACCTAACTCGAAATTATATGTGAGGCTTAAACTTTACTATTTTAATCTAGTATCTATTTTCATGTGTTCCAATTATATGAGGATAGACAAATAGAATAAATACAATGCTAGGGAAAAACCAGATGCTTAATAAACACATGTCGAGTTGAATTTAGAAGCCATTATTCCAAATTCTCTTGACCAGATTCAGAGTTGTATTCAACAATAGATTGAATAAATAGCACTCAGCAAACTAAAAGATAGTATTCTGTTGTTGAGAGTTTAGCAAAGATTGGTAAAAATGTATATATGTTTTCAGCAGCATCCACACAGACACATTTAAATACTAAAGCAACATGACATTTAAGCAAATCAGTGTATTCTCTTTCTGCACGTGTGAAGTTTGCTCGTGTGGAAAATTGAACCCATTGGGCCTTGTTTACAAATACGGAAAAGTTTTCAGGGTTGGTGTTCAGGAGTTATATGCTTTACTGCTTTAAAATAACTTCCCCCAAAACATAACATGCATTAAAATATTGTAGTTATTGTCATTTGAAAGGTAAACTGGTTAATTTCAGAGATTGTTTCTTCCTATTTTGAAATTTTAGCTTCTCTTTCAGGCAGAGATCCCTTATTTGTAATCCCCCACAAATAAGTGCTATCAAGATAACATAAGTTGTTTTTTCCCCCATTTTTTGTCCTAATATTAATACACCACAAGCAAATGTTAACATTTCTCATAGCTAGATGTGGTGCTAAAGAGTTCATCAGATTGACTTTAGTGTATGTTGGAGAAAGAATAATGTTCCCGTCTCTCACCTCAAAGATGCACAGGTCCTAATTCCTGGGACCCATGGCTATGTTACTTCCCAGTAAAAGGGACTTTGCAATTGTGATTGAGGTAAAATGTTGAAATGGGGAGATTATCCATTTTGGCCTTATAGAATCACAAGTTTCCTTATAAGAGGGAAGTAGGAGAATCAGAGTTAAGAGAAAGTGATGCGCTTGTGGAAGGTAGATAGAGGCATGCAGCCAGGAGCCGAGGAATGCAGAAAACCTCTGAAAATTGGACGAGACCAGGAAGGGATTCGCCCTGGATCCGCCAGAAGGGACCATCCTTACGGAAATCTTACTGCTAGCCTGGTAAGATTCATTTCAGACTTCTGACTTCAAGAGCGGTAAGATAATGAACTTGTGTGATTTTAAACCACAAAGTTTGTGGTAGTTTGTACTGCAGCCGTGGGAATCTGACACAGAGCATGAGGTGGCACTTGAAATCCCATGTCTTTTGTTGCCCATGCATTGCCATTTTCTCTGTTCTTATTCTGTCTCATAAAGTTTGTCATTATATGAGTTTGCATTACACATTTCCTTATTTGTTTTTATCTCACCGTACATAAGGGCCTCACCTATTTTGACTTTGTTTTCTTCTCTGCTATATGCCTACAGCAAGGCCTCGCACGTGGTGGGCCCTCAATAAATTTCTGTTAATCACTGAAAGAAATATGCATGAAGATTATTATCAAAGACTAGAATTCCATTATAGGAATAATGACTGTTTAGTAGGTAGGAGAAACATTCTCTAGAAAATTAATAATAATTTGTAATTTTTATGATAATATCTTACATTTGAATGTTGCTTTAGGATGGACGTGCATCATCTTATTAGTTTTTGAATCAGAATTACAAGTTTATTTTTTTAAAAAAAATTTTTTTTTCAACGTTTATTTATTTTTGGGACAGAGAGAGACAGAGCATGAATGGGGGAGGGGCAGAGAGAGAGGGAGACACAGAATAGGAAACAGGCTCCAGGCTCTGAGCCATCAGCCCAGAGCCTGACGCGGGGCTCGAACTCACGGACCGTGAGATCGTGACCTGGCTGAAGTCGGGCGCTTAACCGACTGCGCCACCCAGGCGCCCCTGGAATTACAAGTTTAAAAAAGGAAATATTATATTCTCCACCTTTGTAGTTACAACGTCTATCACTCTTTCTCCATAAACAAATAACATCAATTATCAACTACATGCCTCCCAGCTGTCATGCTAAGAATTTAATGTACGGTTCTCATTATTCTTTTCTTCTTGTTAGGGATTAGGGAAAAGATGGAGGGCTTCACTTGTTTATCTAATATTTCATAACTAGTAAATAGAGCCATTTGTTCCAGAACAGGAAATGCCCAGCATCATAATATTATAAGGGCAAGAAGTAAAATTGTGTATTGAGTACTAAAGGGGCTGGATAGGAGCAAAATTTATGTCTTGGTAATTGCTTGAATATAGAAAAGAGTTACTTGGATGAAACCCAGACATCACATTAATGTAAATTCCAAGTGCTGCAAAGATGAAATTCCTTAAAAAGCAACAAATATATTAATATTATATGAGTTATTATTTTACAATTCCAGGATGTTGAAGATATCTCTAAACTTGATTATAAATCCATAAGATACAATGGGGAAGATGGATACATTCAAATACTAAAAATTTAAAGAAAATGGCTATGCCATATAACACCACAAGCAAAATTAAAAGGCAAAATGACAGAGACACATTTCACAACTCAGATCATAGATAAAAGGCGAACCCCCAAATACATAAACAGCTCTTAAAAATTAAGACAATCAATAGAAAAAAATTGTTAAAGAGTATGAAAAGACAGTTCCTAGAAGCTCTCAAAAATATGAAAATCTCTGCATCATCACTTGCAAAAAGAAAAAAAAAAAGAAAAGAAAATAGCTCTTTTTTGTAACCTCCCAGGTTTGCAAACAAACATTTGCTTAAACTCTGTATTAACAGGTCTGCTCATTCATTATTGATGGAGTTTTGAATTGTTAAGATGGATACAGTGAGCCATTTGCCCAAATCTTTTTTTAAAAAAATGCACACAGTCTTGTGTCTAACACTTCAAATTCTGGGAATGTGGTAACGTGTCTAGTTGAAAATATTTCAAGTAATGTACATACAGTTTTCTCAGTGCATCATTGTCTATAATTATTGAAAACATTTGGAAGTAATACAAATGTCCTTCATAAAGAACTGTATAAATAAAATATGACAAATCCTTATAATGGAATACTATTAAAATTTAAAAAAAAAACAAGCAGCTCTTATGTGCTGATATGGAAAGTTCGCCAAGATAAATTGCTAAATGCAAAAATCAAGGTTTTGAACAATGTGTATTGCATCCTCTCTGTATAAAATCAAGGAGTTGGAAGAGAAACACGTATTTGTACTTGATTACGTACATTTTAAACCATCTTTTTGAGACCATTAAAATTTAATACATATTATGCAAAATTAAAGAAAACATTTCATCTTTTCTGTGGCAAGTCATGGTGCCAGCAGTATAACCGGGATCAAGATGGGACACAGGCAATTTTGCAAATAAACTTAGTTTACATAATGAATGAAAACGTCCCAGTTTTATAACTAGTTTATCCAACTGAAAGTAAATGTGAGTGAAATAATTATCCTTAACCTTTCAGAACAGAAGAACACAATGTTTGATGGAAAAAAGAAGTATAAATTATTGCACGGGAGTGAAAAAATACTGTTTTTCTAGAATGGCTTGGCTGGACAATATTTTTCACATATTACTTATGATAAATACAGCAGAGATTAATACTTTTTGACTACTTTCCATCACTGTACCTTGTCTTTTTCCTTCTTAAATGTGATAAGTAGTGGTGTTTTCTCATGGAATAGTCTCATGGAATAGGGTTTTATTAAGGATCACATTTTTAATAATTTACGGAAATGGGAGAGCTAGAAGCCAAGTTACACATCATATCAAAAATAAGATGTGAAAGAAAGCAAAATATAAAGAAGAATTTAAAATCACAAAGGATACCAATCTCTCTTTCACTTCCATCTGGCAAGAGAACTAAAATGGAAAGTAAAATAAAGACATCTTGTGAATTGTACGCTGAGAATTATAGTGATGGCCCAATTAAAGTAGTCATAATGAAATTCAAATGCCTTCTTTTTTCTGAAATGTTAAATAATAAGGTAATAAATAAATAAGTACCAAGACTTTTCAGCTCTTCAAGAACGTATTGAGGTTTCTGTTTTCAAATGACAATGCATGTCCAAAGAAGAGGCATAAGGAAAGTATTATAATAAAGGTTTTGAAAAAGAGTATGTTTATTTATACCTCTTATACATTGTATTACCAGTTGTGTAGAGTAAATGGGCAAATGTTTCCATATGATTTATTTGGCAAATTTACAATTCGTTCTCTTATTGCAGTCTTGATTTTAAATAAATTACCAAGTGTTCCAGAAATAGTTTCTTTCAAGATTGTTTGTTTACTTTTGGTCAGAGGAAATGTCTCAAATTTTGTTTGTTTTGAAATAAAACAATCATATGGTTTAGGTGTGTACATATGGGTGTAGTAACTTCCTCGACCAAAGAATAAAGTAGCTTTGATTATTTCACTCAATTTTTATAAATATAGAAGAATTGTCAATTAATGATACTACATGCAACTTTATTTTTTATTGTTTGATGTTACATATAACTTTAAAGCGTATCTTTTTTTATTTTTTTAAAGTTTTAATTTATTTTTGAGAGAGAGAGAGCGAGCACATGCAATCAGGGGGAGGGGCAGAGAGAGAGGGAGACACAGAATCCAGAGTAGGCTTCAGTCTCTGAGCTGTCAGTACAGAGCCTGACGTGGGCCTCGAACCGACAAACCATGAGATCATGACCTGAGCCAAAGTCGGACGTTTAACCAACTGAGACACCCAGGCATCACTAAAAGGTATCTTTTTTAAAGAGCTATAAAGTTGAGGTGAAAGGTTTGGGGTGCAAACAGATAATGATTTTTTTTTCTTTCCTTCAAGGTGACCTAGAATCTTAGTAAATGTTACCTGTTACCCATGTCTGCACAATGGAGAGAGTCTAGGAAGCCAAGGCAGGAACTAAGAATCAGCAGTAAGAAGCATCAGAAGCAAACACAGGAGCCCAGCGGTTTTGAAGGTGATTTTGCTACCTGTGACAGCATACAGAAGAGAGCAGGTTGACATTAGAGTAGACTTTCGATTTCGAGTCTTTAATGCAGAGACAGATATGTGAATTGATCGTTTGGTAATAAAAAGCACAAGTAGATATGGGAAATGTCATACATGCAATTTTTTAATTTTAACCGAATAGCTATACTTTAAGTAGTGAAATTTTCAAAGTGCATATGAAAGGGAAGTTTTTAGCGTTGGTTTTCTTCTTCTTTTTTTTTAATGTTTATTTTTATTTTTGAGAGAGACAGAGAGAGAGAGACAGACAGTCAGAGAGAGAGAGAGACAGAGACAGAGACAGAGTATGAATGTGGGAGGGGGAGAGAAAGAGGGAGATACAGAATCCAAAGCAGGCTCCGGGTTCTGAGCTGTCAGCATAGAGCCCGACACAGGGCTTAAACCCACGAATGCGGGATCATGACCTGGGCCACCCAACCAACTGAGCCACCCAGACACCCCTAGCTTTAGTTCTCTTAAACCAATGGTCTGACTGTTCTGACAAGGGCAATGTTGGGGTTGGATAAGAAAAAGATATGGAGTCAGGACAAGAGCAAAGGAGTTCGTGGGACACATTCAAAAGGGGGAAAACTACCCTAAACTCTCTTATGTCAGCGTTTCCTTCAAACATTTCTAAGAGACAGGTTGTCAGTTTCACCTACTGGAATTTGTTGATTCTTAAAACGCTTAGGTTTAAGGCTACTGTTAATAAACTACACGTGGTTTGTTTTTAGCAAAGTTTATAATTGTCAATTATTCCTTTTTATTCATTAATTCATTATATACCATTTGAGATACTAAAAGATTACAAAACTCCGTGTTGAGCACCGGCAAATGAAAGAATGAGTGGAAAATCATTCTTGCCTTTCAGTACCTCACTCACAATTATTTTTTTTTAAAATGAATTCTAGAATTATAACCATTTCTCAGTATTACGGTTAGGTTGTGCTTTTCGAAGTTATTTACTTGATTGGACAGACAAGTTAAAATAGTCTTATATTATCTGAATTTTATGTGGTAACATTTTAAGAGGAATCAGGAGTACATGTTGAAATAGTTTTCACTGAATATATAAAGATATACATTGCAACCTACACATCTCTAATATGATTCCTGTGGCAGGACCTTGACTCATATGATCAGTTTATCCTAATATGTTGTATAGGTAAACCAGAATAAATTGAAAAAATAAATACATATTTATTTTATTTTGACTAATTTTATTCCCTTTAAAATTACATTTTTTTATACTACAGGTCATAACTAAACAGAACAGATTAATCTAACACCTACTATAAGCAATTTGTTATTCTGATACTATGTGGATAAACTTAAAAAAGTAAAATATAGATAATGATTGTAGGAACTTGCACAATAGGAGATGAAAAGAATTTTCTGGACCGTGCTGGGTGTGAGTTCTCAAGCAGTGTCACTTAACTGGGGTAGTCCCTGTTTCCTTTAGATAACTTTCTACTTTGGCACTGACCATCACTTCTCGAATCTGCCTTTCATATTTATATCATTTGCTAATTCCTGTGGGAACTGAGGTTACAATTCCTAAAATAAAATACATCTGCAGCCACTCATAATCCAGGGAGGAATGATGTTTTTTAAGGGAAATCTATGGAAACACTGCAGAGAGGTTTTGGGAAG
Source organism: Lynx rufus (assembly GCF_022079265.1). Classification (NCBI taxonomy): domain Eukaryota; kingdom Metazoa; phylum Chordata; class Mammalia; order Carnivora; family Felidae; genus Lynx; species Lynx rufus. Next base: position 21,333,927 of record NW_025814845.1, on the reverse strand, counting down.
GAAATGACTTTTGGTTGAAATATACAGGTAGATTTCATTGAGAATGTGGTACATACAGAATGAATTGCCTTCCAGTGGCACTGAAAATAAAATCTTGATATTTTCACAATTTCTGGGGTGTGGGGGAGGTATTACTCAAATTGTCAATTGGGTATGGGATAATTATACATTTTTTAAAGTTTAGTTTCTTATTTTGAGAGAAAGAAATAGGAGGGGCAGAGAGAGAGGGAGAGAGAGAATCCCATGCAGGCCCCGCACTGTCAACGTAGATTCCGACATGGAGTTCGAATCCATAAACCCCGAGATTGTGATGTGAGCCGAAATCAAGAGTTGGACGCTTAACTGACCCAGGTGCCCTGGGACAATTATTAACTGAGAAATAGCTTTGTCAGTCACAGTGAGGACTCAAAAATAAGACCAAGCAATTATTGTTATTATTGTGTCCTAATGGAGTTTACTCCATTAGCTTCTCATGGTAAAATATCAGTCTCACTGGGAAAATCAATATCATTCTGAGTCTTGTCCAAATCTTGATAGTCTATTGAGTTTATTCTCGGGGGATAATTAAATATGCACCTAATAAAATTATTCTATCCTGGATCTTTTCTTGTACAATAATTATTTCTGTTTCTTTGTGGTTGTATGTTTCTGTCTCCAGGATCTCACCCTTCTCATCATTACTGTTCACCTCTTTTCTGAGCAGGTACTCTAAAAGTTAGCTAAAATTTGATTACCTTTTAGACACTCTGCTTCCCCTGCACCAACCCTCCACGACATAATGTTTCCTTCAAAAATGTCTCAATAGCTACTATTGTTTTCAAAAGCTGATGAACTTGATACTGGAAAACAGGTGAAAATATTATGATTGCACTGATGTGAAGTTACAATGGCAGGAAATATACTTTATTATGTCATAGTTTTGAAAGTAACAAATTCTTTACTCCTAGTGTTTTATCAATGCCAGATTTTATCTACTTTCAATATCTTTATACTTGGATTCTAGGCTAAAATAGGAAGGTTGGATAATTTTGTTCAATGCTAGGTAAGCTATGCAAATAGTTATAAATCAGATAAGTATCAACCACAGTCATGATTTCATATCATCACTTGTCTGGCTCAAAATTACATCTCAACTCCTTGGGCGACTGGGTGGCTCAGTCAGGTAGGCATCCAACTCTTGATTTCATAGCTCAAGTATTGATCTCATAGCTCATGAGATTGAGCCCCACATCGGGCTCCATGCTGAACATGGTGCCTGCTTAGGATTCTCTCTCTCTTCCTCTCTCTGCTCCTTCTTCACTCTTCTTCACTCGTGCTGTCTCCCTCTCAAAATAAATAAACATTAAAAGTATACACACACGCACACACATGCATACACACACACACATAAACACACACATATATACCTACTTCCAATGTGAATGCATTAGGATGCATTTCTGTCCTTACTTCCAAAGTTTCCAAATATCACATGATTCTCATAGGGATTCAATGACAGTACTAGAGAGAAGTTAATTATATAAAATGTTTTTTTCCTTCTTTTTCATGTACACACACACATGTTTACACATAGTCATGCATCAATTATAAAACTGTATTAATATGGATATTATTCAAATGTCTGATAACTCTGTACATTTTGAAAACACCAGTTAAGAGATGTACTCGGCGTATAGTTAGAGCATACTGCCAGAGAACATTTGATGACCTCCTGGGCACGTTTTTTAAAAATCCTGGTTCTGATAATTAACCTTCAGTCAACCTAGGTATTCCTGATTATCAGGGCCTCAGATTTAACAGTCCTCGGGTATACTATTTGTTTTTATAAAGCATATAAGAGACAAATATCATACTTCAATAAAGTTAAAAAAAAGACAAAAAAAATCAAACCAGAATAGAAATCCTTCAGTTAAACATATACCATTCAATATAAACAGTACCAGCCAATATCAATGAACCTCATGTTATAAACTACCACATTCTCATTCATAAACAAGTTACCTGGGAATACAAGTTACCTAAAGCTGCTTGGTGAATAAGAACTAAGCGGAGAATTTTTGTATAATTAGAATGATTAAAGACATCAAGTGTTGGTAATCTGGTATGTTGTGTACACAAACATAGTTTTCACTAGGACAACTAGATACTAACTTTATCCTAAGGCGACACTTTACCGCATGATGTTTATTTCACTATTGCTAGTGTTTGCCTCTGTCCTTTGCTTTTTGTATATTCCATTTCACCCCCAAACCTTCTTACCAGAATGGTCTTTCTTTAACATTTTATTATCTATAATATGGGTGCAAACAACGTTTGTGTCCTAGTACGAATTTGATGTCTTTGAGGTGATTTTCACATTTGGGCTTACATTCATGTATAGTGAATTTGATAAAACTATTATAGGACATTCATACTTCCCTCTTTCTATAAATATTCTAAAGCACCTGAAATTTCCCTGATGAACCACCTGCAATCATTATATTGTTTGACTTTGAGTCTTGATTTTTCTTTCAGTAATGATTATCTGCTCTTAAATTACAATATGTTTTATTTTATACTATAAAATTAAAATGCAGCAAGTTGATATTTATATAAATGTTGGGAGAACAATTCCACAAAGTCTCACATAAACTGATCAGTAAATAATCCTTTGATCCCACAGAATGTACTGTGAACCACAAATATAATTTTACATTTTCTAATAGCCACGTTGACAGAAGTTAAACAAAACAAGTTAAATTAATTTAATAATGTACATTAATAAATATATATAATTGTATAATTTATTCAATATATAATATATAATTATGAATGATATATATTTTTTTATTCTTTCCATTTAGTAGTGCAAAATACAGCATTCATTTCATACTTATAATACTTCTCAATTCAGACTAACCACATTCCAAATGTTAAGTATCCATATATGGCTAGTACTTAACATACTGGTCAATGCAACCTTAGATATGTATACAGGACCCTAATTCACAACTAATGCTTTTAATATACCATATACAACCTTTAAAAAGGAACCTAAATTCCTGTTTAATAGTTTATATAGTCTTTTTGCATTTGCAGATTAAACATTTACTTTGATTTATGATTTTTGACAGCTTTACTATACTATATCATCTTTAAAACTGGGAAAAATTTTATTTCTATCTATCATTTTTCACTTTTATGAACTATCCTTTATTTTATATTTAACCGGTCAACATAATGTGCTAAAATAAAAATGTAAACAGTCACAAAGAATATAAACTCCTTTATATATATGGGAATATTTTTTCATATTTGACTTTATTTAATAATTTAATATGGGTAATAGAACTAAGTGGTTCAACTCTTTTCAGCTGTAGATTTTAAGTTATTGAAAAGACATCCCAGGGGCGCCTGGGTGGCTCAGTCAGTTAAGCGGCCAACTTCGGCACAGGTCATGATCTCATGGTCTGTGAGTTCGAGCCCCGCGTCGGGCTCTGGGCTGACAGCTCAGAGCCTGGATCCCGCTTCAGATTCTGTGTCTCCCTCTCTCTCTGCCCCTGCCCCGTTCATGCTCTGTCTCTCTCTTTGTCCAAAATAAATAAACATTAAAAAGAAAAGATATCCCAAATGTTCATTCTTAACTCTGCATGTAGGTGCTTGACTTTTTTTAAATGATTGTGTGAAGAGAAGACTTTTTTTCCTGCATAAAGTCATAGGGTAGGATTATATTTGAAATAAAAATTTTAGGAAGAAGATATAGCCTAAATTTATATTAAAACCTTTGACTTGATTTTCTCAAATACCTTTAAACTGTCTTCAGATAATAGGAACACACATTTCTTTATGGATTCATTTTACTTTATGCAATAATCAACGTCAAGAAATTCTATGAAATAAAATTCATGAAATTCTATATGGCATATAGACGGATTACTGATTTCGTGACCATGTGCGTTTGAACAAAATCACCCTAACTGAAACAAACTGTCGTTCAATATATTCAATATCTAGTATTAATTAATCTAAAAGACAAACCTTATTCATTATGAGAAATTTCTAAAGATATCAAAAAACCTACCTTGATATGTATTATTTGTCTGACATTTTATTTTGATTGTCAGTCATTGAACATATCCACAGCAAAAGCCATGTTTTATGTTTATTAAAAAGAAAAATTTGAAAATCTACTAAACATAGTTCTTTTTTTTTTAATTTTTTTTCCAACGTTTTTATTTATTTTTGGGACAGAGAGAGACAGAGCATGAACGGGGGAGGGGCAGAGAGAGAGGGAGACACAGAATCGGAAACAGGCTCCAGGCTCCGAGCCATCAGCCCAGAGCCCGACGCGGGGCTCGAACTCACGGACCGCGAGATCGTGACCTGGCTGAAGTCGGACGCTCAACCGACTGCGCCACCCAGGCGCCCCTAAACATAGTTCTTTATACATAAAACATCTTAATATGTATTATGCAAACATGACAGGACAGATTAGATAACTACATTATGAACTTTTAAAATAATTACTTTATAGGATGAAGATACACATTTAGTACATAATATTTCAGTAAATTATTAACTATCTTTTCTATAAACTGAAGTATGAGGAGCTAATATTATCCGGGAAAACTTGAACAGGGGAATTTTCTCTTATTAACCTTCTTTTAGGTTTTAGCAAAATGCCTTTATTTTTTTATTTGTTTAATGTTTATTTATTTATTTTTGAGTGGGAAAGAAATAGAGAGCAATCAGGGAAGGGGCAGAGGGAGAGGGAGACAGAATCCCAAGCAGGCTCCACACCATCAGTGCAGAGCCCCATATGGGGCTCGAACTCATGAACTGCGAGCTCATGACCTGAGCCACAATCAAGAGTCAGATGCTTAACCGACTGAGCCACCCAGACGCCCCAACAACATGCCTTTACAATGATTTATAAGATAGTTGTTCCAATTATGACCTCTATTATATCAGAGTGCAACATTATTCTCTGTGATACATGATTTTCACAAAGAAATAATGTACACTTAAATTATACATTGTACTTTTAGAAACATCACAAAGAGATATAAACTATATATATAAAAATTTAAGAAATACTCCAAATTATAGAAACGATATAGAAATAATATGGACACAATGAATAAAATATTGCCTTCTACTGACTTAAACCTTATACATAACTACCACATTTGATAACACATATAATCTCCATGAAAGCAAACTGAACATTTCTTATTAAATTAGATAATAAGCATTTAGGAGTTCAAATGTTATTTGTTTCAAAAATACAGTGCATCTAGAATATCGTTCCTATAAAGCTTGAATACTTTTATACACCGAATAAATAGAATACACGCAGAAAGAAAAGATCAATCATCATGCCTTGTTCACAGCAGAGTGTGAATAAGGTATTTGTTGAGAGAATGGATGATTCAAATTAGCATATGCCTTTGTGATACTACTCATTATGATGTTTAATAACGAGACATAACTCTCTTGTTGTTCATCACTAAGTTAATGTGGCGTTTTCTGGACGTGATAGTTGATTTGTTATCAGGGCCTTGGTGGAAAGGTAAAGAACAATGTCTAGTTAATGTTTATCCACATTTATTTTCCTTTAAACGTGCATTTTCAGAAGAGATTACAGTTTTTTAATGTTTATTTACTGTTGATAGAGAGACCACACAGTACAGGGTAGGGACAGAGAAAGAGAGGGGACCCAGAATCTGAAACAGGCTTCAGGCTCTGAGCTGTCGGTGTAGAGCCAAAATGGGGCTCAAACCCATGGACCTGGAGACTACGACCTGAGCTGAAGTCGGATGCTTAACCCACTGAGCCACCCAGGTGCTCCAAGATGCCTTTTTTTTATTTTTTATTTTTTATTTTTTTTTATATGAAGTTTATTGACAAATTGGTTTCCATACAACACCCAGTGCTCATCCCAAAAGGTGCCCTCCTCAATACCCATCACCCACCCGCCCCTCCCTCCCACCCCCCATCAACCCTCAATTTGTTCTCAGTTTTTAACAGTCTCTTATGCTTTGGCTCTCTCCCACTCTAACGTCCTTTTTTTTTTTTTTTTTTTTTCCTTCCCCTCCCTCATGGGTTCCTGTTAAGTTTCTCAGGATCCACATAAGAGAGAACATCCAATGGAAAAAAGACAGCCTCTTTAACAAATGGTGCTGGGAGAACTGGACAGCAACATGCAGAAGGTTGAAACTAGACCACTTTCTCACACCATTTACAAAAATAAACTCAAAATGGATAAAGGACCTAAATGTGAGACAGGAAACCATCAGAACCTTAGAGGAGAAAGCAGGAAAAGACCTCTCTGACCTCAGCCGTAGCAATCTCTTACTCGACACATCCCCAAAGGCAAGGGAATTAAAAGCAAAAGTGAATTACTGGGACCTTATGAAGATAAAAAGCTTCTGCACAGCCAAAGATGCCTTTTTTTTAAATTCAAATTTTAGTTAGTTGACAGTGAAATATTGGTTTCAGAAGTGGAATCCAGTGACTTCACTTACACACAGCACCCAGTGCTCATCACAAGTGCCCTCCTTAATCCCCATCACCCATCTAGCCCATCCCTCATCCACCTCCCTCCATCACCCCTCAGTTTGTTCTCAATGTGGATGGAGCTAGAATGTATTATACTACGTGAAAAAAGTCAATCCGACAAAGACAAATATTATATGATTTCGCTCATATGTGGAATTTAAGAAACAAAACATGAACATGTGAGAAGGCGGGAGGGAAAGAAAAGAAAGGAAAACAAACCACAAGAGATTCTAAATGATAGAGATGACGTTTGTTGATAGATCTCCAGGAGAGTGTGACCTGCTGAAGCAAGTAGATGAGAGCTGTTGCTGTCCAAAGATAGCGTTTGCAAACTTGATTGTGGAGTCATAGAGTCCACACCGGAATGGGGCGGAGTACCCACTGCCCCTTCTCAGTTGCTTTCATGCCCAAAAGGTAAGAGAACAAAAGATATGCATTGAATGGTCAGTGTATAACCTGAAAACACTGTACGATGCATTTTATAAAGAATTTAGGCTTTAACTCACATTTTTTAACAATTGGTTGCTGGCTAATTTAACGATATTTTAATAAGTCTGTAATTTTTTAAAATAAATCTTTCCTGAAATAAAGAAAATGAATGATACGTTTGCCATGCAGATTTAAATAAGTACTTTTTAGCTATTTTTGAAGTCGCATAGGAATTTCTATATTTTATTGTTCTGTAGAAGATTTAGAAACCATGAGTTGCATCAATCCAGGTAAATGCATTAAATGAAAAATCAGTTAGAATATTTATTAAAAGCTCATATTCCTAGCTCACGGCTGGCCACTATAAACACATCAGGAATGATAAAATTCACTACTTAAATGATGCAATCCATATACTGATATTATATATCACTACCAAAAAATGTAGCAAACACTATTAACTACTTATATAAAAGTTTGATGAGGAGATTTATTTTGTTTTATTCTAATTATGACATGTGCGATGTGGATGCTTTATTTTTTTTTATTTTTTTTAAATTTTTTTTTCAACGTTTTTTATTATGTTATTTTTTTGGGACAGAGAGAGACAGAGCATGAACGGGGGAGGGGCAGAGAGAGAGGGAGACACAGAATCGGAAACAGGCTCCAGGCTCCGAGCCATCAGCCCAGAGCCTGACGCGGGGCTCGAACTCCCGGACCGCGAGATCGTGACCTGGCTGAAGTCGGACGCTTAACCGACTGCGCCACCCAGGCGCCCCAATGTGGATGCTTTAGAAGCAGGATCCCCCTGCACACCTGGGGATCCACACCTGTGGATATGAAACTATAAACAACAGTGATTATAACAATATTAGAAGCAGGGAGGAGAGAAGAAATTAAAGATTTTTGAAGAATGTGAAGAACAAGTAGATAAAATCTGTTCTATTATGTTTCCATTTAAGTATTTATAGACACGAATATTTGGAAGCAGCTCAGAAAACACAAACACACATTCATACCCACACTAAAGGTCACATGCTAAAATGTCTGTTCTTTCTATATAATGGCATGTTACGACATTAGTACTTTAATTTTTTTAATGTTTATTTATTTTTGAGAGAGGGAGAGAGAGCGTGAGTGAGGGAAGGGCAGAGAGAGAGGGAGGCACAGAATCTGAAGCAGGCTCCAGGCTCTGAGCTGTCAGCGCAGAGCCTAATGCGGGGCTCGAACTCAGAGACCGCGAAATCATGACCTGAACTGAAGTCGGACATTTAACCTACTGAGCCACCAAGACTCCCCAAAGACACTATTACTTTAAATATCTTCCTAGTAAGCGCTGTGAATTTATTGTAGTTTAAAAGATATTTAGCTAATAGAGAGTTTCCAGACTCATTACTCATTAACACTGAATATGGGCTTCCATTTGACTGATAATTATAATTAATTTATGGACCAGAAAGTGTTCTTTTTTTCACATGCACATTCATACTTTAAGATCTTAAAGATCTAAAACATTGTCTTTAGAGGTTCTACTTTCTGTGGGTTTTATAATTATACATATAATAATAATTGTGATATTTTTCTATATGAATACACATATTTTACTCTCTAGCTTTCAGGAACCCCATCAGGTTTCATAGGACTCATGCATCTGTGGCTGAGTTTGGAGGCTACATTCAAGGCTGGTGTGGTTGGAGTAGCTTAGCTGGGGCAGCTGTGCTCCCTGTGTCTTTCACCCCCCTTTTTCTGACCTATACACCACTGAGGCGCTTTCTCAATGAAAATGGTGGAGGCATAAAATGGCAGGCAAAATACACCAAGCCTCTTGATACCTAGTTAAAACTGGTGGCATCGCTACAATTGTGACTCAATTAGGCAAATCATGATTGAACTCCAAGTGGGAACTGCTTCCCATGTGTAGAGGGAGGACACTGCAAAGGGTATAGACTCTGAGAGAGACGCCATGTTGGGACCATTGGTGGAATGTTATTACAAAATGAAAAGTCAATTTTCATCATACTTCAAGTACGTGATAAGAACACTCCCATGGATGTTCAGTCTCACAAGTACATAGAGACATTCAAATTCAAATAATAATGTGATACAAATTTTTAATCAGGCATGCAAAAATCAAAAAAGGAAATGGCTATTAACTTTACGACGGCACAGCCTTTGCTAGAAGTCATATAAATAAATGCAGTCAATGCGGAAAATTGTCAACATATACTAATATGGAAAATATTGAGCAGTCATAACTGAGAAATTTGGCTTTTGATACTTACATATTTTGGATCTATATATCTCTGAGAATTGGGCAAAGTTTTCCACCAAAAAAAAATCACATGGTGCATACACAAAGCATCTGCATATTTTTGGGTGTTTCTACAGACCATACAATATCTGCTAAAGGCCTATGAATCATTCGCAGGGACACACAAATTACAGATAAAAAAGTTCATGCAGCACTGTCTGGAATAGCCCAAATTGCTATATTCCTAAGGGCCTAAAGATGTAGATCTAGAGAGTAAAATGTGTGGTATTCATATAGAAGAGTATCACAGGGATGTTCAAAGACAATACTGAATCTGTAGATATCAATATGAATGAACCTCAGTGGCATAATGATGACTGGAAAAGATAATTATGAGATCTTGAATACCATGCATATTTTCAATTAAAAACTCACCAAATACTGTGATATGATTATGAATAAATATGTATTTGACTAGGACAACTAACATACATATCTTCTCAAGCATAACTATGGCAGTAGATGGTAATGTTATTTGAAATACAGCATAGAAACAGGGGCACTTGCACCCCAATGTTTATAGCAGCACTCTCAACAATAGCCAAATATGGAAAGAGCCTAAATGTCCATCAACTGATGAATGGATAAAGAAATTGTGGTTTATATACACAATGGAGTACTACATGGCAATGAGAAAGAACGAAATATGGCCCTTTGTAGCAATGTGGATGGAACTGGAGAGTGTGATGCTAACTGAAATGAGCCATACAGAGGAAGAGTGATACCATATGTTTTCACTCTTATGTGGATCCCGAGAAACTTAACAGAAACCCATGGGGGAGGGGAAGGGGAAAAAAAAAAAAGAGGTTAGAGTGGGAGAGAGCCAAAGCATAAGAGACCCTTAAAAACTGAGAACAAACTGGGTATCGAGGAGGGCACCTTTTGGGATGAGCACTGGGTGTTGTATGGAAACCATTTTGACAATAAATTTCATATATTGAAAAAAAATAAACATTAAAATAAATAAATAACAAAAAAAAGAAATACAGCATAGAAAGAGAAACAGAAAAATCTATTTTTGAATAAATATTATAATGTCCTGTAACTAAAGTGTACAATCGATTGAATAAAGCCAAATCTGTGCACTGAGATTGTACATACATTTTGTTTTGTTTCACCAAAAAAAGCGAGTAACACCTTTTTAATAGAACCTATAGAGAAAGACAATTGCACCAGTTACTTCACCTCCCCAAGTCTTACTTTCCTCACTCATTGAGGGGATGATATCGACTACTACTTGATCTGTCACTAGAAAGATAGATACTTTGTAGTGAATATTAATAATTGAGATGATGTACGCAAAGTGTTACTGAGTGTTTTTCATGTTAACAGTTGTTTATTTAATTTTTTTTATTAAATACCTTCCATACATTAGACATCAGTGTAGGTCCAGAAGGAGAATGGGAGTGAACACATGACTGATATTTCTTCTTTCAGGGATCTTGAATTCTAAATGGGTGTTGGTAATAAATGAACCAACCAGAAGACATACGATGGATGGGTCGATGGATGGATATACATAAGAAAATCTCAAGGAATGATAAGGGAGCTATTAGAATTAAAACAGTTGGTGACATAGACAACGACTGAGCGGTCAACCTCAGATTTGATGATCAGGGAAGATTTTCTTAGAAGGTTATATTTAAACCAAGATATAAATGATGAGACGTAAGATAACCTCTCTGCTGCCATGATGGCACTAAATCACTGGGAATAAAAGTATAAGAGAGATTTTAGGAAAATCCTGAAGTAATGAAGGTGTGAGTTGACAGCGGTTTGAACTAAGAAGGGAGAAATGAGAATGGAAAATAGCAGGCAAATTAGGGTCCGTTTTGCATAGATTCCACAGGAACCCTCAGTTGAGTTAGACGTGTTGACTGAAAGAAGGAAAGTGAAAAATTCTAGCAATTCATCATCACAAGGTAATTTCTAGTGATTATTGTATGAGTGTCATTTTTGCCTTCAATGATCTTAAAATTGAAAAGACAAGATATATGCAAAGAAAAATACTTATCCTTTATACAGCAATACTTAGTTTATTTACAGTCTGTCTGCCCTCCTCCAAAATGTCTTCAGCTTACTTATCATAATACTTTTACAAAATTCCTCATCAGAGAACAAAGTTCTGCAACAAATTAAAAAAATAAAGATGTTATAAATATCTTATAAACATCTTTATAAAGATGTTATAAAGATGTTTACAAAGAAATTCTTAATCAGGTGAGAAACAAAAAATTAGGAAAGTTGTGGTATGTATATCCAAAATTTATTTCTGAACCCCCTGTAGCTGAAACCAAAAGGGAAATCTAATGGAGTACAAATCATAATTTTCTGGGAGCTGGTCACATGAGAGACGCCACACTTTTTCTGGCTCTGAGCTGAGAGGAACTGCTATAGAGGATTTAAACAATAAAAAGATCAGCAGACTCTCTTGGTTTCTCATATTATTTCAGAATTATTTCATTTCTTATGTTGTTTAAGATTGGAGCTTTGCATTTACATAAGCAAGTGGTCCTTTGAAGCAGAGCCAAATTCAATGTCTAGGCTGCACGGAAAGAAAATGCTGGCAGCATTAAAATAGTAGTTTGTCCCCAGTGAAATGACAACATCACTTACGGAATAACCTCAAGTTGCTTAAGAGCCCAGTATGCAATGAATTATGTTATCCATTTATTTCACAAATATTTTCTGTTTACTCTTTGTTTTTGTGCAATTTTGTTAGGACATTTTGTGGAAGCAGTGACATATAAGTAAGAATCGAGTGTGTTCTTTGTCGTGTGGGAAAGCATGCATCTGAGAAGCAAAAGTAGAAGATGAAAATAATTGAACTAAGCCATTTGTGGATAAAATCCTGTGAGAGGGCATTTTATTCTAGGGGATATTGGTTTGTTGGTGTGCTTGCTTTCCTGAGTGAAGCAGCTACCCGTGAGGACCTAAGAAAGTTACTTTGAGATGGGATTTTTTTTTTTTTTAATGGCCCTGGATTGTTTTGTTTTGTTTTGTTTTGTTTTGTTTGTTTTGTTTTCGGACATAGGGATGTGGTGGAAAAGGCATCACTGGGAAATTAAAAAATAGTGAAAGTGTAGCAAAGGGAAAAGGGATAATGAGAAAAAGTAATAATGAACAGCTCAGCATGGCTTGAGGTTTTGTTCATAACGATGATGAGTAGTGGTGATAGAGCTTAAAAGGTAGATTAAAAAATGGAACCCATGGTAGCTTTCCTGTTTTCAAATTTACACTTTCCTGCAGAGAAAATGGAAATTTATTGGCAATTAAGGTTTATAAAAGCCATGTTTTAGAAAGTTAATCTGACAACAGAGAGAAAGGGGAGGATGAAGTCCCCGCGGAGCTAATTTGGTGCCTTCCACTCATCACCCAGTACTCAGGCTTGTAACTGTTGGCCCACTTTAGTCCAACACACGCCTAAAGATGTACAATGCAGACGTAACAAAGACTAAGGGAATTAAATAGAAATTACTAGCATTTCAAAGGGACTGGTATCCATGAAGGAAAGAGAAAGATGTGTAAAGTTTAACATAAACAAATTTTAGCATGACAGATGGGCAGAAGGAGGAGAAAGATTCAGAGGCAAGAAATGAACATGCTTCTCCATGAAACAAACTGAAAAACCTTGCATCGGTCACCTTTTTTCTGTATATATTTAACATGCATGAAATAAGAACCTACTGTGGCATTACTTTCTATGAAAAATTCCATTATAAAGCAGAAAAATAAAGTAAAAAAGATAAAAAATCAATAACTTTACTGGAATAAGAAGCATGAAACCAGCAGGAGAGAAAAAGAAATATTTTATCCAGAGCTTTGCTTTAGATCAGTTTATGAAGATGGGAATTATCTGTTCAATATTTTGCAAGAATTCTCATGGGAAAATGTATTAACTTAAATTTTCCTAAAAGAACATTTAATTTATGTGATTTCAAATATATCTTCTCAAAGTTGAAAAATACAGTAATATGTATCTTATAATAGAACATGGTAAAAATAATAAATAAAATATGGACATAATATGATAAATATAATAAAGTGCAATATTATAAATATTTTATAATAAAATGCAAAAATGAATATAACAAAATATCATTTACTAAATAAAAATGAAATAAAACATACTAAATTTTAGTTTACTTTTTGTGTTGTTATTATATAATATAAAATATAATTTGTGTTTATAGGTTTTCCCGATATAAGTATATACATTTTTTTCATGTTCAGTTTAGCTATTTTGTTCTCTAACAGTTTTTCTTGATTATTTTTACCCCATGCAAAACATTTATTAGATTTTATTTTTTATGTATCCTGTTCTATTACGTTAGCTATAATATTTACATATTCCTATTGTTTTCATTACATATATTTTATGACTTCTAATTCTTGAAATAAATGAACATTTAATTTATTTTGTATCATTTTTGATTTATGACAAACTATTTAAACATGTACATTTTCCTCTGAATACAGTTTTTTCTATAAGTATTGGTAACTAATGCTTGTTTTATTTACTCAGTATTATCTAAATGCAGTTTCACATCATATGTCCAAAATATGGAAAGTTGAAAGAAAATTTTATTAGTTTGTTTGAATAGACATATTATTTATTCACTTTTGACATTGCTATTGTGCGTAATATAATAGCTGATTTTTGTGAGTATGTCCAGGGCTTTGGAAAAGCTTTCCCTCTCCGTTTTTTTTGGTTCTAGTTTGACATATTTCCATTGTGCTAAGCATGGTAATTAAACTATTAATTCCTCTATGTCATTTGCTTATTATGCTTCTTTTATTTTTTTGTTTTGCTTCCAAAAATGGAAATATGTGTGTTAACACCACAGATTACTTCACAGGCTCAGTTTTGTTGCCATTTCTCCATTCTAATTAACCCTTTGTTGACATCAAATATGTCAACTCAGATATCATAGGTAGATTGTTATAATGCCTGTATTGTGTTGTATGCAGTCATGAAATTCCCTTCCTACGAGAGAATAGAGCAATAGTCCCTTGGAGGATAGATTCACACATCGTCCTTCCTAGTTGCCCTGTTTTTATAGTCTCTCCAACAAGCTGTCATCCAACCACATCCCTCAAATCCCCAATCTTCCCCGGAATTGCTTTAGGAATGTGACAAGAACAGGTTAGGTTAAAGGTAATTTATCCACTAAAAATAATATGTTTTGGGGGGCCTGGGTAGCTCAGTCAGTTAAGTGTCCGACTTTGGCTCAGGTCATGATCTCGTAGTTCAGGAGTTTGAGCCCCGTTGTCAGGCTCTGTGCTGACAGCTCAGAGCCTGGAGCCTGCTTCGGATTCTGTGTCTCCCTCTCTCTGCTCCTCCCCTGCTCACTCTCTGTCTCTCTTTCTCTCAAAAATAAACATTTAAAAATTTAAAAAATATATATCTTTTCTGGTTCAGTTGGTTAAGCATCTGACTCTTGATATTGGCTGAGGTCATGATCTTGTGGTTTGTGGGAGTGAGACCAAGTCCCATGTCTAGCTCTGCAGAGCTGAGCGCAGAGCCTGCTTGAGATTCTGTCTCTCCTTCCCTCTCTGCCCCTCTCCTGCTCTCGCACTCTTTCAAATTATATACATAAATATTTTTAAAAAACTATATATTTTCGTATAAGGTATATTTTGGATTCATCTAGGTTTAGATGCTTTAAATAAGAGCAGATAAGTAGCTTTCAAATGGTCCTTTTTGTCTCTATTTCAGGATATAATGCCTGGATATGCCATGAGACAAGTCTGAGATAGGTTTTCCTCATTTTCACTCCATCTGCTCCAGGTTAGGGGAGAATTCCTTCCAGATTTGGGCCTTAGGTTATGAAGGGGCTTACACTTTAGGGTTTTAAAGGTGTCTTCCTGTGAGTCCTACTGGGACGTCTGGTGATACTGCCTGGGAGACAAAGAGCACATGCAACAAAAGTAATGTGACTCGCATATTTAACAAAGGGGAAATCTGATTTCTGGTTAGGGTTCAGGATGAGAAGTATGGCAGATGACTGCAAGAGAGGAGGGGGATGAGATTATGCAGATTGTTTTGGTTTCCTAGACCTGCTCCCTGGTGGTTAGCTGAATCCCATGTATGGCCAGAAGCTCTCTGTACTCAGACTTAAGAGTAATACAGCCTCCCTAGACTATTCCTTGGGGATCCCTCCATATGATCATGACTTTGAAAATCCCCCCTTTATTAAAACAGTTTTCTATTATCCAAGCATGTGACATTTCTTCTCTCTAGGGACTCTGACTGATACCCTATGGTTGATTAAATTATGCCTGAACAGACTTTGCTACATTCAATTACTTATATGTACCCCCAGCCCATCTAATTCTCAGTATTAACAACATTGACAATTCCTGACCTATGTGCAAACCTTAAGCCTGCAGCTGTTCCATTAAAAAAACATGACTCATGGGATGCAATCATAATGGAACTTTATTTTATCCATCACTGATACTTTATGTGTTCTCGGAATGGCTAGATCTCCCACAGCTGTAGTAGAAAACCTAGGAAAACACCAATAAAAATTAGTTGCAATTTTGAGACACTCCTACACACACACACACACACACACACACACACACATGCACACGCACACGTGTATTCTTCATTTAAACAATATTGTGGGCCTGGATGTAATAGTTCGGATTTCTGTCTTTGCTTTGGCCCTTCTTGCCAGCATCCTGCAGGAAGAAAGCCTGTTCTCCGTCCTTGTCTCTAGAGGGAGCCATTTAACTATGATTACTTAATGCCACTGAACAAGCTTAGCCCCATCTGAATTCACATTTTTTTTAAATTCTGCCATTCTCCAGCAACATGCAGTTTCCATTTTGTCCATTTCTTCTCAGTAGTTCAGTGACATTTGAAATATTTAAGTTAAAGCAGTAGTAACTGACAATATTGAAATTTACCTGACCTCAAGTTCCTGGAAAACAGCCACAGTGAAGAATCGTCCCAACCTTTGTGTCTGGGAAACAGTTGCCTGTAAGGAACCACCCTTCTCCATTTGACCTAGACAAGACTTCCAAATGAAATGACCCTCTTGTTTGCCTATGACAGGGACAGACACAATCCCCCAGATTCCCATTGTTTGTCTCATAAATGATTAGCTGAATACTATGTGCCCACTGTCCCTTTAGGGCAAAATGCTCACTAGCTTGTCCTGGCCAGAATGGAGTCAGATGTCTCCTCTCCCCACTGGTCTCTTCTCTGACCCATTCTTGAGCAAACGTCTGAATGGAGAACAATGTCTCCCTAAGGGCCCTTCAGAGAATCTACTGATCTCAAGGAAAAACATTCACCAGTCAACTGTCTGATCACACCTTCTGTTCGTCTCACACCTGGTTCTTGCTAGCCTTGTTTACTTCTCCTTATAAAAGAAAAGTCATTTGCGTAATGGACGCCTAACTTTGCCTAACTTGGAGATGCCTGCACATCTCATGACCAGACTGCTATCCCTGTTGCTAGGGTTCCTGACCACCATTGCAACAGTATTTTCAAATAATGTGTCTCCTTAAGTTTAGATTTGTTTTTTTTAATGTTTACTTATTTTGAGAGAGAGATAGTGCACACATACACATGCAAGCAGGCGAGAGGCAGAGAAGAGGGAAACAGAGAATCCCAAGCAGACTCTGCGCTCAAGGGGGACTTGATCCCATGAACCTTGAGATCACGACCTGAGGGGAAATCAAGTGTTAGGTACTTAAGGGAGGGAGCCACCCAAGCGCCCCAGTTTCGATTTGTTTTTTATTTGTGATGACTATATCCTCAACTCCAAGCATCCATACTGATCAATAATCTTTTTAATTCAAATATGTATTGCTTTTTAAGTACTTATTTAAATAGTAGCTGTATAAAACACTACCATTTGCCCCAATTATCGAACCCTGTCCTAGTCTCCCTTCACATTTTCAGCAGGAAATTTTTTTCTCAATTACTGAAATTGATGCCCGCACATGTAATTTCATATATCCTCCTTAAACCTATGTTTTTGTATTTTGTTGCTAAAAATACCCTTTCACTTTTATTTTTGATCCTGACTCCCCAAACCTTAGTGCTCAATCAATTATTCCTTCAAACTTTCATCTTTTATCTCAATCTCTCTCTCCACTGATATCAGCAATTCCTATGGGCCCCAGAATGTACAGTGAGGTATCCTATGGTCTTGAAAACAACAATACCTGGGTGTTGAGTCAGTCAGTTAGGCGTCTGACTTCGGCTTAGGTCACAGTTCATGATCTCACAGTTCATGAATTCAAGCCCCGCATCAGTCTCTGTGTTGGCAGCTCAGAACTTGGAGCCTGCTTTGGATTCTGTGTCTCTCTCTCTCACTGCCCCTCCCCCACTCATGCTCTGTCTCCCTCTCTCTAAAGAATAAATAAATTCTAAAAAAGAAATTTAAAACAACAACACAGAAACAAAAATGGTTCTCTTAGACCCTACCAAAGTGTTGCAATATTTTTTTTCTTCCCTTCCTTTTCTTGTCAAACGTCCTGAAATAGTCATCTCCGTGTCCTTTCCCTCATCATGCTCTCATTACTTAATCACCTTGGTGTTCTTTCCACATCATTTGAGTGCAACTGCTCTTTTGAAAACTGGATTCATCAGCACTTTCTAAGGCTTAATCTGTCTTGACCACATACAATTAAAATTACTGAGAACCTCCTTCCAATTACAAGTTTTCTCAGAACTCCAACTGTCCTTGACTTCTCTATTGGCCAAAGAGGCCTAGTTTCTGTTGCTCTGTAGAACTGATCATGTTTTCCCTTCAAGACTTGTTTTTAGTTCTCTCCCTTGAAAGTATGAGCTCAAAAGTTTGCTCTGTTTGCAAACACCTTTCCTTTTCTTTATCTTTTCACCACTTGGCAAATTTATGTTCTCATGATTTCAAGAGCAATTTCTACAGACATAATATCCAATTCCAAATGTTCACCTCCAATATCTTGCGTGTGCTTTTTTGAAGCATACTAAACCCTACAGACTTCAAAAGTATATATTTTTGTCCTTCGTATGATTTTTCTTCTTGATTTTTCTCAGTTACCAGGTTTTTCATTTTGTTTCCACTGTTTTCTCTCTCTCTTTCTTGTTCTTCTAATTCAGTCATTCCCCAAATTCTTATACAAAACTCGTGTCCAGTGTAAACAAGTACATTTATATATATACATGTATGAATGCATTTGTATTACAAATATACAATGTATATTTGTATATATAATTGTATAGTTGTATATACAATTGTATATACAAATATATACATTTATAAGCATAAATATATGCATACAGTTATATAAACATAAATATATATAAATTTATATATTTGTACATAACTCTATAATAACATATAATATAAACAAATATTACATTTATATGTTTATTTATATATAATTTATATATTTCATATATTCAAATATGTGTATATATAAATATAAACCATGTATATATTTATATATAAATATAAACAAATATTATATATATAAATATAAACAAATATATATAGAGAGAGAGCATCACAGAGCTTTCATTTTTTCCAAATTGGATCCTTACTTTTATAATTTAAAATTTATTTTTACATTTATTTCTTTTTGAGAGAGAGAGAGAGAGAGAGAGGTAGACTGCAAGTGGGGGAGGGGCAGAGCGAGAAGGAGACACAGAATCCGAAACAGGCCCCAGGCTCCAAGCTGTCAGCACATACCCCGCGCGGGGCTCAAACTCACAAACCGTGAGATCATGACCTGAGCCGAAGTCTGACGTTTAACTGACTGAGACACCCAGGAGCCCCATTACTTTTATAATTTTGAAGAGGAATTTAACAGAGAATATGTAAACACTAAAAATGGAACCGTTTTCAAAATCGCTGGTCGAGGTGGAATACAGAAGTTCAGTTCTTCCAGGTGCGAGAAGCATAATAGGCCTAGAGGCTGCTGAACCACCCCGCCATGGTAGGTGGCCTACCAACCCAATGGACATAGTTCACAATCATTGCTGCAAATTATTCTCTTAAAGTCTCTTGAATCCTTCTCTTCTATTCTCACCAATCAATTTTTCTGTCTCTCCATTATGTTTTTGTTTTGTGCGTAGCCTCAGAAATGATCTCCTTTACATTAATTTCTTTCCATTTTAACTCCTGCTACTTCCTGGTGCTCAGTTTCCCCTGTAAGTAATGTTGGTCATCAGGGAACTCCCCTTCCCGCTGCCTCTAATAACTCCCCACATCTTGGCAATTGTGCTCCAATTGATGTCTGTGGGACATGTGGGTATTCTATGATTTAATATACACAATGGAATACTACGTGGCAATGAGAAAAAATGAAATATGGCCCTTTGTAGCAACGTGGATGGAACTGGAGAGTGTTATGCTAAGTGAAATAAGCCATACAGAGAAAGACAGATACCACATGGTTTCACTCTTATGTGGATCCTGAGAAACTTAACAGGAACCCATGGGGGAGGGGAAGGAACAAAAAAAAAAGAGGTTAGAGTGGGAGAGAGCCAAAGCATAAGAGACTGTTAAAAACTGAGAACAAACTGAGGGTTGATGGGGGGTGGGAGGGAGGGGAGGGTGGGTGATGGGTATTGAGGAGGGCACCTTTTCGGATGAGCACTGGGTGTTGTATGGAAACCAATATGTCAATAAATTTCATATATATAAAAAAAAATCTTATTTATAAAATAAATAAATAAATAAATAAAAAGCTAAAAAAGCCAAAAAAAAAAAATAAATAAAGTCAACTGATATTTCTAGACTTACCTTTTATAAATCCCACAACCTCCCGTTAAGTCAAGATCAAATTCTGTATTTTTTGGACCTGTCTCATGGTCAGTCTCCGGCCCCTGGATATGAACTCATGTTTCCATTTCAGACTATATTGCTTTCTTCAACTTCCTTGTAAAGGCAATTGTAGACATCTGCAATCCATTCTCAGTCCATACCATGTTTTCAAAACACTTCCTAAAAACAACACCTGACCTAGTCTTTTGCTTCTGATCTGATGGTCCTGGAGGGAAATTGTTTTCTTCACTCATCACCCAAGCTAACACTTCTATGGTTTTCACTGGGAGACCTGTGCTAATCGGTACAATTTCCAAGTTTATCTGTTGATAAATAGCTACTGTCTGGGCCTCCTGGGGCTCCCCATGCAGTTACTTCAAACTAATGTATGAGGGGTTAAGAGAATGGAGACACCACAGAATGCCCCCAAATTGAAAACACACCAGTGGCCCGAGGAGGTCCATAGATGCCCCTTAGGGCAGACCTAGAAATTGCAGGGTTGTTGTTATTCTTGTCAGAAGTGCTAGAACTCAAGAGGACAGTCAGCTCAATACCTATTGGAACCCACAGATATCATGAGCACCAGGGTCTGGCCTATATCGACCAGACAGTTACTGACCTGCCTATAGAAACTGCAGTTTCTGCCATGAACCATAGACATCATTAAATATTGTAATATCATTATAATCTATAGCATTCTGTTTGTTAATATTTTTATGAGTTACTACATGTGAATCACCGAGGATAGTGCCTGGCACATGTCAATTGCTATGAAAGTATGAGGTCTATTATTATTGTCATCCTGATTATTATTAATCTTAATCTAGATCCCCTTTCAGGTACAGGTTTGCTAACTTAAACTGGCAACCCCTGGAAAACCTCGCCTAACCTCTTATACATTACCGGCTTAATTAGTATGTTTCCTAAAAATTTTTTGGAGAATAAAAACAGAATATTTCCATTAACTTGCTGTAATGGATTCATGTGACTTCTTTTGTGTGGAGCTAAAAAAGACAAAAAAAGGGGTAATCTAAAAATTATCAGGCGCAGGGACACCTGGGTGGCTCAGTCGGTTAGGCGCCCGACTTCAGCTCGGGTCATGATCTCGCAGTTTGTCGGTTCGAGTCCCACATCAGGCTCTGAGCTGACAGCTCAGAGCCTGGAGCCTGCTTCAGTTTCTGGGTCTGCCTCTGTCTCTCTGACCCTCCCCAGCTTGCGATCTCTCTCTCTCTCTCTCTCTCAAAAATAAACATTAAAAAATGAAAAAAAAAAAAAGTCCAACTTCAGCCTAGGTCATGATCTCACAGCTTGTGAGTTCCAGCCCCATGTCGAGGTCTGTGCCGACAGTTGGGGACTGAGAGCCTGCTTCGGATTCTGTGTCTCCCTCTTTATCTGCCCCTCCCCTGCTCACGTTTTCTCTCTCTCTCTCTCTCTCTCTCTCTCTCAAAAATAAATAAACATTTAAAAATTATCAAAGCGTTGGCCAAGTTATGTGGCCTTATGGCTTATATATAAACGTTATATTTGAGCTATAATAAAGTCACATTGTAACAAAATAAGGTTCTAGTTTCTGTTATTTTGTAATGCCAGAACTTTTGGAGGAAGTCTATCCTAGAATAAAGAAATAGGTTGAAAACACAAAACTGTTTTGGTTAGTGAATTGGAAGTAAAAGAGGAAGTGACAAATGATAGAAATGTTGTTGTTTAGGATGACTCTCATAATTTCATCAAAGATTGATTTCTCACTGTCAGTCTGAGAAAACAAACAAACACGTAGGAAGAAGATAGGTATATTAAGAACAAGATATCCTCCAACTTCCTGAACTTCAACTGAAACATAAAGTCAGTACATGCAGAATGAAAGAATCCAGGCATGACTGATCCTATCATTCAGATCATCCAATAAAGAGTGGATTTAGAAAGAGTAAAAATATTGATAATATAGATGCTGAGCTATTGATCAAACACACCTTGGGCCTGTTAACTTGAAAGTATAGTTTACACTCACATATAAACAGTGCAAAACAATGTGACATGATGAGAAAGGCTTGGCTTACGACTAGCGTCATAGACACAAGGTTTGTTGGCTTGCAAATCTTATGATATTTCCCCTATCAGGAATGTTCTTTAAATCTAATATTGACTCCACATGACAGCAAAGGAAGATCACTAGATTTTTAGTTATTATTCTCTGGATCATTAGGGTATTCATTTAGGTGATAATATGGGCAACGCCATGGTTGGTACAGTCTCATTTGGGAATGCCCTGAAAAAAGTTTTTAGGTTTTAAATTACAGAATTGCCCTAAAAACTACCACTCAATACTTCTTCACAGCTAATTCCTCTGAAATATTATGATATAGGATTATATTTCTTATTTTGTATGTGCAAGTTCTAGAGTTGAAATAAAAAGGCATGACTTTGATTAAATCAATTGCAATTATTTTTTCTGTTTATTTTTTCAATGATTGCTCAATGACATCTTTGTACTATGTCGCTTAATAATTGCATCCTGTGATATATCCTGGCTTATTCAGGTTTGAGATGTGCTGCTTTTATCTCTCTAAGGCTTAATGTGTTTGTTAAAAAAAAAACAAAAACAAAAACAAATCTGTAAGTTACAGTAAAACCCTGGACAAATTGTAAGTCATTCAAAATAATTGGTTTACTGGAAAGTTTCTAAAGCAATTTTTATTTGGCTGAAAAATCTAGGTCTCAAAACTTAATTTGCAAAGTACTTTTATTTTTTTTTAATTTTGAGAGACAGTAGAGTTAATGGTGTAAAACCATTAAGTCACATGATTGCTGAGGGAAAATACAAAAAGATAAGGAGGATTAAAAACTAATAAAAAATTACTAATAAAACCATAAGTATTTGCTCAAATCTTATAAAATAAACAAAAAAATATTATTGCTTGACAGCTGGTAGTTTTGTAATATAAATACTTGATTACTTCAACATCCAAGAAATATTTACTGAGTCTCTACCCTATGTAGTCACTGTGCTATGTACTATGGAAAATCTAAAGATGAATAAAATATCACAAATCAGTGTTTATAATTTTAGCATAAATAAACCATATGTACAATATATATTCAAATTATAGCATAAGGGCTAAAAATGTAGGTAAGTGTTCAATTTTAATAACTCTAAGCAAAAAAAAAAAAGATAATATCCAAATACTGTAAATTAATATTTAAACAAAATGCTATCTTTACTTCGGGTGCCCGGGTGGCTCAGTCAGTTAAGTGGTTTTGGTTTTGGCCTCAGGTCATAATCTCAGGGTTCATGAGATCAAGCCCCACATCAGGCTCTGCACTGTCAGGTCAGACCCTTCTTGGGATTCTCATTCTCTCTCTCTCTCTCTCTCTCTCTCAAATAGTTTTTTTTAAAATGCTTTCTTTACTTAATAGATGTAAAATAAATTATTTGTTTTGTGAAAGTATGGTGAATGTTTTAGATGTATACACAGAATGTTGACAATGGTGCTTTTGAAAGTTAAGTTCCTCAATTAAATGAATTGGGGAAACATCCCTGGTATCTGACTAAATAAAGGAGCAGATTCGAAAACAGTAGCGTAAATCCCAATCTAACTGCAAATATATAGAACATGTGTTATTGTGTTTGAGATGCTACAAAAAGTACTATAGTCTGGGTGGCTTAAATATCAGAGATTTATCTTACGATCTGAATATTAAGAAGTCAAAGTGCCAGCCAATTAGCTTTCTGGTAAGGGCTCTCTTTCTGGATTTCAGATAGACTTTTTCTTTCTATGCTTCACATAGCTGAGAGAGAGAGGGAGAGAGAGAGAGAGAAAGAGAGAGACAGAGAGAGAGAGAGAGAAAGAGAGGGAGAGAGATGATGGAAAGAAAGAGGAAGACAAGGAGAGAGAGAGAGAATCCCATTTGAGAACTCCACCCTCCTGACCTCATCAAAACTTACCTTCCAAAGACTCCATATCTAAAAACTATCACATTAGAGATAAAGCTTAAACATATGTATCTGGGTGTGTGTTTGGAGTGGGAGGAGAAAATGCAGTCCATAGTAGTAGTAGTAGTGTGTGTGTGTGTGTGTGTGTGTGTGTGTGTGTGTAAGCCAAGTGGAAAATTTTAGGTGTTTCTCAGGACTTCGAGCTTGTAAGGGTTTCATTGACCTTTAAGATTTAGTTGAAACTGGCTAAAACTCACCTCATCATCTCATGTGATTTAACAACAAATAAGCAGTCTTCCTAACATCTCTGGAGAAACCTGAAGATGCTCTCAACTCCCCTGTCAGTGCTGCTCCTACTAAATCCTCTGTCTCTCTGTTTCTATCTTCTGCTTGTGCCGTGTCATGTGTCTCCTCTCTCGTCCCCAGATGTAGCTCCGCTTCCTCCATTACTCTCAAAGAACCAATTAACTAAGTCTCTGTGAGTCAAAGAGCTAAGCCATGAAAATCTAACTCAGTGGGGGATGTTACTCCACAACAGAGGAAAACATACACCATAATACTGAATATTGTTCTTCCTCGTGTTTCAAAGTCACTTGGGCACTGAGTTTGATAGTGTATTCATCCACTGGGAGCACTGGCTTCTTGTCATCTTGCGGGGCTCCCTTCTCTCCTTGGCTACTAATGTGAAAGCAAACATTCCTCGCAGGTTTTTATGCAGAGAAATTGCAACTTTCTTGAGGTCTCAGCTATAAACTAAAGTGCTTATCTTTCTACATCCAAGTGTATTAATGCTTTTCATATTCTCCAGCATATAGCAGCACAAAGAAACAGTGGCAACCATTCATATGTATATCATGGAGCAACTCAAATTTTAAGTCCAAGTTTCTTCATCCTAAAGGAAATAACACCAACTTTATTTCCTGTATCACTGTTGGAAGAAAAGAAGCAATTACAATGAGAACGAGAGAGAGAGAGAGAGAGAGAGAGAGAGAGAGATCTTTCTATTTTTTAGCATTGATTTTACTTCCTACTATACAATATATGTATAGGAAAATAAGATATGTGGAAATGCACAAAAAGTCAGCCATGATGATATGATTCAATGTTATTTTGCTTACTTGAAATATGAGTTCTACATGTAGGAATATTGTAGCCTAAATCAGTAATAAGACAAAGAAGACTGAGACATGGGGCATAAAAAGAGCAATCTTTTTTTTTTAAATACAATATTTAAAAAAAAAAGGAAAGAAAGCTAGCATTCATAACATATTTTTCCCAATAAATCTAGAATTCAACTTTTTATTCCTTACAGAAAATCTTGGTTTTCACTGCTGGGTATTAACAAGTTCTTTCTTATCTCAAGCTACCTTTCCATCAGTTAACATAAACACAGGTCCTTGTGTGCTAAGGAATACGATACACTGGGAAATAAATACAGAACAAGCAATTCATATTATTTATTTAAAATGTAGAACTACCCGCATGCTCCTGCGCAGTTCAGTCAGTTAAGCATCCAACTCTTGATTCTGGCTCAGGTCATAATTTCAAGCCCCACATCAGGCTCTATCATGACAGTGCAGAACTGGCTTGAGATTCTCTCTCTTCCCCTCTCTCTCTCTCTCTCCTCTCCCCTCTCATCCCCTCTCTCTCAAAATAAATAAAAATAAACTTAAAAAATTTAAAACAAATAAATAAAATGTAGAACTACCTAGAAAACATCTCACTCACTGGTATCATGGATGATGGTCTTTTGGAAACCTAGATTCTGAAACCAAAATATTACAAAGATTAAGTGCTTGAAATTTTTGACTTAGGTAAAACTTTCAAGTCTTTAAAATATGGAATACTTTTTAAAACAAATCTTGGATCTTTCTTAAATTAAAAACAAGCTCAAATTCTCTCTGAAACTCAAGGTAATTAGTTGTTTCTTTTTCTGTTCTACCTCCATGAACCATTAAATTAGTTTTTGCAGTTTTAAGACTTGTGTTCTTACTATTTCAGTTTGTCTTCTGGACAGTTTATTCCTTCAAGTCAGGGGCCATGTGTACATTACTTTTGTGTTTCGGTTGTCTATCATAATTGCTGAATCAGAGTAAACATTGCATGTGTGCTTATTGGATAAATACATAAGTAGAAGAATCCACTCATTGTGTATTCCAGAAAGTGCTTTCTTTTCCCCAATGTTGGTTGCTGATGGGCATATAGTTGTGGAATTTCCTCCAACTGTTCCCTTAATTTCCAAGTCTCTCACATTTTGCTTCAAGAAATAAATAGTTCAGTGATTACCTTTTAAATTTGATGAATGTTAGCAAAAATCTTGATTATTCAAAGCAAAAAAAATAAATATATGCCAGAATTTTCCTGAATTATTATATCAATTCTTGATTAACTTTGTAAATATTCATTAACCTTAGAGGAAAAAATATAAAATTTTGATATGTCAGTTCAGTTGGGTTTTGAATAATAACTGTACCTCACAAATATCTTCCCAGAGATGACTTTTATAAGAACTAAATATAACTGTGAGAGAAAAATAGAAAGATGTTGCTGCATAATCTTAATCGTGAGCTGCCTGCCATTATGCTGACCTAAATTCAAATACTTTCAAGTATTATCTATCTTTTTTCATCCCTTCCATCATGAAATAAACTGGTAAAGTTATGTTAATAATGATCATACATAACAAACCAGATATTTTACTTAATGGCAGATGACATTACTTTCTAAATGTTTTGCAAAATTGCTAGTGAGACCGTGGGCTGAAGAGGTCATGTGTGCAAATCTTGAAGATCTTCATTTGTTCATTGGTCTCATATTGCAGTCCAAAATCAAGACAGCATTAAAACACAAAAACAAAAATTATTGAATACAGGTAGCCCTGTCAGAGAAAATGGCTTTGATTTCATGACAGTGCAAGAATTGTTATTGAATGCAGTTTGCTCTATTGATGTTGTGCCTAGCTTTCCATTTCCATAAATAATTGATAACATTTTACTTAAAAATCCTCTAGGCTAACAATTTCATGCATCTTATTCTGAAAAAATAAAAATATTGCATAATTTCACCTTATATCTCATAAGTGAGATTTCTAGTTCTAGATAGATATATGCTGTATCTATCACCTAGTCCAATAATCATAATCAATGATCAAATTATATTTATAAATAATTACATATGTATGTTTTAATATGAATATTATTGTAAAAGTGTATGTTGACATCATACTTAATTTATAGAGGTCTCTACAGTTTACAAGAAAAACATTTACAACAACATTATTGTCAGATCCCTTTACACATGTGTTATTATTACCATTTTTCAAATAGCAGTCAAAATGCCGAGATTTAATGGAAATGCCCCAGATAACTTTGCTAGTAGTAAAGAAAGATTGGCATTATAACAAGTTCTTCTGTTTTCAAATCCAAGTCAAAATGTATTCATTTATTTGTTCATTTGTGTGTGTGTGTGTGTGTGTGTGTGTGTATTTGCATGTTTGATGAAACCATGAATTGGTATAATTATTCAACCAAATATATATACTAAGTTAATCAGAAAGTCTTCTAGGAACTGGAAAATATTTCCTTATTTTAGTTGATCTCACTTTCCAGATTGTACTTATACAAGTAAACCAACAAAACCAATCTCGTAGCCAGTATAAATATAAGTTTGGGCATACATTAAAAGTTTTGTTATGTTTTGTTTTCATTTACTCCTTTGTGAGAATACATACTAACCTCTGAACGCTACTTATCTTCAGGGAGTTAAATTGTGATGGTAAAGAAGCAGAGAAAGCTCTATCTATCCATTGTCTATCTATCTATCTATCTATCTATCTATCATCTATCATCTGTCATATATCTATCTATATTATATTATTAAATTATAAACATATCTTTATTTATTACAAAAGCAAATATTATTTCTAGAAAATGCAAAAAAATAAGCAAAATAATACTTGAATAAAATAAAAGAAGAATTAATTGTGCTTGGACAAGTCAAGAAAGTTTTCATCTAAAGATCATAGAATTATAGAATTTGAGTTTGTGGAGTTGAGAGTAGTAAAATTGTAGGGCATTTTGAACAAGTTGAACAATGTTTAGTGTTACAAATCCCTTCAAGACAAGTACTAGAGCTTATTAACTTAATTTTACCAGAATTTTCCTATAATGTGAGCTCAATATTTGCTTACAAATAAAAGAATGCTCTATTCAATTATTCTTTATTGGTTTAGAGAAGAAGAAATGGTTTTGAATTTTAAAATGAGAAGTTAGCATCCGATGAAAACAAACTATCCCATGTGGCACTGGAACAGAATAACAGACACACACTAATCTGAGGCTTAGTTAATTACTGGGAAAGGAGAGTTTATGAATGTCCACACAGATTCACGACACAGAGTTTAGAAGGCACTCTTTACTCCAGTGGAAAGTTCAGAGAGGAGAGAGCCGCTCTGCTGTGTGAGCCCCAGCTGTTCCACTTAGCTTCGTAAATTTAAGCAATTTAATCTCTGTGCCTTGGCTTCTGTGTCAGTAAATCTGGTTAATAAAAAGATCGCTAATCTGCAAAGCATCCTTGTGCGATTTAAAAGTGTTAATATACAAAAAACAGCAGCAACAGCATCTGCCATCTAGAAAGCCCCGAAGACAATTCAACTTTTGTGGCTACCAAAATCAAAGACTTATTGCCTTTTTTTTTTTTTAATGTGACTACATTTGGAAACTCAACCCATGTCATCTCAAGTCTAGTTTAATAGATACTAATTTTATATTTTGTATATTTTAGCACAGACACGCAAGTGTCCCATTGTTAGCCTCCCCAAAATAAAGCAGAGGTGTCTAATACAAAGCCATTTTGGCTGGAAGAGATAACTTTGTGGAACACTTTGATTCCATTAATAACCATATTCAAAGATCTATTTACATTCAGTTTGAATTGTGTTACTACCTTATTGTAAAAAGTATGAAGATTCATGAAATCATTGAGCTGTTCTTGGGGGATTAAGGGAAATTCTATCCACTTTCTATCCACTTTCCGTTTATTATTATAGTTAGCCTTATTTCTTTTTTTTAAATATATTTTTAAAGTTTATTTATTTTGAGAGAGAGACAGAGCATGAGCAGGGGAGGGGCAGAGAGAGAAGTAGAGAGAGAAAGCCTAAGAAAGCTCCGTACTGTTAGAGCCCGATGTGGGGCCTGAACTCGAGAACCACGAGATCATGGAGTTCATGTCCTGAGCGGAAATCAAGACTCGACCACGTAACTGACTGAGACACCCAGGAGCCCCTATAGTTATTGTTACTTCTAGTACTTACTCTTTTCCAGGCTTTTACCTTATTTTCCTTTAATATTTAGTAAATTGACAATTTATTTTTGTCTGTGTCTTCCTTCAAATCCAGAGAATTTTCTAATATCTTTCAAAGTACTGAAAATGTTTTCCTTTTGAGTAGATAGCAAAAGAAAAAAAAAGTATTAAAGGAAAGTTTTGTTCTCTATGGAGTAATACTAATTAGGAATATCATAGAAATCATATTGTTGTGTAGTATCACAACGACATTGATAATGTTTTCACCACATGTCAGATAATTGTACTTTTTACTAGGCCGAGAACTAAAAAATCCCTACATACACTACATATGACATTTATATGCACACCATTTCATTAAATATTAATATTTGTGCCAGGATACAAAATGATACAATATTTAAATTCGTGTTCATTATTTGAATGTTCTACATGATAACTTCAATTGTATTTAGCTCATTGTACTAAGCTACATTTTTTCTATAAATGTTTTATTTGTTAAGTTTCTACTGCATCACGGAGAATAGAATTGATAACTCCTGGAATTATGGACTGTACTATTTTTAAATTTCCATCACAGAATAATTATGGCCACTTTTCTTCTTTCAGTTTTAAAATAAAAAAGAAGGCCTACTTTAAAATAATTACCTGCAATTTTGACTTGACAAAGATGTCAAAGCTTATTTCCTTCCTTACAGTTCTTCTTGTGGTGTTCTGGATTAAGAGTAAAATGTTTTGATGTGATATCTACTGTCACTGCATTTCATGTCTAGGATGATATAATTATGAAAAATAAAGCTTAATTTAGGGAAGGCCAAAAAAAATAATTCAGTTTTTTTAACAGTCCCTTTTTTAGAGAAAAATAGGGGAAGATAACAATGGCTTTCTCTTTCCACTGCTTAAAATGAGCTGGTTTTTAATAGCATGGTTTCTCATTCAGAGTCTACAGGATTGCCACAGTTTTTTCTGTGTAATTATAAAAATTACACCAACTATGCTCTGACGTTGTAAACACTATAATAAACAATCCAGTATAATCTATTTATTTTTAAATTTGAGATATAATTGACATATACCATTATATTAGTTTGAGATATACAACATCATGATTCGATATATGTGTATACTATGAAATAATTACAATACATTAGTTAACATCAGCTACCTCACAGAGTTACATTATTTTTCTGTTAGTAGAACTTTTAAGATCTACACTCTTAGCAATTTTCAAATATACAATACACTATTGTTAAATATAGTCACCATGATGTATATTATATCCCCAGAACTTATCTTCAGATTCTTTCTTAATCTGCAACTCTCTGGCTTAACATTTGGCATTCTGGAATGACAGGTAAATTTGTTCATGTATTTTTAATAAATACAGCGGGCAAAAATCAACATCTATGTCACTTTGGCCAATATATGATCAAAGTCATCCATTTTTTGTTTGAAATTAAAATGAAATATGCAGGATAATATGCTGTAAAGTGTTCACATCCTGATCTTTCAGAACACACACTTCAAAGAATTTAAAGGTTTATATTTCCAGGTTACATTTAAAGTGAGCTTAAACTAGGTTAATTGGCAAAATATCAGGAGCCACATCCATGATGGAGTTTTGTGGGTTTTTTAAAATTTTTTTTAAATGACACAGAGAGAGACAGAGCATGAGCGGGGAAGGGGCAGAGAGAGGGAGACACAGAATCTGAAACAGGCTCCAGGCTCTGAGCTGTCTGCACAGAGCCCGATGCAGGGCTCGAACTCACAAAGCGTGAGATCATGACCTAAGCTGAAGTCAGACGCTCAACCAACTCAGCCACCCAGGAGCCCCTTGTGATGGAGTATTTAATAGTAAAACAGAAGTAATAAAAACACATAGAAAAAAATAAGTTATATTTTAAATAATTCTAAAATATTTTGAAATTTCATCTTCATCTCTACTTTCTGTTAGTTATATTTGAATCTTTTTACTTTAGATTGTTACTCTAGAATGTACTTTCTAAGTAAGATGAAGTGGATATAATATTATACTTATTTTTTTTCTAGTTACCAGATTTTCCTATCATTAGTAGAAAGCCTATCTTTATGTTCTTAATGTGAAATATCATAATTAGAGTCTGTTTTTGAGGTTGACAAACCATTTCAACCATTTCGGTATTTTGTTTCCACTAATGCTACTAAATAATTTTCAATATTTAGGGTGCCTGGGTGGCTCAGTCGGTTGAGTGTTGGACTTTGGTCAGGTCATGATCTTGGGGTTCATGGGTTTAAGCCCCACATTGGGCTCTGTGCTGATGGCTCAGAGCCTGGAGCCTGCTTTGGATTCAGTGTCTCCTTCTCTCTCTGCCCCTTCCCTACTCACACTCTGTCTCTCTCTCTCAAAAATAAATAAACATTAAAATACCAATATCAATAATAATAATAATTTTAGACATTTTAATTTAATAGTATAATTTATCTCAAAAAAGCAAGTCTTTTCTTAATTGTCTTTTCATCACAGGTGTCTTGACCATATTCTTCTGAGTATTCATCCATTTGGTTTATAAAATAAGTTTATCAAGTTTCTCATTAACACTAGGATTTTGATTTTAAATTACAAAACAAGTCTTCAAGCTAATTTTGTGATAAAAGCCATGATTTAATAAATGTTTACATAAATGGTGGTAGACGTGATACACACACACACACACACACACACACACACACACACAATAGAGTATTACTCGGCAATCAAAAAGAATGAAATCCTGTCATTTGCAACTATGTAGATGGAACTAGAGGGTATTATGCTAAGTGAAATTAGTCAGTCAGAGAAAGACAAATATCATATGACTTCACTCCTATGACGACTTTAAGATGCAAAACAGATGAACATAAGAGAAGGGAAGCAAAAATAATATAAAAACAGGGAGGGAGACAAAACATAAGAGACCCTTAAATATAGAGAACAAACAGAAGGTTGCTGGAGGGGTTGTGCAGGAGGGATGGGTTAAATGAGTAAGGGGAATTAAGGAATCTACTCCTGAAATCATTGTTGTACTACACGCTAACTAACTTGGATGTAAATTATAAAAAAATAAATAAATTATAGAAAAAATGGTGGTATGGCTTTGCATTTTCTGTTTTTTTTAAATAAAATCTATATTTTTGTTAATATAACTCTAAGTGTATTCCCCAAATGAAATGGCCTATGTGTTTTTTGAATGTTTATTAATTCATATTTTTGAAACTCCACATAAAGAGTATTCAGGGTCCTGCCTTTTGCTACTGAATTAGTAGTGGGTCACATATTTATATTCTCTTAACTTCTTGAAGAAAAAATTTTAAAATATAATTTACGTTCTAGAATTAAAAAATAATTTCTGTGTATTTTGAAACTAGAAATAGTGCCGTAATTTTATATTAAATGCGAAGTATACTTTTCAGTGTATTGACAGGAATTGGGAATTCTGTGGTTCAATGGCAGATGTTTGGGGCACATAACTGTCTTCAACAGACAGTTTCTGTGGAGAAATTTTTCCTTGTCTTACTCCCTTGGTTAGTTATATTCTGAGTTTCATCCTTCAACTGTCATAGATTCCAACGAAACAAGAGTAAAACACCATCATGTTGTAAATGCTGTTAGACTGTTATAGCCTAGTAGAGAAGGTTGTATAGTAAGTCTCAGGATATTGCTATTTTAAACTGACACAGTATTGGGATGATTTGTGGTAACTAGTTCTTCTGGTGTAGACCTTGGAGAGAAGAAAAAGCATTTAAATTAGATTATGTTTACTAATATGACTGATTTTACCTGAGATTCTGGCTTGAACATGGACATATTGGGTTTGGGTCCATTCTTTTACTCAGCTGTTGATTGAGATATGAACTTAATGTAGGCCCCTGCTAAATGAAGTTGAGGTGAGAAGAACATTTTTATATAATATTGATGAACAAATTCTAAGTCTTCAGGGCATAAGAGTGCCACTCTAAACTCCTTTCACCAATATAGATACAATTTCATTTCTTTGTGTAGATCTAAGTTTCCATATGGTATACATTTTCTTTGGGCTTGAAAGATTTCTTTTAATGTTTCCTGCAGTACAGGTCTTCTAGTAATGAATTATTTCAGCATTGTCTATGTAATAGTTTTTATTTCATTTTTGTTTTTGAAAAATAATTTCCACTGAAAAATAATTAACACAATTTGTTAATCTTTCTTTTGATGCATTAAAGATGTAGCTATGTTGCCCTCTGGCTAGAATTGTCTCTGAAGAAAAAAAAATCTGTTATTTTTTATCTTTATGTTTCAGTACATAACAAGTATTTTTTTCTCACAATATTTTTTAAATGCCCTCTTTATTTTTTGAAAATCTGCATAATCAATGCCATTGTGCAATTTTTATTAATGTTTCTTGTGTTTGGAACTCTTTGGTTTGCTTTGGATCTGTAGGTTTATAGTTTACGTCAAAGTTGAAAAACAATTTCAGCCATCATTTCTTTTTTTAATTTGTTTTTCAATGTGTTAGCTTTGAGAGAGAGAGAGAGAGAGACAGTGTGAGCAGGGGAGGGTGGGGAAAGAGAAAGACACAGAATCTGAAGCAGGCTCCAGACTCCAAGCTGTCAGCACAGAGCCTGACGTGGGGCTTGAACCCATGAACCATGAGAGAGTGACGTGAGCCAAAGTCAGACACTTAACCATCTGAGCCACCCAGGTGCCCCAGCCATCATTTCTTCTCCTCCTTCTCCTTCTCCTTCTCCTTCTCCTTCTCCTCCTCCTCCTCCTCCTCCTCCTTCTTCTTCTCTTCCTCCTCCTCCTCCTCCTCCTCCTCCTCCTCCTCCTCGCCTCCTTCTTTGTCTTCATCTTCTTCTTTTTTTTTTTTTTGTCACTACCCTTCCAAAGGACAATACTTACACATATGTTGGTTGACTGCTTAAAGTTGTGCTACATTTTACTAATGTTCTATGTTTTTTCTGTGTTTCATTTCAGAGAATCTTTGTTGTTTTGCCTTCAAGTCTACTTTTTTTTCCCCTGAAATCTCTAACACATTGTTAATCTCATGCAGCATATTTTTCATCACTGACACTTATAGAAATTTGGTTCTGTCTTTTTCTTTAATGTCCCATTTAACAAATTAAATCCTTTCTGTAGTTTCTTCAACACATAGACTATAGTTATAATACTTATTTTTTGTCCTTGTCCACTAATTATATTATCTGTGTCATTACTGAGTCATTTGGATTGATATTTTTTTGTTGTTGTTCTTGTTTATTGTGGGTTAAACTTTCTGGTCTCCTCATGCCTTGTAATTTTTTATTGGATGCCAATTTTTATTACCTTTTTTGTGATAATTATTTTTATATACTTTTAAATATTACAAAGCCTAGTTATGGGATACAATTAAGTTACTTAGAGACAGTTTGACTCCTTTGGGATTTTATTTTGAAGCACTTTGTTGGATGAGCCCACATCAAATTTTAGTCTCAAGTTAATTTCTATCACTGAGACAAGAATCCTCTTAGTCGAGTGGATTCTCTATGGATTATGAATTTTTCTTCTCCAGCTAAAGGGAATAGAGGAATAGATTTCCCTATAGTGGGGGCACCACTTTCTCTAATTTTTTCAGTTGATTAATTTTCTGGCCACCAACAGCATCCTCACACATGCACTTAGTAGTGTTCAACGGAATACTTGAGAAGAAACTATGAAGATTTCCAGAGAGTTCTGTGCAGTTTTCTGCTCTTTGTTCTGTGAACTCCAGTTATCTCGGATTCTCTGGATCCCCAACTCCATATCTTTAAAGTAAAACAGATTTCTACATTCTGCCTGAGTTCCCCCTTCATTCACCATGGCCCAAAAATTTCACCTAGGCTAAAGGCTGGGAAAATTATAACGTTCACATGTTCCCCACTTTCTCAGAGATTACTATCCCTCACTGCCCAATGGCTAGTGCCTGAAGATGTGCCGATTTATACATGTTAGTCCAGTTTTTAAATTGTTTCAGTAAAAAGGGTAATTTGGGTCCCTATTACTCCATCTTGGTTAGAAGCAGTAGTAGTGTGGACTTATATCTGTGACAGCTCTATTCACTACTCATATCTTAAGAGAATCCATGAGATACCTGTTTAATCAATATCTTGATGATATAGTGGGACACTATTGTCTTGGTCTGTATTTTCTAAGATTATGAGCCAGTCTTGAATTTATGCTTTATAAACCCTTGCCAATTGTATGTTTGAGCCAGTTTTTACCACCTCACAAATGCTGATTTTTAATATTGGAAACCAGCTGTGAAACATGACCATCATTAAGACAATAAATTGTGTAACCTAATTAAACATTACATTAAAAACAAATTTAATAAATATTGACACTCACCGTTACTCTATTGTGCTACAATTTATGTATGGACTTGAGGTTTTTGAAGTTTGTTTATCTGTATGATGGAAATGCTTGACAAGAATGCCTTGATGTACATTTCTTCCCAACATTGTGTCCAGTGACATCACATTAATAGCTCAAAATCATCCATGATGTGAGTACTCACATCATAGGTATCAGGAAATACTAAAATAAGGTTTGACTCTTTGTTTACTTTAAATTGTGTAGACTTAAGAATGTGACATAGAACATGTTAATGCAAATTGAACGTAAAAAGGTGTCATGTTTATTTGTTGGCAATAAGAGGGAAAATACCCCCCCAAAATTTTCAGGGGATAGTCTTTCAGCAATTGAAAAGCATGATGTTGTTTTTTTTGCTTATGTTTATGCTTAATCCTGTTAAAGAAGAAGCCTCCAATTCACAGTTTAAAA
Source organism: Lynx rufus (assembly GCF_022079265.1). Taxonomy (NCBI): domain Eukaryota; kingdom Metazoa; phylum Chordata; class Mammalia; order Carnivora; family Felidae; genus Lynx; species Lynx rufus. The sequence goes on along the minus strand of NW_025814845.1, from coordinate 21,297,844 downwards.
AGACTATTTTGTGAAGAATGATATTTGAAATACATCATTCTGGTTTTACCAAGTTAACCAGAGATTTTTAATCTTCATATGTGAAATATATGGCTCTATAGTTTACTTTGATTTTTGAGGAAGTGTAATATCAGCCTAAGCATATATCTATGCTCCCAACATTTTTATTACATATTTACTTTTTAAATATAGTTTATTTATTTATTTATTTATTTAGAATCTCAAGAAGGCTTGTGTTGACTCAGCACTCAAACTCGAAATCAAGGGTCGGATGCTTAACCGACCCAGCCACACAGGGACCCTGACATAGTTACTTTTATTTGGCTCTCTAATTCCGTTTTGTGATATCTGAAATATGTTCTAGACAATTTAGCTTAAAAGATGTAGATATATGTCTCTAATTCATGTCTGTGTAAAAAGGTTTTTTTTTTCAAGTAAATATTTAATGGAATATTAAAACTTTCAATAAGTTAAAACTTCCAACATGCATTTGCCTCTGCTTAATAATCAGGTAAGTATCTAGATACTTCATTTTGTAATTTAATAGAATAGGATTTATTTCTAACTCCTGAAGGGATTTAGAAAAGATGAATTGCTTTTTGCATTTATTTGGAAGACCAATAAATGAGCTGTTTTAGGTGTTCCAGGACAAAAGATGGTAATTCCTGAGAATGATTTTTCTTGGGGATGTGCTTTCTGTTTAGTTTTTCTAAAAACTAATATGTGATTTAATTTGCCATGTATTTTAAGATTAGAGATCTATATCTTGGATCTTTTCATAATTAAAAGTAGTCATTTATTCACTGAGCATGTTGATCAGGTATCATGTGCCGAATTCTGCTTAGCGTTAAGGATATGTGCTTGACAGAGAGAGTCTCTTTCTGGGTTTGTCTATTTCTCTAAAGGGGAAAATGTAATGCAATTAAATATAACTAAATTTTTATTAGGGCAAGTAATATTTGCAATTGGAACACAGAAAAGGGAGTCTGAATGTTCACCTGGAGAGTTACAAGAAAGTTCACAACGTATTTGACATTTTCTTCCTTAATGGTATTCAATAAGCATAGCTAGTGAAATCCTAGGATTTTTATATGTAAGAATGCAGGGGGAAAAACTTCAGAGAGAATATGTAATTTTTCTTACATTATACAGTTTCATGGTTTACTGCCCCTTTCCACCACAGAGGCTCAGAAGATAGTCATTGTCAGGCAACTGCTTTCTGGACAAAGAATGTTCAGGTTAGTGAGAAAGAAGGTTTTCGTCCAGATCATTGCCAGGGGCTAGGGAGATGAGCAGTTTAATGGCAATCCCCAGTCTATCTTAGGAAGCTATATTCTCTAAGATTCCTGGGAATCACATGCAGCAAGAAAAGAGTATTGAGAAAAAATGTTTACTTCAGGAGAGTTTCTGTCTTTAAAAAAAAAAAAAATCCAGTAGATGTAAAAAACTGAAGGGTGGAGGTTATTCTTTGGACACAAGTCTTGGAATATAAAACTCTTCAGGTTTCATAAATTGTTTAAATATAATGCATAATCCTTGACAATGGTATAAAACAATGTAAAGGGTAATGATAACTAATTCATCCATATGGTGTCAGTGTGGAGAATACAGATGCACGTTGAAACCATGTATTAACTCTTTATGAATGCTTTTGCTGGGTAAAGCGCATAAATGAATGCATTATGAAGGGTACTTTCTAATGGGAAGACACCATTTCACACTTCAACAAAATTGTAGTAAATTGTAATCCTTCCCCTTCTAAGTGTAGGAGTTTAAGCATATGCATTCTCATCTGTAAAAGAGACACAGTAACTATTATTCACAATTGCTCTGAGGATTAAATTCGATTTGTACTCAAAATTTTAGCACAATGAACATTAACTAGCACTAGGACCATATAGCTAACTAAACAGAGACTCATATTTGTTATCTGTATTATGTCTTGATATCAGAAAATTTATTTTACATTGCTACACTCCTGTATTTTTTTTTTGAAATTCTGTATTTCCCCCCAGATTTCACTTGAGGAAAAAAAGAACTGGATATTCAATAATATTATTGACAATTTGATATCCCTAAATTAAAAGAAACACCTCCTATTTATCCCCTATCCTTTTCTGAGAACTAATAACACTTACATGTTTCAGATTTTTATCAGCAGAAATAGAAATATTCATTAAACTTCATAACCACTCACTTATGCATCACGTGTACTCATTATTTAATAATAATGAATTGAGGTCCTCCCCTGTGCCAGACACTATGATGAGTGAATAAAGATTGAAAATAATTCAGACGACCGTCTGTAAATTCTAGATTGTTGACATGGTGCCCAGAGAATGTTACACACATCATTACCAGATGAATATAAGGGTCGTAGTAAACGTCTAGTGGTGATATTTTTTAAAGGAGCTGATTATTAAACACTGTGGGTAGATAATAAAACAATATATTCAATTATAAATATACTAGAATTTTATTTTCTAGTGACAAGGAATTAAGTGTGGAATCAAGGAAGGTATTTTGGTATCCTAAAAAGAAAAGAAAGATACATGTACAGTAATACCAAAACCTGTATATAAGTTATCCATAAAATAAAATTTGAAGATTTTGAAAGAAGAATTTTAAAAATAGTGTTTCTTTTCAAAAATTTACCACTCGTGTTTCTAATCTCTCAAAGGGTTAAATTTGGTAAATTTTTGCCTATCTTTAGTCAAATATTTTATCAATACTGATTCAATTCACTCACTACTCCTTCTAGCATTACTAATTTAACATTATTTTAAGTCTTTCATTGGTTTATCTACTGGTTTTAGATTTTTTTTCTAAAATTATTCTTGTTTTACACTGTTCTTTTATGGCGTTTGTTTTATTATATTTATTCTCGATAGATGTATAGTTTTCTGCACTGCCAGGGACAACCAAGCAGATCATTTGAATTTTTTTTTTTTTCCTGTTATATGGTACATTTGGAAACTGGATTGGTAAGAAAAAAAAAGTGTTCTGGAGAAAATCCAAAGGACATAATTGCATTTTTAAAAAATCATTTAGGGGCGCCTGGGTGGCTCAGTCGGTTAAGGTCCGACTTCAGCTCAGGTCACAATCTCGCGGTCAGTGAGTTCGAGCCCTGCGTCGGGCTCTGGGCTGACGGCTCAGAGCCTGGAGCCTGCTTCCGATTCTGTGTCTCCCTCTCTCTCTGCCCCTCCCCCATTCATGCTCTGTCTCTCTCTGTCTCAAAAATAAATAAAACGTTAAAAAAAATTAAAAAAATATCATTTATACTCCCTTGAGCAATTCAGTGGAGTGGAATATCCCAACCTACACCGTATTCAAAATCCCTTCTCATTTTGAATCTTAAAATGATCTCTTGCATATCTGTGGATTATATACTTTTCCAGGTGGAAATGATTTTATATACTTACAACTTTTTTTTTGTAATTTGATCTTTGTGCATGATATTTTCTCAATAAATCTTTTCTGTATAAACAACACTATAAAAATTAAAAAAAATTTTCTACACAGGTAGATCACGACAAACGTTATATTTTTAGCTGTGGGCAAAATTATGAAAAACTTGGTTCTGTCATTTTATTCATTAAAGTTTAAAATCATTAAAACATCATGTATATTTGATGAAATTAGAAAATTTGATAAATAGAATCTTTCTTTATTAACTTCTATTTTTATTGTTACTGTTAATTCTTATTGTGTACAGAATAACCCTCCCCTTAGATGTCTACATCCTAATCCCTAGAACCTAAAAATACATTTCTTATGAGGCAAAACGGGCTTTGCTGATATGATTAATTTAAGGATCTTTCTTAAGGTGAAAAGATTATCTAGGTGGGGCCAGTGTAATCATAAGAGTCTTTATAAATGTAGACAAGGTCAAGGCAAATTAAATTCCACCTGTGGACAGCAGACCAATCCCTGCTCAAGAGTTCCAGCCTTTCCTGCCCAATTGACTACCCCTAGAATTTATTGGGGTTCCTCAGACAGCCCCTACTATTGTGTAAACTACTTACAATTAATCCCATATATATATAAATATATATATATATAAATATAAAAAAAATATATAAATATATATAAATAAATATATTTATATATAAATATTATATATATAAATATTATATATATATATTATTGGTTTTGTTTCTTTGGTTGAACTCTGATGTCCACAGTTTTTAATATGAGCATTGTAGAATTATTTGCTCATAGCAAATTCTCTGATGAGATCAGCATGTTCCAGAAATGAGTATTTTGACCTAAATAAACAAATTGTCTAGAAAACAGTAAATAAATATGGTTCATTTCAAATAGTAGAATTTTATTTTCTATTTAAATAATTTAAGAAAAGTAGTAGCTTGTGTTCCAACACCCCAGGATGAATTGAGAGAAAAGACAAGAAAGGAAAGGTAATATTAAGTGCGATATTTCCTGTCAATAGTGATTAACTCAAAAAAAGAGAATTGTTTCTTTCTACAAGGTAAATTTCAAAATTGTATACTTTTCCAGTGAAGCTTTCAAAGAGATACAGTTAAAAGGCATCATGAATATTGTATCACTATTATCAATTTTCTTCCCTGTAATAACACACCAGGACTATTGTAATTTTTGGATTCTTAAACTCAATGCCCTTTACAACATTCTTGAAAGTGCGCTACATACTTGCTCTTGGAATTTGGGAATATAATCTATTATTAAATCTAAATTTTGCCTCCTGCCAAGTACAAAATCACTGAGCTTAAAGAGGAGGTGGAATTTGTTTTTCTGTTTGAAGTTACCATAAACTTCTTTAAAAATACATTTCAAAATGTATTATATTTTCTCTTTACCAAAAACATCAATAGTTATTTTTAGCTGTAGGTTTCATTTAAATGTAAGCCGACTTAAGTAATATCTTCTAAGGGTGCCTGAGTGGCTCAGTTGTTTAAGCATCTGACTGGCTCAGGTCATGGTCTCAAGGTTCATGAGTTCAAGCCCCCACATTGGGCTCTCTGCTGTCAGTGTGGAGCCCACTTTGGGTCCTCTGTCCACCTCTCTCTCTCTCTCTCTCTGCCTGTCCCCTCTTGCACTCTCTCTCTCTCTCTCAAAAAATGAATAAACATTTAAAAAAAGAATATGTTTTATTGGTGCAATAAAGGGGTAATTGGTTTCAGGGTAAGTCTTTGCCTAGTTGCCTAAATGATGGTATCAATGACCTAACAGATACACCCGTTCAATCTCGTCCAAAACACGTGCATTATGGAGATATATAAATTCCAAAAGCAGGGGAGGGGCAGATATGAAAAAGGTAACCATAGACTGTCTACTTCAGAAAATTGTTTTACTGAAATATTCATTTTACCGGCATAATTAAAGTATATAGATGAAGAAAGCAATAATAACATATAACTAATTCTTATTGAAATCCTAAACGTACTCTGTTTTAAATGCTGTACATGTACTTATTCACTTAATCTTAATATTAATAGGAAAATAATACTATTTCCTTTTCTATTATTGAAGAAACTGGGGCATTGAAAGGATATTTTTACCAAGGCCCCTCACCTAGGAAATGAATATAGAAAATAGGGTTTCAGAGCATGAAATATTGAAAGTATATAGCATGTTGTGTTTTAGGGAAAGATTAAATAGCTTCACTAGGATCATACACCAACCATATGTCAGAGATGTGACTTAAATTCAAGCTTCCTGTATATTATTTTTCGTGTCATATTTTAAGTCGTCTTTCTGTATTAAATTATGTGTACTACTGGTTCAAATATAAACATACAGCAATTCACTCATATGTTATTCATTACTGCAGTCATGTAGTCAGTTAATATTAAATGAGATATTTCCTATCAGTAGTGATTAGTGCAAACCTGATAGATAGGAGATAATTTGTAACTGGTTAATGGAAAGGCGAATTAGGCCACTGATATTTTAAAAATCATGAGAGCCTTATCCCTCTAGTTAGTATTCTTTAGTACTCATTCTTTATTTATATTTAACATATTTAACATCACAAATACCCGGTAGGTAGGTCAATGTTTGAAAATATGTCCCTTACATTAGCTAATAAATTACCAGAGCTTTACCAAAATATACTTATAGAAATATCCAGAGTATATCACTCTCCCAAATTTAATGGAAATAAATTTTGTAATTACCGAAAACTGAGCCATTAGCCTAAATTTAAGAAAACTGTCTCTACTTGTTTTCAAGTATCTTTGAGACAAAAAAAAATATTCTAGAAAATGTATTTTACAAAAAACTAGGAATCATCTTAGTCAAATAAACAAAATAAAATAACTAAAATTATCCTAAAATTATTATTCCATATTCTTAAGAAAATACAAGGCCTAAGGTATCATTAGCATACCTTCTACAGATATGAATGTCAATGAGACTTTGATCTTATAAGAATTATAACATAATTCTTATATTATGTTACCTTTGTGACACTAAAAAAATACCAAATGCCAGAAATATATTCCTATGTATATTTAAACAAATCAAGATTTAGTAAAATCTTAGCCGAATGGTTATTTGCATGTGTATGTCATTGGGCCATGTTTAAACCTTAGCGATTTCTTATACCTACACCTATGCATAAAAAAGTGGTATTTGCATGTGTTATATCCTAGACAGGCATAAACAAATGACCTTTTTCCTGTTTTGTCTTTAATAGCCATAGAAATAGCCCTGGTTCTTCTGAAGTTACACTCAGACATGACTTCAACAAACCCTAAAGAACAGGGTGTTCTTTTGTTCTCCCCGCCCTTCACTTTTCATTATTTTGTATTTTATTCCCACTGATGATCGGAATTAACAGTACAGTAATAACAACCAATTCCAGAGCTTCCTGATGATGGATAGTAATCTAAAATCTGTTTACAATTTTACTACGTATTTTTACTAACCAATGAATATGTGGCCTGATATTTTAAATGTCAGTCTTCCGATTCTGCAGTTATTATCAAACTGTAGCAAAGCAAGGTGTTGCTTGGTCAAAGGAGTACAGATACGTGTTGCTACCCACAGTCAGAGCAGAATCCTGCGTTACTGCAGGAGACACTATTGGTGCTCCATCTTTTTCTAGGTGGGCACATCCTTCTCCGGTTTCTTTCAGTGTTGGCTACTCATACTCACAGCCTTACCTTCTGAGAATTGCACCCCCCCGCCCCTCCCCGCCACGACTGGAGATGCTTAGCCTGCTGTGACACACAAGGAAGTTGCCTTGGTGAGAGTGAGCTTCTCAACCACCATTCCACCATCCAAGTGTCGAATGCTTCAACAGTGCAGATTAACCCTCGGTGGTTACCTATCTTCTCTGAATTAGAGCTGTGGCCCTGTGAGAAAAGACAGAATACCCCTGCCTCAAACTCCTTGCCCTTAATTGAGGCAGGGCACCCTGGTTTGGTGGATAATGGGAAGGGGCCCGGCAGCCAAGTAGAACCCTAATATATGCCAAGTCATGGGCCAGAGCCTTCTGTGATGGTCTATACTCACCCAGAACCCAGGGCATATCTGTGGTTAAGAGAGTATGACATTACATGGAAAATAAGAAAACACCACAACAGGTTAAAAGACGTTAGAAACAAAGGTAAAAGCTTTATCATTTTGCACTTTTCCTCTGCTTTTTAACAAGGCTCTTCCGTTCCTATAAAGAGACATCTACTCCTCTGTTTCCTATATCTGGAGGTAAAATATGATGTCATCAAAGAATCGTTGTGCCCTCTTTTCCTTCCTTTCAGTTATCTTCTCTCTCCTCTTCTTTTTTGTTCCTGCTGATCTTTTACTCTCTTGTGGTTTAAAATATCGCCTTTGGGGCGCCTGGGTGGCTCAGTCGGTTGAGCGGCCCCCTTTGGCTCAGGTCATGATCTCGCGGTCCGTGAATTTGAGCCCCGCGTCGGGCTCTGTGCTGACAGCTCAGAGCCTGGAGCCTGTTTCGGATTCTGTGTCTCCCTCTCTCTCTGACCCTCCCCCGTTCATGCTCTGTCTCTCTCTGTCTCAAAAATAAATAAACGTTAAAAAAAATTTAAAATATCGCCTTTGTGTGGATGACTACTGCATTGGTCTTCCATGGCTGCTATAACAGATTGCCACAAACTGAATACTGTATCTGGAAAGAATGCAAATGTATTATCTTACAGTCCTCTAGTGTTGTAATCCAAACTGGGACTCGGGGGGCTAAAATCAAGGTGCTGGCAGAACTTCATTCTTTTCTAGAGGTTGTCAGGGAGAATCTGGTTTCTTGCCCTTTACAGCGTCTAGAGGCAGCCCGTATTCCTTTGCTTGTGGCCATATCCTCCATTTTCAAAATCAGCAACAGCCAGACTTATCCTTCCAGCATTATATCGCTCTGACCTCCTCTTCCATTCCACCTCTCTTGACCAATGTATAGACTTTTGTCACTGCATTGGGCCCATCCAGATAATTTCAGAATAATCTCCCTATTTTAAGTAGGTGATTAGCAACCTTAATTCCATATTCTACATTAATCTCCCTTTGCCACATAAAATAACTTATTAATACATTTCAGGAATTAGCATATAAACGTCTTTGGGGCTCTGCTACATTGCCTATATATCTACCAAATCAAAATTGGTATTTGTAAGGTCTAGATAGAAAATTTTAAAGGAATCTCAAAATTTAAGCTTTCAATCATATCTTCCTCTGGTGACACCAGAGGATTATCTTTTTGTTTACCTTTACATAAATCAGTTAGCAAAATCTACAGATACCATTAAAAATTATTTACCTAACTGGCATTAATTTTTTACTACCATTGCTGTAGGTAGATTAATATTAGTTGTAATAACAAATAAAGCTTCAATTCTTAGTAGCTTAACACGAATATGTTCACCTCCTACTCATGTAATATTTTGATGTGTGTGATCAGTAACTAGTATTCTACACAGTGATTTGGAGACATGAACCCTACCAATTTATGAGTTAATCATCTCAGAGGACCATGAAATCCTTTGTCTCCAGATGGCGGATAGGAGATAGAGGTTATTAGAAAACCCATATAAATTTTACTACATTGTTCAGAAAATTGCATATCACTTCACTTTATACTCATTAATTAAATAGCCATGCCCAGTTTTAAGGAAACTAGAAACATAGTTCCTGGTCTCACTGCTACTTCCCATAAAAACAAAAACAAACAACAAAAACATGTTAGTACATCTGGGCCGAAGACTGACTATCAGGCCATGGGACGTTTTTGCAAACTCTTCTCGCCATGCACACAAGAGCCCCTGTCTAAAGGAGATGTGCCACTTGATCAGAACTGGAGGTACACCCTTCTTTATTATATTTGGATATGGATGCTGTGGCTTGAAAATGAATTAATTGAAAATAATTTAGCTCTAACACTTAATCCACAACAGTGGGTAACTGCAACAGAAACTCTCCTTTGGAAAAGGAAAGAATGAGAGGCACCCAGGGGTCACTGCTTCACCACGGTGATTGAGTCATACCAACCAAACATCGTGATATCGCTTGTGAAAAATTGTGAGGTATCGGGGCGCCTGGGTGGCGCAGTCGGTTAAGCGTCTGACTTCAGCCAGGTCACGATCTCGCGGTCCGTGAGTTCGAGCCCCGCGTCGGGCTCTGGGCTGACGGCTCAGAGCCTGGAGCCTGTTTCCGATTCTGTGTCTCCCTCTCTCTCTGCCCCTCCCCGTTCATGCTCTGTCTCTCTCTGTCCCAAAAATAAAATAAACGTTGAAAAAAAAAAATTAAAAAAAAAAAAAAAAAGAATTGTGAGGTATCTGAGATGCTGCCCTACCTGTAAGCTAACACATTAGCTTGCCCAGTTTTCTGGAGCCTGGTAGACTATGCAAGATTTGTAGGTCACAGATGAAAGTTAAATATCCACAGCGACAGCAATAGTGTGGGAAATCAAATAACTATGTCCTGGGTTAGGAGATTAAGGGAACGCATTGCAAAGCAGAACACTGCTCTCTGGCCTTGTTGAAATTACTGGCCCAGTATCTACTTAATGTCTATAGTGTGTAGGGGTTAGGTCCTGCCTGTGCTCATGAATTCCTTAGACCATGTTATCTATGGAATATCTTATCTTGTTCTCCAACCTGCTCTCTGCATCTGCTCTTTTGTGGTCTTGGGACCACCTTGTCTTTCTGCAGGCTTCCTATATGTTCTTACTGGGGTGAACCGCCGATGTATTGCACAATGTTTCCCTGAACATATGCTCAGTAAATACTGAAGCTTGAGAACGGCTCAGGGAGACTTCCCTTAGCGTTCCTCTCATCTCTCTTGACTTGTAGAGTCTGGAGTAATCCTTTCTGCCTTCCTCAGCTTTGCTGGACAAAGCCAGAAGCCGAACCCACAGTTCTGGGGTCCGCATTTTGTACCAGTTCTCTGAGCCCCAATTCACAAAGGGATACATGAAGAACCTTTGTATCACCTACACAGCCAATGAGGTTACAATAATGGAAACATGAGCTTAGGGAGTCTGGATTTTTTTTTTTTTTTGTAACTCACAGTAAATTAACCTTGTCTTAACTCTATCTTTCAAGGCATTTTGTTATAGAAATGTTTAATATATATGAAGTTTGCTGCATGAATAGCCTTGGGAACATATTTTGTAGCAAACTGGCAGTTACTATCTCACTCATAAAATGTGCAACCTAAGAAACCCATAGAGAATTGTATTCTAAAATGCCTTTATCCCGATGATGGGGTAAATATATTGATTAGATAGTTACTCTGCTTTCTGGGATAGATGCTCTTGTCAAGTATTATTTTGTGATCTACCACCATCCTCTGGGCGATTATTTCAAAGTTATTGCTACTTTTCATAAACTTTTTATTCTAGAATAGTTGATTTACAGAAAACTTGTGAATATACTATAGATAGTTATTTTTTATTATTTTTATTTTTTTGAGAGAGAGAGTGGGAGAGCCGGGGAGAGGGACAGAGGCCGAGAAAGAATCCCAAGCTGGCTCTATGCCCAGCACAGAGCCCAGTCCAGGGCTCCTCATGGGTCTCAATCCCACAACCTTGGGATCATGACCTGAACTGAAATCAAGAGTCGGTCCCTCAGCCAACTGAGCCACCCAGGTGCCCCATTAGTACAGAGAGTTCCTACACCCCACAGGTTTCCCTGTTAACATCTTGTGTCATTATGGTGTAATTGTCACAACCTGTGAGTTGCGTTTAATATACTGTTAGGAAATTTAAGTTATGAAGCTTATTTAATTAGATTTACCTAATGTCCTTTTTCTGTTTTAAGATTTCACCCAAATACAACCTTACATTTAGTTGTCATGTCTCACCATGCCACATCATGTCTCCTGTTCGTGACAGCTTTTCAAGCTTTTCTTGTGTTTGATGACCGTGATACCTTGATAATTTTAAGAAGTACTGATCAAGCATTTTGTAGAACAGCCCCCACCTGGCATTTGTTTGTTTTTTCCTCACGTGATTAGACTGAAGCTGTTTTTTGTTGTTTTGTTTTTTTTGTTTTGTTTTGTTTTTTTGGTAGGGGGATTGGGTCGTTAACGGGAAGACTACTGAGATAAAGTACTATTTATCACAACATATCAAGAGTACCAATTATTGGGGAACGTGGGTGGCTCAGTCGGTTAAGTTCCAACTTTATTTTGACTCAGGTCATGATCTCATGGTTTGTGAGTTTGAACCCTGCATCAGGCTCTGAGCTGACAGCATGGAGTCTGTTTGGGATTCTCCCTCTCTCTTGCTCTTTGCTCCTCACCCACTCATAACTCTCTCTCTCTCTCTCTCTCTCTCTCTCTCTCTCTTTGTCTCCCTCTCTTTTTCTCTCAAAATAAATAAACATTTTATAAAAAAGAGTGTCACTCTTATGTGGATCCTGAGAAACTTAACAGAAGATCATGGGGGAGGGGAAGAAAAGAAAAATTTAGTGAGGGAGAGAACCAAAACATATAAGAGACTCTTAAAAACTGAGAACAAACTGAGGGTTGATAGGGGGTGGGAGAGAGGGGAGGGTGGGTGAAGGGTATTGAGGAGGGCACCTGTTGGGATGAGCACTGGGTGTTGTATGGAAACCAATTTGACAATAAATTTCATATTAAAAAAAAAGAATTAAAATGCCCCAGAAACACATAAAAAAAGAGTGTACATTATCAACCTGATTTGTAATTGTTAATATTAATCATAATCACTTAGCTGAGACAGTGTTTGGCAGTTTTCTCCAGCACAGAGTTCCTCCTTTTTGTCCCCTTCTCTTACTGTATTCTTTGGAAGTAAATCACCAGGCACAGCCTAGACTGAAAAAGTGGGGAATAGTGCTCTACCTCGTTGAAAGTGGAGTATCTACACACATTTTTTGTAAAAATTCTTCTGCAATAAGAGCTGTTTCTTTCACCCCATTTATTCACTCAATTATTTATATTAATATGGGCTCATGGATATTTATTTCTACTTTGAGTTATATTCTAATCCTCCTTTATTTGTTCTCTTTCTCAAATTATTAGTCCTTTGGAAGATCCTTCAGTTGGCTTCTATGTTCCTTTGTTATAATCTGTGTGTGTGTGTGTGTGTGTGTGTGTGTATGTGTGTGTGTGTGTGTGTGTGTGTGTGTGTGTTTGTGACACTAGAAGATGCTCCAGGGTTATCTTGGATCTAATCTGCCTCTGCCTCAGGTCTAGAGTCAACCAGTTCTCCAAGGAGCCCTGGTCCCTATATTTGGATAATAGATTGGATTGTTTCTTGCTTATTGCTTAAACACTAAACTATTGAAACATATTTAGGTGTTTGTATCTGGTAGCAATTATAATAGGGTAAGGATAGTTGTAATTGTGAAAACCTCAAACCTTAGAAGCTGAGTAACATAACACTTGACTCCTTTACAGATTTTCTAGGACTGCCTTTCCACATGGCTATTTACAAAGCTGGGCTCCTTCCATCTTTAATCTCTTCAAGTTATTATGCTTTCAGTTAGTAGACATGGGGGAAAGATGGATAAGGTAAACTTGCTTCATATTCATTTGTCCTAACAATTCCACACACATGCATTTCTGCTTACATACCTTTGCCTATTTCAGACATTTAGCTCTCCCTCGCTGCAGTGGGGGTTAAAAACTACAGTCCCTGGCTGGATGCTGCTTCTTATCAAAGACTTTAGGCTCTATATTTTCTGGACATCAGGTCTTCATTTCCAAATGCCATTTTACTTCAAGTCCTTAGTGTTTCTGTTTCCCAGGCCATTACATTAGACCACCCTTACCCCACACAGCAATCTCATAGCTTTTTCTTCTAACTCTTTAATTACTTCTAGTAATTATATAGATCGAATGTCAGATTACTAATGTTAAATCAAAGAATCTTTTTAATTAAGTTTCCCCACTCAAAAACTCTTGACAACTACCTATCATGGCCAATAATGTTTTAAAACTTGATCTGATTATTCGAATGTCGCCATGAACTATATATTCCAATCTTTTCTCACACTGTTTCTCAATATATGTTAAATGATGCAGCCAATCTGACTTGTTCATCATTCCTAGAACACACCATGTGGTTTCCCTCCTCCATATTTTAATACCCTCTCCCAGCCCTTCTCATTGTGCTGAATTTTTACTTGCCTGTAAAACCTGACTTAAATGCCACCTCCCTTCAAGACGATGGAAGTTAATTTTCTTCCTTTGAATTTTGATAGAATCTTGTAGCTTTTCAAACTACTTTCCAAAATGTTATTTGTGTTCTAGGGTTATTATAACAGCCACACTATATGGGTGTGGAGAACAGATATTAAAATATATTCATCTGTATACCAGTTGTAAAAATGATAAATTATGTTTCATGATTTTTTTTCTGTCAGTAAACATTTGTTAAGTAACCATACACAAAAGATTTTAAATTAGCAAAAAAACTTATAATGCATAATCTGCATAGACAAAATGTTTTTTCATGTTACATTAAAGCCAACAAAGAGCCTAATTTAAACATTTGAAATATAACCACCAATACTTTTTCTGTTATACTTTTTAAAAATTTTATGGCATAATAAAAATTAATAAAGGCAAATTAAAAGATCAGGCAATTAAATATTTAAATAGCCAATTTAAAAAATGTAGACTAATACATTAGACTTTAGGAATTTAAGCATGTAGATTTTTCACACGTTATATAAAAATTTAAAAATATGAATACACAAATCTATTCAGAAATAGCCATTTATTCGACAAAAGCAAATTAGACTGTGCATTTAAACATTTATTTTTGCTCTAATATTGCCAAGTACTTTTACACAAGGATCCTACTTTTCTTACTACTTTAGCAAAAGTTTTTTTAAAAGAGTAAAAGATAGAAAAAAGTAGCATCTTCTTTATTTCCACAACCCAGATATTAGGAGTTTCAGTTAGTACTTTCTAATCTGATTAAGATTCAGAAAAAAGAAGGTGATATTAGAAAGGTCAACCATTAAATATCTCATCAATTAAGAGGCTACAAATCATAAAGTATCTACAAAATGCATTCACTTAAAACATAATTAGAAAATTAAAATGAGAAGGAGATCTAACTGTACTCTGCTTAAGGAACTTGATGCTATTATAGTGCTCAGAGGTGAGGTTTTAAAAAAGTCCATTCATTTAACAGACTTCCCACCAGCCACTTAAACATGAATTCCAAACTGTTTGAATGATTATGTTCTGATCTCTGTGTCCATATTCAATTAGTATATTTCATAATATTAATATAGGAAATACTAATTTTAAATTTGCATCCTCAACAAATGTCTGGTTAATAGAAAAACATTTTAGTGGCTTTCCTTTATTCAACTACCCCATGTTTAGATAACCTAAGTTACTATTTGCATTGGAAGAAAAGTGTTGCCAGCTGGTTCTATGGCCTTTCCTCTAGTTTGGGGGGCGGTACCTGAACATTTGTCTTGGTAAATTCTCCTGGAACATATGATTCAAGATATTGTTCTACAACAATCTCAAAACATGGCTGAGCCATATGTACCAGACCAAGCACCAAGACTTGGTGCTTAGGAGCATGCTTATCGAGTAAAGAGCAACCAGTACTGATGGAATTCAGGAGAACCAGGAGAATGAGAGTTGATCATGAATGTCTGAAGGGTCTAATGTATAATATGTGATGGTTTGTCTGAATTGAGGTTTTCCTCAAACATTCAGCCTACTCTTTAATGTCAACGTAGGTGCCAAGGGCAGAATTATTTAGACATAAAATACTGTACCTAGCATGTTTGGAACATGACCTGTGTATAGATTCTTGTTCTGTTTTTTATTTTTTTCTTTTTAAGTAGGCTTTGTGCCCAAATCAGAGCCCTAAGTAGGGCTTCAACTGACATCAAGACTTGAGCTGACATCAAGAGTCAGACGCTTAACTGACTGAGCCACCCAAGCGCCCCTTTTTTTCTGCATTTTTAATGCTAAGTGAGCTTTATTACTTACAGATGGAAGAAGCCTATTGAATGTGATGTTTGTTGTCCTTATGCCAAGACCATGGACCAC
Source organism: Lynx rufus (assembly GCF_022079265.1). Taxonomy (NCBI): domain Eukaryota; kingdom Metazoa; phylum Chordata; class Mammalia; order Carnivora; family Felidae; genus Lynx; species Lynx rufus. Next base: position 21,282,361 of record NW_025814845.1, on the reverse strand, counting down.
TGATGCCAGGTACAGCAAAGTGGACATTGTAGGACTCTATCAATTCCTCAAATTCTTATATATATATATATGTATATATATATATATATGTGTGTGTGTGTGTGTATACATGTATATATATATGTATATATGTATATACATGTATATATATATATATATATTTTCAAGCATTATATATCAGTATATATTATACATTTTGCCTTATATATATATTCATTTTTATTTTTTATTTCTAGAAAGTTTATTTATTTATTATTTTCAAGAGAGTGAGTGTGCATGATCAGGGGAGGGACAGAGAGAGAAGGAGAGAGAAACCCAATCGTGCCTGACGTACGGTGTCAGATCTCAGGAACCACCAAATCATGACCTGGCCTGAGTCATGAATCAAGAGTGGGACACTTAACTGACTGCACTACCCAGGCACCTCTACACATTTGTTTTTTGTATCATTAATCTATTTTAGGATGTGATATTTCTTTCTTTCCTTTTTTTTTTTTAGGCTATGATGTTTCTAAACATTATTATTAAGTGGTACAAAAAGATGTGAGTCAAAGTTGGTTGTATTCACTGTACATCTAACTCTCAAGACCAACAGTGGAACACTAGGAGTTAAAACATAAAAACATGAGGATTTGTTTATACATTATAAATCTGTTAATGCACTGAAAAACTGATTTGCTACTTCATACATGGCTTGAAGGTAGTGCTATCAGATATTCCGATTGGCATATGGGAATTTGAGATACAGCAAGTGGATTTGAGAAGCTTTAGAAAGAAGATGTTTCAAGGATCCAAATCTATATGGGGCTATTTAATTCTTATAATTTTGTTGTAAGGAAGTCTGAATTTATTGGAATATCCTTAATAGCTTTGAAATAATAAAGTGGAAGTCTTGAGTCACTGTAAAATGCTACAATTATCAAATATACCCAATGGCCCAAGAAAATGTCTGAATGTTGAAATGCTTGACTTTTTAATAAAACTTCATAGTCACCATTTGATTATGCCGTACTAAGTCTAGGTAATTTTCTATCTTTCATAAATTTGTGATCATTAAATGCATAACATATTAATATTCTTTATGAAAGTCTTCGAATCAATTCAGATAAATTACAATAATGATCCATAGTCATAACCATCTAAAATTTTCAATTGAACCATCTAACTTTATTACTACAAAAAATTATTCTTATATCATCTACATTTTCTTTCTGGGGAGTCTTTTCATGTGTAAGACAGCAAGCATCCATAATGGATACCTATCTAAAATTGCATTTAGTTAGTTTCAGGGGTACAATATAATGATTCAACAATTCTATACATTATTCAGTACTCATCATGGTAAGTGTGCTCTTAATCCTCTTTATCTATTTCACGTATCCTTAACCCCTTTGAAGTAATTTTTAAAATGGCTGGAACATTCATTCATAGGTTTCTATTGCATGCATCTCCAGCATAAACTTGGCCTTAATACTATGCAATGCATAGCTGTGCCCAACATAACTCCACCAAGATAACATAACTGCTTTCCCATTGATCATGTTACTGTTGAAATGAAATCACATTTCCTTTATTATTACTATTTTTTTTTTTATTTTGAGTAGGTAGTGCTTGCTTTTCCTAAAGGAAATGCTTTAGCTGAATGATCACTATGATATAAAAATAAAAAACATATCACATGTATTTTAATATAGGAGCAAAGTATCTTAACAGTAGTTAGTGTCACTTGATTGGATTAATTTAACAATATTTTAAAACAACTTTCTATTAGATGTTGTTCTAAGAATTGAAGATGTACTGGTAAATCCCGTACAGAGGAACTCACGGAATGGATATCATGGAAACTTTTGGATGCGTAGCCCTACATTGAAAATTTTTATTGGATATATTCTAACAACTCATTGATTTTACCAAGTGTATTTTCCAGTGTTGTGTCAGACTATGGGTTCTGAATATAAGTAGTAACAACAATGGTTTTTTCAAGGTTAGCTTTTGTTTTTCTCTACAAATTTCAGCAAAAGAAAGTGTCTTAAAAACTGAAGGCACACGTTAAATATTAAGTTTTCAAAAACAGATTTTTAAGCATATGTATTTTTAGTAGAGTAAGAAATGAATTATGTTGCTTGGCCTGATTGGATTATCTATAGTTTGTGTGGTAAAAGCACTAAAAATATGACAGTAACATTTGGCCTGAAATATAGATATATAACAAAGTCATGGAAAAGAAATATATTGCAGGAATTTATTCTCCAATCAATGTGCTGTGGAATAAGGTACATAAATCCCCAGATATCAATGGAAAAATAGATAAAGTATTACCTGAAAGATATAGCTAAGGAAAAGGATTCTGCACGAGTGAAGTGTTGTCTCCTTATTATTAATGTAGCACTGGGTAATGGCAGTGTGCATCGTGTAAGACAAGAGAAACAAAACACAAATCATGGCCTAAAAATTTGGTTTGAAAGCTCAAAATGGCATGTGGCACTATCTCTACATCAATGCTCCCAGAATTTATATAATTAAAGTATGTGGAAGTTCTTTTGGATAAGGAAGAGACACATAGCATAAAGAATACATGGTGTGCTTGATAGTACATTTTAAAAATATATTTATATAATTTCCCATAAATATTTTCCATGAAAGACTATACTTTTCCATGTGAAACTGTTATTGATTGAAGAAAATTTCTTCTGTAAATCCCTAGGCAACTTTGACCTAATTATCCTTACATGGATTTTATATGATATATCACGTAGGAATGCTGTATGCTACTTTAGGTTTTGTGAGTATATTACTCTTAAGCTCTTTTAAGAGAAAGATGTATTTTTGTGTTTCACTGAATCCCCAGCTATTAAGTCATGGCTGTGCACAGGAAATACATTTAATAAATATCTTAGAGAATTAATATATCTTATAAAAATCAGAGCGCTCTCAATTGATAAGGAAATTAAATATAATAAATGCTTATTGAGTGCCAGGCATGGTTTGGAATTTAGTACACGTATCAACTCACCCGTCAGGTAGTTATAAGATTAGAAGGGTTAATTTGAACTGAATGATTGAAAAAGATAACCAGGTTATGTGGGAAACAGAAAATTGTGGAGCATCTTATTAATGAACAGTCACCTTTCCCACAACTTAGTCTATATTTTTCTGGTAGAATTATGGGAAAATAATTTACTTCCATATCATGGAACTTTTAACATTTTTCAGTGATTTTGAATTAGTAAAATTTCACTTTGGTGTGATTAGGAGAAAGTTAGGAATTAGGTTACATATTGAGGATTGGGTTCTCACAGGAGACTTAAAAGGACTTGAGCTAGTAAAGAAAAGCTCTCTCTCACACACACACGCACACACACACACATACGCAGACACACACACACACAGGAAAGAAAATAGTGTGATGGAGAAAAAAGTGAGGCTGAAGTGGTATTGAGAAAAGAACAAAAATCCACTGTGAGCAGAAAATTTTAAAATATTTTAGTTAACTAATGGACCTTTCATAGACAAAATAATTATCTGTTGTGTATTGAAAGTTGTATGTTGAAGACAATGTCACACAAAGTTATGGGATATTGGTGGCAGGAGAACTTAATTTTAAATATTAATTGATCTTATTTTAGTGTTACTTTAGAGATATAGATGAATTATACTTATTTATATACTTCTCTGATAAGAATGCCTACCTCCATGCCTTATGCTTCCAGAAATAGTGAAATAGACTAGAGCACCATATTGCAGAAAATTTATCAATTTGAAAATTTTTATAAATTTTCTCTGAGTAATTGGCTTTCTATTTGGTTAAAAATATAATTAAGCTTATTTGAGTCACATTAAGACAATGCCAGTCATTATACTTGTTATGTATTTTCCAGTGGAATTGGGTCCGTTCTTAACCAGGGTAAGAAAATATAAACACTCCAGGTTCTCACCGAAGAACATACTCTCAAGCTATTGCTTGAACCTCATCAGAACTCTCAAGTAAGACAATTACTTTTCGATAAATTAATTTTTCATAAATCGTAATTTATGGAAAGCATATAAGTGCATGTTTTCCTCTCCCTTCCTTAAGTAATTTTGGTTCTGTCACTGGACCAAGTCAGACTAGCGTAAGTCTTAATTATTGTGACCTGAAAGGATTAAAAGTTATAGGATTTTATGGGTCTCTTCAAGCTTAGATTAGATCACATCACTTTTATTTGTTTTAAAGACACAATGGTTCATTGTAGCAAGACACTGACTAGAAACGTTGGGCCTGAAAGCCAAAATTTAAGGACAACAACCATTCCTTAATTGAAGTAAGACCCGCCCATGGGAACCAAATATCCCGTGTGAGAGATGAATATCATCCAAGTAGAAAATGGCATAAATTTAGAAAAAATTCAGTGTATAGCATTATCGTATATAGACTTACTTGAAATAGACTTGGAATTAAAACAACAACAACAACAACAACAACATAGGTTTACTGACATTTTCTATTAATTTACCTGATTTTTAATTACATTACTATATGGTTTATATATATACTTAATATTTGCTTTATATTTGTCTTGATCTTGGACTTCCAATTCTCTAGAACTGGGAGAAATAAATTTTTATTGCTTAAGCCAGTTACAGTGTTTTGTTGTAGCAGCCCAGATGGACTGAGACAGTCCATTCTATCTATGTCTCTAAGCGACTTATTCTACCCCAAGCTACCATTTCAAAATTTATAAGTACATAGATATGTTTTAATATAGCTGAAATTATTTCATTACTAGTTCATGATAAAGTCTAATGTCTACCTATGTATAAATATTTAAAGCTACTGAAAATATCAATCATATTTTTTATGAATTTCTCATATAGTATCTAGCACAGAGAATTCTGTGCTTTCTAATTCTGTATTCATTTTGAAATTAGAATAAGGAATCTAAAAGGTCTACATTTCCAAACACCAGTCTTACAAGGGGGGTAGTCTGCCAGGATAAGTATCACTTAAGAAATTCATTGAAATTCTGGGGTACTTTGGTGGCTCAGTCAATTAGGTGTCCCACTTTGGCTCCAGTCGTGATCTCATGGTTCATGACTTGGAGCCCGGCATCTGGATCTGTGCTGACAGCTCAGAGCCTGGGGTCTGCTTTGGATTCTGTGTCTCCCTCTCTCTCTGCCCCTCCCCAACTCACACTTTGTCTTTGTCTCAAAACTAAATAGACATTAAAAAATTTTTTTTAAAGGAACTCATTGAAACTTTATTCCAAAGTATATCCTTAAGTACTCAGCTTTTTAAAGTTTTTTAAGTTCATCTGTATTTTGAGAAACATGAACCAAAAAGCATAATTCTTTCAGACTTTAAGAAGTAGTTAATATATCAAGGAATAATTTATTAAAACTAGTAAAATTATTGTAGCAGCATTAGCAGAAGTCCCTATGTGATACTGGATCGCTTTCAAATACATAGTTCTGAACTATGTTCTTTCCTTTACATTGCAATATATGGATTATTGCTTTTAATGTAGAGCACAAAATCATGAAATTCCTAACCACTTAATTTTTACTTACCTGAATCTCTGTTGTTCACAGCAACTCTCTTATCACTCTAGCAAAATGGTATTTTGGTTGAAATGTTAATCACAAATAATTGGATTATATTGAGAAAGATGGGGCATGAGAAAAATATATTTCTTTTTTTAATTTTTTTTTTGTTTTATAAATAATTTTTACTAAGCTCTCAAGGAAGAAAAATTTCTTTTTTTTATGCTAACTTTTTTATTTTTATTTTTTATTATTTTTTTTAATATATGAAATTTATTGTCAAATTGGTTTCCATACAACACCCAGTGCTCATCCCAAAAGATGCCCTCCTCAATACCCATCACCCACCCTCCCCTCCCTCCCTCCCCCCATCAACCCTCAGTTTGTTCTCAGTTTTTAACAGTCTCTTATGCTTTGGCTCTCTCCCACTCTAACCTCTTTTTTTTTTTTTTTCCTTCCCCTCCCCCATGGGTTCCTGTTGAGTTTCTCAGGATCCACAGAAGAGTGAATTTATTTGTTTTTGAGAGACAGAGAAAGACAGAGCACGAGCAGGGGAGGGGCGGAGAGAGGGAGACAAAGAATCTGAAGCAGGCTCCAGGCTCTAGCTGTCAGCGCAGAGCCCGACGCAGGGCTCAAACTCACGAACCATGAGATCATGACCTGAGCTGAAGTCAGACGCTTAACTGACTGAGCCACCCAGGCGCCCCGAGAAGAATATATTTCATATTTTATTAACTTGCTATTCCCCAGTTAGGTGAGATAATAAAAATATGTACAAAAATTGGTCAAAGAATATAAGAATTAATCTAGGTACAGAGAACATAAGTATTAGTCTTGATCTAACGGTGTAGCAATGTGCTAGATCCATCAACTTTGGAAGCTTGTTTCCCTGACTTTTATTTCTCATCTGTTCAATGCTCCAGTTCTTTCCTGATATCTCTTATTGATTGCTTTGAGAATAAATATTTCATAAAATCTTTTATGAAATACAAATTCTAAGTATCCATAGTATTGTAGGTGAAATGTCTACAATTAATATATTGGTTGCTATGTATCGTATAGCCAGCATAAGCAAAAGTTCTAATTGTAGACTAGGAAAGAAAAAATTAATTCCAATTAGCAAATTAAAGAATCCTCCAAATTTAATAAAAAAATAATTCTTAATTATTTGTACAATGTTTGGTTTTAATTAATTTTAAATAGAATATAATTCATTAAATAAAATACTAACTATTCATATTCAATATGTGTACTTGAGGCATAATACTAATTATTAGCTTGATTCATTCATATATGCTTTATCTCCTCCAATTCACTTTTCATATTATAGTTTTATATGAACTCTTTTTTAAGTTTATTTATTTATTTTGAGAGAGAGAGAGAGGGAGCCAAGGAGGGGCAGAGAGAGAGGGAGAGAGAGAATCCAAAGCAGTCTCTGTGCTGTGAGCTCTGAAACCAACATGGGGCTCAAACACACAAACCGTGAGATCACAACCTGAGTCGAAACCAAGAGTCAGTGCTTAACAGAGTCAGCCAACCAGGTGTCCCAGAGCTCTTTTCAAACTGAACCACAGTATAAATCAGTATATATTGTATTTTAAAAAGGAAAATTACTTTTCATCAGAAAACTTACTGCAATTTCCCATTGAAAATATTTTATCTCAGCACATTTTTTTTCAGATCAAGCCATTATATATCAAAAGTGACCATTAGGTATTGAATTTTAGAAACAATAAAATATCCTGTATGTTCCATTACTGTGTATAAGAAGACTACAGTTAGTATCCACTTTCATTCTGAACGTTTGTGTCTATGTTTCTTTTCTTTTTTTTTTCTTTTCTTTCTTTATTTTTTTTTTTATTTTTTATTATGGGTAAATTTATCCTGTTGTGTTTTGGGTATTTTTTCCTTTGTATTATTTTTCAAGTCTATTTCTGGAAATCTATTTACATATAACCTGCACCTTCTAAGTCAATCCTCCATGTTTTCTAACTTTTCACTTTTTCCCCCATCTTTTGTGTGTTTTGATTTATTTATATAACAAATGGTTCCTGAATATCCTATATGGGGCTTGGAGTACAACAGAGAGGAAAAATAAATAAATCCTTTTCTCCATGGAGTTTATGTACTCGCAGAGGGAGGCATGGAATAAACATGAGAAAATTGAATCACATATACAGAAACTGACGAGTACTATGGAAAGAAATGAGAAAGGGTAGGGGATCAGGAGGACTGTGAAGCTGTGGCAATGGTTGAAATGATAATCAAGGTGTCAGAGAAGGCTAGTTAAAGACTTGTCCATTACGTGAGGTCTTGAAGGATGTGAGGAAGCTCACCACATGAATATCTAAAGGTGAAAGTATTCCAATCAAAGGGGAAAGTCAGTAGGAAGACCCAAAGGTTTGTAGTCTGCCTGACATGTTCCAGGAACAGCAAGGAAGGCAGTGTACCTGAAATAGGTCCACCAATGAGGAGAGTAGATATAAAGTCAGAGAGGCCAGAATCATGAAGGGCCTTGTGGGTTGTTGCAAGAGCCTTGTCTTTTACTTGGCTTTAAATAAGGTGTCATTGAAAAGTTCTGTAAAGACAGGTGAGGTGACCTAAAAGATTTTCACTCTGTCTGCTTTGTTGAGAGCAATTTTCAGTGGCCAGTGTTGGAACAAGGACACAAGTAGGGAGGTTGTTGCAGTGATCTAAGTAAGAGATACAGGGGAGTCCATCAAGGGCATCACAGTGGAAGTAAGAGTGGCTCAAATCAGAGTCATAACAGTTGAGTAAAGAGAATAGAGTGCATTCTGGAACTATGTAGAGAGAATCTACTAAGTTTCCCAATGGAGTATCCAGGGTTCATATAAGAAAAGGTTCAATCAAAGATGACATCAGTGTTTTGGGTAGGTCAACTTGAAGGGTGGAGATTCACCTACTGAGATGGAAAAACTGAAAATGCAGTATGTTTGAGAGGAAAGATCAAATTAATTTTGAACATTAAAAATTTGAGATGTCTCTTGGACATTTAAATAGAGATTTAGGGTAGACTTTCAGGCAGATGAATCTGGAATTGCATACAGAAGTCTTGAATGGAGACACAAGTTTGAGAGTTATTACAAATATATGGGCATTATTAAAGGCCACCAAGCTATATTATAACAATAAGTGAGCAATTTGAGTGAAGAGAAGAAAAAAAGTCCTTCCAAATGTACCCTAAGACAGTCCAATAATTAGCAGATTTGGGAAAGTGAAGTATTGAGCAAGGGAAATTGAGAAATAGAAATAGAAATGGACAATAAGAATGGCTGCTGTCTCAGAAGTCAAATAAAGTATATTTAAGAGAGGGTGAACAACTTCTATCAACAACAACCAACAGGTCAAATTAGATGAAAGATAATAAGTGCCTGTTTTATTTAGGTAGCTATTAATTATGAAATGGACAATAATGTTCCTGTGAAATGTTAGGGATGAAAGCTTGAATGAAAGGGACTTAATAAAGAAATGGAAAAATAAAATTGGAACTGGAAACCACAGGCAATTATTTTGAGAAGTTTACTGACACACAGAAAAGGAACTGCAGAGAAAGCTGGTGGGGAAAGTCAGGTTGAGAGATGGTTGTGTAATGTGACGATTTGTAAATGACTGCAGGGGATTCCTGGAGAGCTCCGTGAGGAAATTAATTTTCTCTTTTATCTATGCTTCTTCACTGCCAACTTTCCTGATTTATTCAGTCACATTATTTCTAACCATACACGTTGTCTGGACTACTTTCTATATTTGATCAAATTCTCACAGTGTCTGGATTTCTGGTGGTACTTTTTTGTTACCGCATAGCCCTGTTGCTAATAGAGTCTCTTATGGAAGAAAAGAAACCGTCTTCTGTTAGCTCTTATGTGCTTCTCTGAAGCAACCTGCTTTATTCTCTTCTTTGAGATTTGATGCCTATTGTTTCATTTTAATCTCAAATTATTGCTCATTATCATGACTAGATGAAGATCGGTTTCCAGCAATGTGGATTCGATAATACCTAGTTCCTAAAATATTTACTACTGCCTAATGAGCAGCTGAGGATATAGTGGGTAATAATTTGTGGTTTAGATTCCTCAAGACTAGTTGTTTGGATATTTGAACATTTGGGTCTCTGTAAGTATACATGTTAAAATATTTAATAAATACATATTGAGTAAATATATTCATAAGTATGGTAAGTGACTCCGTGCAGGTGGATGTAACTTAGAAATCCTCTATGGGAACATAGAATCCTTTACGGGTTAAAATTATCTATTTCAATAAAAATAATCTATCGTCAAGTTAGTTTTGGTTACTTAAACCCAGATGTTGCTTGCTCACTGTCAGGCCAAGATAAAAATTGTGGCCATAAATAAAATTTGCTCATCATTTTTAAAAATTAAATTATTACATATTTTTAAAAGTTTTAAAAGGTACAGCATGTGTGAAATGCAGATATCTGATTTCTCGTGAACAATGAGACTGTCAACACTGAGCCCACATTCCACACAGCCACATCATGTTGAGAATCTGTTCCCTAGAAAATCATGATCTCTTTTGCACACTTCCCGGCTTCTCTGACTGACTTTTAACTTTTTTAACTTCTTTTTTAAAAACTACGTATTTATTTATTTTTGAGAGTGAGAGAGAGAGAGAGAGCGGAAGCAGGGTGGGAGCAGAGAGAGATAGAGGGAGAGAGGATACCAAGCAGGCTCCACGCACAGCACGGAGCCCAATGCAGGGCTCGATCCCATGACCATGAGATCATGACCTGAGCTGAAATCAAGAGTCGGATGCTTAACCAACGGAGGCACCCAGGCATCCCAACTTCAGATATCTTTACAAAATATCTTTCATGTCTCTGTTTAACCATTTCAAACCAAGTTCATATTATTGCAATGACTGTTTGACAAAAATTATAAAAGCGTGGTAAAACATGTAACTTAAGAAGGAGAGTGAGAAGGTATTAACCGATTCACTATTAGGTATTTTAAGATCACAGATGTTTAAAATGACAGCCAGTTACATGGATCTGTGTCGGTTGCCAGGTGTATACATGTAATAATGGCATTTGATATAGACTACACAACATTTATTTATTTATTTATTTATTTTTGTCTGTGTGAGCCAGTATTTATTTTAGGCAAACTCAGGTTAGGTGTTAGTGAAAAGTGGTGGAAAACAGGGTCTAGTATGATATCAACTAAGAAAAGTTGAGAAATAAGTCCAATAAGAGGGGAAGTTACCCAAGGGGATACAAAACCACATCCACAGTATATGGCAGACCCATTCTTATTTTAAGTTCCATGTTGCTCAATGCAATTGAGCCAGAGAGAATCCAGATGAAGTAGTGGATGTTTATTATCATGGTCTAAGTATCTCATCTAGAGTTCAAGGCAAAAATCCCTGGAAAAGAAACTTGCAATTTCTCAGTGAATCAGGAAGCAAAGCAGACACTCTATCTGGCAAAATACACAGGAAATCGTGGTGAATTTCAGTTGAATGAGATTCTATTGTGTACTGGATCCTGGCTTGCACCTCAGACTGGGAACTAAAGAGAATGACAAATTAACACCGAAACCTTTCAACCAGCATAAGAAATCAATCGTTAGGTTGCAAAGGGCTTAATAGCGCTGCCTAGGAAAATAGCTTAATATAGTAAAACATAGCAGAAGTCCTTTCAAACCCCCAAATCTAAATACTTGAAGTATGAAAGTATGTTCAATCACGATTAAACAAAATGACAAAAAAATAGTACCTTACATATATCCCAAAATGTGTACTAGCTTTGATTCCACAGGATATATTCACAATAAATTTATCAAGATGATACAAAAATATTTAAGGATTCTATCTAAAGATGTCTGAGCTATAAAAACAAGTCAATGCAAATATCAAATCCTAATCCACAAGAGAGGCGTCTATGTTTGTTTGCTAAATGCCAGACCATGACTTATACTGTCTTTTTCCTATAGTTTTTAATACTTCGATTAGAGAGCTAGATACATGTTTTTTTGCAAGTGGATCCGTATAGGTTTTCTTATACACAGTTGTTTTCATTCTAAGCATATAAAATATCAAGTTAAAATGGCCAAAGTAGTTTTCAGTGGACTGGAACATATTGATTGAAAAATTCTTTAATTTGAAATGTTTCTGTCAGGTTAATGAATTTGAGTAATAAAATCATATTGAAAATACCTACCTGTGAAAAAGAGGCTATACAAAATCAATGGGGAGGAAAATATGTAGGCGACAAACTGTAAATTTTCTGAAAGAAAATTAGTTTGTCTGATATAAGCAATACTTGATTATTAAGGTTCTTTTATCACAAGATATGTTGATGTGATTTTGCTTATCTATGCATTTATCTTGGTTACGGGCTGTTAACAGGCCAATCTGAGATCGTTTTGTCAATTCTCAAAATACCAAAAATAATACATTTTCCATCAGACCTACTCCGAATGAAGATGATGTGTGATCCAGTATCTGGTGTCATGGGCAGAGTAGAGATTCAACAATGGAAAAAATGAAATCAAGTTTTCTAATAATTTCAATTAGCAATGGGATTTGAACTATGTAAAATGATAGAATAATTTCACATTCCTGGATAGACATAGATATCATATAAAATGGATTGATTTATTAAAATTTGTAATGAAATGAAATTGTATTCGATTTCAGATTCCTAAAAGAGAAAAACTCTTAGTGATTTCTATTTTACTTATTGTTAGACAGTCTTTAACACAGACTTCTCTGGGTTAGAAACTAACTTAAACCCTTATTGCTATGACAGCAATGAAATGTAACTTTAGTAGTATACTGGTTAGAGAGACATGAAAATTGACTTATGTTGAAATTATAAGCCCTACTTAATGCCCTAAATGAAACACAGAGAGAAAGAGAGAGAAACATAGACACTGAGAAATCGAGGCAGAGAGAGAAAGATTGAGAAATTGCGAGAGATTCTAAAGATTGAGCTTTGTATCTTCTTGTATAATTTCTTTCTAAAATGAAAGTTGATTATTTTCCAGCCTCTGCTCTTGTACAAAATTCCACTTGTAACAATATTCTTCCATAGAATAACATTAAACTAATATTAATAATAACCCTGAAAACGTTATTAGATTCTGGTTAATGATTTTGTTTGTTTCTTTGTTCTCCAAGCATCTTTATCCCCCATTTTTATTCTTTTCTGCAGTGACTTAATGATAAAAATTAATTAATTAATTCTGGAAATTTCACTGTGAAAGCAAATACTTGGATTTTCTTTATATGGTTATTCCCTTATTGTTAGTATGTTACAAAAATGATGTCCTTTTATTTCTGTTGTGGTTTTAAAACATCTACGGAATCTAGTGTTTGGCAGATTTATATAGGATATTTATGCCAATAAACCTTGTTGTGCCATATTTAATATAATATTAAGTAGGTCTCTGAGCGAACAAAGACCTTGGTCCATGTCTTGATTAAAACCAAAAACACAAAAACAATAATAGTGGTTTCTGTAAAGAATAAAAATTGAGAAATAATAAAGAAACTTATACTACAACTTTTGACTTATACATTAGCAAAGATTAAATCTGGAAAATACAAGTTAATGTTGAACTTTTTTTTTCCTCTATTAGCTACAATAGTAGTTGAAATAATGCTTTTTGGAATATGGTAAACAAAGGCCAAATGTCAGTTGCAAAAAGATAATTCAATAAATGGCTTTAGGAAAAATGATTTACTATTTGAAAAAGAACGTATTTACATAAGTACCACCCACCACACAACAAAATAGACTTCAAATATATCAAGTTGTTTAAAAGAAGTGAAAAACAATGTGGAAAAATATATATTATTATGTTAAGAGAAAGTCTTTATAAGAATAAAATGGAGGGGCACCTAGGTGGTTCAGTCAGTTGAGTGTCTGACTTTTGATCTGCTCAGGTCATGATCCCAGGGTGGTGGCATTGAGCCCCACAGTGGGCTCTCTGTCCCTCTGTCTTCTCTCTGGCTCATGTTCTCTCTCTCTCTCTCTCTCTCTCTCTCAAATAAATAAAATGAGAAAAAATAAATAATAAAATGGAAATGTTGCAAAAGTAAATATGTATCAACCTATGAAACATTTATTTTTTTTAATAGTTTTGATTTTATTTCTTGAAAGACAGAGACAGACAGAGTGCTAGTTGGGGAGGGGCAGAGAGAGAGGGATGCAAAGAATCTGAAGCAGGATCCAGGCTCTGAGATGTCAGCACAGAGCCCCATGTGGGGCTCAAACCCACAAACCATGGGATCATGACCTGAGCCAAAGTTGGACGCGTAACTGACTGAGCCACCCAGGCACCCCACATTTATTTTTCAAATGTTTATTTATTTATTTTGAGAGAGAGAAAAGGAAAACACACACACACACACACAAGTGGGGGTGGGGGAAGAGAGAGAGAGAGAGAGAGAGAGAGAGAGAGAGAATATCAAGAAAGTTCCATGCTGTCAGTTCACAGTCCCATCCAGGGCTCAAACACACAAGCCATGAGATCATGACCTGAGTTGAAATCAAGAGTCTGATACTTAACTGACTGAGCCACCCAGGCGCCCCTTGACTATGAAACCTTTAAACTTCTGAGTCTCATATCACATTGTAAATAAGGTTAATGTGCAAGCAAACAAATGAGAAATAAACTGATAGAATGTTGAAAACATGTGGATAAGAGGTTGATGTTATTAAAGGATTAAGTACTTGAAATAATTGTTAAATCCAAACTTAAAATGTAAGTGGGGTATGTATAAAGAATACATTATAAAATATCACAAAAATATTCTACCTTATTAGTAAGAGAAAATTAGTGAACTTCCAACAACTAAAGATACCACCTTATAGTTTTTTTTTTTTAATGTTTATTTTTGAGAGAGAGAGAGACAGAGAGCAAAGAGGTGAGAGGCAGAGAGATAGAGGGAGACACAAAATCTGAAGCAGGTTCCAGGTTCTGAGATGTCAGCCCAGAGTCCGACGCGGGGCTCAAACTCACAAACCATGTGATCATTACCTGAGTCATAGTTGGATGCTTAACCGACTGAGCCACCCAAGTGTCCCACCACCTTATAGTTTCAATAAGAAAGCAAAATAGTACAATTTTCACACATTTACATACCATTGCCCAACAATTACACTTTAAAACATTGTTTCTAAGGAAATAATCAGAGTTGAGTGCAAATATACATGTAAAGTACGTAAATTCCAATAATAATGGTTTTGTAAATGAATTTTGGTATAATATTTAAATTATGTTTTAAGAAAATAATTTCATGGCAGTTATTTTCTTTATTCATAATATTATATTAAGAAGAAAGAAAATTATATATATATATATTTTAGCAAATTATATATGTATATATTACATATATAATTTAATTATTTATTATAATATAATATGCTATATACATAGTATATTAACATTGTACATTTTTATTCAGGTGATTTTCAGTAGATCGCTGGGTGGTAACTTTATGGGCAACTGAGAAAATTTCCAATTTTCTAGTTATACATTATAGTTGTAAATATCTTAAAATGAATAGATATAGATGTAGATCTGAAGCCACTTTCTTAGCAAATTTCTGATATGATGTTACCATGTACCTAAAAGGCAAAAACAGCAAATATGTACATAATTAGCTAGCTGAGTTTCAAGCAATTAAAATTTATCGTTTCCAATATTCACTGAGCTGTGTTAGGCAATGAGTTGGACATAATAGATATGCAAAGCCTTTCCTTTTGTTCAAGAAACAAAATAAACAAAGAAAAACGAAAATGATATTGCCGTAATGTTGAAAAACGCATAGAAATGAAATATGAGATCTGAAAATAAAACTGTAAAAGGTACTTGAACAATTTCGGGAAGGATCTAATGAAGGACTCTTGAAATATACCTCTGTAACAAACAGAAGCAGGACAAACCCAAATGAAATTAAGAACGATAGCATTAGGAAAAATAAATGTAGATATTTATGGGTTTTTTTTCCTGAAAATTATATTTTTGGTTAGTTGGTTCCTATTTTTTATACAGTGTTTTATTTTACCAAGAAGTAAAAAAAAAAAACAAAAAACAAACAAACAAACAAAAACCCAAATTCTGATTTTAATGAATGTCAGGCACTCTGGCCAACCAGAATTCCTGGAGAAAAAAGGTTTTTCCTGGGGAGAATGGGAGAGAGAGTTAGACACAGCATTTAATCAGAGCATGTGAGAGAGAGAAAAGCAAAAGTCAGGGACATCTATTCAGGGCTTGCAAAATGACCTGTCCCGGAAGGAAGGCACCCAAAAAACAATTGTATTATTAGGCATAGTTATGGAGGAAGGACTATGAGAAAAATAACTACAAATTAGAATAATTAAAATGACCTATTAATTAAAAAGATGAACTAAAATAAAGGCAAGGACCAGAGATCATCGTTCTTAAGGCTCAGAAAACTTAGTGCACTGCAGTGAATAGAGAAATTAGAAGATGATGCAGGTCCCTGAGGGAAGTTTTGTCATAATGAGTCTCCAGCAATGCAGAACTCTGAAATAGAATGGACTTGGGGATACTCATGCTCGGGAAGAGCTTAATGAAAGGATGCAAAATACCTTGACAGAATATTCTCTCTCCTCGGCTTCTGACCAATCAGGAGTCACTTCTGAAAACAAATATTCTGTGGAATAGCACAAGCTCTTGGCTCATTACTGAGCCATGAGCACAATGTCACACAGGTCTCAGTGGGAAAAAATGAAGAAATCCATTAGGAAGAAGTCAGAGGACAGTTGCACATAGTCATGCTGTGTAGTTATGGTCCTGCTGTTGTTAAAAACATTCCAAAAATAGCTGCGTCTTAAAAGTCACCAAGAAATAAATAATTTTGAATGTCTTTTATGTTAAAATAATAATTCGTTACATTCTCTAATAATGTTCACTGCTGACATCTACAGAGATCTACAAAAAAATAAAAGATGCTTAATGTCGACTTGTCAAATATAATATTTCCTCTGTCCTTTAATAGTTTTCTGGTAACATGCTTGATTTCATTTATTTCTTGAAATTATTATTTTTGGGGGCAATTATTCTAAACCAACTGGGTAAAACCCCACAAATTATTTTTTGGAGTGTTTTCTGGCCCACTAGAGTAAAAAAAAATCCAAGTAACATTTTCAGAGTCAATATATACTGAAATATAATTAACTTGTAGTATTTGAACACCTCTCCATGGATACTCAGCAGCTAAACGAAGACATGCCCATGGCTGAGGTATAGTGTCCGGATCTTGGCCGGTGTGAGGCTGCCTTTTATTTATTTGTATTTCAATTTTTTTTTTATTTTGGAATAACTTTAGATTTACAGGAGAGTTGAAATACAAGGAATTTCTGCAAAGCCCTTACCCAATTTCTCCCACTGTTAATATCACTCTAGTATTTTTGTCAAAACTAGGACACTGACATTGGTATAGAAAGAAGAAATGGACTAAATTCCAGACTTCATTTGGATTTCATCATTTTTTTTTCATGGATGATTTTTTTGTTTCCTGTTCCTTGATATAACCCAGATGTTTTAGTCTGTTTGAGTTGTTGTAACAAAAATACCCTGGACTAGGGGTATTTATTAATTTTTTTTTCAACGTTTATTTATTTTTGGGACAGAGAGAGACAGAGCATGAACGGGGGAGAGGCAGAGAGAGAGGGAGACACAGAATCGGAAACAGGCTCCAGGCTCTGAGCCATCAGCCCAGAGTGGACTAGGGGTATTTAAACTGCATGTGTTTCAGGGGCGCCTGGGTGGCGCAGTCGGTTAAGCGTCCGACTTCAGCCAGGTCACGATCTCGCGGTCCGTGAGTTCGAGCCCCGCGTCAGGCTCTGGGCTGATGGCGAGCCTGATGGCTCGGAGCCTGGAGCCTGTTTCCGATTCTGTGTCTCCCTCTCTCTCTGCCCCTCCCCCGTTCATGCTCTGTCTCTCTCTGTTCCAAAAATAAATAAAAAACGTTGAAAAAAAATTAAAAAAAAAAATAAACTGCATGTGTTTCTAACAGTTCTGGAGGCTGGGGAGTCCAAGATTAAAGTACCAGCAGGTTCTGTGTATGGCAGGGGTCTCTTTCCTGGTTCATAGATGTCTGCCTTCTGATTGTGTCCTTGCATGGTGAAAGAGGGTGACGGAGCTCTCTGGAATCTATTTTATAAAGACACTAATACTGTTCATGGGGTCTTCACTTCATGGCCTAATCAGCTCCCAAAAGTCTCATCTCCAAAAACCATCACATTAGAGATTAGGTTTCAAATAATGCATTTTGGGATATTCAAATATTTAGTCTATAGCACCAGGGTACTGCATTTCGTTTAGTGCTTATGTCTCCCCAAAACCCACAGCATTTCCTTGTTCTTCGTGACCTTGACAGTCTTGAATTGTACTGTCTAGGTATCCTCTAGAATAGCTCCCAAACTGGGTTTATCTAATATGTATATATATTTTTTTCTCACTAGACTCAGGTTATGGGGTTTTGAAAAGATTACTGTAGAGTTGAGGTGTCTTTGTTATCACGTCATTCAGCAGGTAGATGATATTCACATGACATCCCTAATGATGTTTCTCTTCATTTCTTGTTTAGGAGAGTTTTTGCCAGGTTTCCCCACTGAAAGTCTACAGATTTTTTTCTTTTTCTATTTTATATTCTGAAACTGAGCCATTGAGTCGAGTATACTTTCAGGGGTCATGGGACTGCAGTGGTGAAATAACCCCCAATTCTTGGAGTATTTACCTATATATATTTTTGGAATTCTTCTGTAAGAAAACTTGTCTTTTATACATTTATTTACTTATTCAGTTACTTATGTAATTAATCAGTATAGGCTAGAATATTATTGTTTTTGTGCGAAGTTATAGTCCACATTGCATTTAGTTTGTTGTTCAAATTGTCCAAATTTTCGTCATTGGTAGCTCTTTCAATTTGGTTCCTATGACATGAAGACATGTCATCAAATGTCTTTTAGAACATTGTTGCTTATCTCACATTTTCCCTGCCTCAATCTTAAAATAAGCCATTAGTTCAAAGACTGATTTTTTTTTTTTTAATCAATGGATATCATTCAGAAACCGAGATTTGGGTTCTGAGTGCTGTGCTTGCTAATGAGGTATCCTTTGTTTCTAGGTCTTAACAGACAGAACTAGATAATATATGTATACTAACCTATGTTTACAAAGATATCTATAATTGCTTCTATATCTATGTGTGTGTGTGTGTGTGTGCATGTCCAAAACTATTCATGAGTTCATACTGATATCTTAGGCCCCAATCTAGTACCACAGCACACAATCTATCTTCAATTCTTGTTTATCCGAGTTTCCTTTTCTGACAATCACAAACCTGATTCTTAACCATCCACTCTCATCTATTTACTTCTTCACCCCCAGCATACATATAAAGCCATTTAAGGATTTCTACCTCTATCTAGAGCTCCTGTTTTAAAGAGCATACAACTATATGTACACTTAAAATTCTCCTGTGACTTCCCATTACCTTTCAGAAAAGTTTGAATTACTTGACACAGTTTAGAGAAGGGTCCTGGATAATCTAACCTTGTCTATCCCCAGCCTCATTGGTAACTTGTCCTTCTATACTGTTTCTTATCTTAAGCCACGCATGTTTTTTCAAGCTCCATAACCGTTACTATGTTCTTCTCTATCTTGGAACTTCATAACTGGTATAATCTTCTCCTCCATTGTGTGATAGCGGGCCTATTTTTCTTTTTTTCTTTTTTTTTTCTTTTTACTACTACATTGACATGCCTATAAAAGTGATAGACTTGAAATATAGTGTTAAATTAATGCCAAATTAATGAATAAAAAAATTTTTGTTCTGTACCTGATATTTCCTCTGCCTTCTCCCTCCCATTGCCATGATACCTGGCTAAATCTCACTCATCGTGAAACTCCATGTTTAAACTCCACCCCCTCAAAGACTCGTTCCTAAACCACCCTGACCACACTAGGTTTGCTTCCCTTACTATAGACTCTTTTGGGCCCCAGCCTGCATTTTCCTTCAAATCACTCATGGTGATTACAATGTTAACTGTTCATTTTCTTTTTTTCCCAGTCAGACAGAATGAAACTTCAAAACTGTGGGTTCTTCTTTCTTTTCTCGGTCCCCAGGGACTGCTGAACTGTCTGTTCATACTAGGAACCTGGTCGTTATTTGTTGAATGAATGAAATAATTCATTGAAGAGAGAAAAGATTAGATAAGGAATATGGGCAGACGATGGAGCATTAAGGGGAAGTCTCTCTGCGGACCCTTTATCTAGTACCTTTGGCTGGAGGCAAAGCCACCCTGGGGTACATGAAGGAACACGGTGTAAATTATGTGTGATTAAGTCATTAACTCTTTGAGGCAATGAGAATGCCATTGAACAAGTAATCTCGAGGTTCCAGAGCATGGATTTTTATTTTTTTTTAATTTTTTTTTCAACGTTTATTTATTTTTGGGACAGAGAGAGACAGAGCATGAACGGGGGAGGGGCAGAGAGACAGGGAGACACAGAATCGGAAACAGGCTCCAGGCTCTGAGCCATCAGCCCAGAGCCCGACGCGGGGCTCGAACTCACGGACCGCGAGATCGTGACCTGGCTGAAGTCGGACGCTTAACCGACTGCGCCACCCAGGCGCCCCCAGAGCATGGATTTTTAAACAATTAAGTTGAAGATTGCAAGACCTGGGAAAACTTTTTAAAATACATATAAATTGATTTTGTGGTAGAAACTAAAACCCTTATACTATAATCCAACATTTGCCAGAATATGCAATTTCTGACTTTATCTCTCTTTTATCTCTCTTATGTGTGAATCCACTGGAAATCAAAACATCTAAATCAACACGGCTTCCTGTTCTTATGAAAGTGATTTTTATTATTCACCTTCTTCATCATTATGACCTTCCCACTCTGGGAGACCTTTGCCCAGGAAAATAAAGGGAACAGATAATTATTATTTATTTTAGAAACTACCTACAAAACCCATCAGCTCTTCAGTAGAAAGGATCAAAATGCAAGTTATGCCCCAAAGGTTTGACCATTTTGCCTCAAATTTCTCACCTCACTCTGCTCACCTATCTTGAACTATTACATTATGACTCTATGGAAACCTAAAGAAGTCTCTGAATTAAAGTGTCATCTGAAAGCAGGTTTCAAAATCTTATAAATATCCTTTATCACTAAAATAAATATCACTATAACTTTATGGAGGGAATTATTACCCTTACCACAGTAAGCAGTAACTCATCAAGTCATTTCGGTGATATTTCAGGGGAACCCACTCCTAACACTTCTCACATTGGCACACTTATTTCCATTTTTATTAACTAATACATTTAGAAGTCTACCATTGCATTCCATTTTTGTGGACCAAACGAAAAGGTAAACAGTGAAGATTGGTTTATTAACACCTTTAAGCTATCGGCATGACAACGATTAAACCTTTACTTTTGAATTTTTTTAGATTGATATACAGTTAACACACAATGTTACATTACTTTCAGGTCTCCGACCTAGTGGTTGCACAACTCTATATGTCAGGCTATGCTTACCACAAGTGACGCTATTGTCTGTCATCAAACAATGCTCTTATAATACTGTTGACTATATTCTCTATGCTGATCATCAAACCCCCAAATTATATTTTTGAGATTTAATAGTAAGTATATATCATGCTAACCAGAATGGTATTGCCATTTCCTTGAACGGTGGATAAGTGCTTTGTTACTATATTAAAACACCAAAAAAATAAATAAATAAAAATTCTTTTTTTTAATTTTTTTTTTAAAAATCAATCCTTCCCACTTCATTTTTGAAAAATTTTTATTTATCTGTTTTGAAAGAGAGAGAGAGAGAGTGAGCAGGGGATGTACAGATGGCGAGAGGGAGAATGCCAAGCATCCTCCAGGCCGCCATCACAGAACCGAACACGGGGGGCTCAATTCCACAAACAATGTGATCATGACTTGAGCTGAAATCAAGAGTCCAATGCTTACTCAACTAAGCCTCCCAGGCACCACCCCTCTCAAAAAAAAAAAAAAAAAGTTTTAAATGCCAACTTATTATTACTGAAAAGCCCTTGAAAATCTTGTTTCCTGTATTTTTTAAAAATGAATATGTTTTCAATCATACTCATTGTAGTTAAAAGAATTAGGAACATGTCTTTCATAATTTTGGCTCTGTGGCATGGCCCTTTAGAATACTGATCTGTGAAACTTTCAAATTTCGCTAACTTGGAGAGTATTCTAATAATAATCCAAAGTATGAATTAAATTTGTATTTCACAAAATAAAACCAAACGTCTACCAGTCAATAAATCCCAGCCATGAAAGGAGTGAATGGAGCAGCATAAACTATGTATTAATTGCCCAATGCACTTGCAACAGCAAAATAAATGCCACTACCCCTGCCTCCTGGGAATGTGTGATGCAAATCATATACTGCAATGTCACTGTCAAGCCCAATGTGATGCACACGCCTTAGGGAAAGCATAAACCAGAAATCTAGAATCTCGGATTTTATTTCTGCTCTATCTTTAACTTCCTCTACAACTTTGAAGAAGGAAATTCACTTTCTGCCTTTCTGTGTGAATTGAGAGGGTTGGATAAGATCATTGGTTTTCCAATTGTTTTCTACAGAGACACTTCAAGGACATTTTGATGGGAGGGGTAAAGAATGGGTCCAGTATGAGGAACCCTTAGTCCCCACTACTTCAAATGGACCAGTTCTGTTTTTCTTTTTCTTTTTTTTTTTTCTTTCGTACTTCTAAGCTAGCTTTCATTAGAAAGAACATATCAGTACATTAAACAAAAACTGGCAAAAATAAACAAAATGTAACATCCAATTTTCTCAAATATATAGTTTGAAATATGACAAACACAGTGAACATATTTCCAGTTCTGTAGTTAAAACACTTCTCAAAAATAATATAATAATGATGATGTAATTTGTTTGGTCCTTATGATATCCTGGGCCGCTAAATATATAATCTGATTTCATCCTGACAAGAGCATTGAAAGGTAGGTATTATTTTCATGATTCCTACAGAAAAGGAAACTGAATGTCAGAGAGATTGATTTCCAATTATCCAATTCTTTAACATTTTCGAGAGCTTGCTTGTGCCAAGTGCTTTTTTGGGTGTGTTTAGATTGCATACTTACAATATACTATGTAGCTGTATATTATATAGTAAAGTCCAGAGTGGGTGAACAATAAAGTCAATGCCTCATCAATACTAATGATAGTAATAAACTGCTGTCACTGAGAAGTGCCTGGCTGGCTCAGTTGGGTAAGTTTCAACTTTGGTTCAGGTCATTATATCATGGTTCATGAGTTAGATATCTGCTTGGAATTCTCTCTCTCTCTCTCACTCTCTCAAAATAGATAAATAAACTGAAAAAAAAATATTGCTGCCACTGAGAATAATGATATACCTCACCTTGACTTGGGGTATATCTTTACAAAACACTGCAAATCAACAATTTTATTTAATTTCACAATGCAAGGGGTACACTCTTCAATTATTCCAATTTTAAGTATGAAAAAAAAGCTAAAGTTTAAACTCATTAAGTGGTTTGCCTATACCTAAACTCATAGTATCAGTAAGGAGCAGAGCTGAGCTTCATTTCTAAATTGTCTAAGACCAGAACCTTCATCTAACCCATATACCCTCCTTATTAATTTATTGCCACTCTACCTCCCAGTACAATTTAAATGTATTTATTTATTTATTTATTTATTTTGAGAGAGGGAAAGAGAGAGAGACAGAATTCCAAACAGGCTTTGTCCTGTGCCACCAGTCACTCCCTTCCTAATACAATTTAACAGGTGGTTAAAAGTAACAGAGCCTGAGACTGGTTCTATCTGACTTCAAGACAAATTATAAAACTGCTGTAATCAAGAGAGTGAGATACTGTGAAAGAATACACAAATAGGTCAGTGGAACAGAATAGAGAGCCCAGAAAGAGATCCACAGAAATATAGTCAACAGATCCTCGACAAAGAAGCAAAGGCAATACAATGAAGCGAAGAGTCTTTTCAACAAATGGTGCTGGGACAAGTGGACATCCACATGCAAACAAACAAACAAAAACCAGACATAGACCAATTGATAAGCTATAAGCTGGACTTTATTAAAACAAAAACAAAAGCAATCAAAAACCTTTGCTTGTGAAAAACACTTAGAAAATGAAAAGACAAACCACAAATTTAAAAAAAAATTGCAAAAAAAAATTTGGGTAAAGAATTATTATTCAAAATATATGAAAAAATCTTAAAACTCAACGATAATAAAACAACGCAATTTTAAAAAGTGGGCCACGCCCCTTAACAGACACTTCACCAAAGAAGATACAGACATGACAAATAAGCATATGAAAAGATGCTCCACGGCATATATCACAGGGAAAATGCAAATTAAAACAATGAATAATATATATATGAACTCATGCAGCTAAAATATTTGTACAATTATTACTTAAGTATGCTAACTAAATGACCAAGGAATTATTTTTTTAGTATTTTTAATGTTTATTTTTGAGAGAGAGAGAGAGACATAGACAGAGACAGAGCATGAGCAGGAAAGGGGCAGAGAGAGAGGGAGTCACAAAATCTGAAGTTCTCCAGCCTCCGAGCTGTTCAGCACAGAGCCCGACGCAGAGCTTGAACCCCTGAACCGTGAGACAATGACCTGAGCCAAAGTTGGACACTTAACCGACTGAGCCACCCAGATGTCCCAGAATTTTTAATGGTTCTCATTAAAACACATTTAACAAAAATTAAATATTCTTCCCTTACCACAATGCTCTTTTCTATAACTGAGATTTAGAAAAACAATTATAAAAATTTAAATAAAAATTAACGTATAGGTTTAAAATAACAACAACAACAACAACAATAAATGAAATAGCATTACATAAGCATTAAGATGTGAATACTTAAAAATCTAGAGCAATGACTCCAAACGCTGGCAAAAATGTGGAGGACCATGAACTCTCATTCATTGCTGGAGGAAATGCAAAATGGTACAAACACTTGTGAAGACAGTTTGATGATTTCTCACAAAACAAAATATACCGTTATCATAGGATCCAACAATTGGTCTTCTTGGTATTTACTCAAAAGAATTGACAATTGTGTCCATACTAAAAGCTGCACATAAATGTCTATGTCAGGCTAATTCGTAATTCCCAAATATTGGAAGACATCAGCATGTGCATTACTAGGTGAACAGGTAAAGGAACTGTGGTACATAGAGACAATGGAATATTATTCATCACTAAAAATGAATGAGTTATCACATGAGAAGATGTGGAGAAACCTTAAAGGCATATTGCTTAGGAAAACGAAAGCCAAACTGCAAAGGCAACATATTGTGTAATTTCAACTATTTGACATTCTGGAAAAGGCAAAATTATGGAGACACTAAAAAGATCAGAGGTTGCCAGGAGTTAGTGAAGAGAGATGAACAGACAAAACACAAGACATTTCCAACAGTAAAACTACTTTGTATGATACTATAAAGGCAAATACGTGTCATATACATTTGTCCAAACCCATAGAATGCGTAACACCAAGAGTAAACTCTAAAAGAAGTCACAGAATTGGAGTGATTTTATACCAATGTAGGTTCATCAATTGTAACAAATATACCTTTGTAGCAAATATACCATTCTGGTGGGGGATGCTGATACTGGGGGAGGCTGTGTACTCATGTGAGAATGGGGGGTATATGAGAAATCTCTGTACCTTCTGCTCAATTTTTCTGGGCCTCTGTAACTACGCTAAAAACAAAGTATATAAACAAAAATGCAAATACTCACCATTTCAAAGCAAATCAAAATCACATTGAGATATCACCTTCTACCTGTTAGAATGGCTATCATCAAAAAGGCAAGAGATAACAAGTGTTGGTGAGGATATGGAGAAAAGGGAACCCTTGTGTAGTGTTTTTGGGAATGGATATTGGTTCAGCTGCTACAGAAATAATATGGAGGTTCTTCAAAAAATTAAAAATAGAACTTCTATATGGTCCAGCACTTCAACCTCTAGGTACATATACCAAAGAAACAAAATCACCACCTCAAAGATGTATTTGCACCCCATGTTCATTATAGATTATTCACAATCGCCAAGATACGGAGAAAAGCTAACTTTTCTCTGAAAGATGAATATAATGTTTTAAAAAGTTATACATGTAACAGAATATTATTCAGCCATAAAAAGAAGGAAGTCCTGCCATTTGTGACAACATGGATAGACCTTGAGAACTTATGAGAAATGAAATAAGTCAGAGAAAAACACTGTGTGATCTCACTTATATGTGAAATCTAAAAACAAAACAGAACAAAAACATAAACAAAAACCCAAAAAACCTGAACCTATAGAAACAGAACAGATTGGTAGTTGCCAGAATGGGGGTGAGGGTGGGGGTTGGGAATGGGTGAAAGTGTTCAGGATTATTTATAAGCTTCTACTTGTAAAATAACTAAGTTTGGGACATGTAGTAGAGCATGTTTTATATATATATTATACTTCTTATTAAAATAGTTGTGATGGAACCAAGTGTAGTTGGGAGAAAGGAATTTAAGAAAAAAGTAAGGGAGTCAGGGTAGACATACCCTAGAAAGGAAACCTCTACCTTCTGGCTTTAATTATGTGTCTCAGGGCCAGTTTCTGCCTTACTTAGTGGAGCCAGAAGCCTCTGCCAGGCTTGGCTTGCTCTCCACAGCAGGTTCTTACAACAAAGCAGAGTTTGAACAGCTCATGACTGGGATCGATAGTCGGAAACTCATTGCACACAACACTCCGTTGCACCAGACTTGAAAACAATGCCCGTTGTGTGCACTGTCAGACCTTGAATCTCTAATGATTTTCTTGACCAATTTTACACAATAATTGTCACCCTGATAACTACTAAGGAGGTTTAAAAATAAAACAAAATTATGACTGTAGCCTAATAAACTATCACGATAGCCTAAGGCTGTCTCCTCCATAAAATGTGTAGAAGGAGGACATAGTTTCCCATGCCAAATACTCACCTATGTTTTAAGATTTGACTACATCGTCTCCAGGAATGTGAATTTTTCTCAGTCCTTCGGGTAGAAATGCATTCACCTCTCTCCTTCCTTATCACCTCTATCACATTTATCTTTAACTCATTTGCTTTTTATTTGTAGCTTGAGTTATTATTGTACAAACTACAGTTTTTGTACAGGAACGTGTGCTTTATAAGATATAATGAGTTTGGAGACCAAAAATAACTAGAATAATTAGTTGAATGAGGATTAAAAACCCAAATTGCATTTTGCACACAAAAATATGTTTTGTTCCCGATTACTTTTCTGCATGTATCAAGCCACATTTGCTTAGAAATCTATTCATAAAACCACGGTACATTTTGTTTTTATTATCTCAACTTGGGAGCCAAAACTAAAACTTACAGATGCGTTAAAAATAAAGTGTTGAAAAATTCAAGTTGGTAAATCTCTACATTACAGTAAATACATACATTTTCTTTCTACGGGCAACACGTGGTTTGGACAGGTGTCAGTATTAATAACAATAAGAGATTTGCATATTTTAGAAATAAGTTTGCATATGTATCATAATACCTCACACTCCATACAGAAATTTCCGCAGATGTATCTTTCTGGTCTACGATATGTGTCAAACTTCCTAACATGTACCCGAAAGACTCCAGCAAAAATGCTTAGTGGGACAAAACTGGCCGTATCTATTCTCAAGACCTAACACACTGAATTTATGCAATCAATTAAATCACTTGCAAATTAAATTTCACCACAGGATCCAAAAGTTTACAAGTACTCTTGGAGATGAGAATTAAATCAAATCTTTAAAGATAAGTAATGGAAACAAACCGTAATGGCTTGTTTAATTTTTACGTATTTAAAAGAAAAGCTGTACCGATTAAAGCTCCTTTCTCTCTCTGGTGTTGTGTTGGGAAGGCGTGAATGCAGAGACTCACTTTCTCCTCCTTTTGTTTATTTTTGGCCAGCAGCCAGTTAAGGCTGTAACTCTAGCTTGTGGAAATTGGTTGAGTAAATGGAGACAATGAACCAGGTGCAGTGGATAAAGATTAGAGAGGCTGAAATTATACAGTTAGTGAGGTATGATTTTATTGTTTCAGCAGGGGCATCAACTCTTCCTGCAGGGCGGAGGGGTATGGAAGGTAAAACAACATCAATCAAAATCTTCTTCGCGAACATGTTGGTTGGTATCTCAAATGGCTATCCAAAAATTCGGTATACTTACATGAATAGCTATTTAAAAAATTTTTGGTTATGTTTTTATCAGAAGTGTTGGATTGCATTTGTCTTTCTTTTTCTGTCTTAACACATCTGCTTGCCCACTGATGGATAGACTTGACAAAATAAGGAAGATCAGGGAGACATATGTATAAATTTAATCTCAGGGTGACTTAAAAAAAAGTTCTGTCAGCGGAATCTAAGACTTTTACTACATCATTAGCTACTATTGTGCATAATTAAAGATCATCTCAGAGTGATTTGATTGATTGAGAAGGATATGTATTTTGTTCTCTGAATTTGTAACATGCTTCAAAAATGGTAGATTATATGACCCTCACAAACAAGTTTTTTGGCATGGACATAGTCAGTGCTCTGCAGACACAGAGGCTGTCATTTTTGGTTATGATCTCCTTTTCTCAGTCTATCAGGCCATATAAAATCTGACACTGATCAAAAAATTCCACACGTCTTTCCCTGGCAAATGGTGTGCTTTGGCATTCTTCCTTCCTTACTTGTGACACTAAGCCATACCTTTGCACAGTTTACAAGGAAAATCTGACAATTTTATATATAACACATTACAAGAAAAACAAAAGGACCAGTGACTTACAAATTCTTTATAAATCCAAGAATAATTCTTCTGCAGGTGAATATCAAAATTATTAAATTATTGCTAAAAAAACGTTTTGCATTTTTCAAACCTGACACATTCTATGAAACCTTCCATGTTGAAAGGTTTCACAGCACTGTCATTTACATGAGACTGAAGTATTTCATCAACCCAATAGATGTTCTTACTAGAAAACCGCAATGGAGTCTATTTTGTTTAAGCAAAATGTGAATTAAGTAAAGTGTATGAGGTATATTTAGACAAAGTAATGTAAATCTTGAGTAAAAGATTCCATCACTAAGAACTTTGTCAATGATGTTTCTTATAACCCAAAGAATTTCCCATCACACTCTGCACTCTTATCAGAATGGATACAGAGTGTTCTCCTATTTCTGGATTTTAAGTTTATTTATTTTATTTGAGCGAGAGGAGACAGCAGGGGAGGGGCAGAAAGGGAGGGAAGAAAGGGAGAGAGAGAAAGAATCTCAAGCAGGTTCTGCACTGTCAGCGTTTTGTACCCACAAAACCATGAGATCATGACCTGAGCCAAAAGCAAGAGTCAGCTAATCAACCTAGTAAACCACTCAGAAGCCCCATCCTATTTCTTGTTTTGAAATCTTTATTTCAAATGGCTGGTTCCACCAGGCAGAGACTAAGTTGTTTATATATATTTTATTTTTCAAATAAAAGGGTTTCCAGGATATTGAGATTTACTTGAGCTTAAAGTGACCCCAAGCTTACTAAATGCCTGATATATCTATATCTACAATCTATATCTATATTTTAGTCCTATATCTATATCTATATTATCTATAGATATATAGTAAACTTTCCAAAAATACCATCAACTTCCTTGTTAATCTGACATTTCAACAAACCACTTTGTAAATTGTGAGAGTGGTGATTTTAATATTCTAACCAAAACTTGAACTGGAATAGATTTCAAATCTGTGAATATATAGATCTTATACCTAAATTTTAAATTTTAACAAAATTAAAAGGGGTGGAGCCTGGTGGCTCAGTCGGTTGGGCATCCGACTTTTGTTCAGGTCATGATCTTGTGGTTCATGAATCTGAGCCCTGAATCAGGCTCTGTGCTGACAGCTCAGAGCCTGGAGCCAGCTTCAGATTCTGTGTCTCTCTCTCTTTGTCTGTTCCTCCTCCCCTCACACTCTTCTCTCTCTCTCTCTCTCTTTCTCTCTCTCAAATAAATAAATAAATAAACGTTAAAAATTAAATTAACAAAGCTAAGGAGAAAAGGAAAGAAGGAAAATAGTAGAAAGCATCCTATAATGCTAAACATGGTAAAGAGGAACTCATCAACATTTCTCAGTTACAATGATTGATATACTCTTCTGACCCAAAATATCCATACAGGAAGCTCTCAAAATCATGTGAGGCCCAAGGTGTTACATGGAAATAGAGATCTATCTCTCCATTATATACCTATCCTAACAGCCATTTCCTCTCCCCCTGCTTCTTGGGCTTTATTATCGGTCTTCAAGCCCAAGCACCACCTCCTGCCTTCCACCTTTGGAGTCAAGTCAAGCCTTCCCATTTTCCTTTTTCGACCTCACAACAAGGATCCTGTAATGCCCTGACAACCAATAGGTTGTTAACACCTTTCGGAAAAGAGCACTAGGAAATCCTGAGAGTGTATTTCAGGTGAGGTGGGCAGGAAATTTAACTTTTCATTCTTTTGATATTTCCATGTTAGAAAACCTGGAAAGAAATGAAGACCTCAAAGAGTATGTCGTGAAGAGCTTATAATCCACCAATGTGCAGAAGTGTTCATTCCTGGCATTACTGTATTCTGTTCGTTGTTGGCCTATCTATACTGTGATCTTCACTGAGGATACAGAAATTGTGACATCCTTCCAGATTTTTGTTGCTATGTTTCAAATATTTCCCTTTTATTTAAATTTGTTTATTTTGAGAGAGAGAGACAGAGAGAGAGAGAGAGAGAGAGATCGAGGGAAGGACAGAGACAGAGAGACAGAAAGAGAGAATCTCCAGCAGGCTCTGTATTGTCAACACAGAGCCAAATGTGGGGCTCAGTCCACGAACCGTTAGATCATGACTTAAGCCAAAATCAAGAGTCAGACGCTTCACTGACTGAGCCATCCATGTGCCACCAAATATTTTCATTTACTGCTTTGAAATCAAAGGATAACTTCCTTAAGAATAGGCATAAACATAGAGCTAGACCTAACTGTCTGACTCTCAGCAGAGTAAAAATATTTAGAGATATTAGAAGAAATATTTGTCATCATTTGTTTTTTCAGAATACAATTTCATATCATTAAAGTTACAATAATAACCTCTGAGGCTTTGAGTGAAGTTTAACACTACAGCTAAGAATATTTCTCATCTTTTAACTATTGTTGGGATAATAAAATATGTCCTAAGACGGTGCCAAATAACTGAACACTGTAATAGTGTTTAAGTAATATTAGATTGGAAATCAATAACTATCAATAACTACTAAAGGATAAAATAATTTTCCTGAAATCCTTACCTGGTTTAAGGTAGGACATCTCCAGTGGTATAATATCAGTTTTATCAGGTGCAACGTAACACTGTACTCAATGTGATATTACAGGTTCTTCTTCAATGATACCTATCGCTTCCTTCTTCTATTAAGTCCTTGGTCTGTGAATTGTCTTAGAAATAAGATTAGGTAAAAGATTGTCACTTTTCACTCTAGAAGCTATCACCAGACGTCTGCTTACCCTATCTCAATTAAAAAATACTATATTTGATCAATACTGATCAAGTTGATCAGTATGATATTTGACCCTCTCTCCATCTTGCTTCAAGGATATAAAAATCTATTAACCATCATTACACATCCTTGTGAACCAAGGCATCATGATCTTCACCCAGGCATTGCCTTTAATTTGCAAGTGTTGTTATTGGGCTCCTGCCATTCCAGAATCCCAGAATGCCCAATCCCATGCAAGCTCCTCCTGTCATTACCTCTAGTTTACATGGGAAACCACCTCCAGTTTCTCAAAGACACTAGTGAGTATCACTCTCTTCCCTCACTCCCCATATTTATTTTCTTCTGCATGAAGATAATGTCCCCTGGGATTTATTGTAGAAATTATAGGAAATAAATTCCCATAGTATTTTCAGAATACACAGGATAATTCTGTTCTAAGGTGGTCATCTTCTTGAGCCTTATACATCCTACTAAGGAAGTTCTAGCATCTCTACTTTATTCCAGTCATCTATTTCTATATCAAACTTTGAGAAACCATCTCCGGAAAATGTTAGTAATGTCTACAGATATTTTTGAAACCTTGTATTTAGAGACATGATTTAGTGCCCCCATATCATCAGATGTTTTGTTAACCATCTTTATATCTTCCCTATTTTAATGATGACCCAGCAACACCACTAATCATTCCAAATGTATTTACCTACCTGCTTGGTAGGTGTAAGTGTTGACCCACTTCTCTCTTTCAGTATGTAGGCTATTTCTTCTCAGAGCAAGGGCTGTACTTTACAACTTAGGCTAAGATAATATCTGGCTCTTGTTTTTAACATCCAGGCAATTAAGATTATCGGTGAAGTATCTTGAAACCAGCAAGAAAAATCTTCAAAATACATGCCCTGTGTGACTTCTTTGCACAATCTTGAGGAAAATGTGCTACCGTCTTCAAGATAGTAGGAGACAATTACTTTTCCAACCCTAGAGGATTCAGGAGAGTCTGAGGGTTCAAAATTCTCGCAGGCTCATTTATCTAGACACCCCCATCCTAAGTTTCAACCTCCCAGTTTCTTCCTACCCTTTCACATAGGAAACCTATCAAGGTTAGACATAGAGTGTCTAACTCTACTCTATGAAGCATTTCTTTCATTGATCAAGATCTTAAGCTTGATTTATAACAGTTGCAAAACATGTGAGTGTCTTTAAATGTTGCTGTAGAATCCCCTTGGCTTCTACTGTTTGCCCTAAGTTACCAGTTGTATTCCCTGGGACTGTAATTTTCTTTTCTAAAAACTTCAAATGCAGTTATAAAAAAGCCAGGCCACTCAGCAGTTGTTACAATTATTATTATTTCCATGCTGTTTAAGCAGTGAAGTTAAAGCCTAGTTTGGTGTTTTGTGATTTACTGTTCCCCTTACCAATTAATCATAGGTAAGAACTTTAGTGTTGATGATGTACTATGTGCAAGAGAAATAAGAATCCTAATTGCCATCAGTAACACGGTCCTTTTAGACTAATGAGTAATCTAGGTCCCCAAATCCATCCTGCACATATTTAGGATCCGTAATCATAGCCACTGTCATACTCAGGTTCATCAGAAGGCGGAGTCCGAGGGAAAGTCTGAGGAAGCATAATCCCAAAGATGGCAGTTGAAGTACAAGAGCAGGGCCAGGAAGAGCCAATATAAAAATTTATTATCAAGATGACCATAACTGGGGTGCCAAGATGGCTCAGTTGGTTGAGCGTCCAACTTCGGCTCATGTCATGATCTCATGGTTTATGAATTCGAGCTCTGCCTCAGGCTCTCTGTTATCAGCACAGAGCCTGTCTTGCCTACCTCTCTATCTGCCCCTTCCCCCCCCCCTCTCTCTCTCTCTCTCGCTCTCTCTCTCTTTCAAAAATAATGGACATTAAAAAAAGGAAAAGGAAAGATGACCACAACTAATTGGAATGTATTTCTTTGTATACTTTAAATGTCTGCAAAAAAAGCTATAACAACTATATCTCAGAACTGGGTCTGTGGAAGAATTTATTCACATCATCCTATCATATTGGTTTGAGAAAGAGAGCAGAAAAGACAGCCCTCACATCTGGGAGCTATTTTCTACCAACTTAGCCATGATGTTCTTTTGTTTAACATACTTTTTTTTTTTTCACAATATCAACAGTAAACACGAACTATCCCTGTCTATAAAAGAAGAGAAAAACCAAGATTAGTACAAGATATGTCTAAAGAGTAATAAAAGTAAACATATTTTCAAGTACAAAACAATTGGCCAAACAATCCTTTGTCCTCATAGCTTCTTCTTTAAAGATAACCTGGGCTGTTCTGTTCCTTTTTTTTTTTTTTTTTAATTTTTTTTTCAACGTTTATTTATTTTTGGGACAGAGAGAGACAGAGCATGAACGGGGGAGGGGCAGAGAGAGGGAGACACAGAGTCGGAAACAGGCTCCAGGCTCTGAGCCATCAGCCCAGAGCCCGACGCGGGGCTCGAACTCCCGGACCGCGAGATCGTGACCTGGCCGAAGTCGGACGCTTAACCGACTGCGCCACCCAGGCGCCCCTGTTCTGTTCATGCTTTCTTGACCTTCCTGCTAAATCTCCTAACAGATTCCCCAAATTCTATAGGTAAATGTGTATTATTAGTCAGGGATCTTCAGAGAAATCAAACCAATAGTATAGATTATATAAATATAGATATAGATCATCTAGATATAGATACAGATAAGAGGATATTTACTACAGCCATTGGCTCACATATTTATGGATCCTGAGAAGTCTCACAATCTGCTTTCTGAAAACTAGAGAACCAGTGGTGGAAATAAGTCTGTGTCCTAATGTCTGAGAAAGTGAGGACTGATGGTGTGACCCCATCTGAGTCCGAAAGTATAAGAACCGGGGTCACCAATGTCAAAGGGCAGGAGCAGATGGATGTCCCAGCTCAATTAAAAAGAGCAAATCTTGGGGCGCCTGGGTGGCGCAGTCGGTTAAGCGTCCGACTTCGGCCAGGTCACGATCTCGCGGTCCGGGAGTTCGAGCCCCGCGTCGGGCTCTGGGCGGATGGCTCGGAGCCTGGAGCCTGTTTCCGATTCTGTGTCTCCCTCTCTCTCTGCCCCTCCCCCGTTCATGCTCTGTCTCTCTCTGTCCCAAAAATAAATAAACGTTGAAAAAAAAAAAATTAAAAAAAAAAAAAAAGAGCAAATCTATCCTTCCTCCAACTTTTTGTTCGATTGAGCCTCAACAGATTAGATGTTTCCCAATCACACTGGTGAAAGTAATCTTGTCTCAGTCTCTGAACTCAAAAGCTAATCTTTTACAGAATACCCTCACAAACACACCTACAAATAACGTTTTATGAACTACTGGGGCATCCTTACCACAGTCAAGTTGACACATAAGATTAACTATTACACCCTCTTAACAACTCTTATTGGTAAAATATCACATTTTCCATTGTTTTCTTCCTTTTCTGCTATCAAAGGTTAATAAATTTAAGTTTGACCATAAATGTGCTCCTATAAATGGATGGCTCTGACACAATATCTAAACAATGTGGGGCAACTCTTCATCTGCTTTATAATGTGAAATGTGCTCTTGAAGCTTAAATGCATTTACATTTCTTTTTTTTTAAGTTTTTATTCGTTCTCAGAGAGAGAGAGAGAATCTGAGAAAGAAGGAGAGAGAGAATCCCAAGTAGGCTCCACACTGTCAACACAGAACCCAGTGTGGGGCTCAAACTCACAAACTAAGAAATCATGACCTGACCCATAACCAAGAGCCAGATGTTCAATCGACTGAGCCATCCAGGCACCCCTACATTTCTGAAACATGCTGAGAAAGCAGTATCAAGATGATGGAGATTGGTTTAAATGACTGTATGGTGAACATTTCAAAAGTGTGAATATTAAATTTTAAATATCTTGTGAACAGTTAATATACACACATCAAAAGACTATTTATGCACCCATTTTTAGATTAAAAATGTGTTTATCAGTTTAGGTAAATATACATCTGGAACCAAGTTATCTCTTGTTTGCAATTATGTTTGCATACTGAACAAATAAATTGAATTTAACTGTCAAGGGTGATCTCCAATTCACCACATTGGCCAGGATGGTCTTAAGGAGATGAGTTAACCATCTAGGGTGTTATAGATGATTGTCAAAAACTGAAATTGCTCTCCAATGAGATTAGTTGCTAAAGTAGACTTAAGATTTGTGTAGCCTTGTTGTCCTGTGAGCTCCAGAAACCTCACATTTCCCTTCCATATGTTTCCAGTGAAATCTGGGCTGTCATTTAAACAAAATAGCTGTCCAAGGATATTTTTATTTTCTTAAATAACAACAACAACAACAACAACAACAACAACACTCTTTTATCCAGTATCTTTCTAGCTAGGTGGCCATTTATAGAATTCTGCTCCTATGACAATATGAGCAGAATTGTTTCCTTTTTCCATTTTAATAAAAATAATTTTTCCTCTATAATTTTAATTTTATCTTCCATAAAATGTTGGAACACCAGGCATAACACTTTTAAGTATGTGTTGTTACTTATTAGTCTAACATGCTTTTCATTACTTTCAAGAGACAAATTTTCTTTAGGTTGCACAATATATTGGAAGTAAAAAAATCAGATTTAATAATCTCAGATTTAAGTCAGATGTTCTACTGTCTTTATTCATTTGTCCATGTATTTCTTTATTCATTCAGTAAATATTTATTGAGTATTTCTGTACCAGGCACCATGCCAGGTACTTGAAAACAGTCATAAACATGATGCACTCAACCCCTGTTCTCATGAGGTTTATAATTTAATACCATTATGCTTAAGATTCTCATGGTAAATATAAAAAAGGCTTTCAGTATTGGGGATGACCTTTAAAAGATATCGAAAGGCAATTTTAATATTGTCTGCAAGCTCTTAAGCATTTTCTTATGCAGATTTGCAGAGGAAGGTGTCCTCATCAAGCAAAGCAGGTATTCTCCCTAGATGAAAACAGTAATTTGGTAATAGATATTCCAAAACAATGTTTCCCTACCATTAACACTTTGGTTTTTCACTTGGCAAACACTGAAAAAAGACCAAGTCTGTACAGTTGGAATGCAACTGGAAATAACACGGATGTTAATACTTTTTACAAATCTCGATCACTTAATATTTCATCAAGCTCAGAACATCTTCATTTAAACATTAGCATCACTGTCTACTATGAGAAAATTCCAAAAGCTGCATTCAATGGAAATGGTAAAATCAACCGAACGGGGGAAAAATGGACATGTTTAACATCAAGAACTACAAATGAGAGACTACTTTCCTTTTTCTTATATTTATACAAATCCTGATATTGTTAATAAGCACAAACAGTAATGCTAATGACCATTTCAAATCATTTTGAGGTAAAAATTTCTGATAGATCTGTAAGTGGAGACTGTACTCTAAAGGTAAAGAAATAAATACATAAAATGCGAAAGCTTATTCACTGGGGAAATCAATTATTAGAGCATTTATACAACAAAAGTTTAGTAATAA
This sequence comes from Lynx rufus, assembly GCF_022079265.1. NCBI lineage: Eukaryota > Metazoa > Chordata > Mammalia > Carnivora > Felidae > Lynx > Lynx rufus. The sequence continues at coordinate 21,245,692 of NW_025814845.1, read as the reverse complement.
ACTACCTTAATCCATTAACAAATAAACTTGCAAATTTGGATTATGTAAAACCATGTGACTACAAAGATAAAATATGATGGTTCAATAATTATCACATACTTTTTTCAAGTTTGGATCATATTAAACTTTTGTGAAAGTTTATTTCCTGTTGCTTATTGCTGTCATAGTTCTACATATAACTGAAGAAATAAACCTAAAAGCTACTTTATTTTACTAGAGTTTTCTGGGAATTTAGGCTTTAGAGATCATAAAACACTGATTCAATAACTTTTCAAATTAATTCTTAGATATATTTCTGCCTAAATGCAAGTAACACTAAAATCATTTTACAGTGGTAATTTCATTGTAAATATGATAATGACGTAAGAGAAGAATAAAGTGTGTGAGATTCCAAATTTGTGTTACAATTATAAATCTTTTCCTTTGTTCTGTATTAGATGCCAAATAGCTATATATTTTCTTTTGACAATATTGAATACCAATTAATACTAAACTCTATCAAATGCATACATATAATATTAGTGCATGTAAAGCCATATCTTCAATAGATGAGAGATCAATGATACCATCAGTTAAGAATGAGAAGGTTTTGGGGCGCCTGGGTGGCGCAGTCGATTAAGCGTCCGACTTCAGCCAGGTCACGATCTCGCGGTCCGTGAGTTCGAGCCCCGAGTCAGGCTCTGGGCTGATGGCTCAGAGCCTGGAGCCTGTTTCCGATTCTGTGTCTCCCTCTCTCTCTGCCCCTCCCCCGTTCATGCTCTGTCTCTCACTGTCCCAAAAATAAATAAACGTTGAAAAAAAAAAAAAGAATGAGAAGGTTTTGACTACAAAGGGGCAGCATTGTTTTTTATTGTTTATATCCTGACGGGGGGGGGGGTGTAGTGGTGATTTTATGATTCTATGCGTTTCTCAAAACTCCCAACACTGTACACCCAAAAAGCAAATTTTGCTATATTCCAGTTTTAAAAAAGAAATAAAATGGATTTAGAAAGTTCTGTTCTTCAGGCCACTCAAACAATGTGCGAGAATTTTCAGAGTATGCAAATTCCCTTTTCCACAATTTTCCTTTTACATTTCATCAAGGTAATATTTTTGGTTATCTTTAATTAACGATCACACCGTCTTTATACAAAATTCCTTGAAGAGTTTTATTTTGATAGTTCAAGTTTTGTTTCATTTGCATGAATGTTTTTTATGTTTGTTTATTTCTGAGAGTGAGAGAGACAGAGCACGAGTGGGGGAGGGGCAGAGAGTGAGGGAGACACAGAATCAGAAGTAGGCTCCAGGCTCTGAACTGTTAGCACAGAGCCCGTCGCAGGGCTCAAACCTACAGACTGCGAGATCATGACCTGAGCCAAAGTTGGATGTTTAACCGACTGAGCCACCCAGGACCCCAATTTACAGGAAATTTTCAAAAATTAACATTCTAAAATGCTTTTAAATTTTCTGAGAACAGTGGTAACAGTTTTGAAGCAAACTTTACACGAAGAATTAAGAAAGTTGCCTGATTTTCACTTATCTGGTGACTCCAATAGCTTTCTATTTGTTAGTATTGATGAATAATATTGATGAAACTCTTTCTGGTGTTTTGTATTGTCTATTACTTTTTCTTCTTTTCTTAAATTCTCTGACCACAATATATCCACTAGTTTAGGTAAGAATTCTCCACAAAGATTTCATTTGAATACTATAAAAAGTCACATTCCAAGTTTCAACGCTCACATTTTATTCCAAGTTTTCACAATTGTTCACCGCTGTGATTTGTCAGTTATTTTGCCTGATTGATAAGGGGACTGGTGGGTGAGAAGAAATGGTCTGCTCTCTTAAAGAACTTAGAAACATTCTCAGAAATATTAAACGACTGAATTCCAATGCTTATGGGCCATAACAGAGGCCTGAAGAAAGGGGTTCATAGAGGTGGAATTAAGAATCTTAAACTCACCTTTATTATAGAAAAAAGGTCATAAGGATTAAAAGGCTTTAACCCGAATGTCATCATATTATTGTATGAAACCAAAAAGTCTCAGGTGTGTGTGAAGTTGAATTTGTCAAAACTATTACTCAGGTAAAGACGTTCTTGCTTCTCCAGCCCTTAAGGATAAAGTGACTTTCTTCCAGAACGGAAAGATGGTTTGGCTGTTTTTCCCTCCTTCCTCCACTATTTTGGAAATGTCACACACTGTGGCTACACCTGGTGAAGGAAGTCTCCAACTCAACAGGTACTTGAGTGAGCACTAATGTTTAATTAGGTAAGTAAATCCTGTACTCTACTAGTAATTTTAAAAGTTTCAATTTTTCTGTTCTAGGATGTTCATTATATTCTTTTATATTAACAAATTACAATCTCTATTGAATTCCTTTATGTTTTTACCTCTCATTTCACTCTGATTTCTATATTGTTTATTTTTGTGGTCACCTTAAAGTCCTTTTGTACTAACTCCAACATCAAAATTATCAGTGCACTTCTTTCAATCTTTCTTATTCTTGCCTTGATTATCATTTATTATTTAATACCAGTTTATGCCTTATAATACTAGATTCTGTGCCAAATATAGATCTTGCAGTTACCTCTTAGAAGGGCTTTATACCTGAGCACTGTAAAGACAGACATCACTGCCTTTCAGATGGAATGCTTCCTAGAGTTTGGTTTGTTCAAGCTTTTGACTGAGATCCTGGCAGACATCCCCCCTCTCTTACTCTGAAAGTTTTGCTTTTCAAAGATTTTTAGCTTAGCTCTTTGGTGTTTAACCTCAAATAAGTTCAAAATCTGACAAAGGTCCTAGGAGAAAGACCTCTCCTTAGCATGACTTGTCTCCCAAGCATTGCAAGATAGTAAAAGATTTTTCCTTTACCCTTTCATCTCAGTCCTATAGCTTAGCGTGCTACCCAGGTAGTCAGCCAAATTCCAAGGAATGCAAATTGGCAGAAAATTAGAAAATATTTTGGGAATTATTATGTCATGCCAGCTCATGCAGGCCTCAAAAATTATGCTGATTTTTCTTTTTCCCCAGTGCAGTTTTTCTGCTTATAGCAAAACCGATTTTTAGCTCCGAATAAAAGTTGACAAATAGCCACTCTAAGGGAAACAATTCTCAACTCAAGCTCATACAGGTTCTTCTCTCTCTGCTACTTTAACCTATTGTCCTGGCTTCTGTAGATGCCCAAGGTGTTCACATATGTGACCCTCAGGTGCCTCCCTCTAATTACAGTCTTTGTAGCAGACTTGATGATGTGTTGATATCTGCTATGTCCTACTAAGAAATGGATTCTACCGACTGTGCTATGCATTGCTTTTGTGTTTGATTTTAACTTTTGCTGTTAGGGCGTAGGTTTTTTTTTTTTTTCCAATGTTTATTTATTTTTGGGACAGAGAGAGACAGAGCATGAACGGGGGAGGGGCAGAGAGAGAGCGAGACACAGAATCGGAAACAGGCTCGAGGCTCTGAGCCATCAGCCCAGAGCCCGACGCGGGGCTCGAACTCACGGACCGCGAGATCGTGACCTGGCTGAAGTCGGACGCTTAACCGACTGCGCCACCCAGGCGCCCCAGGGCGTAGGTTTTTAGGATCCGAAACAAATGGACTTTTCCAGGGTAGGATGGCCTGTTGCAAGTCAACAAATTGTACATTTCTTTGGAAGTACACCTGTCTACAGTATTTTCAACATCACTGAGTCTTAATAAAGGTAAAAGTAGGCAAGACTCAAAAGCCAACCCAGCCCTAATAACTTTACATAGTCTAGAGATACCTTGACACTGAAATAGTCAAACATAAATTAATAAAACATGGTCGATACATCTTTTTAAAAGTGACATCCACTTTATATAAGTAAAATATATTTTTATGAACAAAATGATAATTAATCAAAGGACTTATTTATAACAAAATTAATGGAATGTGTTTAAAATATACCTTAAAGATAGTATTAGATGCCTAAAACATTTTAAAAATGAAAACATTTCATATTTTAATAAAATACATACCACAAGAGAATCACAAAACTATACAACAATGTATAATGAGAAGCAAAAAACAAAACAAAAAAAAACAAAAAAAATAAAAACATAAAAATGTAAGTTGAAATTGAAATTAATAAAACAGTAAAGAAACTGTAGAAAAGTTAGGTAACATTAAATTGATTATTTTGTGACAATATTGAAAGAAATAAGACCTTGAATATCTGATGAAAGAAAATTAAAATTAGAAAATAAGATTATGCAATGTTGGAAAGAGTAAGTTGAAATATGCCAAATATGAGAACAAGATTACAGGGATGCATTTACAAATTAATTTTAATAATGTTGGATATTTAATGACTCTGAACATGTCTCAGAAAATTTCTACTGGGAAAATTTATTTAAAGAGTTACAAACCTCAACAAAACATTTACACAGAGATGAATACTTAAATGTAAAAGATACTACATCCAGATTATTTTACATCTAAAATTTAATGTTTATATATTCCTATGTTACCTCTGCTGTTACAGACTATGTAGAAAGATACTAAAACTCTTTCCCCAAATATTGTATACATCTTAATTTCAAAAGCTATTTAACAAAATAATGATCAATACCATACTATTATATAAATATTTGGTTTAAAAAAAGATTTATGAAGAAACTTGATACAAATCAGCAGCAATCCTTTGAAGAATTTCTTTTTTTTTTTTTTTTTCAACATTTATTTATTGTTGGGACAGAGAGAGACAGAGCATGAACGGGGGAGGGGCAGAGAGAGAGGGAGACACAGAATCGGAAACAGGCTCCAGGCTCTGAGCCATCAGCCCAGAGCCCGACGCGGGGCTCGAACTCACGGACCGCGAGATCGTGACCTGGCCGAAGTCGGACGCTTAACCGACTGCGCCACCCAGGCGCCCCAGAATTTCAAATGAAGTAATGACTAACATGATGAATTATATTTACCAATAGTTTCAACAATCAACAAATCAAAAATATTAGTATATAAAACAGTTTCCATAAAGAATCTGTGGTGTTGCAATGACCAAAAATATTCAGCATTTTTTCTGCATTTTAGGTAATAAAATAAAAAAAAATAACTTTGTGCGTTTATATTGCATACAAAGATATACACATAGAGAAGAAATATTATCTTTATTTGCAAATTATATATTCTATGTTATAATTGTATGCAAACTTGACACTAAATGACTGAAATTTGTAAGAAATTTGATAATTAGAAACATCCAATTAAATAAAAATTAGAAAAATACACATGCTTAGGAATAAGTGTAGCAGAAAATAAAGGGCCTATGTGAAAAAAAATTGTACTATTTTTACTGAAAGATACATAAAACTTCATGGGATTTCATAATAAAATAAGATCTGAGTTAATGTATAGACAATTATTTTCTGGAAATAACTCATGGTCATAAAAATGTCACTTCTTCCTAAATTAATTATAAATGTAATAACATTCCAATCATATATCAAGTGATATATGATTTGCTTTTGTAATTAGTAAATTCAGTTCACAGTTTATATGAAAGAAAAAATACCCAAAAATTACCATTGAAAAATCACAGAAAGGACAATTACAAAAAATTACAAAAGATTAGTGAGGAGTTCCTTTTGTTCTCTCCAAATTAAAACATACTTAAGAGAATATTAAAATTAGATGCTTTGAGAAATTTCTAATGCCAAAATTTACACAAGGAGAGTTAGAAAACCTTCACAGGACTTTCACTCAGAGATGAACGCTTCAATTTGAAAAACACACTTAATCCAGGTTGTTTTATATCTGAAGTTTCACAAACATTTATATGCAGTATGATTCCTATGTTAGTTCTGTTATCATGGACCAGAGAACAGACTAAAACCTTTCTTCCAGATATTGTCTGAATCTTAATTCCAAACGCTGTGAAATAGTCACAAGAGATACCGTATTCAATTACATTAATATTTGATAAACTATAGAGTTGGTAAAGACATTGGACACAAGTTATCAGCATTTGTTTTCAAGTTTTAACGTGAGCAATCTTGAACATTTGAGTAAGATTTTAACACTGTGTAGGAAGCAGGAGAAAAGAGCAAGGACAGGCAACCAAAGAGAGAAATGTTCAGTTGATCTCTGAGCAAAATCCTTGCCCTCACTCTCTCGTATTGAGTTCTACATGTCATTCCGGAAGTGATAAAACTCCCAGAGATGTGAAAGTCATCTATCCCTTCCCCCTTGGAGGCAGCATGTCCCATGGAGTTCCTTGGGCCACCACGGAACGACAGTAGTCCAGGAGCGCTGTGGTTGTTGTGCACACATCATCATATAGGACCTGTCACAGAGCTTCATGCTTCCCAAAGACCCAGAACCGAATGTTTTCCCGATCCCTACCTCTTGCCATAAAAGTCTAGAATTCAGTGGAGAGTTGGATCATAGACCTGCAGCCCCTGGGAGGAGGAGGCTGCAAAGGGTCTGTGTGGAACCCAGAATCTTACACTGACTCTGAGGACAAGATTTTACTCCTCAATGAAGGCTTGATATTGTGTGAACTCGTAGCCACTTAAACTCGTTAAGTTCTATCTAGAAAATGGATATTTGCAGTGGTCCAAAGGTTTGTGTCTCCTCAAAATTCATGTGCTGAAATCCTAACGTTCAGTGTGATGGTGTTAGGAAGGTGATTAGGTCATAATGGGGGGATTCTCATGAATACGATTAATTCTCTTGTAAAAGAGACCGCATAGTACTCCCTAACCCCTTCTTCTCTTTGAGGATACGAGAATTCTACGACTCTGAAGACGGCTTTCCCCAGAACTCAACCATGCTCGTACCCTAATATTGTACCTCTAGTCTCCAAAACCGTGACAAATAAATTTGTGATGTTTTTAAGCCACCTAGTCTATGGTATTTTGTGATTACAACCCGAATGGACTAAGACAGGATTCAAGCAAATATTAAGTTCAGTGAATGAAAATAGAAAAAGCTCTATGCTGGCACACTTGATTTTATATTTATTGATATAACTTATAAAGCCAGCAAAACTAGAACAAATTTAATGAACACGTGGTACCTCTAACAACGTATTTTCTAATTGGGGCTTTTCTGGATTTTTCACAAGGTCCTATGGTATCTGTGACATGGTATTTATATATTCATTCTGCTAAATGTTTATTTAAAAATCCGTTTTGGGGGTGCCTAGGTGGCTCAGTCAGTTAAGCGTCTGACTTCAGCTCAGGTCATGATCTCACAGTTTGTGGGTTCCAGCCCCACATCGGGCTCTGTGCTGACAGCTTGGAGCCTGGAACCTGTTTTTGATTCTGTGTCTCCCTCTCTCTCTGCGCCCCCCCCCCCACACTTTCTCTCTCTCTCTCTTTCTCTCTCTCTCTCTCTCAAAAATAAATAAACACACAAAAAATTTTTAAATCCATTTTTATTTAGCAAATAACTGATCGCACTTTGTACTAGGGATTGTATTCTTTCATCAAAAGTTTCTTAAGTTATGTAAATAAGTCATGGTTCTTTTCACAAGCAGTGTTCATTCTCACACATGAGAAAATTAAACATGAATAATAATAGAGGACCCATGAATTGATGATAAAACAATGTTCCACAATGTTCACTATCACTTGTGGATTGTGGCTTTGATTAAAAGGAAATAGGGGCGCCTGGGTGGCGCAGTCGGTTAAGCGTCCGACTTCAGCCAGGTCACGATCTCGCGGTCCACGAGTTCGAGCCCCGCGTCGGGCTCTGGGCTGATGGCTCAGAGCCTGGAGCCTGTTTCCGATTCTGTGTCTCCCTCTCTCTCTGCCCCTCCCCTGTTCATGCTCTGTCTCTCTCTGTCCCAAAAATAAATAAACGTTGAAAAAAAAAAATTTAAAAAAAAAATAAATAAAAAAAAAAAAGGAAATATAAATTCCCTGAATATGTATAGGCTAATATTTTCAGTTTTAGAAATGTTGGGGGTCAATCATACATATATTTAAATGAGCTATGTAAGATAGAGACATTTAGAAGCATATGTTTATGGGTATAGAGGGAAGGTCCATGTCTTGTCACTTCACCAGTAGTCTCCCTTTGAATGGGCAGGTTAAACAGGACATATGTGGGATGTTTAAAAAGCATACAATTGTATCACTCAGTAAGAGAGCTAATTTTCTCTTGCCCAACCTCAAACTCCAAAAGTTAAAGGGAAGTTCTGATTAGTAAATTAGATATATTTCCTTTTATATTCCAAACATTAACACTTCTCATATGTTCGGGAGAAAACTTCCTACACCACAAACAGGTGCTATATTTGGGTAGCTAGATATGACTTACAATATGTGCATATAGATCAAGCCTTTTTTTTTTTATTTGACTCAAAAATATTTGTTTCTATTATTTATTATAAATCTTATGCATTTTCAATGAATAAAGGAAACAGTAAATAAAACTGCATGCCAACAATAGAGTTACTTTGAATATTTAGATTAATATTTTCCAGATATAGCTTAAAATGGAATTATTAAAAAGAAGTAGATTTGTGTGTATGTATGTATTCCAAAATGTAATCATCTATATGAATGTATTCATATATAGATTATATGTATGTATATATAGTATATGTGTGTGTTTCACAAATATTCTAAATTATAAGTATGGCATACACATTTTACTTTATTTTATTTTATTTTATTTTATTTTGATTTTATTTTTTATTTTTTAAAATTTACATCCAAATTAGGTAGCATATAGTGAAACAATGATTTCAGGAGTAGATTCTTTAGTGCCCCTTACCCATTTAGCTCATCCCCCCCTTCCACAACCCCTCCAGTAACCTTCAGTTTGTTCTCCATATTTATGAGTCTCTTCTGTTTTGTCCCCCTCCATGTTTTCATATTATTTTTGTTTCCCTTCCCTTATTTTCATCTGTTTTGTCTCTTAAAGTCCTCATATGAGTGAAGTCATATGATTTTTGTCTTTCTCTGACTAATTTCACTTAGCACAATACCCTTCAGTTCCATCCACGTAGTTGCAAATGGCAAGATTTCATTCTTTTTTGATTGCCAAGTAATACTCCATTGTATATATATACCACTTCTTCTTTATCCATTCATCCATAGATGTACATTTGGGCTCTTTCCATACTTTGGCTGTTGTTGATAGTGCTGCTGTAAACATGGGGGTGCATGTGTCCTCTCGAAACAGCACACCTGTATCCCTTGTATAAATGCCTAGCAGTGCAACTGCTGGGTCATAAGGTAGTTCTATTTTTAGTTTTTTGAGGAACCTCCATACTGTTTTCCAGAGTGGCTGCACCAGCTTGCATTCCCACCAACAATGTAAAAGAGATCCTCTTTCTCTGCATCCTCGCCAACATCTGATGTTGCCTGAATTGTTCATGTTAGCCATTCTGACAGGTGTAAGGTGGTATCTCATTGTGCTTTTGATTTGTATTTCCCTGATGATGAGTGATGGTGAGCATTTTTTCATGTGTCGCTTGGCCATCTGGATGTCTTCTTTCGAGAAGAGACTAGTCATGTCTCTTGCCCATTTCTTCACTGGATTATTTGTTTTTTGGGTGTTGAGTTTGATCAGTTCTTTTTAGATTTTGGATACTAACCCTTTATCTGATATGTAATTTGAAAATATCTTCTCCCATTCTGTCTGTTGCCTTTTAGTTTTGCTGATTGTTTCCTTCGCTGCGCAGAAGTTTTTATTTTGATGAGGTCCCAGGGGTTCATTTTTGCTTTAGTTTCTCTTGCCTCCAGAGATATGTTGAGTAAGAAGTTGCTGTGGCCAAGATCAAAGAGGTTTTTTCCTACTTTCTCCTTGAGGATTTTGATGGTTTCCTGTCTTACATTTAGGTTTTTCATCCATTTTGAGTTTACTTTATAGCATAACTTTTCCTAATAATGTTTGTTTCATACTAATTTTTAGATTAATGCATTTTTGTACTTACATAGCTGCATCATCATAATTACTAGAACCTTCATCCTACTCTTTAACATCATATAATGTGTCTTTTACAGGTAAAATCTGATTTTTGTAAATAATCTCTTATTTGGGAGCACACACATGATCAATTTTTAACATTATAAATAATGCACAAGGAATATCAGCCATTAAACATATATTTCATTCAACAAAATGCACATAAAAAAACAAAAAACTGTTGTAGCAAATGACCACAACAGTGAGTCATGTTCACACAAGAATTTATTTCCAATTATTTTCTGGGAAAGTAATATTAGAAGTATCGCTATTTGCTCAAAGAACATAGTATGTAAGGAATCCTTCCATATATTGCTACATTATATCCCAAAAGGATAAAGCCAAATTAGAAATCCACTTTAATGTATGAAAATCACCCATATTCCTATATATATGCCATCATTGGATATTGTCATTTAGAAACATAAATATGTCAGACATATCATTGTCTTAATCTGAATAATTTAATTTGGATAATTTCAACTTTTACTTAGATCAATTTTTTTTAATATGCCTTTGAAATTTGTTTTTTCTCCTGAGAGGTGCTGTTAATTAATGATTAGAAGCCTGAAGAAAGGTGCCAGACCGTGCTGGTTTAAATCCCAGGTCAGCGAATTCCTAGGCATATGACCATATGCCTTACTTTCCCTATTTATGAGAAATAGGCTTCATAAAACTGAGGACTAAGTGTATTAATAATAATAATAATGTATATATTATTTATATTACATATAACTTAGAATAATCTCTGGCATACAGAAATTATTATATAAATGCTATTATTATGTTCTTGGGAACTCCCCATATTTTTTGGGGAATTTATCTATTTATCAATATCTCTATTATAAGAGATATTGGTTCCTTTCAGCCATATATAGTCCAACCTCCTTAATCTCTCCAAGTAAGAGCAAGCCTCTTCCTACGATGCTCCCAAACACAATGTGTTTTCACTTAGAAAGCTATAATTTCAAGGCTCAATACTCTAAATCAACAATGCCCTATTTTATTAACCTGGAGACTTGCTCCTTAGTAAACCTGTTTGCTTAAAGGGAAGTTTTACTTGTGCTGATGACTAGTTGCTCTTATTAAAAACAAACAAACAAAAAAACCCAAAAAAAAACCCCTAAATTGTGTCTGTCTGTATCTAGAGGTGCCCACATTTTCTTGGGAGGTCTAGAAATAAATACATGATGGCCGATGAAAACATAGGCTTGCTTTGCCCGTGCTTTTAGACAGATGATCAGCGATAAGGCAAAGCATAATCGTGGCATTAGAGGAAATGTCCAGCTGATAACTTTCACTGTGTTGCTGTTCTGTAAATAATGACATTTCAGAGGAGAACTGCTATGGATTCATACTCGCTTAAGTGAGGAAAAATGTCACCTCTGACCTGTGCCCCGCCACCCCCCCCCAGTCCTGACAACTAGTTCCATGTACCCATGAGGAAACAGAGATGTTGGAGGAATGCTACCGCTTTCAAATTCAGAAGGCGGAAAGGACAATTGGTAAGGCAAAATTCAAGCAAAGAGTTTGACATGAAAAGTAATTTAACAAAGTTAGAGTCATTCTGTATCCCCTGGCTTTTTAATGATGGGCCCAAAAGCTCTGTCTCCACACTGTGTCATCTCACAGCAAGCTTCTGAATTTAGAGACATCATCCTAAAAGTTTCTGAAAGACCTAGACCTGACCTCGTCCTCACCATCCGAATAGGAAATCATGCCAGCTTTGTGTCCTCTTGTTTCAGATCAGGCAGTGTAATTAAAAATGAGTCACACTTTGGGAACCACAGAAAGACACCTTTTCTTGAAATTCAGGTATAGTGCTATTTCTAGTAGATTCCAGGGGTCTAATTTATTCAAATGTTCAATAATAACCCAGCAGGGACAGTGCCTGGGGTCCAATCAAAAAGTTTCTATCTCTCAAACCTCTTGTTTGAAATAAAAGAAGCCATGGAAATGATCTTCCTGTGGCCTTCTTAGTCCTTCAAGACAACAGAGGAAGAAAAAAAAGTTTCTTCCAGCAGTCTAAGTATGGTGATATGGCTATTTCTTCACAGTAACAAGGTTACCTCTTTGTCTAGAACCAGACTATGTTTAATTTAAACTGGAAGGTAAGCATGGAAAAGCAAAAGGTAAATCAAAACTGTAGAAAAAGAAGTCTCTTCCACAATCAGTGCATTTCCTACACATCCCTCTGTCCCATTTGCGTGTGTGTATAAATAAAAATAAAAATAAAAATAAAAATAAAAATAGAAATAAAAATATAAATATAAATATATATATATAAAACACATAACTATATAACATAAAAATAAGTAATAAATACATAATTATAATGCATTAGAGGCACATATTTTATCTTTTGCAAATGCATCTCCCAAAATGTGTACCACTGATTCTTCCTTCAAAGGACTCAGCAAATAGTTAATACTGACACTAATGGGCACTCCTTAAAATGTAACGTGGCTGACAAAACAAAACCCCAGCATAAAGAGATTCTCAAGAACACAAAGAAAGCAAGTGTATTGATGTCTGCATTCAGTTACTGTACTATAAAGCATTCATTCCTTTAGAAGAACCTATTATTTTTCAAAATAACGTGAAGTCTCAGCAGGTGCCATCGTAGTTGGCTGTGCAAACTGTATCTCCGCCAAATTCCAGTAATTATTTAGACCAGTCACACTCCGTGTGTGCTCTACAACAGAGTCAGCATTCACTACATCACTTCAAATTGTTTGTTGGATCTTATTGTTAAGATCGTGACATTCATTACGGGGGACTAAACCCTTCATTACACCGTTTGTCAAAGTCTTCAAGCAATACAGTATTTGAAAAAGAACAAGCAGAATTAGTTTCCTGTTGGGAGCTTTTAGGAGCAAGAACATTAAATAAATAAAAAATAAATAAAAAGAAAATGATTTTCAAAATACATGTTACTTTCTCACCAAACGGTGACAGCTCTTGTTTCACTCACACGTCCCTCAGATCAGCAAAAGTACATAATATTTAAGAATACTCAATAAACGTCTTTTTAATGATAGTATACCTTTGGAAGTTCACTTTTTCAAAATACTATCTTTCCTGCAATTAAATAATACCTATTGCTTGCAGTGGTTTGTTTGTTTGCAGCAGATACATCATTTGAGGAAATACGTAGTGATGGCAGAATGAGACACCGATTACTGTAAAAAGCACCTGTATTAACTTTTGGTAAATACAATTTTATCATAACCCCACTGAAGTTGAAAAAAAATGTCTTATAGGGCACCTGGATGCCTCAGTTGGTGAAGCATCCCACTCTTGATTTCAGCTCAGATCATGAATGATATTGGGGTTGTGAGATCAAGCCTAGTGTCGGGTTCCATGCTTGGCATGGAGCCTGCTTAAGATTCTCTCTCTCTCTCTCTCTCTGCCTCTACCCTTCTCCCTTTCTCACACACACACTCCTTCACTAAAACAAAAAAAAAAAAAAGAAAAAAATATTATAAACAGAATTAATTATTGACTACTGGAGCTTTCCTGTTTTTAAGAGAAATTACAGAACTTCCTGTTTGTTAGTCATGTCTACCTGTAGCTTAAATTTTGTACAGCAAACTGAAAATAAATTTATAAGCAAAACTTGGTTCAAGCTTTTTTGTAATAATTCCAAGTTTATTTTCAATGGAGTACAAATAAAAAAAATGGCATTCTCTGAGAGACAGGATAATTAATGCATACCAAATACATTCATAGCCAAGAAAACCAACCTACATTACAAACAATGGTTTAGGACTTACCTTCCTCAGATAACCATTTACTCTTGGAATGATCCAGGGCTATCAAATGGTCCTGTAGCCTGTCTACTAGCTTGAAGGCTCTCTCTTTGTCTCTCTGGATGGGTTTGTTGATTGTTCTGTTTCTACTCCTTTAATAAAAACTTATTCTTCATTTCACTTAGCAAACTAGACCTACTGAAGTGAAATGCTTTTTTCTGCTTTTCACTTTGTTAGCATTTCCCGGGTACTGTATCTCCTTCATGTACATAGTCTTCAGCACTTACCTTCCTTTCTATTTTTCTTCCTTGTGCCAATGCTATGCTAGAGGTCATGTTCCTCCAAATTAAATTTATGCATTCATGTGGTTTACTCTCACTTATATTTGTAGAATTTTTATAAAACTCTCTACTTATAAACCATATATCACTAGTTATTCCAAGAAGGAAAGTGGAGAATATGAAAGTCAAGTTACCTATAGCAAATTGAGACCTAACTGTGATTAGAATCAATAAGGTCACCTAAGTAGTATGACGTCTCAAGTGTATGTGTGTGCGCACGCACGTGTGTGTGTATGTAACCAATATCATCTCTTCCTCCTCCTGCTCCTTGGGTTTCTTGTTCTTCATGTTTTTCTCATTCTTCTTCTCTCCTTTCTCCTTCTCCTTCTTCTCCTTCTCCCTCTCCCTCCTCCCTCTCCCTCTTTCTCTCCCATTCCTCCCTTTCCCTCTCCCCCCTCTCCCTTTCTTCTTCTTTTTCTTCTTCTTCTTCTCCTCCTCCTCTTCCTCCTCCTCCTCCTCCTCCTCCTTCTTCGTGTTCATGTTCATCTTTGTCTAACTTTTCTAGGCATTTAAGATCTTGGGTTTCTCAGTAACAGATATAGTTTCACTGGACTGGTGCTATTGAATTCTGAGATTTCACTTCAAATAATATAAAATAGACCATCCTTGTATGGGACTTGACTTTTATAATTCAGCCATTTCTGTTTCATTGGTATGCAGAGATAACAAATTATCTTGCCCCCCTGCAATTTCCAATTGTTACATTTCACATGATTTGAATTAAACCATGGGCCTCAGTTTGCCATGTGGAGACAGGGAGTATAGGATTCCTTCTTTGGCATTCTTAGACAAGGGAAGAGTGGGTCCCAAGCCCAGTGCAGCTTCAGACAGGGAATAAATTACTACAGCCAAAGAAAGTTGCTTCATTCCCAAGACAAAAGCCCGTGGTAACTGAGCCAATATTCCAAAAGTAAGATTCAGTTTGAGTAAGAATTACTTTGTGGGGAGCCTGGGTGGCTCAGTTGCTTGAGTGACCGACTTCAGCTCAGGTCATGATCTCACAGTTTGTGAGTTAAAGCCCTGCGTTGGGCTCTGTGCTGACAGCTTGGAGCCTGGAGCCTGCTTTGGATTCTGTGTCTCCCCCTCTCTCTGCCCCTTCCCTGCTCATTCTCTCTCTCTCTCTCTCTCTCTCTCTCTCTCTCTCTCTCTCTCAATGATAAATAAACGTTAAAAAATTAAAAAGAATTACTTTGTTTTATACTCCAAGTCGACTGTAGACTAAAGTGTCCACCAGTTGTGATGCAAAGCATTTTTAAGGCAGGAAATAAAGAACTGCTGAACACAAGACTGTACAGCTGCTTAGCATTGAAAATCCACTGTTTGTAATAAGATATAAATGCATGTGAAGATGTCAGATATAATATTTCTTATTAAATTGTATTCATCATACAATTTAACAACTCTTCCCAATTTCATTGTTTGGTAATAGATATCAGAAGGCAAAATGTGGGGCACATGGATGGATCATTTGGTTAAGCATCCCACTCTTGATTTGAGCTCAGGTCATGATCTTGGGGTTGTGAGACCCCGAGAGCATTGGGCTCCACACTGAGCACAGAGCCTGCTTAAGATTCTCTCCCTCTCCCACTTGCTCTCTTTTTCTATAAATAAATAAATAAATAAATATAAATAAAAAATTAAGGAAAGGAAAAATGCCCTTCCTGTTCACTACTGGACAGATTAAATGTTTGAATTATAGTAACTCAAATATAGAATGATATTGAAGATTGCAAAATACAACACTCTCTTCCTCTTCCCCTTTTCTGATTCTAGGATCTTATCTAAAATAGTCCCAACATGCAATTGTCCAGCTAGGACATGCTTATTTCCAATTGTTGAATATTGCCTTTCTCCAGTGATATACAGTAACACCAAGTAGCCTGCTATTTCAAGGGAAGAGTGAGAAGAAAGTGTGGTTGAGAAATATCACTGCATGTAATTCACATGGAGTATTTTATCACAAAACAAACACACAAACAAAAACTCTCAGGGGCGCCTAGGTGGCGCAGTCGGTTAAGCGTCCGACTTCAGCCAGGTCACGATCTCACGATCTCGCGGTCCGGGAGTTCGAGCCCCGCGTCAGGCTCTGGGCTGATGGCTCAGAGCCTGGAGCCTGTTTCCGATTCTGTGTCTCCCTCTCTCTCTGCCCCTCCCCCGTTCATGCTCTGTCTCTCTCTGTCCCAAAAAAAAAAAAAAAAAAAAGTTGAAAAAAAAAACTCTGTGGACAATCAGCTCTTTTATCATAGAATGATTACCACCATTCAGTCAAATAGTACTTGGAATTCTTTTTCGGTCCATTGTCACCATTGCTCCCTCTTTCTTAACTATTTCACTGCCAGCAGACTACTAGAGAATATTTCTGGTTAGTATTTATATTATTTCCTCATTGAGTTCCTTTCTTTCGTGAGGCAACTTAAGGGGAAGTTAGTGCAAAGTTGTGTTTTCTTTTTTTTTTTTTTTTAAATTTTTTTTTTTCAATGTTTATTTATTTTTGGGACAGAGAGAGACAGAGCATGAACGGGGGAGGGGCAGAGAGAGAGGGAGACACAGAATCGGAAACAGGCTCCAGGCTCCGAGCCATCAGCCCGGAGCCTGACGCGGGGCTCGAACTCACGGACCGCGAGATCGTGACCTGGCTGAAGTCGGACGCTTAACCGACTGCGCCACCCAGGCGCCCCAGCAAAGTTGTGTTTTCTATCAACAAAATATTTCCTTTCCTCATTCAGCTTAACATAAGATCTATGCTATGCTAGCTTTGCTTCCTAAGTAAGTCCTTTGAAGATAAATGTGTGGTAATGTCTTCACTGTTATTTTCATGGATTATCATCTACAAGACTAGAAAAAAGACAAAACTCCTACTTAGGGGATAGATGCGCCACACTTATTGAAAACCAGGATAACTAGATCTGAGACTGTCCAAGATAAATAACTCAACATGATGAGTTAAAAAGAAAACAAGTCCCTCCACATATGAAAGGATTCTCTGAAACTGAGAAAAGACAAGGGGATTAAGAAAGATATTGGCACCATTTGGTGCCATGGTAGGCAGATAACATTCTGATAGTATTTTCTGATCTGAGGGACTAGAGGAAAGGGTCAAGGATACAAAGTCTAAGGGAAAATTCTGAAAAGAAGAGAGCCAGAGATCAGGAATCTAAAAATCTATGTATAAATTCTGCCCAAATCCCTGGTTGACATCCAAACTAGGTAAGCACAAGGAAGACAACATGCCTCCTAGTTAAGATTTAAAAGAACAGAACTGAGATTTGAGCTACCACCTGAGAGTGAGTCCAATCAAGTTAATTTGCTTCCAAAACCAGTAAGCAAAGAAACACACTCAAAAAAACACTCTTCAGAATAGAATTTAGAGTTTCCACACAATAACAATCACAGTGTCTGGTAAGCGATAATAAAAATATGGTGAACAAAAAAAAAAATGTTAAATTTTCCAAGAGAAAAGACATTCAAGGAGACCAACCTTGAAATGACCTAGACAAGAAAATTATCAGATAAAGATTTTACTCAGCTATTATAGCAATACTCAGTGACATAAAAGAGAATTAGGTATATAGTGAATAAAAAGTATGTCTGAGTTATTCAACTGAGAGTAAGAACTAAGGAAACAATTTCAAAGCGGCCATCAAAGGGAATATGAAGCCAATGTGGGAATTGGAGGGATTGGATAATGGTTAAGGATTTTATATATATATATATATATATATATATATATATATGCAATATTCACGTTATATGAAATTGATACATGACTTAAATACGGAAAATCAAGTAAGCTTCTGACAGGACAGCATATCATTCCTGAAAATACAAATTAAAATTGGACACTAAATCCACATAAATTAATATACCAATATTTAATAAAGATATATGTGTGAAGAGACAACCATAGCTAACCACATAAGAATATGTATATTTTGGGGTGCCTGGGTGGCTCAGTTGAGTGTCCGACTTTGGCTCAGGTCATGATCTCACTGCTTGTGAGTTCAAGCCCTGCATCGGGCTCTGTGCTGACAGCTCAGAGCCTGGAGCCTGCTTTGGATTCTGTGTCTCCCTCTCTCTCTGACCCTCCCCCACTCATGATCTCTCTCTCTCTCTCTCTCTCTCTCTCTCTCAAAAATAAATAAACATTCAACAAAATTAAAAATAAAAGAATATGTATATTTTGGAGTGAAAGAAACTAAAAGAAGTATGGGGAACATTTATGTAATTTCTTTTTAGCTTTGTATCCTGGGTCTAGGTGATGGGCAGTAGTAAGAAGCCATTTTATAGTTAGTTGAGTGACTTATGTAAAGTACCATAAAAATAGAATAACTATCTCAGGTACATCTAAGACTTGTAAATCCCGTAGCATGTTGTCATATTACTTCTAACGCAATAGTTTTTTTTTAATTTTTTTTTAATTTTTTTAAAAAAAATTTTTTTTCAATGTTTTTATTTATTTTTGGGACAGAGAGAGACGGAGCATGAACGGGGGAGGTGCAGAGAGAGAGGGAGACACAGAATCGGAAACAGGCTCCAGGCTCCGAGCCATCAGCCCAGAGCCTGACGCGGGGCTCGAACTCACGGACCGCGAGATCGTGACCTGGCTGAAGTCGGACGCTTAACCGACTGCGCCACCCAGGCGCCCCCTAACGCAATAGTTTTTGTTGGAATTGTTTTCTAGTTCTTGAAGACAGAAAAGACAGGCCCTATGATAGACTCTCCAGAAACAATAACTCTTTTAATGAAAATTAATTCATAAATATTTTTTAGTCAGTGTGTATGTGTTAACTTACAAAACAAATCTATGAAAAAACACATCCCTTTATACATATAGATTGTCTTAACCTGTGTTCCCTGGCAAGGTAGAGTCCAATATGGAAATTTATGGTCATGACTTTATTAGAGACATAATTCCAGAAGCAGGAGTTAAGGCCAAAGGGCAGTGAGGTAGGAATGACAGCAAAAAACAAAAACAAAAGCAAAAAACAGTACGTTACTGAGGTAGCCACCCTGAGGTATTTTGTATCAAACAAAAAATACTTCTCAATCTAACAGTCTCAGCTTCCAAATGAAATGCATTGACTTTTCTGTAAATAATGAATTGTTTAAAAATTATTTTAGTAATAAAAAATACTTTAATATATCTGAGGACATCTATTCTCCCAGTATATAGTTTCTCTACTTAATGTCTGCAGGTCCTTAGGGTGATGATTATGAAATAGAATTGGCTGTAAAGTCCTTACCAAAATGAACAGGTCTATTCTTGAAACAAATAGTTCTAGGTCTATGAGCTGTCTAAAGCCAGAAATTGGGCTAGGGACAATATTTTTCTATCGTAGAATTTATTTTTCTTTTTGTTGTTCAAGTTGAGCTGCATCCAAACGTATATATTTTATCCATCTCATTCTTAGAATTATTATCATTTATTAGCTATAGATCCCTGCAAATCATTGTACATTGATGGCTTCTCCAAAGTCTACCCCCCACCCATTGTTAAAGGCTGCCATCTTTTCTCTTCCATTCTGTAACAACCTAGTCCTCAATGGCTTCCACAGGACTATCCCCCGCTATTAGTCTACACATGACAAGTACCACCAAGCTTCTCACAGCTGCCAGTGCCACCATCTGAGCATTGTTTATGTCTCTAGTGCAGGGATGGCCTTTGGACCTTCCCATAAATATTTATCAGGTGCCAAGCTCTCAGATATTACATAAGATCATCAAGCATTCACACATCCTCGATGCTGTCTGGCCATTTTCTCAATGCTCTGCCACTAAAGCTTTGGTCTCAAACTAATTTGCTATAGGCCACTTCAAGTCTGAGATTCAAGGATCCATCCCAGGATATTCTTGGTAGACCCTTCCCTGATCTTCATGAGTTCCCTCTCAAAAAGAGAAGTGAATGGAAAGGGATTGAGGCCAAAAAAGAAAATTAAAATTAAAATAAATAAAAAATAAAAACAAATAAAAATAAAAAGTGGGTGGGGAGAGCAAACACAAGGAACATTACAGAGCTGACCACATCTTGGTGTGAGGCGTTAAATGATCGATCATTCAAGCTTACAGACCTTTCTTATAAAAGGTTGTATGATATATCGTATCCTAGGTAGTTCATTAGGGGAAGGAAAAGGAAGAGTCTATCCCCCATATCCCATTAACTAGTGACTAAAACTCCTTCCCATTGGCTTTTAATCCCCAGTATTTCTTGGAGACTGCTCCTAAGCAGGTCCCACGGTAAAGCACTGTTTAGTAGCATCAGGAATGAGTGAGATGTACACAGAATGGAATTAAGCACCATTAGTTCATGCCTTTCTGACGTAATGTCACAGCCCATACATAGTGGTCACAAATGTACTAGCTGAGGTAGAGTAAGCGGCCAAAAGCTATGTAGTGAGTTGAAGAAAATGTGCAGTGAAGCATCAGAAATATCTTGATTGTACCCAAATTGACATCAAAATGCACATGTAAACTCAGAAAGGGATGCCAAGTTTCTACAATATTGAGAATATTCCATTGTTAACCTCCAAGAGATGTGAGCGATCTAAATCACAGAAAGTCCAGATAAGTAGTTCTAGCTCCAAGATGCTACTGACAAAGACAAGCTTTACTGTGAGAAAGCTACTTTCCTATGTGCCCAGAGCATACCAACTCCCATTAGTGATTTGAAAGTCAGCCTGGGAAGACTCAACTTGAATAACAAGAAAATGAAAAAGAAAAAAAAAATAATATCAGAATAGTCAAATACACAATTCTCACTGAGTTAAATTCCAAAATTGAAAAGACTCTCTAAATTGTAAACTAATTAGGTGAAAATACTGATACATTTGAATTTGTCTTTAAAAAGTTCGACTAACTTAAAAAAAAATTCTGTAAGATTTATATTCAAAGGAGCAACATTTGTCCTAAGGATAAACAGAAGTGTGGTTGCCTGGACCTAAGGATATCCAGAAGCCAATAGATTGCACTGTACAAAAATCGAATATGTAGGCAGGAATCTCCATCACATAAGCCAAGTGACTAGAGCAATGACTGATGCATATCAAATGCCTGATAAGTACTTTTTCAAAGAATAAATATATTTGTCTTAAAGAAAGAAACCAATGATATATAATTACTGACTATATGATCACAGTTTTAAAATCACTCTGGTATTTCTATGACATGGGGTATATATTTTGAAGGGAGTGTAATGATTTTGTTTTAAAATATTCACATTTGTAATACAACAGATGTTATATTCTATATAATTATTACATGCTACTAAAGTGCATTCCCTCATGTTACATAGCTTGGGCAGTATTTAAAGAGTATATGATCAAAAACATCTAGACCCTACTAGTTAGAAAATATTAATCTTCAAAATGCAATAGTGTCCATCAAATTAATTCTTTCTTCATTCAGTGCTGACCCTTCCTTTTGAGTAGACAATGTGATAGGCATTGCCTTTGTGGTGATGGGTATATTAGACTTGGCCCTTTTTCTGAAAGTTTCTAGTTTAGTCACAAACTGTTAAGAATACTTAAGAAATAGCTAAAGTGTGAGATATAACAAATCAGGGTATTGAAATGTTCTATTAAACTCAAATAAATACTTATTGCATTGAATGGAAAAATATAAATCCTTATGCATCCTTACACAGAACTCTCATTTTTTACAAAAGCCCTTTATAAAATCTGTTAAATTAGTTTAAAAAACTTCAATCAAATATATAAACATATATAAGTGAATATATATAATTTTTGTATGATAAGGTGAATAGAAACTCCTTTACTCAAAATGAGTAAAACAGTTGGGAAAAAAAAGGAATTTTTTATATAATGGCTCAAGCTTCTATCAAAACTCAGTGCTTTCATTAGTCAACTACAGTAAAGAGAATTTGTCTACAATTAATGGGATATTCCAGTCAAATTGCACTATTTTTTCCTTCATATTCCTCCATGTAAGTTTCAGATTGTACATGCCATTTGGAACACCTGAACTTTCTGTTTATTAAAATGTAACTCTTTATTTAAAAACCGGCTTAAAAATCAGCCATCTCCGTTAAGCCTTTCCTACCTACAAAAACAAAAGGCTCTAAGTTCTTTGTAGTTTTCAATAATAATAATGCCAGGGACTCCTGGGTGGCTCATTCGGTTAAGCCTCCTACTCTCGATTTCAGCTCAGGTCATGATCTCACAGTTCATGAATTCAAGCACTGCATCAGACTCTGCCCTGCCTGAGCAGGATCTAATTGAGAGTCTCTCTCCTTCTCTCTCTGCCCCTCCCCTGCTTGTTCTCTCTGTCTCGCTGTCTCTCTTGAAATAACAAACATTTGAAAAAAGTATAAATAATTTAATGCCATTTATTTTACAAGACCTATTCATCATCATCATCATCATCATCATTACCAGTATCCTTATTTTCCATAATTATGTCTTATATTCCAATTAATTGTGAGTTTCTCATCTCTATTATTTATTAGAGACATGCGTATCCAGTAGTTTATGTTGCTAAAATTTTAACCTTTGAGATCAAAATATGTCTTATATAATTAGCACACAAACCTGTGAAGATCTTCATTTACATAATATCCCAATATTTCATTTGAGTCATAATAATTTGATCATGGCTGATAGACTCCATTTTCATTATCACTATCATGTTTGCTTGTCTTTATTCTGAAGGTGAAATTAACCAGATGAGCTTTATGTAGCATATTTTAAAAATGAATTTCCCTCTATCTAGATTAGATTCACAATCATCCTGCAAAATTGAATACTATAAATAGATCTAACAATCATTCTGTTAGGTATCATTTATGTTATTTCATAAAATAAATATGACTTTGAACAAAAATATGAAGAGTTTTTTTTATTTTGAAAATATTTTCTTTAATCTAATGTGAGGGCAATATCTAAGAACAAAAAAAAAAACAAAGCGACAGGCTAAGTCTGCTGCAAAACATAATTTAAATGTATTTATTGATTTACATTGTATTGTAATAAAACTATGGCTTGTTTTTAACATTTCTGGCTTTCAAATTAAAGTAATACTTCTGTACACTTCTGATTATGGTTATTCAATATTTATTACAAACCTGTAGCATTCCTGGAAAGATAAATTCAATAATTGATACAATTGTAGTGATTAAAGTGCTTACAAAATAAGGAGGAAAATGTCACAGAGAACAAGCATAGAGTAACACTAGGTGCATATAGTTGGACTTTTTCTCCATGAAGATTTCTAAGCTTCAAGTTCCATGGCAAGTAATGAAGTGTGTTGATTTTGTACATTGTAGAATTATAGTCGCGCTGATGCCAGCTGAAGGATGCCTATTACCCAATAACCACATTCTCTCCAGAGGGAGTAAAAATCTTACCAGAATCCCTTTCTTCTTTCCTGCATACACAAAGGGTTCAGCTGAGAGCCTGTAATTCTACTTTGTTGGTTTGTTTTTGGCTTTGGGGCAACCTTTTGTTCTGGACCTAAGAACTGCATTTCACTTGCAGGGGACATTATAGTTGTCTATTCTAACGTGTCTCTGTGGACGGGTTAAAAAAAAAAAAAGAATTGGGGGAAGCTTGCCTTTTATAAGATATCAGAGTATCCATGTATTTGTGCATTTTGTTCTTGAAATTTGATCCAGTTCCATGAGATACTTGGCACACTTTCAGAAAGTAATGAAAATCATTAATGAGCTAGACTATTAAGAAATGGTATTTATTGAGAAACCTGTTTCCTGCAGAGCTGCTGAAGTGCACAATCCTTGTTTGGAAGATGTGTCTGCTATGTGATAGTTCATCAAACAAAGGAATTCCTCATGTATCTGATTTAAAAGTAGACACAGGGATACAATAGAGCACACGAAAGTGTGCAGAGAGGAACAGAATTATGTTGCGTTGCTTCGAATAAGTATTAATGCTCCACATATTATCAACTTACACTGGTTTTCCACATCTGGGGGTTATTTTAAATGAATTGTTGCTATTACATCAATCACTGTGAGCCTCACATTTATTGAGAAATATTGGTCAAATAAAATAATCTGGTTCTCTTCTTTTCAAAAAGACAACTCTAAGAAGTGAGGACCATAAAATATTTTATGTAAATGTGATACATTCAAGTGCGTGGGGTTATTTGGTGAGTTTCCATCTGATTTGTCTACTCTTCCAGAAAGATAGTCCATTGGTGGTATGGAACCTATCTTGATTTTGGTGGTATGGAACCTATCTTGATTTTTTTTTTTTCTGAAGTCCTTCCCAAACCATTTTATTGTGTCTATTAGGAAACTGGTTAAGTTGAGCAGAGGTAAGCCAACCTGGAGTCAATAATAGTTGAAAATATTTGATTTTGAATGGCATAGAGCAGTGTTTTAATGTTGTCTTTCAGGCAAACCACTGTTTCCTTGGACAAAATTTCAATGTAGCACCCCTTTTCTTCCCTTTGGGTCTTGGCGGACCTCTCGTAGTCACGATGTCTCTGAATGTGTTCGCTGGAAACTATAGAAAAGTGTTCATTATAAGACAAAGTGCTTCATTTTTTATTACCCTGCTGTTCTTTTAGTTCCCATCTGCTGTTTAGAAAGAAAAAAAAAAGAAACAAGAAATGAAAAGAAGGAAGGAAGGAAGGAAAGAAAGAAGGGCAAAAGAAAGGAAGAGAGTGGGGAAGAAGAAAGAAAGAAAGAAAGAAAGAAAGAAAGAAAGAAAGAAAGAAAATGGGAGGGAAGGAAAAGAAAAGAAAATGGGAGGGAAGGAAAAGAAAAGGAAATGGAAAAAAGAAAAAGCAAGGTCATACTCTGGGACCTTCTCCAGTATTGTACTTTTGTGCCTGTATAGAAGGCTACCCTTAAGAAAATAAACACATTGACAGTGATGCAATATTCTGTGTTGGAAGGCAAAATCACTGACTAGCTGCTTGCTGTATTAATATAAATCCTGCTGCTGCTATTGAAAAATCATAAGATATCATCTATTTGCCTAAAAAAAAAAAACTCTCATCCCAACAAGTTCTTGACATTACGATGTACAAAAGTGTGCATGCCTCTCTTTGCCCCTGACATGCACATTCATGCAAACCTACGCTCATGTCTTCAGAAATAATGGATTGAGAAATCAAGTAACCAAAGATTCTAATATTGCATATTATATAATTTTAATCATGTAAGTTATCATCTTTTGTTCTCGATTTTATCTAAAAGAAGATTTAGTCTACAGGTTCTCTAATATTCTATAATTCACTCTTAATACTCTCTCTGTTTTGGTTTCCATATATTTGCCCATCTGATGTACAGAGTATTCCTATCTATCCCTTGTTCCACTGTTGAGCTTTAGTTCACATCATTTTCTTCTCTCTGCATTCTCTCAGCTGTCACCACTTGTATGGCCAATGTCTGTGCACTATTTATTTGCAAGACCTCTGGGCATTAATATAAATGTTTACTTATGCTTTCATGCCTGTTCACTTCTTTTTGTAAGCTACAATAAAAGAATTCTAACACTTTGACCTGAAAATCCAAACTGAGTAGAAGAAAATTAACACAGATATCAAAATATAGTTAATCCTGTCAAGCGTTGACTCCTCATATCCTCATTTGAACCTCATATCACCACCTTTTGTACCTCAGTTTATATTTGGCAATGGTCAGAGTTCTGATAAATGGCATTGGTTGCTGACTGTATGAACTATTTTAAGACCAGAAATAGTACTAGGACCCCTCTGTGCAAATACAAAGATGAAACTTAATGTTTCTGCCAAAATGGTGGCATATAAACCCACCATGTGTCCATTCTGCAAGCTTCTCTCCCGCCTGTCCCCTAAAATCCAAGAAGCTGTGTCACCTGTTATGTTCTTTCTTACATATTTGTACTATTCCTTTAAAGTATCGTGTCAACCTTCCTTTCCTACTGAACTCCATGGGCTTGCAACTCTGTTGTGAATAAAACATACCCTTTGACTTTTCACTGAACAAGCTTTACTCTTCAGTCTTAAAGGATAATGAATGAGCTCATTCCTTGTTAAGTACATTAGTTAAGTGAACTGTTCTTGTTTATTGCCACTAAGAGAGGTCAACCTGCAGCAGCTTACGTGAATGTGAAGTGCATTTCTCTGGTAAGGAACAGTGCAGAACTAAGTGAAACAGAGGTAGTAGACTGCTGAGACTCCATAGCAAGGGATTTACATTTCTGGGTCCAAAGCAGCTGCTCCAAATCTCAGGAAAAAGAGAATTCGAAGTAGAGGACAATCTGCAAACGGCATGTTTCATTTCTGCTCACGTTGCTTAAGTCAAAATATGGCTTTTTCAGGTTGCAAAAGAATATGGAATATGTTTTTCTAGCTGAGTAGCCATATGGCTAACTAAACCTCAGGGGGAATCTGAAACTAAATGAAAGAAGGGGGTGATGGATACTTATGAAAATTTTTTTCTGCCACTTATTATGTTTCTCTTGTAAACTTTTCATTTTCCACGCACCCCAAATTATAGAAGCATTTTCCATTTACTTCTAAACTTGGTTAAGGTCTCAAATAACTTTTGTTAGAACTCAAAATCTTCTGTATAATATGTGCAGAACATGTTGCCAAAGGTGATGCTCATTTTCATATTTTATCCTTCTTAACTTAAATACTTGACACTGAATTACACACTTTTACTTCCTAGATCCCTTCTTTTTTTTCCTGAATTTATGTCATAATCTTCTACCCAGGGCCAAGAAACTCTGTCACCTGTTCTCAGTCTTTACATTTGTCCATTATTAACTTCAGACTATAATCAAACTCTCAATCTTCCCCATAACTAATTTTTCATAGTGATGTGAGGTGAAATATCACCTTTGTATAAATAACTTAAAATAACTTGTAAGCAATGAAAAAAATCATTTGTCCATTTTAACTTTTAAAATTGTAGCTACACATCTCTACAGGTGAGCTAAACACAAACTAGACATTTAAATGGAAACATCTGTGTGCTGTTCTGGGTTGGTTTCAGCATGAAAGATCAAGTAACTTTTCAAACTTTTCTGCAAAATAAGAGCAATTGATTTTTTTTAAACGAGGTAATTTACAGCAACTAAGTGTGTTACCAATGGAGGAAATTTAGAGTTTATCAGAGAGTTGACATTTTGATGGTGTAACTATAAATATTATGTATCTCATAGAATGATTATAATGAATCAAAAACTACACTTCACAACTTATTACATAGATTTGCTCAGTTCTGATTAAGAAGAAATATAGTGACTTCTTTCTTTTTTGCCTCTTGTTTGACAAACTTAAAACATGGGTTCTGCTTTTCACTTTATTATGTTAAAATATCCCTTTAACCTTGGTTTTACACTAAATTAGCCTTATTTCATCCTGGTGATCACCTCCGCTTTCGCCATGCACAGCCACAATTATGGTCATATAATTCTAGGTCTACCATAATTATGCACAATGTTTTACATCAAAGATGACCGAGGAAATCGAATTAATACGCAATAAAAACATTACTTTTTCTTTTCTACTATTGCTTTTCAACAATGGACCTTTCTAATATCAAATAAATGGTAAAATATGCAAGCTAGAAAGGAATGACAGAGAACTGGTGACAGCAATAACTCTGTGTGTGTGTGTGTGTGTGTGTGTGTGTGTATGTGTGTGTGTCAGAGAGAGAAAGAGAAAGACAGACAACAATTAGAAATAAGAAAGGATACCAGCCAAGAAGATAAGACTAAAGCAGCCATCAGAGGATAGAAATATTCTATGACACCTTATGTAAAGATTCTGAGGACAGGCAACTGGCCTTGAATGGCAAAATATTCAAATAAATCTGTGCCGCTGAAAATATAAGTTTCCAAAAAACAAGTGTGAGATAAATACATTTAATTTTAACAAGACATACAGTTGAAACGTTAGTATACTTTCAAATGATTCATGGAATCATTTCTTTGAAATTGGAAATACCATAAATGTAAAAACTGAAGTATATAATTTAAAGGTTTGCACTGAATATGGACCCTTTGAAATAAAAAGAAGTAATTTTCTCCTCATTTACTATGCTAAATAAAAAGTAACCGCATTTCTTTTGCTCCTTGTAATTACATTATAGGAGCTTTTATTGGTCATGTCAAATTCAGCCTTTTACATTGATACAGTGTAATCATAGCTTCATCCTAGTGCAACACTTGACCTGTGACACTGATCTGAACATTGGAGAGCATATACATTAAGTGTATATTTTAGAGTGTCTTTGAAGTGATACAATGCTAATGGGAATAATACTGTTAATAAACCACAAAGTCTAGAAATTAGTATCTACATTGAACAGAAATGTAGTCTAACGTTCATAAAGTTCAAATGTACAGAATCTAATGTTTAAATGTAATAGTGTCTTTCAACTGAAGGCAAAATGATGGAAGTGTATTACTTAAAAATAACAAATGACATAAAATAAATTACTTTGTACTCTTAGCATGTTAAGCCAGTGGCAAAATGCCAACTGCCTAACCTCTGGCGTAGCAAAATATGGTATGCCTTCCAGCGGGGGTGCTGATTCCACTTACTAGAAAATTTAAAGGCACTCCAGAGCCCATAATCCCACAAATTACTCCCTTGAGGACACTGTGGTAGAGTAAAAGCATGGAAAATAAGAATCTTTCCTCCTTCTTAGATAAGAATGATGAATCCAGTGGGGAAAAGTAGGGAAGTTAAAACGATGTGGGAAATGATCTCACACCCTCAAAGCTCTTTACTGTACCTTACAAGGAGCTTTGGGGGCTATACTGGTGGCAACACCAAATCACTTTCCTGTTGTAATTCTATGGGGGAAATGCCAGATGATTCTAAGGGCTACAAATAAAAAGAAACTTTTCTTTCTTTGTTGCATTTAAGAAAAAGTTTGGAATCTCATCTTCCATTTTTTGAAGGAGGCCATTCCTGTGGTTGTTACCTGAGATTTCAGAAACATGAGTGGCTTAATAAGAATAAGAATCCATCAAAAGTATCTCAGAGAGGTAGCCAATAAAGAAGATCTATTAGAAGAGAGAAATTGAAAAATGTTGGACGAAGAAAATATATAAACTTAATCTTTAGAAAAACAGTTGCTGGAAAAACATGTAGAACAAATAAGTAAGATATCAGTTAGAGAACCGGGAAATGGAAGAGAGAGGGAAAAGAGGAGAAAAACTTTTTAAATGGTAGCAATAGAGACTGTTAATTTTCTCCATAAAATATTTTCAAAAAACTGTATATTATCTATTAAATTTGTTTATAGCCTGTCAGAATTTATAGATGTGTTAATGTAATTATTTTTAGTTACAAAGTAGAGTTTAAAAAGTCAATTACTTTCCAATATTCAACAATCAATTTGGATGAAAAATTAAAATAACCATAATAATTGGAAGTGTCTCAAAATGCAAAGTAGGAAAGTGATGAAACTAGTTTGTGGGCTTCTAGACAATTTATGGTAGAGTCACATACTCAAGGTCATGGCCGACAGATACATCAACACATCTCTAGAAGAGAACAATAGTGATCATTCAGTAATAATCCACTAGCTTGTAACCCAAATCGTCTTCCATTTATTTCAATATATTTAAGTTTAAATTCTTATAACATGGAAGAGATAGGATTAGATAATGGAATATACATTGTTTTACTTCTATGCATTTATTTATTCAATTAATATCATTGACATCATATCATGCAGCACACACTCTCATGGACAGAGATGAGGATAAATAGAATAGGCAGTTTTTACCTTTAGGAGTTTACAGTCCAAAGATAAAGGTACTCTTCTACTAATTATAAGTGTGAAAATTGTTTAAAATGAGAAGGAATAAAGATATATTTTAATGTATGACTTTCTGGTTGAACTTGCAATTTTACAATAACATCGTTATTTGCCTGTGATTGACCAATTATTCACCATTTTCTTTTTTTCCTTTTTCCTTTTTCTTTATGATTCTACTTTCTTCTTCTTCTTCTTCTTCTTCTTCTTCTTCTTCTTCTTCTTCCTTCTTCTTCTTCTTCTTCTTCTTCTTCTTCTTCTTCTTCTTTGTCTTCGTCTTCATCTTCTTCTTTTTTTTTTATTTTTAAGTACTCTTTGCCTCTGAGGTGAGGCTAGAATTCACGACACCGACATAAAAAATTGCACACTCTACCAACAGAGCCAGCCAGGTGCCTCAATTATTTGCTATTTTTTGCATGTTTTCCCATTGCCATATTGCAACAGCATTGCATCAGGTAAGGAGACCCTCCCTACAGTCTTCATCTTATAGATAAGGCCAACAACCCGAAGTTGCCCAAAAGATCCATATGAAATAACCTGAGGAGAGTCAGAGAACTGTAGTTCATGGAGAAAATCCAACCTTCTGTCTACTTTTGTATAGGTCACAACCTAGGACTGATTTTTACATTTTTAAATGGTTGAAATGTGTCAGTAGAATAATAATGTTTTGTGACACATGAAATTATATAAAATTCAAATTTCAGTGTTCATAAGTAAAGTTTTATAGTATAAAACTTTATACTTTATACTATAAAACACTTATCTTTCACTTAAACATTTTCTTGTTTCATTGCAGCATGAAAACAGCAATGGCAGATTTGAGCATTTGGAAGGGAAATTACATGGCCTGCAAAGCTTGTAATGTTGCAAATCTGGTCCTTTACACACACACAAAAATGGCCTTCCCTGACTATAATGGAGACACTCTTTATAGTTTTCATACTATCCAAATTTTATTGTGTGATCAGTATATGTGAGTCAATGTTGTTTACTCTTTGCATCTTTTAAATCAAGCAATAAAAATACATTTATAAGGAAGGGACTTCCTCCATTTCACAAATGTAAAAGTGAAAAATTAGGTGCTTTCTTAAGGTCAAAGAGTAAGGGTGTGAGCAGACATTTCACCCTAGTCAGATTTGGCTGCAAAGCCAGCTTTTGTCCACTATTCTGTACTAATACCAGAAGTAGGCAGTGTTCTCAAAATTTTCAAGATCGTTTCAAAGTGGAAGGTGCTACAATTCTTTCGTATGAACCCTAAACAATTTCATGTCAATGAGTCATTTCTGACACCTGGTTGGTATTTTAGATGCTAACAGTAAATGAGTTCCACTGCTTTTCATTGGTAGCCCATTGTTTGTAACTGAAAATCAATATTGTATCATAAAAAGTCTGCTTTTGGGATCACTTAGTTTTGAAGCATGGTAAGTATCTACAATGACCATGTCTATTCATATTTCACTGACCATGGAACTGATTAAATTTAAGGATGTGTGGTAAACTCTTACCTTCTAAGAAGGCCAGATAGATTATTTATTGTTTTACTCTTTGTTATCTATGAAAGAGTTTGTAATAAAATGGGAACTTAATCCATATTCATGTTGTTCCTTCAGTGGCACTATTCAAGATATTAGTTGTCATGTTCAAGACCCACACCCAAATAAAAGGTAAATGATTAAGTACTGCTAAGTTGGATTCATTGTGATGCATAATGCATACTCTATTTCAGAACCTTTGTCAGAAAATAAACTTCAAATAATCTCAATAACTTTCACCCTGAATGAGTTTAAGGGAGTGGACCAAGACGGTAGATTCAGCTGGCTTACTTTCAAGTTCAAGTAGGAGCTGCAAAGGGCTTTCTACACTGCCCTCTGTAACCTTTCAATAAGATGGACCAAAACAATAGAAGAATGTGTCATGTAACCCTCCAACAAACTAATGTAGATTTTCAGGTGAAAATCTTTAATCCTGTGCCCAATAATAAGGGACACTGATTGAACAAATCTCACCAACTCTCTGTTGAAAGTGTGTTTTATGTCAGCTTCTAAGTGTTTCTCTTTGTATAACTAGAACCTTAGAGTGAGCATAAAGTGTCTAGTTGACAGAAGTATTGAAATTCACCTCAAGAACCCCTCCATTAACTATTTCCTTGTTACTCAGTGCCTTTTATTGTTTTCAAAAATGAGTACTGCTATTAACTTGCTTGTGTTTCTCATGTTATTTGGTTGTGTGTGTGTGTGTGTGTGTGTGTGTGTGTGTGTATGTGTATTCATGCATAAAATCCATTCATCACTAAATTATAACTTGTTTAAAGACAAGAGTCAAATATTTCTTTTTCAGTCATTTGACACTTATTTTTACTAATAGCGATTCCATATTTTTATATGTTTTAAAATAAAGTCATAAAATAAGCAATGATTTTTAAAATTTAATTTCATATTGAAATTGTTATAAAAAGCATAATAAGTGAGGTATTTATGATCTTCATGAAGGAACTCAATACCGACATGTAATTGCTATCAATAGTAACTATAAACTATGTCCATAATCTTCTATAATACTTACCCTAGGGGCACCTGGGTGTCTCAGTCTGTTAAAAGTCTGACTTCTGCTCAGGTCATGGCCCTGCGGTTTGTGGATTTGAGTCCTGTGTGGGGCTCTGTGCTGACAGCTCGGAGCCTGGAGCCTGCTTCGGATTCTGTGTCTCCCTCTATCTCTGCCCCTCCCTTGCTCGTACTCTTTCTCTCTCTCAAAAAATACACACTAAAAAAGAAAGAAAGAAAGAAAATACTTACCCTAAAATGAAATCGTGCTTTTCTGAACATGCACTATTTTATTTAATCATCAGAGCATCCTGGTGAGGCAGGTACTATTTAAATTATTGTTTCAAAGGAAATCGAGGCTTTCAAAGTCGAAGACAGGAATCCAGGATTGCACCAAGATATACACGAATCAAGGACCAAATTCTTTACCTGAGGACTGTACTGATTGTGTAACAATCACACACACACACACACACATACACACAGAAAGAGAGAGGGAGGATTATTTTAAACTGAAATCATACATGAAATATTAAAATTAAAATTTAAAGCTAGGTCATGAAGATAGATATGCATTGATCATGCTATTTTTTACTTTTCTCATTTTCAAGCTGGATGAATAAAAGAGGAGCAATCTGGGAAGATTTTCTTGAAATCGAATTGCAAATTGATGGGAAAGTAAAGAGAAATGGGAAATGGTGAATGGAAATAAGTAAAGGCAGAAATTTCGGGCAAATTTATCAGCGTAGGTCCTTGTGTCACCAATGGCATTAATATTCCACCGCAACTTGGAGAAATAAATACAGATAAGTTACATTTCAGATTGGGAAAGTTCTGCAGCTATTTCTTTTACCCAGGTGGGTATGTCCACCATCCTCAATGGCAATAATACCCACAGGAGGAAACAGATAATCAAAAGAAGGTGCTGAAACTCATAGGAATTGGGGACTGATTCACCTTTCTCCTTTCACTGACCCCTGGTGTCTCTCTCTTCATTTAGGTGTCTGAATTTGAGTGCTTGTTACAATGAGTTTACCAAAGTGTTAGTGATAACTTACAAATTATCTGTATGAAAATAGAACAAATGTTAAATGAATTGGTAGTAAGACTTAAGTGCCCAACGCGTTCAGGTTTCTGGTTCTAACAGGGATGGTTAAGTCTCCTACGGAGTCCTTTTTAACATATGCATAATTTAGCAAAAGAGGGAACACTGGCATTAGTATGCTTTCATTTATTTTCTGTTTTTATTTGAAACCTTACAAACTTTTCTATGCAAAGCAAGATGCATTTTCCAGAACGGCTTAAGCTCTGTTACTGCAAAAGTAAACAAACTTTTCACCAAGGTAAAGTTGTAACATGTTGAACCTTCAACCCTTGGGCTCAGAGGCAAGAGTGATTCCATGTGACAAAGGGGAAGATCATTATTAGCTGAGCTCCTCAGAACTCTAATTAGCTCATAGATTGTTCAGTTGTTACTTCCTAGTCTATTGGGCAACGATAAGACACTGTAGGTGATGCGGGTCCAGATGGGTCCAGTACGCCTCTGGTGAAGTTGTAAAGCAGAAGTCAGAAGAAAAGCTTACCATTTCTTACCTGAACTGCAATAATGACCAGGGAATTCACTGCGTAGCGTGGCTCCTTGCTATCATTTTGCAAATAACAAAAATAAATTGACAGGCTTATTTGTGGTTCTAGCGTAACACATGACATGACAGACAACCAATTATAAAGTTTGAATTGTTTATCCTGAATTGTAATCTCAGTTCCTACTTAATAAAATGTCTCCTTGTGTCCACTCTGGTTAAACGGTCCATGCTGGATAAAATGTCTCTCGGACAGCAGGTTTTGTTATTGCCATGGTCATCAAGAATACGTCTGTTGCTCTCCAATCACCCCCATTTGACTAGTTGAATCCCTGGCTACACAGAAGAAAACCAAGATGAATTAGGTTAGCAGAGTCTTCTTAAATTCAATAGCTAGACGGATAAAAATTAGAAAAAGAAATGGACAAGTAGATGAGGTATCATACTATTCAAATAAAATTATTATGGAGACATAAGGAAAAAGAATGAAGTGGTCTAATCTGGATCTTCTCCAGGAAACGGGGTTTAGCCTCACAAATCCCAATACAAATTGTCACTGTATTTTCAAAATTATGCAGTTTGCCTCTGGTGAAGGGCAGATATCAACATTAGCATACTTCCTTTATAGCTCTGATAGTACATTTAATGTGGCTTTCTGGCTTTACTCAATGGTTCTGAATAACTTTATTGCAGTTAAAAAATTGCAAAGTAAAGTAATTCTTTCTTCTATAATAAAGTAACTATTTTATAACACGTGCAGAGTCTTTGGAGTGTGTTTTTACAAATCCTACAGGGAAGAAATAGACTGACTTTAGTTCATAGAACCATCATTAACATAAGAATTATCCCTTACCTATGCAGAGAAGATAAGTTTCATTTATTTTAATATTTATTTATTTATTTATTTAGAGAGTGAGAACATGAGTGGGGGAGGGACAGAGAGGACGGGGAGAGACTCTCAAGCAGGCTTTGCACTGTCAGCACAGATCCCCATGCGGGGTTCGATCCCATAAACCATGAGATCATGATGTGAACTGAAGTCAAGAGTTGGACACTTAACCAACCGAGACACCCAGGTGCCCTGAAAAGGTAATTTTTAAAGAGGATTCTTCAATCTTAAATGTTTAGAGAATATTTTTAAAAATTTTTATTAGGTTTAGAAGCTTAGGAATAGTATGTTATAATCACATTTTAAATTAAAGACTATATATTCCTCTTGGATGTTTACCCGTTAAAAGTAAACTTTAATGAGTAACACATTCTCTTTTAGTTATTATGGTAATATAAATATTTATAAGTTACAAGACATTCTTTGGGATAATTAAATCCCAGTGTTTGGAACACGCCACAACAAACAATATAACAATTTTGAGTCATCCTAAATTAGTCAAAGTAATTGATGTTGCTGCAACTGAGTAGAATAATCAAAATCCATGACCCACAGAGCTTCTGTTCTCAGAACTCTGATTCTTGTTCCATTACCTTTCCTTTTCCCTTATCATCAAAAAAGATGTTCACAATGTCATTTCCTGGCCCCAACTCTATCCTGAAATGTCCAAGTTTGTCAGAAAACGTTTTGACTAAAGTTGCCTATTAATGACTACAGCACTAATCTGTCTTAATAGGAACAATAAATAATATTGAGAGAAATGATTATGAGTTGCATTTAAAAGCTGACCTAGAGGGTCTTAACCAATTAAGCCACTAATTGGTTACGAAACTGATCGGGTAATGATTTCACAGTTTGTGAGATAAAGCCCACATCAGGCTTTATGCTGACAGCATGGAGCCTGCTTGGGATTCTCGTTCTCCCTCTCTCTTTGCCCTTCCCCAGCTTGTGCTCTCTCTCTTTCTCTTTCTCTCTCGGTCTCTCTCAAAAAATAATAAAAGAAAACTTTAAAAATAAAATAAAATAAAAGCAGATTGAACATTTTCAACACCTTGGAGATACAAGTAAGATCCAGGCAAAATGAAAGGAATGGTGATTTTTAATAATGTTTCTAAGATCCACAGTGACTCTCAATAAGATGAGGATTGTATTTTATTGTATTATATTGTATTGTATTGTATTTTTATATTTTATTTTTTATATTTTATTTAATTTTAATTTATTTAATTTTAATTTAATTTTATTATTTTATTTTTTGATTTAGAGAAACAGTGTGTGAGCAGGGGACAGGGGCAGAGGGAGGGAGAGAGAGAGAGAGAGAGAACATGGTTCAATCCTACGATCCTGGGATCATGACCTGTGCTAAAATCAAGAGTGGGATGCTCACCGACTATGCCACCCAGGCACCCTGAGAAGAGGATTTTAATGACATTGCGCAAAGAAGGATCCCAGGATATGAGAATTTTTTCCTGTAGAATCCGGTCAATTCTCCATTGGGTAGGGAGTGATTGTGTGATTCTTGGAAAGAGACAGTGTCATACAGAGCACGTGTTCTTTGGGAAGATCAGGACCCAGAGAAGTTGCCTGGGAACATGGTCCTTTAGATGTGCATGACTTCCATATTGGTTCTCATGCAAGCTTAAAGCTCTCCCGATGTGTACTACTGTTCTTTAGAGCTATACCTCAGAGACTTAGACAAAAAGTGTTCTCTGTAGTTTCAGTTAAAACAAAACAAATTATTAGCTATTAAAATGCATAACTTATGGCATCTTGAAGGAAACAGATTCAGTAACAAGTTCAGGCAAGAAATAAACGTGGGTTCTCAACAAGTGTCCAAAATTACTGATTTGTTTTTCGTTTGTTTATTTAACGAGCATAAAAATGACTTCCTTTCATAAGTACTTGATAAATATGAACTTATGTCCAAAATTACCAATTTGTTTTTCGTTTATTTAGCGAACATAAAAATGACTTCCTTTCATAAGTATTTGATAAATATGAACTTATGCCCAAAATTATCAATTTGTTTTTTATTTATTTAATGAACATAAAAATGTCTTCCTTCCATAAGTACGTGATAAATATGAACTTACTTAATAAGGAACACAAGAAATTAAGATTTTAAGTAAAATAGAAAAGGACACACCTCCAACGGGTGGCAAAGCTGGGAAGCCGAGATAGCCCGCCTTTGGAATGAGTCTGTAATTCACTACGCTGTGTTGTCTCTAACCTAAGTAGATAAAGAACTCCAACAAATATTTTTGTAACATTTCATTTTCTTATAAGTAAATCAAGAAATTAAAAAATTAAAAACAGTCTTACCTATCCCTCCACGTTGAAATAATGCATGTAAAAGGACATCTTAACATCTTAAAGTACATGTAATTGCTCATATTAACAATTAGTTATAAAGGTAAGTATTTTCTAATCCCACAAAGCATACCAGGTACACTGAAAATCATTATATATTAATTTCATTTAATAAAACGACACTATGGAGACACCTGGGTGGCTCAGTGGGTTAAGTGTCCACTTTGACTCAAGTCATGATCTCAAGGTTCCTGGGTTCAAGCCCCTTGTCGGGCTCTGTCCTGACAGCTCAGAGCCTGGAGCCTGCTTCAGATTCTGTGTCTCCTTCCCTCTCTGCACCTCTCCCGCTCATGCTGTTTCTG
The DNA here is from genome assembly GCF_022079265.1 of Lynx rufus. NCBI lineage: Eukaryota > Metazoa > Chordata > Mammalia > Carnivora > Felidae > Lynx > Lynx rufus. The sequence goes on along the minus strand of NW_025814845.1, from coordinate 21,208,247 downwards.
TCTCTCAAAAATAAAGAAATATTAAAAAATAAAAATAAAATTCTATGACGTTGAAAGAATCTGTTAAATCACTCTTTTTTACAGATGATGTTTCTCTCTAATTGCAATTAGTGTGTATAATACTCATAGTTCTTCCAGTATTGAACAGAAATTGCTCTAATATAGAGTTTTTCAAGAATGGTGTTTTATGAGCGCCTGGGTGGCTCAGTCAGTTGAGTGTCCGACTTAGGCTCAAGTCACGATCTCATGGTTCGTGGGCTCGTGGGGGTTCGTGGCCCCACGTCTGGCTCTGTACTGACAGCTCAGAGCCTGGAGCCTGCTTCGTATTCTGTGTCTCCCCTCTCTCTGTGCCCCTTCCCCGCTCATGCTCTGTCTCTCTCTGGCTCTCAAAAGTGAATAAAGATTAAAAAAAATTAATAAATAATAAAAAAAAAGAATGGTGTTTTATACTTGTGTGGCACCATTAGTGTTACAATGTTGTAATCTATTTGTTACTACTATTAATTAAATGTCTAAATTTCTCTAGCAATTTGATGTTAACAATATAAATTAGAACAGAAATAGCTTTATGCCTATAACAACCTCACACTTCTTCATTTGTATTCTGATATGCTTTTTTGAATGGAAGAAAAATAATGAAGCCACAGCTGGAATGCCAGAAATTACACAGATTTCTGTATCAGATCAGAGAAATATTTGATGATGGGCACACCCGTGCACAAATCTGCATAAAAATATACAGACATCTTTCCTACACTTTTCTTTCAGATGTTAATACCTATAGAGGGCATTGCATAGTTACTTCAGTCCTGTTTCTCTGACATTTATGTCCCCATCACCTACCTGGTACTTTGATCAATTCTTAATAAACCAGTATATTTAATCAGGTTAAAAGTTAGCTTGAAATCAAACAAAAACTATAATTAAATATCCAAGAGATCTACTGGATTTCGATAGGATTTTATTTAAATATTTATAATTAATATATACAATATAATTATAACAAATATTTATAATACATAATTATAATTTCCAACCAACATTTTAAGGGTCAACTTTTTTAATGGGCTTTGATAGGTTCTGAAACTGATCTCGCATTACTCTTATTCTAATTGGAAAGATAGTTTTTATTTCAGTACACTGTAAAAAGTAGAATAGAAAGAAATCTATAAACAGAGGTAACCCAGCAAAGAGAATAATTAACTCCGTTTGGAGAGATCACAACAATGAAATTGGGATGCATTTTCATGAGGAAACAGTAATTTCACATACAGTTACAAACTAGAATAACAGCAATAGTAAACAGATTTCATGGTTTCTTGTATTTTGTAATGAAAGTACTATTACATGATGGTTTTTACTAACTTTCCTGTAGATCACTAAATCTTTGGAGAGTCTTAAAAGCTATTTTCTCCCTGAAAATTCCACAAGCTTACATGAATTTGAAATTGTACACTCCTGTTGAAGGGGTTTATGGACAGGATGACACCCGCCCAGGATACCCTCCCCAATTCTGGAGATCTTGGCATATAAAGTGGGGTTGAGGTGCATGAGTGCCTCAGTTGGGTTGAAAGTCCGACTTTGGCTCAGGTCATGATCTCACTGTGGGTGAGTTTCAGACCTACATCCGGCTTTCCTCTGGCAGCACGGAGCCTGCTTTGGATTCTCTGTCCCCTTCTCTCTCTGCCCCTCCCCTGCTCATGCTCTGTCTCTCTTTCTCTCTCAAAAATAAACAAACATTAAAAAAAAATTAAAGTGGGGTTGTGGGAGGAGCGTAAATGAAATAGAAAACAGTCCATACATCTTCATACAGCTGGATCCCTCCTCCTCCCTAAGGAACTAAATGAAATTTATTAAAAAAAAAAAAAAAGGTTTATGCTCAGATTATTCTATTTTCTACCACAGTTCAGCTGCCTCCAAATTTATTTCAAAAAATTCAACTCAATTTATGTTGCATGCCTGCTTTAAGACCAGTACTAGCTCCATTAATAATACCTCCGGAGTTAAGTCTAAACTTAAAAAGATGGTGTAGGAACTATTTACAACCTGATTCTTAGCATCATTTTCCACTCTTTCCAAGTGTCCTGTGTTGTGGTCACATTAAACTTCCAATTCCTCCACATGTGTGTCATCTTCTATGCCTAATCCCATGCCTAATTCCATGCTTTTTTGCATGGATGCTGATCACGCTGTCTGGAATGTTCTTTCTATTTTTCCCTGCCTGGAAAGTTCTGACTTTTTTTTTTTTTTTTTGATAACTTTACTAACTTTTTACAATACCAATTCAAAGTTGCATGTAACACATTTTCACATCATCCCTCAATTGTTGCATGTTCTGTTCTATTCTGTTTCTTGTCTGTTTTTTTTTTTTTCTTCTGTTCCTTTTTTAAAAATTTCTGTTTTGGATGTTACTATTGACCTATCTTCAAGTTAACTGATGCTTTCCCTGGTCCTGCTGCATCTACTGCTGTGCCCACTAAGGCATCCTTCATTTTTCTTACTGAGGTTTTTGATTTCTAGCATTTCCTTTTGACTCTTAGAATCTCCATATCTCTGCTTTTGTATGTGTGTCTACTTTTTCCTTTTGAGACCCTAACGACGTTAAGTACAACAGTTATTGTACGATCCCTATCTGATCATCTGCGTCATATGTGAGTCTGGTTTTGACTACTGCTTTGTCTCTTCTGACTGCATTTGCCCGGCCTTTTGTGATACCTTACAAATATTTGTTGAAATCTATATATGTCTTATCAGATAACAGGAACTGAGATAAGGAGGTGTTTAGTATGAGAATCACTTTTGATCTGGCTATGTGCTGGGCTAGGTTTAAGAGTTTTAACTACAAGAAACACAGGCTCTCTGTTTCCCTAGCATCCTCAATTTTGTCTACCTTCATGGCTTTGGACCTCCCTATGCCATGCTATCTAGATAGACTATGTCTTGAATCTCTTTTTTGCTATAATCCAGTTATTACACTGGAGCTCTTTTTGCTGTAGTGTTAAGGTGTGGAGTAAGGAAGGATTCTATGATATTCTGATCCCCAGTGTTTTAGAGATCCGTTGTCTTGCGAAGGTGACCTTCACAAGTGTTACTGCCTCTCCCTGTGTAGTGTAGCTTTTTCTCAATGTCCCTACACTGTTTCCTTGCTGTAGAATTTCTACTTCCTAGAACCCCTATTCTTGGTTGACTACGTTGTTTCTTCTTCTTTTTTTTTTTTTTCCTCTTTCTCTTAGGTGAGAAAGGAAGACTGGAGGAAGAGAAAGTGAGGAGAAATGCCCTTTCCACCATATCGGAAAAAGTACTCTTCTCCTTTCGCTCTTTAGTAAAACCCTACCATTGGAGAGTAGGCAACATGAAGACTCTGAGCATGTTTTATAATGATCATTTTTCTTTCCCCTTCCTAGGATCACAGGATCTTCTTCAAATCCCAACCAGATCAGACTTGGGGACTATGGGTCCCCACGAGTTTCTCTCTCTCAAGTTGGCTCACACACAGTCTTCAGTAGTTTACCAAAATGGCCATTTAAGTGTCCCTACCGCCTAGGGTATCCAGTGGCTTTTGGTCCTGGTAAGCTAATTTTGGATGCCAAATCTTTCTCCATGTATCAGACTCTCCAGATTTACGGATGGTAGTTTTCCTGCAATATCGGTTTTCTGATGGGTCCAAGGAAAGTTATTAATTTTTAATTTTTTCTGTTGTTTTTCACATTGTATGATAAGGGTAATGAGTAGTAAGCTCCTTATACATTTGGTTTTAACCTAGAAGTCCACATTATCCTTAAACTTCTTCTAGGAGCAAAGGTTCTCTAGTAAAGGTCACTATCCAGTATGGGTTCCCTTACCATCAATATACATAAATTCCTCCTTAACAGAATGCATTGCACTTCTACTTTATTGATATAATAAGATGTGCTTTTTTATGCAATATGGTGATAGACAAAGACCGCCCACATGAGAATAAGCAGTAGCTATGTATTCGGAGCTCACAAGGGAGTTAATTTCCGTCACTTCCATTTGGCAGTCTCAGAAGCAGAAAGGGAAATGTGACATCTTCATGGTGAAAAAGAGAAGATTTCAGTTGAGCTCTGATTAGAGGTTGTTAGCATGAGGAAGTTAGAGATAGGATAGCACATGGAACATCCTACCTGACTAGTTTCAGGAACATTATTTGGCTTTGCCTGTTTGCTCCTCGATTAGATGTAGGGCAAAAATGAGGGAAGTTGACAGTTGATGGCCAAGTCCCGACCACTTGGGTCAATTGCTGCAGAAGTTTTCGTTTGGCTTCCTGAGCTGCTTGCTGCAAAGGTTATAGGTCAGAGTTCCACTTATACAAATTATTCTAGTCTCTGTCCATTTGTTTATTTGATCTCTTAGTAAACATCACCCACCTCTTTGATGGCAAGGTTTTATTATTTCCCTAGTAGCTAGTTCATTACCAGAACAAAGTTCATACATGTCCAATACAAATTAGTTGAAAGTATGCATTTATCAATAAGTTAATTGTTAGCTTTATTGTCACAATAACTTTGAAAGGTTGCTAAGGTTTATACTAATATCCCAATTTCTTTTAGATCAAGAAACTAGGAGCCAGAAAATTGTGTGCTTTGTATTCAGTTATATGAGTTATAAATGCTAAAACAGAACTGTAAGAAATTTCTTTCCTGGTTCATATTGAACATTCTTTCCCTTTTCATACGCTGTCTTTAATTTTTATTCCTGAAATATTCACTTCACAATTATTGCATACCTACTGTGTGCCAATTCCAGTGCTATATGTATTTACCTTCCTTATTTAACTTAATGTCTTAAAATCTTAATGATGTTCAAATTTAAATATTACTTATATGTTAATCAAAGACCTTTTAGTTTCACCAGATATTATGTCAATTTTAATTACAAAAGGTAATTGACTATTTGCATTTAAATATTTTAAGCATTAGTACAAAGCAGCATTATATATTATTCTTGGACTCAATTTTTTCAGTCAAATTTTTCTTTAGACTTTTATTATAAGAAATGCTGTAAAAAAAAAAAAAAAGAAATGCTGTGTGTTGCTTAGTGAAATTCCATAAAGGAATCTACTCCTTACCTGAAATGTATCTTTCTTTTTTTACACTACATATCATGCCTTCTCTTCCTCCATTTTTCTTTCTTCCTGTCCTTTTATATCCCCTCAAATACATCCTCCCAGATTACTCCACTAATGCAAAGATGTGACAGATTGAGAAAATCTTTTAACCATGATAAGCTTAGCAATATTAATAACAGTCACACACACACATACACACACACAAAACACACACTAGTTAAGACTATGTGGGCTTTACTATGAGCTTTTTAGTCTCCACTGTTCATTCCCATGCTTTATTAAAATAAGACTGATGTAAGGTTGTTGAGTATATTTATTTATCTGTAGTATAGCCATGACTTAAAATACTGCAAGGCCTTCTCTTTTATTAACTGGGTTTGTAGAAGATGTCCCAGGAGAGAAGAGATTGTAATACTAATAGCAAATACAAACCAACAAATTCTCATATCGATTGATTTATTTTTCAGATCTGTAAAAATCACCCATTCTGCAGAGCCCCTGGGACAAGCAAGTGATATAAAACTCAAACATTTTGAGCCAAAACAAATAAAAATCAGCCTTGCAGCTCCATCTCATTCAAAAGGCATCCTTTATGAATTAGAGAAACCCGATCTAGAAGAAAGCTTGTGTTCTGCTCCCAGAGGTTAAATGACATTAAATTTCAACAAACAGAAGAAACTGCCAGGCCTGAGGACTGCCCTTGATCAAATACCCAATATCCATTCCATTCTCTGTAAATAGGTAAATTCTGGTTAACCCTAGATGGAGTGAACGTAGCAGGAAAGTTGAATATGACGTTCATGCTGTAAAGACCACTCCCTCAGGCACACTCCGAAAAAAAACAAGGGTATTTATTTTCAGTTAGGCTCAATATGGGTTATAGGAAAGGAGAGAAATATACATGAGAATGAGTAACAGACAGAGTATCTGAGAATACCTGTTTCATTTCAAAAGGGTTGAAACTTTAAAGGTGACAGATTCTCATATTGATTTGGAGATTTTAAGGAAATATCTGTCCCTAAATAATCACAAACCCCAATGGTGATGAAGTCCATTACCCCTGACCAGAAGAATCTGATTGCCTTTCCCTCCGTCTGCCCTCCTTTCTGATCGAACCATAGGGAAGATGTGACCCTTGCAATCTTACAGCAAATCTTAAGAGCTCTTAAAAAAAAAAAAAAATTTCATAAAATAAAGAAGAGAAGCCAAAAATATATGAGGGATTTTGAAATCAAAATTATAAATTTTGGGGTGCCTGAGTGGCTCAGTTGGTGAAGCATCCAATTCTTTGTTTCAGCTCAGGTCATGATTTCAAGGTTTGTGGGATTAAGAACCACTTTGGGTTCTGCACTGACAGCACAGAGCCGGATTGGGAAGTTCTCTTTCCCTCTTGTTCTCTGCCCCTCCCCCACTCATGCTTTCTCTCTTTCTCTCTCTCTCTCAAGAAATAAATTAAAAAACAACAACAACAGGGACGCCTGGGTGGCTCAGTCGGTTGAGCGACCGACTTCAGCTCAGGTCATGATTTCACGGTTCATGGGTTCTAGCCCCTGGTCGGGCTCTGTGCTGACAGCTCAGAGCCTGGAGCCTGCTTCTCATGCTGTGTCTGTCTCTCAAAAATAAATAAATGTAAAAAAATAAAAAAAACAACAAAATAACGAGTCTATGATCTACATAGTAACAAAAACAATATAAACTATTTGAAAATTATTAATAAGCACCAAACATTATTCTTGACATTTTAAGTACTATCATTCTCCCGATTTTATAGATGAAGAAATGTAAATTACTGAGGCTCACTCGTGTTGTGTTATAACGATTAGAGAGGCTAGGACTGAGCAATATTAAAGAGAGAAAAGAGGCTCTCAAATGAGGCAATTATATCATAAAGGCAAAGGAAAGTTAGATGAGACTGCAGAAACTCTGGAAATAGATTGTATTAACCTCACAAGGCTATTGGCTACTAGAGAAACAGAAAACCATCGGGAAAAAAACATATTGTTCAATAACGGGTTTTTTTTTTTTTTCACTGCCATCATTTCGCATACGTCACTATTTGAAGACAATTTTTTCTATATATGGTGAATCAGAGTCATGGATGAAACAGTCTATTCCATTTGTAGGAGTTTCTTAAATATATAAAAATAATTACACTGGCATGTGGAAATCAGAATGCCTCTCCTTTTTTTTATTTTCATGGGTTACAACAATAAAATATTTTGGCTAATTTAGTCTAATAGCGGAATGGTCCCAAGATCAGCAGGCTTTCTAAATTTCCTTTTCTCCAGTGTGAAATGATTCCAAGTACTTGTTGTATAGCCTACTTGAATTTATCAATACTTGAATCCAAGCAGACTGCATGAATATGGCATGTAAATTTCCACATAATCATTTCTAAGGAGGATTTGAAAAGATAGTGTTTCATGGTTCCTCTTCCAGGCCTAGTTCAGACACTTATTAGCTCTTTGAATTTGAAGAAGATACGTGATCTGTTGGAGACTCGCTTTCTTCATTAAAATATGGGAGATGCGGATACTTCCTATTATATGAGTATGCTGTCAGTATTAAGTAATATAAAGCAAGTCAAAGACACTTATATGTTTTCAAGAAAAGATGTATAGACGTAATTATCATATTGAAAATCCTCAGTGATTTTATTAACCAGACTTCAATAGTTTCTGGAAGGCTCTAAAAAGCATTGTCATCTTTTAGAGAGAGAGAGAGAGAGAGAGAGAATGAAAAAAAGAAGACACATAAAGAAGAAAAACCTGTTAAATATTCTTATATAGCCAAAGATTCCAATCATAAAAATAGCCCCATCATCTGCTTTATCTGAACTGAAATGCAGTTGGTCACGTGTAGATTTTTCAAGACTGTACAGTTAGGAAGTCCTTTTATGGGTGTGCTGAACCACAAGTGAAAAACTCTCTCTGAAGAAAAAAAAAAGTGAATAAGAGAGTGAAAACTTACAAAGAGAAAGCATGAAAAAATTGGTAACCAGTAAGGTAAATATTGACTCAATATTTATATAGAAAAGAGAGAAGTGGAGAAAGTTCATCCAAAGTCTTCTTGTAATGATTGTCGCTTTAATTCTGAAAGACATTTTATTCTATTAAGGACCATAACTAGGATGATTTTGAAATATTAGGCATCTGATTCTCTGAAGCTAAAATCCATTTTTTTGCTCAAGGTCTAGTCTTCTATTCAGTCGCTGGTGTGAATAGAGGAACAGAAATTGTTCTTTTCAGTTACAAAGAAGCAAACATCCTTCTCCACCTCATAGATTTTTTAGTTACATTCGATGCTCAATGATTATGATTTGTAGAAGAGTTAGCCAGAAGTTGAAAAACCTATTGAAAAAGTTCAGGTTTTTTCCCCCTCTGGCAACTGTAATCAGCCAGAAAAAAATTAAAATGTTGACTTAGAATTAGAGCGAAAGTCGATGTTGATATTAAATTAGTGTTTTCAAGAAGAGTGAAATTTTTTTGGCTAAAACTTGAGCAATGAAATTATGTTGACCTTCATTGAGAAGAAATATTGAGTCCAAACTCTCTAAATGTTAACTTTTGAACCAAATTAGTGTTTGGAATGATTATAATAATTTGATGTTTCTGCTAATAGTTTTTGTATAACAGCAGCATATTTGACCTTTTTAAAATGTCAGAAATAATATTTAATATTAATATGCTCCTCAGCCACTTTAAACACTCAGGTAATATTTAATTTTAAAAATAATAATCTTGATATTTGTGCTCAAAATGTCATCATATATTGCTTGAAGGATGATTCAATATCTCTCTAAAATTGATGAATTCAAATATTTCTTCCACAGAGTAGTTTAGGAATTGGAACGGATAAAAGTAACTTATCTTGCAGAAATCAAGTAGACTTTACTCAACATAATATGAAGTCCACTGAAACCTAGTTACATTAAGGCCATTTTTAATGTGGGACTAACAACAGTTTAGAAAATGAATATTTAGGAAGAAATATCTGTATCTTCGTGTTGGCATCAGAGCTTCTAAGTAAACTTACAGGAGAACATTGCAATAAGGAAACTCAGAGAACACTATTAGGCTGAAATGCCATGATTTTTTTAATGTTAATTTTTGAGGGAGAGAAGGGGAAGGGCAGAGAGAGAGAGAGAGGGAGAATACAAAACAGGCTCCAGGCTCCGAGCTGTCAGCACAGAGTCCAACATGGGGCTTGAACCCACGCACTGTGAAATCATGACCTGAGTCAAAGATGGCCGCATAATGGACTGAGCTACCCAGGCCTCCCTGAAATGTCATGATTTTTGTCTTTGTATAAAAGATATATTTTCCAAGCCAGATTTCTTAGGTTAGAGTCTCTTCCTTTACTGGTTATTACTGGAAACTGAAGTTGTACGTCTATATCTGGAATAGATGAGAATATTCCTTAAAATGTGGGTCATTTGAACATCCAGCTCGGTTTTTTAATTTCATTATGCATGTATGTATCCTTGTATGTATGTAAGTATGTATGTATGTATGTATGTATGTATGTATGTATTTATGACAGTAATTCTTAGAATTTACTCTCCTAACAATTTTCTACATACATACAGCAATTTAAGCCATAGTCATCATATTGTATATTATATTGTAATATTTATGTATCTTATAACTGAAAGCTTGTACCTTTTGACCACCTTCCTGCTATTTCCCCTCTCAACATCTCTGGTAATAAATAAATTTAATCTCTTTTCCTTTGAGGGATTTTTGTGTTTGGTTGTTGTTGTTGTTGTTGTTGTTTTTAGATCTTAGATATAAGTAACACCATATAGCATCGATCTTTCTCTGACTTATTTCACATGGCATAATGCCTTCAAGTTGTATCCATGTTGTCACAAATGGTAGAATTTCCTGATTATTTTGTGGCTGGATAATATTCCATATATACAGATGGTCACAAGCTTCTAATGGTTTGACTTATAATTGACTTTATGATGGTGTGAAAGTGACATACATTCAGTAAAAACCATAGTTCCAATTTTGAATTGTGGTCTTTTCTCTGGCTGTTGACATAGATATAATACTCTCAGTAATCTTTCACAATGCTGAGCAGTGGCAGTCTACTGCAGTGACCACAAAAGCAAACAACCAGGGCACCTGGGTGTCTCAGTTGGTTAAGCATCCAAATCTTGATCCTGGCTCACGTCATGATCTCACAGTTCATGAGTACGAGCCCCACATCATGCTCTGCACTGATGAAGCGGAGCCTGCTTGGGATTCTGTCTCTCCTTCTCTCTGCCTCTCCTTTGCTTGTGTACTCTCTAAATAAATAAATAAATAAATAAACTTTAAAAAAAGTAAATAACCAATATACTTAACAACTATTCTGTTCACTTTCACGCAGTATTCAATACGTGACATATTCAATACTTTAGTATAAAATAGGTTTTGTGTTAGATGGTTTTGCCCACCAATAGGCTGATGTAAGTATTTTGAGCATGTTTAAGGTAGGCTACTCTAAACTATGACGCCTGTTAGGTTAGGTGTATTAAATTAATTTTTTACTAGTGATATTTTTAACTTACCATGAGTTCATCAGGACATAAGCCCATTGTAAATTGAGAAAAAGAAATGTATCTGTATATACCACAGCTTTATGCATTCATCCATCATAGAATATTTAGGTTGTTTCCATGTCTTGTCTATTGTAAATAATGTTGCTATGAACATGAACATGCAGTTATATTTTCCAGCTAGGATTTTCATTACCTTTGGATCTATTACTAGAAGTGGAATTGCTGGAGTGTGTGGTATTTCTATTTTTAATTCGTTGAGCATTCTTCATACTCTTTTCCATAGTGGTTGTACCAATTTTCAATCCCACCAGTAGTGCACACATGTTCTCTTTTCTCCACATCCATGCCAGCATTTGTTATCCCTTATCTTTTTTGGTGATGGCCATCCTAGTAGGCCATATCTTTGCATTTCTTCTTTGCAAAAATGTCCCTTAAAGTTCTTTGCAACCTTTTTAATTGTGTGTCCGTGTGTGTGTGCATGTGGGTAGTACGTGTGTGTGTGTATGTGTGTTTTGTTGCTGTTTATTTTATTTTATTTTATTTTATTTTATTTTATTTTATTTATTTTGCTATTGTGCTGTCTTTTTTTTAGGTTTAGATATTAAATCTTTACCAGATATATGATTTGCAAATATTTTTTTCCATTTCATAAGTTGTCTTTTACTCTCTTGATAGTTTTTTTTCTTTGCTATACAGAGGTTTTTTAGTTTGATGTAGTCTCAGTTGTTTATTTATAATTTTGTTGCCTGTGCCTTAAGTGTCATATCCAAAAATTATTACAAGACCCCTGTCAAGAAGTTTTGTTTCTATCTTTTCTAGGGTTTCGTGGTTTCATGTCTTAGTTTTACCACTTTAATCCACTTTGAGTTAATTTTTGCAAGTGGTATAAGATATGGGTTCCATTTCATTCTTGTATGTATGAATATTCAATTATCCCAGCACCATTTATTGAAGGGATGTTTTTTTTTTTTCTGTACTGAATATTCTTGGATCCCTTGTCAAATATTACTTGCTGATAAATGTTTGGGTTTGTTTTGCAGATTCCCCTGCAATCCCAGTGGTGTGGGATCAGAATACGGGCTACCACAAAATGGCTGTCCCTCTTGGCTTGTCTTTCCTCCCTAGAGAAACAAGAGGTTCATGGGGGGGCCTCTCTGTGTGGTGCTGCACTGGCCTGCAGTAGGAGCAATGCAGTCAATATGTAGCCACTGTTTTTAATTCTAATGCTGTCTGTCTTGGTTTCTCAGGTGCCCAGTGGAAGTGGTGATGATGTTTTAGCCTCACCTACGTGTTATATTCTCTCAGTAGTGTCTTGTACTTGAATAGATGTTAGTTGATCTTCTTGTGAGAGGAAGCAAAGTAGGAACTATCAATGGAACTATCTTGAGGACATCACTTCCTGATCTTATTTGAAGATTAATTTGAGTATCAAGCAGACACATACAACATTTTTCAGCAAAGGCTACAGGAAAGCAGCAGACCTACCTAAGATGTAAAATTAAATGAAATAAAGTAACTTGTTGGATGTGAGGAACAAGAGAACGGAATCAAATGTAATATCTACATTTATGGTTAAGGAATGGGGTGAATGTTGAAACTGTCCATAGAGAAAAAGTAACTTAGGAGACACTTGAGACATGATGGGGCAGCAGGGAGAAATAATATAAGATTTATACATGTGTAAATTTAGCCATGCAAGGAGAAATAAATAGTGTGAAAAACACCCGTATTTAAATAATAGCTAGAATAAAAAGGAACTCACAAAAAGACTATAAAGCAAACCTAGTGGTAGAAGAAAAAAACATTAGATTTTATGTCATAGACTTTGGGTCTAAAGTTCTTTCTTGTCTAGCAAGACAGTGGGATGCAGGATGAAAAATGAGAGGTACCTAATGGTTGGGAAAAGACAAGAGCCCCAAAGAAGGGTCCTTGCCTGTATTTATTAAGATCAGAATGCTTACAAATGCGATGGGTGTGCACAAAGAGACAAAGAAACTGGGAACATTAACTTGGGAACGTGAAGGAAAAGAGGGTATTGAAGATATACAGTGTTTGGGGTTTGGGTCAATATAAAACAAAATCCTGTTGCTGGGCACATGGGAAGATGGTTGTTAATGGCAGACAGGAGATGCCATGTCTGTTTATCTTAGCTAGCTTAGGGGATAAAGCCTATTGGTGGAATAAGCTCAGAGTTAACAAAACTTATTTCTTTTGTTAATCATCTCCACTCTGGGCTTCTTCACCTGCAGCCCAGTGGTCTATCGTCCAATTTATCTGTTTACCTAACTTGATCCTTTCCTCCTGTGAAAGCATCTTTCTGCCATAGTACTAAATTGGGGGTGCTTCCACCTTGAATATCTAATCTTGTTTATTTCATATACCTATGTATCAGGTACCTTTGCACCACTATTTTGGGGCCTTTGTCCCTCCCTCTCTATTCTGGGGGCTCTGCACCCCTTCTCCATTCTGGGGTGGCTTTGCACCTACATATTTTTTGGGTGCCAATCATGTTTCCCAAACTCGGGTGTGAGCATCCTATGGTTTTGTATTTCTTTATGCCTTGTTAACCTCTTCATGTAAGCCCAGGGGATTCCTAAGCTTATTCCCCACAATTTATACTATAGAACTGAAGGAAGAGACCATATCAGAAAAACAGGGTAGGGCAACAGAATCAGATGTTTCCAGAGGTTAAACAATGTAAAATTAAACAGACCTTGGATTTAACCTTACAGAGATCATGAGTGTCCAGTATGAGAGCTTTTTTAATAGAGTGATATTGGTGGCAGCCATCTTGAACCTGGCTGAAGTGTAAAAGTGAGATGACAAACTAGAAACAATAGTTGGTAGACATCCTCTCGAGCAGTGTGAATATCAAAACAAGCTAGGGGTGACATTAGGTAGAATGAGAAACAGATGGGGGTGAGATGTTCTTTGTATTTATTTTTATCTTGTATAAAAAGATACTCTTAGGGGCGCCTGGGTGGCGCAGTCGGTTAAGCGTCCGACTTCAGCCAGGTCACGATCTCGCAGTCTGTGAGTTCGAGCCCCGCGTCAGGCTCTGGGCTGATGGCTCAGAGCCTGGAGCCTGTTTCCGATTCTGTGTCTCCCTCTCTCTCTGCCCCTCCCCTGTTCATGCTCTGTCTCTCTCTGTCCCAAAAATAAATAAACGTTGAAAAAAAATTAAAAAAAAAAAGATACTCTTAAACACATTTAAATGATAAGATGAAGAGATTGAATGGAAGACAGAGGAATGGAAAACAGAATAAATGGGTTTGACAGTTTCTGGAAGAGAGGACCCAGAGCCCTGGTAAAATGAGTTATCTTCGACAGTAGGAAGATTCTATCTTTCCTCCACATAGATGGGGAGGAAAACAAGATGAGCACACATGTTTTTCTATTCCTGGGTCAGGAGAAAATAAGTTGAGAGATTATTTTCAAGTAGTTTCTATTTTCTCTGTGAAGTAAAAGGCAAGACCATTGGCTCAGATTGAGTAGGCATGTTTGGATTGAAGTGCAATTGGTTTACAATAGTGAGTAGGAAATGGAAGAAAAATGCCCAGGCTGTACTGAGGGCTTTGGTAACAGAAGTGCATGTACTTGGACCAAGCCTGCATGATTTGAGATTTTCCCTAGAAGTACTCAGACTCCTGGGTGTTAATGCAAAGAATTCAGATAGTCCAACTGTGCTAGATATGTGGTTGTGCTAGACAGGATAGAAGGCCAGCAGGACAAGAGACTAAATCATGTTGGAAATTGATGAGTCAAGGCGTGGGTAGCTAAAGTGGGTTATTTTGTTTGAGATTTTTAGAGATACAATTGTGTTTAGATCATGGTTGTGTGTAGATTCAAAATATTTTATTTAGAATTTTATCTGAAATCCAATGGAATAAAGATTTAGAAGTAGAAGTTGAAGAAATTGGCAAAAGATGTTTGTGATTTGCCAGGGAAGAAACTGGATTTGGACTTAAGGCTAGGCTTTTAACCCAGTATTTGCCACTTTCTACCTGTAAGTTTATGCATGTTAGGACTGTCCCTGATAAGATATTTATGAAATCATGGCAAGGCGTTCAGGAGAAGAATCAAGTATACAAACAGAAATGTTTATGAATATAAAATACAGAAAATAAACTAGAATTTTGAAGGATGGTTTTAACCTTATAAAGAAGACAGTAGTGGGTGCCTGAGTGGTTCAGTTGGCTGAGTGTCGGACTCTTGGTTTCGTCTCAGGTCATGATCCCACAGTCATGGGACTGAGCCCCATGTCGGCTCCATACTAAGCATGGAGCCCTGGTCGTGATTCTCTCTCCCTCTCTCTCTCTCTCTCATCCTCTCCCCTGTTCATGTGCTCTTTCTCTGTCAAATAAATAAATAAATAAATAAATAAATAAATAAAATAGAAACAGGTGTTTAGGGAATTGTAAGTCATTCAAATAGTTTGAGAAGCTATCTTCTTAGCTACTTTAATTTTTGTATCTTTTTATTAATTCTTACTTTACTTTTCTTCTGAATTTGTTTGGCTTCACTTCTGTTTTTCCTTCAGATTATGGATACTATTCTTCGTTGTTCCCTGGGGAAAACATCAGAATCCATACAGAGATGGTATTGAAAGATTAGCATTTTATTTATTTTTTAAGACATTAATTTTTTAGGGCAGTTTCAAAATCACAGTAAAGCTGAGGGGAATGTACAAGGATTTCCCATCGGTTCCCTGCCCCAAACATGCATAGCCATCACATGGTCATCACCCCCCACCAGAGTGGTACATTTGATACAATTGATTAATCTACTTTGTTACATCATCACCCGTACTCTATAGTTTACTTTAGAATCCACTCTTTGTACATTTTATGAGTTTGGACAAATGTATAATGACGTATCTCTATCATACAGTAGCATTTTATTTTTCATGTTAAGTAAATTTGAGCTTTGGTAAGTTTAAAAAAAATCACTCAGAATGCTGCCTAGTTTTGAATAGTATGTATATTAACAACGACCTCTTTTATTGGAACAGTTGAGTCATGTACCTTGTCTATGCAAAATAAAATGTTAGTTTAAAGACATAAGAGTAGTTCTAACCTGAAGTTTTTTGTAACACCCCTATATCAATAATAGACTAGCAATGACCTAATGTTTCATATGTATGTTAGTATAGGAATAGTTAAGATTATAAGAACCAAGCTTTTTTCTCCACTTCCTGAAACTAAATTTTGATATACTCACAAAAATCAGAGAAATTAATTTTTTCTACAATGTTTTGCATTCTCTTAATAGTCACTAATAAAAGTTTTTAGTCAGGGTTAATAATGCAATGAGCAAAAGTACCCATGATTCCCCTAAAATACATTGTATTATCTGGATAGCTAATTTGGTACAAAAATAGTTCATCGTGGATAGGTTTCATTTTGTAGACCATTATAAATGTCTTGATATCACCTTGCATCCTTTTGTAACATTTTAGCTGAGCCATGGGATGTGTTTTCAACTTTATAAATGCAAGGTGATTACCAACAGTGCACAAACACAATCCCAGTACATTCTAGACCATAAGTCATACAACTTCTTATTACATAAATACATAAAAATAATAGGTTTTCACTTCTAATTATTGCCAATGAAAAAGAATTTGTTCTCCTGTCACACAACTAGATATTTCATTCAATTTATTTTCATCAAAAAGACTTGAAAAGACGGATGACGGTGAACATTAGGGGGCAAATTGCATAAAATTATTAGATGTGAAGTGTCAGAAAAGGTAGAGTGCAAATACAGAGAGACCTATCTATTTAGCCTAAGAATCCTAGGGCAAGAAGACTTCTGTCCAAACTTAAAAAGGCATACTGTGAAGTTAACACTCACACTGAAATTTCCTGACAGCAAAGGTTGTGCATAAACTTCACAATGCAAACAACTTGCAAAAACTAAACATCATTAAATAGTTTGCTATTTTAAAACTTTGAAGACATAACCCAAATCATGGCCAAATATAAGTGTGTTTGATTCTCTCAGCAAACACATAGTGGCATATTATAGAATGTATTATCATATTTACTGAATGGTGTCTATCCTGGAGACAATCAGTTCCATGTGAGTAGGGATGGAACTGAGGCCTTATTTCATATCCTCTTTGCCTCACTGTATCCGAGTTCATTGGACTTGATCCAGTGCTAGCCGTAACCTATTCTGTGTGGCCTCCAACCAACTTCACTTGCATACAAATCGATAGTGACGCACTTTGTCCATGCCACACTCTTGTCATGTCCTTCCCCAGCGCGTCCCTATTGTTACATTTCCAAAATGGTTGGTTGCCTGTAAGTGTGGGATTATACAGGGTGGTACAGTGAAGTGAAGTGAAGGGAAGAAATCTGGATCTAACGGTAGAAGGGATCTTCCTTTCTAATGTCGCAGGAAAGTACTGAGAAACAGTTGTTTGAATAGTGTTCATATGCTTGATACAACATGGGGATCATCTTCACATAGGTTCATGTATTTCTCTGTCCTTCTGTTTTCTAAGATTACATTTTTAATGTTTATTTATTTATTTTGAGAGAGTGTGTGTAAGTGGGGGGGGGGGAAGAGGCAGAGAGAGAGAGAGAGAGGAAAGAGAGAGAGTCCCAAGCAGGCTCTGTGCTGTCAGCACAGAGTCCAATGTGGGGCTCAGACTCACGAACCATGAGATCATGACCTGAGCCGAGACTGAGAGTTGGACGCTTAACCAACTGAGCCACGCAGGCGCCCCTGAGATTATATTCTTTAATAGACTTCAGGTTCTGCCCTCTGGAAAACTAGGCTAAAATATTTAATGATGTTTAAAGCCTACAAGAGTGTGAAAAACGTACTAGTCACTCAGTAAACATCTGTTGAGTGATACTACGGTGGACATTGCTAGTGTTGCTTACTTAACATCCATTTCAATATCTTCTCATCTGTTCCAGAGGCGCCAAGCAGGAACATCCTTCCCAATCTTTCATGAAAAGAGTTTTGAGTGGGGCTGTCCTTAGCTGTGGTCAGTGAAGAATGACTTACTTAGTCCAAACTAATGAATCTACCTCTTGGCATCCAGGAATAGCATATTTTCTCTTAACATTTATAACTTTGGGACATAATGTTTCAATGTTATTATATTTGTTGGGGTAATTTCTGATCCAGTGATCATGATTTGGTGAAAGCTCAGAGGACAGTTAATACTTTTTAGCAGTAAAGTATTTTTTAATAAAGACATGTGTATTGGTTTTTTTTAGACATAATGTCATTGCACACTTAATAGACTGCTGTATAGAATAAACATAACTTACACATGCATTGAAACCCCAAAATTAAAATATCATTTGACTCATTTTATTGCAGTATTTGCTTCCCTGTGGTGGTCTTGAATGGATTCCACAATATCTACAAAGTATGCCTGTATTTCTCTTTCACTATCTCCGTTGTTAGTTTTCTGTATCTATCTAGCTAGCTAGCTATCTGTCTAATTTATCATATATTTAATATGCTTTATACAAACAGAATACATAAGTATTTTCAGTATTTTGCAGATTATTTACAAATAAAAATTAAAAAAATAAATAATACATTCAAAATAGAACATTTAAAGGCAATAATTATGTATCATAATTATGTACCATAATAAAGGAATAAATTATGTACCAATAAACATAATGTTTGAAAAATGTTATTAAAAAGTCTCTAGGGGTGCCTGGGTGGCTCAGTCAGTTGAGCATCAGGCTCTTGATTTGGCTCAGGTCACGATCTCGTGGTCATGGGCCCAGCTTCACTTTGAGCACGGAGCCTGCTTGGAATTCTCTCTTCCTCTCTCCCCCTCTCTGTCCATCCCCTTCTCATGCATTTGCATGCCTCTCTCTTTCTCTCTCTCAAAAATAAATAAATACACTTAAAGCCTCTAAGTAAAATCTGCTTCATAAAATAGGACTTGAAGAGTATGATGAAATAAATTCTAATTTAGAAGAAATAAACAAACAAAGGGTTTGAAATCTATTGTTGCCACTTTGTGACTCTGCGCGTGCTGTCAGGTCGCATCTACCTCGGAAGGGTAGTTAGAGATTTAATACGTCAATGAATGTAAAGGAATATCTTATTAATCTATTTTTGGTTCTTAGCCATTAAAACTATGGTGGAATTATGAAAAGTATGTTTTGGTGCTGTTTCTGCACTGTTAAAGAATATCTCCATCTATCATGACTTTGATGTGTATTTTTTCCTTAATTTCCTTATCTGTAGCTATGAAAATTCAGCTATTCTAAAAATTATTTTAGAATTTTAAAACCACTCCCTCTTTCCTTTCTATAGTATATCATGTGACTCAGGGATATTGTGTGACCCTGCATGAACTTAGTAATATTGTAACAACATGAAGTGTGCTCATATTACTTGTATCAAGTTGCTTGTTTGCCTGTTAAAGGGCTAAGGAAAGAACTGGTAATTGCCTCCATGAAATGTCCTATATGTGGGACACCAAAAGAATATTTTGTCCTACTTTATTTTCTCTACTTCGTTTCTCAGTAAATAGATAAGCAATTTCTTTTCTTGAAAATTTTCTACGTGGGGCGCCTGGGTGGCGCAGTCGGTTAAGCGTCCGACATCAGCCAGGTCACGATCTCGGGGTCCGTGAGTTCGAGCCCCACGTCGGGCTCTGGGCTGATGGCTCGGAGCCTGGAGCCTGTATCCGATTCTGTGTCTCCCTCTCTCTCTGCCCCTCCCCCGTTCATGCTCTGTCTCTCTCTGTCCCAAAAATAAATAAAAAACGTTGAAAAAAAAATTAAAAAAAAAAAAAAGAAAATTTTCTACGTATTTCTTTAGTGACCTCTGATTTGGAAATGGTATTCTGTGCGGAAAATGTGGCTTGTGAATAGTGTATAAGACAATAGTCATTTGTCACTTTAATCAAGAAATATAAAAAAAAATAAAAATATATGTTAATATTCAAGAAATAGGCTTATAGAGACAGGAACTTAGCAGCGTGTAGAATTAGAGTAAAAGAAATATGTTAGATACTGAAGATGCTTGAATCAAAGTTTATATAAATAAAATGCGGACAACACAACAGATGTGGCAACAGTTTGAGAATACAAGGTAAAAACTACATTAAATAGCAGACTAAGGGATGCTACATTACACATACTGAATTTATTTTGACTTTTTGCATGTTTTTATTCTCACATTTGTAAAACAAAGTTTTGTAAAGCTTTAGTTTGAGTATAATCTATGGAAGTTGTTTTATGTTGCTGAATATTAAGGTTGGATGAGTCATAACTTTCCATATTCTCTATTAAATTTAGGAAAATTTTTGCATTTTAACTGCAGATTAAAAAAATGTTCCATTCCTAGGTGATGGCTCCATGAGTATGCAGTCTTCACCCAAGAGTAGTTTATGGAAATGGAAGGGCAACATGGCAACACCAATAAATGACACTATTACTTAAAAATATGAATAAAGGAAGTAAGATAGAAAGAAAAAAAAAAGAAGAAAAAGAATGAAAGAGAGCAAGAAATTAGGAATCAGCCCAAATTAAAGATTGAATATTAGAATGTATTTTATATCAATCTAGTAAAAATAATATACAATCATTATTAATTTAATATACATAATCTAAGAATAATTTATCATGGGGGATGATATCTTACTGATTTATTCATTTTTTCCCCAAAGATACCCATATCTTCTTAAGGAAACTACTCTTATAAACTAAAAAGATAAATTCCCAATTAAATATCAGAAAGAGACAATTATTGGGTTTCAAATGAATACTTCCTCTCATAAATTCATTTTTAAGGTGGAAAGTCACTTAACAGAACATAATGTAGCTCATTATGGAGAAATGCTATTTAATTATAGTGATTCAGTATCTGGAAAAAGTGAAGATTTTCCTTAGAGAAAAGGCATGTATAATGAGTTATCTGAACAATCACTTTGGGTCTATCAGGATGAGAATTTCAGATGGTCCACAGGATTAATAAAACTTTGAACAAATCGAGTAATTTGGTGAAAATGAATACATTACTCTATTTTCTGTACTGCTGAGGAATTTTTAATAACTCTATCATTAAATATAACACATTTCATTCTCAGTGTTCTATTCACAGCCTTATCTCCTATTAGACTTCAAGGGCAGAGACAACATTCTCTGGCCTATCCTAATCCGAACCAGATGTGATTCTCATATCTTTGCATGTATAGCTCTTTGCTGGAGCCCCTGTCTAGTAAAAGCAATTTTTTCTTCAGTGGTCAATTGAAACCTGAAATCATCTCTTTTGTTTCCCAAGATCTGAGAGGTCTGGAGTTAACACGACCATGAGTTTCCACATGAGTTAAAACCTCCTCTTACCCTTTTTTTCTGCCCAGACTAATTATTCAAATTAGTCTCTAATCCTCACCCTAGTACCTTCTGTCTTTTTATCATCTAGGAGAGGGTCCTGTTTCAAGAATCTTTGCCTGTAAGATTGCATCTCTTAGCAACTTTGAAACATACAATACAGTGTTCTAACCACAAAGAAAGCATAATGAAGATGTTAGCTAATATTACTGGGGTAATGACATTGCAACATATAAATCTATTAACCCATTCTAAACTTACACAATATCACAATGTATACAACATCAATTGTATCTCAATGACAAACAGGCCACACACACACGCGCGCGCACACACACACACACACACACACACACACACATCCTTCCTTTGATGCTGCTCATTTTTTTCTGGTTTAAAACATCATAACCACCATAATCTTCTCATCATGTTCATCCCCTGGAAAGTCCCAGATGAGGGCTGTTCTTTGAACATTTTATTTTAGTCTGCTGGCCTTTCCTTTTGGGGATAACTAGCGAGTTGTTTCTCTGATCAGCCCTCTAAAATGTTTCTGACTTAGTTATTTTACTTTCCTAAATGTCTTGGCATGCTCTGGGTCTTTGTGCATAAATGAACTAAAATAGTAAATGAATGGTCATCTTTACTAATATGTTTCAAAGATTTACAGCCTATATCTACTCTTAATTTCTCAAAAGGGCTTTCTCTAGGAAATCAACAGAATATATACCCTCAGTTCCTCTAAATGAATATAATGTTAATTTCTACCATGTAAATGAAAATTTTAGTAAAAATAGAGAAAGCATGCCAAATACGAGATTTTGTCAATTATGACTGCATGTCTGAGAAAAAAGTATAGAATTATAGAAGTTGTAAAATTTTATCAAAATGTATAAGTACAAAATACCTTTTCTGAAATCAGTGAATATGATGTGGTTGACAACAGTTTTATAAAATATTTAAGTACACTATTTCACATATTATGATGGCAGCAGGTGGTGGATAAAGGACATCAAACTCTGGGTGGAGGGGACGATGTGATCTGATATAATAACATATAACATAATGATATATGTTGATATAATGGCATATAATGAGATTTCCTAATGGGTGCTCTTATGTACGTCCGCTTCTCTCAATTCTCCTCAGCAGCCAGCATTGCACCACCACAGGTCCCGAGAACAACTGGTTGTTCAGGTGTTTACGAAACTATTGAAGGGATGTCAGATTTGCATGACAAAGACCACTCTGAAACTCATGCAATTAGGTAGGGAGTAAAAAGGAAAACAGTGTGTGACCTGAATAACAATATAATGATCTAAGGGTGGATGTTTCAGGCAAAACCATAGCCATAGACATACAGACTTTGGGAGAGATATTAGAAGGCCCATTTGATGGGATGTAGTGACAAATTGAATGTAGAGAATGGGAAAGAAATAATGTGCGCTGTCTCCTGCTGTCTCCTTGGTTCTGAATTGGCCAACTTCATGGCTGTGATACCATCTACGATATGGTTGCTGTTATTGAGGATATGGACATTTAGATTTTTTAACTCATAAAACACAACTTAAATATATATATATATTTTAAATATATATATATTTTAGAGAGACACAGTGACCATGAACAGGGGAGAGGGGTAGAGGCAGAGAGAAAGAGAGCGAGAGAGAGAGAGAGACTCCATGTTCAACATGGAGCCCAACATGGGGCTGGATCTCTTGACCCTGGGATAACGACGTGAGTCAAAATCAATAATCCAACACTCAACTGACTGAGCCACCCAGGTGCCCGCAGGGGCCCCCATAAAAGCACAATCTTAATCATGTTATTTTTCTTAAAGGTCGATTTCAGGGTTAACCATGATGGTGGGTTACTGAACATATGGCTTCATATGCCATTGTTAACTGCAAAATTTAGTATTTCATTTAAACCAACAATCACCTTACTTTCACAAAAGATTACCTTCTGTAGGCCCTCAGCACAGGAAGCAATATATAGCATTTGGTTAAAAATGCTATTCATTCTCCTCTGATGGTAGTTCTATTTTTCAACTTCTTATTCTGTTCCACTGACCTATTTGCTTATCTTGAAGCTAGCACTACATTGTATTGATTTCTGTTACTTTGTAATAAGTCTTAAAATAAGGTAGTCCATATAGTCCTCAAACTATGTTCTCTTTCTCAAAGTTGCTTAGGGTATTCTAGGTTGTTGGCCATTCCATATAAATTTTAGAATTAATTTAGAATAGGGGCGCCAGGGTGCCTCAGTCGGTTGGGCGTCCGACTTCAGCCTAGGTCATGATCTCACAGTTAGAGGGTTTGATCTCTGTGTCGGGCTCTGTGCTGACAGCTCAGAGCCTGGAGCCTGCCTGCTTCAGATTCTGTTTCTCCCTCTCTGCCCTTTGCTGGCTCTCTCTCTCTCTCTCTCCAAAATAAATAAACATTGAAAAGAAATTAAAAAAAGAATTAATTTAGAGTAAATTCCAAATAGTGTATGTAGATATTATGCCATTAAGAAAGGGGGAGATAAGTCCCCACACTTTAAGTGTGAGCTGTGCATAGGGACTTCCAAAAGGAATAGGTTGGAAAGGGGAAAAAGACTAACTCTCCAGTGCAGAAATTTGACAAAAATTATTTCATTTGGTGACTAAGATAAATATCAAGAGAGGTAAGTCAGGTTGATAGCCTGAACTAGTTCACAAATTTCTACAAAGGTGAAACATCTGCTGAAGTTTTGGTTGAAAGCTTATTGGATCTATATTATAGGTCAATTTGTAGAGAACTAATATTTTTTAAGATATTGTAATGGTATTCTAAGTATTAATGAGCATTTTATTTTAGAACAATTTTAGATTAGCAGAATAAATAGGAAGATAATACAGTTACCAAACACCTCACAAGCAGTTTCCCTATTACTCACATTTTACATTGGCATATTTGCCACAGTAAATAGGTCAATATCGATACTTTATTATTAATTAAAGTTCTTACTTAAGACCATATTCCTGAGTGCTCATCAAATACACTTCTACTCTAGAATCCCACCCAGGAAAGCACAATACATTTAGTTGTCTTTTCTAATTAGTCCACTCCTACTCTTGAATGAACCCATTCCTTCCCTAGTTTTGACTACCTTGTTTTGCTTACTTTGAGGAGTACTGGTCAGATATATATACATACATACATATATGTATGTATATATATATATATATGTATATATGTATGTATATATATGTATGTATATATATGTATATATATATGGAGAGAACATATATATATATAATAATATAATTATATATAAATAATATATATTATGTAATATATATATGTATGTATATATATATGTACATATATATGTATATATGGAGAGAACATATATATGTATGTATATATATATGTACATATATATGTATATATGGAGAGAACATATATATATAATATAATTATATATATATTATGTAATATATATATAATATATATATAATATAATTATATATATTATATATTATGTAATGTAATATATATTACAGATATATATATATATAATTACTTTGTCAGTACCTTGACAATTTTTAAATATATATATATTTACATATATAGGGTAATTATATATGTATATATATATACATATATATTTACCCTATATATATATATATAAAGTATATATATATATATATATTTACCCTATATATATAAAGTGTGTATATATATATATATATATACACACTTTATATATATAGGGTATATATATAACATATTTACCCTATATATATAAAGTGTGTATATATATATACACACTTTATATATATAGGGTAAATATGGCTTATATATTAATGGCATGTAATATATATGTATATGTGTGTGTGTGTGTGTGTGTGTATATATATATACATATATACATATATATATACACACACACACACAGAATATATATATAATATATATATATATATACACACACATTTACCTTGTAAATAGCTTGACAATTTTGAGGAGTATTGGCATATATATATATAGATAGATAGTAAAATTGGGGCTTGTTTGAGGTTTTTATTCTCAGGATTAGTTCATACATATGGGTTATTGAGGAGAAGATCACAGAGGTAAGTAGTATCATTCTTATCAACATATTACATGTACATGCTATCAACGTGACTTACCTTTCTTGATGTTTATCTTACTCACTGACTGAAGTAATATTTGTCAAATTTCTGTACTGCAGAGTTAGTCTTTTTCCCCTTTCCAACCTATTCCTTTTGGAAGCCCCTATGAACGGTTCACACTTAAAGTGTGGGTACTTATCTCACCCTTTCTTAATGGCAAAGTATCTCGATACACTATTTGAAATTCTTTCACGTAGGAGATTTATCTTTTCTGTCAAATTTATTTGTTAGTTTGTCTATTTATTCAATTATTTACTTATATGTCTATGGATGTATGGACATTTATTTTACATTTTCAGTTATAATCCAGTATTATTTGCTTTATTTATCTCTTCAAACTGTTTCCAGTTTGACTGCTGGGGATTATTTGGCGAATATATACATACATATATATATATATATATATATATATATATATATATATAATATTCGTGGGTTTCTTTTGTTTTGTTTTTTAGGAATTTTTAAATTTTCTGTATATAAGAGGTTCTAGGCTTATATATATTCTCTGTCTCAATACTAGATTTAGACATTCTTGTAAGGATTTTCAGTTTCTTTTATTGCTGAGTAGAATTGAATGCAAGATCTGGGTACTGAAGAAGTTTATTGCTACTGGGATGGCATTGCTACCAGTCTCATTCAGCTAACAGAGCAAAGAAACGTTTCTCTATATTCTATAAATAGGTATACTAACCTACTTGTGTAGACATGTCTCTAAATACTTCTACATGTGATGTATGTATATTATATGCATATTAAGTATGTACACTAAGCTACCTGTGTTTATATCGATGTTGCCGACTCTGTTAGCGCTTGGCTCATTGCCATCTTCTCCCTTCGCTTATCTCTTCCAGCTTCAACACAAAAGCCTGGCTAGCAGAGACCCTTTCTATCATCTTATATCCTAACATGGTTGGTACACACATGGGAAACGACTGTCAACAATTGCGGATGTTAGGCACAACTCCCTTTGCATTTAGTTTTAAAAACACCAGCTTTGGTTTCCAAATTTTCTTAGGTCAGTACGTTTTCCTTCACTTCTTTCAATAAATGGTTTCATACATGTCATAGTGTTAGCTATTTTTATCATAGGCTGAATCATTCCATCCTGGGATTCCTCAATCTACTTTTTTTTTTTTCTAATTTTCATTTTGCTTATGTTGTTTCACCCTTTAGGGTTTAAAATCTAAAGATTTTGACAAATGCATAGCATCAGGGATCCAGCATTACATTATTATACAGAACAGATTTACTGAACTTAAAAATACTGTTATTCACCTTTTCAAGCCGCTCTTCCCCAAAACTGTAGAAACAACTGATTTATTTTTACTGTCTCTAGTTCTTTTTCCTGAAAGAATGTTCTATACACCGAATCATATACTTTGTAACTTTTTAGAATGACATCTTTCATATGCATTAAAGATTCATTCATGTCTTCCTATGACCTTATAGCTCATTCCTTCTAGTAGCAGAATAATATTCCGTTATGTGAAAGTAACACCACCTGTTTAAATATTCACTTTTTGAAGGATATTCTATTTACTTCCAATTTTTGGAAATTATGAATAATCTAATGTAAGTATTCTTTTTTAAATTTTTTAAATGTGTATTTATTTTTTTTAGAGAGAGAGAGAAGGCATGAATGTAGGAGGGGCAGAGAGTTAGGGAGACAGAGAATCCAAAGCAGGCTCCAGGCTCTGAGCCATCAGCACAGATCCCCACACAGGGCTCGAACTAATGAACCGTGAGATCATGACTTGAGCTGAAATCGGATGCTTAACTGACTGAGACACCAGATACCCCTCTGCTATAAGTATTCTTACACAGACATAAATCCTATTGGATTAAGACCCTTACCCTTAATTATTTAATTAACTTTTTAAAGACTTTATCTCCAAATTTACACACAAAAATGTTTCCTAAGATATTGGGGGTTTGTCTTCCACATATGAATTTTGTGGGAGGACACATTTGTCTCTATAACAAATATTTTTTGAGCTACTTTTAGGATTCTTGAAGATATTTCAGAATTCAAAAAGTTTTTCCTAATCCATTTAAAATTTTTTTCTTTTCTTCTTCTCTTACGCTATTAAAAAACTTTAATGTGGGGAATAGAATTTACTGTTTAGATAATTCTCTTCTTAGTAGTTATTTTATTCTGAGATTTCTAATTATGTCTCAGATTATAAGAGTCATGAAACCCAACTTGAGGAAAATCATGAAGAGAAACGCAGGAGACCAGCTCTGTCTCTGATCACAGTTGTCTATCCTGATTTATCCCATGTGTCTAAAATACACACCAGATGACAAAGCATTATATTTTATTGTTTTGTTCCTATTATCCTTCTGTATCTTAACCACCATGAGTTACTCTGAGGTTGTGGCAATATAGCTTTCCTGGTGGTCTAAAAACTTTCGCCTGAGCTTAAAAAAACAAACAAAAACATTCGTCCCCATTTGAAAGAAAAAAAAATTGGCAATGCAGTTATTAGTAACAGACAATGAAAATCTTTTCACATGCTATTGTTGAGCAGTGGAATAGAATATTTGATAAATTGGCTGCATTTTGTTATATATACACAAAAGGATATTGGTTAAGTGTATTTCTTAGTAGCAAATATATGGAATGTTTTCATTCTTAGTTTAATCCTACACAATAAAGGACCTTGGATAGAATTATAATATTTTGCAAGTCAATTATAAGGTCTAAAACTTTTCCATAATAACGTCATCAATGCCAGTATTTTACCTAATACTTAGATACACATTTTTGTGGAATTTTTTAAGTATCTTATTTCCAGAAGAAGAACAAGCTTTGTGGCTTTTTGTGTTGTTGTTTGTTGTTTTATTTTATTCCTTAAGTTTCATAATTAGAATCATTTTCCTAGAGAGGAAAAACTCTTATACTACAGAACTGTTTTGTCTATGTTGGATCCTGGGTAGGAAAAATAATTGACCCATTGACAGTGATAGGAAGAAGTCCCGGTCAAAAAGAGGAGTATCTAGTGGGTATAGATTGCATTAACATTGTGACATCCACTGATAATAATAATAATAATAATAACCACATATTTCAGAAAGAAGCGCAAATTGGCAACCACAAATCAAAACATGGTCAGTCTTTAAATATCCACACAAACAGATTGGTAGCATGAATCAAGTACGTTTGGTAACAGATATAATGGCTTCTCTCACCTGACTATAGTTGGGCACTAAGACCTAGTTAGGTAGGAGGATGACTAGGCCAAGTAAGGCAAATTCTAGGATGTAAAAAAACATTGTTTTAATGCAAAGTCCCTAAACTAGACGCTATTCACCAAAAAAAGAAAAAAGAAAAGAAAAAAAGAAAGAAAGAAAGAAAGAAAGAAAGAAAGAAAGAAAGAAATGATAAGAAATGTATTTGCATAATTTAGCAATAAAAGGAGTAATATGATAAGTCATACAACATTTGGTTACATATTTTATTGGGTCAAGACTGAGCACTGAACTTGAAGGAGCGTGGATAGAGAATTGGAGAAGGTGGACTTTGGCAGGTAAGAAGCTGAAAGAAGAAATGATAAGGAAAATCTAAGAATTTTCCAAATCATAACATTGCATATGCCACATGGGGAGTTTTCCAACTTGCATCATAATATTTTCTTGTAGAATACCCTCCCACTGTTGTCTCCTGATCAAAGCAAACATTATACTGATAGGGATTTAGTTCAAGTAGAAGCCCTTTTGTGAAAACATCTATCTTTCATCATGGAAGTATAAGATATGTTCTAACTGGAATGCTGTGCATATTGTTTGGGCAGAGAAGTTTTTCTTTTTGTTTGTTTTTTTTTTTTTTTTGGTTTTTTTTTTTTTTTTTTTTCCCAATGGAACCAGGAGAATGGAGAAACTAGATTACTGCAGGGTTTTTCATTCATAGAACTTCTGCTCCTAGCATGGTTTACATGGTGCTTGGACTACAGTGACATAGCGCACAAATGTTTCAAAGGGAAGTGTGGCCTTGAGAGCACGTACTGTACAAAGGACTTCAATGAGTGGCTCAGAGTTGCTTTTAACAGTTTACATTATAGGACTTGAGACTATGAAGATTAAAAAAATCCCAGTGAAGTTGAACTGTGGTATTCAG
Organism: Lynx rufus; assembly: GCF_022079265.1. NCBI lineage: Eukaryota > Metazoa > Chordata > Mammalia > Carnivora > Felidae > Lynx > Lynx rufus. The sequence goes on along the minus strand of NW_025814845.1, from coordinate 21,179,000 downwards.
AAGTTGGGAGCAAGGCATGCCAGAGGGAGTCTTTGAATGTACAATAGATCTTCTCCAGCTTGGTGAGCCTAAGATGAAATTCAACCATGATTGTAGCAAATAAACATTATCACAAAAAAAATCTCTTTCATACTTTGTTCCATTGTGACTGCAACTTACAGAGGCTGGGCATTCCTACCTCTTCCTAAAGTTACTCAGACTTTTTCTAACTTCTATCCTTTTAGACTGTAGAAACTTGACAATTCATTTTCTACCCGGAACCTAGAATAACTATTAAAAAGGAAAATTAGATTGTGTAACTCCACAGTGAGAAACAATTTAATTCTTCCCATTGAGTTAAGAATAAATGCCTACTTCATACAACGGCCTAGGTAATAGGGGGAGAACCCTTGATAGGAGGGAGGGCAGGCCTACACACCGGCCTTGAGGGTTATTTTATGATTGATCTTTACCAGTCATGGTAATTTCTTTTCCTTAGCCACATGACCAAGTTCTGACCAGTACCATTGTTTCAAAAAGAGAAAGTCCTTCATCTTTCTGTCCCTTACTACTGACCAGAGTGTGGCAGCCATCTTCACTGTGGGGAGAAAGGCCAACTTTCCAAGAGTCACAGAACACAAACATGGAAGATCATGGTTTATTAATGACACTGTTGAACTGCTGCACCAATGTTGGACACATTTTCTCTGAATAAATTAAAAAAAATATATATATATACACACACGTGTATATATATATATATATATATATATATATATATATACACACACACACATATATACGTATATATACACACACATATATATAACAATGGTACACGTCATTGTGTTTTCTGTGGCATCCAGGTTAACAGATTCCGAACTGCCACTTACCTTCTTGTGTAATTGGAGGCTAAAACAAGTTACTATTTCACCCACTGCTTTCCACACGGCATCAAAATCAGCCACACACTATTGATTAAGAATCTGTGGAATGGATGTAAATGAATGACACAGACTTAATCACAAATGGTGTACTACTTTATGGTTTTATATGATTCTTGTCAGTCATTACCTATTTTCAAAGTACAGATTCTTCCACGTTTCCAGAGGTTATTTCAAGAGCAATGTCAAAGTCTTCAGGTCTCCTCATGGTTTCTTCATTTCTCTCCCTGAAGAAGGTTATTGTTCCTTGTATGCAATTGTAACTAACTGATAAAAGAGCTATTCTGAAGGTAGTTCACTACCAAGAGGACATATCTTAGTATTTCATATATTTAATAACTTCAGTATATGTTAATACACGACAAGAAGCATCAGCCATTTTCACCTTGCAGTTGAGGATTAATTGTGTTATGTAAGTATCGTGTTTGGATGTATTGTGGCAAATGATTCTGAGGCTTCGATTAAGTAATATCGGATGATACCATAGTCCAGTGAGCATAATTTTACATCAGCTGATAACGATACATTATTACCAATTGAAAACTTTCACAATTACTTCTGCAATCATGCTCTCACGCTTTCAATTTCTGTCTTCTGTTTAGAGATTCTCTACATTCTCATCTGTAAGCTTGGAAAAGCACACTTATGTGCTTATTTCTCTAGCTGCCTATTACTATAGTGTCTAGATTTTGTTTTGCCATGTATATCAATAGACTTACTAAATGATGATGCATCCATTTTCCTCTTTCATGAGGAAAATGCATTATAGAATAACCTGATTATTATGTGTGAGTATTTTCCCAAGTAAATTATTAAAAGGGGGTGGGTGGGTGGTACAATGCTTCTGGGAATTCTTAAAACACCCTCAATCTATTTTACATATTTTTTAAAAAATTTTTTACACTGTTCATGCTGTGTGCATCCTCAATGAAGGAGAATATTCTGTAATAACAAGAATAAAGTAAAATGACAGACAGATAATAGGATAAGTTAACTCTATGCAGAAGTGGATGTAAGTGTCATCTGAAATCAGCTTCTTTCAGATTTGGTTTCAAATTCTGCCTTTTGTTTCTGAATTATTCCTGCCTACTCTATGATTCATCACTTTCTCCCTTGACTTACTGTGGCAGTCCATTTGTGTCATATAATCAGACTTCCGGTTTCATATGTACCGCATTTATTTTTTCAAATACCATATTAAATTTGAAACACACGGTTAGCTCCTAATGTCTCTACTGCCATCATTATCTCGTTCATCATCAGTAATTAATAAATGCTCAGTAAAAATAGTTGCATTGGGTTATGCGTTTTGTAAATTAATAATGCCTTCATTATTTATTTCTTCTTAAGCTTTCTACCAGTCCTCCTTCACAATGTTGTAAAGCATTTTCAGTTTTAAAGCATTTAGAAGCAGTAGCTTTTTCTGTTAGCTCTTCAGACAGGGAGACACAAATTGTTTTTTCACATCCTTGTTGGAATATGAGTTTAGATTCATTACTAAAGTGAAATGTTTTTATTTCTCTGTATCACAGGAATGCTTTTTATGTGGATGAGGTTCCATTTTTCCCAGTGTAGAAAAAAATAAAGATATCCTAAAAAATTGTAATGTTTTTAACATCTATGGCTATAAGAAAGATATTTCAACAAAATCATTTATTTACTGGATCAAAAACTTGAAATTACTGAATATCTAAGGAAGAAAGGTGTGCCAGGGTGGCTAAATTCGTTAATCCTCAAACTCTTGATTTCAGCTCAGGTCGTGATCTCACGGTTTGAGTTTGAGCCCCCAGTTGGACTCTGCTCAGACAGCACAAAGCCTGCTTGGGATTATCTCTCCCTCTCTCTCTGCCCGTCTCTGCTCACTCACTCTCTCACTCTCACAATAAATAAATAAGCATTAAAAAAAAAGAAATAAAATAAATTGATTTGATGAGATACTTAAATTTATATAGAACCGCCATTTGATATGAGGCTTCACAAAAATTCTCACTATCTTAAAAATTGTATTCCACTATTTATTACATAAAAAATCAGTGACACGAAGAAAATGCCATGCACGGTCATAATTTTTTCTAGAAATATGTATGTAAGTATGTATAAGACTAGGCAAAAATGAGAATTATATGTAGTAAAATGTCGACATTGGTGAACTGATGAAGCTATTTGATTGTTTTCCATGCGTCTTCCATTTTTATCATTTGCGTTCTCTAAACTGCTTTTTTGCAATAAACATTAATTGCTTTTATCATAAGAAAATAGAGGGTCACCTTGGTGGCTCAGTTGATTAGGAGACCAACTCTTGTTTTCAACTCAGGTCATAATCCCAGGGTAGCGGGTTTGAGCCCAGTATCGCATAGCATGGAGCCTGTTTAATATTCTCTCTCTCTCTCTCTCTCTCTTTCTCTGCCCCCATCCCTGCCCTGCTCACGCACGCTCTTGCTCTCTAAAATAAGCATTAAACAAAAACAAACAAACAAACAAACAAAAAAAGAAAATAGGAAAGAACAGCTTTACTACCAAATATGAGAGAGGTCAAAATGAAACAATCCAGAAACAATTCCATTGAGATGCAATTGTGAAAACTATATATAATTGTTGAAAATCGACTTTGTTCCCTAAAATAACAGGTTTATATGGTGTTTTCACTTAAGCCCCCTGTCTTTGTCTTCGGTACTATGTCTTTGTAATATCATATTATGCAACATAATTTTGAACTGTGCTCTTTAAGGAACACTTGTGGAAGGAAGCTAATTTTTCAGCACTGAGAAAATATTTGAGAAATCCAAGGTTTTTCTGCCTTTGTCATGAATAGAAAATTTTCTTGAGGGTGCTCATGTTGAATTAAAATTCACCTCAGGCTGCTTCTGTCTATGACTGCAATTTGATACTGCTGTATGGGACTCTTTTTATTGATTTCTCTTGCTTGGAGCTACCAAAAATTAAGGTTGCCAAGTGTTTAGGGAGCAATCCTATTGGAGAGGTGGAGTCTTAGTTCAGAGGGTAAAAAGCAGTTTTGACTAGTAACTTTTGGTTGTTTCTTTTTTTTTTTTTTTCCTGAAAGCGAACATTGTCAAATCTGCTAGTGGATGTCACCTATTGACGAAAGGGATAGAAATAGTCATTTTGTGGTTTATTTGTAGGTTTTGGTAATAATGTTTTTAACTTCAATTTTCATCAGTTTCCTTTCAAAATATCAGCTGCCGGGGCTGATGTTAGCTGTTCAGTTCTTCTTTTATTTCAATATTTATTTGGGGGATTGCACAAGCTGGGGAGGGGCAGAGAGAGGACAGAAGATCTGAATTAGGCTCTGTGCTGACAGGCTGACTGCAGCGATTCCAACGTGGGGCTCGAACTCACAAACTATGCGATCATGACCTAAGCTGAAGTCTGACGCTCAACCAACTGGGTCACCCAGGTGCACCTAGCTGTTGGGTTCTTCTAACTAGCAGTGGAGCAGAATTGGTCTGACAGTGATTGGGCTGGTTTCTAATAGAAAGAATTATTGACAAAGATACTGAATCAGGTGTTCGATTCGGCAGCACATATACTAAAATTGGAACGATACAGAGATTAGCACGGCCCCTCTGCAAGGATGACACACAAATTCGTGAAGCGAATTTTTAGCATTGCTAGGAATTCACCCAAGGGATACAGGAGTACTGATGCATAGGGACACTTGTACCCCAATGTTTATAGCAGCACTCTCAACAATAGCCAAATTGTGGAAAGAGCCTAAATGTCCATCAACTGATGAATGGATAAAGAAATTGTGGTTTATATACACAATGGAGTACTACGTGGCAATGAGAAAGAATGAAATATGGCCTTTTGTAGCAATGTGGATGGAACTGGAGAGTGTGATGCTAAGTGAAATAAGCCACACAGAGAAAGACAGATACCACATGGTTTCACTCTTATGTGGATCCTGAGAAACTTAACAGAAACCCATGGGGGAGGGGAAGGAAAAAAAAAAGTTAGAGAGGGAGGGAGCCAAACCATAAGAGACTCTTAAAAACTGAGAATAAACTAAGGTTGATGAGGGGTGGGAGGGAGGCGAAAGGGGGTGATGGGCATTGAGGAGGGCACCCGTTGGGATGAGCACTGGGTGTTGTATGGAAACCAATTTGACAATAAATTTCATAATAAAAAAAGGAAAAAAAATAAAGCTACATTTGTGGTAAAAAAAAAAAAAAAAGATACTGAATCAGCTGAATATTCCATACATGCTTTTGCATATCTTATTTCATTAAATGTCATTATTTTTTGCCATAGATATATCTCTATCTATCTATGTATCTATCATCATCTATCATCTAATGGTTGTCTGAGTTTTCCTGTAATAAGAAAATGGTGTGCACTTTATTTTCAAAATAAACATAGAAGTATTTTGGATAAAGTATGTATTAGTCATAATTCATTATATTAGAATGTGTTAATGTAATATTTTGTTAAAATAACTGAAATTTTATTTATCGTATGTTGGCTATGGCAGGGTTATGGTGGTGAATATGATTGTGTTAATTTTTACCACGATTCTATGGCTAGGTTTCCATACCTGGTTCTATGTGACTAATAAAGCCATTCAATATTAATTACCACCACAGCATTCTGTTTCAGTAAATAAACCTCATTTCTGTAATTAGGTTTACATTAAAAATGGAATTTGTAAATTACTATACATGTTTTCTATTACTGTGATTCTTCCAATTAATTCAATAATTAATTTTTTTATACCAGTTGTTTAAACGTGGTTATTTGTGAAGCAATGCTTGTCAAGGATTCTGTAATGGTCATATTTTAAATAAAAAGAAAATAAGTCGGGGCGCCTGGGTGGCTCAGTTGGTTAAGTGTCTGACTCTTGATTTCCGCTCAGGTCATGATCTCACAGTTCTTAGTTCAAGTCCTGCATGGGTCTCTGTGCTGACAGCACGGAGCCTGCTTGGGATTCTCTCTCTCCTTCCCTCTCTCTCTGCCTCACCCCCAAAATTGTGCCCTCATTCTCTCTCTCTCTCTCAAAATGAATAAATAAACTTTAAAATAATATTTTTAAAAATTAAATAAATAACTAATAAAAAATAAATAATTCAACAATTCTAAGACACACACAGAGTAAATATATCCATATTTCCCTCCTCCCAATCTGTCCTTTCTCCTATATCTTTGACACTAATCAAAGTACAAAATATTCTGTGTACACAGAGTTAGTAGCTAAATTATACACCATTCTTAACTGTGGAGTGGAGAGTAAATGGGTCCTTGAGAAAGTACACCGAATATAAAATGTTTGTAACATTTCATTGTTTCCTCTTCACCTCTGATATAATTCAAAAAGGAGTCGTAGATAATAAAAGCCCACTTTGCTCCGCACAAAACATGACGGATGCATTTATCACCCGTATTTCAGGACCGGATGAGACACGATCTTGCTCAAAGGTTTAGCGACTGCAGCAATGTCAACATGACTGCTATGCTGTGAGATAGATTTACTATTAATCCGGATATACTATATTGCGAGTGTGTGCTGAGGGGTAACTCTGACTGGGTAATTAAAACTCCATACTGTGTAAAAGTTTTAAAAAATGAGGATCACTCCTCGACTTTTACGTTGTTTTCTGACAGTGTGCAGATAACTTCAGACACCCGCTCAAACTGCCAGAAGGATATATATTTCCTTTCAGTGCAACCCCAGAGAAAGATAAAAACTTGCTTTGAGCATCACACTTATGTGCCAGTCCTTGAGTCGGATAGGCAGGGGTAGCAAGACATGTTAGCTGAAAGTAGCGATCCGGCGTATCTCCAAACATGATGTCCCATTTATGTTCAAAATGATGTGGATGGAATCAATTAGGAGAAACAAGTGAGTTCCAAGACACATGTTGAAAAAGCTGCGGAGTTGCTTAGTAACCTGATGTTGTACTTCATTTCCCAACAGAGCTGTAAAGGCTGTCAGAGTTGGTAATGGAGCACTTAAATGAATCAAATCTCATGTGCTCTGACAAGAACATGCCCATATTAACTACGTCAGGCCCTCCCTGTCAGAAGTGAACATACGTGGTCAGTAAAACGCGTAGCATGACAGCGATCAGGGGACATGACTTCAAGTGGTGCTTCGACATAAAAACCCTGCTTATTTTCTTTACGTGCCTTGTGTTGCCATAAATCATTGGGCCGTGTTATCTACCATTACTCGGGAGAAACCTTCATTCGAGTGCATCGTCTTGCCATGCCACTTGCCATTCACAGGATTTTCTCGGGCAGAACTGACTGCTCTCGACACCTTGAACGCTTTGCATTTTAGGATTTCACACGTGAAGTCATAAGCAATGTTGCTTCTCCTTCACCTTGGCCAGGCAGGCAGCCACCTACTCACATAAATGATATCCTTATGGAGAAATTATACTTATCCAATACTTGAAATAATGTGAATATATCCTCTGCAGAGAAAACCAAGCCCATGCACATAAACTACACTATACATATCATAGTATTTTTAAATGTATTATTTATGAACATTTGAACCAAGGATCTAGAACAGCCTATCTATTTTTGCTTTGAATTTATAAACTCTTAATCCTTTATTCTAATTTGCCAGAAAGGAAAAACAATTATTGGTTGCCATTGGGATTTGTGTCTTTGGAGGCAACGGAACAAAAGGAAAGTAGAGACACATTAACTGACTACCTTTATTCGTAAAAACTCATATGACAGGTCTTGATTTTCAAGTTAAAGATCTAAGGAGAAGAAAATCCCCTATTATCTCCTCTTCAAAGTTATTTGACACATATCATTAAATTATTAATTCTTGTATCATCTTTGTGAGAAATATTGGGAGCAATCATTATTTTTCTAAGTAGGAGATTTCACAAATTTCTGGTTAATTGGCAAGCATGTCTATGTGAATCTTGGGAAAACCATAAGGGATCACATGTAATGTTATATTGGAAGATTTTATAAATAGATCCTATCATCAATTATCTGGTAATAACTGTGAATAAATTTAGTAAAAACGTAGTGAGACAACTTTATTTATTTATGTTCAACATCCCTGACTATGTTTGGACCCATTTCCAACAGTTTTCAAACTTAGACTTTAAGACTAGAAAAGTACCAGTAATATAGCTTTCATCAAGACACATGGAATTAACATATAAGGACATTTCTCCTACAGGTAATCCTTTGAAAAAAGAAGACAGGTAAAGCAAGAAATCAAGAGAGAATCACAAATCCCAGCTTTCTCTAGGGTTGTTGCTTCATATTATGATCATCCTTGAAAAAAAAAAAAAGAAAAGAAAATCACACTTCAAATCAACAGATAAAAATAATGCTTAACAATGATTTTATTTTTATTATCCTTTGAACATCAAAAATGCAAAAGCTACTGAGGCATTAATTGCCACACCAGAAGGTCAAGGTCATTGCAGCCCAACAGTCTAGAAATTATCGATTCTGACATCATTACAGTCTCATTCTCACTGTGATGGAAAAGCATGTTGTAATGTTATACAGTCTATCAATAAACTTTGCAACTCACTAGTAATTCTTGTATGTTGGCCTACTGCAAGTATTCAGTTTGACCATCTGACCTCAGAGCATATTTTCATTCAACCTGTAAGACCAGAATGAGCGGAAACCCTTCCATTGGTTGCTCTATTAAAAAGCACCAAAAAGAAAACACCCTTTACCCATCTGCAAATACATAATAAGTACCCTGTCATGAAATATGGACACATGACTTTCTGAGTCATCAGCTAAAGAATTGAATTACTCTGGGGGCGCCTGGGTGGCTCAGTCGGTTAGGTGTCCTGGCTTCAGCTCAGGTCATGATCTCACGGTCCATGAGTTCGAGCCCCGCGTCGGGCTCTGTGCTGACAGCTCAGAGTCTGGAACCTGCTTCCAATTCTGTGTCTCCCTCTCTCTGCCCCTCCCCCACTCACATGCTGTCTCACTCTCTCTCTCTCTCAAAAATAAATAAACATTATAAAAAAAGAATTAAGCTACTTTGTCACAGTTAGACTCCAAATATGAATATGAAAGTTTTAGAATTAAGTATTAAGTTTGAAGATTGAACAGTTGTTAGCCAACTGCTGAAGGGAAACAAACTGATAATCTGTTGTCCCCTCCAGTTTACAGGTTGACTTGGCCTCAGCCCAATAAAAAAGAGAGGCACATATAGACTCTTTTTTATTTCTTTCTTCAAGAAATCCAATCACGCTGGCCTTTTAGTGTGTAACAGCCAATAGATGGAGTGTTTAATCCCACAATCATAGGGCATGAATTTCCTTTTCCGGTAGATTTTTTTGTTCTCCAATTTCTTCGAAGGAAATGCTCTTTTTCCCTCCCTCAATTCTTCCATCATGAGCTGAAACATCGGTAATAGATTCCAGGAGATGTGGGATTTGTTCTAGACTGCTTTCACATGTAGATATGATGAGATGTTTTCATAAAAGTAATATCTGTTGCATTTATAGTGCACCATATACTGTTAACATTGATTATTTTCAACTTTATATAAAGCACACAGAGCTGGTTGTTTTAAATGCCACTTTACAAAAGCAGGGCCCATAGCTTTGCGAGTTTAGCTGACATTTCCAAGGCCTCAGAGTTAGTAACCATGGAGGTAGAATTGTTACTCTTATCTGTCTGACAGCAAAAGTGCATGTCTCTCCTTAGTGTCAGGCTGCCCCTCTTGGGGGGAAAAATTGGAAAGAAAAGGGCATTGTTAGTAAATGCACAAGGTGTGGGAAGGTTGCTTCCTCAATGTATGTTATTTATTTATTTATTTATTTATTTATTTATTTATTTTTAGAGAGAGAAAAAGAGAGGGACAGTGCCAGCAGGGTAGAGGAGTAGAGTGAGAGAGAGAGAGAATCTTAAGCAGGCTCCACATTCAAGATGAAGCCTGTCTCAGGGCTGCATTCCACAACCCTGGGATGATGAGCTGAGCCAAAATCAAGAGTCAGCCTCTCAACCAACTGAACTACCCAGGTGCCCCAATGTGTGTCATTTCTAATGAAAGAATAAAGCTAGAGTATTTTCATCATATGTGTTTATGTTACATTACATTTGACTAAATGATCTGAACTTGATTTTAGTAAGCTATTATTTCCTTCTCTGGAAATGGCAATGGCTTCTAAATCATGGATCTGTGGTGAGAATTTGAAGAAATAACAAATACAAATAATTAGCACAGTGCCTGGCAAAAAGGAAATGTTTATAGAATTTTAAACATGATTATAATTATGTTTACCTCTGGAGTCAGTCACGGTAGTTTTGAGAGGCTCAATGTGGATTCAGAGGACAAGATCCTTATCAGCTGCCAGTAGTTACCCCTGTTTTGCCCCACTTACTTTAATGTCTGCACACATGGTCTATGAAGAAATTTGAGATTCAAGGAGGTTAAGTGACATTTGGAAGACCATGTATGTTGTAGAAAAGAGTTTTTTTTTTTTTTTCAATCCCAAATCTCTGGATTCACAAGTCACCCAGAAAACATCTTAGCTTTCCTACATTAGTTTACTAATTATCCCAAATGTTATTTTGTGTAAAGAAAAACCTTGAATGGAATTCCTAAAAAGAAAAAGAAAAAGTTGTATATCAGTTCAGAATATTTGTCATATACCTTTTTTTTGAGAATTAAAGTAGAAAAAGAAGAGACATACAATACAGAGAATTACAGCTCTATGTGTCTTTTCTCAAATCTTTATTTTTTTTTTTTAATTTTTAAAAAAATTTTTTTCAACGTTTTTTTTTATTTATTTTTGGGACAGAGAGAGACAGAGCATGAACGGGGGAGGGGCAGAGAGAGAGGGAGACACAGAATGGGAAACAGGCTCCAGGCTCCGAGCCATCAGCCCAGAGCCTGACGCGGGACTCGAACTCACGGACCGCGAGATCGTGACCTGCCTGAAGTCGGACGCTTAACCGACTGCGCCACCCAGGCGCCCCTCAAATCTTTATTTTTAAGAACCAATGCCAGTAGATGGAAAAGTTCAATATGTAGAGAAAAGAAAATTTAAAAACCTGCATCCCGTAAAAATCAGAATTGGTGTGAATATGAAATTATAAAATATAGCTGTGTTTATTGAATAAAGCAGAAGACATAAATATAGTTTGATTAATTATTTTTGCATATATATATATATATATATATATATAATTTTTTTTTTTTAAGTAGGCTTCATACCCAGCGTGGATCCGAATACAGGACTTGAACTCACAACTATGAGATCAAAACTTAATCTGAGCCAAAGCATAAGAGACTCTTAAAAACTGAGAACAAACTGGGGCGCCTGGGTGGCTCAGTCGGTTGAGCGACTGACTTCGGTTCAGGTCATGATCTCACGGTTTGTGAGTTCGAGCCCCGCGTCGGGCTCTGTGCTGACAGCTCAGAGCCTGGAGCCTGTTTCTGATTCTGTGTCTCCCTCTCTCTCTGTCCCTCCCCTGCTCATGCTCTGTCTCTGTCTCAGAAATAAATAAATATAAAAAAAACTGAGAACAAACTGAGGCTTGATGGGGGGTGGGGAGGCGTAGGTGATGGGCATTGAGGAGGGCATCTTTTGGGATGAGCACTGAGTGTTGTATGGAAACCAATTTGACAATAAATTTCATATATTAAAAAAGTAAAATAAAAAAAGAATTAAAATGGAACAAACCTACAAAAAAAAAAAAAGAAAAAAAAAAACTTGATCTGAGATCAAGAGTCGGATGCTTAACCAACTGAGCCAGCCAGGTGCCCCTACCTAAATTTCTTATATATGGGCATATAAAATGCACCTAGAGAACTTCATGACAATATATTAGGAAAAAGTAGCTCCTCAGCTGATAAAGAATTGGATGAATTACTAATATGACGAAAGACTAAAAGGTAAGATGAGGAAAAGAATAGCAATCCTATACACCCCTATATTCTGACAAATGTTGCTTTGTAGATACATGAATATTATTTTGAGTTTGGGATTGTCCTAGAGGAGGTCATAGCAACACTGAGTGGAATCCAGGCTTGTAATGTATTTTGTTCAGTGCCAAATATACATATAAAAAGCAAAACATGATAGATATTTTTCTGTTAAAGTTTAATGTTTTGATTACAGAGTCATTAATTATACTAGGCAAATGAGTCTGACTTGAAATAATTAGCAAAGATTTTATTTCTAATATGCAGCTCCATGGTGTCATTCATCTCAAAAGTCATCAAGTATGGATATTAGGTCGTGAAATGCAGGTTCTGTTAAATCTAGTATTAATAGGACTAATTATATAATTTGTCTATATTAACTTTGATTTATACCAAAGTATATGAATTTATATTCTTTTTAAAATGTTACATTATCCATTCATGCCAAAGTTATAATAACTCTGTTGGTTTCAAGCTTGTTTAAATACTTAAGTGTATGCTTGTTCTTACATTTTTATATGTGAAATTTTGTGAATTCAAAGCTGAATCTAGTCTTGATCTTCCAGAAAAAAAAATCCATTTTTCTTTATTATTTTCCAAAATTCTTGTTTTAGGAATCCTGAGAATGTTCATTCCTTTAAATGTACTATTTCCAAATGTGTGTGTGTACATGTACATGAGAGAGAGTGAGAGAGACAGAGAGAGAGAGACAGTTGGTTTTGTTCCTTATCTCTTCTTTCTTTCTCTCCATATTTACATGTGTTTGTGTATAAGGACTCCATATGTCTTCTAATGTTAAAATAGGATGTTAACAATTACAAATATTGTTATTTGTTCCTTTACTTATTAATAATAAATATAGTATAAATATAAAAGAATAATATAAATAAATGTGAGTTGTACAACACAAAGAACCAAATGCAACTGGAAAAATTACAGTTGCTGTCATTAGGATACCTGAACAGCTTTAACTTTGAAGTCACCAAGTAGGAAGGCAAAGAAAGTATTTAAAGTCCATAGTTACAAAGAACCACCAAGAAGATCTTGGCCTATACAATGTTATTTAATTTAATTGCATATTTGTGTTTTCCAAGCCCAGCACTGCATATTTATGATTTCTACAAAACACAAAGCCATGAAATTGTTGGTTTTGTCCATTCTAATCATTAGTGATTGGTATGATTAAAAGATTATAAACAAAACCTAAAATTTAAATTCTGTTATAGAAAATATTATGTCTCTATAATATAATGGTAATGATATAGATGATATTATGCCTCTCTAGTGAAAATGAACCATGAGTTATGAAAAATATCTGTTTGTGGGGCTCCTGGGGACTAAAGAGTCGTTTAAGCCTCTGACTCTTGATTTGGGCTCAGGTCATGATCTCACGGTTCATGAGTAAATAAATAAACTTTACATTTTTTTAATTTATTTTTGAGAGAGAGACAGAGCACAAGTCGGGGAGGGACAGAGAGAGAGGGAGACACAGAACCGGAAGCACGCTCCAGGCTCTGAGCTGACAGCACAGAGCCTGACGCGGGGCTCGAACTCAAAAATGGTGAGATCATGACCTGAGCCCAAGTCGGACACTTAACCAACTGATCCACCCAGGCATCCCTAAGTAAATAAACTTTAAAAAATCTGGTTAATTTGTCTACACCATGCCACAGTCAGTAGAGATTTTCATCTTTTTATAACCATTCAATTTCTTAATGATTTTGATTTGATCTATTAGAACTTTTGGTATTTCTATTGCAGTCAATCTTTTTGGAATATTTTAAAGCTAAATTCCCAAAGTTGTAAAATATTTATTATTCCTTCTTATATTAAATATTTACAGTTTAACCTACACATATATATGTACATGTCTATCATTGTAGTTTTTTTGTTTGTTTGTTTGTTTTTTGTTTGTTGTTGTTGTTGTTGTTAGGCCACTTAGTATTAGGATGATATTTCCTAATGTTTGTTATGACATAGCCAGTAAGATAAAAAGAATTTATTCTCAGGACTTCTGACATCTACTTTCCACTGAGTACCTCTTTAGTCTATTTACTGTAGCTACTCCTAGCTTGTAACCTATGTTTGTTTATATAACATTCTTTTTTATATACTGTCCTCTTGTATATACTGTGATTTTATATAGGCTATAAAACTTAAAATACTATGAAGACGGGGGATAACAACATTTCAGTCTTCCTGTGTTTCTCTTTACTCTCATGCCATCAAATTCACACAACACATCTGACACCGGATTATCTTTTTTTTTTTTTTTTCTCCCACACTCAGCAATTCTTCAAGCTCAACTGAGTGACCTACAACCTAACCCAATTCTGACATTATCTGCCTGGAGATAGCATCAGACCCCACAGCTAAGAGAAGGCTCAGTCCCACTAAATCACCTTTTCTCCCTCACAGACTTCAGATGCCAATCACAAGTACAGTTTTATGTTTCTGACCAATGGCCATAAATCAGAGGTTCCCATGACCTGCTCTTTTGGTTCAATTAACATGCTGGACTAGTTCACAGAACTCAAGAAAAATAGTTTACTTACGATTTATAGGTTCATTATTAGAAGATATGATAAAGGATACAGATGAATATCCGGAGGCAACAGGGGCATAGGACAAGGTATGTGGTAAGGAGCACAGAGCTTCCTAGCCTTATCTGAGCATGACATCTCCCAACACCTCTATGTATTTGCCAGCCTGGAAATTCTGAAATGTATACTTTTGAAATTTTAATGGAGGGAGGGTTCATCATATAGGCACGATCTAACATTGACTCCATTTCCAGCCCTTCCTCCTTCTCTGGACAATGGGAGATGGGCTAAAAATTCCAAGCTTCTAACCCTGGCTGAGTCTTTCTGGTGACCAGCCCCCACCTAGAGACCTTACCCATTCCACTCCACCCCACCCCCTCCAGAGTCAGCTCATTAGAACAAAAAACACTAATATCATTCAGAAAATTCCAAGAGATTTAGGAGCTCTGTGTCAGAAACTAGGGCCAAAGATCAAATTTTAGAACAAAAAATGTTGTTAGTGCCCTTATCCCTTGAGAATTTATAACGGTTTCCAGAACCCTGTGTCAAGAACTGGGGGGTGGGGGCGCTTGGGTGACTCAGTCAGTTAAGCATCCGACTTTGGATCAGGTCATGATCTCACAGTTGGTGAATTCTAGTCCACATTGGGCTCTATGCTGACAACTCTAAGCCTGGAGCTTGCTTCAGATTCTGTGTCTCCCTCTCTGTTTGCCCCTGTCCTGCTCACAGTCTCTCTCTCTCTTAAAACAAGCATTAAAAAGAAAAGAAAAGAACTGAGAGCAGGAACCAATACATATATATCCTATTATTTCACAACAAGATACCTATAAAGTAATATTTCCTAAAGGAAGTGAGTGAATTGTAAAGTTGTTTACTGTTCCTTTTCACAATGTGCAGTGTGTGTATGTGTGTGTGTGTCTGTATGTGTAAAGCTTACAGAATATAGGTCGTTCTAAGAATTTTCAAAAATGTTAGTATATTAATTAATGAAGTCCTGGCCAAATTTCTTGGAGGAGTTTCCCAGTAGAAATTCAGAACATGAGTTCAATAAAAGACTTCTTACTAGCCAGAAAATTAAGCTTCATCATTATTCAAGGGTGTAAGAAACCTAAACAGGGATAATTTGTTGTTAGATCACCATTATGAAACTTACCTCTGAATTTACCATTGACTTGCCAAATTGAAATACAATTGGAGATACTTGTCATGCAATGTCCAGAATTGAAAGGACTCTGTCTCTATAGCCAAGATGTTAGGAGGATTTTCTTCCTTATCCCTCTTTATCTCTGTGACAACACTTTCTCCAGCTTCAAGGTGTAATCTCTTTCCCTTCCTCTCTCTCTCCTCTCTCAGCTCCTCTCCGTTTCTTCCATCCGTGTGCGATGTGTAAGTGTGTGTGTATGCAACAACCACATATATTTCATCACTCTTACTAACTAGGAGTTAAATAAATATCTGCTGGATAAATAGACCTTGTAATTATTATGAAATATTTCACCACCAAAGATATTATTATATGACAGATGCTTCTTTTTACTGTCCCAGAATTGGTAATTTTGAGTAAATTATTTACTCCTAGAATTAGGTTGCCATAAAAATCTATATCAGATCATTACTAGGGGTTCTTTATTAGCAAGTATATTTATGTGTTAGAAAAGTAAACACGAAGAGAAAAATCTTAGTATAGATATTTATAACTGTATTATAAAATTAATAAATAAAATTAGACAAGTGATTTGTTAATTTTTTCATTAAAGCCAATGAGTAGAAAGAAAATGATTTCTGATAATAGTCTAACTTTTAAATTTAAAAAAAATACAAGATGAGAATAATTTTGAGAACAATATGCTTCCCCCATTATTCTTTTAATCCTTATATAATTTTATCTCTTATTATTTAGATTAGCCTTTGCTTAAGTGTTTCCTACTTTTCATAAATGTTGATATTTTTCCACCTATCCAGAAAAAGTGGCAATTGCAAAGTCAACCAATAGATGGTGCTAACCATGGCATCTTCTAAAACACTGACAAGTCTGTTAAAAGCTTGAGCTTTGTTGAAATGGATTTAGTCAGCTTTTAGTGAGTGTCATAATAACCTCCGTGTAATGCGTATCTTAAATGAGCGGTCGTAGAATGTGTTCTAAAACTCATCAAGTTTTATTGGGAACCTGATAGGTTTTATTTTCGGCTGTACAGATACAGTGAATCACAGGGAGCAGAGTAGGAAAAAAGTTCAATGAGAATTCAACCTTGAATCTTTTTGCTCATTGGAAGACCCAATTAGAAAAAAAAAAAAAAAACATATATTAGATTTATATAGTGTCTTTTCTCCATAAACCTAAAGTGATATATACAGTACCTATTAAAACAAACAACAGCCTTTGAAAGGTTAACCAGAACTCTGAACTAAAGAGGCAGATCAAGAAATTGGCTTGCTTAAATTAATCCAGGGGAAAATATCAGTAGATACTATGGAATATCATTATAGTGAAAGAAATAAACTAATGTGGTTGAATGAAGATTTAGGAAAGAATTTGGTGTTTCAGAGCAACACAAACTTGGAAAGGTTTCTAGCTGCCACTGTTCTATTATTCCTGCCCTAAGCATGATTCACTGACATCCTGTAATATCCATGTGAATCAATAGATTTCAAACATCTTTCCGAGACATACTTATTTAAAAATTGTGTGACTTCCTCTCCAAAGCAAGGAGTTAAAAGCAAAGATGAACTGTTGGGTCCTCATGAAGATAAGAAGCTCTGCACTGCAAAGGAAACAATCAACACAACTAAAAGGCAACTGAGGGAATGAGAAAAGGTATTTGCAAATGACATATCGGATAAAGGGTTAGTATCCAAAATACTACTTGGCAATAAGAAAGAATGAAGTCATTCCATTTGCAGCAACATGGATGGAACTGGAAGGTACTATGCTGAGCGAAATAAGTCAGTCAGACATGGACAGATATCACATGTTTTCGCTCATATGTTTATTTTGAGAAACTTAAGAGAAGATCATGGGGGGAGGGAAGGAGAAAAAAAATAGTTACAAGCAGAGAGGGAGGGAGGCAAGCCGTAAGAGACTCTTAAATGCAGAGAACAAACTGAAGGTTGATGAGGGGGGTGGGGAGAGGGGCAAATGGGTGTTGGGCATTGAAGAGGGCACTTGAGATGAGCATAGGGTGTTGTAGGTAAGCGATGAGCCACGGGATCTACTCTGAAAACCAAGAGCACACTGTACACATTGCATGTTAGCCAATTTAACAATTAATTATATTTTTAAAAATTGTGTGATTTTGCACAAAATAGTACTCTTTTTCGATACATGGGAACATGTATTGTGAAAGTTGAGGCACCAATTTCAGAGACATTGGCTTAATTTTGAATAAAAGGATTGGATCAACTTAGAATGAACTAACTCACTAAAAGTGAGTTTATCATTTAAATATCTTAACTGCTTTATCCCTAAGTGTAATGTGACATTTATAATTCAGCGGAAAACATGCATACATACATACGTACGTACATACATTTCACTTGCATACATTATCTTTTGTTTCCAGCCCAAGACAAATTGTGGAAAAATAACCCTTATATATTGTTTTCCTCAGAAAGCTTCATCAATGTAACATCATCAATTATATTAGTATTCTAGATTTTACTAATTCTCTTTTCCAAGGGATATTTAGAGAGCAAGTTAGTGTGTCTTTCCTTCAAAGTGTGAGAATTGAGAAACTTGATGTAATAGAAGATACATCAAGTTTTAAGGCAGCCCCAGCTTTCTCAGTTCTGATGATGATACCCAGCTTTAAATGTAGAATTAGCAATGGTTGAGAAGGAAATAAGGAATATTTTCCTTTTGATAAAACAAGGAAGTATTATCCTTTATATGCCCCCACAAAGAAAAAACATTTTTTTTCATAGTGCAGTTCCCCCTGAAATATGTATGTTTGGAACAGAGGGAATCGGGACATGGAAAAGGAAAAGAGGACCCTTTTCCTACACCCTATTTCTTAAGAATATGGTCTCTAGAACTACTTTGTGTATGGCACAAATCCTGCTCCTGCCAATGAGTCACTTGCCTCTGCTCTCTGTGCTTTAGTTTTCTATATTATTACATAGAAATCACAACAATACCTACTACTTAGGTTTGTTGTAAAATGTCTGATATGTAATCATCGGTATCTGTAATTTTAGACCGTAGCTAATTTCTCAAGTCAAGTTTCTTGATTTTTTTTTCCCTATCAGAATCTTAAAGGACAGAGAGTCAACATGGTTTTGTACTCTGGAAGACAGGGACTTGCACTGTTTTTGCAAGGGGTACCATCAATAATATAAACTCTAGCACCTTGTTAAAGCTTGCAAACATAGAAAGGACAGCATTCTCTGAGTCTAGGATAATACTTTGTGTAGATGTGTTCAAATTGATGCAATTTTTGCGTTTAATTTTTTAACCAAGTGACTAAAGCCTACATTTTAATTTCAGGTTCTATGGCCAGTAGGGCCTTGAATTAACTAAACCAATTTCTGTCATGTCCTTCCCATTTAACTAGGTGGAAATGGCCTGGGACTAAAGCACTCACATATTTGAATTAAATATATTCAGCTCAACTACCAGGTGCCACAGGATAGATTATTCTTCTATAAGTAATTGGTCCTTGGATTAACTAATTAGACCACTTGGTTGAGTGTTTACAAAATGAGTTGGTTTTACTCATCTGGATTCTTCCTGGTGTTCATTATAATAGTATTATCATTTGAATGTACCATTTCATTATTGTCATGAGACAAATCCTGTAAACAAAACATATCCAAACCTGACTCAACTCAGATGAGGTTTGCATTGGTTCTTAAAGTTTGTCATAATGGGATTTGTCTCTTCCTAACATCATTGAGCATCTTACCAGGGGCTTAAGGGCAAAATAAGGGACATCTCAACCTGAAGTGAATACTTCTGGCCCTGGAAGTCTAAGTTATCGATAATTGTAGAGGAGATAATGTTGGTCTATTAAGAGTTAATAAAGAATTATTGTGTTTGCACATTGATATGCAAGAGGAATGGAACGTATTAAAATACACTCACATGCTCAAGGATTATGAGATTTACTGGAAGATGTGTATTAGCATTTCATTCAATCTATGAGTTCAGAAATGGTGTTTTCTTGCAAACATTAGTATGGTCTAGATCAAAGTGTACAACAAAGAGTTAAGTGCAAAATCACAGGATAGCACTTAAGACAGACCACTTTATTGGGGTCAAAAGATGCTCTGAGGAGATGAAGCAGTAAGCACCATGGAGAAAATTTTGTTTTATTTCCTGAGGTTAAGGGCTAGGGTCATTGCCCTAAAGCCTGAACTTTCTTACCCTGAGAGAAGTGTTTCATATGGGGCTTTAAAAAAAAGAAAGAAAGGAAAAGAAAAAGAAAGATTCTTCCACACACACACACAAAAAAGAGATGAGGGACCAAAAATTTTTGAAGAAATGGTTTTTATAATAAGTGCCATCTAGGTTGAGTGGTGAGGCTGGAAAGAGTTAATCGGGTTGAAGAAGCAGTATGCATCACTTTGGACAGAGAAAATCATAAGGGAATGGAAAACAGCCTGGCATATTCAGGAGACAGTGAATAGTCTATGTGGTTTGAATTGTTCCCAAATAATACTCTTTTGTCTGAATTTTTGATTTAAGAACTGTAACTGACCAGATAGTGTTTGTAATGGTAGGAACAGCATCCCCGTGAACCACAGAATTTATGCTTAAGGTAAGAGAATCTGTCTCTCTATCAGTTAATTTAACCACACTCTTACTTAAAGTAGCAGAAGAAAGTTACCAAGTTGTTATTCAAATCAGAATTATTAGTTACATAATCAGTCAAGATTTGTTACTTGATGTGGAAGCTATTTTATGTTTTGGGTTGAGCAGAGTTTTGCAGGTGATCATTGAAACAGAATTATAAATAAAAAGATGTATGTGAGAAAATATTCAGTTAGTGCTAATGTCTTTTATTCTTTTGAAGATCTTTTTACATAGAAGCAATAACAGAAGAGAATGATAGAAAAAGTGCATATATGGTACATTTACATAAACAATAGTGATGTAATAGAAAAAAGAACACATGGGGACCTAAGGGGGTCAGGCATCTAGTTCACAAACAAGGAAACGTTATTCAGTTTTGAA
Source organism: Lynx rufus (assembly GCF_022079265.1). Lineage (NCBI taxonomy): Eukaryota > Metazoa > Chordata > Mammalia > Carnivora > Felidae > Lynx > Lynx rufus. Next base: position 21,158,468 of record NW_025814845.1, on the reverse strand, counting down.
AACACAGATTAATAGATCTGGAAAAAAATGATCTGCGGCACATCAACTGGAAATATAACCTGTAAAACAGTAATGTCAAATGAATGCCACTGTGCCTTTCTGTAAACGTATCTCCTGGCAGGTGTCTGCAGGTATTTCCTTTTTTAAAATTGGCTACAGATAGGTTATTAAAGTCATTGCAAATCAGAACATGTCTTTCCGGTGGCACAAATTAAACTACACATGAGCAGAGGCAAAGGTAAGGACAAGAACACTTAGGGGGCAGAGAGAACGCTTTCTGCGAATCCCATGTCAACAGCGAGATATGGTTCTGAAGAGTTACATTTTATTTGAAACAAACGTTGATTTATAAAAAAAAATGTCTTGATGACTTGACTCTAAATAAATGTGTCTGTAAAGTAATTTGAGGATGGAAAACTATGAATGATTTGGTGAAATTATACTCTCACAATTAGTAGTCTGAAGAGCTTTGCTCACAATTTATGTAAGGTGCTCATTCACTGCGGGTGCATAGGACCAGACCCAGTTTGTGGCTGATGTTCTGACTTAATAATTAATAGGCTTCTCTTTCATCTCAAATCTTCCAGTTGTATAGTCTAATGTATGAGTGCAGGGTATGCATAGGGGTGTGTGTGTGTGTGTGTGTGTGTGTGTGTTTAATTCTCATTCATGCCGTTATTATCTGCCTTGATTCGTTCACAGATTTATTCTGATTTCCTTGACATTTTGTCTTTCCTCTCCAATTCTTTTAAAAGAATAGTTCAAACTTAGAAGGGTTAAAGTTAAGGAGTAAATAACCAGATGATGATCAATGACCTCTCTGTCTCCCTGAGAATTTGTGTCTCCTTTGTTTCTCTATTAATACAGTTTCTTGAAAGTGTATTCAATAATCTACATTCTACCTAATTTTCCAGAGCAGATGGGGAGCAAATACCACATAAGAGTTTCTTTCTTGGCTACAAACCATATTTCTCCATTTAGCTCTTGCTCTCTTACCTTCTCCTGTTCTTCAATTTTCAATAAATTTTGATCAGTGGCTCACAGATCCCTGACATCTTGTAAATTGCTTGAAAATACCCTGGGCTATATATGAACACCAAATATGAATACTAAGCAATGCCGCTTCTAGAGTGCCTTTAAAACTCTAATAGTCAGCATCCAGATGTGTTAATAATCATGTAAGGTACTTATTGATTTATAGAAACTTAAATAAATATGGAGCACTATCTGAATTAAAAAAGGGTCCCTGGGAATACTTGACTTTCTCATGTGGTGTTTAATAATAGTTGAAGAGGTAAGCTGAATAGTAAGTTCTCTTGAGTTCTTAGGCAGACCTATGAAAATATGCTTAGCATACAGAAAGAAATCACCTTGTAAGATATTATAATCAAACTCACAATCCATATATGCTTCTGTATTCTCACACTTTTTTTAACATAATCCTAGCCTGTTTAACTACTTGCCTCAATAAATACAAAGACAAATTCCATAACCAGAAAGATCCTAGGTCACTACATTTTTTTGGTGGTAACTATTTATTTTTATTTTTTAATATCATTTATTGTCAAATTGGTTTCCATACAATACCCAGTGCTCATCCCGACAAGCGCCTTCCTCCCTGCCCATCACCCACTTTCCCCTCTCCCCACCCCCCATCAACCCTCAGTTTGTTCTCAGTTCTTAAGAGTCTCTTATGGTTTTAAAGAAAGTTGGAAAAATAGTTTAGTGGCGATATGAATAGGAGAGGACAAACCATCATTTTTTATCTGGAGTAATGGAAATTTTGCCAAGGAGAAAGAAATTGTTTAGGCTATTTCGTATACTGAGGACATTGCTTTTAGGCAAAGGATGGAAAGGTCAAAAGGGCATAGTATTCCAACTTTTGAAAAACTTTAATGCCTATTGTCTCGAAATTGCCTACATTTTGCTGTGGGTTTCAAAATTAGAAACGTGAAAAATATCAGTAATATATTTTCTTCTTTTAGTGATGTTCCCCTGGGCCTGCCCTTGTGTCCACAGTGAGCTTAGTCCTTACCATCCTACCCCTAAATGTATCCAGTGTTTATACTGCTTCCCAACATTAAGAGAAGGAAATCTTAAACCCAGGGCACTTAAGTGTAACAAACCCAGCAATAGGATAGACATCTGTATCTGTGCAGAGAATGATGTCTGGGATACACGTGATTCTTATCTTTAGAAAAGAAAATGAATACATAAGGCACTTTTGTCAGGCCTTAAAATTGTTTTAAAATGGTGCTAGAAACTATTATTGGAATCTTTGTTATCATGCTTCAGTTTATGTTTAGGTTATGCTCTGTAGGGAGCAAGGGGTAAGCCTAAGGTTTCTGAAGCCTCAGAAACCCATTCATTTATTTAATCTTTTCACTAGGAATTTAATAAATATGCACTGTATATAAAAGAAAACTACATTGTTTGCCTATAATGTCAATGTCAGACCTGTTCTAAAATCAACCTTTGTGTCTTCAAAGTCACAATCTCTATATAAACGACATTCTACACTTACTAAACATATCAATTCCAGATGTGTCCAGAAAAATTTATTAAAAATATATTAAACTTTAGAAATATAGATATGTTTTAAAAATTTGGTGCTTTTATAACACTCTAGTACATATAATAATACACTACGAGAGTATCTTTGTCCAGATGGGAACTATGTTAATAATCTCCATGTTTGGATTATACAAACATTTACAATTTAACAATTTACATATATATAGATGTCACTCGGGGAGTCTGAAGAGAGAAGGTCGTAAATTACAGGAACAAAAACAGCATCAGTTATAATAGTGTGTTATTTATTAAGCAATTTCTCTTTGCCAAATGCTAGACATAGCCATTTGCATATATGTTATTTCATTTAAACATCAGTTTAGCCTGATACAAGTATTACTATCATCTTTATAATACAGATTTTTAAATTTTTAAATAAAAATCCTGCAGTTTGGCCAAGTTTAGAAGTTATAAAATGACAGAAACGTGCTTTCTGACTCAATGCCCATGTTTTAAATGTGAGGTCAACAAACTTTCTGTGTAAAGGGCCGGATAAGAAATAATTTAGGTAGTGTGGACTGTAATTGTCTCTGCCATAAATTACTCAGCTCTGGTCTGGCCAATTCTAACCTTTGGTTGGCATTCGAGTTAGGGTTAGGTTAGGGCTAGCTCTGAAACAACTCTGAATTCACGCGTGGACAATGTATAAATTAGTTAGTGTGGCAGTGTTCCAGTAACACTTTATTTATAAAAACAGGCAATCAGTTTGGTCTGAAGGCCATTGTTCACCAACCCCTCCTATAAAACACTGTGCCATATTGAGTACATGTTATCCTACCCTGAGAAAATTATTACACTAAGTCATCAGGGAATCTACATTCTTCTACCTACTAATAGTTAATTTACTTAAAATTATGTCATGGTTATTTTTAAAGTTCATTTCAATGAAAATTCTCTTATACCGTGGCATATTTCAAAGTGTTAGAATAGTAAAATTAATATGTCATCTAAACCAGACTTACCATTCCTAAGTTGTTTTATATGTTGACAAGATTATGTTTGTACTCCAAGTCTGTGGAATTTTTATTACAACTAGTTTAATACTTATTTAAAAATTCCTTTAGAATTAAACATTTAAGGAATAATAAAACCTACTTTTATTTCTTTAGCTCTGTGTAAAGGGAATTGAAGATTATTCATTAAGGATTTTCAAGTGTGAAATCAAAACCTTGTTGCATTGTAGGCTAGCAAAACACAAAAATCAAGAGCATATGTAATTAATTTGTATTGTTGCTGCTATAATTATCTGCATTATGTCTGACAAGATCAAACTGAGCTACAAAGAAATAAGTGAGCTACTAAAAACAATTGCATATTTAAACACATCTTTTTGTCATAACAAATCCTAGTTTCACAGAGTATTTTAAAAATTGCAAATCAGATTGAGAAAAAAAATAGGACTTGAAGACTCCAAATAATTCAAATTATGTACATGAAATTATATATATATATGTGTATATATATATATATATACACACACACACACACACCCTGTGTGTTGCAGAGCATGACCTGCCTTTTACCTAGAAAGTGTCATGTGTCTTCTCCTCATATTCAATGGCCAGATCAATTTATGGGGTTTTATCCTTAATTTCAAAGGATACGTTTGCAATCTTCCCATATGCTTGAAAACTGAGGGTCAAAACTCCTTTGCAATAAGGCTAATAACCTATCACCAAGGCACCTTCCTTCATGGAATGGTCTACTGTGGCCAACGTAGGGTCGTCAGAGCTGTAATTTTTTTTTTTTTTAAGAGACTAGTGCCGCAGGAGCTCTTTCAATAGAGAAACTTTAGGAGAATAAGGAAAATGAGAAGTACATACGATCATGATGGGAGCCAAGATGTGTGCGCTTGGAATTTGTTTAAAATGCTGTGCGTGCTCTAAGTAGTGTATGTTAGCCACCTCAAAATCTCAGGGAAGGCTTGCTAAAAGATCTTAGGACTTGATTATAGAATTTTATCTAGGAATTCATCATGGGATATTAGAAAGAGAAGAAGCCTTTCCAAATCTGGCCTGGAAAGAGAAGGTGGCACATAGTTGATTTGGGTTGGAACACGTGGTGAACAGGGTAACGGACGTGAGATTTTGGCCACATCCCGCACGTGAACGACAATGCTCATTGTAAGTGCATGTCTCTCTTCTCAGCGAGTATCTGATCCTACATCATAATGCCATTCAGGAAAATAAAGACTTTTTTTTTAAGTAATGGCTTCCAGGTCCCTTCAGATACACATCGGTGTCCAGTATTAGTATAAATATTTAATGTATGCCATTTTAGGCTAGTAATATATCTGTTCTGAGCTTTATGGGTTTTTTTAAATTTTTAATTTTTTTTTTTTTTTGAGAGAGACAGAGACAGAATGCGAGAGGGTTAGGGGCAGAGAGAGAGCGAGACACAGAATCCGAAGCAGGCTCCAGGCTCTGAGCTGTGAGCTCAGAGCCCCTATGCGGGGCTCGAACCCATGAGCTGTGAGATCATGACCTGAGCCCAAGTAGGACGCTCGACCGATTGAGCCACCCAGGTGCCCCTGAGCTTTACGCTTTTTACTCAAGGGCTAGAAATATTAAAAATGCCTTGTTCATGAGGACTTAGGGGAGGATTGTGTGAAAATATATCATGCTTTCTATTGTACCTACCATGTAACAAGCATTCTGTGATTATATAATCATTACTGCAAGGAGAAACATATACTTTGCACTATCTATAGTGGTGTTTATTTTTTTATTTTAAATACTATCTAAATGATGAAATTTCCAGGGCCCATTACAAAAAAAACCTTGTCCAATATTGAAGTTTTATAATACGGTCTAAAAACATTTTTCTCTCATTATCCAACTCTCCCTCTCTTTGTTTGAGTAAATGGGTAGACAAAGGATGCAGATCGGACAGATTCGTAATGGACTATTAAAATATGAGACTTCCATTGCACTAATTCAATTTCACTTTATTTAAAAAATGAAACCAGTCAGTGAAGCATAATAAATTAGATCTATATATACACATACGAAATTAATGTTATTGGTAAATTAAGGACTGACTTCACTTTCACGGTGCATTTTGGTTTGTTGTATTGGACCACTTATACCCCTAATTCTGTATTACGGCAGGAACAGTTCAGGTGATGGATCTGCTCTTTCAACTTGCTTCTGAAGACTGCAGAGATGATGTGCAGAGAGAGCCTGTCATCGCTCGTCTCCCTGAAGAGCTGGTCTTACTGGAGGCTAACTTAAGGATCAGAGAGCAAAATATATCAGAGTAAAGTAAACTGACATTTACTGATTCCACTCTGTGCACTTCCTGCTTGAATTGTACAAAAAAAGAAAAAGCCAATAAACCTTTACTAATCCCAATATATACAGGCCGTGGATTCTAAGCAATAAGTAGCTTTCCGTATTTCACCCAGTAACCAGCAAAGTAAAACTCCACTTCCAAAGCCCATCCTCTTTAACTTTACCAAACCTCCTCATTTTTCCAGCCTCCAAAATATCTTTCCCTCAAACTCTTCCCTGAACACAGCATTACTTGTTTCAGGTTAGTTATTTATTTTTATTAACATGAAAAATAAAACCCCAGAAAAGTTGTAAGGCATGAGGAAGTTTTTGTGCTTTCAAACCTAAGAGTGAAATAGATCTAATTTATTTACTCACATCCCAGGAAGCAAAAGAGTGTGGCTATGTCGGACAGCTTTGTGTATAGCTTGGGTTGGTAGGAAGCAGAGATCTAATGTCTTTATCACGGAATTTATATTTTAAAGTTTCCCTTCCAGAAATTGTAGTTTAGGGGCGCCTGGGTGGCTCAGTCCTTTGTGTGTCTGACTTCGGCTCAGGTCATGATCTCACGGTTCATGGGTCAAGCCCCGTTTAGGGCTCTGTGCTGACAGTTGGAGGCTTGGAGCCTGCTTCGGATTCTGTCTCCCTCTCTCTCTCTCTCTCTCTCTCTCTCTGTCTCCCCCTCTCACACTCATTCTCTTTTCTCTGTCTCTCAAGAATGAATACATGTTAAAAATAATTAAAAAAAAAGAAATTGTAGTTTAGATTTTGATAACACTGGATGTCTATGACCTTGTGCTTACCCAGTCCTAACCATTTGGACAACATCCATCGCTGGTCAATAAACAAGAGCCTCAGGGAGTTAAACATACTACTTTAAACTCCTCCAGTCCTTGCTGTTATTCCCTGTTTCAGGGAACCTTGACTCCGTTACCTCAAGCTAGACTTGAGGATAGTTTGAATTCTCAATACATGTATTCACTCACTGAATTTCTCTCACTTCTGGTTATTTTTGGTTGCCGTCCTGCTCCCATACCTAGCCCCCTACATTTAAAAAAAATGTACCAATGAGAAAAAGTGGGACATCAATTCACTCTGTGTCTACACAATGCTTTCACAGTCCAGAAATCTCCATCATTAGTTAAGAAATCCCAAGACACATAAAGAAATAATCTGATGGAGGGTTTCCTCTTCCATCTATCCTCTTTAGATGGCATATTGTTTGCTTTCCCTGAAAAGAAAGTAACAAACAAAAATCAAAGAAGAAATAAATGTAATATGTTTAGAAAACAGTAGATTGTCAGGTAAAGATGTTAGAAATATGTAAGAATTGGACCTGAAATGAATGCTATAAATACTCATTGACTAATCCCTGATTTCCCCTGGAGCCCAACTCTTTCTTTCCTTGTTGATACCTAATAATGGCTGTATCACCTACTCAGGTTTCTATTTTTAAATGAATGATGAAAAGTTTTACAAAAGATTTTGATCCAATATTCACGATGAGCATTTTATTTATAGACTATATGATTCCATCACAATGGCTGTCAGAATGCTGGCTAACTTTAAATCATTCACTTGATTGTGTTCAATAGTTTCACTCTCCTCTGATCCAAACTTAAACATTTTAACTGATTGGCTTTGGAACACTTTTTCTTTTTTGTTTTCCTACATTTCCACATTCATACGTGTGTGTGTGTGTGTGTGTGTGTGTGTGTGTGTGTGTGCATGTAGATACAGGTGCATAATCTTCCCACAGCAAGGGAGAAATCTGAAAAAAAAAGAAAAAAAAAAAACATTTACAGCACCTGAGTCCTTTCACAAAAACTGTGGACAAAGTTGAAAGACAGATAAATCTCAAGCCCAGTTATAAGTATCATTTTAAACTTTTCCCATTATTGGCTGGAACCCTTATTCAGCTAAACACATAAATAAATTTGGAAATTTAGTTGACATTCCAAAAGCATATTCTAAGTTAAACTTCAGGAAACTGCCATTGTAAATTTTCTTTTGGAGAAAGTTTACACACAGAGACATTATTAAGGGGTGGGAAAATTTAGACACAACTTAACATTTGCCAAAAAAAGTTTCTTGAGGTATTTTTCTGAGCAAATGTTGCCATAACATATACTGGGTAAATACTACCCTAAGTGTTCTCATATATAAAGATTAACAGTCTATGGAGTTTGCAGTGACTTTTCTCATGTCAGACGCCACCCAAATAAGTTAAATAATTGTATTATGGAGGAGTGTCTAAGTTCCTTCAGGGTGTTATAACAAAATAGCATAGACTGGGTGGCTTATCAACAACAGATATGTATTTCTTACAGTTCTGGAGGCTGTGAAGTTCAAGATCCAGGTGCTGATATATTCAGTGTCTGGTGAGGTCACAATTCTTGGTTTATAGACTACTTTTTGCTACTTCTCCTCATGGCAGAAGAGGTGAAGGAGCACCCTGGAGTTTCTTCTATGTGGACAGTAATTCCATTCATGAAGGCTCCGTTCTCATGACACAATCACCTTCCAAAGGCCCCACTGCTAGATACCTTCACATGGGACTTAGGTTTCGACATATTAATCCAGGGGGAGGGGACAGAAATGTTCAATCTATAGCAAAGACCTTTTGGCGAATGCTTTGGTAGATAGAAAGATCTTTCACAGTGACGTTTCTTCTAATTCTTCAGCGTATCATATTATGAATAGTCTGTGGTACTGGCCTCGAAAGATCTAGATTCAACGTCCCTATGTGCAATTCAGTACCTTTGAGATCTTGAGAAAATGTCTTAACCTCTTTGATTCATGGTATTCCCATTGGCAGATTTTCTTGTCACTTCTTTTTTTTTTCCTTTCTCTAGAATCTCTTCATTGAGACACACAATCTTTTCTTAGCCAAGACAAATGAGAAGCGTGGCATGTGAAACCCATCCCCAATGCTCTCATTTCTCTTGAGAAATGGAATGAAAGTAGAAAATACATGTTTTATTCTGTTTTCTGCTTGGAGGAAATGATCCTGGCATGGGTAAGTTTGACTAATTCGCAGGTTAGTTTTGTAAACTTAAACTAAGCAGGGATATGAGCTTTATTCTCAAATATTATATTTCCCAGTAATAAAGTAATTGTGATCCAGTCTTCATCTACTGATCTTCTTTGTCTCTCAATTAAGACAAAACCTGGAAAAGGAAGAGGATGCTATTTTATCAAAACATCTCAAACACCCCAAACTGGCTATTAATATACTCGTAGTTGTTTTTACAGATTAGTTTATTTAAGTATCTTATGAAGTATGAGGTAATGCATATTAGGAACATGTGTGTGATATAAAGTGCTAAAAGTTACTAAAAGGCTCTCAGAATTATAATAAATTTCAGCTTAGTACTGTGAGATACCTTCCTGTGGAGAATTAGACATGGCCAAAAATATATATATTCTTCTTTTGCTGAGAAATAAGGTATATTTCCCCTCTTTGAATTTAGGCTGATCTGTGAGCGCTCAATCAGTAGATGATGTTAATATAATAACATATATAATATTATAGTAGTTTCGGTCAGACTTTAAGATGACTGGGAGCTTCCAATTTGGTTTCAAGGATCCCTAGTCCACCAGGTAAAGAAAATAAATATCCTGCTAAAAGATGATAAAAAGATGCCCTGAGGCTTCATGGGTGGTGCTGAGTGCTGAGGCCAGGCATCCAGCCATCTCCAACACGGTGCCAGGCATGCATGTGAGCAATACGCCTTCGACCCTCCGGCCTAATCAAGCTGCCTCTGAAGTCCACATGAAACTCCACTTGATAACCAGAATTTCCAGTAAAATGTCACCTGGATTCTGGACCCACAAAGTCATATAATGTGATAAAACTTTTTAAGCCACTACGTTTTAAGACAGTATGTTATACCTTCATGGCTGATCAGGTCATCACTACAACAAACCAGCAAATAGACAAAATGGAAGAGCATAACTGATACGTGACTGACAACGTCTTAACAACTTAAAGGAGGGCTCCATCTTCAGAAAGTAAGATGAGGTGGTAACGCTTCAAGAATGTATTAGAAGAAGATAGTGAAAGAATATTAGGAAATTTATGAAATTAGAAAATGGAACAATAGAAAAGCAACACTAGCATTATCTAGTTATATAATGAACACAGTTGACTGTACATCCTTTCAGGATAGTTTTTGGACATAGGTAATCCTCAAAACTGTTGGGTCAACCGTTTTAATTTTTATTCTATGATATAAATAAACATTCTCATTAGTATAATGTTATCAAGAGACATTTTATGCAGACAGATTTTATGCAATTTCTAGTGGCTGTTTAATTTTCCATTAGGTGGGGATCTGAAAAATGTTTTAGTGATAAAATGCTATTCTAAGTAATTAATGACAATGCCATAATTAATTCTCCCTGAAGTTTTGTCTATAAATTGGGATTGTATTGATAGAAATGATATTCTATAACATTTATTAAGCAGTTCTTATGTGTGAACACTGTGATAAGTAATTAATAAGTCACAGGATAAAAGGCAAAGCAGAGTAAATATATTCAATGATATTGTAATAGCATCGTATGGTAATAGAGGGAGCTACACATGTGGTGAACACAGCATCGTATATAGAGATATAGAATACATATAGAGACGTACATTTTACACTTGCAACTAATATAACATTGTGTGTCAACTACACTCAAATTTAAAAATAAATAAATAACCCACTCTTAATACAAATATCAAACAAAAACAAGGTGCATAACATTATTTCTCTGTTTTATAGACAAGAAAAATAAAGACCAGAGAGATTATTCACCCAGCAAGGATTTTAACCAAGGATGGAAGCCCCATCATATTTGACAAAACTTCAGGGAAGACCAAAATATGTGTGGGAGATAACAAAGGAAGACATGTGAATAAATGATAGAGGCTTTATCAAGGTGAGAAATAGGGCTAAAACATTAGGGTTCAATTTTTGGAATCCTTTAAATATCAGGTTAAGTGTCTTTGGGGTACCTTAGAGCACAGTTCTGTTCTTCATCATAAAATATTATTTTACATCACATTAGATGTCTATGTTGCCACCTACCTACCTCTACACACTAAGATTTCTTTGGATGGGTATGTGTTGAAAGAACTTTTACAATACAAACCCCTTTAGACTCCAAATGATAATTATAGATAATACTTTAAAAAGTAATGTCTTCATTCATGAACTTTCTTTCTATTGCTTTGGACATTGTCCATATCACTGTCTATTCTGATTATCATTATCCTATCCATACTTGTTGATTAGGGGCACATTTTCCATTATTTGGAAAACTTTTTTCTTAATCATAATAACCAGATATACTCACTACCTTCTCTGAAATCCTATGGTTTTTACTGTTTTCTGTATTCTCATGGGTCTTAACATTTCCTTTTTCTTCTCAGATTTTTTTGGATGTATGGTCTCTAATTTAACACAACTGTAAATTAGTTAAATTAGGAAAATATACTCTGTATCATTTTATAATGTGTATTTCCACCATCCATTAATTAGCTCATTAAGTCAGTCAACAAACATTGACTCAATTTTCAGATCTTGGCTTACTGCTTGGTATATAGCAGTGAACAACAAAGACGGAATCCTGGGGCACCTGTGGCTCAGTCCGTTGAGCATCTGACTCTTGATTTCCACTCAGGTCCAGATCCCAGGGTCGTGGATCGAGCCCCATGTCAGGCTGAGCATGGAGCCTGCTTAAGATACTCTACTTTGGCCCCTCTCCCCACTTACTCTCTTTCTCTCTAAAATAACTGCATAGGGGCGCCTGGGTGGCGCAGTCGGTTAAGCGTCCGACTTCAGCCAGGTCACGATCTCGCGGTCCGTGAGTTCGAGCCCCGCGTCGGGCTCTGGGCTGATGGCTCGGAGCCTGGAGCCTGTTTCCGATTCTGTGTCTCCCTCTCTCTCTGCCCCTCCCCCGTTCATGCTCTGTCTCTCTCTGTCCCAAAAATAAATAAAAAACGTTGAAAAAAAATTAAAAAAAAAATAAAATAACTGCATATATATATGTATATATAGACACACATATATATGTGTGTCTATATATACATATATACATATATAGACACACATATATATACATATATATACATATACATATGCATATATATACATGTATATACACATATATATACATATCCATATATATGTGTGTGTGTGTGTGTATATATATGTTTATTTATTTGTTTTGAGAGAGAAACAGAGAGCAAGCAGGAGAGGGACAGAGAGAGAGAGGAAGACAGAATCTGAAGCAGACTTCAGGCTACGAGCTGTCAGCACGCAACTTGACACAGGGCTTGAACCCACGAACTGTGAGATCCTGACATGAGACAAAGTCAGATGCTTAACCGACTGCACCACCCAGGCACCCCTAAAATGAAAAAAGAAAGACACAGTCCTTGTTATTGTGGAGTATTTTGTCTGGCAGGAGCCACAAATATAAGAAAATAAATTAGCACAAAAATATGTATTTAATTACAACTGTGATAAGTGCTAAAAAAATTAGTTTTCTCTCCATTTCTTTTTCTCTCTTTTCATATCTATCCATCTGAATTAATGAAAAGAATAATGCACGTAAGATGAATGAATTAGCAAATGAAGAACATAACAATGGATTTAATATGTTGCATAAAATGTCAAAGTAGTTATCTGGGTTTTCTATTACTGCCACAAAAAATTACTACAAACTCAAAATAACACAAATTTATTGCCTCATGTTTCTATATGTCAGAAATTCAGTGGGCTCTGCTGGGGTTGGGGCACTGGGTATCACAAGGCAAAAATCAACATGTTATTCTCTGGAAGCTCTCGGCAGAATCTGCTTCCTTCCTTATCCAGACTATTGGCTAAATTCAATGCCATACTGTTGTCAAACACAGATTCAAGGTTCCTTGTTGGCTGTCAGTTGGTAGTCATTCTCAACTTTAAGAAGTCTCCTGGATTCCCTGGCTTTATCAGTCTTTCTTTTCATCTGTAAAGCCAGGGTTAAGTACTTCTCAGGCATGGAAACTCTCTTAAGTCCCTTTCCACTCTCTCTTGCTGATTCTTCTTCTTCTCTCAGACTCACTCCTTTGCATTTCTCTTCTGTATTTAATGGCTTATGTGATTACATTGGACCCATCTGGATAATCCAGGAAAATGTCCCTATTTTAAGGCCAGCTATTTAGCAACCTTACTTCTTTTTTTTTTTTTTAATTTTTTTTTCAACGTTTATTTATTTTTGGGACAGAGAGAGACAGAGCATGAACGGGGGAGGGGCAGAGAGAGAGGGAGACACAGAATCGGAAACAGGCTCCAGGCTCTGAGCCATCAGCCCAGAGCCCGACGCGGGGCTCGAACTCACAGACTGCGAGATCGTGACCTGGCTGAAGTCGGACGCTTAACCGACTGCGCCACCCAGGCGCCCCTAGTAACCTTACTTCTATCTATAACTCTGTTTACCACCCTACCTATAAAAATAATCTTTTATTGAGTAACCTTAGAAAGGGACATATTTAGAACTTTGTTGACCACATTGGACTCTTTTAGTTGTACCAGAACCAGTCATTAATGAGTGCAGTTGAATATAATATTATATTGCATACCCAAAAATTTAAAACAAGGTAAAGCAGCAATTGAATTTCTTTATGGAATTCATATTTTTTATATTTCCTAAAATGATCATATTTTGAGACAATACAAAAATAATATGAATGCTTGATTACAACTCCTGGAGACCAAGTTCTCTGTTGGAAGATCTTAATCATTGTAATAATTATGTTCTTACTCTTCTGTGGCAAGGATTAGGTCAGATACTACAGAAGCCTCAGGCTTTCCTTCAATTCTAAATATTATAGTGTATTAATTAGCTCAAAATTTTAACACTGGAAAAGGACATAAATTATAAATGAACATATGTATATTCCCAGCTTTCTACCACCCCTTTCCCCTATACTTTCAGTAAACTGCTGTCACACAGGTAAGTTTTTCTTGCTGGTTTCCATGGTGCACATTCAGACTCAGCAATGCAGTTCCTTTCCAAGAGTAGGGTTTCCAAGGTAACTAGATGGCAAACAAAACCAAAAGTCTTCCTCAACATCAACATGTTGAATTTCCCTAAGAAATGAACACCTTAGTTCTATAATTTTGCCAAGAATTTTCAAGGAAAAGGCAGAAATTAAGGTAGACCTTTTACCAATATGTTTTAAGCTATTAAAGAGATAAATGCTTCATTTAAAAGTTAATTGTTTAACACCACCAAATATCCACAAGGCTAATGAAATAGAAGCTTCCTGTTAATTTTGTTACTTTTGACTCTTTTTATTTGATATAATGAAATTTTGAAAGACATGAAGAAAAACCAATACATATTCAGGATTCCATTTATAAAAGGAGGAAGAAATGCAGTAAATATTCACTATTTCATGAGAAAAAAGTTGTACATAATGTAAATGAATTTCAAGTACTTTGAAATGCATCAAAGATATTTTACATGTAACATATATAATTCTAAAGTTACCTACTCATTGAAACTGGTTAATATATCTCTAATATTTTCTAAAAAGTTTTAAAAAATACTACTGCAATGAGGGAGGCACTATTATATTGGTACTATTATTTTTTTTAATTTCACTAATGACCTATTCTTACACAACAAGAATAGTAAATCATATTTTTGATATCTTATGATGATGATAACTTCAAGAAAATAAAATATTTTGAAGTAAGTTTTTCAATAGAAAATAATGACTACATGAAATACATAGTGAAAATCATAATAATAAAAAAAAATACTTACCCTCCTTCATCTCTACCCTTGTAGTGTGACTTTGTTGAAAAAGGCGAAGTCATTCCCTCCATCCTTTGAAAATGGTTTGTGCATGTGGCTTGCTTTGGTCAATGAGACATTAACAAATCTGACGAAAACAGATATAGAATATCTTGCTCCTTGGGGCTTACCATAATTAGCTTAACATAAATTCCTCAGACCGCCTATAGAAGTCTGAGCTAACCTGTTAGAGGCTGAACGGCCATGCAGAAGAGTTTCAACAGTTTCAGCAGCTGACCACAAATGCATGAGTAAACCATAGTTTGGTAAGTCTTTTACAGACCAAATAGACTTCTAAGTTCAATCCAGCCCAAATTTATGACCCACAGAACAGTCTAAATAGTTGTTGTATTAAGCCATTGAGGTCTGGGGTGTTTTGTTACATAGCAAAAGCTAACTGAAACACTATGTTTTCTACCTTTCAAGATATAAATATTGCCAAAGATTTAATGGAACATTATGCATTCCACAAAAGAAAAAAAATCTCCATCTTTCAATTCTTTTGGAAGGGGAAGATGTCTTAGCTCTGAATCTACAAACTAACCTGAAAAGATTTCAGTGTAGGAGCACATTTTTTAAAACTTCTCAAATTCTAATTCAAGAGTGTTTTAGGTCCTCTTGGCTTGAGAAATTACCAACTATTCGTAAGTTTCATAATGCAAACTTGTCACCATACTAGGAATTATTAAAAATTGACAAATAAAGTTGTTTACCAGGGTGAAATAAATTTTTGGAAGTGCTATAACATACTGTGTAAAATTAAAACTTTCCTATGAAGCTAAATTTTATCTTTATTGTAACCTTAACAATAATATATATTAACTTTTGTAAAATTAAAACTTTCCTATGAAGCTAAATTTTATCTTTATTGTAACCTTAACAATAATATATATTAACTTTTGTGACTGTATATACATTTAATTGTATGAGTTTATCTCATTATCCAATCCTAATAAAAGAAACCCCAGTGCTGTGCTGACAGCCAGAGCCTGGAGCCTGCTTCAGACTCTGTATCTCTCTCTCTCTCTGCCTCTTCCCCACTCTCATGTTCACATTCTCTCTCTCCCCCCCCCCCTCAAAACTAAATAAATATTAAAAAACAAATTAAATGGCACAAACACTCAGTCAATGGAACAGAATAGAGAACCCAGAAATGGACCCTCAAATATATGGCCAACTAATTTTTTTTTTCAACGTTTATTTATTTTTGGGACAGAGAGAGACAGAGCATGAATGGGGGAGGGGCAGAGAGAGAGGGAGACACAGAATCGGAAGCAGGCTCCAGGCTCTGAGCCATCAGCCCAGAGCCTGACGCGGGGCTCGAACTCAAGGAGCGCGAGATCGTGACCTGGCTGAAGTCGGATGCTTAACCGACTGCGCCACCCAGGTGCCCCAACCAACTAATCTTTGACAAAGCAGGGAAGAGTATCCAATGGAAAAAAGAGAGTCTCTTCAGCAAGTGGTCTGGGAAAACTGGACAGCGACATGCAGAAGAATGAACCTGGACCACTTTCTTACACCATACACAAAAATAAACTCAAAATGGATGAAAGACCTCAATGTAAGACAGGAAGCCATCAAAATCCTCGAGGAGAAAGCAGGCAAAAACCTCTCTGATCTTGCCCGCAGCAACTTCTTACTCAACATGTCTCTGGAGGCAAGGGCAACAAAAGCAAAAATGAACTACTGGGACCTCATCAAAATAAAAAGCTTCTGCACAGTGAAGGAAACAATCAGCTAAACAAAAAGGCAACCGACAGAATGGGAGAAGACATTTGCAAATGACATATCAGATAAGGGGTTAGTGTCCAAAATCTATAAAGAACTTATCAAACTCAACACCCAAAAAACAAATAATCCAGTGAAGAAATGGGCAAAAGACATGAATAGACACTTCTGCAAAGAATACATTCAGATGGCCAACAGACACATGAAAAAATGCTCCACTTCACTCATCATCAGAGAAATACAAATCAAAAGCACAATGAGATACCACCTTACATCTGTCAGAATGGCTAACATGAACAATTCAGGCAACACAGATGTTGGCAAGGATGTGGAGAAAGAGGATCTCTTTTGTATTGTTGGTGGGAATGCAAGCTGGTGCAGCCACTCTGGAAAACAGTATGGGGTTCCTCAAAAAACTAAAAATAGAGCTATCCTATGACTTGGCAATTGCACTACTAGGTATTTATCCAAGGGATACAGGTATGCTGTTTCAAAGGGACACATGCACCCCAATGTTTATAGCAGCACTATCAACAATAGCCCAAATGTCCATCCATGGATGAATGGATATATATATATATATATATATATATATCCATATATATATATACATATCGATATATATATATATATATAGAGAGAGAGAGAGAGAGAGAGATAATGGAGTATTACTTGGCAATCAAAAAGAATGAAATCTTGCTGTTTGCAACTACATGGATAGAACTAGATGAACTAGATGGTATTATGCTAAGCGAAATTAGTCAATCAGAGTAAGACAAATATCATATGACTTCACTCATGTGAGGACTTTAAGACACAGAACAGATGAACATAGGAAAGGAAGCAAAAATAATATAGAAACAGGGAGGGGGACAAAACATAAGAGAGTCTTAAATATGGAGAACAAACAGAGGGTTACTGGAGGCGTTGTGGGGGGGGATGGGCTAAATGGGTAAGGGCCATGAAGGAATCTATTCCTGAAATAATTGTTTCACTATATGCTACCTAATTTGGACATAAATTAAAAAAATAAAATTTTAAAAGTTTTAAAAAATGAACACAAAAAATTAAAAAAGAAAGAAATTCCATATTACCCTTATGTCAAGTCTAATAGGAAAGATATCTCATGGATTTAAAAAGATATACACATTTTAAATAGGTTTATGTGTTTATTTTACAGTAATCATGTACCAGTATTCTCTAATGATATGAAACATTAATTTCATTATGGCATAAAAACTACATAGCTTATTGCATTGTATGATTAATTTAACTATACTCTGGTATTCCCCACAATTTTTCAGCTCCTGGATAATGATATTTAATAACTTACAATATATTTTTAACATACAGAGATCTCTATGAAATATTTGGTATTACTGATACCTCTCCTCTTGAATTCCATTATATTCTTTCTTTTCACTTATTATATACACCCTCGATTTTACTTTTTTTTTAAATAAACCTATCTTCGAACTTTCAAATTAATGAGTTTTTAGCCATGCTGAAACTTCATGGTTTCACACCATCCATTTTTGTCTTGTTCACTTAATAAAAAAAACTTGAGTTTTAGCAATGCACATGGTCCCTCACATAGAGACTATATTTTTAATCATTGTATGAGCTAGTTACAGTGATATAGCTAAGTCTTTATCAAAATAATATGAATAGAGGTAATTTACAGATTTTATAGCTTTCTTTACATGATATTACTTACCATTCGCTCTCTGTCTTTGACTTAGAAAAGGCAGAATGCAGAACTTTTTGGATTATATTTTACCATGTTGACTAATGTATTAATATAGAAGGAAGAGATATTGTGAATGATTCTGTGAGTAGATACTCTCATTGACATGTTTCCACCAGTCTATTATGTGAGAGAAAAGTTATTTCTACTTAGCACAGGTACTTTGGGGTATACTTTCCTTTTTCTTTATTTCTTTATTCATTTTGAGAATGGGAGAGGGACAGAGAGAGTGGGAGAGATTGAGAATCCCAAGCAGACACCACACGACCAGCATGGAGCTCAATGTAGGGCTTGATGCGGGGCTCGAACTCACAAACCCTGATCATGACCTGAGCCTAGATCAAGAGTCAGACACTTAAGCAACTGAGCCACCCAGGCATCCCTTGTGATACCTTTTCTTACAGAGTCATAGTTTTTACCTTATGTAACAAAGAAACTTATAACTAAGAGTAGAATTGCTTCCAAAAAATAATATAAGTAAAATATTTGGAAAGCTGATGATTTCTGATGTCATGCCAAGGCATTTAAAATTGTTCCTTGCTTTATTTTAGAGGTGGCCCACTGCACCTCTAGGTCGTAAGAAAATGAATGGAAAGAATAGAATGCTAGTTTATGTTAGTTTTGCCTTACATTATCAATATTGTAGACCAGAGAGAAAACAGGCAATATTAAAAAAAAAAAAAAAAATCAAGCCTGATGCTATATCGTTCCCTGAGGGCACAACCTTCTTCACGGAGACTGCCACTTTAAACTGCTTGAGACACCACTAATTTGGAATCTCTCAGCCTAGATGGAAATCCAGTTTTTGTATCATATATCAAATTAAATAAGGTTTCTACACTTTATTAGTCACCTCCCATTAAGAAACTTGATTTGGCAAAGAAAACTAGCACAGTGGCAAAAATACTACCTGATGCTCAGAACCAAGAACAGTTGAGTCTCCTTTCTCTGTAATTACACACAATTAATCAAAATAATCTGCCAATTCTACGTTCAGATTACCCATGATATGACCACTTTTCATCAGTTTAATGGGTTTCGGCAGCAGATTCCATAAAGCCAGAAATATAGTTAATGAACAACAAAAAAGCAAGTCAATAAAAAACATGTAAACAAGTCAGAGGGGAAAAAAAAACATAAAATAATCTTCGTATATAGTAGATATGTGGAAAGATTGGAAAAAGGGAAAAAAGTACCTTGAATTGCTAACTGCTATGCTAAACTCTCCTCAGTCAGTGATTCAAATTATTATTTATACAACAAATAAAAGGATATAAAATTAATGAGGTGATAGAGGATATCAAGGGAGCCTGGGTAGCTCAGTCAGTTAGTGTCTGACTCTTGATTCTGGCTTAGGTCATAATCTCATGGTTTGTAAGATCGAGCCCCACATTAGGCTCTGCACTGACAGCGGGGAGTCTACTTAGGAGTCTCTCTCTCTCTCTCTCTCTCTCTCTCTCTCCTCCTCTCTTTCTGAACCTCCCCACTCTCTCTCTCTCTCAAAATAAAAATAAACTTAAAAAATAGTTTTAAAAAATTAAATAGTTATTAGCCCAGAAGTAGTTGAAAAAGGAGACGCTAAGGGATATATAGAAGGCGAGTTAAATAAAAAATAAAAGAAGAAAATGATCATTAAAATAACAAAGGTTACAGTTTAAAAAATACTCAGTTGCATGGGATACATTGAGACAATGAAGAAAGAGTGACATAAAAATAATTAATAATGGGGCACCTTGGATGGCTCAGTCTGTTAAACGTCTGTCTCTGGCTTTCAGCTCACGTCATGATCTCCGTCAGGGTTGTGAGATTGAGCCCCGTGTCAGGCTCCAGGCTGGGCATGAATCCTGTTTGAAATTCTCTCTCTCTTTCTCTCTCTGCCCCTCCCCTGTTCATGCGCACACATGTACACGTGCTCGCTGTCTCTAAAAAACAATAAATAAAAAAAAATAATTATAATAACATTATATAAAGAATCCAAACCCTGGCTTAATGCAACCCTGAATAATGCAAAAACTGAATTTGTATATTAACAAAGATAGATAGCCTTCTGACAAGAAACATCAGAGAATTAAAAAAATGATATTTTATAATGATACATATATTCTAAATGTGTATGTACTTTATGGTATATCTTTGGTGTAAAAAAGCAAGAGTTATCCAAAACTCTGAGCAGAAATAGACAACTCCTTGGCAATATCAACAAGTTTTAAGCACATCTCTCTAGATACCTGATAAAATGAATCATCTAATAACAAGACAATACAAATTATTTTCAAATGCACATGAAGTATTTACCAAAATTGGCCCAAGGCTGGTGTATAAGACAAGACAGCTACCAAAGAATGTACATCATTTCAAGAGACTCAATATCCAGACAGACAGTAAGTGAGCACTCTATGGAAACAAAAGTAAATCAGTGACAATAAAAGTAAAAAACACAAAAGTGATAACATCTTTCTACTTGGAAATTGGCAGTATACGTCATAGGGAAGCAGGGGCCAAGGATATATTACACTGAAAATATCAACATTATATTTAAAATATCAATGAAAACACTTTAAACTGAATAATGTTAAAGGTATAACATACTTATATTTGTGCAGCTAGAACATAACAAAGAGAGACATTGTTTTAATTTTTTTAATGTTTATTTATTTATTAGAGAGAAAGAAACACAGAGTGTGAGCAGGGGAGGGGAGAGAGAAAGGGCGACAGAATCCAAAGTAGACTCCGGGCTCTGAGCTGTCAGCACAGAGCCCATCATGGGGCTCGAACTCACCAACCGTGACATCATGACCTGAGCAGAAGTCAGAAGCTTAACTGACTGAGCCACCCAGGTGCCCTTAGAGAAATTTAGTTTTAAATGAATAGGTTAGAAAGACATATAAAACCTTAACAGTACACTCAAGGGAAAAAGAAGAAAAATAAAAATTGTCAATATCAGTAATTAAAAAAAAAAAAAGAAAGAAAAGAAAAACAGGGAGCATCAAGGTTTCAGTTCCATGAAGAGTATAAATAATATTCAGAAAAGAAATATATGATGCCCAGGGATGTGCTATGAACATTGAGAATAAGACATGGGGGTCATTAAAAAGTCTGAGGGAGTGGAGAAATGAGAATCTAATCAATACAAGTGTACAGAAGAGAGAAATTATTTATGATCAGAAAACCCTCCATTTAGGAAAGTGATGGATAATTACATCATAGTATGTTGAGTGCTTTTTTTAGGAGGATGAAAATAATACCTTAGGGATGGCAGAAAATGGTATCTGAGGCCACCTTAAATGTTCTCTATGCCACGAGACAACCTTTCTCCCTTCTGACACCTATCATATTAGTTTGAATATTTCATAGTCCTACCAGTCACTTATTTGCACATTTTATATCTGAGCTCAATAGGAACATTCCTGGTTTCTCTTTTATTTGCTATTTCACTCCCAGCATCTACAACAAAATGAAATATTAATAAATATTTATTATTGAATGACTAAATACTCTATGGAAGGTGTGATGATGATTAATCTTTATTCCAATGCTATATCTAGCTTGACGATCAGCAAAATGAATATAGGCAAAACATATTTGTTAAGTGAATAAATGAATGAATTAATCATTTGGAATATTAATTTCCCCAAATGGTAAGTGAGTCACATTTCCCAAGAAAAATTTAATCAAATAAAACTTTGAAAAAGACTAAAAATTAGGGGCACCTGGGTGGCTCAGTAGGTTGAGCGTCCGGCTTCGGCTCAGGTCATGATCTCGCAGTCTGTGAGTTCGAGCCCCGCGTGGGGCTCTGTGCTGACAGCTCAGAGCCTGGAGCCTGCTTCGGATTCTGTGTCCCCCTCTCTCTCTGCCCCTCCCCCACTCATGCTCTGTCTCTGTCTCAGAAATAAATAAACATTAAAACAATTAAAAAAAAGACTAAAAATTAGATTTTTACATCTTAAAAATTATGTTAATTTATTGTTTAGTTTGGGGGGAGAATAAACTGTTCATTTCTGGGCTTTCTGGAAGCATGTAGTGTAGTTCCACTCTGAGATATTGAGCTCTGTGAACTTATGAATGTGAAACCGTTATTTAACTGCTGATATTTCTGAATTTTGAATACAACTACTTCATGGATAGTAAATATCAATCACTCGATTTTCCAAAATGGCAGGCAATATAAATTCACAAGTAATTTACAACGTATTTTGAAAAAAACAAACCAAAACCGATAACATATTTCAACTTTGAAAAATAAAGGAAAGAATGATCAAGAATGTTATTTTTTTAATTTCCCTTTTTATGATGAGAAAATATGTGTGCCTTTATTGTTGTTTGTCATCTCCATATACACGTTCTTTGACTATCATATTAATGCATAATTATTAAGAAAATTCAGAAAAGCAGAAGTAAAAGATTAAATTTACCTATGTTTTTACCAAGTAGAAATCTAGGCTAGATTTTGTTTTCCATTATTCCATTCGTTTCGTGTGTAAATGTGCATATACATATATACACACATATTTTTTTTTCTAAAATTTTCTTCAAAAAAATAATGTTTTTTTTCTCATTAAAAATACCACTGTGGTCATTTTTATAATTCTTTGTGTGCTTCTGCAGCTGATTTTCTTAAAATTAATTTCAGGAAACTGGAATTAGAGGGTTCAATAAGTATAATAAATAGATTGATTTGTATACTATACTATACTCTATTTTGTATAGATTCCTATGCAAAGTAAAATATTTGCACAGATTTTGTTACCACTAATAGTCATACAGGCTTACTGCTGAAGGTTAAAGAAAATTTGTAATATGCTGAACCTGTTTGTGCATTCTGTTGGCTATTGATAAGAATGGTTTAGTCATATTCATCACATACTTAACTCTCAGGACTGAATGGGGCTACTGATATTCTTCTGAAGGTGTTATAGGAAAGAGCTTATGTTCGTTTGAGTCCTCTGAGAAGCAGCTTCCAAACAAAATTATATGGATTAGAGAATTAGTGAGGAAGTACCTGTGAGTGAGAAAAAAGAGAAGGATCCAGAAGAAAAAAGGAAAAGCTATTAGGAAGAAATGCAGCGGTAACTCCTGGGAAAGAGAGATCTAGGGTGGGGGAGGCTGGCCTTTAATTGTTTTCCTTATCTTACATATCATTGAATAGACTTAATTGTGGTAGATTGCATCTAGAGCTGGAGAAGTGTGTTCTCATCCTGGTTTGGTTATTACATTTTTAGTGTCTTGGGGAGTGAATCTTCCCATGTATTTATCTCATCTTTCATACGTAAATAGTGCACCTTATCAGCAATACCCATTTCTTAGGTAAACTAATAAGTATTGAAGTATTTGGCAAATAATGATGGGGTACCTATGTACATGCAAAATATTATTTTATAGTGTTAATAATGTTTAGTTGCAGTGGTCAGGGGATGAGTAACTTTGACTAAAAGAATAGCTAACTCCTGCTAACTAAATCCTCCACACTTCCTGGGGTTATAAGAATATCTCGCATTGAGAAACCTGAAGTCAGAGAATTTTTTTAACTAACAACATTTTCAAGAATGGGAGAGAATAGAAAAAAAATACTCACGATTAGGGCACCTGGGTGACTCAGTTGGTTAAATGCCTGGCTCTTGATTTTGGTTCAGGTCATGATCTCACAGTTCATGAGTTCGAATCTGTCTAGGGCTCTGCTCTGACAGAGCAAAGCCTACTTGAGATTCTCAATCTCTCTTTCAAAATAAATAAATTAATGGTTTTTTTTTTAAAAAAGAGTCTTGGTAGCTTAATGATGGACCAAGTGTAAGAAAAAGTAGAACTCGTTCATTTCTAACAATGTTTGGGTCGAAATGTTACCTCCAAGACTGAGTATAAACCTTCATAGAAATCTAGAATAAAGAAAGCATATCATCATTGTGTTGTCAAATCCCTGTATTAACATCCTGTCATAAGTGAGAAACTGAAACTCTAGGAGCTCTATTTTAAAAATACAGCTTTAGTATTTGTTGTCCAAAGTAAGAGATTGTCTGTTGCTTTGAGGACAAAAGCAAAAAAAAAAAAAAAAAAACAAAAAAAAACAAAAAAAAAACAAACAAACACAAAGAAACAGAGTTATGCTGAGATTCTTTCTCAGTCTATTTAAACACAGTCTAATTAATGGCAAGAACGGAAAAAAGAAGAAAGAAAGAAAGAAAGAAAGAAAGAAAGAAAGAAAGAAAGACAAGCTAGTCTTGTTGATTACTCATAGATCATTAATTTATCATCTCTAATCATTTGGGTCTAAATTTTTTAAGTAAAATTATTCCAAAAGTTGTTCTTTGAATTATAAATCAAGTTCATGTTGCTCTTAAGTGCAACTCGTTGTTTAATGAGATTTATAGGGTGATAGTAATGATGGCATTTAGTAGCATGAAAGATCACTTTTTACACTATTAAAAAAAGCCACTTATTGGCTTTTCCAAATGGAGAAAGTCTTTTGATTCTGCACTTGTTGGCACGCATTTATGTTTTTACTTTGACAGCATATTTAATTCATAGCCTTTGAAAAACTCTTGAATGATTAGCTATAACTGAGGAAAATATCTAAACATTTCAAACTTAACCATTTCTACTCTTCTAGTGCAATTCTCTACATTATTGAATGACTATCTCAATGGAAACAGTTACACTTGTTTATAATGTATAATCTCTTGCTGTCTCTTTATTGGTTCTTTCACACCTGAAAACCTATAGTCAGATGTAAATGAATAATACAATGCTTACATTGTGCGATTGGATCATTACTTATGCTGGCTTTGTAAATTCCAAAAATAATTTGTGAGTTTTAAAATTTGTTTCTGTGTAAAGCAGAAGAAGAAGGATAATAGAAAGAGTTCAGGTAGACATTCTTCTGGTCTTATTTCTTTTTGCTCTCTGGTAGTCTGGGGCCAAGGTAGCATGTGATGAACAACCACATTCAAAGACTCTATAGAGAAAAGTATTTTCGTTGTTGTCAAAAAAAGAAAAAAAAAAAAAAGAAGACTGACTTAGAACCATTAAATATCGATGATTTAATTATTTATTTTCCAAGCTCTTCCCATTGTAAACAAATAAAAATAAAAATAAAAGTACAACTTGAACTAGCTTAATTATTAAAGGGGAATCTATTGGCCCATATTAATTAACCACAAGCTCAGTGGTATCTCTGGCCTCATGAACCACTGGAGTAAAGGATTAGAATCTAGATAGGATCATATATATAGAGTCTCCATTTTGTTTGTTTCTTTTTTAAGTTTATTTATTTTGAGAGAAATAAAACATTAGCCAGGAAGAGGCAGAGAGAGAGGAGAAAGAGAAAATCCCAAATTGTCAGCATGGAGCCGATTCGGGGCTTGAACCCATGAACCATGAGATCATTACCTGAGCCATGGTCAGACACTTCACCACCATGAGATGGTGAACTGAGTCAAAGTCAGACGCTTAAGCAAGTGAGCCACTCAGGCGTCCTTGATTTTACTTTTTAGTGATGGCTAGAAGTATTCCACTGAAGGTGGTTGTCACCCATGTTAGGCTTACTTCTTACCAGTTATATGACCAGAAATAAAAGAAAAAAAAAAAAAGCAAACCAACAACAAAAAAGAACTTATCATGTTATTTACAGATTAGGTATTACCAAGGGAGACCTTCTTCATTTATCTTAGGTCCATTGGCCAATCGTATGTCTAAAGGACTGAGATAGTCTGATGGATGATACTCAGGATAAACAACACGAACAATCCATTGACCAAAACAAAACAGTAGAGTCTTTTATCAATCATGTGGAAGGACCACAGTCATGACTACTAAAACTGATGTCTCCAGGAAGCTCTCCCAAATCATGTCTACTGAAATCTCACACCAAATAACTTCTTTGTTTTTCTATGTGTTGAGACACATTAAAAAAAATCTAAAAATATAAAAAAATGTACTATCTGAAATTAAAAATTTGCTATATGCATACACTATAAGATTTCAAACAGTATAAGAAGATTATTCAAAAAGTGTAGACTCTGTCTACAAAAAACTTCCAGCCATCTCGTTAAAGGGTTTTGATTTTTCTTTTGTAATCTTCCAGAAATTACTCATTTAATAATAGGCCTTGGAAAAATCTACATATTAGCTCAAACACACTAACAGTATTATTATCATTGGTATCATCACTAGTGTTACTATTTACAACTATAATTATTTATTCTACTACTTTTAAGTTCCAGGACTTTTTTGAATAATAGTTGTGGTAAGCAGAATCATATCCCAAAAGATGTCATAATTACCATAACCTAAGAATATGTCATGGTACGGGACATAACAAGAATTATGGTCACATACGGAATTGAAGTTGTTAATCAATGAATCTCAATAAGGACATTATCTAGGGTTATCCTGATGGATGCCATGTTGCCACATGATTCTTTAAACGAGGGAAATGTAGACAGAAAAATCAACACCAGAGAGTTGTTATCTTCAGAAAGATTGGGTCAACTATCACAGGCTTTGAACTTAAAAAGGAGTATGGGTCAAGATATGTGGGTAGCCTCTGGAAACTGAAAACAGCAAGAAAATAGATTCTTGTGTAGAGCTTTGAGAACCTTGTTGGCATCTGTGTTTGGCCCAGTGAGACCAACTTTAGAAATCCTGACCGTCATGATTCTAAGATAATGTATAATTGTGTGTCAAGTTGTAGAATTTGTGGTAATTTGTTACAGCAGCAAAAGGAAAATGAAACATTGGACTTTTGTGGGGGGTTTTGTTTTGTTTTTGTTTTTAAGAGCTATTTTTCAAGTACTCAAATCTCATTATTGCCATTCCTTTACTAACATTTCTCATGCATATCCTGAAATCCAATATTTTTGATGTGGTTTTCAAATTGATTTTTGTTTATATTGTCCCAGGCTACCCATCAGCCTTGTCCTTCAATACTCTGCCCTTCCTTTCTTAATTCATTGCCCTGCTCACAACTTTGAAACGTGTCATGATGCTTTCACCTTTTCATATTGGCTCTTTCAGCCTGGAATGTCTTTCCACACATTAGGAACCCAATGCACAATTTCCACATGACCCAGCTCACATTACAGACTCAGAGAAATCGCCTTTAATGTAAATTCTTATGTGTAAACTTCTTTATAATAAATACGTGTGTGTGTATTTGATAATTTTGCATTTCTTTATATCGTATTATTTAAAAAATAAATGTGCTATTTCTGGAAATATCATGCTGGTTTCCACCTCTAAAGCTTTGCATTTTCTCTTACTTACACTGAAATTCTCTTCTTTTAAATACATGGGTTTTTTTTTTAGCTTATTTACTTATTTTTGAGGTAAAGAGAGGCAGAGAGATCCCAAGGCGGCTTGACGCCATTAGCACAAAGTCCAATACGGGGCTTTAACTCACAAACCATGAGATGGTGACCTGAGCCGAAGTCAAGAGTCGGACGCTGAACCAACTGAGCCACCCAGGCGCCCTTTGTCTTGAATACTCATTAGCCATCTAATGGTTCTATATTGGGCTCTGTACGATGACACACAATGTATTTTTTATTTTATTACTCCATAGCCCATAAGAAAATTGCACATTCTTTCTTTCCCCAGGATTTTTTAAAAATCATTTTAATTGTTAAACAGCAAAACCAAAATACCATAAAAAAACTCCTACTCAACGTTTTCCATCTGCAGTCTATGTGCCTCAGAACCAGAGTCATAATGGCAAACGGGGATGAGATGTATGGTTGATGTATTTTGTTTTAAATTTCACCTGCCCCTCCCTGCGCTGAAAAAATAAACGCATTTCAGCTCAAACTTCCCTCGGTCATTGTTATTTTGTGTCCCGCCAAGGGTGAACCGACAGAGAGGGACAAGAAGTACAAGAAATGAAAGGCTTGTCATACCTGCTCGTTGTTATAATCTGGCATTGATGCCTTATGGGAGTAGCAGGTATCATGATATGGCATCTTGGGCGACAAGACACTTTTGTTAATTTTTCAATGATACCCTGTCTCTGGCAATCTTCCAGTAGTACACACGGGCATCTGCCAAGGGGAAAGAGGATATCTGAATCTAACCTGGACTTTGAATGCCAACCATACACCTGTGATTTTATTTACTGATTTTATTTTATTTTTTCTAAGAGGACCATATGATACCCAATCATTGTTTGCATGGTACTTTATCCAATTGGAGCATGTACAGTTTTCTAATTTGAGAAAAACCTTAAATAAGAATTAAAAAGGCCTCACTATCTAGAAACAACCCTAGTTCCCTAGTTTTCTCATCTGCAGGTTTTTTTTTAATGTTTAGTAATATGTCTTCTTTTTTTTCCCTTTTATTTTAAATATTTAATGTTTATTTTTGAGAAAAAGAGAGACAGAGACAGAGCGTGAGTGCGGGAATGGGCACAGAGAGACGGAGACACAGAATCCGAAGCTGACTCCAGGCTCTGAGCTGTCAACGCAGAGCCCGATGCTTGGCTGGAACCCACGAACCATGAAATGATGAAGCTGAGGTCAGGCCCTTAACCGACTGAGCCATCCAGGCACCGCTAGCAATATGTCTTCTAAACGACCTCTGAGGCCTGCCAGATCAGGTCCAACTATTCGATTGGATCACTTCAGCCTCTAAGTGGATGTCTAGAGCACTAGGAGGCATCAGAGTGACCCAAATCCCACTTCATTTTTCAGGCTACATATTCAAGTTATATGAAACACATTTTGCCTTTCCAGTGCAACCCCATATCTTTGCTCTGATATCTGCAATGCCAACCCAGCACCAGCTGTATTTCACTGAATCTAAGATGCCATTCATCCTAAATTATCTTATTATTTTATGTACTACTAAAGAAAACAAAACAAAAAAACTCTCTGCTGATTAAACCAGATAGTATAACAAACAACAATTTACTTTGAAGTCATAATTCTGGCTCTTATGTTAGTCTTAGTAATGGTCAAAACAACATATTTAAAATTTAAAGGTTATGGTATTGGAAATGCTGTATTATATGTGAATAGTGGTGTGGTCCTGCTTTGTGGATTCACAAAAAATTTAAACAAAGTTATTGATAACACTGAAACACCAATAAATGTCAGTCCGTTGATCGCTCACCATTGCAAGATGATATTGGGTATGTTGCAAATATTAAGTCTTTTCAGTCTCACGCAGCCCCATAGATATTATTGTCATTATTGCACCAATATGTAAATAGCATTTCAGGTTGTTTACATCACATGGCAAAGTATGTATAACTCAGGAAATAATATAACATAAATGTAAGAATGGCACATTCTAATGGCCATGGTCTTAGACATCATTTTATACTGCGCTAAAAACAGATTTCTTTTCCAGATTATTTATCTCTTCATGCCATAAAATTCTGTTGTCTCATCTTCAATTTTAACTATAAGCCTGAGTTTAATTACCTTTCTTCTGTATTCAGATTATAATTATGCTTTATATCAGTCATGGATTTGAATCAGCACCCTGCTATAGTATAGGCGTAACAGAAAACAAATCATGAAAATAAAAAAAATAAGAAAATAGAATTTTACCCTACATTTCAACTACATTAAATATAAACTTAGAAACAATTTTTTAAAGGAATTTGTTCATGTAGATTATCTGTGGGTAATGTTGGCTGTGATATTCAAATATATGTTCGTATATTAAATGGATCTACATTTCTTCATCTGTCCTTGTCTGGTATTAATATTGAGGCGAAACTGTCATCATAGGGTTTCCTAGTTATTAAGGCTTAATTAATTAATTAGATTCTCCAATAATTATTTCTTCTAGGGAGGTTAACATAAGTTGAAATGATCTATTCTCTTGACATTTGGTAGCAAACATCAGGAAAATTATCTGTGTTGGGTTCACGTGTGTGTGAACCTCCTACTTAATATTTAGTTGCTGTCAGTGCTAAAAATTACCAGTCTAGTTCAGTAGATTTTGCTGATATATATATTTTTAAGCTTATTTGCAAAACGATTTGACTTTTACAAATTCAAATTACTTTGAATGGCTTCTGCATGGAATTCAATCAAGAGAATGTTAGATACAAATATATGTATTTTTAACTCAATAAATGGGTTTGCTAGAGCAGTTGAAGTGAAAACTTAGATGATGAGATGATCCAGAGCTTAACTCAATGAATATGACAGCTTTGAAACATGGAAATAGGGATGATCACAATAAACTGAAAAGAAAACAAACTCAGGACGCGTGGGTCGCTCAGTCTGTTGAGCGTCTGACTCAGGCTCAGGTCATGATCTCGGGGTTCGTGAGTTCCTGCGTTCGAGCTCCAAGTCGGTCTCTGTGCTGACAGCTCAGAGCCTGGCCTGCTTCAGATTCTGTGTCTCCCTCTTTTTCTGCCCCTCCCGCATTCGTGCTCTCTCTCTCTCTCTCTCTCTCAAAAGTAAAAACATTTAAAAAAGAAAAAAGAAAAAGAAAACAAGTTGTGAAATTAGAAAA
The DNA here is from genome assembly GCF_022079265.1 of Lynx rufus. NCBI lineage: Eukaryota > Metazoa > Chordata > Mammalia > Carnivora > Felidae > Lynx > Lynx rufus. The sequence goes on along the minus strand of NW_025814845.1, from coordinate 21,127,853 downwards.
CAAATAATTGCATGTCTAGAAGTTATATAACGTAAAAAGATGGATACGTTTTAAAGGAGTTCTTGTTTGGATTTTACATCAAAATTTGGAGATAAAGTTTCCTGAGTGTAAGCTACAATCTTTTTGTCATGTAGCATTTCACTCGGGACCATAGCCCTTCCTGAAAGAGAATAAAATTTACAAGCTAAAATTGTAGTTAATCTATGCACATGACAACTTCTATTTAGTTACATCAAAATTTCTTTGGAATTCGAATGACTATTTTGACATTTTCCCAGTTTGTAGGCTAAAATAACATTTATTTTCCAAACAAATCAGTTATCTCATTCATATTCTTGTATTTCAATATATGAGCATCCAGCTACAGATTGGTGTTGAAAATTGCATTCAAATATTGTTGATTCTGTCTCACTTGTATTTGGGATTTTTAAAAAATAAATGACTATCTGCAATCATCCCCATTACCAAATACCCCAAGTATTTTCACATTGAACTGGCACACCCATCCATTAACCCCTCACTAATTCTGAATTAACATACTGCAGTTTTCATTTCAATTTTTGAATTTATTCATACAACAAACATATAAAGTGCATAAATGCTAAGTAGTACCTCGATAAATTTTTACAAAGTGAAAACATCAGTGTAATCATCACCCATTTTAAGAAATAGAACTTGAATTGCTCTGTAGAGGCCCCATGGTACTCCATTCCAGTCACCACTCCTCAAAAAAAAAAAAAAGTGATAAATTAAAGAATCAATTAAAGGTAAGTTTCTATTTAGTTTAAAATGAAAGAAAATAGCTTGCATAGAAGATCTCAAGCCATGCATTATAGTGTGAAAGCACACTCCTAAAACTGTGATAATCCCTTATTTTGGTAGCAAATGTGTTAGAAATAAATTCATTTAATTTTATGGATATTGACTAGAAAAGTTGAGTTATTTCAAATATCATAACTACTTATGTATGGAGTTTTTCCCCCTACATTGGATCCCCATATCTTTTGAGAAATGCAGAAAGTATGCAAAATCAATTTAATTTCTATTTATTACACATTTTATAAGCCCTTACTTTATGTCAGATTCTGAGCCCTGTTCTGCAAATGCACAATATGAAGTGTCCCTATCCTAAGAAAAATAGTTAGTTTAAAAATTTTTACTTTGTTCATTGCCAAAAAGTAACATTTTGTAATCTGCTAAAAGTTAACAATCTAATCAGATGTTCTTTTGCATTTTCTGATGCCTACAGATAACCTAATTCCTTTCAGGCTTAATAGGAGTAGCATATCACCTCTATATTCCTATTCAATTGCCTTACTGATCTACTTTTTCTTTCTATGGTATAATTTTCTTTATATTTTAGATGCATGCCATAAAGATCTTTTCAGTTGGTTGTATGCCTTCAGAATCGCTATCCAATCACTTTTATGGGACATAAACTTACATTTTTACCCTGAGATAGAGTTCTGAGGGTGGAAGATGGACAATGTGAATAGTGGGGTCCCCAACAGAATCAGTGTGATGAGCTTTAGAGAGGACTTACAGAGTAGAAATATTCTCCAGCCGAATTCTCCCATCACACACACACCTATGACACAATCAAATCCTACAGAACCATTTTCACTCAATTAAGATTAAGGTAGAGAATGAATCCATGTTAAATGATCTAGTTATAACAATTTCATGATTAAGATAAATGCGTCCATACAAACTCTGTGTTTTCTCTCTCATTCTGGTTCATTATAGACTAAGTTGAATGGAAATAGGCTCATTAAGGCAATAACCCACAAGTACATCAAATAGGACACAATTTCATTTTCTCCTACTAAACTGAGAATTAGTATAAAAAGTCTGTAGTTCCTACAAAAAGTTTCCTCATTATATCAGGAGAGATTATTTTCTGGCTCTTTAAAAACATACACAAAAAATAAATCATGGAAATGAACATAATCAGGAGAACACTTATTAATGGTAAAAGGGTATTCATGCTTTTTAATTTTTTTTTCTTTCTTTCTTTCTTTCTTTCTTTCTTTCTTTCTTTCTTTCTTTCCTAGTTTTTTCATATTACCACATTAACTGATACTCACCTATGACTTACATTCCAATAAATTCATGTCTGGTGCCTGAGGCACAGAAGGTAAAGCATGTGTTGACACATTTTGTGGTGGGGAAGATTCTTTGTCAGAGAAATTAAAAGTCTGCATTAAATCCAACCAAAGAGAGTGTTTCCTTCCCCTTAATTATGAAATGAAATGAGTTTCAGTTCTGAAATCTGGTAAATTGATCCCAACAGAAACCTTGGAAAGTTAACCAAGACAAACCTTTAATCTGAAAAAATACTGTGTGAAAAAAAAAAAAAATCTAAGTATTGACAGAGATATCTAAGTGCTTGTTATTTTGTAGTTAAGATATTTTGTTCAGGAGAATTAACATCTGACAATTGACAGTTTAAATTTAGAGGAATAACTTGATCATATAGCAGCAGCAAGGCAGTTTAAATATAGAAGGATTTACAACCAATAAAGCAAGCTAAATTAGGAGACAGATCAATTCAAGAAAACAAATATGTATTAAGACCAGCGTAAAATTCTTGATGATGGATGATGAGAATCTAAGTTATGGCAGTTTTGTGGATATGCAGAGGTGAGAGGTAGAAGGAAGATGGTTTATATATAGTCAAGAAAAAAAAAGTTATGAAAGTTTCAGTGCCAATTAGAACGGTAGATGAGAAGGAAGAATAAAACTTATTATGGAAATTAAAAGTGGAATTTCAAACAAAATGTTAGAAAAGCCTAAATATTGGAATATAACTTTATATAGAAATAAAAATTTTTAAAGAATTAATTTGTAATTAATCACTGGCATCAAAAGCAAAACACTATGGCTATAGAGGAATGTGCAGGTGAGATGTGACTAAGGGGGAAATTGAGTAACACCAACATTTTCCTCTGGGAGAGGAGACAATATTTGAGGTGGGCACTGAGAATAACTTTTTTATTAGGTAAAGGAAAAAAAAAACAGGACAATATGGGGCCATGGAAGCTGATGGAGACAGGAGTTAAGAAGAAAGAGTAGATAAAAAAAAAACAACAAATATGGTACAAAAGGTCAGCTGTGATTAGAACTGGAAAGGGGACATAGATTTGGCAATCAGATAATTATTAATGACCTTCACTAGAGGATTCACAATGAATAAGCTGGGTAAGGAATGGACCCGTTTGAAAAGCTTGGTTATGAATCGAAGTGAAGAAAGCACATGCAATGCTAGGGCAGATCACACAGAAAGCAATAGAGAGGCTTTCTTCTTCTTCTTATTTTTTTTTTCAGAAAGTATAAAGGTATTGACAACTGTAGAGTCAATAGCATGCCATTGGAACATGAGCCAGAGAGATCATAAACTCTGATCACAAAGATTTCAGAACAAGTTTCTTCCTCAGAGAAGAGTCAAGTTTCTGATAAGATAAAAAAAAGTAGAAGAAATCTGTACCAGATCATTTATACTGCACCTGCAACATTTGTAAGAGTCAACAAATATACATGAATGAATGAATGGCATCCATAGAAAATGAATGTATTTATCAGGCAAAGAGAGGAGATATGGAAAAGCAGATGTAGCCTTCAGATTAATACCATCTAAGTATCCGTGAAATATTCTTCTAATGTCATGAAGGACTTTCTCCCCCTAGCATCAGAAGAGTGTCCTAAGGGAATTGTCCCCAGTGAGGTACAGCCTGGGGACACAAGAATAGATCATTCTCTAACTTTCTATTCCCTCTTTAACCAGAGAGCTTCATGCATTGATGCTTTCTATGAGGATTTTTTTAAGAAAACAAACACATTTAATAAAAATAAATAACCTCATAAGCCACTTTAAAATTGGTCGTTTATCTTTATCATGACACCTCTTATGGGTTGAATTTGGATTGATGATTTTTGTTTCTGATAGAAGTGGTCATTGGCCACTTGAAATAAAAACAGTGAAAGTCACATGAAGTTGTAACTATGTTATTATATATATACATAAATACATATATAATACATGTATATAGGTATGTTTATAAGTTATATATACTATATATAAAATTATAACATGTATGTAAATTGACCAAATACATAAATAGATTTACAAACTCCTGATTTTGTCTAAACTAGAAGAATTTAAGGTCTTTTATAACAATTGCTACTATTTGTAATATCATTATCAATTGACCAAAAATGCATTAAATTCAATTTCTTAGTTGTATCTTACAACAACATGTTGAGATATGTTATGTTAATGACAATACCACTCACAGTTAGCAGATAAGGAAACTCAGACTTGTAGAAATTAACTTGCCTAAGCTAAGAGAGCTATTAGCAGACTGAATTTGGGACCAAAATTAAGCATGCCGTGGAAAATTCCATGTGTTTCTGCCCTGTAGTATCCTGCCTTAGATAACTAGTATAGATGGTAACACAAATGTACGTATTGAAAGAAATGTAACTTCAATTCTGACATCCTTTCTTCTTTCTACCCCCTAGGATGTGGTATCTGGGATTTCTTTTAACCTTATTTTTTCTTTGTATTCTCATTTTTGCTCTAATTTACCCATTTTATTTCCCCTGCTCAATCCTGAATCCTGCTCCTGATCAATTCAAACACAACCAATCCACAGTGTTCTCTGTTCTACATCTAAACCCCTTTCAATTCTGGCGGCTTTAACCACATATTTCTTTACTCAGGCTTTTTAGTGCTTTCCCAATGCTCCCCGGATCAAATAGTAGCATCTAACTATGGCCTTCAAAGCCGTTCACCTTCTGGCTCTATTCCTGTGCAGCCTCTCTGTCTTCAGTCAAACACAACCTGTATCTTGAAGCTTGCCTTTTTGTGTTCTACATCTTTTTGTTTGTTCTAAATCTTTCCTCTTCATGTCTAAGTTTTATCTGACCTCTTCATGTTTATGGAACAACTTTACTATTCAGTGTCAAATTAGATGGCTTCTTTCCTTGATATCACATGGTGGATAACAGCTGCTTCAAGCATATTTCACATATTACCCATATAATTCCCAGGTGTTATTGATTCAATATCAGTCCCTTTTTTTCTATATTTGTATTAATTCTTGAATTAAGTGCATATGTGAATGCCTATTACATGGTATTCATGCTTTTTGTCATCCTTGTTTTAAGTTTCCCAACCATAGACGTCATGCATGCTGTGGAAAAAAAATATATATATATATAGGATATTAAAGAATATTTCCCACCAGATCATAGTCACAGACATCAAAAACATGGTATTTATAACAAAATAAGAAAAAAAATGGAAGTATAATCATTTCAAATCATACTTTGTGAGTTGAGAGGAAAATGTTAAATACGTTGGGAATCACAAAGTAAGAGAAAAAATATTTTGAGTGTTTAAGTACATAGAAATTAGCTTTTGACTGCCTCTGGGTAAGAATATGTTGAGTATTATTATCACTATCAAAATTATTTGGAAATTTATGTAATGATAACAGACCACATTCTGTGCCTTAGAATTCACAGTACAGAAAAACTCTGTTTAGTACTTTCTTTTATAGAGAGAATACTTTATTTTCCAGGTGTCGATTACTCAGCTAATCACATGGTTGCGAATCCAAGTAAAATATTTGCTGAATGATTGGAAGGGGAGGGACTGGAAATAAAGAGAAAATTTTCAAGGTATATGTTTACACATGTATCTAAGAGCTAACGGCAGTTTCCTGATGTTTAACCACATTTTTCATTCAAAGGCTTTTTAAATTCTTTTAACTCTAATCATATGTGAAGTATATAAGAACATTGTAGTTATCCTATAGCTCTGTCACTCCCAGATGACTTAAAGACAAAATTAGTATGAAAAAGGAAAAATAATTTTGAAGAGAAGATCAAAGAAAATATTTTTTAAATATCAAGAAATGCTTTTATAAATCACACATTTATCTCTGGGTACACATAACTTGTCTATTTATATTCTCACTTGATACACATATATTCATGTGGTTCATCTTTAATACTTACTATAGAGGTGAGGCGCCTGGATGGCTCAGTCAGTTAAGCATCTGACGGGCTCGGGTCATAATCTCGCAGTTTGTGAGTTCAAGCCCCACATCAGGCTCTGCTCTGACAGTGTGGAGCCTGCTTGGGATTCCCTTTCCCTCTCTCTGCCTTTTTCACACTATGTACGCATGCACACATGTGAAACACACAAACTTTAAGAAAAGAAAAAAAAAACTTATTATAGAAGTAAAGTGGAAGTCTTTGGTGCTCTATATTCAAACATTCTCACTTCCCATTCTCAAGTTTCCCAGAGGCAAACTTGTTCATCTAAATTTCTCATTGGGAATCAGGGTGGTTTTGTTGGGAGGGGGGCGCTGTAGGATGAAAATTAAACATAGAAGTGAAATTATTTTTCTTGTAGTGAAAATTAAGACCATAGAAATAAAACATTTACAGGATATGTCTGTCTGAAAGGAGAAATGATCTTAGTTTCTTCCCCCACTTGAAAGCATAAATATATAAACATTTAAAATCCACTTTATTGATTTTAGAATCTAGCAGGTTCCTTTTTCTCTTTTGCATTTTTTGTTAATTTTGTTTAATGTTTACTTTTGAGAGACAGAGACAGAGGGTGAGTGGGGTAGGGGCAGAGACACAGGGAGAAACAGAATCTGAAGCACGTTCTAGGCTCTGAGCTGTGAGACCACGACCTGAACCTAAGTAGGGTCCTTAATGACTGAGCAACCCAGGAGCCCCAGGTGTCTTTTTTTTTAAGTTTATTTATTTTGAGAGAGAGACAGAGAGAGAGCGCACATGCACATGAGCAGGGGGAGGGACAAAGAAAGGGAGAGAGAGAATCCCAAACAGGCTCAGCGCTGCCAGCACAGAGCCCTAGGTGGGACCCCATGTCAGGAACCACAGTCATGACCTAATCCGAAATCAAGAATCAGATGCTTAACCAACTGAGCCAGCCAGGCTCCCCTGGATCTGTCAGGTTGCTGATGTCTTTCATGAGGAAGTAACTTGGGAAAGAAACTATGCAAGTATTTTGCAGTTTAAGAATTTTTTTCTCTCGAGCCCCGTGTCAGGCTCTGGGCTGATGGCTCAGAGCCTGGAGCCTGCTTCCGATTCTGTGTCTCCCTCTCTCTCTGCCCCTCCCCCGTTCATGCTCTGTCTCTCTCTGTCCCAAAAATAAATAAACGTTGAAAAAAAAATTAAAAAAAACAAAAAAGAATTTTTTCTCCTGAAATTATAAATAAAGTTGATTTTTTAAAAGTCAATACCACTCCCTACTAATGCGTATGGAAATAGCTTCACTGGATCATTAGGTCACTTCTGCTGGTTATTGGTTTATTTATTTATTTTTTTAATTATGTGATCATTCCAGATTTTTAAAAATAATTTTCTGTTTAAACTATTAAATGACGGGACACTTTTGCTTTTATTTTGAATGATTAAAAAAAGAGAAAGAAAGTTTAGGGCAGACAGTCACCATATAGCACATACCTAGAGAAAATACTTACTGTATCTGTATCACCTAATGTTTACGTCTTTCCCTTTCCCTGTCCCTCTTCCATCCTCTCTCCTCTCGCATCTGCCTGTTGTATATGTTATATGTTAGAAGCATCTGGGAATATGTTGGAAAAAGAAATAAACTTTTTGTGAAATCTTAGAATTCACTAATGACCTTGCCTTGTTGACTCAAAAAATATACTCTTAACACCTTGTGAGGCTGTGTGCTTTGATATGTAGATATGTAGAATGGATATGTAAGTGTTAAATGTTGCATTTTAACTTAGGAGAGGAAATAGAGCAGAAAGAATTGAAGTTTCTGGAAAAAGCTGTCTTTTGCTTTAAATATACACAAAAACAAGCCCGAACTAATCACAAGCAGTTACATCAGCCACTGCCATTATCATGATTAACTATCATTAAAGCTATCACTGAAATGAATGAGCTCCTAGTTAAAAGGAGCACTATTTTCTTTCTGTTAAATGACAAGAAAAAAAAATCAATTTGAAATGATATGTTTCCCTATTTCTCAGTGCAAACTAGCACATTTACAAAATATTTTATTGCTAAGCTAATTGTTACTACACTAAACAATGTTTCAAGACAGAATGTTTTCATTATTCCTTGCAATTCTCATTTCCCTTTCTATCTTTCTCTTCTCATACTTCATTTTTTGCTCATTTTGAATCTTCATTGTGTATCATTTATAAATATATCCACCCCATTGGTTTCAAAATGCCTCTCTTTTCTCCATTTGTTTTTCGGTTGGAATGCATAACTGAAGCACATCTTTCATGTAAGACAAACACTTCTGGTGTTTTTGAAATCTTTATTAAATCTTCATCTTTTCAAAGAGAACTTAGAGCCCTACAGTGTATTTTCTCTTAAATGTTATTTGTCACAGTAATTTGGGGATGCATCGACATCACTATTATGCCAAGCATTTATATTTTTTATATCTAGAATTGCTGTTAGATTTTTTTTTCCTGCCTTCACTTTCCTAACGCCTTTTCAATAGTGAATGATTATTACGTTACAAATTTACTAAATATTAGATTAACAAAGAACACTTAATATTAAGCTATTTGCTGCATTTTTTATTAGAACAACACCTTCCCTCTCACCCTACAGACTCCCCACACAAGCACATACACACTGCTGAGCTAATTATTCAATATACTGTGTGTTAGGAACTATGTTGGTTCCTAGCCAGACATATGTGTATTTCTAATTAGTTATTTTTTTACGTTTTTGTGTTTTTGGAGTTTGGATTACCAATCCTTTTTGCCTTTAACACGATATCCTTTATTTATTTTGTTGTTTAAAAAAAACCCACTTTATTTTATGGATGTATTCCATTATTTGACTTTTTGCTATATCTTATTACAATTATATTCAAATCTCTTTAGATTATTTTATTATCTTTTTTAAAAAAGTTTATTTATTTATTTTGAGGGAGACACAGAGAGAGAGAGAGAGAGAGAGAGAGAGAGAGGAGAAGCCCAAGCAGGCTCTGAGCTGCCAGCACAGAGCTCAAACTCATGAACCATGAGATCATGACCCAAGCTGAAACCAAGACTTGGAGACTTAACTGACTGAGCCACCCAGGCGCCCCTAGATTACTTTGTTATCTTAATTTTGAGATCACTGAATTGAATTCCTAAATTTGAATTTATTGGATGCCCTTCTTAGGGTCAATAATCTCCACTTATTTTGGAATTTCTACATTTCTATTCCTCTCCCTCTCTCTCCTTCCCTCCCTCTCCCCCTCTCTCTCTCTGTCTCTCACTTATTATTTCTGGGACCTTATAATTTTTTACTAACAGTTTGGCATTTCCTGGCGCTCTTGGGTGTGTGTCTAGTATTAGTTCTTAAAATAGTATTTCAAAATATCTGCCCAATAGTTACATTAAAGAAATCAAAGATATGGGAAACAAATCTTGGTTCAGCTATTGTCTGGTAATTTGTAACTATGTTTTCTTGTTTCCTGTCATATATAAGTCTTGGTATCAATGTTTTGTGACAGTTTTTTTTTTAATTAACTTCTTTATAAATGGAAGGAGGACACCAAATCAAAATCCTAATAAATAAAAGATGCGGAACACCTTTCATCTCATTACCCAGTGAGCCAAGTTCCCAGTTTCCTTGCCTGCTTGAGTCAGTAAGACGTATTACTTCAGCCAGGCTCACCACTTTGTTTTATTCTTTTTTCCTTATTATTATTTTTTTTGTTTTGCTGGAGGCTATGGCCTTTAATTATTTTTTGTTATAATTTATCTCTCATTGTCATATTTTATCTCCCTTTGTTATATGTTCACAGCCAAGTGAAGGCTTCAAAGCATGACCTTCAACACCATCTTGACTGAAAAAAAAAATAATAGTATTTTTAAAAGTAAGTTATGAGTTTAGGAGTAAAGTATTTTAATTCACAGAGACATTATACTTAGGGAGATGAAGTAGAGAGCATTTTCTCTCCTACACTATGCCCTCAAAACTACAGCTTAGTTTCAAAATTAGTAGGTCAAATTCAGCTTAGAGGTAAAGAAAAATAAGAACAGAATAGTTAATGTCTCCTTAACAATCTCCTTTTGTATTATATTCAATAGGGCAGTCTCCTTTCTATTTTAATACTTGTCAACTTTTTCTAGAGCTAGTTAATGAATTTACCAATTACTATTGTAGATTTGAAGATGTGATCAGAGATGACCGAAGAGAAGGCCGCTCCTTTGTCTTTGTTTCACGAATATATTGAACATCCATCGGATCAAAACACTTTTGACCTCTGCTAAAATCGGCTGGATTTGAACCGGCCACTAGGAAAGACTTTGGTTCTAATTATCAAAGATCTTTGCGGTTCTGTTCCTCTGAGACTTAATTTTCTTTCTTCGTCTTCACCCCTGTCATTTCCCAGTCACAGTTCTGGCAGTGAATCACATTTAAAAAATTTTTACTCTTCAAAACTTTGGGGATTGAAGCAAAATGTGAACTGAGCATTTTTTCTCTTACTTGATGTTTCTGAAAATATTTCATTATTAGGGACACATATTTATGGCTTAATTAAAATATCTGTCTATTTATCCATCCATCCATCTAACATCTATCAATTTATCCCATTTATACTTGTCCTTTGTCATTAGACAAAGGAAATATAAACATATAGCAATATACTTCCGATCAACAAACATATTAGGATAACTAACATTAGCAGAATATGTTAGTTAAATTAGTTACAGCAGTCGTACTATTGCTAGACTAACATAGATGTACATGATACTACAATTGATGAAAGTCAGGCCCAAACCTTAACGTAATCCATTTTGATCTAGACTTAAGCAACTTTCCCCCGTTTTCTAAAGAAATCGCAAGATCTAGAAATAAAGTAAGGTAAAATTTCTAATGTTCACTTTTATATTATTTTTTATTTAAAAAAACATTTAACATTTTATTTATTTTTGAGAGACAGAGAGAGACAGAGCATGAGCAGGTGAAGGGCAGAGAGAGAGGGAGACACAGAATCCGAAGCAGGCTCCAGGCTCTGAGCTGTCAGCACAGAGAGCGTTGCGGGGCTCGGACTCACAAACTGCAAGTTCATGACCTGAGCTGAAGTCGGATGCTCAATGGACTGAGCCACCCAGGCGCCCCTGTTCACTTTTACATTAAATAAATATATGAAGCTTAGATCTCGTTGCACTTTAATAATTGACACCAATCTATTAGTAACCAACCTGAGATAATGAGTTTTTCTTAGGCTTTCAGAGTAGTGGTGACAATGACAAATAACAGTGGAGGGGCTCTTCAGGATTTAAGTGTATCGGAATCTGACACATAGTAGAGAATAGGCAAGGAAACAAAAGTGGAACAAGAATAAAAGAAAGAAAGCTGAGCCTTCTTGGAAAAAGGCTGGCATACCCTTACACATTGCCATTAGTAGAAGATGAAGAAAAATGATCCAATATTGTTGACATCTCCAACCTGGAACTATGACCCAATACAACCCAATCCATGTGTATCATCCACTCTACAGTGCAAATTCTAGAAAGGAAAACTGCCATGTGTAATTGGTCAAACTGCCATATCCAGTTCCAGGCCTACCTACCAGGAAGTGATAAGTATATATTAATTAAATGTTTGAATAAATGCCTAATCAAGCTATTTAACAACTTTAAAAAAAAACTCTTAACCTCAATGCACTTTTGTGCATTTCTGCTTTGGCCAAATAAGGAAATAGTATACACTTAGATAAAATAATGTCTTGATATCATAAGATTACTTTTAGCAATGCATTATTAATTGTTTTTGAAGTTGCTTTCAAACCATATAATGACCACATATTTTTAAAATTTTTCAATAATCTCCTTAAAGTCAAAAATATTCATTTCCACTCTTAAACACAGGAAACAAACTGAGAGTTTATGGCGGTGAGAGATTGGCAGGGTGGGGAAAATGGGTGATGGGCATTGAGGAGAGCATTTGTTGGTATGAGCACTGGATATTGTATGTAAGTGATGAATCATGGGGATCTATTCCTGAAGCCGAGACTACACTATAGGTTAGCTATTTCGATAATAAATAAATTAATTAATTAAAAATAAAAAAATTAAAAACAAAAGCAAACAATTGAAATCATCCCATACCGAACAACATTAAGGAGAGATAGAATTTTTATATGTGCTCAATGACAGTTTGAAAAACTCTACACATCCAAAATCTAAGTTAAGTCTGAGTGCATTTGGTCTGTGGAAACATATCATAACCACAGACAGTTTTTTTTTCATGTATTTTTATTTTGGTATTTACCCAGTCCTTCTCACTTAAAATAAAATATACCTTGACAGGTGTATCTAAGTAAATTGACTGTCTCAAGAATCCCTTTTTCAATCATTTATCTTTTTTCTTGTTCTCTACTATGTCAAAGGATTGGCTACTTTTGGACATTATATCTTTATTACCAATAAATTTCACTTCATTACTAATAAAATTATTTCACAGATAATACTACAAAGAATGTGTCTTACTCATAGAGTCCTTATTAATTGAATTAGCAATAAAGTTTTCCTTTTATAGAACTCTGTACAGGAAACAGTAGTTTATTTCATTTGTTTTTAACATTTATATTGAAATATAACAGCATACAAAAAGTGACAGATCCTAAGTATACAATTTAATTACATTTTAGGAAGAATACATACTGTCCAGACTAACATAGAACAACCAGATTAAGACACAAAACATTACCAATATCCAGAAGCCCCTCCCCACTACCGTGTGTCCCATCCCAGTTATATCATGGCAAAAACACAAATTATTTTTATTTCTATCACTGTTGATCATTTTGCCTGTTAATGAATTTTCTATTTATGGTATATTCTATATATGGTATATATATTTTCTATATATGGTATATTTCTATTTATGGCATATTTTCTATATGTGGTATATGTCTCATGTCTGACCTTACTCAACAATCTATGATATTCATCACTATTATTGCAAATAGATTATTCTATTTCATTACAGTAGGATCTTTCAATACATATACACAATATTTTATTTACCCATCCTACTGTTAATGGATATTTGGGTGTTCCCATTTTTTTAAACGTTTGTATAAAAAATGCTGCTGAGATTTGTTTGTTTGTTTGTTTTAGGGTGTTTTTTTTGGGGGGCGGAGGGGTAGCTCCTTAGCAGCTGCTTGCTTTCTTGCTTGCATTTTCCTTCTTTCTGTTTTTTTGCTTTGCTTTGTTTTGTTTGTTTGGATGGAAACTGAACATGTGCCATTAGAAACATCCAATCACTGAAAAGAAGGCTAGGTGAAGACGTGTTTTTCTGAGGTTCACTTCCATTTGAGATGTTTGCTCTAAAGTCCCATCTCTTGGTAGCCCTCTATACAATTCTGGTCTCCCTATTCCAGTGAGATTAAAACAAAGTTTCGACTATTGCTTTGCGTTAAGTATTTTTTGCATTCTGTACTCTTGTTTCTTCTCCATGACAAGCATAAAACCCATTGGAGAAAACTCTTGGGTTAGCACACATCTTTGATATCTTTTTTTTTTTCGTATTACACTTCAAGATGATTCTACTAAACTCTAATTATGGGGTTTGCATAACTTTCTTTTCTTTACAAGGAAAGTTCATTATATTTGAATTGTTGCCACTATTTTCAACCATCATGACATTTTAATATTAATATAACACCACTCTTTATTACACAAAAATTCAATGTTTCAATGTAAATCACTCCAATCCTCTGAAAGGTGAGCTACTAAAATAGGAATACTACATTACAAAGATATAAATAATAATATTTAAGGGGCGCCTGGGTGGCTCAGTCTGTTGGGCATCCAACTTCAGTTTGGGTCACGATCTTGTGGTCTGTGAGTTTGAGACCCACATCGGGCTCTGTGCTGACAGCTTAGAGCCTGGAGCCTGCTTCGGATTTTGTGTCTCCCTCTCTCTCTGTGTTCCTCCCCCACTCATGCTCTGTCTCTCTAAGTCTCTGAAAAATGAATAAACCTTTAAAAAATTAAAAAAAAACAAACTTCAAACCCTAATATTTAAAATCAATCTTCAAATAGAAATTGAAAATCTAATTAGTAAAAGGAGACCTCTATTTTAAACATTTTATTTTGAAATGATTTCAGATTTTCTGAGAATTTTTAAATGTACTGCAAAAGTCCTCTATATATCCTCACACTCATTCCTCATATGCTAAGCATTTTATTACTTTGGTTACATCATTTCTGGTATGTATTATTTTTGAGCCATCTGAGAGTAAGTTAAATATATGATGTACTCTATATCTAAATATTTTAATACATGTTCCTTAAAAATGAGGATATTCTCTTATATAATCACAATCCAGTGAGAAAAATGAGATAATTATCAAAAAAAAATTATGCTATTTTCTAACCTATGAGTCCTATTAATATTTTCCTACTGTTCCAATAATGCCTGTCCTTTACAGAAAAATAAGCTGTTTCTGGCGTAACAACCAATTCAGGGTCAAAGGTTACATGCAGCTACCACACTGGTTTAGTCACCTTTAATTAGGAATATTTCCTTAGCCTTTCTTTGTCTTTCGTGATCTTGACATTTTTAAAGAGTATAGGACATTGATTTTGAGGAATGCCCCTCATTTGGAAAACTATAGCATTAGTTTCTTTTTTTTAACTTTTGCTTTTTAACTTATTTGAAAGAGAAAGTACGTGAGTGGGGAGGAGGGGCCGAGAGAGGAGAGAGAGAGGATTCCCAGCAGGACCTGAGCTGTCACCACAGTCCTGATGCAGGGTTCAATCTCACAAACCCATGAGATCATGACCTGAGCCAAAATCAAGATGCTTAACTGACTGAGTCACCCAGGTGCTCCTAACATTAGTTTTTGATTTCTGATGAGAATCACATAATGCATTTTTAGCAATTATACTGTAGAAGTTTCTTTTTTTTTTTTTTTTTTTTCTTCAGTGCGTCATACCCAGAGTAATATGCAATCCCTATTGTCCTTACAGGCACTATTAACCTTTTTATTTGGCTAAGGTAGTATCTGCTAAGTGATTCACTGTAAGGTTACTATTTTATCTTTTGTAATTAATCAGTACTTTGCAGGAAAGACTCTATGACACTATGTAAATATCACATTACTCTTCAAACTTTCATTCAATAGTTTTAGTGTTTATTGATGAACCTTCCTTGAATTATTATTGTGATGGCTGTCAAATAGTGATTTTCACAATCTATCATTTATTGTAAATTTCCCAGCACTCTAAGGATGATTTATTTACTTGTTTTTAGCAATATGGATTTGTGGATTATTGTTACATTCTATGAGTTATAACCTATTACAATATTCATTTTCATACTCTATTCCTTGTTTTCCCATTGATACATTTTTTGGGTCTGGTGTGCTAAAATTTTATGTAATAGTCTAACCTTCAATTCAGAGGTATTATAATTGTGTCATTTATTTATTTTTTTGCTGTAATATTTTTATCAATTAGATGCCCAGATGATACTTGCTTCATAAAAAATAATCTTTGAAAAATTCTCTTCCTTTTTCTATATTTTTATATTAGACTTCTCCAGAGCATCAGAACTGATAGGATATATACATAGAAAGATATTTATTATAAAGAAATGGCTCACCCAGTTATGGAGGCTGACAAGTTCCAAGGTAAGCAGGAGGAGGCAGCAAGCTAGACCCTCAAGGGAGCTGGTGTTCCAGCAGGAAAAGTGCTGGTATCCCAGTTCAGAGGTAGTCATGACAAAAACAAAACAAAACAAAACAAAACAAAACAATTATCTTCCTTAGGGAAGGATTAGCTCTTTTGCTCATTTAGGCCTTCAGTTGATTGAAAGAGGCACTCCCACGTTAGGAGAGCAACATGTGTTACTCAGTCTAACCATATAACTGTTTATCTCACACAAAAACACCCTCAAAGAAATGTCCACAGCAGTCTTTGACCAAATATCTGGACACTCATGGCCCAGGCAAGTGGAGACATAAAATTAGCCATCACAATTCTGGGAAAAATTGAAGACTTTTTTGAATTCCATTTTGAATTGTACTTTTTGTCGGTAGTTTGTTTCTTTCTTTCTTCCTTTCTTTTTTAATATTCTCTATTTTCATTACACATATTTGTCTGTCTGAACTTTATCTATCTAATAAGATAAACTCAATTTCTCTAGGATAGGAATCATTTATCTAGGTTTTATAATATCTGAGCACTTTTATTTTTTATCTTATTTCAACAGTTATTTCCTTTTGATACATCTTATTTTGTTAATTGTACTTTTCCTTTCTTCATCTTGATTCAATTTACAGGGCGTTTATTTAATCAGTTTTTGTTTGTTTGTTTTTAGAGACAGAGTGTGTAAGTAGAAGAGTGGGGGGGGGAGAGAGAGAACGAGAGAGAGAGAGAGAGAGAGAGAGAGAGAGAGAGAGAGTATCTTAAGCACACTTCATGCTGGAGCCCAATGCAAGGCTTGATCCCATGACTCTGGAATCATGACCTGGGCTGAAATCAAGAGTGGGACGCTCAACCAACTGAGCCTCCCAGCTGTCCTATTTAATAAGTTTTTTAAGTGTGGAATATTGATTTATTAATTGTGTCTTATGACATAATTCTATTCTCTACATCACTGATTTCTATTTTGTCTTTGTATTTGCCTTCCTTCTGCTTCCTTTATGGTTTTTGAAATGGAAATTCAGTTCAAATATTTTTATTTTATTTTTATTTATATTTTAATATATTTTAATATATTTTATATATTTATTTATATTTACTTTTATTATATTTTTATAGAAATGTTTATAAATAAACATTGTTACTTTTCTCAATAACTCAACTAATACACCCTGAAATATGTGGTTTTGATCATTATTATTTTTGAAAGCTAATAGTTTCTGCTACCTTTCCTCTTTTACCCATGAGTTTTGGGCAAGTTTTAAATTTTCTTTTTTCAATTTTAATCTCTTGGTTACTTTCCTGTTTTTGATTTTCTTTTGTTTTGTTACGATATTTTCTGTTAAGTTTTCATTCAAATCGATACTTCCCTTGGCACTTTGTAATGAAGTTTTCATTTTTTGTATGAATTTTTGTCTTCTAATCTTTTATAAACTCAATCAATTCTAGGTTTTACTTCCACCTGTGGTCAATTTCTGTTCTCGGGACATTTTTTGTTAAATCTCTAATTTCTAATGTTTCATTTTATCTACAAATTCTGTTTTGAGCATAATTTGGATGTGGAACGTCCTCTTCTATCAGTTTAATAAATTAGATTTCTTTTAATAAATGCCTCTTTTGGGGGGAAGTATAGAAAATGTGAGGTAGGTATTATGTGTATTTTGAATCACTTTGTTCTTTTAAATTTTTTTGGTTTTGGCAAGATTCTTAATTTTTTCTTTCTCTCTCTTTCAATCTCTCTCTCTCTCTCTCTCTCTCTCTCTCTTTCTCTCTCTCTCGGTGTGTGTGTGTGTGTGCGTGTGTGTTTCTCCTCACAGTGCAGTATTTACTTTTTTGGTATTTGTACCTTCCAGTTCTAGTGAAGATATGTGTTTAGTTTTATTTTCCCTTCATTTTTAAACTTTGTTTAAGATGATTTGAGAAATTTTGATTTGAACTGTCACCATTCTCCTTAAGCATCTTTGAAAAACCTTTTAATTTTATTTGTTTTTATTTGTTTCCTTTGTTCTCCTGAGTATCATATCCTAACAAATCCCACAACCCATGCAGGCACATTTTATCTTAACTCTGGAGGAAAACAATAAACAAAAACTCACATCACTATGCCACTTGCCAGATTATACCATTACTTCATACACTGAACATCAATGAATATATTCAAAATTAAATTAAGAAAGAATGGAGGACAAATGGAATATTTGCAAAGAGTCAGCTGGGGCTTTATATTTTGAAATAAAGAAATCATAGACATCATTGGTCTTTCAAACATTCTTTCTGAAGTAATTGGACAAGGGCATACAGGTAAAAACTGACTTGAAATTTTGCATTTTGGGAATATTTTTGAAACACATCTTCATTTATACATATGCATATACATTTTTATATAAAAGAAAGAGGCATTTTGAAGCAGTTTGCATGCTTAGGAAACACAGAAATTTGGGGTGTTAATAGTCGTACACAAATGAAGGAAGAATGAATATTTATTAAAGATAAGTATGAAAGCTTAAGAGAAAACTCAGCAAAATGGAAGGCAATCTAGGGCTGGCAAAATGGCAATTTGACACATTTTTTAAATAAAAATAAAGAGTGGCACATTGAAGTAAAAATAAAGGATGGTAATATTTTTAGAAAATACTACCAGGCATATCCATTTAGTTTTTTCATATTTCTTATTTCACACATATGTGTTTCAGGCCCTGTAGTAGGCACTTGGACTATGTTTTCATTCTCACAGAGATCCTCCTGAACCTATCAAAATTTGTTTCATGCCGTTGCCTTTTATTTGAATACATTGATAGTTGGGTTAGACGTGAATACAGAATTAGCACTCTGTACTGAACTCTCCAGAAGGAAATATGATTACTGCTACTAAATATGTTTCTATTGGTTAGTTCTAGGCCTTTGGCATTTCATTTCAGGGAAGTGTTTTTCATTGTTGTTGTTGCTGTTTTCTGTCTATCTAAAGAAGATCTTTAAAAATGAGTAAAATAACATCTTTGTGATCAGGCTTATTTTGTTTTTGATGTCTTGTTTTGTATCCTATGCATAAAATTTTTCTCCATAAGTCTTCATATCTGACGCTAATTCAGGTGTGAGATTTACACATAGTAAGATTTCATCACAAAAATTTTAAAGATATAAAAATATAATTATGGTTACCATGGCTAATTTTAAGGTAGAGTGACAAAAATATGTAACTTTTATAAATTTACCACAGACATATCATTGTAAAATTCTACAAAATTTTCTAACTTATATTTCCATAAGTAATCTGAAATATTAGTTGAGTTTTTCAACTGAAGTAATTAATTTTCAGTTTTATTATTAAAATATCAGCAAATATCTACAGAAGTGTGGATTTCTAAAGCCTATTATGATTGAAATTCAGCTTGGTTTCTTTCAGCAGGATTTTTTTTCTTTTTTTTTGTTCTTTTTTGGATAATAGCTAAAGACTGAAAAAAGAACCACTCATCAGATTAACAAAGGAGTTAAACATTCAAGAGAAGAATTTGCATTTTTAGAAGAGTCATTTCTTGATATCCCCTCTGTCATGTTACAGGAGAGAAATACCTAAGGGAAATTAAATATTCATGGATTATAATTT
This sequence comes from Lynx rufus, assembly GCF_022079265.1. NCBI lineage: Eukaryota > Metazoa > Chordata > Mammalia > Carnivora > Felidae > Lynx > Lynx rufus. The sequence goes on along the minus strand of NW_025814845.1, from coordinate 21,108,554 downwards.
GCCACATAGTAGTTACCTGCTTTTGCAGGATAGTAAAACTAATTTGCCCCTTCTTTAGTAATTATGGTCTTTTGCTATTCATTGTAAAAGGCTTTCCTGATCCAAATGTATAATCAGCAACCATACATATTCTTACCCAAATATCCTTTTTTTTTCTTAACCTCATGAGCAATATATTAGGATATTAAGTGTTTCTATATCATTCTATAGAGAGTCTGGAGACTTTTTTAAAGAGAAAACGATCTGTTAGGTGGTTGCAATAGATCTCTGACTGGAGGCGGGGCTTTGGAAGAAATAATCTGTTAGTGTTTCTTTAACCTCTATGATCAGACAGCTGCCTAAAGGCTGCTGATTTTTTCCATGCATTTCTATAATTGCATATGACTTTGATACAAAGTATAACTATGCTCAAAGGCCAAGCTTCATTTGAAGAAAATTATAGACTTGTACTGCTGAATGCATAGAGACTGAGTTCATAAATGCACTTCAGCAAATTCTTTTTAAGTGGGGCATTTTTGATGTGGTCCCTGAGGGTATTGGCATCTTCTACCAGGTAAAAATGTATGTCAAGAGGCTCTGAAATAAGCCTGCTCTTGCAGTTGTTAAAATTTGAATGAGAGTTGAAATGAGGTGAACATAGTAATAGAGAAATAGAAAAGTTGGGAGAGAATGAGCTACCCTGGAGACTCCATATTGACTTTCCCTATGACTTAAAAATCTGATGGGTCTGCAATTATAAGAAAGGGCCCTTAGGGACAAAACTCCCCTGTCCTAGCAGGGTTTGTGTTTTGATGGATTTAACTGGGACAGCTTCTAAATACTATGTGAAACTAGGTTGAAACTAATGCGTATTAGCCATAGTTATTTCAGTTTTAATATACTTTTATGCTTCTTTTGGGTATGGAAGGAGGCAGGCCTTGTTGAAATACTTCATAACACTGTTAGATTATCCATATTTAGAGTTTCATCAGTTGTATTTCTGAATTCTCTCATTATGTCAAGAGGTTAAGAAAATCAATAATGAAAGAATATAAGAAAGGTTAAGCAAATTTCGATAGATTTGATATAAGCATTTCAAAAACGTCCTTGCTTTCACTAGAGAATTTTATGTAGCACATTTAACTCACAGAAGAAGTACAACAAAAACAGAATTATTCTCTCAAATCATATGGCAGAATCAAAGAGCATCTTAAGTAATGAAGTCAGAATTATAGATAACATTAAAGTGAGGTCCATTGACTGGAGGGTAGATAATTTATGGCAACATAAGCTTGTTTCCACATTATTACACGCTTAAAATTATAGATACACAATTGATCCATTCCATTATTGTCATTGTAGCTCATGGATAGTGTAATCTAGAATTTTATCTGCACTATGAATAGATAGAGGAGAGAGAAATATAAATACATTTAGGTGCATACTGCTATATATGTACGCATACATATATACACATATATCTTTTTTTCTGGAAAGTGTTATTTACTTGCAACTGGTTTTTCATATGCCGTATCTTTTTATTTTTATTGTATTTTTACATACTCACAATCAATTTCCATTTATTTTTGAAACATGACTTTTTCACAGATTGAATTGTGTGTAGGTCCAGTTGGACATCACTTTCCTCTACCTACGATCAATTTTCAGCTAGAGAATGTTTAGGATTTCAAGTCTCCTTTCGGCTCCATTGTCACAGAGGCAAACCATTCCTTACGACTCGCCCATGTCAGTCTTCATTTGAGTCTGAACCTTTGGTGTTCGGAAACAAGAAACCTAGGGAGCTTCTGTGATTAACACATGCTTTCATTCTTGCTGCTCCAAATAAGATATTTGGGTTTCGAATCTCAGGCTGTGCTCCTGACCATAAAGAGGTATGGGTTTTAGGATATCTCTGAGGAAGTTTTCACATCTTCTAGGCTTCATCTGGCATATAGCTCTCTTTGGTTTCCAATGTGTGTTGTTCTTAACTTTTTATTCTTTCTCTCCTCTTAAAAAAGTATTTGGAATTTAAAGTCACTTCTACTTCCATAAAAATGTTTCTACTATTTTCTTATTCTTCTTGCTACTGTATGATTTGCAGGGAGAAAACCGAAGTGCCAACTTAAACCAGAATCCTCAAAAAAAAAAAAAAAAGAAGATTTTATATCATTTAAATAATAAAGTTGAATTAAATTACTTTACTTGTATTTTGTCATCGTACCGCTTTTTCCACTACTTTTGGCTCTCAGTCAGTTCTTTGAATATTGGAAGGATGTTGTTTCTTTCCCTAAGAAATATCTCTTAAAAGAAAGAAAAGGAAAACTTCAGGCCCACAGTAAAACTACTAAAGTGACTCATGTGATTGTCATCTCTATGTGAAAATGATAAACTTGCGCAGAATGAAGAGGATTCTACCTGCGCTCACTGAGCCATAGAAGCTACCACTGACCTACAGGTGATGTGGTTCAAGCTGAAAATACTAGGCACCAGATCTAATATATTGTAGGCCTTAAGTTTTTGTTTTTTGAGAGAGATAGAAAGACAGGGAGTGCACCAGTGGGGGAACGGGGTGGGGAGAAAGGGGAGCTGGAGCGGTGGAGAGAATCTTAAACAGGCTCCACATGGAAAGCAACAGAAGGCTCCATCTCCTGATCCTGGGATCATGACCTGAGCTGATATCAAGAGTCAGACGCTCAACTGACTAAGCCACCCAGGGGCTCCCCATAGACCCTAAGTTTTAACATGCAGGCTACTCTTTAGAGATGGCAGTTTATTAATTGGGCAAGATTGAGTTTCTTTTATCACAATTCTTTTATTACTAGTTGTTGCAATGATACTTGCGACGACAGGTAAACCGCAGACTCTCTGTCCCTTAATACAAGATCTTGCTCTTATACAGGGTAAAACAGTGGGGTATGATTAGCAGGTGACTCTCCGGTAAGCAGTGATTAAAAGCAGCAGGAACTTCTATTTAATGGTTCCTCCATGTTCAGCAGGGGGCTTCCATGTTGGTCAATCTGGTTTCCATAAAGACCCAGAGAAGAAAATAGCAAAACATCAAGTTTAGATGTAGCTCCTCATCGTTTTGTTAGATCTTAGGCACAAATGGCTGAAGTTAACTGCCAAAATGAACCAGGCAAGTTAGTCTCGTCGAATCCCTCAAAACGCAGGAAAAATGGGCCTGGTGAGAGGCTAGTTATTCTGTGCCACAATATCTTCAACAAGTGTTAGAAATTGTAAAAGAAAAGTTACTTAACACACGCACTTGGAGGGGCTATTTTCCCCATAAAATATTTAGAAATAACTACTTATATAAATTATAGGGGTTAATGACATTAGACACATTTCATAAGATTAAGTAAAACTGGCCATTAAATTGAGTAGCAAGAACTTTGGCTAGTAGCCAGCTAGCCAATCAGTTAATTCAACTTTTAAACATACTATGTTTGGAAAGAAGTGTTCGATGCTGATGAGTAGCCTCTGAGGAAATGCTTCTTAAAATACATTAGCACTTCACATAAAACCCAGTTTTATGTGTCTGTGAGTGTATGTATGTATGCAAGGGGGGGAGGAGACTGTGGGAGATTTGGGGCAAGGATAAAGAAATAAAAGAACACATTTGATTCAAAATATTGATTTGAATCTATTTCAGAAAGTCTATAAAATGCTTTTGAATATGCAATTACATAATTAATCTTATTTCATGCTTATCTTATTGCTGTAATTTACTAATTATATCTCTGATAGAAACCATGGGGCTGGGATTTGAGAGTAAATATTATTACCTTAAATATTAGCTAATGAAACATGAGAGTAAATACTAACGTTGGATAAATGCATAAAAATCATACTGTAGGCAGAATTTTTTCCTCTTTCTCCCTCCCCCCTACCTGGGAAGATGTCCCTAAAACCTGTAAATATGTTAACATGGTGTGGTGGGAAAAGCTTTGCAGATATAATTAATGTTACAGGCCTTAATATAGCAAAATTATCCTCGATTTTTCACTTGGGCCCAATCCATTATTGGCCTTAAGAGACAATAATTTTCTCCACTTAGAATACAGAAAAATATGGGATCAGGGAGGGGCACCTGATGGCTCAGTCAATTAAGCATCAACTTCGGCTCAGGTCATGATCTCATGGTTTGAAGATTTGAGTCCTGTGTCGGACTCTGTGCTGACAGCTCAGAGCCTGAGGCCTACTTTGGATTCTGTGTCTCCCTCTCTCTGCCCCTCCCCTGCTCATGCTCTGTCTCTCTCTGTCTCAAAAATAAATAAACATTAAAATAAATAAATAAATAAATATACATACTCCTCTTATCTTAAATCAAAAAGAATAAATCAGTCAGAAAAAGACAAATACCACAGGATTTCACTCATATGCGAATTTAAGAGATAAAACAATTGAAGAAAGAAAAAAACAGACAAACCCAAAAAACAGACTCTTAACTAGAGGGAACAAACTGAAGGTTGATAGCAGGGAGGGCTAAATGGGTGATGGTGTATTAAGGAAGGCACTTGTGTTGAGCACTGGATGTTATACATACATGATGAATCACTAAATTCTACTCCTGAAACCAACGTTACACCATATGTTAACTAACTATAATTTAAATAAAAATGTAAAACAAACCAAAACAAAATAGCGTTTGCTATTCTACTATTGGTTGTATAGATTTATCTTTAAAATATATTCTAAAAATTCACTGGAGTTCATATGTATATGGTGGCCATAACTTTTTTTTTCCAGGTAGCAAGCCAATATTGTCAGCATCTTAAAAAAGAAGTTTTTATCAGTCTGGTCCCTTTCACAATATTTTGTTAGGTGTTTCTATGTATCAGCTTTTCCTTTGGTTCTAACGCAACTCCAGGATGGTGAGGTGTTGGCCATCAGCAAGCAGCGCTCACCTTTTTTGTTGACCTTGGAAAGATACTTCTGCATTCTACTATTCAGATAAAATACAGCACAGTCTTGTTTTATGCCCTTTATCCTATTGTCAGGCTGTGTTTTTTTCTAAAATGGACTATAAAGGTATTTAGGATATATCTTCACTAAAAATATGTGTAAGTTAACATTTTCTTTAAGTGAAAAATATTTTCTAGCTACAATTAGGTGGGGAAAAATAATCCTTGGCTAGATCAAAAAGCTCGGAAAAAATTAAAATTTTGATATTTACAAGTAGTTACTTAAAAAGGAAATCTCTACAGGTCTGGTTCTGATTTAAAGAAATTTAGCAAATGATTCCAGCTCCATAATCAAGGTTTTTAGTTATAGGCTTTAATTCACTGAAATTCTATTCCCTGGTAGAAAAAAAAAACAAGTTATCAATATTATACATATTTATATACATATCTGTATGCTATGTATGTATATATATACATTCAATATAAGTTAAAAAAATAAATATATCTAAATTCAAAATAATATATGGAACATGTATCATTTAAAATTTATATCTGAGGCATATACAATTCAAAAATATATAGACATTTATGCTTCTCAGTCTCATATTTTTAGCATATCCTTATTTATTTATTTATTTATTTATTTATTTATATTTTGAGAGAGAGAGAGAGACAGAGCACAAGAAGAGGAGGGACAGAGGGAGAGGGAGACACCAAATTTAAAGCAGGCTCTAGGCTCTGAGGTGACAGCAGAGAGCCCAACACGGGGCTTGAACCCACAACTATGAGATCATGACCTGAGCTGAAGTCTGACACTCAGCTGACTGAGCCACCCAGACACCCTTCATGTATCCTTTTCTAACCATGCAATAGTTCAGCCTGTCCTTGAGCGTTCAATATCTCCTCCAAAAGGTAGACTGATCACAAAGTCAACTGTCTACTTTGGGAGAAGATTTTAACCATTTAATAAAACAGTAAATATTTATTGTGCCTTCTGAAATGAAGGGCACTGGAAAGGTGCTGAAGAATAACAGTCATTCCTGACATTAGAACGTGCCAGAATTGCATGAAATTGCTACCAATTGCCTCAGCCACTAAAAGCGCTAATCCAAGCGATTCCTGTGAGTATGCCTGACACCCCCTCAAAATTTCACACGTCCCCTTTGCCAAAAGCCTGAATGCCTTTATTACCAAGGAACAAGTCCCTTCTCGCCTGTTGAATTTGCCTGTGTGTCTCCTATTCAAGTAACCAAAATGAACCAAGCATTCAACACGTTCAGCCTTCGGAATACAGGAAAGAATGTAGAAGTCAAAGATAGCACTAAGTAAGGTATGTTAACAAATAATGTTCTTGTACATAGTGTTTCCTAAAAGCTTAAACATTGTTAAAGCCTGCTTTTCACCCTTAGCAATGTAACTTCGTAGGAAGCTTTTACACATAGTTTGTAGAGTTAATTATGTTGTCATTTCCTTTGTGGGTACCATTTTAAACAATTTCTGACTCCAGTCCTGAAAGTTACTCTTCTGTCTTGTGTCTTACATAGTTCTTGGATGCAACTGTCATAGCTGAAGACTTTATATGACCCTAGATGGTCAATTTGTAGGGAGCTGAATTCATCTTTATGTCAAGACACTTGTCCAGTGTAGCATATAGAGAGGAAGTAATAATAATGCTACAAAAGATTAATTGAAAACTTCACCAAGCACGAATTTGAGTCAAACATTGAAGAATGAGGGAGACTGCTAGGTAGGTTCTGAGAGAGACTGGGCTTCCAGACAATAATACCAGAGGCAATTACAGATGTGAAGATAGTGCATTAATTGAAATCAGGGTGAACACCGTTGTCTTTGATTATTTTGGAAAAGTTGAAATTTAAACTTAGTTTGAAATTTTGATATTGAGACAACTTGCCGAAGCAAATACGTGTGCCTCAGAGAAGAATTATAGAGGAAAAAAATCATCATCTTTAGGCTTTTAGCACATGTTCTGTGTCTGGCACCTTGAACTGCTCAGTAGAGCTAGTATTTTGAATCAATTGATTTGTTTAATTCCTACTTTTTATTTATACCATACTTTATTCTAAAGATAATTTTGGTAGTATTCCTGGTTTTCTGAATTATATTTTGTGTAACTGACACAAAATCATCAGCCTTATATTTACTTTGTTTTTGTATTTAGAGTGAATTCCATATCACTGTAGACCTGTTGAACTTTTAGAAAGATAAAATATATTCACCTATGTAGCCTATTATTGATAAAGATTAAATTACTAAATAAATAAAAGGCATACATACATTTGATTTATATTTCACTTATCCATAATATGTATTTTTAAGAGTTCCAGTTATTGAGAACATTTAAAATTTAATATTCTATCTTTGATTATGCCTTTTCAACATTTAACAGTTTCATTTTTTAAGGTAGATCTTAGCAAAAAAGTCATCTTTAAGGTTTTCCAGCTCATGAAGAAGCAGATTGAAAGTATGCTTAAGAAATTAAAGCAGAGATCATGGGTTTCTTTCTGTTAAATTATTAGTGAGTGAATTTCTGATAGCTAAAAGAGGTCAAGAGAATCAGAGGGAAATTAAAGAAATATTCAAAGCTAAAGTAAAAGCTGTTGACTTTCTCCCCTTGAAAAATTGCACTTACATAGTCACAATCTTTGTATTTTTTGAGCAGAAATTAGCAACATTAACATTAGTTGAATAGTACACTCTAAACTTGACATTGAAAAGACTTTTTTATGAAAGATAAAAATATTCAATTGGGTCTGTCTGTCTTTTGTTTTTTCTTGTTGTGCTTTCAGCTTTCCTTTCTTCATTTAAACCCACTATATTGAATAAAGATTTAAGGTATATGAATATTCCCATGGGAACAGAATTTTTTCAAGTAGGCCTGCTTTCTAAAGCATGTTGACCTCCCAAGGAATATAACATAGTTTCTATTAAGTATTAAAGTTGCCCAAGACTTTTATTTTGCCTCTCTTCTCATGCTACATTTTCTCCCTACTTAATCTTAGTCTCCTTCCAGTGTTTCAATTAGTTTTTACACAGAGCTCTCTTTCATGTACTTCAGCATAGACATTTGTACCAATCTCTAACACTTACACCCAACTATTGGAAAGACATACTCATTTCAAAGTCTCAAAGAAATTTCAAACTTAGGCTGTAAGTATTCAAATAATTATCTTTATCTTTTCATTAAAAAGAGCAACCCTTTATCTATTGTTCCCTCTTCCAATATCATGGGGTCATTTAATTATTGCTGTGTAACATGTCACTCTAAAACTTCGTGTCCTAAACACTCATGAGTCTATTGATCAACTGGGATGTTTCTCCTATCCCCACCTCCCAAATCCACATTTTCAATAATTGCTGGGGCATTCACCACTCCTCCACCCACAGTTTTCATCATCTTTGACAAATGGACATTATTTCTCAAATGGATCAGGGCAATTAATTTTTACATAATCTCCGAGTCCACTTTTTGTACATCTCTAGTTATTCTGTACTGTCAGAGATGTCTCTAAAGATGTAATACTGTTTAGGACATTACCCTACTTAAAATCTTAGTTATCTTAGGACATTTCAGATCAAACTTAAAATGCTTGAAGTCTGAGTCTTAATTATCCAAAGGATTTGGAATATTTCTTGCTACTCTTACACTCACTTTGTTGATTCCAGGTGCTATGGAATTGCATATTCTGTTTTCTCTGACAGTGGGGCTTTATCATATTTCCATTTAATCTTTATCCTTCAATCATACAATGCAGTAACTCTGTAGTTTTATCCTCAACATAATTTTCTTGAAGATTTATTTTTCAATATTATTTTCATATAATCATACCAGCCATAAGCTGATTAAATTAATTAAATTCTTCTGAGACTTACTATGCTTCCAAAATGCCCTATGTTTCTATTTTGATATGTTAATTACAACTGCAAATTTGAATTTCATTCTTGCATCGTCTCTTAGTCCACTGATGCTCATAAAACCTTCTGTGATGATGGCAATATTCTATAATTTGAGCTGTCCAAAACAGCAGTCACCAGCCACATGAGATTGTTGACCCCTTGAGATAGTCACATATTTTGACCAATGAACTAAATTATTAGTCTTATTTCATTGCAATTAATTTAATTTTAAGTTAAATACCAGAGTTAGTGGCTAATGTCCATCATAGTTCTGGACTATTAGTTTTTGAGAGTGGAATTAAAATGTGTTTTTAATGTCTTATGCACACGCTATCTATCATAGTACCTAGTTAATATTTGCCTAATGTACAGCTGACCTCATAGTATCTGAAAAGACTTGTAGGTACAGTCCATGATCAAAAAGAATACAGTCGCTAGTATATCTTATCAAGAATACATATAAAATTCCCTCAAATGACCTTTCTTAACTTGTAGACTCAGAACCAATTATCTCCACTTTCCTTTTCTCTTTTGTTTATTTTATAATCTTCAAGCCTTCTCCTCACCCCACTGCACTACCTTGAATCCTTGAACTATACCGTTCATGACCTAGATTGTCAAGGTTGGTAAAGTCTTTTTCTTGCCTCTGTCTTGAAGAGTTCTTTTGAATCTGTACAGATAATAGCTCTTTGTGTGTTCTCTAGCAGTACAAGCCTAAGTTTTTGTCCAAGAGTACAAGCCTAAGTTTTTCTCTAAGAAAAGCGAAGCATATTATTGGAACTATTGACAGAGTTTGTAGCATACTTTCGAAGGATTTCATGCTAAACACAGGCCCTTTCACAATAGGTCAGTAGGAGAAGAAAGTAAGGGAATGTAGTAGGAGTTATGTGGAAAACAAAGACAAAAGATCAATGTTCACTCTGACATGAGCTTAAATATCATGAAGTGATATTGTTTGTGGAGTTTGTGGAATAGAATTTGAAGACACAAACCGAGACCACCTCCCTCATTTGACAAGATTAGAAAGAGGCAAGAGAGCAAATGATTTGCCTGAATAGGTGCATTAGTGTCAAATCTAAGACTAGCTAGCATCCAAATCTTCTGACCCCTACGATAATCTCTTTTGTCTAATATAGTTTGTCTTTTATATACTACTTTCTCTGTTAAAAGTACTCCTCCTATTCCTACTTTTGCACAAAATATGCAGACAGATAAAGCGAAGAAATATCTGATCTAATAATGACATATTGGACATTTTAAATGTTTTTATGCTGGACATCCCACCTCAATTACTCTCTTTCCTGGTTATTCTTTGACTATTCCTTCTAAAAATTGCATTTGTTATTATTTTTAGGCAACTGGGTTTTCATGTTTCTCTTCCTCAACCCCAAATATACACTTTACGAAAATAAGCCCACTTTGTCTTGATGCTTGTAGATTCCTGCCATATAATAGAGTCTCTGGTTCATAGTTGTTGATCAGTAAATAAGAGTTATGTGAGATTGAACTGAAAAATATTCTCAATGGTGAGGAGGTGGGAAAGTAAAAGTTGAAAGTTATAAATGAAAACAGGAGTAGGATGGATAAAATAACGTCCAATTTGCAAAAGAAAGAAGTGGTAAACATTCCATTCCCATAAGTATCCAAAAATTTTCCAGAATGGTAGATTTGGGTTTTTTTTTCAAGATTATTAATAAATTAGTAGAGTTGAAGGGTTGTTCATTCTCTTGACTAATGAAGAATCTTCTGTAAGAGCATTCTAAGCAGTAAAAAGTAGAAAACTACATTTTTTAACTGGAGAGAGAAAAAAATAAATATTTTCTATTGAATAAGAGAGAGAGGAATTCTGTATTGTGAATCATGTAGCAAACACTATGTAATAGTCAAAATATACTTGTTCTGTGTCTTTTGAGACCTTGAGTGTGATAGTGAAATACAGAATGATAAGAAAGATCAAACTTCCAAGTATTACTTAAATGAACTGGATGCAAAACATAGAGAATGAAGTAAATTGTCAGTTTAGTAATTACAGAATATATTTGCTATTTATAAAAATAATATGAGTGAATATCCATGTTAGTACACCTTTCATGACTACTAAGTTGCAAATAGCTGCCTTCTTGTTACGGGCTCACATGGAAGATAGAGAGGTTTGGACTCTTCATCTTATATGAGGACAAATCCCATCCTGGGGCCTCCACCCTCATGAAGGCATCTAAATATAAGTGATTCCCAGAGGCCCAACTCCAAATACCATCATATTGGGAATTACCGCTGCAACATACAGATTTTGTGGGCACACAAAGTTTTAGTCCAAAGCAAGAGAACGCATTATTTTAATTATTTGTCTGATGATCATGTGTTTTCATGGGTCCTTTTTCATCAACAAAGTCTCTTTTTCTAGTGGCTAAAGGATGGAAAAAGTTACTAGAAAATCTAGTAATGGTTTTCTTCTCTCATTTCAAATTAGACTTTCTCATCTTATTTCAGAAAAAAACTTGTATTGGGTGAAATACTTCAAGGATTCTGGACAAATCGTTTCTCCAGAGATTTGGAAAAGTAGAACACTGGATGAAAATTTGCAATGTTTAAAGACCATTGTTGGTATAGTGGAGAGCCCTAATGTACATTTTAGGAAATACAGAGACTTCTGGGAAGCATAAGTGAACTGTAGGGAATGAAATGTCCATCTGTGGATAAAACTGCCATGTAATGAGGTCATTTGGGTGGGCTTCCCCTACTTTCTTACCAATTCTGTCTTTTGTGTAATTAAATATGGATATATTTAATGACTTCCCTCTAAGGTTAGTTCGAACTTTATATAGTCAGTATTCACAATCAATGGAAGAGAAAATTGATTACTTTAAAATAGAATAAACATTCTATTTAAATGTTTCCAAAAATTCCATATTTCAAATATGCTATTGTGAGCATTTATGGCTCTCAAGTCCTAGTAACATTATATTTATTGACTTCATCAAGATTTTGCTTGCTCTTAAGTGCAATGCTCTTATCACTTTAGCAGTATATTCTGATCACCCAATCTTAATTTATAAAAAGAATCAGGCAAACAATATATAATATAATTAACACATAGTTTCGCTGTTATGTCTTATCATAATCAGTTATGTTTTATCATAAAATTTTGCAGTTTTTTCTAACAAAAGGGGATTAATCAGCTTAGTTAATATTGTAAACATAATGTTACCATTTCCCAAATGTTTCAATTGAACATTAAGAAATTATAAATAAAAATTCTGTATTAATGATGTGACAGAAACATCTAACTTTGATCTAGTTTTTTCCCTAATATCTGCAGAGCTCACAGCTATGAATATTCTTTCTTTCCTGCTTCTCCTCTGTATCTTGTGAAATGGCTGGGTCTAAAAATGAAAAAAAAAAAAAATGAGCCCTGGAAGTCACATGTCCGTTAGAGTATGACCAGAGCTGGTAAAAAGTATACAGTGCAATGGTGAGGTTAGCTGCTGACGTGCACTATTCATAGAATGAGCCGCAGATGATAGTGTAGGAAAACAACCCCAGAAAGTTTGAGAAGGCCCCAGGTTTCAGCTTCATGCTATAATGAAGGCATAGATATGGAATAAAATGTCTAGGAGAAGACACCATAGGTTTAGCTAGAAGTTCTTCAACTGTCATCCAGAGTTATCTGTCCCAAGTTACAGAATAAAAATATACTGTTTTTTCAATTGCTTAAAATCACTAACCAGGAAAATCAGTCAGATAGTAATTTGGGTTTGGAAAAAAATAAGATTTTAACATGGATCTAATCAGCAAGCATTCATTGTCCACCTACTTGAAGCCAAGCAAATACAATCCTGCGAATCATGTATTATTGACATACAATGAATGTACTCATTTACCTGAGAAGATGTATATTAGAAAAAGTAGTTATTTGTGGCGTAGGTAATTTAAGGCTACACTGTGTCACTCTGAACCATGTTCACCTAACCTCTGCTGCTTTCATAACTAGATTTTTGCTTTTAGACTCACTCATTAACTTTAGGTTCAGCTTATGAAATATGGATACACTCTACGAAGATGGCAAAGTATGAATTGCCATGTTAACGATCCTGACCTCACATCTCTTGAGACCGAGATATCAGATGTAGCTTATCTGAACATATTAATTTGTGACCATATCTGGCTGCTGGGTAGTGAAGGAAGAGACATGCCTAGAACTAAAACATGCAAAAGAGCATTAACTTGGCAAAGCTGCTATTAGCTGACAGTGGTCGTCAGCCTGGGATCACCTATTCATGTAGCAATGACAGGGTCCGTTTGTGACCTAGGAGAAGTATGGCTGCAAATTTGCATACATCGTGTATCAAAACACCCTCCCAGAGGAAATTACCCTACTTATGAAACTCCTGGTCGTCTGGGTAATTGCTGCTAATTCTTAATAAAAATGAAAGTAGCAACACCTGGCAGAAGGAAAACAGGATATCTAGTAACTTGTTTTTCAAAAAAGAATGTAATTGATAGTTGTGGTCATATTAAAAAATATTAACTCATTGAGTTTATTTCTCTTGTCAAAGCCAAAACTCAACAAAGAGTATTATATGCTACTCATCTAGTTATCCAGTAATATTTGTGACTGAATGTATTTTGCACTTGCTTCTTTAATGCCAACATTTCAACTATACTTTTAATGAAAACGGAAATTCATGAAAGGCAAGAAAATACAAATCGAAGCACTCACAGCGATTCACTGTTGCTATGATTTGTCTAGATTCTTGGTGACTAAATGAAAACATATTAAACTTGATTTTTTAAAAATTATATGGATATTTCCTTTTACCTTTCATCAGAAGACATAATTGTCAGATGGCAATAAAGACAGACATAGTCTGCTCCTCCCCTGCTCATGCTCTGTCTCTGTCTGTCTCAAAAATAAATAAAAACATTTAAAAAAAAAGACAGACATAGTGATTATTATGTGAAAGAACAAGGCAAGCCCTAAGAGATATTACTACGACAAAGGAAATTGTCTCTGGTTTGTTTTCCTTCTATTTTTTTTAGTTTTATTTTTTAAAGTGTTCGTTCCCCTTCGTGTCTCTCATGATGCGATTTCGATTCATAGCTCCTTAGGAGTTCTACTTCAACACTTTTCTTGAACCACCCTCTCAGGAGTAGTTTTATCTCTGTGTATTAGGCTTTTATGACTGCGTAACAAATTACCATAAAGGTAGTAGGTTAAAACAGCACACATGTATTACATTGCAGTCTGCATGTGCCAGGAGCTTGAGTACAATTTGACTGGATCTTCTACTCAGACCTTCACAGGCTACACTCAAGGGAGCTTGAGATCTCCCGACCTCATTCCCCTTCTTGGCAGAATGTAGTTTCTTGCGGTTGTGTTTTTTAATGTTTTTTTTTAAATTTTTTAAATGTTTATTTTGAGAGAGAGAGAGAGAAAGAGAGAGAGAGAGGGAACAGGGGAGGAGCACAGGGAGAGGGAGAGAGAGAATCCCAAGCAGGCTCCACACTGCCAGAGCAGAGCCCCACACAAGGCGTGAAATCATGACCTGGGCTGATATCAAGAGTTGGGTGCTTAACTGACTGAGCCACCCAGCCACCCCCCCCTTGTGATGGTTGAACTAAACTTCCTACCTTCTTCCTGGCAGGTGGCTAGGCATCTTTCTCAAGAAACTCCTAAAGGCCAAAGCAGGCTACAAAATCTATGAATAGCTATGGGAAAGGAACTTTTAGCCCCATTTTTGGTTAAAACAAAAGAAAACAACAGCAGCGCCAAAACCAAACTGGCTTCTATGATAAGAATAATTCAGAATTCCTGTGTGATGAATCTTTATCAGAAATAGCCACAACACCCATGTGTAGTGAAATATAAAAAGGCTCTAATGTCATCAGTAAGCTAAGTGTGATGGGTATACATGTTTATTTATTTAATGCTTTTTCTGGAAGCCCTACTCAATAGGTAAAATAACTAAAAAGACATTTTTCCAAAGAAGACATACACATGGCTGACACAAATATCAAAAGGTGCTCAGCATAACTAATCCCCCCAAAAATACAAATCAAAACCGACAATGAGGGGTGCCTGGCTGGCTCAGACAGAAGAGCATGCAACTCTTGATCTCAGGGTCATGAGTTCGAGTCCCATGTTAGGTGTTGAGGTTACTTAAAAAAAGTAAGAAAGAAACTTAAAAACAATAATGAAACATTATTTAACATACACGCACACACACATACACACACACACAGGAAATCCTGCTGTTAGCATGCAATAACTTGGATGAAGCTGAAGGACATTATGCTGACTGAAATCAGTTAGAAACAGGACAGATACTATTACATGGTATCCCTTGTATAATGATTCTAAAATAGACTCTAGAAGGAGACACTGGAATGACGATTGCCACGGCTGTGGGGGAAGAGAAAACAGCAAGAGAAGACAGGTAAGATGCTGCTTTCCTTTAGTCAGTTGTTCTTTATTAGGGATTCTGACATTTACATTGGACTATGTTCTTGTTTTGTTTGTTTTTTACAGTTTTTTAAAAATAATTTTTGAAGATGACCCAGTTTTTTAAAATAAATTTTGAGGATGGTCACTTTCTGAGGCTTTCACAGCCTCATATACCGAGACATATACATATTCAACCTTGATTTGTTATTTTTTCTCTCGTGATCTTTCTGGTAATGACAATACAACTTTTGCAAAGAGAATGTGGATCAACCCACCAAAAGACTTGTAAAGCATGCTAACTGGTAGTTCTCCGCTATTTTATTTTTTACCATGGTGGTTTTTTTCATCCTGTGAATAAGAGAAAACGATGTTTTACTGTAATAGAAGTAAATCCAGCTTTCAACTTATTTCATTATGAAGTGATAATATATAACAATAATATTTAGGTTACTGAGCATTGGCTGTTATCTAGGTACTATGTTTTACATGAGCTTCTAAATATTCAGAACAATCTTGCTAATTTTTTTCATGATGTTGATGGAGAATTAAACTATCAGATACTAAATCCAAGAATGGATGTTGTTTTTGTGATTGTATCTTTAAATCTATAAGCAAATTAAGGTTTTTCTTTTTATTCTGTTAGTATACCGTGATGATTGACTATTTTAATTGATGTAATATTTACATGATGTAAAATTTACACAAAATAACATCTATTCACAATTAAATGTACAGATTTTAATTATGAATTGTGAGTTTGGTGAGGTTTAACAAACACGTAAATCCAGGTGACCATTGCCCCCAAAATTTGAAATATTTTTTATCACCTCAGAAAGTTCCTGGATTTTTCTATCTAGACAAATCCCTGTAACCTTGGGAGAAACACTTCTAGATAGCTAGCTCCATAATTTCATTTGACCTATATAGAAGTAATAAAAAGGAAATCACATGAAATGTGCTCTTTTGTGTCTGGATTTTCTTTCTCAATAAAATATTTTGTATTCATCTATGCTGTTGCATAAATTTTTAGCACTTTCCTTTTTTATTGCTGAGTAGTATTCTTTTTTCAAATACACTAAAATATGTTTACTTACTTTTTTGCGGTGGACATTTGAATTGTCTCCAGTTTGGGCCTATTATAAATAAAGCTGCTATAAATATTTGCACATAAGTCTTTGTGTGGACATATGTTTTCTCTAGGATAAATACCTAAAATTGTAATTGCTAAATAGTGCAGTATGTTTAACTTCATAGGGAATCTCATATCCTCTTCTCAAATTGTTGTATAATTGAATGCTCCCGCCAGAAGGATGTCATTTCCGGAATTCTGTGCCCTCACTAACATTTGGGATGTTCCTTGTTTTTAACTTTAGACATCTCAGCTTGTTTAAGAGGTGGCACATCGTGGCTTTAACTTGCATTTTCCTTATGGTCGATGGTGATGAATATCTTTTAATATAGTTCTAGGCCATTATGGTAGCATCAGCTGTGAACGTTCTTTGGAAGACATTTTCTTGTTTTTCTTTTTTTTTAATGTTTATTTAGAGTTTTGAGAGACAGAGAGCAGGGACGGGGCAGCAAGAGATGGAGAGAGAAAATCCCAAACAGGCTCTGCACTCTCAGTGCATAGCCTGGTGTGAGGCTCAATCCCACGAACCATGAACTCATGGCCTGAGTCTAAATCAAGACTCATACGCTTAACAGACTGAGCCCCTCAGCCACCCCCATTTGCTTGTTTTCCTTAAGCTAGTTTTTTGGAAAACTTATTGTTGATTTTTAAGGATTCTTTATGTATTCCAAATACAACCTGTTTGTCATTTGTTTGTATTATTTCTTCCAAATATGTAATTTGGATTTTCTTTTTTTCTCATTTTTATTGAAGTATAATTAACAAATAAAATTGTGATATACTTAAAATGTAAAACTTTATGATTTGATATATGTATACATTGTGAAAGAATTCCATCATCTCACATAGTTACCTTTCTCTTTTTTTGGTGAGAAGAGTTAAGATCTGCTTTCTTGACAAATTTCAAATATATAATATAGTATAGTATATATACTAGTATATATAATACATACTAACATATATATAGTCTATATACTAATATATATAATATAGTATAATTACATTTATATATTTATATATATTTATATATATACTAATATATAATATAGTATGATTATATTTATATATTTATGTATATTTTTATATATTTATATATACTAATTTTATATATTTATAAATATTTATATATATTATAAATATATATTTATATATATTATATTTATATAATACTATATATATATATTTTTTTATATATTGGAAGTCAAAGTTTCTAATCTTGATGAAGTCTGAATGAATCAATTTTGTTTTTTGTGGTTAGTATTTCATCCAGTCGGGGACATTTTGAACTAATCCAAAGACATGAATACTTACTTCTGAGGTATTTTTTTCCCATATAACTATCATAATTTTAGCCCTAATGGTTAAGTCTTTGACCCCTCTTCATTAAACTTTATCAAATGGTATAACACGGAGTCAAAGTTTCTCTTTTGTTGTCATTCTATGTATATCCAGTTGTTCCCCCATAAATTGTTAATAAACTTTGCTCTCCTCATTAGTTTCTTAGTCAAAAAGCAGTTAATCATGAAAAACAAAAACAAAAGTAAAGCACACAAAACAACAAGATCAATTATATTTTATGTTATCTGAGAACACAAGAGTCAAATAAATCAGTGAATGGGAAATATAATCAGACAAGGATCATAATTTGTTTGTACTAGCATTTTAACAACCTGTAATATGACAGCGTAACCTGTAAACTTGAGATGCCCCTTAATACTAAAATTTGTTTATTGTTGGCAGTAGTTCAGTTCATTAACTATGCATGATATTCCTCAACCTAACTATAAATAACATAATGGTCTTCTTTTAAATTCTAATACGTCTAATAATTGCCCTTTGATTATTGCCTAAAGGCCAAAGACGGAGAATATAATTCTTACAAATTTGTATCAACATGTACAGGTAGAATAAAATTAAGAATGATACCAACATTGAGAACTCAAGTTGAAAAAAAAATACTTTTAGAAAGTTACAGATAACTGAAAAGGATGTAACACAAAAATAACAGTAAAAAATAATAAAGAAGTATATTTTGTCTCCAATTCAGCTAGAGAGCTGTGTTTCAGTTCTGTTCTTCGCTTTTTTCATAATAAAACCAAAATTCCATGCATATGGTGTGTTGGTGTAACACCTTCGGAATTGTGTAACATTTGGAAAATTTTATTCGTACTTAAGAAAGACCGTCAAACATTTTGCATGTAGGATTTGGCCTGGTGTCATCTAAGAAAAACGTAAAAAAAACTTTTAATTGCCGCATTTAAATTTCGGATTCCACATTAATGTCAATGTAATGGGAACTAGGCCTGATGATTCTCTTATCTAAACAAGGGTGTGAGATTCATCCAAGGGATGTGACAGATCAGTGATTAGCAAATGTTCTACCAGCTAGGATATTTTAGCACAGGACACTATATTGTCTGACTAATTACGGGATAGCTTTAAGTAGAGGTTTGTGCTGATAATCAGGAACTAGAGTCAGTGGAAAGCTAATTGTAGGGTCAGAATTGAACATTTGGAGGTGATAGCTGCGTCCTGATTTATTAACTCAGACAAGACCATACTAAGAAAGGATCAATCATGCTATTTAGTAGATAAATTACATCCTTGACTTTGCCAAGGGAAGAAAGAACATAGTCCCTGTGTATGTTATAAACAAACTTCTCTTTTATTCTGAATCACAAATGGAATAGTTACTTCAATTTTGTATTTTATTTTATTTTTTTTTTAATTTTTTTTTCAACGTTTATTTATTTTTGGGACAGAGAGAGACAGAGCATGAACGGGGGAGGGGCAGAGAGAGAGGGAGACACAGAATCCGAAACAGGCTCCAGGCTCCGAGCCATCAGCCCAGAGCCTGACGCGGGGCTCGAACTCACGGACCGCGAGATGGTGACCTGGCTGAAGTCGGACGCTTAACCGACTGCGCCACCCAGGCGCCCCTCAATTTTGTATTTTAAAGAAACAAAAAAATATAGTACAGAATGAAAGACCAATATTCTTTTCAAAATTGCACATATTAAGTGATCAAAAAAGTTGTAAAGCTTAATGAAAAAGTGGTAACTTTTTTTTTAATGTTTAGTTTTGAAAGAGAGCATGTGGGGAAGGGGCTGAGAGGCAGAGAGACAAAGGATCCGAACTGGGCTCCACACTGACAGCAAAGAGCCCAGTGTGGGGCTCAAATCCACGAACCATAAGATCATGACCTGAGCCGAGATCAGACGCTTAACCAACTGAGGCACCCAGGCACCCCAGAATGTGGTAACTTTTTGATGAAAGTGTTGGAAGTAATATGCTAATTTTATTACCACCAATTCAAACTAGATTGGAAAATATTCCTCAAATATATTATTAGGCTACCACATCCAAGTAGTGTGTGATGCTTGGTTCATAGATGGGAAGGCACCTTCTTATTACCATATATAAGAAGTATTTAAGCACCCCATACTTTTTTAAATGATGTTATTTACAAGATTAACCAGAAATGTAGCACAGCCCAGAGCCAGTTTACCAACTGTCATCACAACACCCAGATTGAGTTCTTTAATGACATAAGCACAGGACCAGAGAAAGCAAGTCCAAAATGACTGCACTTCCAAACTTATTTAGAAACAGAGAACTAAGAATGGTTTCAATGAAAAATGGAAAGAACACAGGAAAATGGGTTTCCAAGCAGTAAGAATGGTGAGAGTTTTTGCAAATATTTCTTTTTAAATGTCACAAAGCATCATTATTCGACTAAGTCTACATTGCTTGAGAAGATGTAGAAACTAGGATTAGAAAAAAATAATACGGGCCGCCTGGGTGGTTCAGTCGGCTGAGCATCCAACTTCAGCTCAGGTCATGATTTCACAGCTCGTGAGTTTGAGCCCCGCCTCGGGCTCTGCGCTGACAGCTCAGAGCCTGGAGCCTGCTTGGGATTCTGTCTCCCTCTCTCTCTGCCCCTCCCCCACTCGTGCCACGTCTCTGTCTCTCAAAAATAAATAAACATTAAAAATCTTTTTTAAAAAAAGAAAAAAAATACATGGATAAAGGTGAGAACTCTCTCCCTTGCATTTTTAAATCAATATAATATTAACAGACTATACTCCTGTGGATGGTAATGAGTACTCTCACCGAGAAATCTGCTAGATTTTGTTTGTATATTTTTGTTTATACGCAGCTACGGCATATTGAGATCAGTATTGGATACTGTACCTGACATTAATTTTGCCTAGTGGTTTTCCTATTCTATAGGCACGGGGATGAGTTTGGGTCCCCAGATCTCTGAAGCCAACACGGTGAGAAAGTTGGTGGGAAGCTGACAGGACTTTGCATTCCCCTACCCCATCAGACTTCACTTCTGTCCTCTTCAGATAGTTTTTGCCAACTGCTTTTGATTTTATACGTTAGATTGCACATTCGGCTTTAGCTGTAATTCGATCTGCAACTAAAATTTGTATTTCAAACTGAACAACAGGCCAATTTCTATAGCATTGCTCTAGTCAGGAAGTATACCATGTTATTATTACAGCCAAGATCATAAACACTTTCGGTACACAGAAGCTAATTGGCTCACAGAGTTTTCATGTGTATTTAGAGAGTGAGTCGTGACACAGAAGAATACCTAGGGATTGGAATTTCTCAGGCAAAGCTTTTCCATATGAACCACATTGATTGACTTACTTTTATCCCACACTTTCCCAAGGCATACTGCAGTCTCAGATCAGACCCATCCTGGAAACTTGATTTCCAAGTCTGTGAATAGTAGGCAGAAATTTCAGTTGGGATATAGGTGCATACCTAGTTCTAGATTGACATACCAAATTCAAGTTACTTAGCTTTATGTTTGTCATATATATATATATATTATTTTATTTAATATTATTTAATTTTAATTGACACACAATGTTATATTAGTTTCAGGTGTACAACATAGTGATTCAACAAATTTAAACATTATGCTATGCTTACCCAAAAGTGTAGTTATCCTCTGTCCCAATACAGCACCATTATAATATTACTGACCATATTTGTCCTTTACTTTAAAAATCTGTATAAAAATTTTACCAATATTCAGGCATATTTTAAATCATAAACTTGGAAGCTTATGTGAAATGTGTAAGATATGCCCGGTCACTTAATATGCTTAGAATTACCTGGAAATCTGGGACTCTGTTATCATATTCAACAGGTCCAATGATGAGCTAGTAAAAAAAAATATGGTCAGAAAAATTTTCCAAAATATTCTTTATTATAAATTTATTGACAGTTGTCATAATCTATTGCATTATGGAAGGAATTATGTCCTCTCAAAATTCATACATTGAAGCTCTAACCTCCAAACTGACTATATTTGGAGATAGGACCTTTTCAAAGGTAGGTACGTTTAAGGAGGTCATAAGGATGGGGACCTAATAAAATATGACCGGCGTCCTTATAAGAAAAGGAGGAGACACCAAAGATACGCCTACACAGAGGAAAGGCCATGTAAGAACATAGATAGAGGACAGCAGTCTGCAAGTCAAGGAGAGAGGTCTTAGGAGAAAACAAGTCTACCAACTCCAAACTCCAGAACTGTGAGAAAATAAACTGGTTTTTTGAACCACCCATTCTGTGATGTTTTGTTACGGCAGCCCCAGCAAACTAATGTAATTCCATAAACAAGATAGCTGCTTGTTCAGATAGGCAAAGTTGCCTGTCTGAAATACTTCTGCTGGCTGGAGAGACTTTGGAAAATGGACAAGGCACAGGAATGAATCCTAGACCCCACTTTTAGTAATGGGTGTTGAGAATTTGATTATAAAGCATGTGCATTGGATTTGCTGTAAGTCAAGAACATGTGGAAAAGGTTTAAAACATTCAACTTTCATGTCTGGTTCAGTTGCTAAAGTGAATATTAATTCTTTGGACCATGCCAATTCATAATTGACTTAGCTTACTATAATTAAAAAAAAAAAGTTTATTTATTTATCTTGAGAGAGAGAGAGAGCACAAGCGAGGGAGGGTCAGAGAAAAGGAGAGAGAGAATCCCAAGCAGGATCTGCAAGGTCAGTGCAGAGCCCAATGTGTGGCTTGAACTCACAAACTGTAAGATCACAACCTAAGCCAAGATCAAGAATGGGACGCTTAACTGACTGTGCCACCCAGGTGCACCTTAGCTTACTATAATTAACTCAGAAACAGCTGACAGACATATGACCATATATGTTAAGAAATTGTTTTCTTAAGTTCAAAGAGCAGTTAAACACATATATAGGAAATCCGATGAAATGAGGCACATATGCACATTATATTGGACTGTTATCTACTAAAAATTAACTTTACCTTATCGTTGATGTATCATCAAAAGTATTTACCAAATAAAGCATAAAATCCAGTGCCTACTTAAACATTCTAATAATTGTTCAGTAATGCTGTATCTAAAAACAAAGAAGACTATTAGGTTAATAATATCCTATTTTTGTTTCTACTTATGACCTACATATTGATTGTACATGAAATATAATTCAGCTTGCTTTGGAATAGTTTTAGTATAGGTATGTTTACAAACATATACTCAATAAATACTTTACATAAACTTGTGTGATTATAAAAGGATTACTTGGTCATAAACTAACGCTAAAATAATGAATGAGAGGATGTGCTTTTTGTTATTAGCTGAGTGGCTATCACCAAAAATATATTCCATAGGAATGCCTGGGTGGCTCAGTCGGTTAAGCATCTCACTCTTGATCTCAGCTCAGGTCTTGATCTCAGGGTGGTAAGTTCAAGTCTCACGTTGGGCTCCACACTGAGCATGAAGCCTACTTAAAACTATATACATAGGGGCACCTGGGTGGCTCAGTCAGTTAAAGCATCTGACTCTTGATCTCAGCTCAGATCATGATCTCAGGGTTCATGAGTTCAAGGCCCACATTGGGTCCACACTTACAGTACAGAGCTTACTTGGGATCTTCTCTCCCTCTCTCTCTCTGCCACTCTCCTGATCGTGCTCTCTCGCTCTCTCTCTTTCAAATTGAATAAACTTAAAAAAATTATGTATATCTATCTATATATACCATAATCCCGTAAAACACTTTCCAAATATTTGTTACCATTGTTAATAATGAAGAATTCACAATAAAGTCTCAATCTTGTAATTCAATAAATATCCATCACAAAATATTACATATCACAGCAAGGAATTTGCTTCCCTGGAAATGAAAGAACATTACCAGTGTGAGAGTGCCAACCACCTTTTCCCATTTTTTTTTTTCAGCATCCTGGTCTCCCACAGATGTAGACACTGCTGAAGCATTCAAAGCTGCAGGTGGAGACCTATCAGTATCCCTGGGTATGCCATCACCATTCCCAGATCTCTAGGTATTCCCACATCTCTAGACCAATGGCAACCCTTGTCCTCTGTCTGGCGGGACATTTAGTCTGATATTCAGGTAAATCCTGGCAGGTGGCAGAATGCGTTCTAGACATTTTGCCAAATATGTTTCTCGCCAGCGGCATCCGAGGGCCTCTCTGGTATCTTTGGAGGAGAGAGGAAAATCCTCCAGAGTCCCTAAAACACATTTTGATGAAAGGACAGAAACCATAGGGCATGTGAGTTGTCCTGATCACATATTTCACTCCATATGAAACTTGTGGTTATATATTCCTGGGGAATTCAGAGGTCCTAGACTCCCAAAAGTCCTTGGAGAAGCTCTCACTGAATCATGCTTTTACAACCAGATGCAACAAAACACTAAATCCTTCCCTGAAACTCACTGTACTATGTAACCTTGCTTGAATTAACTATTTTATTCAATGCCTGCCTGAACCAGCTCTTCCCCATATAAACTGCATTGACTCTTCCAAAAATCTCACTTGCCATCCAGAGTTAGGGACTTTCAGAGATCCTGTTCTTATCTGAAAAACCAAACAAAACAAAACAAAAATGGAAAATGCAAATTAATACAAATATCTTAATCATTAGACAAATTTAGTTCTAGTTTTCTTAGAACTCTCTTCTAGGCTATACACTGATACATTGCAGTGCCTCAATGATAAAATGAGAAAGTCTTTTATTTTCAAAATGTAAATTTACTGAGTAGTATGCACGTAATTGAATTCATAGTGGAAAAAAATAGGAGGAAAGAAACCTAAACTTTAAGAGATTAAGGAAGACTACATCTAAATTGATGGCAAGGGGAGAAGGGGGATTTCTAAAATATGTTTTTAAAAAAGATAGCATTGAATATATTTAAGGGGCACCTGGGTGGCTCGGTCAGTTAAGTGTCTGACTTCAGCTCAGGTCATGATCTCACAGTCCGTGAATTTGAGCCCCATGTCGGGCTCTGTGTTGACAGCTCAGAGCCTGGAGCCTGCTTCAGATTCTGTGTCCCCCTTTCTCTCTGCCCATCCCCTGCTCATGCTCTGTCTCCCTCTGTTTTTCAAAAATAAACATTAAAAAAATGAATATGTTTTTTTTAAAAAGGGATTAAAAAATAATCTGACCATCCAGCACCAGAGATAGACATACTAGTCAACCACAAACCACAGTCTACCAGGAAAAGTTTGTGTGAGCCTGCACTGACCTATCAATGCAAAATGTATCAACGAAAAGAGCCCAGAAGATATTTATACCTTTTTAAATAAAAATCTATCCTAACCTTAAAAAACACATTTTATCAGGGCACCTGGATGAGTCGGTTGAGCATCAGACTTTGGCTCAGGTCATGATCTCACAGTTCATGAGTTTGAGCCTCGCATCGGGCTCTGTGCCATCAGCTCAGAGCTGGAGCCTGCTTCACATTCAGTGTCTCCCGCTCTCTCTGTCTCGCCCTCGCCTGCACTCTGTCTCTCTTTGTCAGAAAATGAATAAATGTAAAAAAAAAATTATCTTCTTTAATTGATGTCTTCTTTATTTGTAAAAATTATTAGTCAATGATTATGTTGAAAATATAGGATCTCACACAGTACCAAATTGGCCAATGCGTGTCCTAGAAAGAAATTTCATATCAGCCAGCAAGATGAGTCATAACAGAAATGTATTTTAAAACAGGGGGATTTGATATGCTGGGGTTCTGCATTTTTTACCTGTTTTTTATGTATTTTCTCCTTTTCTTTGACACATTTTTTTCAAATGTAACAATGGTCAGGCCTGTAGCTGTTTTTCTGAGTCCCAAATGGTGGAGAGAGAAGAATACCAGGGGGCAGATAGTAGAATAGTGTGTCAAAAAGCCAAGGAACACTAGGATTGCAGACAACCTCCAGAATTTAGGAAAGGGTCATGGAACAGTGTCTCTTTCACGGTCACCGGAAGGAACCAACCCTACTAACACCTTGATTTCAGTCGTCTAGAACTGAGAGAAATTGTTTTTGTTGGTTTAAGCCATCCAGTTTGTTGTGCTTTGTTATATCAGCCCTTCGAGACCACTATAGACCTAGACTCAGTATTTTTTGTTTTGTGTGTGTGTGTGTGTGTGTGTGTGTGTGTGTTGTTGTTGTTAATTTGTTTTTAAGATCTAATGTAAGGGGGTGGGTATTTAGGAATATATGATTTTATGTAACATTGCCGTTAATCTGAAGCTAATAGTCTAGATGGGAACCAAATTTAAAAAACAATTTTTAAGTTTATTTATTTTGAGAGTGAGAGAGAAGGAGAGAGTGAGAGAGCGAGAGTGGGGGAGGGGCAGAAAGAGAGGGAGAGGGAGAATTCCAAGCAGGCTCCACACTGTCAGCAGAGAGCCCAACGTAGGGCTCGAACTCATAAATCGTGAGAGCATGACCTGAACTGAACTCAAGAGTCAGCCGCTTAACTGACTGAGCCACCCAGGCATCCCTAAAAACAATTCTACCTTCCTCCATTCTGATAAAAAAAAAAAATCATAGCATGAAATCACACAAATAATATTGAAACCATCACGATTTGTTCTTCACCCATATGAGGACTTTAAGACACAGAACAGATGAACACAAGGGAAGGGAAGCAAAATAATATAGAAACAGGGAGGCGGACAAAACATAAGAGACTCTTAAATATGTAGAACAAACAGAGGGTTAGTAGAGGGGTTGTGGGAGGGGGATGGGCTAAATGGGTAAGGGGCATTAAGGAATCTACTCCTGAAATCACTGTTGGACTGTCTGCTAACTAACTTGGATGCTAATTAAAAAATAAAAAATAAAAACAAAAACAAAAAATAAAAATAAAAAAACTGTCTAGATTTGTTACGACGAATCCATCACCCCCTCATTAAACATGACAGGGGTTATATTTGCATTGATGTGGAGTTATATCTCTTATGCAGAATCCTAGTTTCTATGTTTCACCACTGAACTCAACCAACGTGAGGAAGTCACTGACAGATTCAAGAAGTATGAAATTTTGGGTGATAGGATCAGATAAAGGGGCACAGACAAACAAAGGAAGGCTAAAAACATAGTTTGGCAACATAGCAGGGTAAGACAGGTCCTTTGCAGTCCTGTTTGACAATTCAGCAGAGAAAGACCAGGTACAGAAGAGGCTTTCACTTTCCATCTTTCTATGTTACTACCTTGCTACCTTTCAATGCCACCGGGGTTTTTTACATGCTTAATATTAGTAGGGGTTAACGAAATAAATGATGAAATTAGGTGCCATTTTTTGTTACTTCCACATTTGTTATGTTAAACTTAATGATACTTTGATTTTCTGAAAGAAACAAAGAAAATGAACCAACACCATGGAAAGAGGAACAGATGCATTACTTTCTTCTCATCCCTATCAACCACCCATCCAAGATAGTATGTTTTTAAGTTTATTTATTTATTTTGGGAGAGAGAGAGCACAAGCAGCAGAAGGGCAGAGATAGAGGGAGAGAGAGAATCCCAAGCAGACTCTGTGCTCTGTGCTGAGCCCAACACGGGGCTCGATCCCACGGCTGGGTCCCACAACTGTGACATCATAACCTGGGCCAAAATCAAGAGTCAGTCACTCAACCTACTGAGCCACCGAGGCGCCCCAACCAGATACTGTTTATAAGTGAGTGAGTAGCTTGCCTATTCACTTCTCTTTTAGACAAAAAAGAAAACACCCACACTTAAGTTTAGGGACGAGATTTGGGTAAGCTGGAGAAGAGGTTCCAAATCTAGCTGCATACCTGATTACTATGTTAGTACTATTGTCTTTGTGAATAAGAATGCTTGGGGTGGGCATATGAGTTACTGTTCTCAAAAACTTCCCCTGAAATTCCAGTTAGCAGCTGACTTAGACAACTACAGGGTCCCGCGACCCCTAGTGTTCCCTGTTTCAACTCTATATTCTGATGCAACAGCCATTCAAGCAAATTTATAGTCATGTTGCTAAACGTTGGCCAACTAATTTTAAAAAGTATAAGTGCCTACAAGTAATTGTTGGATTAACTAAAAAATTAATGCATGGATATACCGCTTAGTTGTGAATAATGGTATAATTTATTAAAACTTAACATAGTATCTGATACAGGTACCTATGCACTGGTATATACGTGTTTACTACTTAGAAAACTTCCGGTAGGTATTACCGTGTTCATTTAATTTGTTATGATGCTATGTAGCTTACGTGTAGAAGAACCTGAATTTGCCTCAAACTCCGAATTTTTTTTCTATTTGTTATGATAGTTCATTAAGCATCATACAATTAATAATCAGGAAAACTGGAATTAGAGATTAATTTCTTTCACTTAAAATTTAGCATCTTACTAAATTTGTCTCTGTATTTGACTGCTTTACCTGCACTGTGTATTGATAGCAAAAAAAGACCTTCCAGCAGAAAATACAGATGAATCTCACCTCTGAACAAAGCAGAACATCTCATTTGCAAGGATACTTATGTAATAATGACATAGCCTCTGTTCCCTGACTTGCTTTGTTAGCGATACAGTGTGCCAATATGAATGCTTTTTCAAACCCATAGTTACATGCAGCTAGTTTAATGACACACATCAGTCTGGAACCTCATGGAAGCTGTAATTGTACTCTCTCTGCTTTCATAACTGAAAGGAAGTGTACTCATTGGAAAAATATACCCAGTCTGACATATGGCCATTACTGTCCTTCACAAAGGACCTAAGAATTATTCTGACCTCATTGTAAATATTAAAAAAAAATTGAACCTCAATAAGTACACATTAATGAATATAATTAAATTTTCTAGCAGCACCTGCGTGGCTCAGTCGGTCAACCATCTGACTTTGGCTCAGGTCGTGATCTCGTGATTCCTGGGTTTGAGCCCCCGTGTTGGGCTCTGTGCTGACAACTCAGCCTGGAGACTGCCTCGGATTCTGTGTCTCCCCCCTTCTTCCCCCCCCCTCCACTCCATGCTCATGCCCTGCCTCTCGCTGTCTCTCAGTAATAATAAATAAACATTAAAAAATTTATTTTAAATTTCTATAATTCTCCCCCTGGTATTCTCTTATTTACCTCATTATACATTTAATGTTATAAGAGGAAATCAAAGGACAGATAAATAAATTATTGTCACAGAATTACACAGAAGAACTTCTAGCAAGAAACGTTCTGATGTAAGAACCCTAACCAAGACCAATTTTTGTATTCTTTCAATTGTCTACAGTCTTGCACAGTATTAAATTTCACAATAATAGTCTTTTTTTATTTTTTTTTAATTTTTTTTTCTTTTTCAACGTTTATTTTTATTTTTGGGACAGAGAGAGACAGAGCATGAACGGGGGAGGGGCAGAGAGAGAGGGAGACACAGAATCCGAAACAGGCTCCAGGCTCCGAGCCATCAGCCCAGAGCCTGACGCCGGGCTCGAACTCACGGACCGCGAGATCGTGACCTGGCTGAAGTCGGACGCTTAATCGACTGCGCCACCCAGGCGCCCCTCACAATAATAGTCTTGAAGCACTTCAAGTCCTCCCATCTCTTTTGACTTTAAAGATTAATATTATCTGAATAATGTATAAAAGTATTCTCTGCGAAGGTATTGAAGTGTTGGTGATATTTTTACTGTAAATTTAGGAAATGCCATGTTAATTAACAATATATTAATTATTCATACAAATTATTGTCATCCATATATCTACTTTTTCCCGTGCAGATTAATAAATAGAACTTTATGTATTGAACTGCAAATCCCACAAAAATCAAATGAAGAAATTCTTTGCCAGGAGAAAACCTTCATAAGCAGAATATTTGACTGAGAAAATTAATCTGAAGAGAATCATTAAATAATGCAAATTTAGAAGTAAGTGTCACCTGAAATCTAGCCACAATACAGTTGTTTCCAGGATTCTACCTTTCTGTGTGCCCCTATAGATTTTGACCTTGGCATGCAATTATGCCACGATCCAAGGTTCCCTGAAGGGTGGAGAAAAAAGATCAAAAATCGTGAATGGGAGGAAAGAGAAAAATAGTACAAAAAATACTCATAGACTACATAAATTGGGGCACAGAAAATAAGTGGTTCAACATAACAATAACAATGAAATCTTACCAGCTCAGTAGTCACTTTACTTCTCTCCTTTTTGCACCAATTGTGACAGGTGTCTTTATTCTTAAAAGAGTTTATTACCTTTAAAATGTAATGCTTTCTGCTAGGAAGAAAAAAAAAAAAAAGAATCCATGCCTCATTACTTTCAATCTCATTTGTTTCTCCACCTTACATTTAAGAAAATGAAAACACATTAAAAGGCTCACATATCAACTTCACCAGTTAGGGAATTTCTAGCTGGATTATGCCTAAGGTAGTGCAATCTATTAAATCAATAGGGAGAAGGAAATTTCTTCTACAAATGCAATGAAAAATATTCAGCGTACCTTCTGCATTTATTTCTTTTTTTTTTTTATTTTTTTTTTAAATTTTTTTTTTCAACGTTTATTTATTTTTGGGACAGAGAGAGACAGAGCATGAACGGGGGAGGGGCAGAGAGAGAGGGAGACACAGAATCGGAAACAGGCTCCAGGCTCTGAGCCATCAGCCCAGAGCCCGACGCGGGGCTCGAACTCACGGACCGCGAGATCGTGACCTGGCTGAAGTCGGACGCTTAACCGACTGCGCCACCCAGGCGCCCCTTTCTGCATTTATTTCTTATGTGACTCTATAATGAATACAGATGGGTCTTGGAATCAAATTTAACGAACAATGTATGTAATGCAAAGGAGTAATCATATGGTTTTGTGATGTTTCCAGTTACCAGAACGCCAAATTCGCTTTGTAAATTAATCATAGTGGGTCTTTTTCTTTTCTTTCCTATGCCTGTTTGAACTGCATCAAGACACTGTATTTGGATAACAAATTTTAGAGTTTAAGAAAGCTAATAAATTACCTGCTTGCCTTCGCCCAAGTTCAGAACCTTTTATAATATATAAATGATGAATGAAGCAGATAGATGTGAAATATCAGTTTAAATTTATGTAATGTTACTTTGGAGAATGTAGTATCATCTTTGGCTACTTTAGAGTCCCTGGGATATCTCCCCTGACTCGAACTTTCCCTAGAATCTGGTATTTCTTCTTCCAGGGATATAACCTGTACCTGTGAGCATTGTCTGCAGAGGGATTGATTCCAAAGAGAATGAAGAGAAATAGGGCAAGGAATGCTCAGTCCATCCCTGAGAGAAACAACTACATGAGAATAAAAACGTCCACCATAAACCTTTCCTGCTTTTCTCTCATAAACTTCAAGCTTACCAAACACACTTATGATCAACCAGTTGTGGCTGACCTAAGGGAAGGAGATCTAAAATGCATCATAATTTGCCAGAATTTGTGGATTGATCTTTCAGTAGCAAACACCAATATCATCTATTTTGTGCATCTCGGGTACATTGCTCACTCTCTGTGCACATCTAGTGAATGGGCTGAAGAGCTCTCAACTGGCAGTTTTTTTGTTTTTCGTGTTTGTTGTTGTTGTTACTCTGCATAGGCTTTGCTTCTAACCCCTGATTGAGCCAAGAGCTATTATTTCAGGGGCTCAAAAACAAAGCAAAACAAAAAAAAAAACTGTAAAGTCGCTTTCTTGGATGAAATCTTTTTTTAATTAAAAAATTAATGTTTTATTTATTTTTGAGATGGAGACAGAGTGCGAGTGGGGGAGGGGCAGAGAGAGAGAGGGAGACACAGAATCTGAAGCAGGCTCCAGGCTCTGAGCTGTCAGCACAGAGCCCCACGCGGGGCTCAACTCACGGACTGCGAGATGGTGACCTGAGCCGAAGTCGGACGCTCAACCGACTGAGCCACCCAGGTGCCCCTTGGATGAAATTTTGAGACACGCTGTACTATACGCAACCCTGACATGAGAACCACATGATGCAGTAAGAAAAGCATGATATCCTCGTTTGTGGCTAGAACACAGGATAAGTTAACACATGAAGGATTCCAAGAACAGCACTGCATTGACACTTTGAGAGTTCAAGCCAAATGGGCATCAGGGTATATATCACCTTCCACTGGGGCATTGAGGTTCTCACCTATGGACTGTAGTCACTACAGAAGTGATGTGGCAGTAAACATAAAGCAGCAATCAGAAATCAAATGTAAACACAGGAGGCTTTGAGGAAACCTATGAAACAGAAATGTATGAGCTCATTTATTACATCCACAAGAAGCAATATCTTTTTCTTTGTCCTTTTGTGTTAAATTTTTTAAAATATTTATTTGTTTTCGAGAGAGAAAGAGAGAGAGAAGGACAGAGCATGAGTGGGGGAGGGGAAGAGAGAGAGGAGACAGAATCTGAAGCAGGCTCCAGGCTCCGAGCTGTCGGCACAGAGCCCAACGCAGGGCTTGAACTCATGAACCGGGATATCATGACCTGAGCTGAAGTCGGAGGCTTAACCAACTGAGCCACCCAGGCACCCTGCAATATCTTTTTCATATAGGAAAAAGTACTAAAGGGGTAAATAGGAGTACTACAAAAAGTAAGTAATATGTGTTGTTAATTTTAGCCATTCTGACAGGTGTGAGATCATATCCCAAGGTAGTTTTGATTTTTATTTCCCTGTGATGAGTGATATTGAGCATCTTTTCATATGCCTATTGGCTATCTGGATGCCTTCTTTATAAATATCTCTATATTCATGTCTTCTGCCCATTTTTATTGGATTTTTGGGGGTGTTGAGTTTTATAAATTCTTTATATATTTTGTATACTAACCCTTTATCTGATATGTCATTTGCAAATATCTTCTCCGATTCCATAGGTTGTCTTTTAGTTCTGTTGATTATTTCCTTTGCTGTCCAGAAGGTTGTTTTTTTTATTTTGATGAAGTCCCAATAGTTTATTTTTGTTTTTTTTTCCCCTTGCCTTAGGAGACATATGTAGTCAATCATTGGTGGTGGGAGACGGGGGGTGGGTTGTGACAGGCAAACAAGAAAAAGACTCAACTACAGAGAACAAATTAATGGTTACTAGAGGGAAGTGGGGTGGGGGAATGGGTTAAGTAGGGGGTGAGGATTAAGGAGTGTTACTTGCTGTGATGAGGACCGGGTGTTATACACCTGAAATTAACCTGTATCTAACTGATTGGATTTTAAATCAAAATGAAGAAAAAAAAGTAATATGTGTGTCTCCTAGAACAGGGTCAGCAAACTCTGACCAGGGGACCCAATCTGGCCTTCCACCTGTTTCTATAAATAAAGTTTCCTTGGAACACAGCCACACCCATTCATTTATGTGTCCTCCATGGTAGTTTTCATATGACTACAACAGAGTTGCTTAGCTGTGACAGCAAATAATAAAATACTTACTGTCTGGAATTTTATAGGAAATGTTTGCCAATCCCTGGTCTCGAAGATGAAACTTGCAAGGTGCTAAGTGACATTATGCATTGACTTAATTCTGTGTGTGCTACAGGTTTACACAAGGCAAGCACAAGAAAGGTGTTTATTTTCAAGAAGTTTACGAGCAAATTTGAAAAGGAAATTACAAAGGAATACATCAGAGTCATCGATCCATCTAACAATGGCTTTAATTGAAAAACCTCTCCAATCTGCAAATATGGTATTAAGTATCTCATTAGCTTCACACACTACCTTACCCCCAAGTGCTGCAGCAGTGAAAAAGTCAGGTACTATTAGTGTTTCAATATAGCTTTCATCCAGGGGAAAAGAGGAAAACAAACACAAATAATTTACTTTTACATGGAGATAGGTCCATTGTAGAAATATAAATGGAATAATCTGGGGGCCCCGCATGACTCGGTTGAGCACCAACTCTTGATTTCAGCTCAGGTCATGATTTCATATTCGTGAGATGGAACCCTGCATCAGGCTCTGTGCTGACAGCACGGAGCCTTCTTGGGATTCTGTCTCCCTCTCTCTTTGCCCCTCCTCTACTTGTGCTCTCTCTCTCTCCTAAGGAAATATATGAATAAACATTTTAAAAATAAATGTAATAATCTGAGAGGGCTTTCCATTGGGTATATTGAACCCAACCCACCACTTGGGACTATGCCCACGAGCCCAGGTGAACCCTGACTGATCTTCAGATGTAGAATTGAAACATACACGCAATTTTTTTTCACAGCCCTGGTTTCATGGCTGGATTCATTACCCACAATCATTGCGGTAATACCTGAGTGATACACATCACATTTTTGCATGCCCTACAAAGCCTGATCTTATCTATTGTTAGTTATCTTTCCACCATCATCAAATATGACTCCACTTTTTGTTCACTATGCTCCAGTCACAATGGTATGTTTGCTTCCCCTTGAACACGGGCCCCTTGTACTTTTCTGACACAAAGCCCTAATGAAGTCTGTGCGGGATAATTTTTCTCCATGTGGATTTCTGGCTCTTCCTCATTTCATTCAGATATGAGAATACATCTCACTGCCTCAGAGGGAAGTATCCTTACCAAACCATCTAAAATAGGATGCTACTTACTCTGTTTTTTTTGTTTTAAATGTTGATCTTCATAGTTCTTTTCAAAAGCTATCTGATGTTATATTATGCATTTTATTAAGTGTTTATTCATTGTCTCTTCCGTCAAAATTTTAACGCCATTAACGCAAGGGCTTTGTTTGTTTTATTCTTTTCTCTCCTTGTGGGCCATAGAATTGCTTAGAAATATCATGGTGGTTTGATAGCATTTGTTGAATGAAAAAATAACGAAATAAATTGTATTCAGTAGAATCACTGGTAGTCTTTGGGTACTGTCACTGCTGTCATTCTGTGTGTGTGTGTGTGTGTGTAAATAGATGATAGATGATAGAGAGATAGAGAGATAGAAAGATATATCACCTGCAAATATATCTCCTGTATGCATAAGTATATACATGCATACATACATACATATAATTTCTATATAAATTCATTCATTCTCTTCATAACTTGTAAAGTTTGATGTATGGTGAATTTATTTTCACTGTCTTGGATTTACAGGCAACAATTTATGGCTATGCTTGAGATTGAAGGAAAGCAAAAAAATAATCCATGTAAATTATATTCAGAAGTGTTTAGGGGGGGTGAGACCTTGAATCTCTGCAATTTTGCAAGGTGAGTTTATTTGTTGTTAAAGAATGACTTTGAAACACTAGTAAGCACAAATATGCATGTACATATAAAAGTCACCTGCCGTGAAAAATGTAAGAAATAATTTTGCTAGGAAACAATAGCATATGGTCTGAAAGAGGGTGGTCTTGTCAAACTCTTCCAATCTCCATTCTGATATGCCAGAAAGGTATAACATGTTTGTGAATCCGATAGATGTTTTAAGAAGAGAGATACAGTAGAACACCTAAAGAACCAATGGGCAAAAGTTATTTTAAAAGAAATATAGAGACTTTGGAAATAGTCTAGGAAAAGAGTAGGAGTTATATTTTTCAAACCCTTAAGTGTCCCAGAGGAAGATTTTTTAAAGTAAATAATATAATTGAATTAAATGTGTGAGTTTTACAGATCTCCAAACATGCTTTATTTATCAAGGAGATCTATCACAGCATTTTAGGGGACTGTAATTAGACACACTGTTTTTTCCAATATTGGACCTGCCCGCTATTTTTGGGTAGTATAGTGTTTCACTCATAAATCATTAGCATTTAGTGTAGTTAAGATTTTAAGACAAATATTACAAGTTTCGAAAGAAAGGGTATGGATAGTAGAAAATGATGGTTAATAAGTCATTAAAACAATCAAGAAAATAAATCAATAAAAGCTCTTTCAAGATCAACTCCACTTTATACTCTCATACCTGTTCCAGCATTATGGCTTAATTCCTAGAGTAATTTGTGATTGGCTGTCTCAATGACTGTTCCACAGGACCTGGATTTGAATGCTATCGGGATTCTAAATTAGGCAGCCTAGACCAATGAAACATATTGACCTTTCTGTCGTTTGTTCATCCATTTACTGCAGACATATAAACATAGTTCATGCCTGTATGACCCAAACACTGGATTGTAGCAGGATCGATTCACTGTTTTTGCTCATTGTAATGACTGATTTGGACTGTCACAAAGTCAATCTAATTGATTATGTAAGAGTTGGCCAACAAAACTCAAAGTTGCCTTTCCATAGCTTCTTTCATCATGGCATAAAAACATAATTGTTTTTTCCCTTAGAGCCACATTTGAAGGGGGTTTTGGATATCACTCTGTTCATTCAAATCCAGACATAATTACCAGATATTGCCCCTCAATCTACCTACGTCACCTCCTGTCTGAGCCACCAGCCGGCACTACAGTGGTTTAGGACATTAAAATATGTGCAGCTGCTATAAATCTTTTTACATTAGTTTATGCCCAAGATTCATACAACTGACCACTCTCTCTAAGAAATGCTGTCTGGACTTTTGCCAACTTTTGGCTGTCTACTTGTCATGTTCCCACAATATGGTATGACCACGTTTGCAGATCAACATTAATTCGATAGTTTGCCAATATTGATTATTTATTCTCTCCATTAGTCGCAGTCTTCAAATTCTTGTTCAAGGCTCAAGAATATCTATTTTAAATACACAAAGAAAAAAATTCGTAATTATATAAAAGAATTATTAACCACAAGGGTCATTATAGGCAATGATTAATAGTGACTTAGCAAAGACTTTTAAAGAAAATATTCTCAGATTTTAAGATAGAAGGTCTCCTAGTTCTTTTATGACCAGGTCACTTTTGTTGGGAATTTGTAGATTCTATGGGATATTGCCAAAGAATTCTCTTTTCTTTTTTGTTTTGTTTTATTTTATATTGATATAAGTATAAAGAATTCTATTTTCATCAGACTTGCTAGATCCCTTCTGATTAAAATGTGAAGCAGATTAAAACAGATTTGTACAAAAAGAAAGGATTATACACTCTTATTTTAATGATACATCCTCAGGAAATTTTTGTCATTTTCATAAGGCAAAGATGAATAATGTAGGCCTCTGGGAGCAATCTATACACTTATATTGTTAAAATTTCCTATTTATAATTTTTTGACTTTATTTTTTTCAGAGCAGTTTTATATTTAGAATAAAACTGAAGAAGAGGCACAGAGACTTCTCATATATTCCTGCCCTTACACATGGATAGGTTTTCCCATTATCAACATGACTCACTATTTATTTCTGACCAAGGATGAATCTACAGTGACACATCATAATCACCCTAAGTTTATTATTTATCTCAATATTCACTCTTGGGGTTGTACAGCCCATGGGTTTGGGCACTATATAATGATAGATATTCTGCATTGCAATATCATACAGAGTATTTTCACTGCCCTAAAAATACTCCACGCTTTGCCCGTTCATCTCCTCTACCCTCCACACCTCCAACCACTTTACATTTTATTATTCCCACCATTTTGCTTTTTCCAGAATGTCATATAATTAGAGTCATACAGTTTGTGGCCCTTCCAAATTGGCTTCTTTCGTTTAGTAATGTACTATTAAAGTTTATCAATGTCTTTTCATGCCTTGGTAGCTCATTAATTTCTTGCATTATATAATATGCCATTCTCTGTATTTCCCATAGTTTACTTATCTGTTTACATTCTGAAGGACATCGTGGTTGCTACCAAGTGTTGGCAGTTATGAATAAAGCTGCTACAAACATATGTGTACAGATTTTTGTATGTACATAAGATTACAACTTCTTTGATTAAATAAGAAGTACAATCACTGGATCATACGATAAGGGTATATTTAGTTTTGTAAGAAAGTACCAAACTGTCTTCCAAAGAGACTGTGCCATTTTGTATTATGACCAGTGATGCATGAGAGCTCAGGCCGCTCTACTTCCTAGTTAACATTTAATGTTGTCAGTTTCTGAATTTTAGTCTCCATAATACGTGTGTGGTGGTATCTCATTCTTTTTTATTTGCATTTTTCTTGTGTCATATAATGTGGCGTCTATTTTCATATTCTTATTTTCCATTTGTATATTTTTGGTAAGGTGTCTCTTAAGATGTTTGCACCATTTTCAATTGGGTTATTTGTTGTTGATTTTAAGAGTTCTTTGTATATTGTGGATGATAAGCTTTTATACAATGACGTTTCAGAAATACTTTCTCCCAGTCATTCACTTGTCTTCTCATTCTCTTGACATTGTCTTTCATAGATAATATTTTTTAAAATTATGTTGAAGTCTAATCAGTTATTTTTTTAATAGATCATGGCTTTGGTGTTATATTTAAAAAGGCATTGCCAACTAGATTTTTGTTATGTTATCTTGCAGGAGTTTTGTAGTTTTGTCTGTTACGTTTAGGTTGATATCCCATTTTGAGTTAAGTCTTGTGACAGGTGTCAAAACACCTGCCCAGAGATTTTTTTTTCAGGTGCCTGTCCAGTTGTTCCATTACCATTTATTGAAAAGACTACCTTTGCTGCATTATGTTCCCTTTGTTTCTTTGTCAAAAATCAGTGGGTTACATTAATTAAGTAAATTTCTGAACTGCATGTTCTGTTCCATTGGTCTGTTTGTAAATTCTTTCACCAATACTATACTGTTTGATTGTATGTATTGTCTAAGTTTATAACAAATTGTGAAGTCAGGTAGCATTAGTGTTCTAATTTTGTTCTTCTCTTTCAGTATTATGCTACCTATTGTGGGTCTTTTTTACTGTCACTTTGTCAATATTAATTTAAAAAAACTTGCTAGGATTTAACTGATAATGCCTTGAATCCATAATTCAAGTTAAGAAGAACTGGCATTTGACGATAGTAAGTCTTCCTGTCCAAGAACATAAATTATCTTTCCACTTTCTTACATCTTCTTTGATTTTTTTCTTAAGAATGTTGTAGCTTTCTGGAGTCCCTGGATGGCTCAGTTGGTTGAGTGTCCTAGTTTGGCTTAGGTCACGATCTCACAGTTCGTGGGTTCTAACCTCGCGTCTGGCTCTGTGCTGACAGTTCAGAGCCTGGAGCCTGTTTCAGATTCTGTCTCCCTCTCTCTCTGCCCCTCCTCTGCTCACATTCTGTCTCTCTCTCTCTCAAAAATAAATAAAAAATTAAAAGAAAAGAATTTTGTAATTTTCCTTAGATTTTGTACATATTTTGTTACATTTTTTACTGCAAGTATTTAATTTAATTTTGAGAATGCCAATGTAAATAGTATTGTGTGTTTAATTTCAAATTCCATGTATTCATAGTTGGAGTATAGAAAAACAGTTGCCTTTTCTACATTAATCCTGTATCATGCAACCTCACTATAATCAGTTGTTAGTTTCAGAAGTGTTTTTGTCAATTTCTTTTTAGATTTTCTGCATAGACATTCAGGTTATCTTTGAACAAAGACAATTTTATAACTTTCTTCCCAATGCATGCACTCTTTGTTGCCTTTTCTTGCTTTATTGTATTAGCAAATACTTCCAACATTGGCGGCAACAAGAAATTCAGTTTTTCCAAGATATTTACAAACACCTTAAGCAATTGTACCTTTAGCCAAGCTCATCAGTGTCTTTGAACTTTATTTCTAGCATTAGGATTACAAATAGAAAATATTTGGTCTACAAACAACTTAGCAATTTTTATGTAAAATTTTATGGAAGAAAAAATATAGCAATATTCAAACACATCTCTTTCTATTAAATGAATATATGTCTAGAAATACTGGCTATGCTGTTTGCCTCTCTGCTGCTTAGCTCTTCTCTCAGTTCTGAGGTAAATCCTGCTGTTTCAGATACCTAAATTCCATAGCTAAAAGTGTATAAAATATGTTGAGAACTATTGTTTGATTAGTTATTTAGGATGTTTCCATTTCTGTTGAATTTCCAGATCATAATTTAATGTAAACAAATATGTGCCAAGAAAAAAATATGTTAGTTTGCCTCTTGGTTCAGCTGTCACATAGTAGCCTTGTGAGTTTCTCATAACGACCAACTGAGGTTGGAAGACCATTATGTTCTCCGTATTGTTTTTATTATTTCAAACCTGGCAAAATTATTCAATGCAAATTCCACTTTTTCTCTACAGTATTAGCAATAGAATCTGCTCTGACTTTGTAACTGTGCATTTGGGATGGGTCAAAAATACTATTTGTTAAAATAGAAACTTCATTTATTTTGTAAAATTCCGAAATGTTTCTCACTTTGAGATTTTTCATGTTTATAGCTGTCTCTATTGACCTTGTTTAAAAAAAAATTCTACCAAGTAAATTCGAAGATCCATAAGTTAAGTGATCCATGATCGGGGCGGCATCCTGTCTAGCAAATAGAGAGGAGCTCCTAAGAGTTGAACAAAATGGAAGGCTTTCATAGGAAGGAAGGTAAGGTAAGGGAGTTATTAGCAGAAGAAAAGAATTGCTCCAAGGTCACCTTCACTTAGAGGGGATACTAGGGAGTCTCATCGTGGAAATGACCTCATCTTCCTTTGGGGACTAGAGAGGGACAACATGACAGATTGCCTCATTGGCACTGTTGAGAACATTTCTGGCTTGACAGGTTAAGACTTAGATTTCTGGGGGAAATTGAAACTGCAATTACATTAGGTATTAAGGGGCGGGTGCTTGGTGGCTCAGTGGGTTAAGCTTCCCACTTCGGCTCAGGTTATGATCTCATGGTCCATGGGTTTGAGCCCCACATCAGGCTCTGTGCTGACAGCTCAGAGCCTGGAGCCTGCTTCAGATTCTGCGTCTCCCTCTCTCTTTGCCCTTCCCCTGCTCGTGTTCTGTCTCTCTCAGTCTCTCAAAAATAAATAAAGGTTAAAAAAAAAGATGAGTTATTAAGCCCTGATTTTGTAACTTGGCTTAAGTGATTTCCTTTTGGTCCTGTAGTTTTCTTTTAAACACCTTATAACAAGCAGACCTCAGTTTTTACTCTAAGCAAAATTGGGTGAAGTTGTAACATTGGTGTGGTGTCATGGGTTAATTGAAAATTTAGGTAACATAAATTGTAAATTAAACTTTGACAATGATTTTAAAAGGTCTTCATTAACGTCTATTTAAGGATTCAATTTCCAAAAGGGTGAAAGGTCAATTAAGATAAAATAGACATTTTTGAGTGATGGCTGTTCACCTCGTGTGTGTGCTGAGATGAAACAAGAATAAATTATTTCCTTTCTACTATTAAGCAGTAAGAAAACCTTCCAGGTCATGATATACAGTAGCTAATAAAAGATGATTATCACTTGAAAGAAATCGACAGTTGGTAAGAGAGAGGGAGTTGTTTAAATGGTCCTGTATATAGACTATGATTAGATATTTATTTTGACATGTACGTATATTGTCTCCACAGATATTGTAGAATCTTTGAGGCCAGTTATATCTTTAAGCTCTTAATAGTCGACATGATTCTTTTAACATGGTATGATCAAAATAAGTAATTGTTGGCAACTGGTTAAATATTGAGATATATTTCAAGATACAACAGCGGGGTTGTTTTGTAACCAAGCTCCCCCCACCCTCTTTTTTTTAGTGAGATAAGCAACTTTTTTGTTTTCCTCTTTTATAAAGACCTAGACCCGTTCACATTTCCTGAAACTAAATTTTTTCCTAAGCAAAATTAGTAGTTCCAACCCTCATAGTTTTCACCTCTGAAGGACTCAATGATGTTCACCCTGAAAATCGTTCTACACAAGTCTTTAAAAATGGCTATTTCCTCAAATGCCTGTGTCTATGTTTGAGTTGGGGTTATAGACTAAAAAATAATATCTTTAATTTATACAGAATATTTCTTTCAAGAAAACTAAAAGAAAACACATATATAGGTATGCAACATGCAAACATCACAATAATTATCAAGGCATAGCCAGGATATGTAAATTATTTACAACAATGTTTTAACTGTGAGAAATAAGTAATCCTTGCCATATATTTAGATTTGTCCACTCTTTCAAGAGAAATTTTTTTTTA
Organism: Lynx rufus; assembly: GCF_022079265.1. NCBI lineage: Eukaryota > Metazoa > Chordata > Mammalia > Carnivora > Felidae > Lynx > Lynx rufus. The sequence continues at coordinate 21,066,983 of NW_025814845.1, read as the reverse complement.
AATGTTAAAGTAATAAGTTAGGGTTTAACCATTATTCTCAAACCAATAAGAAAAAGTGAATACAAGGGGTGCTTGAGTGGCTCAGTTGGTTGAGCGTCTGACATGGGCTCAGGTCGTGCTCTCACAGTTTGTGAGTTCGAGTCCCACATCAGGCTTGCTGCTGTCAGCACAGAGCCTGCTTCAGATCTTCTGCTCCCCTCTGTCTCTGTCCCTCCCCACCTTCCACTCACCCTCTCTTTCTTAAAAATATATAAAACATTTAAAAATTTTTAAAAAAGGTAAAAGTGAATATATATCTCAAAGGTAAGCTGAAAATAATTAAAATGAGTGAAACATTTACTTCTGTGCAGGAAGTCTGATCAAAATGTTATCAGTGTGTTTTTTATTGCTACTTACTATACAAGGAAAAAAAAAAGGACTAAAGACAAATAGAATTGGAGTGGTTATTGGATTCCATGTATGATAAAGGACTAAAATACCATAGCCACTCCCAAATCCTTTTTTAGCAGATGCAGGGTTGTAGGAAAATAGATGTGTTCTCCCATTTCAAGCATAGGATCCAGAGATACTTAGACATGAGGGAGGGAAGAGGGCATGAACTAATGTACTGATATCGAAATGCTGAATAAAATACTAGAAGAAAATTTTTATCGAATGATCCCTAAGTTTCTGCCCCTCAACTCCTCCCTCACTGATTATTTAATTTTTAAAATTGTTTTAAGTTTATTTATTTATTCTGAGAGAGCACAAGTGGAGGAAGGACAGAGAAAGAGGGAGGGAGAGAGAGAACCCCAAGTCGGCTCCTCAAGGACAGTGCAAAGCCCTATGTGGGGATCAAACTCAGGAACCCATGAAATCATGACCTGAGCCAAGATCAAGAGTCGGATGCTTTCAGGTACTCCACTGATTATTTTAAATAAACCAAAATGTAACCTGACCCAAAAGGTAAAAGGACCCTGGATTATATCCGGTACCGAAAACATTTTTTTTTAATAAATCAGCACCACATATAGACAAAGAACACCCTATGCTAAAAAGAAAACATAAAGACTGTTAATAGGTCAGCAGCATATTGAAAAATTGTACTGCAGAGGGTTTTGTGGAGTCCCAAAAATATTATCAAGGTACAAATCATGCAATGAGGAGACTAGAATATGGATGTATATATGCACCTAACAAATATAAAACAAACAGAGGACAAAGCACATCATTGAAAACAAAGAAAAAAGACAAGAGACAAATAACTGAGCAACCACGTCCTCACCTCCACGTTACTATTTTAACACTAAATAGTAGTGGCTAATATTTTCAGTGTGCACTTTCACAATCAAGAAATGTTCTAGGTGCTTCTTTGAATTAATTCATTTAAACTACAAAACAAATGTATGAAAGTTATATACCATGTGATACTATTATACTCAGTTTAAGATGAAAGAAAGCAAGAAAGCAAGAAAGCAAGAAAGCAAGAAAGCAAGAAAGAAAGAAAGAAAACTAAAGTCTAGAAAGGTTGAGTAATTTGCCCAAGGTTGTGGTTTGTAAATCTTACTTTCAGGAAAGAGAAATCCATTCATGTGATTAAAAAAAAAAAAAATAGGAATAATTCTAGCTCGTTGACTAGTTTTGCCAAAGGGGCTGTGGTAAAAAGAAAAAAAATGTATATACTGTAAGGATTCATGAGAAAGCCTCTGGAATCAGAAGTTTGTCCCCATTTTGCTAAAATCTACTCCCAACGCTTTTAGCTTCTATACCCTTATCAACTTTGAGTACTAGAGGACTTTTTCCAATGCACCTTTGAACTTTTTGTTTGTCAGGCAGAGGAAGAAGCCCTAATATGTCAGATCCACCAAGGGTTGTTGAATAATTTATCACTTAGGTTCAGTACATCTCATTTTTGCCCTACACAGTTGGAGGGTTGGAGGATGTCTCCCACCCCTTCCTATACAGTAGTTGCTCCATTATTGTTGAATAAATTAGAGAATAACAGGGTGAATAAATGAATGAGAAAGATGTATGATACAACTGTAAATTATGCATAAATTTAGGAACTTTTAATGTATGAAAACATAAAATATTCCTCTGATTCACATTCATGTTAAAAACGAAGTCAGGGGGTGCCTGGGTGGCTGAGTTGGTTAAATGTCCGACTTCGGCTCGGGTCATGATCTCGCGTTTGGTGGGTTTGAGCCCGACGTTGGGCTCTGTGCTGACAGCTCAGAGCCTGGAGCCTGCTTCAGATTCTGTGTCTCCCTCTCTTTCTGCCCTCCCCCACTCATGCTCTCTCTCTGCCTCTCAAAAATAAAAAAAAAAAAGTAATAAAAAATGTTAATAAAAAAATAAACTGACTCAGATAGAAGTCAATGCATTAAACACTAATGATAATAATAATAGTAATAATATAAATAACAACAATTACAAAATGCCATTTCCACGTTATAGATTATTAAGGTATAGAGACAAAAAAAAAGTGATAGAAGACCGAAGACCAAGTAAAGTATTCTGAGACAGAGTCTGAAGCAAACTCTCAAGTAAAAGTAATTGAAAACCTAATACTTACTAATTAATTTAACTGCTTCGAAGACAATGAATTCAAGTAACAATTATTTAAAATTTTTATTACCACTACTCTTATTGTTCACCATATGCAGCACTCTGACAGTGCTTTCAGAAAAAAGTCATGCAAAAATAACTCAAGATGAAATTAGTGTTGTTATTAAAACCTTCCTTAATCACATTTCATGCCTAAATTCCCTAATGAAAAACTGGGGCCCAAAGTAGAGAAAAAATTCACTGTAAGTCATTACATTACTTCACAACCACTGGCTGTGCGAGAAGTATCCATCAGTTGGCTTCATGTAACAGACTTCAGAGTCAAGTGCTGATTGCAAATTCTAGCCTTACTATGGAAAAAAATTACAACTTGACAAGGTTTCATGATTATTGAATCCGATGATATAGATATAAGAATCTGCCAAATAATGAATATTCTTTTAATGCTGTCTCACTAAATTTATCCCAAAAAAGATTTCCTCCATTCAGATCATCTGGTTTTACTCTTCATAGCATCCTCTGGGATGGCAATTTCTCTCCCTGATGAGGGTGGTGATAATAATGGAAATCTGTGATTAGACCTTTCCAGCGATCATGACAAATGTGGGTAATGAAGTTTAAATTTGTTCTATCAACAATGGATTTTATTCCTCAGAGATTTTAAACAACCATTTTATTTTTTAATAATGGGTGGGTGAGAAATGAAAAACAAAATGGAACCTTCATACATATAATTATCTTGAAAAATAATAGGGATGATGCTAAAATTAGTAAAGGCATTGTGGTATGTTAATATTTTTTTATGTTCTGCAGCATTAATTTGTACTTAACTTTTATTCAGGGAGCCATTATACCTGTAATTACATATTAAAATTAATTTACATTATTTGTACTCTATTATATAGTTGAGGTTTTATGATCGAAGATGAAGTGTTGAATTACAATCTGGTTATACAATGAAAATCATGGCCGACTATACAATACTGCTTTTTTACATTGAAAACTAGAATGCTTTTCTGTGAAAAATACATTGCCTTTGGAAGCAATAACTAAGTTGAAAAGCAAAAGGAAAGAGATTGTTGACGAAGATGTTCTTAAAGAAAGGGAAATTACATTCATTATATTTCTATATTTGGATCAGTGATTTTGTTTTGATGTAACATTATCCTATTCACTCCTTGTTCCCTCAAATGAGGCTGCACATAATTTTAGCTTTAAAATTTTAGTTTGTCTATTTCTTTTTAGCTATGACTTTTAAAATAATATATTTCTAATAGGGAGGTGGGACCAGGAGTTTCCAATCTAACCAAGGGCTGCGTTTATAGATTAGATACACAGTTTTCTAAATATAGCTAATGGTATGTGAGCGTAGTTAAGTTTTCTCTAACAAAAGAAGACTTTATGCATTACTGCAATACACAAATGATACACTGACATCCAAGAAATGATGATTGATTTTATATATTTATCTTCTCCTTTGCATAATAACCTTAATACATTTACATGCAACCCAAAAAATGATAAGTAGTTTATAAGAGTTTATAAGTTGCTCCTTTGCACACATTATAATACATAGATACTTTAACTTCAAATAAAATATCCTTTTAAAATTGCAGGTGTGGCTGAATAGCACATTTATTAAACTAAAAAAAATTCTCAATTCACACATGAATTCATTGTACCTACTTATTATATTACGTTTCCAATTTTGTGAGACACTTGGTTCAAGGAAATATGCACCCAAAAGGATTATATGGAATACTATCCTGGCTTCCCACATGTAGTATGGTGCCTGTTCCCACCAATCAAAGTAGAAAACATCATGATCTACGAGGCTTTAGATAAAATAGTCAGGGAAGTCTTCCTTAAGTAGCAAGGATTAATTAGCCCTAGACCGAGCAATGCCAAAATCTTGAATATAATATGTACGTATTATACATAGATACAAAATTTATATGTGTATATAAAGGATCAAACTTTGCTTCCTGGTAACTTTACTTATTACATAAGAAAGCTCAAGAATTTTTACTGGAATACAAAAGTATCTAACACTGAAAAATCTATAATGTCTGGCATCAGATTAAAATTACCAGTCAGTGGGGGTGCCTGGGTGGCTCAGTCGGTTAAGTGTCCGACTTCAGCTCAAGTCATGATCTCACAGTCCGTGAGTTCGGGCCTGCCTGGGGCCCCGCGTGGGGCTCTGGGCTCTGTGCTGTCAGTTCAGAGCCTGGAGCCGGCTTCGGATTCTGTGTCTCCTTCTCTCTCTGCCCCTCCCCTGCTCGTGCTCTGTCACTCTGTGTCTCAAAAATAAATAAAAACATTTAAAAAATAATAATAAAATTACCAATCAGTGGGGGGCACCTAGGTGGCTCAGTCAGTTAAGCCTGTGACTCTTGACTTCAACTCAGGTCATAATCTCACAGTTCGTGGGTTCGAGACCCCCATCGGTCTCAGTGCTGACAGTGCAGAGCCTGCTTGGGATATTCTCTCCCTCTCTGTCTGCCCTCCGCCTGCTTGCGTTCTGTCTCTGCCTCTCAAAATAAATAAATAAATATGGAAAAAAATTTTTTTAAATTACCAGTCATTCAAGCAGGCAAATAAAATCAACCATGAGAATGTAAGTAAATTAAACCAGCTCCAAAATGACTCCTGTTAGAATTAGGAGGTACATGCATAAAAACAGTTGTTATAATGAAATTCTAGGTACTTAAAACATTTAGAGTAATGAAAGTATAAAAAAATAAATAAATTTTAATAGAAGGAATTATAATGTATGAGGTGAAAAATACAAATAAGGGATTTAGTGTAGGTTAGATATTGCAGGGTAAAAAATATTAGTGAAATTGAGAACAGTAATAGATGCTATAAAAATGAGACACAGAGCAAAAAGAATGGAAAAAAAAATTAAGCAGCAATGAAATGTGGGATAATGTTAAACATCCTAGTGAATAGATAATTGGAATACCCAAAGAAGAAAATGGAGGGCAAAAATTTTTCACAAAATAATGTCTGAAAATTTTCCAAATTTACCGAAAACTATGTGCTTATAAACGAACCAAACACATAACAAAATCTAAGCACATGAAACATAAAGAAAATTATACCAACACATCGCATAGTAATATTTCTCAAAACCAGTGATAAAGAGAAAGTCTTAAAAGGAGCCAAAAGTTAAAAAAAAAGAAAAAAAACACACATTATGTATCTAAAAACAAAGATAAGAATGATAGATTTACACATGATTCAATCAACACAAGAAGTCAGTAGAACAACATCTTTAAAGTACAGAAAACAAAGAAAAGAGAAGAAAGAAACTATCAAGCTAGAAGTGTATACTAAGAGAAAAACACCTTTCAAAAATTAAGGACTAAGGTTTTGAGAAATATAAAAGCTGAAGGGTTTCATCACAAGTATATTTTTATTTCAAGACATGTCAAAGTCCTTCAGAAGGTGGAATGACAGGTAGAAATATAAACAGAGCAACAGAAAGAAAATGTAACTATATGAACTTTTAATTTTCACATCTCTTAAAAGATAATTGGCTCTTTGAACATAATAATAAAAATATAACATAATAATTAAAATAAAATAATGTATTATTTTCTATTAGATCAATATGATAGAAATTCAGTTTGAGCTATTTAACTTATGTAAAAATATGGGGCGCCTGGGTGGCGCAGTCGGTTAAGCGTCCGACTTCAGCCAGGTCACGATCTCGCGGTCCGTGAGTTCGAGCCCCGCATCAGGCTCTGGGCTGATGGCTCAGAGCCTGGAGCCTGTTTCCGATTCTGTGTCTCCCTCTCTCTCTGCCCCTCCCCTGTTCATGCTTTGTCTCTCTTTGTCCCCCCAAAAAAATAAATAAACGTTGAAAAAAAAATTAACTTATGTAAAAATGTTTGATGACAATAGAAGGAAAACATAAGCTAGAAAGAGAAGTATATTGCATATTTTTATACTATAAATGAAGTGATATGATATCACATGAAGGGAAATTATAATAAAGATAAATACTATAAACTCCAAAGTTTAACCACTAAAATAAGAAAACTGAGAGTTATAACTAACAATCCAATGAAGGAAATAAAACAGATTCTTTAATGGAATGAAAATGACAATACAACATATTAAATTTTGTGGGACTCTGTTAAAGCAGTACTTGTGGGGAAATTGCTGTAAAAAAATTCTATATAAGAAAAGAAGCATGGACTCAATCAATTATCTCAGCTCTCAACTGCTTCCATCTGAAGAAACTAACAGTAAATTAAACCCAAACTAAGTTTAAAAGCAAAACAAAACAAACAAGCAAAAATGAAGAGTGGAAATCACAAAAACAGAAACAAAAAGAATATCAATAAAACTAAAAGAATCTCTATAAATTACATAGATAGTAATAAAATAATAAGAGAATGTTGCAAATGACTTCAGGCTAACAAATTTAGCAGGTTCAAAAAAATGGCCAAATTCCTCAAAAGACACATACTATAAAAACTCATGAAAGAAGAAATAGATATCCTAAGGGCGCCTAGCTGACTGAGTCAGTTAAGCGCCCCACTCGGTTTCCCTCTTGGGTTATGATTCCACAGTTCATGGGTTTGGACTCCCCACTGACAATGCGGGGCCTGCTTGGGATTCTCTTTCTCCCTTGTTCTCTGCCCTCTCTCTCAAAATAAATAAATTAACTTTAAGAAGTAAGAGTGGATATCCTAAAAAGGCATATTAAAATGTAAATACTGAATTTGTACTTAAAACCTCCCTGCATAAACACGCTCACACACACATCTCAAAGTCTAGATGGCTTCCTTGATAGATTATGCAAAAAGTTTTACAAAGAAAGGATACAAATATAACATACATCTTCCAGAAAAAGAAAAAAATATGATGCTATTTCCCAGCACCTTCAAAAAGACCAACACTATCCTTATATCAAAATTTCACACACTATTATAGGATAATAATATCATAGATCAATATAGCTTATAAAGATAGGTAAAAAAATTCTTTAAAAAAAAAGATTAACAAATAGGATAACAATAATATGTAAAAATAATAAAGTTTCATTACAAAGTGAATTTTATCCCAGAAACTAAAGACTGATTTAACATTCAAAACACTAATCAATGCAATTCACCATATTAAACTAAAATAGAGAATCATACATAAAATCATCTCAATAGATGCAGAAAACTCGTTGAGCAAAATTTAATAGCTGTTCCATGTGAAAATTGTCAGCAATGTAGACATGGAGAGAAACTTCCTACACCTAATAAAGGGTACCTATGAAAAAAAGTATACAGCTAATGTTCTAATTAATGGTTAATGACTGAAGGCTCTCTCTCCTATGACTAAGAAAAAGACATGTATGTCTTCTCTCATCACTTCTATTAAATGTCATCCTGAAAGAGGTAGACAGCACAATAAGGCAAGAAAAAGAAAAAAACAATTAAATTGTAAAGGAAGAGGTAAGACTGTCTTTAATTGCAGACAACATGGTCTATGTGAAACATACAATTGTATCTATTAAAATATTAGAAGTGATAAGGGAACTGCACACAGTTGCAGGGTACAAGATTGATATGCAAAAGGCAAGTGTATTTGCATATATTAGAATCAATGATAAATTTTTTAAAAGCACATTTAATGCATCATAGATATAAACACTTAGAGATAAAAGTGATAAAAGATATGCTATTGGAAAACTACAAAACTTTGTTGGAAAACTTAAGTAAGACCTAAATGAGTGGCCATGTTCGTAGTTCAGAAGACTTGATATTAGTAAGATTTTTATTCTTTCCAAATTGATCTATAGATTCAATACATCCTATTAAAAATCCTAGCACTTTTTTTATATGGTAACAAACGGATTCTGAAATTCATATGCAATTGCAATAGTAATTGAATAGGCATTGAATAATAAAAAAATTGAAAACATGAAGAAAGTTGAAAGAGTAACATTGCATAATTTACAAAGCTACAGAATGCAATAGAGTATGATACTGGAAACAAGATAAAGAAACAGGTTAATTCCTCAGAACAGAGTTGAAAACTGTACCTAGACATTTTTGAAACATAATGTATTTACAATATTTATGATAAAATTGCAAATGCCATCGAGTAAAGAAAACATAGTTTTCCAAACTGGTATGGCATAATAGGTATCCATAGGCAAAAAAATGAAGTGTCACACACTGTGTCATATTTAAAAGTGACTTAAAGTGGGTTATATACTTAATACTAAAATCTAAAACGACAAAACTTGTAGAAGATACAATTGAGGAAAAATTTTATGACCTTAAGTTAGATGGAGATTTCTTAGATATGACACCAAAAGCATAATCCATGAAAGAATAAAATTGATAAATTGGACTTCATAAAGATTAAAACCAGAGTACATGGGTTGGCTTAGTTGCTCAAGTGTCCAACACTTGATTTTGACTCAGGTCATGACCTCACAGTTCGTGAGTTGGACCCCCTTGTTGGGCTCTGTGATGACAGAGGGATCTTCTCTCTCTACCCCTCACTTGTTCTCTCTCTCTCTTAACAATAAATAAATAAACATTAAAAAAATAAAGATTAAAACCTTCTGATCTTCAAAGGACATTAATAAAAGAATAAAAAGACAAGCCATAGCCCGGGAGAAATGACTTCCAACTCACTCATCTGCAAAATGACCTGCATTTGTATTATGGAAAGACCTTTCAAAATTCAATGATAAAAATACAAACATGCCAGTGAAAAAGGAGCTCAACATTTGAAATGACACTTTGTGGAATAGATTATGTGAGTATGGCAAATAGGCACAAGAAAAAATGCAGGAGAATGCAGGAAAAGATACAATGGGATTCCTACTGAACACCCATGAGAACTGCTAAAATTAAAAAGACTGATCCTACCAAGTGTAGGTGAGAATGCACAGAGACGGCAACACCCATTCACTGGGTGATGGAATTTAAATGATGTTATTTAATTTCCCTTTGGGGAAAAGTTTGGCAACTTCTTAAATGTTAAATGTATACTTTGTATATGACCTAACCATTCTACTCACAGGCAACAAATTATCCTAATTGAAAGCATTGCCTATACAAAAACTTGTGCCTAAATGTGCATTGTAGCTTTATTTGCACAGCCTATCACTGGAAATTATCTAAATGCCCATCAATAAAAGGAATGGATTCATGAACTGGTATATTCAAACAATAATACAGTATCCAGCAATAAAATGGAATAAGTAACTGATGCTCTCAACAATTATGAAAATCGAGAATAAGTAGGGTAAGTGGAAAAAAAAACAGACATAAAAATGCATAGTGTATGGTTCGTTTTATATAAAATTATAGAAAAAAATCTATAATGACAGAAAACTGATCAGTGATTGCCTAGGGAGGGAGTTGTAAGCAACTACTAGTGGCAGGGATGTTAAAAGTGAAAGAGAATAAAAGTCTTTTTGGGTGATGGATGTATTCATTATCTTGAATGTGTTGATTATATCATAGGTGTGTCCATATATCAAAACTTGAAAATCTGTATAATTTAATCATATGAGGTTTCAATTATACACAGTAAAGCTGTCAAGAAACAACACACAACAAAGCAGCCAATAACATGTCAAATTATGGATAGCTCTATGAAAATAATTAGATTTTTTGTTGTTTTTTTTCATTTTTTCATCAATTGTCAATAAAGAGTAGAATTGTATGTGTTCATTCTTAATTTTATGTATGTGTATACATAAAATTATGTATACATATGGGGCAGGGGGGTGGGGAGGGTAATATAGCCGTACTCATCATGGTAGCTACTTAGTATTTTTTAGGAAAGGGATATAGGTATATAAATTTATTGATTTGTAATAGGTAAAAGTGAATGGTATTTTGCAATCAAGGGCGAAGTTTCCCAAATTGTTATGTTATACACCACATAAGTTGAAAGGATGTAATTCATTTTCTCATGAAGGAAGTAGTTGATATATAAGTAGATAATCATTCAGCAAATATTTACTGAGTGTGAACTGTCCCATCAGGCAATGTTCTAGACATCGGAGATAGCGAAACAGAGAGAGCTCCAGAGGTAATCAAACTTTCAATCAACTGGGGGGACACAGATAATGTTAGGTATATGTTTAAATATGAGTGTGAATGGGTACCTTGGTGGCTCAGTTGGTTAAGCATCTGACTTCAGCTTCAGGTTATGATAGCAGTGTTAGGCTTTGTGCTGACAGCTCAGAGCCTGGAGCCTGCTTCAGATTCTGTGTCCCTCTCTCTCTACCCTTGCCCCACTCACATTCTGTCTCTTGCTCTCTCAAAAAACAAAAAAACAAAAAAACAAAAAAAAAAACTTTTAAAAAAGTTAAATATGAGTGTGAATGAGAAAGGATTTGCATATCTAGGTGATGGTAAGAGCACTATGAAGGAAAATACACAGGATAGGACTATTGAATAGGGTGGTGTATTTTAGTCAAGAAAGGCTTCTTGACAAGGTGACATTTCAAGAAACCTCATTGGAAGGAAATGAGGTATTTAATCAGGTAACTCTCCAGGAAAGGGATTCAAGACAGGGATAGATAGTGCAGAAGCTCTGAATTAAAAAGAGGCTTTGGCATGTTTGGTAACAGCTTCAGTCTTATAATCTTGAACTCTACTTATCTCATGAAACTATCTTTTCTAGTGCAGGGTTTGTTTTTGTTTTGTTTTGTTTTGTTTTTTTCCAATGGATATTTTACTTTTACAATAGATATTTTACTTTTAAGCTTTCTGCACTATAAGAAGTCATGATAAACAATATGGATAATTTGGAAAAAACTCCAAATTTTCTCAATGTTTTCCTATTAGATTTTAAGCTTTTACGGTGTCTAGAACACAGTTTGGCAAAGGGCGTCATGATATTCTACCTGAATGGATAGAAGAATAATACTCTTCCTTGCCATAGATGCTTTCAGAATTGTTGACCCCCAAAGCATGAAGTCAAAAGTCTACTCCTGCAGAAAACACCAAAGAAGCAATGGAATTTGTGGGATTCCGAGAAAATACAGTCATCTCTCCCTTACCCATGGTGGATACATTCCAAGACCCCAGCTGATGCCTGAAACCATGGATAGTAGAGAACTCTATTGATACTATGATTTTTCCTGTATATACATACCTATGACAAAGTTTAATTTATAAATGAGGCATAGAAAGAGATTAACAACAGCTAATGATAAAATGGAACAATTCACCACAATGTGCTACAATAAAAGTTATATGAATGTGGTTTCTCTCTGTCACTCTTTCTTTCAAAATATCCTGTACCGTAATCCCCCTTCTTGTTTTTGTGATGATGTCAGATGATGAAATGTCTCCATGAAGAAATGAAGTGCAGGGGTTGACGTAGGCATTTGACGTAGAGTTAGGCTACTGTTGACCTTCTGATGGTGTCGGAGAGAGGAACATCCGCTTCCAGAGAGCCAGTGGCCACAGGAAACCGAAATCACGGAAAGGAAAACTGTGGATAAGAGCGGACCACTGCATATCCCTTGTAGTATTTTTACCAATCTGATAAAACGTTGAAGGGCTCTTGTATATATTCTAAAATCCAATATACAAGGTAGTGGAATAGTATTCCCTGGGCATTCCCAAATATTAGAGTTGAGGAGCACAGTAGGGTACTGGGTGTTAAAGCAGTATCTGTTTTCTGCAGAATGCCATCCCTTTCTCTCTCATGTGTATTCTTACCATAACTACTGCCACACATTGTTTCGGTGTCAGACTGGTCATCTTTATCTTAATCGGTGTTATTGCTCGTCACCTTGAGGCCTAACCGTAACTTTCATGTCATCCCTGGTATTGGAGTTTAGGCGTATTCAGAAGAACGAGGTTTGTGCCATAGTATACATAAAAGAAGGCAAGGGACTTTGAAATTACCTTCAGATCACTGACTCCATACTCAAATACACAGTCTGCTTACATTGTCTTGAGACTTCAATCATCGCTTTTCCTCTTTTTGTCTTGTAGTCTCGGGCATCAGAAAATATGTCAATTTCTTAATAGAAATTGTATATATTATATATATATATATATATTATATATATACACACTTGTTGTGTGTGTATATATATATAATATATATATATGCTTGTTGTGTAAGTGGTGCCTAAATAAAAGTGGTTTCTCTATTGTAAGCATTTGTGAAAATGAATTAAAGCCAAGGCTATTTTGCAACATTCTTGCAAGCGCAAACAAGGGGAAAAGTAAGTGAATAATGCTTTATGTTGTTATACCGAACTCCCTTCTCAATATTGGCTTCATTAAAATAAACAGTACACCTGGCCTGCTTGATCCTCACACAAATGATAAATAGCTAAGCTTCTGCCAAAGTCCTTACATAAAGATTTTCTACATTCTGTGCCTTTGGCTAAGGGGAAATAATAGTTAAGCAAAACCAATTGGCAGCCACAGTCAAGCAGACTACTATTTGAGGACCGCCTTAAGTAGCAGCTGGACAAGTATTGACATAGTAAACTTCTGGAAGATCCTTGTGTATCCTTTTCATTTCAAGTGTTAATTGGCAACAACATTCCAAAGCATTTGTATAAATAATGGCAGTCCTCTGAAAACCCCTGAAGTAAGCTATCTGCTATTAAAATTGCAATGGGCCTGTAGTTTTTTATACAGAAGTAGAACATGTGCATTTGTTGATTAAATTAGACCATTTTCCCCCGTAAATGTGACTAAAAGCAATGCCAGTTTGATTGATGAACACTTTACCGTAAATCTAAGCACGGAATCAGAAAGAGCTCTAAAAGAATAAAATACAAAATGACTAATAGTTTGGATACCAACATGTAGATGGCAAATAATCACAGGATACATATGTTGGTACATTTCAAGTAATACACTGCAATAATAGACCACATTAGTTTTGCAACAAACAGAAAATGACCGTGTGTTTGTAATTGGGGCAGCTCGATTTATATTAGTAACAAAAGCAGTGCTCGCATTTTCTTGTCAGGTAAGGGTAAAAACAACTGTGTTCTGCTTCAACAAAATCATATTTCTGAAGTCAGTGGAGATTGTAACTCATAGAGAGACCAACTCATCACTACCGGTAGCAAATGAGATTTCTGTTTCAGCTCAAATCCCTCCTATGGGGACATGTCAAACACCACATTCTATGTAACTGGGCAATCTATCTAAATAATATAATCCAAAAACTCAAATATATCTGTTTTAGTCTTATTATGACTTTTCTATTTATTTTGACTTGGTTAGTATAAATACTTATAATTGTGGCTTATGCACGTATAAAAGGTTCAAGGCAAAATATTTCGCATTTTTACTAAAGTATTTGTTTTTTTGCGAATTATTTCGATAACCTAACAGTGATCAAAGTGATGTTTTGTTCCCAAATAACACACTCTATGTTTATTGGTTGACAATAGAAACAACCCTTTGATTACTTTATTAGATGATTAAATTATTACTTTATTAGTAAAGTTTCTATTGTATCACTGAGTGATGTGTTCTAATCACTAGTAACTTATAAATATAACCAAAAATATATTTTATTTTAATTTTTTTCAAATACTTAATTGATATAACATAAATACCAAATACTAACTATCATTAAAATGCTTCTTTGATTTTTTTCATGCAGATGCCCTTGATATGTTCTCCTTGTACATGAGGATCCAATTAGAAATAATCTATATGGTAAGAAGAAAAAGCACAAGATGAAAATATAGATGATTGAGATTAAAATTAGACTTGTTAGCATTTCCACTTAAACAATAACAAGAACTATATCCATTTCGTGGAAGGTATAACTTTGTTAATAAAAATTGTCGGGGAATAAGTTATTTCTTTAGGGCATACCTTAAACATGGTTAAAGGGAAATTCCAATAACTTTTAAATCCCTGCCTGTTACACTTTTAGAGGAAATGTTCCTGCCAGGTTAATTTTGCTTTATTAATGAACATATATTCAGTCCAATTCTTACTACATAATTCTTATTTAAGCATGCATGTGTTATTTGTCAATTAAAAGAAAAATTATTTTATCAGTGCATAGCTTTTTATAGATTTCAGAGAAATGAGTCATAATGTTTAAGATCTGATAGCCCTGATTATTTAGTTATTTAAATAAGTATGTTAATACACTGTATACATTGCTTAGAAAAAATGAAATCTAACGTTGGACTTTCCTAAACCTGTTGCCTGTGAACTTTATCTGCTAAATAGGTATCTAATAAATATATTTAGGTTTTTAAAGACTATATATTTTTTTAAGTCTGTATTGGTATTGTGATGTAACTTCTCTATATTTTTCCTATCTAAAATCTTAAGCTACTGTAAAATCTGTGTTTCAAATATACCGTTTTAAGAATACAGATACGGAGCCATGAAAAAGCAATCTTGTCACCAGGATCACTGTATTGTTGTATTACAAACACAAGATCAATGTGTATAACTTAAAATTTTGTTCATGACATCTTCACCTGCTGTTGTATTCATGATTTCATGGCATTTATTTTTCACCTCATGACATTCACCTTCCTTTCTTGTCTTACTCCTTTCCTCCTTCTTAAGCACTTTGATTCCTATAAAGCAAACAAACAGATAACTTCTCTAGTTACATGCACAACCTCTTTAACTTTGTCTCCATTTTTCCCTCCCTTTATTTACTTTTCATTTCATAGGGATGCCGTGATCAGATTATTACCTGTCACCTCCAGATTATCCCTTTATCGCCTGCTCTGCGACAGTGCAGCTTGGCTCTGTTACTATTTGGCCTTGGCCAACTGGAATAAGGTTAGCCAGTGTGAAGCAGTAGAACGTTCCATCTCAGCTCTAGGATTAGTGGTGCCCTTTATATCCACTCTTCCTGTATCCTTTAGATTTCTCTTAACTTCTTACTAACCCACCTCTTATCCCCAATTTAGTGATTTTACAATAAACTTACTCTATTCAAATTACCATGCAGTTTCTCTTTCCTTATTGGACTGTGACTGATAGAATAATCAAACTTTCTGGGGGCACCCGGGTGGCTCAGTACATTAAGTGTCTTGACTTCGGCTTGGGTCTTGATCTCACAGCTGATGAAGTGAATGACTTCAAACCCCACATCAGGCTCTGTGCTGACAGCTCAGAGCCTGGAGCCTGCTTCGGATTCTGTGTCCCCCTTCTCTCCCCCTGTCCCCCTGTCATGCTTTGTCTCTCACTCTCAAAAATAAATACACATTAATTTAAAAAAAATTCTGAATATGCAGTATATAGCTTGTACTTCTTATTTTTATTTCTTCAGCTGAATTTTAGGAAATTACTCTCACAACTTAGCTTAAATGGATATTTAGGTCATTAATTCAATCAACTCTTAATTTTTATTTTGTTCAATGTCTGGACTACAATGGGCAGTAGGCTGTCGGGTGTAAACCAATTACATTTCACAAAAGACCAAAAGTTTCAGGAATGAATCACAGATAATTAAAGCATATAATATTGTTCAGAAACCTAACAGAAATATGTGTGGTATATTTGTACTACATGATATTTTACCTATTTGAAAAATCTTTCAAAAGGACCCAATCAAATGGGTAGACAAAAAAAAAAAAAAGAAAAGATAGGAAATACTGCTACCCATGAAATAATAGTAATAAAATTTCTGTTGTGTATCAAACTTTCATCACTTAATATTCCAGATACCCTGTAGGGACCAAATGTGCCCCTCATTAAAAAGAGGAAAGCCATACGAAAGCACACTGAGAGCAGGTGATAATATTAAAATATAAACATTTAAAATCTGGAGTAGGAGTACTATTTACTTCTTCCAGAATTAACAAAAAATAAAACATAATTCATGCAAAATAACATGGGTGACTAAAACATATTCTACAAATAATAATTTTGTCTTGTTTCTGATGTATTTGTTCAATATTTTATTTAAACATTACATTCTCCAAAACTTGTCAAAGGAGAACCTTTAAAGTGGGAAACTGATAGGCATGCTATAGTCATTTTACCTCCAGGTAGGAAAAATATATATAAAACAAAGTCCCCAACACAATGAAAAAATTCTGTAAACTCTTCTCAGCTATACAGATGGTAGCAACCTTTCATGTCTTATTGTGCCCTTTTGACTTTTAGACATCTATTTTTTAATAAAAGTCATCCTTTTTCCATCAATCAATTCAGCCAGCAAGTGTTTATTAAATGCTTATTTTGTATCTGGCAATTTATCATATTCTGAATTCTCAAAGATGGGTAATATAAGTCCTATCTGTTCTCTTTTCCTAAAGAATTTGTAGCCTAATGAATGACTCTAACTGTATTTAGGTGTCACTTTTCATACAGATATCTCCTAAATAGAAAAAAGTAATAAAAGACATTTCAGGTGCAACATATACAGAAAAGAGTGCATGCAAATATTTGAGGTCTTGAAAGGGCAAGAAAAAAGAAAGAAAGAAAGAAAGAAAGAAAGAAAGAAAGAAAGAAAGAAAGAAAGAAAGAAAATAAATACAGTATGTTTTGCAGAGAGAAAATAGGTTAGTGATCTTCAAGGTTATGAGAGAGGGCCCATGGAAAATTCACTTGGAGAATTCAGTGGTAGCATATTTTGAAAGACTTTATATCATGTCATATTAAAATGTTGGGGCATTATCCTGTGACTATGAACTCTAATTTTTACAATAATTAAGCCAGTTTGGATAGTCCCATTATTCTGCAGTAATCCATTACAGGTAAAAACCCAATTAATAGAAAAAAATAATTTTCTAATTGTTAAAACTTTTTTTGAGAATACAAGCAGTCTGAGTATGGTACAAACTGATAATCACCTTTTTGTTTGATTTGTGGCAAATACCCATTGGTCTTAAATAACCAGACTACTGTAGGTGCATATAATGCCTAAACATAGTAAAAACTCAAAGGAAAAAAAAATATATAAAATAGATACATGAGCTACTTCTTGCTTAAAATAGCTTTCAAAAGTGGGATGAAGGAATAAATAGTCCTTCTGTTACCCTGCAGATTATAAAGTAGTTCTCGATCCTCTCTCAATCCGTGCCTTAATTTTAGTAGAACAATTTGAGAAAGTTTAGGCCGGGACGTAACCTACATCTAATCACCTGGTCACCTTATCAAACGCCTGATAAATTACTTCAGTGCATATTTGAGACTCCACGTCTCAGTGCAGAATTGTCAAATACTAATTATGATTTTGTCCCTATCACACAGACAAGCACACATTCTTCAAAAAGAAAAGCTTTCCGGAAAGTAGATATGGTACAGTTCTAAAACCATCGAGGAAGGTTGTTAGCACAGTGTTTATTTTTGTTGTTGTTGGTGGTGCTGTTATTGCTTATGCAATGGACAATACAATTGTGTGCTCTTCACATCATGCAAATAAAGTATAGAATATTTGATCATAAATAAATCATACATTTTTTCAATGTGAAAATAACTATATTTAGCAGTAGGAAAGAAACAAATATTAGATAGTGAATTGTCTGGGGCTTATTGTTAGAGATACTCAAGGGTTAATTACAACAAAAGAGAATAGTATAATTATTATAAATTTTGTTTTGACTTTCACGGAAGACTTAACATACAAGGCATATCTTGAAGCATAGAAAAATAGATGAGAAATGTGGGCGCCTTGCCATGGATGAAGACAGTAGAACTTTTTTTCTGAGCGGGTTTATTTCCACTGAAATGGAGAATGGTATTAAAAAAAAAAGACTAAAACTTTGAGATTGTACATAAATTTGTAAACCAAAAGAATATATTTTTACTTTGCTCAGTTAGACTAAGAAAAGAGAGTCAGCAAACGCCATTAGGAAAAAAAAAGTTAAAATAATCCAAACAGTGATTTATAAAGACTGATATTCAGCCGTTTGAAGATATATAAGAACATGAAGAATCATTAAGGCAGGTTGGCTTATGTAGGTGAAAATTTCAGGAATGACTTATGATAGCCCCAAAGACTTTGGCTATGAGAAATATAGGCATGGACCTACATAACATATATCTTAAGAAAACCTTGATGACTTAATGACTGCCTATTTTCAGGGAAGAAGGAAATGTCAATAAAAAATGACAGTTTTTTTACTTTGAGTGTACAAAGGGTTAATAAATTGAGTATAGAAAAATGGAAGAGAACTCCATTTTGGAATACCCCTTAAAAGCACGTTCAGAGAAATAGATGAATAAACTACGAAAAAATTTTAATCAGGAGGGTGAAATATTGCAAAACCCAAGGGAAAGATAGTCAATGGTGACCATTGTTTTGGAATGAATAGTTTCTCCAGTATATTTCAGAGGAACAAAACAAACAAACAAATGGTGAACCTTACATTTTTTTTTACTTTCAATGGCTATGTAACTTGAGTGTTGACTTGTTTTCTGTATATTAATGGTCTAGCAACCTCAGGTTCACTTGTCATCTTTATATGATGTATCGCAGTCTGAGGTTTTTCTCCATAATTATCCAATTATAAACTTTAAATGGCAAGTAGAAATGCTTTCAGAGCCACTTAAAACTGACTTCAGGGGAACCTGGGTGGCTCAGTAGGTTGAGCATCCGACTCTTGATTTTGGCTCAGGTCATGCTCCCAGGGTCCTGTGATCCAGCCCTGAATAGGCTCTGCACTGTGCATGGAGCCTGCCTAAGATTCTCTCTCTCTCTCTCTCTCTCTGTCTCTCTCTCTCTCCACCTCTGCCCCTCTTTCCCCCTCGTGCTCTCTCTGTCTCTCTCTCAAAAATAAAAATAAAAATAATTATTAAAAAAATGATTTTAACATGGCATTGTGGACGTATATTCTCGGTGGAGGTCCCTCTTGAATGAAGTTTAGTTTTAGTAGAGGAGCAAAAGCAAATGCAGGGAAATCCTTATGTCATCTGAAAATTAAAAATGTTGATTAAGAATAGACAACCCGTTATTCAATTAAAAGGTAAATATACACATGAACCATTAAACTAAAGCTAGTGTTACTGGAAATTAAAATCAAATATAAAACCAAAATAATAATGTGTAAATTAGAATAGCCTAAGCTATTTGCTATAAGACAAACCCCTCAGATTTTAGTGGTTTCAGAGGAAGGCTTATTTTCCACTCAGGCAGACACTAGTGTGGCTCTAGGTACTCTGGTGGTGATCGAGCCCACAGCATGCTTTGTTTCTATGGCTCCAGCCTTCAACTCTAGTCTCCCCAGCAGTATCGTGGCAGGGGAGGACAATAGAGGATCTGACAATTAAATGCTCCCACAAGCAAACGGCTCATTTCTATTCACAGCCTATTGGAAGAACCTGTCAAATAGCTGTGCCTTATCACAAAATATAAGGAAAAGATTGTCCTTGTGACGGAAAGGGGAGGAGCACCACACTTCACTGACTGTAATCAATGTTTGCCAAAAAATCATACTGAAAAGTACTAAAGTAGCATTCCCACATTCACACGACTAGCACCTTGTGCCTCCATTTTCTTTCCATGAACATTATTAATATAAAAACTATTTTTCCCCAAAGATTATCTGGGATATTGTATTCAGAGTTTCTGATCAGCATGAACCCCCTATAATGAAAATTTCTGCCAAAGCAATGAAATGTAATGTGTAGAGTCTTCAACATCTTATTAAGTATTATTTTGTAAATATTAAAAATAGTTTACAAGCCTCTATTACCACAATGCACAATTCTTAGATAGCTTTACAAGTATTTACTTGGGAAAATATCTGTATATGTGAGGCATTAGTTTTGTGTGTGTGTGTGTATGTGTGTGTGTGTGTGTGTGTGCGCGCGCGCGCGTGCGCACGCGCCTACGTCCCTGATCCTTTCACTTTCTTGCTTAGGTCACTTTAACATTTTTCTAGTGCTCTTAGGTTACAGTTCATAAAATTTAGCAATTCCTTTGGTACCCATCATAACCTGGTTCCTACACACTTTTCATTCTTTGCCAATTCTCCCCACCTTCATTATGCTCCAATCACATTAGTCTTCTCTTACTTTGAATGTGCCAAGCACCTTTCATCTTAAGATCTCCATACTATTATTTTTTTTCTTTTTAGCGATTCCTTTCTCCATGAATTTTCTCAATCAACTCCTATTGAATCTTTATATCTTGGTTTCAATGATACAATATTACTTCATTCAGAAGGATTTTTTTAATCTTCACTCTGCCTACCTTACCTCAAAATGCCTTGATTTTTGTACAGGTTCCTATAGCAATGGAGATTCTTCCACTGTAGCATATGAAATATGTGTTTCCCTGTTTCATATCTACCTTTCTCCTGTATTGAAACTCCGTGAAAGTAAAAATACAATGACCACAATATCTCTGGCATCTGTCATAATAACCACTCCATAAAAATATGTCAATTTTATAAAGGAATAAATTAAAACACTTACATTGCTTAATAGTTTCTCTAATATATCACATAGCCTTGGTTGTTTAAATGTGAGTCATTCAAAGATAATATCGACATAATATATACTACACATTATGTACTAATATATTATTATACAGAATAATATACATTATATAATATGATATTATATATGAGTGTATATATACATACATGCACAAACACACAGACACACTCCTATACAATACTCAGGGGAAGAGGGGGAAAAGAGAAGGAGGCAGCAACAAGGAACATTCTGAAAATAAAAAAGAAGCAGCCATCACCAGCTGACATCATTATCTGTGGCCAATGAAAAGGCTATTCAAATCAAAATGGGCTCCATTTCATCAAGATTCAGGGAAGGAAGTAAGCTAACAATAGAATGTGCCCACTTACAATATGAGAGTATTCTGTTTCCTTTCATTGTGGCCACAATCCAGACTCCTTTTGGATATCTAGTGCTGGCTGGCCTCCCAGCATTGGCTCCCGGCCCAGGTCTATCTTGTTGTTCTGTGGAATGCTCTGGAGAGATTTTGTTTGGAAACGTGACCACAATGGCAAGTATCAAAGCACTCAGGGTTTCAGGTATGGTCAACAGCGTATGCATTTATAAAACTGTACTTGCCCAAATCTTTCCAAGTGTGAGAAGGTGGCTGCCAGAATTTCAAGTATGTGGGATTTCCAGTTGGAGTGGAAATGTGAACACACATGAACCCACTTGGAGCCACAGCAAAAAGAATCATAGAAAATAGTAAGAATGTAGAGTAAACCATTAGGTAATAGACCTGGGGCCAGACTGAGTCAGACACGAAAGGTCATGATGGAGTAGTTTATTAAGTTGCTTATTAGTTTTCTATTGGTGCCATAAAAATCACCACGAATTTAGTGTCTTAAAACAAGATAAATTTATTAGCTCACAGTTTTCTTGGTCAGATCTGGTAGGATCTCTCGGTTTCTCAGTCTCACAAGACCAAAATCAAGGTGTCCACAGACCTAGGTCTTTGTCTAGAGGTTCTGGAGGATAATGCACTTAATCAGATTATTCACTAAATTCAGATTCATGCAACTGTAGGTCCTGTTCACTTTCTGCTTCGGGGCTCAGGGGTCATTTTCAGGTGCGGGGACTGCCTGCGTTCCCTGGCACATGACCTTGCTTGTCTCCAAAGCCAGCAAAAGCAGATGAGGTCCCTCTTACACTTCAAGTCACTCCTGCCATTTCTTCCACCATATCTCTCTGACTCTAGCCGGAGGAAAGTCTCTATTTTAACGGGTGCAAGTAATTAGATTTGGCCAATGTAGTTAATTAAAAATAAATTTCCCATCTGAATCGCATCTGTAAAGTCCCTTTGCCATGTAACCAAAACATATTAACACCTGCCAGGGAGTAGGATGTGGCTCTCTTTGGGAGATCATTATTTAGCCTTTATTAATGTACATTGAGCTAATAGAATTGAACAACCATACATTCATTCTTTTGAAGTCTGGGATAAAAACAGAATCAGCAATGCGGTCAAAATAAACTGTAATTGAGTTGTGCTGAAAGTGAAATAGTCTTTCTTTTACCCCTGATGCCAAGATTAGATGTCCAGAGTCTTAGCAAGATGCTGTTGTTTCAAACACGTTGTTTGTAGATTCTTAAGAAATAAGATGTTTCTGAGAGACAAATGACTAGCCAGGAATCAATCTAATCGTCCCTACTTTTGTTTACTACAATTATTGTATATGGTATGATATGGTCAAAAGCTGGCCCTTACTCAAGACATGTGAAATGTATATTCTGGAACAACCTTGTCAATTTAAGGTTTATTAAGAACTAAGCTAGAATGAACTTGTGCAACCCACACAAAGATGCATTGAAGAAACAAGTTACAGAATTTCTTCTTTTACTTTTAGTTCTTGATTTCTCTTTTATCTCAGCAGAATGGCAATGGTAGTATCTTTACTTGATATATTTATGGACTTGAGAATTTTATGTCAATTTCACTCCAAGCTTCAAGTCAAAAGGTACCCTAAAGTTCCTCAAAAGAAACACTGACATAATGGGCCTCTTCTTCTTCTTCTTTTTTAAATTTTTTTTTAACATTTATTTTTTTTTGAGATGGAGAGAGACAGAGCATGAACGGGGGAGGGTCAGAAAGAGAGAGAGACACAGAATCGGAAGCAGGCTCCAGGCTCTGAGCTGTCAGCATAGAGCACGACGCGGGGCTGGAACTCACGGACCGTGAGATCATGACCCGAGCGGAAGGCGACGCTTAACCAACTGAACCACCCAGGCACCCCTAATGGGCCTCTTCTTAATGACAGATAATGTGATGTGACAGATAAAGTCATGGCTTGGCAAAGGCAGGGGCTGTCTTGCTTGACTTTTTGTGGTACATCTGGTACCCCTCGTTATAAAAGGAGCTAGTAAAGGAAGACTCCTTTGAGAGTGTGGGCCATGCCCAAGTACCTGTAAATCTGCTTTGGCACACTGAGATACCGCTGCATTCTCCACTTGTCTATTTTAGTCAGTTCATAAACACAGCTTGGCTTGTTTATTAGGGTTCAGAAACCTGGCAAAATACATCACTACAGCTCTTTTTCATCTGCTGTGTTGACACGAAGATCAGTGACCCCTTTTGAATGATCGAGATTTTGACAGCTTAATTTCTGTGTCATGAGTTGCTAAGGTAACACTATTTTTGTGAATTCCACAGTTAATAAATCCTTAAGAAATGTCTTCCATTTTTAGTATTGAAAGTAATTTAATGTTAAAGTTAAAAGATTTATTTTTTTAGTTCACTTTTCATTCACTGAATAAACTCAATCTCCTTGTTGGCTATTTTCCTCTTTCATGGAATACCCGATTCGACCTGAACAGAAAAAGAAATTTAAAACACGATGACATTAACTGGAAAGGAAATGAAATATCTCAAAGAAGAAACTAAGAAAACACCTTTTGGATGGCTGGATTATACTTTTGAGATGAGCAGACAAAAGTACAGTTTCAGGGCCACCTTTAGATCTGACGGTTTGCATAATATCCAAATGCCAATAAAACTTTCAAACTATATTTGCATTTCCAGAGAAAAGTATTCATTTTTTTAGTGTCTTTTAACAGATTACCACAAACTTAGCTACTTGCTACTTAAAACAATATCCCCTGATTATCTCACAATCTCTATAGATCAGAAATCTAAGCATGGCTGAATTGAGCTCTCTGCTCTGGAAAATCACAAGGCTAAAATGAAAGTGTCATCTGAACTATTCTCCTTTCTGGAGCTTGAGGTCTTCTTTCAATTTTTTTTTTTTTTTTGGCGGAATTCTCTCTCTTGTATTTGTTTACAATCCAAGAAGACTAAGAGCCTCATTCTCTGTTGCTATCTGTTGAGTAGGAACCACTTTCAGCTCCCTAGAAGCTACCTGCAGTTCTGAGCCGCTTGGCCCCCAACATAGACCATCTCAACTTCCAATGTCTCTGACCTCAGAAAGGGCCCAGTCTCTTTTAAGGGCTCTTTTGGTTAAAGCACGCTCACACTGAGAAGCTCTCATGATTAAATCAAAGTTGACTAATTAGCAAAAAAGATCACAATAGTGATAGCCCAATATACTCACAGATTCTATCAGAACTCATGAGGATGGGCTTATAGTGGGTTTATACAACAAGGAATAGAAATTATGGGGACCATTTTAAGTTCCTGTCTTCCAAAAGTAAAATACAAATCATTGTTTTGTACAAAACACAAAATAGTTTCAAGCCCCTTTGAGTGTTTGAAACCATTTGAAAAGATAAAATCCTAGAATATTTGCATTTGCTAAAGTTCCTATTGTGACTTCTTATTGTGAGTCCTTACAATTATAAAGTAGAAAAACATATTGTGGGACATATTCCTGCCTATTAGCTACTAATATAGATAATTAAACTGTCAGAATTGCACATTTTAATATTTAAATAACAATAATAACATCTTTACAACTATATACTCTCAATGCAAAATAATTTTTGTACATTTAAAAAAATTACCCTATATTATTCTGGATTTTAGAATATGAACATTTCTAATAAAAATTTCAATTCCTGGGAAGATATTTCAATTTCTAGAAAGCATATATCATGTGAAACCAAAATGTAAAGTGAACACATAGCCTCAGAAATATCCACTAGGAACAAGGACAGGCCATTTCAAGAATTTTGTAGAAACTAGATGACTTGCTAAAGAAAAAAAAAAAGTAATTGGTTAGACATGTAAATCCAAGGAGATTTATGAGATGACAGTAAACATCATATAAGAAATTAATCAGCTGTTACTGGCAGTAAGCAGCGTTATCCTGAGGATTCACAATGGAATCATGTCATTGGATATCAAATCTGGAAGTCAGTTACCTGTCAACACAAAGTACTCAAATGGATTATGAACGCAGTCATAAAAATATTAAAATAAACAACAAAAAAATCTCTCCTGTAAAGGAAAGTAAAAAAAAAAATTGATCAAAGTATTACAGAAACTATAATATCACATCAATAAAACCGGTAATGTGTAAGATACATAGATAGATGATAGATAGATAGATAGATAGATAGATGATAGATATAGATTTATACATACACTTTTAAAACTGTATGAAACTGTAACTGTGTAAATGTACTTGGATAGTGTGTCCTCCATGAAGAATTAAACAAATTTATAACTTATTATATATTGAAAACTGAATTTCTTCTCCACTGTTTCAAAGATTTTTCTCTTCCTGTGCTCTAATATTTTCAAATACCATCACTACCTATTTAGTCATAGTCAATACACTATACTACAACCATCAGAATACATCATCCAAGTATTTTGATTCTGTGAGAAATAAAGGAGATGATTCATTTTCAGAAATACCAAATAAAAGCTGTGCTGTCTAGTTAACAATAGGTTTACAACATATTGGAAGTATGTACGAACCCCGCCCCACAACAATGGAATCCCCGACCCTTAGACACTTCACTTCCTGGTTCTTCTTCCCCCTCCAAGCTTTGCAGTGAGTTTGCCCCAAAGAACAAAGGAGGGACTGAAAGTCTCTGTGTCACCTCAGGAAATGTATACATCCCTCCTTTGATTGGTCAGTGGGCTTCTTTCTCACAGATTCCAATTCAGCAAGATGTCTTGAATCTATTTCTGTCTTCTGTGTTCATTGCAATTTTCCATTGGTTCTTTACAGATCATAGACATTTCATAAACCTATGGAAGTTTTTAATATATATGTATAATCAGGCCTCTCCTAAAGTTCCAATTCAGAAAGGCTGGACTGGAGTCCAAACATCTATCTTTTCTAAAAGCTTCACATGTTATGCTAATGAGGCCTTTTGGTGAAAACTCGTATTGGTTTTCTGGCTTTCACTGGTGATATATACTCCTAAGTGGCTTTCTTTTTAATAATTTATTTATTCATTATGATATATCATCTACAAGGTTCTCAGAATGCCCAACCTCAAAAATCATTGTTGTATTAATTCTTCATTTGCATATGTCTATATTATCTTATCCTTGGATGATAAAGTTAAAACTCTTAAGCGTGATACCTGAGATTTATCAAAATGTACTTTTACCAGTCTTGCACCAAATACAGCCTTTCTTCCAGCAATACTGAATTTTCTGCATTCACTAGCATGGTATATATTTTCACACTCGTGTGCCTTTTTTATACTCCTATGTAAGTTGTTTCCATTCTCCAAATTTTATCTGCCACTTTTTCTGTCTATGAAAATTTCTACTCATTCATTAAGAGGTGGCTTATGGATTATCTCCTCAAGTACATCTTATCCAAACAAAATTCATTTTCACCCCTCTGTGACCCACCAAAATTCCCTCATGCTTTAATAAAGTGAGTTCTTTCTAGCAAATTTTCTTAGATCTGTTTCAGAAGCGTTTAAATGATGGTGACAAAATTATGATAATTTGATTAAGTATAGAGAATAATATTTATCCCCAAATTAGTTGCAGAAGTATATTTGTGGACCTTTATCAATTTGTCTTAAGTGAGAAATATTAAAAGCCCCAGTGTTAAGTAAGAGAGTGTCCTGGCCAAATGCTTTGACTTGAAGCTATCATTTTAATTCATCACTACATTTTGTCAGAAGCCCTGCTGAGCTGCCAAATATCAGAATATTCCATTAAAGCAACATGCCAAAAAGTGGAAGAGAGAAGGCTTTAATCACTTACTGCAATACTATAAGCAAGAGGCTAAAACCTGAGAGGACATCCACTCCCACTCTTTTATTTTCCCCAGTAGTATGGAACACCAGTGGAGGGCCAGGGAGATCAACAAAGACAGATGTGGGAATCATCTCACTATTGAGGTGGTCCCAAACAGAAGGGTGGGGCAGATGTATAGATCCTGAGGATGGGGTGAGGATAAGACTTAATGGCTGGGAATGGAAACTCCTGAATCAGAGGGGGAAATGTGTCTTCCATGTTTTCCTTCCTCCCTTTTCCTAATAAAGAGGCTCTTGAAGAAGAGTCTGGACAAGGGCTCAGATAAAGGAATTAAATTAATGGACCTAGGAATTAACATCCAGGGAGTAGGACTGCAAATATGTACAACAGCATGACTGGCCAGAGGTCCTGCGTTCTTAACTGCTCCTCCCTTCAAAGACTACAATATGTTGATTGCCTCTGCACTAAGTCTGGTGCCAGAAGGCAGCCCATGATGCCTGCCTGGTAAAGCCTTTGTAATTTCCTAGGGCAGGACCTGAAAGTCACATAGCATTTTGGCCTGGAGCTGTACTCTTCACATTTGACAGGAAATCAAGTAACCAATACCAATAAAGCCTTGGTTTGCGAGCATCATTCATTTGGGAAACATGCTTGTCCAGGCATTCCTGTCTCAAAGTGAATTTTAAGAACCATTGGCTCAGTTGTGATCATGTGATGTTCAGTATCATGTACTACTCATATTGCAAGACACTGTTTATCAAGTTAAAATGTATTAGAAAGGTTTGCTTGTGTTGCAGAACACTCATGAAACAAGTTACAATCCAAGGTTTTACTGTATTGGGTAGTATAAACAGGAAAGCAGCCAAGAGTCTGTAGCAACAATGCTACTGATATTGAGATAGGGATTGCATTAAATGTGTAATTGCTTTGGACAGTATAAACTTTTTTTCAAAAATGTTTAACCTTTATTTATTTTTGAGAGAGCACGAACAGGGGAGGGGCAGAGAGAGAGGGAGACACAGAATCGGAAACAGGCTCCAGGTTCTGAGCTGTCAACACAGAGCTTGACACAGGGCTCAAACTCACGGACAGTGAGATCATGACCTGAGTCAAAGTCAGACGCTTAACTGACAGAGCCACCCAGACGCCCCTGAATGGTATAAACATTTTAACAGTATTTGTTCTTCCACTCGAGGGGCATAGAATGTCTTCCCATTTCTTTGCATCATCTTGAATTTCTTTCATCAATGGTTTATAATTTTTACAGTACAGTTCTTTCACCCCGTTGGTTATGTTATTTTATTGTTTTTGGTGCAATTGTAAATGAGATTGTTTTCTTAATTTCAATTTCTGCTGCTTCATTATTAGTTTATAAGAAGGCAACAGATTTCTGTACATTGATTTTGTATCCTGTGACTTTACTGAATGCTTGCATCATCTGTGGTAGGTTTTTGGTGGAGTCTGTAAGATTTTCTATATAGAGTATGATGTCGTCTGTAAATAGTGAAAGTTTTCCTTCTTCCTCCCCAGTTTGGATGACTTTTGTTTCTTTTCATTGCCTGACTGCTGTGGTGAGGACTTCCCGTATTATGTTCAAAAAAAGTGGTGAGAGTTGACACCCTTTTCTTGTTTGAGACTTTAGGGGGAAAGCTCTATTTTTTTTTAATTTTTTAATGTTTATTTATTTTTAAGAGACAGAGAGAAACAGATCACAAGTGGATGAAGGACAGAAAGAGAAGGAGACACAGAATGCCAAGTAGGCTCCAGCTGTCAACACAGAGCCCGATGCGGAGCTTGAACTCACGAAGAGCAAGATCATGACCTGAGCTGAAGTTGGACACTTAATGGACTGAGCCACCCAGGCATCCAAAAAGCTCTGTTTTTTACCATTGACTATATGATGTTAGGTATGGGGTTTTCTTTTCTTTAATTTTTTTTTAAGTTTTATTTATATATTTTAGAGAGAGAAAGCACAAGCAGAGGAGGAGCAGAGAGGAGAGAGAGAGAGAGAGAGAGAGAGAGAGAGAGAGAGAGAGAGAATATCTCAGGCAGGCTCCACGCCATGAGCACAGAGCCCAGTGAGGGACTGGAACTCAAAAAATCACTACCTGAATGGAAATCAAGAGGCAGACGCCTAACCAACTGAACCACCTAGGCCTCCAGTGGGTTTTTCATATAAAGCCTTTATTAGGTTGAGATATAGTCCCTCTAGACCTACTTTGTTGAAGGTTGTTATCATAAATGGATGTTATACTTTGTCAAATGCTTTTTTCTGAATCTACTGAAATCATAATATGGTTTTCCTCCTTTCTTATTGATGTGATGTACCATGTTGATTGATTTGCAAATATTGAACCATTCTGGAATCCCAAGAGTATATCCCACTTGATTGTGTGTTGTAGACTCTGGGTTTAAAGTTCTCTCTTTTCTAGCAAGAGAGTGGGACACAGGATGAAAAGCAAGAGATGGCTAATGTCCTGGAAAAGACAAGAGCCCCAAATAAGGGTCTGTGCCCCATTTTTATTAGGATCAGAAGGCTTACAAACATGGCAATGGACGTGCACAAAGAGATATTTGTGGACATGAGGAAAGGGGGTCTTGAAGATATTTGGGGTTAGGGGTTTGGGTTAATACAAAGCAAAATCCTGATGCTGGGCAGTCTGGAGGAGGGTTGTGTAAAGGGGGCAGGAGGCAGTACCTCTGTGTATCTTAGCTAGCCTAGGGGATGAGATAGGTAGGACCTGTGACCTCAGGGTTAACAAAGCACCTTTTGTTAATTATCTCAGCTCAGGGCTGCTTCACCTGCCACTCAGGAGTCTATAGCCCAATTTACCTGTTTACCTAGCTTGGTCCTTCCCTCCTGTGAAAGCAGCTTTCTGCTGTAGTACTAAATCTGGGGGGAGATTCTGCCCTGAATACCTAATCTTGGTTATTTCATAGACCTATGTTCTATATTGGGGCCTTTGCCATGCCCTATCTACACTGGGGCTTCTGCCCCACCTTCTCTATACTCATTAACTAATCTTGTTTATCCAAACTTGGGTGTGAGCACCCTATGGCTTTGTAATTCTTTATGCCTTATTAACCCAGGAAATTTCTAAGCTTATTCCCTACAATTGTGGTGTATGATTCTTTTAATGTATTATTGGATTCGGTTTGCTAGTGTTTTGTTGCAGATTTCTGCATCTTATGTTCTTCAGAAATATTGACCTGTAGTTCTCTTTTTTGTGTGATGTCTTTATCTGGTTTTGGTATCAGGGTGCTAGTGGTGTCATAGAAAGAATTTAGAAGTTTTCCTTCCTTTTCTATTTTTTTGAATAGCTTGAAAAGAGTAAGTATTAACTGTTCTTTAAATATTTGGTAGAATTCGGGGCACCTGACTGGCTCAGTCGGTTAAGCGTCCTACTTCAGCTCAGGTCATGATACCACAGTTTGTGAGAATGAGCCCTGCATCGGGCTCTGTGTTGACAGCTCAGAGCCTGGAGCCTGCTTCAGATTATGTGCCTCCCCCAATCTCTGCCCCTCTCCTGCTCGCACACTGTCTCTGTCTGTCTCTCTCAAAAATAAATAAACGTTAAAAAAAAAAATTTAAATTGTTTGATAGAATTTGCCTGTAAAGCCCTCTGGTCCTGGACTTTTGTTTGTCGGTAGGTTTTTTTTTTTTTTTTTTTTTGGTTCTTTTTTTTGTTTTGTTTTGTTTTGTTTTTAAAACTGATTCAATTTCATTGCTAGTAATTGATTGGTTCAAATTCTCTATTTCTTCCTGCTTCAGTTTTGGTAGTTTATATGTTTCTAGTAATTTATGTATTCTTCTAGGTTGTTCAATTTGTTGGCATATAATTTCTTATAATATTCTCTTACAGTTGTTTGTATTTCTGTATTGTTGATTGTTATTTCTCCTTTTTCATTTGTGATTTTATTTATTTTGGTTCTCTCTTTCTCTCTCCCTTCCTCTTTTTCTTCTTTGTTGAGTCTTCCTAGAGGTTTTTTAATCTGGTATATATTTTCAGAGAACCAGCTCCTAGTTTCATTGTCCTTTCTACTGTGTGTGTTTGTTTTTGCTTTATTTTGTTGTTGTTATTGGGTTTTTTGGCGTTTTTTTTTAGTCTATATCATTTATTTCTGTTATAATCTTTATTTCCTGCCTTCTGCTGGAAGAAGAAACATTTGGCCAAAAAATAAATAAACAAAATAAAATAAAAAGGGTGCAAAAAAAATGTAGGTTTTGACAAAAAAAAAACCAAAAAACAAAAAACAAATAATCCAATTTAAAAATGGGCAGAAGGGATGCCTGGATGGTTCAGTTGGTTAAGCATCTGACTCTTGGTTTGGGCTCAGGTCATAATCTCATGGTTGATGAGTTCAAGCCCTGCATCAGTTTCTGCAGTGAATGCATGGAGCCTATTTGGGATTCTCTCTCTCCCACTCTCTCTCTCTCTGCCCCTCCCCTACTCATTCTCTCTCTCTCTCTCTCTCTCTCTCTCTCTCTCTCTCTCTCTCTCTCTGTCTCTCTCTCTCTCTCCACCTCTCTCTCTCTCTCAAAATGAATAAACTTAAAAAAATAAGTTAAAAAATAAATATAGATGAGCAGAATACATAAATAGACATTTCTCCAAAGAAGGCCTACAGATGACCAAACAAACACATAAAAAGATGGTCAACATCACTCATGATTGAGGAAATTCAAATCAAAACTACAATGAGATATCACCTTACACTTCTCAGAATGGCTAAAATCAAAAACACCAGAAATCACAAGAGTTGACAAAGATGTGGAAAAAAGGGAACCCTCTAGCACTGTTAGTGGGAATGCAAACTGATACAGCCACTCTGGAAAACAGTGTGGAGTTTCCACAAAAAAGTTAAAAATTACCCTACCCTAATTTCACTAGTGGATATTTACCCCCAAAATACAATTACATGAATTTACAGGGGTATATACACCCTAATGTCTGTAGCAGAATTATTTACAATACCCAAATTATGGAAACAGCTCAAATGTCTATCCATTGATAAATGGGTTAAAAAAAGCAATATATATATATATATATATATATATATATATATACACACACACACATACATACAGCACAGTGTGATATTTTTCATCCATAAAAAAGAATGGAATCATGCCATTTTTAATGACATGGATAGAGGTAGAGAGTATAATGTTAAGTGAAATAAGTCAGAGAAATACAAATATCATTTTCCTGATATGTTCAATTTAAGAAACAAAATAAACAAGTAAAGAATGAGACAGAGTGAGAATGAGAGAAGAAGCAGACCCTTAAGTATAGAGAACATATTGACTGTTACCAGGAGAGGGAAGTTGGATTGGGGGGAAGGATGAGATAAGCAATGAGGATTCAAAAAAGTATGTAGCAACAAAGTAATGTTTCATATAGTAAACGTGTTATTTCATCAAGTATTAATTATGACCATTTGCCATAACTTAGGTAACTTAGAGAAATCTCTAGCTGATGCGTATCTAGAGGAGACTGAGGAGTGAGGCAGAATCATTGTATCAGAGAAATTCTTTCCAGTAGAATTCTTGACTAAAGCCAGAGATCAGCGCTGTGATCAAATAAAAACTATTTGGAATAAGTTTCTGAATCGTTGTATTGGTTCCTAACTTCATTTAAGAAATATTAAAAGGAGATTTGCCATGTATCAAAGACATCATCAGTGATTTCATAGACTGCAAATGAAAGTCCATGAGTACAAAGTATTCCATAGTTGGGGAACACTATAAAAGTGAGTTGAATTCTTGGTGGCAAAAAGCTGTAGTACAGAGGACAAAATCTAGACATTTGAATATTTGTAAGTTTTTTTTATTTATATATAGATAAGTAATTAAAAATAGGAGACAAATAAGATAATCAGTTCTACCATATGGGCATTCAAAGAATTTTATTGAAATATACAACTAAGTGTTATAATACTAAGATACTGCCTTATAGAGAATGTGGGGCACCAGACTAGATTTCAGATACTTAAAATACCATATATGATGGTTAATTTTGTGTGTCAACTCGATTAGGTTTTGGTACCCAGACATTTGATCAAGAACTAGTCTAGATGACATTGTGAAGGTATTTTTTTAGATGCGATTAACTTTATTTTTATTTTTTATATATGAAATTTATTGACAAATTGGTTTCCATACAACACCCAGTGCTCATCCCAAAAGGTGCCCTCCTCAATACCCATCACCCACCCTCCCCTCCCTCCCACCCCCATCAACCCTCAGTTTGTTCTCAGTTTTTTAGCAGTCTCTTATGCTTTGGCTCTTTCCCACTCTAACCTCTTTTTTTTTTTTCCTTCCCCTCCCCCATGGGTTCCTGTTAAGTTTCTCAGGATCCACATAAGAGTGAAACCATATGGTATCTGTCTTTCTCTGTATGGCTTATTTCACTTAGCATCACACTCTCCAGTTCCATCCACGTTGCTACAAAAGGCCATATTTCATTTTTTCTCATTGCCACGTAGTATTCCATTGTGTATATAAACCACAATTTCTTTATCCATTCATCAGTTGATGGACATTTAGGCTCTTTCCATAATTTGGCTTGTTGAGAGTGCTGCTATGAACATTGGGGTACAAGTGCCCCTATGCATCAGTACTCCTGTATCCCTTGGGTAGATTCCTAGCAGTGCTATTGCTGGGTCATAGGGTAGGTCTATTTTTAATTTTCTGAGGAACCTCCACACTGCTTTCCAGAGCGGCTGCATCAATTTGCATTCCCACCAACAGTGCAAGAGGGTTCCCGTTTCTCCACATCCTCTCCAGCATCTATAGTCTCCTGATTTGTTCATTTGGGCCACTCTGACTCGCGTGAGGTGATACCTGAGTGTGGTTTTGATTTGTATTTCCCTGATAAGGAGCGACGCTGAACATCTTTTCATGTGCCTGTTGGCCATCTGGATGTCTTCTTTGGAGAAGTGTCTATTCATGTTTTCTGCCCATTTCTTCACTGGGTTATTTGTTTTTCGTGTGTGGAGTTTGGTGAGCTCTTTATAGATTTTAGATACTAGCCCTTTGTCCGATATGTCATTTGCAAATATCTTTTCCCATTCCGTTGGTTGCCTTTTAGTTTTGTTGGTTGTTTCCTTTGCTGTGCAGAAGCTTTTTATCTTCATAAGGTCCCAGTAATTCACTTTTGCTTTTAATTCCCTTGCCTTTGGGGATGTGTCGAGTAAGAGATTGCTACGGCTGAGGTCAGAGAGGTCTTTTCCTGCTTTCTCCTCTAAGGTTTTGATGGTTTCCTGTCTCACATTTAGGTCCTTTATCCATTTTGAGTTTATTTTTGTAAATGGTGTGAGAAAGGGGTCTAGTTTCAACCTTCTGCATGTTGCTGTCCAGTTCTCCCAGCACCATTTGTTAAAGAGGCTGTCTTTTTTCCATTGGATGTTCTTTCCTGCTTTGTCAAAGATGAGTTGGCCATACGTTTGTGGGTCTAGTTCT
Source organism: Lynx rufus (assembly GCF_022079265.1). NCBI lineage: Eukaryota > Metazoa > Chordata > Mammalia > Carnivora > Felidae > Lynx > Lynx rufus. Next base: position 21,032,428 of record NW_025814845.1, on the reverse strand, counting down.
GGGGTTTCTATTCTATTCCATTGGTCTGTGTGTCTGTTTTTGTGCCAATACCATGCTGTCTTGATGATGACAGCTTTGTAGTAGAGGCTAAAGTCTGGGATTGTGATGCCTCCTGCTTTGGTCTTCTTCTTCAAAATTCCTTTGGCTATTCGGGGCCTTTTGTGGTTCCATATGAATTTTAGGATTGCTTGTTCTAATTTCGAGAAGAATGCTGGTGCAATTTTGATTGGGATTGCATTGAATGTGTAGATAGCTTTGGGTAGCATTGACATTTTGACAATATTTATTTTTCCAATCCATGAGCAGGGAATGTCTTTCCATTTCTTTAAATCTTCTTCAATTACCTTCATAAGCTTTCTATAGTTTTTAGCATACAGATCCTTTACATCTTTGGTTAGATTTATTCCTAGGTATTTTATGCTTCTTGGTGCAATTGTGAATGGGATCAGTTTCTTTATTTGTCTTTCTGTTGCTTCGTTGTTAGTGTATAAGAATGCAACTGATTTCTGTACATTGATTTTGTATCCTGCAACTTTGCTGAATTCATGTATCAGTTCTAGCAGACTTTTGGTGGAGTCTATCGGATTTTCCATGTATAATATCATGTCATCTGCAAAAAGCGAAAGCTTGACTTCATCTTTGCCAATTTTGATGCCTTTGATTTCCTTTTGTTGTCTGATTGCTGATGCTAGAACTTCCAGCACTATGTTAAACAACAGCGGTGAGAGTGGGCATCCCTGTCGTGTTCCTGATCTCAGGGAAAAAGCTCTCAGTTTTTCCCCATTGAGGATGATGTTAGCTGTGGGCTTTTCATAAATGGCTTTTATGATCTTTAAGTATGTTCCTTCTGTCCCGACTTTCTCAAGGGTTTTTATTAAGAAAGGGTGCTGGATTTTGTCAAAGGCCTTTTCTGCATCGATTGACAGGATCATATGGTTCTTCTCTTTTTTTTTGTTAATGTAATGTATCACGTTGATTGATTTGCGAATGTTGAACCAGGCCTGCATCCCAGGAATGAATCCCACTTGATCATGGTGAATAATTCTTTTTATATGCTGTTGAATTCGATTTGCTAGTATCTTATTGAGAATTTTTGCATCTATATTCATCAGGGATATTGGCCTGTAGTTCTCTTTTTTTTTTTTTTCAACGTTTATTTATTTTTGGGACAGAGAGAGACAGAGCATGAACGGGGGAGGGGCAGAGAGAGAGGGAGACACAGAATCGGAAACAGGCTCCAGGCTCTGAGCCATCAGCCCAGAGCCCGACGCGGGGCTCGAACTCCCGGACCGCGAGATCGTGACCTGGCTGAAGTCAGATGCTCAACCGACTGCGCCACCCAGGCGCCCCAGTAGTTCTCTTTTTTTACTGGGTCTCTGTCTGGTTTAGGAATCAAAGTAATACTGGCTTCATAGAATGAGTCTGGAAGTTTTCCTTCCCTTTCTATTTCTTGGAATAGCTTGAGAAGGATAGGTATTATCTCTGCTTTAAACGTCTGGTAGAACTCCACTGGGAAACCATCTGGTCCTGGACTCTTATTTGTTGGGAGATTTTTGATAACTGATTCAATTTCTTCGCTGGTTATGGGTCTGTTCAAGCTTTCTATTTCCTCCTGATTGAGTTTTGGAAGAGTGTGGGTGTTCAGGAATTTGTCCATTTCTTCCAGGTTGTCCAATTTGTTGGCATATAATTTTTCATAGTATTCCCTGATAATTGTTTGTATCTCTGAGGGATTGGTTGTAATAATTCCATTTTCATTCATGATTTTATCTATTTGGGTCATCTCCCTTTTCTTTTTGAGAAGCCTGGGTAGAGGTTTGTCAATTTTGTTTATTTTTTCAAAAAACCAACTCTTGGTTTCGTTGATCTGCTCTACAGTTTTTTTTAGATTCTATATTGTTTATTTCTGCTCTGATCTTTATTATTTCTCTTCTTCTGCTGGGTTTAGGCTGCCTTTGCTGTTCTGCTTCTATTTCCTTTAGGTGTGCTGTTAGATTTTGTATTTGGGCTTTTTCTTGTTTCTTGAGATAGGCCTGGATTGCAATGTATTTTCCTCTCAGGACTGCCTTCGCTGCGTCCCAAAGCGTTTGGATTGTTGTATTTTCATTTTCGTTTGTTTCCATATATTTTTTGATTTCTTCTCTAATTGCCTGGTTGACCCACTCATTCGTTAGTAGGGTGTTCTTTAACCTCCATGCTTTTGGAGGTTTTCCAGACTTTTTCCTGTGGTTGATTTCAAGCTTCATAGCATTGTGGTCTGAAAGTATGCATGGTATAATTTCAATTCTTGTAAACTTATGAAGGGCTGTTTTGTGACCCAGTATATGATCTATCTTGGAGAATGTTCCATGTGCACTCGAGAAGAAAGTATATTCTGTTGCTTTGGGATGCAGAGTTCTAAATAGATCTGTCAAGTCCATCTGATCCAGTGTCTCATTCAGGGCCCTTGTTTCTTTATTGACCGTGTGTCTAGATGATCTATCCATTTCTGTAAGTGGGGTGTTAAAGTCCCCAGCAATTACCACATTCTTATCAATAAGGTTACTTCTGTTTATGAGTAATTGTTTTATATATTTGGGGGCTCCGGTATTCGGCACATAGACATTTATAATTGTTAGCTCTTCCTGATGGATAGACCCTGTAACTATTATATAATGTCCTTCTTCATCTCTTGTTACAGCCTTTAATTTAAAGTCTAGTTTGTCTGATATAAGTATGGCTACTCCAGCTTTCTTTTGGCTTCCAGTAGCATGATAAATAGTTCTCCATCCCCTCACTCTGAATCTAAAGGTGTCCTCAGGTCTAAAATGAGTCTCTTGTAGACAGCAAATAGATGGGTCTTGTTTTTTTATCCATTCTGATACCCTATGTCTTTTGGTTGGCGCATTTAATCCATTTACATTCAGTGTTATTATAGAAAGATACGGGTTTAGAGTCATTGTGATGTCTGTTTGTTTTATGCTTGTAGTGATGTCTCTGGTACTTTGTCTCACAGGGTCCCCCTTAGGATCTCTTGTAGGGCTGGTTTAGTGGTGACAAATTCCTTCAGTTTTTGTTTGTTTGGGAAGACCTTTATCTCTCCTTCTATTCTAAATGACAGACTTGCTGGATAAAGGATTCTCGGCTGCATATTTTTGCTGTCTAGCACCCTGAAAATCTCGTGCCAATTCTTTCTGGCCTGCCAAGTTTCAAAAGAGAGATCAGTCACGAGTCTTATAGGTCTCCCTTTATATGTGAGGGCACGTTTACCCCTTGCTGCTTTCAGAATTTTCTCTTTATCCTTGTATTTTGCCAGTTTCACTATGATATGTCATGCAGAAGATCGATTCAAGTTACGTCTGAAGGGAGTTCTCTGTGCCTCTTGGATTTCAATGCCTTTTTCCTTCCCCAGTTCAGGGAAGTTCTCAGCTATGATTTCTTCAAGTACCCCTTCAGCACCTTTCCCTCTCTCTTCCTCCTCTGGGATACCAATTATGCGTATATTATTTCTTTTTAGTGTATCACTTAGTTCTCTAATTTTCCCCTCCTACTCCTGGATTTTTTTATCTCTCTTTTTCTCAGCTTCCTCTTTTTCCATAACTTTATCTTCTAGTTCACCTATTCTCTCCTCTGCCTCTTCCATCCGAGCCGTGGTGGTTTCAATTTTGTTTTGCATTTCCTTTAAAGCGTTTTTCAGCTCCTCGTGACTGTTCCTTAGACCCTTGATCTCTGTAGCAAGAGATTCTCTGCTGTCCTGTATGCTGTTTTCCAGCCCAGCGATTAATTTTATGACTATTATTCTAAATTCACTTTCTGTTATATTATTTAAATCCTTTTTGATCAGCTCATTAGCTGTTGTTATTTCCTGGAGATTTTTCTGAGGGGAATTCTTCCGCTTGGTCATTTTGGATAGTCCCTGGTGTGGTGAGGGCCTGCAGGGCACTTCCCCTGTGCTGTGGTGTATAACTGGAGTTGGTGGGCGGGGCCGCAGTCCGACCTGATGTCTGCCCCCAGCCCACCGCTGGGGCCACAGTCAGACTGGTGTGTGCCTTCTCTACCCCTCTCCTAGGGGCGGGATTCACTGTGGGGTGGCGTGGCCCGTCTGGGCTACTTGCACACTGCCAGGCTTGTGATGCTGGGGATCTGGCGTATTAGCTGGGGTGGGAAGGCAAGGTACACGGCGGCAGGGGGGGCAGGCTTAGCTCGCTTCTCCTTAGGTGATCCACTTCAGGAGGGGCCCTGTGGCAGCCGGAGGGAGTCAGATCGCTGCCGGAGGTTTGGCTCCGCAGAAGCACAGAGTTGGGTGTTTGCGCGGAGCGAGCAATTTCCCTGGCCGGAACCGGTTCCCTTTGGGATTTTGGCTGGGGGATGGGCGGGGGGGATGGCGCTGGCGAGCGCCTTTGTTCCCCGCCAAACTGAGCTCTGTCGTCCGGGGGCTCCGCAGCTCACCCTCCCTTTGTCCTCCAGCCTTCCCGCTTTCTGAGCAGAGCTGTTAACTTATGACCTCCCAGACGCTAAGTCGCGCTTGCTGTCGGAACACAGTCCGTCAGGCCCCTCTGCTTTTGCAAGCGGGACTCGGGGGCTCTGCTTGGCTGGCGAGCCGCCCCTCCGCCCCGGCTCCCTCCCGCCAGTCCATGGAGCGCGCACCGCCTCGCCGCCCTTCCTACCCTCTTCCGTGGGCCTCTCGTCTGCACTTGGGGCTGGTGACTCTGTTCTGCTAATCCTCTGGCGGTTTTCTGGGTTATTTAGGCAGGTGTAGGTGGAATCTAAGTGATCAGCAGGACGCGTGGTGAGCCCAGCGTCCTCCTACGCCGCCATCTTCTCTTGCTGTTCCGATGCGATTAACTTTAAAATGGTAAGCTTGGAGCAAAGTGGACTACCCTCGAGAGTATGAAGGTCCTTGTCCAATTAGTTGAAGGTCTGAAGAGAGAAAATAAGATTCCCTGAGGAGCAAGGAATTCTGCCTCTGCAATGCCTTCAAACTCTAGTTGAACACATTAACTCTTCCTTGGATCTCTAGCCTGCTGAAGTGCCCTGCAAAATTCAGACCCTCACTACCACATACCCAATTCCTTAAAACCTCTCTCTCTTTCTCTCTTTCAGAACCCTCCCTCATGTTATTGGTTCTGTTCCTCTCAAGAAACCTGACTGATATTCTATCTTTTTAAAAGTTTATTTTTTCCCCTAAAGTGACTGGTCACACTTTCTCCTTCCATTCAATCAAATTATTTGCTCTGCTTATGACATTTAAATATATGCAGCTTGGACCTTTCTTGAACTATTACTTAAATGAATGTTAACTTCTTACCTAATCTTCTAACCTCTTTTTATTTACTTATTTTTCAAAAAAAGATAAATGCCTCTTCTAAGTGGGTATTATAACTTATAATGTTCCTTGCAATGCCCCACAGATAGTTTTATACATAAAAAGCATTCAATAAGTGGATTATAATTCAATTTGATAGCTGTTTAGACGTAAATTTGCCTCTATTTATTTTCCTGATCAACCTTGCTATTCCATTTGGCTGCCACATTGCAGCTGTATAGAATTTTATTTATTCCCCTTACATAGTGGCCCTTGTAAACAGAAACACCATTAATAAATGTAAAAGTAGTATATGAATATGCTCCTAATCCGTCCACTCAACCAACAAATTAATAAATTAATATATATGTTAATATAACAACATTATATAGTATACAGACAGAGAAAGAGAGGCAGAGGAAAAGACTTTAAGTGAACCCAAGTGCATTCAGACATAATGTTTGCTAACGGAATCCCAGGTTTAGTTTTAACAAAACTAGCTTTTATAAAAGAGTAATGTATCAGACTGCTTGTTTTGAATTACAATTGCCTCAATTTTAATAGAAGGAAAATAATCGTATAGATTTTTCTTTTTCTCCCTATATCTTGATGGGAAACATTTCATTATATATTTTCATAGCTATATAATCAATTAATGGGACCACTGATTCTCTATCAGTTACATACTTAAATCACAACAAAAATCAAGCTTAGTAGTTACTGATTCAAATATTGTTTAAACCTGAATATTGACTTTGGAAAAGTTTCCAAGTTTCTAGAAAATAAAATAACAGCTCACACACTTTCTATTAACACTTTTAAACAACTCTTATTAGATTTTGCTTCTTTTATGTTGTTTTTAATATTTTCATAGACAATTAGACTTCCAAGCACTTGTTTACCATGTAAAAATCCCAATGGAACAAAGGAAGTTTTTGACCAATACTGTATTTACATTATTTTAAACTTAACTCAGTTACAAAAGAATAATATAGATTTATTTTTATTCAGTGCCTGTTAAAATACAATCTAAACCCCAATTCATGTCTTATTCTACTATATATTAATGCAATTTAAAAATTTAAATTATAATTTAAAAGATATCATCTTGATTACTTTTATATGCTGTAGTTTTTCAAGAGTACTTACAGTATTAAATACATTTGTATATACATATGACTGATCATGGCCTGAAAAATATGTAAGCCTTATAGTAAAACTCAAATTTGGCTTCTATCATAATGACATTAATGTAAAGTAGGTTTTCTTACATATTTATCTGAAGATGAGAGAAATAACTATCTTTACTGAATTAGGTCAATCCCATTTCCGTTGACATCCAAGTGTTGCCAAAAACAACTTATATGATTTTAAAGACAGAAAAATAGAGTTTTCCATACAAACTTATGAAAAATGCATATTTGAGAGTACTGTTTTGAACATAATATGTATTACTTAAAAACATGTATACCATGTGTTATCAAATATGTTTTATTTATATACATTTTGCTTTCTTTGATTCACATATACTTTTCTCTAAAGTAAATGTCAGACAGAGGTACATTTGAAATAATTTTTATTTACATCATAGGGAAGAAAAAATTTTCCTCTACCCTTCTAGGGTCTTTTGACTAGTCTGTTAATTAGATTGTCATAAGAGAGATTAATAGGAGAAAAATAAATGGAATTATATATGTATGAAGCCCCAAAAGACAATAAGATGTTCCCCCCCCCAACAGTCAGACAATTTGTGATTTATATACTCTCCTGAGCTAAGAATAAGAGGGTGGGGGTCTTGGGCTTCCAAGGGAAGGAAGATGGTTCACAGAAAGTTAGGAAAAGCAAATATTTGGTAAACAAATGTTTGTCATGCAAGGAAAAGACAATGGGAAACAGAGAGGACTTTGAGCAAACAAACCCTACTGAGCTCCCCCAGTTTACCACACCTACCCCCTACTCTTTGTGTTTGTCTCTGGTGATAGCTCTATTCCTGGACCTGTCCCTCTATCTAAATCTTAGAAGAAGTTGAGGAGAAAGGGAAAAGCTTTAATTGTCTTCAGCTCAAAATAGTACACTAGTGTGGCACATTCTGGGGAAACTTGTTCTTAACCCTTTCAACATCTTCAAATTCCTCTCTTTGATTTTCTTGATGCTGTGATTTTAAAAGTACTCGAAGTGATTTGTGATTTAATGTGATTTGAAGAGCACTCAAGGGAAGCTTCCACTAACTGACATCGGCCTGGCGTCATATGTAACTGGACTGAAAAAGGCCTTGCAGATCAATGATTGTAAGTCCAGCCAGCAGACTTACATTTCATGGAATCATAAGAGAATCCTGAAGTAGTTTCAAACTTGTGTAAGCAGAAACTGTGCCTACAGCACATTCTTAGCCATGGCAAGTATTTCCCAAACCTCTTCTCTAACAAAAAAGAAAAACACACAGATTGAAGAGTGGAAAAGAATATTTTATAGCAGAAAATTTGAAAAGAACTGAGGAAGAAAAAAAGACACCAGATACATTTTCACAAAAATCACTCACACAGAAACAGTGGGATTTTTTTTTAATTTAGTGTATCTTTATTTCCTTTAATATTTCCCTTTCCTTAACATAACTTCTGTGCCATAATCAAATCTTTGGTTTTAGAACTATTGCCCTAGTTTTTCTAATTCTAGAGAAGGTCTCCGACAAAAATACCTTTTTAGTCACATACAGAATATAATCAACTAGATCCACACTTAGATTCTAAAGCACACAACACAACTTAATGAAACATGCCTTGTTTTTTTTTGTTTGTTTGTTTGTTTTTTTTTTAAATTCTGGTATCCTTCATTATTATCCTTTACTAACAACGAACATATTTCTAATTGTTTATAAGTCTGCGTTTGCTTATTTTACCATGAGCTGCTCAAAATAAACAACTATGTCTTATTTGTATTTATATCTCCAGTGCAGAGTATGATCCCATCCAAACACCAGCAGGCTCAGGCCTAGGAGGAATTGATGTTTCAGTCCCGGTCTGAAGGCAGAAAAAAGCTGATGATATCTTAGTTCAAGTCAGTCAAGCAAGAGGGGTTTCTTTCATTCGGGGGAAAATCAGACATTTTGTTCTACTCACATCTTAATTTAATTGGATGAGGCCCGCTCACCGTGAGGGGGACAATCTACTTTCCTAAATCTATCAATTTAAATGTTAATCTCATCCAAAAACACCCTCCTGGACACACCCAGAATAGTATTGAACCAAATATCTAGGACCTTATGGGCCAGTAAAATTGGCACATAAAATTAACCAACACAGTAATGAATGGTTACTTTATCTGCTATGTAGATTAAAATCATAAACTAGGAATAGGCTTTATGAAAAAGCAGCTCAATGTGATACGGTGATCCAAATTTTATGGTACTAAAGTTTTGAATGGTTGACATGTTTGACAGAAAAGCAATCTTTCTTGCTTGCTTCCTTAAATGCTTGCTTGCTTTCATAAAATCCAGTTAGAACATTCTTATGTAAGTTTTACATTGCGTTATAATTGTGTCAAAAATATTTATTTTTCCTACTAAATGTACATGGTTTTTATATGTACATTAGTTGCAGTATATATTCACAAGATAGATAGTAACTGCTAAATAAATATTAGTTGAAAGAAGCAGTTTCTTTTTTATTAGGAAAGGATATACACACCTAAGACACATAAGGATTGATTTGGTATGCATTCGTCTTGAGCCTCCTTCCCCCCAAATCAAATAGTATATATAAGTAAAGAGAAAACCTTCACACACTTAAAAAAACACACATGAAATTTAATAATAGTGCTTAAGATATCATCAAACACACGTATATGTATGCATATACATAAGAAATGAGTGAAAGAGAGAGAGGACAGATAATATACTCAGGAGAAGGAGAGGGAGACATCAGGAAACAAAATGGCACAGGTCATCTCAAAAACACCAATGGGAGTTAGAAGACATTAACACAAGGGTCTTGAAAATTCTTAAATATTGATTTCCAGTAAAAGATTTAGAAAGTATTTTTATTTTCTCCAAAATAGCATTTATGTTAGGGAGTGAAATAGAGATATTATAAGGCATATAAAATCTCAAAACTTCACTTCCCACTCATTTATTCCATAAATGCTACTGAAGGATTTGATCCGCCAAAAAGAATATTAAGGAGAAGGGTGTGGCATATTTGTGACATAGGAAATAGAAAATCTAACACATAAATGCGATTCAATTTTCTGCGCTAAATTAGAGCATCAGGATTAAAATTAAAGGTATATGCTTTTGAATACTAAACTAATTAGCAAGTAAAGATGAAAGTATTTGTTCTGTAATCTTTTAAAAGTATATGTTTCACTATGTGATGTAATTTTAAAAAGTAATTGAAGAATATTTATACAATGACCTTTAAAGTTTTCACACTTTCAGCAATATGAAAAATGGCAAAACAACTTTCATAAAGAATTCATTGAAATTCATGTATGCTATTCAAATTACAAAGAGCACTATTCTAAGTCTGAAACTTTACTATATTATATGTATTACTTTAAATTAATACTAGAGTATTAAAGTTTACGTAAAGAAAATAATATAGCTGATCATGGATGTTAATTAAATATCAAAGACTGTACTTAAATTATGGATATTAAAATCGGCATTATTTTAGTAAAAAACATGTATATACATAGTTATAAACCAAGCAGAAATGTAAAGAATATATCCAAATTCACAGGGTGCCCTTCATCTCTCACCATCGCATTCCTAGTAATCCAACAACCTTCTTACTTAACCATTTCTCATTTCTCCTTATGGTTTTTAAAATGCATGTTGTTAAATAACATGGTGTATATGCTATCGTATTAATTTTAGATTCTATGATTTATTTTCTTTTATGGAAAATAAGGTTTTTAGTTTTCTTTTTCCTCAACCATTTTGGTATTTCATCAAAACTTATTGCAATTTTGGGGCTCCTGGGTGGCTCAGTTGGTTAAGCATCTGACTTCATCTCAGGTCATGATCTCTCAGTTCACAAGTTCGAGACCCGCATCAGGCTCTGTGCTGACAAGCTCAGAGCCTGGAGCCTGCTTTGGATTCCGTGTGTGTGTCTCTCTCTCTCTGCCCCTCCCCTGCTCATGATCTGTTTCTCTCTCTCTTCTTCAAAACTAAGTAAACATTGAGGTGCCTGGGTGGCTCAGTCGGTTAAGTGCCCCACTTTGGCTCAGGTCATGGTCTTGCGATTCCAGAGTTAGAGGCTCGTGTCGGGCTCTGTGCTGACACCTCGAGCCCGGAGCCTGCTTCACAGTCTATGTCTCCCTCTCTGCCCCTCCCCTGCTCACGCTCTGTGTCTCTCTCTCTCTGAAAAATAAACATTAAAACAATTTTTTTAAACGTATTGCATTTTAAGAAAACATGCAATGCTTAATTACTCTACATGAAAATATTGAACAAGACGTATATTGCATCACTTGTTACCTATAGGTTTTATTTTCTTTCTAGAGTTGGTTATTCATTTGCCATTTTTCCTCCTAATTGTGTCCATATCTCCTAGATCCTTTACGTGCCTGGCAATGTATGCTGCAATAAACCCTAGAGGTGGTTCTGACGTAAACTGAAACTGGAGATTCATTGATGGAAGGTAATCAGGCAATGAGTGATCTTTCAATTTTGTGCCCATTAGTATATCCCACTTAGTAACCTGTGGGAGTCTTTGTCTCTGTGACCTCGCCTCAGAATCTGTGAGTGCGTGATGTTATACACCTGGTAAAATGAATTCTCCGCTGAGCTAGGGGAAGGGAAGTGGTTATCTCAAAGTTCAATATGCAAACTTCTAGTAAAAACTTATTTCCAGCACAGTGCCTGTCTGTGTTGCCTAATTTTCTTGATTCTAGAGACTTTCCGATGCCCTGTCTCCAGAAATAAAACTTCTGTTTACCCTGAAAGATGTTCAAGAAAGGGGGCTGGTGTAGGAAAGATGTGGGGACAGCTGTTGTATGACCATGATTTCTCATTTCTTTCCTGTGCTTTAATTCCTATTTTCTGGGGCACTTAGTGTTAGAAAAGAGCTTAGAAAAATTTATTTGTGTAATAATTTCTCTTTCTGCCCTTCATTCTCCTTTAAATAATTGAGGAAATAACACACTTCCCTTTTGCTTTGAGTGTTACAATGATAGAATATTGAAAATTAATCTCTTAGGGAGAAGATTTTGTTTTGACATTCCATAATATTTTATTTAACAGTTAGGATATTTTAAGAGATAAGTATTATTGCTTACATGAGGCAAATGAAGAAACAAAAATACCGGATAAAACTTGACAATATACGTAATGAAGCGACTTTATATAAAAGCCAAATGTTTTTGTTCATATTGTTTAACAGGCTTTTCTTAAAGATGCTTAATAGCTTTAAAGGGTGTTCTTGTTGAAAATAATTTTTTTCATCTTTTATTTTTATTTTATTGTATTGTATTTTTTTATTTCTTTAAACTTACATCCAAATTACCATATAGTGCAACAATGATTTCAGGAGTAGATTCCTTAGTGCCCCTTACCCATTTAGCCCATCACCCCTCCACAACCCCTCCAGCAACCTTCTGTTTGTTCTCCATATTTATGAGTCTCTTCTGTTTTGTCCCCTCCCTGATTTTATATTATTTTTGTTTCCCTTCCCTTATGTTCAACTGTTTTGTCTCGTAAAGTCCTCATATGAGTGAAGTCATATGATTTTTGTCTTTCTCTGACTCACTAATTTCACTTCGCATAATACCCTCCAGTTCCATCCACGTAGTTGCAAATGGCAAGATTTCATTCTTTTTGATCGCCGAGTAATACTCCATTATATACATATACCATGTCATCTTTATCCATTCATCCATCGATGGACATTTGGGCTCTTTCCATACTTTGGCTATTGTTGATAGTGCTACTATAAACATGGGGGTGCATGTGTCCCTTCAAAACAGCACACCTTTATCCCTTGAATAAATGCCTAGTAGTGCAATTGCTGGGTTGTAGGGTAGTTCTCTTTTTAATTTTTTGAGGAACCTCCATACTGTTTTCCAGAATGACTGCACCAGGTTGCATTCCCACCAACAATGCAAAAGAGATCCTCTTCGGGAGAAGATCTTTTTAATTGTTTGTTTGTTCGCTACAATAATGGGCTCTGTCCACTAGTTATCTAATTTACATTATGGCAAGATCATTTCTTTTGAGACACTTGGGTTTGAGGAGTAAAGATAAAATAGTTTCCATACAAATAATTATTAAATGTCTACTATGTTCCAGATACTGAGCCAGATGCACAGTAACTCTGTTGCTATCTCCCTTAGGAGACTTATAGTCAAATTCATGGAAGATCAAATAATAAAATGCAATTAATACACACGTTATTTTGGTAGATATTGGTGGGAATCAGAGTTACTGTAGTGGCTTTACTGAACTGGAATAAAGATTTTGGTGAAGAGAAAGGAGCAAGAATATGAATATATATATTGCAGTATTACAGGCAGGTTAAATTATTATTGGATGATCTAAACAAATTTTAAAAATTCATGTAAATATCTTTATTTTGCTTTCCTTCTCTACTATCTAAAATGACATTTTTATAAAGTTTTTTTTTAATGTTTATTTTTGAGAGACAAACAGAGGGCAAGCAGGGGAGAGAGGGAGGCACAGAATCTGAAGCAGGCTCCAGGCTCTGAGCTGTCAGCCCAGAGCCTGACGCAGGTCTTGAACTCACAAACCGTGAGATCATGACCTGAGCCAAATTCAGATGCTTAGCTGACTGAGCCACCCAGGAACCCCTAAATGGTAGTTTCAATATAACCCATACTGTACCTATATTTGTCTATTTATATACTATTATATATTTTGCAAAATATATATTTCTATAAATAATATATTTTCAGAACCATATTCCCAATATTATTTATATATAGTAAATTCGTGTTTTCTTACATATATGTGTGTGTATATGTGTGCATGTTTAAATATATAGTTATAGATGTAAAGCACCTATAAACCCTAACTTTCTTCTCGTTAAATATCAACACAATCTTATCATTGAAGTACTACTCTTATTCTCATTTTTCAGATGCAGAAACTAACTTGTCCAAGGTTACACAGTTAATTAGTTAATGCAAGAGGAGGGAGTCACACCCCGCTGGTTCAACATGAGTCAAATAATAAACTAGAGTGCTCACCACAATTGCTTCTCATCCCAATTAACCCTATTAAATAAATACATAATTTGAATACTTTATACCCTAAAGAGTCAGAGTGACTTGCATTTTGGGGAACTAGGAAAATTGAGTTTTCTATCAAGTCAGAGCTAAGGTGAGGAAGTAAAGCATTTTTTTTTAAGAATTTTTGAGCAGGCGGAGAAGTATGTACTCCAAAACGCAATTACTTGGGGAGCAGCCAAATTAAAAAGGATAAACCTGAATGAGTCATAAATCGAAAGCGGTGGTAAAGAAGGAGAAGCTGGGCAGGAGCCAATGAAACAGAGAGTAGCAGAGAATAGGAACAGTCTTGTACTCTCAGGCAAAGACAGGGATGGACAAATCCCCTAGGGACTGTGGTCAGGGAAAACATCTGGAGATTATCTGGAAATTATTCCTTTTAAATAGTTGAAAAGGCTTATCATATAGTCTTTATTCCTATGAACTTATTTCAAATCTATATGATTATATACATTTGCTGATTGTACAATAAATCAATACCATTAATGTTACCCAGAAAAAAACTGAAGTCTGAGATATTGAATGCCTGTTAAGATCTTACAGCAAGATTGTTATTAACTCTCCCCCCATTTTTTTTTAATTTTATCCCTCAAATGCTAATTAAAATGAAGAAATATGACAGAACTTTTATTTCTGGCAATATAGCACACTGACTTTTCCAAAACCTACCTCAAAATACTGGATTTTTTTTTAATTTTTAAGTGTATAACTTAGTTAGCCAGAAAGTTTTAAAAAATTAAAATAAGTTTAAATAAAAAAAAAATAGTTATCTGGAAGAAACCAAAAATTCAAAGAGAAAAGCTCACAAAAAAGCTACCCTTGCTCTGAAGAAACATGCAAATTATAGGAGGTTTTAGTTATGGGTTTTAATCCAACAAGTGTAAAGAAAAACAAAACAAAACAAAAATCCTAGGAATGACAAGGTAAAAACCAGACCAAGAGCCTTTCAATATAAGGCCATGACTCCAAAATATGAATTCTCAATAAAATACCTAACTGGGAGAAAACACTCCCCAATAAAAGAAGACAATAATTAAACTTGACAATAAGGAGGCAGGGTACAGAAAGTTTTCCTTGATGAAATCTTTAGTCTGACCTGAAGCAGATTTGAGACCAAGAACATATTACCTACAGAACCTAAAACCTAAATCACAAAATTTGTATAGAACTTCTGAGTATTGTCAATACTCCAGATGCCTTGTAAAAATGAACATGGCCCTCATTATAGCAACAGATGTTAATCATATCCCATCAACGTTTCCTGAGGAACAAAGTACAAAAGGCATGGGCTATCTCTAAGAAAATTAAAAAAAATAAAATATAAAAAGCAAAAGAACAAGCTATTCCGTACAAGAGTTAACAGAATATACACAATCAGAATGAGATGTAGAGTGTTAAAAAGTGTGAATGATCTGCATAATAATAAAAGTGGATGTTCAAATAGATGAAAGAAAAGAGGTTATCAAAATGCTGAATCTGATTTGACAAATAACAAAATGAAAATTTTGGAATGGAAAAACAGCACCTCAGATGAGGTAGCTAGAACAGACACAGCGAGAAGAAGGAATGAAACGGAACAGAGATATGGATAGAATTGCTCAGAATTCACTACGGACAAATGGATGTAGAAAAATAAGAGGGAATTTGAGAGATTGGGGAGTAAAATGAGAGATTTTAGCCTTATCTACTGTGATAAAGAAGCTAGATATAAAGATACACTGGATAAGGGCATTTCAGAATTGATTTAAGTAAAACTGTTCAGATTCTGGAAACTATATGAATCTTACGCAGGACAAATGAATGTAATTCCACACCTGGAGTCATCATAACGTAACTACAAAATACTGACAACAAAGAAAAGATCTTAAGTAAATTAGCAAACACATACATATGATCTTCAAAAGGAACAAACATAGGTCTGGGCACTTCCATCAATACTATTAGTGAATATCAAAGGAATAATATCTCAAAGTATTAACTTCAAATAACTTTTATCTAGATTTGCATAAAAATCCAATATCGCCAATGTCGAGAAAGAAACAAAGGCACTGCAGACAAACAAAACTTGATAAATTTGTTGCAACACACCTATCTCAGTAATAACGAGCCAGACAACTCATTGGAAAGTGAACCAAAAATGTGAATATATAGGGTTGCTTAACTGAGTGGTTAAGCAACCGACTCTCGGTTTCAGCTCAGGTCATGATCTCACAGTTTGTGGGTTTGATCCCCGTGTTGGGTTCTGGGCTTCCAGTGTGGAGCCCGCTTGGGATTCTCTCTCTCCCTCTCTCTCTGTCCTTCCCCTACTTGCATGCTCTCTCTCTCTCTCTCAAAACAAATAAATAAACTTAAAAAATATATACGAATATATAAATATATATGGTCCAAAGCATAGGCAAAGATAAAGGAGATATGCAAATGACTGCTTAATGGATATAGAGTTTCTTTTGGGGATGACAAAATGTTCTGAAACAGTGGTGATGGTTGTACAACGTTGTGAATATACGAAATTCCATTCAAGTGTACACATTAAAATGGTTAGAATGGTCAATTTTATTTTATATTTTTACCATAGTAAAAATAATATTTACAAAGATGCATTTCCAGAACAGTGGTAGTATATAATTGCTTAATGTTTACCTCATAAACTATAGTATTCCAAGAGTTTTTGAATTCAAATCCTGGCTTCACAATTCATTATCTGTGTATTTTTGTGCAGTTGGTGAGCCTTCTTTGTTTCAGTCTTCCTATATGGCAAAATGGAGATGATTATAACAGTAACTGAGCAGGATTTTCGCACAGAGAGTCATGACCCCAAGGCTTTTCTTTCCGGGAAGCAACTTTATTTGTGACAGCACTGGCTCAGTTGCATTCGTTCCCAAAGAACTGAGCTCTGAACACCACGTGGTGTGGTTTTTTACATATTTTTTACTTCTTTATTTTCCATGTATGGTAACACACAAACATGCAGTCTGATTAAGTGGTTTCATGCTACGAGGTCATGAGGGATATCACATACACATACAGCCAGGTTGCCTTGAGGGTTTTTTGTTTTGTTTTATTTTGTTTTGTTTTGTTTTGTTTTTTCCTTAAGGAGGGGACCCTACCACATAACTACACTGTGAAGATTAACAATGTAATAAGGCATAAAGAATCCTAATATAATAAGTTCTCAATTAGGTTTATGTACTGCTAATTATAATTTATTATGGTCATTAGCTCCATCATTGTTAATGCTAAGATCTTGCTTCTACTCTTTTCTTAGCTTAAAGTATTCGTACCCAATTTTCATGCCATCCTTCACTATTCAGGGTTTGGACCAACTCTTACAGAACGCCTTATCTGAATCCTCAGGTTACATTTACGTTTGCTCTTTCCATCTCCCTGGGTTGCTGTATATAACTCCTCAAGACTCATATAACATTGCAATTATTGGTGAATTTATCTATTTGCTCCACTAAAGAGTCAATTTCACAAAAGCAATGAATGCCTCATTCTATTTGCTCTCTTGAGCACATACTGCAGCACAACATACATACACACACACACGCACATGCACACACACACACACACACACACATACACACACAGACACACATACACATGAGTCCTGAACTCCTATTTGCTCAATTGAACAATGCAAGCTATATGATTGACACATACTTTATTTTGTTTCTTTCATAACACATTTTTTTCCATTTAATGTATACCAAATTTACAGCACTAAGCACATATGAATCTCTCAGGGTTTCCCATATTAAGGTGAAGGAAGAACTTAATAATGTACTCATTTAGCAAATATTTAGTAGCACTAATTGCATGCATAGCACTAAGGGTATTGTAAGTATTTCAAATATTAAATCTCCAACTATTTTTATAGTTCTCTGGTTTGTATCTAAGTTTAGATTTAAGTACTTTATGAGCCAAAGTAAAACTTCAGACACAGACTAAAGTTGCATGTTGGCTGGGAGTTGTACTGATTCTCACCCAGGTTTTTGGTTTTGTTTTTGTGTGTGTGTGTGGTTTTTTTTTGGAAAAAATAATATTTTCCCCCAAATGACAAGAAAAATGGAAAATTAGAAGATTAGGCACACACACATATGCTTTTTGCAAAGGGCTTTTTTCTCTAACCACATGCTTGTCTAGTACTTAGAATATGACTCAAGAAGCAAATGGCATGATTAGACATGAGAAGAGCTATATTCCAGTCAACCTGAACATCCATAATATTATCAGTTTGGCACAAAAGACCACAGAAATGCTGGGTTACCTCAGCATGCCATTCATCTATTAAAAAAGAAAAAGCTGAAAAAAGAAACCACAAGAAGCCATCATCCATACCCTTGTTAATTCTGAGGATGAAAATACACATATATTAGCAATTGCTTTTTATCCAGATACTGAAAATTATAATGACATATAATACTATGTCTGACTGATTTCATTTTCATTTCTATTTTGAATAGTGCTCAACAATTTCAGTGGATACCAACTAAATTGTTGTCAACACATTTTAATTATTATATACATGCACAGCAGTCATTTCACACAGCTTTAGGGGGTAAAGATGCACCAATTAGTGATCCTGGTTTGACTTTATTTAAACAAATGATTTTCCATTTTGAGATGCATATAATGCATAATTTGTACTCTCCTGCATTTGCTTTTAGGAGTTCTTAACTGGGATGCAAAATATTTTGTCTTAACCATTTATGATAAAAATCAAAGCAATAAGGAATACTGTGATAAAGAGGAATCCCGCAAGTTCTTTTAAAACCAACATACATTTGTAGAAATCTCCATCAAGCTAGTCAATAAGGAAAGTGATGTATTTATGGCTTTAGCCTCAGGCATTTGAAAATTTTCTACACAACAGAGGAACCATTTTTATTTGGCAAGCTTGAATTAGAGCTTCACAATCTGGCAGAATTTATATTTTGGGAATGGTTTACAGGTGTACCAAGATGTCAGCTAGATTAGGAAATGCTTTGGGCATCGCAAGGTTGCCTAGATGGCCATGTCGCATCTCAGGAGACATGTCATGTCTCAATTATAGAGTCTTGTAAAAATAAAATCATTTCCTCTGTGAGATATTATCCTACCACCTGTGGGAGTTACCAGACCTGCTTGCTGTCTTCCGTACAAAAGAACGAGTAAAATGGACAAGAAGGGACTAAAATCCAATCTTAGTTCTGCAGCATCCACCAAGAAAAATAGGTCTTTCAGTAATTTCTGTGTATGCTTCCCTTCTCAGTATCCACACAGAGTACAACTGTCATGCTATGAAAATAAAGAGAAGTGCGAATTTAAGGAAAACAGTAACCGATATAAACTATAATAACAATAGCCATAAATTGAAGGCTCTCTTTCCTAGGCACTGATGTATATTTACGGGTTTAATTTTTATTACTGTTCCAAGAAACAATTACAATTATTTATTTCTATCAATAAACATCATGAGCATTACTTGTGAACTGTATGCTCTGCAAGTTGTAGCAGAATGGAAGCAAAAAAGGCCTAGTTTCTCTTCAAAGAGCTTTTGGTCTAGTAGCGGAGGAAAATAACAGTGCCAAGTCAATGGGAAGATTTTAGAAACGCAGTCGTGGGAGGAAAAACAGCATACTGTGAAATAACAACAAAAATATGTACTAAATGATCTTGATTCGTGATGGAGGAACATCATTATAACTAAAAAAAATACTTGTCGTTTAAGAACATGTGAAATATATTACGCAGCATGGAACAGACTAGAAGTAAGGTGGCTATGTTTAGAGTGTAGAAAGGAAACGTCGTCTTCTTGGAGGGATGAAACGAGAAGTGAAGTTATTTGGAAGGGTCAGATTATATTAAAACCAACAGTCAAATTGTAAATTGTTTTTATCACTACTTCATTCTGTTTTTGAAGTCAACTTCACTCAACAAACTGGTTTTCAAGGTAAATGTCCTAAAACAGAGATTATGGAATATATGTGTCAAGATCCTAAATAACACATAATTTCCTTCCTTCCCTTGAATTCATTTTTCTTTCCCTACACATAGCAATAATTCCCGAAGTGAATTTAGTTTCATTATTATCCTCATATTCTTTAAATAAATCCTTGGGTCATAACCCTTTTTTAACTGCCGAATTAACTTTGTTATTGGTTTATTTGAGACTTCTGCATATAGATTCATAAGTGATACTTCTACATTTCTAAATATTTTTATTTGGTTTGGTACTATATTAGTTCTCTATTGATGCCTGAAAAATTACCATAAATTCAGTAGCTTGAAAGAATGCCATTTATTATGTTGTAGTTTGATAGGTCATATGTCTGGACTGATTCAACTGGATTCTCTGCCCAAGACATGATACTAAAATCAAGATTTTGAGGAGGCTGGAGTTTTATCTTGAGGATCTGGGGCAGAAGCATTTCCAAATTCATTTCGGTTGTTAGCTGAATATAGTTTATTGGGTTGGATAACTGAGGTCCCTATTTCTTTGCTGGTTTTTCAATTTGGGGGCAGCCCTCAATTTCTAGAAGCTTCCTGCATTTCTTATCATGTGTTTTCCTCATTTTGGAGCCAAAAGTCCTGCTTAGAATCCTTCTAGTGCTTCAAATCTCTGATTTACAGTGCTTTTTTTAAAATTTTTTTAAATGTTTTGTTTATTTTTGAGACTGAGAGAGAACATGAGCAGAGGAGGGGCAGAGAGAGAGGGAGACAGAATCCTAAGCAGGTTCCAGGCTCTGAGCTGTCAGCACAGAGCCCAATGTGGGGCTTGAACTCATGAACCTCGAGATCATGACCTGAGCTGAAGTCAGATGCTTTACCAACTGAGCCACCCAGGACCCCCTGATTCACAGTGCTTTTAAAGAATACACGTGATTAGGTTATGTCCACCCACATAATCCCCATCATTTTAAAGCCAATTGATTTAGGACCTTACATCTGCAAAATCTCTTCAGAGCATTCAGGTTAGTATTTGATAAAAGTATAGAGATTACGTAAAAATAAAATCTTATGAAAAAAATTGTGTGTATTTTGGCCCTTTTGGATGTAAAGTTCAATAAATTCAATAAGTATTCACTACATTCAGCTTGTTGTCTTCTGCTTGGTTCTACTCTTACTATTATTTTTTTTATCACTAGATTTCTTAATGGCTTTTATTAACTCCTATACCAAAGTTTTGCAATTCAGTAAATAAATAGATTAAATTATTTAATCATGACCACTTCCATCAAACATGCACACTATGAGTCACCTACAGAGGATGATGTTTTGTGAAAACCTCACTTTGTTACGTTAAATTTTGACAATTTCTCTTTGAAATTATGTTAATTATTAATTTCCATACTTTCAGTTAGGAGCTATTTTTTTTTCTTTTTGGTGAAATTTTAGTATTTTGTTATTATTGAGGGGCCATTCTTTTGCCCTATTTTTTTTTTCTCACAGACAGATTTACTGATATCAATACACCTGTACTTATTTTTAATTATTTTGACCTTGCTGGGTATAGCCTTATAACTATTTTTTAAAGCCTTATGTTCCCTGTGTTTTAGATATTTCTTCTGTAAGCAGCATCTAACTGAATTGCTCACTCAGTTTTAAAACTTTTATCAGAACGTCATCCATTTGCATTTATTGTTTTACTGGTAACCCAGAAATGAACCAACAATTATGTGGTCAACTCGTCTTTGACAAGGCAAGAAAGAATATCAGCAGAAGAAGGACAAAGACAGTCTCTTCAACAAATTGTGTTGAGAAACCTTGACAGCAACAGGCAAAAGGATGGAACTGGATCACTTTCTCACACCATACACAAAAGTAAATAAATTCAAAATGGATTAAAGGCTTAAACATGAGACAGAAAACCATCAAAACCCTAAAGGAGAACACAGATAGCAACCCCTTTGACATCAGCCATAGTAACTTCTTATTAGACACATCTCTGGAGGTGAGGGAAACAAAAGCAAAAATGAACTATTGGGGCCTCGTCCTTCTGCACAGTGAAGGAAATGATCAACAAATGGGAGGATATTTGCAAGTTACATATCTGATAAAGGGTTAGTATCCAAAATCTATTAAAGAACTTATCAGACTCAACACCCAAAAAAACAAATAATCTAGTTAAGAAATGAGCAGAAGACATGAATAGACATTTTACAAAGGAAGGCATCTAGATGGCTAACAGACACATGAAAAGGTGCTGAACATCATTCATCATCAGAAAAATACAAATGAAAATCACAATAAGATACCACCCCATCCCCGTGAGAACATCTAAAATTAACAACACAAGAAACAACATGCTTTGACAAGGATGCAGAGAAATGGGAAGCCTCTTGCACTGTTGCTGGGATTGCAAACTAGTGCAGCCACTTTAGTAAAGAGTATGGAGTTTCCTTGAAAAGTTAAAAATACGAGTACCCTATAGTCCAGCAATTGCACTCCTAGGTTACCCAATGAATACAAAAATACTAATTCAAAAGGATGTTTATAGCAGAATTATTTACCCTGATGTTTATAGCAGAATTATTACCCTGATGTTTATAGCAGAATTATTTACAATAGCCAAATTATGGAAATAGCCCAAGTGTCCGTCAACTGAAGACCGGATAAAGAAGATGGAATATATATATGTATATATATATATGTATATATATATATTCCATTATATTCCAATATATTCCATATATTCCAATATATTCCATTATATATTGTATTTATATATATTATATATATGTATTTGTACATACATATATATGTACATATATGTATGTATCCATTATATAATATATTTATATACATTATATATACATATATATGTATATATAATGGAATATTACTCAACCATCAAAAAGAATGAAATCTTGCCATTTGCAATCACATGGATAGAGCTAGAGAGTATTGTGCTAAGCAAAATTTGTCAGAGAAAGACAAATACCATATGATTTCACTCATATGTGAAATTTAAGAAACAAAACAAATGAGCAAATGGAAAAAGAGACAGCCAAATAAGAAACAGACTCTTAACAATAGAGAACAAACTGATGGTTACCAGAAGGAAGATGAGTGGGAGGATGGGTTAAATAGATGATGGGGACTAGGAGTTCACTTGTGATGAGTACTGTGAGCACTGGGTGATGTGTAGAAGTGTGGAATCACGATATTGTGCACCCAAAACTAATATTACACTTTAAAAAGTGGAACTTTAAAAAAAAAACTTAAAAAGTGTTACAATACACTAAACAAATATGATTCTTATATAGACATTTATAATTATACTTATTCATTTAATGCACGTAATCAAAAATGACTGACCGGATAGATATATTGTACCAGATATTGTGTTTGCCACTTAGTGTCCATTTAGAAGACAGTGTTTCTCCCCTCTTCCCTACAACCACATGTTTTTCCCCAAAAGAAAAAAAAAATAATAATGTAACTGATGATGAAATTTTACGGATGATGTACATCATGTGTATATCTTGCTAAAATGGCAATAGCCCTTAGGGAATATGATTATAAAACAAGTCATGAAGCATATCCTATTTTACGATTTTAAATGTATTTATATGCTTTAAGAATAAGTCATTTTTGTGTCTTCAAGTGATCATGGGTTCAAATAGTCTATTAAAGAAAACACTTTTACTTTTCTATGCATAGAAAAAAAATATGTGTATATTATATATATGTATATATATTCAGTATAAATATTTCATTTAGTTACAAATATTTTCACAGAAAGATACTTTAACCAAAGTGAAAATGCAATTTTTCTATGACCCAAAGACCCCAAAAATACAGAATAAGTTTTTTATTTTATAAATTGGGAACACAGGCTTGAGAGATTCAGGGAAAGAAACATAAATTAGAGAAGTCAATTGTGTTGGAAGGCAGTGCCTTTGACAGATTCATGACAAGATGGAAGAATAATTTTTGTTTTGAACAGTAGGTTGAAAGATTAATAGTAAGAAATAGAAAAATCACTTTTATTGGGAGATGCAGGAGTACTAGATTTGTGATTTAAGAATCTTATTTTTCTTTGTTTTAGAAAACAAGGTCTAAGAGTTCTCTTTAAAAAATATATATACTTAATTGTCCACATTTTTTCTCAAAAACCTCAGCTAATGAATTTGCGAAAGCGAAAGTCAAATTTGCTGATACTTTTCTCTTGAACTAAATGTATGTTAAATATATCATAAGAAAGTTAGTTACAAATTTGTCCTTCTGTTTATGTCAAGAAACATGTGCAAATATTGTGGAGACTTAAGTCATCAAAAGATCAGTCTTTGTCAATATCATATTAAAGTCTATACTTTTCAAACTCTGGTGTCTCATATGAAGAAAAAGGTGTCTGATGATAAGTAATAAACAATAAATTGTGCTGTCGATTTTTTGGAAATAATTTTTTCAGTAAATAAATGTATAAATATTCATCATCAACATTGTCTGGTGTTAATTCTTTAACTTCTAGGGAGTCATTTTTTTCAAACAGAAATGATTTTTCAGCCCTGCATAATTTAAAGATATCAGAATCCGAGTTCATTGGATCATAGCCATTTAGAGTTAAAAAGGGTTACGGGGCACCTGGGTAGCTCAGTTGGTTAAGTGTCCAACTTCGGCTCAGGTCATGATCTCACAGTTTGTGAGTTCGAGCCCCGCATTGGGCTCTGTGCTTAGAGCCTGGAGCCTGCTCCAAATCCTGTATCTCCCTCTCTCTCTGCTCCTCCCCTGCTCATGCTCTGTCTCTCTCTTTCTCTCCTTCAAAACTAAATAAATTTTTTTTTTAATTTAGAATTAAAATTGGTTATATTATATTATTCATATGTTTCCTATTTACAGTGATGGTCCAGAAAAAACAAGCGCTAATAATAGTGAATGTGTTCATAATACACCTTAATCACTATCTTCAGACTCAGCACAACTGGAGTTGAATCCTGACTCTTTCAAGGTCTTCCCGTGGGAATTTAACCAGATTATTGGAACTTTTTGAGTCTTTTCTCTCATGTGTAAATGAAAACAGTAGTATCTCATAACTCATCCTCTTGTTATAAGCTTTAAGTCAGACCTTTCTTTGAAAGTGAATGTTGCAGTGTCTAGCATGGTGTAAGAACTCAAGAAGAGAATAAAATTATTTAGTGTTAACTTGTCAGTGGTCCTGTAGCAATGAAAGGCAGTTGATTAAAATAAACTTTGGAAAAGAACCCTTATTTCCTGTTTCCCCATACAACTCACTTATAGATATATCATGCAGGTAGAGCTTTCAAAGGACATGTTGAATGTATTAGTTCTAACTAATATTCTGGAAAGAGGAAACTAATTCAGGATAGTTCTCCATATGGCAAGATTTTTAGTGGGTTTTTTTTCTATCATTTTTGACAAATTTGCTTATATGGAACAATATACTGGAAGTAGAATTTACTTGACTTTGAAATACGTACTATTTATATAGTTAACAAAATAGTCGTAAATCATCTATAGTCTGAAATGGACTTTTATACCTGCTGTCTACCTACTTTGGGCTTGTATTTTTAAACCCACAAGAATATCATTGAAAAATGAATTGCAATGTGCCAAATCGTATTCTGTGGAATTCGTATGTATGTTATTGAATCATTATAACAATAATATAAGATAAACTATGATCCCTACGTTAGTTTTCTAGACCTGTGATAACAAAGTACCATAGATTGGGTAGATTAACGGCAGAATGTACTTCTTTATAATTCTGGAGATTAGAAGTCTATGATCATAGTGTTGGCGAGTTTGATTTCTTTCCAAAGCCTCTGTGCTTCGTTCTGTGTCTTCAGGTGTGTTTCGTCTCTGCCTGTCTTCTAATCTCCTCTTACATGGGAAAGCGGTTATATTGGAGTAAATCCCACCCTAATGACCTCATTCAACTTTAATTACCTGTTTAAAGACCCTATCTCCTAATAGGGTCACACTAACCTACTGTAACTGGCAGTTAAGGTTTCAACATATGAATTTCGGGAAGACAAAATTCATCCTCTAACAATTCCTGTTTTTAATAGACGAAGCAAGGAAAAGATAAGAGAAATTAATTTGCCTGAAGTTGCATAACTAGCTCTTTGCACGCTTGGGATTTTAAGTCTGGTAATCTGACAACAGAGATCAAATTCATAGTGACAGTTATACCACCTCTGCTAGAAATAGGTCAGAAAATAGTTATGTCTGTGAAGCATCTAATTGTTTTTGTTATGATAAAAACACAACTTTTTTCTTCCAGTTAGCTTCCTAATTTTCTAGCCTTTTGATACACTGTTTTGAAAGATGGCAGTTTCCCAGAATATTACAGAGTGCAGGCCAGAAATAGAGAAAATGGATCAATGAAATATATATGAATTAAGTATAACAGGAAAGAAAACTAGAAATGCACAACAAGATATTTAAAGTGGTCTCACTGTTTGACCTTACAGTCTTCTGGAAATGTCTCACGGTAAAATAGCTTTAAATAGTGCCTCAGGGGCACGTGGGTGTATCAGTCTGGTAAGTGTCTGACTTTGGCTCTGGTCATGATCTCACAGTTCATGAGTTAGAGCCCTGCATCAGGCTCTGTGCTGACTGCTCAGAGTCTGGAGCCTGCTTCGGATTCTGTGTCACCCTCTCTCTGCCCCTCCCCTGTTCATACTCTGTCTCTCTCTCTCTCTCTCAAAAATAAGTAAACATTAAAAAAAATTAGGGGGTGCCTGAGTGACTCAGTTGGTTAAGTGGCCGACTTCAGCTCAGGTCATGATCTCGCGGTTCATGAGTTTGAACCCCGTATTAGGCACACAGAGCCTAAAGTCTACTTCGGATTCCCTCTCTCTCTGCTCCCCCCACCCCACCCCACCAGGGTCTGTCTATTTCTCAAAAAATGAATAAAAACATTAAACATTTTTTTAATTAAAAAATAGTGTATCAAAATTGCATAAACATGTTAATTTTAATATTAGTTAAAATTAATTGGAAATAATTTCCATGACAAAGAAAGGAAATTATTTCTAACATTTTCACATCCATGTGATTAATTTATCATGTGACATATTTGGTTAAAAACAAGGCCGCATGAATGTTGTAAGGTAGAGATAGAAAGGAAAACTAAAGAAAGCACTCAAAATGTAAACACCTATCTCTTCTCTGTGGAAAATATTAATAACTTTGACATTTATTCTTATAAAGGTTAATAGCAATTTGATAGCTTAGGAATGTGATATTTTCAATGAAACAATATAAACAATTAGAACATGAATTTTAAATGATTCAAACAAAAGTATTGTTTAACTTTTTCAAAACATTTAAGGGTGCAGTTTATAATTTCTTCTATCCCCAAATTATGATAGAAGTAAAAATAAATACTTATTTTAGGATATAGCAAAAAGGAGGGATAATTTTCATTTATGGGAGAATTGTACTGGTTTTACTGTATAGGATCAAGCTAGTAGATGGGAGTGAGCCAACTAGTAAGTAGAAAAAAGTGTTTTAAAGACTTTTTTTTTTAATTCAGAAATATTTATGTAAGACCTACTTTGTAATGGGCACTGGGGTATATTAGCAAACAAGACAGGGAAGAATCCTGTCCTTTAGGGACCTAATTGTTCTGCAGAGATGAAGAGAAACAATAAAAGTATTAATATTATAAGTTAGAAGGTAATGAGTACTCTGTAGTAAACTGAAGAAGGGAAGATGAGATAGAAAGTGCTGGATGAAGTTGAGATTTTGAATTTAACTTTAAGTAAGGTATTCAAAGGCGGCTTCCGTGAGAAGTCTGTCAAGACTGGTAGCTGGTAAGCAGTGAGTCACACGGTTATCTGGGGAGAGGCATTCAAGAAAGAATGGCAAGTTGCAAAAACCTTGAGAAGGAAAGTGCCTGGCCTGTTCAAACAATGAGGAAGGATAATGTGGCTGAAATTTGGTGAGCACAAGAGAAACTTGAGACTTGATAAATATTAATTAGATCATTTGGCTAAAAGTTCTTCTAAGCCGACTGATAATCGTATTTATGTACTCATAAATATATGTATATATAAATCACAAATATATATATATATATAAATATATAGTATATTTCGGCTCCATAATAATTAGTAATGAAAAAATATATGTGTGTGTGTGTGTGTGTGTGTATATATATAAATATATATATATATAGTATATTTTGGCTCCATAATAATTAGTAATGAAAAAATATATGTGTGTGTGTGTGTGTGTGTGTGTATATATATATATATATATATAGTATATTTCGGCTCCATAATAATTAGTAATGAAAAAATATATGTGTGTGTGTGTGTGTGTGTGTGTATATATATATATATATATAGTATATTTCGGCTCCATAATAATTAGTAATGAAAAAATATATGTGTGTGTGTGTGTGTGTATATATATATATATATATATATATAGTATATTTCGGCTCCATAATAATTAGTAATGAAAAATATAAGTCTCGGGGCGCCTGCGTGGCTTAGTTGTTTAAGCGACTGACTTCAGCTCAGGTCATGATCTCATGGTTTGTGAGTTCGAGCCCTGAGTCAGGCTCTGTCCTGCCAGCTCAGAGCCTGGAATCTGCTTCAGATTCTGTCTTTCTCTCTCTCTGTTCCTCCCCCTCTCATATTCTGTCTGTCTCTCTCTCTCTCTTTATGTCTCTCTCTCAAAAATGAACAAACATTAAATTATTTTTTTAAACTAAGTCTTATGGGGGGCACCTGGGTGGCTCAGTCGGTTAAGTGTCAGACTTCAGCTCAGGTCATGATCCCACAGTCTGTGAGTTCGAGCCCCACATCAGGCTCTGTGCTGACAGCTCAAAACCTGGAGCCTGGTTCCGATTCTGTGTCTCCTCCTCTCTCTGCTCCTCCCCTGCTCATGCTCTGTCTCTTTCTGTCTCAAAAATAAATAAAAACATTAAAAAAAATTTAAAGTAAATCTTACGAAGTACCCTTTATTATTTATTTCACACTAAAGTAGTTGCTCTCTTTATTTAAAAACATGTATGTTGAGGGACACCGGGGTGGCTAAGTTGGTTAAATGTCAGACTTCGAATCAGGCCATGATTTCGCAGTTCATAAGTTAGAGCCCTGCATCGGGTTCTGTGCTGACAGCTCAGAGCCTGGAGCCTGCTTCAGATTCTGTCTCTCTCTCTCTCTCTCTCTCTCTCTCTCTCTGCACCCCCCGCCCTGCTCCCTTTTTGTCTTTCTATCTCTCTGAAAACTAAATAAACACTAAAAAAAATTAAAAAAAACACTTATGTCAAAATGCATCTTGCCTGATGCAAATACATCCCTGGTTTCTCTTCAGTTTGAAAGTGTAAATATTAACATTAATAAATACCTATCCATTTAGACTTTTGAAAGAAAAAATTGTATTATTAAGTTGTCCATCATATTTTAATAATTTATAGCACTCACATACCATACCTTCTTTAACAAAGTTAAAATAATAAAAACCATACAATGTCTGTTCTCAGTCTATGTTGGAATAAAAATAGAAACCAACAACAGAAAGACAACTATAAAAACCCAATATGTTAAGATTAAACAACACATGTCTAAATAACACATGGGTCAAATAAGTAATCTCAATAAAATTTAAAAATGTTTTAACCTGAATGGAAAAAAAATGGAACAAAACAAACTCAACACTCAAAATTTTGGGGATGCAGCAAAAGAAGTGTTTGAGGGAATTTTTTAAAAAAAGAAAGTTTTAAAATCAACCATCCTAAGCTTCCGTCTTAGGAAACTAGAGAAAACAAGAGAAAATTGAAAAAAAAATAATTGAGCTTAAACTTCAAGGAACATGATTATTTTATGTAATTTTATTTAATTACATACTTAACCATGGTATATACATAACTTATTAGTGTGGCAGCACATGAAGCTGAAAGTTTTTGTGCAAAAATTAAATTCTAAAAGAAGAGAGGAAAACATTTGTATGACTTGCATAGAAAATTAATAATTACCATTTACTAATAAGTACATCGAAGAAACACTAAAATAGAGGCAAGATAGACTTTATTGGTAAAAACAGTTAACTAATTAACTAAATACTTAAAATGAAGTAATGACCCACCAACTTTAATTGAGTGTTGATAAATATATATAAAAGCAAACACACACACACACACACACACACACACACAGAAATATATTTACCAGTTGGCCCATTACCCCCAAAGGACCATTTATCAAAGCTAACCTTCAAGGTTCCTACTGTCTACAAAAGGAAAGGGATAAAGCGGCATTATCCTTGCCACTTATTTTCTGAAGAATTGGTCTAACTTTATACATAAAACTGCTTGAGTCAAACTGTTATTATTGATATAACATTCTACTAATTCTGCATGTTATGCTTGTTAATGTCACCAAAGTTTTATTATTGTTATGGTTGCTTACTGCGAGTATTTCTGTGATTCCTTTCCCTTCTTCTCCCATGGAAGTAAGGTTATTTATCTTTGGGGGTCTCCATTAGTTCTAACCTTTTCATTTATGTTTCACTGGACCTTTAGTTTATATTAATCCACACACGTATGCAGTTGTGTAGAAAACTTCACGTATTGTTCAATCACTTGGTGCGTCATCTATCTCTCATCTTGAATGATAAAAACTGGTAATTTGTTTAGTATAAGTGCTTCTCTTTCAACTTGATTTGAAATTTTCAAAGCACCTAAACCTTAATTTGAATAGGTTAACCTGGATGTTAGCTGAATGAGGCAGAGTTACAACTTCGATAGTCGTAGATAGTTGTAAATAGTTTATAGACCAGGGTATAGGATTTGTTCATTTACATTCTTGTTAGAGAATATATACTTGTTAGAGAATCCATTAATCTACTTTAAAAGGGAATAGTTACACATTACAGTTACGGTTTACATTTCAGAGATGCAACAGAAACCAGGCCTGGAAAAGTATCTGTCCTCATGACGCTTATGTCTAAGTGGAAACATAGGCAATATCTGTGGTAAAAAATAAATTTAATGATTGCATATGGTGATTTGTGTGATGGAAAGAAAAGAAAGAAAAGAAAAAAGAAACATAAAAGAGAAAAAATAAAAGGAAAGGAAAGAAAAGAAAGAAAGAAAAGAAAAGAAAAGAAGGAAAGAAGAAAAGAAGAAGAAAAGGAAAAAAGAAAAAAAGTTCTGTGAAAGATAGTGATTCTTTTCGTGGCATAGAGCTGTCAAAAAAAAGAGAGGGACTCTTTATCCCTGGGAGCCAAGTGGAAAGGTACTCCTTAAGAGCACCAGTCTTTTTCCCCCTAATACTCAGTCTCTATCCTTTTTGAAAATGATCAAATGAATGGAAGATCCAAGAGAATATTTAGAAGGGACAACAATGTCACTGCTTGGGACATACCAAACTACGAATTAAAAAAAAAAAAATAGATGATATCTTCTATCTTTCCACATGGTCTGTTTACAGTGAGTTAGAGAAACTATATACAAAACAAAGTTAGACTGGTATATGAATTACTATAAATGAGAATTTTGAATTGTAGAAATCAAACTCTAACAAAGTTGGTGGAAACTGCAATGTTATAAGTTCCATAGGCTATGATTATTACTGAATTTACATTACTATTATATTCTAAATTACAATGGCTCTAGCCATTCATTTAAGAGCATCACTCCTGAGATTAAGTTTTCTTGGAAAAAGCTGAGACCAACATCTCATTCCTGAGAACTTGATAAACTGGAAACATCACTTTCACCTTGGCATCACTCCTTAAAATCTGTTGAGAAGTTGGTAAGAGAGTTTGACCTGCGCTCCTTGGAATTCTTTGCATATGAGAAAATAGAGACTGATAATTTTTTGTTTGGTTTTTTTCCTCTTCTGTTCTGATATCAGGAGTTTGTAGAGGCATCTTTGCCATCGGGGTAAATAAGAACCATGGGGTTGGGAGGCTGGGAAGAAATAGAGAAGGCTAGTTGTTTTCATTCTTCTGAGAATACAGAATTTGACTCGCTGATTCCTGCAAGTCACATAAAGAAGCGTCAAGAATAGAGAAGAAAGAAACATCTGCTCAGGTGTCCACTCTTCTTGTCTAGTCAAGAGATGAAAGGGTATTTGAGGGCCTGAATATTTTGAGGATATAAAGGGTGACAGGGTTATGTACTCTACGGAGTCATCAGTGAAAGAGAGACTTGAAGTGAGACCATCTAATATTTCCCAAGCAATCTGCATTCCATGCTATCTTTGTGCAGTCAAGTCCTTGAAACCAGCATAAAAAAATGAAAGCAGGATAATCGAGAAAGCAATAAAGAGATGTGGGGACACTGACAGACAACACATCAAACGGTTCAAAACTCAGACATTGCACCATGAAACAATCAGACGTTTGGAATTTTTAAGAGAATGACTGAGGAGAGTCAAGCCCACCGGCAGGACAGGATTCACAACGGGTCGAGAACCACTGTAAACAACATTAAGCTCTGATCCACTCCCCAAAGAACTTCCGAGGCTGCACGCATCTTCCACAAAACTATTCACTGAAGAAAAACTGAAAAGGATGAAACCCTGTCCATAGATTATTGCAGCTCATTACCGTTCAGGAAAACAATCCACATTTTTGAGAGCGATTCTGTAGCTAACCCCAAAATGTTAAGAGTAATTCCTAGAAAAAACACAAATATCTTAATGAAATGAGGACTTCCCTAAATCAGCTCTAAGATTATTTGCTTTAATCCATTATTCAGTTCGGTTTTTGAATTCAACTCCATATGGCCTGACTGCCTTTCATGATTTTAAAACCTGTTTTCAGGACACCGCTGTCACAGTGAGAAGAGAGCAGAGTCTCCTCGCAAATGCTTTCCCATGTTTTCATTTTTGTTACAGTTACAAATGACACCATTCCACTAATTTATGTGTTCAGCATTTTATAAGGTTGAGTTGTAAAATAATGTGTGATTTTTAAGATATAATACAGTCCCTTCTACTTTTCAGACAAGTTTACTGTCATTCTAAAGACAGCTATCTGAATTTCTCTATTGGAAAAAGAAAACAGGTCTTAGGAAAATCTTACTTTACAGTAATTGGAAAGTTACATATGCAGGGGTAAATTCATAACTATATCGTTGAAATATCTTTGGGGCACCCGGCTGGCCCAGGTCAGTTAAGTGTCTGATTCTTGGTTTCATCTCAGGTGATGATGATTTTACGGTTCATGAGATCCAGCCTCACATTGGGCTCTGTACTGAACAATGCAGGGCCTCCTTGGTATTTCTCTCTCTCTCTCTCTCTCTTTCTCCCCCACCCCCAAACGAAATAAATTTAAAAATAAAATAAAATAAAATAAAATAAAATAAAATAAAATAAAATATCTTGGCAAGTTACACGAAAATGACTAGAATTCAATATACATATGTGATAATCAAATATGATAGCCTGCATATCCAATTAGACCTCTTATCAAGGCAAAGTGAATAAGAACCACAGTGGGACGCTTGCACCTGCAAAGTCCTGTTTAGTTTCTAGCAAATCCGTGATTTTTACATTGGTGCACAGTAGTTCATGACTGAAAGGATTTTTATTTTGGAATAGTTTAATGTGATGCTTCCACTTTAGTGGAAGAACTAAGCCGTAATAATGAGCAATTAGAAGATTCATACTGGTATTGCATCAACCTATAACATTTCACAGGGAATGTAATGACTTAATTTGGGCTCCAGAGAATGATGAATTAAGATCTGCTAGACTTCAGTAGGCTTATCTTTCAATGTCTAAATAATCTTCATGTGCACTTTCTTAAATGTGGTAATTTTAGGCCTCTACCGTATGTGCTATAGAGGGGGAACAATTTTGTTCTATTTGAAGAGTACATAGATATTCTAAAGTAAAACCAAGAATTTTCCCATATGAAAACATTTACACTAGAGACGCTGGAATGTAAGAAGGAAGGGGGTTTCTTTCTCCCCAGAGAGTGTAAATGCAATCTGGAAGGAAACTGGATTAGCAAGCAAATTCTTGGAGCCTTAGCTGGTATGTCTTCCCTCTCAGGATGCTTCTCTCACCATATCGTCACTTATCAAGTAGAAGCGATGACCCAGAAGATCTCAGACTGGTGATGCGCGCGCTCATAAATGCAAAATAGAAACATCTCAAATGTGACAAGACAGAACACATAAATTTGGAGGGTATCTCAGTAATAATCATAAAAATATTTAATGGTAATAAGCATTCAAGAATAAGAAGCTAAGTGAGACTGCTCAGAAAACAAAGGTAAGTTTTTTTTTAAGAGACTGTGAAGAATTACACATAAATCAAGCAAATTTAGAACCATATTTGCTAAGCCATAAGCGGAAACTTCCACAGTGACTAAAAAATCCGGTGGGAGAATGGGCTTTTCCCAGAAAAAGTCAAGAAGAGGCTAGAATAAAATTTCCGCCTCAAGTACCCTCAAAAAATTTGACATACTCTGAAAACTGAGTTACACATGTTGATAGAGAAATATCTATCCAGTTAGTTTAGTTCAACTTAACTCAGTTCATATCTCACCTGTTTGCTCCTCAAAGGGTACATATTCCGGAATTCCTTGTTGTTCAAATGTCTAGAAACATTTATTTCACATATTAATTTGATTTTCTTGTAGTTTACTTAAGGAGAATAATTTTGGTCTCAGTTAACTCATTATTTTTGGAAACAGAAATCTTCTTTAAAAAAGTTTCGATAATCAATAATGTCATTTTGCTTCAAAATACAGTGATATATATTATTTTTAGAAAACATTTGTTTTTAAAAATCATTTTTAAATAGAACCACTCCATAATTCCATCAATAGAATAAAAATTCAGTCACAAAATTAGCATTTCCAAACGTATTACATAACAATGATTTTGATAACCCCTTTCACTCTCAAGAGTGCCCCTATTTAAATAGTATGTTATATGGCTATCTTACCTTGTTTTTTTTTTTTTTTTTTTTTTTTTTTTTTTCCCTAACCGAGAGAGAGAGCATGAGCAGGGGAGAGAGGCACGGGGAGAGAGACAGTATATCAAGTAGGCTCCACGCTTGACGTGGGTCTGGAACCTACGACTCTGGGATCATAACATTTTTTTATTTTTTTATCTTTTAATATATGAAAATTATTGTTAGATTGGTTTCCATACAACGCCCAGTGCTCATCCAAAAAGATGCCCTCTTCAATACCCATCACCTACCCTACCCTCCTTCCCACCCCCCCATCAACCCTCAGTTTGTTCTCAGGTTTTAAGAGTCTCTTATGCTTTTTCTCTCTCCCACTCTAACCTCTTTTTACCACCCTGAATGCACCAGATCTGATCTCGTCTGATCTCGGAAGCTAAGCAGGGTCCGGCCTGGTTAGTATTTGGATGGGATTCTGGGATCATAACTTGAGCCAAAATCGAGTCATACGCTCATCCAGTTGAGCCACCCAGATGCCCCCTATAGTTCTCTTACTTCTAAGTCTATTAAAAGTAGTTCCAAATCTCCAGCTATGTATTTGCATGTAACACCTACAGGTGCAGCCTGTGTATGTGAAACTCACTATTCAAATACCACGAGAACGACAGTCAGACATGCCTTACATGGTGCATAGTAATTTTAAGTGATGTTCTGATGGAAGTAAGGTACAATCTCCTGGGGCGTCTGAGCATTGCAGTTGTTTTAATGTCCCTGAGACTCTTGATTTTGGCTCAGGTCATGATCTGACGCTTTGTTGGCTGGAACCCCCACGTGGGGTGCTGCACTTACGGCCTCCTGGAGCCTGCTTGAGATTCTCTGTCTCCCTTTCTCTCTGCCCTGCCCCCACTTGCTGTCTCACGCTCAAAAATAAATAAACATTTAAAAAAAGTACAACCTCTTTTTCATGAAGTGGAACAGTTGCAGGAAAATTAATAGTACATAAAACATTACAATGTTTAGTCTTCACATGTTAAAAACAGATTCTAGACTCAGTTAATTATGAATGGTGCTGGTGTTTTTTGTTTGTACTTGTTTTGCTTTGTCTTGCTTACTTGATTATCTGGTAAGATTGCTGAATGCAAATTCAAAAGTTGTGGCATGCAGGACAATTTTTTACTCTGTTGTAATCTTCTGTGCATAAGGGAAAATTTGTAAATCTGATACCACATAGTGAACGTCAAAGACTTTCCCAATTATTAGGGAAAACAAAAACCATAAAGCAGTTTCTGGAAACAGTGCTGCCTTTTTTGAAAACCACTGCATAGCATTTTGTGGATTTTGTGTTTCCTTCAATTAAGTAGACTTGTTAAGGGTTAGTAACTTGTGGAAGTAGAAATGGGGTAGGATGTGATATAAACAATATGTATTTCAGTGGCTGTGTGTGGATTAGAAATAAATGTTTGGCAGGATAATGGCAATGGAGAGGAAGAGTAGATCAATATAGAAGTTATTACAGAAATATAACTATGGAGTTATGAATATCTAGGTAACCTGTTTAAATATATCACCAGGGAGCAGAAAATAAAAGTTCTGTTTTCTCTGTTTTCTTCTATATGTATATATATACATATATACGTATACATATACATATATATATATATATATATAGAGAGAGAGAGAGAGAGAGAGTGCACATGAGTAGGGGAATGGGGCAGAGGGTGAGAAAGAGAAAGAATGCCAAGCAACTCCATGCTTAGCATAGAGCCTGTTGTGAGGCTCAATCCCACGACCCTGGGATCATGACCTGAGCAGAAATCAAGAGTCTGATGTTCAACCACATGAGCCACCCAGGTGCCCATGAAGTTCTGTTTTCTAGGCTGAGATTCAGAGCTGCATGAGGAGAAAATCAGAGTAACAGATGAAAGGAGAAGTTTGAAAGGGAAGAGGAGAAGGGCAAGAAAATAGGCTGATATTTCACAGAGATATCAGAGGAAAGCTACCAACATTTAATTATAAAGTAGGAAGATAAATGTGATATTTTGAGAAGAAAAAGAAATTTTCAGAAATTAGAGTACATTCTAAGCGAGCAATCTTGTAGAAAGATTTAAATAAATGTAGAAAAGTAATTTATATATTTAAATAGAGGCAGCATTTGGAGGGGGTTTAAAAAGGGTTATTGATGTTTTGTGATTATTAATAGCTGATGTGCTTTCCACTTTCTTGTCAGTGATACTGAGAAAAGTAAATGGAATGATTCAAAATTAATTAACAGACTTTTTATTTCCAAACCAAATGTTCATGTTTTTAGGAATAAGGAGATAGTAAAAGCCTTGGGCTTCGTTTTAAATGTTGTTGTGCAATATATATTGAATCCCACATAATTCTGGAAAGAATTTAACCCTTTTATTAGCTTTTGTGTATTCTAAGTATCTGGGTCAAGTGTAACACTCTACTAAGATTTGGCAATTCCATGGGGCAAGAAAGATGTGGCAACAGAGCTGAAGACATGAACTTCTACTTAATTATTAAAGACAAGTGGTTGAGAAAAAAATGCTGGACAATTATGGGTGCCAGATTTCAAATGTTTGCTGACCAAGTTTTCAATTACTTTTTTTTTTTTTAGTTCACATATTTTGAGAGAGTGTGAGCTGGGGAGAGGCAGAGAGAAAGAGAGAGAGAGAGAGAGAGAGAGAGAATCCCAAGCAGGCTCTGCACTGTCAGCACTGAGTCCTACGCAGGGCTTGATGTGGGGTTCAAACTCATGAACCGAGAGATTATGACCTGAACTGATATCAAGAATCAGATGCTTAACCAACTGAGCCACCAAGGCACCCCAAGTTTTCAATTATTGTTAAGAATATAAAGTGCTAGTAGAGACGGAAAAAGAGAAGGAAGTATAGGAGGTGGAAGATAAATTAAAGAAAAACAGGAGGGGCACCTGGCTCAGTCAGTTGAGCATCTGACTTCGGCTCAGGTCATGATTTCATGGTCCCTGAGTTTGAGCCCTGCATCGGGCTCTGTGCTGACAGCTCAGAGGTTGGAGCCTGCTTGGGGTTCTGTGTCTCCCTCTCTCTCTGCCCCTCCCTTGCTGACAGTCTCTCTCTCTCTCCTTTCTCTCTCTCTCTCTCTCTCTCTCTCTCTCTCAAAAAATAAATAAACATCAAAAAAAGTTAAAAGTAAGAAAAACAGGAGAAAAAGGAAGGGTTCATATCTTAAAATTAGTGATAACATGGGATAAAAGAGCTGAGGCTATGGGAAATTGACCTTAGAATATTTAACCTGAGTTATTTCAGCATCTTTCAAAAAGACATGTCCATCTGAAAAATATATTAACTGAAATAATACAAATGTTGTAAAAATAAAACAATAAGAGCTAACATTTATAAAGAATTTTCTATGTCCTAGGCATTGTTTAATAATCTTTACAAATGTTAACACACTGAATCCTCACTTAAAGCTTTGAACCTTTTTGTTTTTCTTTTTGCTATCTATACACAAACTCAGTATATAGATGGTGTTTTCATTGGTTTGATTGAATATCATTTGATATTTTTAGCAATTTTAAGCAATGCATTTTGGGGGTGAATTTTTAGGGTTTATAAAAAACCACAAAAGTTTGAGTTTCTTGAATTTATTGATGGGCTTTGCAATGCTTAAGTATCCACTACATTAAATTGGAAGTCATATAGACTCAGATTCAAATTGTGTCTTTTTAAATGTCATATAAGAAATTTATTGGTACTCTTCTAATTTAATATTATCCTTTTGTAAAATGAGAATAACAATATGTCTCATGATTTTAAGGATCAAATGTGATATATGTTTTATAATTGAACTTGTTTAACCATTCACAATATTTAAAAATTCTATTAAATCTAATATATGAAAATGTACAAAATTGCCAATTATTGAAAACTTATATATAAATTCTATAAGATAGACCAAATCTAAGGAAATCTATTTCAAAATTATGAAAATTATTTTGAATAGACAAGAAGCTTACTACACAGCATTTGATTAAAATATTTTATGCTCATGCTTGTGTTCTGTATTTCTGTCTTAGTTATTTTGGGCAGCTATAACCAAAACACCATTGAGTGGCTTATAAACAACAGAAATTTATTTCTCACAGTTCAGGAGAGTAGGGAATCCAAGGCCAAGATGCTGACTGATTTTGAGTCATGACTTTCTGGTTCATAGACAGGAATCTTCTCCCTCTGTCCTCCCATGGTGGAAGGGTAAGGCAGTTCTCCTGGTCTCCTTCACAATGGCACCGATCCGATTCATGAGGGCTGCACCCTCATGATCGAATCACTTCCACAAAGCCCCCCTTCAAATTTCATCACATGGGGAATTAAGTTTCAACATACAAATTTTAGGGAGACACAAACCTAACAATTTAGTTCATGTAGTATCTTTCTAAAGCTAAGGCAAATATTTAAGATTTTTTACAATAAAATAACACTATCAAATAAATTGAATGTATGAATGAAAGAGAGGCAAAATACATCCCCATTTCAGAGATACATGAGCCAAAATATGCTCTGAGAAAGTGCATACGATCTTGCATTGCCAAAATTCAAGACTTTTGAAATTCAGAGATTTTTTTTCAATGTCAGTAAGGATTTTATTCAGAAATTCAAAAGATATTTTTATGCTTCTTCCTTTATTGCTTTTTTTTAGTGGTTCTCTCTTTATCTACATATCTAACTCCATAAAAGAGTACATTATAAGAAATGGCTCATGGCCAGACTCTGTATTCCATTTCACTCTATTGTATTCTATTACATTCCATTGCTTCTCTTTGGTGTGATAACATTTCAAGGAATACTATTTAAAAGCTAAGTTAAATATTTTTTTATGATAAATAGTAATGTGTGAATGGAGGTGTACTTATTAAAGTAATAAAATAGGCTCTAATTCTAAATATAATAGACATAATTCAATTTTTTTAAAGTTTCGCTTATAAAAAGTATGATCCCATGTCATAGAATTATTTGTAGTCTTCCCATCAGTGATATCTTTCACTTATCTACTTTGTGACATACATATGGCTTTAATTGT
This sequence comes from Lynx rufus, assembly GCF_022079265.1. Taxonomy (NCBI): domain Eukaryota; kingdom Metazoa; phylum Chordata; class Mammalia; order Carnivora; family Felidae; genus Lynx; species Lynx rufus. The sequence goes on along the minus strand of NW_025814845.1, from coordinate 20,993,002 downwards.
TAATTACTTTTTTGTGTGTGCTTGTTCTAAAGACTTCTGTCAACTAGATTGTCAAGTCTTGATAGGAAAGAGTTAGGTTTGGTTTGCTTTCTAACCCCACAAATGTTATGAGAGACACTTGCCCAGAGAAGAGATAAGTATATGGAAACATTTGGATATTTTTCATTAAGAAAGATTAGATATACATGATTTAGATATCTAGAATCAAATTGGTACACCGGTCACACACAGAAATCAAGAACTTTTCTCTTTATTATCAAACACTATTTAGAAATGAATTTCTTTAGAAAATAATTTGTATACCAATTTTACCAGTAAATGGACCATAATTCCTTCCACACACTGAAAAATCAAAACCCAAGGTAAATATTTGCAGTATCAATATAATGATGGAAATAAATTTAATCTCTGTCTAAACAACACCCAAATGTTTGGTAGTTTTTTTAGTGTTTTCCAAATTAATATTGTAACCATATTTTCTTCTGGTTTAGACATGTGAAAGTACCCAGATCTACATCTCACACTCTTCCATAGCTAGTCCTGGATTATCTTGTTTAGCCTTCTGCCTTCCATGTGTGCTTCCCTCTGTTGCCATGCCTTCCACCATGCTCCATCATCATGGCAAACGCATACCCATCATTCAAGACCCAAATTAAATAACGTATCTCTAAAATCTAAAATACTGAAGCCAAGACGTTCTTTTTTTTTTCTTTTTCTTTTTTTTTTTTTTTTTGTATGAGCTCCTCCATGATTATGGACACTTATTGTACTATAAGATTGTTGTACCTTTAATGCCTCTTGGGTCTGTCAGAGCAAAGTTCAAGTCTTATTAATGATTTATTTCCATGATGTGGAATTGTGCCTGATGTGAAGTAGGTTCTTAATAAATGTAGGCTAAAAATAATGAATAAATAAAAAAATAATGAATAAATAAATGGAGTAACCATCATATTTTAGAATGACTAACATGTTTCCTATAGGTAATAAGTAAAATAAAATAACTATTTCATTTTTAATATTTATTTATTTTTGAAAGAGAGAGAGAGAGAGAGAGAGAGATAGAATGTGAGCGGGGCAGGGGCAGAGACAGAGAGAGACACAGAATCCGAAGCAGGCTCCAGACTCTGAGCTGTCAGCACAGAGGCCAATGCAGGACTTGAACCCATAGTCTGAGACATCATGACCTAAGCTGAAGTTGGATGCTTAACCGTCTGAGCCACTCAGGCACCCCTAAAATAACTATTTCTAAAATCAGAATTAAGCAATTTGACCCATAATATGCACTCTTTTTTTCAGCAAAACATGCATGTAAATAGAGACAGATTTTTTAACAGGGATTACATTTTTTAAGTATATAAGACATATGGGGAACATATATGATAGAAGAATCAGAGGTGTAAATAATAAAGGTGCAAGTTTATCCTTCCTCTTAAGAGAGAGATTCTAGTCTTGACCCAAGACAGAAAGATATGGAATAATTGGAGGAAAATTAAAATATGAAAAAAATCAATACATTCATCATTGAAATGAATCTATCTTTTTTAAACATTTTTTTTAATGTTTATTTATATTTGAGAGAGACAGAGACAGAATGTGAGTGGGTTGGGGCAGAGAGAGAGGGAGGCACAGAATCCGAAGCAGGCTCTATCCAGGCTCCGATCTGTCAGCACAGAGCCTGAGGCAGGGCTCGAACTCACGAGCTGTGAGATCATAACCTGAGCTGAAGTCGGATGCTCAACCGACTGAGCCACCCAGGCGCCCTGAAATGAATCTATTTTAATTTTTTTTTCTTAACATTTATTTATTATTGAGAGACAGATACAGACAAAGCATGAGCATGGGAGGGGCAGAGAGAAGAGGAGACACAGAGCCTGAAGCAGGCTCCAGGCTCTGAGCTGTCAGCATAGAGCCCGATGCAGGGCTTGAACCCACAAATGCTGAGATCATGACCTGAGCCAAAGTCAGACACTCAACCAACTGAGCGACCCAGGTGCCCCTAAATGAATCTGTCTTTAAACCACCTATCAAAATTGTTCCAGGGGTGCCTGGGTGGCTCAGTCAGTTAATTGGCTTCAACTCAGGTCATGATCTCGCAGTCAGTACATAGGAGGCCCGCATAGGTCTCTTGGTTGATAGCTCAGAGCCTGGCGCCTGCTTTGGATTCTGTCTCCCTCTCTCTCTGCTCCTCCCCTACTCATGCCCTCTCTCTGTCTCTCAAAAATGAATAAACTTAATTTTTTTTAATTGTTCCAGAAATTGTAACCTAAAGATAATTTGAAGATTATGGTTAGTAACAATGTAGAAGAAAGTAAACTAAATTATTTGTAGAGACAGTACAATTTTTAACTGCTTTTTATTTATATACAGGACAACTTAATATCTTTGATGAAATTTTTTGAGTTCAGTCACATGCAGGAAATATAATAAATATCACCATAATCAAAATAAAGAACAGTTCTATCCTCAAATTCCCTCATGATGCCCTTTTGTAGTCCGTACCTCTCTTTCAGAAAACGCCTAGAAGTCATTCATCTGCTTTTTGCACCTACCTTCTTTCCTTTTACAAAATATCGCATAAGTGAATTAATTAATCTGTGGCTTTTTGGGATTGTCATCCTTCATTTAGAATGATACCTTTGAGATTCTTCCATATGGTTCCATATGGTTGCATGTGTTAGTAGCTCTGTGTATTGCTGAGTATTATATACATGATTGGACTACTTTTTGTCTACCCATTCATCAAGAACCATCTTGCCTTAATGAATTGAATAAACCATATTAAGACATAGTGTGATCAAAAAAGCCACATTTAAATTGTTTCAAGTACTACATTTCAGCTCCCAATGTCAAGTTATTTCTATATATAAAAAAAAGGTGAAAATACTTAGAACATAAAACATACAAAGTGGGATTTATTTTATATTTTAAATTTATTTAAACATTTAATAATCAAATTTAGTTTAATAATTTTTAAATTGTTTAAATGTTTATTTTTGAGAGAGAGACTGAAGGTGAGTGGGGGAGGTACGGAGAAAGACGGAGACACAGATATGGAGGCAGACTCCAGGGGTTCGGACCCACAAACCATGAGATCATGACCTGAGCCGAAGTTGGACGCTTAACTGACTGAGCCACCCAGGCACCCCCAATTTAACAACTTTTTAAAGATATTTTTGAAGTTATTTCAGTACATTAAAATAATGTCAAAATATTATACAGAAATGGTAATTACTTTACTTCTTAAGACAGGATTATATGTATGTATGTGTGTGTATATATACTTCATATATATATATATATATATATATTCTGTCTCTCTTTCTCTCTCTCTCTCTATATATATATCTTCTCTCTCTCTCTTCTCTTCTCTCTCCTTATATATAAAAGATATATATATATCTTTTATATAATATAAAATATATTTATATATTTATATATATTTATATATTTATATAATAATTTATATATAATTATATATAATATATATGTATAATTATATAAATATATATTTATATAATATAAAATATATATGGATATATATATCTTTTATATATATCCATGTAAAAATATATATTACTACAGATATACATATATATAACCATCACATTACTAGATACTAGATCTAGATAGATAGATAGATATAGATATCACCATCATTCTTGCCCATTAAGTTCATAGATTTTAAATCATAAACTTTGTTGTCTATTTTCTTTCTTTAGTAGAGAAAGACATTTCATCCAGTTTGCTAAAAGCACAAGACATAATTATTGAAGATTTATTTTTATTATACATGTAGTATTGTAGTATTTTAATCTGCACTGTTAAACTAGCTGGAAGTCTTTGCGACTTAAGTGCATTCAATTTAATGCACACTAGTTAACAGAATTTCCACAAAACCATTATTGGGGGCCATTTAAAAATGGCAGATAGCCAGTAACATACTCAACCAAGTTGTTTTTTAAATTAATCTATCCATCTCTCAAATTAGATTAGACAAGTTATACAATAATATAGGACTGCTGCCTGCAGAATTAGAGTTACTTTAGAGAAATGCGTATGGATGGAAATTTAGAAATCTAATTTTTAACCTTGTTGGCCATGTTATCCCCAATACGTACTTTATTCATATGTCTTCGTCACATCCAAATTTTTATTTTATTTGCATTATAAAATAAAAAGATAAGCATATCTTATGAAATGTTTTCATTTTTAATACTTAAAATACAATCAGCTAATCATCTTGCTAGATCAACTTTCTGAACATTCATCATCTACAAGAAAAGTGTGACATGTATAATTATATATAATATAATCATGTTAAAAAGAAAACATGTCAAGTTTTAATGGAATTAAATACTGGATCATCACAGTCACAGCTGGTTCCTAAGATTAATAATAATGCATAAAAGAAAAGGAAACAAAGTAACACCCTACAACAATATTAACAAAAACTATTTAGGGCAAAGCACCTGATAAGTAAAAATGAGAGCAAACTTCTAAATATATGAATATGAAATATAAATATATAATATAAAATATATATTTTTATTTTTATATATTTTATATATATTATATATATTTTATATATTTTATATATTTATATAAATATAAATATATATTATATTTATAATTATATATATTTATATTTTTATTTTTTATATTATATAAAATATAAATATATAATATAAAAATATGAAAACAGAGTAGTAACTAAAGTCACAACAGGAAATTTTCACCTAAACTTTTTAGCTGAACACAAAATTAAGAACATAGTACTTATTGTACTGACTCCATGTATGCCACATATATATCAGGTTCTGTTTTAGGAAATTAATCTCAAGGAGGAAAACTACAGAGTAGGAAAGTTTTGACATAGGTATAATGGCATGGGTACAATGGGTGTTTGGGAGTTAGGAGAGTAAGACAGGAGAGCGCAAACGTACGGAGAGGGGAGGAGGAAGATAGAACATATTCCCAAGAAGGGCTACATACATATGAAGCAATGAACAGAACTTAGTCAATAGCAAAGGAGGAAGAAAGTCATTTCATAAAAAGTAAAAAAAGGACATAAAGTTATGGACATAAGAAAAGCAGAGTTATTTCAAGAATTTCAATGAATTTAATATGACTGAAGGTCACCATGTTTAAGAAAGAGTCATGGGAATTAAACTAGGTACATAGATGAAGATCCCATAGAAGTTTTTATATATCCTAAAATCTATAAGGAGCCATTTGAGTGGTTTAAGTACAGTAAGTAAACAATCACAAATACAAAGTAGACTGAAAACTTACTAGAATGTTTCAGAGGAAGTCAGTCTGAAGAGAGAGCAAATCTGCGGCTATTGAAATAAATTTTTGCAATACACTCTGGTGTTCAGTTTCACAAATGTGCTCTTAGTAGAATAATCTACCCGTGAGATTCTCAGCAAGAAACGTTCTATTAAATACTATATACTTAATAGTTCTCTTGGAAATTCTCAAAATATTCTGCAGTATCCTACAAGTAAAGAGCATATCTAACATTTTCTCCAGTCTTTATTTTCTTTTATCTTTTTTTCTTTCTTTTTTTCACAACAAATGAGACAGAGCTCTGACTCCTCCCTGAGTCACAGAAAATTACTCCTCTAAAAGCCAAAACTCTTGGCCAATGGAGGAGGTCCATAAGATCTTAAAATCGTATGCCTTTTTTCCCTCAACTTCTGGTAGTTCTTCCACTCTCTAAGCTGTCTGCTATTGTGCTCACGTCACTTCTGCCCTCCTAAGCTTATAGCTGCCCTTTCGCTCTTCTGCACTCAGAAGCTGTTGCTGTGACTCTCTCTATATTGCTTTGGGCACTTATTAAATCAGTTCTTCCATAAACGCAATGCTATTCCAATCAAACTTTCATCTGATTTTTTTTTTTGTAGAACTACATAAACTGGAAGTATACATGTCCATTAAAGTCCAAAAAACTTGTAAAATAGGAAAACAAGAAGGGAAGATTAATATACAAGATATCAGAAATCATTACAAAAAAATACCAAATTAGATAGGATAGAGGGGGATAATCTCTCTCTTGCTCTCTCTCTCTCTTTCTCTCTCTCTCTCTCTCTCTCTCACACACACACACACACACACACAAATGCACATGCACAAGAACACACACAAACCACATGCATATGCATATTCACCTACAGGACTACTAGGAGACTGTATTGGAGAATACATTTTATAACTGTGGGCAGGAAACAATTCCATATACATGGCACAAATTTTAAAAATTACATTGGTGATTGATACATTTTCCTACATTTAAATTTAATAGCTCACTATTAAGAGTTTCTCATTAAATATAGAATTAACACACACAGGCACACCCACAACTTGACAACACGAAGTGTTGCTTTTGGGGATGTCCAGAGGCAAGAATGCTTTTACAGTGCTCGTTAAGGTAAAAATTTGTACAATTTTGGAACCATTTTGCCAACATCTACTAAACGTGAGACATGATTATAATTTATGAATTAGCAATTAGGCTTCAAGATATACACCGCAGAGAAACACCTGTACATGTGCACAGAGAAGGCCAAGACAAAATGACCGTGTCCTGTTATTTGGAAACAAAAAATTGGGCTTAATAACCAGCAAGAGCAAAAATAATAATAATAATAATAATATCATTATTATTATCTATTTATGGTAGGGAACACTATGTAGGAGTTGAAATTTAAAAACTAGATATATTAGAAGCAATATTAAAAAGCAAAAGGTTAAAATATTGAAAGTGAAATTAAGTTACAGAATTATAATTATAACTCTTAGGTAAAATATGTACAAAGCAACAATATATATTGCTATAGATAATACCTACCTAGGAATAGTGTCAAAACTGGAATTTCAGGGGCGCCTGGGTGGCGCAGTCGGTAAAGCGTCCGACTTCAGCCAGGTCACGATCTCGCGGTCCGTGAGTTCGAGCCCCGCGTCGGGCTCTGGGCTGATGGCTCAGAGCCTGGAGCCTGTTTCCGATTCTGTGTCTCCCTCTCTCTCTGCCCCTCCCCCGTTCATGCTCTCTCTCTGTCCCAAAAATAAATAAAAAACGTTGAAAAAAAATTAAAAAAACAAACAAACTGCAATTTCAGGTTTTGTATTTGTTGCCTCTATAGAGGAGGGAAAGAAAAGGGGACTTCGAATATGCAATATCCTGTTTCTTTAACTTAAAACACTATGGGTGCCAAGTGCCTGTTATTCCGTATGTTTTTCTAAACTTGCAATATTAAAGGAAAACAATAAATAAAAATAAATAAAATAAAATAAAAATTCAAAATATAAAAACAAACATTTAAGTAACTGTAAAGACCTCCTTGATTTATTCTAGACCCTTCTTTTTTCAATTTCATTTTCATTATCATGTAATCTTTCTTCAACTATTCCAGAAATAATTTTAACAATGTTTTGTTCAACTAGCATTATTCAACTATTTACCATTTGATTCCCACATTCCATCCTATCCCATCATTCCCTTTTCCTGGAGAGACGGCGTGTGTGTGTGTGTGTGTGTGTGTGTGTTGTATATGTGGGTATCTACATATACATATGTAACAATTTTTAGAAGGCTAACGAATATAATTCTCACACAAATATAAAAGATGATATTTAACTCATTAATTAATAAAATATAATAACCAGGACAATGCTATGAGCGGTTCAAAGAGTATTGGAGAAGACATCATTTGGAAGCAATTAAATAAAATATTAGGACTAGGTTGTTGCATTAGGTACAAAAATGATATCTTTACAGAGAAATTTTCCTCTAATGTTATCTACAGCATAATGATTTGCATGCCTACTGAACAGAAATTTATAAGTTCACAGGTAACTCCACCAAGTCTGGAATATTTAATCAATAGTAAGTGATCTATGTTTATTCTTCTAGATAATTTCTGGGTAGTCACCACCATGCCATTAACAAGAATTGATACCAGTTTTTTTGTCTTATTTCCATTGTACGTAATGATTCTGACAATATATTCCACATACAATATATTCCACATACATTTACCTGTGCATAAAGCACCCTACCTACATTGTGCTGACGCTTCTTTCCTCTTAAAGTAGAGGTCATGGCTTAAACATATTAACCCTTGAAACAATGTCTTTGTTCATATTTATATTGTTTTTTTTTTGCATTTTCCTTATTTAAATGTATAGCTCTTCTTTTTCTCTAACGTAAGTTTCTCCAAAGGGGGAAGAAAAGAGACAAATCATTAATGGTCCATTTCTTCAGGCCTGATACAATGTACATATTTTATATTCAGTGAATGAAATTACTTTCCTACCATTTAAAAGGATTTTTTGGAGATGATCCAAGTTTTTAATCATCTATTAAAAATAATTAAAAGTCCTATCAATGCAGCTTTATATTTTCAGAAGAAATTTGGCAAGGGTCACTATATCAACTTTAATTTGTTTCAATATATTCTAATATACATACCCTACTATTTAGTCTTTGATTTGACGTTTATCAGAAACTTTGAGATTCAAAGCAGATACTTAATATCTTCTAAAGATCATATAAACTAGATAATGAATATTTTAGAACCTGACATTATGGCCATATTCTTTGGGTCTGCAGAAAAAAAATTGGAGACTCCACATAAAAGTGCTGAGTACTTGTCTAGATGCACTGACTTATCATTCACTTACCATGGGAATATGTGTTTAACAAAGAAACTCTTGTCAGCAGACTCTGTGGGCCTTCGTAAATCTCTTAAAGGAGAGCTTTTGTGGCTGTATGTTAGAAGTTAATTCTGATTGCAAATAGACATGCTTAGGTAAGTCTAGACTTTATTGGCACTCCTGCAAAATGGGAGAAGAGTGATTCAGACTTAATGAAATTCAGCATTTTAAGAAAATCAATTGTTCAAGCTTTAAAATGTTTAAAACGCTGGAAGAAATAAATTAACTGACTACAAATACTTCACTATCAAACTACCACAGTATCATGACACAACAGATTCTTGCAAGCGTTAAAATGAATCAACTGAAAATACAACACATTTTATAATATGTAACCTAACATATAGATTAAAAGCATATAATATATAAATATAAATATAATCTATAATCTACATAGTGTCAATAGATTTATAACAGTAGTAATGGAAGAAAAGACATTAGTGGTCCATTAATTTCAAAACAGAAGGATGAGACTATATCAGACTATCTAATCCAGGCAACAAAATTAAAATATAAAAATTTTGAAAATTTATGAAAATCAGATTGTTTAGAAAACTGTGCATAAAGAAAAGACTTCTTGTCCTACTTTCTCTTTTGAACATTAACCAAGTACAAAACAAGCCTACAAATCTGTCGTGTTGATATTAGCATTGACCAAAAAAAATGATTCTTAACATTTTTTTTAAATAAAAATAGGCTGAGAAATTCCCAGTAGCATAATTTTGAAAAGATTTCAGATTTTTTAAGTCCCCTAATTAAAAAGTTTGCTTAAAACGATTATTGTGATAATTCAGTATGTATATGAGATTATAGGTAAATAAATATAGCCCAATTTCAACAGGCGTTATATGTTTGCCTTGGACTTCTCCATCACTCTCTTTTTTTTCAGCTTGTCTGTATTTTCTGCTTTCTCTATAATACCTGTAATCATTATAATAGTTTTTCTTTCTCTGATTTATTAGGCAACAGAGGTACTCAATTAAAGCAAATTAGATAATCCAGCATGGTTACCTATGTAATTGATATAGAGAACAATTTTGTTTTTGGAATTTTTTAAAATGTTTTTCAAAACTTTACAGCAATAAGAGAAAAAAAAAACTTTACAGCAATAACAAGTAATGCTTAGAATTCCATCAGTTAATCAGATAATTGACAATAAGTACCTATGTTGCACTCACTTATTTTAAAATCACACCCTCACTTACTACTCTCCGAGACTGAGCCACATGCACAGCTCTCACTAGTAAGTGAAGACCTTTCTTTTATTGAGTAGTCTTGGAACCAAAGACATCTTGTTCCACTCTCACCCAGTAAGGTTTCTCATAATCTATGACATGCATAGCATACATCTAAAGCTGTCTCACCATCACGTTATCTGCATAATTTAATCATCCATTCAGTATTTAGTAAATACTGACTGTGCTCAAAGATGAGCAAAACAGACGGCTGTGACTGCTCTCATGGAAGTAAAGTCGTCAGTGAGAGGCACCGTGAAGAAGTAATCATCTGCCACTTACTAGCCTTGTCACCTTGGACAAGTAACTACAACCGGTACCTAATACTTAGTTTGAAATGAGGATAATAATGCGGGAGTATCTCCCTCATGGAGTTGCTGTCATGGCTGAAAGAGCTCCTGGGAGCCTGACATGTGGTGGGAGGTGAGTGAATATTCGCTACCAAGTTCTCACCCTCGTTTTCACTCCTTCTCATAAAAAAGACTTTAAAATCCTAAAACAAAACACACATAAATCCAGATTAAGAGAAGGTTTCCTGAAGAAACCACACTGAAGAAAAAGACCTGAAGGGAGAATAGGATTCAGACCGTCACTTGAGAATGTTTCAGGCTCAGCACGCTGTTGTTTGAAGGCCCTGGCACGTGAGAGAAAATGACAAAACCAGAGGGAATTTCAAGAGTCCATTGATGAACATGAGGAAGGTTCGTGAACAGAGCTCACTGAAATGCGAGGCAGGAAGGTGTCCATTCAAGGCCCTGGCTCTGTGAATGCTAAGTAAAGCCCTTGTATTTTATCCAAGAGAAAACAAGATTCTGGGACAAGATTTTGTTAAAGGGAAGTGACATGATTGCATCTTTGTTTCTAAAAAAACCTGCCTTGCCATCATTTCTATGACTTCTAAGCACAGTTCGCTTCAAACCCAGTGTATTTTGGCAAGGGTTTGTTAGCATTGGAACTCTGGAAGCGGTATGGGGCACTGCTCCGTTAACCTCTTTTCTGAAGAACATTAAAATTAAAATTATATTACTCCAAGGAGTCTGTAGAAATTCTGTAACCCTGGCCTCTTTTCAAGTACAATTTTCTTTGGCAGCTACTTAGAGTGGGTAAGTGGCCCAGGCAACTCACCTTATTTTGGCAATGACCCTGGTCCTGGGCATTCTTCTCTGACTGTCTATAATCTGATTAGGAATGTCTGATGTTGTCTGAAGGCCATTTCTAGGTGGACGGGGAGAAAGGGTACTAAAAACAACTATGATAACAAATATGGACAATTATAGTTACACATACAATCCCATGCCCCAAATGAAATTATTTCTAAAATACATGTAAATTTAGAGTCCCTTATTTCTTTTATTTATAGTAAAAGTTGAAAGAGTGTGGAATGGAGACACCTAGGAGGTAAGGGTTATCTGTTGCAGATAAACAGTAATTACATATAAATAATAAGTAATATGTGTGTGCATGCATGTACATATATGTAAATCCATATTATATACTTATCCATACTTTTATCCTGTTAGGTTATTTCTAGTTACATTTTTAATCAGCTCAATCCTCTTTCCTGGACTGACCTCAGCTATAAGGTATAGTCATTGGTTAGGATAATACTCAAAAAGAATGGGCAGAAAAGAGAAAACATTAACTATTTAACATGAATCTTTAAGATTTTTTTAATCTCATATTGTTTTCTGCTTTCCTTTGAGATATGCTCTGGGTTCTGAGCTCTAAATCTACTTCACACCCCAAGCATGGACTTTGTGAATTCTGAGTTGTTGTTGGGGTGCCTGAGTGGCTCAGTTGGTTGAGCATCCAACTCTTGATTTCAGCTCAGGTCATGATCCCAGGGTCATGGGATTGGGCCCACCATTTGTGGTGCTTCAGATTTAAGACTCTCTCTGTCTCTCTGTCTCCCCCTTTCTCTGGCTCATTCTCTCTCTCTCTCTCTCTCTCTCTTTCTCAAAAAAAAAAGTATTATTTTCTGTAGTTCAATCACAAACTTCTCAGATTGTATGAGGTTCAAACGCTACAAAGCCTGAATCTGTCCCTGTTTGTGTTTGGCCTATTACTTCAACACCCTTCCTCTGACTGGCTCTTACCTAAGTTTGGGATAGATTTTGTTTATGTAACACATTTTTCTAATCTTGACCGTGACTTCTTGATGAAAGGTGATTCCATGAAGTTACAGACGAAGCTGGGAAATGAGGTAAAATAGAAATGGGTACTTCTGTCAAGAGCCCCAAGATCCAACCCTCACATTCTTCTGAAATTGTACATATTTAATTAAGCAACAGGGCCTTTGTTTTTTTCCCTGTTTTTTTTTTAATAAAGAAAAACAACAAAAAGAAAAGGTATACTCCAGTTTCTTCTAGCTCAAACACATTCTGGATAAAGAGGATCACTGGGATCCTTTTGTGACATGTTTTCTTCCAGCAATTTCAACAATACAAAATAATGCCAAAGAAAAATTGCACCGAATGGAGTTAAACAAGCAAAGAAGACTTTACTGAAGAGTGTTGCAATAGAGGCCAAGAGTGTTGCAGTAGAGAAAGAGATTGAATTCAATTCTGTTAAAGAGAAAAGCAGGAAACTTTTAAGCCCTGTAGTGAGCGAGTAAAAAAGTCACAGAGGGCAGTAAGGGTAGGGTTGGTCAACGTGATTAGACCCTGTTTGCTAAATAGACTAAGTTAGACTCTTACCCTCCCACAGAGACTGGGCAGTTGCAACCTTATGTTTTTTGATGATTACATTTCAAAGAGATGATTTGGAGTTCTGAGAGAAAAACGAAGCTGGCAATAGGGTGGGAGAAGATTTACATCTCAACGGAGCAGAGAAAGAATTTAGAGTTGCACAAGGTTTCTAGAAGAAATGCCCTAAGAAAAGGGAGGCCCTAGGATCAAGAAAACACCTTTATAAAGTTTAGTCAAGTTGAGAGAAACCTTAAGGCTGTCGTGGTCAGTAAGCAGTTTGGAAAATACACATATAATATTTGGAGTTTCACCTTCAATAATAAATGACATAGTAATAAGTATTGACAAATGTTCTTGCAAGATGACTAATTAGAAATTTAACAATAAATCTGGATATAGTTATGTAGAGTTTAAACTATTTGCCATTTATTATATGTTGCTAAAAAGGTATTACATTAAAATACATCAAAATGGATTATTGTGGGATTTGGTTATTGTGAGCAAGAAGTAGGTAAGGGGATAAAGATTGTCGAAGACTAGCTTTTCATACAACAGACAGTGCAGAAAATAAAAAAGTTAATTATCATTCTACACTCAAAAATTCAGTGGAGTTTCAGTATTGCTATATTTAAACATGACAATCTCCCTTATACTGATGGTGTATTAATTAGAAATACTTGGGTGCTGCCTTTGTTAGAGCTGGAGTCAAAACTCTTGAGCTAATGGACAATTTCTAAGATTCAGCCTCGCTTTGGCACATAGGAAAGCACAAATACAGGCTTCAAGTTCTTTGAAATGAATCAAGATCATTGTATTAATAGAAAGGTACCTCCACAGGTCTTCAAAGATCTGTCTGCAGTGAGATTCATAGGCAACTAATCAAATAAAGCCAGGAGAGTGTTGGAGAAGAGTGTTTAAAAAATGCACTCTGAGTCTGCTCTATTTGACATTATTCTGGGCCGTTTATTTTCTTAAGTTATTTTTAAAAGAAATAATTTACTGATCAAAATTAAAATATTTATTGGAGAGCTGTTAATACTGAATATAGTTTTACTCTTAAATATAAAAATTGCACCCAATAGGTTTTGGCTATGATGAAAATAAATACTAAAGCATATAGTGAAAGAATACTTGATGAAGCACTGCCATCTTTTGGTTGTATAAATTAGGGATATAGAAACTATTGAGAAGTTGAATACCCAAGAAAGTGATATATATATATATATATATATATATATATATATATATACACACACACACACACACACATATACTATATACGTGTATATATATGTTTATATGTACATACATATGTTTATATGTACATACATATGTTTATATGTGATACATATGTATGTACATATATATCAACCTTCTTGGGAAATTAACTTCTCAATAGTTTCTAGAGCCTTAATTTATAAGTATATATATTCACAAATATATATATATATATGTATATACACACAGAGATATATACATAAACATGCATATGTAAATATATACATATACATACATGTATACATAAATATATATACATAAACACATATATACACCTCGAATATTCATAATTAAAATGTTTATAAATGACAAAGAGAATAAATGATAAAAATCACATTTTAGCCAAGGTAAGCATGAATCTCAGCAACAGAATTCTCGAAGGAAAATTGCCATACTATGAATTGCAAGCCTGTGGACATAGATGGAAAATAAGATAGAATTCATGTCATTTAGGACTCTTGTTATTTGATGCCTGTGCACCATTTGGGGTAACTTTCTTATGACTGAAAAATAGTTTTTTAAATGACAGATTCATTGAAAATTTGGAAATAGAAGTGTGATACAATGTGTATTGCAGTATAATTACTCAGCAATTATCAAGTTTTCCAAGCCAAATTAATGCCATTAAATTAACCAATAATATTTTTCAAAAGCAATCATTAATTTCAAACTATGATTGCAATACAGGCTATAAATCTAATTTTAAAAAATGCTAAAATATCATATTTTCCTTTTTTCTCAACTGATGATGTAGAATAATTAAGCATTGAGTCATTCCAGAATTTGCCATTGTTTTCAGTATTTTAATTAAGCTTTTACGAGAACCATGATTGGGAAGCTTAAGTTCCTTGTTAAGTCATGATGGTAAGCATATGGTAACATCACATCTATATTTGAGAAATCAAGGCACTTTTCTAACACAGCTTACATTTACAAGAAAGTCAATCTAAGCAGATTACCTCATTCTATTTTAACTGAGCCTTCCCTACACAAAATAATTAGCTGTGCAGAGTATGACAATCAAATACTTTATATTAAATATTTAATTGGTTATTAGACATAAATTATATAAAGTGAGGGCTTGCTGAAAAATTATCTAGAAGATATGGTTATTGGTATACATTGTAGGCATTATTTCCAAACCATTTATATAACATTTGTAATTTCAATGATTTTAAGGACAATAGAAATTAACATTTCTACAGCCTACATGTTTTTAAAGTAGAATGAAATCTAAATATTGTTTTTAGAGAAAGATAAATCTACTCCAGTCTAAACCAAAATTTAGTTTTGTGATGTTTTCATATTACATTCAATAGGTTTGGAAAGTTTTCTTTCTGTTTTAATTTTCACATTTATGAACTTATTTTTTCCCTAAAATGCCTTCCTCAACTTACAATTATAATTAAACCTTCACCATTTATTCTAATATTCATGTAACTATACTGTATTCCCCAAACAAAAGATTCAGGCATAGTATTCTTAAAATATCCATTGTCCATTTAATTCAGAATCTGAAATTTACTATCTGCATGTTATTACATGTCTATTTTGCAATTCATATAGCACTAACAGACAATTCCAAATTAGAGACATTGTCGAATTTTTCTTCCAGGAGTTGTACTAATTTTATTATTTTGACGCCTTGAATGTAAGTATGTATTTTAAAATAAAAATAAGCTCTGTCTTTCTTTATTTTTGCTTCTCCCTTTTTTTAATTGGTATATTTTTAATTTTAAAAAAGTCCTTCAAACAAATCTTCCCTTGAAAATCATATATTTAATTTATTAACAGTTAGATTTTTTCAACTTTTTAAGCATTAATTCGGTTTCAAATGAGATTATTTGCATATTTGCTTTCTTTTTAAGTCTGTAAAAGTAGTTAAACTTTCTTTGTATGTATGTATGGAAGGAAATAATAACAAGTAAATAATAAGCAGTGATTTTATCCATTGTATGCAATGTTAATATTTGACAATAATTGTCTCCTCCCTGTATACCCAAAACTTATTAAATATATTTGATTTAAATTGGGTGCAGAGGCTCAAGGGATTCCAGTTCACGTTCCTTAAAACAAAGCATAGAATCAGACTTCCTCAAAAGCATTTTCTGACCCTAACTGGATGTGGCTTTTAACATGATAACAACACGTACAAATAAATATTAAGCCCTACTTCTAGAATTTGTTTTTCCCTGTTGGTTTGATCAGTCATTACTAGTGTTGAGTTTGCTTGTGTCATACAAGAAGATATGAAGGGAAATATTCGAGGCATTTTCTAAGAAAAAAATATTTTTTTAACTTTTTAATGTTTTTATTTATTTTTGAGACAGAGAGAGACAGAGCATAAGCTGGGGAGGGGCGGAGAGAGAGGGAGACACAGAATCCGAAGCAGGCTCCAGGCTCCAAGCTGTCAGCACAGAGCCCGACATGGGGCTTGAACCCATGGGTGGTGAGATCATGACCTGAGCCGAAGTCAGACGCTCAACAGACTGAGCCACCCAGGTGTCCCCCTAAGAAAAAAAAATATTAATTCGTTTTATTTTTTTTAAGGAATAGAACACAAGAAAGGTGCAATGTATTGGTTCGTTAGGCTGTGTACACTGTTAAGAGTATCAGGGCAATGACTCTATCCGCCTCTATTACACCTCTCTGCTTTACTACCATATTATCTAGTATTTTAAGATATCTGATATTGATACATTTTGTATGTTTTCTGCTTCCTCAATGAGAATATAAACTCCAAGAATGTAGAGATTTTTTTTTTACCTGTGTTATTCACTCCATGTTATTTGGTTATGGCAGCATGATATAGAACATCAAAACTTTCTAAGAAAATATGTGGTGGGGGGGGCACGCGCACGTGCACATGTATAGTTATCTCTCGGTTTTATGTGCTGTCTGGGTTTAACTGGTTGATTTTCTTTTTTAAATTTTTTTTTAACATTTATTTATTTTTGAGACAGAGAGAGACAGAGCATGAACGGCGGAAGGTCAGAGAGAGGGAGACACAGAATCCGAAACAGGCTCCAGGCTCTGAGCTGTCAGCACAGAGCCTGACACGGGGCTCGAACTCATGGACGGCGAGATCGTGACCTGAGCCGAAGTCGGACGCTCAACCGACTGAGCCACCCAGGCGCCCCTAACTGGTTGATTTTCAATTGGGTTCTCATATGGTTATAGTGAAAGACAGCTGGGTTTGGAATCAGCTAGAAACTCATGTTGCCGGAAGTTCGCTGCAGGCCTAGCATGAACTATTAACTGCAATACCTTCATGTAGCCTCTCCATGACTTGGGCTTCTCATAGCTTGTGGAGAAGGAGGCTGGGTTCCAAGATGACTGTGCTGAAAAGGAGCATTCCAAGGACACTGGAGGGAAGCCTCACGGACTCTTACATTTTCTTTGTAGTCCCCAAACATCATTCCTGCTATGTTCCTGTGGCAGAGCAAGTCAGTAGGGACAGGCAAGATTCAAGTGTAGGAGAATTAGACTCCATCTCACTTTGGGAGGAATGTCAAAGGATTTGCAGCCATTTTTAGCATAGTACACTGCAATTCTCAGGGCTTAGAACAGGGCCTGAAATATATTAGGTGTTTAATAAATATTTATTGAATAAATAAATGACTTGAAACTCGGGTTCACAATGTCATCTTTAATCTGAAGAACTAACTCTAGAACCACCTACCCCTGTTTTCCTGCTATGAACTATAATACGTTCCCTTCTTAGCAAGCTGTCTGAAACTGGTTTTCTCATACTTAGAATTAAAAACAGAATAACTTGTGAATGGATTATCAAGATCCTATGAACCTCAGGTGAACAAAAAATGTGTTAAATCTCTTGTGAATACTCAGTGACCTTGCCTAAACTCCTCAGCTCTCCCCTTTCAGATAAGAGGCGTTCTCATCTAAATACGAATTATATTCAAAAGTTTTCATCATATTTCATAATATTCCCTCTTTTACCTGAATCATGGAACCCCCAAATGGTGAACAGGATGTTAATTTTACTGTCCTTTGTTTATTTTATCTTAACTGTAGTAAAATTGGAAAGACTGGGATGAAAACGCATAAATGGCAAGGGTTATCAGTAGTAGGGTAAATTTACACACAAGATTATAAATAGTACTCCATGTATAATCTCTTTGAACCAATAACATCTTGTTCTGGGAAGTTCTGTATTATTCAATGATTCTTTACTGCCCTGTTCTATTCAGTACACATTTGACACTCATTTGGTGAGCTTATCACTTCTGTAAATGAAAACTGTTTATACTATCTACAGAAAATTCTCTCTGTGCTTTATGTATACTGGTTTTATCAACCACTTCTATAGCTCTAAATAATCTCATCCAGACTTATTACTTCATAGAAGTGTGCGATGCTGTAAATTGAGGAACATTTTCCTCCAATTCTGCCACGTAAAGTACCTTCTACATATACCTAATACTTGTGACAGACTTGTTTATGATGTGCAGAGATGACTGATACCTGAACTTTTATACAAATAGTAAAAGAAAAGTTTCCAGATTAAATGGCATCAGAAGAAATATATTAAATATTAAATCCCTCAATCCTGGTTTTTCCCATTCAAATATCTCTTTGGCTGAAATCCCTTGAGATCTTGTAATTTTAACTTAAGTGTCCATATTGAGGGATTCCTCATAGATATTCAAAAAGGATTTACAAACCCTTCTTTAAAAATTGTTTTCAGCACTTTTCAGGTATTTTCTGAAATCTGCTGAAGCATGATAATTGGTGGGATGCATTGTATTCGGGGGAAGTGAGCAAAAATTAATCTGGGCAAAGTGTATTGATTATTTTAACTGATTTAAAAAAAATAATTAGATGAAACAAGTTCATAAAATAGGTCATTGCTACTGTTTTCAGGTCATTACCATAAACCATTTCAGCTGAATACCTTCACTGGGATTAAAAAATCATGTTATCCACTTGGCTGGAAACTGTTGCTGGTTTCCACCGCTTTTTCCCATGACCAAACAAACAACATAAAAAATAAACAAATATAATGGTTTTGGATTCTAAATGTAGAGAAAGGAAACAAAGAAAGTAGGAGAATAAGGAGTTCTGGTTGATCCTGTCACTGTTTTCATTGAACTTCATGGTAGAGTGATAGAGAAATATAACTTCAGACAACAGAAAGTAAATAGATATAACTATGATTTGCAAAGAACTCATAGTGGTAGATCCTTCTTAGCACATTTGGTTAGTAATAACTGTGACAATGGTCGAAATAAGAAAATAAATTATACACATGTGAGGTAAATTCGAGGCATTTATGTCACAGTTAAAGGTATGCTATGGGTAAAATGGGCAGAGATTACTTTCAAGGAAGAAAAAAAGAATACGTTCAACTACTAACTGAAACATTTGAAGGTGAAAGCTTTCAACAGTACACCTTGGAAGAGAAAGTTTTTTATTATCTACCACAGATTCTCTGAAATTCAAATAATTTAATCAATTTGCTTCATCTAGGTTTAATTCAATGCTTAAAATATTTTCTTCAAAGTCTCTAGACTTTCTACTCTTTATAAAAATCTTTAATATCTCTAGGGTTTGAAAATCACTTATCATAAACTACGTGTTTCACTGAGAGGTAATTTTAAATGGACCAAGAATATTTAAGAGATGCTTTTAAGGTTAAAATGGACTAAGATCAATCTAGGGAGCAAAGGCTAGACATGACAATGTGCATAAATGATGCAATTTATAGGTTGCAAAGGTGGGCTAGGGTCTGATTTCCAATACAACTGCTGTTTTAGAGCATGGTTCCTCAGGGGCCTGGGGCATTTTTAAAACATTATGTTAACTATCCTTCAGTACCACCACGAGGGAGGCTGAACCTATTATATCCAATTTGCAGGTAATAAAAATAAGTCAATGAGAGGTTAAGTAGCTTGTTCAAGGTCACCAAGCAAGTTCTAGTGGAGATAAAAATGAAAGTCACATCTCATCCACTTGAAATGATGTCATCTGACCAGGGGGCCTTATTCGGAGCTCATTATGCTAAACACAAGACCTGATTAAAATCATTGACTTCATTTTTGACAGAACTTAACAAGGTAAAAACATAAATATATTTTTCATGCAGGAAACTTTAATTTGCTACCTTCCTGCTTAAAATTCCTAATTCCAAATCACTTCATTTTTAAGAAAGCAGAAAATCACGATAGACTCAAATGACAAAGAAGTTAATAATATCACGCAGCAATATTAGCTTGCGGACATCTAGAAAATTTGGGGCTCTGATTGCTTGATCTGTAAATGCACTGCTAGGGCACCAGTAGTTCTCTAATCTATGCAGCCAAATTATTAGTCTTTGTGAAATTAAAGTATGATTATTTGAATTGCTCTGCTCTGCTATCATATGAAAAAGAGAATCGCTTGAAAGACACTCCAGCTGTTCAAGCAGCAACGAGACAGACAAACAAATGAAAGTGCCTTGTGGTTTCTCATGCCAATGTCTAAAATGGTCACTTATTGACAATGTTCAAAGTACAAAGACCATTGCAAAACAACTAATCGATTTCGTGTGCCTCCTCTATGCAGCCAAATAAATTATTTCCCACTGAAATCATATTGACCATTCAGGAAAAACAAAAGAGTAACACAACCATTTCAGGATTGTTTGCTTTTTAGTAGATAAAGGGCTTATTGTCTTACTTGTCTTCTATTAAAACTCACATGTCTTTTCTGAGAATTGAGTGGCAGTGGATGATTTTAAAGATGTAAAATATGTTATATGTCATGAGACTTGTAAGACGGGGTATTTTAACACATAAACAATAACAAATGAGAGACTTAATGAGAAAAATTAAACGTTGGTAACACCTGCACACCTTGGGTGCTTTCACAAGCTAAGTGATCTATTACCCCAAAATAGAATGGTAAAACTGCACATTTATTTAAAGCAAAAAATAACCGTAAGTGTTTTTGTCACTACTCAGCCATTATCATTGCTTTTAATGGAATCTTTTTGGAATACAAACACCTCTAGAGAGCTAATAAATTCTCTATCTTTTATGCTTATCTGAATTGGTAATGAAATTCTCATTTCATGCTAAACACCTTGGGGGTTAGCAGATTTGAGATTTTTACCCAGTGTTCTGGACAACATTCGGTTCCACAATAAAACAAGTTCTCTTGTGACTGCTGTGCTCAATTGGCATCTACATTTGCCACACGGCTGGAGGTGATATATTTCTGTCCCTTGACAAGCTGACACCATGAAGACATTTAATTTCTCCCCATCCTTTGATAGTTAAAATACTTGTTTTTCTCCTATATGATAATGTGTGAATGCAAAACAGAGACTTTAGCCACTCTGATTGATGCATTTTATTTTGAAAGTATCGCCTGCTTGCCATATTTCCAATTTTTCTCTGATGCTAAAGAGCAGTGCCAGAGGCTTTATAGACTAGATATGTAAAACTTCTAATTTGCTTTCTTCCCCAACTATGAGTGTCAGAATTCTTTGCGAATCAATCAATCAATAGCATATCCACTCAATGGGTGTGAAAGCCAGAGGTGGGCATGTACATTGGGCTGCCCCACTGCAGAAAGAATGCATGTGAAAGTTGCTTTCAATTTGAGGTGGTAAAGCCATTCTGAGGAACAGCAGAAATAGCCTTTAATAGTTGATCTTGGCTTCCCAAATAAAATATATACTCCTTAAGCTGATATTCAGTGATTTCAGTAGTCTAAGTATCATATATCTGCCAGGATTTACCTTACAGCACTCTTGTTTGTGAATTCCTCATTTGGGAAAACAAAATGGATCTTACGAAGGCCACGAAGTCATGTTCTTCTACACCCTTGTTCAGGCTCTTCCTTTTTCTTTCCCCTCCCACTGATCTAATCCTGAATAAAGTCTTCATGAAACCCTTCACCATCTAGTTATCACTCTTCTCTTTTTCTTCTGCTTCACTGAAGAAAGAGGAGTGATAGAAACTCTTAGGGTATTTTTCCAGCAAAATGATAATAATATTTTAGATAACTTGGCCCAGTTCCTACATAATATAACCCTAGGTTCTTCTTCCTATTTAAAATGATGTATTTTAGAGTTTAGCCATGATGGAGTAACTGAAACCGACTGTCATTAAAAACAAACAGAGGCGCCTGGGTGATTCAGGCGGGTAAGCGTCCAACTTCGGCTCAGGTCATGATCTCACAGTTTGTGAGTTTGAGCCCCGCCTCCGGCTCTGTGCTGACAGCTCAGAGCCTGAAGCCTGCTTCGGATTCTGTGTCTCCCTCTCTCTCTGCCCCTCCCCTGCTCACACTCTCTCTGTCTGTCTGTCTCTCTCTCAAAAATAAACAAACGTTAAAAAAAAACCAACAAGGGTATAAAACTAGAAAATTGGTCAAAATGTATAGAACTCTTTTAGAAACTGAAAAAAAAAATAAAAAATAAAAAGCACAGCAGAGCTATGGTGTTCAGAGGAGAAAAACATGCAACCACAACATCAACTTGGCCTTCTGTCAGTGGGAGATTTCAAGAACACAGTACAGTCAAGAAGGAGCCAAGCAGACTCTGGAACCTTGTTTAGACAAAAGGAACAGATCATACTTGTGTGAGGAGATGATCAAGTGGCTGGAATTTGCACCACATGTGATAATGTGAACAGAGCTTTACATATAGTTTCAGAGAAAGAGCTCCAGAAATATACTTAAACATCCCTTTGAATCTTTGGTTGGATATGTGGCTATACTGTCCATGCCTAGGGAAAGAATCCAACAAGATGGCAAGAGAGAAACTAGAAATTTAGGAACTACAAAATGGCTGTAAGTTGGAGATCTACCAGGGCTCACACATGACTGAGGGATGTTCAGATTCTGACCACTTAGGATAGAAAGATCTCATTGAACAGTTAATGCATTCAACAGGAACTAGAGAGAGCAATTTTTGGTAGTAGGCTTATAAAAGGTCTAAAGTAAAACCTCATCTGAGTTTTGAATTAAAAATATTCAAAAACAATTCTCAAAAAGATAAAGATGATCCACAGCAAATGAATTCTCTAGGTAAGCAAGACTCAACATTTTTAAAGAAAGACAAGAAAATCTATGTGTTCAATAATATAGTATTCACAATATACATTACCCACTTAAAAAGATCACTAGACTTTCCAGGTAGGAAATTTGGACCAAAAATGAGAGAAAAAAATGACTTAAAATAGACTCAAAAGTGGCAAATATGATCAAATTAACATGCAAGGACTTTAAAACAATCATTAGGAATACATTTAAGAATCATAATAGCATGCATACAATGAAGAGAGAAATAGAAAGTAAAGAAACAATTTGGAATTTTAGACCTGAAAAATAAAATATCTGAAAAATCCACTATTTGTGTTTAATAGATTAGATCCTATAAAACTAAGAAAGGTTCAGTGGAAGTTAATGTAAAAGAAAACATTTGAAGTGAAGCACAGAAAAAAAAAATGAATGAAATTTAACAAAGCTCGAGTGACCTTTGAGAAAATAAAAAGATAGTCTATTGTACGTATAATTTTACCCAAGGAAAAAGGTGGGATAGGAAAAAATCTGAATGCATAATAACTAAAATTAGCTCAATTTTAATAAAAAAATAAACTAAGAGATCCAAGAAGCTCAAATAATGAATGTGTATGATAAATATAAAGATAACTACATCAAGGCTTATTATAATCAAGTTATTTAAAATCAGTGATAATAGAAGAAAAAAAACAGTAGATATAAACAACAACAAAAAAGGTTGTAGTACTTAAGAATGCAGACATAGTCCCAAGATAATGAAACGGAATTTTGAAAGTGTTGAAAGAAATCAATGTGAATGTAGCATTCTATATTTGATGAAAGTAAACCTCAAAAACAAAGGGAAACCAACAATAAGCAATCTGTGGCCAGTGGACTGAAATTTCATGGACTTGAGACACACAAAAAAACTTCCATGCTGTTCTGCCATCTTGGCTCCTCCCCCTGAGGTCGCAACTTAAACAAAAAAATACCTTTCAATATGAAGATGGAAAATGGGGTCTTGATGGCTCAATACATTACCCACTTCTTGATATCAAACATATTTGTGTATTATAATATACAAACGTATAATTGCAGGAATCAAATAATATGTTATTGGCTTAAAAACAGACCTATAGAGAAATTGGAACAGAATAAAGAGCCTAAAATTAAAGCCATGCTAACAGGGTCACCTGACCTTCAAAAAGAGTACCAGGAATACACAATGGGGAAAGGAGAGCATCTTCAGCAAACGGTGTTGGGAAAACTGGATATCCATATGCAAAACAGTAATTATTACCTTACACCACATACAAAATGGGCTTAAGGACATAAACATAAGATTTGACACCATAAAACTCCTAGAATAAAACATAGAGGAAAATCTTGACATTGGTCTTGGCAGTGACTTCTTTCATACGACACCAAAAGCACAGGCAACAAAATCAAAATCAGGCCAGTGAGACTACATCAAATTTAAAAGCTACTGCAAAGCAAAGGCAACAACAAAATAAAAAGTGAATGTACAGATTAGAAGACAATATTTACAAACTATATTACTAACAAAATGTTAACATCCAAAATATACGAGGGACTCTTACGACTCAAAAGCAAAAACAAACAAAACAAAATAAACAAACAAACAAAAATGCCACATATACAATATAAAAAGGGCAAAGGAATTGAATAGATATTTATCCAAAGAACACATTCAAATGGTAAATAGGTATATAAGGCACTCAACATCACTAGTCATCAGGGAACAAATCAGAGACACAATGAGGTATCATCCCCTTGCCCCTGTTAGGATGGCTATTATAAGAATAGACAGGGACGCCTGGGTGGCGCAGTCGGTTAAGCGTCCGACTTCAGCCAGGTCACGATCTCGCGGTCCGGGAGTTCGAGCCCCGCGTCAGGCTCTGGGCTGATGGCTCAGAGCCTGGAGCCTGTTTCCGATTCTGTGTCTCCCTCTCTCTCTGCCCCTCCCCCGTTCATGCTCTGTCTCTCTCTGTCCCAAAAAAAATAAATAAACGTTGAAAAAAAAAAAAGAATAGACATATAGGTAAACGAATCAAAAGAGAAAATTCAATAAGAGAATCTGATATATGTCCAACAAATACTTGATGAAGAATGTTAAACACTATTTTTGGAACAACTTGAGATCTGTATTAAGAAAAAATAATTTTGGCTACTATCTCAAATCATATACAGAAATTATATGGCCTAACTTGAAGTAGGTCATGGCCATAACGTTAAATTTGAAATGATACAACTTCTAAAAGTAAACATGGAACAAGTTGATGACCTGGGGTAGGCAAAAATTTATTAAGACATCCAAAACACTAACTGAAAGAAAAAAAAAGGAGATAAATTGAATGCCATTAATATTAAAATCTTCTGCTCTAAAAAAAAGACATCAATAAGGAAAAGAAAAGACAAGTTACAGACTGGAAAAATATATTTTCCTCATATATATCTGAGAAAGAACTTGTATTAAGGCCATATAAAATGTATTAAGTGTTTAATAATGACTAATAAAAATTTTTAAAATGTACTAGAAGTTGAACATATATTTTTATGGAAAAAGTATGATTGGCTTATAAGTGCTGGAAAAGATGTTCAAATCATTAATCATTAGAGAAAAGCAAATTAAAACCACAATGCAATATCAGTACACATTCATTAGTATGACTAATACTGACCCTGGAAAGGATACAAAGCAACCAGAACTGTCACAGCCACTTTGGAAAACAATTTGACCACTTTTTTGCTTTGTTTTGTTTTGTTTTGTTTTGTTTTGTTTTGTTTTGTTGTGCTTATCAAGTTAAACATACACTTATTAGAGACCTAGCAATTCCATTTCTAGGTATCTCCCATAGAGAAATTAAAAGATGTGTCCATGTAAACACACACACACACACACACACACACACACACACACACACATATATATATATATATATATGTATATATACACATATATATGTTCATGGCATCTTTATCTTTCAACCAAAAATCAAAAATAACCTAAATTTATATCAAAGAGAATTAAAAGACAAATTGTAGTATACTTATACAAGGAGCTAATACTCACCATAAAATGGAAGATACTATTTATACCCACAAAAACATCAATGCAGCTCACTAGCATGTTGAGTGAACAAAGGCAGACAGGAAAGATCACATTTCATGACATTATTAAGTGCAATGGCTCTGAAAACTACTTATGCAGTCCACTAGCCTAAATTACCATTTTTCTTTCATACAAAAATACTCAGAGCTGGGTTCTAGCAAGGACTTATAAAACATCTACTCTAAATTGATGATTATGTTTCTTATAAATGTAAATTTATATGTATAAGAAAATAGAGGGTGTTAAAGATTTTTGTTTGCTTAAATGTTTATTTATCTTGAGAATGAGAGAAAAAGAGGAGAGAGAGAGAGAGAGAGTGTATGAGGTGGGGAGAGGCAGAGAGAGGGGGAGAAAGAGAATTCCAAGCAGGCACCATGCTGTCAGTGCAGAGCCTGATGAGGGGCTCAAATTCATGAGCCATGAAATCATGACCTGACTTGAAAACAAGAATTGGATGCTTAATAAACTGAGCCACCCAGATGGCCCACGAATTTTTTTAAAGATTTCTGAAAAAAGTAGAAATCAGCAGAGTGGAGTAACTGTCTTTTCTTTTGTGCACAAAAATGAGTTATTCTGGGACATTATCTATTTAGCAATATTAGTAAGTAAAACGTTTTAGGTCATGACTTCAACCTTGGAGTTATTGGCATTGATAATTCCCTGTTGTGGGGTGCTGTCCTGCACCTTGTAGGATGTTTAGCTCTATTCCCCACCTCTACCCATGTGATGCCAGTAGCACTCCCACCCATAGTTATGACAACCAAAAATTTCTTCAGACATCACTATGTGCCCCCTGAAGGTTGTAACTTTCCCTGATTGAGACCCAGTTTTAGAGGATTTCACACACAAACCAGGCAGAATTAAGAAAACATACATACAAGAACAGAAAGGAAACTCCATACACTTTAACTCCCAGGGCCACTTGGGTTTTAATTCAAGGGGGACTCTGTTTATTTACAGATCTTCTTCAATTCCTAGAACGCAAATTTACTAATTATGCAATACTTCCATCTGTAGTTCACGTTATCCAATATTTCTCTAAGTGCTTGAATCCTGGTATTGATTTGGGAGGCCTTTTTATTCCTCATGAAATTGTGCCTTTCCATTTCAGCTGCTCACGAATCTGTCTCTGGTTTTGTTCTTAATGGAAAACGTTAGCAACATATTCTTTTTTCTCAGGGTACTAGGAATCAATCATTCTTGTTTATAAATTTCAGCAAGTGAATTGTAACGACGTTTTCTCAAGTGCGTATGAAAATAAATACCATGTGCTACAGATAGAAGGCTACATTTTAAGAGCCACACGAGTATATTACAAAATATTCTGCATTTTTCAAATTATTTTCTGATACGTAAATGTATATTGAATAAGTAAGACAAGTTAGCCATTTTATCATATTAATTAAAATCACCCTCCCAAAAGCTCAGGAGAAAGCATAAATTAATGTCACAAAGTTAACTGTTTAATACTGTGACCCATCTGGCATTAAAATTTAAAGTATGCAGACCAAAATGGAGACATTTCCACCATACTTGCCAACAAACTTTATAACAGAAGTCCTCACCTGGAGAAATTAAGCATTTGAAAATCATATACAGATACATTTCCAATTCATATAATTCCTCAAGATCACATATTTAACCACTGCTTTATGAGAAGAAAATAGTATCCTTAATATTAAATGTTTATTCTGTGTCACTTAATTTGTTTTATTTAATAAACTACTATACTATTTTGTTATGACAACTCGGAAGCATCGATCTAAAGATTCATTTAAATGAGTTCATAGATCAGGTAAGGAAAAGTTTGGCTAAGTGAAATTATATATCTTAGCTGTATTAGTGTAATTAGTGTAAAAGCTCAAACACCAGAAAAAATTCTAGGATTTATGAGTGTATATCTTGGACAAATTTGTACTTCTATAGATGCTTAGGCATGGGATGGAAAATAAGGATTAGGAACGTGGCAGAAACACCATATTTATTGGAAAAAATATTTTACATAGTGGGTATATTTATATCACCAAAAATGTTTACCAAACATCAGTCACAGGACAATGCTGCTACATGACAAAGGACCAATAATCTAGAGAAAATATGAAAAATTGATTTGGTCACCTGTGTTGAGTAGGAAACTTGTTTATTTTGATATGATCTTTTTTTTTAATGTGGCAGTGTTAAATATTTCTTCTTTTTTGAATTTTAATATGAGTATATTAGCTGTCTTTGTTTCTTGTACATTAGATAAGCTATCCTATACCTGTGCCCTTTAAAAAGTTAAAAAAAATAAAAATTAAAATAATACTACTTTATATTGGCTCCTTTAAATTATTTTTGAAAGTTTAGTCTTTTATAAACTCGAAATGTTTGAGAACCATTTTAAAACTTTTATTGAAAATACATACCATTTTCTTTTAGAAGTCACTTTCTCATTTTAAGAAACCAATGGAAAAGAAGGACTTTTGGAGGGAAGAGATTTGCTTCACAGTCAGTTTTTCTGAGATGCATCTATTCCCTAAGGTGAAGGATAATGACCCTTGAAGGTACTTGAGAACTAAAAAGATTTAAGAATATTAATAGAAGAAAGGGAAGCTAAGCTGTTACAAATTGCTGTAGGGATCACCTTTCCGGATATCACTCTTGGCAGACTTCTGGAGTCATTAATATTTCTTTTGAAAATGTTTAAAAATGTGAATTAGGATAATAGTCCTTAATTAGACCATAAAATGGTGAATGTAGGAAAGATAAAACTCTGTGTATCATAGTTTCAATTGTCTCAAATAACTGTACTGGATACATTCCACCATATATCACTGTGTTTCTATAGCAATTTGTATAATGTATTGAGACAAAAAAAAATCCACATTAACACTAAGGTTCATTTTTAGAGTAACTTAATCAGAATAGTAGGCATTTATTTGGTGAATTAAGTGAATGGAATGGATGTAATATGACCAAGATTTGATCTGAATATGTAAATTACAACAAAGCAAAAGTGAAATCCATGAATTTTCATTTTAGTTAATTACACTGTTTTGGATATATATATTTGTTTCTATCATAACAGTAAGTCACAGAGGTACCTGGGTGGCTCAGTCAATGAAGCGTCCGACTCGATTTCAGTTCGGGTCATCATCTCACTGTTTGTGACTTCGAGCCCCGTATCAGGCTCTCTGCACTGACAGCACAGGGCTTGCTTGGGATTCTGTCTCTTCTCTCTCTGCCCCTCCATGACTTTCTCTCTTTCTCTTTAAAAATAAATAAGCTTAAAAAAATGTAGTAAATCACAGTGTTATAAAAACCATGATATAGTGTTAACTCTCTGGGTTGAATTTTGCCTCAAAAATGTGATAGCTGAGTGAAACTGAGCAAATTTTCGTTTCTTTCTTAGTTTTTCCGCCTCTAAAATAGAGATTATCCCCGTACTGATTATTTCATAGAAGTGTTTGGATGGTAATCAATGCAAAGTACTAAGGATACTTCCTGGCTCATTACTAAGTGTCCAATACATATAAGTATTTTTTTTAATTTTTGTATTCACTAGTAAGACATTTGGTGTATTTAGGGAAATTATAAATCAGAATTTTCAAAAATATTTTTAGAAGAAAATTTTTTTTCCAAAATATAACCAAGTAATTATCTAGTCGAGTCATTTAAGGTTGAGAAACTTAAGGTTTACATGGGTTACATGGCATATTTAGGGTCATGCAAAGGCAGAAAGAGATCAGAGGTTTTCTGTATCCACAGTTAGGTCTATGCTGTCAGTGTTAGAAAGAAGGCATTTGAGTTGTGTGCTCCTGGATGGAAAACTAATTACTCCTTTTACCCACAATTCACAGTCTTACCATTTCTCTTACATTGAGACAAGTAGGACTCATAATAGTATGCCCTTTATCTCTATCTATGACAGTCACCAAAAGGAACACCATATTCATACAGATTTTTATGTCTGCCAACTTTTTCTTGTCACCATATTCTACCCTACACCCAATCATTGAAATATTTCCATATATCTCCTGGAACTTATGGTGCATCACCAGAAAAATACTTTATATACTCAAATTTCATTTCTGTCTCTTCCTCAGAAACAGTCTCCTGAAGATACCATTCTTCCAATAATTCTCTCAAATGGTAATGTTTTGTTCTTTCATGCTGCTTCAGACATTAGGTATGGAGGTGACTTTCTCACTCACTGAAGCTTCCAGAACATTTTCCATTTTTTTCTTTATTTCTCCACCTAGAATCTCAATGAATTAGTCTACACCCCTTATTACAGCATTATGTTCACAAA
The DNA here is from genome assembly GCF_022079265.1 of Lynx rufus. Lineage (NCBI taxonomy): Eukaryota > Metazoa > Chordata > Mammalia > Carnivora > Felidae > Lynx > Lynx rufus. Next base: position 20,962,657 of record NW_025814845.1, on the reverse strand, counting down.
AATCTTAAGTTTTCTTGGTCATTCTGCAACATTGTTTTATTTTACCATTCCAATTATTCCTTTTAATGTAGTCTTGACTTTAGACAAAATGAACTTTTTACATGTCCATTTTCAACTTCCACATTCTTTCAGATGTTTTTTTACAATAAAAAATTATGTCCATTCAACTATTCATTCCATATGTCTTTATCTGGCTGCTTTCATGGAGACAGAGATGAGAAATTACAGCAGGGTCACTTCTGACCAGATTAAGATGATGATGGGTAGGAATGAGGGTATACAATGCAAGGAGAAGTTTTCTAGAACCTCACCAGAGCCTGGAAATAGGTTTAGGTATTCTCTTCGTGCAAACAGTAGAAATTTATTCTAGACAAATTGAGAAAATGACAAAGGGAGAGGAAAATGTTTTAATTAGAAAAGAAAGTGAGATTATTGAGTAGGGATAAATGGAAAAAGAAAAAAAAAAAGAAAGAATCAATAGCACACATTCAGGGAATAACATTCCCGTGCCAGTTACTGTTTCAGTATCTGAGGCTATAATAGCAAACAAACCAGACAAGGAGATCTTGGGCAACAGTTAGGAAGGTACAGTTTTCTCAAGAGGTAGGTTTCTTCCCTTAAATTAGAAGAAATTTAACTTAATTTAAAAGGGAGAGAGGAAGAAGCAAAAAATGCAGAATTGGGACATAATAACGGACTAAGGCCCTTACCTTGGAAGTCTAATATGGGGGAAATTGAGAACACAGGTGGATGCATTGTCTTTGAAATACAGGGAGGATTTATTTATTTTGTTATACCATATTGAATTTCATTTTCTATGTATTAGGGTAAGTTGCCCATGTGACTTATTCTTCATGTTCTCATGTTTTAATTCTCATTGAAATACAAGGTCAAGCACTGAGAGATGTGAAGGGTGACCTTTGGCAGAATCCGGTTTTAATTGTAATGGCTCCAAACTGCAATACTGCTCCTTATCACCTTAGATGAATCAGATTAATGAGTAGATGCATCTGATTTTAGGCGCTGGGAAGGGAGTTATAGATGTTATGTATAATGAAGGAAGGACATGACTAACTGGAGATGAAGAAGTAGAATTATTTTTAAGGTCAAGGAGCTCTATTTTGCTAAGATTGTTTACCAGCTGATGGAATATGTATATTTTCAAAAATTGGTATATTGGCATGAAGGAAGGAGAATACTATTTAATTCATTGACAAATTGTAAAAATTTATTTTATTTATTTTTTCCTCATAATGTTGCAAGTTTCTATTTCTGGCTTTCTTTACTAAATTACTTTTTTTCTTTTACTGTAATATGGCATTCTCACAAAAAGGTGTATGTAATTTTTATATAAACATTCAAGAGTGAAGGAGTGAGTCTATCTATTTATATAGGTATTTTAATCTGTTTCAATAACTTTATTATTTTAACATAAAACAATTATGTATATTTAGATTGTTCCTGATACTTTATTTTGTTGTGATCATCAATGCAATTTTTGAAAAGATACATTTTCTAATGGATTATTGATAGTCTATAGAAATAAATGAAATTTATGCATTTATCTTTTTATCTAGCAATGTTGTTAAATTTTCTTATCAATTAAAATTAATTTGAGTATGCATGCCACTGAATCACCTAGAAATAGTGAAAATTTTCTGTTTGTCTTTCCTTCTGTCTGATACTTTTATTTCTTTTCTGGCCTTATTATGATAGGCAGTGAGTGAAATAGAGGTAGAGAGGGTAAGCAGATATCCTTTGCTCCTCATAGTAAAAAGCTGATTTCCAGCATTTCAGTTTTAGCATTCTCTCTTTTAGATCAAGGGCATACTTATTTTTGTATGGAATAATAAGCGTCTTTTTCTTTTATTTTAATTTTTTAATCTTGAATGGATATACATTTATTTATTTTTTTCAGGAGCATCTGGGTGGCTCAGTTGGTTGAGCATCTGACTTCAGCACGAGTCATGATCTCACAGTTCCTGAGTTGGAGCCCTGCGTTGGGCTTGCTGCTGTCAGTGTGGAGCCTGCTTTAGATCCTTTGTCCCCTTTCTCTCTGCCCTTCCCCACCTCTGTCTCAAAAAATAAATAAACATTTTTAAATTAAAAAAAATAAACTTATAATTTTTTTTCAATACATGGCATGTATTGAAATCATTTGATATTTATCCTCTAGTAAATTAACTTGTCAAACTGCAATGATCTATTTTCTGATGTAAAAACCAACATTTTATTCCTTGTGTAAACACCAATTTGGCTCTTTGGAAGTTGGTTTTGGTTTTGGTTTTGGTTTTGGCTTTAGCTTGTTTGTTGTTGTTGTTGTTGTTGTGTTGGTAAATTTCTAGTTATATGGTAATTTATAACTGTTTTCATCTTATTTTCAAATGAGTTGCATTGCAGTAAAACATACTGTCAGTTCAATACCAGCCTTAACATTTGCTTTTCCTGGCAAATACTTTCTTTTCATATATATTTCATGTATATTCTCCGATTATTGGGTGCAATGTGCTGTAAGTGTTCATTTGTTCAAGCCTGTTATATGCACGGTTCAATTCATGTGTGTCCTTATTGATTTTGATCTGCTTGTTCAATTAATTATCTTGAAAATGTGCTAAAAATCTCCCACAATAATGGTGCTTTGTCAGTTTCCCTTTGAAGCTTTCTTTTTTACCTCAGCTATCTTGAGGCTAGATAGGTGCATACAAGTGTAAATTTTTATAGTTTCTGGTGAATTAAAGTTGTTATTAGGATGGAGTAAACCTGGCTATGTCTAGAAATGCTTTCGGCTTTAAGGTCTGTTTTGTCTGATTATTGTAGATACATGATCTCTCTTTGGATATTTGCTTATTACATCTTTTTCCAAAGGTGACTTTCCTGTCTTTAACTTTCAAAGATGTCTTTTGCATGCAGAATGCATGTTGAAGGTCTTAAACTGGATGCAGGACTTGGGTTGGTCATGTGGGACAAGCAGGGACTATAGGGGCAAGCCGGTAGGAGGGAGAGCTGGCCAGGTGTAGTGTGGAGATCCTGTTGATAGAAACCAGCTGATTTCCAAGAATTGAGAAATGCAGTTCCAAGCTTTGCATTTCAGAGATAATATTAACCAGGTTGCTGGACAGAATAGAGTGGTCACAAGCAGGGTCTACAGAGGGTGCTGTGTTTATTAAATAGTGGTGGTTTAAATTAAAATGAAAAAAAATTGTATAGACACAAATACCCACGGACTGCTGAAGAACTTTCTGGTTTACCCACAATAAAAACAATGGATTTGGGGCACCCTGGGTGGCTCAGTGAGTTCAGCAACTGACTCTTAGTTTAGGTTCAGGTCATGATCTCACTGCTGGTAAGCTCAAGCCCACATCGGGGTGTGCTGTGGGTTCCCTAAGACATGCATAGCTCTGTTGATTTATTGTGTGTTTGATTATCTTGCTTAGTATTAGTCTTTCTAGATGCATCTGCTAATTAATCTACGCTCTGACATTTGTAAAATTATTTTAACTGTTGTAAGTTTTATTTCTAGGGTTCCTTCTGGATTAAAAAAAAAAGAATTCAACTATTTTTTGTATATTTGTCCTTATTAATATATTCCAGTGTTTGTTTTATTTCTTAAACACATTAGCCATCTGACCTTGATTACTCCATAAGCTGAAAAAATCTGTTGTATACAAATTTTTTATTTGTTATGTATATCTTTCTCCAAAACATTCTCCTCCTCTTGTGTTCTCTACCAGATGGGATTGCTCTCTCTCTATCTACATAATTTCCTAAGCAAAGTCCAGGATTTCACCTTTGTCTTTCCTTTTATTCCCCCAATCCTCAATAAAGTGAAAACAATTCTGAAGCTTTACTATTACTTGAGCTTGTACCATCCTCTCCAGACCTATCACAATTTTACTTCTGCATTTTCAATTCTTGTGCCTTTTATTCATTTATTGAACAAAGGCTCTGGATAAGACTTCCAGTACTGTTAAATAAAAGTGGTGAGAGTGGGCATCCTTATCTTGTTTCTGATCTTAGAGGGAAAGATTTCAGGGTTTTACTGTTGAGTATGTAATCTGTGGGCTTGACATAGATGGGCCTGATTACATTAAGGTACATTCCCTCTAAACCCAATTTGTTAAGCATTTTTATCATTAAAGTGTATTGAATTTCATCAGATGCCTTTTCTTCCTCTATTGAGATGATCATATAATTTTTATCCTTCATGGTGTTAATGTGGTGTGTCAAATTTAATGATTTGCAGATGTTGAACAATCTTTGCATTCTTAGAATAAATCTCATTTGATCATGGTGTATTATCCTTTTAATGCGATGTTGATTTTGGTTTGCTGGTATTTTGTTGAGGAATTTTGCATGTTTTCATCAGAGATATTAGTCTAGAAATTTCTGTTCTCGCAATGCCCTTGTTTGGTTTTGGTATCAAAGTAATGATACCAAAATGTAAAATGTAAAAAGTAATGATACCAAAATGTAAAATGAGTTTGGAAATATTCCCTGCTCTTCAATTTTTTGGAGGAGTTTGAGGATTGGTGTTAATTCTTTAAATATTTAATGGAATCTGTAATAAAGCGATCTGGTCCTAGGTTTATATTTTTGCAGGAAGCTTTTTTGATTGTTGATGCAATTGCCTCATTTTTTAATGTTTATTTATATATTGGGGGGGGGTAGGCAAGAGGCCAAGAGGGAAAGAGAGAGAGAAAATCAAGCAAGTTCCCCACTGTCTCTCAGAGCCTGATGTAGGATCGAACTCATCAACTGTGAGATCATGACCTGAGCTCAAATTACGAGTTGGACTCTTAACCAACTGAGCACATTAGCCAGGTGCCCCATCCGTCTCCTTATTTGTTATTGATGTGTTCTCAAGTTTTCTACTTCTTTGTGATTCAGTCTTGGTAGGTTGTAGGAATGTATCCATTTCATCAGGGTTATTCAATTTGTTGGCATGTAACTCTTGTCTACATATATTTTTTTTAGTGAGATCGTTCCAAAATGGAAAGGTTTTCATGTCATTCACCTATGTGAAATCTTCCATATCAATTAGGATGTTTTATGAAGTATTTCATGAGAACATCAGAACTAATGCCCAAACTTTGGAGCTATATTATTTTTACTCTCAGATTCTAGGTTCCATTTATTTATTTATTTTTTTTCCAACGTTTATTTATTTTTGGGACAGAGAGAGACAGAGCATGAACGGGGGAGGGGCAGAGAGAGAGGGAGACACAGAATTGGAAACAGGCTTCAGGCTCCGAACCATCAGCCCAGAGCCTGACGCGGGGCTCGAACTCACGGACTGCAAGATCGTGACCTGGCTGAAGTCGGACGCTTAACCGACTGCGCCACGCAGGCGCCCCTCTAGGTTCCATTTATAATTAACTATTCATTCCTCTTCTAGGAATGCACATGATATTTACTTTTCCTTGAATGTGAACTTCTCCCTATCCCATGCAAAACCTCACTTTTATTAATTCATATGTCAGCGACTTTGCAAAATCATCTCTAATTTCACAGATACTGGCTATGCTAGGTGGCTTTCCTACAAATTATTAAAACATTAAATATTTTGCCTATCTACCATTATTCTTATCTGAGTTTTTTTGAGAGAGGGGAATTGTTTTGTTTTTTGTTTGTTTGTTTTGTTTTTACAGCTTACTTACTGTGCTGTCTTCCCTATGGGATTCTGAGCTCCTAAGAAACACTGTCATATGATATAGCCTGGCCATCCTAGGAGATAAATAGCTAAATTAATTAGTAACCCATATATTTTGCTGGAAAACTCAGGGATTTTTTAGAAACAATCAGCTGCTATATACAATACCTACCCTTTTTTATGGTTAACATGTGGTGTATACATAAAAGTAAATCAAAATCTGAGCTCTCTGAATTCACTTCTAAGCATATGAGGAGGAAAAGAGAAATAAGGTATACTAAATAATGTATATTGAGCTGTGTTTGTCACCCTCTGTGAGCCCTGCCTGACCTGAGCACTTCATGTTTTTGTGTAGAAACAGCCTTCTTGAATTGTTTTTTTCTAATGTTTTTGTTGAAGTAAAAAATCACATGATCTACTTCAGAAAATGCTGCAACTGTCATTTACCCCTTGGCACATAATTTAGTGTGTGAACATTGGTGTTTCTCAGAATTATTTATTTATTTGTTTGTTTGTTTATTTATTTATTTATTTTTATGCCTGCCTAGCCTTCACTTTTCATAAGTTTGTGAGAAAAATTAAGAGATGATTAAATTGATCGTTGTATTTTTCAATAGGAAAACATATATATCATTTACAAAATTAAGATAGAGAATAGGAAATGTGAGGGGTGCCTGGGTGGCTCAGTAGGTTAAACATCTGACTTTGGCTCAGGTCATGATCTCGTTGTTAGTGAGTTTGAGCCCCACATCAGGCTCTGCACTGACAGCTCAGAGCCCAGAGCCCGCTTCAGATTCTGTGTCTCCCTCTCTCTCTGCCTCTCCCTCACTTGTGCTCTGTCTCTATCTCTCAAAAATAAATAAACATTAAAAGAAAATAGGAAATGTGAACTTCACTCACAGATCATTGGTTTAATATATATGCTGGCTTCTCTCGCATCAACGTGACCATCATGTTGCATTAAATATTCTTGAGTAGAGGTAAACTATAACTGTTAGGAATGTAGACTGAAAAGAAGTGAGTTTCTGTCTGTAAAAGCTATGGGGTCAGTTCCCATCCTCTCTCTCTCTCTTAAGCAGAAATGTTATTGGAGGGTTTCTGTTGAGGATGGCATCCCAAAATTAATAACAATAACCAAAAGAATAAAAATATAAACAATGAAAAAATTCATTAGCACTGGAACACAGAGAATAATGCCCTTCCAATCTTACAGACATGACAAATTTTCTTTTTATTTAAGAGGCATAGAATCAGAGAAAATAAGAGAGAAACTATAACAGACTACATCTTACTAGTGGCTCCAGATGGCCATTCAAACCAGAAGCCAGTTGACAAAGAAGTACAATAAATAATTTTTTTAAGTAAATGGTGAGACCTGTATTTTAAAGCAAACCTTCAGTGACCCCCATGATATTTCCATATATATTTATGCACTCAATAAACTGAATATGTCAGAAATAGGTTAGTACCAGGTATGTTTTTAGATTAAAATATAAGAAAACAATGTAAGAGAATTGCTGCTGTCACATGTACACAAACATTTCTGAATAGCAGAGTAAAAGAAGAAAGTATCAAATTAAAGATTGATATTTAGGTTTTCCAAACACGAATAATAGCTATAAACTGAAAGCTATAAAGAAAAGGGCAAATAAAGGAATTACAAAAAGGACATGCAAATTTATGACAGGGTAAAAAAGTATGCAATTCCAATATGAAACACTATTAGAAAATTTTAAGAAAATATAATCATAAAAATAATATATGCTAAAAAATAATAATATATGCTAGAATTTACAAATCATTTTATTTTTTTAATATAATTTATTATCAAATTGGCTAACATAACAGTGTGTACAGTGTGCTCTTGGTTTTGGGGGTAGATTCCTGTGGTTCATACTTACATCCAACACCCGGTGCTCATCCCAAAAAGTGCCCTCCTCAATACACATCACCCATGTTCCTCTCTCCCCCTGTCGCCCCATCAACCCTCAGTTTGTTCTCTGTATGTAAGAGTCTCTTATGGTTTGTCTCCCTCCCTTTCTGTTGATAACTTTTTTTTTCCCCTTCCCTTCCCCCTGGTCTTCTGTGAAGTTTCTCAAGTTCCACATATGAGTGAAAACATGATATTTGTCTTTCTCTGACTGATTTATTTCACTCAGCATAGTATGTTTCACTTCCATCCACATTGTTGTAAATGGCATGATTTCGTTCTTTCTCATTGCCAAGTAGTATTCCATTGTATATATAAACCACATCTTCTTTATCCATTCATCAGTTGATGGACATTTAGGTTCTTTCCATAATTTGGCCATTGTTGAAAATGATGCTGTAAATATTGGAGTAGATGTGCCCCTATGAATCAGCACTCCTGTATTATTTGGATAAATTCCTAGTAGTGCTATTGCTGAGTTGTAGGGTAGTTCTATTTTTAATTTTCTGAGGAACACTGTTTTCCAGAGAGGCTGCACCAGTTTGCATTACCACCAACAGTGCAAGAGGGTTTCCGTTTCTCCACATCCTTGCCAGCATCTATAGTCTTCTAATTTGTTCATTTTAGCCACTCTGACTGGCGTGAGGTGGTATCACAATGTGGTTTTGACTTTTATTGACGTGATGAGGAGAGATGTTGAGCATTTTTTCATGTGTCTATTGGCCATCTGATGTCTTCTTTGGAAAAGTGTCTATTAATGTCTTCTTCTCATTTCTTCACTGGATTATTTGTTTTTTGGGTGTTGAGTTTGGTAAGTTCTTTATAGGTTTTGGATACTAGCCCTTTATCTGATATGTCATATGCAAACATCTTCTCCCATTCCATCAGTTGCCTTAAAGTTTTGTTGATTGTTTCCTTTGCAGTACAGAAGCTTTTTATCTTGATGAGGTCCCAATAGTTCATTTTTGCTTTTAATTCCTCTGCCTTTGGAGATATGTCAAGTAAGAAATTGCTGAGGCTGAGATCAAAGAGGTTGTTTCCTGCTTTCTCCTCCAGAGTTTTGATGGTTTCCTGTCTCACATTCAGGTCCTTCTTCCATTTTAAGTTTATTTTTGTGAATGGTGTAAGAAAGTGGTCTAGTTTCATTCTACTGCATGTTTCTGTCCAGCTCTCCCAGTACCATTTGTTAAAGACACTGTCTTTGTTTGCATTGGATACTCTTCCCTGCTTTGTCAAAGATTAGTTGGCCATACATTTGTGGGTCCAATTCTCAGTTCTCTATTCTATCCCATTGGTCTATGTGTCTGTTTTTGTAACAATACCATACTGTCTTGATCATTACAGCTTTGTAGTAGGGGCTAACGTCTGGGATTGTGATGCCTCCCACTTTGGTTTTCTTCTTCAATATTACTTTGGCTATTCGGGATCTTTTGTGGTTCCATACAAATTTTAGGATTGTTTGTTCTAGCTTTGAGAAGAATTCTGGTGCCATTTTGATTGGAATTGCATTGAATGTGTAGATTGCTTTGGGTAGTACTGACATTTTAACAATATTTATTCTTCCAATCCATGAGTATGGAATGTTTTTCCATTTCTTTGTGTCTTCTTCAGTTTCCTTCATAAGCTTTCTATAGTTTTCAGCATACAGATCTTTTACATCTTTGGCTAGGTTTATTCCTAGGTATTGTATGGTTCTTGGTGCAATTGTGAATGGGATCAGTTTCTCTATTTCTTTTCCTGTTGCTGCATTATTGGGGTATAAAAATGCAACCAATTTCTGTACATTGATTTTGTACCTTGTGACTTTGCAGAATTCCTGTATCAGTTCTAGCAGCCTTTTGGTGGAGGAGTCTTTCAGGTTTTCCACATAGAGTATCATGTCATCTGCTAAAAGTGAAAGGTTGACTTCTTCTTTGCCAGTTTTGTTGTCTTCTATTTCGTGTTGTTGTCTGATTCCTGATGCTAGGACTTCCAACACTATGTTAAACAACAGTGGTGAGAGTGGAAAGCCCTCTTGTGTTCCTGATCTCAGAAGGATAGTTCTCAGTTTTCCCCATTGAGGATGGTTTTACCTGTGGGCCTTTAGTATATGGCTTTTATGACATTTAGGTATGTTCCTTCTATCCCAACTTTCTTGAGCGTTTTACTAATAAAGGATGCTGTATTTTGTCAAATGCTTTTTCTGCATCTATTGACACGATTATATGGTTCTTATCCTTGCTTTTATTAATGTGATGTATCACACTGATTGATTTGTGAATATTGAACCAGCCCTGAAGCCCAGGAATGAATCCACTTAATTGTGGTGGTTAATTCTTTTAATATGCTGTTGAATTCGATTTGGTAGTATCTTGTTGAGAATTTTTGCATCCATGTTCATCAAGGATATTGGCCTGTAATTCTCATTTTTTGTAGGGTCTCTGTCTAGTTTGGGAATCAAGGTAATGTTGGCTTCATAGAATGAGTCCAGGAGCTTTCCTTCCATTTCTGTTTTTTTGGAACAGCTTGAGAAGTACAGATATTACCTCTGCTTTAAATGTCTAGTAGAAGTCCCCTGGGAAGCCATCTGGCCCAGGACTCTTATTTGTTGGGATATTTTTGATAACTGATTCAATTTCTTCACTAGTTATGGGTCTGATCATATTTTCTATCTCTTCTTATTTGAGTTTTGGTAGTGTGTGGGTGTCTAGGAATTTGTCCATTTATTCCAGGTTGTCCACTTTGCTGGCATATAATTTTTCATAGCATTTGCTGATAATTGCTTGTATTTCTGAGGGATTGGTTGTGATAAGTCCATTTTCATTTGTGATTTTATCCATCTGGGACCTGTCTCTCTCTCTCTCTTTTTTTTTTTTTTTTTTTTTTGAGCCTAGGGGTTATCAATTTTGTTTATTTTTTCAAAAAAACAGCTCTTCGTTTCATTGATCTGTTCTACTTTTTTTTTTCTGATTCTATATTATATATCTTTGCTCTGATCTTTATTGTTTCTCTTCTTCTGCTAGCCTTTGGGTTTCTTTGCTGTTCTGCTTCTAGTTCCTTTAGGTGTGCTGTTAGATTTTGTAGTTGGGATTTTTCTTGTTTTTTAAGATAGGCCAGGATTGCAAAGTATTTTCCTCTTAGGACTGCCTTGGCTGCATCCCAAAGGGTTTGTACTGTTGTGTTTTCATTTTCATTTGTTTCCATATATTTTTAATTTCTCCTTTCATTGCCTGCTTGATCCATTCATTCATTAGTAGGATGTTGTTTAACCTCCATGCAGTTGGAGGTTTCCAAACTTTTTCCTGTGGTTGATTTTAAGTTTCATGGCATTGTGATCTGAAAGTGTGCATGGTATGATCTCAATCCTTTTATATTTATTGAGGGCTGTTTTGTGACCCAGTATGTGATCTGTCTTGGAGAATGTTCCATGTTCACTGGAGAAGAATGCATATTCTGCTGCTTTAGGATGACATGCTCTGAATATATATGGCAAGCCCATCTGATCCAGTGTATCATTCAGGGCCATTGTTTCTTTATTAATTTTCTGCCTAGATGATCTGTCCATTGTTGTAAGTGGAGTATTAAAGTCTCCTGCAATTACCACATTCTTACCAATGTGAGTGCTTATGTTTGTGATTACTTGTTTTATATAATTGGATGCTTTCAAATTGGGTGCATAAACATTTATAATTGTTAGCTCTTCTTGGTGGACTGGCCCCACAATGCCCTTCTTCATTTCATGTTACAGCCTTCAGTTTAAAATTTATTCTGTCTGATATAAGTATGGCGATTCCAGCTTTCTTTGGACTTCCAGTAGCATGATAGGTGGTTCTCCATCCCCTCAATTTCAATCTGAAGTTGTCCTCAGGTCTAAAATGGGTCTCTTGTAGACAGCAAATAGATTTTTGTTTGTTTGTTTGTTTGTTTTTAATCCATTCTGATACCCTACATCTTTTGATTGGAGCATTTAGTCCACTTACATTCAGTGTTATTACTGAAATATATGGATTTAGAGTCATTGTGTTATGTGTAGCTTTCATGCTTGTAGTGATGTCTCTAATCCTTTGTGGTCTTTGCAACATTCCATTCACAGATTCCCCCTTAGGATTTCTTGTAGGGCTGGTTTAGTGGTGAAGAACTCCTTCAGTTTTTGTTTGTCTGGGAAAACCTTTATCTATCTTATTCTGAATGACAGGCTTGCTGGATAAAGGACTCTTGGCATATTTTTCCTATTCAGCACATTGAGTATTTCCTGCCACTCCCTTCTGGCCTGCCAAGTTTCAGTAGATAGGTCTGCTACCACCCTTGTGTGTCTACCCATGTAGGTTAAGGACCATTTGTTGCCAGTTACTTTCAGAATTTTCTATCTTTGTATTTTTCTAGTTTCACTATGATGTGTCATGCAGAAGATTGATTCAAGTTATGTCTGAAGGGAGTTCTCTGTGCCTCCTGGATTTCAATGTCTGTTTCCTTCACCAGATTGGGGAAGTTCTCAGCTATGATTTGTTCAAGTACACCTTTTGCCACCCCCCCCCCAAAACTTCTTCTGAAACTCCTATGGTACAGATATTATTCCATTTCATTGAATCACTTAGTTCTCTAATTCTCCCTTCATGGTCTAGAATTTTTTTTTTTATCTCTTTTTCTTAACTTCATCTCTTTCTGTAAGTTTATGTCCTCTTTCACTTATTCTCACCTCTTCCATCTTCAGTCTTTGCTGTCACTGCCTCTAATTTATTTCACACCTCATTTACAGCATTTTTAAATTTTTTGTGACTATTTTTTAGTTCCTTGATCTCTGCAGCAATCGATTCTCAGCTGTCTTCTATACTTTTTTCAAGCCCAGCGATTAATTTTATGACTCTTATTCTAAATTCTTATTCAGTTATATTGTACATGTCTGTGTTGATCAATTCTTTAGCTGTAATTTCTTCCTGGAATTTCTTTTGAGGGCATTTCTTCTGTTTTGTCATTTTGCCTAGTTTCCTGTCCCTTACATGTTTTAAAAGCTTGTTATGTGCCCTGCACCTGAGAGTACTACTATATTAAAAAGGGGTCATACATTGTCAGGGCCTGATCCTTCAGGAGGTGTTTTCTGGTGTGTGTTATTTGCTCTCTGTTGTTGTGACTTGGATGCTTTATCTCCCTACTCATGTTGATGTTTTGGACCTTCCACCTGGTGTGCTTTGATTTGTTCACTGAAGTAACCCTGGAGAAGAAAACAAAAAACAAGTAAAAACAAAAACAAAGAAAAATAACACAAAAACACCAGCTACAACAAAACAACTAGGCGGGAAAAAAAAAAGAAGAGAAAATTCACCAGGCAGAGAAACTAAATGGCTTAATCCAGTGGCAGAGAGAGAGGGAGAGAGAGAGAGAAGAAATTAAAGAGGATATAGAATAGGTATAAAGAGAATACATTAAATATGTCTGCTTAAATAAGCCAACAACCAGACTAACCAGACTGGAGAGAAGAAATAAGGTGGAGAAAAGGAAGAAAAAAAATATATATATATAATAAGAATTATACAAGAATTAAATCAGAAAATACCAAACCACTGGGTGCCTTGGAACTGGTGGCAGTGCTGGTCTGGAAGAGAGGCTGTCTGATTCATCAGTGTCAATCTTGCTCCCATACATACGCAGTTACCTGGCAGGGAGGGCGTGGTTTGTGTGGGCGGGGCCTGCCTCCCCTGTGGGCCCCCTGTTGGGCCTGAGGCCTCACCTTGGTGGTGCTAGGGAGAAAAATGGTGACACCCCAGTCTCTCCTCCATGGACCAGGTGTCCTAAGCCATTCTGTTCCACATCCTCACACTGCTACAGGTGTGAAAAAGGAGGTTTGCCCCCCTCTACTGACTCCTGTGCCTCCCCTGTGCTTGGCTGGGATTTAAACCCTGGTGTCTTAAAGGGTCCCACTCCCTGCAGCTTGGTTCTGGGAAAGTGCCTCTCTGTGCAACCCATATATGACTTCTGGCTGGAGGGTGCAGGCTGTCTTTATCCTTTGAGCGGTTATATACCTTCTTCCCACAGCACTCCAGGGAGGGGATCGCTTTCTCCCACTGCAGACTTTGCCTCTGAACTAGTTACCAAGACCGGGGCTGGCTCCCCTCCACCCCAGGTGTGCAACAGGGCAGCCAGCCCCAGTCTGGAGAAAGCCCAGCAGTTAGAGATTGGATCTTTCTCCCTCCTGGTCCATGGTTTTTCTCTTGTCCAAATACCATCCCCTCTTACACTTTCACAGTCTCTCTTTCTCTGCCCTTTGTCTCCCTGCAGAAGGGGATCCCTACCCTCCGTGCCTACCCAGCACATTTTATCTCTCTCAGTTTGCAATCACACGCCTATGGCCCTCCAGGTTGTCCCCGTGGGTCTCTGGAGACATCTCTGTCACTTTGCAGCCCTGACTCTTGGAATTCAAAGTCCTTTGGCCTCAACACTGCTGTGTCTGTGGGACAAGGGAATTTCGGGTCCCCTTACTTCTCCACCATGTTGTATCTCCAGCCTCTCACAAATCATTTTAAATGGCAAACAAATTCATAAAAAACAAAAAACTCAAAATGAAATAAGATTGACATACCTTACTCCTTTCAAATTGCATGTTTTTTAAAAAAAGAAAACACCCAATATTTTCAATGTGGAAGGAGTGAATAAGTTCCCTTTGGTGTGACTGATGAGAGTGTAAATTAGCTCCGACTGCCTCCCCCCAAATTTGCAATGTCCATCAAAGGCTTTAAAACTGAGCATAATTTTTTTTTACGTTTATTTATTTTTATAAGACAGAGTGCAAGCTGGGTAAGGGCAGAGAGAGAGGGAGGCACAGAATCTGAAGCAAGCTCCAGGCTCTGAGCTGTCAATGCAGAGCCCGACATGGGGCTCAAACCCATGAACCGGGAGATCATGACCTGAGCCTATGTTATGTGCTTAACCAACTGAGCCACCCAAGCACCCCAAGACTGAGTATAATCTTATACTTAGAAATTCATTGTATAAATGAATCATCATAGGGAAATATCCATGAAAGGATGTCAAAATTTTTCTAGATTGGCATTTGTTGCAGTTCACTCCTGATTACTACCTCAACATCTACTTCATCATACACGTGGCCAAGAGTTACTGAGAATAGTTTATTTTTCAATTACATTGCAAATAAATTTCCTTTAATATATTTCTCTCTTCACTGAGGCATCCCTAAGCCTGAGTCACACTCAATACAGCTTTACTAGAGGGGATGCACCTATGCACAAAATGTCCAGGTGAAACAGTGATTTTTAACAACGGAGAACTGAATGATTGAGTGGTTTCACCAAGCTGCTGTTAGAGTTAATTTCTGTCTTCTTCAAAATCAATAATCCTAACTACGAAGCTACCATACTCTCCTAAGGTGTTGGTTAAATTCATTATGAGAGGGGCGCCTGGGTGGCTCAGTAGGTTAAGCGTCCAACTTCGGCTCAGGTCATGATCTCACGGTCCATGAGTTCAAGCCCCGCGTCGGGCTCTGTGCTGACTGCTCAGAGCCTGGAGTCTGTTTCAGATTCTGTGTCTCCCTCTCTCTCTGACCCTCCCCCATTCATGCTCTGTCTCTCTCTGTCTCAAAAATAAATAAACGTTAAAAAAGATTTAAAAAAATTCATTATGAGATACCTAAGTGATGGATATTATACAATCATTGAATCAACTATTATAGCAATGTATTAATTTACATAAGGTGTTGTATATTATAAATTAACAGCTATAAAATCACATGGAAATAGTATAAAGGTTATTGCTTCTGTTCTGTGTTTATGTGCATATATATACACATATACATGTAAAACTCAAAATAGTTAACAGTGATTATCTCTATGTTAAGTAGCAGGGCTTTTCTGTTACTTTTCTCCTTGTGGTTTAAAAAAAATTGTTCATTTTCAAAGTTTCTTACAATGGATATTTTAAAAAGTAAAAACTAATTTTAAGAAGAGAGGTTATAAAAGGCTGACCCAGTAAATTATCTGTACATACCCATTCCTTCAAAATCAATTAAAATTAAATACAGTAATGGAAAATGAAAGGATCTTCAGAAATAGAATAAGGTGCAAATAATTCACTGGAAGTAGCATCAACATGAAAGAAATGTAGGTTTCTCAGACAAACGTTTCACCTTTGTTAAGGAGTTGTGTATAATTCTTTAATGGGAACTAGCTAACCTAGCCACTATGGGTGTATTTCCCAGGTTCTCTGTGTCACTTTAAAGCTTGATATGTCCCCCCTCAATTTCTGTAAGTGTTGTCTCCTTGAAGTGTGCATTCCTTCAACTCTGCTTGGAGAGCTTCCCAGAGCCACTGGGTCTACTTAGGAGATATTTCTGAGAGTTTATGCCCCACTCTCCAAATGTTTTTAGCCCATGATTGAGGTGCAAGAGGCCCAAAGTATAGTCATCTTGCCTCAGGCTGCAACAGCTCCACGACATAATATACTGGAGAATTCCCCTGAATTTGAATTTGCACTCTTGCCTGACTTCTTCCTCTTCCATATTTTACTTTTTCCACCTTCTAATGGCATCTACTGAAAGCAATTTTAGCAAGTCACTGGCACATTAAGGCTCAGGAATCTTCATTTCAGACTTTACATTTGAAGAACACATTTTCAGGAATTAAGTGCATGACTGATTTGAAGGTAGGATTGGTGGGGGAGTTTGTGGTCCTACAGAGGCTGAATCATAATAGTAACTCATAAGCCACGCCTTACCCAAATATATAAAGGGAAAGTAAACGGAGAAATTCATTAGTATGGAGGTCATCTCAAGGATGGTGGGAATTCATTCAAGTGTCTAAAAAGGTCGGCTTAGGAGCAGTAGTTCAATTTTTCTTTCTCTCTTTTTAAAAGAAACAAAAAATTCCTTGTCAGAAAAGGTGACCTAGTTATAATGTAATGATTGTGTAAATGAATGGGAAAAAAACAAGACTGTATTCAGGGATAGCACGTGAGAGTTTCTTGTTAATATTTGGATGAAGGACAATGGCAAACTAAAGTAGCTTTTTCGGTATAGAGAAATGAAATCAAGAAACACAAAGGGAGTTGATTTTACCAGAATTGATCACTGATAAGAGGCACAGAATAGATGATTTTAGTGAGGGCTTCCTTGCCATTTATAAATTGTGAGACCTTAAACAAGTTATTTGACTAATCAAAATCTCACTTTCTTTGTGGGTAAAATCGATCATAAGGATTTGCTTGTCTGAGACAGTTTAAACTTCCATAAGAAAAGACTGTAAGGTAGGCTTATAAAAAACAGAAATTTGTTTCTCACAATTCTGAAGGCTGGAATCCAAGATCAAGGCAGAGGCAGATTTGGTGCCTGGTGAGAGCCCACTTCCTCTTATGCCTCATACACGGCCATCTTTTCACAGTGTCTTCACATGGTAGAAAGAGCAGAGAGCTCTCTGGGGTCTCTTTTATAAGGTCAGTAATCTCAGTCATGAAGGTTCAGCCATTGTGACCTAACCATTCCCCAAATGCCTTACTTCCAAATACAAACACACTAGGGATTAGGTTTAAACATCTAAGTTTTGGAGGGACAAAAACATTCAGTCTAAGGTATTACCCCGTCAGTGCCTTGTGCAGATAAAGTAAAATAAAATATTTAATGAATTTAGCACAGTGGGTGGTACATAGTCAATGTTTGATAAGTGTGAGAATAAGATTGTATGTATGGGATATGTGAGAGGGCAAATAATCAGATGATCCTGAGGATTTTAACTTAGACAAATGGACCAACAATCAAATATAAAGAGTTAAATATCTACCCCTTCAAAAGTTGAAGCATGAAGGTTTCCAAATCTCTGTCCCTCCCTTTCCCTTTGACCTCTGCTCTCCATATCTGATTAAGATTTTACAAAACCTATCAATCTGAGATTTGAGGATCAGCCCAAAACACGTCTAGGTGGTTTGTAAGAGGGGGAGGGAAGATGTGTAAGATAGAAAATTTTCCCTAAAATGAGAATACACAAACATTGTCGGACAATGAAATGTATTCTCCTGTTGATATTCAAGAAAACATTTTTACATCAGGAAACAAATGTGCTGTTGGCATTTTTCAGGTATGTGTGTTAGTGTATACCCGTGGATTCTTATATGCATAATTAGTGTACTTTAACAACCTCACATGTATTTTACTTGGTAATAAAGACTAAAATACCTCAAAATTTAGTCATAAAATCAAGGCTAACAGAGGAAGGTCATTCCATCCACACTAGTCTTTCTGACAAGTAATTGCTTTGTGTTGATCAAGCAACATTTTTCTAACAGTGTTCTTGCCATAGTGTCTGTCAAAGACCCATCATGCTTCCCTATAATAAACTCTATTTTCTAGAAGCCTATG
Organism: Lynx rufus; assembly: GCF_022079265.1. Taxonomy (NCBI): domain Eukaryota; kingdom Metazoa; phylum Chordata; class Mammalia; order Carnivora; family Felidae; genus Lynx; species Lynx rufus. Next base: position 20,944,744 of record NW_025814845.1, on the reverse strand, counting down.
CATTGGTCAGACAAATAAACAGTGCCGTGACATTTTTCTTGCAGAATGTGGTCTTGTTCTGAAAGCAATTTTCCTTGTATAATTTCTATTTGAAAATCCATTCATTTGTGACAGCAGTGTAAAGAGAACATTAATTTTAGTAGTTTGGGGATTGTTTTCCTTAGTGGGCAATGCAACATTGCCTATGACATTGGGGAAATAGTAAAATTGACACCCTGCTGGCAACCTCTCAGGAATAGGGCTCTCAGAGAGACTAAGAAATGGGCGTCATGCAACTTTGTTGTGGCTATTTGGAGATACCGTGTATCAAAAGCTTAATGTGTTTTAGAAATAACACCTTGGTCCCATAGTTGGAATAGCCATCTTTATAAAGTGCCAAACTCTCTTTGTGGAGTGAGCCAATTTCTTTAATTCATAGGGGTTTCCAGTTGAAATTGGGGGGATAAAAAAGATTAGAAATGGTGGAGACAGCTAGAGGTTTCAGATCTCTCAGTTCTATAAAAGCTCCCTTTCTAAATGCAATTACACAGAGACATATTTGGGTAGAACTGCATTTTTCAGGAATCAGGGAGACTGTACTGCGTGATACAAAATATGTTAAGCTGCCTGTGCCTAATACATACTAGAGATGATTGTTAAAATACAGATTTCTAGATCCCAACCTGAAGCCTCTCTTTAAGGGATGGAGCCTGTGTTTGCTTGTTTGTTTTTATAAATGAAGTTGTTATGTTACTTATAATAGGTGACATACCAGGATGTGTCTTCACATAGAATATGAAGGAAAATACCAGTATAATATTTAAATATATGACTTTGGCCAGAAACAGACTGTGATGAATACTATTTCCGGAATTTACTATTTACTAAACTCAAGAAAGGATTTCATCTTTTTTTTTTTTTAATTTTAATATAGTTGGCACAAAACTTTACATTAGTTTCAGGTGTACAACTTAGTGATTTGATAAGTTTATACATTATGCTATGTTCACCAAAAGTATAGCTACCATCTGTCCCATTACATCACCATTACAGTATCATTGACTCTATTCCTTACGTTCTACTTTTTATTCCTGTGACTTACTCATCCCATAACTGGAGGCCTGTATCTCTGTCTCCCCTTCACCCATTTGGCCCAACCCCCACTCCCCTCCTTTCTGTCAACCATCAGTTTGTCCTCTGTATTTATAGTTCTGATTCTGGTTTGTGTTTATTCATTTTTTTTTAATTTCACTCATGAGTGAATCATATGGTATTTATGTTTCCTAGTCTGACTTATTTCATTTAGCATAATACCCTTCCGGTCCATCCATGTTGTCCCAAATGACAGAATCTCATCCATTTTTATGGCTGTGTAATATCCCATTATGTATATATGGGATTCCTTTATCCCTTCATCTATTGATGAACACTTTATACCTTCATCTATTGATGAACACTTAGGTTGTTTTCATGTCTGGGCTATTGCAAATAATGCTGCAGTAAACACAGGGGTACATATATCTTTTCAAATTAGTATTTTCATTTTCCCTGGGTAAATACTTACTAGTCAAATTTTTGGATCATTTGGCATTTTTATTTTTAATTTGTTGAGGAACCTCCATAGTATTTTCCATAGTGGTTGCACCAATTTATCTTCCCAACAACAGTGTATGAGGGTTCCTTTTGCTCCACATATTCACCGACACTTGCCATCTTGTCTTCTTGATTTTAGCCATTTAGAGAGGCATGAGGTGATATTTCACTGTGGTTTTGATTTGCATTCCCCTGATATTAGTGATTTTGAGCATCTTTTCACGTGTCTGTTGGCCATCTGCATATCTTCTTTGGAAAAATGTCTGCATGTCTCTTTTTATAACATGCCCACTTTTAAATTGTTTTTTTTTATGTCGAATTGTATGAATTCTTTATGTATTTTGGATATTAGCCCCTTATCAGATATATCATTTGCAAATATCTTCTCCCATTCATTACATTGTCTTTTTGTTTTGTTGATTTGTCCTTTGCTATGCAAAAGTTTTTATTGTGGAGTAGTCCCAATAGTTTATTTTTGCTTCTGTTTCCCTTGCTTTAGGAGACATATCTAGAAAAATATTGCTATGGTTAATGTCAGAGAAATTACCGCTTATGTTCTTCTCTAAGATTTTTATGATTTCAGCCCCTGAGTCCAAGTCTTTAATCCACTTTGAGTTTATTTTTGTGTATGATGATGTAGAAAGTAGTTCAGTTTCATTATTTTACATGTAGGTGTCCAGTTTTCCCTGGACCATTTATTGAAAAGACTATTTTTCCCCCTCCTTTCTCATAGATTACTTTACCATGTATGTGTGGGTTTCTTTCTGGTATAACTATTCCATATTGGTAGAGAAGAGTTTAAAGTGTCACTATTCACAGATCACATGATACTATACATAAAAAATATTAAAGATTCCACCCAAAAATACTAGAATAAACAAATTTAGTAAAGTGGCAGGATATATATGTAAAACTTGTATCCAGAAATCAGTAGGATTTCTGTACACTAAAATGAAGTCCCAGAAAAAGAAATAAAAAAAAACAAAAAACATCCAATTTACAATTGCACCAAAAAGAATAACATAGCTAGGAACAAATTTAACCAAAGAAGTGAAAGATATGAACTCTGAAAACTAGAAACATTGATGAAAGAAATTGAAGATGACACAAACAAATGGAAAGATATTCCATTCTCATGGATTGGAAAAATTAAAATTGTTAAAATGCCCATATTACCCAAAGCAATGTACAGACTCAGTGAAATCCCTATCAAAATAACAACCACATTTTTGCAAAACTAGAACAAATAATAGTAGAATCTGTATGGAAACACAGAAGACCCTGAATAGCCAAAGCAATCCTGAGAAGGAAGAACAAAGCTGAAGATATTGCAATTACAAATTTCGAGGTACACTACACAAAGCTATACTGATCGAGACAGTGTGGTAGGGACATTCATCTTTCTTAATCTCAATTTCCTTTGCAAAACAGAGATGTGTGCTAGATTTTCCATTGCATTATGGTCTCAAGGATTCTGCTTTTGATACAAGATCCCAATGTACTTTATTCCCCAAACTGCAGTAGCAACAACAATAACAAATTCTTAATTCTTGTAAAATTTGATATTTTTGTATCATACAAAATGAATGATATTTTTGTATTCATACAAAATGAATGAAATGAATTTAGGACCTCTCCTGTAAATAAAAAAGTGTTTGAAGGTAAAACTGAGGTCACAAAATTTAATTTTTATAAGCAGGCATGAGTTGTTCTACTATATTTAAAGCAAGAGATGTCATGTTTTTATGGTTTTCAAGAACAAATGACAGCTGGATTGAAGCCAATACACTAAAGTTTCCAGCAATTTTTAAGGCATTCTTCTCTTTCTTTTTTCTTTATCCAAGCACAAAGATTCAGTGACCCAGGATAAAATGGAAAGTTCCCTGATATACCATCTTTATTGTTGTTGTAGAATCTTGTCCAATCCCAGATTGCCCATTGTGGTAGATTGAAAAATGGTCCTCTCCCAAGATGTACATGTCCCTGGGCCCTGTGATAACATTCTGTTGCATTTCAAGAAAGAATTGAGTTTGAAAGTTTATAGCCAACTACTCTTACAATAGATTATCCTGGATTCTACAGATTGGTCCAATGTACTCATAAGAGTCCTTTAATGGTGGAATAAGGAGCCAGAAAAGTTAGTCAGAATCAGAGATGGGGGTGGGGAGATAGACAGACAGACAGACAGGCAGATAGGGAGACAGATGTGGAGGGAAGGAAGAGAAGTGTTGCTGGCTTTGAAGATTGAGAAAAGGGCCATAAACTGAGTAATGCAGGCAGCCTCTGGAATCTGGACAGTGCAAAGGAAGATATTCTCCCCTAGAAACTTCTAGAAGAAAGTTTCTTCTTGTCACCACCTTGGTTTTAGTCTGAAGAGACCCAGACTTGTACTATAATAAATTGGTGGGGTTTTTTTAAGCCACCAAATTTGTGCCAATTTGTTACAGCAACAATAGGAAATTAAAACACCCACCCAAAAGATGCCAACTGCACTGGTAACTCTCCTCCCTAAATGGTTTTTGTTTATGTTTCTAAATCCCTGCATTTAGTATTAAAGTATCAATACACACTCAATCTATGCCCCGTTCACTCCTTCCAGTTTGAGAAAATTCCGTTCTTCAGGGTTGATCTATTTCTCTCCTTTTTCCAAGTCTCCAGGCCTCATGTACTGTGCTATGGAAAGTCATCTTAATTATTTTGACAGGCTTCCAACGTTGAAGACCATAAATCTCTCGGGATGATCTCCTGGGTAAAATATCTAGATTATAAAATGAATGTTGGAACGGAAGGCCTTTACCTCTCTCCTGATGTCTCCAGAAGCCCCAACATTTAGGAATGTTTCCATCTTTCCTTCCCTAAAGGGCCTCGAAGAAAGAAAGGAGAGAGCTGCAAATATAAAAGTGCAGGAGACAGGGCGCCTGGGTGACTCAGTCAGTTAGGTGTCTGACTTCAGCTCAGGGCATGATCTCGTGGTCTGTGAGTTCGAGCCCCGCGTTGGGCTCTGTGCTGACAGCTCAGAACCTGGAGCCTGCTTAGGATTTTGTGTCTCCCTGTCTCTTGGCCCCTACCCTGCTCATGCTCTTTATCTCTCTGTCTCTCAATAATAAATAAACTTAAAAAAAATAAAAAAATAAACTGTAGGAGACAGGATAATCATTTGTTTTGTGTTATGTTACCACTGCATGGTTGAAATTGTGTGATGTTTTGCTTGTTTAAAAAAAAAATGTTTATTTCCTACATGTTTTCCACAGGGTCAGATTCTTCTATGTAGGAAAGAACTAAAGCGGAAAAAGCAAATATTCACCTAAGGATTCAATTAGATCTCCGAAACAGCTGTTTTGCAACATTACTTTGTTTTGCATGACATGCCTTAATTTTATATTGTGATCAGAATATCTCAAAATATATTCTATGAGCCCATATTGCAATTTAACTCTTCATAGATACACAAGTTAATGCTTATTAAAGACCTGTTGTGTCCCCGGCACTAAATGCTTTTTGTGCATTGTCTTATTTAATCTTCCCAACTATTGAGTGATTCCCAAAGATTGTATTTTTATTCTCATTTTATAGATTAGGAAATTGAGGTCATAGAGAATACATAAATTGCCTTAGGCCATACAGTTCCTGAATAAATAACATGCATCATGGTCAGCTGCTTACTTAGATTCTGATAGACTCAGGGTCCCAAGCCATGGATAAGATGGAACTGAGTTGTTGTATTAAAAATAAAAGAAATAAATATAAAGTGTCCACAGCATATTTTTACTATGATTACCTACAATGAGTATAATTCTTATTTTCATTTTATCATAAAAAAAAAAAAGCTTGAGTCTGACAGATATTACGGTCCTCAACATGGCATGAATTTAAGAAAAATAGGAAGTGGTCTCAGAAAATGCTAGAGAAACTAAAAGTTTATGTACATGCAAAGTTCACAGTTATCAATGGAGTTTAATTGTCATCAAAAATGCTAGTATAGTATTTGGTCAAAATGATTCAAGAAATCAAAAAATGGAATCTATATTGTGTTGTATAGCCTATCTGATTTTATGGTTTAGGTTTCTATAGAGCAAATTGGCGCACACCAAATTGCTATATCAGGAACTAGTGATATGATAATACTGAAGCATTACTGGATGATATTTCCCAGCAGGTTAAAGTTATATACAATTAAGTAACAACAAATTAACACAAATTACATAGCTGAACACAGCAAACCTTGGAGGATTATGAATACAGTATCTATCTACAGTACTAGATAGTAATGCATACAGTAAATGCATATGCATACAGTAAAATGCATATGCATACAGTAAAATGAAAATAAAATATGCATTTCATTTTTATATAGATTTATTTGTTTCTGCTAGGAATTGGAGTGTGGTTCCTAACAACAGCAAAAAAAAAAGGGGGGGGGCTTATAAGTCAGTCATTCATTTGACGAGATCATCAGACTGTTAAATAAAAAAACAGAGAAATTCCTAAATTCTTTTCCACAGATTTCATCGTATTTATGTAGAACTACAGCAGAAAAGACAGTGAGTCAGATTAAATCATCAATCACTGATCTAAATGACAACTTCAAGCTCCCACAACAACTGGATCCAGGACCACAAAATAAAATGTCAGACCTAAGATTAAAGGGTCTACTGCTCTACAATTTCCAAGATAAAGAAAATTAAGAAAATTAAGAAAATTAAGGTGATTCCTAAAGTACAAAAACAAAACAAAACAAAAAACCAAGTGTTTAGTTATTTTTGTGTTTGTGTGTGTGCGGGTGTGTGTGTTTTACAATTAGGGCTAGAGAGAAATAAAAGGCACGCCTGAGAATTAAACTAATGCTTTGTAACAATGGATGTTAGCTAAAAACATAAAATGTAACTAATGAATACTGCTAGAAGGAAAACAAACAATGTGGTTACTAAGTGATGAGTGTCAGATTTTGGTCTCAAGGCAGAATCAATCCCTCTCTCTGTCTCTCTCTCTCTCCATATGTATCTTTATTTATTTACATATTTATACAGAGCTGGTATAAAAGACTCTTTCATCTGTCTGGTTCCTGTGATAACTACTGGAAAGTTTCTGCCTTTCCCTTTGTGAATAAGACAAACACAGAACCGCTCACTGCCAGCCGTGTTATATACTTTTATGAAGCCTCCGATATTTTCCTCTTTCCTGCAGTTTCAACTAAGTGACCTCAACTCTTCCTTCTGAAACTTTTCGATACACCTGCTCTCCTCAAATTATCCTCACAATTTTTAAGGACAAAGCTTATATTTATTGCCCTATCCATTTAGGTATTTGATTTGAATATGTATTTAACCTATGTTTATGTGCGGGTACCTTATTTTTCACCCAAGAATACTGAGGAAATCGCAAATTTTTATTCGGGTAGAACAAACGAAATAACAATCTTGCAGAGAAGCTTATGGTGATTATAAAGCTGTTACTTAATGCATCAACCAGTTACATCGGATGTGCTGGCATTCTATTTCACCCATTTTCAATTGAGTGTGGCAACATTGAATAATAGGTACACTTTTATGTTATGAAGAGCCTGGACTCAAGTATTGAAATATGTTTTAAGATCTCCAGTAAACACCCTTCTTGAAAGGCGGTGATTGTAATTGTTATACATTTCTGAAAATTGTATCGAAACTTCGTTGCCTTGGTTATAAAGGCAGATGTACAAAAGGAATATTGGTCTACACTCGAGAGTCAGGACCGGCTTTGATCTTTCATGAAGCCACAGTCCTGTTTGATTCCTCACATTTCTGCTGGAAACATTACAAAATAAAAGAAAAGGAAAAAAAAAAAAAGAGAAAAAAGATATTGCCCACAGATCTGTTCTACTCAGATTCACTTGACGACCTCCCACTAAAGCTATGGTTCTCAACCACATCTCTGTGACGCCATCATGGATCTCAGAGGGCATGAGTGGATGCATGTCGACTCATACTCCTGCCTCAACCAGTAGCTTATTTTTTATCTATATTTTTAAAAGTCTCCTGTGTTCCATTTCAATTATGAATGAGAAAAAGAAGAAGCAACTAGCCTGCAAATTTAATTTTAATCTTCAAATTAAAAATGGCCTATGCAAAATGACCCTCAAATTGGCCCCCAACTTCTATTTCAACTTTTAATTTAAACAGCTGTCTCCATACACTGCATGACATTCAGACAAAACCACTGTAACTGTTACCACAGAATACGCTTTATTGATGTTTTCATAAATATTGCTCCTTATATCCTTAATTTTCTTCTTTTTTAAAAAAAATAGTGTTTATTTTTGAGAGAGACAGAGCATGAGTGGGGGAGGGGCAGAGAGAGAGGGAGGCAAAGAATCTGAAATGGGATCCAGGCTCTGGGCTGTCAGCACAGAGCCTAATGCAGGGCTTGAACCCACGAACCACGAGATCATGACCTGAACTGAAGTGCAAAAGGCTGCTAGAACTGATACAGGAATTCAGCAAAGTCGCAAGGTACAAAATCAATGTACAGAAATTGGTTGCATTTTTATACCCCAATAATGCAGCAACAGGAAGAGAAATAGAGAAACTGATCCCATTCACAATTGCACCAAGAACCATACAATACCTAGGAATAAACCTAACCAAAGATGTAAAAGATCTGTATGCTGAAAACTATAGAAAGCTTATGAAGGAAACTGAAGAAGACACAAAGAAATGGAAAAACATTCCATACTCATGGATTGGAAGAATAAATATTGTTAAAATGTCAGTACTACCCAAAGCAATCTACACATTCAATGCAATTCCAATCAAAATGGCACCAGAATTCTTCTCAAAGCTAGAACAAACAATCCTAAAATTTGTATGGAACCACAAAAGATCCCGAATAGCCAAAGTAATATTGAAGAAGAAAACCAAAGTGGGAGGCATCACAATCCCAGATGTTAGCCCCTACTACAAAGCTGTAATGATCAAGACAGTATGGTATTGTTACAAAAACAGACACATAGACCAATGGGATAGAATAGAGAACTGAGAATTGGACCCACAAATGTATGGCCAACTAATCTTTGACAAAGCAGGGAAGAGTATCCAATGCAAACAAAGACAGTGTCTTTAACAAATGGTGCTGGGAGAGCTGGACAGAAACATGCAGAAGAATGAAACTAGACCACTTTCTTACACCATTCACAAAAATAAACTCAAAATGGATAAAGGACCTGAATGTGAGAAAGGAAACCATCAAAACTCTGGAGGAGAAAGCAGGAAACAACCTCTTTGATCTCAGCCTCAGCAATTTCTTACTTGACACATCTCCAAAGGCAGAGGAATTAAAAGCAAAAATGAACTATTGGGACCTCATCAAGATAAAAATCTTTTGCACCGTGAAGGAAACAATCAACAAAACTAAAAGACAACCAACGGAATGGGAAAAGGTATTTGCAAATGACATATTGGATAAAAGGCTAGTATCCAAAATCTGTAAAGAACTTACCAAACTCAACACCCAAAAAACAAATAATCCAGTGAAGAAATGGGCAAAAGACATGAATAGACACTTTTCCAAAGAAGACATCCAGATGGCCATCAGACACATGAAAAATGTTCAACATCACTCACTCCTCATCAGGAAAATACAAATCAAAACCACACTGAGATACAATTTGACAAGACTGTTTAAAATGAATGAATCAGGAGACTGTAAATGCTGGAGAGGACGTGGAGAAACGGGAACCCTCTTGAACTGTTAGTGGGGATGAAACTGTTGCATTCGCTCTGGAAAGCAGTGCGGAGGTTCCTCAAAAAATTAAAAATAGAACTACCCTATGTCCCAGTAACAGCACTACTAGAAATTGACCCAAGGGATACAGGAGTGCTGATGCATAGGGGCACAATTACCTCAATGTACCTTATGGAAAGAGCCTAAATGTCCATCAACTGACAAATGGATAAAGAATATGTGGTTTATATATACAATGGAATACTACTTGGCAATGAGAAAGAATGAAATCTGGCCATTTGCAGCAATGTGGGTGGAACTGGAGGGTGTTATGCTAAGTGAAATAAGTCAGAGAAAGACAGATACCATATGTTTTCACTCATATCTGGATCTTGAGAAACTTAACAGAAGACTATGGGGGAAGGGTAAGGGAAAAAAAAAATAGAGAGAGGGAAAGAGGCAAACCATAGGAGACTCTTAAATACTGAGAACAACCTGAGGATTGATGGGGGAGCTGGGGGAGAGAGGAACATGGGTGATGGGTATTGAGGAGGGCACCTGTTGGAATGAGCACTGGCTATTGTATGAAACCATGTTAAATTTTTTTTAATGTTTATTTATTTTTGAGAGAGACAGAGCGTGAGTGGGGAAGGGGAAGCGAGAGAGGGAGACACAGAATCTGAAGCAGTCTCCAGGCTTTGAGCTGTCAGCACAGAGCCCAATGCACAGCTCAAACCCATGAACCATGAGATCATGACCTGAGCTGAAGTTGGACACTTAACCAACCGAGCCACCCAGGCGCCCCCTGAATTTTCTTCTTCTAACCCAATGTATCTAAATGACAGCTTTCAATGCAAATGGTGCTGTCTCTTTTGAAGCCTTCTAATGGTTAAATAGTTTCATGTCTTTTGTCTGTTTCCTTCCTGTTTTTTTCCATATTGCTTTTGGAACTCTTGCTGAATTATTTTTCTTTTTTTTAATATTATGTGTCTACTAATTTAACTTTTTATTTTACGGAATCAGCTTTGCAAGAAAAGAATTTTAGCTATTTGTCTTAGCGAAGCTCCACTTTGCATTGGTTCATTGGCTCCAGCAGAATAGAAAATGCGAGGGGGTGGTCAATCATGCAATTGTGGGCAGGGGAGAAAAATATCCAACTACTTGCTGTCTCACAATGTATACTGAAGAAATCAAAACATGCCTGGGGGTGAAGGGGAGATTGCCTTTGAGGGGGAGATTGGCATAATTCAGAAAGGGCCTCAGTCACGGAGTGGTCCATGGGACTGGAGAGATTATCTGAATGGATATACACTACAGGGATGTAGCCAAACACCAGCTATAGTAACAGGTGAGCCACAAAGAAAATAGTTTAAGAACGAGGCAGCAATCCATTCATCAGTAGTCAGAGTAACTTGGGGCTGATTCACACTCTATAAATTTCTGTCACTGGTTCTACACAGTGGGGCAAGATCAGATTCTGAACATGGGAAAACTGAAAAGTGTTATCCCTATGAATGTCCCTGTGGCAATTAGAAAAATGCTTCTTCCAACATAATACTAGTAAACGAGCAAACAAACAAAACAAACAACTGATGGTCATAGTATCAGGACTAATAGTGAAGGAAAAGTGTTCAGCTAAAGAAGGCAAGGAAAGACATAGCTGAGAACAACATATATTTTGGTCACTTCAGATTTGGTCACTCTGTTGTGTGGGACCCTTCCTTCCTTCCTTCCTTCCTTCCTTCCTTCCTTCCTTCCTTCCTCTTTCTTTAAAGCAAATTAGCCAATTAAACATCCAAAATGTATAGAATCATTACCGAGTGTGAAGTATATATAAACAATGTTCCAAATTTGAAATATAACATCAATGATAAGAGTAGTCTAAAAATTAAAAAAAAAAAAAAGTGACGTACTGCACATTTTTTTTTAACATGTTACAGATACCTGAGTGGATATTTGTAGAAATTTTCAACAGTTCTTAGTTCTTTCAGGATGTAATATAAAATGACAAGACAAGCTTCTCACCACTGAGGTCGTTCACATTGAAGATATCATTAAAAAATAAAAAAAAAAAAAAAAAAGAAGGAAAAGGAACACAGTTCTGTTTAACAGGGCAATGTGAGGAAATGACAGCAGGGAACCAAACATCCAGCCAGCTGATGATGAGTTGAAGAAGGGTGACAGGATGTGCTAGAGAGAAAAGTGACACTCCGTGGGCTTGGAGAAGCCCAACTCAAACAAAGTATTAACTTGCTGAAAGGACTGAGCCTGACACGCCATCCCAATACAAAGCCTTCAGAAATAAGGAAAGTGTTTATCAACAGTGCTGTGTTGTAGCCCACGAGGTGAAGACGTGAGCCGTGGGAGGTGCCAGCAGTGACATAGAGGTAACACACTTTTGATCTCAGTTCTGTACATGGGTAGTTGCACCGTCAGTAAAGAGGTTTCCTCAGTAGCTTCTCCGGGAAGCTCACCCCCACGTGGAGCTGCTTTCAGTTGAAACGGGTCCACATTCCAGGACCGATTACTTATTATCACTGCTACTGACCATTAGACTGGAAGAGGTCGGGCCTCAAGAACATCTGAAGCATCTAAAGTCAACAACATTAAGAACATTTTTGTGATGGCCACAACATAGACTTGTAAGAGCCAGAGCGTAAGTGCGTTGATAGCCAATTTATAACCAACGTGAAATTTAAGAGTATTAGAAACTAGCCCTTTGAATGCTATTAACAAGACATCCTTATTATAACTGGTAACTATTTCCTCCTCAGAAAGAAGGACTTGAAGTGATGTTTCTTATCTAGGGCTTAAGACTTTCTCTTGGATACAATCCGATAAAAACCATAGTGGTGAACACTTCTAGTTGTTTTACGTGTATTAACTGTTTACTCTTCGCTTAATCTTTTTTTTTTTTTCAACGTTTATTTATTTTTGGGACAGAGAGAGACAGAGCATGAACGGGGGAGGGGCAGAGAGAGAGGGAGACACAGAATCGGAAACAGGCTCCAGGCTCTGAGCCATCAGCCCAGAGCCTGACGCGGGGCTTGAACCCACGGACCGCGAGATCGTGACCTGGCCGAAGTCGGACGCTTAACCGACTGCGCCACCCAGGCGCCCCTACTCTTCGCTTAATCTTAAAACCCTGAGGATGTAGGTATGGCTGTCTTCCCCTTTTATTCTCAGGCATACAGAGATGAAGTCACTTTCCAAGGGCACACACTTGTATTGAATGGCAGAAACTACCTATACCAAGAAGTCTGATTCCAGCATCAGCAAATATAATCAACACATTACTATACATTCTACCTTACGGCTAGATGCAAAACTGCTTGGAAAAGAACAAGTCGCTATAAAAATAAAGTGGTTTAATTTCCAAACACATCTATCATGAACAAGCATGGAGTAATGGCTGGGTCAGATGCATCTACTTCTGTGAGCCTTATGGTATGGCATGAAAAAGAAATAACTTGAAATAAACAAAAAATAATAACCAAAAAAATAACCAAAAAATAACCAAAAAATAAAAATTTTCAGATGTATATTAGCATTTGATTATTAAAAACATTTAGGAATACCTCATTTTTAATCATAGGAAAGGAGGAATACAGGAAATTTTCAGGAACCAGAAAGAGAATAAAAAAAAAAAATCAAAAACCCAGTGATTTCTCCATGATGATCTGAGTTATCCTTCTCTCTCAGACATTTTTTTCTTGAATTCTCAGACTACACATTGTTCAGAAGATGACCCATCAAATTTACATTAATATGGCATGGGCTCCCTCTTTCTCTCTTCCTCTCTCCCTCCCTCTCTTATTCTCTGTCTCAGCTATAAGAGCTAGCTTATGAAAATCTAGGCAAAAAATGTATGTGCGTGTATACATTTTGATACCTGCAGTTAAGATTCCTGAATATCTAAAAGAGAGAGAACAAGCACTTCAAGTTTAAGGGAAAAACACAGTGTGTGTGTGTGTGTGTGTGTGTGTGTGTGTGTGTGTATATTCATTAATATGCATTGTGGGGCTTTCTGGTCTTTTGGCTAATGGTATTATAGGCAGCTCATGATGAAGATAAAGGTTCACTTAAGAATGCTAAAAGTAGGATTTCCTGGGTGGCTCAGTTGGTTAAGGTCTGACTCTTGGTTTCTACTCAGGTCATGACCTCACAGTTTGTGAGTTCGAGCCCCGTGTCAGGCGTCAGGCTCTACACTGAGAGCATACAGCCTGCTTGGGATTCTCTCGGCCCCTCCCTGTGTCCCTCTCTCTCTCTGTCTCTCTCTCTCTCCCCCCAAAATTCTGAAAGAGATAGAGCTCAAATGGGGGACGGGCAGAGGCAGACGGAGACAGAGGGTCTGAAACGGGCTCCGTGCTAACAGCAGAGAGCCCAAGGTGGGGCTCAAACTCACAAACCGTGAACTCATAAACCGTGAGACCATGACCTGAGCCGAAGTCTGTCACTTAACCAACTGAGTCACCCAGGCACCTTTCAAAATAAATAAATAAACTTAAAAAAACAAAACAGAAAAAAAAAAAGAATGTTAAAAGTAAAACAGGGATCTATTTTACGTTTGGTATTTTGGGCTTTCATTGCTATGCATTTTCTTCCTTTGGGCCATTGTTCCAAAGCAAAGGAAGAATCCTCTCCTGGGGTTAGAAATTGCTCTGATTTTTTTGTCTGAAGGGTTAATATATATATATATTTTTTTCAAATGGCTTTTTTATTTAGTTTTATTTGGTCTCTGTTTGATTTTTCCGTTTCTCCCTCTCTAGGAAGGTATTTTGCCAACCTTTCGGTGGGAGACAAGTTTGACTCCACTCACCCTGGTGTTTACCTGTTTAGTCAACACAGCAATCCGAACTTTCTGGAGAATATACTGATAGCAGTATGGTTATAATCCATTTACTTCCACATGGGGCCAACTCAAACAGTTTCATAAAAGTAAGTTTGGAATTGCTGGTTCAGCAGCTTTGGGGGCTTGACCCTGGGAGCCAGACTGCGGCCTTTTTGGGGGTGCTGGTCTCCGGGCACTAGAGACTGACCCGGGGAAAGCTACAGAATCTGCTCTGTGAAGACATCTGACAGAAGCCAGCTTTTCCAAGTATTCAGATCTCTCCCTAAATGTCACCTCTGCAGACAGCCCCTTCCCAAGCCTGCCAGTTAGCCCTCAGCTTGCTGTGTTTGTTTTTTCCTCGTAACACTTAACACCTTATAAGCTTTTATTTCTCTGTCACGCCCTCAGTTTCTTATTTGCCTCCTCCTTTAGAATGCAAACTTCACAGGGCAAGGACTGTTTTTACTGGTTGTAGCCCAGCACCTAAAAGAAAGACTGGCACATAATGATAAACTCTTAATAAAGGTTTGTGGAATGAATGAACGAAAAAGTTGGCGTCGATACCCGAATTGCTAGTAGATTAGACTACGTCCCTCTCAGTTCTTTCACCCTGTTCCGTAAATTTTTAAAAATATTTATTTATTTTTGAGAGAGAGAGACTGAGTGTGAGCAGGAGAGGGGCAGAGAGAGAGGGAGACAGAATCCAAAGCAGGCTCCAGGCTCTGAGCTGTCAGCAGGGAGCCCGACGTGGGGCTTGAACTCACAAACCTCGAGATCATGACCTGAGCCGCAGTGGGTCGCTTAACCGACTGAGCCACCCAGGCGCCCCTCGTTCTGTAAACCTTTATGGAGCAGCTTCGTGCACCCAGTTTGAGGCCTTGTCATAATAGCTGCCATATGACTATTAAGTGGCTACTGAGTATTAAGGAAGGCCCTAGAGACTTTTGAGAAATTATTTCTAATCTTCATGAAGACTCACCTGACACAGGACTTATTATTATTCCCATCGTAGAAGTGAGAGAACTGAGGTTCTGAGAGATGGTTCGTGACAGCAGCTACTATTTGTGAAGTGCAAGCTATGTTCCAGGTACTGTGGGAAGGGCCTTATTAAATGTTTTCCCTAAGTCACGGAATCAGATCTGCCTGCCCACCGAGCGACAACCTTTTTATTGCTTCTCATCGCTCCAAAGTATCCAGCCTTCCTCCAGAAGCTCCCAGTTTAGTGCAGCAGACAAACATATAAACAGGAAAGGTTTAGAGAACAGCAAAGGTCTGAAGTGACTGAATTCGGTGGGAACGGGGAGAGGGAGAGGAGAAGGGTAAGGACTGTACTTCTTGCTAATGAAGAAGACAGACGAAGTACACTGAGCGAGACTTTGGAGAGTGGCTGGGTTTTCACCAGACGGAAAGGAAGGGGCATTCCAGGAGTGAGGTGAGGACTACAGGCTTAAAAGCATTCATGTTTGGGGGCGCCTGGGTGGCTCAGCCGGTTAAGCTTCGGACTCTTGATTTCAGCTTGGGTAGTGATCTCACTGCCTTGGGATCAAACCCCACACTGGGTTCCACACGCTGGGGGTGGAGCTTGCTCAGGATTCTCTCTCTCCCTCTCCCTTGAGCCCTGTCAAACAATAATAATAATAATAAATAATTTAAAAATAAAGTATATATGTTTTGCTAAGTCATAATTTACTCAGCAACTACTCTGTGTTACCTACTCTGATATGCCGAAATGAGCATGGTTTGTTCCTCCCTGGAACAAATAAGGACACCAGTCTGATGGGAATGCACATTTCCAGATAGTGAAGCAAGGTTGGAAAGGTAGGCGGGGGCTGTGTTACCTCAACAGGTTTATTACTCTGTCCTGTAAGCATGGGGAATAGTTGAGATTTTGTAACGAGGCACACACATAGAAAATGATTTTTTTACAAGGTAAATAACGTTGGGAATTTTTCATTTGTTTACTTAGGAAAACTAATTTGATAACGTTCTCCTGTCTCAAGTGTTAATTAAAAGGAATTTTTACTGTTGGGTTTCATCCTTTTTTTCTGGAGGGATTCATCTTCTAACTCTTAGTCCCGTGGTACTTTTCAAAGTACCAAGTCCTTTCTGCTTAAAATTCAGTTATGTGAACTAATACCAAATTTCTGCTCTTTGATTTTGCTCCCACTATGTTCCACTACATTAACAGAGTAGAAAAACTTTTTTTTTTTTTTTCCCCCCAGCTAGAGCCAAGTAAGAATTTTCCTCACTCACCAGGAGCCAGATCCTGCTTAGGACATGTCTCTTTCTTCTCACACAGCCTTATCATTTGCATAAGTTTCTTTCTTTCCGCGTTCTCTCCTCTAGCGTCAGCATAGTTTATATATGACATATGTATATTTAATTTTGATGTATATATGTAATTACTGATCTTTTAAGGCCATAAAGATGATTTTTTTTTTAATTTTTTTTCAACTTTTATTTATTTTTGGGACAGAGAGAGACAGAGCATGAACGGGGGAGGGGCAGAGAGAGAGGGAGACACAGAACCGGAAACAGGCTCCAGGCTCCGAGCCATCAGCCCAGAGCCCGACGCAGGGCTCGAACTCACGGACCGCGAGATCGTGACCTGGCTGAAGTCGGACACTTAACCGACTGCGCCACCCAGGCGCCCCTAAAGATGATTTTAAAACAAGTAAATGCTTTTTTAAGTTCATTTTGAGGTTGATGCTAGCAGACAAACTTTCCCAAAGTCTCGCTTTCTTTAATTGAATTATAATTAACATATAAGGTTATATTAATTTTAGGTTACAATATAATATTCAACAATCTTACACATTACTCAGTGCTTGTCACAGTAAATGCTCTTAATCTCCTTTATCTTATTCTATTTTCCTAAATTTCATAATCTAGAATACCTTATGGCCCATTCGTTTTTAAATACCAATTTTGCAGGTTCTTTTTTTTTTTTTTTTAACTTTTATTTAGTTTTGAGAGAGAGTGACAGAGAGAGAAAGAGAAAGAGAGAGAGAGACAGAGTGTGAGCAGGGGAGGGGCAGAGAGAGAGGGAGACACAGAATTCGAAGCAGGCTCCAACCTCTGAACTGTCAGCACAGAAGTCCATGCGGGGTCTTGAACTCAGGAGCCTTGAGATCATGACCTGAGTGATGTCAGATGCTTAATCGACTGAGCCACCCAGGCGCCCCCTTATGGCCAACTCAATCCTGATAAGGAGGCGGCTGTCCCTGGCTTAGTCTACTCCAGTCTAACAAACTGTGGCCAAAGAATTTAGTCACACAGAATACATAAACAATTGCAGGTTTGTTTCTTAAGAAAAGACAACAGCCCATTTGCTGCCTATAACAAGATGAAAATAATACAAGGTAAGATAATGGGGGACATGAGTCAGCATCTTCAATAGGAGAGTGAAAGGCAATGATAGACTATTTTTTCCAGATCTGACTCATTCCCATTTGAGGCAGACATTTCTTTATAGAATCAAGTGGTAAGATTAAGCCATGCTGGTGAGGTTCAGGTTGGGGTTCAGTTAAGTACTCGCGGGTCAGAATGAACCAAGTTGTCTGTGAAATAAAATGAAAACAGAACTATAGATGTGAAGTGATGCTCACCTGATACTCTAATAACCACTTAAATCAGAGACAAAGCTAGCTCCCTAAAGAGTGAAGCATTCCATGACTCATTGAATATAATCCTGAAAGAAGCAATATGCACTTTACTGCCAAGGGCTCTTGTGATCTTGAGAGACTGGTTGATTGCTCTAATTTTCATCTTCCATCCCTCACTTCAGGAATTTAATTGAAAATATCAAGCGATAAAAAAAAATCGGTGCGAAAAATAAAACTGAATGGCAAATAAATTATGAAAATCAGATCCTTCATATGCAAGATACAAAGTCAAGGATATTGATGAATTAGACTCATAAAACAGATATAATTTACCATTGTAAGAAAGTATTTTAAATATATTACAGCTGAAAGCTAGGATCTAGTTTTTGCTTTTAATGAAAAGGTGTGTACATGCACGCGTGTGTACATGCACATATGTATATGATAATTATATATTTTTCATTTCAATAAGGAAATGTAGATAAAACTCATACAGTTTTGATAATAACTTTTTATCTAAACCATAATTGTTAAAACTCCCCCATTTAATGACATCAGGAAGTGAGTGTCTGCTTTTGATGGTATAGATGATAAAATTTTTAAAAATGTATTATTATCTTTCACTTCCACACCCTTACAAATCACTGTACATATATGTTGAGGGAGGTGACATATAAAGAAAACGAAGCTGCTTGTTTTTTTTTTTCTTTTTTAGTTTATTTACTCATTCTCAGAGAGGGGAGAGCGTGCATGTGAGTGAAGGAGGGGCAGAGAGGATCCCAAGCAGACTTCATGCTAACAGCGCAGAGCCCAAGGCAGGGCTCGATCCCAGGACCTCAGCTGAAATCAAGAGTCAGACGCTCAACTGACTGAGCCACCCAGGTGCCGCCAGAAAAGGAAGTATTAAGAACAACAGGTAACTAACTAAGATCGATGGTAGGATCAAAAGAATCCAAAGAAACTCATCAATTAAATAGACATAATGTTAACTGGGAACTGGATAGAATAACTTTGATTCCATGTTCACCACTTCCACTCATCGTTTTCAGTTTCTTTTATTATCTGCCTACAATTACCAATATAATTTATTTAGCTTTTAAACCATCTGAATGTGACAGGCATTTGGAACTCAAAGGAAAGGAGATTATTGTTAAAGATGTAGTATTTGAAAAAAATATTTTGAGGGTGCCTGGGTGGCTCAGTCGGTATAGCATCTGACTCTTGATTTCTGGGTTGTGAGTTCAAGCCCCACATAGGATGTGGAACTTCTTTAAAAGAAATTAAAATTAAAATTTAAAAAAAATGAACAAAAATGATTTTTATGTAAGGTTATTTTAGATATACTTTAAAAACAACTGACAACTCTTAAAAGGGTACAAATAATTTGAAAGCAACTTAAATGAATGCTAGAAATAAAATACAAACTCTTCAAAGAAATACAGCCCAATGTCAAGCTACAACGAAGGCACAGAAAAATCTTTTGAGATCTATACCAAGTAGAAATACCAGACAATAGAAGCAGAGCAAAGAATGACAGACTTGAAGGGATTAGCAGACAAGGATTTTGAAATAGCTAATGTAATATACACCATAGGCTCAAGGGAGCATGGAAAAGAAATTTGAACATGTGAGGAGTAAAATGGAAATTATAGAAATCCCCATATTGTACTTCCAGAGATAAATGCATAATAGTTGAAATAAAAAATACACTTGTTGAATAAGTGTAGAAAAGTAGAAAAAAAAAGCAGAAAAAAAAGATCATAGAATTTAAAGGTCTAGGAATAAACCCTTTGCAAAATGAATCACAGAAAAGAAAGATTTGAAGAAGCAAAATTCCATAATGTCAATGACTGTTGGGGAAAAAAATGTCAGTGGAACCCCAGGATAAGTGTGGGGAGACATACACAAAGGTATAAAGACATAAAAAGATATACCATGAAAGCAATTATCAAAAGTGAGCTAAAATGGCTATGTCCATATCTAGTAGACCTCAGAACATGCAATATAGTAGACTCCCCCCCCCACACACAATAAAAGGTTCAATTCTTCAGGAACATATAAAAATTCTGAATAAAGCACATAATATAGAAACTTTGGAAAATGCCAATAAAATGCTGAAAAAATTGAAAACAAATACACAGTGATTATTGTACATTTCAACACAATAATTTGATAAAACCCATAGGCAGCAAGATACAGAAGGGTTGAACAGCATCATGAACCAACTAGGTCTAATTCATATAAAAAAAAAACAAAAAACAAAAAACAACTGTTGAGGATTTACAAAGATAGACTATAATGTGGGCCATAAACCAAGCCTCAAATACAAAAAAATTGAAATTGTGCAAAGCATATGTTCAAATTCTAATGGAATTAGGACTAGGATTTAATAACAGCAAAAACTCAGGAAAACATCCAAATACTTGGAAGTAAAACCATACTCTTCTAACTAAGAATCAAAGAAGAAATCATAAGGAAAACTAGAAATTATGTTGAGCTGAATGAAAATGAAGACCTACCATGTAAGATTGTGTGGGGTCCAGCTAAAGCAGTGCTTAAATTTTTACGTATAATCTGAGAACTGCCTAAGAGGCAATTGGAATAAAAATATAAGAAGCATACTAGGAATCCCCTGCACGCAGAGCCTGGAAGGAAACTAGATTGGAATCTGCACACCAGCCTGGGATTTGGACGTCTTCATCTTCCTCCCATGATCAAGTCTACTTCTACGCCCTCCATACCTCCTGTGCTGTGCCACACTCCACATTAGTCATCTGGACGCTTCTGCTGAACACTATTGAATTCTGTCTTGGTGGAGCCCCTTTGCTTTATGAGTATCTCAGATATGAGAAAATGTTTGCTTCGGGGAGTTAAAGTATTTGAGCAATACCAATCTGTTTGAGAGGCGCCTGGGTGGGGGCGGGGGGGGGGTGGGGGGGCTCAGTCGGTTGGGCGTCCCACTTCGGCTCAGGTCAAGATCTCACCATTCACGAGTTCAGTGAGTTCAGCAGTTCGAGCCCCGCCTCGGGCTCTGTGCTGACAGCTCAGAGAAGCCACCTGCGGAATCTGGGTCTCCCTCGCTCTCTGCCCCTCCCCCACTCACCCTCTGTCTCTCAAAAATAAATAAATGTTAACCATTTTTTTTTTTAAATATCAATCCGTTTTGATAATGGGTGATATTTACTGAAGGATATACGGACATTTTCAAAATACTAAATAGAATTATTTTTCCCCAGCGAAGTGGACTTAGCAGGGAAAATAAGGAAGTAAAATGAGAATAGTCACCAATTGTGCGCTCATTACTGGATTCAGGATCTACGTCTATATTTCTCTAATCCTCACAGCCATTCAATGAAGTAGAAGACATTCATGAGTCGGTAACAGGACGTTTTTATTTTGAGGGGACTCTCCAGTTTGGTGATGATCAGGAAAAGATGAATGGTGGTCCGTGACACAGGCAAGTCGATTCCACTAAACTGAAAAGGTTCTGAAGATGCCCAATAGGAGCACTCCTGTTTTCCCAGAGAATCTCAGAGAAGGCAGACTCTTTACAGGAGATGGAATACATATTTGTAGTTAAGTTGTATAGATACTTGAATGCAGTCTCAATGTTTCTTGACTTCTAGGTATACCCAAACCTCAGGTTTAATTGGTTGTTCTCCAGGGGAAAGCAGCATATTGAGAGATGACTATAATGTATTTTAACACAAATGCTTAAAAAAGGAAAAAAGAGGGGCACCTGGCTGGCTCAGTTGGTTAAGCATGTGACCCTTGATCCCAGCTCAGGTCATGATCTCACAGTTTGTGAGTTTGAGCCCCAAATCAGGCTCTGCACTGACAGACCAGAGTCTGCTTTGGGATTCTCTCTCTCTCCCTCTCTAACCCTCCCCTCCCCCACTCTTCAAAACAAATAAACTTAAAAAAAAAAAAAAAAAACCTCTCATGTTATAGAGAAATAGAGGGTTATGGAATACAAGATCAGGTTCACATTTCAGAACTGGTGTTAGCAAAAACTGTGATGCCACGAAGTTAATCTCATCCTTTCCATATCCTGTCACTGTGAACAGTTTACTGACTAATGCTTTTTTTATGAGCCCTTTTCCTCAGTTATTCTGTTTAAAATACTGTTTCAAGGGGACCTGGGTGGCTCAGTCGGTTAAGCGCCCAATTCCTGGTTTCAGCTCAGGTCATGATCTCACGGTTTGTAAGTTCGAGCCCTGTATCAGGCCCCGTACTGGTGGTGAGGAGTCTGCTTGGGATTCTCTCTCCCTTGATCTCTGCCCCTCTTCTGCTCTCTCTCTCTCTCTCAAAATAAATAAATACACTTAAAAAAACATAAACTACTCTTTCAAAATACTTCTTGTAGTAAAGTCACTGACATTAATAATTCACATCAAGGGGCGCCTGGGTGGCGCAGTTGGTTAAGTGTCCGACTTCAGCCAGGTCACGATCTCGCAGTCCGTGAGTTCGAGCCCCGCGTCGGGCTCTGGGCTGATGGCTCAGAGCCTGGAGCCTGTTTCCGATTCTGTGTCTCCCTCTCTCTCTGCCCCTCCCCCGTTCATGCTCTGTCTCTCTCTGTCCCAAAAATAAATAAACGTTGAAAAAAAAAATTAAAAAAAAAAATTAAAAAAAAAATAATTCACATCAAGTTTATATTTTTATCAAAATACTGTATCTCTTAATTTAAAATTTATATTAAATTGGGAAATGAAAGACTTTGTCTCCAGTAAAAAATACAAAATTATAGTAATCAAATGGGTGAGGTTTGCTTATGATGGCCATAAAATTTGACTGTAGGTGTCACCTATGTTACTCCTGTGATGTCTGTGCATCATTCATATATTTTTGGTTTTAATTCTCACCTTAACCCACTGTTCTGCAATCCCTTTCTAATTTCTCCTCACTCCTTTTTGATCTTCCTTGAAATTTTTTAGAGGTTTAAAACTAAAAGATATTAAAATGCAGTAATTTTTTAAAAATTCACTGATTTATTGAATTTAACGCAGTGAACTAAAATAAAATGCAAGGCTGGTTTGGCCCTAAAACAATAAACAGATAGCTATATTTTTGCTGTTTCTCTTACTCTCTTTAGACTCAATAAGTAAGGTATACAGAGTAGGGAAAATGTTATTAAATAAAATAACAAATTAACTATATTATTTTGTATCTGTATTTTATCTCCTATGGCGCTGATAGCTTCAGCATATTTGAAGGCACACAGTTTTCACACATGCAGCAGCCTGAGTCCCCTGAAGGAAAGTTGAGTTACTTATTTCTACAACTGTCTTAAAGCTTATTTTGAGAAACCACTAAATTTTTTTATTTATTAGTTTTTTTTGATTTTTTTATTAGTTTTCTTTATTTTTGAGAGGCAGAGAGAGAGAGAGAGAGAGACAGAGCCCGAGTGGGGGAGGAGCAGGGAGAGAGGGAGACACAGAATACGAAACAGGTCCAGGCTCTGAGCTGTCAGCACAGAGTCTGACATGGGGCTCGAACTCACGGAGGGCGAGATCATGACCTGAGCCGAAGTCGGATGCTCAACCGACTGAGCCACCCAGGAACCCCGAGAAACAGCTAAATTTTATTAAGAAAGTTCAGGGATCAAGCCCCACATCGGGCCCTGCACTGAGCATGGAGCCTGCCCGGTGAATACCACTCCTTACCTCTCTCCCTGCCCCTCCCCATCTTACATGTGCGCTCTCTCTCTCTCTCTCTCTCAAAATAAATAAATAAACATTAAAAAAGTTCAAAACTTATCTGAAATCTGAACTTGAATAACTTTTCTACTGTATATATATTTGTTAAAGAACATTATCAAAGAACATGCTCAAAACATTATCAAATTTTGGGGCGCCTGGGTGGCTCAGTCGGTTAAGTGTCCGACTTCGGCTCAGGCCATGATCTCACCCTCTGTGAGTTCGAGCCCCATGTCAGACTCTGTGCTGACAGGTTGGAGCCTGGAGCCTGCTTTGGATTCTGGGTCTCCCTCTTTCTCTCTGCACCTCCCTTCCTCATGCTCTCTCTCTCAAAAACATAAAATAAAAACATTAAAAAAAAATTATCAACTTTTCTACTATGCATATTTGCCAAGGGACAGAAAACTTTTGACTCCTTGTTACTTCATACCCAGAAACTGGAGTTTCATAATCTAATCTGATTTCTGTAACCAAATTGTTCTGGCCATCTCAAAAATGGCCTCAGTTATATTTAAGTTGAGGCTTTAACAAAATGTGGACGGACCTCAATAAAAATGGGAAGTAACTAAAATAAATACTTCTCAAATTGTATCTTTTAGCCACTCATCTTACACGACTTCTTTACTAAAAACAGAGTTACATGGGGGCGTAACATGAGAAGGAATGCTGGCATGATTCTGAAAGCCATTTGACACAGATTGTGAACACCTAGTGAGTTCTTCCTGAGCCTGTGCTGTGTTATTATAGCTTTTACTGCTTTAATTTGTAAAATAATTGACTTCAGATAATGTCTAAAGATATTTACCAAAGTCCAGAGTGATAAATTCTCAATGTTATTTTAAATTGAAACCATTTTCATAGAATTAATGATGATACCTAATGCTGTTTCACGTTTTACCATTAAACTGTTATTTACAATGAAAATATCCTACCCTGATCTTACAAAAATTTCATGATTTTAATAACAGCACACTCACAAAGGCTCTTGAATAATAAGAGTGCAGCAAGAAAGCATATGAAAAATTTGTATCAGGTAAGAAGTAAATTGGTACACTATTCAGGGAGAGACAATTACAATCCAGACAGATCAGAGAAATAAATCTACTAATTTCACTTAAATGGGTGTTAAGCTAATGACCTTGACAAAGAAAATTATTCTATAGTTACTATAAATACCTATGATCCTAAAGCCTAAGCATGGCTAAAAAGGCAGTAGGGGCCTTATAGGAGCCATTACATCTAAACCAGAGCAATCTGTGTGATTCTGGACATGGCTGGAACATGTTGTAAAATACTGTTTGGCATACAGCCACTTAAAGCCATAATTACCCTTGAGGGAGCAGAGCACACAGTGTATCAGAATCAATGATGTTATTTGAGAGAAAGGTTTGAGGAAATTGGGCTTATTCATTTTAATAAAGGAGCATTAACCTTTCATGACCTTATCGAAGTTACAGAATCCTGAAAGCGATAGGTAAAATTGATCCTAATAAATTCTTCTGTCCACTCTAAAAGTCAATAAGAAGAGAAAATGATCTCGAAATTGGGAAACTGGGGGCTAGAAATGAAATTGAGATTCAGGTATTTCATTCACAGCGTGGGATAAATTGCGACCAAGGCAGAGCAGAGGAGCCCTGTGTGTGTCAGTGAAATGCAGCAGAACTTTAGAAGAACAGACTGCATGACTCCTGATGGACTGACCCACATAAAACCTCACCAACCAGCAGATAGCATTTCAAATATTTATATTCAAGTCAGCATGTGATCAAAGTAATAAAGCAAAGAATGTCAATTGTGACAGTAACCTCCTGGGCTTTTCCGAGAGCAAGTCTCTTCCCTAGGGGTTTGCTCTGCAAACTGATGCTGGATTCATCTTAAAGCATCACTTTCAATCATTCCTTTCCCCTTAAAGGGGATCCTATTGCCCATGTAATTAAATGGAAACTATCTTGTGACACAAACATTCTAGATATGATCCCAAGTACTGTTACACAAACACTTCTAAAGCTTCCCTACTGACCTGTGTAGCCAGATTTGTATTTTGAAACACGTCTCCAGAGAGACTCAAGGGAAAAAAAAAATGAAAAACAAATTTGTAAATTGCTACAAAGTAAATCTTCAAGATGAAAGTATAGTATGCTTACTGTGTCAAAATTATTGGACAAGAGTCTCTCATTGTGCAGACGGCCAGAATGGTACTAGGTCTATAGACTAGTATTCCATGGGACATATTTTAGTAATGCTAAATTTGGACATGAGCCTAGATCAATATTTACGAAGCTATTTTAGTGTCACAGAGCCAAAAATAAACTGCAGGAAAGAAAGTTCTGGACCTTACCTCACCCCCCAAATTTACATAATTTGGACACTTAGGGAAATCAACAGACCTGCTGACAACCATCCAGCCTTAAAATTCTCAGTTTTTTTTTTTTTACGTTATGAACCTTTTTTCATAGAAAACACATATTATTGACGATATTCTAACAATTCTGATTTAAAGTTAAATGCCAACTTTTAAGAACTTCAATGTAAATATGGGAGTTCATTACATTTTTTTTTCAGAATGAACTCTGAATAACTCTGTATTGATAAAAATTTAAATTGTTCATGAAATATCAGTGTTAAACAGAGTTTATATTGTGACTTGCAGATAAAAATAAAAAGCTGCTTCTAAATGATTTGACTACTTTTCTCCAAAGATTCCCAGGATATTTTCATTGGAAGGAACGTTATTCAATGTGAATGTCTGTTATATAATATATTCTAGGCTTCCCAGGTATGCCTGTAATCTTTCAGTGTGTCTTAACTCTTGGCTGGCTTAAGAATTTTATAAATATGCATGTTCTCTAGAACCATGTTTCATTCTTCAAAATAAATGTTGATTTTTGAAAACTAGCATTCATTAACATTATTTTGAAGAAGGATATGACAACTGGAGTTTTTATTGACTGAAAGGCATTTCTTTTGAAATCGATCCCCTTGATTGTTTTTAGATATTGTTATGCTCAAGAAATAATCAATATTCTTATGTTGGTTGGTAAATCTGTTTGTGACTTTCTTTGATATTCCACTGACAGTAGATAAAAAACAAACTTATACTTAGGTCTTCAAAACTCCTTATTGCAATAAAAAAAATGTTATATTTGTCAATACAACTGAGAAATATTTTGGGATATTGGATATCTGTTGTAATTTTTATATATTTGCTTCTACCTAAAATAGAGTACATACTTTTCATATTTCATAGGTACTTTCCGTAGTTTATGAAATGTTTTAAGGCTTATAAATATTATACAAAATAAAAATTGCAAAGGCAGACATATATATACCTACTGCCCATATCCATCAATATGATATATACGGCAATATAGCAGAATATGAGTGTGTATATATATATATATATATATATATATACACATATATATATAAAGAAGCATAAATTACATGTGTATAAGTACATGTGTACTTATGTATATGTGTATTATAAATAAATATACAGATATTTATATAGAGACCAAAATTTACATTGGTGTTAATAATCCACATTTATACATATACCTGTACTTATGATATACGTATACATATGTAAAACAGCAGAATATTTCCCGAAATTCCATCATGACACTGAATGTAAAAAACATAAATCACAATGACATTTTTTATCTCTTGAAGAGAAACAATAAAAGTGGAAATCTGTTTCCCATGGATCCTTAACAATCTACACGGATATCCCCTAATTCAGTGACTAAAAAGTGTCACAGATTTTAATAAAGTTTATACAGGATAGTTTCGAGGAACTGTAAGGATTAGGTTTCTGTTTTCTTTTATGAGCCAGTATCATTTGCAAATCTAAAAGCAGCAAAAACTTTCCTTGAATTAGGCACCGAGTTTCAAGACAGCTTCCATCTGTCAAATTTTTTAGGCACAAAAGGCCACCTACTGAACCATCATAACAGGACATGATCAAAGACCAAACAGAGATATAATTAAAACAGAATTAGGAGCAATCAAAGCAGCCAACTAGATTAAAAGGGAGTTGAATACAGTCAAAGCTAATTTAGTGACATTCACTGGCATAGACATAGGTCAAAAGTTTAAAGACAGCAGACTTAAGCTCTACCCTTTGTGATCCACTATCATATAAAGCAAGCTCCAAAACGTTATTCTGTAATTAGTCCAAGAAATTAATCCATCCCTAAAATGTTTTTTGGTCTCTGCATACTGTGGAGAGACCCGACTTGTATGAGTAGGATTTGCGGCAGATTTCGTTATGCCATTCAGGTCTCCACTCGTCCTTCTATTCAGGACATCCGGTTTCCTGAACATCTCTGGAGTGAAATGTTCTCCCAGATTCATCTCTCGATCAATCCAAACTTCACTGACTTCTCCTTTATATTTGTATTGAAACAACAATTTATTAAATATTTCCTATTCAACTGCCACATTTCATTAGCTGAAGATAATTTAAATGTAGGCGCAGAAAAAAGCTGCGAACTGGTGTGATAAGCACTGTATTAAGAGTAATATACTGCGAGGCCGACTCAGCCTTATTGATATCTTCATAGCTCTTTTCACTGACAATGTTTTCTGATTAGTTAATTTATTTACTTTTTTGATCTATTTCTCCACGGCCCTATATCCTGCATGATAGTGGAACCCTTTGCTGTTGCTGTCATTTTGTTTTGTTATATGATATATCCTTGCCACTAGATCAGTGCTTTGGAAGAGGAAACTGTATTTGGCCAATAACTAGATTATTGGGAACAGCTTTACATGACCCATCTAGGAGCCTAAAAAGTGTTTCCTATGAGACTGTACGAAGGATATGAGGAAAAAAGCTTAAAGAAGTTTCAGATGTAATCCATTTTTACTTAGGGCCAATTTTCCAGATCATTTTACACAAATAATTTTATTTCATCGTCATCATTTGAATGGTATATGGAATTGTGGCCATTCTGATAGGTGACGAAACCAAGACTCTAATTCTGCCACGTGTAACAGTAGAATAACAATCCAAAAGCCTGCTTTCCAATGCTAATATATTTTCTACTTCAGAACAGCAGTATACTATAAATCCAGAAATAAAATCCAGAATATGTAACAATTCATGATATAAAATGGGCATCTAAAAATCAGAATGGACATTAACCTTTTGGTAGGGGGAATTAAAGATTTCTTCTGTGTAAGGAATTAGTCCCTCAATTAGTAAGTTATGAGGAGCTCCAGAGAAGGGCCAAAGTGGTGGTAGCAGGCATTGTGTGGCTCAGAGAGGTCACCATTTATTTATTTATTTACTTACTTGTTTTAATGTTTATTTTTGAGAGGGTTAGAGAGAGCAGAGGAGGAGAAGAGAGAGAGAGCGAGACGGAATCTGAAGCAGGCTCCACATGGTCAGCACAGAGCCTGATAGGGGGCTCGAACCCACGAACTGCCAGATCATGACCTGAGCTGAAGTCAGACGCTCAACCAATGCAGCCACCCAGGTGCCCCATAGCTGTTACTATTTATACATTGGTATGGAAGAGCAGATATTTTACTAACTGGCATAGTGGCAACAATACAGTCGTAACACCCCCGTCCTTTGGACGCAACATGTAAATACAGAAATCGCTGGTTATTTCCGTTTATCAGTTCTTTTGAATAAAGTGGTAAAATCTTGAGAAAATGGGCTCTACTCCTGTGGTTTTATTTTATTGAAATGATAATGGTAATAATACTTGAGGCATCTGAGTACTTACTTAGTTTCCTCTAGGTACTTTAAAGGTGGTCTAGATGCATCAGATAATGCTTTGGTAGCATGTTACATTGAGCATTCTACAAGTTTTGTTTTGTTTTGTTTTGTTTTGTTTTGTTTTATATTATACTTATCAAAGAAAAATTCTGCAAATACTATATCTAAGCTCATTGTAAATTTGTCTCATTTCGAGATGTAAAACTGAGATGTTACTGTTTAGGTCTCAGTCAGATGGTTTGCATGAAAACTCTTTCCAAATCAGCAAAGTAATCTTAGGTATTGAAGGAAATAATGATGCCATTTCATGAGGAAAATATTTATGTCAGGGAGGCCATGCAAACTCGTCTCCATTTGCTTATCTTTATGTGGACCTTTTACACATTTGAGTAAAGAAAAAGGAGGTCAACAGACACTCTATCATTGATCTGTGAACAAAGCATCTGCCGTGGTTGAAATCAAAGTCAAATGCTTGTGAATTGTAGATGTTGTAAACATGAGAAGAAAATATGTAGTTTTATGACAAAACTGATTTAGATTTCAAATCATAGTATCTGAGCTCAAACATGGAGGGTCACCTCTTTGGTATGTCTGCACTGAAATGTCCCCACTTCTGAAAAACAACTTTAATGAAAAAAGTTTAAAACTTTAATGGTTTAATATACATGTAATACCCATAATAATTTTAATTTGTCAAGAGCAATTACATAAATTAGTGTTTTCTGTATTGTTTTCACGTGACACAATTTCATGATCACTAGTAATATGCCACTTGTGATTTATAAGCAACTAGAAAATAATTCACCATTCTCTGACTCTTTACTAAATGGAAACCTCATTATTTTTTAAGTGGCATGAATTCTGTCGAAAATTAGCAAAGGTCAAATTAAATATTCTCAACTCCCTCTTTATGTTGGGTGCTATTTGTCTTTATTATAAACTTTTACAGAAAATTACTTTCTTGCCTATGTATCTAGAAACAATCTATACCTTGTGGAATGATCAGATTTACTTATTTTCATATTCCCGGTAGTGAACATAGTGGTCAAAACTTAAACACTACAGTGTTTTTTGAACTGAAACATCTTAATTGAATTTATAATACAAAAAATACTAGTCATAGACAACTGGTCAGGGAAATACTTTACCCCTAAAAAAAACAAAACAGCACTGAGCTTTGACTCAGTTTAATGACAGACAACTGAACAATGTTTTTTTGTTTTTGTTTTTGTTTTCGTTTTTACATAATTTGGCACCGTTTTACATTTACATCTAGCTATGGAATGATGGATTATATAGTTACATGTTGTTATAAAATGATACTGACTTTAAATTTTCAAGTAGTAATGTCATACAACAACTGGAATACAAGAATATTCTACAGTGAACAAGGTCCACATAAAAATGTGTTCCATTTATTATTCAATTGAATGCAGAGAAATTTTGGAAGTGTTACAAAGGAAGAAAAATCGTATTGGAGTGAATATCGATAAATGCCGGATGCATCCATCAAGTATCTTGGCAGTCATCATACAGCAGGGATAGTTTGCCCTCTAGTTCAAATCAATATGTTTTTGTTGTAAGGTACAACACAAAGTAGTTAAGTGTTGCTTTCAAAACTCTAGAAATGTATTAGTTTACAATAATACATCTAGGTCTGCAATGTAAGAACAGACATTATTCCCTAGGAATAACATGTATCTACTAGATAATAGAAGCTTGAACACAAAAAAGTTATGGAGGAAATATTGGTAGAATTACTCAATAAGAACGTATGACTTTGATTTGATGTGTGTATATAGAAAGTACATGCAAGTAATGTCTGAAATAATAGGAGAAGACACTTGTGACACATTCACATACATCAGTGAGATATAGACAGCTCAAAGTTTAGTGTCAAACAAATACTTTTACACAGCCCAGTTCTCTTTCTCACAAAGCAAGGTGTTAGCAACAGGGTTTGGGGTGTGGGAGGAAGGTTGTATTTGGCATCCCTTTTGGACAGGCTACTGTCCCCATTTTTATTCTAACAATGCTTGGTATTGGAACGTGATATGTGATCAATTAATTTTCTTGAATGAACATAAGCTTAGTTTCTGGCTGCCTTGAATGTTAGACTCCTTTAATATGTGGAATAAAGAAGAAAAAAATGTTCCTTCTAAATTTTTCAAGTGAATGATCCTTTTTTTGTTATTGTTGTGTGAAAGAATATCTCATTAATTTTGCTGCAGACCAGAGTTAATTATTTTTCAAAATATAAGTAAGAAATACAAGTATTTTAGAAATTTTGAGTTTTTCTTTAATCAACTTTCCCTTCAAGAACATCTTTAAAATCCATCATTTTAAGGGGCTCCTGGGTGGCTCAGTCAGTTGTGTCCAACTTTTGATCTCAGCTCAGGTCTTGACCTCAGGGTTGTGAGTTCAAGCCCCACTTTAGGCTGTGCATTGGATGTGAAGCCTCCTTTTCAAAAAAAAAAACCATAATTTTAAGCATGATATAAAAATGTGTGTTAAATTATTTATGTTGTTTTAGTAAGTATAACATGATAACCATTTAATATATTTCTTTGACCTCATCAAAATAAAAAAGTTCTGCACAGCAAAGGATACAATCAGCAAAACTAAAAGACAACCGATGGAATAGGAGAAGATATTTGCAAATGGCATATCAGATAAAGAGCTAATATCCAAAATCTATAAAGAATTTATCAAACTCAACACCCAAAAAACAAATAATCCAGTGAAGAAATGGGCAAAAGACATGAATAAACACATTTCCAAAGAAGACATCCAGATGGCCAACCGACACATGAAAAAATGTTCAACATCACTCATCATCAAATACAAATCAAAACCAATGAAATACCACCTCACACCTGTCAGAATGGCTAACATGAACAACTCAGGCAACAACAGATGTTGGTGAGGATGCAGAGAAAGAGGATCTCTTTTGCACTGCTGGTGGGAATGCAAACTGGTGCAGCCACTCTGGAAAATAGTCTGGAAGTTCCTCAAAAATGAAAAATAAAACTACCCTACGACCCAGCAATTGCACTACTAGGTATTTATCCGAGGGATACAAGTGTGCTGTTTCGAAGGGACACATGCCCTCCCATGTTTATAGCAGCACTATCGACAATAGCCAAAGTATGGAAAGAGCCCAAATGTCCATCGACTGATGAATGGATAAAGATGTGGTATGTATATACAACGGAATGTTACTTGGTGATCAAAAAAAAAAAAAAAAAGAAATCTTGCCATTTGCAACTACGTGGATGGAACTCGAGTGTATTATGCTAATAAAATAAGTTAGAGAAAGACAAATATATGATATAATTCATATGTGGAATTTAAGAAACAAAATAGATGAACACAGGGGAAGGGAAACAAAAGTAAAATGAAAATGGAGAGGGAGACAAATCATAAGAGACTCTTAAATACAGAGAACAAACTGAGGGCTGCTGGAGAGTGTTGGTTGGGACGATGGGCTAAACGGGTGATGGGCATTAAGGAGGACACTTGTTGGGATGAGCACTGGGTATGATATGTAAGTGATGAATCCCTAAATTCTATTCCTGAAATCATTATTACAGTGCATGTTAACTAACTTGGATTTAAATTATATATGTGTATATGACAAATTTGTTAACTATATCTTCTAACCTTTATTGACTTCATTGTGAAGAAAACAGAACTAAAACCTAGCTAATATTTCTGGCAAGACTAGACTACATATAAAAATTCCAAGATAAGATGAAATCTGAGAGTGGCATATTTCAACGATTAAAGGAAAAACAAGCTTAAAAAACAAAACAAAACAAAAAAAAACAAGAAAATATCTGGCAACTATGCTCACTTTAATAAAATATAGCCAAACAAACACATTAACAAAGCCTACCACCCATAGGTGATAATCGGTATTCTGCTTATTTTTAACAATAAATAAAATAAACAAATATATAATATCTATTTTATAGTCTGCTATTTAATGAGCCAATGTCATTGAAAATTAAGTTTCTGAAAGTAAATCAGCAAGATAATGAATGCACCTATACAAAGGTGAATTCAACTTTAAAAACCAGTAGTCACAGGGGTATGTGGGTGCCTCAGTCAGTTAAGTGTCCATCTCTTGGTTTTGGCTCCGGTCATAATGTCATGGCTTCATGAGTTCAAGCCCCCTGTCAGTCTCTGTGCAGGAAGCATGGAGCCTGCTTGGGGATTCTCTTTCCCTCTCTCTCTCTGCCTCTCCCCTACTCACCCTAAAAAAAAAAGGGGGGGGGGCCCGGGTGGCTCAGTCGGTTAAGCATCTGACTTCAGCTCAGGTCATGATCTTGCAGTCTGTGAGTTTAAGCCCCGCGTCAGGCTCTGTGCTGACAGCTCAGAGCCTGGAGCCTGCTTCGGATTCTGTGTCTCCCTCTCTCTCTGCCCGTCCCCACTCACACTCTGTCTCTCTCTCTCTCAAAAATAAGTAAACATTAAAAAAAATAATAAAAAAACAGTAGTCAGAGGTGATATTTGATATTTAAAATCAGCATGGGGGGCGCCTGGGTGGCTCAGTCAGTTAAGTGTCCTACTTCTGCTCAGGTCATGATCTCACAGTCTGTGAGTTCAAACCTTGGGTCGGGCTCTGTGTTGGCAATTCAGAACCTGGAACCTGTTTCAGATTCTGTGTCTCCCTCTCTCTCTGCCCCTCCCCTGCTCATTCTCTGTCTCTCTCTGTCTCAAAAATAAATAAAAGCATTAAAAAAATTAAATCAGCATAGGAACTGTCTAATCAGAATGAGCAACTTAATAAGAACAGATCTAGGCTAAGATATCATACTAGAGTAAGATATGCTAATTACAATAAGAAACTATATTATTTGTACAGCTGACAAATGGAATTTAAAGCTACAGAGCCCTGAAATAGCTTGTCTATAGGAAACCTGACAGTGTCATACATCCCTCTTGTGAATGTAAATATATTCAGTTTTGGATGGAAATAGGTCTAAATATATAAAAAT
This sequence comes from Lynx rufus, assembly GCF_022079265.1. Classification (NCBI taxonomy): domain Eukaryota; kingdom Metazoa; phylum Chordata; class Mammalia; order Carnivora; family Felidae; genus Lynx; species Lynx rufus. The sequence goes on along the minus strand of NW_025814845.1, from coordinate 20,910,611 downwards.
ATTTTTAAAAAACTTTCCACTAGATGATTCTACTCTAAAAATTTATTCCAAGGAAATAATCATAGCTGTAGTTAATTCTGGTTCTTTCTTCAGTGTTTTATAGATTAAAAAATTACAAAGCCACCTATATGTGCAACAATATGAAACAATAGAGAATAGTAAATACAGTATTGTACGACCATATAATTGTATGTAATGTAGCTGGCTAAATTGATAAGTTGAAACATCGATTTTCATGACAAGCAGTGAGAACGTGCTGTAATTTTGGCTTTTCTGGTTAAATAATTCTGTACATGAAATATTCAAATGATTTCAAAAGAAAACAACTGGAATGTATAGAATATATAAGGAGTTCAATATGGTGCTGGACTCAAGATAAATTGACAAAAACTTACCTATGTGTGTGGGTATATATATGTGTGTGTGTGGATATGCCTATGTATATAGGGAGAGAGTTTTACAAAAGTTATGTAAGTTGTTCACTGAGGAATTAAAAATAGTATTAAAGAGGGTCGCCTGGGTGGCTCAGTTGGTTAAACGTCCTACTTCGGCTCAGGTCACGATCTCGCGGTCCGGGAGTTCGAGCCCCGCGTCAGGCTCTGGGCTGATGGCTCGGAGCCTGGAGCCTGTTTCCGATTCTGTGTTTCCCTCTCTCTCTTCCCCTCCCCCATTCATGCTCTGTCTCTCTCTGTCTCAAAAATAAATAAATGTTAAAAAAATTAAAAAAAATAGTATTAAAGATCAAAAAATGAATAGAGAACTATATCACATGCTATTGGTTAAAGATGTCATTTTTTTTCCAAATCAGATTAAAAACTTATAAACTAGAGGACTTGATTCCATAATTGATATTGAAAGATACAATTTAAAGAAGAGTCAAAAACATCTTTATTGGAAACAAGATGTATAACCGCAAAGGAATTTGACAGTGAAAATTGCTTTATTTTTTAGGAAAAAAATAGGGAGGAAGAGAAGGAAGGAGGAAGAACATAGAAAGAGAGAGAAGGAAGGAGGGACAGGTCAATTTTCGGTCTTTGGTGTTCCATAAACATAATTTAGTGTCATATCATTCCTTGCTATTCTTTTTATTATGCAATTTTCATGTATTTCCTCTATGTTTTCCATGCAACATAGTAAATTTAAAATTTTTTATGGTTGAATATTTAGCAATGTCAAAGTTACCAAAAAATCTATGGAAGTACATTATGCATTTTGACAATATTCAGCTTCTGGAAATTTGATGGAGTTACATGTGTTATAAGGAGATTTCTGACTATACAAATTGTTTAAGTTACCTGATTTTTAATCTTTATATTAAAAAAAATCTGCCTTCCTATCTTATGGGGTTTCTGTGAGTAGTAAACGTTTTTATTTTCCCCAAAAGTGTTTGTAAATAAAAAGCAACAAATAACACATAATATTTTTATTGCCACTTTTATATCTATGTGACATAAAAGGAAAGAAAAACAGCTATCTTTCATGGTGTGCTGTTGGCAACAGAGGGAGAAATATGCAATGATCACTTCCAAATAGATATATTTGTAGTTTCATTAGAGTAAAACTTCTGAACATACAATACAATTTAAATTGTAATTAAAAAAGTATATTTTGGTAGACAGTATGGTACTGGCAAAAATACAGACACTCAGATCAATGGAACAGAATAGAGAACCTGGAAATGGACCCACCAACGTATGGCCAACTAATCTTTGATGAAGCAGGAAAGAATATCCAATGGAATAAAGACAGTTTCTTCAACAAATGATGCTGGGAAAAGTGGACAGCAACATGCACAAAAATGAACCTGGACCAGTTTCTTACACTATACACAAAAATAAACTCAAAATGGATGAAAGACCTAAATGTAAGACAGGAAGCCATCAAAATCCTCGAGGAGAAAACAGGCAAAAACCTCTTTGACCTTGACCACAGCAACTTCTTACTCAACATGTCTCTACAGGCAAGGGAAACAAAAGCAAAAATGAATTATTGGGACCTCATCAAAATAAAAAGCTTCTGCACAGCGAAGGAAACAACCAGCAAAACTAAAAGGCAACCGATGGAATGGAAGAAGATATTTGCAAATGGCAAAGCAGATAAAGGGTTAGTATCCAAAATCTATGAAGAACTTACAAAACTCAACACCCACAAAATAAATAATCCAGTGAAGAAATGGGCAAAAGACATGAATAGACACATTTGCAAAGAAGACCTCCAGATGGCCAAGAGATACAGGAAAAAATGCTCACCATTACTCATCATCAGGGAAATACAAATCAAAACCACAATTAGATACCACCTCACACCTATCAGAATAGCTAACATGAACAACTCAGTCAACAACAGATGTTGGTGAGGCTGCGGAGAAAGAGGATCTCTTTTGCATTGTTGGTGGGAATGCAAACTCGTGCAGCCACTCTGGAAAACACTATGGAGGTTCCTTAAAAAACTAAAAATAGAACTACCCTACGACCCAGCAATTGCACTACTAGGTAGTTATCCAAGGGATACAGGTGTGCTGTTTCGAAGGGGCACATGCACCCCAATGTTTATGACAGTGCTATTGACAACAGCCAAAGTATGGAAAGAGCCCAAATGTCCATCAACGGATGAATGGATAAAGAAGATGTGGTATATATATAGTATATATATACAATGGAGTATTGCTCGGCAATAAAAAACAATGAAATCTTGCCATTTGCAACTACATGGATGGAACTGGAGGGTATTATGCTTAGTGAAATTAGTCAGTCAGAGAAAGACAGAAATCATATGACTTCACTCATGTGAGGACTTTAAGAGACAAAACAGATGAACACAAGGGAAGGGAAACAAAAATAATGTAAAAACAGGGAGGGGGACAACATAAGAGACTCTTAAATATGGAGAACACAGTGTTGCTGGAAGTCTTATGGGAGGGGGGATGGGCTAAATGGGTAAGAGGCATTAAAGAATCTACTCCTGAAATCATTGTTGCTCTGTATGCTAACTAACTTGCATGTAAATTAAAAAATAAATAATTTTTTTAAAAATTAAAAAAAAAGCATTTTGGTGAGTTTTGACATATGTATATATCCACTTATGTACTTATCCTCATGAAAAAATTTCCTTCTTAAACGTTATAGTAGTTTCCATTTATTATTTCTTATATGTGATTTATTGCACACAAATTTGTAAAAAAAATACAATAGCCCTGCAAAATAGGAATTTTCATTATTTTACACAATAACAAATCTAGCTGAGAAACACAGATGGCTTGCTCCTGATTAAAACGTAATAATAGATGATAGGTAAATAGATACTAGGTAGACAGATGATAGACAGAGATAGATGGAGAGATGACCGATAGATAGATAAATAGATAGATAAATGGAAAGAAAGAAAGAATCTTTCAGTGTTGGAGCTGTGTTTCCTATGAGTGCTATTTTACCCTAAAAACCTCTGCTTTTTCAAGTAATATTAAAATTAACACAAAGTTGGCCCAGATATACAAATCATGATAAGAAACTTATTACTTTAAAAAGTGAATTAGCTCTGGTATCTTTCTTAATTGTTTGGAAGTTGCATTAAGAGGCATTTTAATGTGATATTATATTTTTGTAGCTCTTGCTTTCTGCTTCTAGGCAATGGGGTGATAGTATTAGGTGGTTACCTAATAAATATTATTATTTATCATCTACATTTTGAAGTATAATTGATACATGAGTCTAAAGGTAATTGATAGTATTTTTTTAAATAAAAGGTAAATTCCCTTACAAATTGATAATAATCACTATTATCACCAATAATCATTATGGTATTGGATGTTTTGTTTTGTATTTTTATTATCATCTTACTGTGGCTTTTTGTATACTTTTTCTCATTAAAAAAATGTTAAATGCAAAGATTTAAAGTGAAACAGAATTGCAATGGTGAAATCCCTGACATGCTTTATGTAATAAAAAACAGCCTAACAAAATGATTAGTCACCATCAAGTGTCTGTGAATTTTTGGTGCAGCTTTGTATCTTGCTGGGCTTCGAAGGACATGTTCTGACTTCCCTTAATGCTGAGAGCCACAAAGCAGTCTGGTTTCCTCACTCTGCTCCTAAATTCTGCTTTTCTCTACCCGTATTTTGACCTTTGAGTCAAGCACACTCAGGTAACAAGATAATGAAGCTATAAGGCCAAGGAGCCTTCTTGACTTTTTGTTAGTACTGTGCCTTTGGTACATCATTATGTCTGGTAAGACAGCTGAGTGTTTTATAACATTTTAAATAGCACTCTGTATTGCTGACTCATAGGCAATTCATTGCTTATCATGAGCGTCACACAACAGATAAGTGAATCACAGCAGAGAGCTCTGAAGAGCTATGCTGGGAAAAAGGGCTGCTAGGGAATATCAGGCAGAATGCACTTCCCCATTCCTCTATAGAGTCGACTCAGCTAATATATACACCACTCACTTCATTTTTTTCTAAAGTGCTCTCGCTTTTCAGGGTGTCTGCATATCTCTCAGCCTACTGGAGGTTGTCAGACACAAGATACAACGGGCCAGTCGGAAAGGGGCAAGAGAGGAGAGATTTCAGAGACAAACCACATTACAAGTTGCCAATAAATCTTCTAGTTGAGGCGCACGTTCCCGCTGACTTTTACATTATGCTAATATTATGTCAAATATTTCTTGGACTGGACTAGGGCACGCAAGGCTTTTTGAAGCAATTATATTTCATATCCAGAAAAAAGGCAAAAAACACACTGCGTGAAAATAAAAACAGCATTCTATTTTGGTAATAAGTATAACTTAATAAATCATTTTCTCATGATATTTAGGCTGGTATAAGACAAAGCATACATTATCTGATTAAATTTTATTATTTTCATTTTTTGTGATGATCCGTTTTGGGGAACTTAATATTTTCCAGTTACTATAGTAAATATTTTATCTTCACAACAATTCTAAAAATTGGTGCAGGTATTAAATTTTATAAGAGAAAAGTTTAATTGCAAGAAGTCCGGTAACTTTTTATTCAGTAATTAAGCTGAAGCCTTCCCGAGAACAAAAGTTGTGCCCTTTTTACTAACCTACCAATTTACTAAAATCTGATGATATTCAGATTTAATTTTTCTTTTTTTTAAGATCCACTTTATGTATTTTCACTAATTTTTTCCAATAAAATACTACAATAATACCAAGAAGATAAGTGCGTGATTTGGTCACTCTGTATTTTTTTCCCCAGAATGCTACCACAGTAGTTACTATAATATCCCATATCAGTTTGACTGCTTTTGACTTTCCTATTCAGTTTTTGTTTAGGAGAATCTCATATTGAATTGTACACATCTCTACACTAATAGTGTATTGATAATGCCCCAGATCCTTCCTCGGCTGTGTATAAGACATGTGTTGGTAGAGCTACGTCGATCAACATGTCATTGTTAATCACAACACTAGCTAGACCCAGTGGATATTCTGTGATTTATCTATTGATAATCTAATAAACTGATAACTTCCCAGGTACTTCCATAGCACTTCTGATCGTCCACATTGAGAAACAGCCATTAACATTTGCACTCACCCCTGTTTTGTAAATATTTCAGCTAGTCTGGTGTTTTGCCTGCAAGCTACCCATCTCAATCCCATTTTAATTTGTAATTTTTTGTTTGTTTGACTAAGAAATAAACTATTTTGGAAAGTGCAGCAAACTTCAGAACATTGCCCATATATTACAAGAATGAAAGGTTTATGTATGGAAAGAAATTGCAGTAAAAACACAATATATTCTATTAAAGACCTGGAAAGTTTGTATTCCATCATGTATAAGACAATTCCAAACAAACATTATAGCCAAATAAACAGCCATTTCTGGGTCCTTAGCAAATATTCAGATCTGAAGGTAAAAGCACACTCTGGGAAAGTTCATATTGAAACTTACCACAGAGTGAAGATGCAGTATTTTTATTCAGGATCATCAAAGGGACCCTTGATACCTATAATCACTAAGAAAAAAAATGTTAATAAACCATGTTGGATATATTTAAAAAAAAGACAATCTCAAGAGAAATGAAAAGAATAGAGATCAGAAAACAATCCAGAAGGCTTTTCTACAGGTGGTTGAAGGCAAAGTTCAAACAGAAAAACAAAAATTGGCAAAGACTTGTCAATAACTGATAGAGGGTATTTCGTAAAGAATTCAAAAAACGTGTGAGGTACCTGGGTGGCTCAGTCAGTGACATGATCTCATGGTTTATAAGATTGAGCCCCCCATGTGGGCTCTGCCCTGACAGGTGGAGCTGGCTTGGCATTATTCTCTCTCTCTCTCCCTGCCCCTCTCCCAGTCACACACATTCTCTCTCTCTCTCTCTCTCTCTCTCTCTCTCTCTCTCAAAATACATTAGCATTAAATATTATTTAAAAAATAATTTTAAAAATGTGCATCAATATTGAAGAAAAGATAAATGAAACTGTGAAAACTCAAATGGAAAAGATTAGAAGACTAACTTATTTGGGCAACAATCCAAAAGGTTAATTGCTGTGCGAATGGAGTTACCATCTTGTCAGGAGGTACTTGACATCACGCATCTGAGAGAAAATTATACAATGAATGAAATTTTACTGCTACATCTAATCACAGTACCTTTATACAGAAAATTACCCCAAGTTTTCAATTAAGGAGGGGCCCCCAAGTGATGAAGAAAGACACGATAAACCTACCTTGGTGTGGAGTTGGTTGGGCATAAAACAAGGGGAAAAAATGCAGTTTCAAAGATAATGAAAACCTATAGACCATAGGTTGTCTTTCTCAGATTATTAAAAGATCCTAAAACTTGTGTTTGTTATTTTTGTTAGTGCATGTTGGTACTGACCAACAGCATAATAATTAAAATTAAAAAAAATGTATATAAAAAAAGTTATGTATACAGACAGTCCCTGACTTATGGTGGTTTGGAAATTTTCTTGACTCTACTATGGTGCAAAGGTGATATGAACTCAGTAGAAACCTTACTTCTCATTTTGAAGTTGGATCTTTTCCCAAGCTAATGCTCTGTGGTATGGTGCTGTCTCATGACGCTGGATAGCAGCAGTGAGCTGGGGCTCCCACTTGGTCCTGAGACCATAAGGGCAAAGAACCAATACACTTACAATCATTCTGTACCTATACCTATACCGCCATGCTGTTTGTTACTTTCAGTACAGTATTCAATAAATTACATGAGATATTCAACACTTTATTATCAAGCAGGCTTTGTGTTAGATGATTTTCCCCAACTGTAGGTTAATATAAGTGTGCTGAGCATGTTTTAGGTGTGGTAGGCTAAGCTCCGACATTCAGTAGGTTGGATATATTAAATGTATTTTCAACTTATCATATTTTCCACTTACCACGGGTTTATCAGGACTTAATCCCATTGTAAATCAAGGAAGATTTGTACTTGTTTCCAATGCAGTTAAAAAAGCAATATTTGAGGGCGCCTGGGTGGCGCAGTCGGTTAAGCGTCCGACTTCAGCCAGGTCACGATCTCGCGGTCCGGGAGTTCGAGCCCCGCGTCAGGCTCTGGGCTGATGGCTCAGAGCCTGGAGCCTGTTTCCGATTCTGTGTCTCCCTCTCTGTCTGCCCCTCCCCCGTTCATGCTCTGTCTCTCTCTGTCCCAAAAATAAATAAACGTTGAAAAAAAAAAAAGCAATATTTGAAGAAAGTGTATGTCACTATACATTCAGTCCTGCGTGCTTTGAAAGAAGGAATGTATAGAATGTTATTCATAGATTGGTGGTCTCCAACTGTTCAGAGGGAAGGCAATCAAACTGAGGTCCGGAGACTTGCTTCCATAAGAAAACCGAAGCATATACGGGGTGGCTGGATGGCTCAGTTGGTTGAGCGTCTGACTTCGGCTCAGGTCGTGATCTTATGGTATGTGGGTTCGAATCCCCACGTCGGGTTTTGCACTGACAGCTCAGAGCCTGGAGCCTGCTTCAGACTCTGTGTCTCCCTGGCTCTCTGCCCCTCCCCTGCTCTCTCTCTCTCTCTCTCTCACAATTTATAAACATAGTAATAAAAAAAATTTAAAAAGAAAGAAAACCGAAGCATATAGGACAAATGTGACAGGTTGGCACCATGGAAGCACACACACTATTGGGATCTCATTTCAAGAAAGACCTTTTCAACAAACTGTAAGAAGCGTATTTAGCTGACAGCCTTTAGCTACAGAATACTTGACATCCACGGCAGTGTCTTATTGTTTTTTTTTTTTTTTAAATATTTATCTTTGAGACACAGAGAGTGAGTGAGCAGGGGAAGGGCAGGGAGAGAGGGGGCTACAGAGGATCTGACGCGGGCTCTGTGCGGACAGGAGACAAACCCGATGTGGGGCTCGAACTCACCACCGGTGAGATCCTGACCTGAGCCAAAGTCAGAAGCTTAACTGACTGATCCACCCAGGAGTCCTGACCGCAGTGTTTTAATTGAGGTGGTGCTCTTCCGGAACAGCTCGAAGGCAGTGACAGCCTGATGCGTGTGTAGGCATTCCTCCTTACTGTCGTCTCCTCTGTGGCTATGGTCACTGCTCTCTCAGAGCCCGCCCAAAATTTTGTCAGAGCCGCCCAGCAGTCTGAGCCTTTTTCTGCCCCATCCTTTTTCTCCACTTTCCTTTCGCAGAGGTCAGACCTACACTGTGGTCTGCCTACATCTCTCCCTCATCCCTTTATCTTTCATAGGTATCACGTACAATATTTTCTTGCACTTCTTAGAGTTCAGGTCTGCTTCCAGAACACAATTGACAAGTGGGCTTCCTGAGGCCCACTCATCGGAGGGTCTAAATGTGATTTCCGGATTCTTGAAAGAGTAAATGCCAATATCTTTTATGCATGTTGCACCCAATAAAGTAATTCACGCAGACTGTCTATAGGCAATTGAACTTACAAAAGCGTAACATAAAGAAAGATAGCAAGCTGAGAGGTGACCCCATTAGAGATAATCCAGATACCAGTGGAAGATCTCTTCTTGATCTCATCTAGACATCTGTTTCAAAGGTATTTCTCCAGGACTGGCCATCTCAAAACTACTGGACCTACTGTCACAAAAATCAGAATCAGTTTCGAGGCTGTTCCACACCCAGTGCTGGGGCAGAGGATGACATTTTGTTTCTTATTATATATTAGCATGCCTGTTGAGACATAAGCCCTAGAGGCACAAAAACTTCTCTTCATTTTGTTCACTCATGTATGACATGTGCCAACAATAGTGCATCATATATACAGTAAGTTCTCAATTGATACTCGTTGAATTAATGAATAGCTATTTGTAGGTGATGTTATGTGATGTGGTGATGTGTGAGGGAATTTGAACCCCTAATACTCAACACAAGCCACAGTTTTTTTTTAAAAAGTTTACTTACTTATTTTGAGAGAGAGAACACATAAGCAGGGGAGGGGTAGAAAGAAAGAGAGAGAGAGAGAGAGAGAGAGAGAGAGAGAGAGAATCCCAAGCAGTCTCTGCAACAGGGGGCTCAATCTCACAAACTGTGAGATCATGACCTGAGCTGAGATCAAGAGTCTGATGTTTAACTAACTGAGCCACCCAGGCGACTCAACCTAAGCTACCTTTTGAATCATAATATACACAGCTTTGGTCAGGAAGTATGGGAGAACATACAGAGTGGAAAATATGCCAGTAGACAAAGCAAATGAAGCTGGAACAGGCAAGTCTGAGACCGAGGTATTCCTTTGGGTATAAGACTGATAATGTGAGGGGCGCCTGGGTGGTTCAGGCAGTTAAGCATCAGACTCTTGATTTGTGCTCAGGTCATGATCTCATAGTTGCTGAGTTTGAGCCCGGCTTGGGGCTCCGCGCTAACAGCACAGAGCCTGCTTTGGATTCCGTTTCTTCTTCTCTCTGCCCCTTCCCTCTTTCACTCTCTCTCTCTCTCTCTCTCTCTCAAAATAAATAAATAAACTTAAAAAAAAGACTGATAATGTGAGAGGCCATCAGAAATCCACTTTAGATTATACATGAGAACACAGCACGTATATTTGTTTCAAATTTAAACTGGGAGCCATTCACAAGGGATTTCCTACCATATACAAAATACTTTCAAAGCTCTTTATCATGACATACAAGTTGCTCAAGTATATGTTCCCTACCTGTCTATGCAGCCACATCTTCTAACATTCTTCTTCAAACTTTGCATTTTAATAATACCAACTATAATTGCCTTTCCACAACTAGCTCATTTATGTGTCTAGAACTTTGAATTTTGATTTTTGGTACAAAGGCATTGGTAAATATCATGTCAGTCCAGTTTAATGACATAGATCCAATTTGTAGATACACACATACATATACGTATTCCAATCACTGTTTTATTTTCATGTTAGCTGTTTAGAAAGATGTTTGTGATACCTTTTCTCATATAAATTAAGATGTTTGTTGTAGATATGTTAAAAAGTGTGAGTGGCTATTTAATTAAAGATGTCAGTCCTAGCATTCTCTGGTTCTACTTCACGTCAACTACACTCAGTCCCTGTCAGTCCTGGAATCTCTTCTTTCAAAATATGGAAATATACAAGCATTGTATATCACCAGCATAGAGGAAGAGATATGTATGTCAAGAGGTGATAGAAGAATGGATATCTAGCCCTTGTGCTATGATGCAAAATGAATGGGAGGTGACTGAGATAAACATTTAGGTGCTCTTGGAATACTAAACTTATCTCCCAAATCTTGCCTTACCCTTCAGCGTAAAAATAGAGTTCCGAATCCATTTTGATTTTAAAGTTTTATATTTTCTTGAGGCCCTTTTGACTTGTGCAATCATTGCCAGCCTTTCTTGAGCCTCTGGTCTTGATCTTGATTTTTTCCCCTTAGTCATATTTAATGATGCATCAAAGCTGATTTGCCACCCTGAAGTCAAAATATACACACTGGGATCTTCTTAGGACACACCAGCTTCTATGACTTGCTGGTTCAATTATAGGACATTGAGTTCCAACTTTGTAATAGCACTGGGCGTGATTGTGGGCTACAAGATTCAATAAAACATGGATCTTACTCTTAAAAATCTTACAGAATAATTGGCGCGCGCACGTGCGCGTGTGCGTGTGCGTGTGTGTGTGTGTGTGTGTTTGCAACACCCAAATCAATGCTTTGATTGAAGATATTTCCACTTTCATCTGTGGGCATATTCAGGGTGGGGCATGATCTCTCTGCTTTCTAATTTTAGCTCTCCTAAATAAGTGTGCTTTTCACAGTCTATTTAAATGCCACCTGTGTTCCATGTTTGTGCTTTTTGTTGATGATTTTACTCCTTAAAATGGTTCCCAAGCATAGTGCTAAACTGCTGCCTAGCTTTCCTAAGTGCAAAAAGGCTGTGATGTGCTTAATGGAGAAAATAAGTGCATTAGATGAACTTCGGTCACATGTGAGTTATAGTACGGTTGTCGTGAGTTTGTTGTTAATGAATCAAGGATGCAGTATGCCCCCAGAAAAGCAAAAGAGAATTTGCCAATCTGTACATGAGGCCACTCAGAAAGTGCTCAAGTAACATCTAAAGTGCATGATGAAGCTATGGAAAGATGGAGAAGTGGTTACATTTGTGGGTTCGTGAAATGACAACTGATTTTTTTAAAAAACCGTGGCGGACAATATTGTCATGAGGCAGATAGCCTAAGTAATTTATGGTTATGTTTTCCAGAGTCAGGAAAACGTTAAACCCTTCTTGGCCGTTGCTGGCGGGTTTGCATATCTCAAAAGGCAATGCAGTGTGAAAAATGTTAAGCTTGCAGGTGAGACAGGTTTTGCAAATCAGAAGGCTTCGGAGTAATTTTTTTTTTTTTAAATGAAATATCCAAGTGTTCTATGGGAAAAAAGGTTGTGTAGAAGAGGAAGTTTTCCACTCAGTGAGACTGCTTATTTGACCAGGATATTGGTGTACTTGCTACATACGCATATGATAATTTAATTGACAAAAATGTGTGATCAGAGGCTTACAGGAACTTGTCCCTGTACTTCCCCTCAGAACAGTGGGTCAGTGTTTGCTAATTCGGCATTCATGGTTACTTAACATAACTACTGCAAAGAATGCGAGTCTATTGTAGACACATATATGCATATATGCTTGTCTATATATTATATACATTACATGCAGGTTTGAGCCACATACTTTTCCAGGTCTCATTCAAGGAATACAGACATGATCAAAAGACAAGAATCCTGACTTTATGCAATGAATCTTCTAATGAAAAGGGAGAAATACAATCAATCGCCTAGAAAACAAATAAAAAACAAGCTAACTGGTAGTTACATCATTCAGTGAAAAAAACTAAATGAACGTCATAGGGGCTGGAGCCACTTTATATATGGATCACCACCAAAGGCCTCTTGAAAAGGCCACATTCCAGCTGAGATGTAAAAGGTAAGTAGAAACCAGCCATGAGAAAAACTTATCATAAAAAAAATAATTTTTTTTTCCTGTATGAGATCTGCAATTACTTTTGTGTAAAAGTATACTGCTAATTCTGAAATGGTGGTTGAAGATACAGTGGACATATATTGAAATACGAATTGGTTACAAATATTTTTAGCCAATGAAAATATAAAAACACATTGATCCTACCAACTGCATTGTGTCAGTAAGTGTGATTTTTAAAAATCACATGATATAGGAAAGGAAAGGCATTTACAGACATCTCCCCAGACCTGAAGCCTCTTGAGGCTGAAAATCTAGACTCAAATTCTTGTAGATATTATCATAGAAATTATCATAGAAACAGCTTTTCTAATGTTGCTAGCAGTTCAGTCCCCAACCCAAGTCAGAAACAGGGAATACAAAGGCATACAAAGGGGCAAAGTAATGAATAAAGTTGACCAAACTTCAGGGCTCTCACATTTGATGTAGGTCAACCTTGAATTTTAGATGAATGCTTGATTCACAATTCATCTAAATTAGGTCATCCATCCTTGGTGACATATGTATTTCAAAAATTAGCATTGACTTTCAAGTCACTGAAAATGTTTCTATGAATCTTTGGAAGAGTTTCAAATAATTAAATATTTGACATCTACTTTAGATAAGAATTAGAAGACTATATTCCAATTTTTTTTCAAACATCAATTTTTCTCAGTCTCTTCCAAAATACAATCTTTTCATTCATCACAACCTTTTATTAATGACACATTATATAATTGTTATAGTATCATATTCATTTTAACATATTAGTTATTAGAGTCTTGTCTTAAAATAGGCTAAGCTATAAAGTAAACCAAACTTCTTATTTGATGATTTTTCAAACATGGTCAAACACTCTATGCTGGTACTACCTTGTTGGGACACTTAAACAAGTATACTCATGTTTCTACTAAGGTATGGTCCACCCTGGCCTCTCTTTTGCCACCAACTATGATCTAGAAGAAAGATACCCTGTCTTGTTGGTAAATTTGGAAGACAAAAGTAATTCTACCACCCCTCCCTTACCTCACTGGTGAGGTCAGTCTGCTTCCTCAAAAGGCAGTTGGAATAGCCCTCTACCCTGGAATGTGTTCAGTGGGGAGGCACTGTTCCTGTGAAGAGCCCATAGTTGCTACTTCTTGCTCTGATTGAGTTTGAGAATCTCTGTGCCTTAGAGGTGACAGTGAAAGGAACCTGCTTCACCATGGAAACACAACCGTATTTTCCACAGCTGATCTCTTGGTTTCCATCATCCTGCTTCCTGGGACTTGTTGCTCAAATGGTTTCAAAATCAAGGTGGAAAGAAGAGACTTTATTAAGGACCTTTAAAAATCCCAGGAATATAGAATGATTTAAGGAAGGAAGAAAACATGGTTGCAGGAGAGGTCATAGCCTTTGGAGTCAGAGAAATTTGGATTCCAATCTCAACTCCTCCACCTCCTGGTGTGTGAATATGTGTGGCAAGTTACTGATTTTCTCTAAACTCACATTTTCCTAGTACAAAACGGAAACACTTCTGGTTAACTTGCAAGGCTTAGATGAAGATTAAAGATAATGGAGATAAATTTCACAAGACAAAGAAGGCTCTAAATGAATGTTCATTATTAATATTATTTTAATTTCATATTGATACTTTAAAATTTCAAACTTAATTAAAAGCTATGATGTGATTAAAGATTTAAGTCTAGATTATTATAATTGGTATTTCTCAACTGTCATCATCCTTGTAAATTAATTCTTATTAATGTCTTAAGAAAACCTGTCACTATTACATTAAGAAACATAAATTAATAAATTCCTTTTTACTTTATAGAATCACTACAAAATCTAATTGATTTTAAGTAGATTAGAAAATTTTACACTTAACTCCATCCTCAAAGAATAAATAGATATTGTCTATTAAATTTCCTTGATATAAGTCTTATAGCAAAATCATCTCCAAATCACCAATAGGTACAGCTATTTCCCATGAAACTGTGGCTTTCTTTCAAAAAAGCAAACACTGTAGAGAAAAGAATTTGAGTTTTTCTCACTGTAAATGAAATGTTACTTCTGATTCTTAAAGAAGCTACGAGGAAGAGGTTTGGAAATTAGAGGGAGTGGACCGAGTACCTCGCTTTGCTTTAAAATGCATGACACAGTGGGGAAAGTTATGGCTTAGTAGTTAGAAGCCCTGGCCAGTGTGGCTAACCTCTTGGGGCCTCATTTTCATCATCTATAAAACAACACTTTGGATCAAATAATCAACTGTTACAATCCTGGCTTTGATTCAATATCGAGTTGATGCTGTTCATCTAAGATATGAATGGCAACTTGAAGAGCAAGTTTTGAAGGATTCTCTGGGCACTGTGTCTCTTTCAGCTCCTTGAACATTTCAGAGTCTTTTCAATGCTTTGACAAGGTGCCAAGGAATTTCTAAATCCTTCAACATATCTATATTAAATTGTAAGCCTCAAAGGTGACCTCAAATATATTATATGCTATGATGTGTAGAACTCTTCCCTTCAGTGCACCAGTGCAAAGACAGGTCTCCAAAACAAATGTCATTACCAAACTATTTTAAATCCATCATATTTGCTAATTAGCCACTGGATAAAAACAACCTTGGTCTTGGCATCTAAGACCTTTTTTATTCTGGACCATATGTACCCATATTTCACTCTTTTCTGCCTGAACCATCTGCTCCAGAAATATAATTTTCAAATAATCATGCCCCGAATATATTTAGCATGAGTTCTGTTCATTCCTCCTTGTAAGTCTTCCCTGCATTAAGAAATGGCCCCCTCTTCAACAAAACTTTTTCTTCAAGAACGAAGTCAAATCCCATTTTTTCATTGAACCCTTTTTTTTTTAATTCTTCCTGCACTTATTTAGCTAAAAGTACTCATTATACAATTATTACACATAATATCTAATAACGCATACTTGCCTGCCTCTCTATCTCTCCATCTCTCCCCTTTTGCTCACTTTTTTTCCTCTCTCTCTCTCTTTTCTCACCTTACCATCAAGATTTCAATTTCTAGGGGCACCTGGGTGGCTTAGTCGGTTAGGCGTCCCACCCTTGATTTCAGCTCAAGTCACGATCTCGGGGTGAGGTTGAGTCTTGTATTGAGCTCTGCACTGGGCATGGATCCTGACTGAGATTCTCTCTCTCCCCCTCCTTCTGCTCTTCCCCTACTTGTGTGCTCTGTCTGTCTCTCTCTCTCAAAATAATTAATTAATTAATTAATTAAAAAAGATTTTAGAGTCTGATAAAAAAGAATCAGGTGTTATAACACTTTATAATTTCAAAAGAACCTACCACGATTTTAAACATAAAAGTTGTGATGGTTAATTTTATATGTTAATTAATTCTCTGTGTCACAAGGTGCCCATATTTGACTGGATACCATTTCTGGGTATGTCTCTGAGGGTGTTTCTAGATGCGATTGTCGTTTAAGTGGTAGACAAGAGTGAAGTAGATTGCCCTCCCCACTGTGGATGGACATCATCCAATCCCTGGAGAGCCCGAATAACACAAAAAGATGGGAAGAGAGAAAATTCACACTCTCTGCTTGACTGAGTAGCTCTTCTCCTGCCCTCGGGGTGAGACTGAAACCATCAACACCCCTGGTTTTCGTGCCTAAGAACTTACACCACATGTTTTCCTTGTTCTCAGGCCTTCAGACTCAGAATGGAGCCACCTTAGCACTTTTTCTGGGTCTCCTGGTTGGGGGTAGCAGACCTTGGGACATCTCAGCCTTCACAACCACATGGGCTAATTCCTTACAATAAATCTCCTACTGGTTCTTTCTCTCTGAAGAAATCTGAATAAAACAAGAGTCAATTTACATATGAAAATGTAGAAATAAAGCTCTGTTTTCTCATGTAAAACAGAAAAAAAATGTACTCTGCTTTCATGAAGAGAGAAATAAAAGATTTAAAACTCTTGACACATAGAATATATTTATTGTTGAAAATTAAAGCTATGATGAAAAATAACTAACTATTAGTGGTAATGGTATTTTTTGCAAGAAACAAAATGATCTAGCATGTAGAAAGGTAAACTCGAGATCATTAATCTCTGATGATGTTTTTTCCTTGCAGTATATGAATTGTTTTAAAATGTAAGTTCGTGGTGACTTAAAGTGTCTCCAATACTGAGAGGAAAAAAAATGGAAATATAAGAGACAACTTAATTCTCCTATATGTATATAAAATATATAGCTTCTCTTTGAAGTTTTAGATAGCCAGTTGGGCGGCTGTACATTGCTTTTTCATTGGTAGCTTGAAAATTGATTTACTTGGGTTCACTATCTTTTAGCTGTCTACCACTATGAGACAAATTGACCCTACGTATTAGGGGAAAAAAGGATATGTGAGCAGCTATAAAATGCATTTCCAAAGTAAATTCATGATTTTAGCATTTTTTCCCAACTATTTCTTACCTTACTACATAATCATGCATTTTCTTACCCAGGAAGCAGTGGTTTATACAAGGAACGGATTTTTTTATTTCCTTTATAGTAAGTTAAAGTATTTGAGGTATTCACATTCAGGCAAATGAAGCTAGCAAATTAAAAACAAAACAAAATGTAAAGTTTGAAAATCACTTCTTGAATCTAATAACTCTACCAGTAAAGCAGGTGGCTACGTAGGGAAGTATACGTTGTATGTGTTTGCAGACTTCATAAAATGCTATGTTAAGTGTATGTATCAAAAGTCTCTTCCTAATATGTTGACACTTTGGGGGATTATAAATTTAATTCAAAGTAGTGCTCACCCCCCTCCTGGTTTTCAGCCTTTTTTGACTCTTCCTCAAATACCTACTAATCTCTCGGTGTGATTGATTCATTTTAACCAGTAAATATTCTGTTGTTGTTTTATACTCATCCTCTAGCTGCTTTTAGAAGTTCCTCATTATTTTCCAGTGTAGGTAAGGAACAAGTTTACATTTCTTTCTTCAGTTGTAAGAAAGATTGCACAGCATGCCCAAAAGACATGTTCTCTCACCCATGTTTTTACGTTTCCCTTTTCCCTTAAACACTGCCCCAGTTTCTTACCTCAGTCCTCTCTAGGATCTTCAACACTTGTAATCTAAATGTCTTCAAGTCTTCCTTCTAAATCCCTCATGGTTCTTCTATTCTTGCCTTATAAAAAATGCTCAGAGGATAAGCAACCATAACAGAAATAATCTATAAAAAATTCCCAAGGCTTACTAGATTTAATGAAGCAGTCGAATAAATATTATTATAAAATCTATTTTCTGCCACCATATGTGTCTTTTTCTGACATCAATATCGTGTAATTTTCCCACACTGATTTTCTAACGCTCTCACATCTACGGGGGGCCCAACAACTTGATTCATTTCTAACCCTAATACTTGAAGTTAGTGCAAACCCCTTAGATTAAGGGCTCAGTGTTACAATTCTGTCTCTACTTGAGAGCCATGAGCCACCAGACCACCTACACTTTGACTCATAGATGATTCAGGAAAGTGTTCTACTTGCTCTTTCAGTTTATTATAAAGGATACAATTCAGAAACAACCAAATGGAAGAGATTCATGGGGCAAGGTATGAGGAATGGCAGCATGCCACACTAACAGCCCTTTGATGTATTCACAATCCCAGAAACTTCCCAAACCCTGTTCTTTAGAGTTTGAAAAGTAGCTCTAGTACAGAGTAATGACTGATGAAGTCACTGGCTATTGGTGACTGATTCCCATCTCCAGCCCCTTCCCTTCCCTAGGGGTTGGGCTTTGGGCTGAAATTTCCAACCCTCTAATCCCATGATTGTTTCCCTTGGCTACCAGCCCCTATTCAGAAGATATCTTTGGTCCCCATTAAAAAAAAAAAAATCACTTCAGTGGCATAAATTCGGGTGTGGTTGAACAAGGTTTGATATGAATAATAAAAGGAGTGCCTACAATTCAACATGGTTTGAGGAACTCTGTACCTTGAACCAAATCTAGGACAAAATCAAATATATATATATATATATATATATATATATGTATATATATATATATATTTCTGTGTACTTTCTCCTCCAGGTTCTTCTTAAACTACTGAAAGAAGGATTCTTGCTGACTCTCTTATATTGAAGACCGATTGGGTGACTGAATAATTATTTAGCTCCCCATTATCTTCCTCTTCTTTTTAACTTATGATAACAATAGTTTGGCCTCCCTCCCAGATGCTAGGGAAAAGAACATTTTAAATAAGATGATTTTGCTATTTTCTCAGGAGCAGTCCTTGAAAGGTCAATAAACAATTATAATTACTAGAAAAATTAAGTTTAGGACTTGTCTATACATTACCCATATATATAATTGGATAAACTATATTAAATTGTTTTACTATTTTTCTTTCCTGCGTACGTATTTTTTATTCTGCAGCCAAGCTAAAGGCTTTTTTAAGCAAAGTTGCTTAGGCATTTGTAATATTTCCCAAAGCAATAAAAATAAAAACTTTAATATAACAGATATTTCTTAAAATTTCTGTTGTATGCATTTAACATCTAAGTGCACTTGACATTTTACATAATACAAAAGTGAGTTTTTTGTGAATTTATAATTGAGAATGAATAAAGGAATAAAGGTAACAGAAGGGAAAGAAAGAAGCATATGTGAAGGAAAATAGGAACTCTTAAATAGTTATTTTCAAAATAGATTAAATAATTAATTTTAAATAGGCTATTTTAATAAACACATCTATTATATGTAAAACTTCTTTATATTTTTCTCTCTCCATATATATGTCATATATATTTCCTTATATATTTCATTTACAGTTGTTTAATATTCTGTATGTGATGGTACCAATATGTTCAAGTTTAAATCTGTTGGTGTATTTCCTTGCTGATTTGTTTATTGGTTTGTTTTCTCTTGAGTTTCATATGTTCTTTGAAGGCACTTTGAAAGTGAAAGGACTTTGAATGCTTTTTGAATGTGAACTGATCCCTTCATCCTTATGGGTGGGAGACCCAAAGACTTCTAGAATTTGCTTCTAATTCCGCCAGTAGCTGAGGCTCCCAGTAACCTGGGATCAAACTAGTCCTCCTTGAGGATCCTGGCTCAATGGAGAATCGCAGCTTTAAAGACCATGTCACATACCACTGGCCCACATTCCAGGATCTGGATAGTAATACCACTACTGACCACTGCTCAAGGTCATCCCCATTTCTTAGGGGGCCATTTCTTAGGACCCAAGGCATTCACTGCTCCAACCCCAGAGCACAAGACTTTTCCTTCACTGTGTGACTCATCCATAGTCATATCAGCACTCGTGGTTGAGTCCATGCAATGCCTGATCCTCATCTGAACTTCCAGCAAATCCACAGTTCTCTCCATCGGGTCTTTCTTCAGGGTATCATGGATGCTCAGTTTGTTATCCTGTTCTTCAACCATGGTGACTGATGGCTTACACCATAACTCAAATGAAGGCTCTATTTAATATCATCTTTCCTTAGTACCTGATAATTTAGAAATTGTAAAAGGCAGAGTCAAAATAAACAACAAAACAAGAAGATATCATTTCCCTCCTCTAAAGGGGAAAACACATATATCCCTTCCTTCTCTTAGAAAGACGCATTCAGGGGCACCTGGGTGGCTCAGTCAGTTAAGCATCTGACTTCAGCACAAGTCATGATCTCATGGTTTGTGAATTTGAGCCCTCCATAGAACTGTCTGCCATCAGCACAGAGCCTGCCTCGGGGCCTTCTGTCCCTCTATTTCTCTGCCCCTCCCCTGCTTTTCACTCTCTCTTTCAAAAATAAATAAACATTAAAAAAAGAGAAGGAGAGGTATTCAAATAAGATGATCCAGTATTTAAACTAATTACCTTTGAAAAAGACAAAGTATTAAAACAAAATTAAAAAAACAAACACACAGAAAAAGTCCTTTTCTTAGAATTGGAAATACCGTCTATTATTTTTTATGATGTTGAGCTTCTTCAAGTCTGGAAGCAAACAGTTTGAATTTGCATGCCCGTGTGGAAAGACCTGAAAAATAAAGAGAACAGTAAAAACAACCAAAAAATTGTTTTTAATGAAAGAACATTTTTTATTTAAGTTTTTCCAAAGTAACGAATTTCCACAATCTCAAGACACCGAAAGTCCAGTACTGCCTCCTTTTAACTGCATTTTCTCCATAACCGAAAAATTTAGAATTTTATGGTACAGATTTATTTTTGAAAATGGAAACTGACTTATGAGGAGTTTTATGCAGCAAAGGGAGGTGGATTTGCAAACTGAAAAATACATCCATTGTAAAGATGAGAAAAATAAAACATTCCACACTGTAAAAGTTTTACAAAAAAGCAGAATCAAACATCTCCCATTGCAATCTAAGTAAAATGTATTGTTGTGGAATCCCAAAGAATAGTCTCCACAACTCTGCCAAAAGAAAGAAAGACAGTCATCATAGTGTTACTTACATGCAAAAGTTAAGAATGCTAACACATGCATTGGATTAGTAAAAGCTGAGGATAAAAGCAAATCCCAACAGGAGAGTATCACGCAGTCATCTCGGTAGCTCTCTTTATGTTTTCAAATGGCAGAATTTGAAACAAATCCTTTGTTTTCAAATGGCAGAATTCTTCTTCAAATTCATGCAATCAAATAAGAATTATTTTATGTAGATGAAATGCAAGTTCTTATAGCTGGATCTTGGTGCTCAAACTATTTGATAAGTTCCAACGTTTGCTACTCTTTCTTCTTCTGCTCTCACTCTGGTTTCTTTACATTGGCTTGATTCTCAAACATTCTCTCTCTCTCTCTCTCTCTCTCTCAATGTTTGTTTTTGAAGGAGAGAGAGACAGAGCACGAACAGGGTAGGGGCAGAGAGAGAGGGAGACACAGAATCCGAAGCAGGCTCCAGGCTCTGAGCTGTCAGTACAGAACTCTATGCGGGGTCTTGAACTCAGGAGCCTTGAGATCATGACCTGAGCTGAAGTCAGACGTTTAACCAACTGAGCTCCCCAGGAACCCCACACATTGTCTTATTAAAACTGCTAAAAAGAGACAGAGGAAGATGGAGGCATAGGAGGACGCTGGGCTCACAGTGTCCTGCTGATAACTTAGATTCCACCCACATCTGCCTAAATAACCCAGAAAAACGCCAGAGGACTAGCAGAACGGACTCTCTGGACCCAAGAGTAGATGAGAGGCCCACAGAAGAGAGTAGGAAGGGCAGAGAGGCAGTGCACGCTACACGGACTGGCGGGAGGGAGCTGGGGCAGTGGAGGGGCAGCCCACCTGGCAAGGCAGAGCCCCCGAAGTCTTGCTTGCAAAAGTGGAGGGGCTGGACTCCATGAGTTCTGATAGTCAGTGGGACTTAACATCTGGAATGTTATAAGTCAACAGCTCTGCTCGGAGAGCGGGAGGGCTAGAGGACAACGGGAGGGAGAGGTGTTGAGCCCAGGAGGACAGAGCTCAGCTTGGCAGGGAACAAAGGCGCTGGGAAGCACCATCTCCCTTGCCCATCCCCCAGCCAAAATCCCAAAGGGAACCAGTTCCCATTATGGAACTTGCTTGCACCATGCAAACACCCAACGTTGTGCTTCTGTGGACCCATCCCTCTGATGGGTCTGCCTCCCTCCCAGTGTCACAGGGCCCCTCCCGAAGTGGACCACCGAAGGCAAAGCAAGGCGAGTCTGCCCCTCCCACCCCTGTGCACTTTGCAGATCTACCCTGGCTAATATGCCAGATCCCATCAAAGCAGCACCACAAGCCTAGCCGGTTGCAAGTAGCCCAGACAGGGGCCACACAACTCCACAGTGAGTCCTGCCCCTGGGAGAGGGGAAGATAAGGTACACACCAATCTGACTATGGTCCCAGTGGTGGGCTGGGGGCATACATCAGGTCTGACTGTGGCCCCACCCACCAATGCAAGTTACTCCAGACAGTGCAGAGGAAGAGACCTGCAGTTCCACGCCACCCCAGAGACCATCCAAAATGACGAAACAGAAGAATTCTCCTCAAAAGAAACCTCAGGAAGTAGTGACAGCTAACGAACTGATCAAAAACAATTTAAGCAATGTAACGGAAAATGAATTTAATATGATAGTCATAGAATTAATCGCTGGGCTTGAAAAAAGTATAGAGGACAGCAGAGAATCTATTACTACGGAGATCAAGGGACTAAGAAACAGTCAGGAGGAGCTAAAAAATGCTATAAATGAGCTGCAAAATAAAATGGAGGCAACCACAGCTCGGATTGAAGAGGCAGAGGAGAGAATAGATGAATTAGAAGATAAAATTATGGAAAAAGAGGAAGCTGAGAAAAAGAGAGATAAAA
Organism: Lynx rufus; assembly: GCF_022079265.1. NCBI lineage: Eukaryota > Metazoa > Chordata > Mammalia > Carnivora > Felidae > Lynx > Lynx rufus. Next base: position 20,887,913 of record NW_025814845.1, on the reverse strand, counting down.
AAAAAAATCCAGGAGTATGAGGGAAGAATTAGAGAACTAAGTGACATAATTAAACGTAATAATATAAGCATAATTGGGATTCCAGAGGAGGAAGAGAGAGGGAAAGGTGATGAAGGTGTACTTGAAGAAATCATATTGAGAACTTCCCTGATCTGGGGAAGGAAAAAGGCATTGAAATCCAAGAGGCACAGAGAACTCCCTTCAGACGTAACTTGAATCTATCTTCTGCACGACATATCAAAGTGAAACTGGCAAAATACAAGGATAAAGAGAATATTCTGAAAGCAGCAAGGGATAAACATGCTCTAACATATAAAGGGATACCGATAAGACTAGTGACGGATCTATCTACTGAAACTTGGCAGGCCAGAAAGGAATGGCAGGAAATCTTCAATGTGATGAACAGAAAAAAATGTGCAGCCGAGAATCCTTTATCCAGTAAGTCTGTCATTTAGAATAGAGCGATAAAGGTCTTCCCAAACAAACAAAAACTAAAGGAATCCGTCACTACTAAACCAGCCCTACAAGAGATCCTAAGGAGGACTCTGTGAGTGAAATGGTGAAAGGACCACAAAGTACCAGAGACATCACTACAAGCATGAAACCTACAGACATCACAATGACTCTAAACCCATATCTTTCTATAATAACACTGAATGTAAATGGACTAAATGCGCCAACCAAAAGACATAGGGTATCAGAATGGATAAAAAAAACAAGACCCATCTATTTGCTGTCTAGAAGAGACTCATTTTAGGCCTGAGGACACCTTCAGACTGAAAGTGAGGGGATGGAGAACTACCTATCATGCTACTGGAAGTCAAAAGAAAGCTGGAGTAGCCATACTTATATCAGACAAACTAGACTTTAAATTAAAGGCTGTAAGAAGAGATGAAGAAGGGCATTGTAAAATAATTACAGGGTCTATCCATCAGGAAGAGCTAACAATTATAAATGTCTATGCACCGAATACAGGAGCCCCCAAATATATAAAACAATCACAGACATAAGCAACCTCAATGATCAGAATGTGGTAATTGCAGGGGACTTTAATACTCCACTTACAACAATGGATAGATCATCTAGACACATGGTCAATAAAGAAACAAGGGTCCTGAATGACACATTGGATCAGATGGACTTGACAGACATATTTAGAACTCTGCATCCCAAAGCAACAGAATATACTTTCTTCTCAAGTGCACAAGGAACATTCTCCAAGATAGATCACATACTGGGTCACAAAACAGCCCTTCATAAGTATATAAGAATTGAGATCATACCATACACACTTTCAGACCAGGAAAAAGTCTGGAAAACCTCCAAAAGCATGGAGGTTGAAGAACACCCTACTAAAGAATGAATGGATCAACCAGGCTATTGGAGAAGAAATTAACAAATATATGGAAACAAATGAAAATGAAAATACAACAATCCAAACGCTTTGGGATGCAGCGAAGGCAGTCCTGAGAAGAAAATACATTGCAACCCAGGCCTATCTCAAGAAACAAGAAAACTCCCAAATACAAAATCTAACAGCACACCTAAAGGAAATAGAAGCAGAACAGCAAAGACACCCCAAACCCAGCAGAAGAAGAGAAATAATAAAGATAAGAGCAAAAATAAACAATATAGAATCTAAAAAAAAAAAAACAACCAAAAAACTGTAGAGCAAATCAATGAAACCAAGAGTTGTTTTTTTGACAAAATAAACAAAATTGATAAACTAGCCAGGCTTCTCAAAAAGAAAAGGGAGATGACCCAAATAGATAAAATCATGAATGAAAATGGAATTATTACAACAATCCCTCAGAAATACAAGCAATTATCATGGAATACTATGAAAAATTATATGCCAACAAACTGGACAACCTGGAAGAAATGGACAAATTCCTAAACACCCACACACTTCCAAAACTCAAACAGGAAGAAATAGAAAGCTTGGACAGACCCATAAACAGTGAAGAAATTGAATCACTTATCAAAAATCTCCCAACAAATAAGAATCCAGGACCAGATGGCTTCCCAGGGGAATTCTACCAGACATTTAAAGCAGAAATAATACTTATTCTTCTCAAGCTATTCCAAAAAATAGAAAGGGAAGGAAAACTTTCAGACTCATTCTATGAAGCCAGCATTACTTTGATTCCTAAACCAGACAGAAACCCAGAAAAAAACAAAAACAAAAACAAAAAACAAAAAACAAAAAACCAACCAACCAACCAACCAAACAAACAAACAAAACTACAGGCCAATATCCCTGATGAATATGGATGCAAAAATTCTCAATAAGATACTAGCAAATCAAATTCAACAGCATATTAAAAGAACTATCCACCATGATCAAGTAGGATTCATTCCTGGGCTGCAGGGCTGGTTCAACATTCGCAAATCAATCAATGTGATACATCACATTAATAAAAGAAAAGATAAGAACCATATGATCGTGTCAATATATGCAGAAAAAACATTTGACAAAGTTCAGCATCGTTTCTTAATAAAAACCCTGGAGAAAGTCGGGACAGAATGAACATACTTAAACATCATAAAAGTTGTTTATGAAAATCCCGCAGCTAATATCATTCTTAATGGGGAAAAACTGAGAGCTTTCTCCCTGAGATCAAGAACACGACAGGGGTGTCCACCCTCACCCTTGTCATTTAACATAGTGCTGGAAGTTCTAGCATCAGCAATCAGACAACAAAAGGAAATCAAAGGCATCAAAATTGGCAGAGATGAAGTTAAGCTTTCACTTTTTGCAGATGACATGTTATTATACATGGAAAATCCGATAGACTCCACCAAAAGTCTGCTAGAACTGATACATGATTTCAGCAAAGTCGCAGGATACAAAAATCAATGTACAGGAATCAGTTGCATTCTTATACACTAACAACAAAGCAACAGAAAGACAAATAAAGAAACTGATCCCATTCACAATTGCACCAAGAAGCATAAAATAACTAGGGATAAATCTAACCAAAGATGTACAAGATCTGTATGCTGAAAACTATAGAAAGCTTATGAAGGAAATTGAAGAAAATATAAAGAAATGGAAAAACATTCCATGCTCATGGATTTGAAGAATAAATACTGTTAAAATGTCAATACTACCCAAAGCAATCTACACATTCAATGCAATCACAATCAGAATGGCACCAGCATTCTTCTCAAAGCTAGAACAAGCAATCCTAAAATTTATATGGAACCACAAAAGGCCCCGAATAGCCAAAGTAATTTTGAAGAAGAAGACCAAAGCAGGAGGCATCACAATCCCAGACTTTAGCCTCTACTACAAAGCTGTAATCACCAAGACAGCATGGTATTGGCACAAAAACAGACACATAGACCAATGGAATAGAATAGAAACCCCAGAACTAGACCCACAAACGTATGGCCAACTCATCTTTGACAAAGCAGGAAAGAATATCCAATGGAAAAAAGACAGTCTCTTTAACAAATGGTGCTGGGAGAACTGGACAGCAACATGCAGAAGGATGAAACTAGACCACTTTTTTACACCATTCACAAGAATAAACTCAAAATGGATAAAGGACCTGAATGTGAGACAGGAAACCATCAAAACCCTAGAGGAGAAAGCAGGGAAAAACCTCTCTCACCTCAGCTGCAGCAATTTCTTGACACATGCCCAAAGGCAAGGGAATTAAAAGCAAAAGTGAACTATTTGGACCTCATGAAGATAAAAATCTTCTGCACAGTAAAGGAAACAATCAACCAAACTAAAAGGCAACCAACGGAATGGGTAAAGATATTTGCAAATGACATATCGGACAAAGGGCTAGTATCCAAAATCTATAAAGAGCTCACCAAACTCCACACATGAAAACCAAATAATCCAGTGAAGAAATGGGCAGAAAACATGGATAGACACTTCTCTAAAGAAGACATCCGGATGGCCAACAGGCACATGAAAAGATGCTCAATGTTGCTCCTCATCAGGGAAATACAAACAAAACCACACTCAGGTATCACCTCACGCCAGTCAGAGTGGCCAAAATGAACAAATCAGGAGACTATAGATGCTGGAGAGGACGTGGAGAAATGGGAACCCTCTTGCACTGTTGGTGGGAATGCAACCTGGTGCAGCCACTCTGGAAAACAGTGTGGAGGTTCCTCAAAAAATTAAAAATAGACCTACCCTATGACCCAGCAATAGCACTGCTAGGAATTTACCCAAAGGATACAGGAGTGCTGATGCATAGGGGCACTTGTACCCCAATGTTTATAGCAGCACTCTCAACAATAGCCAAATTGTGGAAAGAGCCTAAATGTCCATCAACTGATGAATGGATAAAGAAATTGTGGTTTATATACACAATGGAATACTACGTGCAATGAGAAAGAATGAAATGTGGCCTTTTGTAGCAATGTGGATGGAACTGGAGAGTGTGATGCTAAGTGAAATAAGTCATACGGAGAAAGACAGATACCATGTTTTCACTCTTATGTGGATCCTGAGAAACCTAACAGAAGTCCATGGGGGAGGGGAAGGAAAAAAAAAAAAAAAGAGGTTAGAGTGGGAGAGAGCCAAAGCATAAGAGACTCTTAAAAACTGAGAACAAACTGAGGGTAGATGAGAGGTGGAGAGGGAGGGGAGGGTGAGTGATGGGTATTGAGGAGGGCACATTTTGGGATGAGCACTGGGTGTTGTATGGAAACCAATTTGACAATAAATTTGATATTAAATAAATAAATAAATAAAACTGCTAAATCACCAGACCCACCTCTGATCAGCTTACCAAATCTATAATTCAGAGTCCCAGGGAATATCCTGGATTGTCTCTTTGAACCAACCATCATCACTTATGCATCCCTGAATTAATAATTGTGGACATGGAGATGGGACACAAATTGGTCCGGTGTGGATCTTGCATTGTTTTTTTAAGAACTACAGATGTGAGGTTAGTCCATCCTAAAACAAATGGATCTAGAGTTGAGAAATGTTACCCCTTCCCCTCTCTCCAAATTGGATGATGTTGCTAGAACATCAAAAATTGATATTTGGGAATAAAAAAACAAAAACAAAACAGCTATTCCTAACTATATTTTCCCTGTTTCTAGAATAAATACATATTAGAAAATATTTCTGGGGTGCCTGGGTGGATCAGTCAGTTAAGCATCCAACTTCAGCCCACATCATGATCCCAAGCTTCGTGGGTTCAAGCCCGACGTCGGGCTCTGTGCTTACAGCTCAAAGCCTGGAGCCTGCTTTGGATTCTTTCTCTCCCTCTGTCTCTGTCTCTGTCTCTGTCTCCCTCTCTCTCTCTGCCTCTCCCCTGCTTGCACTCTGCCTCTCTGTCTCCCAAAAAATAAATAAATATTTAAAAAAATTTAAAAAAAGAAAATATTTCTTAGCACAAAATATAAGTGTACTGATTACAAACAAGTCTCTTTTTTTATCAACACACACATATGTGCATGTGTAAAAGTCATAATAGGTCTTTCCGGAGACATTTACTTAATTTGCAAACATTACTAAAATGAGGAGACTTTCTGGATTAATAAATGTATTCATTGGAGAAAATAAGTAAGTGTAAATGAAACACTGTGCTTGTCCATTCCCACCTATGGAGATGCTTAAAATCATTATTCTGCACAATGCACCATGATTAAAGTTCTAGATAGCCTGTCTGAACCAGTAGTCTTGCAAAACACTTGGTAAAGGAAATGAAAATTTCCTTTCGAGGGCAGAGTAAAATAAATATAAAGCAATCTGAAAGCAACTTTTTCACAAAGAAAACATGCTCACTCCTCCATGATCATTTTGCTCTGCTGATGCTTTTAAAAATTATTTTTCCAACTAATTTCCTTTCAAAAATCGCCCTCATAATACTTCCACCACTAACATTCAAATGTTGTTTCTCCATTGTCAGTTAAGAGAACCAGTAGATTCCGGGGTGACGTTGCAAATAAAGAACCAAAACAAGAAACAGTATAAAGATTTTTTTCTCTCTCCTGCTCACCTCAAAATGTCAGCACTGTCTGTTTTAAGAGCTGATGCAGCACCTTAAAAATATTTATTTTGTTGTTTTTTAGTTCTTCTAGGAACTCTAGGAAAAAGAACCATTTAGACCTTTCAGAAGAAAACTGACTATTTTGATATGTGATGAGGGAGTGAGGGGCAAGCTGAGGGCAAAATACAGGCTGGCACCCACCTTCCACCCCCCAGGTGGAATACGTGTGATATTCTTTGGACAATCCTGGCTACCCAAGAACAAAGGAGAGGGGTTTCAGTGTTTGCCTTGGTGATGAGGGACACTAAGGCAAATGAAAAATTAATTTCCCTTACTGCCAACAGCCCATTGACAAGTCCTTGAAACCTGCAGAGTGACCTCCCTCTAGGAGTTCATCTGCCTTGATGATACTTTGCTAGGGCCAAAAGGGAATCTCAGCTTGACATTATCCCAACCTCGAGGATCCTGTAAGTCTACTTCCTTTATCTCAACTGCCCCAAGATATATACTGTCCATCATACTCCAAGCTTATGGCCTGGCCCCCCAATATACATCTGAAGGGTCTCATGACTGAGGTTTCATTAAAACGGTAATAAATGGCATTTCCCTAGCAACAGCTAGCCCCTCAAGGTCCTGGAATCCTTGTTTTCAAAATATCTTAGTCTTACTCTATCTCTGCCCCCCTCCCATCCTGAGGGTATATAATGAGTTACTCGTCATGACCCCAGTTCAGCTCTTCCTGCTCATGGGTTCTGTTCCCCGGCTTTAATAAAATCTTGTCCCTTGGCTCCAGATCACCTCCCACTATCACCCAAAACTCCATCAATGTGTACTTCTCATTCCTATACTTCTGACATTTTATGCATAATTTAAAATAAAAATTGGCTACACAAATTTATCCTGTTTAATATCTCTGACATTTCTTTCTTTTCCTTCTTTCTTCCCTTTCTTCCCTTTCTTTCTTTCTTTCTTTCTTTCTTTCTTTCTTTCTTTTCTCTTTTTTTCTTTCAACACAGAATATAGCTTCCTTACTCAGATTGACTGCCATCTCAAGTTTCCAGATATTTCCTATATACTTAAAATATGTTCAGACTATGGCGAAAATAAGTAAATATCAACAATGAAAATTAAAGACTAACTAGCATGAGACTGACATATGAAATATTCAGTGAAGTAAAATCCTAAGTTCCAAGCTCGTCTGCTTTAGAAGTCATCTCTTCAAACCGTTGGAAAAGCCTGCAGAAGAAAATTTACTATATACTATAAGAGGCTAAACAAGTACTAACGAACTCAAGATTTTATTTAGGTCCAACTTTATTGCTCAGCATGTAAAACAAAACCTACATTCAGGAACAAGTTTCTGTCTCATGTTTGAATGTCCACATATCTTCTAAGACATGCCACTTTTAATTTACTTGGATACATGTCCAATATTTACTTGGATAATGTACTTGGATACATGTCACTTGTCTTCTAGCAGTTTGAACTTTTCAAGTATACAAACTTTGTCAAGTTTACATTTAGAACTATGCATATGTAGTCTGTGGGACACTGAATGCTTAAATACTTTTGAAAGGCCACAATAGGTAAGTCAGTTCTTGGACTTTGTGATTTTCCAAGATATCTGATAGACAATGCTATTGCCTCAGAAATCTGCCTACACCTCCTAAGAGAGAAAGAGAGAGAGAGAAAAAAAATCAGTTCCTTGAAATCCTTCGCATATTTTCTATTGTTATTGTTGGGGAGGAAGATGTTCCTCTGACCTAGGCTCCTTCTAGCTGGGCTTAGAATCAAATTGACTCGAGAGAGATTAACAGGAGAAAATAAAATTTAATAGACGTATGTACAGGGAGTCCACATAGACATGAAGATTATCTGAGGTAAGGAGAAGGGCAGGATCTGAGGACACAAAGGGGAGAAAGCTCATTAGCAAGGAGAAAAGAGATATTTGGGAAAAAATAAGATTGCTCTATTATGTAGGTAAGTTCCTTCCTTAAAGGGGAATTCTCTTCCCTTCGCAAGCTCTCCTTCCCAAGTAAATTTAAGCAGTGAGCTTTTCCTGCATCTGCTGAGTTTTTATTACTTTTTTAAAAAAATTAATTGGCATATTTGGTTGAGGTTTCAGCGGTTAGGTTGTGTTGTATTTATTTTTTTTTAACGTTTATTTATTTTTGAGACAGAGACAGAGCATGAGCAGGGGAGGGGCAGAGAGAGAGGGTGACACAGAACCCGAAGAAGTAGGCTCCAGGCTCTGAGCTGTCAGCACAGAGCCCGACGTGGGTCTCGAACTCATGAACCCAGAGATCATGACCTGAGCCGAAGTCAGATGCCCAACTGACTGAGCCACCCGGGTGACCCAAGTTTTTATTACTTTTAACTCAAAATAATCTTAATGCCAAAGTGGCACATTTGGGGACATTTCATCCTTCACCCCCTCATTACAGCTTGACATTTATCAGAATGTACTATCTATAATACCTCTATGACCTTATTTCCCAAACTAGATTTTGAGTTATTACAAAACAGACATCATATCTGTTTTCAGATAAATAATGGTCTTGATGCAAGGCATTTGAATTCAAAACGTCAACAACGTCTCCAGCGCTGACAGTTAATTTTTAATTTTTGTCTGACGTCAGACGTTCTTTCTGCCTGGTGACAGTGCAAAACCTTCCACATTCTCAAGACTCCAACACAACTTTTATTTTATTTTATTTTTTACCTCCTTCGTTGATGACTACTCTGCCTTTGCGTGGAGGCCCTCTGAAATCACCTCCCTCAATTCACCTCTTCATTTTTGCCAACATCTACATTTACATTTATTCACATCCCCCCCCCCCCATAAATGTCTACAGTCTTCCCGTTCTAAACAAATAAAAACAAGCAATGAATTCTCCATGTACCCTCTATCCTATCCAGTCTATGATTTTACCGATCCCTCTTTCCTTCAAGGGTTTTTTGAAAGTCGGTGAGGGGTGGAGGAAGTGAGGGAATATGAAGAGAGATGTGAAGAGCACGAATCCCAACACGCATCAAAATTGGCAAATCTGGATAAGAAGAAAGAGCTAGAAAATCTACCTCATATAAAAGGGATACAACAGCAGGGATGCTGAGAAATGCAGATTAAAAAAAAATAATAAGAGCAAGAAAGAGGAAGTAATAATGACAATGTCAATTGCTGAACACTCATAATGGACCGGACAGGTACCACGTTGAGGACTTAGCATATAGTCATACAGGTAGCACCTGGGAGTTAACAATATAATTGTAAAGGTTGGCCACACTTTCTTCTAACTGTAGCCGTGGGTGACAGAAGAGAAAATCGGCTGTCCCTTCCCTCCCAGAGACCACAAACCACTTGGGAGATGAGCCTGACGTTCATGAAATAGATAAAGAAACAAATGCGAACTTAAATAGTTCAGTGCTGAATTTCATAAGGGCAAATTTCAATTTCTGGAGGGTATTGGAGAACAAAGCATCCAGTAGAGTAGCCACAAATAATTCCGATAGAAATGAAACAAAAGATCTTGAGAAGTTAGTGTGATTCAAAATAGTTAAGTGAAGAGGGAATTCTCCACAAAGGAAAAGCTTGAGCATGAAAATAGAAGCTAGAATGACCAGTGATGTGATTTGAAGTGTTGGGGCCCGAGCCAATGACCAGGAAAGAATTCTTGAGACATCTTTAGTGCAAAAAGGTCATTTTATTAAAGGACAGGGTCCGTGGGCAGAAAGAGCTGCCCTGGGGTTGTGAGAAGTGACTGATTCTATAAGATTTTCCATTCTATGGAAGGGAGGGTGATGTCAGGGTCCCAGGAAATTGAAACTATAGGTTTCTGGAAGTTTTGCTATTGATAAGATTGCTTTTATTTCCCTTGTAAATCATTAAGATAGTAGCAAACTGATAGAGACTCCTGTCCTGCATGACTATGATCTCTGTCAGTTAACCACTTGTTTTCCCTCTAGCAAAGCATTAACATCAAGACAATTGGGTGTTCCTGGAGAAATGTTATATCCTGCCTGCCTCAAGGATTTGTCAATGGGCTCCAGGTTATAAGGAAGTTTAATTTTATCTACATTTCTTTTGCCTTTGTTCTCCATATCTAAGAAGAAAAGCTAGTCAAAACAAGATAAAAGGGGCAAGCCAGATGTCCCAGGCTGGATACTCCCCTTGCATACCTTTGGCTCCTATAATCTTGCTTGTCTCCTGTGTCCACCAACTGCCTGTGTAGCATCAATGAGAAGTGCCCCCTCCCCTTTTTCTTTTGTCTCTCGACCTCCTACCATCACAGCCATAAAAGGAGGCCATGCCAAGGTTCCAGGATCAGCCTTTAGAGGTGACTCCCCTAGTCTGGCACTGGTGCACAGTAAACAGTCTTTTCCTGATTCCCTGAGGGCGTGTGGCTTGTCTCTTCCTAGGCACCGAGTATTTGGTGTAACATATCAATTAGAATCCGCCATCTTTGTTTTGAGCGACAACGTTGTTAGAGCTAAAGAAACTGGTTGGAAACTTGTAGAAAATAAACATGAACAGTTTGGGGGGAACCAGATTGCAAAGAAGTTAAAAATTCACGTAACATTTGCTCTTTATGAAAGTCAGACAAAACTTAAGTCTTGCAGAGTTTGGGGCACCTTGGTGGCTCCGTTGGTGAACCATCTGACTTTAGCTCAGGTCATGATCTCTAGCTTGTGAGTTCAACCCCCGCGTCAGGCTCTGTGCTGACAGTTGGAGCCTGGAGCCTGGAGCCTGCTTCAGATTCTGTGTCTCCCTCTCTGTCTGTCCCCCTCACTCACATTCTGTGTCTCTCTCCCTCTCAAAAATAAATAAAATATTAAAAAAAAATTAAATGTAAAAAGACTTGCAAAGTTGTTTTCATACAAGCTAGAATTAACTTATCCCGATTAGAAATAGTACCAAGTTAGGAATCACAGATTTTCAATAAAATAACAAATGGAAAGAGTTAGAACACAATTTTCTGAATTTGTCATGAGAAAAGGAACATCAGGAAGGCTTTTTTATTTAAGAAATGAGAATTTGATGCCTTTATGGCTTACTAAATAAGTACAAGACATTTTTCTTTTTTTTTCTTTTTCTTTTTTAATTTTTACTCATTTTTGAGAGAGAGAGAGAGAGAGAGAGAGAGAGAGACAGAATCTGAATCAGGCTTCAGGCTCGAAGCTGTCAGCACAGAGCCTGATGCAGGGGCTCCAACTCACAGACAGTGAGATCATGACCTGAGCTGAAGTCGGATGTTTAACAGACTGAGCCACCCAGGTGCCTCTACACTACGTTTTTCATAAACTATAAATTAATTATAAATGGTTCGATGTTTTAGTACACAGTAGTAACTACACACACCAATGTGGAATTGCATTTTGTGTTATTTAAAAAAGTATTAAGTCTTTGTTATTGCCCACTTATATAAAATAACAAAACTAAAAATAGTTTTGAACTTCTTTGGTCATATTTTCCTATCTTTATAATAGGAAAAGATAGGATTCAGTAGGCAGAGAGGAAAAGATAAGGACCTGAGGACCCTGGGTGGGGAAAAACACCTATTTGGCAACAATGCAGGGAGCATCTGACCACAGCAAACCCCCTCAGGCTTAAGGTTCCTCTTAAGATGGTAACAGACGCCACCCACTTCCCCTCAGGTTCTCAAATTTGACTAAAGACTTAACTAAAAATAAAGTAGTCAACCCACAGGGAACAGTCAAGGCCATAGACCACCCTTCATGCAATGGAAACTAGCCCATCAAAGAGGAGTGACTGGGCATTTAGAGTTACCTAGCCAATAAAGGTAGAATCAGAGAAGGAAGAAGGGAGGAGGGAATGGGGACCAAAACCCTATCAAACAAAGTCCCTGGGCTATAGTTGGCGGGCTTTCACTTTCAAATGTCCCCTCTCAGCTTGTAAAGACAGCTTTGCCTACCATTCTTCCTTTCTGATCTTATACTCTTAATAAACTTTTGCCTGTGGCTCCTTTTCTGTCCACCTCTTCATTCTTTAAAGCCCAGACCATAAACTCCAGATACTGAGGTACAAAGTCCTGCAATGTTTCTTTGGGGGCTCGCCTAAGACATCAATGTTTTATAACTGTAAGTAAAGAGCAGCTGGCACCCCGTCTTTTCTTTCTATCCTAAATAAAACTCTCAAACCAAATAATGGGCACCCATCAGCCAGTTAAGAGTGAATAGTGCGGCTGCCATTCTCAAGTCTTGGGTGACAGGCTCCTTGGGTCTCCTCTCATATCCCCCAACATAGTTGGGAACATCAGTGTGTTGGAGCCCTAATTTTCTTTCAAGAACCCTCGGATGCACGGGACTCAAGGGAGGCCGAACAGCAATTGAAGGGTCCTGACCAAGGCTGCTCTCTGGTGGACGCCTGAACCTCGTCCCTGACCCTGACGGCCTGTTTGGGTATCAGCCAGAATTCTCCTCTCTTCTGTCTCTAATTTGTGTTTTAGCATCAGACTGTGGGATGTTGGATTTACTACATGTTTGATGGGTTTATAGGAGAGAATATACAGTATTCTTTCTTGTACTTAATGGTCTTGGGAAAGAAAGATGGAAATAACTGTGATTTTAACCAAAAGGGCATGACGGCACACCATTTTGAGTTATTTTGCTCAAGCCCTGGTTGAAATTGCCCCCCCCTTTGATCCAAAGGCTGGGGAGAAGGTGGCAACGTCCTCTAGGCCAGCCTCTAAATGCTCCACATTTGTGTTGTTTCTGCAAGGTGGAGGAATGGTTGCCTGTCCTGCATGAGGGATGGATTCTTTTACCAGGATACTTGGGAGCAATTTTGCTACACTTAGCCCAGTGTATGCCAACTTGTACCAATCTAGATATTTTAAAATGGACACCCATGTGGCTGGAACATATTTATCAGGGAGTTGCTGAAAAAGGCAGGGGAATAGACCTCAACTTTGGCTCTTCCCCTCCCCCAACAGCCGATTTTATCCTTACAAAAAATAGCTTTCTCCAGCCTTTTGAAATATATTTGTAAAGAGGAACAGGTTTATTATGATCGATATGTAAATTACTGTTGGGCCAAAATATAAATTAGTGCATCCTTCTACAACCAAAAGAGTCTTGTCTGGTCACAGTCGATACCCTCAAAGTCCCACAGGCAGGAACCAGAGAGGTAGGAGAAATCAAGGAAGATCGGTCAGCTCCCGGAGGTGAGGTCAAGCCTGGGTAAGAGCGACTACTCCCAGCACCTTCAGAGAATGACCGGACTTTTGGCTGCCAGTCACATAGCTATATACCCAGACTTAAAAAAAAAAAACAAAAAAAAAAACAAAAAACATGTGCTTCTGCTCCCTGCTGCCCACCTTATCCAGGCCTTCCCTGTAAGGCCTGGATAAGGCCTTACCTGAACCTAGAGTGCCAGGAGGAGGGACCCAGGAAGGCACCCCCAGTCTGATAAGATTACAAGTTCCTTTTTCATTACAAGACTTAAGGCCGATCAAAGTAAATCTAGGTAAATTTTCTGATGATCTGGATAAGTATATAGAGGCTTTTCAGAATATTCCGTATGTTATTGGAGTTGAGCTGGAAAGATATAATGCTTTTGTTGAATCCGACTCTTAATGAGACAGAAGCATGGGGTTCTGGTAGCGGCTGAGAGATATGGGGACGAGCAACTCCTTAATTATCATGGGACTGGAAGTCCTATAGGGAACTGGAAGTTCCCTACTGGAGCTCAGGCAGTTCGCCCCAAGATCCTAATTGGGACTATGTCCATCCCATTGAGGAATGGTATTGCCACTGCTTCTAAGCTTGTGTTTTGGAAAAATTAAAGAGGTCCAAAGTTAAGCCTTTACATTATGTTAAATTAGCCACTATTTCACAGACACAAGCAAAGAGCCTGGTGGCCTTCCTGGAAAAGGTAAGGGGGGGCTCTCATTATATATGGCTACCTTCCCTGCTACCCCTCAAAGCTGAGATGATTCTAAAGGACAAATTTGTCACATATTTGACCCCAAAGATTTGGAGGAAGCTGCATGAAAAAATGTGTCTGTTGGCCCGGAAGGGACCCTAGAGGAGCTCCTATGAGCTGCCAATTGGGTATATTACAACCAAGATCAACAGAAGAATGGGGAACAGAAAAGGAGGCTTATGAAAAAATCTGAGGACTTAGTTGCGACCTTATGTACAATGTCAAACCAGACTTCCCAAGATACTGGCACCGAGTATCTTTTATGTGGCTGTTCAGAGCACTGGAAATGAAAATATGCTCAGAGTGGACAAGCAAAAGTGAAACCCCATAAGCCATGCCCCCTGTGTGGAGACAGTCACTGGAAATCTGAATTCCTTCGGGGACCTCAATCTGCCAAGGCTCAGATAACCAATGTCTCTGAAGGGACTGATGAGGCCCGGGGTTCTTTACGGTGGTTCCTCCTTAACCCCCAACCAACTACCTATTGGAAACCAAGAGCCTCTTGGAACTCTGGAAATGGAAGGAAAACCAGTTGATATCCTTCTGGTTACTGGAGCCACCTTTTCTGTTCTTTCCACTCCAGGCCAACTGTCCAAACACAGTATGACAATTTGAGTCACTGGAAAATCTATGACAAAATTTTTCTTTCAGCCACATGGGTGTATATAGGGAGACTGGATTTTTTCATATCCTTTTTTGATAATGCCAGAGAGCCCCAGTCCCTTGCTGGGAAGGGACATTATGACTGAATTGGAGACTGTAGTGCTACTAGCTCCAGGACCGATCAATTGCCTAAATTTACAGTAATCTGGATATCAAAGCTCAATCTTCCCTTGAGGTAAAACTAAATACTCCTCATGGAGATGTTCAATGGAAACTGGATGACCAAAGGAGAAATCCCTCCCTATGGTGTGACCTCATCCCTAGGAGGCATTGCCGTTGGAATATTAATACTTGTTGGTCTAATCTTTTTGTATGTCATTTGTAGAAGCTGTCGCATATCCCAGAAACATAAGACGTCCAAGAAAATTTTGCTAGCCCAGATGTTCCAAACACCCTGCCATTATATCTGACCTCTGGATTGACCTCTGAACCTTCTCTGACTGCCGTTCCCCTATCGTCACCCCCCTTCAGCAGGAAGCAGTTAAGATTGGTCGTCGTCCTAATTCCTAATGGCAGTTAGAGTCACATGTTCAGAGGGGGGAATATGAAAGGAAAAGATAGGACTCAGTAGGCACAGAGGAAAAAGTTAGGACCTGAGGTCTCTGGGTGGGGAAAGCACATATTTTGGAAGAATGCTGGAGCATTGAGACCATAGTCCCTAATCAAACAAAGTCCCAGACCTGTAGTTTGCGAACATTCACTTTCAAATGCCCCCTCTCTATAAAGAGAGCTTTCATACCATTCTTCCTTTCTGATTTTAAACTCTTAATAAACTTTTGCCTGCTGCTCATGTTGTGTCCACCTCTTCTTCCTTTGAAGCAGCGAGACAATGAACCCTGGGTTTTGAGGGAAAAAATCCTGCAACGTCCTTATTTTAAAGAAACATGAAAGGAAATTATTGGAGTATGTCTAATGATTTTTTACCAGTGGGGAGAATAATTATTTATAAAGAGCCAAACATGAAACAAGATATTTGACAAATTTGATATTTAAAATATGTTTAACATTGATCAAATACTCAAAATTATTTCCGTATATTAAGCAATGTAACCAAAATTGGGTGAGGAAAGGAATATGGGAAAAAAAATAAAGAAATATATTATGGTTTCTTTAATTTTTTTCCCATACGAATTTACTGCTTATAACTAAATTTACCACATGAATTTACTGCTTATAACTACATTTCCAACTAATTGTGAACCTGACAAATTATGTTAATTTGTTTTTTAAAGTTTATTTTAAGAGAGCAAGCAGGTGCGCCCGCGAGTGGGGGAGGGGCAGAGAGAGAGGGAGAGAGGTGACTGAGCCACCCAGGCGCTCTGACAAATGATGTCAATACCTAGTCAGCCACTGCATATTTTCTATAAATTAAATGTATTTTATTTTATTTTTTTTGAAACAAGCTATTATTTATTTATTTATTTATTTTTCCAATATATGAAATTTATTGTCAAATTGGTTTCCATACAACACCCAGTGCTCATCCCAAAAGGCCAACAAATTAGGAGACTATAGATGCTGGAGAGGATGTGGAGAAACGGGAACCCTCTTGCACTGTTGGTGGGAATGTATTTTATTTTTTAAAAGAAAACACTGCCTTTGAATGGTGGCGGGAAGGGGATATGAAAATGGGGATGAGGAGACGGCTAATATTTGCAAACGTTACGTACCATTTTGGTGTGATAAATTTACGGGATCAATAATAGAATTTCACTACAATGAAGAGAGTTTCAGAGAAGCTATTTAAATTGACCAACATGATAAGTCTAGGAGGTATAAGGGCTGTATGATACTCTGATCTCTGCACTACACTGCATCCTGAACATAATGTTTTGAAAACAGTCATATTAACAAAGTACACACCAAAGAATACTGAACCCAAAGAGTTCATAATTAGTATTTCATAGAGGTCATTTCCATGTTTTAATGCAGGTTGGATACAGCCACAGATCCTCTCTCTAGAAATCTCACTGCGTTGTCTCAGAGACTAAAAGCTGAGTCATTAGAATCTTTTCTGGTTTTCATCAGTACAGATGAATACCTTGTATTTCATAATTTCTATGTTTTTCTGATATTTTGTATTTCCTAGCAGAAATCTCCCTTAAAAAAAAAAAAGACAAAAAGAAAAAAAAAAAACTATACTGCATTCCCTGGACTACTTAGGTTTCTGTTAAATCTTTGTCAATCAGCAATAAGGAATTTCATTGAAATCCGAGGAGAATTCAAAAATCTGTTCCCTACAACAGTTTTCTGTTCCTCAGGTAAAATGCTGATTGTCTTGCTTATCTGCAGGAAAGGAGAAAGAGTTGAGGGAGTTAAAAGGATTTTATGAGTTAAGACTGGGCTCCAACTTAAGCCAGGGGATTCTGTGGGTGGATACATTGGGGAGTCTAGATAATTAGAAATTGGGCGTAAAGATTTTTCTCTAGAAGTTCATAACAGACAAAAACCTGAAATGGCAGAGGTTATTTATCATTGACTCAGTACACGGGAGAATTTGCACAATGTGGGCAACTACTGTCTATAGAATTTTTTTTCAGCTTTCTAGAGCTGTGTTTACCAACATTTTATAAATAAAAAGAAAAAGCCTACTTTCGGTATAATTTATCCACTCAGCATTTTTTTTTTTTTTCCATAGGACCATTCAATCCGACATATGTCAGGGGCAATTAGCAATCTTCTGCTAACAGAGTACCTGCCCTACTTAGCAGGCATTTCTTGTTCCTCATTAACCAAATTATGCTCAGGTCATATATCATATCTCTGACAATAATGCCACTTTCATGCTTAATTGGTTAAATAAATGTGTAATTATGGAACTATGTTGAGATACTAGTGTAAATTATTGTAACCACGGCATTTGCCTGATGTAGATTGGGATGTTATTTGATCTACTGTAAGATTTAATAACACTAAAACTTAATGTAGCATTTGTTCAGTATCAAGATATCTCCAGATGTTATTAACATTTTAGATAAAATGTGCAAAAACTTGGTGAACATTTTGAATATTTTATAAAATAAAGGCATAGTATTTTTCATGAAAAATATTATCTCTGGTATTAAGTCCAGAAAAATAAACTGATAACTCTTTTCTAACTTGACATATGGTAATTAGTAGAATTTATATTTTGCTGTGGGATATTTACAGTAATGACTACATTCTCAGAATACTTTTGGATCAGAGCAAATACTGGCTCATTGAGAATCAAAATCATGTTAGAGGAAGAGAAAAGATATTAATAGTTGTCTTAAAAATTCTTGCTTAACTTTTTCTCTTCTAATTAACACTTTTCCCAATGAGTGCTAACAAAATGAGACTTGACATAAATTACCAAAAAGTTCTTCAAACCTCCCTAAAATGAAAATAAATGACATATGGCAAAATGTTGACTTGGTAAACATTTAAATGTATTCAGTTTTAAAATAAGGAACTTTTAAAATATTAGTTATCAAGTCTTTGCTAAATACCAGATGTATTATCAAGGATTAGATTTGGTTGCATTTTGCAATAAATACATGAATAAAATTTAAAAACTCCCAGTGGCTTGAACATATTGGAAGTATGTTTCCTATTCACCTGCAAACAGCCTGGAGGTAAGTAGTCCAGGCCTGGTACAGAAGCTCCACAATTTCCAGGAACACAGATTAATTCTCTTATCTCTTCTATCATTCTAGATTAAGGGATACAGGGAGGGAAACTTTTTCTTAAGGGAAATATTTTAGGCTCTGCAGGCCATGTATGTCCATCACAACTAATCAAATCTACTCTGCTTCAGTCGGAAGAAAGTAACTTTGCCATTGTAACATGAACAGAGCTTTAATCAATACCTACTGGGATAGATATGACTGCATTCCAAGAAGACTATAGACAACAAAGGGTGGTGGGCTGGATTTTGCTCATGAGTCCTAGGTTAGCAAGCTCTTTTTCTAGAATGTGACTTTCATCCTCAAGGTAAACTAAGGATCCAAGATAGCTGTTAGAACTATAGACATAATGTTCGAGGTGGAAGCCAGAAGAACTCCAAATGGTAGAAGGGCAAATGAGACCAAACTTGATAGTTGATGCTAATAAGATGACCCAGGATGGGGACTGTTCATAACAGAAAGACCAAACCAGTGATCAGAGGGTTAGGACTTTGAGAGAGGGGAAAATCCATCTGACCACCAAGGAAAGGACAGGACTGGAGATGGAATTCAACCATATAGGCAATACTTCAATCAACCATGCCTATTTAATGTAACTCCAGTAAAATCTCTGGATGCTAAAGCTTGGATAAGCTTCCTTGGCTGGCAATATTCTGCATATTGTCACACACTAATGTGTCAGGAGGTTCATACATCTTGAGGACATGTTCTTTCAAAAGTCTAGCAGAACTAGTTCCATCACCCTTTGCTTTTCGATTTGGCTCAGTTACCACAATAACAGCAAGACTACATGGTCATCCAACAAGTGTCATTTGCCTCTCATAAGTCAATTAAAAAAATAAAACCCTCATCTTCCTACCATCATGTCTAAAATCTACTTCTGTCTATATTCATAGCCTCTCTATTCCTTTTTATCACAGAAGAAACATAAGAAGTCTTTCCTTTACGGAAAATAAGAAAAGAGAAGAAAGAAAAATGAAATCTTCATCCCTTATAACTTGACAGGAACTTTGTTTGCAATAAGTGTATGTTACCTCTTTATTATAGTAATATTCCCCCTGCAGGCAAATATCCTCTACTATGTCCTATTAGACAAAATAAAACTAAATGAAATCCTTGAATTTCAAGCCTATCTCCTACTCTACTTACTACTCCAATCTTCTGGGAGCTTTCTTAGTAAGTCCCCTTCACGTATTCACCTGGACTTGTGGGCTGCATTTCCTTCTTCCCACTTTACCGTGGTTTCCATTTCTATCAATCCATCAGACTGCTCTTGTTAATATCACTGATCTCCATTATGCCAAAAGTAAAGGTAACTGTTCTTCTCTTCTATCTAAAATTTTATCAGCCCTTGACAGTATTGACCAAACCCTTATCTCTTGAATGAGATACCATATATTTCTTCTTTTGCTCTAATTTCAGGAATCTGCTGTTGTCTCCTTTGGAGACTTATTCTGTGGCTGCAAGAGAAACCCCAGTAATTGTAATTGATTATTGTGAAAATTATCTATTATTCTTATACTTTTTTTTTTTTTTTTAACTAGAGAGTTTCATCCTGGCCTCTAGCTTTGAAATCAATCCCAGTACAGACTGATCACCAAATTTCAGCTGTGACTGAAATTCAGCTGTGACTGCGTGATTGTAGCTCTGACTCCTCCTGAACTTGAGCTTCATTCTAAGCTTCCTATTTATAATCCTCATTTGTAGGTCGAACAGATGTCTTAAACTTTACATATACAAAAACAGAGTTTTTAAGAACACCACACCTAAACCTTTCTTAAAGCCTTTTTTTTATCCTGGCTTTATTCATGTTAGGAATATCAGAATCACCCTACCAGTTGGCTAAATACACCCTAAACCTCAGAGTTGTTCTGGACTCCTCTCTTTCCCTCTCACATCCAACCTATTATCAAGTTCTGTGGAAATAATGTACCAAATGTCGAACGTTTTCAGTAAGTTCTCCCTCATCTCCACTGCCACTACTATTGTCCAAACTACTTTTATCCCCTGTCTTTGCACTGAAATAGAATCACTGCTTCCGGTTGATCAGGGCTACAATCTATTCTCGTTTGTCCTTTAAAATATTAAATCAGGGGAGCCTGGGTGGCGCAGTCGGTTAAGCGTCCGACTTCAGCCAGGTCACGATCTCGCCGTCTGTGAGTTCGAGACCCGCGTCGGGCTCTGGGCTGATGGTTCAGAGCCTGGAGCCTGTTTCCGATTCTGTGTCTCCCTCTCTCTCTGTCCCTCCCCCATTCATGCTCTGTCTCTCTCTGTCCCCAAAAATAAATAAATGTTGAAAAAAAATTAAAAAAAAATAAAATATTAAATCAAATAAGATTGCTTGTTTGATTAAAATCCACTCAATTGAAGCTAGTATAAATCACTGTTCCCTCTTAATGCCAGAGACAGAACTACATATCAGGTTCATGTTTACCTTTTTGATCATTTCATTTCTCTTTACCTAGCATACTAAGATCACACTAGCCTTTCTATTTTCTTGACAACTCAAACCATTCCTTTTAGAGCCTTACAGTTGACAGATCTAAGATACTCTTCAGATCTTCTCGTGCCTGGATCCTTAAGACCATCCCAGTCTCAGTTCAAATGTTAGCACCCCTACGAGCCTATACTGACAAACCTATTTGAAGTAACACCACCTTGCTCCATCACTTTGTAATACATCATCTCTTTGTATTGCCTCCCTAACGATTACAGATAACTAAGTTTGTTTTGCCTTTTTTTCCCCCTCTCTCTCTGAGGGAAATAAATATTGATTGAAAATCAGTAGAGATCTTGCTAAAATGCAGATTCTGATTCAATAGGTCCAGGGTTGGGGTCTGAGAGTCTATATTTTTAACAAGCTCCCAGTTGAAATATATTTGTCTAGGGATTTCATATCTCCTGTGTGTGTGTGTGTGTGTGTGTGTGTGTGTGTGTGTGTCTTCAATAGAAGGTTGACATAGCTTATTAGTTAGGTTCTAGTTACATAATATAACTAGGTCAAGCATTGGGTTAAAATTGACTTGCAGGCTCATTTAGTCTAAACAGACAGACCATCTACAAAGCCCCCAGGAATGACTTCTAGAAGCTCAACTGAGAAGCATTGCAGAAGGGAGCCTATTGTGCTCACAAGATCAGGATGTTACTGAAGTACCACTATAGTTTGGCTCGAAAATCATGCGATTTTGGTATGACCTGCCAAGTAGGGAAGCCACTTCCACAGATTCTGGCAACACTGTTACGTTAAATACCTGGATAATAAATGGCTCATGTCCTATATCTCTACCCAATATTTCCAGATCAAGACCTTGACAATTATACCAAAATTACACTCAGACTTCTAGTGGTAAGGGAATCATAAAATAGGACTATTGGTTTTATAAACTCTGCAATAGCAAAAAACATAGTAGGAGGAAGTCAAAATGAATAAGTGAGTTAATCCAACTCATCTGTCCAAAATAGCACCAGGCACTCATATTTCTGTCCCAGGGCTTTAAATAGTTTTCATTGAAAAATCTCTTACAATTTTTACTATGCTTCTATTTTTCTCCCTCTAGTTTCCATGACTTAAATGAGAATGTAATATTGGTTTAAGCAGGAAAAAAGTAATTGAGAAACAGTATACCTTAAGTACATCCTTTTCTTCCAACAACCTAGAGGTTTGGTATATTAAGATTAGAGAGATTTATTTCATAGGAGGATTACTTACTCCCCATGTGATTCCTGATGAAGGTGCCCAGATTCACAAGTTATCCACTAAAGTTTAATTGTCACAATAAAGAGTTAGACAGCAGTCAGCCAGCAGTGGGCGGGCATAGCCGGCTGCCAACCTGAGTCACCTGATTAACAAAAATGATCAGGTAAGGTCCAGGAGCCCATCATGAGTAACAAAGACACTCCTGTAACTTGGGAAATTCCAAGGTTTAGAGATTATCTTCTAGATTTGGGACACCATGAAGAACGCTCTTTGGGTAAAGTTAATTCTTCACCTCAGAGCTATGTTTTCTACAAAGTCCTTCCTGACTTCCTTTTCTTATTCCTTAGGGGAATTTGTCATGCCCTTCTCTGTGCTACCAAAGTATATTATATCATTCTCTTACAGTAGACAAACTCATACAAAACCAATAGTTTAATAGTTTCAGGTTCTTGTCTCTGTCTCCCTTGCCAGATGGTGGCTTCCTAGAGAATAAGAACTAGTCCATTGTGATATTGGCATATTCTCAGAACTTCAAATGATACTTGTTAATAGGCAATTATAAATTACATCTTTATATACAAAAAGGATAGCATATTCTTTGGCTGCTAACCATACCAAAATATATATATACAAGAAACGATTTATTTTGAGAATTTAACATTGATATTTCCCATTTTACTGACAATGTTGATGAAATGAGATACGGGAATGGAAACTGGAAGAGAAAGTGAATGCCTCTGGTGGCCCATTCATGCCAGGACTACATGACCAGTTCACATTGTGAGGGAGGCCTTGAAGCTTCTAAAATGGATGTAAGTCTCCTCCCCAGAACCCTGTAAGCATAGCGTCTTCCTTTCAAAGCACAATTTGACCAGGGTAATTGACTTACTGGCAATGAGTTTTGATCCAAAATTTGAGTGAGCTCTTCTATAATTGACTTTAATATAGTTGTAAAACAGAAAGGTAAAAGCTTTCTTTCAAGAATACTTGCAAAAGTACTAATGCAGTAAATAGCACATTTGATGCTTCTATTAAAGCTCTTTGCTTAAATGGAAATTGACTATATAACTATGTTTTCACAGTCTGCGCTTTTTAACATTTGAGTAGTAACATGGATAATAAGATTCTGCATATTGAGGTTTTATGGAAATAGAACACTTTCAGTTCAAACACTAGAATTTCTATAAATGGGAATTTAATTACAATAAGATTATGCCAACAACTTTTATAGTTTTTGTGACTATAGCAAAAACAATCTCTACCTAATGTTATGAGAAAACTCAAATCTAAGTACAGATATCCAAAGGCAAGCTAAGAAAGTCTGAGGCTTTAATCATTATAAAAGAGTTAAGACCTACATTTAATATAAAATTAGAATTCATTCATTATAATACATTTTAAACACTGCTTTACATTTTTCTTGCTTTCAAGATTCCATATTATCTAAAACGGATCATTTGAAGTACAAAAGGTAAGAGCCAGTCTATGAACTAAATTGTGCTCCCCACTTCGTATTTTGAAGTTTTAACCCCCAATGTGACTATATGCGGAGATAGGACTTCTGGGTGGTAATTAAGGTTTACACGAAGTCATAAATATAAGTTATAATCTTACAGGATTGGAGACCTTGTAATAAGAGGAAGAGAGATCTCTTTCTTTCTGTGTCTCTGTCTCTCTGTCTCTTTCTTTCTCTCTTGTCGTGCTCCAAGGAAGGACCATGTGAGGTCACAGTGAGAAGACAGCCGTCTACAAGACAGGAAGAGGTGCTCATCAGTAATCATATTGTCTGGCATCTTGATCTTGGGCGTCTCAGTCTCCAAAATTGCGAGAAATAAACTTTTACTTCTTAAGCCATCCTGTGTATGGTATTTTGTGATGCCTCCCATGCTGATTAAGACAGTAAGTCGTAAATATTTGTAAATGTATGTAACACAGACGATTATTCACATTGAACACAAAATGCTAATTACATAGCTTCTCATTTAAAAAGAAACATAATAATGGGGCACCTGGGTGGCGCAGTCGGTTAAGCGTCCGACTTCAGCCAGGTCACGATCTCGCGGTCCGTGAGTTCGAGCCCCGCGTCGGGCTCTGGGCTGATGGCTCAGAGCCTGGGGCCTGTTTCCGATTCTGTGTCTCCCTCTCTCTCTGCCCCTCCCCCGTTCATGCTCTGTCTCTCTCTGTCCCAAAAATAAATAAACGTTGAAAAAAAATTATAAAAAAAATAAAAAGAAACATAATCATATTTTAAAGTACATAATACAATAGTAAACATATAATGCTTTTTTTTTCTATTCATTCATTTTCTTTTTCCTTTAGGTTTAGTTCTGATGTGGGGTTGTAAGGCTTACTCAAAGATTAGAGTATGTAATATTGATATATTACTTGAGACAGCAGGAGGTCTTTAGGAACACTGTAACGTCACTGGGTATTAGAATGCGCCCATTAAAAAAAAATGTGTACTTTTGAGAGAGCACACGTAGGGGAGGTGCCGAGAGAGAGAGGGGAACAGAGGATTCAAAGTGGGTTCTGCGCTGGCAGCACTGAGCCCAATGCGGGGCTGGAACTCGCAAACTGCAAGATTATGACCTGAGCTGACATTGGATGCTCAACCAGGTGAGCCACCCAGGCACCCCTAGAATAGGCCCCTTTAATGCCAAGCAGACATGAGTTAAGAAAAAAATTAAGAAAGCATGGGAAGAAGACGCTCATAGCAAGATAATTTATTACTTTTTTTTTTAATGTTTATTTTGAGAAAGAGATAGCGAGCACAGAAAGAGAGACAGACAGACAGACAGACCGACAATCCCAAGAAGGTTCTGCAAATGCCAGCGCAGAGCTCAATGTGGGGCTGGAACCCTCGAACCGTGAGCTCCCTACCGAGAGTGGATGCTTAACCAACTTAGCCACACAGGTGCCCCAGGGAGATGATTTATAAATGCATTACCTTCTTGAATTCTTACAAATAATCTTACAAAAGTAGAACGGGATGGTTCAAAGCAGGCTCAAGATTGCTTCTATTTATTAGATGTGTGACCTGCAGCAAACTAACCCTCTACCTCAGGTGCCTCACCTGTTGAATGAGAGTGATGATGTGAACCTACTCTTTACTTATCTTTATCTTACAGAAATTAAACGACACCCAATGTATCTATTGCTTTACGGCAGAGCACAGATTCCATATCAAACCCTTGGAATCCAAACTTTCAAATTTCTACTAACATAATTATTAGGGCTTATAGTTATTAGGTCGTTTATTTTTCTCTATAAGACCCAAGCTTCTTATAATTCACACTTAGAAGGGTGACGCATACACTCATCAGCATTCATATGTATTTCAGCAGGCTAGTTTAAGTTTACCTTCTTGAAATCTTGGCAATCAGAAAATAGTATCACTTGCATCGGTTTTGAGCAAGGAGGGAGATGTATAGAATGTGTATGGTGGCAACACAGAGGATGATGTGACAGATCGGGAGAATCCCGGGATGGTAGAGTGAGAGAAAAGGAAGAAAGAGGAAAGACATGGACGGCAACGTGTGAGAATGAAGAAGGACTATGGCAAAAAATTAGTGAGGTGGGTTTGGGAGCCAGACTTTCTTGGTCCAAATCCCTACTATTTACATTTGTGTTGAACATTGCATGAACTTGTATAGGCCAATTGTATAGCAACATGGAGGCAACATATTAACCAAATTATAAAGACTAATTAAAAAAAAAAAAGCACAGTGGCTCTTGAGTGGCTCAGTCAGTTGAGTGCACTCTTGATTTCAGGTCAGGTCATGATCTCACAGTTCATGAGTTCAAGCCCTGCATAGGGCTGTGTGCGGAGCACATAGAACCTGCTTGGAATTCTCTTTCTCTCCCTCTCTCTCTGCCCCTCCTGCTTGCTCAATGTCCGTCTCTCTGAAAATGAATGAATAAACTTATTTTTTTTCTTTAAAAATATTTATTATTTATTTGTTTTGAGAGAGAGTGAGTAGAGGAGGGGCAGGTGGGGGAGAGAGAGAGAGAGAGAGAGAGAGAGAGAATCCCAAGCAGACTCTTCAAAGTCAGCATAAAATCCAATGTGGAGTTCAAACCCATAGACGGTGAGATGCTCAACTGACTGAGCCACACAGGTGCCCTGGAATGAATAAACTTTAAAATAAAATAAAATAAAATAAAATAAAATAAAATAAAATAAAATAGTAGTTAAATCAGTTCTAGTATTGTTGTGAAAAAAATGTTTATTTTGCAAAAATATGTTGTTTGAATTCTGTCTCCCCAAAAGATACATTAAGTTCTTAAACCCCTGTGCTTGTGAATGTGCCCTTGTTTGGAAGTAGGGTCTTTGTAGATTTAATTAAGATAAAACAAGGTCATTAGGGGGGCTTTTTAGCTAATATGACTGGTCTGTTATCCTTATACAAAGAGGGAAATTTGGACACGGGAACACACAGGGAGAATAGCTTGTGAAAACAGGGGTAGAGGTTGGAGTAATCCGTCTATAAACCAAGGAATGCCATATATCATCAGTCATCATCATTTGAAGCTAGAGGAAATGCACGAGACACATCCTCTCTCGGGGCCCTC
Source organism: Lynx rufus (assembly GCF_022079265.1). Classification (NCBI taxonomy): domain Eukaryota; kingdom Metazoa; phylum Chordata; class Mammalia; order Carnivora; family Felidae; genus Lynx; species Lynx rufus. The sequence goes on along the minus strand of NW_025814845.1, from coordinate 20,861,417 downwards.
AGAAATAACCAACGCTGCCAAAATGTTCAGCAAGTAATAGATTTCAGAACTGTGAAAGAATGCCTTTTGTTGTTTTAAGCCTCTCAGTTTCAGATACTTTGTTAAAGAAGCCCTAGAAACTAACACAAAGAACTAAAGGTAATCACTGAATTCTGATAGGACTGACACTCTTTATTCTAAGACAAGATTTTATATGAGCAATGCATTTTATATATTTCAAAGAATGGCAAGTTCTGGGTAATGATACCTTAGTTGCACATGCAAGTGAGAACTAGACTGAGTGGGAATATTTTATTTTTGTTGTCAACATGTTGATTGACTGTGTCTGGTGCGTGTACACAGAGGGCTCCAAAAATGAATGTATTCTTTCTTTGAATTAGACCAAAGAATCTGAGTTCTGACTCACTTTCCCATATTGGAAATTGGAAATTTAAGGTGGTCTCATGGGTAGGTAGTACCTAAGGGTATATATGGTAATGTTTCTTCATCACCTGGGATGTTATGTGGAAGTGTGTGTGTGTGTGTGTGTGTGTGTGTGTGTGTGTTTAATGGAGGAATTCTTGTAAGTAAAAAAGACTGGCAGATATTTGACATAGGAGATTATGACCTTGAGCAAGTGAACTGTCTGTGATTCAGTTTTCTCTGTGTTAAAAATGGTACTAAGATGAGGATATATTTCATAGGAATTTTGTAAGGTTACAAAGTGCTTAGAACACACCTTTATATATTAACTTTCTTCACCACTATCATTGTCATTATCACACCATCTTCTGGATTGTATGATGCAAAGAATTTCCGATCCTGTGACTCAAATTCTCTGAGATCACACTGGTGATGTGCTTATTTTTGACAGGTGGACTGGAAGGAAATCAGTATTTCTTTCCAATCCACAGACGAGTAAAAAAATGACTGAGAAAAGAGAAGATTGGCTTTACCATTAATGAGCAGGAACGTCTATACGATAGCTCATTCATTAATTCATTTACTCAAAAACTATGTATTCAGTACCTAGCTACGTATTAGGCATTTTTTTAACCTGAAAATGCATCTGTGAATGAAACAGATAAATAAAACTACTTTCATAAGGATTATAGTCACCTACACTAAGTATCATGTCAGTGATATTGGTCTTCCTGTGGTTCAAAACCTAGTGGGGACAGAAAAGACAACCAAATGCATGATTCCTCACAAGCTGTAAATAGATGCAATAATTCTAATCACATGGTAGCTTTTTATAGAATAAAGCATATTGGAGAGTCATCAAATTTCTGTCAAAGGACTGAAAAGCATCTAGTTCAATTTCCTAATTACTTAGGCCGGAAGCTGAAGCCCAGAGAAATGGAACAAAGAGCTCTGGGCTCAAAGCTAGTCAATATCAAAACCAGAACTAGTAAAGGCTTTTCTTGAGGCTCAGTTAACACTCTGGTCTCCTGCATGGGCAGCCACATGGCCACTTGTTAATGGTGGTAAGGGGCACCTGGGTGGCTCAGTCGGTTAAGCGGCCGACTTCGGCTCAGGTCATGATCTCGCGGCCCGTGAGTTCAAGTCCCCGCGTCGGGCTCTGTGCTGACAGCTCAGAGCCTGGAGCCTGTTTCCGATTCTGTGTCTCCCTCTCTCTGACCCTCCCCCATTCATGCTCTGTCTCTCTCTGTCTCAAAAATAAATAAAAACGTTAAAAAAAATAAAAAAAAAATGGTGGTGAGCCAGCCACCATAATGACTAGTGTATTCTGTTAGACTAGAGATGCCAAGTGTGTGTTTCTGGACTGATGCTAGGCAGGCTGTTCCTGTCACCCTAGAGAGGGTGATTTCAAAACCGTGATTCTAATTCAGTAAGTCTGTGGATCCACGTTTGTGAATCTTTCCACAGGAAGCTCTAGTTATCGTGAGTACAAAACAGTGAAGGGTTTATGCCAGTAAAGCATCTTATTTTGAAGACTTTTTGTTTTTTTTCTGAACTGCAAGTTCTGTGTGTTTGTGTTTGGGGCACTGAAAAATAATGGAAACTGTTCATGCCATTGATAAAATTTTGTGTAATGCAGAACACAAAATGTTAGTAATGGTTTTATAGAAGCTTCCTTCTGATGAAAGTATGGACTTTAGAACATTGTCCAGCTGAACTGTCCAGAAATACTGATATCCAGCTTTCTTTAAAATTGCAAACTGGGTTCTTTGTACCACCAATATGTTCATGTACATGTATGTACATGTATTACGAAAGAAATGAAATGAGGTTATGAATGAAATGAGCAAATATATATATATATATATATATATATATAGTCACCACAACGGTCTAGATAAATAATTTTAACAAAAAGCATACAAAGACCAATCCCAAATCTAAGAAAGTGAAATTATATCTACAAAATATGGAAATATTCAATTTAAAAATATACATATATGTGTTTAAAACCAAATGATTTATAGACTATGTCTTGCCCAATCATATCAACACATCTCTGTAGATATAAAGTCATTATGAAATCTTTTGCATTAACAGAAAAGCATGTATACATATTCATATGTTGAAGTAGATCTCTCTTCTCCATTTACTGGAGATTGTGTGGCAGTCTGTGGTGTGTTAAGATATAAGTAAAGTGAAGAAAAGATTTTCGACCTAAAGATTCATACTATTGCCATGTTGCTTCAAAAACAGTTGTCCCAAGGAGCACCCAAACTTTTTTCAGAACTTATATTGTTTGGAAATACTGCCATAATTAATATCAGGAATACAGTGACTTCTGTTAAAATATAAGTTTTGCACATAAAGCAAAAATTGGCAAGTATGAACCATTTTGCTGGTATTGCAAAAAGTTATAATAAATCATTTTGTACTGGTATGGAATGCTCATTCTCACCATAGAAACAAACAATGTCCACCAGCAAAACTTCTCCCAATGAATTACACCTCAGTGCTCATTAGAGCAGCAACATCCCCAAAGGAAAATCAGACAAGCTGACTTTCAACAGTGTGAATTAGAGGACCTGAGCAGAGCAAGATGAATGAGGCCACCTCACTTTGGGTCTTATTAAACAATAGACATAGAGCCCAGTTAGAAGGAGGAACACAAAAACGTTTTTCCCCACAGGTTAAGAAATAAAAAGAATAATGATCATAATACTGAGAGGAAAAAAAGAAAGCAAACCCAAAAGCCAATAATAAAGTTCATTAGAACGGCTTAGAAATAGGTTAGAAGTACTTTCAAAAAATGGATAGAAATTTGAAAGTCAGATTTAATAAAAGGTGTAGGAAACTTTTGTGCTGATTGCACTTTTTATGTTCTGAATATCTAGACTTTGTGGAAAAAGTAGTGTTTCTTTTTACCTTTTCATTTGATCTTAGGAACCTGCACATCTTAAACATATAATAGAGAAAAACGCATCACTTCGTTTTTCTCAGATGCATCAAAATTATCTAGAATCAACATATACCCTATGATTACTGTAGAACAAAGTTGTATTCTGTTTAATAATCTGATATCAGATTATCTGCAGAACACATTTACTACTTAGGGAATTTTATAAACATTGGAGAAATGATGATGATAGAAGATGAAAAGCAAAAGGGATACCAATTGTATTCACTCCCACTCAACCAGCACATATTTACATAATTAGCTATGCAAAATAAAAAAACTATTTACATATTTCAAGAGAATTTATGATGGGGTCCTACTTTCACATAATTATGCATTTCTACATATATATGTCTAAGTGGAAGGTTTGGAGGTCAAAAAACATGTTTATTCATTAGAAAATAGTTTCTATTCATCATGAAATAAAAGATAATGTGAAAATTATAATTATACTTTGGATTTTAAAGGCAAACACTAATGTTATTTTAACACTTCACATATGATCTTGAATCTGATTCCCTTCCTTCGTATTTGAACCCAGAGTTGATAAGTTAAGCGCATTTAGGGTCTTGATGTTAGGGTTTACATTTTCACAAGTTTTACCATGCCTAGTTATTTCTCTCTTTGTCTAAATTATGATACATTTATGAACACCAAAAGCAAAAGAAACCGTGATTTTAAAAGTACACAGAATGAGGAAACATTGTATCTATTTATTTAAAAACCCTAGAAATGGGGTACATCTAAGACTTTTTTATTCAGCAGCTCAAGAAAGTCATGGTTCCCGATGGGCCCATGTGTGATGTTCTTGACGCTTCCCACAGAGCCACAAGATGACTGCAGCACTTTCTAACAAACACACCCTTAAAAAAAGAAAAGCCCAAGTCAGGAAAAAAGGAATGCTTGTACCTCATTTTCAGTTTCCCATAAGTCCTTCAGAAGGTTTTCATCACATCTCACACATTTATTTGGGTCACACGGCCATGCGTAAACTATTATTTGTCATAGAGAATGAGAACACCACTGCTGACTCCTATCGAACAAGATTCTCACTTTATGGCTGCCCCTGTTCTCCGAAAGACATAACTTTGGCTCTGATAAAAGTGAGCGAGGTCGATTATTAGAGAAATGATACTTAGGTCTATGATTGCTGGGATTATCAACTTCATTTTTCAATGGACTTTTTTTGAGGCAATAAAACTATACTATAGTATAGTTTATAGCTAGTATAAAGCTACACTATATATAGTATAGCATAGCAAAGTATACTACAAATTCAAGTAATCACATAAACAAACATGGACCTAGAAGTTAATCCTGTGACATTAAAAACTTTGGCTGGCAGAAAGCATCACCTCATATTAGTCTGAAATTTTGTACATCTGATGCATACAAGTTTGAATTTCATTTATTGCAGTGAGTGAAAAAGTGTGTGTTACATCAGGACGCCCGGGTGTCTCGGTGGGTTAAACGTCTGGCTTTTGATTTAGGCTCAGGTCATGAGGTAATGGTTTCGGGGTTGGAGCCCTGTGGTGAGCTCCACGCTGACAATGCAGGGCCTGCTTGGGATTCTCTGTCTCTCCTTTCCTGTCTGCCTTTCCCCGGCTTGTGCATGCATGGGCCCTCTCTCTCTTTCTCTCTCTCTCTCTCTGTCTCAAAATAAATGAAAACTTATTTTTAAAAAGTGTGTATTACATAAAACAATCATAAATGAAAAATCTATCATAGCAGTACTTATGATGTCTTAAAACTTTTTGTTATGTTATTGAAATATGTTTTCAAAATTAAAAAAAAAAAAAGATAGGCCAAAGGTCAACCAAATGATCTCAAGCCAATTTCTCTGAATAAATACAGTATTGAAGTGGGGACTGTACAAACGCTGTAGCCTTTCTGTTTGCTCTTTGCTCATAGTTATTTATTCGCCTAACAAATTGATCACTATGGGTGGGGTTTAGAATGTGATTACAGATGTGGCCTCTGCTCTTATAGTCCTTATAGTCTATTAAGGGAGATAGACAAGTACACAATCTGCATAGAATAAATTATGATGAGTGTTCCCATGGGGAATATGGAGTGTGCCGTGAAAACCCATGGTGGAAGTCACTTGTCTGTAGGGAGTTAGGGAAGGTTTCACAGAGGAAACATGCTTTAGGATTGAATGGGGGAGAGAAAGAGTGTTCTGAACATCTGGAGCAGCACCAGCAATATTCTGGAGGCAGAAAAGAACGTGGCTGTTTTTCATGGAAATTCAGTATGGCTGGATACTAAAGTTTTGAGAGGAGGATGTGGGAATACGCCTAAGAATACAATCTGAACTCAGATGCTCAAGGAGGTTTTAGAGCTCCTAAAAGAGTTTGGACTTTATTTTAAAGAGAATGGGACATCCTCTGGTGGTTTTAGTGAGGGAAATGGCATAAGCAAATCTGTGTCATAGAGATATTTCTCTGTGTGAGGGCAGTGTTAGGGTATACAACACGGGAGGTGAGGTTGGAAGGCTGTTTTAATAACACAGCAAGACGGCATGGTGTTCTGAACAAGGCCACAGGCAGGAGACTATGGAAGTGAACGTATGGCAGAAAGTGTTAGGTGCCAATATCCAAAGACTTTAGAGGATAAATAGACATAAGAAGTGGAGAAAAATGCAGAGTTAAGGGTAACTCTGAGTTGCGTGGTTTGGGTTACTGGTTGGATGTTGTTGTTAATCATAATATATGGGACTCAGGAGAACTTTGTTGAGCATAACTCTTTCTCATTTTTTCAGCATGTTAAGTTTATGGTATTGAAATGATTTCAAGATGTACTTTTCCTTAACTTGTTGAATGGAAGTACTCAGAGCCCAAGAGAGAGGTCAGGACTAAAGATTCATTTGTTAGCCACCCGGTATGGATATATTTGGACACAAAAGAATTAGATGATATTGTCCAGGGAGGATGTGTGGTGCGATGCAAAAGATAAATGAATGCAAGATAGAATTCTGAAGAACATCAAGTGTTCCCGCACTAAAGAAGAACAAAACAAAAAGGATTTTTGCCTACTGCATTATCTTTCTACTGCTGATATATATATATATATATATATATATATATATATATATATATATAAAATACCATAAACTTGGTGGCGTGAAACAATAATTTTTACAGTTCTGAAGACCAAAAGTCTGAAATCAGTATCTCCGGGCTACAATCAATAGTGTGGTAGGGTCATACACCCTTTAGAGGCTCTGTGGGACAACCCATTCCTTACCTCTTCCAGATTCGTGAGGCTTCCAGCATTTCCTGACTAAAGGCTGCATGACTCCAATCTCCCTGGTCACGTTGCTTTTCTCTTCTGTATGGTCAAATATCCCTCTGCTTTCTTCTTATAAAGGGCATATGTGATTGTATTTAGGGCCCACCCAGATAATCCAGGTTAATATGCCTACCTTAACATCCTTAGCTCAACACATCTGCAATGTTTTTGTGTCTGATCAGATAATATTCACAGGCCCAGGGTTTACAATGTGGATTAGTTTGGGTGCCCATTATTCAGCCTATCACATCTACTAAGAAAATTATACTTTGTCTATATGGAGTTCATAAAGAAGATTGAGACAAAAATGAAATTAATTCATGGCAAGTAGTGTCAAATGCCATTTAAGTTATGCAAAATAATTTAGTGAAATAGAAATGTGAATTTTTTTTAACGTTTATTTATTTTTGACAGAGAGAGAGACAGAGCATGAGCTGGGGAGGGACAGAGAGAGAGGGAGACACAGATTCCGAAGCAGGCTCCAGGCTCTGAGCTGTCAGCACAGAACCCAACGCGGGGCTCAAACTCACAGACCGCGGGATCATGACCTGAACTGAAGTCAGATGCTCACCCGACTGAGCCACCCAGGTATCCCTAGTGAAATAGAAATGTAAAGATGGAAGGACACTATCTGATTTAAGGATTATAGAAATAGCCTTACATCAAAAAGGCACAAGAGAAGAATATTTTCTTTTTTCTTTTTTAAAATTAAAAAAAAATTTTTTTGAGATAGACGGAGAGTGCAAGAGGAGGAGGGGCAGAGAGAGGGTGACAGAGGATGCAAAACGGGCTCTGTGCAGACAGCAGAGAACCCAGTGTGGAGCTCAAACTCACAAACTGAGAGATCATGACCTTGGCTGAAGTTGGATGCTTAACTGACTGAGCCACCCAGGCACCCCAATTGAGCCTGCTTGAAATTCTCTTATCTCCCTGTGTCTCTGTCCCCCACCTCATGTTCTCTTTCTCTCTCAAAATTAATAACAATAAACTTAAAACACTAGAATTACCATAGGATACAGCAATCCCTCTTCTGGGTATATATGCAAAATATTTGAAAGCAAAGCCTTGAAGAGATATTTGTATGCCCACATTCACAGCAGTATTATTATATAGCTAAAACATACCAATAGTACAAGCTTCTGTCAGTGGATGAATAGATAAGCCAAATTCTGTACCACATAAAATGGAATATCAATCAGCTTTGGAAAGGAGGAGAGTCTGTAATATGCTATGACATGGATATGTATGCATGGATAAACTTTGAGGACATTATCCTAAGTGAAATAGTCCAGTCGTAAAAAGACAAATGTGGGGTGCCTGGGTGGCTCAGTTGGTTAAGAGACAGACTGGTTTTTTAAGTGTTTATTTCTTTTTAAGAGAGAGGTAGAGTGCAAGCAGGGGCGGGGCAGAAAGAGAGGGAGGCACAGATTCTGAAGTAGGCTCCAGGCCCTGAGCTGTCAGCACAGAGTCGGACACGGGGCTTGAACTCATGAACCGTGAGATCATGGCCTGAGCTGAAGTCGGACGCTTAACCGACTGAGCCACCCAGACACCCTAAGCGACAGATTCTTGATTTCAGTTCAGGTCGTGCTACTGGGGTCATGAGCTTGAGCCCCGAGATGGTCTCCATGTTGGGTGTGGAGACTGCTTGAGGTTCTTTCTCTCCCTCACGCTCTGCCCCTCCCCTGCTTGTACCCTCTTGCTTACTGTCTCTCAAAAAAGGTAAATAAATAAAATAAAACACCAAATGTATAATTTCACTTATAGGAGGGTCTTACAGTAGATCGTAGAGTCAGAAAGTGGAGTAGTGGTTGCTAGGAGGTGGGTGGAGGAGAAAATAGAGAGGTATTATTTAGTACATTTTGCGTTTTATAAGATGAAAAGAGTTATGAAGATGGATGGTGGTGATGATTGCATAACATTATGAACATATTTAATAATATTTAAAAGTGAATTACACATTTACAAGTGGCTATGATGGCAAATGTTGTTATGTGTATTTTAACCAAATAAAACTTTTTTGAAAAAAAAAACTATATTGTATACAATAATTAGGGTTAGTATTTTTAGAGCAGCATGTATGAATTTGTAGCACCATTTATGAATTTCACCGACAAGTGTGCAAAAATATTTCAACTAAATATTTTTTTGGCCTTGAAAACAGATTTCCCCACTTCAAATGATCTTTTTTCACATTTCCAAGATAAAGAACAAACAAAAAATTGTTACTTTATGGAAAGCACACACACACACACGCACACACACACACAACTTTCATAAATGTCTCTCCCTATTTTTACAGCGGTAACCTCTTTTTGAAGGAAGTCTAGAAGGTAAAATAGCACGATATATGGCTTTATATGATGGCTATGAACATGTACTATTTATTGCATGTATTAAAAACAAAACCAAGAATGACTTTTGCACAATTCCATATAGGATTCAACCAAACAATATGTATCTAGTGAGCACCTATATTGTTCAAAAATTTAAGCCCAGTGCTGAAAAGGATTTCAGGGAATTTAGTACCTATCCTCACATAGTCTACAGTATTTTTTTGAATGTTTATTTTTGAAAGAAAGAGAGAGCAGGGGAGGGGCAGAGAGACAAAATCCCGAGCAGGCTCTGCAGTGTCAGCACAGAGCTCGATGCAGGGCTTGAACTCCTAAACCGTGAGATCATGACCTCAGACAAACCATGAGGCAGATTCTTAACCAACTGAAGCACTCAAGTGCCCTGAGTCTACAGTATTTTTTTTTTAAAACAAGTCATACACACCTCACATTTTTGCACATCAATATATAAAAATTTAAGAATTTTTCAATTATTTTTAGAGATCAAAAACCGTAGCTTCAAAAACTTTAAATGGAAGGACTGAATTTCAACCCATGTAGCAAGACTTGTCTTCCGGGACTTTATACAATAGCATGCCTTTGCCAAGTGCTACAGGACATAAATAGTATGATAATAAAGAGTGAAATGCACTTATTCGAGTGAGCACTGATATTCATGGACTTCCTGGAAGAAGTGGGAATCATAACCTGTCATGAGGAAAACAGCAATTACATAGGGCAAGGAAAAAAAAAAAAAGGAAGAAAGCAGGGAGAAAGAATGAGTTTAGATTGGAGAAATAAGGTAAAGATTCTTATTTATTTTTTTAATTATTTTATTATTATTATTTTTTTTGAAGGAGAGAGAGAGAGACAGAGCATGAGCGGGGGGAGGAGCAGAGAGAGAGGGACACACAGAATTCGAAGCAGGCTCCAGGCTCTATGCTATCCGCACGGAGCCTGACACGGGGCTTGAACTCACAACGATGAGATCGTGACCTGAGCCGAAGTCAGAGGCTCAACCGACTGAGCCACCCAGGCGCCCCTAAAGATTATTTTTTAAAAGCAGCAGCATTTAAGCTACAGAAGATAAAGAAAACAAAACAAAATTGATTAATCACCCTCAGTATAAAGGGCACAGCATCTTATTAAATTTTCTGTGGAAAATAAGGTCTGAATATGGTTACTAAAATGTAACAGATATTTTTTCTCGAATTCATACTTTTCTATTAAATTGATAACCAATGAGCATTCTTAAAGAATGCTGTAAAATAATAGTGCATTTGAAATTAAAGATTAAAGTTCATAAATATCAACTCAATATCAATATCATTTCATTATTTTTTAAAATAAAGTATTATCTTTATTCATGAGAAATCTAGCATTTGTAGCAAAAAACATATTGCTAACTAGACTTTTATTTGGATTCTAGAAAGATAGGCTGTGAGTTCTATGGGGGAGAAAAACAATTTTCCCTTTACTTTTCTGGGTTCTTGGTGGAGATTATCTTGTAATAAAAGACAGATTAACAGAAGAAAATAAAACAGAAGTTTAATAACATGTATACCTCCTGTATACATGAAAGAATCCAAGGAAACAAAGCAACTTCTGGAAATGGCCCAAACCACCCCTTTAAATACCATCTCTAACTAAAAGTAACTGTTCGAGAAGGAAGAGGCCAATTATGAAACCTACCAAGCAAAGCACAGAAGCGAGTGTATGGTTATTAGGTGGATTTAAGTCTGTAACTTCTCCAATAAGAGTTTCTAGAGATTTAAACACCTTCCTCTTTCTGGGACAGAGGGAGCCATGCCTACAAATGGAGATTTTATTTTATACATATATAAATGTAAATTTCTCTTACAAAAGGGTAATTTCTACTGGATTTTCAGAGATTTTCTTGTTTCTGATTTTCTCTGAAATAATCCTTACACCAAATAGATATGTTTCGGGGTAATATATTCTGTCCCACTTCAGTTCAATGCTCCCCTGAACTCATGGTTCCTGAACAGATTCTCTGCTAGAGCTTCTGTTATTTCTCTACTTGGTTCCACGAGAACATACAGAGACATTATTGGCATCTGATGATATGTCTTTTCATGCCAACGTTTTATCTTGGTTGACCTTAGGTTTGTAGTTTATTTTTTTTATTTCTTTTCCTTTTTTGCCCATCAAATGCAGTGTCAAAATGTGTTAATGGCCACCTGAAGATGTTGGACAATTATTTTAGTTTACTTCTGAAGTCTTAGAAATGAAACGACCTCAAAAAATGTATTTAGAATCTGTAGGGGAAAAAGAAGACAAATAAATAATCTGAGGAAGAGAGGTTTAGATGGGGGGAGGGCAGCAAAAGTGGTTGTCTGTTCTTGGCCCCCGGAGTACTGAATGGATAAGGGTTCAGGGAAACGGAAACCCAATTGAAAATAAAACATGAGAAGGAGAACTGCGAATGTAGAAAGAATGGATTTTCCCTTGAAATTAAACAGTAGAACCCATACTGCTGTTATATCTCTCTTCCTTACTAAATTTAGGGCTCCTTTCCTGGAGCCTCCTGGGCTTCCCCTACCTGCAATGAATGTTTACCCCATTAAAACTCTCAATCTGTTCAAGCTGTGGGGTGAAGGAGACTGTGTTATTACTCTACTGCTTAAAGGGAAATTAAATCTTCAGTGGCTTCCAGAAAAGGGGGAAAAAAAATCAAACCAAAGACTCTCCCATCACAAATGAGAATAATACAAGTAAAGTAAGTCAGTATAAGATTGCTCTGAGCACAAACATCATTTTGCTGAAAGCTTCTTTTAAAAGCAACCATAAAAGAGCATTCGCTAGTCAATATTACAGTCTTTGGGAGTTAGGAATTGAAAGAGTTTGTACTGCTTACTATAATCAAGGAATCTAAACATAAAATGAGTTCTTAATAATCACTTAGTTTAATTCCATTTTTAATTTTTTTAATGTTTATTTATTTTTAAGAGCCAGGGAGAAACAGAGCATGAGTGGGGGAGGGACAGAGAGAGAAGGAGACACAGAATCCTAAGTAGGCTCCAGGCTCTGAGCTGTCAGCATAGAGCCTGACACGGGGCTCAAACTCACCAAGTGCAAGATCATGACCTAAGCCGAAGTGGGACGCCTAACCAACTGAGCCACCCAGGCACCCCAGTTTAATTCCATTTTTAACAAATATGTTCGAGGCATCCAAGGAAGATTAACTCTGACCTACCAGTTCTCAGTTCTATACTCTTTACTGCCTTGGCTATCATAATTTTTATTTTTTTGGATGTTTTACTTTAGACTGTTTCTCTGTCTAGCTAATTCCATAACTGATTCATATAATTTTCCAGATAGTTTTCGTCTTTTGCAACATTTAAGTATTTTATTCTCTCGGATGGTATGTTAATTGCATTATTCCTAACATATCACTGTGACAGGACAATTTATTGAGATATTAACTTGCGTTGTGTTGTCCTCGTCCATTCTCCCTCTCCATTCTGAAGTAGTTGTGTCCCTTTGCCTTGAGAATATCTATGTTTCAGGGGCTCCTGGTTGACTCTGTCGGGTAAGTTCCAGACTATTGATTTCAGTACAGGCCGTGATCTCAAGGTTGTGAGATTGAGTCCCAGGTCAGGCTCGGCACTGACAGCATGGAGCCTGCTTGGGATGCTCTCTCCCCCTCTCTCCCACTCATGTTCTCTCTCTCTCAAAATAAATGCATAAACATTAAAATCAAAAAAAAAAAAGAATATCTGTGTTTCAAAAGCAGATTGTGACAGAAGGAACAGGCCTAAGGATTTCTGCATATAGTCGCATTAGCTGTCCAGTACACAAACCTGCACTGTGTCATCCATACGCTTGGTAATCTCTGTGTGTTACATGGCTTAGAGTCGTTTGGTGCCCAATATGCACCATTCTGTGATAGCCCTGCTACTTCTTTCTCTCTCTGTCTCTCTGTCTCTGTCTCTTTTTTTTAAACTTACTTGATAAACTCAGTGGTATATAAGAATGATAGAGGGGCACCTGGGTGGCTCAGTCGGTTAGACATCCGACTTCAGCTCAGGTCACGATCTCGCGGTCCGTGGGTTCGAGCCCTGCGTCGGGCTCTGGGCTGATGGCTCAGAGCCTGGAGCCTGCTTCCGATTCTGTGTCTCCCTCTCTCTCTGCCCCTCCCCCGTTCGTGCTCTGTCTCTCTCTGTCTCAAAAATAAATAAACGTTATAAAAAAATTAAAAAAAAAAAGAATGATAGAGGAAATGACAGGACCCATGCAGATTGAGTGCAAATGTACACACATTCATTCTCTATAAAGAATATGCACGTAGCTCACATAAAGGTAAATATGGCAGTAAATATTTATCTCCAGGAGAGATTTTACTAGTTCTATGTTACTGGATCTACAATTTCCTCAAAAGAGTACAAAAATCTAGACATTTAAAAGTTGGTTCAATTGATATGACACCAAGATGGTCAAAATAAAATACAGACACAATCTGCAGAAGAGATCCAAAACATACACTTTGGGTTTGCACCCTTCAGCCTAATCACTTTCCTTGTATTCCAACAGGCATGAGGAGACATAAAGAGGTGGTGAATGACTTTGAGGGAGGGAAGTAGAAGAAGTAAGATGTTAAAAGAAAAGGGTTAGCATCTCACTACTGAGCACAAGATTAGGGTCCCGATGATTCCAGGAGGGGAGCCCTAACCCATTACTTTACTGGGCCTCTAGAATGTAGCAAGACGTCTGAGAAGGATGTCTGCATGAGGCACTTTGCAAACTTGAGCCACAAGTGACAAGTCTGCTTTATCAAAGATCCATAGGGAAGTACCAAAGCCACAGAACATCATGCAGACTTGAAAAATATGTGTAAGGAAATGATGAATGTTGACAAAATCCAGAAAGTTCTTTATAAATTGTTTTTAGTATCTCAAATTAGTTATGATATCCTGAATAGGATGGAAGAAGTCACCAATTATGAAGACAGAAGGATTTGTCTGTCACAATTGTGAGACATTCAATTTGTTAAGAAGTATACAGTGATGTCTAATGACCAATTGCAATTGCCTGCTAAGGTTGCCCTAACAAAATATCACAGACTGGGTAGCTTGCACCACGCAAATTTATTTTCTCAGTTGTATAGGCTGCAAATACAAGGTCAAAGTGCCAGCAGGACTGGTTTCTGGTAAGATCTCGCCCTTTGGTTTGCAGGCAGCCATCTTCTTTGGGTGTTTCCACATGACCTTTTCTCTGTCTCTTCCTCCTTTTATAAGAATGGCAGTCCTATTGGATTAGGACCTTGCACTTATGAACTCACTTACCTTAATTTCTGTTGAAAGGTCGTATCTCCAAATACAGTCACATTGGGGTAAGGGCTTTGAACTGGATTTGGGGAAGACACAATCCAGGGCATGATATCCATAATAGCTTAAATGGAAGTGTCCACTTTTCTCTGCCCCACCCCCCCTAATTTCAGAACTAAGGTAATATGATACAAACAAAACTATAAATCCAAAAAGAATAGAAGAATGTTATAGAGGTGTACTAGATGAGCAATGTCAGCAAAGCTAACACTTGGAAAGGAGACAGATATGTACTAGTCGAGTAACAGAGCATGAAATGATCAAGTTCAATGCAACGAGAAGTCTCAAAAGCCTCCAGATTTGGGGGGATCATTGCCTCTGAAGGTGCAAGAAGTGGATTCAGGGAGACTGAAAAGAGTAGGGTTGACTGAAAGTGTACAATTTAAACCTTCAAAACATTTTTCTCTTCTCATGATGTGAAATTCCTATCCCTCTTCTGACAAGGTAGGGGAGAAATTGATCTTTGGTTAATTTAAACTGCAGATATTTCAGACATGGGGATATCTGGCATTACCAAGAGCGACATTAATGCATGAAACTGAAACATAGGATTGTCTTCCAAATAATGGGATCCCCCATGCTTTCCCCCCTTCTCATATTCCAGAACAATGATATACAATATTATGTCTATGATAGGAAACTAAAGAATATATTCTGGAGCAATGAATCGACTTAAGATAAATGATTAAAAAAAATCAGGTGATCTGTGCAGCCTGATGCAGGGCTCTATCCCACAAACAGTGAGATCATGACCTGAGCTGAAACCAAGAGTCGGATGCTTAACTGACTGAACCATTCAGGCATCCCTCGTTCAACTTTTAGATACTTTCTTAAATATGAATATATTACTAGACATTAGAGGGCAATTTATAGGAGCACTGTTGTTTTTTTTCTTCACCTTTCCTTATACTTCCTTCCTAGTGGAGTTTCATTAAAATAACACTTTGCTTTTCTGTTCCCTTTTTCTCACGTCTCTCCACAATAGGGGAGGTGGCTTTAATGAGTGATAAGTTGGAAAAAGAAATTGTCAATGAAAATATTTTGCTCCCCATTTTCTTGGGAAGGAGAAATTGCATTCTTCCCTGGTATTTCGGGCTAGACTCAAGCAAGATTAGGGACTTTCAAGTATTGATGTACAGAACTATATTTGTTATTTTTTTTTAATTGCAAAGCTGCTGATTTTCATGTGTGCTACAAAGCAGTGTAGGTTATTATTGTTAAGCCTGGTAATAAGCCCTACATCAGCTTCTGAAAATTAATTACTTTTCCCAATAGGCAGATTTCATCAGCCCAAACCATTCTATGGGAAACGGTAGTAGAAATAGCCACTGTGGCACCATAGTGAAAATGTTTTCTCAGACTAGAGTGTGGATGCTATCTTATTAGACCATTCTAACAAAACAGCACAGTGGTGCTAAAAAATAGGGATCTCATAGGACAAGTAGACCGTGAGTTTTGGATCGGCTGTTTGGGAAAGACTGGCCCTGTAATAACACCTGGGAACTGTACTTTCAACCAGCAACACATTCTAAACTTTGCAGAAATGTACCAACAATGCAAATATCACCTGACATTGAAGCTGTTTTTCTATGTACTCTACTCCACTGCATACCTTCCCAGAATGATATGGTAAATATAAAATGCCCTTAATCTCTCAGTGAGAAAGTTCCACAACTAGGTTAAAATTTAAAGTCATGGGTTGTAGGCAACTGACATACATTTCTTGATATCTGCCGAAGGTGCAACCTACATTTTTTCTTTTTCATCTGCCTCCCTACACTCAGATATGACTGAATCATTGCTTCACATTTTATCAACTGTTAAGAACTGAGTTCTGACTATATAATTTTATTTTGAATAACTACTATAAGAGCAAGGAATTTATGTGTTTTCCAAATGGATCGTATTAAGGCCAGTGCTTAATAGCATCATGTAAACGATTAACTGTTTCTACTATTTAAAAGTAGAGTTTGTGACAGACCATGTCTTGATTTAACAGGACACTGGCTTCCTTGAATTAACTGTGTCCTTTTCAGTGGAAAGAGTTGAAGTTGCACATCCTAGAGAAAGCCTATTTCTACCTGAGGGTTGAAAATCATTTTAAATGAGATTCTGTAAAATAGAAGTTGGGACAGATAGCTACTTTCCTTAATTTATTGAAATTCAGTTCTTAAGCATGAGGTAATATGATTTAGGCTTTCATTTTAGAGGAATTTATTTATTTGGGCTTTAATTTGCAACAGGATCTAATTTGTGAATTTTATTTTATTTTTTCTGTATATCCCACAATGAGAGTAAGTTAATCTTCAAGTCTAAAACATCTTTATAATGTTGAAACTTTACCTCATTGCTTAACCTCTGATAGGCTATGTTGGAAAATGCAGCTGAATCTAATCAGGGCTGCATAGCAGAGTGAATTCTCAGATTTAGGTACAAGGTTGACTTGAAGTTGATTTATTTAATGCACAATCCTGATCTATTGCATAGGCTTTCGAGGGTAAAATCTATACTTCCAATCAGTTTCCTGGATGGGTACCCAAAGCAAATTTGTTGCAGAAGTAAATTTGTCATGAAGCATATAAAGCTTAATCTTAAGGGCTCCTCACTTGCATGGCCTCTTTCCAAGGCCTTGGGAGGGACCCAGCAGTGTGTTCACACGAACATAACTTTTGGCAGGATTTTCAATATTAAATATATCACTTGCAATCAAGTAAGACTATTGTCTTTTTTCACTTTGACTTCACTTTCATCCCAGTTTCTCTCCTGTTAGATGGCATTAAGGGTCTGCAGGTATTCCTTGAATCTAAATATAGAGAAAATGATTTGCGAATACATTTAATGTAAGTTTAGACAGATTGCAGGTATGTGGTTCATAGTAATATTTGTGTTAAATTACTGCTAGCTGCCGTAGTAGAGAGGTGACCTCTACTGAAGTGACTTGCTAGGCATGGTAACAAACAGAGCCAGAGGTAATACAATTCAAATGCTACCAATGGTGTCAAAACCGGAAGCGTGTGGGCAATGGAAGGGAAACAGAATCAAATGTATGGAACCGATAACCCGTGTAGACCACCTAATTATGAGACATGGGGGGATTTTCTTTTTATTACAGTTTATTCAGAATTAAAGTTTTCCCATGTCAGTAAATTATTTGATAATGAAAGACACTCAATTATAATAACATCATGTATTTTCCATTTTAAAATATAAATTAGACAAATAAATTTTATCAAAATTTATCTTTTTTTCTATAAAAATGATTACCTAAGGATATATTCCGGCTATATATTTCCAACCATGAGGCAAAAAAAAAAAAAAAAGAAAAAGAAAAGACTGACATACTTCCCATTATTTCTATAGAAAATTATACTACAATTGTAGACACAGACACAGGAAGGAAAAACCAAAGAGAACAAAAGAAAAATTCAGTATGAGAAATTATAACATGTCTTTAGAAATATGAGAGAATAGGAGCACCTTGGCGGCCCAGTTGGTTGATCATCTGACTCTTGATATAGGCTCAGGTCATGATCTCACAAATTGTGAGTTGGAGCCCTACCTCAGGCTCTGTGCTGACAGTGTGGAGCCTGCTTGGGATTCTCCGCCTGTCTATCTATCTGCCCCTTGTCCACTCATGTGCATGTGAGTTCTCTCTCTCTCTCTCTCTCAAAAATAAATAAATAAACATAAAAAAAAGAAATATAGAAGAATATATTCCCAACATAAAGCAACAACAGGTTTTATTTATTCAGAAAATAAGAAATCTTAGAACTGTGCATCAGTAGAAACTTCTGAGGATTAAAAATATAATAGCAAAAACACAAATGGTCAAGGAATGTTTTAAAGATGAGTTTGAGAAAAATCTCCAAGAAAACAAAACAAAAGCTAAATGTACACAATAGGATGGAAAATATTTTAAATATTTTAATGTATTAAACTAAACTATCCAATTCCTCATTAAATGAAAAAGAGAACAGGAAAATGAAGAAAGAAAAGTATAAAAGAAATATTCAAATTTTTTCCAGAATGGATAAACATACATTTTCATAATGAAAAAGGTTAACCAAAAAGTAATCATACTAAATGGGAAAAGTAAATTCAGTATGGCACAGTTTAGGAAATTTTCAAACCTAAGGAATAAAAAGAATGGCCTTCTAAGGCACAAAAAGCTTCTGGAGAGAGATAGAGAACAAAAGGTTTCATACAAAGGAGCCAGCATCAAAATCACATTGAACTTTTCAATAAGGCTGGACACTGTTTTTCACAATCCTTAAAAAAAAAAAAAAAAAAAAAAAAGAAAGTATTTCCAAGCCAGAATTCTATATCCAGACAAATCCTCAGTCAACTTATTATGAAGGGTTGATCAAAATTATTCTCAGATAAACAGTTTCAAAAATAAGAATCTTTCAAGGTTACTCTCTCTCAGAAAGCTATTGAAAGACGCTCTCCACAAAAATGGAAGGACAAAAGGAGGTTCAGATGGTTTAGTAATGAAAAGTGATCATACTGTATTATGTATCTCAATCGTGAACATATGAGGTCTCTGTTGTCTCTGTTGTAACAAATCACCACAAACTTACCAGTTCAAAACAACACCCATTTATTATCTAACAGTTTTGTAGATAGAAATGTAGATAGAAATGTACGATCTCAGTTGGCTTGTTTGAACCCTTAATCTGGAGGATGTGGGGGCGAATCTGTTTCCAAGTTCATTCAGATTGTTGGTCGAATCCAGTTCTATACTGCTTGTACGAGGTCATGAGTTCTTACTGGCTTTTGGCCATGTCCATTCTGTTTCCACAGGCCACTTGCATCCTAATACTCTATGCTCAAAGCCAGCCTTGGTGGGTTGAGTCCTTCCTACACTTCAAATATCTCTGTCCCTTTACTTTTTCCTCACTTCTCGTGTCTTCTTTTCTGCCACATCACTGTGACTGAGTCTTCGGCCTTCTTCTTCTGGTTTTAAGGGCTCATGCAATTATATGTGGCTACGCAGATAATCCAGCAAAATCTTCCTACTTTAAGGTCAGCTGATTAGCAACCTTAATTTTGTGTACCACATCATGTCACAGCAGTAGCAAGATTAGTGTTTGAATGAATAACCAAAGGACAAGAATCTTGGGGAAACATCTTTATAATCTATTCTGCCTGCCACAGTGAATAATAGTTAATAATCGTCATAATAATGTCAACACTGATTATTGACTAAAGTTTTACATGTAAAATTCTTGATGGGATTAAAGGGAGGGCATTTTTATGTAAATCTGTAATGGTTCTGTGGTAAAGTATAGGAGACTTAAAGTATTTTCTTATATAGAAATATCTTAATTTGAGTAAGCTTGGAATAGAAACAAATCATTTAGAAACATGGAGGTAAATACTAAGACAAATTGGCTAAATGCCTTAAAAGTGCATACTTCTAAAGCATGGGACAGTAATGATGGGAACAGATGCTAATTTTTATAATTATAAACCATGTAATACTATTTTATTTTTGTCAATTGAGTACTTTATTTTCTAAACTATGTTATTTATTACTTTAATAAAAATTAGAAGAAACAGAAGATACATTAGAAACTGTGTCAATTATTTCTTAAGTTACTGACCCATCTTTAAAGCATGATATGTGGGTTTCTATTAAGAAATTATGAGTTATATTTTGTCTTTTCTCTGATATCCATTTTACTCATGAACATCGGTACGCATTAATAAAAAAGGGCGATGGGGGCCAAGTTTGTGTACAAAGTTAACACACTCAAATAAAGACTCAAATTTTGCTCTCATTAGCTTTCTTGTAAATGAGCTATAATCTAAATTGGGTGACTGAGTTTGAGAGCATCGAACTAATGAACCAAAGTAGTATATATGCTAGTTTACTTAAATAATACAATTTGCCTAAAATATATTGGAAGACATTTACCACTAATTGGCCAAAAATTTAACTCCTAGAACCAATTAGTGTTTATAAGTGTTAATGGCCACTATAGCTCCATGATAAGGAGGCCATGTCTCTCGAGGGAAATAAACCCAGTCCAGGCTCTATCATGAAACTCCTTTGTAAGAAAAGATAATTGCTATGGTACCTTTCTCAGAGTGAGAACTTTTTGACTAACTTACTAATTTGGAAGGTATAATCCTTTGAGTATCATAGTAAATGTTTTTAGAAAGTCACTATTTTACAAGGAAAACAGAAATGATACTTTTCCAAGGTTATATATAAGATACTTAAATATTTTTGAAAAGCATTGTTTTTATAGAGATAATGACATGTATTTTAACATACATTTTTATTTATCTAAAATTGATTGAAGAATGTAATATGCCTTTTACTTACAGATCGTTCCATTCTAGGGTCATTCCATTCTAGGGTCATCTGTAGTATCAGAGTTATTATTCATGGTTCCAAATAAAACTTAAATTACTAAAGGTGGTGGAAATTTCTTCAGGTAAATTTCTGCAATAAATATTTAATGCCTAAAAATGAGAAATTAGTCATATTTAGTAAAAGAAAACAGATGCAGTAATTAATTACTTTTTAAATGGGGATTGAAAGAGTAATGTAAAATTGTAGATGAGTTCCATTGTTTGGTATCTCAGTAATATAGGAACTATAAAAAGTTCAGACTAAGCATTAATCTTTCATGGGGCAATTAATTTTAATTAAGGCAAGTACAGAATCCCATATGGTTTTAGACATCATCTATTCATTAATGCAAACAGTCTGAGAGGAGCCGTTTGGAACATTTTGGTTGACAGCGATGGTGGACAGCCCTGGAGACACCTGGTTAAACATCTTCTAATTTTTATCCTGCTGTGCATCAGTGGGCAAGAATCCATGTTTAACAGTCTTTGGCAAGATGGAGTATGTGAGAGGAATTTATCGTATCCGTTATTTCTTTGAAAATCCGATATCACACAATGTGCTTTCTCCTTGGGAAGTAAGATGTGCTCACATCATACATTTTCTTGATATGTGTCTCCTGATGTTGTTTTGAATATCCATATATTTCTTTCCCTCCCTCCACCCCACGTATTCACAGGCGTATACACGCCAAACACATTTGTGTTAGTACCTGAATACTAGTGCACCTTTTTTTATATATGCTGTTCTGTGTGTATTAGTTATTTGAAGGTTGAATCCGACTGTATCACATGTTTTCTGTGTGTCAGGAATTCAAGAGCAGACTAATGGCTAGTTCTGGGTGAGGAGACTCTCATGAGATAGAAGCTAAGATGCCAGCTGGAACCACAGACATTTGAAGGCTTAACTTTGGCTAGAGGAACTTCTTTTAAGGTTCAACTGTGGTTGTGAGTAGGAAGCCTCCGTTTCTTACTGGACGTGGCCAAGAGGCTTCAGTCCATTGCCATGTAAATCTCCTTATAGGGTTTCTTTTGTGGATTCACAACATGGCAGCTGATTTCTCCTAGAGCGAGTGATCCCAAAGAGCAAAGTGAAGGTTATAATATCTTTAATAACCTAGCTTTGTCACATTTCTTGGTAGCGTATCCATAGGTAGTCAGTGTGGGAAGGAATTATACAAAGGCATGGATTCCAAAAGTGGAGAGAATAGGCCATGTTGGAGGCTGGTTACAGTGCTGAAGTGTATGGTGTTCCAGCAAGATCTTTAGGAACCATATTTTATGCCTCTTTCTACCTCAGCATCTGTTAAACAAAAGCCTATAAATGAGGGACTTTTTAATAGTAAATGAGTTACTTGCAGTTATTACACCAATATACACCCTTCTAAACTTCTGCATTCCATGTTAATAACAAATTTGAGTATCTCAATATTAAACCTAAGCAGCATATTGAATAGGACACATTTTAAATGGTTATCATGCAAAAAGTACTAGATTTTGGCTCTAGCAGTCTAAAATGCATTGTTTTATTGAGACCTTGTTAGTTTTCCGAGGTATTGCTCAGTTATTATTTATTTTATCAGAAAGACACAAAAAAATCGTCAACTTGAAATAGCTAAACTTCTCAACAGAATAAGTGCACTGGAGAAATATTTTCTGATTTGTGCTGGCAAGGTTAAAAACACTTTAATATTAATCAATAGCTTTTTTTTTTCTTAATAAGCCATGTCTTAATAGAATTGATGTCAGCTTATCCTGCATATCAGTAAGCACTGTTAGCATTGCTTTGAGTTATATTCCTTTGAATTTGATTATTTCTGAGAGTTGAAAATTCAGCTCTAAAATTTCACAAATGCCATTTTTGCTTTTTAGTACTAGCTGTATAAAGTGTCACTTTACAGTCATTGCCTTTACTTTCTCTGTCTCTTGTCTAAAGTGATGTTTTTTTTTTTTTATCTTAAAAGAAAGTAATTTAAAAATGATATAATTCAATGATGGTTGAGGCCCTTTAAAGCATCGTAGCCATTTTGGTAACTTTTTGAATTTCCCTTTGACTAAGCTTACTTCTTTCAAATGCTAATATAAAAATAATGTGCTAATTGAAACAACAACAAAATTTAGAGTTAGGATTTTTTATGGATCAACTGCAACAAGCAAATCATTTTGTCTGGATTAACTAGGTTTTGGTAGCATTAATTAGAATAGTTAAGAAAAGATGAAATTTTTTTTTTTTTCAACGTTTATTTATTTTGGGACAGAGAGAGACAGAGCATGAACTGGGGAGGGGCAGAGAGAGAGGGAGACACAGAATCGGAAACAGGCTCCAGGCTCTGAGCCATCAGCCCAGAGCCCGACGCGGGGCTCGAACTCCCGGACCGCGAGATCGTGACCTGGCTGAAGTCGGACGCTTAACCGACTGCGCCACCCAGGCGCCCCAGAAAAGATGAAATTTTATTAAACAAAAATGAAAATAAAAATTATTTGATTTATAAATTCTACCATCATTTTATAATGGATTTATCTCTTTTCTGCATTTAAAAAGAAAAAAAAATAATATTACTCTCGAAGAAATGAATCATTCGTTCAGTACACATTTGTTAACATTACCCAAGAAACATGTGGCTCCCTTGCCATAAGCTTACTCTTTAGTTAGTATACAAGACTCTCTAGATCCATGATTTATCTTTGTTATACCGAATTTTAGTGTTTATGTGCATTGATACAGAAATTTTAACACTAATACAAGAATCTGTATCCTGATGTTGTTTATTTTTCTCAGTATAGTTTTATTAAGAGACACTATAAAGTTCTGGGGAAAAAAAAAATCAATCCACTTCTCCTAG
The DNA here is from genome assembly GCF_022079265.1 of Lynx rufus. Classification (NCBI taxonomy): domain Eukaryota; kingdom Metazoa; phylum Chordata; class Mammalia; order Carnivora; family Felidae; genus Lynx; species Lynx rufus. The sequence goes on along the minus strand of NW_025814845.1, from coordinate 20,837,884 downwards.
TATCCTGGTTAATTTGGTTCTGGTTAAAATTGGCTTTTATTGGGGTTCCTGAGTGGCTCAGTCGATTAAGAGTCTGACTTCAGCCCAGGTCATGATATGGTTCTCAGGTTTGAGCCCCCCATCGGGTTCTGTGCTAACAGCTTGGAGCCTGGAGTCTGCTTTAGATTCTGTATCTCCCTTTCTCTCTGTCCCTCCCCTGCTTGCAGTCTGTCTCTCTCTCTCTCTCCCCAAAATAAATAAACAATAAAATATATATATTTAAAAACTTGAGTTTTTTAAATTTTCTAATAAGTTTCATACTCATGATCAGAAAATTACATGTAAAATACTGACATTGTACTAGTAATCTATTGTTGTATAAAAATGTAACAAAAATTTAATGTATTAACAATTTTTTTAAATATTTAATTTTTTTTAATGTTTATTCATTTTTGAGAGACAGAGAGGGACAGAGCATGAGCGGGGAAGGGGCAGAGAGGGAGGGGGACACAGAATCCGAAGCAGGCTCCAGGCTCTGAGCTGTCAACACAGAGCCTGACAAGGGCCTGGAATTCAGGAACTGTGAGATCATGACCTGAGGCAAAGTTGGAGGCTTCACTCACTGAGACATCCAGGGCCCCTTAACACAAATTTTAGAGGCTTAAAAAGACATTGTCGGGTGGGGCTTCAATCATCTCAAGGTTTAACTGGGGCAAGATTCATTTCTAAGCTCACTCAGGATTCAGTTCCTCACAGTTTATTAGACGGAGAACTTAGATCCTCACCGGTTGTTGTGCAGAAACTGTCTTCATTTCCCTGTCACATGGGATTCTCTGTAGGGTAGCTCACAATATGCCAGCTGGCTTTATCACACCAAAGAAGTGAGAAGAAAAAGAAAAGGATGATGAAAGATATTGGAAGTAAGTAATCCAAAGAAGTAGGTCCTGTGGAAAAATATGTCTTCTCCAGAAATAATAGATGACGCAAGACTCATTTCTCGAATGCACTGACTGTGAACGAGACGCACATCTTGTATTGGAGATAGGACTAATGACAGTGGGACCCTCACCAGAACATTCTTCAGGATAGTGTTGGCTGTCATTTCTGACAGTGTTGTTCTTTACAAGAGTTTTCAGCTATACCATCAATAACATAAACTTATTCAAATTCTTTCATGAATTCCGCGTCTGCTTATACTATCCAAAGTCAGTTTGTATTGCCTGCAGCTAAGTGGCCTGATGAATACAGTTATTTTTCTTAGTCATTATCTCCACAGTCTTTAATAAGCAAGAGTTTTAATATAATATGACTGTTAAAAATTAAGTCAGAAAGTCAAATTTACTTTTTCTTCACAACTAGTACCAATGGTCATAAGTTTTTATGTATTATTCTGTAGACAAAAAATTAATTCAAATTATACATAACAGCTTATATTTATTACGTAGTCTTTCTATATGCCAAATAATGTTTTATGTCTTTCACAGGATTAATTTTTATAACTTTTCTTTGAGATATGTTGGACATCTTTAAGATTAAAAAAAAAAAGTCAAATGTTGATAGCTTAAAAAACTCCCCAAAGTGATAAAGCTGGCAAGTAGTAAAAGTAGGATTCAGATCCAGATGGTCAAAATCCCTGAGCCTTCCTCTTAGACACAACACCATTATGCTTTCTTTCAAAGTCCATATGAAACAGTAACAATATGGCACTATTCGAAGTGAGATGAACATATGACATAAGGCACAAAAGGACAAATAAATAGAAAAATAATTATTCATTGGACTAAAGTGAGAACCACTATTCATCAAAAGTCACCATGAAGCTGGGAATGCAAACTGGTGCATCCACTGTGGAAAACAGTATGGAGGTTCCTCAAAAAATTAAAACTAGGACTACCCTGTGATCCAGCAATTGCCCTACTAGGTGTTTATAAAAGGGATACCAGGTGTGCTGTTTCGAAGGGGCACATGTAACCCAATGTTTATAGCAGCACTATCAATAATAGCCAAAGTATGGAAAGAGCCCAAATGTCCATCTACAGATGAATGGATAAAGAAGATTTGGTATATATATACAATGGAATGCTACTCAGTAATCAAAAAAATAATATCTTGCCATTTGCGGCAACACGGATGGAACAGAGTATATCATGCTAAGTGAAATTAGTCAGTCAGAGAAAGACAAATATCTTATGGCCTCACTCATATGTGGAATTTAAGATACAAAACAGATGAACGTAAGGGAAAGGAAGCAAAACCAATATAAAAGCAGGGAGGGGGACAAAACACAAAAGACTCGTAAATATAGAGAGCAAACTGAGTGTTGCTGGAGGGGTTGTGTGTGGGAGGATGGGCTAAATGGGCAAGGGGCATTAAGGAGGACACTCATTGGGATGAGCACTGGGGTGTTATATGTAGAGGATGAGCTACTGGATTCTACTCCTGAAATCATTGTTGCACTCTATGCTAACTAACTTGGATGTAAACTAAAAAGTAACTAAAAAAAACCGCTACCATGAAGAGAGTGAAAAATACAAATTTAGGGTGGATGTATGTGACAAAGACTCATCCTTATAAAAAAGAGCTTCTATAAATCAACAATAAAGACGATGATGACAATATCCAATAGAACAGAACAAGGATATGAAATGGCATTTCACAAAACAAGATACATGAATGCCAAATTGAAAGTACCCAATTTTATATTTCATTAGGGAAATATAACTAAGACCACAAAGGGATACTACTATATACCTCTTCTCCAAGTAGCTAAAATCAACATAATTGACACTATTTGTAAAATGTGGAATATCTGAAGTGCTTATGTACTGCTGCTGGGGGGTGTACATTTCTACTTTGGAAAAGTCTTTGTGAATATCATTCAAAGATAAATGCAAACCCTATGACACAGTAATTCAACTGTTAGGTATATTAAAAGGAGAAACGCTTTCATAGCTTGACCAAAAGCATAAACGAAAATGTTTATCACATCACTGTTTTTAGGCGCAGACTATTGTTATTAAAAACAAACACGCAGAAAAGTGCACAAATTGTCAGAGTTCAGCGTGCCAAATTTTTGCAGTGCGAACACAGGGGAAACCAGCCCTGGATCGAGCCTTAGGGTATACACAGAGCACCCACTCCTTGGGTCCTATCCTAGTCACTAACCCTCCAAAGGCCACTGCTATTTTGATTTGTACCAGAGTAGTGTCTCCCTTTTGGGAAAATTGTCTGCTCTCAATAAATGCATGCTATTTTGTGTTTTGTTTCGTGGATAAACATTATGCTTGTGAAATTCTCTCACAAAGGCTATGTTTTCGGCTGGGGAGATTGTAAGGGGTAGTTTTTCAAACCAAGTCAAAGAATAGAAATCATATAAAGATCAATTGCTTAATTATATCAACATGATTAAACATTTGTATAAAGTTACCATTATTAAAATAAAACAAGTAGAAAAATAATGTACATCACATAAAACAGGCAAAAGTTTAATATTGTAAATCCATAAAGAACTCCTGTAAGAGATACGTACTTCATCAAAATAGAAGTAAAGGATTTACCTGGCAATACACAGAAGATGAAATCTAGTCAGCCAAAAAAAAAAAAAAAAAAAAATTACCATAGTTGTCCTTGGCTGTATAACTAATGATCACAAACTTAGCAATGGAAGACAATCTTTATTATTGTGTAGGTCCCATTGGTCAGGATTCTAGGTACAGTATGGCTGATTCCTCTGCTCAGACTCTCATAGGCTAAAATAAAAATCAGCTGAGCTACAGTTCTGGAGCTCAGGGTACTCTTCCATTATTCGTTTTGTTTAAAAGAATTCAGTTCCGTGCAGGAAAGTCCCTGCTTTCTTACTGGTTGTCACCTGGAGGTCATTCTCAGCTTCCAGACAGCGCCCTCTGATTTTTGTCTCAAGACTCCCTGCTCTCACAACATGGCAGTTTATGTGCCTCTAGAAGAGCACATGGCAGGGGAGGACCATCTCTGACTTTGAATCTCTTCTTTCTAGAGAGCTCCCACCTAATTAAGTCACAGACAGATAACCTTACTAACTCAATGTCAGTTAAGGACCGTAATTATCTATACCAAAAATTCCAAAAATTAATTATACCTACAAGCTTCTTTTTTGCCAATAGAATGTTGTAAGTCATATTTGAGCACATTCCCAATTCTCATCCATACCACAGGGATTATTTAGGTCAAATATACCAAGAAATGGGACTCTTTTGAGTCATTTTAGAATCATGTCTATTACAAACATATTTTAAAATGCTTAATCTCTCTATGCCTAGAGAAATGAACATCATGCCATACCTAAGCCATTGGTCTGAATATTAAAAGTCCTGGCCAAATTTTGTTAAGAATTATAGAAAAGGTATCTCCAGGGTGCTTGGGTGGTTCAGTTGGTTAAGTGACAGACTCTTGGTTTACTCTCGGATCATGACCTCATGGTTTCATGAGATGGAACCCTGGTTTGGGCTCTGTGCTGGCAGCATGGAGCCTGCTTTGGATTCTCTCTCTTCCTCTCTCGCTGCCCCTCCTCCACGCATGCTTGCATTCTCTCTCTTTCCCTCAAAGTAAATCAACTTAAAAAAAAAAAAAAGAAAGAAAAGAGATCTCTGTAACATTTTTGGGGATTTTAAAATTATATAAGTATTAAGAAACACTTTATGGAAATATATAGAAGGTAGAAAATGAATATATCTTATGAGCATATAATTATACTGTATATACACATTAGATATAACTTTGTGTACGAATTTAATAGACAATAAAGAAAATGTGCCATATATATATATGTGTGTGTGTGTGTATATATATATATATATACACACACAATGAAGTATTACTTGGAAATGAAAAAGAATGAAATCTTGCCATTTGCAACTACGTGGATGGAACTGGAGGATATGATGCTAAGTGAAATTAGAGAAAGACAAAAATCATATGACTTCACTCATACGAGGACTTTAAGAGACAAAACAGATGAACGTAAGGGAAGGGAAGCAGAAATAATATAAAAACAGGGAGGGGGACAAAACAGAAGAGACTCATAAATATGGAGAACAAACAGAGGGTTACTGGAGGGGTTGTGGGAGGGGGGATGGACTAAATGGCTAAGGGGCATTAAGGAATCTACTCCTGAAATCATTGTTGCACTATATGCTAACTAATTTGGATGTAAATTTAAAAAAATTAAAAAAATACAAATTAATGTTAAATTACAAATTAAAATTAAAAAATAAAAAATTAAATTAAAAATTTATTTAAAAAAATGAATCTAATAGAGCGCAAGTAGGATTAAGAGAATAGAGTGAAGTTGATGATAAAAGAAAAGCCAAAAAGGATGATAAAAAGCTAAGAAATTGCTGACCCACAGATCAGAAATAAGGCTTCAGAACATATTCTAATCTTCCCTCATCCTCCAGTGTAGGGAAAGAGTTAGAAACTTAACTGTAGATCCTATCAACAGTCCACTTTGGAGAGACTGTTTAATAATAACGTCAGTGGCACAAAACTTGTTGAATCATTAATAAAAAGTTATGTTGATCTTCGATCTAACTTCAGGAAGTGTGGCTCTCTGGAATGTTCTGCAATGGTTGTGGTGGGTAAGAGGCATCAGCAAGATAATAAAAACTTGGTATTGTGATAAAGAAAGACCGTCAGGAACTGAGTCAGGACATCGATAAGGAATTATAAGACATCAGAGATGCTCTACTGAGACTATTTGATGAAAAGGCCTGGTATTTGCCTCCGTGTGTGTGTGTGTGTGTGTGTGTGTGTGTGTGTGTTAGTATTTATATTTAGTTAAATAGGTATTTATATCAAAATGCAAAGAATTCATAAATGCAGCATTTATTACTTTAGTGGATTACACTGGCTGCCATTATTTTGCATTTAAAGTGGTTCACTACTGTCACATTATTTCTTCCACAGAGTTTGCCACTATTCTTTCAGAACCATTAGCTGACAGTGGTAGAACAGATCTTTTCATCCTTGTATCGTAAACATGTTCGCTTAGAATAAAAACCTAAATACCTGGAGTGATGTCAAGATAGTAGAAGAGGAAGCTTCAGACTTGTTCCTCCACAGAAACACCAACTTAACAGCAATATATGATCCACAAAGCCTTTATGAGAACTCTAGAAACCAGTTGGAAAGCCACAGTGCTTCAGATAAGCCCAACGGCAAAAACATCAACATGAAAATGAGGAAGATGAGTTCTATTTCAACCATCTCAGATCCTCCCCCAAGCTGGCACAGGTCACAATCAGGAGGAGAAGCCCAACTTATGACTTTTCCCATGGGAGGGAAAGAGAAGAATGGAACATTCATCCAACATTCTGACTTTTCACAGACCTCCTTGAGAAGTTGGTTTATGTCTCATTTGACTCTGAATGGTAATAGGCAACCAAATACTTCGGATGCCCTGGAGTGGTCAAAATAAGGGAGCTCTCTGGTTTATAGTAGTGCAAGAACACTTGCAGTACTGCAGACAGACATCAGAGGGCGCAAAAGACTACAAGCTTCAGAGGAAGCAATTGGCAGATCTCTCTCTACATGGGAAATTACATGCATATGCCTAGAGAAGATGTAATCCCCTACAAAGTCCGAGAGTCCTCTCCCAAGAACCTGTAGCCAGGCTGACTGCTGAAGGTCTTTCTTTGTGTGAAGCCTGTGAAAAAAGACTTAGAGAGTGGCTGTTTTGTTCAGATGCATAAATCACAACAAAATATTACAAGGAACACGAACAACAGGAAAATGTAGCCCAATCAAAGAAAAAAAAAATCTCCAGAAACTGACCTTAAGGAAATAGAGATTTACAAATTACCTGACAAAGCATTTTAAATATTAGTTTTAAAGTATCACAATGCACTACAAGAACACAGATTTAACTAAATGAAATCAGAAGATGATGCAAAAAAGAAAGAAAGAAAGAAAGAAAGAAAGAAAGAAAGAAAGAAAATCAACAAAGAGAAGGAGCTATAACAAAGAACCACACAAAAATTCTTGAGCTAGCTAAAGAATACAATAACTGACTTGAAAATTTTATTGGATGGGTTCAACAGCAGATTTATGCAAACAGATGAATCAGTAAATTAGAACACAAGTCATTTGAAATTATTGAGTTAGAAGAAGAAAAAAAATCGTAAAGGGAAGAGACACCATCAAGATACTCTAATCTATACATTATGGGAATCCTGAGAAGAGAATAAAAACAAAGGTAAGAGAAGAAAGAGAGAAACAGAAATCTTATTTAAAGGAAAAAAAAATGGCTGAAAATTTCCCAAGTCTGAGCAAGGAGATGGATATCCGGTTTCTAAAAGTGCAAATAATTCCAACTAGTGTGAATTCAAAGAGGACCACATTGAGACACGGTATCACCAAACTATCAAATTCAAAGACAAAGAGAAAATTCTGAAAGAAACAAGTAAAATTGACTCATCATACATAAGGAAGCTCTCCTAGGTTATTAGTGTTTCTCAGTAGAAACAGAAGCCATGAAGAAGTGGGATAAAACATTCAAAGTGCTGATAGGAAACAACAGTAACATAACACTAACCAAGAATACTGCATCTAGTCCTTCAAAATTGAAGAAAAAATTATTTTCTCAGATAAACAAAAGCCGGGGAGGCTTCTCACCACTGGTTTTGACTTACAAGAAATGCTAAAGAGAGTCCTTCAAGTTGAAACAAAAGAACATCAGGCAGCAACATGAACACATAGAAAAATATAAAGCTCTCTAGTAAAGGTAAATATATGGAAAAGTACAGAATCCTGTGATACTATAATGAGGACATGTATATCACTTTTAATTCAGTTATAGAATTTAAGAGATAAAAGCATAAAAATAACTATAGCACTATTAGTGGAAACAAAATATAAAAGGTATACTTTGTAACATAAATAACAAAATGGGGGGAGATGTAAGAGTACATTGTTTTATATGCAATTGAGGTTAAGTTAAATCAGTTTAAATAGATTGTTATAAGATGCTTTATGTAATCTCATAGTATAGTCATGGTAATCCCATGGTAATCACACAAAATATCTATAAAAAATGCTTATAAAATAATGAGAAAGGAACCAAAACACATCGCTACAAAAATAAAAACAGAAAACAATAAATGAAACACAAAGAAAATCAATGAGAAAGAAAAAGTAACAAAGATCTAAAAACGTTCAGAAAACAAAAAACAAAATGGCATAGTAAATCTTTGCCTATCAGTAAGTACTTTAAATGTAAATGGATTAAACTCCTCAATCAAAAGGCATGGAGTGGCAGAATGCATATAAAACCAGATCCATCTATTTGCTGTATACAAGCGATTAACTTTTGAGCTGGGATGGTCATGCTTATATCAAACAGTATAGACTTTAAGTCAAAAAACTGTCATAAGGTACAAAACTGTCATAAGGTACAAACATTATATAAAAATAAGGGTTGAATCACCAAAAAACTATTACAAATATAACTATATATGTACATACCAGCAAAGCACAAAACTATAGGAAGTGAACACTAGTAGAACTGAAGGAAGATATGGACAGTAATGCAACAATGGTAGGAATTTCAAGGGGTGCCTGGGTGGCTCAGTTGGTTAAGCCTCTGACTTCCAGTCAGGTCATGATCTTCAAGCCCAGTGAGTTCATGAGTTCAAGCCCCGTGTTGGGCTCTGTGCTGACAGTTCACAGCCTGAGGTCTGCTTCAGATTCTGTCTTCCCCTCTCACTGTCCTTCCCTCCTCACATTCTGTCTCTCTTTCTCTCTCTCAAAAATAAAGATTACTTTTTTTTAATTCAAAAAAATTTCAATACCGCACTTTCAATGAGGGATAGAACAATTAGATCGAAATGAAGCAGGGAACTTGAACAATACTATAGACCAACTGGACCTAATAGATATATACAGAACACTCCATTCAGCATGAGAATACAAATTATTCTTAAATATGCATGAGAATTATCCCGAATAGACCATATTTAGGCCACAAAATGAGTCTTAACAAATTTAAGAAGATTGAAATCATGCCAATTATCTTTTCTAACCACAATGGAATAAAACTAGAAATAAGTAGCAAAATCGAAACCATCAGGAGAAGGAAGTAAGTACCAAAATTTGAAATGAAATATGAAGGCCTCTGTTCACAGATGAAATGATCTTATATATAGAAAACCATAAAGATATCACACACACACAATCACACACACACACACACACACACACACACACATGCAGACACACACACTTATTTGAACTAATAACCAACTTCAGCAAAATTGCAGAATAGAAAATCAACACACAAATATCAGTTGTATCTCTATATACTAACAATGAACAATTGAAAAGGCAGTTAAATAAGCAGTTTTATTTACAATAACATCAAAAAGAAAAAAATACTAGAGCACTTGGGTGGGTCAGTTGGTTGAGCGTCCGACTTCAGCTCAGGTCATGATCTCAGGGTCTGTGAGTTCGAGCCCCGCATCAGGCTCTGTGCTGACAGCTTGGAGCCTGGAGCCTGCTTTAGATTCTGTGTCTCCCTCTCTCTCTGCCCCTCCCCTGCTCATGCTCTGTCTCTCTGTCTCAAAAATAAATAAAAATATTTAAAAAAATACTTAAAAAAAAGAAAAAAAATACTTAGAATTAACTAAGGAGTTAAACTACAAAAAACTATAAAACATTGCTGAAACAATTTGAAGACACAAATAAATGGAAAAACAACATGTGTTCATGGGGTAAAAGACTTAGTATTATTAAAACGTCCATACGTGATTTACAGATTCAATGAAGTCTCTATCAAAATACCTATTTTTTTGCAAAGATAAAAAAATACCTAAAAATCATGAGACTCAAAGAACGTCAAGTAGCCAAAACAATCTTAAAAAAGAAACACAGTGACTTTTTGATTTCAAAACATATTACAAAGCTATGGTAATCACAACAGGATGATACTGGCATAAAGACAGACTTATAGATCAATAAAAGAGAACAGAGAGTTCAGAAATAAATCTTTGTGCATCTAATCAAATGATCTTTGATGAGGGGTCAAGTCTCCTCAGGAAACGGTGTTGGGAAAATTGCATGTTGACATACAAAGGAATAAAATTGAACCCTTACCTTACACCATATATAAAAACTAACTCAAAATATATTAAAGACCTAAATCTAAGACCTGAAACTCTAAAACTCTCAGAAGAAAAGGTAGGAGAGAATCTTCATGACAATGGATTTGGGAATAATAATGAGTCTTGTGAGTACTCACTGAACTGGTATAAGATTTAAGGGACTCAGATGAGAAGTATTGTGTATCTGGTCCTCAGAATGTGTCTAATCTGGATTACAATATTTTTAAGAACAATTGTGTTACAATTTATTGTATACCTTGTATTGATTGTATGCTTTAAGCTTTTAATGTAAATTTAGAACATTCGTGTAGTAAAAGGTAATTATTATTTTTAAAAAATTTTAATGTTTATTTTTGACAGAGAGAGAGAGAGAGAGAGAGAGAGAGAATGAGGGGGGAGGGGCAGAGAGAGAGAGGGAGACACAGAATCTGAAGCAGGCTCCAGGCTCCGAGCTGTCAGCACAGAGCCCGACGCGGGGCTCGAACCCACAGACCACGAGATCATTACCTGAGCTGAAACTGGACCCTCACCTGACTGAGCCACCCAGGTGCCCACAAAGGTAATTATTTCTTGACCAAGAGTATTATGGGTTGGACTCTGCATTTGGGAAGAATAAGAGTTAAAATAAGGTTTTCAAAGATCCATTTTTATTAATGCAGATAAATGATTTATGTTTTTGCAAAGACTAACAATATTTATAGGTAAAAAAGAATAAATATATCTTATAAGGAAATCTATGGTGGCCTGGGGATTATTCTTAAATTTAAAAGCAGCATGTACTCATTCTCTGTATTTTTGTAAGGATGCTAAGACAACATCCCTACCATAGTAGAGTGTAAAATGGAGTGACATACATAGACATATAAACATTTTACTTCTATACAATTAAGAATGACACGATTATAAGAGTTTACATGGTAAGAAAAAAGATGCACTAATGCTTTATTTTTTATTTTTATATTTAATTTTTTTTAATATGAAATTTATGTCAAATTGGTTTCCATGCAACACCCAGTGCTCATCCCAACAGGTGCCCTCTTCAATGCCCGTCACCACTTTCCCCTCCCTCCCACCCCCCATCAACCCTCAGTTTATTCTCACTTTTTAAGAGTCTCTTACGGTTTGGCTCCCTTCCTCTCTCTCTCTCTTTTTTTTTTTTTTTTCTTCCCCTTCCTCATGGTCTTCTGTTAAGTTTCCCAGGATCTACGTAAGAGTGAAACCATATGGTATCTGTCTTTCTCTGCCTAATTTATTTCTCTTAGCATCACACTCTCCAGTTCCATCCACGTTGCTACAAAAGGCCATATTTCATTCTTTCTCATTGCCACGTAGTATTCCATTGTGTATATAAACCACAATTTCTTTATCCATTCATCAGTTGATGGACATTTAGGCTCTTTCCATAATTTGGCTATTGTTGAAAGTGTTGCTATAAACATTAGGGTACAAGTGCCCCCATGCATCAGCACTCCTGTATCCCTTGGATAAATACCTTGTAGTGCAATTGCTGGGTCATAGGGTAGATCTTTTTTAATTTGTTGAAGAACCTCCGCACTGTTTGCCAGAGTGACTGCAACCAATGTTTTAGACAGATAAGAAATTTGTTCTACTATTGAAAATATTCTAAATATTCTGCTGTGGAGGGAAAATAATAAAAGCAGGGTGAAAAATGATAGAAAGTCTTTCTTTTTTTGGCAAAAAAAATAGATATAAAATTAAAATAAAATAAAAAGTTTGGTGCTGGACAATATCAACGGCAAATGTCATTGTGAAAATACCTGGCACATCCGTGTCCCAGGGCTTCTGGCTGAACACTTATAAATGGGAACAGGGGTGCCTGGTGGCTCAGTTGACTAATGATTCTGACTTCAGCTCAAGTCATGACTTCACGGCTCATGAATTCGAGCCTCATGTCAGGCTCTGTGCTGACAGCTCAGAGCCTGGATCTTTCTTCAGATTCTATGTCTCCCTCTCTCTCTGCCTCTCCCCGCTTGTACTCCGTCTCTCTCTGTCTCTCTCTCTCTCTCTCGAAAATAAATAAACATTAGAAATAAAAAAAAATGGCAATAAAACTAGAATGCTAATTTAGGACCAAATGAGGGATAGGATTAAATGCCACAAAAAGCAACGGAACTTTAGACTATTGGTGCCAAAAATTAACCCCAGATTATTCTTAACAGAAAAACATGGGATAATAGAATAGCTCTAAATATTGAAGTTCCAGGAAGTGGTGAATGTTAGTGACAATACATGGAAAAGGCAAATTGCAGCTCAGGAATCTTAGCACTTTCTCTCTCATCTTCCTTATAAGCTCTTTTTCCAACACCCGAAACTACCAGCCAAGCAGCCTAGTTGATATCAAACTACAGCCAAAATTTTGAGTCTGAAATCCAGGCATTTTGTCAAGAGATTTTGCAAGGAAAGAGATTATTTGTAGAATCCCTGAAGTCTTATCACTAAGAGAAAATACCACTCTTACTATGTTTATAAATATGTAAGCAGATACATACACATATATGATGTATATGTGTGTATAGGTGTATATACATATATTGATATTTTATATGTGTGCATATGTATGTATGAGTGTATGTGTGTATGCAAAAGTAAATTGTGAAAGCCATAGTTTTAAATATAGAACTAAGTAATTAAGTTTTAGTATTGGATGATGACTTTCACAACTATAAATAAGCGAATACAATGTAGATTTTTAAGCATATAAAATATAATTAGTAAGAAGCAAACTAGAAAGTTGGTAACAATCTATTGTGCATCTACTGTAGGCTAATTATATTAATCATTTTCTTTGAAACAATAGACTGCAGGTGCATAGGGACTTCAGTGAATTTTACTATACCTGTTCAAGTTTCCAAAAAATTCATGTCGGTAGCTTTAAAAATAAATCATCAATATGAAATTCAGCTGCAGAACATAAAACAATGTTGCCAAGCAACTAATGGAAATCTATTATCCACTTTCTAGACTTCAGACAACATAGTTGTGTCTGAATTTCAGAAAATTTTAAAGAAAAATGTAAGTATACATATATTCTTTTCAATGTCCAGAGTTTTAGAAGTGTCAAGTGTTAACTTTGGTCTTTTTCTGTGTTAAAGAAAAAAGAAAAAAAAAAGAAAAGATAAAAATACACCTTTTATTATAGGGGTTTGTAAATTATCAAAAATTCACATAAAAGTAAAAAGACAACTCAGTGCATTATGAATTCCATTAACCTTATTTCATGTAGAAAGTTCTATCTTACACTGTCACAGAAGAGAATTTATCTTCAAATATTATACTCAATTTATCAAAAGAAAGATTTTAAATAGGCTGCATGTGAATTGTTATTTTGTGAAATATTGTGACTTTTGGCCATACCACAACTTCATTTGTTTTTAATTTTTGTGATAAAATATTAGATACGCATTTATTTATCATCTGGAAAGAACAGCTAAGCTGTCATACTGCAAAGGTTCTGCTTACAATTTTTAACACTACATAGAATGCTTGATTCAAAAAATATTTTTATTGCAAACTTATTTAATTGTGTCACCATTATAATCATGAACATAGTTTTGTTTTGTCTTTAAACGGTTTATTTGCAGACCGCAGTTTATGTAGGTAATTGAACTCTTGTGATTTGGGAAAAATTTTGTAATTATATCTTGTGATGTTCAGTTTCAAATATTCCGCGTTTTATTTTTTTATTTTTATTTTTTTCAAATATGCAACATTTTAAATTACCTTTAAAACATGTGGTTTTCTATTTCTATTCCTTAATTAGCTTATAAGTAGCTTTTTCTTGGATATCTTAAAATTAGTGGTAAAAGGATTCTCTATCACTTTTACATTTAACATTATACGTGTTAATAAAGGTTAACAAGGGTTAATAAAGATAAAGTGCTAACTTGGCTCTCTCTTTCAGTGGAATATCAATATCACTCTTTGGAAGTACATCGGTATTACACATTGATTTGCAGTGAAGACATTGAAGTAATATTAAACAAAAATGACCACATTGTATTAATTCCACAATATTAATATAAGCAAATGATGTATAAAATTGTCCTAATGTAGATAATCATGGAGAAATATTTGGAAAACAGAAATCTGTACTTGGATGAGAAGAGACTCTAAAACAGAGTTGCAATCAAGACTAGAGAAATAAGAAAATTATCCCTCCCTGTGGCTCTCACTTAGAACTTCTATAGAACTCAGCAGCTGAATCCTCATATCTCATTTGTGAGAACTGAATCAAATGGCCATTTATGGATCATTTGACATGAGTAGGGCTATGATTAACAGCATTGGTTTTGATGAATTATTTTACATAGGTTCTCATGGAGTAAAATATATTTCTACTAAAGTGCCCATTTCAAAAAATATACCCCCACGTACACACAATTCAGGTCCAACTCCTAGTTTGTCTTTATTTGACCATATTTTACTTCCACATGGTAGTTTTTTGCCTCACTCTGAAATCCTCTGTTTTTATTTGTTCGTGTCGCAGTGGATCTTAAATGCTGAATTCATAATAAAGTAATAGAGTCAATGAAGCAAGATAAAGCAAGGAGTGTATTTGAAGTTGCTGGAGAAGTTGGCTGACAGGTTAGTTGAGATAGAGAAGAGGAGAAATAGGTCTTACTTCTTTAGTGATTAAGAGACAGTGTGTCACTTTTTGCTTCCTAATTTTGAGATGCTTCAAGATACTTGCATCCATTTAACCAGAAGAAGGATCAAAGTACATCTCTAGAATGTAAGAAAGAGGGGTGCTTGAGTGGCTCTGTCCATTAAGCTTCTGACTGTTGATTACTGCTCAGATCAGGGTCCTAAGATGGATCTCCCCATTGGGCTTTGCACTGACAACATGGAACCTGCTTGGGATTCTCTCTTTGCCTCTCTCTGCCCCTCCCCACCTTCTCAAAATAAATAAACTATTTTTAAAAAAATGTGAGAAAGAGGCTATGTTTGAATAAATATCGGATACTCATTGATGAGTAATATCATTTATTTGTAAAAATTAATGAGTTTTCCCCAGCTCTCTGGAAAGACATGAAAATGCAACACTTTACCATGTAGGGTGTCAGCCAAAGCGCAAAACCTCATTTAAAAAAAAGAAAAAGAAAACAGAAAATAAGTAGTCTCAGAAGGAGTAGGTGAAACTCCTACATAATTAGTAGTGAGCGAGTGAAAAGAGGAAAACTAAAAGTTTTCAAAGAACGTTTATTCAAGAGTGACTATGTGAAAGGAAAAAGACAAAAGCATATGACTCTATTTATGGAGCCCTCAGTAAAGTTATTGAGGTTGTTTTAGGTTGTGGGGAATAAGCAGTAAGAGAAGCCAAACAGTCCATGTTTGAAGAAAGTTTGATGTTGAAGAGGAAATGAGTTATGGAATGTGTGTGAATAGTACAGAAACTGTTTACTTTTTTTTTTGACATTTATTCATTTTTGAGAGTGAGAGAGACAGAACATGAATGGGGGAGGGGTAGAGAGAGAGGGAGACACAGAATCCAAGCAGGCTCCAGGATCTGAGTGGTCCACAAAGAGCCCAACGCGGGGCTTGAACCCATGGAGAATGAGATCATGACCTGAGCTGAAGTCGGATGCTTAACCGACTGAGCCACCCAGGCGCCCCAGAAATTGTATACTTTTAAAGGAAGGTAATGTATTTTAAATTGAGAGATACAAGCATTTTAGGAGGCGAACTCAAGACTTAAGTTTGAGAGAAAATGATGGATCCTTATCCCAGAGAAGCGAAGACAGCTTAAAGCAGACAGCCTAAGTGCATAGGGTTGAGCTCTAGCTCTGAATAGAGACACGTTTCCCTTGAGATAGGAAGGAAGGATAGGTACATTAATAAACTTGGGATAAAAGAGGAAAATAATTGGACATATTTGCGCCTGAAAGTATCTATTTTTTCTGTGAATTAACATATTGTACAAGTAAATAATTATAAAGGAGTTCATCTTTTTTTCCCCCTGAGTTCTTACTATGTACCACGTTCACAGTAAGTACTGCATTTAGTTTTCAATAACAGCTCCACAAGGCAGTTAAAGTTAGCTTTACTCATTTTACAGATGAGAAAGCTGAGTCACAGATGCTTGACGTAATTTATCCAGGGTCACTCAATTTGCGGGTGACAAAATCAGACTGACTTTTAACTTCATGGGAAAAAGTTATGTCAATTGAATAGAACAGATTGGTCCAAATGCCTTAAGACATAAAATGAAGCCAAAGCAGGCATAAATAAACCAGATTTTAAGAAGCATTGTAATGTCACCTAAGAGTGGAAATTCAACAATTTATTTATATAACATATCCAAACTCTCCCCTCTTCCTAACCACAAAAAAGAAAAGTGAAATATGTTCAAACCTTCAAATTCATATCCATAATCCATAGAAGAGAAAAATCAATAGCTTTAAATTTTTTTAATGTTTATTTATTTTTGAGAGAGAGACAGAGTATGGGGTGGGGGAGTGTGCAGAGAGAGAGAGAGAGAGAGAGAGAGACAGAATCTGAAGCAGACTCCAGGCTCTGAGCTGTCAGCATCGAGCGCGCGGGGCTCGAACTCACAAACTGCGAGATCATGACCTGAGCTGAAGTCAGACGTTTAATTGACTGAGCCCCCAGGAAAACCAACACCCCTTGGTTTTGGTTTGCCTTGACAGGCACCCCAGGAAAACCAACTATTATTTAATGATAGTGGAAATTAACAGTGAAGTTAGTTACAAGGTGAATTTAAAAACCTATGCCTCACTTTCTGAACCTATATTGTACCTCATCCTCAGTTCACTTTAAAAAGTAATATTATTTCATTCTTTTGTTTCTTTCTTTCTCATTCAATCCCTGCTCTGCTACTATAATATCATGCTCACCCTTCTATTTGTCACAATCAATTGTCAAAAATAGATCGTGTCCACTCCAGAGTAGGAGTCAAAAATGAATTGTTCAAGGTTGATAATGTAGTTGTAGGAAAACAAGGGATAAGTCATCAAAGATACTGATAAGATCAGTGTGATGTACAAGTTTCCTTTTGCTATTTTAACAAATTACCACAAGCTCTGTGGCTTAAAACAACACAAGTATATTCCTAGAGTTCTGTAAATCAACAGCCCCAAATAGACTCTACAAGGCTAAAATCAAGATTTTAGGGGAGAGTCTGTCTTGTGCCTTTTCTAGCTTCTAGAAGCTGTATGCATTCCTTGATTTCTGGACCCCTTCCCTCATCAAAGTCACCAAAAGCCGCTGGTGTATTTCCCACATCACGTCATTCTGGCACTGACTTTTCTTCTGTATCCTCCTTCCACATTCATGGATTACAGCAGGCCTGTGATTACACTGGGCTCATTGGGATTGGGCAGGATAATATCCCCATCTCAAAGTTATCAGATTGAGCAAGTTTAATTTGATTTGCACTCTTAATTCCCCCTTGCCATATAATCTAATGTATTCATAAATTTTAGGTTTAGGATGTGCACATTTTAGGAGGAAACATTATTCTCCCTGCCACACATGCTGAATTATAAAAACGGACATTGTTAGTCACAGTAGAAACACCATAAAGGGCTATAAAACTGGGAGTTTAAGTACCTTCAAATAGCTTGAGATGAGAGACTATGGAAATTTTGAGTTTAGGATGACTCTTTTTTCCCTAATTTTTCTTTGTTTTTATTTGCTTTCACTAGGTTATGTTACCATCTATATGGTTTAATGTATGAAATCTAAAGTCCTATCATTATTGATCGGTGGTAATGTTAATCTTTATCATCTTCCTTTGTGGGCCAGGCTTATCAGCAGTTAAAACAGCCAAATAACAAAAAAATAAATAAAAGTATCATATGTGAGCACTGTAGTGCAGAATGGTTTGGACCATTCATGTCAACTTCTTTGTCAACATTTTGACCAAATTAATTGACTGCTTTTACAGACCTCAAACATCTTGATAATAGCATTACTAAATTATCTCCAGTTTATTTAAACACACTCTGTCTTGTGTGCAGTTGAAACCTAATATTCAGTGTAAATAACATATATTTTGCTTCATGATTTTTATAGAATTAAGCTAAAGGGAATAAAGATAATTTAAGGTCTGTATCTTCTGTCAGTTTACCTTAGCACCTCTCCTAAAGGTTTCTTCATTTATTATATCAAGTGTCTGTAAAACATGTACAGTCTGTGTGTATGTGTGTTTTCACGCTTAAATATAAGCAGTCAACTCTATATTAAATATAGTGGGGACTATGATATCTGTGCATAATCAGACAATGCCAACATTTCGGTACTAAAAACGAAATAATGGAGTATCCCAGAAAAACCTAACTTAGAGCAGAAAAGTTGGGTACAAGTTAAAATTAAAAACCTATGCCTCACTTTCTGAACCTATATTCTTCCTTATTCTCAGTTCGCCTTAAAAAAGTATTATTATTTTATTATTTTGCTTCTTTCTCATTTTATTGTGCTGTAGAGATAAACAGGCTGCAATGATGAGACACAGAGCTTTATCATCTCCACTCATTTGTCAAAAATAAGCATAGCTGAAATACAAGGTTTCTGCTGCTCAAATGAATATCTTTGATAATGCAGAATGCACAATTCAGTCAGTACGATGTTTGGACTTCCTCTGCAAATGAATGACATCAATGTCTTCCATAATCAGAGTATTCACTCCATTTGCGTACTGGCAATCCAAAGTCATTGTCAAACCCCGTGTGGCCTTAATAACAAATGGAGTGGGCTTAGAACATCAAGACATTTTAAGCAGAATATTCCTCTTTATCTCGTTGGTTCTTGACAACAGCCTCTGAGCTTATTGTATGTTAGGTATCTAACTAAAAACTAAACATTTGTTTTCATGGAAAAAAAATACAATGAAACATCTTAGTATTAACCTGAC
This sequence comes from Lynx rufus, assembly GCF_022079265.1. Taxonomy (NCBI): domain Eukaryota; kingdom Metazoa; phylum Chordata; class Mammalia; order Carnivora; family Felidae; genus Lynx; species Lynx rufus. The sequence continues at coordinate 20,818,882 of NW_025814845.1, read as the reverse complement.
ATGCTCTGTGTCCCTTCAAGGGAGAGGGGAAGAAAGGGGGCAGGTACTGAGTGAGCACATATATTACAGATCCTTTATATGTATGATCTTATTCAATCCTCACAACAAAAGTGGACTAGGTATTATTATCCACATTTATATGATAATGCATTGAAGATAAATGTGAAATAATATACTTGCCCATGATGATACAAGTAATTCAAAAACCACTTAGGAACTTTTATATAGATGTCTAAATCCAAAGTCTCTGTTTTCATTTTGTACCCATCCTACCAACTTTCACATGGTTAAACCCATCTTCCAGGAATGTAAAGTTTATAAATAAGGAGAAGAAAACACCCACAAATAACTTTTCTGTTGATATCTCTAAGAAAGCTATTCTTAGGTAGCAAGCATTGAAAAGCAACATAAACACAAAGATAATCCCCAAGAGGAGTCCTTCACAGTGTCTTGTTATAACAAGCATTCTGGTCATATCGTCACTAAGGAATATGGAAAATCAAATTAAGACTATTTCACATAAATTTGGTTCTATTTGTCCTTTAATAGATTACTATAGTTCATGATAGGGTCAATTGAGATTAGTTCCTCAAAAATTCTTAGCACAAATTATAATATTTCCTGCTAAATTTCCCCATGTAAGTTTGGGTTTGAAATAAGAAGACAAAAGGTAGGGAGAAAAAGCAATTCAGAGGAGAAGTTAACTGGTACCCAATATGACCTGTATAACTTTGATTAGCAAAGCCAGTGATTTGGTAGATAATTGAGAGTCAATATCACCCCGAGAAAGGCAAACTTTCTTATGTATGACTCTAGTTGCTCATTACGAGTTGTAGAAGGATATAGTGGCTAGAAAGGACTTTAAAGAGTGATTGAGAAAATATTTTAAAATCATCCAAACTTGATATCATTCTCTACCAGATTTACTAATGCTCCATTTTGTTTGTGGCTAAGAATCACCCAGTTGCAAAGACAATACACAGAGAAGATCCTTTCTTTCCAAAGAACAACTCAATTTTTTAGACAAGGACCAAATGCTTAAAAAATGCTATTTGTTGAATACAAGTAAGTGATAAATGTGAGGAGTTATATTCTCATGATTGGATCAACATCACTTAGAACTTTCACTTGGGGATGATTTCTCTAAGGAATTAATGCAATTTGGGCTTAATGGTAATAGAATGCACTAAAGGAATAATAATTAGCAAATTTATTGTCAAGGAACTGACAGACTGAACAACTTGGGGAGAACTTATTCAAAATAATAGAAGTAAATAGGACTTACACTACTTCCTGACCTAAAACTGCTTAGCATTGTGAAATCTGCAACAAAACTGAGCCAGTGAGTTAATGAGTTGTCCCTAGATTTCATGAGTTAAATGAAAACTTACAGGGCAGTATTTAGTATTCTCACTGATCAGAGAAGAGTTAGAGAAGAGTGAACACTTTGTGATTTCCTCCCTTCACCCCTTACTCAGATATTCTGTTGAGTTCTTGGGGAGTAGCAAGGGTTACAGAGGTCATGTGTATTTGAAGAGACCTGAACTTAAGGTAGAAAACAATTGACTTAAATACTCTTTCCTCTTTATCTAAACGTTGCCCTTATCCCAAAACAGATAAATCCAGTATATTCCTGTTTTCTAGTAGAGTTATCTGACATTAGAGGGTAGCAATCTGAAGGCACTTTGAAATTTTGCTTGGGTTTTGTTTAGGCTCCTAGAATTGGGTTATAGGTGATAAAAAGGTGAAAACATTCATGTTTTCCATTGTTTCCCTAGAAGAGCTTCATAATTTATAGTTTCTAATGAAAGGATGCCAGACAGGAAGATTTAGAAGGAATCACATTTCATATTGGCTTCCGGGAAGGAACAAGTCCCATAGGCCTCCTGAATTTTATAGCATAAGTCTGTGATTTGGTAGATAATAGAATGCCAATATGACTCCAGGGACCCCAGAAAAGGCAAACTTTCTTGTGTGCAACTCCAGTTGCTCATTATGGGTTGTGCAAAGATATAGTGGCAAGATTGGGCCGGTAGCATTGAGAAGGAATTGAGAAAATATTTCAATATAGAAAAAGAGTTATTTGTAAAAGCTTCATACATTATATTTCCTAGTTTGAGTCAGGTTTGAGACAGAGCAGAATTTTGCGTATGAGTGGGCTGGCAGACTTATGAGGTCAATTACCTAAGCCAAACTTTCGTTAAACAAAATATTCTTCTCCATTTTATCCTCAAATCCCAAAGGGCAATGGCTGTAAGAGTGAGTTCTGGAATTGACAGCGGGGTAGCAAAATGAAGATACTATTATGAGAAAAATGTATTTAAATGGAAATTCAAATACTTAATAGTTATGTCTTCTTAGTCAACTTACTAACTTTCCTTAGGCCTCTGTTCCCTCACTATCTCGTACAAATTTTATGAGAATTAGTTTATAACTACATAAAACTGATTCTGAATATTTACCCAATAAATATTTGTTCTATTTTCTTTCTTCATTCTTAGAGGAAGCAATTAGAAAAAGACACTAAGTTAAGCTCTAAAAATCTCACAGGGCAGAAGAAAGAGAAGAAGTAGGAGGACTTACTGATAAATTATATGCAGCCATGTACAAAATTCTGGCCATTAGAAAGAAGGAAAAATAATTTATTTTTAAGAATTCTGCCCTGATTTTGAAAGTGATAAAATCTGAAAAGAGAAGATGATTTTTTAACCGAATACAAAGTAGGAAATAAGAATTTTCAAAAGAAAGAAAGAGGAAGAAAAGAAGGAGATGAAAAAAAGAAATAAGGGGTGATGGATTGTGTATAGTTGAAGGAATGACTTCTAAGTAGAATAGTGAGATTCACCTACAGGAGAAGGAACATTTGGCAGAATAATTGGGAACCAGATTGGGGTCAAATTGTAAAACATCTTGATGGCAAATACATACGTCGTAATTAAGACCTAAACAGTGAATACATTATGTGAACATAAAGTAAAATAATATCCAGTTATCTCTTTTTCTAATAGGCTTCAGAGGATGCTTTGTTCTCTCAATACCACTAGTGAGCAACCAGTCAGACAAGAAAGGACAGGCTCAATGTAGTCTTGGTAGATGAATGAGCAGATGCTGATTCAAAGAGATTTTCCTTGAAATGAAAGCTATTTGGATCTTGATAAGATGATATCTCATTTAAATAGCTCTATGACCATCATCTGTCCCAGAAGTATTAGAATGTCAACTCAAATATCCACACATGGCTATTTATATTTATGTTTAAATTAAGTAATGGCATGTTAATTTAATGTAAGTGTAGTTTAACGTAAGTATCAATTCCTCAATTGCATTGGTCACATTTTAAGTGTTCAATAGCCACATGTGCTTAGTGTACTGTATTGGATAGTTCAGATTATATAAAATTTCTTTTCTCAAGGAAAATTCTATTGGATAAAGATGAATCTAAGACAGCTAATCACAAGGATATAGATGCATCCCATTATGCCTCTAAAAACGTCTTTCCCCACTATTTATTTATTCATCCATAGGGTGACCAACTTATCCCAGTTTTTATTTTTTTTATGTTTATTCATTTTTGAGAGAGAGAGAGAGACAGAGAGAGAGAGAGAGAGAGAGCATGAACAGGGAAGAAGAAGAAGGAGAGGAAGACATAGAATCTGAGGCAGGCTCCAGGCTCTGCGTTGTCAATACAGAGCCCGACGCGGGGCTCAAACCCAGAAATTGCAAGATCACAAGCCAACGTCGGACCCTTAACCAACTGAGCCACCCACATGTCCCAACTTTCCCAGTTTTCCCTAGCCCTGCCCTGTTTTTAGCAGGGAATTTGCACTGGGAATTTGAGTATGTTCTATGTACTTCTATGCTGCTTACTCCATAGAACTAAGAGTTTATATTGATGTCCTACTTTGCATCTTGATCTTTTCTTTTGTTTGATACTCCTTCATCTTTCCACCACTCTATGAGAAATAGAGCTTTTCTCCAAAGACAAGATTGTGCATGGGCTGTAACATCATATCCATCCTCTTTCCCATAGGGCTTTTAATACTTTCCGTATATATTCCATACAATGATATATTAGTCTTCTCATGAAGAAATTCATCTTTGTAGATTTTATCATTTTCTCGTGTTTACTTGATATATTTCATGATCATTGGCAGCTTGAATAATCACTCTTGTGGAGAAGATTGCCTTGTGATTCCAAAAGCTTTATTCCCATGGAAATTAAGGCCTTGGAATTTCCATTCAGCATTACCTCTGTAGAATTTTTTTTTTCAATCTTTCTTGTGTCAACTCAAAATGAGTTTCTTGCTGTTTCATGCTGATGTGACAGGGACAAAGTGTTCTATCACTGTACCAGTTAAGTGGGCAATTTCACAATGATTCTACATTGGTCACAGGCAAGACTGCTTTATAATCCCAATAACATATAAGGCATTTGAGCCCTCATACCCTATAACAGGGAGAGGAAGAAGATTTTGAGATGTCCTAAATCACCAGAAAATGAGTGGCCTATTGGAAAGGGATGGACAATGGCTGAGCAAAGTCTAGAAACAATGACTGACCATGGAAAATAGGAGCTTTTATTATTTGGAATAGACTGGATTGCAGGAAAATGAAATAAAAGTACATATGGAATGGCTCAGTAGGATAACAGTTTTTTTTTTCTTGCTCTCATTACTTACTCTCTTGGGGGTGTCTAGGTCTACAAGAATTGGGGTGGGGCTATAGTTTTTCATCTGATTCACTCAGGCAATACAATAGATAGATGCTCCACCACCTTCAAGTATTTTCCAAGGTTGCCATGGTTGTTTTGGTTACCTACTGTCATATAAAGTACCCCCAAAATTTAATGTCCAAAAAAGAAGAAATAAACCTGCAATATATTCATAATTTATCAAAAATCTCTGGATTTACCTGTGAGATTCTTTTCTTTAAATTTTTAATATTTATTTATTAATTTTGAGAGAGAGAGAGAGAGAGAGAGCAGGGGAAGGGCAGAGAGAGAGGGAGAGAGAAAAATAATCCCAAGCAGGCATAGAGCCCCACTTGTGGCTTGACCTCATAAACCAAGAGATCATGACCTGAGCTGAAACCAAGAGTCAGACGCTTAACTGACTGGGCCACCCAGGCACTCCTACCTGGATGGTTCTTTACCTGGTCTCATCTGAGCTCACTCATGTGACTACTGTCATTTGTAGTCTCAACTTGGTCTTCAATCCCAGGTCCAGAAGCTCAGATTAAATAGTTGGAATAATTCCAGGCTGCCCAGAAATCCATGATGACTACATTCAAACATTTGACAGCTCAGCTTTGCTGAAGTTGGAGGTTGGCAAGAAATTTCTCTCAATCCACATGGTCTAACAAAATAGATAAAACTCTACATGGTGACTCGGGGTTCCAAGAGAGTAAAAGTTGTATTTTTTAAGACTCTTAATGGCTAGGCCTTGAATGGGACATACCACTGCAACTGCATTTTATTTACCCAAACAAGTACATGGTCAGCAGAGATTCTCAACCTGATGGAAAAAGTGGCAAGGAACTTGTGACCAGTTTAATGCCCCAAAGAAACTGTCTCTATCAAGTTAATTGAAGGGGGAAAGACCATGAAAAGAGCATGGGAGATTTCAAGGAGCAGGTCTGGAAGTGGCACTATTCATTTTCTAGTGGTGTATTACAAAACTGGGCACTGATTATTGCCATCGCTGTCTGCATGTCCCTTTGTAATGGGACTTACCAGTTTCTTCCATTATGAGATCAATTATATTTTCATGAATCTTAAATTTGGACTTGGCTATTGTTTTTTCTTTTTCAATCAAGGGACACAAATAAGAACCTGAAAAATCAATTGAGCTTTGGCGTTTACTTTCTTTTGCTGTTCTTGGAAACTCCTGTTGTGTGAAGTCCCAGGGAATCTGTTGGATGATGAGTGACAGAAGGGTCAGAATTCCCCATGGCCCCAGGTGACAGCTAAACAACTTCCAGAAGTAGATCCAAAGATGAGTGGATGGGGCAAGAAACTCAAAAGAACTTCCCAGGTATGCCCTGTCCAAATTTCTGATTTATAAAACCATTACCTAAACAAATGGTTGTTGTTTTAAGTCACTTAATATCAGAGTGTTTTGCTATATAGGGAAAGCTAAATGTACAATGTACATATTGTATTATTTAGAACTCAGTCCAACCCAGCCACAAGTGAAGCTAAAATATGTATTTGAGATATATGTCAAGGATAAAGAGTAATTAGATTTTGATGAACTTAGCAGTGTGTCACAAGAAAAACTTCTGTTCACCAAATATCCATTTGTACCCTACTTTCCATGCACTCACATAAAATTCAGTCAACCTCCTCTACCAGTCTATCCAGTTACTGCATTCATTTCAAAAGTCCTGAGTTTGAGTTTCCTGCTATTGAAATGTCCTTCCCAGATTGCCTGCATGTGTGTGTGTGTGTGTGTGTGTGTGTGTGTGTGTGTGTGAGTTTAATTAAGCTGACTTATAAAATGAGAAAGCCAATTATCTCTCCCTGCAACTTTCCCACTTCCAATATATAATGGTGGAACAAAGAAAGATGCTATATAATAAAAATTTTCCATTAATAGACATCAAAGTAAACATATAACAGGCATTTGCCCAGAGACCTGATGCATTTCTTCTGAGAAAGCACTGTGTGACCCAGAAAAGGGGGATCTTTTAATATACTAGGGATCTTCTGTGTGGAAATTGCTTGCCCATGTTCTATGTGGCCACTGGCCCCATATTCTGGGTGTTTCCATTTTGTCCATTAATTGTGCGGTTGGTTACATTTGAAGTGATCATTAGGGAATATAATGTGTATTAGGTTATACTCTATTTACAACCCAAGTTTTTATAATCACAGCCCTTCTTAGATCAGACTCATGGTTTTCCTGAAATCAACTCAGTAGGCCTCTGATCCTTTTAGCTTCCATTCAGTTCCACATGTCAATAATTTCCACTTAGTTTATTTCCAAGACAGAGTTCTTTAGATTATTTTTATCTTTGTCTCTTGTCCTCATGTTTGCTTTATTTTCATAGGAGTCATTCAACTTTGGGGCTACATAAACTAATATGATTGGGTAGAAAACCTTATATTCTACATTTTGGGTCCCAGAGCAGTTGACTTTTCCACTTTTACAAATCTTTATTAAATGTATTGAACCTTATTTCCTTTTAGCTCTGCTCTCAAATAGCCAGTTCTTACCTAAACGAATTTATTTTTATTAAAATCTTGCAAAATGCAGCCATTAAGTCAACTCGTGCTGAAATTCTATCTGGATGGCTGTATTTGATTTATTCCCTAGAACTACAGTAATAGTAGACTATTTGCCTTCTGAGTTACTGAAATCATAGTGTTGCAAAGTGCTTTTAATCAATGCATGACGTGGGAATCTTTTCCAGTCTCTGATCCCAGTTTTATGATTGCTTGCCATATGATAGCCAAAACCCAATACTGATTTCTATATTAATTAATATAGACTAGACAATAATACCGATTAGATTAAAATTTATAATGGCCCTATGCAGAAGTTTATTTCTGGCTTACATAAAATTATTGGGCAGTATCCAGATGAAGAAGTTGGTTGTTTCACATATTCAAAAATCCAGGATAAAGACTGTTCTCTTATCGTCAATATGTGACTTTCTAGATTAACGTGTTTTTTTTGTTCTGCATTCAGCAAGGAGGGAGAGGGGCATGGAAAACTCTTTACGGGATGTTATTTACTTGGGGAGAGGGTAAGAGGAGTCAGGTAGCTTCCTCTTACCTTTCACTGGCTAGATGAAAGGGATATGATCACACCTAACTTCAAGGGAGTCAGGAAAATGTAGTCAAGTGTGTGTCCAAGAAGACTCATATTTGATTATTGTTAGCAGCCTCAGTTATAGAAATCCTCACAAGTAGGTAACAAGTAACTAGTAGGTTACTCCGTCACTAGTAGGTAACAAGTAGGGACATAGTAACATATCAACTCAACACTTACTTAGTTTCCACAGCATCTATCAAATATTGCTTTCCAGCCTATTCCTGTTCCGGAGTAAGGCCATGGTTTCTTAGTCTACCACTCCATTGACTACATTTTCTTTCTCCCTCTTCTTTTCTTCCAATGTTAATTTTAACCTTGTACGTGGGGGTACTTGTAAACAAGTACTTCTAAACTTCTGATCTTTTTACCCTGGCTTAGGTCAGTGGTTTTTGTTAATAAAATCCACCATATGAATTTGTCTACGGTCTTACAATAATTAATATACCTACCTGCTTGCACTGAGGGAGTGTTTAAGTTGAGTTTGTTGAAGTTGAAATGATTTTCTGCCACACTGTTTCCATCTTCCTTGGTAAAAGGCATGGTGAACTTCCTGAGCAAAGGAATCAGCAAATATTCTCCTACCCTTATAAAATATAAGGATATTTTTATATACTTTTATATAAAAATCCTACATAAAAGGATTAATGTACCTTGTAACACAGATCATTTCTCCCCTAAACTATAAAATTAGGACTCCCGGCAGGACAATTCAATAGTATTGGGGTCTGCTGGCTACATTATGAATCTTTGAACTTCTTAGGATTAAAAAATAAATCACACACTATAGGGGCACCTGGATGGCTCAGTCAGTTAAGTGGCCAACTTTTGGTTTTGACTCAGGTCATGATCTCACAGTTCATGTGTTCGAGTCCCAAATTGGGTTCTGCACTGACAGCATGGAGGCTGCTTGGGATTTCTTGAGGTCTCTGCTGCTCTACAGCTTACTCTCTCTCTCTCAAAAGATAAATATATAAACATAATTAAAAAAATCACACTATAGAACTAACCACTGGGGTCATGGAGTAAAAAAAAAAAAATCGCTTTGCAGGTGAGAATTTTTCTACCTGGGACTGTAAACTAAAACAACTGGGTGAAATAATGTGGGATGTTGCAAAGTTTGTAAACTCTGGGAGGTGGGAATTTAAGGAGAGGTAACTTGAGATTCAAAGAGAAGCCTAGACCCATATATCTCTTATAAACACTTAATAACTCTAATAATTTAATTGGTAAATACTAGTATTTGTGATAAATAGGATCATTTCGACAAGATAACATGAGTGCTGTTTAGAGGACAGGTGCAAATTATTACCCTTATTTCCAATTTCCTCTAGGCAGGCAGGGATTAAAATGGCAAATTCCAGGAAAATTAAGTCTGAAGAAATGGACAAAGAACAACAACAGCAACAACAAATGCTTTAAAAAGAAATTCAACATGCCTGTTCTAGACTAAGAGTTACAACTGAATTCCTCAGAGATGAATAAAACAGAAACCTTCTCAGGTTTTCTATAGGTTTTATTGTCAGGGACAGGTCAGCTCAGGCTGTTAGAGTATCTGATTGCTTAACTCCTAAAACAATCCCTAAACCTTAAAATTTGAACAAACAAGAAGTGGCCTCTCAGTAAAAACAGTGGCTTGGAGATGGAGGCAGTTATTTATAAATGTTTCCCCAGGAAAGGAGAATCAGCAAGAATGAAGTGCGGTAGTCAATGCAGATTCTTTAACAACAGAAAACAAAACGAAGCGAAACAACCCACAATGAAAACCCCCATATTTTAAAACCAATAAAATATACTTAAATGATAGCATAGAAAGAGCTTGTTACTCCATTCTGACATGATACGTGTTGTGAACTCATGGTCATTATGTGTTTCCAAATGGGAGTTTTTAATATTCTTGCCTTACACTCCTTTTACATGAATATATTGGCCATCTTAGGCTTAGTTACATTTATTATCTGATGTTAAGTTGTCAGCCCTTGGGAAGCTACAGCCAGATTTCACAAAGAGGCTTACATATCATCCAGAGACCCTGAGCACAAAATTGAATGTAATAACATATCAAGTTGTGTTTTCCTTTGGAGGAGGAGTTTCGTGTACATATTTCTATCTTTTGACATATTTTTTAGAAGTCTTTAATGACAAGAAGGATTTTTTTTAATTGTGTGCTTAAAGAATTGGACTGAGATTGATATTTGTTGGCTACCTGTCTCTTGGTGATCGTTTGTATTTTTCAGCCATGTAGTTTTGTTGAGATTGGTCCTCCCTTCTATATTCAGAATTGTGACTGATTGGCATAATCCAGTTAAAGTGCCCCATCCTGTGGTTTCAAAATTAGATTTATGGAACTTTAGTTTTTCTTTCCTGCTAGATTTGAATATGGGAGTGTGTAGTCTTGAGAAGAACTAAAAAGACATTTCTCAGAAAGATGGGTGCTTTCTAAGAAAGGATCTAAAACAAAGCTATTGAGCTAGGAAATGTGTATGCAAACTGAGTCCTGATTACATTATTTGACCAAATTATAATTCAGTTTTCATTTGTTTTAAGTTCCCATTGAATTTATTTTTGTCTCTTTTTAAAATGTTTATTTTTGGGGCGCCTAGGTGGCTCAGTCGGTTAAGCGTCCGACTTCGGCTCAGGTCATGATCTCGCAGTCTGTGGGTTCGAGCCCCGCGTCGGGCTCTGTGCTGACAGCTCGGAGCCTGGAGCCTGTTTCAGATTCTGTGTCTCCCTCTTTCTCTGACCCTCCCCTGTTCATGCTCTCTCTCTCTCTCTCTCTCTCTCTCTCTGTCTCAAAAATAAATAAACGTTAAAAAAATTAAAAAAAAATAAAATGTTTATTTTTGAGAGAGAAAATGCAAGCAGGGGAGGGGCAGAGAGACAGGGAGACAGAGGATCTGAAGTGGGCTCTTCTCTGACAGCAGAGAGCCTGATGCGGGGCTCAAACTCACACAACAAAATGTGAGATCATGACCTGAGCGGAAGTCAGACGCTCAACAGACTGAGCCACTCAGGCGTCCCAAGTTCCCACCATTTTAAAAGTAATTTGAAACTAGACATATTCTAAATGGAACAACTGATGAAGAAAAGAAAGTGATTAAGATTTAGACATGGATAATGCATAATGTGATAATAATTAATAACATGATAATACATATTGCTAAATTTTTGCATAACCAAAAGTATTTACACTTTCAATTAATATTGACCGTGTCAAAATTTGCCAAGAGAAAAGCATCCAAATCTAAATATCATGCACATAATTAATGTTTCTTTACCTCATTCCAGACAACACAATTTTAAACAACCTTATGAATCACTCCTGTAGAAATGCAGTACTCTGAATCAAAAGAAATGGCCAGGGGGAGGTGGGTGAAGGGTGAACAAAATGGATGAGGGGGATTGGGAGGTACAGGCATCCAGTTATGGGATGAATAAGTCACTGGGATGAAAGGTATAGCATAGGGACTATAGTCGGTAAGATTATAATAGATATATTATAATAACTTTGCACAATGACAGATGGTAACTGCACTCATTTGTGGTGAGCATAGCATAAAGTATACAGTTGGTGACTCACTATGTTGTACACCTGAAACTAATGTAGCATTGTGTGTCAACTATATTTCAGTTTAAAAAAAAAAGAAAGAAAGAAATAACCAAAGGGCCTCAAATATAGATAACTCATATGGATGTGTTAACTTTAGATACATGAATAAAAACAAACAATCCAGGATCTCAAGAGTATTCATGGCAGAAAGTACAAAAGAGAAATAGATCCAGTGACCGCTTTCAATTGCCATGTATCATGTTACATTATTTCTCACACTTGATTTCTTATTTATTTATTTATTTATTTATTTATTATTTATTATTTATTTACTTACTTACTTATTTACTTACTTGCTTACTTACTTCCAAGTTAGTTAGCATATAGTGCAACAATGATTTCAGGAGTAGATTCCTTAATGCCCCTTATCCGTTTAGCCCATCCCCCCACCACAACCCCTCCAGTAACCCTCTGTATGTTCTCCATACTTAAGAGTCTCTTCTGTTTTGTCCCCTTCCTTGTTTTTATATTATTTTTGCTTCCCTTCCCTTGTGTTCAACTGTTCTGTATCTTAAACTCCTCATATGAGTGAAGTCATATGATTTTTGTCTTTCTCTGACTAATTTTACTTAGCATAATACCCTCCAGTTCCATCCACATAGTTGCAAATGGCAAGATTGCATTCTTTTTGATTGTCGAGTAATACTCCGTTGTACATATATACCACATCTTCTTTATCCATTCATCCATTGATGGACATTTGGGCTCTTTCCATACTTTGGCTATTGTTAATAGCACTGCTATAAACATGGGGGTACATGTGCCCTTTGAAACAGCATACCTGTATCCCTTGGATAAATACCTAGTAGTGCAATTGCTGAATCGTAGGGTAGTTCTCTTTTTAATTTTTTGAGGAACCTCCACACTGTTTTCTAGAGTGGCTGCACCAGCTTGCATTCCCACCTCACACTTGATTTCTAACAATCCTTGCTAATCTTCAGGGCAGTTGAGGGTTTTCTTTGCAGATGCATTCGGCAAATACTTGGGCCCTTGCTTGTGTCAGATATTTTGGGGGCTGTAGTGTTGGGTATGCAACAGGGGTCAGTCTCTCCCCTTTGCTTGCTATGTCAGACTTTACATGGTTTGTTACCTAGCCCTAGAGTGCAGCGTTGGTAATGAAAGGAGCTGAGGTTTAAAGCTAGATCTGCATGTCTGAAGCTAAATATCTTTTTAATCCCCCTGGAAAACCCCAAGAAAGCTATGAAGAATATTGAGAGGGTCACTCCAGTGTGTATTCCCACCCAGACCACTAGAAGACTGATCTTAAAACAACAAACACTAAAGCATATGCTCTAAGTAGAGACTTCAAAGACAGAGATATACTATGAGAACTGAATGCACAAAATTGTCCAGAAACGACTTACGATTTTAGTTTTTTAACCTAATAATTGAAAAGGAGGTCGAGGAAGTATTCTAAATATCATCATTTTAATTCACCATATAGCTTCACTTTTGCAAAGTAGTTGCATATGTATTTATTTATGATCATTATAGTTATTCTTTCTTAGGCATAACACCAGTACTGAGCATTGTAATTAAACTTCATAAGCAGCTTTATATGGTGAGTTCATTAATATCCCTCAATGACAGGTGTGCTGTTATAAATATCCTATTAGAGGCATATGATTCCAATAGTTCATATGGCTGTTGAGATGTTAGAGAAACATGAAAATTTCATGAAGTTTTAAAAGTTTGGAGCTTCTATTTTTGTTTTTAGATATTTGGTGAGGAGGGGAATATTATTATACTGTATAGGAATGTCACTGACTCAGCAATGTCCAGGCAATCAACATAACTTCTTATATTTGCATTTGCAATTCAATTAGATCGTCAATCTAGAGCAAAAGCTAAAAATAATCATCTCTTCCTGATGTTCTAAAAAAACTTACCAAAGTTACCAAAAGCCACTTATTCTGGTCCTATAGTCTCTCAAGTATCATAGAAATAACCCAATATTTTAATTTCAAGGATTTATTTTTCTCTTATTTTTTAAGGATTTATTTTCTTAAATTTTATGATTTTAAAAGATTCTTGACTAAAGAAGAGAATCAGTTGAAAGAATTAGAAATTTAGAATTCAGACAATGTATGTATTTAACACTTTTATTTTTCTTATTTTTTTTAATGTTTGTTTATTTACTTTGAGAGAGAGAGAGAGAGAGAGAGCAAGCAGGGGAGGTGCAGAGAGAAGGAGAAAGAAAGAATCCCAAGCAGACTCCATGCTGTCAGTGCAGATTCTGATGGGGGGCTCGAACCCACGAACCATGAGATCATGACCTAAGCCGAAGTCGGACACTCAACCGACTAAGCCACCCAGGTGTCCCTTAATGAACATTTTTATTAATATAAATATACAAGAAATCTTGATATTTTTATCTATAGAATTATATATAGCTTATGTTAGTAATGGACATGTTACAACACATTGTGAGTGAATTTAATAAGTATATAAATTGATTTGCATATGCAATTGCATATGATTTATTTGGGTCATATTTATGCTCACTTAATTTCTGGTTGACATAGATATTCTTGCCACTGGAACTCAACTTGAAACAAGAATTCTCAGTGAGTTGACACTTTATGTGGACTGGCATACAGGGTATTCATTAAGTGTGGACATGGCCACTGAAGAAAAATGAATGTGCAAATACTAAGTTTTACACTGAGTAGCTGCATAATTTTGGACAAGTCATTTAACTTTTCTAAACCGCGGTCTCCTCATGTGGTGATGATACTGACCTTAAAGAGCTAGTAAAAGGATGAAGTAAGGAAGCACATATTTGCCATAGCGCCTGGGACAAGGAAACACTCAGTGAGTATATTTTTATATTTACATTAGGAAGAACAGAGTGTTATTTTTAAATGATGAAATTTTACAGGGCCCAAAAGAAAGAAATAACAAACGGTGTCTTAAAACATTCGGCATTGAATTAACTCAGACAACAGAATTATTCTATATTCTAATTTCATTGAAATAAATTCTATCTTAGTCCAATAGTAAAAGAAATTCTTATTCATTCCCAGCTTGATAGCTTCACATAAATTATATGACAGTATTCTAGGGCTTACAAATGACTATAAAATGTTGGAACTTTTCATAATTATGAATGAAAAATTAAGTATATGTAAACCAGAACCTACAGCTTTTTGACTGGCCAGAGGTCAGAGAATAAAAAATGCCTTAAAAAAAGAGATTCACTTTGGGGCGCCTGGGTGGCGCAGTCGGTTAAGCGTCCGACTTCAGCCAGGTCACGATCTCGCGGTCCGGGAGTTCAAGCCCCGCGTCGGGCTCTGGGCTGATGGCTCGGAGCCTGGAGCCTGTTTCCGATTCTGTGTCTCCCTCTCTCTGTGCCCCTCCTCTGTTCATGCTCTGTCTCTCTCTGTCCCAAAAATAAATAAACGTTGAAAAAAAATTAAAAAAAAAAGAGATTTACTTTAAATTATTTTTTTTTCTGTTCTAAAAACCATTATTCCTAGCTGCTTCATGCAAAACAGAAAATAGTGGCTCCTTTTGCAGTTGAGTGGGACAATTTATAGATCTAAAAGGTTAATATTGCCATTCTCTTGGAATCCGCTTCAGCGTACCTCTGAGCATTCACATTCACATCATTCACATGTTCTTTACTATCCCTAGATCGCCACTGTTATCTATGTCAATGATTTGGAAATCATAGAAGGAATACTTTTCCTTTTAAAACAAGAAGTCATTGCTTTCTGTGTTATTGCAGCTTTCATTAATCATGAATATAAAGGAAAAAGGCAAAAAAATTAAGGTCACTGATTTTTGCATTGAGGAACTATCGGTATCAATGATTTATATCACAGGTTATTATTAAAAAGTTATCAAATAATGTCTGTGAAATAATACGGAATGGTTTAGTCATTTTCAATTTCCTGCTCTATGAGGGTGAGGTTTGTAGGCAGAATAAAGGCTAAATGCTGTAGAGCACACATGCTGATTTCCTGTTTCTGGAAGACTCCTTTTCTGACTCTCCTAAGTCATCATGGCCAGAGAAAAAAATAATTTTCACAAGAAAGAATGGCAAAACCCTCATTAATACACTGGATGTTGATTAATTTCTAGTGTCAGCTGGTGCTATTTGCACTGTGTCTGAGTCACAGATCCTACTGGTTGATACTCTTTTCTACATTTATTAGCTTGTGTAGTTCATATCCATTTGGCAAGTGGTGACGTGGGTTGGTCTCTCATTACACTTTGGCACCTTGAATAAATACATTCACGTTAATCCCTGATGTGATAAAATAGTCTATTTTGCATATCAGATTCCAATGAGACTAAATACCATTCTTAGAGAGATGTGACTTTGAACTGACAAAATATAAGAAATTGGCTTTGGGAATAAGTAGCTTTTATGTCAAGGTTGTCAAACCAATTTTGTGTGTGTATGTGTGTGTGTGTGTGTGTGTGCGCCAGTTCTTGGCTAGAAGACTTCTTTATACCAGATGGCTTTGTTTTTTTTTTTTTTTTTTTTTTTTTTTTTAGATGTTTGTGAACATAGTAGAGAAGTATTCCCCCTGGAATTTTTTTTTTGTGCCTTATCCTATGATGTATTTTATCCAAGTTTCTAAATAAATGGGGATAATTACTGTGTTCCTACAAAGAGTTCTTAGTGTATTTTGCACTGAATTAAATTGTATCATCATGTTACTTAATTCAAACCTAAGTTTAAGTTATTCATTTCCATAGTGGTATATTCGTTGTTTCTGTCTTTGGAAATGTAAAGATGAAATGACATAGTCCCAAGTTACAAAGTTTATGCACAAAGAACCCATTAATTATAATACATATGATAATTCTATAACAGCACTTTGCATTGGATTTAATACATCTATAGAAGACTAAGAGAATATAGCTAGATATGGAATGGTGAAATGTTTCATGGGAAGGACCTTTAAATTTAGATTTGGAAGATGAAGATTTTTAACAGTCAAGACTATGGAAGGAGTGGGAAAGGAGCAAGAGTAAGTAGGAAATATATCAATGAGTAAATAAAATAAAAATGAATTAGAAAAAACTCCTTTACTTTTAGTACTTGTAAATAACATGTATTAATTATAAATATAGATGTAATCTATTGAAGTCCCCACTTTTTTAGGAAAATACAATTATGTTTGTAAGACATGACTTCTTTAGAATTGAAAACTTGGAATTTAACAGTATTCTTTGGATACATTTATAGCTATAATTTTATTATTAGAAACTTAGTACATAAAGGTGACATATTATTATTATGATTAGTAAAAATATCTGTAATAATTCAATCATACGTGAGCTTAAATTAGAATTTTTCCAAAATATTTTTGCATTATATTGTTCTGTATGCATATATATTTCTCTCAAAAAATAAAAAGAAAGGACAACAAAACTATCAATGAGATCATGAACTTTTTTAAATATGCAATATGAACAGGATATCCTCTGATAATTTACAAATATTACATAAATTAAGTTTGTGCTATTACTTATAGAGTTCATCAGAATCTCTTGGTTCAAGCTGTGCTTTATTCGGCTGTTCTAGTGTTCAAATTCTATTCTGTAATCCCAGACTTATGTGAGATATATAACATATAATCTGGTAGTTTAAAGGAAAAAATGCTCATGTTATCAAAATATCAGATATCTTATTTGTTACAACTTGGGGGTCATTTTCTAACAAGTTTTCCTGTAGTCCCCATGAAGAAATGTAATAGAAAGCAATAAAGAGCTAGGAAAAGCATAGATTACCAAAATTAGAAACAGGTCAGGAAATAGAACAGTGGAAGATAATAGCAAAATCTCCAAAAAGTAAGAAATGAAATTTGCTTGTGAGTTTATTTTATTATTGTTATTTTTAAGTCAGACTTTTTTTAAGTTTATTTATTTATATTGAGAGAGAGAGAGAGAGAGAGAGAGGAAGAGAGAGAGAGAGACTGAGAATGCAAGCAGGGGAGGAGCAGAGAGAACCCAAGCAGGCTGTGCACAGCCAGCACAGAGCTTGATGTAGGGCTCGAACTCACAAACCGTGGGATTATGACCTGAGCAGAACCAAGAGTTGCACATTTAGCCGACTGAGCCACCCAGGCGCCCCTGCTTGTGAGTTTAAGTTAAAAATATGTACGGCAAACTTATCATTTTAAGGGCAGTCAGTTCAATGTTGGTTATTGACTATAATTGATTATGATAAAATTTAATTGGTCTTATATCAGAAAAAATTAAAAAATAATAAAAAAGATTATAAATTCAGTAAAAGAATAACCTGTGTTTTGATTTGATTTCTTTTTTATTTATTTGGTATAAAAATGGGGATACTAGATAGCAGTTATTTGCTGCATTACATTCCTGCTCATTTCAATACCATGTTTTATCCTATGTTAAAAAAAAACCCTCATCCAAAAATTTCAAGCACACAGAAATCACTATTATAGGAGACAGAACAACAAAGCATAAAATAAACCATTTTAGAAGTTTAATCATGTGAGCCGGTTTTAGGGTAAGGTATCTATAATATAACTTTGTTTAAAAATATACAGGACAGTTTCCTATTATGACTCAAAAGCCTTCTTCATCATAATTTTCTGAGGTGCTTGCTGGAAAAGATCCCTGAGAACTCGCTCAAATTACTAATCAGCATCTCAGTGCATGTGGTCTATTACTTTAAAGTCTTGCTGTATGATTCCCATAACAATAGAGTATTAATACTAGTGAAACAGGAAAAATAATTTTAAATTTACACATATGAAGAGCGTATGATAACAAAGACATCAATGTGAGACCCAAATAACATGATTTGTCAATATTTTCTAACACTGCTAGAAGATAAGAGTAGAGAAATGGCTTATATGCATATTTATATCCCACCTCATTTGGGGACAATCATAATAAACCATTAATAAACAAATAATAAACCACTGAGCTCCAAATATATCTATTCCTCAAACTCTAAATGTCCATCTTGCTAAAAGTAACTAAATAGTAATTTACTTCCTGTTTGCTTGATATGGAAAAAAGATCCTATATATTAAATTGTGAAAGTATGTTACTATAAAAGTATGTTCCTTATTCTAGATGACCGGTTGGCAAACTTTTTCTGTAAAGGGCCAGATAATAAATACTGTAGAGATTGTGGATCATAAGAGATGTGTCACAATTGCTGAATTCCACTCAGGGAATGTGTAAGTAGTCATATACAATATGCCAATTAGATTTTAGGCTATATACCATTGGGTCAATATCATTGTATTTATAAACAATGAAATTTGAATTTCATAAAGTCAGGATGAACTAGTATTCTTCTTTGATTTTTTGAATAATTTCGAAATGTACAGTTTTTCTTTTGTGAGACATACAAAAACATGCAGTGGGGCAGGATTGATTGCATCATGGGTAGAAGTTCTCCATTCCATGTTCTAGATTAATGAATCAGCATCTGTTTTTAATATGGTTTCTTAAGGTTGAATTTAAAAGAGTCTGTTTTGGTAGCACCTGGGTCGCTCAGTCAGTTAAATTTCCAACTCTTGATTTCGGTTCAGATCATGATCCACCGTTTGTGGGTTTGAGTAGTGTGGAGCCTGCTTGAGATTCTCTCTCCCTTCCCCTGTCTATCTCTCTGCCCCTCCCCCCCAAAACTAAATAAACAAACATAAAAAAAAAAACATTTAAAAGAGTCTGTTTTGAAGTGATCAAGTTTTCCTGAAAATTAACTAAGTTTCTTGACTTAGCAACTTTTAGATAAAGACTGTGAGCCATCACAGTAAATCAGAGCCAAACTGCTTCTGTGCATGTGTTTGCAAGACAATTTCTTCCTCATTCCCTTTGAATTCAAATGAGAATTAGATATTTCTGCAAATGCTTCATAGGTATACATTCATTTTATGCTGAATAATTAACATATTATGAAGACTCTACTCAAGCTAACATTGAAAGCCTCTGGGATATTTTAGGTATCATTAGGTGTCCGAAGAGACAGGACACTCTTAAGGCATTTAACCCAATGTCTCACTAGTTGTATGATTTTAGGAAAGTAAAAATAAACGGTCTAAACCTTAATTTTATTATTATAGAATATTGTTATTTTCATAACACAAATAATACACTCACAGCTGATGTTATAGTAAGACCCAACTCAACATGAAAATACTTGTAAATTCTTCTTCCACTTGTATCTCATACTTTAGTTTATGGCCTCATTTTCCATCTATTCACAGATTTCAGACACCTATGGATAGTTCTAGATTCCCTCTTCCAACATATCTCTCAATTATACACTAAATTAATGAATTTACCAAAGTCGTGTTTCCAAGGAGACTACAGTAAGTTGGAGAGGGGGATCACGTAACCAGGTAATTAAAATGCGGTGTAATAATGCTTATGTGGTGGCTTATATGGAATTATATGGGGATATACAGGTAGAACACTTGACCCATTTTCATCCAGAGAAAACAGCGGTAGAGTAGCAGGATTTTTCAAGTATTAAGCATCCTCTAAACTGCATCAGAAAAAAAAAATCTGAACCCCAGTGAAACTACTGTACTGTCTTCACATTTAAGGTAATCAATATCTACATGCTTTGGAGGAAGGACTCAAATCATTAGTTTGTCTCTCTACACTCTAACTTAGTAGAGTAAATGAAGAGTCCCTAGTTTGCCAACAGGAAGCAAGACCAAAAAGAACACTTGTTTTTATTTATTTTATTTATTTCATTTGAAGATGGAAACAAAATCAAACTGAGTGTGAAGATCATAAATGGAATATGTAATACATTGGACAAAGGAAACTAATAGGTAGAAATATTAAAGTTCACAGTTGAATTGATGTTTGAAGGGTCTATGGAAAACTTGTATGCTTACTTTGGTCATTAAGACAGAGCTATAGGAAGAGACCCTTCCTATCAGAGGGATTACTCAGAGGAATTACTGGAAAATTCCCCAGTTTGAGATTGAAACAGGGAACACACCTTAAGAGAGTTAAGCTCTCAAAAATACATTTCTGATTGTGCAATTATACTTTGCCCTTACGATGGAAAAAAAGAGAAGGCACCTTAATGCAATTTATGAGAGGCCAGGGAGCTCTCCAACAAGCACAGCTTTTGAACACTTACATGAAATGTATAAAGGATAGAAGCAAGAACACATAACCAAAACAAATGGAAATGAGGAGCACACGGCTCAAAAAAAACTAAGGGTTCCAGAAGTTTAAGAACAACAAGTAAAAGCTACTTATTTTTTTAAATGGGAGCTTGCTAACAGAGGTGGGAAGACTTTTTTTATTATTTTTTTATTTTTTATTTTGTTTATTTATTTGAGAGGGCAAGAGAACAGCGAAGGAGCAGAGAAAGGGGGAAAGAGAAACCCAAGCAGGCTCTGCACTGTCAGCACGGAGGTGGATGCAGGGCTTGAACCCATAAACTGTGAGGTCATGACCTGAGCTGAGATCAAGAGTTGGATGCTTAATGGACTGAGCCATCCATGCACCCCAAGAAAAAGTTACTTTGACCTCTGTTCAGGCTATAAAGTTGGAGGTGGGGGGGACAGTAGATCTACTTCTCAGAACAATGTTGCACAGTTAACGGAAGGCAAAGAGGGGGTAGAACAACTAACTAATAATAATGTGTCCATCTGTTGGTGTTACTTGAATAGAGAAAATAGACTATTAACAAAAGAAGTCTTACAGGTAAAAATCACTGCTAAAAGAGCACCGGTATGCCCTAGAGCCCTAAATCCATGCCCTCAATGGATTACATTCCAAAAAACTGTGAGAAGATGTAAAATGTTATATAATTCTAAATTCTATATTCCTCATCAGCTTGTTCACCTTCTGTCATGGTGTTCTATACTAAATACACAAAGGAAAAACCCCAGAACAAACCTAAGTGTAGAAAGTGCTTAAATAAACTTAATAAGAACACTTGTAAATTAGTGATCCATGAGCCTGAATCAGGTTTTTGGTTTTTTTGTTTTGTTTTGTTTTTTGTTTTTTGTGTGTTTTTTTTTTTTTTTGTTTTTTTTTGTGATTCTCCCAGAACCAAATTTCTTAACCCTAGCTCAGAACCTGTTGATTTCCAGGGTCAGGTCACTTTGCTAAGCTCAGTGGATCCAAGGGATATGATTACATTGTGTTTACATTCAGAGAAGTTGTCTCATATTGGAGGTAGCCATTAACATCTAATGTATTTATGAAGAATCTGTATATTTCATGAATAAAAAGTATACAAGGAATACAATGATTTCCCATGAAATTTGAATTTGTATTCCTTGATGGCTTATAAAAGTGCCAAATTTCCTTGTGAGAAAATAGTGATAGGCTTAAAATAACTGTTTTTAATAATTTCTTTTTAAAATGTTTTTTTTTTTTCCAGCAGCTCTAGGGTTCCACATGCATTTGGTTTTAACTACAATAATTAAAACTTAAATTGTATGTTTCCTTTGGTTTCAACTTCTCTCCTGCTGTTTTCTCTCTCTTTCAACTTTTTTGTTTTCATTTTATGTCAGACATTTTTATATAATTAGTAGATTATATAGCACATATGCAGTAAGCATTTTCTGAAAATATTTTTCAAGAATTCAGCAAATGATGTGATGTTTAAGATCTTTGCTTTTCCCATATGCCTATATATACAAAAGATTCAGAAGGATTAGCCATGATTTTGGACCATGTGCCATAAATATTTACATTTATAAAATAAAAGACTTGCCCAACACCGAAACCTGATCTTATAATTATCAAACTGTTAAATAGAAGTTTCTCTTAATTCAGATTTTAGGTCATCCTATTTTATGATTTGGAGCTTGTGAGTTTTTTTTTTTTTCCCCCAAAATGAATTCATGCTACACTCTGGTTTCTCTTCAGATCACATAAATCTTTCGCCTTTTCCCAAAATGAATTCATGCTTTCAGGAGGTAAGATGCATTAGATTCCTATTACAGCAATGACATATTAGCACAAACTTGTTAGCTTAAAGGAAATAGGTTTCACTGTGCTGAAATCAAATGTCATTAGAACTTAATTCCTTTCTGAAGGCTCTAGGGGAGAATATGTTCCTTCCCTTTTACAGTTTCTAGAGATCTCCCCCACTTTGTCTTCAAAACCCACGATGCCAGCCAATCTTTCTCATATCATATTATTCTGATGCACATTCTTCAGCCTCACTCTTCCACCTTTAAGGACTCTGTGTTTCCATTGGACCAACCCAGATTATCTAGAATAATCTCCTTACATTAACGTCAACTGAATAGCAACCTTAATTCCATCTGTAATCTCACTTCCCCTTGCCAGGAAAGGTACAGGGATCACAGGTTCTGGGGATTACAACATGGATATCTTTCGGATGATATTTTTTTGCCTGTGACAGAAGACAATTGTTTTGATGTCTTCTAAAATACATATTTATATTACAGAGTGCCATCCATATTTGTATGAAAATTATTTCATATATAATATGATTTAACTTGAAGTATTTAATAAAAATGGGTCAGAACACCTGCAGGGAACAGGCCTTGCTTACAGAATGGCAGGGTAAGTTGCTCAGTGAACTCTCTCTACAGCAAAACAACAATTTAACTGTTGAAATGGTATCTTTAAGAAATTCTTTAAAATTCTTAGAAACTTGCTGAAATAAGCAAACTTATAGAGACAGAAAGTATATTAGTGGCTACTTTGGGCTGAGGTCAAAGTGGGGTTGGGGCAGAAGGTAAATGCAGAAGGAAATGCTAAGGGATCCAAGCTTAATGTAGGGGGGATGGAAATGTCATAAGATTTGATTGTGGTAATGGTTGAATAGTCCTGGGAATTTACTAAAAAAATATCGAATTATACCTTTTAGATTATGAGTTGTATGGTATGTAAATTATATCCTTCTATTTGCTTTCTTACCAGGCTGCAAAACTTGCATGTTGAATCTTTTGCCTCTTATGTCTTTACTTGTTTTTTTTTTCTTTTTTTTTTTGAGAGTTTAAAATTTATTCTTTATTATACAGAGATTCAGTGGTAGAGCTAGAATTAGCTCTCCATACACTAGAGCTTTCTCAAAAATACAACGATATATTATTTAATCCAGGACTACTAAATATCATTCAATATTTAGTAATGACACATTCCACAGAATAATACCTTGGAAAAACAAAAGACACTGAAATAAAGCTAATATCTGATTTCACAATTAGTCTGTACTACCTTGTAACTCTCGAAAGAATTCATCATTTCAGGTTCTGATCCAGGTGATTTCTTATTTTACATTCTATTATTTATTTCCAGGGAACCAACTTCCAACCAGAATTTTATTTAAATGCTTAGAGAAGAGACAAAAAAAGTGATATTTGGTTATAAAAATTAGGAAATTTTGGCCTAGTACAAAGGGAATGATACTTTTTCAATTATACATGAACATTTGAGTGCATGTGAGGCCAGTTTCATCATTTGGTGGGATGGGGAAAAGGTTTTGAAATAGCCCAACTACCTGGAGTCATAGCATTTTCAACTTGCTTTTCCATAAAATAACCCCTAATGGATCCTATAGTAGGTTTGTTGTTGCTGTTGTTTTGTTGTTAGTACAACTACATATTGAGTATGTAAATGAATTTAGCTATTATATAAAATACTTAGGGGTGCCCGGGTGGCTCAGTTGGTTGAGTGATCGACTCTTGATTTTAATTCAATTCATGATCCCAGGATCGTGGGTTGAACCCCCTGTTGGGCTCCATGCTGAATGTGGAGCCTGTTTAGAATTCTCTCTCTCTCTCTCTCTCTCCCTCTGTCCCTCTTTCCCACTTGTGTTCTCTCTCTAAAACATACATATCATATATATGTCTTAGATAGATAGATAGATAGATATAGATATGATATATACAGACATAGATATATATCCTATATTTATCCTATATCCTATATCTATCCTATATCTATCTAGATAGATAAATAGATAGTATATAGATAGATATCTATATAGATATCTATCTAGATAGATAAATAGATAGGATATATCTATCTATCTATCCTATCTATAGATAGGATAGATAGATAGATAGATAGATAGATAGATAGATATAGGATAAAATACTTAGTAATGTTCATTTTCATATAAGAAAGTACCTCATCTAAATAATTTTCAATTTTTGTTAACTGATATTAAGTTATTTGTTACATCATCAGCCAAAATAGAATTTAAAACCGTATGATACGGCAAATAACACCAATCTAATCTGAGACCTAAAATAAATATAAGAGGATAGAAGTTGGGAATTATCAGATAATGTCCTAGCACAGATTATTTGGTAGTATATTTAGAGTACTGGTTTTTAGAGCATTACTAAAGTGGTTTCTAGTTCAACATTTTACTTTTCATTTAATTAAAAGATAGTGAGTGATAAAATATTATGAGAAAAATGTTACATTGCTGTTGGTAGTTTTTCCTATTAAATAAAAAATACTGAGTAGTGATCAATACTGGATTTTTTTTTCTAATAACCTACTTGTTCCTTATAAATGATTTTATGGAGGAAAAAAAGTTTAACTGGAATCACTTTCAGAAGAAAGCCACCAAAGAAGTTTGAATGAATGTTCAGTAAAGAACCTATGATTTTTATTTGTAATTTACTAGAGTTAACTTTTCAAATTATGAAGCAATCTCAAGAGCATATAGGGAAAAAAAAGCATATAACAGAAAAGAAAAAAAAAACAGCTAAAAACTCTGACTTAAACATGAGTGTTGATCATTTTGCCTTTCAGAAAACCCACTGAAAGGATATTTAAAAATGAACAAGACATTAGCATCAAAAGAAATAATCATATAAGACAAAAATGTCTATATTTTTAGATGAAGTAATTCAAGTAGAAGAGAGATAACTGATAAGAATGTGAAGAAAGGCTGGGGTGCCTGGGTGGCTCAGTCGGTTGGGCTTCTGACCTCTGCTCAGGTCCTGATTTCACAGTTCACAAGTTCAAGCCCCACGTCGGGCTCTGTGCTGACAGCTCAGAGCCTGGAGCCTGCTTCAGATTCTGTGTCTCCCTCTCTCTCTGCCCCTTCCCCGCGTGCTCTCTCTCTCTTTCTCTCTCAGAAATAAAATGAAAAAAAGAAAAAGAAAAAGAATGTGGAGAAAGGCACAATTTGATTGGTTGTCTGGGTGGAAAAGAGGGTAAGCTAAGTCACTTTGTCCCGTAAATCTTGGAAAACTCTGCTTTTACACACACTTGCTCACAGAAGACAGAGGTAGGAGAGGGATTTGAAAGTAACAAGACTGGTTGACGCTTTT
The DNA here is from genome assembly GCF_022079265.1 of Lynx rufus. Classification (NCBI taxonomy): domain Eukaryota; kingdom Metazoa; phylum Chordata; class Mammalia; order Carnivora; family Felidae; genus Lynx; species Lynx rufus. The sequence continues at coordinate 20,793,212 of NW_025814845.1, read as the reverse complement.
TATGCTGAACAATGGCAAGTCAAGACTGCCGTGGGCAGCGCCTCTTCTGCTTTAAGCAGCTAGGCAACTGACATTACCCATCCCAGCCCACCCAACTCGTTTCCGTTTTATGCCCCAGTTAAAAGACCAGAGGCAAATTCTCCAGAGAAAGTCGATCAGAGAGGCACAGCACACCTGTTTCAGCAGAGGTGAGCGAGAGACATGAGACTGAAAAATAAGGATTCGGAGAGGGTGTCTGTCTTCCACATACACACACCCCACTCAAATTAGGGGATAGAACCCTTCTTTGAAGGAACTGAAAGATTCCATCATCATTGTCGATATTTGCCTAACTGCTAGCTGAACTGCTCCCTTTCCTGCTTTCCTGGTACAACACACAGCTGTAGGAATATTGTTCTCAAAATAATAATAACAACAACAATAATAATAATAATGTAATTTAAGACAGGAAAAGGGATTTCAATTTTCTTTATTCTCCGGATGGTTTCCCTTAACCTTTATCAAGCTCACACATTGGCTCTGAACCACATTTATCATGTGTGTTTCATGCAGGGCTTCTCGTTGCTTCTCAGTATCTCAATTCCCTTTTGAAAATGCTGTCTGCTCTGTCGCAGAAAAATAATCTAATCTTATTCTATGCAAATAATTTCTTTTTTAGAAATATTTACTTATTTTGGGGAAAGCACAAGTAGGGGAGGGGCAGAGAGAGGGGGACAGAGGACCCGAAGCGGGCTCTGCGCTGACAGACTGACAGCAGCCAGCCTGATGCAGGGCTCGAACTCACGAGCCGTGAGATCCTGACCTGAGCCGATGTTGGACACTCCACCGACTGAACCACCCAGGTGCCCCAAAAGAAAATCATTTCTATCTGGGTGCTACGTTTTTGTACTTAGTCTAAGCATGTGACGTCCCTTCAGTGGATTCTGCATGGGAGTAAGCGTCCTCAGCAAAACTTCCATATGTTTTAGGGTTAGCACTTACACCATATAGCGTGGGTGGTTTCAATGTTATCCTACACCATGTGTTTCAGAACTCAGAAAAATAAAATATGTTGGACAGCAATATGTTCATGGAAACAATTCCCAGGGAGAAATAGAGGGAAACATTGCTTTGGCATGGAACAAAGGATATTTCATGAAAATTAGAACATAGGCACACCTTAGAGGTATTGGAACGTCAGTTGCACTGCAATAAAGCAAATATCACAGTTAAGTGACTCAAATAGTTTTTTTTGGTTTCCCAGGGCTTATAAAAGTTAAGCTTACACTACATTGTAGTCTATTAAGGGTTCAATAACATTATGCCTAAACAAACAATGTGCATACCTTCATAAAAAATACTTTATGGATAAACAAATACTGATCATCCCTGAGCCTCTAGTGGGTCATAATCACTGCTCACAGATCACCATGAGACACCCAATAATAATGAAGAAGTTTGGTATATTGTGACAATTACCAAAATGTGACCCAGAGGCACAACGTGAGCAGATGCTTTGGGAAAAAAAAAAAAATTGTGCTGGTAGACGTGCTTCATGCAGGGTGGCCATAAACCCTCAACTTGTAAACACTGCAAAGTACAGAAAATTGAAGATATGCCTACACACTGAACTGCCAGGGGAATGGATTCTGTGCATGAAAAGTAATCACATATGTGTAGTTAACTGTCTTGCTGCTTAAACCACATACTATTTCTTCTTCTTTTTTTTTTTAAGTTTATTTATTTGTTTTTGAGAAAGACAGAGCAGAGGAGCAGGGGAGGGGCAGAGAGAGAGAGAGAGAGAGAGAGAGAGAGAGAGAGAGGGAGAATCCCTAGCTGGGGCTCGAACTCAAGAACCGTGAGATCATGACCTGAGTGGAAACCAAGGGTCGGATGCTTAACCGACTGAGACTCCCAGGCACTCCCACCACCTGCTATTTCTTGTCCTCTTTTCAACACATTGTCCGTTCTTGGAGCTACTCGGAAAAGGAGTCTTAAATGATCTCCACGGTGTCTGGTTTCCTAATGTGCCTCCCAATAAACTGTTATTGCTAGCATTTATTCCATTGATGAGCCCCTCCTGCAGTGATTTGTTAGATGACTCAGGGATTTGCTTTAATCAATAGAAGGTAGGGATGAAGGAATGGATTAAAGTCTATACTAAAGTTCCTTCTCTTTTACACAAAAATCTCTTTAAATATTCATCCGGGGGTTCAAAGCAAGATGAGTGGAAATATGGGTCGACAGCATGAACACCTTAGAAACTTTAAAGCCATTCAGACATGAAGATGAAAAATTAGATATAGTTAGTATCATACAACTCCAACTTACATATACAGTACAGATGATGTTTTGGCCATCAGCCTGGGGACGGACAGTCAATGTGATGTGAGTCATCCCCAAATGATGTACTATTTGGCCAAACACATATAAGAGTAATTGCTAGGACCTGAACCACTCTGAGTTTCATTATTTTCCCCACCAGAATCCTGGCCAGCTCCCCAGTTTTTTTTGTTTGTTTTTTGTTTTGTTTTGTTTTGTTTTGTTTTGTTTTGTTTTGTTTTGTTTTTTTTTCCTGTAGCAACCAGCACAGTTAACACCATCCGAGTCACCTGGATTCTACAACACCCCTGCTCCCTGTACCGCCACTTTCTCTCTTGGGTGTTTGCTGAAATTTTTTGCCACTGCTGCTCCATCTTGGCATTCATTTACTTGATGAGGTTTCTCCACGCCCCATGCTGGGGAAGAGCCACTTTTCCTTCCCCCACTCTCCCCCGCAGGACCGGTAGACTGCACCAATTCTCCCCTTTCCTTGTGAAGAGGAAAATAACTGAGAAAGTCTCTTCTTGACTGGGGAGGAATAGTTACTTTTTGCTTCTTTTCTCCTTTCCAGTTTAAAGGGACAAAAGAATGTCCCTTTCGAATGGTGGAATCAGAGCCTCTGACTATCTCTCTCATTTCTCTATCTACCTCTGTCTCTCCAGCTCTACCAAGGAACTTCCCCATCCTGCCCCATTCCATTTTCCTCTTGCTCTGTCTCCCCTATCTGCCTCACAGTTACACACGTGAATCTTTATAATGTTGTCATGCACCTTAGTGGTAACATTAAACAAGGTGCATTCACAAATATCAGTCTTAATTAATCCACACAACAGCTTTGGTGCAATGTGAGTAGGTCTGTACTGAAGAGAATCTTTCATATTAGAAATAAAACATTTGGGGCACCTGGGTGGCTCAGTGGATTAAGCATTCGACGTTGGCTCAGGTTATGATATCAAGGTTCGTGAGTTCTAGCCCCAAATCGGGATCTCTGCTGTCAGAACAGAGCCCTCTTTGGATCCTCTGTCCGCCCCCCCCCCCTCTCTGCCCCTCCTCTGTTCTTGCTCTCTTTCTGTCTCTCAAAATAAATAAATAAACTTTAAAAAAAAAGAAATGAAGCATCTATACACTTTATAGCATGGTGCCTGATTCATGCTAGGGAATATATAATCTAGTAAGGAGACAAAATACATAGTTTGGTTCAAACCAATGTCCCTTGAAGATTTAGACAAAAAGGAATCAGTCTAGAGGCACCCAGGTGACTCAGTTATTTAAGCCTTGGACTCTTGGTTTTAGCTCAAGTCACGATCTCACGACTGGTGGATCCGAGCCCTTCATTGGGCTCTGCGCTGATGGCACGGAACCTGCTTGGGATTCTCTCTCTCCCTCTCTCCATCCTCTCTCTCTCTCTGCCCCTCCCTTGCTTGTGTGTAATTTCTCTCCCTCATAATAAATATATAAACTTAATTTTTAAAAAGGAAAAGGAGGACACAGTTTGGGTTGAGTTGTATTTCAGCCATCAATACATCTTGAGTTCAAACTTGAAGAATTAATAAGATCTATATAGAGACAAGCACATTGAGATAAAGTGAGATGTGTCATGAACTGAGTTGGGAATAAAGCCCCACAAAGAGTAAGGGCAGCATTATATATTTATCAGAAGAAGGACTTCAATAACTTATTTATCAGTATGACCATTCTCTACCTTATCTCTGAAGTGAAGACAGTTTTATAAATATTGATTCTCTAACATCTCTTATTATCACAGGCTCTACTAATTATTTTAGAACGTTAGATAACATTGTCTTTATTAAATATATATATATACATTTTTTTTTTGATTTAGAGAACGGAGATTGCTAGACCTCTCTGCACATTGAGTGAAATATTTGTAATAAGGAGACAGCTTGGGAATCACCTCATCCACTTCTTCCTGCACAAACCCATCTTCTATTTGGGCTTCTCCCACTTCACATGAAGTTTCTGTCTGTCCAGATGATAGATAGATGGATGGATCAATTTTTTCTCTGTGTTGATCAAGGGTAGATATCCAGAGAAAAGGAACCAGAAAGCAGACCTTCAGTTCTGAGAATCCAAGTTATTATCATTATTTTTTAGTTTGCCTCTCCACCCCATGTACATGCACATCACACTATTGGCAAAGGATGTTGTGCTTTTCTCACTGTATAATATAAAAATAATAATGAGGAATTGGGAAATAAAGCATAAAATACCAGATAGAATGCTGAGACACCAATATTGCCCCATTAAAATTGTCTAATACTAATATAAAATCAAGGGAACAATTAGGCTTTCCTCCTCCTTCTACTCTTTATCTTTAAATATTGGAAAGATAAACTTAGTTATGAAGACAAAAAAATCTTATCTGAGGCTGAATTAAGTCTGGCAATTATTTTTTTAGTCTCTACTAAATCTTGCCTTTTAGACTACCTTTGGCCAATTAGTGTAACCCAGCTAAACTGCTGACTTTCCTGTTCTTAGCAATGGAGCAGATCTGGTCTCATCAGAGTCCCTAAGGTCTCCAGATAACTCTTGGAAAAAACTTCTTTATGATAACATTTTCAAAGTATGATTAATAAGAAAGATTTTTCTGAACGCTAGCTAACAATATTTGTGAAAAATGTTGAGACCAGAGACTAATCAGTTTTCTTGTTTTGCATAATAATATTTAGTATTGAATTGAAATCTCTGTGATGCAGTTCCAGGGTAGTGATCATTTAGATTTTTTTTAAAAGCTTATTTATTTATTTTTGAGAGAGACAGAGACAGCACAAGTCGGGGAAGAGCAGAGAGGGAGGGAGGGAGAGAATCCCAAGCAGGCTCTGCACTGCCTGAACCCACAAAACTATGAGATCACGGCCTGAGATGAAACCAAGAGTTGGATGCTTAACCAACTGAGCCACCCAGGCACACCCAGTGTAGTGATCATTTAGTACCTTAACCTATTAAATAGTGGCTGGGGTAATTGCATAAGGCAGAGCATTTCAAAATCATTCTGAAATAGGTACATTTCTTGAAGTAGAATTCATTAGCTAAAACATAAATTTCTATGTCTAGATTGATCTCAAAACTTTCAGTACAGATGGAGGAGCATGATAATTCTAGATAGGGATTTACCAACCACACTAATACAGGCACTTGGATTTGACAATTCTTTATGTTGGGATACTATATTGTGCAGTATAGACCGTTTTTAACAATATCTCTGATCTTTAGTCATTAAATACTACTAACATCCCCGTTGTAGTGATAATCTAGTGTCTCCAGAAACTCAAATATTCCTTCAAGGACAAATTGCCCCATTGTTAATAACCATTTATTTAGATAAGCATATGACTATAAGATACTAAGTCTCAAAATTATCCTAAGGGATAGCAATCATTTATTGAGCATCAACTATAGGCTATCCCTTGTGTTAGGCATTTTATGTACAATAATTTCATGCGGAAAACAACTTTGACACAACGGTGGCTCCCGCATAAGCTATACCACAGAAACGGAACAGATTCATGGACAAAATTAAAGTGCTCAAATTACACGGTTAATTAATTCAAAGTAAAACAACCACTGAAGAAAGAGGGAAAATGAATGAGATATGCTAACAGATTTCATAGGGACCAAGTGGGCAGATCTGAAGGCAAGATTATGCAAAGTTCTTATGGACTGCCTTTTTCTCTGCCATGTTACAACCTGTTCTGCCGAGGACGTGGTTAACAGGATTGTGGTGGATGCTTGAGCTGGGGGCTCACAGAAAGTGTTGTGTGGGAAAGACACACGGTCACAGATGCAGATCATCAGTTAGCTGCTAATGAGTTATGGTATATTCGTGCCTTTTCTGAGCAAAGTACAGATGGATACACAATGGAACTATACTGGGTGTCATCAAAGAGTGACCAATTTAAGAACATAGCTAGCAACTCGAATCTGGCATGATAGAATCTTACTCATTCCATCACTTTCCAGCTGAAAGTCATGCATTTGTTTGTTGCCTCATAACTTGATTCTATCTTCAGTGTGTCTTACCAGTTATTAGCTTGCTTATTATTTACACTTCTCAGAAGTTACTGGGCTATTTATTTTCTTTCTTTTTTTATCTCATCCTATGAGTTAGGTTTATTATAGGCTATGAGCTTTACTTACCATCTATGCTTAGCATTTCTTATACGTTTCATCTACACCATCAATATTCTTTCCTTTAAAAAATTCTAAAAACGAACAAACAAAAAAACTTGCATTATAGCAACTACAATGATAAAAAACAAGTTTCAGTGGAAAATTAACTCATCTTTATTAATGTTATACAAAGAGTACATTTTATGGAGAGGAGTCAGGTCCATCTGTATCCACATTCTTTTTTGTTTATTTGTTTTGCTTCTGTTATTCCAACACATCATCTTTTTGAACAGGATTCCTAAAACAAATGATAATAATGTTACTCTTGATTTTTTTGATCAAACACCCTTTTTTGTTCCATATACAATAATTAAGAAAGTTCCTGAAAGCAAGAAAACCCACAAGATAAATAGAATATATGCATAAAATTGAATCTTACACATTAATCCTGCCTACCATGCTTTAGGTATCTATCTATCATCTATCTATCATCTCTTTCTTTCTCTCTCTCTCTCTCTCTCTCTCTCTCTCTACCCCAAGACAGCTTCAGCCTTAAAGTTTTCTTCAGCTCTCTTAAACTTTAGCCCAAACTTCTTGGCTCTTGGCCCTAAGCTCCCTTTTCTTAGAGCACTTGTTTTAGAATACTTATAATTATAAATTAATTCTTTGCCCCCTTAAGATGTAAATTTTTTTTAAAAGGCTCTTGCCAATTTTACCAGCCAGAGATGTCTTTTCAATAGTTGTTGAGCCAACTATTTGAAATGTAATTTTCATGGAGGATACAGCCTCTATTTCTAAGTTTCTGTGGGAGAGTAGGAGTCTAATTTGGTAGGCACTGTACTCCAAACTATAAAACTACTTTCTGTCATGAAGATAAGCAAAAGCATACTTTTCCTCTGGGCAAGATCCATTAGCAAACATAGATGGCTTAAGATTTCCTCACCTCACCCTATCCCAGCTTTTCTTTTCTTCTTTTTCTTTCTTTTTTTTTTTTTTCATTTATTGGCAGTCTTTTGTTTTTGGGACAATAAAAAAAATAATTTATTTCCAAGTTTAGTAATCATTGGGAGCCTGTGTGTGTGTGTGTGTGTGTGTGTGTATAATATTGTCAAGTTAACTAACATACAGTGTATATAGCATGCTCTTGGCTTTGAGAGTAGATTCCCATGATTCATCAGTTACATACAACACCCAGTGCTCATCCCAACAAGTGCCCTCCTCAATGCCCATCACCCATTTTTCCCGCCCCTTCCTCACCCCCCTCCCTTCCATGCTCAGTTTGTTCACTATGTTTAAAAGTCTGTTGTGGTTTGTGCTACTCTCTGTTTTTCCTTCCCCCATGGTCTTCTGTAAAGTTTCTCAGCTTCCACATATGAGTGAAAACATATGATATCTGCCTTTCTCTGACGGACTTATTTCACTTAGCATAATACCCTCCAGTTCCATTCACGTTGTTGCAAATGGCACGATTTCATTCTTTTTCATTGCTGAGTAGTATTCCATTGTGTGTGTGTGTGTGTGTGTGTGTGTGTGTGTGTATATACCACCTCTTCTTATGTCTTCATCAGTTGATGGATTTTTAGGCTCTTTCCATAATTTGGCTATTGTTGATAGCACTGCTATAAATATTGGGGTACATGTGCTCCTATGCATCAACACTCCAGTATCCTTTGATAGATTCCAGCTATTGCTGGGTCATAGGGTAATTCAATATTTAATTTTTTGAGGATCCTCCACAATGTTTTCCAGAGTGGCTGCAGTAGTTTTCATTCCCACCAAAAATGCAGGGGGGCTTCCCTTTCTCCACATTCTCACCAACATCCGTTGCTTCCTGAGTTGTTAATTTTAGCTACTCTGACATATGTGATGTGGCATCTCAGTGTGGTTTTGTTTTCTATTTCCCTGATGATGACCGATGTGGCTGTTTTTGCCAATAGGCTTGATGAAAGTCTTCCTTGTCCTGTTAGATAGATAGATGATAAATAGATAGATAGATGATTGATAGATAGATAGATAGATAGATGATAGATGATAGATAGATAGAGATAGATAGAGATAGATAGAGATAGATAGATAGATAGATAGATAGATAGATAGAATGTAACATTATGCCAGAAACACAACATCTCCAAGTTCAGGAATATCAGGAGATTGGATTAGCAACACTCATTCTCTCCAGCTGCTATTGGACTAGGATGTTGAAGGAGTGACCCTGAATTTGCCAGAATCTAGTGGATGGTTCAAGAAGTTGATGGTCCCAAAGACCAGCTGATCTCCCAGCACCTACAGTCCACACAGAGGTGGAGATGCACAAGCCATCCACCACAGAGACTCTCATCACTGCCCAGCTAGTCTAGTCTGAGGGTACAGACTGAAGTCACTCAGGATGGAAGAGGCCTTGAGTGATGACGCTCTACATACTGCTGAACCCAGCATTCTGGAGTTCCTAGGGTCCAACCCAGCAGTGCGAGCCATCCTGCTAAGAGGTGCCCTGAAAGGTGTGTGCCAGGCCTTTCTTAAGAAGATTCTAGACAGTGAGGTTCAGAAACAGTTGGTACAGATGACTGGTCAAGTGCAGCAGAAGCAGAGGTTATAGTTGCTCAAGTGTCTGCTGGAGCTGGACCACTGCCATTCAGTGCCTTCATCTCAGAGCAAAAACCAGCACTTGTTGTGAGCAGCTACTATATCTCATGAGTAATACAAAGGTGGGGAATCACATGCAGCTTGCTTCTGAGTTGCTCCCAAAATGCCTCAGCCTCCACCGCATCTTCACCGTTACCTACACCAAGCTGGGAAAGTCTGCCAGCCTCATGGGCATCACGGGGCTGCTGCACTGTTTTGTCTATCCATGGCTGCCACATGAACAAACATCTTAGCTGGATGCTTGCCAGGCTGGGAGAAATTCTATGCCTGTGTTTTGCTCCCCTTTGTCAATGTGATGCACTTTGCTCCTCCCTTCTTCAGAGTTCCTGTGAGGGTCAAAGGTTGAATGTGGGCCCCTGGTTGCAGGTCCCAGAGGGCCTTCCTTCAGTCATGGTGAAGGGTATGCCCCATGGAGTTCACGTACAGATGTTGATATTAAACTGGTTCTTGTTAGTGTTTAATATCATGAAAGATGGCAGGATAAAATGTAAGACTCAATCTTGGTTTGAAATTTTCACTTAATGTATTACTTTTGTTTAAGTTTATTTATTTTGAAAGAGGGTGAGAGAGAGAGAGAGAGAGAGAGAGGAAATCGCAAGCAGGCTCTGCACTGTCAGCACAGAGCCTAATTCAGGGCTCAAACTCATGAATTATGAGATCATGACCTGAGTCAAAATCAAGAGTCAGACACTTAACCACTTGCATACTTAATACATTTAATTAAAGCTTGTTACGATCATCTTAATTCATATTATGTACATTAATTATTACCTAAACTTACTCCAAGAGTCAAACAGCTCAGGAGGAATGTAAGTGGTTTTTAAAAGATTGTGTTTTTTTTTTCCTACGCAAGTTTCGAAGGTATATCTGCTACTACGTTACAACCTCAATTCATCAGTCTGTATTTTCTACCAGCATAAAGGTCAACAATTAATTTCTGATATGAAAATACCATTAAATTTGTCCAAAATATATTCTATTATGGCTGTTTTCTGCAAAATAGCAAAAAAAAAAATGATATTTCACATGGATGCAAAAATGTACTGTCACCCCTCCTATTTAGAGTCCTGTATCAGTACATCTGTTCAAAGCCCCACTGATTGCTTAGTATTGGGTTATATGCTAGATTAGGCTGCTAATACTTATCCAAATTTCAGAAAATAAAACATGCAGTTGGGACGTTAGTATAATGTCCATTATATTAAGTATATCTGGATTAGTATATCTGCATACTGGTTACAGCACTGAGATGAACTGCTCAGTAATTTATAGCTTGTATACCTAATTTTACCCTTAGGGATTTTAGTGTTGCAACATATTTCTATCTTTGAATTACACAGATAAAAACTATTGGCAAAAGCAGAGCATGTCCTTAGTATTTCCCACAGTAGCGGAAGCACAAGACTTTTGCCAGAGAAGATTTAGAAGAAGCTGCCAACAGAGAGATCACTTTCACATTCCCTGAAAATACTGAAATCTTGCCTATGATAAAGCAATTAATTATCCAACTCTACATTCAACACCATTTTAATTGCATTCACCATTGCACAGGGCACTGTGAGCAAATCTGAAAAGAAAAAAAAACAAAACCGAAAACACAACGAAGACTTCCATTGAGACACTTAAAACTGAGTTCATGAAACAAGGTACACGTTCAATAGTTAATCTCACGTGCACCATCTTGAGTTGTTCAACATGAGTTTCCAAGGACATAAGCATCAGCATGTACCCAAGTCATTTTTTCAGACATTAGCCCTATTGCTGTTCAGAGCATGGACAGCAGTGAAGAAAAGAGGAGTTGAAAAGATAACCTACCCGTTAAGGAGACTGTTGAAAACTCTAGGGAAGAGATAATGAAGGCCTGGAATAGGGCACTGGCAGCAAAAATGGAGTGGAAAAGCCGGAGTCAAGAGATATTTACGGGGAAGAATTAATAAGTGAATGATTGCATGTGTGATATGTGGGAGACGTCAGGAGTCAAGGTGAGCTCTGAAGTTTCTATCTTGGGAAACCCGGAGTCTGTGATGCTTCCTGAGATAGAAATACAGGTTGACTATCTTAAAGATTTCCATGATGTGCAGGTTTGCAGGCAGTTTCTCTGTGCTTAGAGGAAGAATTCATCCTGATATCTCAATTACTATAAGTGAGGCGGGAAGTGTCAGTTACAGTAAAAACGATGGCATCAGTTTCCAGGTTCCCTGCTCAAAGGAGGCAGTGTATTTTCACATTGGCAGAGCTTGAGGTAAGCATAGAGGAGGAAGCTTTCACATCATTTGACGTGAAGATTTCATATTTCATTTTCCTCCTTTCCTTGCCATGCATGAGTCCGGAGTTTTAATTCCTTAAATAGCTTTCCTAGGCTGATGCCATATTATTTATTTTATGACTATGGGTGCAGATTAAGCCAAGGCTATAGAGCTGCAATTATATGACTAAAATTGTGTATCAATTCCTCCTGAAAGGTATTTGTTCATTTTAAGGATTCCTTGCAGCACAAACACGTAAACAACTAACTCAGATTAATTTAGGATTGCAAAGGCATGAGCCAAATGCTTATAGCATTGGTGTAAGAGTCAGGATATTTTGGTACAAATATCACTTCTTTCACAAACCCCTTTGTGCCCTTTGAGGTCTCAGTCATCACCAAAATCCACTACAGCTTCAATTTCTTTTCTGAGCATTCTCTTTCTGGTACTGAATGGAATCTGGTTTCCCTCGGAGATATTGTGTCATATAGGGTCTGCCATGACACTACGCCTAGAATTAGAATAGGTAGATGCTTTAATTCACTCTGCCACTTTTTAAGTTATCCTTCCATTTTTCTTATTATTATCTCCTTATTATTTATCGAACTTTTAATCACATGTCAAAAACTAAACTACCCAATTCACTCTTTCTTGTCTGTCATCTTCCAACTACAGGGTAATCTACCCTACCTTAAGATTATGCATTTGTCCAAACCCATAGAATATACAACACTAACAGTGAACCCTAAGGTAAACTTTGGATTTGTGGTGATTATGATGGGTCGATGGAGGCTGATCAGTTACAACAAAGGTCAGTGTCATCCTGGATGACCTAACCAGATATTAAAACAAGAAAAATAAATGGAAACTGTGTAGATTAGAAAGAAGAAACAAAACTCTCATTATTTGTTCACGGTATGGTTATTATGAAGAAAATTTTATCAGCAAAGTTTTATAGCATCATGTAAGCCAAGATACTAAATAAAATTGCGAGTACACATATATGGTGCCTGAAAATGAATCTCGTAAAATGTTTTAAGACACTTGTACAGAAATTTAAAAATTTTGAAAGACTTTAGAAAAATGCTTATATAAAGGCAAATATACACAACATTCAAAGATAGAAATATTTAATATAAAATGCATTAATTTCCCCCAAATATAACTATAGCTTGAGTGAAATTTCAATTAAAATCCCAATTTTTTTTCTGATGGAATTTTATAAGTTGATTGCTAAAATGTACTTAAAAAAGTGAAAAGTCAGTGCTTCTGGGTGGCTTAGTTGGTTAAGTACCCAACTCTAGATTTCACCTCAAGTTATGCATGATCTCACGGCTTGTGAGTTCAAGCCCCACATCAAGCCTATGCTGTCAGTGTGGAGCCTGCTTAGGATTCTCTCTCTCTCTTCCTCTCTCTCTCTCTCTCTCTCTCCCTCTCTGTCTCCCTCTCTTTCTGCCTCTCCCTAGTTCGCTCTCTCTCTCTCTCAAAGTAAATAAGAAAAAAAAAGTGAAGTCAGGAATAGTCAAGGCACTATTGAGAAAGGAATAAGAGACTTTCCATAAAAAATAAAAACACCAAATTCAAAAAAAAATTAATAATTAATACAAGAGTTACTGACATAGCAGAGTTGAATGTTTTGAAACATTGTTTAAAATTATTCAGAGAAAATAAATTAGAAACAGCACTTCATTTACGACAACCGACATTATGCCACAGATAGTATTGTATATATGTGGGATAGTGTAGGTAATTACTGATAATTTGTTATCTAGGTACAAACAAAAATTAGGGGGCACCTGGGTGGTTCCATTGGTTAGCATCTGACTTCAGCTCAGGTCATGATCTCTCAGTCTGTGAGCCTGAGCCCCATATTGGGCTCACTGTTGTCAACCTGTCAATGTGGAGTCTGGTTTGAATCCTCTGTCCCCCTTTCTCTCTGCCCTTACCCCGCTTGCACTCTCTCTCTCTCTTTCTCTCTCTCTCTCAAAAAATAAATAAAACATTAAAAAATTAAATTAGACTCCTACTTCACACTATAAGCAAAAAAAAAAAAATGCAGGTAAATAAAGGAAAGCAAATTATGATGTTATAAGAAATGATAAGTTAACATTTTGTTACCTTTGGATAAATACAAATTTCTCTTAAAAAATAATTAACAACCTAAAGGAAATAATATATTAGGTTTCATTAAAATTAAGAACTCCTGGGGGCACCTGGGTGGCTCAGTCAGTTAAGCATCCAACTTCAGCTTAGGTCATGATCTCATGGTTTGTGAGTTTGAGTCCCACATCAGGCTCTGTGCTGACAGCTCAGAGCTTGGAGCCTGTTTCAGATTCTGTGTCTCCCTCTCTCTCTCTGCCCCTCCCCTGCTCATGCTCTGTCTCTCTCTTTCTCAAAATTAAATAAACATTAAAAAAATTAAAAGAGGGACGCCTGGGTGGCTCAGCCGGTTGAGCGTCCGACTTCGGCTCAGGTCATGATCTCACAGTCCGTGAGCTCGAGCCCCATGTCGGGCTCTGTGCTGACAGCTCAGAGCCTGGAGCCTGTTTCAGATTCTGTGTCTCCCTCTGTCTCTGAGCCTCCCCCATTCATGCTTTCTCTCTCTGTCTCAAAAATCAATAAAGGTTAAAAAAAATTAAAAAAAAATTAAAAGAAAAGTTAAGAACTTCTGTTTATCAAAAGATACCTAAAGATATTTTCAAAACATATAATAAAAAGAATACTGCTCTCCACAGTATGAAAAGAATCCCTAGAAATCATTAAGAAATATAAATAACCCAATACAAAAAAGGGCAAAAGGCAGAGCAGGAATTTCATACAAGTGGGCTGGTCAAAAAGCAGATTTAAATATCATCAACTCATTAGTCATCATGGAAATGAATATTTAAAATACAATGAAATGCCATTTAAAAATTTTTGATTGAAAAATATGGCTATATCAATTTCTGACAGGTAGATGAAACAATGGAAATTCTACACACTGCTGGATACACGGTAACTTGGTATATCAAATTTGGAAAACAAATTCAGTACTATTTAGTAAAACTGGATATGTGTGTTACGTAACAGGTAGTGGTTTCCCTTGCTTTTTTAAGTTTATTTATTTATTTTTGAGAGAGACAGAGACAGCATGAGAGGGGGAGGGGCAGACAGAGAGGGAGAGAGAGAATTCCAAGCAGCCTCCACACTGTTAGCACAGAGCTGGATGTGGCATTCAAACTCACAAAACTGTGAGATTATGACCTGATCTGAAACCGAATCCAATGCTTAACCCATTGCGCCACCTAGGTGCCCTTCACTTTTGAATATATACTCTGGGGAACCTCTTGCATATATGCTCCGGGGGGAATGAGTAAGAATGAAAGTTGTATTGTTTGAATAATAAGTCTATAATAAACCACAGATGGGAGAATAGGTAAATAAATTATTCCATATCTGAACAATGGATAAAACAGTAAACACCAGTAAGTAGGAATTAGTTATGTGTTTTTCCCACACCACCAAGCAGTTCTCAGATGTCAGCTGAGCATCCTGTGTAATTCAACTGAATTCTGACATTATCTACCTGGAGATAGCATCAGAACCCACGCGTGAAGGGCCTAGTCCATTAAGACTGGCCCCAGTCCAGATGCTAATGACAAACCCAGGTTGTTAATTGTGCTTCTGGCCAACTGCATATAAATAGGAGGTTCTGACTTCAAGGATTCAATTATTTTTCTAGAGTGGCTCACAGAACTTCAGGAAATCAGTTTACTTGCTAAATAACTGACTTATTGCAAAAGATGTCAAAGGTTACGAATGAACAGCCAGATGAAGAGATACATACACAAACACAGGAGATTCTGTCCTTGAGAGATTTGGGACCATTATTTGGATGTATTTTGGTTTATCATTCTGGAAGCTCTCTGAATTTCCTCCGCTTAGGTTTTTTTTTTTTTTTTTTAATTTTTTTTTTTCAACGTTTATTTATTTTTGGGACAGAGAGAGACAGAGCATGAACGGGGGAGGGGCAGAGAGAGAGGGAGACACAGAATCGGAAACAGGCTCCAGGCTCCGAGCCATGAGCCCAGAGCCTGACGCGGGGCTCGAACTCACGGACCGCGAGATCGTGACCTGGCTGAAGTCGGACGCTTAACCGACTGCGCCACCCAGGCGCCCCCCTCCGCTTAGGTTTTTAATGCAGGCTCCATTACCTGTTTATAATTAATTAAATAATTGATCTTTGGTGATTGATTCAAGTTCCAGGCCCTCTTCCCCACCCGGAGGTTGAGGACTTAAAGTTCTCACCCTCTACTTAAGGTTAGTTCACCTGGCAAATAGACTCCTCATCGTTAGGAATTTCCAGAACTCACCTCATTCACATAATAAAAGACACCTTTATTGCTCTCATCACTTAGAGAATTGCTAATGATTTTAGGAGCTCTGTGTTAGGAACAGAACAAAGATCAGATGAAGGTTTCTTACAAATCACAATATCGCACATACACATAAACATAATGAATCTCCCAATAAACTTTGAGAGAAAAAAGAGTTTTGAGAAATTCATGTTATATGACTCAGTTTATATAAAATTAAATTGTCATTGAGCCTTATGTCTTTTGAGATGAACTTATATGATAAAACTGGAAAAGAAGAAAACCAGAATTAACACTAAATCTAGGATGGATTGTTCACCTGTGGGACAGATACGCATCTGGAAGGATTTCAGACAGCTACCCAAGACAATGGTAATAATCTATTTGTTATGTGGGGAGATCGGTGTATAGATTTCACTTTTATTGCTATTTTAAACTTTATATATATCATACATATTTACATATATAAACATTTTATATATATAACATTCATATGTTTATAAAGAATATCAAACATGTGCATATGTAAGTGTGTGTGTATATATATATGTGTAACAGGCATGAAATACATAGTATTTTAGAAATTTAAAAGGAATAGTAACCTAAGAAAAACAAAAGAAATACATGTCTACGCTGAATTTAGGATTGGCAAATGACTAATGCCAATCTAATAGAGATAGCATTGAGCAAGTATTGCAGACATGATACGTAAATTTGAAGTCAATCGGGTGGCCAGAAGGCTATCTTCCTTGGATAGCGCTGCCATTTCTGAGGGAGCATTCCAGGGCAGAACAATAAACGGTCAGGTAAGTGTGGGTGAGAGAGGACTTATTTTTTTTTTATGCAGAGACAGTGCAGTGTATAGAAGGGAGCCTGAATTTAAAATCAAGCAGATCGGGATATCCATCCTGGCTCACCCTCTTGAACACATCATTTAACTTCTTAGTATGCTTCTTCCTCTTTAAAACAGGAGAGCACTTGTGATGCGCACTGGGTGACGTATGAAACTGTGGAGTCACTACATTGTACACCTGAAACTAATATACCATTGTATGTTAGCTATAATGAAATTAAACATGAAATGAAATGAATAATAAAATAGGTATAACAGCATACAATGCCATAGATTTATTGTGAGGATTAATTATAATAACTATCAGTATGCATCTTACGTGATAAGGCTTCAAAAATGTTATTTCCATCTACATCCCCCGTGATAAGGCGTCAAAAATGTTATTTCCATCTACATCCCCCCAATTAGCAGTGCTCAATAATAATAACAAAAGTAAACGTTGGTTTTCCTAGCTCAGTGTGGAAGTATACCCCATGAGAACAGATTGGAAGAAATTCTCATGGAGACTTTGAAATGAGATGCTGTTGAGACCAATGGTCACTGAGAAGATAGTAAAGATTACTTATTTCTTAGAGATATGAAAATAAATGTTCTGTTTGTATCTTTTCCCTTCTAATGTTCTGGCCTATTATGAACACTTTGTTAATAGGAAGTTCAACTTTGTGTGTGTAATAGCCAAACTCAGCATATCTCTGCATAATCATGTAGGAAAATATTTTGAGAGAAAATTGTTTTTCCTGACATGATCTCCCACAGGAACCCTTTTAATAAGTATATAGTGTATATATTTTTTGTTTTTTTGTTTTGTTTTTTATTTTTTTATTTTTTTTATATTTAAAAAAATTTTTTTTCATATTTAAAAAAAATTTTTTTTCAACGTTTATTTATTTTTGGGACAGAGAGAGACAGAGCATGAACGGGGGAGGGGCAGAGAGAGAGGGAGACACAGAATCGGAAACAGGCTCCAGGCTCTGAGCCATCAGCCCAGAGCCCGACGCGGGGCTCGAACTCACGGACCGCGAGATCGTGACCTGGCTGAAGTCGGACGCTTAACCGACTGCGCCACCCCGGCGCCCCTTTGTTTTGTTTTTTAGAGAGAGAGAGCACAAGTGGAGGAGAGGTGGAGGGAGGGAGGGAGATAGAGAGAGAGAGAGACAATCTTAAACAGGCTCCATGCTCCGTGTGGAGCCCAATGTGGGGCTTGATCCCACAACCTTAGGGTTATGACCCAAGCTGAAATCAAGAGTTGGATGCTTAACCAACTGAACCACCCAGGCACCTCATTAATAAGTATATTTCTAAAATTAGACTAAAAAAGTCTGAATATGACAATGTCAGATGTCCAAAGAAATATAAATAGCAACCAAGTAAGTCTTTGTGAGCCTAGGTGCTAATATTCTGAGATAAATCTGCTTTGTAAATATGGGATTAAGACCCAGTTTAGTTTTCTGCATAGGTTTCAATGAAGAAACCAAATGAATACACAAATAGTGTGAGACAATCAACAAGAAAACAAAGGAAATCCAGGTTGGTATTAGAAACCATGGTGGAGTTCAAAATTTTACCTGCATAACTCAATCTCTCTCAGGAATTCAAAATTTCTTCAGCCCCTATTTTCTGATTATGGTTAAGATACTCATTTTCTAGCTCCTCACTTATTCTTGGCCTTTGTGCTGATTCTTTTACACTCCCTCACTTTTCTGCTAGCAATAGGCTAGACCTTCTATTTCCAGCAGGGAATCTGGCAAGTGAGCTCAAATGTCTTGCTCTCTACTTGACTTTAGGAATTTGCTTTATGGGAAGAAAACTTCAACCAGAAGTCAGATGGAGCTTTCCCATTCCTGTTTTTTTGGTGCTTACTCATTTGAAAGTTGTTTGTCCTTTGAGGAATTTCTGTCTAAAGCTCTGTGGAAGCTGTGCCCAGCTGAGATTCAATTTTCATGCAATCTCCAATTGGTTTATTGCCATTACTTCTTTTATACATTGAGTGCCAATCAGGGTAACATTGAATGCCTTAAGAAGATAAGAGAAAAATCCACTCTTCAGCTGAAACTACTGACATGGCTTAAATTCAGTGGTCCTAGATGGTCAGATAACCTTGGTCATAATCAAAAAGAACACAGTGCCAAATGTTACAAATGAGGTGGCTGGGACTTCAATTAGCAGTGCTCAAAGGAAAAGAAACGAGATTTCCCAGGGATACTCAAACATATTCTCTGGCTTTTAGAAAGCTTTAATTTACCAGTGGACACGTAACCAAATATTAATTGTTTTTGTTTATAAGAGGAATTGAAAAAAAAATACTAACAAAAGATAAACATAAAATGTGATAGATTCCAGCTTGCAAACCCAATGCCCTGTATCAGGAAGTGCTGGTGACTCTAAAATCTGAGGTAGTTTTGTTATAAGAGACCAACCTTCCTCCAGTGAAAAAAAAAAACCATGGTATAAGCATGGGATTTGGGGAATTGAAGAACAAAAACTTTAGGATTCTTCATCATTCGGTTCTTCTGTAGTGTCAGCAGTGTGAAAGAGAATATGTCCCATTTGCCCCAAGCTAAATGGGTTTCTGAGTGAGCTAGGATGAATGTGAAATCTGATGCCACTCCAGACACTTCCAGACCATTACAACAGAAAGTGAAAATATCTCAGAATTGCCCCCTGCTCTCCAATGGTACACTGCAGCCTCCAGCAAGAGACTTTTTCAGCTGTTTTAAGGGCATGCATATAGAGGAAATTGGTAAGATAGCAAACAAGAACAGATGGAAAATTCATTAGCTATGCTGATCCTGCATAATACAGGGTGACTCCAAATACGCTGCAAATGAACAGGAAACAGTTTCAGTTTTTTACTTCCCTAACTTTTCTGGTACCTTCCCTTTAGGGTTTATGCAAAAATGGAGATCAATCAAATTAGACTGGTGTGTTCTGTGAAGATCTGTGGCTTCCTATGAGGATTCTTCATTGTGGAGTTTTATGAATTGCATTAAATAAACTATTACTTTTATATAAAAGGACTGCACTAGGCAGAATAATGGCTTCCTAAAGACGTCCACATCCTAATCCCTGGAACCTATGAATATGTTATCTTAAGTGGCCAAAGGGAATTAAGTTTACAGACCAAATTAAATTTGCTAAGCAACTGACCTTGAAACAGGGAGGTTATTCTGGATTATGTAGGCGGGCCCAATATAGTCCAAGGATTCTTAACAGTAGAAGAGAGAAGTAAAAAAGGAAGTCAGAGTAATAAGATGTAAAAAGGATTCAACTTGCTATTGCTGGCTTTGAAAATAGAGGAAGAAGGCCATGAGACAAAGAGCCTCTAAAAGTTGGAAAGTTTCAAGGAAACATTCTTGAGAACCTCCAGAAGAAACTCAGCCCTGCTGACACCTTGATTTTAGCCCAGTGACAATCATGTCAGACTTCTGTTCTATGGCACAGAAAAACAATAAATCTGTGTTATTTTTAAGGTACCAAGTATATGGTAATTTGTTACAGGAAATTGTTATAATAGGAATCTAATCCTGACCAAGGACCTTTTTTGTGCTTAATTTTATTGTCATGTGTTTTCTTATAAAGGATAAGTTGGGTTATACCCAACTTAAAGCAGAAATGAACCCAAGGTATGCTGGGGTGACATTTATTTAATCAAATGTAACCTTTCTAGTTATTCATCTATTCATCCACCAGTCAGGCAATCTGTCAATCTTAAATTGATTGAGCACCACTCTATGCCAGGAATCATGGAAAACACTCTGGAGACAGAAATGGAAAATATGTGCACTGTACCTATATTCTTGAAAGTTAGAATTCTGTCTTTCTTTAAACTACTGAGAAAATTGTTATCACAACTATGTCCCAAAGTATCACTGTCTTAAAATATTAAAGTTTATGCCAATGCCTGTAAATCAAATGCAGGTTAGATGGGTCTTCTGTCTAGTACCCAGCAAGCTATCATTCAATGATCCAGGGCCCTTCCATTCTGTGGCTTCATCACCTGAGAATTTTCCATTCCAGCTACAGAGATGGGAGAGCAAGAAAGCATGGAAGATTTCACGACTGCTTTTCAAGGCCAGGCCTAGAAGTGACACATCATTCTGAGTACATTCCATTGGCTAAAAGCTCAGTAGTGTGGCCACAATTCAATTAACTGCAAAAAAGACTAGGAAAAATTTGTTGTCCTCTGGACCCAAGAAGAGAAAATTAGACTGGGGAGAATATTGCTGGTATTAGTTGTAAGTCTTCTCTTGAGCATTGGATTCTTTCTTCTTCTCATTCATGGAATGTATTCACCTCCTCTTCTAGTGGGCAAACCCGAAATCTCTGCATTTGCTTCAAACAACTCAAATGCAGGTATCAGGTGTCTGCATGTGAGTTGAAAGTTTGGTGCTTTCCATCTAACTCAATGACTCTAAATCACGACACAATATTTATCCACCACATTCCCCTCCCAAATAGTGGAAAAGTACAACAGAACTACAACCAGCACATTTGCATAGAAAAGAAAGGAAGACAATTATGCCTACCTGTTATTGATTATTTAAAATCTTTGACACAGTTTTTATAAGGAAGTTATAAGTACCACACCAGATTTTTAAAATATTGACCTGTAAGATGAAATTAAATATCACAGCTATGGTGGAGGTAAACTTGGTTATAGAAGCTTGAAGAATTGCCACATGTGCATGGAAAAAAAAATCTGATTTCTTTCTACATCTATTAATTTATTTTAATTAGCTTTGTGACACTACAAATTTGCAGCATAATGTAAATAATATTCATTCCACATAAATATCTATATACAAAACTTGTTAATGTTGTGGGCAGGATGTCAAGCAATATGAAATTTGTCTGGATAGGTGGAACCCATGCAAATTGAGGTAGTTAAATGTCTTTAGGCAATTCATAAAATTAGAAATATTTTTAAGAGCATACACTGATTTTGGCCTTTTAGGTAAAAGTTTCTTTTGAACAAAAGGAGCATAGAAAGTCAAAGGGTTGTTTTCAATTCAGTGTGGATATTGGGATTTGCCAACATGTGCCTTGCTTTAGAAATCTCCTAAATGCTTACAAAATTCATAGTACAATTGTATTGTTATAATGTTTTTTTATCATGACATATTGATATTTTGGCAGTGTTCAACATTTATATTTCTTTGTATATTCAACATTTGTTATATTTTATACTTGACTCTCTTTTTTGTAATGTGATTGGGGAGAGGTACTACTCATTGAGGCAAATGAGATTGTGAAAGTGTTTTTGAAGAGACAGGGAAGATACTTAAAGTGGCTTTTTATCCCTTAGGCCCAAGATCATATATTTGAAAGGTAACAGGGCAAAGAGTTAAGCCCAAATTTGTTTGCCTTCAATGCATATATGATGTTCTTTTTATTATCCCAAACTGCCTATGTAAAATCTTATAGATTGGTTCTTGAAAAATAGAAGACAGTCTAATATTTTTGAAGACCAGTATATGTGTATGTATTTTTCATTTAATATTCTCAAAATATCCTCAAATTAGGATGCCTCTCTTAATAATTCTCTAATCATGCTTAAAATTAAATGTAAGCCCTGAGCCCCACTGGCCATTTTTCCCCCTTTTTGTTGCCCTCTACCATAGTAAGTACATTTCTGCATCAAAACTCTTACTTCCCACTCCCTCCATCCTGAAATTTCATTTCCCAGAGTTTTATGTACCTACATGGTACATATTTTTCCAGTGTTAGTCAATTTATCTTTGAAGAGCCTACCTGACCTTCACTCTCCCATCTCTTCACATTTTATTTACTATATGGGAAAACCTATCTCTCTTCCTATCTATCTATGTATCTATCTATCTAATCAGCTACCTACCTGGTGACCTATTTACCTATCTAAATCTCCCCACAACTGGAATACAAAACTTATGAGAGAAAATCTTTATTTCTTCCATTGAAATCCCAAGCATCTAAAGAAGTCAATACATATTTGCTCAATGGAAAAAATGTGCACAAATGAAGAAACGGAGGTTGCAGGGAAGCTGAGTTCATAGAGTGAGTAACTATTGTGATAGTTACTGAATCCTATCTGACTCCAAATTCTTTGTTATTTCACTGACTCCCTGCAGGTTTGTTTTCCGATTACTTTAGATAAAGCACATTCAGTTTGTATTTCACTCAAAGGGATTTACTGTGGATATAAGGAATGTTTTACACATTGAGTAGGTTAGTGTTATGTACACACACGTACATACACATATGATATTATAGAGAAGATTCTATGTTCTCCTGTTAGAGGATTTGTTTGATTTTAAAAAGTATAGTAATTTTTTTTTCTTCAAAATTTCATGGAAGACACATGTTTAAAAATAGTCTTTTAGCAGAGTTACTCACTCTGAATAAAAATTTCATTTTGATAATGTGGCTGATAAATGGTGGCAAACATCAGAGAGATTTAAAAACGTGACAATTTAACATATTCATATAATGGAAATTCTCATTTGGTGGTTTCATTTCTATAACCCCTCTTGTTCTTACCATTTCTGTCATTTAAACTTTAAAGGTTCTTATGGTATAGTGCCTCAGGATATGATTTTCTAGTTTATAAATAAATGATGCCCAGCCTAAAATGATGAACTGTTGGGGAAGTGAAAAGAGAGATGATAGACCATTTGACTCTTAAAAATGCTGACAGCAAACAAAATATATGTTGGTAAGAAAAATTAGTCCTGAAGGAAATATAATTGCTCTAGAATAAAACATGCAATTAAAAAAATACTTTTTAGTTTTTAAAATATTTATAGTGCTTTGTCAAATAAAGTGATACACACCAAAATAAGCGCTTTTCGTAGTATTTCACAACACCAATAAAACGTCAAGTTCACAAAGACAATCCTGAGAAAGCTAAAATTAAAGCTAATCATGATGGGACACCTGGGTGGCTCAGTCGGTTAAGCATCTGACTTTGGCTCAGGTCATGATCTTGCGGTTCTTGAGATCCAGCCCCACATCAGGCTCTGTGCTGACAGCGCAGAGCTTGGAACCTGCTTGGGATTCTGTGTCTCTCTCTCTCTCTGCCCCTCTCCCTCTCATGCTCTGTTTCCATCTCTCAAAGAAAGAAATATTAAAAAAAATGATGATAATTAAAATAGTAACGCTTGTTTGGCTGTAGGCAACCTCTGCCATCACTTTTTAAAAATTATTACAGTGAAGATTTGCAGTGGCTTAGTGGATTTCGCCTCAATGTCTTGGAATCACATCACTATCCACAGGTATATCATACAAGTAACATGGTGAGGTCACAAAAATACAGAACAGAATATTGCTCTTTCATTCAGATTCTGGCTGGAGGCAGTGAAATGGCCTGTTGAAATTAAATATATATATATATTTTTTTTTTTTTCAAATGTTTTCTCAAATCTTATTACTACTTTTAAAAAATGTCCAATTACTTTTGAACTATAGCGAATTCATTGTACTTTCAAAGAACATCAGCAGTATCCACAACAGGTCTTCAGTGTTCTGGATATCAGATCAGTAGCCCAGGTAACATTCAACATAAATTTAAAGAAGCATGGCTCCCTTAGAAAAGATTATTGAAAATATGCGTCCATATCAAATATCTATAAATCAGCATATTTATTTAATGACATCCACTATTTCTTTCAACAGCCGTGTTTCAAATTGATCTCCATCTGATCGCCAATAGCACTTTAGCTTGAAATTAATTGTGTGTCCTCTTATTTTTTCCTGCTCTGACAAGGGTCTGTTTCCAAGACCTCCACACAATTACGTCAATTCTGACACTATCTACCTGGAGATGGTATCAGATTCCATAGGTTATGGGCTCCATCTCCCAAGACGGTCCCCTCTTCTCACACCAATTGTAAGTCCAGGTTCTCACCTGTGCTTCTGTCCAACTGGCTATAAATCAGAGCTGCTAGAGCAACTAACAGAAGTCAGAGTGCTAGCTTACTATGAAAGGATGTAACTCAGAAATAGATGTATGGAAGACATTCAGGAAACAAGGTTTGCGGAAGAGGCTCAGAGCTTTCCACCTGTCTCCCACTGTGTCGCTCTTCCTGCATCTCCGTGAATTTCAAGAGAATCTGGTTCGTGGCCCTTTCCTGTTTCTAAAAACCATCACATTCCTTGGCTCGTGGCCCCTTTCTTTCTTCAAGGCCAGTGACAGCAGCTCCTGTCACATCACTGAATTTATTGGGCATCATCCAGGATAATGGATGCTTATTTCTAGGTCAACTACTCATCAACTCTAATTGAATCTGTGAACTTAATTCCCCTTTGCCATAAAAAGTAACAGATTCATAAGTTCCAGGGATTTGGATATAAACATCTTTAAGGACCACTAGTATGCCTACCGTGGCACTGATAATGAGTGTTTGACAATAAATCATTTTTCGTATTTTGTTGTACTTCAGGGAGAAGATCTGAACAAAATTTTTGCTTGATGTTAATGAGGAAGCTACTAATATGTGCTTGACACAATTTAGTTCAAAGGTAGAACAAAGGAATAAAACATTGGTTGTAGCAAACAAGTTGACTGGTGTATTATTTTGAATTTCCCAGATATTGGATGCCCTTTCCTTTAAAATTATGACTTTTATTTTTTAGAGCAATTTTAAGTTTATAATAAAATTGAGAGGAAGGTGTGGAGATTTTTCATATATCCTCTGCCCTCACACATGAATAGCCTCCCCCATTACATCAACACTTACCAAAAGATTGCATATTTACCAAGGATGGACCTACATTGACACATCATAATCACCCAAACTCCACAGTTTGCATAGGTTTCACTCTTGGTTGTATATTAAACGGGTTGAGACAAATGCACCGTGACATATATCCATCATTATAATAACAGACACAGTATTTTTGCTGCTCTAAAAATCCCGTGTTCTGCTTATTCGTGGCTCCTACCACAGCAACCACTGATATCTTTGTTGTCTCCATAGTTACGTGTTTTGCAGAATGTCATATAGTTGGAATCATATAGTTCACAATCTTTTCAGATCAACTTCTTTCATTTAGTAATATGCATTTCTTTTTCATATTTCTCAAGGCTTGACAGTTCACTTCTTTGTGTCACTGGGTGATATTCCATTGGCTGGATGCATCACCCTTGATTCACCCATTCACCGACTTGAAGGCATCTTGGTAGCTTCCAAGTTTGAGGAATTATGAATAAAGCTTCTATACACATCCATGTGCAGGATTTTGCGTAGGCATAAGTTTTCAACTCATTTCAACCCAAGGAGTTTGCTTGCTGACTCATATGGTAAGAATGTATTTCGTTTTGTTAGAAACTACCAAGCTATCTTTCACAGTGACTGTACTACCTTGCATCCAGCCCAAATTGTGTTGCTCCACAACTTTCCAGGAATTTGGTGCTGTCAGTGTTCCGGATTATGGCCACTATAAGAGATGTGGAATAGCATCTCTGAATTTGTATTTCCCTGATCACATATAATGTGGGGCATATTTTCATATGCTTATTTACTATTCATATATCTTCTTTGGTGAAGTCTCTAAGGGTTTTGGCCTATTTTAATTTTTTTTTTTTGGAGGTGATGGATATGTTTATTACCTGGATTGTGGTGATGGTAACATGACATATATATATATATATATATATATATATATATATATCCAAACTCACTAATTATGTACATTAACTATAGGCAGTTTTTTTTTTTTTTAATTTTATTTTTTATTTATTTTTTTTTATTTTTTTTTTAAATTTTTTTTTTCAACGTTTATTTATTTTGGGGACAGAGAGAGACAGAGCATGAACGGGGGAGGGGCAGAGAGAGAGGGAGACACAGAATCGGAAACAGGCTCCAGGCTCTGAGCCATCAGCCC
This sequence comes from Lynx rufus, assembly GCF_022079265.1. Taxonomy (NCBI): domain Eukaryota; kingdom Metazoa; phylum Chordata; class Mammalia; order Carnivora; family Felidae; genus Lynx; species Lynx rufus. The sequence continues at coordinate 20,766,822 of NW_025814845.1, read as the reverse complement.
AGAGCCCGACGCGGGGCTCGAACTCACGGACCGCGAGATCGTGACCTGGCTGAAGTCGGACGCTTAACCGACTGCGCCACCCAGGCGCCCCTATAGGCAGTTTTTTATACAAATTATATCTCAGTAACACTGGGAAAAAATAAACTGCTTATTCTTAGACTCTGAAAAACCCATTGCATGCTTATCATGATGGAAGTATTGGACAGAGGCTTTCAGATTTGTTACTTCACTTAATTTCTCAGAAGTATATTAATGTAGCTGTATGCTTAAGGTTTTTATATAAAAAGCAAGTCAGTGGCAATTGCCTATTTAACAAGCATTTATTAATTACTTTCTATAAGCTAGAGTTACAGGCATGGATCTGATGTCTTATTTTTAATTTTTTTTAAAGCATTTGAAAAATTTTATTTCATTGAAAAACAATTTTATTATTTTTTTTTTTTTTAGCATTTATTCATCTTTGAGAGACAGAGAGAGACAGAGCATGAGTGGGGAAGGGGTAGAGAGAGGGAGACACAGAATCCCAAAGCAGGATCCAGGCTCTGAGCTGTCAGCACAGAGCCCTACTGGGACTTGAAACTCACCAACTGCAAGATCATGACCTGAGCGAAGGCAGACGCTCAATCGACTGGGCCACCCAGGTGCCCCTGAAAAAAAAAAATTAATGTTTATTTATTTTTGAGAGAGAGACAGAGACAGAGAGAGAGTGGTGGAGGGGCAGAGAGAGAGGGAGACACAGAATCAGAAGCTGGCTACAGGCTCCAAGCTGTCAGCACAGAGCCCTATGGCGGAGAGGTGGGGGGCCTCGAACCCACAAACCCTGAGATCATGACCTGAGCTTACGTCAGATACCTAACCAACTGAGCCACCCAGGAGCCCTATGAAAAATTTAATTTTAGAGAGAGTGTGAACAAGGAAGAGGAGCGAAGGAGAGAGAGACAGAATCTTCAGCAGACTCTCCCCTGAGCCTCAACATGGGTCTTGATCCCATGACCCTGGGATCATGACCTGAGCTGAAATCAAGAGTCAGATGCTCAACTGACTGAACCACCCAGGGGCCCCCGGCCGATTTTTTAATTAGGTTGTTTATTTTCCTGTTGTTGAGTGTTCAGTATTCTTCAGTGATTTGGGATAACAGTCTTTTATCAAAGTGCCTTTTGAAATAGTTTCTCTCAATCTGTAACTCGTCTTCTCATTCTCCTGACATTGTCTTTTGCAGAGAAGACATTTTTCATTTTAATTTAGTCTGCCTTATCAGTTATTCCTTTAACGGAATACTCCTTTGGCATCATGCCTAACATGTCATTACCATACTCCGAGATCACTTAGGTTTTCTCCTGTTTAATTTTCCAAGTCCTGACCAGTGTATGCGTGTGAGAAAGCCACACAAAGCCCAAGAAAAGAATCACCAAAAGGAAACAGGCAGGAGAAACTCAACAGATCACACAGTGCAGGGAGTAATTTGTATTCTCAACATGAACAGTGGAAAAACTCCCAATAAATGGGGCAGTGGGTAATCAGGAGGGTCTTTTCTTGCTAGTGGGGAAAAATCAGATGGAAACTAAAGCTGCTCTGGTTCCAACTAACAAAGTTTAAAACGTAGCCTTGAAAGGATCAAACTCCTTCCAAGTAAATTAATTGCGCGCCAGAAAAAACTCAACGATGTTTATAGAGATACAAAATCTAAACTGCTCAACAAGAGGAAAGTCATAATTTCTGGTATGCAATCAGCAATTATCATCCGTCTTAAGAATCAGGAGATATAACCCAAATAAAGAGAAAAACAATCAATCAAGAATGACACAGAATTAATACAGATGTTAGAATTAGTAAAGAAGAATATAAAAGCAATCATCATAACTGCATTTTACATGTTAAAAAAGCTACAAGGAAGATGGAACATGTAAAGTAGAAACAGAAAATATAAAAGAGACCCAAATTGAGCTCCTAAAAGTGAAATAAGTACTACAATGCCTGAAATTAAAAATGGCTTGGATGATATTGATAGGAGATAATAAGTTACAGAGAAGAAAATTAATGAACCGAGTGGCATACCGACAGAAAATATTCTAAATAAAACACAAAGAAGAAAACTTTAACAAAAATTAGTAGGGCATCTGAGCATCTGAGAGAAGTGGACTAACTTCAAGTAACCTGATGTATGTGCAGTTTGAATCCCCAAAGGAGAGGAATGAAATGTGATAGGAAAAATAAATAAATAAAAATATAAATTAGTGGCTGAAACTTTTCCAAGTTTCTTGAAATATATAAACCTATAGATGAAGAATCTTAGCAAACTCCAAGATAAAAAGCAGAAGGAAAACTAAATGAAAACAAATTAAAATGAAATGGCTTAAAACTAGTAATAAAAAGAAATTTTAAAGCAACCATAAGAAAAAAAAGGCCTTTCATCAGATAAAGTGCAAGCCACAGACAGTAGAGCACATATCCTTAAAGTACTGAAAGATGAAGGAAAACAAACAAAACAAAACAAAATTGCTACCAACCTAAATTTCTCAATCGAGAATAAATATTTTTTAATTAAAATTTTTTTACTGTTTATTTTTTTTAAAGAGCGAGCATGAGTGGTGGAGGGGCAGAGACAGAGGGGGGCTGAGGATCCCAAGTGGGTTCTACCTCTGACAGCAGAGAGCCCAATGTGGGGCTCCAACTCACAAACCATGAGATCGTGACCTGAGCCAAAGTCAGATGCTCAACTGATTGAGCCACCCAGGCACCCCTAGAATTAATAATTAATATATATATATATATATATATATATATATATATATGTGTGTGTGTGTGTATATATATATATATATACATATATATGTGTGTGTATATATATATACACATATATATATTAATTAGGACAAAAGAAAGAGTTTTTCAGATGTGGAAAATCTGAAGGGATTATTTATAATCCAACTTAAACTACAAGTTAGAGGAATTTCTTCACACAGAAGGTAATTATAACATGAAAATCTATATTTTACAAAGAAATGAAGAATCCTCAAAAAGGTAAGAATGTGTGTAAACATTGGACTTGTTTTCTATTTTTAAACTATTTTAACCTTATAACTGAAGATCTCAAGCCAACAAATTTCAAGAAAACAAGTTGATGAAAACAATAAGACAAACCTGAGAATGTGACAATGAAAATATACTTTTTTAATGTTCTCATACATGAAGTGATAGGCATTTGCCTAAAGGCTGACAGTGATAAGTTAAATGTACAAACTTTAAACGCTAAGTTTCCACCAAATTAAGAAAAAAATGAGAGTGAGAGAGAGAGAGAAAGACTTATAGCTAATAAGTTTACACTAATTTGGTGGGATCTAAATAGCGTTGGTGTGTTAAAGAAGAAAAACAAGGCCTAACCTGTTATATCTTATAACAGTAAACTACAGTTTACTTCAGGAAAATGATATCTTAAAGGCGATGAGGTAAAAACATGCTTTGTTGCCAATGGCTGCCTTATACGTGAGTAATCTGGAGATACTGAACATAGACTTCATTTATTTTCTCTTTGCAGGATTGTACCTGAGTTACTTTTTCTTTTAGATTAGGATCCACTGACCTCTGAACCTGAACACCTCAGACCCAGGTTGCTCAACAGGGAATCTTGGCTGGGTTTCCGATACCCTGCTGGTCATGTAGGTAATTTATTGCTATGGGATCAGCCACAAAAACAGAAACCTGGGAGGGTCTCAAGAAAACCAGGTGTGAAGCATCAATCTTGTTGTTACACTACTGACAAGTTGGCACAAATCGCTCCTGAATTTGTTTCAGATCCAATGCACTGTCAATCAATATGTTTATGCACGACCAGTGTGGTCAGTGCCATGCAGGTATATCTCCAGTTCAGTAAAATGGCTCAGGCTAACCCCAAGCCTTTTGGAATGAGCTCTCACATCATAGTCCACTCCACTGTCCAACGGACAAAGACTTTTTATGACAAAACAATTGTTTTCAACCTGACAGAGTTACAACACCATGTGATCAATTACACAATCAAAATGTACACAGATATCTAACATTTGCAGTAACTGATGATATGGAGTTAAGCAGTTTAAGCATATAATAATACCAACATAAACTTTATGAAATATGTTTTATGCAATATTTTTTGCAGAAACTTTCTTACCTCCCAAATCCGTAGTCAAGTGCACTTTCAGTATACATTTGTGCATAATTAAAAAACGTAATCAATCAATCATTAATCACATTTAAATCTGTCTCAGGTCAATTCTCCTCCATATGAATAATGTCTTGAGAGGGTTCATTTGATTCAATGTTCCAGTACACTTAATCATCAACAGTACTGTTATGGTTTTGTTTTTTGTTTGCGGGGTTTTTTTTGTTTTGTTTTTTGCTTTTCTACTATTATTTTTGCTTGTGATTCCTGTATTTCACTATATAATACTGCTATGTAGTACTTCAGTACATTGCTACGATATAAACTTGACATCATAATAGTACTTTCCTTTTGCCCCACCCAACAAAACCTATTTTATTCCATCTATAATACGTTATTTCTCACAAGAATATAGGTCAGAGGCCATGACTCTGTTATTCCAGGATTCGAATGTCTTGAACCCACAACCAGATTCATTTTCTAAAATACATGAATTAACAGGTATTTGTTTCCATTGGAAACGTTCCCATGCCAAAGTTCTTCTATCACCCATAGGAAGTACTTTAGTTCTGTTTGAGATTTGTCTTAAAACATCCATTAGTTGCAGGTGTGGCACTAGAATTGTCCAAGATGATCTCATTAGATCATATTATTCTCCACTTAAAAATCTTCATGGATTAGGTGGCACATACATCTTCCACAGTGTTTACCTCAGCCTTCTGTAAGAACCCTCAGCCATTTTGTCTAGATAGTTCAGATTTCTTTAGAAGCACCATATCTAATATTCTACTCTATTTCAGGATGTAGGCTTGCTCCTATGTCTGGGTTTGAACATCTTTATGACCTAATTTCAAAGTTTAGATTATTTGGACCATGTTATTATCTCAAATAACTTGCCACTCTGGTTAATCTACCTGGAATAGGATGCTTTCAAGATGTTTTTTTTTTTTTTTTTAATTTTTTTTTTCAACATTTATTTATTTTTGGGACAGAGAGAGAGAGAGACAGAGCATGAACGGGGGAGGGGCAGAGAGAGGGAGACACAGAATCGGAAACAGGCTCCAGGCTCCGAGCCATCAGCCCAGAGCCTGACGCGGGGCTCGAACTCAGGGACCGCGAGATCGTGACCTGGCTGAAGTCGGACGCTTAACCGACTGCGCCACCCAGGCGCCCCGCTTTCAAGATGTTTTATCAGTGTTGGCTATCTTCTTTATATCTTTGTATTTTTTGTATGTGTTTTCTCATTAAAAGAGACTTTTTTTTTTTAATTTTTTTTTTTCAACGTTTATTTATTTTTGGGACAGAGAGAGACAGAGCATGAACGGGGGAGGGGCAGAGAGAGAAGGAGACACAGAATCGGAAACAGGCTCCAGGCTCTGAGCCATCAGCCCAGAGCCCCACGCGGGGCTCGAACTCACAGACCGCGAGATCGTGACCTGGCTGAAGTCGGACGCTTAACCGACTGCGCCACCCAGGCGCCCCTAGAAGAGACTTTTAACTGGCCTGTATTCCTATTCCTATTCCCAATTCAGCTAACATTGTCTTATTTCAAATGGTCAATTCTGTTTGATTCGCCAGCCATATTGCTGTCACTGAGTACTGACTGCTGCTGTATTTCAGTCAAGAACTAAATACGGATCCCCCAAATTTTTGAGTCCCCAGGACTCAAGGATAATCAGTAGTAGTCATCTCCAAATGGACATGGGTTTGAGTGTAACATTATACTCCATATAGCCACTTACATGAAATTTCTGACTTTTTGTGCTCAAGAATATAGGACCACCAAGTTATATCCAATTCTTATTTGTTGCCAGTGATCAAAGTGAACCAATTGCCTCTCCAACTCTTCTCAGCTTTCTACACACAATGACAGGCCACATAGCTAATTTTATACATGATATCATGACAGGAGGTCAGGCAGCAGACAACCTTCTGCCATTGTATCCTGGAGCCCTTCTTATGCCTTCATTATGAAAATTAGTGGCCATGCAAGGTTATTCAGAGTATTAGCAGTCAGTTTTCTCTGGATTTGACTTGGTAAATACTCCTAACATGAGTCTGTGGTATTCTGTAAAGCAAGAACCTAAAGCCAGAGGCACATTTGGATTTTTCCACATGGCCGTAATCAGAACTCACATCTGTTTATTCATTTTGCGTGTGTAGACCACTCCCTGACATTCTTATTAAGCTGGCTGTTATTCAGCTCAGTCTTTATTTTCCAAAAAAGAATTTTCAGCAAAAATTCCGGTAAGGGAGATGTTACCAAAGTGTAAGCATTTTTTCATCATGCACTGCAAGTTTTAAGTACATTTTTTTCCCTTTCTCCTGAACATCCTCATATCATACTAAAATAATTCTATAGCACCTAAGATGTTTTTTCCTAGGCAATACTGTTTTACATGCCTCTGTATCCAATAGACCTTTAAAGGGATTCTTCTCCAGTACCAGTCCATTTCACCACACATTTATAAAAGACTTGAATCCCACAATAGCAGTTGTGTCAAAAACTCTGGCTTTGTTATAGATTATTTTTCTCCAGTATTACTTTAACATTAAAAGTATGAATTTTAGAGTCCAGCTTTCCAAGTTTATCAAAATCTTTCTATGTTGGAAAATCATTTAAACTCAGATAATTTAAGCATATCCATCTTGTAGTTTTCACCTTCTTGGAAATTTAAGGAAGACAGTGCTGTGAATTCCTCCAGCTTCCTATAAAATACCATCAAAATTTTGGCTGGTACACCAAAAATTTCCTCCTTTTTTCATACTATACTTAGAAGTCATCTAAGGACTTCCAACTGTAAGAGCCCAAATTATTACTCTCTTTCTTATGTTGATTCTTTTGTAAAGCCTTAATCTTCTTATCTTGAAGTCCTAGGTGGTGGAACTGAGATAACAGCTCTACAACTATCTTGTTTATAACCCCCTGAAGTCCCAATAGCAAAGTCCCCATAGGGCCCATGGTGATGCATTAGTTTGCTACAGTTACCACAAGAATGGTGCCACAGACTGGGTGGCTTAGACAACAAAAATTTATTTCTCATTGTTCTGGTAGAAGTCTACGTTTCTCACTCTTCTGATAGAAGTTAAGGTTCAGGTATCTCTCTGTAGGTTTAGTTTCCTCTGATGCTTATCAGTGTGACTGGCAGATGGCTACATACTTGCTATGTCTCCACATGGTCTTTCCTCCCTGCACACAGATCCTTGGTGTCTCTTGTGTGTCTGGATTTCCTCTTCTTACAAGAACATTAGTCATATTAGACCAGGACCCACCCTGATCATATGACCTCCTGTAACCTGAATTACATCTTTAAAGGACTTATCTCAAGAGACTCTTAAAAACTGAGAACTAACTGAGGGTTGATAGGGGGTGGGAGGGAGGGGAGGGTGGATGATGGGTATTGAGGAGGGAACCTTTTGGGATGAGCACTGTTGTTGTTTTTTTGTTTGTTTGTTTTGTTTTGTTTGTAGTCTCAATCATAATCTGAAAATAAAGATCCACATCACAGACCGAAACTCCCTCACAGCAAGTAGTTTGGGGAGAACAGGCATGAGCTCCAATGTCTCCCTTCTGAAGGACCGTATCAGATGTGCTTTCTCTTTCTCCAGTCAGGAACCATTGATGTGTGCACACAAGTACTCAGAACTAGAGAGTCCAAGAGAGTCTACCCCATGACCTCTTATACTCTGGTCAAACGGTCTATTTCAGCTGCAAGAGCAACCCCAAAGGCAGAGACCTCTGAGGGTTTCCTGAAAATAGCTAAAAATCCTTGAGCTCACTGTTTTCAAATAAACATTATGACAAAGTATAATGCAGAACCCTGAAACTGACCTAGGAACCAGGGTTGTAAAAACACTGCTAATCATTATAATTCACACATTGACAGGTATATTCATTTTCCCAATTAAATAGATTTGACTAATTCCAAGCCTGCTAGAATAAACCCTCACAGCATACCAACATAGACAATGCAGTGTAATCCTAAAACACTCAATTAACAATGCACATTTTTTTTAAAAACGGAAAAGACAAAGAACAAACATATGCGGTAAATAAAAAACAAATAGAAAATGATAGATTTAAACCCATGAAAATCAATAATCATGTAAAGGATAAATAATCTAAACTACCCAATTACAGTACAGGTTGTCCAATTGCATGCAGAAGCAAGACCCAATTATATGCTGTCTTACAAGAAACTTAGTCTAAGTACAAAAACATAAATAAGTGAATAGTAAAGGGATAAAATACTATATACTATACTGACACTAACCAAAAGGAAATGGGACTGGCTACATTATTATCAAAAGAAGTTGATTTCACGACAAGCAATATAATGAGAGATAAAAGTGAATATTTCATGATAGAGACAAATTCATCTAAAGCCATGACACACGTAATGTTTATGTAACAGATAACTTTAAAATTAGGGAGAAAAAAAAATCCTGTTAGACCTTAAAGAACGCACAGTTAAATCCACAGTTACGTTTAGACATTATAGGCCCCTTATTTCAATAAGTGAGTTATAGATAGATGATAGATAGATAGACAGATAGAATAAGTGATAAAACTCACCAAAGATATAGAATACATGCACAACATTATGAGCCAACGGTATCCAATTTGTATTTATAACTATTTACTGGAAAGAATACACATTCAAGTATGCAAAGATCATTTACTAAAATATACCAAAATCTGGCCAATAAAAGAAATCCTACATTTAAAAAGAATCAAATCTTACAAAATAAGTTCTCTAGACAAAAAGATATTAAATTAAAAATTTAATGAAGATATCTGGAAAATCCCTAATTGTTTAGAAACTAAATACCATACTTCTAAAAAAAGCTATGGGTCTGGGTCACACAGAAAAGAAAATCAAAAGGAAATTTAAAAGTATTTGAACTAAATAAAAAACATATTATATCAAAATCTGTGAGATTCATCTAAGGCAGTTTTTTTTTTTTGCCAGTTATTTGTTTATTTTTTAAACTTAAAACATTTTTTTATTTATTTTTATTTTTTTATTTTTCTAAATATGAAATGTATTGTTAAATTGGTTTCCATACAACACCCAGTGCTCATCCCAAAAGGTGCCCTCCCCAATGCCCATCACCCACCCTCCCCTCCTTCCCACCCCCCATCAACCCTCAGTTTGTTCTCAGTTTTTAAGAGTTTCTTATGCTTTGGCTCCCTCCCTCTCTAACATCTTTTTTTTTTTTCCTTCCCCTCCCCCATGGGTTTCTGTTGTTTCTCAGGGTCCACATAAGAGTGAAAACATGGTATCTGTCTTTCTCTGTATGACTTATTTCACTTAGCATCACACTCTCCAGTTCCATCCACATTGCTACAAAAGGCCATATTTCATTCTTTCTCATTGCATCTAAGGCAGTTTTTATAGAGAAACATGTAGCACCAAATGGATATGTTACAAAATAAAAAAGATCTAAACAGCCTCATCTTGTGCCTTTGGACACCGGAAACAGAAGGTAGGGGTGCCTGGTGGTTCAGTCTGTTAAACATCTGACTCTTGATTTTGCCTCAAATCATGATCCTGTGGTTCGTGGGAGTGAGTCCCGCATCTGGTTTTGTGCTGATAGTGCAGAGCGAGCTTGGGTTTCTCCTTCTTCCTCTCTCTCTCTCTGCCCCTCCCCTGCTCTCTGTCTCTCTCAAAATATATAAATAAACATAAAAAAAAAAGAAAGAAAGAAAGAAAGAAAGAAAGAAAGAAACCAGAAACAGAAGGCCAAATCCAACCTGAACTAAGTATGAGAAATAATCAAAATCAGAGCAAAAATTAATGAAATAAAAAATTAAAAAAAAAAAAGAATCAATGAATCAATCAGATAATAAGAATCAATAATAATAATATTGATATCAATGTTATTGATATGAATAACATTTATATTTTTTAATAGAGATTAGGTAAAACAAAAGAGAGAAGGAATAAAATACTAATATCAGAAATAAAAAAGGGTCATCTTTACAGATACCCGTTACATATATTAAGTGGAAAATAAAGAAATTATTATGCACAATTTTATTCCAATAAATCAATTTTTATGACACGGGGAAATGCTTTGATAGTTACTAAGAGCTACTAATGCTCTTTCAAGAAACTTTCAGTCCCAAATAACTTCACTGGTGAGTATCTTATCAAGTGTTTAAGAAATATATCAACCACGCATGAACTCTTCAAAGAAACTCAATATGAAAAGATAGTTTCCAAATAATTCTATGAATCCAGCGCTAACCTTATACCAAAGGTAGACAAAGACATTAGAAGAAAATTACAGTACAATATTCTTTACAGTGACATAAATATTGTAAACAAATTTTCAGCAAATTGAATCCAACAATATATATATATCTTAAAGGCTAATCTCTCTATTTTTTGCTTAATATAATTTTATTTTTTAATCTAATTTATTGTCAAATTGGCTTATATACAACACCCAGTGCTCATTCCAACAGGTGCCCTCCTCCGTGCCCATCACCCATTTTCCCCTCTCCTCCACCCCCCCCCAAGTTCTCTGTATTTAAGAGTCTTTTATGGTTTCCTTCCCTCCCTGTTTGTAACTATTGTTTCCCCTTCCTCTCCTCCATGGTCTTCTTTTAAGTTTCTCAAGATCCACATATGAGTGAAAACATATGGTATCTGTCTTTCTCTGACTGACTTATTCCAGTTCTATCCACGTTGCTGCAAATGTCATGATTTCATTCTTTCTCAATGTAAAGGCTAATATCTCTTGAGCAAGTTGGGTCTGTCTCAGGAATGCAAAATAAAATTAAAAAACAAAAATGAACAGACGCTGATTTAGAACACCTACAAAAATGTGCCGCTAACTTCATACATGAAGGCAAAAGATTGAACGCCTTTCCCCTAATAGCAAGGGGAAAGAGCCAAGGACGTCTCTTCTCACTGTTGTTGTTCAACACTGCCTACAAAGTTCTAACCAATGCAGTAGAGAAGGGGAAGCATCATGCAGTTTGGAAGGAAAGGTGACTCTATACAAGCCTAGCTTTTCCTTTTCTTGTTGACCTCAACTGAAATATCACAGGCTCCAAAGGGCTTTCTTACGCTGGGATCTGGAATACTCCCTAGTCACTCTCCTACCTTCCCATTTGCTTTAATTTCACATTAGCACTTGTTATTTTTTGGTTACAATGAGATTGCAGGCTTTGGAGAGTAGAGACTGATCTACCCTTTCAACATTGTAAACCCTAAATTTGAGAAGAATTCCTGGCACACAGTAGGTGATCAATTCATTTACTGAGTAAAAGAATGTAATGAAATTCGGTAAAAGAATTGGTGAAACTGGGGCGCCTGGTTGGCTCAGTCGGCTGAGCATCCGACTTCCGCTCAGGTCATGATCTCATGGCTCATCAGCCCAAGCCCCACCTCAGGTCTGCTTCGGATTCTGTGTCTCCCTCTCTCTCTGCTCCTCCTCTGCTCATGTTCTCTCTCTCTCAAAAATAAACAAACATTAAAAAAAAAATTGGTGAAATTAATACAAGAGTGCAAACTTGTCTGCACAAATATATATTAATGTCATTACTAAAAGTAGTATTCCTTAGCCTTATTCTTTTCTGGTCTTTTAATTTAGATAAAATGTGATTTATTTTAAACTTTATATCTACTTCGATAGTTTATGTCATTAAATTTTGTCCTATGTGTAGAAACTGACTCATTTTTCCCCAGGGCTATTTTATAAATTTGGATATTAAAAATAATAATTTCCTTACTTGAAAATGTCTAATTGACCAAAATCAATCCAATGTTCTTCTTCGTAAGCTCTTTTTTTTTAATGATCAACAGTTTTATGCTTTCTTAAGGGATCAACAGTTTTATGCAAGTTAATTTGAGATCTTTAAAAGACAGAACTTTGATGCAAATGTATTTCATATTGCTAGCCATCTTAAACATAAAGAGGACATATTAAAATTAATTCCATTATATAAGTTCACCTGTATGGCTATAATTTATTTTAAAATATTATGGGACGGTGTGTTACACTAAGATATTAAGGTATATAAGTTTATGTTAAATGTTCTCAGATTATTGGAGTATTTGTGTTCTTTGAACAGTTTGCACAATGGTTGTCTGCTCGTATTTGATGTTAGTACTATTAATACAGATCTATCAGCTTCTCAAACCTCATTATTTTCCATGCATGATTTTCTTTTAAGTGGAAAACAAACTAATAAAATTGTTACAATTCTGTGAAGGATAGAAAAGCCACCTTTGAGCAAGTCCTAAGAGCTTGCTTAATGTCTAAAACGCACAGGCTCTGAGAAAAACAAGCACTGTCAGTTGGAAGTTTGTTTTTCCCCAATGTCTCTGAGATCCCAGATCATAGTTCTGGGATTTGCAGGTGTCTGAAAGAGTTAATAATTATATTATTTTATACAACCTAATTCTGTGCATAGGACAAACCAGCATTAATAAGTTTATATTGGTTTGTCTCATTCTATGCATTTATGGAGTCCGTTAACCAGTTAATATTTCTGGCGTTGGCATAGGTCATATATTATTATTATTATCATAATTACCCTTGAAATACAACATTGTGGTACTATACTTCACTTCTAAAACAAAAACCTAAAAGTAAGAATTTGGCCTTCCCTACTAAGTACTGAGATTAGAAAGTTTAGTATTATTGTTCTCATTTAACCAAGAGAGAAAAATAAATTCTAATGTTTCAGGGTTGAGAGGCGATCTCTTTGTGTGTAATATTCCCTCTATCAATGTGTACCGATACATAGAGACCTCTTCTAGGGCAAAGTTGTAAATCCAGGTTTGTTAAGAGTCAATTCTAAGATTTCTTTTCTTGGCTCTCGTTCTTTTAACTATAAAATGGAAAAGTAAGTACAGAATGTTGGGAGCATACTCTCCGTACCATTATTGACGGGGACTTGGAGTTGAATTTAATACTATTAAGTATATAGAAGTGATTTCCAGAAGGATACCTAATTCTATAGGAGAAATCCATTAGGCAAAAATAGTTCCCCTCATGGCTTTTCCATTCTCCTTAGTGCTTTTATTAAATACTGGACTGTCTCATGTGTGTAGTACAAATACATAATCAAAAAGAGAACCAAACAAAAATTTTGCTTACTGCTTAAGACGTTTTTCCAATTGGAAAGAGCAAATAATTCCGTTCCCTTCCTCTACTCTTATCTCTACCAACCCTGAAGACTCTTGGTTTATTGGCTCCATTGAAACTATGGAGTGGGATAGGTCATAGCAAGAATTGCTCTCACGATCTGTAAGAGCTCGAGGCTTAGAGCATGATGATTTTCTAAGGCATGGCTGGAGCAAGGTAAAATAATAATAAGTGAGAGAGTTAATGGTGTACAAACATTGACTAGAACTCTTTTTCTGTTGGTTTGTTTTTTTTTCTTGAAAATGAATGGGAATGTCTGGTTCTCTAGTACTTACGAAGTTGATCTCTGCCATTCCAAAAGGCAAAATTCACTAAGAGAAAAATAATTCAGGCTGAATAAATATCCTTATACCTGAATATCCAATTATCTTGTGTAACATTACACTAACACGTGGTTTTCCTATTCAACTCAAATTATAAAATTGCTTCTTCTGTAACTTCTTTAGCACTCATCACTGTAGTACCCAGTAAAGCAACATTATGTAGATTCAATTAAAACCTAGAGTAGTTCAGTGCATTCTGAATGAGACTCATTTGTAAGAAAGAAAACTTTACATCATAGGTTAGGACTGCAGAATTGATAGGAATAGTAAAAAAAAAAGTGTATTAAAGAACTGAATTCTATTTTAATGGATATGTTTTGACATGTTAGAAACAGCAAATTTATGTTACTCAGAAAAAAATGCATGTATATATATAGAGAGAGAGGTTGCTTGTAAATATTGTATGCATGTTATATACATTAGATGCATTGTATATATTATAGGTACATATATATGCCACATTACAGTTATAACATATATTAAATGACTTAAAGTATTCTATTGTGATAAAATTAGATTCATTTGAAATAGATTTATCTGCAAGTATATGCAGTATTGAGCAAAAAAGTCTCTAGCTTTTAGAATAAATGCTCATGAAATCTAGGGAAAAATAGCTCTAAAGTAAAGGTCAGGATATCTGGAATCAAGAACAAGTCCAAATATGCTATGGCATTTTAAAAAGTGGTTTTGTTAATAGGCTTATATCACAGTAGACGATAGTACCCGTGTCACTTTTATTTTCAAACCAATTTTTGTTATTGTTATTTGCAATTTTGGTAACAGGCAAAACACTTTTAAAAGTCTGTTTATAATTCATAAGCACCACTGATACAGTAAGTACTGGCCATGAAAATAAAAATCATACTGTGAATAAAGATGATAAATTAAGACATGCCAAACAGAGGCTGATGTATTGCTAATGGAAGAGGCTGTGTTTGTTAAGAAATGTTGTGTGTGTTATGGATTTGAATTGGACTCTAGGTTGAAGAAAGTTAGTTTAAGGAAAGGCTGTTGTAGAGCCCAATTCTAGTCCAGGAAGCTCATGATTTTAGCAAAAATGAATGTTTTTAGATCTTCATATTTGACCTTAATATATAGAACACCTGCTTTTCTAAGGCAGTATGTGCAGAGACAGGAACTCTACTAAGTATTTCTAAACAGCAACCCAAACTTACTTTATGGGGTATTTACTTCATCATACAGATATAAATGATAGAAAATACTTTTACTTGCAAGGTTGAGGCTAAGGCATACTATTCATCCTGGCACTATACCTTCTTGTCCCACTTACGTCTTTATTTTCAGATGGAGGTGGGAAGTTTCAAAGGAAGGTGAAAAAGAACAGTACAGACCACATGGTAACTATTCCTTGTTAAGTCCTCTTAGCACTTTACTTCAACTCCCACAGCTAAATATGTGAATGCCAGAAACTGGAGAAATCATGTTTTGAGAGTGACTGTGCCCAAGCAGACCTACTTCAGAGCCAGGTTGGCAGTGTTAGGAAGTAGTTAGGAACCAGTTATCTTACCCTCGTGTGGAAGTTCTGGCCTAAGAAGGATTTTGGAGAATCTGAAGATAGTCCTGTTAGAGCAGAAATTGTACTCGGCGCAGTTAAATAAGCTAGTGCAAAGAGACAGAGAGACCTGAATTCAGTCTGATCAACGTAGCTGCAGTAGCTTGGGTGGATTTTTAAATGCTGGGGTGAGGGAACGCAAGTCGTCATGTTTGCTAGTGGAGATCATTCAAAAAAAGTAAATTTTCTTGTGTCATGGTGATGGGACGTAGTTCATTTCACGACTTGGAACAATGCGTGCACAAAGTTAGCCTCCTACTTGCCCAAATGAACGGAAAGATAGGTGTGTTCTCTCCCTTCATTTTTACATTTTGAAGGGATGGACCTTAGCTCCTAGAGAGAGATGTTCTTGGGTTGTAAACCTGAAAGAGGTATTTAAAAAGATTTCTTTCTCAAAGAGGCCAGGGAAGGAATTTATAGTTACATTTCCGAAGCAAATGTTCTAACTAAAAAGAGGAAGGACCTAAAGTCAGGAAGGATCCTGTCTACACTGTAGTCACCTCAAGGGGAACGTTCAGGACATCTTGGTCAGGATCACTGGTGAGAACCGTGTTGGCTGAGGTTCCATTGGTAGCTTCTTGGGTAGTGGCCACTCGTGAAGTTGAGGCCAGATCAGGAAAGAAATAACAATGTGGATGTCCTATGGGCTTCAAGCTTAACAGACCAGTTTTAGGCATATAGTAAAACAGTGTTTGGGTACTTGCAAGAGCAAGAAAGGCAGGTAATTACTAACAAATCAATCACCCAAGAGCTGTGCTGATACAATTTGCGCTTAAAAAGAAAAGAGTCACTTCACAGTCATGAGCTGGAGAGATCTGGAACATGTGCAGGAGATCACACTGTTCTATGTTCTTCTATTTAATGGTGTAAGTTGAGTTATTCTCAGCAAAGTTATTTTTTCTTTACGAAGTCATGAGTTTCCAGCTACTATTATGTAATGTCCTCTTACATAGATATTACTTGTTTCTGTTAGAGACAAGATAGTGGTAATGGTATGAGGAAATCAGACAATTGACTTTGCTCCTTCACTTAAGGAATTCTATCTGAGTTCTTCTATTTTTTTTTTCTGAGTACAGCATAAATTAGAAAAGAATACTCTCTCTTTTTTTTTTTTTTTTTTTTTTTTTTTTTTTGCTAGAGAAGCAAGAACCAGACCAGAATGAAGGGAAATTTCTCCATTGTTGTGCAAAGAAATAAGCCTTCTCTTGCAGAAATGTCTTTTTGTTTGAGAACTGAATAATCTTAAACAGGTTTCCTTTTCACTGTGGGATTTTTCTGTGTATTTAACATACTCTTTAAATCTCCAAGAGAGAAATTTAAGATGCAAAGTTTCTTAACGTATTTCACCACAATGTTTGCTGTTCCTAAAGTAAGATTAATATATTGTAGAACCCGGGTGTGTGGCCAAAGTTAGGAAAATGATGTAGTTCAAATCCCTTAGCATCATTCCACGGGGAGACACTTGTGAGGTTTATTTTAAGTGGTGAAGCCGACACAGCAACTATCTTGCAAACGGATGCAAGAGGGCCCCAAAACTATCAGTGGCTGTCTTCTTCCCTCTTCCCATGTTGAGGAAGGCAGTCTGCAGTGTAAAAAGAAGCCGTTCCTTTTCAAAAAGCAAAGAAGCAAGCAGGGTGAAAAAAACTCATTGATGATCAATTCCTAATTCACAGATTTGATTTTTCCTTATTTGGGGAATTCTTAAGTTTGTTGTACATGTCACTGATTCAAATTTCTGCGGCAAGGAAATAATAAATTTGTCTGCCCCCTCTGATGACTTAATTTTTCTACCATGTACTCCCTCTGTTTCCATCTCATTGTTTCTATCCCTGAATCTCTTTGATATCACATTGAACGGTGACAAATAATTTCAATCTCTGTAATGTTTTCTCTGAAATGTCTATAAATAATGTTCACTGTCAGTGTAATATCTTAAGAATTTAGGATACATTCCAACAACAAAATACATTCTACATTTCACCAGTCCTATGATGTACCTTTTTTTACATTTTAATATATTTGAAATTGGGACATAACTTGTAATTTGTGGCATTAATAATCAATTTGGCCTGGTGGCTGTCAAGTTGTGTCTGTGGATATATGAACATCCAAACCATCGGCATCCAAATATTCAAATTAAATTTGAATGGTTTTGAAAAAAGTCATACAGATAATAGTGGAGGTGTCCTTTTTTTTTTTTTTTTTTTTAAGAGGGCTTGGAGCCCAATGTGGAGTACGAACTCAGGACCCTGAGTTCAAAGATCTGAGCTGAGATCAAAAGTCAGACACCTAACCAACTGAGCCACCCAGGCATCCCAGTGTAGAGCTGTCTTTTAACACAGAGGAATCACTGATTGTGGGAAAATGATGAATCAGACATGTTTGGCAGTATATCAAAGTTAGAGTCAAAAGAAGGTGAGAACCATCTAAAGGTAAAACTAGCTTAAGGACACAGAGTCAATGACTTCAACTCTTTAATGGATTCTTTCAAGAAATGCCGTATCATGGTGGTCCTGATGGCATCCAGGATGACTTTGTGTTTAAAATTTGGACATGAAAGACGTGACCTAAAAAGATATTCAGACATGTGTACTTTGAAAGTGAAAGAGTTTTAGAAAGACTTTAACCAACTTGGATTGCTTATATTGCCTTTTCAAAGGTATATGCAAGGGTTATATATAACTCAGTATCTGATTAAGTTGAAAATAGCTCTTTTAGAAAATGAAATAAAATATAAAAGAAGATTGTGTCAATATAACAAAAGAGATTGTGCTATAGGTAGGAAGTTTTTTTTTTTTCAGTTGTCTGTCAAATAGGATTGGCTAGTAAAATTTTTAATACATTAGAGTCAATGAAATACATTAAAATCATGATAAAATTAGTGTTGTGCTTATTTTTTACAAAACATGAACACTTGTTTTTGAAAAATGCATTTTCTTGATTCTTGAAGTATTAATCAAAATGAGAAAATGTTTAAAATATATTAAAATGTATTAATTAATATTTATATTCATTTAATATATAAACATTAAATTAATAGATTAAATTAATGTATTATTTATTATTAATAATTAAATAATTAAATAAATAAATTATTAAACAAATTATTCTTTATTATTATTAAATTAAATTAATTTAATAATAAATATATTAAAATTTAATTTAGGCTATGATTCAAAATTTTAATTTAGCTCTATGATATGCTAAATAAAATATTTTTTTCAAAGCCAGCTGACATATAAATTAAATGCTGCCTCAGTCTTATCCCCAAATGACTTTCTCTAGAATTCTTGTGCTTCTTATAAAATTCTGTAATTTGTATGAATGAGTAAAAACTCAGGAGTAATATTTGTATGAAGGAGTAAATACCAAAATACAATATCAAATTGTTCTCAAATAAAATTTTTAAAAGAGCCGGGAGAGGGGAATTGCCCTACCATATATAAAAGTGTATGATACATCTTTATAAAATTAAATACTGTGATCTTGATGTTAGGTTAAGTACACAGATCAATGGAGTACAAATGGAAATCCAAATATTGTATAAAAAGGTGGTATCTTAAATCTGTACAGAAAGACTATATTATCCAGGAATCATCTTTCAAAACAAAACAAAACACTGTATTACTGAGGTAAAAAAAAATCACGTCAGTAGCTCAGATAATTTTCAAAAAAATAACTTTCTAAACAAACAGAACCTTAAACAGATAAATAAATAAACCTGAAATTGTAGAAAATAAATACAGAAAACTATGTTTATATTTTGGAGGCAGGCCATCTAAAAGAAAAGAAAACAATACATTCAAAAACTGGAAAGGAAAAGGCAAAGACATTTACTGAACCAAAACTTGAATCTTGTACACAAGCTACGTGTGGAGAAAATATTTGCATTATATAACAGGCAGAAGGCCTTGACTATTCTTATAAATACAGTGAAATGCAAATGGGAAAACATTTGAAAGAGTGTCATAAGAGAAAATACAATGGTCAATAGCCATACGAAAATGCCTTCCACCTAAGCGGTAATTAAAATACATAATTAGAACAAAAGTAGTTGGAACTTGTCATCAGTCAGACTGGCACACGTTAGCAAAATACACTGATGATGTCCAACGTTGATAGCCATGTAGAACAAATACATTCCTAATTCCAAATACATCCCCTATACATTCCTAAGAGAGCTGCCACTTTTAATGCCAATTTGGAGTATGATCTGTTAGTATATGTAGTATGTTTTCTGTAACTGCTGTAACAAGTTACCAAGTACTGGCAGAGGCTCTAGGACAGAATACATTTCTTGAGGCACTAGGAGAGAATCTGTTTCTGGTTTCTTCCAGCTTCCAGGGGTTGCCAGCCTCCCTTGGCTTGTAGGTACATCACCACAGTCTTCATGGCCAGCACCTTCAAATTTCTCTGCCTCATCTTCACATCCTTTCTCTGTGTGTTCAAGTGTAAAATCTCCCCTTGCCTCCTTATAAGAATACATGTAATTGCATTAAGGGACCATCCAGAAAGTCCAGGATAATTTCCCCACATCAAGATCTTTAATTTTTTTTAAATTTTTTTTAACGTTTATTTTTGAGACAGAGACAGAGCATGAACAGGGGAGGGGCAGAGAGAGAGGGAGACACAGAATCTGAAACAGGCTCCAGTCTCTGAGCAGTCAGCACAGAGCACAACGCGGGGCTGGAACTCACGGACCGCGAAATCATGACCTGAGCCGAAATCAGATGCTTAACTGACCGAGCCACCCAGGCGCCCCAAGATCTTTAATTTAATGACATCTGCAAAAACCTTTTCCCACAGAAGGTGACATTTATAGGTTCCAGCTGATAGGAGCTCCATTCATTCAGTTTCTGAGGCCAGAATCCTTGGGATCATTCTTGGCTTCCCTTTCTCTCATGCACCACATTTAATACATTGGTAAATCATTTTGACTGTATTCTCCAAATAATTGCATTTCTCCACTGCTACCATGCTGTTTTTTTTTTTTAATGTTTATTTATTTTTGAGGGAGAGAGACAGATCATGAGTGGGGGACGGACAGAGACAGAGGGAAACACAGAATCTGAAGCAGGCTCCAGGCTCTGAGCTGTCAGCACAGAACCTGATGCAGGGCTCAAACCCACGAACCATGAGATCATGACCTGAGCCGAAGTTGGAAGTGTTACTGACTGAGCCACCCAAGCGCTCTGCTACCATCCTGTTTTAAGCCATCATCAATACTTATGTGTCTTTTGCAATATCTTCTTAACAAGTCCTTCTGCTTTCTATTTTTGCCACATGCATTTAGTTCTCAACACAAAGCCAAATCACCCTTTAAATTCTTAATGCAGGTTATGGCAATATGCTGATTAAAAACCTGCAAGTGTCCCTATTTCACTGGGGAAAAGCAAACTTGCTACCAAGGTCCACAAGCCCAACATAATCTGTCCCCCACCCTGTAACTCCAGTTTCCTTTTTTACTTCTCTCCGCACTCATTTCAATCATTCCATTCCAGCTACCCCCTGTTCTGGCTGACTCTTTATCTTACCAGTCATATCCTTGATTTACAGCTTTATATTAGTTATTGTTGTGTTTGGAATTCCCTTATACCAGCTCTCCACCTGAACAACACCCTCACCTACAAAAACAACACCCTCACCTACACCCTTATTCAAATATTGTTAGCAATAAGGGCAGCCTGTTGCATCCTATTTACATCTGAAATCCCCTTCCCAACATAGCACATCTGATTTACCGTCCCATTTTTTTTAATTCAACATATTTTTTTAAAAAATAACATATAGCGCTGTAATAGTTTTACGTGCACAATATAATGATTCAACAATTCTATACATTTCTCAGTGCTCATCAATATAAGATTGTTTTTCAAAAAAATGTTATTACTTTTAGGGTGTCTGGGTGGCTCAGTCACTTAAGCGTCTGATCTCAGCTCAGGTCATGATCTTGTGGTTTGTGGGTTCGAGCCTTGCGTCGGGCTCTGTGCTGACAGCTAGGAGCCTGGAGCCTTCTTTGGTTTCTGCATCTCCCCTGCTGGTGCTCTGTCTCTCTCTGTCTCTCAAAAACAAATACAAATGTTATTACTTTTTAATTCACAGTGGTAGTTTCTTCTGACATTTGAAGCTTTCTTTGATGTGAATTTCAAATGAATCAAACTATCCAAAAGTAGGAGTCAGAAAAAAATGTATTTTTTTAAAGCTTCTTATGTGATGCTGTAGTAAACTGAGATTAATCACTTATTCTGTAGACTGCATAAAATTCTTATCTTATTCTCTCTTTAAAATATATATATATATATATATATGCGCAGGTAACAAAAAGTACTTTGGAATTTTTGTGAGGGAGCTAAATACACATGTTTGAACAAGAACATCAGAAAAACTACCAGTAAAAAATAAAAGGAAAAAAAAAGGATAAGAAAATACACAAAATTTTAAGCTATGAAAAACTGGTATGTGTAGACTCTCTTGTTTAACACTCTTATCACTGATATCTAACTTTATATTTTTTTCCAAAAAAAACCTCAAAATAGTGGGGTGGTATGAATCAAATGGACATTTACCATTTCATACATAAATAACAAGGAGTGAGACCTGTCCCTTTCCCTCAAGTAGCTCATAATTCCGAGGAAGGAGAGACTTTCAACAGAAACCTCGTGTAAAATTGGAGATCTTATAATAGATGTATATTCTATTCCAAGACCAAAGATGACAGAATATGTTTTATGTAGGTGTGTGAAATAAGCCTGCACATTAGAAAACTCCTTTTAACTGAAACTTAAGAAAAATTAAAATGTTTTAGTTATAGGAGAGACTAACGGGATTGTAGGAAAAGAAAAGAGGTGTAATCATTATTGAATGGTGAGAAGGTCAACGTGGTTTAAAGGTGGGATGGATTTGTTGGATACGTCGTGGCACAGTGAGAAGAGAAAGGGAATTTTGACCAGGATTATCTAATGGTAAAATAAATCTCTGATGAAATATTATAAGCCTTTATTTTTTTATAGTTTTGGAAATAATCTTAAGGGTACAATTTGAAGTGCCTTTTAATTATAAATCTTTTTCTCTTCTCAGTAAACATGTAATTATTTCTCTGAACAAAAGCTTAATAATTGCTGACAACTGTCAACCCAGCGGTACATTTTCTCTTTCTGTTTTCTAACTGTCAACAAAGAATGAAGTAAGTTTGAGTAAGGATATTCATGTAAAATTATACTTTTTAGAATTACAGACTCAAATCCAGAAGTAACCATCTTGAATTGAAAAAATAAACCACATCGCGGAACCAGTTTCTATGGACTTATTATACAAAATTGTTTAGCATACTGATCAAGCATCAAGAGACGGACACATAAATATCAACATGTGTCACTGTGAATGTTTTGGAGATTTTTCTACTTATTATGAAACCTTAGAAGTAAGAAAGATTACTGAGAAAAGGACATACTGAAACAGTATTTCCACTGTAAAATAGATATATAGATAGTACAGATTAAAGACTATTTCAATTCCCTCTCTCTCTCTCTCTCTC
The DNA here is from genome assembly GCF_022079265.1 of Lynx rufus. NCBI lineage: Eukaryota > Metazoa > Chordata > Mammalia > Carnivora > Felidae > Lynx > Lynx rufus. Next base: position 20,744,086 of record NW_025814845.1, on the reverse strand, counting down.
TGTCTCTCTCTCTCTCTGTCTCTCTCTCTTCTGCCAGTCTTATGCTACTGTCACATTGACAACACGAGGACTTTCAAAAGTAGCAAAGGGTAGTTTTAATCTGTTCTTCAACTCTCTTAGTAAGCTTAAATGCTCTGTATTTTTTTAGATCAAACGGTTTTATCTTTTTAAAATTGTTGAGCTGAAGGAGCTTTTGTTGAGCTCTTGTGACTTGCAAAAGTTTTTGGTACAAAAGTGATAGCAGCGGTTGCTGGAGGGTAGCCACGGGGGATAGAAATAGAAACCTATACAACACTGGTTGACTCAACTCTTAAAAATAAATGCATCTGCAAGTTATCAAACAAATATTTTAAAACCACCTGGGGATGAAGTTTTATAGGCTTAAAATCATGTGCAAGAGAATCAGCTTAATCAAGACCCAGGGTCAGGGGGAAAATAGTGAAAGGTCCATTGCCAAAGGCACAAAGAAAAGTTGCATCATGACATCTCATTTTGTTGGGGGGCAGAGGGAAACAGAAAATGGACACTGGGCACTGATACAAGGCACAGATACAGCAAAGTATACACTTACTTTAGTCAGGGTTCTCCAGAGAAGCAGAACTTGTAGGAGAAACAGAACCTATAAGAAAAACAGAATATTTGTATATATATATAATATATATATAATATATAATATACATATTATATATAATATAATATAATATATAATATATATTATATTATATAATATAATATATAATATAATATATAAAATATATTATATATATATAAATAATATATAAATATATAAATTATTTATATATAAATATTCTGTTTTTCCTATAGGTTCTGTTTATATATATATACACTCACATATATATACACATATACATATACTTATACATATACATATACATATATATGTGTGTGTGTGTGTGTTTAAAGGAAGGAAATACTTTAAACAGAAACCTCATAGTATATATATAAAGAGAGAGAGAAATTTATTTTAAAGTATGGGCTTAGTAGTTGTGTGGTATGGCTGGTAAGTCTGAAACACATAGGGTAGGCTGACAGGCTGGAAATTTAGGTAATTATTAATGTTGCAATCTTGTGAAATCTCTTCAGGAGAAGTCTGGAAACTCTAGTCAGAGTTCCTATGTTGCAATCTTTTTTTTTTTTTTTTTTTTTTTTTGAGAGAGAGAGAGAGAGAGAGAGAGAGAGAGAATCCCAACCAGGCCCTACACTCAGCATGGAGCCTGTTATGGGGCTTGATCTCATGGTTCGTGAGATCATGACCTGAGGTGAAATCAAGAGTCGGTCACTTAACTGACTGACCCACCAGGCACCCCTCCTATGTTTCAGTCTTGGGGAAAATTCCTTCCTCTTTGGTAAACCTCAATCTTTGTTCTTAAGGTCTTTCACTGATTGGATGAAGCCCACACATAATCTGTGTGTTGGGGGGCGGTCATCTGATTTTCTCAAAGTCTACTGATTGACATGTTAATTCCATCTAAAAAAAATAAGAGTAGCATCCAGACTGGTGTTTGACCAAAGATATGGGGCTGGCCAAAGTTTGACCAAAGAATCATAGCCTAGCCAAGTTGACACATGAAATTAACCATCAATAGCAATTAAAATAATAAAATCTAAGACTCAAAATAATCATCCCTGATTTATACAGTTTAACATATGCCAGTCTCTCTTATAACCTACCCATCGTTTGGGTCAACTGTTTGCACTCAGCTCTGTCTGTGAACTTCAGAATAGGCAGTGATTCAGAGTTTCCACTGCTAGGCATAAATAAGCCAGGGGGTTGATTCCTACAGGTTGGTTCCTGGTTTCCACTTTCACAAACTTGGATTTATTGACTCATTGTAGCCAGTCTTTTCAACTTGATTTCTAATCTCTCTTCCTTGAACCATTTCTTGACCAGAGGACAGACTATGAGCCTTAGGAGAGACCAGGTTTCTGCCTTTCTTCCTCGCATCTCTAACCCAGACAAATCTCTAACATCCTCTCTCAGAGTAGATGCTCAGTACATTTGTGATAAGAATTTGGTGGCCTGTCTGAATTCTTTTGTGTGCCTTCAGCTATTAGGCTATTATAGCATAAATCTTTATTTATTTACCTTCAAAACTTGCACTGAAGACATGCAGTAGCCTTGATTTGGATCCATTTTCAAAAACAATTTTCTTGGTTCTTTCAAATATAAACTGAAACATAAGTGAAGCACTTTTTGCATATTTGAGAAGTAGAAGATACTTTGAAATTATTCTGTGTGCTTTCATTATGAAAGGGTATTTGTAAAAAAAAAAAATTCAGGGGGCGCCTGGGTGGCGCAGTCGGTTAAGCGTCCGACTTCAGCCAGGTCACGATCTCGCGGTCCGGGAGATCGAGCCCCGCGTCAGGCTCTGGGCTGATGGCTCAGAGCCTGGAGCCTGTTTCCGATTCTGTGTCTCCCTCTCTCTCTGCCCCTCCCCCCGTTCATGCTCTGTCTCTCTCTGTCTCAAAAATAAATAAACGTTGAAAAAAAAAATTAAAAAAAAAATTCAGGAGAGAAAAAAGGCTCTGCTTCTTGGAGAGCAAATCCTTTCATTTTATATTTGAAATCTCTCCTAACCCTCCAATTTATATATATACACATATAGATGATGTATATGTATATTCATATATATATGTGTATATATACATATATGTTGTATATGTATATAATTATTTAATATATTATTATATAATATATTATATATTGTATATAATATATCATAAAATATGAATATATTATATATAATTATATATTATATATTTAATACATTATTTAAATATATTTATTATATTATATATAAGAACATATATAATATATTAAATATATATCTATATATATTTATATATGTATTACATATATGTATAAATGTAATATATATGTATAAATATATATATGTAAATATATAAATATATATTTAATATGTTATATATTTGTATGTATATTATATTTATATACATATATTTACATAGATATATATATAAATATATAAGTACATACATATGTATTAAACACATATATAATATATAAATACATATTTAAGTGTGTATATGTATATATGTGTGTGGTAGGTACTAGATGGCTAGTTTGTACGAGCACGTCCAGAAGGTTCTTGCTAACCCCTATCTTAAGAATGTGGAGATCTTGGGGCGCCTGGGTGGCTCATTCGGTTAATCGGCCGATTTCGGCTAAGGTCATGATCTCGCAGTCAGTGAGTTCGAGCCCCGCGTCAGGCTCTGTGCTGACAGCTCAGAGCCTGGAGCTTGTTTCAGATTCTGTGTCTCCCTCTCTCTGCCCCTCCCCCGTTCATGCGCTGTCTCTCTTCTCTCAAAAATAAATAAACGTTAAAAAATTTTTAAAAAAAAATGTGGAGATCTTGTCTTCCTTCTACAGTCCCATCAAGCAGGATAAGTAGAGAAACATGTTGTTCAGAGTTCAAGGTCAGTGTCTCCTTGGTACCAAAGAATGTCCAGATGGCATGCCTTTATCTCCTTTGAATGCTAGCCATGCAAGGAGGGGAAGGGCCACAGATAGTGGCAGTGCTAGTCGTCACACCATAGAACCTTGCTGCACAGGGCTATCAACAGCAGCCAAATTATGGAAAGAGCCCAAATGTCCAACTGCTGAATGGATAAAGAAGATGTGCTATATATATATACACACACACACACAAAGAAATTCTATTTGGCAATGAAAAAGAATGAAACCTTACCATTTGCAGCAACGTGCATGGAACTGGACGGTATTATGCTAAGCGAAATAAGTCAGTCAGAGAAAATGGGTGATGAGCATTGAGGAGGGCACTTGTTGGGATGAGCACTGGGGCTTGTGTGTAAGTGATGAATCACGGGCATCTACCTCTGAAGCCAAGACTACACTGTATGTTAGCTAACTTGAGAGCAAAAGTAAATAAGTAAAAAGTAAAATTAAAGACAAAAAAAACAAAAAAACCTTGCTGCACATAGATCCCAGCAGCAGGTGCTTTGTGCAGTCGGCTGCTCCTAGACTCCTGTGTGCAAGTTCCCCCAGTAAGCCTATGTTTCAGTTACTGTCTCCAGGTCATTTTTTTGGCCTCAGCAGACCATTGGCCACCCTTGGCTTAGCATCTCCTGAGGTGCAGCTACACAATATGATACATAATGAATGTGTATTTATAAATTATATAAATAATAAATGCTTCCCTTAGTGATGGGATGGCTGTGTAGGTATTGAAGGGGGGACGTATGTGAGTCTCAATTCACTTTAATTAGACTTAGACAAATTTAAATACATAATATGTTAAAGTGGTGATTTACATACAGCACATTAAAAAACTGCTGATAAAGTTGTCACAACTCTTATATTTCATGCAAACTTCTTGAATAACTCTTGAATGTCCCAACTGTGAACATTACGTTTATTTATGTCTGGTCTATGCCAAAAATTAACTCTGTGTAAAACGTCAGTCTTCAGAGGTATATCTTTGCTTTTCTTAATGATCAGTTTAATACAAGCAATTAATTCATCTATAAAATTGGAAGAACTTTCACATAGACTTAAGAAACAATGAATGAAAAAATCATATAAACATATTAGAACCACCTGTGGTTAATTAGTATTCATTAAACACCACCAGTGGGGTGCCTGGGTGGCTCGGTTAAGTGTCTGACTTCGACTCAGGTCATGATCTCACTGTTTGTGGGTTCAGACCCTACATCGGGCTCTGCTGACAGCTCAGAGCCTGGATCCAGCTTTAGAATTTGTGTCTCCCCTTTCCTCTGCTCCTTTCTTGCTCACATCCTGTCTGTCTGTCTGTCTCTTTCTCTAAAATAAATAAACAGCAACAACAAAAAAACCACCCACCAGTAATATCATAAAGTATATTGGAATCGCTTTGTTAGAAAGTAACATAGAGGCACCTGAGTGGCTCAGTCAGTTGGGTGTCCGACTCTGGCTCAGGTCATCATCTCACAGTTTGTGGGTTCGCACCCCGCCTCGGGCTCTGTTCTGTGTCTCCCTCTCTCTCTCTGCCCCTTCCCCGCTCACACTCTGTCTCTCTCTCAAAAATAAAACATTAACAATTAAAAAAAATAATAAAGTAACATACAACAGCATAGTCTAGCTTAAACTCTGGAAGTAACATTTTTATAAAAATTTAATGGATTTCAGGAAAAATAGAACAGGTATACTTATTTGGCTTCAGAGATCTACAAGAGCCCTGGAATGTGTCTGGATTCTTTTCTCCATTTCTCATTTTTATATGCCTTCTTGTGCCTTCTGCAATGATTTTTCACTGGTCACTATCTTCTCAGTTCCCTATATACATAGTAAAACACATGGTTTATTCATAAATATTAACATTACACTGCTTGGTTATCCTATGTCTCAATAGCAAGGTTTCAAATAAGGAACTCTGGTCCCATTTGGGCAAAAAGCTTAGTCCTTATATAACAGCTACTGAGGTCTCATGCCTATGTGTTTGTGGGGGTCTTTTAAGCAGGTGAGATAGACAGACACACATAAAGTACTCAAAGGAATATAGATGACATAGATATATAGATATAGATGATATAGATATAGATATAGATATAGATATAGATATAGATATAGACATAGATATATATGTAGATACAGAGGTAGGCACACAAACATTTTTTTTTTCATTTGTGTTATAAAGACAGAAAACTCCTGGCTGCAAAGATTCTGTCCTTCAAAACCTTCATTTCCTCCTGAGCCAAATACTGCTCATTGTCCTAGGAGAAAGGTGATAGTTACATCCCTTTAATATAGGAAACAGGTAAAGAGAAAATTCAGGGTAATATAACAACACAATACCAGTTTTGTCCCAAGAACATGAAGCCTCATTTAAAAAAAAAAAAATAATAATGTAGCTATGTGGTTCTAGAATACACTGCCTAAACCCCAAAATCTGGTTTCAAATCATGGATGTGCTTTTCTCTTCAAAATTTATTTCAGAATAGAATGGTTGGTTGCTCTTTCTTACTTCATGAAAGAGATGAAAATAGGGCACATTTTTTGCCCTATTAATCTTATACTTGTGTTATTTTGAATTTTTAGCTCATCTCTGCTGTCTCTTTTTTTTTTCCAGCTCACTCAAAAATAAAATGATAGGAAAGAGAATCACTTCTTTTGCATCTGAATTATGACTAACCTTATTTTTTTTCCCAAGAAATCTCATCCTTGTTTGTAAATTGGATTTTAAGAAAATAGATGAGTAACAACTTGATGTTTCTTGTAGTTTTAAATAAAGCATCTATTCTGCAATATTTAAAAAATGTCACACACAGTATAATTACACAGAAAAGGAAAACAAATAAAAAATGAAAACAGTGGTAGTGGCCCACACCACCTGTCCACAAAAACCAAAAACCTGTTCCCCCCAAAAGTGAGAACTTACTTTCATTCCTTAACTTGCCTTTCCAAGCCAAGACGTAGAGGAATTACATATATCATAATATTCAGGGCAATTGAAAGAGCGCAAAGTAAACAGAAATGACTGACCAAGTCACCATAAATTGATGCTAATGTAACAATATATAGAAAGAATAGTTTCAAATATTATTTCAAACTTTATTATGAGTATAGGCTGCATGAGGTGAGATACTTTTGATCAGACTTGTCAACCTCAGCACAATTGACATTTTGACATAGCTACTTCTTTATTATGGGAAACTGTCCTGTTCACTAGATGATGTCATCCATTGGCCTCTTCACCTAGATGTCAATAGCACCCCCGTCTCCCCAAGTTGTAAGAACCAAAAGTATCTGTAGACATTGCTAAATTTACCCAAGAGAGCAAAATCAATTCATTATAGAACCACTGCTTTAGTTTAATTCCTAAAATTAACTTCAAAAGTTGAGACACATGAATATAGAATAATCATAACATTATGGAATTAATATGTTAGCATTTGCAGAAAATATGCTGGAGGTATATATCTTCAACAGACACTGTTTATTGAGAAAAATAATCGTCAGATCTAAATCTACCATAAATCTCTGAAGAATACCACAATAAAAAAATTTTTAAAAGATATGTTAAAACTACCCTAGCACATATGAAAACCTGAAAAAAAATTTTGTAGACTGTGAAAACTAGGGATACTGCTTTCTCCAGTCTATTAACTAGCTTAACAAATATTTTAAAAAAAGAGAATGCAAAGTAGCTACACATTTTTCACATTATCGCCAGTTTAGAAAGAAAAAATGACAAAATATACTCTTAATTATATCAATTAACTACAAATTGAATGATGAGTTTTGCTTGAAACCATTTATTTTCTACTTTAGAAAGAGGGCAGTGGTTAAACAGTAATTATTCTAATGACATAAAAACCATGAAGTAGAGCTTGTTTATAATTATAACTCTAGACTTTAGAAATTTTAATCATTAAGAAATTGTATGTCCAGAGATTTCATGTCCATGGACAACTTGGGTTGCTGTTAACTTTAAACCATAATTTGCATTTTCTTTTACATATGTATTCCTAGAAAAGTCCAATTCTGACGCCACATGGTGAAGAAGACATTGCACTTTATTTAATACAATGTTTTGTCTTTTCATTTCCAACCAACATAGTAACCAATCCAACCCAACAGAGATGGAAGCTATTATTAACTTCTGTTAGCACCAGATATTTGTTAAATGAGCGTGTTTTTTTTTTCAATTCTAAAAGATGTTTTTCTTGAAAAAGAAGATACAGGCCTTGTTTATTTATTCATTTAACAAAACAAGTGATTTAACGTGACAAAGGAACAAAGGAAAATGTAATTGTTTCATATGTAATATTCATCAACAAAAAAATATTTTGAGCAAAACAATTAAGCTAATCGGTTTCATTAACTGTAAAAATTGAAAGAGGCTGGAGAAAACACAATGAAGTTATTTTCGAAGAGTTTATATTTCATGCACATATATTTTTCCCTTCTTTTATTTTAAATTTTAGTTAGTATACAGTACACTATTGATTTCAGCAGCAGAATTCAGTGGTTCATAACGTACATACAATACCCAGTGCTCATCACAAGTGCCTTCCTTAAGACTCATCACCATCTAGCCCACCCCCCACCCATCTCCCTCTGTCAACCATAGTTTGTCCTCTATTATGAACAGTCTCTTGTGGTTTGTTAGCCTCTCTTCTCTTTTTATTTCTTTCGTGTAAGCCATATGCCACAGTGAAATCCTAAATATAGTCCTCACTGGTTAGGCGATTGTTTTTTAAATTTTATCTCTATGTAAGTCTTTTGCTGAAACCAGTGACATAATTTAAATTAATTATGACTTGAAGAAGTAGTCAACAAATGAGAATAGTGCCTAATATGGGCCATGCATTGTGTTAGTTAACTTGTAATTAATCACAGGAGACTATATATAGCATGAGAAATGGTTGCTCACCTTAGAACAGAAAAGTATTAGTCAATTATTTGTGATTAGGAGAGAAGTTTTTTTTTATTTTTTTCCCTTAGCATAAATTCTGGAAAAATTACTTCCCTCCAAAATTCAGGGACTGTAAACTCCTTCTCTTGGTCCAGCACTACAGATATCAACACCTCGTGTTTTAAGACTGGAAAAAGAGAAATCAGTGGATGCAGCAACACTTTGCAGATGGCACTTTAAAAAATGAAGAACACAAATTGAAAATGTTAGCGTACTCAATAACCGTTAATGAAAAAGCAGAATAATGAGAACTATCACTACAAAACATCTTTGGAAAATGAAATAGGAGCAACAGTTGAAGAAAGAAGGAGATTTATCCACAACCCAATTAAAAAATTATATATGTCTGATAAAAACAAGGAGGGGATGGGACAAGAAGAATAAAGAGGCCACATGTTGGTTGCAGTAGCTATCCCATATGAAATTGTGTGGCTTTCCAAACAGCACAGAGTCAATGGATTACCCAGATCCAGAATAAGATGATGAGGACTGACCTGGGCTTAGAGGGAGATCCTTAGGTCACATCTGATTAATCCTTACAATTGAAATGAAGTGCATTAGTTTTAAATTTGGTATTTTTTGTCAATACACATATACACACAGTATTATATATAATATAACACATCCATACATATGCACACACACATACACACATATATAATACATAAATTCTTAAGTTTAACAGGGATATTGCATATTCTCACTTGATTGTGGGGTTTTAGTAAAATTTGATGGATCCACTTTAAATTTTAAAAATATCTACCAAAGACGCTAGAGGGACATTTGCACTGTGTACAGTGGTTGAAGAAATTGCAACAAAGATCGTGGTATGAATCTCATTCTGGAATGAAAAATCCAGTTAATATTTCCATAATAAAACTTAATCTTTGTTGTGTTTTGTGTGTTATATCAGGACTTTCTCAGGTGTGTTCTTCAACCACAGGAAGAATCACTGCCTGGTACGATACTTTAGGGCACGCTAATGCCAAAAAAATGTAAAGAAGTTTGAGACAAAACATGCAACATCATATAAAGTAGCATGGGGCAAATGCAATAGTAATGCTCCCCTTAATGTCCTTGTTCATGGCACTTCAGATATACTGAAATCAAGAAGCTGCTCCTCAGTACCCAGGGGTTCTTAGGTTTTCCTCCAGGAAGCTGTTATTGGGACTAGCTTTCATGAGATACCTCAAAGTGAACAGTGTGAAGATTCATGGCATGCTTCATGGACTTTACCAGCCACTTTGACAGAAAGGATAAATTTTCCACTCATGAGGAGAATAGACATCTAGGTACTGTTTTATCAGAATCCAGGCAAGGTGAATTTTCCATGGACCTGAGGACAAAGTGTTCAGTTGGAACGGACCCTGAGCCAGCAAGTTTCACACAGTGGTTACTCCTCTCACTAGATTCACTGGACGACATCCCAGGCTCAGATCTAATATTTGGTCTCTTCACTCCTTTTTTCATTATTCTTTGAAGATATGTGATGTCCATCAAATGCATGTATCACAAAAGCCCTTCATGGTCAGCAAAAAGCACCTTAACGATCCATTGAAATCATGGCATTTAAAAAAATGTTTTATTTACTTTTGAGAGAGACAGAGAGAGAGAGAGCACAAGTAGGGGAGGGGCAGAGAGAGAGGGATACAGAGAATCAGAAGCAGGATCCAGGCTCTAAGCTGTCAGTACAGAGCCCGACGTGGGGCTGGACCTCACAGATCTGGAGATCATGACCTGAGCCGAAGTCAGACATTTAACTGACTGAGCCACCCAGGTGCCCCAGAAAACAGGGAATTTTAATGCACTGAGTCATTACAGGCAATAACTACAATGGCACTAACAACAACATATTTCCACTTCTTGCATTACTAGAAGTATTCAGTCCTCACGTAACACATTTGGCCTTTCAGCATGGACTCATTCTGCCCTGGAGAAAGTCACTTTCATTCCAAAATAAGAAAAATCATTATTTGAATAAAGCAAAGGAGCAAGGAGTTCTGTATCAAAAGAGAATATCTTTTCTTATTATGTTATGACATAAAGAAAAACATATATTGTTATTAAATACCATCATATAAAGAACAGATTGAAGAGAAAAGAAGAGGAAAACAATAGACAAATATCCAGTCAGTTATTACAGTATTCCAGACTTGAGGCATATGTGTCCTGAACTTGGCTATCATGAATCAAAATACAAAGGAAAAATTAAGGTGATTGTATTACATTTTCTGAGTGCCTATTATGCACCATACTGTGATGTCTGAATTTTCACATACATTCTCCTACGTATTTCTCATAATAATTCCATTAGGTAAATATCGTTATCATTGTATATGAAGACCAAGCAAGGTTCAAAAAAGCCAAGTAAAATGTAAATAGTTTTAGCATATTTTCATGCCAGATTTGTTTTGTTTTGTTTTGTTTTTGTTTAATCAAGATAACCTGACTACAAAGACCATACTCTTTCTCTAAACCAGAGGTAAGCAAAATTTCCGTAGAGGGCTTGATAATAAATGGGTTTTGTTAACTACATGGTCTTTGTGTTAACTACTCAATTTTCTCCTTTCAATGTGAAAACAAATTTAGATAATATCTCAACAAATGAGTATGACTGTGATCCAACAAACTATGATTTATAAAACAGGCTGTATGCCATATTTGACTCATGTAGCAAGTTTCCTACCTTTGCTCCAAACAATAGTACATCATGCCTGGAGTAAACACCATAGTTGGTTCGCCATCTAGATTTCTGCCGGCAAGCTATCGCACTCCTTTTCCAGTTCCTAACTGATCACAACCTTCCCCAGAGTGTTGTTCATATGGATGAAACACTCAAGTTTTAAATTCAAGAGGCAACTATGAATACCATGGAGGACAGTCTCACCTATTCACATCATTATGCTGAAAAACAAGAATGGAGGGAAAATCTTAAAGGCACATCATTATCAAGGATAATTTAAAAAAAAGTATCAACAGCAGACTTATCAACAGAAATAATGAAAGTAAGGAAACAATAGAATCAAATGTTTTAAATAAGAAAGAAAATACCTGTTAAACTATAATTTTATATATACAGAGAAAATAATGTTAAAAAGTGAAGTTGAAATAAAGATGCAGGCAGATACATATACTTAAAGAATCACTCAAAGGCAAAACTTCACCAAAATATTGAGATGATATTTGCTAATTGTTTGTTTGTTTGTTCATTTTTAAAGCATGGATGTGAACAAATCAGGAGGCCAGCCATGCAGATATCTTGGGAAGAACACTCTGGGCTTAGCCAGTGCAAATTCTCTGTAAGGAGAATTCATGCAAGAATATGTGTGGTTAAACCAGAAGACAGAATTGGGAGATTAATAAGAGATGAGATCAAAGGAATAATTTTGCCAGCTAAGGACCATGATTTTTAACACAAGTGGTATGGGAACCAAAAAGGGTTTTGGTCAAAGGTCTTAAATAATGTAAACGATGTTTTAAAGGGTTTTTCCCCTTATTATTGGAATTCAGAGTGAATTTTATCTTTTAAAATCTAGCATTGAGGTGAGTTTTAATTAGAATACACCCATATCTTCACATGCAAACACACTCGTACAAACACATACAGAATACGCCACTTAATAGTTATGACTGGCAGATAAATTGACATGCAAATTTTTGTAATATCTGAAGTTCCTAGTTATTTTTATGCACATTGATCTATTTCCAGACAGGTTTTATTAGCCTACAGTAGCAAGGGAAAACTAAGAGTTTTAATATGATCTGTTAAAGACAGTTAAACTAATGGAGTAGATAATAATACAATGCCTGTCACGAACTTCATCTAATTCTATTTCTCCAAAGTTGCTATGCAGAAATATTGGTATATTGGTAACATTTTCAAGTATATTATGCAAGCTGGAAGAAATGCGAAAATGTATAGTCACCTATATTTGGCTTTTCAAATCTGTGCATTTGAAACCTTTTATTCTTTAATCACACAATAAGAATAAGATAAAATTCTGATAGATGTACCAATGTTTTTCACAACGAACATTAAATCTAAGAAATTTTATCGAAGACTAAGTTTGCATTATAATTATACAAAAGAGTTAAAAACAAAAGATAAAAAAAATCTCAAAACTATTCTTAATTGCGTTTCAAAGAATAATAGACATTTATCATTATATTCAAATTCCAGAAGACTGAATTTAAAATTCTTCATTTGGGTTTGCTTATATATATATATATATATATATATATATATATATATACACATATATATATATATGTGTGTGTGTGTGTGTGATCATATATTATTGAACAATTTATTAAATAAATGATAAATATAAAGGTACTGCTATAGCAGGGATAGGTAAACATTTTCTGTAGAGTCAGTTATAAGATGTGTCTCAACCACCTAGCTCTGCCTTTGTAGCACAAAGTATAGAATATATGTAAATGAATTACGGGGCTGTGTTCTGAGATCAGATGAGGTCGGGTGCATTGAGGATAGTATGGACATACACAGGTGGCTGTGTTCTAATATAAGTTTATTTACAAAAACAAATGGCAACAAAAAGGTGGGGGGGAATGCCTGGGTGGCTCAGTCGGTTAAGCATCTGACCCTTGATTTCAGCTCAGGTCATGATCTCACAGTTCATGAGTAAGCCCAATGTCAAGTTTAACACTACATAGCATGCTTGGGATTACCTCTTTCCATCTCTCTCTGCCCCTCCCCCACTTGTGATCGATCTCTCTCTCTCTCTGTCTCTCAAAATAAATAAATGAACTTATAAAAAAAAAAAAAACAATAATGAGAACAAAAGACAGATAACAAACTGGATTTGACCTGCAAGTGTAGATTTCTGACCCTACTGTACAACACTAAGAAATAGTCAATCACTTTACTTGACTAGAAATTGTACATTGAATAGATATCTGTCTTTGCAATAATTCTGGTAGGTAGTTGAAGGAATTCAAACATTGAGGTTCACTGACCTAAGCAAAACCTCTTGAAATAAAATTAATTTGAACATTTTTTCGTTTTAATTTTAATCACAATTTCATCTCAATAATTTGTCAAGAACATTGTGAATAATTTACTAAAATATGTTCTATATTCGTCTAACTTTCAAAAATGAAAGGACAGAAAAAATAAGTTAGAAAATATATAAATTGAATTATTTGTATTTAAATCAATTTCCAGTAATTTTATATACAATATTAGCTCAAATAGATTTTTAATGATTTTTTTTAATATATATTTTTGAGAGAGAGAGACAGAGCACAAGCAGGGGAGGAGCAGAGAGAAAGGGAGACACAGAATCTGAAACAGTCTCCAGGCTCCGAGATGTCAGCACAGAGCCCGACCCGGGGCTCGAACTCACAAACCGTGAGATCATGACCTAAGCCGAAGCCAGATGCTCAACCGACTGAGCCACCCAGGCGTCCCAGCCCAAATAGATTTTTAACAATGATTAAGAAGGAAAGATTTTATACTATCAAAATATTCACTCAAATGTTCAGTTTACATAATATATGCATCGGCATTAATTTATTCATTCATCATTAATGTGCTAAGTGATTATATGTAATTGTTATTACTCTTATACATAACTACAAATGAGGTCGAGCTGAATAGGAATTGATATTAAAGATCAAAAATCCTTTCTTACTTTCATATTCTACACAAATTAATATTACTCCTAATACTAGTCATGTTATTTTATACATGCACAAAACTATTATTTTAAGATTATGACTAGAATTATCATCCAGCATCATATTTCAGGGTTCATCATTACCACCTGTTTTGAAAGAAGAGAGTATATTCTAATTTCTATTTCTTAATATCTCACTTTAATAACTGGCATTCACTCCAAGATCACATTGACTTATTCTTTCACCTGTTCATTCATTCATACGTTGATTATTTTTTTCATTTGTTCTTTGTTGTTGTTGCTTATTTATTTATTTTGAGCGCCAGAGAGAGAGAAAGAGAAAGTAAGAAGAGCACAAGTGGGTGGAGGAGAAGACAGAGAGAATCCCAAGCAGGCTCCCCTATCAGCATGGAGACTACAAGGGGCTCAGTCTCCCCAACTGTGAGATCATGAACTGAGCCAAAGTCAGACACTAAACTGGGCCACCCAGGTGCCTTCTGTTTGTTCTTTTTTCATAGATATCCCCCCACCCCCGCCCCGACCAATCCAAATCCTTACTTTAATCTGAGATATAATTTGCACCTAGATGTTAAAATTAATTGAAAACTACTTGTTTTAAACTATTTAACCTCATCATTTTTAGGCCCTTTCCCTACCTTTAAGATGCTAAGGAGATCTTTTCATGTTTGAATATGCCTGCTGATTCTCAAAACATTGTAATTCAGAATTTTAAAATATACTCTTTAACCACTTAAGAACCACAATTACTTAAGGTGATAAGTTTTTGCTTCATTTTTCTTTTTGATTCAAATATAGCTTCTGAATTAAAAAAATATGTATGTAATCATTGATGCCTGTTTCTTCTCCATTACAAGAATTCCCCAATGTTCACCCCTCACTGCCAGGTCCACAGATGACCATAGTTCTCAAACCCCTTGCAGTTGGTGGGACCATGTGACAAAGTTTTGCCTGTGGGTCATGAATATGTGTCCCTGGTGAAATGGTGATGAGCCTGAGTGTAATGCTCTAGGGTCTCTTCCTATACCTTCGTGGTCTTAGAGAAAGACATGTTCTGAATTTATGAAGCCACAAAACCAAAGCCCCCTGGTTCACTGGACAAACATGGCCCCAAAGAGTCCCTTGGACAAACAGTGATTAAGGGCTTGCCTGCAACTACAGTACAGCCACCGTAACTACTAAAGTGTAGACACTGAAGAAAGAAAAAAAGTGAAAATCAGTAAATGAGAATAAAGAAAGAAAAATCCCCTTAGGCATTTGGTATATACCCATTGAATGGCATTATCCTTTACACACTATTTTGTAATCTGCTCTTTTGGTTAACATTACCTCATGACCATTTCCCAAGCCATTAAATATTATTCTGCAACATAATGTTTAATGACTGCATAGTATTATATGGTAATGGTTTATGAAAATTTATTCAATCAATTTCCTATTCTTAGACTATCAGGTTGTTTAGAAATTGTTTCTATTACAAACTATATTGCAGTGAACAATGTTATAGCTCTATCTTAAATATATTCACAATTACTCCTATAAAATGAATACCTAGAAATAAAATTTTTGATGTGAATGTTATAAAATGCTAAGGCCTTTGCCAAATTACTTGTCATAAATGCACTAATTTGCACCACCACTAATATAATGGAGATTTTTTTCACTATTTTGGGTCACTTTTTAAAAAATTCTTAATTTTAAAGATGTTAATTATATTAGAAATTGGGCACTTTATTTTTTCCCTGTCAAAAATGTTTTAACTTTGCATCTTATATGTTTTTTGAAATTTAAGTAAACTTGCCAATAATTTGTCAGCAATATTGGGAATCGGTTCCAAGTCAATTCAAAATTTATTATTAAGTACTGACTATGAGTTCAGTCATTGCAAAGGCACTGAGTTACCCAAAATTAAATTATTGCATGGAAGTTTCATCTCAAAATATTCAAATATATATATATATATATTTATCAGAAATACCCTCAAAATTGTGTCAACTAAGTTCTAGGTCATTTACAATTTCAGTTTCCTGTTGAGAAATTATATATGTCAGAATCTCAAGCCAGGCAATCCAATTATAATGCTCAAATTTTTTGGAAACCTGTTTTTTTTTTTTTTTTCTTGAGTCTAAATTACATGCCTGGCAATATATTTAGTTTTATTTTTATCTTCATGTATTGGGTGCTTAGCATTGCCAAACTTATTTCAGGAACATAATTTATACAATCCTTATTCTTCCCATTTGCAATACCTAAAGAAAATTCTGGTTATCTCAGGCTGAATCAAATTTCTATCTCTGATGGCATCTACTATGGCTACAAGCTGGGTATATTGTATGGAAGCCTTTCTTTCTTTCTCTTTCTTTCTTTCTTTCTTTCTTTCTTTCTTTCTTTTTCTTTCTTCTTTCTTTTCTTAATGTTTATTTTTGAGAGAGAGACACACAGAGAGAGAGAGAGAGAGAGACAAACAGATACAGACAGACCATGAGCGGGGAAGGGACAGAGAGAGAGGGAGACAGAGAATCTGAAGCAGGCTCCAAGCTCTGAGCTGTCAGCAGAGAGCCCAACACAAAGCTCAAAATCACGAGCCATGAGATCATGACCTGAGCTGAAGTCGGACACTTAACCAACTGAGCCACCCAGGTGCCCCAGAAAGCTAGGCTTTCTAATGCAGTTCTTCTAAAATTGAAGGATTGCCTCAAAAGAAAGATGTATACAAAGACTAGAGGAAAGGGCATTCTTAGAAACCACAACACCATGAGCATTTAATGTTCATATTTGTAATTACTATTGGATCACTTGATATATTTTCACTATCATTACAAACATTGCACTTGGTGGTCATTATCTATGTCATTTAGCTTCTTGCATGCCTTTCTAACAAATAATAAACTACTTGAGGCCATCAACTGTGGATGTCTTGTTTACCAATGTGTCTCTGAAGACAAGCAAAATATCTGACTCTTAGTAGGTTCTTAATAGATGCATGTTGAATGAATGAAAAAATAAAATATAACTACTTTAAATTAATAATCATTGGATATTGTTTTAATACAGGGTATTTGCAAACTGTATTTTAGCGTTTTTTTTAGGATATTTTGCAAGCAAATGGTATTCAAATAGATTAAAGATATATTTAATGAGGGGCGCCTGGGTGGCGCAGTCGGTTAAGCGTCCGACTTCAGCCAGGTCACGATCTCGCGGTCCGGGAGTTCTAGCCCCGTGTCAGGCTCTGGGCTGATGGCTCAGAGCCTGGAGCCTGTTTCCGATTCTGTGTCTCCCTCTCTCTCTGCCCCTCCCCCGTTCATGCTCTGTCTCTCTCTGTCCCAAAAATTGAAAAAAAAAATTCTTTAAAGATATTTAAACACTCTGTGTGGTGTTGAAGCCCTACATATTAACGATATAGAAATACACAGACATTGAAAGTCATAATCGGACAGAAGAGAAAGTTTTCAACAGATGCACAGTATATGATGATAAGGAAAGTTGAAAGGAGGTTGTGCCAGATGGTGGTACTACGGATGAAATTCAACTCAAGAAAGGTTTATGCAATAATCTAGTTCATTCAACCAAGTAAAAGGCATGTGGGCTCATAATTATATGTTTCTTGACTAAACAGCTCAAGTTTGGTTCCAGGTCCTTTCTGGTGGAGCTGCATAGGAAAAGTGAAATGCAAACAGCACAACATGTATCTATATCTACATATTTTTTTTTCATTTCTAAAAGTCATGTTTCTTTTTTTGAGCTATAGTACTTTAATTCTTAAAATGACCTCACCAAATGATTTCACATTTTTCTTTTGGTCAGCTTATAAATTTTACTGAACTATTTGTAACACAATCTCTGTGCACACCAAGGCCACTACACTGCATGCGATGTGACTGTTTCTGGTTAAAGTTGTGTAGAAAACAGGATTCTCTGCCGCTTGATGCTGGCTAATCCCTCTGGATTGGAGCGAGTTTGTCCTCATCAGCCAAACTTCCTAACCCAAAATATCTGAAAACTGTCGCTGCCAGATGTCCACAGCCCGTATTGAGTTCATCAGTTCATCAGTTCATCATTAACTCTCTTCCAACATTATGTGAAAGGCCAAAAAGGATAGATACAATATTGACTCAACCAACAATCATGAGGAGAAGTACAATGGTTTCGTATGATTCTGAGGGTCTCTAGTTCTAAGACTCATTCATTAAACTGGTCTCTATGGTGGGTTTTTTTTTTTTTAGTGTAGGAGAAGATCAGTTTATTAATCATATAGGGCATCAGAAATAGGTTTTGAATCTTGGTATAAGACATGAGCTGTAAACAGGTGTTGGTTTAGCTCTCATTAATGGGCAGTAATGTCTCTCCTTCCTCCTCATCCTCCTCTTCATTTTCCGATTCCTTCCCCTCCTCTTCTTCCTTCTACTCTTCCTCCTACTTCATAATGTCACTAAATTCTAGCCGAATAAGTTATTTAACACAGCTCCCATTGTAATTTTTAAAAACCCTACAAATCATCGCCACCATCAGTTACTACTGCAACCCTTGTGCAGAATATCACACGCTATTTTGTTAGAGTAAAAAGGACACTCTAAAGCTTTGTCCCTGGATTCAGCATTTGCTTCTGTCAGTTATTACCTATTACTTTTAGAAAATCGCCTAGGGTCTCTGTACATCAGTTTTCTAAGTATAAAAATATATATGTAACTGGAGGATTAAGTAAGTGAATAGTAGATGGCTAGAACCTGCCACATCATCCAAAGAATGCTTTGTTATGCTTCTATCACACAGAAAAAGATTTTACTTTTCTGAACATGCATGTCAAATATCTACCAACTGTTCCACATGTAGCTGAGGATTCACAGCAATATGAACACAAAAGACAAATGATTGCACAGAAAGAGGACAAGTTAAGGAGCAGACAAAATTCTATAATATTCTTGGGGCTTTCTCTCCCTACCCTGTTTCTGCAAATGTGAATTTTGAGGTCAGAATATTAATCTGCTGATTGAATAGATTAGTGCTTTCTTGAAAATGCTAAAATATTAATTTCGGAAACACTGTTGATAAGGGTGTCAATAATTTTTTTTAACATATGAATCAATATTCTCTAGTACAACCAGAGAGATAGGAATCAATACATATTAGTTTAATGTCATAGCTGGATGTGCAGTTTTAAAAATAGGAAATTGCTTTCTGAATGGAAAATAAAATGGGTTTTTCTTAAAGTGGAAGATCCTTTCAGAGCCCAAGTGATCCCCTGGTGATTCCCTTGGATTCTACCACATATTTTTCGCTGTGGATTGCTATTTAGTGTTCTGTTTTTCCCATTTCTAATATTCATATTTTAAGATATTACTCTTCCCTTGAAGCAACACTTTCTTTTTCACAATCTGCCCTTCAGCTTGGCAAAATATTTACATTTGTTTGTTAAGTTTTTGACACTGTCTGTGAAATAAGAAGTCAACTGGTTATATAGGCCAATTTTCCCTTAAGATAATTTATATCATAAGTACTGTCACACTTGAGCTCACCATTACAACAAGATATAGAATGGAGGTTTTAGAGTAATTGTGACTAATAATTAAAACAAAAGTGAAAATTCTTCTTCTAAAATGAGCCTATATGGAATTGTCACCATCAGGGACAGATGCCCCTTCTCTAAGAATTACCAAGCCAGAAGGGACTCTATTATCACCACTCATTCAATGCTCACCTTCCCAGTTCACAGAAAGAAATAAATGGGAGAAGAGTGGCTCAGTGGTAATATTCTACTTGTTCCTTGCCCCATTTTGCTTGGAAGTGGGTAGCCCCTATTCAATACG